>NC_052633.1:1942687-4442687 GCF_016161935.1 Mauremys reevesii
TTAATTGGCATGCTTTACATCAGGGTTGCTTTCGGTATGAATATATTGCAGCCTATAAAAATCCTCAGCCCTTTTTGTCTCAAGCCCCTGAGAGTCAGTGGCAGTGACAGTACAGCTCTGAACAGTGCACTCTGTGGTGCTAGCGGCCATCTTGCTCCTGGGTTGCTATGGCAACACAAAGACTCAGAACTGGCATAAACAGATTTTGTAGCACACAGGAGATTGGATGCACTGGATCAGGAGTGTGTGGAATTTGTAATCTGTAGATGTAAAATTCTCCCCACACATATAAGAGAAAAAAATGAAGCAGGCTAGAAAGGCATAGAATCATAGATTCTAAGGCCAGAAGGGACTACTGTGATGCTCTAATCTACCCTCCTGCATAGCACAAGCCATAGACCTTCCCTAAAATAATTCCCAGAGCAGATCTTTTAGAAAAAAACATCCAATCTTGATTTAAAAATGGTCAGTGATGGCGAATCCACAACCCTGGGTAAATTGTTCTAATGGTTAATTACTCTCACCATTAAAAATTTACACCCTATTTCCAGTCTGAATTTGTCTAGCTTCAGCTTCCAGCCATTGGATTGTGTTACACCTTTCTCTGCAAGATAGAAGAGCCCATTATTAAATATGTGTGCCCCATGTAGATACACCGGACTCTCACTAGAACATGGGATTTGGGATCCATGTGCGGTACCGCGTTAACGCGGGGACCGCATTATAGCGGGGGCTGCATTAAAATTAATTGCAATTAAAGTAATTACATTTGGGATCCATGGCCGTGACCGTGTTATATGCAAATTTGCGCTATATAGACGTGTATTCTAGGGAAGATCTGGTGTACTTATATGGTTCACTGTTGGGGCATCTATTTTTCAGATCCATAGTTCAAAGCAGGGGTCAGCAACCTTTCAGAAGTGCTGTGCCGAGTCTTCATTTATTCACTCTAATTTAAGGTTTTGCATGCCAGTAATACATTTTAACGTTTTTAGAAGGTCTCTTTCTATAAGTCTATAATATAGAGCTAAACTATTGTTGTATGTAAAGTAAATAAGGTTTTTAAAATGTTTAAGAAGCTTCATTTAAAATTAAATTAAAATGCAGAGCCCCCCAGGCCAGTGGCCAGGACCCGGGCAGTGTGAGTGCCGCCTTCAGCACGTGTGCCATAGGTTGCCTACCCCTGGTCCAAAGGCTTGGCTGAGGATATAGCTGTATTACACACCACATAGTCTACATCTCTCCCGTTTCAATGTTGAGTGTACCTCCCTACCTTTAAAGCTGCTGATGTGTGACACCAGCAATCAGAATGTGCAACACCTATAATTTGTTGCGTGTTGCACCATCTCAGACCAATTATAATTTTAAAAAATATATAAACCTTGTTTTAAAGGATGTTTTTAAAAAAGAAACACAGGTTTATTGAATTCACATGGTGAGAGCTGAAAAAAATAATTCACTCACATGCAACTATAACAACACACAAAAGTCAGCAGCAGGAGTTGAAGTCGGGCACTTCAAATCCTCAGGGATTTGGGAGGATTGAGGGCAGATTTTGGATCTATGCATGAGCACATTTGTAAACAAGTTGTAGACAATCTTTTGCTCAGAGCGGTGCTGTACAAGTTCAGGACCTCTGTGAGAATACAGACAAAAAAGAGAGCTATATTTGTGAGTACAATGTATTTTGTTCAGGTGTCTGGAGCATTTTTGTCAGCCAGATCTATTATGATGTATACCGGGCCAGTCTGCTCTCCTTCATTTGCGAAATACATCTTTAAAAAAAGACAAAATGTATTACTTCTAGCCTTTCAATGAAGCGGTGAGAGTTCACAAGAAAAGCTGCACTGTGATAGCCAACAGGTCACCCAGCCTTGACATTCCTGCCATTTCTAAGGTAAAACACAAGCAGAAATTCCCAGCAAGTTTTCCCTTTTACAAAAATCATTTATCCATCACAAAGGAGCAAAAAAGGGCGTACTCCCCTCCCCCCATTTAAAGAAAACAACACAAAACTCTTTGCAGGTTACTTTTAAATATACCTGTCCGTGTGGAGATCAATATCCCCCCCAATTGAGAGGTGGGGGAGGGGAATCATTGAGTTTTGTGATATTGCCGAAAGATTGGCAATTATGACAAAAACAAGCTACAGAGGAGAAATGGCTGTTTCTAAAGACAGCACCCAGTTTTTGGTTTCCAGACACTGTTGTTATGGTACATTCAGTGTGTGGGGGCTTGTTTGATAACCAGCATTTTCATATCAAGCATGTAAATAAATATATACTGAATCAGCTGACACTCAACCTAGCCCACAGATGGTCAGGGCGATAACAGGGTGATCATCCAGGGTGATTCTAGATATAGGCAGTCCCTGAACCGAAACTCTCAGATTTCTGAGTGCTGCAAACACTGGAGATATTCAGATCTTAATTCAAACCATGGATCTTAATGGTCCCAATCCTGTAACTAGATTTGTGTGGGAGGCCCAGGGCCGACGCTTCCATTAAGCGACCCTAGGCGGTCGCCTAGGGCGCCAGGATTCGGGGGGGTGGCATTTTGTGCACTCCCCACGGGGCGCACGGGAGCTTCCAGTTCCGCTCCCGTCGCGCCGCCGAAGAAGGACCTTCTGCCGACGTGCCACGGAAAACAGCGGCAGGCAATTGAGCAGCTAAGTGACTGCCTCTGTCGCCTGCGGCATTTCAGCGGAGGGTCCTTCTTCAGCGGCGCGATGGGAGTGGAACCAGAAGCTCCCGCGCGCCCCGTGGGGAGCGCACAAAATGCCGCCCCCCGAATTCTGCTGAGGGTGCCAGAAACACTGGCACCGCTCCTGGGGAGGCCTGTCTGTATCTCTCCTCTCATCCTCTTAAAGAATCTTTACTGGGAAAACACTTTTCCCTGTAGCCTGCTAACTGCTGAAGATTTCTGTAGAAACCACTTCAAATTGCAAAGAAACAGCAGAGAGCAAACTGAACAACAGGGTTGAGGAGTTTGTATTACTGAATAGTTGCTGGCAAGAGGTGGCTGAAATACAGATCTCCCCTGGTATTAGTCATCATCTCCTATTTCCAATGTCAAGGTTGGGTAAGGTTGACTTTTGTCACTTTCTTGCCTTTGGTACTTAGACTGCCAGCCACCTCAAGTCTAGGCCCATTTTACAGCTGGGGAACTGAGGCACAGAGAGGCTAAGTGACTTGCCCAAGGTCATGCAGGATGTCTGTGGCAGGGCACAAACTGAAACCCAGGTGCCCTGGGTCAGTGCCCTAACCACCAGCTCATTCTTCTTCTCTTTAGAGGATTAGTGGTATCACAAAAGCAGCCCCACCCTTCTCTGTTAGACTGCAGTAGCAGTGTAAAGCACCCAAACCAACACAAAGTGTGCACTCATCAGCACCCTGGCCCAATGCTGCTATAGCCCCAAGTGATAAAAAAGATGCTCAAGAAACATAAACAGGAAAATCTTCCAGCCCCTCTAAACTTCAGGTAAATTCAGACTCAAATATGATCTGAATTTCATTGCTTAGTCTTCTCTCTATTCCTAACCCACAGAAGTCAGCAAAGTTCAAGTTCTTCCAAGATATGCACATTTTGCCCATTACCAACCCCCCGAGCCAACTACGGTTCCTTGTGGCTAAGCCTGACATGGTGTGACACAGTGGGATTTTTTCAGAATGTTTTGTATGGATACTGTGTGTACCTCTGTCACAGAAGACAATGGCCACTCCAATTGCCTGGACATTTGGTACCTAGCAACTAACCAGCATGGCTGGCCGACACCTCTGCGGGAAGCCAGCCTGTTGTGACCAGCTGAAGAACAAAAGATTGAGGAGGGGCTGTTAAGTGTGGGCTGCTGGAAGCAGGACATGATTCTGGACTGGGACTAGAGAGGGCTCTGGTCTGACCCAGAAGGACTTTGCTGTAACTTTCCATTCTCTCTGTTACCTGAGGACTTTCTATGCTGTGTTCCCTTCCAGATAAACCCTTCTGTTTTGACAATGCTGGCTGAGAGTCACCAGAGTAAGGAAGTTGGGATGCATTGCTCCCTTTGGGTGTGTAAGTCTCCCTCAGGTGTCCAACTCAGGTGGATGTGCTGCAGGGAGCTCATAGCATGAGGCAGGGGTTCTGAAGGTTTGGTCCCAGGAGGCGGTGAAGCCAAGGGGCTTACCCCAGCGAGAGTATGACCCTAAGGGGTCTGATACACTCGGGGGGCGGGGTCTTCCCAAGGACTGTTCCAGAGCTGTGTGAGAGCACTGGACCTGTGGAGCCATGACACATGGTCTAATGGCTAAGCAGAGATCTGGAAAATAAATTTTTAGTTCTAATCCCAGCTCTGAATCTCATTTGATACATGGCCTTGAGCAAGTCATGTAACTGCCCTAAGTTTCAGCTTCCTTATCTTTAAATTAGGAATACGTAACTGTCCTGCAGCTAAGATACTTCATGAGGCCCCTGAAGGTCTGTGTTCAATTCCTGGCTCTGCTACTGACTCCCTGTATGACTTAAATCAAAGCTGGGGCCATAAAGAGAGGATGACATGGGTTACAAGGGACACTTTGAATGCATGTCAGCATGGCATGGGATGGGGATTGTGTTTCAACATGTGGTTAGGGTCCATCTGTGCATTATCCTACTGCTTAGTGGGCTCTGACTGCACTGTGCTTTGTATATGCTGGGCACTCAATAAGCATGAAATACTGTTGTTATTCACTATGGTACTATGATGGGGGTACTTTTCTGATGCCTGTGGCAACTGTGAGGTCACTGGACTGGGCTTTTGCTCCCTTTCACCCACCCTACCTGCAGGTTTCATGTAGTACTTCGTCTGAGATCTGCAGCACTGGCGTAAAATGGTAAATTCCATTAGTGCAAGCCCCATTTTGCACTAGACCAGGGGGGCTACATTAGAGCAATGTGCACTAATAATGCTGCATTGATGTAGTCACACTAGTGCAAATACCTCTAGTTTAGACAAACCCTCTTTGCTGACAGATCACTTGGTACTGTAAAACGGCTTTCAGACACCAGAAAGCAAGCTCAGCACTCCTCTAGGCTAAGCCATGACTCATTTGCTTTGAACATCAAGGGGATTGTCAAATGGGAAAAAATGTCAATATTAAACAGGGCAGCACCTGCTGCTCAGAGCAGACACATCACATTGCACATTACAGAACAATTCCCTTGCAGGCTGGGGAACAATTACTATCCAATTAGAACTGGGGATGACATCACCATCCAATTTAAACTACTTACACTGAGAGCGAACCAGCAAAAAGGGTGGGTGGGATTCAAACAGAACGTGAATCCTTCTACTGCTAGCCCTCCGTTATCCTGGCTATGCCCTCATCATCCGTAGATTTTGGGATGTTAAGATGTATTTAAGCCTACCTGAAAGGGTCAGCTCCTGCTTAGAGATTAATCATTGCTAGACTTCGATGCACTTATGCTGGTTCTCTCCTGGTTTTGCGGAGGGCATTGAAGGTGGAGACTGACCATCTTTGCTTAGGAAGGCACTAATAAGCTAAAGGCCTTGCTGCAGAACTACATGGCAGGACTGAGCACCCTGTCTCTGCTGGGATCCTAGCCACTGCCTGGCAGACAGCAATGAACTATAGGTGCCCCTCATACACTGCTCATTCCTCTGCCATGAATTCCGGGGCAATAGACATCAATAGCAATTCTAAAATGGCCTCTTCTGGGCTTGAGCCCCACTGGTGGCAGGGGTTCTGCCACGGCCTCACCCTGGCCCCAGTCCTTTCTGGCTGCAGGAACTTTGTCCCTGCTTCTCCTGGGCATGATCACCCCAGGAAGCAGAGATTCTGACATGGCCTCTGTGACCCAGGAACCTCTCTGTCCCAACTGGCAGAGGGCACAGGAAAGCACAGAGCTTTACAGGTCTTCCCTGGGTCAAATGGTGGCATTTAAGGACTACCAAGAGCCAGTAGCCCACTGGTCATCATCATCGTGAAGCATCTATACTGGAATTTGTGTTCTTAAAGACTTGAAAGGTCACCAGCAGATGACAGGCCTTAGATAGATTCTGTTCAGGTGGTGGGCGTAGGAGGGGTAGGAGACATTAATCTCTATCTGCTCAGTGTGTATTGTGTGTCTCATAATGTCAGTCTATTTGCGTATGGAGAAACCAGCTAATCAAGACTTCATAATCAACGAGGGATGATACAGTCTACAGGAAGGCACACACAGCAGGAGGGTGTCTGGTTTATGAATAAAGAACAAAGGACTATTTTGATATATCTGGGGTTGCAGAGAGTCTCCTTCACCTAGGAGCAAGCTGGCAGTGTGTTTGCCACGTGAATGGAAAGTCACAGCCAACCCGTAAGGCTCTTTGGGTGAACAATATTTAGTTAGACATGAAAGTAACTTGTCAATTAACTCTAAGCTCTAGAATGCATGTTAGGCTTTTATTTTACATATAACCTTTTGTTTCCAATTACTTCTACTTGCTATCATCTGAATCTCTATTCTTTGTTACATAAACATATGCTTCTTTTCGCTATAACCACATCTAAAGGCTATGAGTTGAGTGGATTGGTGATCTGAGGTCAAACTGGTAAGCTGGGGTGTATTATTCCTTTGGGAGTAGCAGATCTGTGAATTCTGGGAGTGTCCAGTGGAACAGGGGCTGGACAGGACAGGACATGCTCAAGCAACGTGCCTATTGCTTCCCTGCAGAGGGACAGCAGTTTGCTCACAGGGCTGGCGCTGGATCAAGTGACCCCAGCTGGCTGGGCCTGAGACTCCTTCCACTGGCACAGCTCCCTGTTTTTTGATGTGAGTCGTGCTCAGCCCATTGTGCTGCATCAGGTCACCCTGAGGGTGAAATGTGTCAGAATGTGCTGCAGGATTTATTTCCTCAGCCAGTGGCTGATCAGCATCACTCAGGCTGCGTTTCAATCCTGATAATGTGGCCAGACAGATCCAGCTCTGCTCCTACACAGCTGCCCCCGTGTTATCCTGTAGGTAATGTTCAGTGGCTATATCTGTGTCCATTGGAACATGGCAGACAATTTATTGCGGGCCATGTAAGCAGTAACACTGAGTGATAATTCCCCAAGCAGCAGAGGATTTGCTGCATCTCCCTGTGACAGAAGTGATGATAGATTCCACAGCTGAGTCTCTCAGGCAAGTCTTGCTTGGAGAGAATGGGAAGGAGGGGGCGGTTGCTAAGGCTTCAAGTCAGTGGAACAAAGCAGAGAACACAGAGGGCAACAATGAAATGAAATCACCAGATGCGAAATGTCTTTCCTCATTTCTGTTCTGGCATCTGGCCCTGGGGAAAGCACACATCCTCCGCTTCGGACATTTAGGCATGGTCCACACATTAACTTGTGCTGGTTTAGTTAAACTGTTTCCACTAAACTGATGCTAACCCCCGGGTGGAGACTTTTAGGCTGTGTCTACACTACAGAGACTGTATTGGGCCTAACTCTGTCAGCACAGCTATGCCGGGATAACCCCATAATGGAGAGGCAGCCTGCACTGATGGCAGGGTCTTTTCCATCAGTGTAGGAACACTGCCTCCCTGAACAAAGTAAGCTATGTCTATGGAAGCATTCTTCTGTCGACATAGCTGCATCTCCATTTGGGACTAGAGGGGCATAGATGTGTTGGTCAAGGCTGTGTTTTTTTCATGCCTGTAGCTCTGCTGACTTAACTTTTAGGTATAGACCAAGCCTGAGCCCTCGTCTACCATTGTTTTAATGTAAAGGGTTCGTCAGTGAACATAGGGTGCGTCAATCCTGCCATCATGGGGTGTGATTGCAGTTTGAGTAGACATACCTTTCTCTAGCTAACTCAGGTACCAGGACAGGGAAGTTACAGGTATGGCTACATGCGCTCCAATCACACCTGGGAGTCCAGTGTAGCCATGCCCCTAGGTATAGACTGGTACAAATCACGATGTGGCCACGCTTAGCTCAGTTGAAGGGTGGTTCCTGAGGTTGGCAGTTCTTTTGGGGTTAGGTTTTTCTCACCATTCACCTCTACCCTGATATAACGTGACCCGATATAACATGAATTCGGATATAACACGGTAAAGCAGTGCTCCGGGGGGGCGGGGCGGATCAAAGCAAGTTCGATATAACACTGTTTCACCTATAATGCGGTAAGATTTTTTTTGGCTCCTGAGGACAGTGTGATATCGGGGTAGAGGTGTACTTAGAAAAGTATAACTAAACCAAAAGAGTGTATCCACACCACTTTGCCTAAACTGGCTCAAGCGCCCCTCCCCCATGAAGCATAGTGTCCACATAGAACTGGTCTTAAAATAAGCGCACTGACTTCTGTGCTGGCACCCCAGGATGCAAAGTCGCTGCTAGGCTCTGCATTCTGGGATTTTTCTCAGTGCATTATGGGGTGGCTATTGGAATGAACTGGAATTCTGACACTTGGTTCAAGCTTGCAAACGCCCGATGCCTTTCCCAATATCTCATAATTCATCTTGTTTTTGTGAGCAAGCACTGCATTGAACTGACGTCAGCTAAACTGGCATTCACTTGCTTTAAACTGAAATAAGAGAATTCACACAGCTTTCTGCACTGGCTTAGTTAGGCCAGTTTAAAATAATGTCTTACATTGAACCTGTGCAATTCTGCATGTGGACAGGTACTTGAAAAAGAATGCAGTAGAAAAATAAAGTGCACTGACTATTTTTTGGTTTGAAGCACAAAATTGTGGCGTGGGTTAATCAGGAGCAGATGAGGCGATAATGTGAAACACTGACATACAGTTTGAGACTGCTGGCTAATTCAGGAGCTGTAAATCGCACTCTGAAGCCACATAATTGCACACGCTCTCTCTCTCTCTCTCTCTCTCTCTCTCTCTCTCACTTCCACCGATGCATATGGCAAGCTTTACTGGCCCCTGAAATGGGTATTTGGCACAGCATTGGCATGCTCAGTGTAGAGTTATAGGTTGTAAGTAAGATTAGTATTGGCCGGAGCAGCAAAATTGACATCTGCTTTGTTAGAGCTTTTACAGACATCTTGCTTTTCAGTCAGGATAGGACTAATTTCCGGTTCTTTGAGAACTTCAGAAAAATACTCAGCCAAATGCTGATGCTCTTAGTCCTTCCTCAGGCAAAACCTCCACTAGCCGCAACAGGCGTTATGCCATTTTAAGGACTGATTGAAGACTAGGGGTCAATACTGCAGAAAAAGTGGCAGGAGATGGATATGTTAACAAAGGATCAGGCCTAGGGGCCTGTGTCCACAAACCAGTGAGCCAAGCTACTGGCACTATTGTCTCTGTGTGCTGTATTGTGTTTTCTTTTCCTATGGGGCATAGTCAGAGTCACTCCTCCAGTCTTTCTTTGGCCTCATGGTGTCTAACTAGGCCTTTCTCTTAAAAGGGCAAGGATGGTAGATGTGGGTGACAAGTCATTTAATCTCTCTGCACCTTAGTCCCCAGTCTGTGAAATGGGGATAATAAAAATGCTTCCGTTGGCCATTCAGAGTGTAAGCAACTTGGGGAAAGGAACTGGCGCTTGCTTTGTTTTGGTACAGCACCCGCCACGATGGGGCCTTCATTGTGGCAGAGGCCTCCTGCTGCTAATGCAATCCACAGGATCAGCACCCTGTGGTTCTGCAGTTGTGGAAACTGTCATTTCCTGGGATGCTGCAGAGTTGGTTTCTGCCTCTCTGTGCCCTACCAGTGTAACGCTGACAGACTCCAGTTGTTGGCGGGTGGAATCAAACTTGGGACCTCAATGCGTGAGCCTCTACTGCATGAACTAAAAGCCCCGTGGTTAGTCAAGGCTGTAGCAGACTCATTAATCTCTAAGTGGTCTCGGAGTCACTGGAGGGGGGCAGAGCACCACACCCAGGAGTTGTGTGGGTTACACTACCACTTGCTTCTTGAGCTTCTCCCCCACAAGGGCAAGTTAAATGGATGACACCGAAAGCTCTCGGCACTGTCCCATGGGCCCAGGCAGCCGGCGCTCAGAGCTGGCACTCCCTTTGCAAGCAGGGAGAGTCAGACACGTAAGATGACAAGCCTGGCTGCCTGAAGAACGGCCCAGCCACAGAGCCTACCTATTGCACTGGGTGAAAAATCCACCTACAATCCTTTGGGACAGCAGCCTTGCTCCCTGGCTCCCGGCCATCATGCTATTGTCCTGAAGGTCCAGCTCAGCACTTCCTTCTCCCACACGCGCCAGGGGGCAGGGATCTGATAGCCAGCTTCTGTGGTGCCTCTCTCTGGGCTTGTCTCCCAAGGGATCCCATGCAGCCCAGCTAGCCGCTCACCACTTCTGGCTAGCTCAAGCTAACAGTGGGAATGGGCCTATGGGTATATTTCAGCAATGCCACCTCCAGGCAATCAAAATTCATGAGTCAGAACTCAAAACAAACAAACAAACAAACAGCCACAGCCATGAGAACTAGAGACTTACTTATTTCTTTAAAAGAAAGCCAAAATTCTCCCCTAATCACCTGACTTCAGGAGCTGGGGCTTTAAGAACAACAAGAAATACTGTGAGATTTATGTTAACACTGTGAGTGTGGATGCTCCGATTGGTCCGCTGCCCAAATCTTGTATTGAATCCCAGTGCCTTCTGGGAAAAATCAAGGCAGCTACCCCATCCTGCCTTGACATGGGATAGAGCACAGAATGGGGGCTAGAATCTGCAAGCATGCTCAGCCTGTACAAGCATAGCCACGTTTCCAAAGAGCTCAGATCTTTTAGAGCCTTAAGTAACAGGCTAGATTTCCAGAAGAATCCAACACATTGGGTGTGGAGCCCTCTTTTCTAGCTCAGATAGCGAGTGAGTGCTGGGCACTTGAAAATCTAGCCCTGAGCTCTTTTGAAGATCTACCTCCATGTGTTTATGGGATATCTTTGATAGGTCTTTTAACCTGGCCTAACCCTTACGCCTTCTTGACTATCATCAAACAAGGCACTCCCCTTGGAAGTGCTGCGCCTGGTAGTGACAGCTCACTGTAACATAACCCTCTGGGGTACCATCTGCTATAACACAGCGAGGCCACATGGCCCAACAAAGAGGGTGCTGCCCCAGCTTGTGAGAGATGTGGGTTCAATGCCTTGCTCTATGAGAATTCCTGTGCCACCTCGGGCAAGTCACTTAACCTCTCCTTGCTTCAGCTTCCCATCTGTAAAATGGGAATAATCACAGTGCCCTGCCTCCGATGGGTGTTGTGGTGGTAAATACATTAAAGATTATCAGGCGCTCAGATACTACAGGAATAGCACCAGACAAGCGCCATATAAAGCTGACTTTGTAGCCTTTCTGCCCACACACCGTGCCGTCAATGTCAGACTGGTATGCACAAGGATTGGTCGCTTAGGGATGTTTTTTCAAAGGATATGTAGCAGAGTTAGGGCACTGTGACAATTCCACCCTTAAATGCTAAAAGTCTCCCGAGGGGGAATTCCTAGAACTTTTTACCTTAAGCTCGTACATATAGGTTTTAATTTCTGAAGCCTGGGCATTGAGGCCGGCAGTTGGCACACTCACGTTGGCAGCTGGCTGCCAGCTATTCCAATTTGAGGAAGGCGAGTGCTAAATTTGACATATCATATGTGGCACTGGCATCTAACACAGCTGCCCCAGTTTGCATATCTGGCTCCTCATCATTGTGCAGTCAGCTCCAGCAGTAGGTTGCAGCAAACCTCATTGCAGAATGACAACTTTCACCTTGGTAAATTACATGAACAAAGGCAGAACTCTGTTCTTTTGTCTGTGCCTGCTCACATCAAGCAAATGTTTTGTTCTTCCCATGGAATTTCAGAAGCTGAGGAGAAAAAAAAAAGGTGCCAGACCCAGTCAGAGCAGTGATGCAAATATAATACCAAAACATGAAGCTTTTCTGAACAACCCAACCTAGCAAATCAAGAATCTTGTGTCCTCTTGTCTTTCAGTGTTATCTGTGATGGGCTTCTGGGTTTTGCTTTGCCTCAATGTCTTGGCAAAGCCAAATTATTTCACACCATTTGCCAAGACTTTTCTTCTGCAAAATTTCTCCTTTGGCCACTGAATCTCCACATTTTTGGAGGAATTTTTCATTTCCACACAGCTGCAGCTCTGACTCAGTCTGTGGATCAACTGGAAGGCGGCCTGACCAACGGAAGGCCTTGATTTGGTCTCCAGGCATCGGAAATTATTAAATAGGGCTGAGCTGTGGGCTGAGCAAAGAATACATCTGACATCTAGATACTACAGTGAGGAGTGCATTAGGAATGCCATAGCTTAGATATCTGCTTCTCATTATACAGGCAGGGTTTGGGATATCCTGAGGTTCCAGATGGATTAATAGTATTTATACCATGGTAGAAAGGCCCCATTGTACTAGGTGCTATGCTAACATATAGCAAGAGATAGTCCCTGCCCCAAAGCTATGGAGAAAACAGAATGTCATTATCTTCTGATGCCAGATGGGGTATAAAGGCACAGATTTTTAAAGGGATGTAGGTATTGCTGCACTCAGCATCGCAAGGCCTAAGTGAACCTAAGTTAGGTCAAAGTCCAGCCACCACAGTATTTAATGAGGTTTTTCATGTCCACCCTACCCTCCTTCTGCTTCACCAGGAGCACTTGCACTGACAGAGGGGCAGTGTGGTGGGCTGACAGCCCCGCCCCAGGGTCACAGCCAGAGCCGTTAGCCCCGCCCCAGGCTCTCAACTGGTGCCCCCGCCCGGGGCTGTCAGCCAACAGGCACAGTAAGTAATGTAGCATCTACACAGACACCGCGTCACCCTAACTACATCGCCCTAGGCGCTACATTGACCAGGGCTTTGTTGTTGTGAGCACTGGAGATCCTCTTTCCCCATGGCTTGGGAGCGCAGGCATTGCTTAAAAAGCTCCATGGGCATATTGTGCGGCTGCTTTTTCCAGGCTCTTTACTGAGCTCATTGATAGGGGGCTCCTGTTTAAAGTATTCCAAAAAGCGAGAAAACAAAGCGCAAACATCCATTTTTGTTTGTTTTGAGGAGATAATGGAGATTTAATGGATAATGCTTTTTGTGTGTGTGTGAAAATTCCAAAGCTCTTCGGTTTGTTCTGTGAAACTTTTCCCACACAGCTCTGTTGAATGTTCCAGTGTCTATCATGGACAAAGGGCTCCTATAAGGCATTGTCAGCGCCATCATTTCCTGCGGAGAAGGAGAGGGGCGTGGGGGCTGTGGATACACAATAGAGCCCTTCCTGGCTTAGACAAAGGGACCTCTTTGGTGACACAGGTCCACATTCTGGCCTGCAGTGGGGAAAAGGTGGGAAAGGACCCTGGAAAACACTCATATTTTTGAGAGAAAGTGAAAAGAGGGAGACATTTGTCTTAGAGGAGATGAAAAGGGGCCATGAGGAAAAAGTACAGGTTAATGACTAGAACAGAGAAGGGAAATGGAGCACTCCTGTTTTCCTTCTATCTTAATTCAAGAACAACAACAAAAAGGAGAGGGGAGGGCATTTCTTTACAGGGTTTCTTTGCTCCACCAAGAATGTGGCTCTCAGAACTGCAACTGCCAATGCCGGGGGATGCTGCTAAGGTGGATCCACTGGAAGCTGAAGGAAGATGGTGAAAAGAGAGAGGGAACAATAAGGTTAGTGACAGAAGGTTGCTTTTCCATTGCACGAAAACCACCATCTTTTACAAGGACCTAGCTGTCTGTAAAGGGTCTCTCTCACTCTGGCACTGCCTAAACTAGCCTCCTGCACTAATGGAAACCCTTAACCGTAGTTATAGCAGAAGGGCCAAGTGACAGAGACCCTGATTTACTAAAGCACTTAGGGTCAGATTTTCTATTTAGGCGCCTAAAGGTGAACAGACTGGATTCTGGTTGAAGAAAGCCTGTGTAGATCAGATATTCACACTAAGGACCAACACAGAAGAATGTACAGAATGACGAAGAGTGGAGCTTGCCAATTTCGAGAGGCATTTGACAGCCTGCACAGACATACATCGTGGAATATTCTACAGTCCTATGGAATCGCAGCTAGAGGCATCAACATCATCAAGGTGGAGCAAAGTGCTTTGTAAGGATGAAAAACCAGACAAGAGAGTGGTGCACTGTGGACATTAGCACAAAACAGGGCTAAATGTTATCTCCACTGTTTGGCATCGCCATGGACTGGATAATGTATTAGCAACACAAACAATGGTATAGCTCAGGTAGATGGACTGCTTTCCACCTTGCGCAACAACACTGGCATGGAAAGGATGTTTTAAAAATATGCAGAGGTGCCTAGTGGGCTTTCCAAATGCACCTACACACGTTAGGTGCCTAACTCCCATAGGAGTTGAAATCAATGGAAGTTAGATGTGCAACCTGCTAGCCACTCTTGGAAATTTCACTAGGTGACTAACACTATTTTTAGGCACCTAAATACCTTTGAAAAGCTGGCCCTTAAGCACATGCTTAACTTGAAGCATGTAAGTAATCCTATTGGCTTCACTGAAAATGAAGTATTGGGCTCAAACGCTATGCAGAAAAAGGATGTGATTGCTGATGAGTTTAATGTGAAGCATATTCTTAATTGCTTTGCTGAATTGGGACCTGAATGGACATGGAGCACAAAGTCTCCTCTTTCACAGGACCCCACCAAGCCAAGTTTAAAGCACTTTGTCCAGGCAATGTGTTGAGTCTAGGGAAATAGGTCAGGTTTTAAAACATCCTAGCTGGTTGGGACTAATGGCCAGACACAGAACTTGGGTAAGTCTTTCAGACGTAGGGTCACAACTGAGATTACAGAGAGGTGGCAGGCTCCTAGGATGGCTTCAAACGTGATGGCTTCTTTTTCAAAGAACTTGGCCAGGCCACAATGTTTAGGAAAGGGCCCAGGCCTGGATTACATTCACTTCTTACTTCACATACATCTTACTTCACATAGGCCCAAAAGCTGGGAGTTTTTGGTTCCTCAACCAATGTTTCCAGGACAACTGCATCTCAAAAATCTGGTGCACGGCCAAGGTTGTACCATTCCAAAACCAGGAAAGCCACTGGAGGATTCTAAGAGCTACTGCCTCATGTCTTTCATTTGTGTCACATACACAGTTCTGATGCACATCAATGAGGTTCTTGAACTACAAGTGGCCTATGTTCAGGTTGACTTCAGATGAGGACAGTGTACCCAAGATTAAATCATCCATCTAACACACGACACTGAAGATACCATAGAGAAGGGCAAAGAAGTTAGTGCCAGTCTGGTGGCTCTGGGGGAGGGATGGTTTGAGCATTGGGTTACTAAACCCAGGGTTGTGAGTTCAATCCTTGAGGGGGCCATTTAGGGATATGGGGCAAAACTCTGTTGGATGATTTAATTGGGGGTTGGGCTAGATGACCTCCTGAGGTCCCTTCCAACCCTGCTATTCTATATGACACTGCCTGGCATGTGGGGCCAAGCATCCACTTGTTGCAGATGATTCTTTGTAAGCCCATGGTGCAGTTCTTTGTGGAAATAATAGCAAAGCAGTTCTTCACCTTGCAAGCCAAAGACAAAGTCAGCCAGTTTAGGTGTCTGTGTAATGGACTCCCACAAGGATTCAGTCTAGCTCCTCTTCTTTTCAACATATATACTTATGACTTAAATACTAAGGTCAATAGGTTCTTATTGTGACAAACTGGGAACTGTATTAATGTTTTGTATGAATAATGTGTGTGCCTCAGTTTCCCCTATGTGTTGCACAAGTATCTAGGTGGTGGGACAAGGGTGTGTGATCATTGCAGAGACCCCTATAGGCAGGTGTGACTGCTGTCTTGCTGCCTGCGCCCAGACAATGGCCGGACACTCTGTATCCTGGCAACTGATGGCCGGGGCCCATTCTCTGCAAGGGCCAGCCAAAGGAGTTGGAGAACAGAGAGAGGTGGAGGCCAGGTGACTAGTTTGCCCACGAAAGAGACAAAGGATGGAGATGGGGCAACTGCGCGTGCCTGAGGGTGGGCTGCTGGAAGCTGGTCAGTCTCGTTTTGGGACTCGGAGGGGGGAGAGGGGCAGGGCTCTAGATCCCTCCCAAGATAGGCTTTGCTGAATGTTCCTACTTTCTGTGCTCAGAACTGTTCTGTGCTGTGTTCCAGACGACTAATAAACCCTTCTGTTTTATAACGCTGGCTAAGAGTCACTGCTGACTTCAAAGTTGGGGGTGCATGGCCCCTTTGGCTATGCCAACTCTTCTGCTGATATAAGCTGCATATACAGCAGGGGGTTGGCAGATATAGCTGTCCTGGCAAAGTTTTTCTAGTGTTGACCTGGCCTAGAGATCAGACTTCCGAGACTTATTAGCACCTATTAAATTCATTCAGAGTGTCATTAGGCCAGGATATTATCAATTCAATTCAGAGCAGCAATCCACAAGACATGGGGTAGTCACGACTACAGCTCTTTCTTGTTAACATTGTGATGTTTCTCTTTTTAATTTGGAAAGAAAAACAAGCAGAAGAGTGATGAGAGTAAGAAACAAAGGAAAACGGGGTGCCCGTGAAAGAGAGCAAGAGATCATGCAGCTACTTACAAACCTATTTATCCCAAAGCCACATAACTCGCCACATATTGATGCAGGGTCTGAAAGCTGCTTCTCCAACACTTATTTCCTGCATGATAAAACGCTAAGCGAATGCAGATTAAGTGTCACCATTAAGGATAATTTGTGACCACATGGGGCTGGGAAAAAAAATCCTTTGCGTTGTCTTCAGCAACTGCTATTGGGTGTGTGTTTTCTGTTCATCTGCGTTCCACTAGGAAAATGAAAAATACTTTAAAGCACAAGATTAGTTGGAGGGAGAAAATAATTGCCATGTCTGAAAACAGTTACTATGGTAGCAGCGCTCGTCTTGCTTCTCTAGTGAAGAGTTGGGGACCAGTGTTCCTTTTGTCAGACGCACATTTAAATGTTAATGTTTGCTTTAACCATGTTTGCCTAACCTTGAAGCATCAGTGGCGGGGAGGGGAGAAGAAATAGCTTCCAAAAAAAATTGTCTCTCTTCTTAAATTTCCATCTGGACAGGTTTGGTGAACTCTGTATCTCAGCTGAGATTAGAGGTTACTCCTGTGCTTGTTAGTCAGTGTGGTCTTAATGACTTGTTTATGGATAGCTGGCCATTTGTGCTGTGTAAGCACAAGCAGAACATTTGTGAATATCTCTGTTCCTTCCAAAAAGAACAAGGAGTCCAGTGGCACCTTAATGACTAACAGATTTATTTGGGCATAAGCTTTCGTGGGTAAAAAACCTCACTTCTTCAGATGCATGGAGTTGTAGTACCATTTCTTAGAACAGCCCCGGGATCGATCTATCAAATCAATTTAAACAATGGGAAAGATTCTACCTTCAGTTGTTTAGCTGTCAAAAATATTTCTCTTACCTACTTACCAAATTGAAGTTCTAAAGCAGAGCAAAGCTGTTTGGGCATTTTAGTAGTGAAAGAAGAGGGTGTGAACAGGATGAGCATATTATTATGATCCATATTTCAGTAGTGGTTTAGTGAATAGAGCACTGAATTATGACTCAGGAGATTTCTATTTCCATGTCTACCACTGGCCTGCTAGGTGGTCTTGGGCAAATCCCGTCCCTCTGTGCCTCAGTTTCCCCATATGCAATATGGGGATAATGATAATGACCTCCATTGTAAAGTGCTTTGAGATCTACTGATGTAAAGAGCTAGGTGTCATTATTATAGCATACTAAAAGCCCCAGTTGATATCAGGGCCCCATTGTTCTTGGCACCACTGTGTTGATGTGGGTTACACTTGCTATGTGGTGGAGCATCGGAGAGTACCAGTCAGGAGTTAAAGTGGGGGAGAATGCCCCTGCCCCATCTCTGCTAAAAGCACAGAAAGCTCCTTGGCTTGGTTAAGCAATGCTCCCCATCCCCTCAGCTGCTGCAGTGAGACCTCCCGCTCCTGTCTCTGCCATCCTTCCTTTAACAACTGCTCCTACCCCTGTGTTTTTCTCGGTTCACCCAAAGGTAGAAGAGGCCACTCCAAGGTAATGGCACCTCTCAGGAACAAGCCCGGGATGTACTGTCTCTGTGAGCGTGGAAGGGCAGAGAGGGACTGAAAAAGGAGAGACGCTGAAGCACTGAGCAGCTCTAATAATCTCCAGCACAGGCAGCATCTGCTCTCAGCTCTTCCTGCCTCCTGTAACCACACACAACTTGCCATTAGCAGTAATGAGATTTATGAGTCGTTTCCATTGCGGAGGGCCAGTCTGTCATGGTCCATCCCTCCTGCTGCCATTCTAGCACCTGACCCTCAGCCTTTGTCTCCCAGGCGGTGAGCCCAAGAGACGGGTCCACATCGCCTTTTTGGGCTGGGCCTGGCCGGGTTACATGGTGGCCCAACCACCTTGCCTGACACCACCCACAGGGGTAGGTCCCAGTACCCCTAGCCCAGGTGAGAAAGGAAACCAAAGGGTGTGTTCCAACTACAGGGGGCTCACACTCCTCAGCCTCCCCAGCAAAGCCTATGCGCGTTTCCCAAAACGTCTTGTGGGAAGTGCTGCGGGAATCTGAGGTGCCAGTGCCGCTTGTGTGTGCTATCCGGTCCCCTATTCTCGGAGTGAGAGTTGAGTTCGGATTCTTGGCATTAAGTCGAGTTGATTCAAGGTGGGCGTTGGACTCTGCCAAGTGTGCATCTTGTCCCCACTCCTGTTCATGATTTTCATGGACAGGATATCAAGGCGCAGCCGAGCTGTGGAGTGTATCCGGTACAGAGACTCGGAGGTGGCATCTCTGCTGTTTGCAGATGATGATGTCCTTCTTGCTTCTTCAGACTGCAATCTCCGATGCACACTCCAATGTTTCACTGTTGAATGTGAAGCAGCTGGTATGAGAATCAGCACCTCTAAATCAGAGGTCATGGTCCTCTCCCAGAAGAAAGGGGACTGCTGCTCTCTCCAGGTTAGGGGGAGCAGCTGCCCTTAGTGAATGAGTTCAAGTATCTAGGGGTCTTGTTCACGAGTGATGGCAAATGGGAGCGGGAGATCAACCAGCAGATTGGTGTGACGGTGGCAGTGATCCGGGCACTGTATCGATCCATGGTGGTGAAGCAGGAGCTGAGTTCTTGGGCGAAGCGCTCAGTTTACAGGTCGCTCTACGTCTCCATCCTCACCCATGGTCATGAACTTTGGGTAATGAACAAAAGGAGGAGATCACAGGTACAAGCAGTGGAAGTGAGGTTTCTCTGCAGGGTGGCTGGGCTTACTCACTGAGATAGGGTGAGGAGCTTGGCTTTACAGGAGGGCCTCGGAGTAGACCCGCTACTCCTCCAGATCGAGAGGAGCCAGATGAGGTGGTTTGGGCACCTGATAAGGATGCCACCTGGGAGGCTTCTGTTGGAACTCTACTGGGTATGTCCCCACCGGGAGTAAGCCCCAAGGCTGACCCGGAACAGGCTGGAGGGATTATATCTCCCGGCTGGCATGGGAACGCTGGAGAATCCCCCAGGAGGAGCTGGAACCTGTTGTGGAGGAAAAGGTCTAGTCCTCCCTACTCGCCATGCTGCCGCCACAACCCTCACCAGGAAAAGCGGCATAAAGGAAAAGAAAGAAGAAGAGGAGATTTATGAGCCTATAATGAGGGAAGAATAAACCCTCAAGACACCATAAAGAAAAAAACAGCAATGCATATACAGGTCTCATTCAAGCCACTGGGCCGTGTCCTCCCTTGGAACCCTGCAAGTACATTAACTCCAGCCACCCAGAGTGGGAGAGCACTATGGTAACACTGAAAAGGGTGGCCAAGAAGAAACACCAAGGCCCCTTAGCACTGCTAGGATAATAATAGAAATGTAGGATTGGAAGGGACCTCAACAGGTCATCTAGTCCAGCCCCCTGTACTGAGGCAGGATTAAGTATTATTTAGACCATCCCTGACAGGTGTTTGTCTAAATGTATCATCCTCCTCTTTAGACCAACCTTTTGTGTACCTGAAGACTTCTCTCTCCCTCCTCCCTCCCCTCAGTCTCCTCTTCTCCAGACTAAACAAGCCCAATTTTTTCAGTCTTTCCTTATGGGTCATGTTTTCTAGACCTTGAATCATTTTTGTTGATCTCCTCTGAACTTTTTTCAGTTTATCCACATCTTTCCCAAAGTGTGGTGCCCAGAACTGGACACGGTACTCCAGTTGATGCCTTACTGGTGCTGAGTAGACTGGAAGAATTACTTCTTGTGTCTTGCGTACAACACTCTTGCTAATATATCCCAGAATGATGTTCGCTTTTTTGTAACAGTACTACTTTGTTGGCTCATGTTTAGTCTGTTATTCACTATGCCCCCCAGATCCTTTTCTTCAGTACTGCTCCCTAGGCAATCATTTCCCATTTTGTTTTTGTACAATTTATTATTCCTTCCTAAGAGTAGGACAAATGCAAAGTACTTATTGAAGTTCAGCCTATTTCTCTGAGACCATTTTGAATTCTAATCCTGTCCTCTCCAGGGGCCATGGTGTCAATGAGAATAATACCCTGCTCTTATGTAATATGTCTCATCAGTATATCTCAAAGCAGCTCAGGGGCTTTAATGTATTTCTCCTCACAACACCCCAGTGAGGCAGGGCTATCATATCCATTTTACAGATGAGAAGGCAACACACCGAGAGGCTAAGTTCAATGGAAATCAGGAGCCTAAACACCTTCTAAGATCTGGGACCAAGTAACCTGCTCAAGGTCATGCTGGAAGTTTGTGGTAGATCAGGGAATTGAACCTGGCTGTCTCGGTCTTAGGCTAGTGCCCTGGCACCAGAACACCTTCCCTCTCTATCAGGCCCTTTGTAAGTCAGCAAGGGAAAAGAAACTACAAGTGCCAATCAGGAAAGTGAGCAAAAGAGAGTTTAGAGGCAAGACACTATCAGCTGAAATGCAAGTCACTAGACTGGATAAAGGCAAAAAGCCAGATTGTCCTCTCTCTCTCTTGGGCTGTGAGAACTAGTTCTAATTAAATAGAAACAACCACTCCTGCCCTAGAGACCCAAAAGCAACCAGAGCTGCTTTGGAATCATTTTGTCCACATGGTGACATCTAATTATCTTTCCTCTCTCTGCAGACATTCCTTCTCCTCTGCAGATCAGCAGCAACTAAACGAGGTATCTGAGAACATGCATTTCCCCCCAGTCTCTTTCTCCCCACCAAGAGATATGGGCAGCTGGAATAGGGAAATCCCCACTACTTCATAGTGTATGCCTTCCAGTCCCGGGTTTCTTGAGTTCATGATGGCCCAAATGAGACTAAATTAAAGGATCGTGAATAAAACAGGGGATGGGAGAGTTTTTAAACAGACACTTTCACTCTGAGTTTGTCTACACATGGAAGTGCCAGGAGGGTTACCCAAATTGATTAGCAATAAACCAATGTACCCGCCTCCAATTATGCATGTTCACACCATTGTGGTTCCGCTGTAAGAGGCACCATTCTTGAGCCGTGCACACACTCCACGTGGCCCTGAGTTACACTGATGTTAGTTAATTGCATCAGCTGGTGGTGCCCCAGGCAAACTATTCCGGGAAATGTTGTTATTGTATTGTGGGATATCTCCTGGAGGCCAGAAAAATTACAGGAACAGGGGTCAAACTCCCACCATTCCTTGCAGTGTATTCCAAAATTCACTCAATCCCAAACTGCTCCATGAGCGCAGAAATAACAACAAACAGGAGTTCAGTAGAAGATAGAAAAGTGGATCGTGGACTATTTGAGAGCCCATGGGATGGGACCCACTGCAGCAGCCTGGAGGAGGTTTGGAGCTATTCAAGTATCTTGGAAAGGAGACCGTGGAGATGGAATCTGGGTGGCCTGATGAACAGAAATTCGTACAAGTTCACAATAAAGGAGATATTAACAGAAACCCCTTCTCTCCTGGATGCATTTATAGAGCAGAGATATTCAAGATAGTGACTGAAGTGAGACACACCAGATTGCTGCGGGGAGGGGTGTGGGGAAGGCGAAGAAAAAAATTGAGCCAATGGGAGTTTCCATCAAATTCAGAGGGCTTTGGATCAGGCTGCTAGGCTGCCATCAGCTGAGATGGGTGAACAATGCAGCAGTTTGTAAGCTCTTCAGGGAAGGGACTACATGTTTGCTGTTCGTACAGCCTCCAGAAAAAATGGGTTCTTGATCTACAACTGGTGCCCCTGATGCTATTGTAATTTAAATAAATCATCATAATGCCGGGAATAGTGGTTTGAATTTGTAAATGAGCTGACTTCAGCCTGAGCACTCAGCCCTTTAGGGTAGGCCTACATAGCATTCAGAACATTCTGGAGGTCAGGATTAGAATTCAAAATGATCTTGACAAATTAGAGAATTGATGTGAAATCAACAAGATTAAATTCAATAAAGACAAGCTGATCGCAGCGGCCCAGGAGCCGGCCAACAGGGCGGCTAACAGGGGAGTTTCAGTGGGAGTTCCCATTGGAGGAGCCAGGTATTTTGTGTTTGCATCTGTCTTTGGGGTGCTTGTGTCTCTCTCTCTGTCGGGGCAGACTGCTGAGCCCTGATTAGGGGGCGGAGCTAGGCGGAGGAGGGGGCCTATAAAAGCGGCCGCCCAGCCAGGCAGCGGCACAGCTGATCGCAGCGGCCCAGGAGCCGGCCAACAGGGGAGTTTGAGTGGGAGTTTGGAGGGGGAGGTGGAAGGGGGCGGCACCGTGTCCCCTGTGCTCCCCAGGTAAGAACGCCAAGCGAGGCCGAGACAGCAGCAGCAAGCAGCCATGAGCCAAGCAGCAGAGGACACACCGAGGATGAGAGCATGCAGCAGCTGCGGTATGTACCTGGTCCTAGCGGGGGACCCAGAACAGTACTATGTATGCATGAAGTGCCGCCTAATAGAGCTGCTGGAGGAAAAGATCCAGGGCCTAGAGCTGCAGGTAGAAACCCTGATAGAGAATAGAAGGGGGTTCGAGCAGCTGATTGAGCAATGGCAAGCAGTAACTGAAGGGGAATGCCCAGGGGCACAGGGGGGAGTAGGGGCTAAGGCCAGTGAGGGGGGACCGCCGGATGAGGAAGAAGGGCGGTGGAAGCATGTGACCGTGAGAAGCAGGCCAAGGAAAAGGAGAGCCAGTGAGGGGGAAATTGAGCTAAGGAACAGGTTTTAAGGTTTGGAGAATGAGGAAGGAGGCCAAGGAAACCAGTCCCATAGAAAAGGGGAGGAGTCTATGGAAGTAGCACCAAGTTTGGGCCCAGGAGGATACAGGATGGCAACCACAAGGGATGATAGGAATGGAAGGAGCTTGCAACCAGGGGGAACGGGGGATAGGTTAGAGGACCGCACTGTCCCCAGGCAAAGGCAGGTATACGTGATTGGGGATTCCATACTGAGAAGGTTGGACAGGCCTGTGACCAGGGCCGATCCGGAGAACAGAAGGGTGTGCTGTCTACCGGGTGCTAAAATACGGGATGTGGACCTGAGGTTGAAAAGGATCCTAAGAGGAGCAGGTAAGAACCCTTTGGTCATCCTTCAGATTCTCGCTAGAAAGGATCAAGGAGACTATGCTAGGTTGGGTAAGACGCTCAAGGAAATTGAGGCTCAGGTGATCTTCAGTGGGATCCTACCTGTCCCTAGTTACAGGATCGTGACGATTAAGAGTTGGCTGAGGGAGTGGTGTTACAAGGAGGGCTTTGGGATGTATGGGCACTGGGAGGCTTTTGGGGACAGACAACTGTTCTCACGGGATGGGCTCCACCTAAGTAGGGAAGGAAGTAGACTTCTAGGAGGGAGGCTGGCTCATCTGATTAAAAGAGCTTTAAACTAGACACTGGGTGCTCTCCACACCAAATTTATACATTGGGAGTGAGAACAACAAGATAACAACAGATATAGCCAGAGGGACGGTCAGGTGTAAGGAAGAGGGGGGCGGGGACGGATACTAGATCTACAAGTCATACTGGAAGTACTGTGTCCCTACCGAGTTGGGTGAAAAGAGTGAGAGGAGCCCAACAGGAAAAATTAGGATGTTTGTTCACCAATGCAAGAAGCTTAGGTAACAAAATGGAGGAACTGGAGCTCCTGGTCCGAGAATTGAAACCGGATATCGAGGAATAACCAAACATGGTGGAACGGTAGCCATGACTGGAGTACAGGTATGGAAGGGTATGTGCTGTTTAGGAAAGACCGATGCAAAGGTAAAGGTGGGGGAGTAGCATTGTATATCAATAATGAGGTGAAATGTAATGAGATAACTAGCAATGCAATGGATAATACAGAGTCTGTCTGGGCAATGGTCACATTGGGGAAAAAAACTACCAGAGCCTCACCCGGGATAGTGATTGGGGTGTGCTATAGACCGCCGGGATCTAGCTTGGAGACAGATAGAGAGCTCTTTAATGTTTTTAAGGAGGTAAATACTAATAGGAACTGCTTGATCATGGGGGACTTTAACTTCTCGGATATAGATTGGGAAACAAATGCTAGTAATAATAATAGGGCTCAGCTTTTCCTAGACGTGATAGCTAATGAATTCCTTCATCAAGTGGTTGCTGAACCGAAGAGGGGGGATGCCATTTTAGATTTGATTTTGGTGAGTAACGAGGACCTTGTTGAGGAAATTGTTGTAGGGGCTCGAGTGATCATGAGCTTCAAAATAAATGGGAGGATAATCAATAGTGCATCTGAGACTAGGGTTTACGATTTCAAAAGGGCTAACTTTACTAAATTAAGGCGACTAGTTAGGAAGTGGACTGGACTAACATATTTAGGATCTAAAGGCAGATTACTTCAGGTTGAAGTTGCAGGAGTTGTCAGAGGCATGTATCAGGTAGCAGTTTTAGACCGAGCTGGATGAGGGAAAATGGGAGGGATCAGCAAAGAAACCTACCTTATTGAGGTCAGAGGGTGTAGGGACGCAGTGAGAAAGGCAAAGCGACGGGTGGAGATGGACATTAAAACCAATAGCAAACGGTTTTTAGCCATATAAATAGGAAGAAAACCAAGAAAGAAGAAGTGGGACCGCTTAAAACTTTAAACAGAGTGGAGATTAGGGATAATCTTGGAATGGCACAATATCTGAACGAATATTTTGCCTCGGTCTTTAATGAGGCTAATGAAGGGCTAAGGAATAGTGATAGAGGGACCGATGGGAATGAAGATATGGGGTAGACATTACGGTATCTGAGGTAGAAGCCAAACTTGAACAACTAACGAAGAAGTAATCGGGCCCGGATAATCTTCATCCTAGAATATTAAGGAATTGGCGAGTGATATTGCATAATTTTTAATAAGTCTCTAAATTTGTACCATTTGACTGGAGATTAGCTAATGTAGTTCCTATATTTAAGAAGGGAAAAAAGTGATCCGGTAACTACAGGCCTGTTAGTTTAACATCTGTAGTATGCAAAGTCATGGAAAAATCTTAAAAGAGAGAGTGGTTCATGGCAACTGGGATAGATTACAGCATGGATTTACGAAAGGTAGATCGTGCCAAACCAACCTGATCTCCTTCTTTGAGAAAGTAACAGATTTTTAGACAAGGGAAATGCGGTGGATCTAATATATCTGGATTTCAGTAAGGCGTTTGATGCATGAAGAATTACTGGTTAAATTGGAAAAGATGGGGATCGAAATGAAAATCCAGAGGTGGATAAGGAGCTGGTTAAAGGGAGACTTCAGAGGGTAGTATTGAAGGGGGAACTGTCAGGTTGGAGGGGTTACCAGTGGAGTTCGATTTTATTCAATCTATTTATTGCTGACCTGGGAACCAAGAGTAGGAGTGGGCTGATAAAGTTTGCGGATGACACCAAGTTATATCCTCCAGGGAGATTTGGATGACCTTGTAAACTGGAGTATTAGTAACAGGATGAAATTCAATAGTGAGAAGTGTAAGGTTATGCATTTAGGGATGACTAACAAGAATTTTAGTTATAAGCTGGGGACGCACCAGTTGGAAGTAACGGAGGAGGAGAAGGACCTAGGAGTCCTGGTTGATCGTAGGATGACTATGAGTAGGCAATGTGATGTGCTAATGCGGTCTTGGGATGCATTAGGCGAGGTATTTCTAGTAGGGATAAGGAGGTGCTAGTCCGAGACCTCATTTGGAGTATTGTGTGCAGTGCAGTTTTGGTCTCCCATGTTTAAGAAGGATGAATTCAAACTGGAACGGGTACAAAGAAGGGCCACTAGAATGATCCGAGGAATGGAAGGATGAAAGGAGACTTGAGGAGCTCGGTTTGTTTTCCTTAACCAAAAGAAGGATAAGAGGAGATATGATTGCACTCTTTAAATATATCAGAGGGATAAATACCAGGGAAGGAGAGGAATTATTTCAGCTCAGTGCTAATGTGGACACGAGGACAAACGGATATAAATTGTCAGTCAGGAAATTCAGGCTTGAAATTAGACGAAGGTTTCTAACCATCAGGGAGTGCAATACTGGAACAGCCTACCGAGAGAAACAGTGGCAAAGGACCTCCATGACTTTAAGATTAAGCTAGATAAGTTTATGGAGGAGATGGTATGATAGGATAACGGGCTTAGTCAATAGGTCAATTAAGTGCCACACTGGTAAATAGTACAATGGGTCAATGATATGATATAACCTTTTTCCAGAGGGTATGGCTGGAGAGTCTTGCCCGCATGCTCGGAGTTCAGCTGACCGCCATATTTGGGGTCGGGAAGGAATTTTCCTCCAGGGAAGATTGGCAGTGGCCCTGGAGGTTTGCATGGGGCAGGGTCGCTAAAGGAGTGGGTGGATCGGCTTATGTGGCCTGCATCTAGCAGGAGGTCAGACTAGATGATCATAATGGTCCCTTCTGATCTTGAATTCTATGATTCTATGATTCTAAGAGCAAAACATGTCATGTAGGAAGGAAAAAAAATCAAATGAACAACTACAAAAGGGGGATGCATGGCTAGGCCATAGTATGGCTAAAAAGGATCTGGGGGTTATAATGGATCACAAATTTAATGAGAGTCAACAATGTGATGCAGTTGTGACAAAGGCTAATATTGTTCTGGGGTGTATTGACAGAAATGTTGGATGTAAGACATGGGAGCAGGGGCGGCTCTAGGAATTTCGCCGCCCCAAGCACAGCAGCACGTTGCGGGGGGTGCTCTGGCAGTCGCCAGTCCCGCGGCTCCGGTGGACCTCCCGGAGGCATGCCTGCGGATGCTCCACCGAAGCCGCGGGACCAGCGGACCCTCCGCAGGCACGCCTGCGGGAGGTCCACCGGAGCCACCTGCCACCCTCCTGGCGACAGGCAGAGCGCCCCCCGCGGCATGCCACCCCAAGCACGCGCTTGGCACGCTGGGGTCTGGAGCCGGCCCTGCATGGGAGGTAACTGCCCTTCTCTATTCAGCACTGGTGAGGCCTCAGCTGGACAACTGTGTCCAATTCTAGGCACCAGATATTAGGAAAGATGTGGATAAATTGGAGAGAGTCCAGAGGAGAACAACAAAACCGATAAAGATTTACAAAACCTGACCTCTGAGGAAAGGTTAAAAATATTGAGTATATTTAGTCTTGAGACAAGACAAGTGAGGGGAGGACCTGATAGCCCTTATAACCTTCTTCATGTATGTTAGAGAGGACTGTGATCAACTGTTCTCCATGTCCACTGCAGGTAGGACACGATGTACTGAGCTGAAAGGGAGATTTAGAGTAGTTATTAGGAAAATCTTTCTAACTGTAAGGGTAGTTAAGCTCGGGAATAGGGAGGCTGTGGAATCCCCGTCACTGGAGGTTTTTAAGAAACAATTAGTCGAACACCTGTCAGAGATGGTCTAGGTTTACTGGGTCCTTCCTCAGTGAAGGTGGCTGGACTTGATGACTACTGGAGATCCCTTCCAGCCCTACATGTCTATGATTCACATCAAAATTCATTGATAAAAGAATAAATGTGAGGGAATCACATTCTTTGTGATTCTTCCACAAGCAGAAAATGAGGCCAAGTTCATCAGAAAAGTGATTCACAGACCTGAGGAAGAGCTCTGTGTAAGCTCAAAAGCTTGTCTCGCACCAACACAAGTTGGTCCAGTAAGAGATATTACTTCACTCACCTTGTCTCTTTAATATCCTGGGACCAACACAGCTACAACACTGCGCAAATAAATAAATAAAGGTTGAGTTATTCAATTAGCTCTGAGCACCAGCAGTTTTGAAATACACTGCTTGCATCCGAAGAAGTGGGTATTCACCCACGAAAGCTCATGCTGCAAAACGTCTGTTAGTCTATAAGGTGCCACAGGATTCTTTGCTGCTTCTACAGAACCAGAATAATACAGCTACCCCTCTGATACAGGGAGATACAAGGCATATGAAACCAAGAAATGTTTTCACACCATGTAAAATTTAGTTTGCTTATGAAATTACACCTTTGGGTGGGTTGTATGCAGGGATTGAACTGAGAACTCTAGATCTAAACACAGGGACCTTTCCACTGAGCTGAAGCTTAACAATAGACACAAACCTCTTTACATGGGCTGGCCACTACAGGGTGTCCCTGAGTAACATGAATGACACTTGCTTGGGTGTGATCTTTAGGCAGCAGCTACATCTAAGAATAATTTTTAGTAAAAGCATAAAACAAAATAGATTTTACTGATGATACTCTGTTGCCAACACATATCTGGTGTTTTTCTCAAAGCTCCAGCCCCTGGAGTCAAGTGATTAAACATGAAACTCTCCACTTTCATTTAGACAAGAAAATTCATTTCTAACCCTCAAAGTTGCAGAAAAAGGCTTGAAACATGACACCAGTGCACTCTAATAATGGTCCAAAAGCTAGAAGGCAAATACAAACCCCTCCCACAAATGTGTTATATTTTTAGATCTAATTATTTCCTAACCAATCTCGTTGTGCTCAGGACCTAAAGAATACTGCATCACAGTGGACAACAAGTATTTCTTCAAGATCTACACAGTCAGATACACAGAACTCAGCACTATTTGGAGTAGCACCACCTGGTGAATTCCATCAGTGTTACACCAGTGTCGCTTCCAATAGCCTAAACACAAGTTTTTTTGAGCTAAGGCTGCAATTTCTTGTTCATGATGGCATGTGTTAGCAGGTAATCCTATCTCCAAGCAAAGCAGCAACCCACACTCAATATGAAATATGACTATGAAAAATGATAAAGGTCTAAGCTTAGTAACAGTCTGCAGTGAGGGTTGTTAACAGGTCTCAACAGTAGCTGTCTTCAGCAGCAAAGTTATTTCTCCAGGGCTTTATATTCTTGCTGTCATGAACATTTGATATGTATTTCGCAAATGCAGGAAAGAAGAGATATAAGATCAGATTAAGACTAACCATTGCACTGTTTTCTGCTCAGGAATGATACCAGAAACAAACACAGTGTCAAACATAACAAGGCTTTCCCCATAGCATACAGTGCAGCTCACTTCATTCTGTCCCCATTTGGGGATCACAAAGAGACCTTGAAGGCCGATATTCAAGACAAGAGGCATGATCACCTTTGACTGAATTACACTTCGGACATCAGCCATGCTTAACTGGCTATTTTCATAAGGACTCTTAACTCAGTTGTAGTGCTGACTGCTGCTGAAAAAGGATCGCGCCAGAGAGGCACATTGGGAATCCCAGAGGATCTTCAGTGCAAGTAAATATGAAAATCATGAGCTTTTGTTTTCCAGCTTCATAGGTGCTGCTGCTGTCAGGTAGTCATCTTTTCAGTGTGGAACAGGAATGAACTCCTACAAGAATCAACGGTGTTATAATTAGTGATCAGTGGCCATGGAAAGAAGGGGAGATCCGTTCAGAGAAGCCGGCTCCAACATTCCCCTCAATGGTTATCCAAACTCTGAGAACAGATGAAACCCACACAGGTTCTGCTTTCTTCCCCCAGATCCCTTTCTACCCTTCCCAGATCCATTCAGGCCTAGTCTATATGAGAGGAGGTTTGCCAATGACACTATCCCTCCACATGTAGGCACAGCTTATACTGGCAAAAAACAAAAAACAACAACCCCCCACATCTGTAGATTAGCATATACCAGTTCCCTGAATAAAATAAGCTATATCAAGAGAGCACTAAATGCCAGTGTAACTGAGGCCATGCTGGTCTTTTACCAGTAAAGAAATATTCAGGGGGAGAGGAAAAGAGAGAAAAAAAATCAGTCCTCCACTCAACAATACTACACCTGGCTAAGGCTTTCAGTGTAGACCTTAACACTCCCTCTTTCCCCTTCTTCTGAGACCTGACCTCCAACAGGAACTCCGAGACCACTTGGCAAACTCCAGTGGTCCTTGTTACCCCATCTCTAAACCCACTCCATAACTACCATTCCAGGCTCCCTTATTTCATAGAATCATAGAATCATAGAATATCAGGGTTGGAAGGGACCTCAGGAGGTCATCTAGTCCAACCCCCTGCTCAGAGCAGGACCAATTCCCAAATGAACCATCCCAGCCAGGGCTTTGTCAAGCCTGACCTTAAAAACCTCTAAGGAAGGAGATTCCACCACCTCCCTAGGTAACCCATTCCAGTGCTTCACCACTCTCTGAGTGAAAAAGTTTTTCCTAATACCCAACCTAAACCTCCCCCACTGCAACTTGAGACCATTACTCCTTGTTCTGTCATCTGCTACCACTGAGAACAGTCTAGATCCATCCTCTTTGGAACCTCCTTTCAGGTAGTTGAAAGCAGCTATCAAATCCCCCCTCATTCTTCTCTTCCGCAGACTAAACAATCCCAGTTCCCTCAGCCTCTCCTCATAAGTCACGTGCTCCAGACCCCTAATCATTTTTGTTGCCCTCCGCTGGACTCTTTCCAATTTTTCCACATCCTTCTTGTAGTGTGGGGCCCAAAACTGGACACAGTACTCGAGATGAGGCCTTACCAATGTCGAATAGAGGGGAATGATCACATCCCTCGATCTGCTTGCAATGCCCCTACTTATACAGCCCAAAATGCCGTTAGCCTTCTTGGCAACAAGGGCACCCTGTTGACTCATATTCAGCTTTTCGTCCACCATAACCCCTAGGTCCTTTTCTGCAGAACTGCTGCCTAGCCACTCGGTCCCTAGTCTGTAGCAGTGAATGGGATTCTTCCATCCTAAGTGCAGGACTCTGCACTTGTCCTTGTTGAACCTCATCAGGTTTCTTTTGGCCCAGTCCTCTAATTTGTCTAGGTCCCTCTGTATCCTATCCCTACCCTCCAGCGTATCTACCACTCCTCCCAGTTTAGTGTCATCTGCAAACTTGCTGAGAGTGCAGTCCACACCATCCTCCAGATCGTTAATGAAGATATTGAACAAAACCGGCCCCAGGACCGACCCTTGGGGCACTCCACTTGAAACCGGCTGCCAACTAGACATGGAGCCATTGATCACTACCCGCTGAGCCCAACAATCTAGCCAACTTTCTATCCATCTTATAGTCCATTCATCCAGTCCATACTTCTTTAACTTGCTGGCAAGAATACTGTTTGAAACCGTATCAAAAGCTTTGCTAAAAGTCAAGGAATAACACATCCATTGCTTTCCCCTCATCCACAGACCCACAATCCTTGTTGTTCCCAGTACTGCCAAGCCCTCACTTTCAAAAAGTGACGAGTCAGGCCTTCAAACATCACAAAATTGGCTTAAAAACATTAGGGTTTTTTTGTAATATATATAAATTGTGGTGTTTTTAGGTTGCGGGTCTTTCTGATATTTGAATCTTTAGAGATCACATTTTAAACCTTTTCTCTGCAACCAAGAAGGCTAGAAAGTTTCTATTTTTATTAGTGACAGCTGAGAGACACATGTAATCATGTGACTCCAGGAGCTGCGCCTTTAAGAAAAACCTCCAAGTGTCACAAGACTTGTGATAACATCATGAGCCAAAATGGGAAGTCAGATGTCTGAATAGAGCAAACGTTAGTGCTTGGGAAGAGGACTGGACTGCCAGCCCGGACAGTGACGCTTTCTTGCCAGTCACACCACTGGTAATGTCCTTCAGCCCTGACGAGGCAGGACCTCCCCTCAGGGGGAAGGGCACTTTACATGGCTGTGGACTTTTCCTCCTGTCTGCTGAGGGTGTCCACAGAGGTGCCAGCTGCTAGGGTGGTGGTTTGATTACATGGAGCCTGCTTGCTAGGTACTAGACTGACAGCTTAGGCTGGTCCCATTCCACTAACTTCAGTAGTAGTGACCCTGAGAACCAGCAACTGCTCTTCCACTGCCCACTGTCAGGTGGCAATCACATCTCTGGGGCTTCCATGCGTTACCTCTCCATTTGACCTTCCCATCCTTGCATTAACAGCTATCTTCTCTAGAGCCACTTTGCTCCCAGTTTTGATACAAGCAGGCCAGGAAATGACGTTACTTACTGCCACTATGGACCACTCTGCCTTAGCGTTGGCTTCTGGTCAGTGAGGGCGTTGATCCGAAAACCTGCATTCAGCCTCCCCGAACTGTTGGGATTTGTGGAGCCAGATCACAAGGTCTCTTCTGTGCCCCCTCCTGCACCCCAACCCCTGCACTGTGCCCCCTCCTGCACCCCAACCCCTGCACTGTGCTCCCTTCATCCCTAACCTGTGCACCCCCCTCCTGTGCACTCGTGGGGAAAGTGACCGGGGTGCATGGAGTAGCTGGCATTCCTGCTCACTCCCCCCTCAAACGCTGCTCCTCCTCACGCTCCCCTAGGGGGCTGTGAGGGGCAGAGCGAAGAGCGATGTCAGGGCTCCCGGCATGCAGGTCACTTTCCCCACCTGGACTCCATAAGGGGAGAGAAGAGAGCAGCAGCTCCTGATGCTCGCCTCACAGCCCAGCCCAGATGGGGAAGTGATCTGGATGCACAGAGCACTTGGTGTTGCTCCTTGCTCCCCACCTCACATCCCCCTGGGGGGTCCCACTGATGATCAGTTGGCAAGAGCAAACAGGACAAATGCCCAGTTTCATCAAAAAAGCCAGGCCGTCTGGGGCAGGGTTTGAAAAGGGGGCTGTCCCAGCCAAAACGGGACATATGGTCACCCCTAGGCTGTAGTAAGAGCTGCCCAGGTAGCCCGGGCAGCTGTGCGGAGCCCCAGACCCTCCACCTGCCTTGGCTGAGGTGCCCCCAGGCCAGGTGGAGGGTCAAGGGCTCCCCACAGCAGCCCAGATTCCTTGGGCAGCTCTTACCACCACCCAGCTTCTGGCCAGGTGGGGCCATGGGGTGAAGGGAGGAGCAGGGGGTGGGGCCCTGTGGCAGGGTATGTGTGTGTGGGGGTCCCAAATGTTCTTTGTGCCAGGGGCCCCAATATAGTAAATCTTAATCTGCTTCTGGTCAGAGCCGCCTCATTAGCCAGGCCTGCTACCCCAAAGGTGACTTACTTTGGGATTTCCTGCTTTCAGTGGCAGCACCTCCTGCAGAATCAGGAATTTAATTGCTAAACAAATGTGTCTCTTGCCTCTATCGGGGTCTCCAGCCCTGCATAGAGGGCACAATGGCCTCCTGTCAGGAGGATTTTGAATTGAGATAATCACCTTTCTGTGTTGCGTCTTGTCATCAATGAGCAACATCCAGGAGCGTGGGTTTCCTCGTCTCCACGAATACTGCAAATGGAAGGGCTGGTAGCAACCCCCTCTGGTTACAGCTTCAGGCCCTTCCAAGCCTGTCCTAGCCATACTCAAAGGACCTGGCTTCAATCCCAAATGGGAAATGCAGGCTCAGAAGAGTCTAGGCCTGAGGCCCATTCAGGGGCGAAAGTAGGCCAGCATGGTGTTCCGGTAAAAAGTAGCGGCTGTACGCAGCCGCCGTTAAAGCACCGATGCAGCAGCGCTTTAATGTCGCTGCCCCTTTTGTCCCCCCTTCCCTGTCGGCAGCCCCATTGGCAGATGACAGAACAAGGAGCAATGGTCTCAAGTTGCAGTGAGGGAGGTTTAGGTTGGATATTAGGAAAAACTGTTTCAGTAGGAGGGTGGTGAAGCACTGGAATGGGTTACCTAGGGAGGCGGTGGAATCTCCATCGTTAGAGGTTTTTAAGGCCAGCTTGACAAAGCCCTGGCTGGGATGATTTAGTTGGGGATTGGTCCTGCTTTGAGCAGGGGGTTGGACTAGATGACCTCCTGAGGTCCCTTCCAACCCTGAGATTCTATGAATTGGGATTTAAAATTTGCCTAAGCATTGATTGCAAGTTGCCTGCATCTTCAGGCAGCTCATACCTTTGAGAGCCTAAGCCCCAATAACTTTTAATAAGACTTAGGAGCCTAAGTCATTTGGGTTCTTTTGAAAATCTCACCTTAAACACTTTGGGAGTTAAGCACTGAAAAGTCTCTGAGGATCTGGACTATTGAGTCTGAAATGGTGCACAGCTGATCACTTTCCCTTTCTGCGCTGCAGCAGCGCTTTAAAATAAAGCAGAAAAAAAAAACACCGCACCCCAAAGTGTCCTTTTCCCAGCCACTGGGCACCGCAGCAGCTTTAATACCCACTTCACCGTCTGGGGCCCACGTGTCAGCTCTGGTTTATTCCACCCAGGCACAGCAGAGGGCGCCCTGGTGTAACAATGACGGCTCGCGGGGCCGGGCATGGAAGAGACTCGAGCGGTTTGGATTTGCAAGACTAACCGGCTGTCTGACTAGCCAAACAGATGCTGTGTCTTCTAAAACCTGCTTTTGAACAATAATAGAGATCGCCCATCTTCCATAAGCCCCGTCCTTACACTTCCTACCCCCACTCACCATTACTGGAGTGCTGGGATCTTGCTAAGGCCTGGTAGTATTTATTTTAATTGGTGCATTTCCTTTGGTGGTGCTCTGCTGTGGGAGGAGAAAGGTAAATACATAAGTGGGGTGGCTTCCATGAGCCCCTACAGCAGGAATTCAGTATCAGCCGCTCGTTTCTGTGAGTTCAGTGAACACTGATTGGGCTGCTCGGGAGTGCTAACGTGCAGAGGTAGGATTTTAATCATCACTCAACCATTTGAGAGAAGAAACAGGACAAAAAGGCCTCTGCTAGGGTAAGTTGCCACAGCGCCTCCCTGTAAGGGAAGAGAATACAATAATTAGCAGTAATATTACACTAGCACGTTGTAACAGGGTTCCCACTCACCATGCGGGCACCTCCTTGTGTCTAGATCTGGCTGGGAAAGTAGCCCTTGCAATATGGGGTGCCCCCTTCTGCCCGCTGCAATAATCTCTTCTTCTTGGAACCTGGCCCTCTGGCCAGGTCCCTGTTTAGTCCATCCCTTCCAGGACTGTGAAGCCTGACAGGGCCACTATCCAAATGCCTTCCCCAGGGAGTGCTCAGACCCAGCACAGGCTCTGTGCCACCATGCCAGTGGCTGGCAGGGGAACCCAGGTCCACCTGCTACTCTGGGTTCCTGCCCAGGGACTCTATAGCCTTCAATCCAGGTCTGCCCAGTCCCCATTCCTGCATCCCTGGGCTGGGCTCCTTCCTACCCAGCCTCTCTCTTCCTTTGCCTGTTTCTGGGTTTACCACAGGAGCAAACTCTGCTCCCTGTGGCTACGTCACCCCCCTCTTTGCCTCTTACCAGACTCCTTACTCTAGAGCAGGATCCCAGGGCTTACTCATCCCTTGGACTCTCTCCTTGTCCCTCACAGCCTTCCACAGAGTGATCATAACCTCCCTCCCCTTTAATCCCGTTCCCTACACAGCTTCCTGGCTTTATAGTGCTGTCCCAGCCCGTCCTCGGCCGGGCTTCACTCTCAGTTAACCTTGGCCCTCCCTCTCCCAGGTGAGCCAGGTAACCTCACTGGCCTCTCAGGCTGCTGTTAGCCCTAGCAGGGCTGGTGTGGGGTGCCCACTCCATCACATACACAAAGAGGGGCTCCGTTGTGCTAGGTGCTGTCCTGAAGAGCTTGCAATCTAAGCAGGAAAAGGGGTGAGAGGAAACAGAGGGGTGGTGACTTGCCCAGCGGGTCAGTGGAAGAACTGGGACCAGAACTGAGTGCCCCTGAGTCCCAGTTCAGTGCTCTGCCCACTAGAGCACACTGCCTGTCTGTGATACAGCTCTGCCACTGGTGATCAGATCTGTAGCTCTTTTATTTCCCAACCAAAAATGGTAGCAACTTTGAAGCTCCTATTAGCTACTATTACTGTTTTTAAACAGCTATTTCTTTTAATGATATCTTTATTACAACCTGGTAAATGACGTGCTGAACTAAAAATCAGGGTCAAGTTCCCAGTGGATCAAAACTGTGTACACAGGAGACAACATAGTTTGAGCTGCTCTTCATGTCAGGGCAGGATTGCAAATGCATCAGGCAGCTCCCTTGCCTCTGAGAGCTGGGCATTTCTTCTCTCCAATGGGTTGGTGAGGAGGGGCTAGGCAAGAGCGTTAATGCCTCCTTTTATGTCATTGCACTGTTGTCTGAAACGCGTGTCCCCTCTATATGAGATATGCTTTTTTATTGACTTTAAGAAATCAGATTTATTTTGTTAATAGCGTTGTGTGGAGCAGCCAGACGTACAACAGCAGCTAGTTGTTTTCATGATTCCTGGGGTTTTTTTAATGGTATTTTACTTAGTGGATAGAAAACAACCCCTACAATTACTTTTGTCTGGCACGAATCTGTTGTGTCATTTGCATAAGATCATGGAAAGAAGGGATTTTTATATGTCCGCTTAGCTCCACTGATTTTAGTCAAGCTACATCAATTTACAGCAGCTGAGGGTTGGCCCAGGGTTTCTAATGAACTAAGGTCTCATCTATCACCCAAGTGCTGGCAAATAATATTTAGCTGCTACTCTCTCATGAAACCATGAATGCAATAGCCATCAGGTCTATGAGCTGATAATCAAGGGGCTTTCGCCTATACATTTACCACCACCTCTAATCCTGCTGTGGTATCTGTCACCCTTACTCCCAAACCAGAACTAGGCCAACCCCTGATCCCAGGTATGGTAAGGAACTGACATGTTAATTCCTGGCCTCAGTCTCATGAGTTGTCTCAAGGTTCTGAAAGCAGGCTGGGGGGAGTATCCACCTGGAGAAGGGATTTGGGGCCAAGGAGGAGGCACAACACTGCATTATGTCCTAGGGCTTAAAAGGGGGAAGCCCTGATTCTTCCAGCACTCCGCTCTGCACAGCAGAGCTCCTAGCCAGCACCAAACCACAGCACGCAGCCCTGAAGCGTCAACAGTAAAGATCATGCCAATATAGCGTGTGCCTGGTAATGCGCCCCATGGCTGCAGGTTGTTCGGCCTTGGCTGAGCTGTCCCTGCTCCCCTCTGATTCAACACTTGCATGGGACATGGTGACTCACAAAGAATCAGATTCCCAGCCATGGCTTGCTGTACCTGTGTGTAAGGCTAGTCCTGGAGCCAGCTATAGGCACTGATTCAGCAAGGTGTCGAGGCATGTGATTTGCCCAGTGGTCCCCAAGCTTTTGAAAGTCATGCCCCCCTTACCCCTGTCTGCGACACTCGCCCCCCGCACCCTTCTGGAGCCAGGGCTGGGAGCTGGCTGGGAGTGGAGCTGCAACCAGGCTCCAGTGGGGGCCAGCAGCCAGGCGTAGCTCCGCTCCTGGCCTTGGCCCCAGCCTTGGCCCTGGGCTGGGAACAGAGCTGTGGCCAGTGGCCGAGGTTGGGCGTTGTCACGGGGCTGGGAGCGGAGCTGCACCAAGGCTGGGGACCGGGCCAGGTGCGGGGACGGGAGCCAGGGACGCAGCTGGAGGCGGGACCGGAGCAGAGCTGGGGGCAGGGAGGGGCTGGGTGGCACTCCCACCCCGCCCCTGTGGAGGCTGGTCCAGGCCCCACCGGATGGTCCTCCATGCCCCCTATGGGGGCACATCCCCCACTTTGAGGTGCTCTGGACTAGCCCCATTTACTTCACTATGTTATGGACCCTGCTGAATGGGGACCATAGTGATAGAAACTGCTTTGCAGGCTGCTGGGGCTTGTTTGCCATCTGAGAGGCCTGGCTGGTGGTGGCTGGATCTGATATATTCAGCCTCTGCAGTGCCACAAATTCCTCAGCAATGGCCCTTGAGTCACTCCAGAAGGAGCCCTGACCAGCCCTACTCAGCCAAGAGAAAGATGAAGTTTAAAAGCATCAAAATGAAGGCTGCACTTCTGCTCCCAATCAGGTTAATGGCAAAATTCCAGCTGGCTCCAGTGAGAACAGGTACAAAGGGATGATCAGGCCTCCAAACTGTGTGTGCAAACAAGTTCCAGGACAAAACTCTACAGGAACTACGCACCTCATAGCCTAGGGAGAAATACTAAGGGGAAAGGGAAGCTCCTTGTAATGCCTTTTGTTTAACTAACAAGCCAGGAGTTCTAGGGGGTTTTCCAAGAAAAACTCCCATTGATTTCCATCGGTGTTTGCCTGCATAGGGATGGGTGTGTAACACACCAATATGCAGCATTTTATAGGGCATTATAGAGCCCTGCACAGATATTGACTAATTATTATTGCTCCCCTTTACAACCAGGGAAACTGAGGCAGAACAGTAAAGCAACTCAGCCAGTGTCACAGATCAGTTGCGGAGACAGGATTAGAATTTGGGACCTCCAGCCTTGCACTAGTTCCACCAGACCAGGCTGCCTTCCAGAGAAAGGTGAAGGGGCGTGAACGTCACACAGGGACAGGAATCTGGTGAATAAACGCAATCCATAAACAATTCAGAAGTAGGGCAGTCTTAAGGGAGGGCTCAGATTGAACAGACATAGGCTGACCAGGTAGCAAGTGTGAAAAATCGGGATGGGGGTGGGGGGTAATAGGAGCCTATATAAAAAAAGCCCCAAATATCAGGACTGTTCCTATAAAATCGAGACATCTGGTCACCCTACACAGACATAACAGCCATTAAGTGACAAGCCAATCAAAACACAGCAGAAAGCCTCTGTGGCTATAAAAGGTGGTGGTTGTTTTTTAGTAAAGAGCAGATGGGTTGAAAATGTATTTTAGAAAGGCAGCCATCTAGGTTAATGTCTTCTCCAGAGCAGTCCTTTTTGTATTGGCCTTGCCTGTCTTCAGCAAAAGCCCTGCAACCTAAGCCTGCCTCTCCTGTGCTATTGCATTATAAAGCACCAGCACACTGGATAACCAGCCTTCAGCCAGGCTCAGCCACACACGGTTAAGAGGGATCAGAGAAAGGAAGGTGAGGCGGGGACAGGGCTTGACACAAGAAGGGGACCGGGCTCTCTGCTCACGGGGGCGGGGGCTGGGCTGTTGTCCCCAGGGCAGGCGGTTTGAGCGCCGCTGGCATTGACTGAGAAGTCAGGAGGGCGAGTTTCCAGCCTGTGCTATGCAGGAGGTCGGACCATCAGCAGGGTCCCTGGGTCGCGCCGATCCAGCCCCAGGGAGCTCGGGCGGGGAGGCGGGCCCCGGATATTCACGCCCGGGGCGGGGGGGGGCGGTGAAGGGGGCGTGTCGTTGCCCTTTTAAGGCGCCTCCCTCGCCGGCGCCGGGGTGGGCCGCGGGGCGGGGTTTGAGGGATTGAACTGCGGCTGCTTCTCTCGCTCAGAGCCGAGGGGGGAGCCGGAGCGAGCGCAGCGGCTCTCGGGACCGGGAGCCCCGCAATGAGCGGGGCGGGCGCCGCTCGCAGGACTTGATCCGGGGCTGGGGGCTGCGTGTCTCCCGGCCGCCCCCACGGGAAGGAGGGACCCGGCTGCGGAGTGTTTGATGGCCCCGCCGGCTGCTAGCGCGGACCCCGGGCTGGTCGCGCCCTGGCTGCGCTGATTGCAGCCCCCGCGGGGACGCCGCGCCGCCCGGGGGGATTGCTGCAGCGCTAGCGCCCCGACGCGACGGGGATGGGCGCGCTGTAAAAAAGCCCCCGGTTCGAAACCCCTCCCGTGGCTTGGCCAGGTTCCAGCTGCGCCGGCGGTGGGGGGCCATGGGGAACATCTCCTCCAACATCTCCGCTTTCCAGTCCCTGCACATCGTCATGCTGGGCTTGGACTCGGCCGGCAAGACCACCGTCCTCTACCGGCTCAAGTTCAACGAGTTCGTCAACACGGTGCCCACCATCGGCTTCAACACCGAGAAGATCCGGCTGAGCAACGGCACGGCCAAGGGCATCAGCTGCCACTTCTGGGACGTGGGCGGCCAGGAGAAGCTGCGGCCGCTCTGGAAGTCCTACAGCCGCTGCACCGACGGCATCATCTACGTGGTGGACTCGGTGGACGTGGACCGGCTGGAGGAGGCCAAGACCGAGCTGCACAAGGTGACCAAGTTCGCCGAGAACCAGGGCACCCCCTTGCTGGTCATCGCCAACAAGCAGGACCTGCCCAAGTCCCTGCCCGTGGCCGAGCTGGAGAAGCAGCTGGCGCTGCATGAGCTCGCCCCCTCCACCACCTACCACGTCCAGCCCGCCTGCGCCATCATCGGCGAGGGGCTCACCGAGGGCATGGACAAGCTCTACGAGATGATCCTCAAGCGCAGGAAGTCGCTCAAGCAGCGGAAGAAACGATAACCGCCGGCCCCAGCCCCGCTAGCCTGAAGCGCTGCCCGGCCGGCCTCCCCCGGCGCCCGGGTGTAGACAGGCGCTCGGCCCCCCAGCGCCTTTCACTGGGGGCGCCGCTGCTCGGAACTTGCTGGCGGGACTAGGAGGCCGGTGGCCGGGTGAAGCGGCTGCTGTTTACACCCCCCCCCCCCGGACGATCAGACCAACTCGCATCTGAGCTTGGGCGGGAACTGCCTTTCCTTTTCAATCGGAGTCTTTGCGGTGGAGCTTGATGCAACAGGGCTGGCCCCTGCGAAACTGAGCTTGAATTTGCTCCTGTCTCGGGATCCTTAAAAACAACACACAAAAACTGTGTGTTGGGGGGGGGGGGAAGATACTGCTTCAGGAAGCACTGGATGCTGAGGCATCTGTTTGTGGTTGGAAAACTGCGGTAGGAAATCACAGGCCCATACAGCTTGCTGAATGGTGGATAGGTAAGGTGAGCCTCCTGGGAGAACTGCTTTTCAGGTTGCACCAGACCTCCCCTTCCCTTCCCCCTCTGGATTCAGCCCATATGTGGGTCATTATCACACGCTACAAATTAGACCAACACAATCTATGAAGCCCTGGAATGAATGAATGCATGATACACTACTGCTTGCAGTAGCTGCGTGTGCTTGAAGGGAATGCCCAGTTGTTTCAACTGGGGGTGCCCATCCTATTTTAAAAACAAAGTCTATCCAAGGACAGAAGTGTATTGATCCACAGGGGATTTAAAGCTATATAGCCAGCTAGATGGCTTGTGACCAGCTGTTGAGTGGTGCTGAGTTTTAAGCTGTTTGCTGAAAGGGGTTCTGTGTCAATTTTGCCATGAAGGGTTCTCAAGCATCTTTTCATTTTCAAAGTTTTTTTTAAAACAGACTGTATCCTGTAGCAATGGTAAGCAGTAGGTTTTGCCTTTTATTGCTGTAGTCTACAGGTGGAGACATGTTTGGATTATCCTTAATTTGGTTCGATCTGGCTGATTCAATTTGTGCACTCCATTTAAAAAAAAAATCTTATGACACTGCTGGATGATAAACCCCAACAGTTCACCTCAGCTGCATGGATATAAAAGCAAATGGAAAAGCACAAGAGTTGCTAATTAAAACTCTGGTATAGCCACAGACTGTGAATCAAGCCAGTACTTTAATCAACAGAATACAAACATTAGGTAGTTAAGCTAATCTGGTACCACCCAAAATGGCAAGAGTTTGCAAAATCTCTGACGCAAAGGGATATTGGAGTGCAGAGCACCTATTGAGTGGGAAGTAGAAGTTTTAAGAACTTTTTGATACAACCAAAGGTTTTAAACAAATTCAAGGCTGAGACTCCTGGCTGCAAAGCATGCAAGGGGAGATGGTGCTAGTGCAGTAAATGTACAATAGGCTCAGACTTGTTTCCAATCACTTCACTAGTGCGGGATCAAGCCCAGTGTTTTAGCAAGATCCTGGCTGGCTGGCCCTTCCCCATCAATTGGTGTTTTGACATTAACTTCACTGAGCACAGGATTGGACCCTAAATATACATAAACTGGCCGGTCTCTCTCTCTCATGGAAACCCACCTCACAATGAGAAAAGTCTGACTCCCAGAATTTCATAACAAGAAGAGAGTTTGGAAATCAGCAGCAAGCAGTTCTGGGCATACCAATGTCCCACACCTGTGGTTCACTGGTCTTAACATGGTCATGTGAGAATTTCCAGTGAGGGAAGTATTTGGCTTTCTGCTTGAGTGCATTTCCCAAACAAAGAAAAAACCTGGGTGAATTTCAGGCAGCTGATTCTCCTTTTCAGCTATGAACTCAGTACTTTCCCAATAGCATTTTGTAGAAATCCAATATTGAAACCAAATGGTATTTATATGCCTGCAAGATTCCAGTTTACAGGAGTAGTGACTGCTTCACTAATCTAAGAAGTGGGCTGGTCCCATCATTTCAGGAGGGTCTGTACAGTTTCATTGGAATTTTTTTTTTCTTTGCCTTCACATGAAACACTTTCTCAAGCACTTTGACATTTGGTAGTTCCACACTATTGAGAGAGAGAATATATTTATTTTGTGACACTGCAGAAGCCAAATGCTCCAACTTTTGTTTTGAATGTTAAGTGTTTAGGGGTTAAATAAAAAGGTTCTGGTCAAAACCTGTCATGCTTTAAAAATGAATACATATTACATGGTCTTCCCTGCCCCCAAGATTTGACTCTTGATACTACAGGCTTTACTGAGGCAAATAGTTCCACTAACTTAAAAGGATATGCAGTTGCAAGATTGGCTCCTTGCTGGACAGTCAGATGGCCCCAATTAAGAAAATTATTTAAGCATTGCCTAATTTGATCCCTATCCAGCAAAAGCACTGAAGCATGTGCTTAACTTTATGCATGTGTTTAGCTACTGTGCTGGCTAGGGGCCAGATGGATCCAGGGTTATGGTCACTAGTTGTACATTTTTGCAGTAAATTAAAATACTTCTCCAATTAATAGTTAACGGGGTCATTGGTATTTCTATAGTTTTCAGGACTGTAATGACTATTCCTCAGTGCTATGGCAGAGTTGAGCTGTGTTACCATCTGCAACTGACCAGATAATGAGTCCTCTGAAACAGTGATTACAGAAAAGCTTTACATAGTCTGCTGTTCTAAAATCACAGTTGGATTTACTCCAGATTGTGTGTCTTCTCAAAAAAAAAATTTGGGGGGAAAAATTTTTTTTTTTTTTTTTCAGCAGATGTCATGAGATGCTAGTCACATTTCAGACTTTGTCTTCACAGTGTACCTGTAACTCAAGAAAAATGCCATGGTACCTAGTATCACTTTTCATTTTATCTTGTCATCCATCCTCTGTTCCTTCCATCTTTTCTTTTCTTTTTTTAAAAAAAGATGCAAACATGATGCTGTGAACTGAAATAAATTATTTATACGATGAATTTGACAGAAGTCTCTTGTTCTTTCTCTTAATAATTCAGTGTGTTTTCGTCCATGGCTCTCAAACCTCTTTACAAAGGGGAAAGAGAGGCACAGAAAAGGGAAATGACTTGCTCAAGGTCAACCAGTGGCAGCACCAGGGATAGAATTCAGGTCTCCTGAGTCCTAGTGCAATGCACTAGCCACCAGGCTACACTGCCCCAGAGAAAGATAATCTTGTGAATAATCACGGGACTGGGATTCAGGACATCTTGAGTTCAATTTGCAGTGCTGTTTAAAAACTCCCTGTGCAAGTTGAGGTGCAGAGTGATTTAATTATTTGCTCAAGTCCCCATATCTACATTTTACATAACACCATTGTCTGTCCTGTCTAGTCTAGTGAGATTGTAAATTCTTCAGACGAGGGCCTGTCCCTCACTATGCGTTAGTACAGCACCTAGTGCAGGGGGTTCTCTAGTCATGACTAATATAACTAACTAAGGAAAAAATAATAGTTCTGACTTACACCAGCCCTACAACAGCAGCTGAGGGCCGGGAGATCTGCGGTTGCATGGCTCCTCTGAACATTGGTCCTGCTAACAATGGTGAATTTAGAAACATCAGGACTTTGGTTGCTGTTTGCACAGAGTGCTCAAGGTGGGAGCTGTTGGTAAGGGAGAGGTGTGTATCATGCGGTGAAGTCGGGACATGTTCCTGAAGGTGCACCGTGATGTTGCTGTGGGAGGCTTTCCAAACATGATGTACACATCAGTCCCACCTGTGTCAAAATTTACATGCCTGCTTAGCTTTACGCAGCATGCGTAGCCCTGTTGACTTAAAAGGGGGTGTATGCACAGTGCATAAGGATAAGCACAGGCATACGTCTTTGCGGGTGCAAGGCTAGAGTCCTGTATGATGGCTAACACGTGAAGGTAAGTACGCTAGAGATGCTGTTAGCTCCATATAGAGTTGTGGAGGCAGATCTGCTGCCCTGTGAAAGCCGTAGCTCTACGCTGGGCCAAGCACTTTCAAAGTCAGTGTGGGGACTTCCCGGTGTGAGGTGCTGGGGGGGGGGGGGGGGGCGTTTGGCAGCACAGTCAGGGTGTTAAGTGCGTTCTGGCACTTTCCAACTGCCACAACAGCCCTTAGGGGCACTTCACTGCAGCCCTGAGGCTGGTCTAAGCAGGTTCCGGATCAGTGCCTCAGGTACATTATTTCCACTAAACCATGGCACTCGTGCATTATTATTAGCACCATAGCAGCATCTGCAGACTTCAGCTGTGATCAGGGCCCCATCATTAGCACTACACAGCCAGCCTTTCTCCAAAACAGTTCAGTCCAGATCGCAAAAGCATTTAGGTGCCTAATTCCCATTGATTTCAATACCCAGGAGGATTTGGGCTTCACATGCTAAATGGAGCAAGCGGGGAAGGGGCACCAGAGATGCACAGCAGTGAACCCATGCACCTAAGGTCACACAGCCAGTGACCACATTTCCAGTCTCCTGACACCCACGCCAGTGCTCTGTCTACTAAACCATGCTTCCTCTAGCTGCAGCTCACAACTTAACAGACATCCCATTCACACAACTGTGCCTCAAGAAGCACGTTTTACTGCAGCATGCAGCCTTGGTGGATTTCCTAACCTAGATGGGGCCAGCTTGTGTTGTGATTCCCAAGGGCAGGGCTGCAACTGTGTTATGAGTTTTACTGGGATATCGGGGGAGTTGGCTATAGGCCACTGATTGAACTGAGAGGAGATACTGAGCTGTGATTAAGTGGTTGTCCAGGCTCATTACTATACCTGGTCCTGTTTGCCACAGCTAGCCCTTTAGAACAAAGGGGACGCCAGACCGTTCCCAGCCCCACCCTCTGGGACCTAAATATGCACTGACTAAAATGTAAGCAAACTGAAAACTAAATGCACAGCCTGAAAATGCCACAAACAAACTAAACAGGAGGACTTGTGGCACCTTAGAGACTAATAAATGTATTTGAGCATAAGCTTTCATGGGCTACAGCTAGGGTGACCAGATGTCCCAATAAAATCGGGACTGTCCTGATATTTAGGTGTTTGTCCCATGTCCTGACCTATGTTTGGTCAGGACACAATTTGTCCTGATATTTCACACTCCTGGGTTTTTTGGGTTTTCTTTGCTCTTCTGGCAGGACTCCGCTTTTTTTTTTTTTTGCTCTGCCAGTGGGACTCTTCCCCCACTATGTGTCCCGTTAGTTTCTTCATCCCATCTGGTCACCCTAGCTACAGCCCACTTCTTCAGATGCATAGAATGGACCATTTTGTAAGGAGATGTATCTACATACAGAGCATGAAAAGGTGGAAGTAGCCATATCAACTCTATGAGGCTAATTAATTAAGATGAGCTATAATCAGCAGGAGAAAAAAACTTTTCAAGATGGCCCATTGCAGACAGCTGACAAGAGGTGTGAGGATACTGAACATGGGGAAATAGATTCAATCTGTGTAACGACTAGTGAGCAGAGCTCAAGGGGCAGGACCTCAGCTGGTGTACATGGGCGTTGTCTTCTGGGCAGCTCTGCCCATATACGCCAGTGGCGGATCTGTAAAGAGTTGAGGGCCAGATTCCTTCCTGCTGAGGCTCCTGCACAGATTTTCATTGTGCCTTAGGAGTGGAGTTGCTGAACTTCAGGTGATATTTTAGCTACCCTGGGCCCAGGCCATTGAGCACTAGAAAGATAGGGACTGAGACCTTGAACATGCCGTGCTATTCTATGGGAAGCCAGTGTGGCGAGCAGAGGCCAGATTCTGTCTGTTGGGTAAGACACTTTCATTCCCTCTTCCTTTCTATCTTGTCTATTTAGATTGGGAACTCTTCAGGTAAGGGTCCTTTTGTACAGCTCCTAGCACCATGGGGCCCTCATCTCACTTGGGCCCTCTGAATGCCACAGTAATACAAGCATGAAATGTTTGCTATTTTCTTTGCTGCATATTAGGTGTAAGGGAAAAAATCAAACCAGTGCAGGGTCAAAAAAGCACAAGAGTTGCACTGTTGCTAAGTGTGTGACCAGTGCGCTCACCAGCGCTAAGAATTGCCAGCTCTGTTGGAGTATGTTTGTTGATGGAGTCTTTGATGGTCAATCAAGTATGTTTCCTGTCTTTGACATTACACGTTCCAACACAACATCGGAGTGGTTTCTTACTAGAACATATTGAAGACTCCATTTATAGGTGTATATAACCTGTGGCTTAGCTGATGCATTGGTGTTCCAGACACACCTAGAGTTTGGAGGTACAGTTTGACAAGGATCTGAACGTTGGGAATGTTCTGACCTGGGGTTTTGGTTGGGTGCATTATATAGCAATATGGGTCAGCCACAAAAGCTGGCTCACTGCCTGGATCCAAGCATCCCCTATGTTTGAGGGTCCTAGATCTAGGTTTGAATCAGAGAATCCAACCCCCTACTTGAAGCAGGACCAATCCCCAGACAGATTTTTGTCCCATATCCCTAAATGGCCCCCTCAAGGATTGGGCTCACAACGCTGGGTTTAGCAGGCCAATGCTGAAACCACTGAGCTATCCCTCCCCCAAAGGAGAGAAAGTAGTAATGTTCCTACCTGGTTTTGAACCAGGAACCGTTTGCTTGTTAAGCAAATGTGATAACCACTATACTACAGAAACCAGCTACTTTGGGTTGATCTCTACTCTTAACTTTCCAGTCAGCCCCAGATTCTCAAAAGATATTTAGGTGCCTAAATCTCTCTGTGAATCTAGGCCTTATTCCTTAAAAGCTACATTCTCCTAAATTATCATTTACCTTAGCCTGGTGCTGATAGCAAATGTGTGTTATTCTGCACAGCTCCCACAACATGCTAGGTGCTTTCCAAAGACAAAATATGAGATGGTACCTGCCCTGAAAAGCTCAGAACTAAAAAAATACATGTGCCCTTTTAAATCATGTTCCTCCTCCTCTCCTTCCCCGGCCCCCTGCAATGTTTGATGGGCAGAAGTTCTGAGGCACAGAAATGAAGTAAGAAAGTAGATTGGTGTAGTGCAGAGGTGAGGGCGCAGCTGTGCCTTTCCATTTCCTGCAACAGTTTGTTCCCATTATTTTCAAAGTCTGACGGATACTGAGAGGGAGTTTCAAAGGCACCCATCAGTGGCTATGATACCATTGACATCAGTCTGAGGTAGGCCACTAGTAATACAAATAATATTAATCCCCAGCTCTGATGCAGCATTTTTCATCTGTAGATCACAAAGCATTTTACCAAGGAAGTTGGTATCATTGTCCCCATTTTAAAGATGGGGAAACTGAGGCACAGGGAAGGGAAGTGACTTAGAATCATAGAATCTCAGGGTTGGAAGGGACCTCAGGAGATCATCTAGTTCAACCCCCTGCTCAAAGCAGGACCAAACCCAACCAAGGTCACCCAGCAAGCCAGTGGCAGAGCTGGGAATAAGAACCCATGCGTCCCAGTCCCGTGCTCTAGCCTGGTGTTTTTGCAAATCCAATCTACAATTTGATATAGGCTCTGTTTTCATGCACAAAATTGTGGCAGCTGAGTTGTTCTCCTTGTGCCAAGAGGCCCCCTTCCAGCTCTCCAAGAGAAAGACCCAGAGTTTCTTCTGTGGCCTTGCCTGCCTTGTACTTTCAGCAGGGGTGTCTCTACAGCAAACAGAATGTCCTCATTCACCCAGCTATTCTTGCTAAGCTAAATCTCTCTGCATTATTTCAAATGGGATTTGTTCCCAAGAAAGTAGCGCACTTAAATGGATCATCCTAACTAATACCGTGCCCATGAAGCCAAACCCTCGACGTGCAGTGTGTGGCTACAGAGAGGGCAAGGTGTCCCATGATGCATTGGCTGTAAACTCACACCTGTAGGAAAAATCTCTCTCTAAATGATGGGCCTTAAACTGCAAAATCTCCTGATGACTTGAATTTGGCCCCGGTTTATTCTGTTTTTTATTGACAGACGGATGAGTTGGCTCCTGTATGTTTTTCACTATGGATTATATCATCTTTACAATGAGCTTTATTCATTTCCATAGCACCCAAAGTCCTCAATCGTGGATCAAAGCTGCATTGCACGCAGCACCTAACACACATAACACATTGCCCCATTACAGCAAAGTCAAGGCATTTCAGTGGACCTGCGTACCTGCTCTTTTAAGGCTGTGTGTCATCACTAGAGAACACCACAAAAAGAGATTCCCACACCTGAGCCATTCTTTTTAGGGGACAAACATAAGGAAGTACTTCTTCACACAACACACAGTCAACCTGTGGAACTCATTGCCAGAGGAATGTTGTGAAAGCCAAAATGATAACTGCATTCAAAAAAGAATTAGATAAGTTGATAGAGGACAGGTCCATCAATGGCTATTACCAAGATGGCCAGGGATGCAACCTCACGCTCTGGGTGTCCCTAGCTTCTGACTGCCAGATGCTGGGACCAGACAACAGGGATGGATCACATGATAATTTCCCTGTTCTGTTCATTCCCTATGAAGCATCTGGCATTGGCCACCATCAGAAGATAGGATTCTGGGCTGGATGGACCATGGGTCTGATCCAGTATGGCTAGTCTTATGTTCCTAACTCTGGGAATATCTGCTGAAACATTATATTTGTCTCAGCGGTGGATACCCAGCGTAATTGCTCCTTGGCATCACGCCACACTCCAGGTGGCAATTGTGCGGCATCCCCATGGCCCTAGTGATGCAAGGTAAGCTAGGCCCCACAGCAGTTCTGCAAGCGACAGCCAACCTTCAAAGAGAACAAGTAAAGAGGGAAGTCTCCTCGGAAGGCGGCTGCGAGGAGAAAACTACTCTCCAGCGCGTCTCTCGGAGATTGTTACAGATGCATGTACGTCTGTTTTGTTTATTTTGCACTGCGAACTTGGAACAATTGACCCGAGGTACTGAGAGACTTATGCAGGCACTACTTTACCCGCTGTAAAATGTGACAATAATACGCCACTGAGGCACTGAGACCACTGCCTCTCATGTTACCCGGCATTGCCCCATCGTTTCCTTGTGCTCCCTGGTCTGTCTGTATCCCTCTGTTGGTTCATGTCTTATATTTAGACAGTAAGCTCCATGGGGCGAGTATTGTCTTTTTGTTCTGTATTTGTACAGCACCTAGCACATGAGGGAACTGGGCCATGACCAGTGCTTCTAGGCTCTACCCTAATACAAATAATTAATAATGAGAGACTAGCAATTGATTATCACAGCGAATGACCCCAGGCACTTCTGCCTTCCGTTTCTGGGACATGGCTCTTTAGCTGCGTTCTGTGGGGGGAGGACTGCAGCAGAGAAGTTAATCAGTAACTCTTTTAAAATAAAAAGTCTCCACAGGTCCCTCCCGCTACAGCCCACTCTTACAAAGGGGCGTGTGTACTTTACTCTGGTCAGCCGTCATGAGTAAACTCTCCCTGAAAGTGCCAAGAACTGTGTTTAAATAAAGCCAAACCTGGCCTAGACCCGCAAACACCCAGGGATTCTTAGTCAAGGCTGAGACTGTTCTTAATCCACCCTGTTGTGTGTCAATAGCGACATGTCTATGCCTGGAGAACCCTGTAGTGCCCAGCAAGGAGTACGTGCCCACATTCTCCCTCAAGCCAGGCCCAGGAACCCCCACCGAGTTCCCCTTGAGGAACTGCCTGGTAATGCTTCCCTCAGGGGGAAGGGATGGGGTCTGAGTCAGAAGGGGCAGGGATGTGGCCTCCAAACCCACACCTCTTGGGCATCTGAGGGAGAAGAAAGGTCCAGTTGTGTGTATGCAACAGTGTCCACACCCACGACCTGATCTGTGCTGCTGCATGGGTTCCCATACTCTTGGTGACATGGGTCCTCTGGAGCCATTCTACCATGCAAGTCCCAACCAACCTGCCCTATTCCTCCAGTCAGTTCACAGTACTGTCAAACCTGCCCTGCCATACCATCCTGCCCCAGGGCAGGCTCCAGCTACTGCCAAATCCAGCAGCATTCCCTCTTCCTGGCTTGCCAGGCAGCATTTCCCAGATTAGGGAGTGGCGTGTGCAGTGTAGACTGACACCATCCTGACCCCAGGTGCCCTCCCCTTAGGTGGTGGAGTCCCAATGCTGTGAAATGGGGCTTCCAGGAACTCCTGGGGGCTGGGGAGCAAATTGCACAGGTGGCACTCCCCTGCTCAGTGCTCATATTTGCTGCCTTCTCCCCCCATGAAAGGGAGCCAAGGACTCCAAATGTGGGCAAGCAATGAACGAACCTCAGCTTGAGTTTGATAAATGCCCCAGAGCCTGGCTGCCTCTTGGGTCAGCACGGAGCTGGGACTCTCCCAGGAGCACTCCTTCCCTTCCCATGATACTTCCTTCCAATCAGGCTGGACCTACAGCGCGTGAACTCTTCAGCTGTTGCTGTCCCAGCTGACACATGAATAATTAACACCTAATTTCTTGGAAGATAGAATAAGGGAGGTAAACAGATCACTAAGTTGAAAAGAAAATGTTTGTCTAAATAAGATAAGTAAATAGGTCTGTAGGCTAAGAGGACAGAATGTCTGAGCCAGCTGAGGTATGAGGGAGAACACCCAGGGAACCATTTACTATGAACTAGAATAACAACGGGCAAGAGAAGTTAGGACTAGAGATGAGGTAAGGAGTAGGTCAAGCTTGGACAATGCAAGCTGCACAGGGATTGGTTCCTGCAAAGTAACCAAGCCAATCAAAAAATGTGTGACGTAATGTATAGCAAATGCAATGGGATATGTAAATATGCATAAAGGGAGAGGGTTTCCGTGGGACTTTAGAGCTGCAATGTACCCTGTTGTGTGCCAAATAAAGGAACCTGAGTGACAGTCTGGAGGCAAACTGTGTTTTTTGGATCCCAGAGAACTGAATGAAATGTCCTCCCAGAACTGGACAAGGTGTTCTAGATACTCGGAGTGGAAAAGGTCTTGGTGGTGATCCCAACATAAATAACCGTCTGCAGCTCGAAACATGGTTTGGTTCAGTTTCAAATCCAGCCCTCGGCAAAGATGCGTGAGTGGCTCTTATCTCATCCAAACTGGTTTGACCATCTCAAAACTAAACCTGCCAGTTTCCGTTTCTGAGAGACACCATCCTGACACATGGGTTAGTTATAGATCTGATGGAGAAGCTCAACCATCCATGTTTGCATGAGAGAATCACAGTCTTTTTAACATGCAGAATGTTATCAGTGAGTCAATGAGAACTCCACTGCTCAGATAACCCTGTATGGCTGGATTTTATGGGAGACCCATGCTACTGTGACTAGTACAGTGCTGCTGTGGAAGGTGTTGTTGACTGCCATTGAAGCATGTCTTTGATCTTTAGGCAGTCTCAGACCTCATTAAACCTGTTGGGTGTGCTAGCCACTCTTCATTCAGACTAAATGGAAGAAGCAATTAAGCTCTGTTATGGAGTAAGAAAGCTGAAGACAGGGGAAGCCAATACCCAAGGTATTAAACCATATTGCTATGCCTGGAGAGAGGCTAGGCCATGAGGGCTGAGGGGTTTCCCTGGGGATTGGATGCAAGCACAGGAGCGGGGCATGGATGGGTTACAGCTGTGCATGTGTAACTCTGTGTGTCAGCGCCGAAAGGCAAGTGAAAAGAACCAGAAATCAGGGAGAAAGCGAGCAGACATAGGAGAAGCAGTGTGACTAGGGCCCTGGGAGGAAGGAATGCTTTTGGGCAGAGGATCTGCTGAGAAGGCAAGCTTGGATTTTTGAACAAGGAACTTGCTTGCTGTTTGTACACATAGTCCTGTTTCCCTGAACTCAGGAGGAACAGTCTGTCACTAAACAGGCTCACACCAAAGAAACATCTAACTCCATCATCAATTTCTCCTTGTAATGGAAACAACCCGACCAGGCTCCAGATATTGGCTCACCGCTGGAGTCAAAGGGAAACACCACTATGGAAATCAGGGCTGGATGCCTGACCACGTGGGAGGAGCCCCCACAAAGATCTGCAAAGATGCTTCAGTGTCCTTCCAAATCTCTGGTTAAAATCGTATTGCTGCCACAATGCCTACACAAATCTTCACAACAACTCGGCAGCCAGTGTGCTGAGACACAGCCTATCATGCTGACCAGCATTGTTTCCTAGTGCTCTCCCACCTGTGATCTCCTGTAAACTCTAGGACAGGGACCGTCTCTGTGTAAGAACAGCACCAGAACAATGGTGTGGCCGCAAGACAGATAAGCTGGTCATCATCTCTACTGTGTGCCAAGACAAAAGCCGGGATCAGGAACCCTGCTGAACCCATCGGGAAGTTCCAGCTCGGAGATGACTCTGTCTCCTGGTCTTCAGAACCAAGCCTCCCTCCCCATCTCCCAGAGGAAACAACTGCTCTGCCTTTCTCAAAACCTAAGGCAGGCGAAACCAAAGTATGTCCCCTCCGGGGTTCATAAACGTGACTCTCCCATGCATCTAATGTGTCCTGGCATAGTACCCAGCACTGAGCTGAATGCTGGCTGTGCTCCTCACAGCAGGTAGCTACTACAGGAACAGCCGAGGCTGCTGTGTCATCACCTGCTTCCTATTGTCGGGAGCGAAAAGGATCCAGAGAGAATCCCACCACTAAACTGTGATGTGTCACCCAGTGCAGGCTAAGAACCACAGCCAGGGGCGCAGCTGAGTGTTAAAGGTGCACAGTGAGAGGGGAGTGGCTGGGGCATAGCTGCAGCCTGAATCTCCAGTCCGTAATAGCAGTAGGGCTGATGTGTCAGAAGAGTTTGTGCCCACCACCTCCCTACAAAGACACACGGAGTTGTTCCTAAGCAGCCAGGGCATGCAGGGAGCCCTGCCAGGTGTCTGAATCGAACCAATGGGCAGTTGTTTTGAAGCCAGCAGAATAATCTAATCAGAAACAAAAAGAAGTATCAGCTCTTTCCTGTTCTTCCCTGGTCAGAGAATTTCAGCCCCTCCCTCCAAGACACCACCTGCACTATGGGGTTGAAGTCTCATGGCAGAAGACCACGGTCCAGAACCTTGGAGTGGGGCATCAGAAACCTCAGGGCAGGCAGGGATGAGTTCCGTAAGCACTGACAAGTTCATCCACCTATGTGGCAAGCAGAGTCCAAAGGGACAAAGCAAATCGGATGTTCTTCGGCGAACAGGTCTTGCAGCCTCCTGCATGAAGTCCAGGTCTCACTTATGGATGCAAAAGCATCTTTGCACTGAGACCAAGTTCAGGATCCATCAGATCTGTTTGCAACCTGTATGCTACATGGGTCAGAAACCTAGTGTGATGGGTTGGATCACAGAAACCCTCCTGGGAGCTGCCACCTGATGTGCCAAGACTACTTCTGCCCCTGCTTTCCCTGCCAGCCTGGGACTCCAGCACCTTGTCTTGCTGAGCCAGACACTCCCATCTGCTCCAGCAAAGACCCAGGGTCTGAATTACTTGTCCCAAAGCAGCAGGTTTACCTGAAAGCAGCTAACAGGAGTGTTCCTGTCTTTAACACTCAGATGCCCAACTCCCAATGAGGTCTAAACCCAAATGAATCCGCTTTACCCTGCATAAAGCTTATGCAGGGTAAACTAACCAAACTGAATATAGAGATCCTCCCCAGTTCCAGAATGTTCCCCTTTACAGGCTAATGTCCTTTAGCCTGGGTCCAGCAATCACTCACACCCCTTGCAGTCACTGTCCTAGATCCATTGTTCCAGGAACCACCAAATGCTCTACTAAAGGTTATTAGAAGTCAAGCCAGTACACAGCCAACATTCATAATAATCGAATACAGAAATGAAACATGCATGCAAATAGGATTAATACATTCAGTGGATCATAGCCTTAAAATGCTCCATCAATGCGTGAAGGGCTGCACGCCCTGACCTCACCTAGATTCATCTGTGGGGCCTCCCAGAGATTCATGGGTTTGTCAGACTGAGTCAGCTCTGGGAACTTCACTTCATGTGCCTGGTGGGATGCCATCAACTGTGGGCACTCTGGATGGTCCTTAGCAGAGTATCCATGTTTGACAATGACTTTGGTTCTGGCATTTTCTAGCTTTTCAGTGTTTGACTTTGCAACCTTAACATTCCTTTAATGATTTGGGGGTGGGGGGGAGGATGTAATACATACTATGTTGTATGTTATACCACACACAAAGAAACTCCATACTCCATGCACAGGCTACCAGCCACAGCTTCAAGGCTTGGGAAAGTGAACGACCAAAATGTCAATGGAAATCCTTAATGCCAAGGGCCTGTTGCACTAGTTAATGTTTAAATAACCTCTGTAAGTTCTCTCCTTTGCAGCCTCTGCCACTTTACAACAAGGGGCCTCTTTCGATTGTTTGAAAGAGTTGGCAACCTTCCCATCCTTTTAGTTTTGTTAACACGCTGGCTAATATGTACCAAAGGCGGTGGCAGCTGCATTTAAAGGTGCAAACACTGAAGTTTAGTGGCATGTTCTGAGTCTTGAACCGGCTCCAGGAAATCAACATTTCTTTGAACCCTGGTACAGAGCATTATCTTCACCAGCAAAGCTCTGAAGCCCGCGGTTACTTACTTCGAAGCAAGATGCAGTTACTGGTTTTTTACTCCTCGGTCAGTGTGGGAGCCTCTGTTACACAGGATCAGGGAAATAACTTTGCTCTCCTAGTCTGGCACCGAGTGGGCAGTGAGCTACGAAGGGTGGTGGCAGAAACAGCCTGGCACCTGCTAAAATGCAAAAGTCACGGAAGCCGTTGTGCCCAATCCGCTGCACGTTTCTGTTAGACGCCGCAGAAGCTCCCCTCATGGCTTTGGTTTGCCAGGGTGCTGCTCACGTATTTCCCGTGCAGTACGTTTCCTGTGGCTATGTTTTACACTAGGGCACAGCGTGGGTGTGATCGTGTTACTGATGCCACAGCCCTGAGCAGAGGGCAAGTACAAGGTCTCCCAGTTCACATTCATCTGTTCTATCTTTGGAAGCCTGCTTGGGGTGGGGGTGGGGGTGGGGGGTCAGATTAAGCTGCCCTTGCTCAGTGCTTCGGGACTGCTATTTTGTGTAACAAGGAAGGGAAGCATCTGGCTTTCCTTCCCACTGAGGGCCTTGCACACGCTTTGGCTAAAGTAACCACAGGCCCTGGTTTTTCACACTGTCGTGCTGCTGGAGTGGGTCATGACCGTGCCAACCTCAGGGCAGACTGTCAAGAAGCAGGGCAGAGACCCCAAAGTGGTTGTGTGTTCTACAATTAGATTTCACCAGCCCAGTAACAGATGTGAACTCCTAAAGCACTATAGCAATCACAGACAGCCCCCAGTCTGTCTTGTCACACAGGCAAGGTGGACTTAGTGATAATTGTTTGTCATACACCAAAGCTCAGAAAATATTCAGGTTGCTCCCTGTCCCAAGAGACCAGTCACTTACCCTAGGTCAATTTGTACTGCAGATCTCACAGCAAAGACAACTCTTATAGCCAATCCTGGAATAACCTCACTAAAGATTTATTAACTTGGAAAAAGAAATGAGAGTGTTATTACAAGGTTCAAGCAAACAAATAGATATACACAAATGAGTTACTGTCTATGGTTTCCAAAAGCTGCGGTAATCTTTCAGCTCCAATGTCTTTTAGGGCTAACCCAGGTTGACCCTGGGGATTTCGACTTCTGTTTCATAGCTCCAGCTCTGCAGCGGAGCAAGGGTTTGGTGTGATGAATGGTGGTTGGAGTGAAGAGGAGTTGAATAAGTCTAGGTGCAATCACCACTGGTCTTTTACTCACCATGAATGTTCCTGGCACTTTGTCAGTGTTGTATGATAAGCTCATTCAGGAAGCTGAGGCTCAGATCTTCAAAGGTCGTTAGGCTGGCACTTAACTCTGACTGGTGCCTTTGAAGAGCTGGAGAAGACCTTCCACGCTGAGAAACGGGCCTGTGTTGCAGTTGATCTAGAGGCTGGCAGTGGTGACTCCAGCACATACCAATAAAACAAATGGATGCCAGGCTTTGCAGCTGAATATTTTGCAACCCTGGACCACGTTGCTATACGAAGATTGCAGTAATACATTGCAAAAGAGAGGGGGAAAAATTGACCAGAATCAGACCGAAATTGCTTCCTGCCTGAGTCACCCCTGGGCTGTCGGTGAAAGTCTGAGTCTGAGCAGCAGTCTTTGTTCAGTGGCGGCTCACGAGCTCCAGTCTGTCACTGCGTTTCTGACCAGCCTGGTTAGACATGGCTGGATTGAGATTTGATTATATCCCAGGGTTGGGCCAAAGAAACCTTGGAGCAATGCACCGTCCTGATGCTTCCGGCAGGGAAATTGTTCTGCACGACAGGTTAGATCACTGGAAGAGATGGGGGACATTTTGGAGGGTTGGATGCTTTCCTGAACCACCCATAAGAACGGGGTCCGATGAATGCCTATAAATTAATCTACAAAACCTTGACACTCCGCTGAGGGTCCAAGGACTGAATGGGTCTTGGAGAATGAATTATCCAAAGGGCTGCCAATGCTCCTGGCTCCCACTAGAGGTGCCTTCTCCTCTCTCACACACTTCAACAGGAGCAAGGCGCAATCTTGCCCTCATAGCATGACCATCAAAGCGTGTGGCTGTTCAGGTGTGCACCAGGCACTGCCATCTCTCCAAGCCAGGGGAGTTTTCGCACAGCACAGAGGGCGCTGCTCAACCATTTGCGACTCCCTCAAACCACACATGACATGACTGAAGAGCACTCTGCCCAACAGAGAACCCCACACAGGAGCAATGAGCAATTTGTAATGCCGTGGAAATCCTCCCACCTGTAGAGAAAACACAGACCAATGGCCAGACTAGCAGAGGAGAGGCTGGAAACTGATTGGCTAGTGGCTTGTTTATGGGCTTATAGATGCAGGAAATTTGTCACAAAGAGTTCTGCACCTGAGGAGCAAAAGGAGTCTGGCACGATGTGGGTCTTGCACATCATTCATGGCAACGCTTGTTCTCAGCTTGCAGTAGGGTCACTTCTGTCCATCTTGCTGAACCCAGCCAACTAGGGCGGGTTGTGGAGGAGACAACGCTGTTACCCACAATGGTCTCTGCATGGCACTTCCCACTCATGGCTGAGTTTGCTAAGCAAGGGGATCTCTGGGTAGCATCGTACAGAGCAGAAATCCATGTGCAAAGGAAAGAGCCTCTGGCACCACCTACCTTGGCAAGTTGTGACCCACCTGGAGTCCTGCCTTCACCAACTTTGTCCCCTTGCTTATGGTTCCTCCTTCCCCATCCTCATTCTTCTCACCCTCCTCTTCCTGCCCCTTCCTCGAAGTCTTCCTGTTCCGTCACCCCTGATCCATTCTGAAGCGTGCATGTTTCACCGGTGCACTTCTTGTCCCCGATCATCCCCTCATTTTGCTGAGTCAGTAACCGCCTGGTGAGTCAGCTGCATGAGAGACGCTGAGCTCTCCAAGGCATTCCCTCAGCATGCTGGGCACCTCCACCCAGCCAAGGTAACTCAGGCTATCCACAGTGCCTGGCAGCACAGGAACAGGCAGCAACGGCAAGCCCTAGCACCGATGCTGAGGAGGCAGGTGCCCCTGGATGGGGCGGGAAGGGAAAGGCAGATGGGGTAGGAAAGGAAGTGCCTTGGCTGTCATCCACACTTGTAATGCAGATGCCACAGCTCTGCTCCACATCGATTACGCTCTTCAGAGCTAGACAGTGTCACAGACCCGCTCTGAATCCCGGGGGGAAGGCGTCTGGTCAGTGGGGGTTGGCACACCTGCTGCACCAACCTGGAATAGGGTGTTGCATACAGCCCCCCGTGCCCAGCCAGCTCTGCTGCTCCGTGGAGAAGGGAGGGAGGGAGAACTGCAGCTCCATCATTTACCCGACCCCTGCCAGGCAGCGAATGCCCACTGGGTCCCTAGAGCAGGGACTGTCCTCCTCCTGGGGCTGCTGGCCAGCTCCTGGCACCCTGCCTCTACATGTCCAGACAGTGGCTGCACAGACTGTTCCCCTTCAGGATCATGTGCATCTGTCCCACCATCCAGCACGTCTGCGTGTTGTGTCCGCACCCCATGTCCAGTCAACAGGATCCGAGTCTGTTACCGCTCAGCGCTGAAGGACTCACTCAGCTACAAGGGGACTGATGCTTTTAGCTCTTGTTCAATTCCTGGCAATGGACCAGATGACTGCCTTCCCACTGGACATGTCCCATTTGGCGCGGTGTCTATGGCTAACAGGACGTTTGTCTGGCAGGTGAGCACTGGCCTGGGGTGGTGCCTGTGCCTTTCTCAGCGCAGGCGAGAACGCATGCTTGAGTTGCTGTGCATTTTCCAAAGGCCACGCACCGGAGTGAGTGAACTCAGTGTGCAGGCCAGAGCCTGGAGAAAGGGCAAAGCTGCATGTCTCCCTCAGACTGCCTCCTGGATGGGCAACACAGAATCTCTGCTTAAGGTTTTTGCCTGACTTTGGGCCTGCTGGGGTAAATTAGCATCGCCCCATTGGAGTCAGCTGAGGATCCGACCCCATATCTCCCTTTGCTGCCCAGCTTCCTTTCGCAATCCCCGGGCTAAGATGGAAAGAATCTGTTTAGGTTGCAGCGGGACAAATCAGTTACAGGGTGATTCATAACTCATGCGCTCCCCAGCTTCGTGGAGGAATAAACGTCCATCCTTGGCAACCTTCTGTGAAGCCTAATTATAGCAAAGCAGTTAGGGAAGTAAAACCGTGTATTCATTCTTAATGTCAGCTTTTTGCCCGCCTGTTTTGTGCCTGTGCTAACTGCCTGGGAGAAAAGTTTGCCTCGATTGCAATCACAGGCTCTTAACATGACAACCTGAAGCGCGCGGGAGACCTCTGCGAAATTGCTGGACAGCTGTCTTGCAAAATGCAAACCCTCCTGGAACCTTCGCTCTGGGGCCGGAGCGTTTATGAAGCTGAGCTGCACCGCTAATGGCAGAGCCATCACAGTATTTAACGTAAGGGCTAAATTCTGGCTTTGCCACAAGTCCTGCATAAGGGGCAGCACAGAAATATGCCCCAGGAGCACGGGGCCAACCAGAGTGTGACTCCGAGAGCTACAAGCTGGTCCCCACTCCCTGCCATGCTCCGGCGAGGAACATCATCAACCTGGGCCCTGCACAGCTTCCTTCCCGCTCCAATACATGTACAAGGAAGTTAGGGGACTTGTTACACAGTTGCTGCCATACAACCATAGGCATGCAGCAAGTGTCACAGGCTGGCTCTTAGGCGGCCTAGGCTGCAGCTGTGGGTGCAATGTCCAGCTCGGATAGACGTACACGCACTAGCAAGCGACACATAAGGTAGCCATGGCTGCACAGGCTAGCTTGCCTAGTACAAGCCTGCCAGGGACCCTCAGCATGTAGGCAGCCTCCCTCTGCTGCCATCCCCGCAGCAGGCCTAGACTACCCTGCTATTTTTAGCACGCTAGCTTTCAAAGATAGCACATCTCCCCACAGTGGAAACCACACCTCCCGCTGCAGTGTCAATGTACCCTTTCCTCCCCTTTCGCTAGCTTGTTCTTTAGTGTAGGGTTTGCTCATGATGAGAGCTGGGCTTCTGGCACTAATTCATTGACCGTTAATAAACAAGGCAATTAGTTTATGTGTATGGGGAGTGACTGTGGATTAAATCAACATGGTCCCCCAATATATATAATATCACACCAAGCTTGCAAGCAGAAAGTTTGGCCAGGAAGGACAGAAGGTCAGATTTAATCTCCCTGGAACGTAGTGTCCTTCTGCGCTGTTCTGATTGACAACCTGAGGCCGCAGAGACATTCTGGCGGCTGTATATGTGCCCCTCACATGCCATCCCATCAATGAATTGTTTACAGCCTGGACATTCTCTATAGATGTTTGCTTTCAACGGCACAAGGGATGTTAGAGAGGGGACTGGATGGAGCAGGTCTGCTCCACTTGCAGTGTTATTCATAAGCCTCTTGAGACACTGAGACCCTGTCTCCATCAGGAAAAAACGGTGTATTTTGAACCTGTTGCCTAGCCTGTGTTAAAATCCTAGTCAAGCCAAAGTGGGTGTAGCTTTAACAGCCATTAATGAAACTCTGGTCTCCCCAGCTAGGGTTTAGCTTGACCAGATAACACAAGTTAAAACTATAACAGACTCATCTTCCCTAACACGTCACGTTAACGTAGCATGGGTGAAAACCACCCCTATGTCTAGTCCAGACTATGCTGGTTAGGGGTGTGATTTTGGGGCTGAGGTAGCTGTGCGGGCCAAAGCCCTACTGTAGATACACCTGCAAAAATGTGCTTGTGTCCGCAATAGCATACTTGGCACCGAGAGCTGACACGGAAGCCCTCTCACGCTGCTGTAAGCTGTGTCTGCACCAGGAGGGTTTGCTGGGATAGCGCTGCTGACAAAGGTAGACCTGGCCTGAAGTACACCTAGCAGTCGAGGCGAGCTAACACCCTGTAGCTAAGTGACGACACAGCCAGCTCCCATGATTGCAGAGATGTTACGCTGTGTCTACACTAGACGTTGAGGCTGTTTCTAGTCATATCAGCTGACTCAGGTTTTTAAAGGCAGCACCCACTCCTAAGAGCTGACAACTCAAACAACACAGAGATAGAGAAAAGAGCATACGCTGGGGAGCCGGGAAGGGAACGGCTAACCAGGGCTGACTTCCTGGGGTGCTGTGGGACCAGTGGGCCTAGAGGAAGACTCAGAATGAGTTCAAGGCTTTGCACGCTACAGAAACTACTCCTTGGGCGGGCTTTGTCCGTGTGTTTGCTTTTCCACTCATAAAAGTGTTTTCTAGCCATCACAAAGCCTGTGCTCTGTAGCAGGGCTGGAAGGCCAGCCCGCCCCTGCAGCTAGGGCAGCCGTCTGCCCCCAGTCCAGAGCCAGTGTGGCTGGTTCTCCTTGTGCAGTCCAAGCAGCTGTAACACCCCCCCCAGGCTCAGCATACAGTGCTTGACACTGGTGTCAATGATCAGGCAGGGCGGGACAACAGAGAACTGGGCCTTGGGTCTTTTCCTGGTTCTCTCTCTGCCTTCTCCACCCCACTGGGCTCCCTCTCTGCTGTGTTTCCTCTCCGCTCTCCCCCCCCCCCCCACTCTCCAGGGGAATGCGAAACCCAATCATGGTTATGTTCAAAGGGAACGTTGGGATCAGCAAATGCTCCAGTGGGTTTGAAATTGGGCAGAATGAGTACACCTGGCCTCCCTTTGATCTGCCCAGCAGCAGGACATTGCATTGGCTTGTGTCCGATAGTCAGTTGGGCTCCTTAACGACTGGCCCATTTCCCCCCACGCCACCTTCCACCAGCCAATTGCTCCCCTGTGCCGTCTGGGAGCATGTCATTTGCCCATGGCCGACAAGAAGCCTGGCTTCTCTCCTGGACTCGGTGAGAGGAGGGTGGGGTAGTGTTAGGGGTAGGATACCAAAGCACATTTCTTCAGGCAGGTGGTACAGCTGAGCGATAGGATTTGTGACTGCCCGCTGAGAGTTTTACACCCAGCTGTGCCCGAGGCAGCCTTGTGCAACCTCCTATGGAATTTATGTGTACAATGGCAAGAGAGGGTCCAACACTTGTCTGCCTTCCAGGGCTGGGGTCTGATGCCTGGGCCATAGGAAGGGCTGTGAAGTGCATGGAAATTTAAAGAGCAGTCAGTGACGGTGAGATGTGAACTCATGGTCTCCTGGGTCCCAGCTCAGTGCACATTCCCTACAGGACACTTAGTGGGGAATTCGCTGAAAGAGCAACAGAATGGTGTGTGCAATAACTCCTGCGAGACCCTGCCCAGGCGGGGTTAGCCAAACAAACCCTGCGTAGCGTCCAAGCCGTGACAGCGGGCCCTGGATGTGAAGCCACCTGGGAGAAGCCCGTTTGGGAATCAGTGTTAGCTGGCTAAGAGCTTTGCTTTCTGAGCCCTGTTAAACAAAGGGGTTGACTCAGGCAATGTGGGGAATCTAAACTAGGGGTTGGGGAGGCAGCGAGTGGCCCCTGGCTGGTTGGTGGGAGAAAAGGGGCCCCTGCTTCCAAGAACAAGCTCTTCAGAGGCTAGGCTGGGGCTGGGAAGGGAGGCAGCAGCAAGCTGCACTGAATACAAATCTCCCACCTCATAGCCTAGCTCCCTCTCCTCCCCTCTTGCTGCACTGTTGGCACGGAGAGGGTGTCACAGGTCTGGTGGGGCTCTCTCCGCTGGCTGCCCACCAGATTGTTATGGGGCCACATTCCATCTCTGTATCCCCGGGTGTTTTAAGCTTCCCTGGGTCTCCTCCTTGGCACATGCCTGGGCACCTCTCTGCTGCCCCTTCACGGAACTGGATCTCCTCAGCCCCCAGGACCAGCGCTGACCTCCAGGAGACCCCTTCAGCTTAAATACACCCTCTTCCAGAGTCCCACGGCAGCTGTGAGCCTTCTGGCTCACGGTGTACCTCTCTCCAGGGGTACGTGGTAGGTGCAGCATCTGCACACACACAGACACTCTGCAGAGGGTTCTAACACAGTTGCTCTTCTACCTTCCAGATGAAGCACAAGAGAGCACAGAGCAGTTAGAAGACACTGAGCACCCTAACCCCACTGCCTTTCACTAGCTCACCCTTCCCTTGGCATTCCTAGAGCTTCCCCGCCTCACGAGGCTCCTACATGCAGCATCTCTCAGCTTAAGCTGGTGAAAAATGGCTCATGAAGAGAGGACCAAAGAGATCACCCTCCAGCCTCTCTCTCAAGAGATCTCCTGGTCAGCATCCTCAGGTGACTAGCTACTCCTACCAGGTGACTTCATTTCCAGGTGACCTCTCCCCTGACCAACCAGTGCTCCTCGGTGGGAGCCCGTATCTTGTTTAGAGTGATCCCCTTTCAATGGGAGAACACTTTACATCAATGCCTTTGGAATTGCAGTCCAAAACAGAGGCCCAGAGACCCTAGAGAAGACAAAGGGTTACACATGGAAAATGAAGTCTGTCGAGCTAGAGACAGAGCATTCATCATCTCACAGTGGATTCAGGAATTGTACAGATTCCCCAAATCGCCAAAGAGGGCTAGGCAGGCCGGAGGGGACGGTGTGCGGTCCCCTCTGTGCACGTCCAGAGAAGCGTGGGGGGAATCAGTAAGAGTTCTCCTAACAGCAGCTGCACTATGCTGCTGGGGACACATCAAGGCTCTAACAAGCAAGGAGGGGACGTGCCTGTGGGCGACAGCTCTGCTCCTCTGGCACCATGGAACTCCCTGCAATAAGGGTAAAGCTTGTCTGTGCAGGAGAGAGTCTTCTCAGGGGCGGGTACCAGACTGTTGAACAAACTCCCCCAGGAACTAAAGACCATCCCAAACCTCACCACCTTCTACTCTAGGGGCACTGCTCCAACCAGCTTTCTTGGCTATAAACACAGAGCAGCACGGTGACTTAAAAAAGATTAAAACAATTTTTTTAAAATATCTGCATAACCAAAACACTGCATTGCACCCACCGTTCTCTCCCTAGGGAGAGAACAAACCGCATGTGACAGATGTGAGACGGGTCATTTAACGCACTACTGGAAAGTGCTCAGACACTACACTGATGAGGGCGGTCTATGATCTTACCTAGAATAGAATCAACACACTAGTAGAGAAATTGAATGACTTCACCAAAACTTTCAGATGTGATCTTGGGTAAGCCCCTAACTGAACCCAGCTCAATCCTTAAACACAAGACCATCTCCCCACTCTGTCTTTTGTGTTTAAGTAATCTATAAATGCACAGCAGGAAGTATCAAATACCCATATATCATCCCTTCCCCTCCTTGATGGGCCATCTTCCCCTATGGTAACCAGAACACCCTGGTGTCATTAGCTCAGAAGCTCCCGGCCATTACCAGGCTGCTGGAACCGAAATGACACCTGAAGTAAATCCAAATTCCCCCCCTTTCTGTCTCACTGTAGTTTCACTAGGAAACATGCAGAAATTGTTGGTTTCCAAAGAACTTAAATTGTTGAGTTAGGACAAGAGGGTACTTGCAAAGAATGTTAATGACTTGTGTACAGGTATAATGAAAAAAAACTTGTCTTGCTTTCCCCTTTCCTGTTCCTTTTTAACAGTACAGAAACCCAGACTCAAAAGCCAACTTGATTCATGTAAAGGCTACTGCATCTCACTCTGAAGAAACCTGGTTGTGGCTGCATAAATCTGATGGCCTGACACATCTTTCTAGAAGGGATAGCACAGGCAAATCTATAGCACACGAAAGAGTGTCAGGATTGAAGAATAGCTTCAATAAACATATCTAAAGTAAGGAATGGCAGGAAACTTTCAATGACAGATAAAGCTCTGGGCGCTTTGAGCTGCAGGTCGTGGCTTTGATGGACAGATTGTGTTCTCAATCCGGTGGGATGCTCTGCCATGCTTGAATAGCATGGGGCAGGGGGTGTATAGGTGATTGAAGAGGTACAACTCAACTTCACATTGTAGCCAGGGGAGAAATACAGTTTAAATAGGAGGGGAGAGGTGGGTAGCAGTCTGGAGTGGAGAATCCATCACATCCCAGTGTGCCCCCATTAAACGCCAATGACAGCCCACTACACACTCGAGAGATGCACAGAGAGAACGTCGCCGAACATTTGTGTTTAGATCTGAAAGCCAAAGCAGAGCACCACTTTGGGACTCCAGTCCATTGCTATGAAAAAGCAAATAAGTAACTGCACCAGAGCAGCTCACATCTAGCAGCACATTCCAGAGGAGCGTTGTGGTCCGTGTGTTAGACCAGCACACCTGGCTTCTGTTCGTGGCTCACATACAAACCAAGCATCTCTATCTTCTTCCATGGTAACAGTCCTGGAGGGCCAAAGAAGACTGTCAAGCTGCCCAGGAAAACCCTCTGTCACAGCATAGGCTAGTGGAGAAGGCACTAGGCAGCAGGAGTCCTGAGTTCTGGTCCCAGCTCTGTCAGTGACCTGGGGCATGCACTTCCTTTCTTCTTTGTGTAGGCCTTGTCTTCTTTGATAACACTCAAGGTGCTACTTTAAGACACTATAATTATCCCAGTATAATCACCCATGTGGACCCTCTCATTCTGGTATAAGAGTGCCTTTTTCAGCTGAGCTCATTGGGACAGGTTCGGTCACAGAGATCCCCTTGGGACCATCACATGACTGGACATTACTTGTGAGACCATTTTCTCTGCCAGCTTGGGACTCCAGCACCCTGCCTCGTTGAGCCAGACACACTAGCCTGCTGCAACACAGACCCAGGGTCTGGGCCACGCCCCCAAATCTGCAGACTTTAATTAAACAGCTCAGCAGGTTATCTGGTCTCCAACACCCAGACACTCAGTTACCAATGAGATTTAAACCCCAAATAAATCAGTTTTACTCTGTATAAAGCGTATACACGGTAAATTCGTAAATTGTTCACCCTCTGTATCACTGATAGAGAGATATGCACAGCTGTTTGCTCCCCCAGGTATTAATCACTTACCTGGGTTTATTAATGAACAAATGTGATTTTATTAAATATAAAAAGTAGGATTTAAGTGTTTTCAAGTAATAACAGACAGAACAAAGTAAGTCACTAAGCAAAAAAACAAAAGCAAACAAACACGCAAATCTAAGCCTAATACATTAAAAAAAAAAAACCTGATTACAGGTAATATTTCACCCTCCGAGATGTTCTAATAAGCTTCTTTCAGACTAGACTCTGTCCTAGTCTGGGCCCAATCCTTTCCCTGGTACAATCCTTGTTAGTTCCAGCAGACATCTCAGGTGGTGAGCAGGGGTTTTCTCATGACTGGCAGCTCCCTTTGTCCTGCTCCACCCCCTTTTATAGCTTTGCACAAGGTGGGAATCTTTTGTCTCTCTGGGTTCCCACCCCTCCTTCTAAATGGAAAAGCACCAAGTTTAAGATGGATTTCATTATCAGGTGACATGGTCACATGTCACTGTAAGACCCCTAGTCTCTATTCCCCATGGGCTGGCCCACATGTACACAGGAAGGATTTCAAGTAACTAAGGCCATTTACAACTGATTGTTTCTGGAGCACCCTTAATGGCCTCCACTTAATATGTTTACATCAGTGATACAAGTTTATATCCTATTCTCCTAACTCCAGATATAGAAATGATACATGCAAACAAATAGGATGAACACACGTAGTGGATTACAAGCTTTCTAATGACACCATACAAGGGGTATTTAGTGTAAAGCATATTCCAGTTATGTCATATTCATAAGCATATTTCCATAAAGCATATGGAGTGCAACATCACACCCATTTACACTGGCGATTATACCAGTATAACTATGCTGATAGACCAGTAGAACTATAGGTCTGTTTACATTCACACTTTAGGTCATACCGAAAAACCTATCCTTAGGTATACAAGGCCTTAGGTTGTAAGTTCCGCATGGCAGGGACTGTCTCTTACTATGACCTTGCCTAGGCTAGGATAAAAGCTGTATTGTTAGAATGCGCTGACTAATGCAGTTGAAAATAATCTAGTGTAGACAAGACAGGCTGCCTTTAACACATGCTAAAATGGCCAGGATAAAGCGCTGGAGCTTGACCAGCGTAGCATGTCTACACTTGACTTTTCCAACAGGGTGGTCACAATGGGTTCGCTAACACACTCCACCCTGTCTAGACAAGTCCGAAGTGTTTGCACTGTGTGTGCCTAGCATAACAGGGCCTCAATCCCAACATCACTAAGTGTGTGTGTGTGTGTGTGTGTGTGTGTGTGTGTGTGTTTTCAAATTAAGTGACTAGAGCCAGTTGGCATTTTTTTGAATGTTGATGGCAATCTGTCAAAAAAAATTCAAGTTTTGATGAAAAAAGGAAATGACACTGACAGAACTGTCAAAAGTTTTCCCCGGGTGCTTTGGGGCCAGCTATATTGTTGAGCAAAGCCAGATAAAAAAAATAAGACGACAGATTCCTGCTCAGGGTTATTGCTTGAGTTGCACTGGGGAGCTGGTTATCTCTGACCTGGGCTGTCTTCCCTTGTCCTCCTGCAAGGCTCCATTTGTTTTTCTTCTTCCTTGGAGCAGAAAGCAAACTTGGAGCCACACTGTCTGCCTGCAGGAGCCTGTTCCCGCTATGGAGAATCACGCCCACAATGGTAAATTGTTCAATTCCTCACTGTCAATAGGAGGTTGGTGGCAGCTGCAGAGACGTCAGTGCAATTACCTGGGCATGCAACCGGGGCAAAGGAGTGGCGAATCAAGCCCAACCACTTCGGCTCAGGGAAAGAAAAAAAAAAAGCCCAAAGAGAGAGATAGATAAATGGTTTATAACCATCCAAAGCTCTTTTTTCATACAAGTGGTCCTATTGGACCCCCTCCTGCAGCCCTTCCTCGTGTGACCCATTGACCTCAGGGAAACTACTCATGCAGCCAAGAGCCTGCATGATCAGAACACCTAACTCCCACTGAAATGAATGAGTTAGGGGGTCTAAATACCGCTGAGGATCTGAGCCACTATTCACGCTTATGTATAACTTGTCCTTCATTATTTCACTGCGCTCTCCATAGCTATGCTTAGGATAACCCCATTGCCCACACAGAACAAACACTGGACACACATGCAAACCAGAGTACAATCAGCGGCTATGTTTGCTCTGTATGAATTGTTTCAGTGAGTCCTCATTGTTAGAAGTAATTGCTGGGCCAAGTCCTGAGATCATTACTCAGGCAGATTTCCCCCTGAAATTCTGCTTCTGCCAAACAGGTGCCCTTTGTTTATAGATTGCATTGGCCTGCTGACCCCAGGGCTGGATTGGTCCTGCTTTGAGCAGGGGGTTGGACTAGATGATCTCTTGAGGTCCCTTCCAACCCTAATAATCTATGATTCTATGATTCTATGAACCGTACTCAGAAAGTAGTTATTAATGGTTCCCAATCCTGCTGGAAAGGTATAACAGGTGGGGTTCTGCATGGGTCTGTTTTGGGACTGGCTCTGTTCAATATCTTCATCAACAACTTAGACGTTGGCATAGAAAGTTCGCTTATTAAGTTTGCAGATGATACCAAACTGGGAGGGATTGCAACTGCTTTGGAGGACAGGGTCATAATTCAAAATGATCTGGACAAATTGGAGAAATGGTCTGAGGTAAACAGGATGAAGTTTAATAAAGACAAATGCAAAGTGCTCCACTTAGGAAGGAACAATCAGTTTCACACATACAGAAAGGGAAGAGACTGTCTAGGAAGGAGTACGTCAGAAAGGGATCTAGGGGTTATAGTGGACCACAAGCTAAATATGAGTCAACAGTGTGATGCTGTTGCAAAAAAAGCAAACGTGATTCTGGGATGCATTAACAGGTGTGTTATGAGCAAGACACGAGAAATCATTCTTCTGCTCTACTCTGCGCTGGTTAGGCCTCAACTGGAGTAGTGTGTCCAGTTCTGGGCACCGCATTTCAAGAAAGATGTGGAGAAATTGGAGAGGGTCCAGAGAAGAGCAACAAGAATGATTAAAGGTCTAGAGAACATGACCTATGAAGGAAGGCTGAAAGAACTGGCTTTGTTTAGTTTGGAAAAGAGAAGACTGAGAGGGGACATGATAGCAGTTTTCAGGTATCTAAAAGGGCGTCATCAGGAGGAGGGAGAAAACTTGTTCACCTTCCCCTCTAAGGATAGAACAAGAAGCAATGGGCTTAAACTGCAGCAAGGGAGGTTTAGGTTGGACATTAGGAAAAAGTTCCTAACTGTCAGGGTGGTTAAACACTGGAATAAATTGCCTAGGGAGGTTGTGGAATCTCCATCTCTGGAGATATTTAAGAGTAGGTTAGATAAATGTCTATCAGGGATGCCCTAGACAGTATTTGATCCTGCCATGAGGGCAGGGGACTGGACTCAATGACCTCTCAAGGTCCCTTCCAGTCCTAGAGTCTATGAATCTATGATTCATGGGAACTCCTGTCTGAAAACCAGGCACAACTGGAATCAGTGTGAACACACGTATTCTCTACTGGATCACAAACATGCAAACAAAATCTGGAGATTTTGTTGTCCCCCACAGCACAAAGGAAAACAAAAACCTGCCACCCAGCTCCTTTCCCTCGATTAAAACAGAACCTCCCAGTCATGCAGGAAGGCCTGTCAAACTCCGGGTCCCTCAGCCCAAGCCAGTAACATCATCAATGGACTCATCACCGATAGACCCTTCTGTTTGCTGTTAACTCCAGTGCCTCAGCTGATCACAGCAATGCCAGGAGGTGACGGTGATTTCCCAGGGAGCCAAGGCCTGAACAATGCAGGACTTTGAGACATGGTTTTAGCTCAGTAGGATTTTAAAAATGAGAATGCCCAGCATTCCAATAGCAAGGAGCAAGTCAATCAATCAATACAAACCCCGAAGAATGTTGGAAGAGATATAAACCACATGCTTCAGGGCAAAAGCCAACTCACAACCCTGCGGGTTAGGAACAAACTTTCCCGGGGGGGAGATTCTCACATAACTGCCTATTGCTGCATTTCCTCTCTCTTCCTCTGAAGTAGCTGGGACCGGCTATCAAAGAGGCCAAGAAGGGTGGTTCAGTGTTAGTCTCAGCATTAGGAGACTAAGTTCAAATCCCCTGCTCTGCTACAGGCCTCCTCTGTGACCTTGGGTGAGGCACTTCGGTTTGGTCGACACTTACAATGCTTTACTGGAATAACGGTATCAGTAAAGAGCGAGAGTTTTCACTGACACAGCTGTGCCGGCAAAAGCCCTAGTGTAGACATATCCTGGTACAACTAAGGTGCTTTATACCAGTACAGCTTGTTTCATTCTGCCAAACCGGAAAGCGCTATATGGGATAAACCATTTATACCGGTACAACTGCATCTGCACTTGGGGAGGAGACAGGTTGCTGCTTTATCTATTGCTACAGTTAACGTGGCAAAACTTTGGAGTGTAGACAAGGTCGAATTCTTTCTGTGCCTCTGGTCCCCATCTGTAAAATGGGAATACTAGCAGGGGCATTGTGAGGATAGAGCGATCATATCAGATATCGAAGAGATACTGGTTTAGATGGTCTGAATCGACTGGACAGTTCTTTTGGCCAAGAAATTGGAATTAATTTGGAAAAAGTGCAATGGGATCTGTGAAACACGAGTATTTTCTAATCATCCTGTTTCATGAAAGCTTTTTCTCATCACATCAACGGTTGCTAAGACTCCATGCTGACAGAGGAGATCCCATTATACAGGTCCAGCAGTGGGGTTTGATCCCGGCATGAGAGGGCATGTGTGAAAACCCAGGTCAGAGCAGCTTGCTAGTCACAACTTGATCTGGAGGAAGCCTGCACTCTTTCAGAACTGGCTAAAAATACACCAGCTGTAAACAGAGCAGGGGAAATAAAAGGTCTTAACAGAAAAAGAAAATTGTAAATGATTGTTTCTCCTCAGCGTGCCTCACATATAAAGGCTACTCTGCTGTAGTTCATCACTTCAGGATATCTGCTGACAAATAATTATGTTCAGTGAAAGGTCTGGTAATACAATTTGCTGTCAATCATCTCTCTATAGCAGTCCCTTATAATGGGCTTGGGGCATCTAATAAACTGGCTGCCGGTCAGAGGTAAGGTTAAGGGATAGCTCAGTGGTTTGAGCATTGGCCTGCTAAACCCAGGCTTGTGAGTTTAATCCTTGTGGGACCCAATTTAGGGAACTGGGGTAAAAACCTGTCTGGGGGATTGATCCTGCTTTGAGCAGGGGCTGGACTAGATGATCTCCTGAGGTCCCTTCCAACCCTGATATTCTATGATGTATAAAATAAAACTATAAATCAGCCAGTTTGATTTCTGCCCTTTCAGCTTGTGAGGATAGTTCCATTCAGTGCTCCAGCTATAAACATTTTCACAAGAAAAATGACTTTTTAACAAGTGGGCTGGGTTATTTATCTTTACTGTTCTCCAGTCAAAGAGTTCTGTGCACTCTGGATGAGCTTGTAAAAATACACAGCCTGATCAATTACCCTAAGATCAGATATCCCAGCAACACCACAGATGTGACACCATGGTGCGCAAACCCTTCTGCAATTCGACTCCCCAACTGACTTCCACCTACACCCAGCCCTAATTTGTCTCCTGACAAGCTCGGGAGAATCGAGGGCTCATACAGTGCACCTAAAGTTAACTAAGTCGGGCTATTATGAACCAAGATGAAGAGGAGTGAATTCCAAAGGCAAATGAGATGGCCTGATCCAGCTTTCATTGATGTCAATGGCTTAATCATGCTCAACTTTAAACACAGCCTGGTCTACACATGAAGTTGCACTGGTTTAATTAAAGGAGCAATGTTAAACCGATTTAATGGTGCATGTGAACACTTGTACATCACAGACAATTTCTAAGTTCCATCAGTGGGACTGAAGCATGTGCTTGAAGTGCTTTGATGACCTAGTGCCTTCACGCACAAAGCTGTCTGCCAGGGTTCGCAGCACCTGGGTGATAACCTTCCTTTTCTTGCCTGCGACAAGAAATCATGCAAATCAGTACCATCACACCTAATCTTCACTGACCTGACTTGACTAATTGATTGGTCATATGAGTAAAGATTGATCACAAGTAAGGATCTGTAAGGTCAGGCCTCTCTGTTTTGGCCCAGTTAACCCCAGCAACAGATGGCTCCTAAGAACAGTGATAAAACATTATTTTCAATCTACACAGGAAAGATGTCACAATACTGATATCTTTAGCGGTAGCAAATTGCTATACTCTAGGGTGACCAGATGTCCCAAGTTTATAGGGACAGTCTGGATATTTGGGAACTTTTCTTATATAGGTGTCCATTACCCCCCCAACCCCATCCCAACTTTTCATACTTTCTCTCTGGTCACCCCACTATACTCTAGCATGGCTCTGAAGCAATGGGGTCAGGCATGCTACCTTGATGCTACTGCTTTCAACACAATCTTCCACGTCTCAGTTTGATCAAACACCAGTTTATCTGCTGTGTTGCCAACTGACAATTTAATGGCAAGTCATATGATATTTAGTAGTTTTCTTAAAGTCCCAGCTCCTGGAGGCACGTGATTGAGAATCTCAGCTTCTTCTTCTTAAGCAATGTCTAGCCCTGGTGGCTGCAGAGAAAAGCTTGAAAACATGACCTGAGTGTGACCTAAAGCCTCAAAAACAAAGCCAAAACTGATTAAAAACAAACAAACAAAAAACCCTCCTGATTTTTTAAGCCAGTCTCATGATTTCTGAAAACTTGGTGTTGGCAATACTGATTGTGGTATATTACTAGAATCTTCCCACTCTGCCCCTGGCCTCAGATTAAAAGATCTTGTAACAGGCTTATTAAGAACTGTACTTGCGAGATTTACTGAAATGTGTGCCACCGCTCTCATTCCAAGACCCAACCACTGAGGGATTTCTGTGTCTCTGCTGAGTGTCCAGCATGCAGGAAACTCTTTTTGTCAGACCTGACGGGTTTACTTCTGGCCCACATCGCAGTTTGTGTTTGCAGGCAGCACAGATTTGACAGAGAAGAGTCTAATTCTCTCCAGGCCGACACAGAGACTTGAACCTGGTTTATCTGTGCCTGATTTGGTCACCATGTCAATCTCCCTTGTGTCAGGTGATGTGCTTTCTCAGCACAGACGAGCCAAGAAACCAATGTGCCAAGGTTGGCGGGATGGATCGGCAGGCTCATGTTTTCCCCAGGGTTCGTCAAGAAGCAGACTCAGGTGGCGAAAACTCTGCTCCGCAGCAGCAAAGCTGTTCATGCCTTTATGTATTCGGCAGGCGAATCTTGCCGAGTCTTCAGACGCACGTGCATGCGCCTTAGTAATAAAATCACAATTCTGGAATTCATGCCACACCCAAAGCAGCCACAATCTCCTCGCAAGAAAGTCCAAAACCAATAGCGACAGGCCAGATTCGGAGCCCCTCTGATGCTGAGCAGATTCATACCACCTGAGGGAAGCCACTGAGGAACTGTAGCACACAGAGGGGCAGTGACTTACCCCATGTCACAGCAGTGGAGATGGGAATGGAACTGAAGTCTCCCAAGTACCAGTTCAGTGCCCTGCCTGTTGCATCACACTGTCTCTAGTCAGTGGGTCATAGAGAGGCTGGTACTACTGCCAAGCCAATCAACCTGATCCCTTAGCTCAAGCAGTAGAGATGTGTTTCCAAATCAGGGCTTAGGAAAGATGAGGCACAATGGTCCAGCAGTTTGCCTACCCTATTGGCTAGTGCATTGGAAGGGGACTCAGGAGACCTGGGTTCTATTTTCGGCTCAGCCACGGGCCTGCTGATTGACCATGGGCAAGTTTCAGCAGTGTGCCTCAGTTTCCCCAGCTGTAAATGGAGCTGGTCGTCCTTCCCCACCTCCCAGGATGGTTGAGAGGATAACTTCATGAAGGATGGGTAAGCACGCAGTACAACAGAGATTGATGTGAAAGGAAGTATGAACCCAGGACATGCCAAGTGAAGATGTGCAGAGTACAACGTCTCTACCTGAAAGGGACAGAAATGTTTTTGTGGAGATGTATGCGGCTGCCTTGCTTTTCAAAAGAAAGAAGGAATCTAACCTCCAGATGCCAGTAAGCGGAGCTGGACTTAGGAGTCCGGTGTTTTAGTGGTGGAAAAACTGCATTGGTCACCTTGCGATTTTGCAAAACCAAGCCCAGTCCAAAGGTGGTTGGGATCCATATTCCACTTCTTCCAAACTAGAAACTAAGGCGGCGGGGGTGGGGGGGGGGTCAAATAAAAGGTTCTGGATCTGGTCCGCCTCCCCCTGTAAAATAATATACCACAGGGAGCAGGGAAGACAATTTCTAAAACCTCTTCTTGGCTCTAGAGAAGGATCCAGGCAGACAGTTATGCCACCAACTCTGAGCAGCCTTGCTCCCCACATTCAGGTTTGGAGGGGGAAATAATGTTGTTTGACTTAGTCCTAACACGAGGTTTTACACAGCCGCAGGCAAGGTTCCATCTAATGTGGTGGAAATGCAGAGATGCCTGTGAGATGCCAGTCGCTGGGTCTCATTTCTCCCTCTCTCTCTCTCTGAAGGCACTTTAATGGGCACAAGCTCTGGGAGCCAACATCAGCGTCTGAGGACTGGAGGGAATTCCTCTGCACAGGTTTCCTAGAGCAGTGGTTCTCAAACAGGGGCCGCTGCTTGTGCAGGGAAAGCCCCGGGCAGGCCGGGCCGGTTTGTTTACCTGCCGCGTCCGTAGGTTCGGCGGATTGCGGCTCCCACTGGCTGCGGTTCACCGCTCCAGGCCAAGGGGGGCTGCGGGAAGCGGCGCGGGCCGAGGGACGTGCTGGCCGCCCTTCCTGCAGCCCCCCATTGGCCGAACCTGCGGAGGCGCCAGGTAAACAAGCCGGCCCGGCCCGCCAGGGGCTTTCCCTGAACAAGCGGTGACCCTAGTTTGAGAACCACTGTCCTAGAGGGTCCCTGCTCAGGAGTGGATTCCACCAGCCAGCACTAACAGCGCTGTCCCTGGGATTGTTTGAGCAGTGCTTCTTTTAAGGCCGCAGGCTCACAGCTCTTCGATTAAAGCTCTCTGAGGAACAGAGTAAACAACCACCAAGGCTCTGCCGGAAAAGACAAAGCTTTGTCATGTAGGAATACAGAAAGCACAATGGCTCCTGTACTGTGAAAGCCCCCTGAGGCCTACACGCTGTAGGCAAGGCACATTGAACTACCAACTAAGCAGTAGCAGTTAGTGTTAGTAAGGGAATGACACCCATCACCTCTTGATACCCTGGCTTGTGTTTTGAAAATGAATGCCCAGCCAACGGTCTGCCCCACTAACCAGCCCCCTGTAGAAATGAGAGTTGGAAGAACTGTAGGTTTATCTATGGCTCCCATCACTAGCCTCGGTGGAAAGGCTTCTCCTCCTGTCACCACTAAATGCAAAGTAGAACAGTTTCCCAGCCCCTCTCGAATACCCTGGGGCTGAGGCGGACACAGCTACACCTACACTGTATTTCTACCAGGGTGTCAGTCTCCAGGCAGGGTGAGAGCATGCCCTGGTAAAAATCCCAGCAGGCAATTCACACTAGCTCTCCGGATGTTGATTGCACTGGGGGGATGGGTTCCCATATAGGGCTATCGCATATGAGGCTATAGCAGATGAAGCCTGGGAGGCTTCAAAGGCCTTTCTCCAACTCCCTTGTAAAATGGGTTCATGTGGGCACACAGGCTATAAACTGCTTTTGAACTGTTTTTCTCATGCCTGGTGGAAAAGACCAATAAAACTACCTAGGGAGTGAGTCATTGCCAGCTCTGAACATGGTATTTCTATTTCTCTGGAGTCTGGACTCCTACTACTTGTGTGCAGACAGGCCCAGCATTTCCATCACGCTCACGTACCCTGTCCCCTTGAAACCAACGGGATTCCCTCTCCTAGCGAACGGCAGCAGATCACTATACATTGAAACAATTATAGCGCTTCCAGGCCAGTGCAATCAGCTGATATCATCTTCTGCAGCCGAAGTGAAATCATGCAACAGAAAAGCAAAAAGCCCCAGGCCATCTATATCTGCGGTAGCAACCTATGAATGCCATTCATCTCCTTTATTGCGTTAGCTACACTGTATTGTTACGAAATTGTGGGCAGTCTTCCATTTGAAAGAGGCTCAACGTACAGTATTAATTAAGCCATCAATGACCATTACTCTCTCCCAGCTGTTTCTTTCACTGGGAAGATTTAATTCCTCCAATTCCTGGAGACAATACCAAAGGGATTACCTTCCACTCCCTGCTTACTTTCATGCACATCAGTCATGGCCTCTGACCTTCCATGCAGCTCCTGCTGGCTCTAGTGTGCGCTGCCATCACTCTGAGGAGGGGGATGGGGCTGACCCATCCTGGCTCCAAACCAGCATCAATCCAAAGCCGCATCCCTCCGTCTCTGGGGGAGGATGTGGGATCACAAAGAAGGACCATGAGGCTCTGGAGAATGATGCCTCAGTCTGGGCAGTCAGGCTTTCAGAGAATTGCAAGGAAATTTGCAACCCAAGAATTGCTATAAGCATCTGAGTCTCTAGCCCAGTTCCCAGCCTCCACACAGTGCCGGATGCCTCTGAGGAAGCCTTGCAATAGGAAGTTTTGGGGAAACCTACCCCATGGGAAATGTCTTCCTAACTCTTATTAGTTAGGGGCTGTCTCCAGCCCTGAAGCCAGAGGGTTTATATCCCCTCCAAAACACTTGTGTTTTTTTTAAGTCCAAGGTGATAAAGCAGATCAGTGTCAGAGACAGGAATAAAACCTAGCTATCCTAGCTGCCAAGGTCCTGCTTTACCCACTGGACCACACTGCCCCATTATCAAGGATGAGGCTATAAATGTTTCCATGGTATATGCAGCATACGTTAGTATGGCTGGATGTGAAAGCCAAATATCTGGGGAGAGGGATCTAAGCAGAGTATATTAGGAATGCTGCAATCGGGTATTTAAATGGAGAACCACTTTCCCACTGGTTTGTGGCAGCAGTATGATAAATAATATCAGAAATGCACATGGTGCGGGGAATGAAGGAGACAGGGCCATGTTTTAAAATCACTTGCATAAGAACGGCCATACAGGGCCAGACTTCACTGTTTTATATTCCTTGTGCATGATGAGGTAGCAAACAACACAGATGGTTACAGCTCTGTAGTATCCATTAAAACCTGTGCCGTGAAGCTGTTCAACAGGAAAGTTGTACAATGGAATGCGTCGACTTTCTTTTTAAATACGTTGGAAGGAAATGGATGCTCTTCAAGGGAGGTTCTGTTTTGCAAAGTACAGTGAAACCCCGCTATAACGCGATGTTTGGGGTCCAAAAACTTTGATCGCGCTAAACGCGGGGTCGCGGTATAGCGAGGTTTGTCAGTGGTCCCCAACCCGGTGCATTGATGTGCGCTGCCTAGTGCCCAGCAGGGGAGAGGAGCCGCGGCTCCCCGCCTGCGGGGGACAGAGAATTCCAGGGCTGCGGACGCTGGTTCTCTCTGTTCCCAGCAGGTGGGGAGCCGCGGCTCCTCTTGAAGCCGGAGAGAAGCCGCGGCCCCACGCCTGCCGGGACAGAGAGCACTGGCACCTGCAGCCCCAGAGTTCTCTGTCCCCGGCAGGTGCGGGGCTGCAGCTTCTTTCCCCTGCCATGGTGTTGGGGACCATTGGTACAGAACCGTACTGTATTATACCTTCAAGGGGAGCCGACCTGTGATTGCGTTATATGCGATTTCGCGTTATGGCGGGGCGCGTTATTGCCAGGTTTGACTGTACCTTAATTCTGGGTCTGACTATCACTCAAACTCAGTCAACAAGTAACAAGATATTCCTGCCCAACTGCCAGCCCTGCAAACTCTCCCTGGGATTGGAGAGTCAAGCTGACTTCTTTTCCTTCTTGTGCAACATCACCATTCCCCAGGCCACATTAACCTTGTTTCAGACAACTGTGCCACCCAATTCACAGACCCATGTTTTAGCACTGGGACTGCACGAGTCCAGACTAGAGATTTTGCTCTTAATACAAGTTAATTGGCTGTCAACTGGAGTTAACTAGCAACATGATTGTAAATACCAGTCTCGACACTCCCCAAATGGTTGTTCCAGGACATTTGTGGGTTAGCTAGGATTCAGCCTAAAGGCACAGTCTAGCCCCCAGTTGTCTGAATAGCATGGCCAACAGGCAGCACAGGACCCAGATCCATGAGCCATTGTAGGACGTTGAAAGGAAAACATCTTTGAGTTTCAGTCCTTGGAGACCTGGCCCATAACTATAACTCCCAACCCCATGCTAAGTCTAAATATAACTCCATCCCATGTATACCTGGTGCTATCGACTACTTAACATTTAGATCACAGGAACTGAATCGTGGCACCATTGCAGTTGTTTAGGGGAGCTGGGTGGTGCAGCGGGTTAGTGAACCAGCTGTTCATCTTTAGAGACCTGGCTAAGATCAAATCCTGGCTTGAAGAGGGTGGCCTCATCCTACTCCCCATTTATGGGGGTCATCCAACACCATGGCCCAGTCTCTGCTCCAGTGCGACCCAGGTGTTGGGTAGCAGGGGGAGTTGATAGGTCAGGATAGCAGGGCACAGGCCCAGCAGTGCAGGGATGCCCATACTAGTTGGCTTGAGTTGAGTTCTTCCAGCCCAGCACTAAATTCACCCACAAACTACACACGAGAGATTATTTCCCCATCATTTCAAACACTCAAACTCCATCTTCACCAGGGTCTCTAATTTAGGGTCCACCATCACCCCATATGGGGCCTCAGACATCTGAGAGCCAATGACTGCAACTCTAACCCCTTGCCCACGCTCAGCTGCTATCAGTCCTGACCTTTCACAACCCCCTCGCTAGGCAGAGATGGTGCTGCTAGCAGGAATGTTTCAATGGTGGGTGGGGGGCGAGTGTTGAGTGATCAAACAGGCCAGAGGAATTAGGAGGAACAGGCTGAGCCTGTTTGGAGTGGTTCCTTCCTCTGGGAGCGCAGCACCCTCAGGAAGAATGCGAGCTATGCGGAGAAGCAAGGGGAAGGGTGGAATGTGCAGAACAGTCCTCGCCGGAGGTCACAGGGGGCAGTCGCAGTGAGGGGTTGCTGGAGAAGAGAAAGAGAAGCCCAGTAAATAAGGGTCTAGGGGAAAGGAAGAGAGGCAAGGAGCCAGGGCAACCCAAACCAGCGCTGTCGGTGGATGGTCTCCCTCTGCAACAGCCTGAAGAAGGCGGAATGCAACAAAAGCACAGTTAAGTCAGCCTGAACTCTGATGGGTGATGCAATGCGGAGCCCGAGCAGGGCAGGTAGGGTTGCCTCTTGTGGTTGGATGTATTCCCAGAGGTTTCCATCATGTGACAATCTTTAATTAAAGATTAATCTGTCAGTCCTGGAGACTCTGGGCCAATCCTGGAGGGGTGAGCTGCCCTAAGAACAGTGGGAACACAGTACCCACGTTGACACAGCAGGCGTTGGGAAAGCCAGCAAGTTTTCATCTGTTCCATTGACCCACTGGTGCTGGAACTAGGGGTGCTACCACACCCCTGCCTTTGAAGTGGTTTCCATCATATACAGGGTTCAATGGCTCTCAGCACCCCCACTATGCAAATTGTGCCAGCACCCCTGCATCAACCCCTGAGAGAGAGATAACAGAGGGGAAAGTGACCCCAAAGAATTAAACCTCCATCTTTGCCCTATGTTTACTGTTCTTATAATATTGGTAGCACTCAGCGTTGGCTATGTAGTAACTGCCTGGGTAGATCGCCAGATTAGACAGAGGAGGATTGATATGTGATTTGAAATGAACACCGACTGCTTTCAAAGGGATTAGCTGAAAGAACAGGAGAACCCCATCCTACATTATGGAGAAAGATCACAAGTTGCGTAATGGTATGTTTGTAGTAGATAAGGAGAAAGAATTGCGGGGGCAGGGGAAAAAAAAATCACACATACAGCAGAGTTCACTTTCAATCAAATATAAAATGCACAGCAATATTTCAGATTGAGATAGAGCCAGATCGTCAGCTGGTATACATGTGAACTGAGGTCAGTGGAGCTCTGCCAATTTACACCAGCTGAAGACTTGCTCTGAAGAGAATATAAACAAGAAATCAATTGCAGCTTGTGATTCTATGATCCTTGCTGCAGTAACTGAGGCCTGGAACCTGAAAACTTTTGGACATATATTATTTTTACTCATGTGAGTAGTGCCAGAGAGATCAGGTGGCCTGCTTGGAGGTAAGGATGTGCAGCATCAGGGCCTCAATGTTCACTCTGGCTAATGTCTACACTGACCATAGATAGTTGGGGTTATTGTTACGTGAGTGGGAAAAACTGCTTAGGTATTTTTTAAAGATGTATTTCCATAGAAGCCAAGCGATTAAAAAACCTAAGAACTGGTATCTATTCCCACATTTTAGAATGGCTGGCACTGAGCATGGAGCAAATCTTTCCTCCTAGGTTAGTGGCCCAAAAAAGGTGTTTACATGAGGCCCTGTTTGAGATACTCAACAGGACCGTCCTAATCATGTCAGTTGTGTATTGGCAATGAATTAAGATATTCAAGCCATTACGTGGTCATCATTAATGGTTCTGCAAACACTGGTGCCTTGACAGCATTCAAGCTGCACTGACAACAACAGAAACACAGGGAAGAAACATTCTAGGGGCTGCTAGTACAATGCAGCGGCTTTGTTTTTCACTATTAAATAGCTAGATGGTTGTGACAGTTGGAAACTTGTGTGTGTGAAAAGTAGGCCAGAGGAGAGCTGCTTGGATTCCCCACTCACCACTCTGTGCCAGGAGCCAGCGAAGTAAGGGTGTAATGCTGCACCTCCAAGAGATGCAGACAGAACCTGCACCCCAGGGGGATGGGGGGCCGTGGTGGATTTAAAGACACCTTTGAACCTTTCTGCTCCTGGGCTGTTCCAATGGCCAGAGAGGCCCTTGGCAGAAGTTAGACAGCTAAGTTAGGGTAGCCTCCTGGGGCTGCCCTCTGGGTAGCAGCACTGCCCAGAATCTGCACGGAGCTGAGGACAGAGGCTCTGCCCCCGACGTGCCCCACACCAAGATTTAGGAAGAGGGCAGCCTTATGCTGTTTGCATGCAGGGATTTTAGGGCCTCTGTGCTGCCCTGGCCTTTTCCCTTGGCGCAAAGGGGCTGGTTTGGGGAAGGGAATCTCCCCCTGAAGAGAGACTAGACCATTCTGGGCTCCAAACCCATTGAGTTCCACCGTCTCTATGCTGACAAAATCCAACCACTGATGGGGAACTACTGAAATAGATTTTTCCTTTTTTTAAAAATGTAGCTCTGGTTTCAGTGTTCTTGAATGTTTCTGTTGCCATCTTCTCGCTAAGAAACGGTTGAAGAGCTTGGCCCCAGCTGTTATGAAGGTGAGGTGGTCAACATTTTCATGCATATTGTTTCCCCTGTGGAAAGGGGCTTTTATTTTTTTTCGTCTGAAGATGATTTGTTATTGGAAAATACTGAAATATTCTGACAAACAATCCCCCATCACCACCCTGAACTGACTTTTTTTGGTTCTTGTTTTGAGTTATTGACACTTTTCTCCTCCTTTTTCAGGGGCAAAATGGAGAAAGGCATAAAAATGGGGGAAAAAGGAAAAGGGGTGGAACACCTCCCCCGAAAAACCCTCAAAAATGTTCAGGTTTTGGTTGCAAAACGTGAAAGTGTTAAGTTGTTTGGTGTCCACTTTTCTCAATCACAAAATCAGAACATGCCTATGGTTTTCTTGAAAAAAAGTGTAGCGAAAAACCACCTCAAGTTAAATTGTTGGTGAAATAGAAGTACCTTTTTTTGGCCAGCTCTGTACAGAAGAAAAAAATATTGGGTCTGAATCTCCAGTAGTATTAAAGGGCCGTCTGTGTTTGTACACTACTTAGCACAATGGGGCCCCGCGCTCGGCTGGCCCTTAGGCACTGCCCGAATAAACATGATTAAAGGCTCTATACAGATGGTGGCTCTGGGCACCATTTTATAACCCTGATGTAGCAGTGTGATACAGCATGGCCAGAGGGCAGCAGGAGAGGGTTAGCAGGGAGCCTTATTCCCTGTAAGGGGAAGAAAGTTTGCTATAGAATAACTAGAGCACCTGAAGCCAATTAGCGCACCTGCAGTCAGTCACATGATAAAAACCCCTGCCCCAATCAGACAGTGGGAGAGTTGGAGCAGAGAACAGTTTGAAGGGAAGCAGAGGACAGTTTGGAGAAGTGCTGCGGTGGGTTAAGAAGTCCAAGACCCTAGGTAAGGGGTGCCTGGCTTGTGCAGAGGGAGGGCAGGAAGCCCCCCCACAAGCTGCAGGGCAGGAGAGGGAAGTAGCCCAGGGGAAGGAACCATCAGTTCAAGTGGTTTACCACTATCCTCAGGGCCCCTGGGCTGGGACCTGGAGTAGAGGGTGGGCCCAGGTCCCTCCCTCTCCACTCCCCTCCTCTAGGACACTAGTGGGGCAGTTAACATTCCACTGCAGGGGCAAGAAATGGCGCCGTGACCCGTGCTGCCCCCTCCCTCCCCAAAGAAGAGAAAGCGCGAGACCCATCATAATAGTGCCGGCAATTTGCCACAAGCAGGATAGATATTCTGGATGAGCAAAGCTGGTATAATGGCCCTAAACCTCCCCTCCTTGAATCCTCCACTTTAAGGCATGTGTTAGGGGAGCGGGGAGGCATTCCTGGCACACCCCTGTATTCTAGCTATTCTCAGAAGCCAGGACAGCCCTTTGTGCATGTGGGATTCCTGAATGTAGATTAGAGCATCCCTGGGGCTGCTCTATTTTACACTAGGGAGGGTAGGCCCCAGGTTACAAGTGGTGTAAAGGTACTTTTACTCATTCCACTGAAAAAGGATGAGAAAAGAAAAAGCCAACAACAGAAAAGAACCACCAAAAGGCAGTTTTGGTTTTTTAGTTCACTCTTTTTGTAGAAAAAAAAAAGAGTCCTCCATGTTCTGCATCAAGTAGAGCTGGTTATTGCCAACTCCCACAATACTTAGTGTTTCTGCTCAAGCCCTAGCTCCTGGAAGCAAGTGATTAGATGGGAATCCTACTTTTCATGAAAAGTAACAAGCAAGCTCCTAGCCTTCACACCTGTGGAGAAACACCTTATGCTGCAATACATCTGTTAGTCTTTAAGATGCCACAGGACTCTGTTGCTTTTTACAGATCCAGACTAACACAGCTACCCCTCTGATCCTTGACACCTCAAAGTGTGACCCCTAAAGGCTCAGGCACCAGAAGGGAGATAAAAGAAGCCAACAGTTTTTAAATCTCATGTTTCTGGTGGCCAGTCTCAAAATTTTTGAATGCCATACCTCACCTATAACTGAGAGGCCTTGCCACCACAACTCCAAGATTGGCTTGCTTGCTGTGAAGCATGGCGCATGCTTATCCCAAAGATTGTATCTATGGCAGGCACTATTGCTAGCACTGGTGGGGGGGAATTTTCAGGCAGAAATCCTCATGTAGACAAGGCCTTTGATCCTCCAGCAGCGCCCCCTCCCCCCCGTGTTGTTTTAACCCATGCCCCTGTCCTGTAAGCAGCTCCTTTTATCTAGAAGTTTGACACATCAGTTCTTAAATCTTGGGAGGGTGTTCTGCTTTGGTTTCATTCTCTGGAAACATCTGCTGTTGGAAGCTCAGCTATGAGCACCAACAACCAGAGATCAGAGGGGAGCCGTGTTAGTCTGTATCAGCAAAAACAACAAGGAGTCCCTGTGGCACCTTAGAGACCAACCCATTTATTTGGGCATAAGCTTCATCAGATGCATGGAGTGAAAAATACAGTAGGCAGATATAAATATACAGCACATGAAAAGATGGGAGTTGCCTTACCAAGTGGGGGGGTCAGTGCTAACGAGGCCAATTCAATCAGGGTGGATAGGGCTCAAACAGAGCCAGCTAATCCCTTTGCTCGCTGATATGGCAGAGTAGTGATTAGCTGTGTTTGTGTTAAAGAAAACACAAAGTTGATGGATTCAGCCTAAGGTTTCCAGAGGGGAAGATAAGATCTCCCTTTTCTAGAGGAGAAAATAAACATACCTGGGAGGACATGGGCTGAACACAAATCACAACCCTAGTACTTAGAGAGAGAGAAGCCCTGGCTGGAAAGCCCTCTTAGGGTGTGGCTACACTTGCAGCTGTACAGCGGTGCCGTAGGAGCGCTCCCGTGGCAGCGCTTTGAAGTGTGAGTGTGGCCGCGGCGCCAGCACTGGGAGAGAGCTCTCCCCGCGCTGCAGGTATGCCACCTCCCCGAGGGAATTAGCTCACAGCGCTGGGAGCCGTGCTCCCACCGCTGGGGCACTGTTTACACTGGCATTTTACAGCGCTGTAACTTGCTGAGCTTGGGGGGGGGTGTTTTTTCACTCCCCTGAGCGAGAAAGTTGCAGCGCTGTAAAGCGCCAGTGCAGCCAAGGCCTTAGTGAAGGCTGCAGCGTAACTCCACCAGGTGTCTTCAGTGCTGTTTCTGCTCCAGATAGCAGCAGTTATGTGGAGTCCCCTTCCTGCTCTCTGGCTCAGCTTTCTTCTCACAGCTACCCAGCTGATAACCTAATTACCTCATGAACTCATCGGGCTCCCGACAGGGGCAAGTGATGCCTTCTACCCTTCCAAACCCAAGGGACCTCAGTCCCTCCTACTCTAACTAACCCCCCCTTAAGGTGACCTTGTCCCCCTCTCCTCCCCACCTGCCCGGCAGCAGGCTATAGCCTGTCTGGTTGAAATGGCCTCCTTTTCTTCCTGTCTCAGGAAGCCCTTACACCCTTGCGCTCCCCTCAGGTAGGAGTTGCTTTCTTTGGAAAAGTCAGCTACGACACACACTCTGGTCAATTCTACTGCTGCCTTCAGCACCTCTGGTTGGTGAAGTGAGCACCCAGGAGGCACTACATAACTGTTCTACGAGCATGGCATCCGTGCCCACTTTGACATCTTGCTCCCTTTGGCTCAGCCATCAGTCGGCCCCGTCAGTCCAATTCTGCCCCCAGGCTCTGGGACTGTCCCCAGAAGTCCCCCTGCCTGCATGGTCCAACACAGCAGAGCGCTTGGCCTGCTTCTCGCCCAGTGCCATGTAAGTGGCTCGGACTTCTCCTGCCACGCCAGGGGCTAACCGTGTAGCCCACGACCCTTTATCCGAGCCCACATCAGCAGCAATTCTTTCAAATGTTAGTAAGAACGCATCCCCCATTCCATTTTACAGTCTCCACCCCCACTCCCCGATGTCCATTCCCCACAGCAGGGCTGGGTCCCATTTTCTAGTAGCTGCTGCTGTACCTGGGCCTGTTCCTTCATGCACACCTGGAACACCTGTTGCTCCACCTGCTGTCCCAGCAGGGCTCCTCACTGCCTGCTGGAACGAATGCAGCACCTTCTGCACCACCAGCTGGTGCCCTGCAAGCCATCTCTTCTGCTCCTCCATCTTCTCCCCAGCTTGGCCTGTGCTCCCACAGGCCACCTTTCACCCTTCCTGGCTCTGGCTGGCAGGTGAACCCCAGACAAGCTCCCACTTGTGACCAGGCTCTCCCCCTTCAGCTCCTGACTGGGAGGCATTCCTGGTGGATTAAAGCGGCACCCCCAGTCCAGCGGGCTGCCTTCAACAAGTGTCTTTATTGTTCCAGGTACATCAACACAGAGCGGCAGCTACCTGGAGCCCTGGCTCAGCCTTTTCAACTGCCTGCTTTCCTCGCAGAGCGACCCACCTCATGAGTGCATCGGGCTCCCTACTGGTGCAAGAGATCCCTTCCAAATGCAAACTACTCTAAGCACACCCAGGGCCCTGGGTGTTCTCAGCAACCAGGGCGCAGGCTTCCAAAGGGCTCCATTTCTAACAGCAGCCTGTCATGCTCTCTTCTTGCATTGGCTCCACCCCCCTCCCCTTCCTTCCAAAACCTGGGAGGGTTCTTGTATCCCTCTTTTAATGATCATGGGGGGTTGGCACAGACTGCAGAGGGAAACTTACTATAATTATTTGTAATATAGCATTGTCCAGAAACCACAAACACGATCAGAGCCCTGTTGCACTAGGCACTGCACACACCCGGGGAGAAACAGTCCCTGCCCCCAAAGACAGACAGGGAAACCCAGGCACAGAGCAGGGAAGTGACATTGCAGAGGTCACACCACAAGCTGGGTCAGAGCTGGGAATATAAAACCCAGTTCTGATTCCCAGGGCACTACCCTCCCCATTGGGCAACACCGCCTCACTTTTTGTTTGATCATTTAAATAAAAACACCATATAAAATTCTATTAAAAAATCACAGGCCAAATGCGCCCCTCTGTCACTCTACCAGCATGAGTACAGTGAAATCCAGGGAGCCACACAGATGGAAAATTGGTGGATAATGGACGGATGAAACTGGACATACCTTTAGAGAACGTTAAGATTCCAAGTGAAGTGCTCAAAATCAGTAAATGTCAGACTGAAATGCCCCCGGTATGCCTCAGTTCAGCCCCTTTGTGTTTATGGATTATGATACAGACTTTAATTACATCATAGTCTTTCTGCAGGGCCCTGCCTCTTTCCTGGTGCTGGCAGGTTGGTGCCCAGTTCAATAGGTATTTTTAGCCTTGTTGATCCATGTGTAACCCTGAGCCTCAGACTAATTTCCTCAGGTGCACACAGAATCAGTCAGATGCTTTTCTTCTCCAGCAGCTCAGTCTAGATTTCCTCCTGGGTATTTCTTCCTTAAGGTTGGGGAGAGGGCTTATGCCTTCTTCAAAGAGTTTTCCAGGTAATTGGTGAGTTAAGAAATTAGCTGCTGTCAGAACTGAACCATGGCTAGATGACCGAGAAGATTTTAAAATTGTGGGCCAGATTCTTTGCGTGGCCAGAGAAACTCAGCAGGACATTAAATAGTGCAATAAAGTGGGTGATGCGGATTCTCAGGATGGCATAAAGCATAGGGGCTGTGGCAAGCGTGGCAGAGTGGGTGCAGTGGGGACCAGAGAGGGCGGTCTGTGGTTTGTATTCTCTTTTTCCACTTGCATTTCACATTTCACCAAGTCAAACACCAGGGGCATATTCTTGAGCTTTGGCCTGTTAAACCCAGGCTTGTGAGTTCAATCCTTGAGGGGGCCATTTATGGAACTGAGGTAAAAATCTGTCTGGGGATTGGTCCTGCTTTGAGCAGGGGGTTGGACTAGGTGACCTCCTGAGGTCCCTTCCAGCCCTGATATTCTATGATTTGCTCTACATGAGCTCACCTCAAAGTCAGTGAGAGGTAAAACGTGTAGATCACAGAAGTTTATGCTCCCTTTCCACTCTTATCCAGGCCTGTATCAGGGACAGACATCTGAGTATATTTGGGAGGGCTGCTTTTTTAATATACAGTCATGAGTTTCTCCTACCTTACGTTTCTATTTTTCCCAAAATGCTCTGTCTCCCTTCTCCAAAAGCCTGTGAGTGTTGTACCAAGTCACCTCCTGAAGTAGCAGGAATTCTTATTTGCCTGGAACCCAAGCGCTAACCCAGCCACCATTTACCCTTCCTTTTACTTATTTTTCCTGAGCCCTTATACAACAGCTCTAAGTAAATACAATCTCCCTCAGTATATTTCCTGTGCATGCAAGGAAACGCTTAAATTCCTACATAGAGCTGGTCCAAAAATAGGATACAGTTGTGAAAAATTAAGGTTTTCCCCTCTTCAATTCTCAACCAAAAATTTCCAGTTTTGGGTAAAAGTGTGTCCTTTTTCCATTAAAACCCCCTGGGGAGGGGGGAACCCAACATTTTTCATTCACTGTATTCATATGTCCCAGCCAAATGACTACAGTGCTCAAAGAGTCTATAAAAAGCACCGACTGGGAGAAGAGTTATATTGCTGCATCTTCCCCCCTTAATCAGACAGAGGTTTTTGCATGGTCTTTTTTTGGAGGGGTAGGCGAGGGAGATTGTGGAAGTTGTGGATACAAAATTATCACTGCGACCACACCTCACAATGCAAATCCAAACACTGCCGCAAGTTCATCTTACTATCAGACTCTTTAGGAGAGGAGACTTAGGCACGGTTGAGAACTTCACCCCCAGTATCTTTTCCAGGAGAAAGGATGTCCTTGTGTGCCACCACTAGACTGGGGCACAGCAGATCTGGGCTCATTGTCTCTACTCAGACACAAGGTGCAGGTATAAGACCAAGGTAATGGGAGATTAATTGTTCTGCTCTAGCTGGAAGAATGGTTTGTGCTGAAGTATCACTTGCACCAGCTGAGCTGCAGCAAATATTTCTGACCCCTCTCAAAAGGGCTACACAAACATTCACTATTGTCCTGAGGCAACAAAAGATGCGTTGGTTCTTAGCCTTGCTAATGACACATTACAGCTCCTGGTTTCCTCTCCTAGATTAGTCATTCTTCTCAAATTTCCTTCTTTTGTGCAGGGATTCCTCCCATTTCCTGCTTCAGGCTTCATTTTCTTTACACAGACAATCTAAATATTGGGAAATATTGGCACTTAAATAGAACCAGTCATTTATTTTGCTGTTTTTAGACCTAGAGCCACAGAATCTCTGGAAATGCTTTTCACACTTGACGTCCGAAGCCCAGTAAGATCTTTCATCTTCGAAAGAAACCCTTCCAGATACATTTAGATGAAGTGAAAACAACTTCACTGCATCCAGGTTATCTGTGTTACAATCTAATTGAGATGCCCTTGACTCAGAGATATATTCAAAATTGAGATGGCGGACTCAGATATCAAAAAAACCACTTAGGTGCAAATCTTTAACAGGGACAGTGATTAACTATTGGAACAACTTACCCAGGGACCTGGTAGATTCTCCATCACAGAAGTTCTTCAAAACCTCCAGTGACAGGGATTCCATAACCTCCTTTAGTCGCCTCTTCTAGTGCTTAACTATAGTTCAAAAGTTTTTCCCTAATATCTTACTTGATTCCACCTTGCTGCAAATTAATGTAGGAGGTCAGATTGGATGATCAGGATGGGCCCTTTTGACCTTAACATTTATAAATCCATTAACTGTCCTTCTGAGCAAAGGCCGCCAATCACATTGTCCTGTGCTTCGATTTTGTGATATGCAAAATGTCCCTTTGGGAATTGAGACAATTGTGCGCATTTCACGTGAGGAGGAACTGAAGCTACCAGAGGTGTAGGGTGAACCACTGCACAAGGTAGCCCCCAGGCACATTATAGCAAACAAGGCAACATATGGAATACGGTCATAAAAAAGATGGCAGACATCAGGAGGAGGTAGTGGGGAAAGTTGTGCTTATAGTTTGGCTGGAATCTGTACCAGCCCTCAGGAAGTGAGTAAGGAGCACAAATGCAATAGGACAAACACCAGGCCTTCCACCCTCCCAGCTCATGGAACCATCGCTCAGTCCTGCAAGACGCCAGGTGGCAGCTCTAGAAGGAACAGAGACCTTAATTCCTCCTGACTTGGTTCTCAGGGGCACGGACCCCTGCAGCTCCAACTTCTGAAAATCAGGTCACGAGAAATGGGCTTCTCTGGCATCCCAAGAGCCAAAGAGGCATTTTGCACCTTTACTGACTTATGTTCATTGCCAGCCCCCATTTAGGGCTTGAGCCAAAGGCCATTGATTTAAATGGAAAAGGCTGCGAGGTCTTAAGATCAAGCCCTGTGTGATGAAACGGGTATATCGCACACGTGTTCATGGTGACATGTTTTGAGACACTCGTGGAAGCTACGTCCATTGTGTGGTTAGTTGTCATGATGGGTTTGGTGGTTGTTTTTCAATACAAGGCCAAACTGAGGAGCCAGTGAAGTCCTAGGAAATTGATGGCAGTTACTGATGGCAACAGAACCAGGATTTGGGCCTGAAAATATAGGATTTGGAATCTACAATTCTGAAGTTTTGGGGGGGTTGGAAGAAGCCAAAACCAATTGCAGCCAGCCCCAGAAGCCAAACATCTCCAGGATCAGCCAGTCCCTAACAGCTAGAGATGAACAAGTGCCTGATTGGCTGAATCATGAACTGGCTCGGACTGAGCAATTCCTGATTGTCTGAAGGATCCGGCCTGCTATTGCTGTTCTAAGTCTGTGCTTCCCAAATGTTACAAAGCTGAGCCCCACCTGCTTCAGGAAAATTAATCTTTCCGCCCTGCTTCAACTGTTCCATGTATTGTAAGAAGCCTTCAAATTCTACTTTATACACATCTCCTGCAGCATGTCCCATGGAGGAGAGCGTACCCCCAAATTTGGGAAATGCTGCTCTATGCCCATCAGAATGCAGCTAACCAATACTGGTGCACCGAGTACCGGTCCGTGTTCTGTAGCAGCTTGCTTCTGACAAAGTGATTCCATCACTCAACTGATGGAATAGGAATAAAGTCATTGGTGCAGATTGTTATCACACAATCAGCATCTCCTGCTTTGAAAAACCTCTGTCCACTTCATTACCCAGGGAGCTGGGGGAAATGAGGCAGTTTACTTGGACAGTGTCGTTGTTAGAACTGTTTTCTTCTGATCCGTATTCACCCCAGCGATGCTCACCCTCTCGCTCAAAATTCAGCAGGTGGAACTAGGAACAGGCAGAAAGCTTGGAAACAGGTGGCTGGGCCGACCTGGGGAGTGAACAATCCACACCCTCAGCAATATCCCTGCTTAGACAGTGCTAGGTTAACGGATGAATTTTTCCCTCTGTCTAGCTACTGCCTCTCGGGAGGTGGAATACTAACTCCAATGGGAGAACCCTCCCATCGGCATAGGTAGCGTCTACACGGATGTGTTACAGCTGTGCTACTACAGTATTTTCAGTGTAGATAAGCGCTTTAAGTCCAGCAATAATCACCATGTCACCTGCCCAATGGCTTAGAAGGAAAGAGTAGCTTTGGGACAGATTGCGAAGTGAAGAGCCCCCTCCAGAAGACAATCTCGGAGAGAGATCCTGGGGAAATTTACCCAAATCATCTTGTCAAGGGGGGGGGGGTGAGGTTTCATCCCCCATGGAAGAGTCTCAGCCACCCAATCCAGGTGGTTTGGGGTGGGAGGGAAGGGAAGTGTGAGATACCAGGGCTATAAGGATAGCCGAGGTGTTCACTACTGTGTTCTCCACACCCAAGGGGTGGAGTGTCTCTGATCCTGGTGGCACAGACATTACCTAGCAGCAGCAGCCCCAGGGCAGAATTGGGGAGACAGTGAGATGCAGAAAAGTTAATACAATCAGGGCTGCCGAGAGCAGGTTCGGGCCCCGGTGAAAAAATTTCGGGCCCCTCAGCAAGGGTGGACCAGCTAAACAGGGCCAACGAAGCTGGCCCTGGGCCCCCTTCTGGACCCCAATAATTTGTACTGGCTTCCTGCCCCCCGTCGGCCCTGAATAGTTTGTGGGTGTGTTAACATTTCTAGCTAATTTCCATGGGTGCCAGAGGCCCCCTCCCCCTTATCCCCAACTCTCCAAATCCTGATTGCATCCCTCCCCTGTATGTGGACCCCAGACCATGCAGAGAGTCCTCCACCAGTACTGGGAGTGGGGCTGATACCTGCCCACCAGCTCGAAGAGGGCCTGGTCTGTCTCCTTGTCCTTTCACTGAGTCTGGATGGCTCTTGTATTAAAGATTCCCTGCTACTCCATAATGCTTCCCACACACAATCAGCTGCCAAGTGCCCTGTGCTTGCTCGATATTTGTTCACTCCAATGTAAAGTGATCTCGCTGGAACCCGGGGCAGCAAGGAGCGTACTTTCAGGAGACAGCTGATCTTGGAAACAGAAGGAGCACTTCTAAGCCATGGACTGTGCCTTATGTTACCTTAGTTCCTACTAGTGTGTCAGGCAGCCTAGGTCAGTTCCTCAGCTTGGGTAAATGGGTGCAACATCACCGGGGGTCAGTACAGCTGTGCCCATTTACTCCAGCAGAGGATCTGGCCCTCCAGTCTTAACACAATACTTGCTAATGCAGTTTTTTGGTTCAAACTCCATTTGAACCCATATATGAAGCTGCTGGCTAATCTAGAAGGGAGGTTCTACCATGAGGTGCAGCCCTCATCAGGTACTAGCTATTATCCAAGATAGCAGCCTCCTGCTTCCATACAATTAGTTCTCAACCTATTAAGCTAGCGATTTGGCCATCATCTCAAGCATACAAGGAACTTCCAGTGCCTGATAAAATCAGTGCTTCAGAACTCCTGGCAGGATTAGGTGTAATTAGGAACAAACAGCCATGGAAATGTAAGCCACAAATCTTCTGGGTGGGGCGCTCTGTCCTATCTAGTGGTACTGAGACCACTTACAGAGAAAATGAGTCTGCTCTACAGCCTTAGCTAAACGAGAGTTGGCTTTTAGCTCATGCAGTAGAGGCTCATGCACTAAGCTCCAGAGGTCCCAAGTTTGATCCTGTCCAACGAGGACTGGGGCCTGCTAGCATTACAGAAGCACAAGCAAGTTTTTATGCAAGCAACAGCAGTTGCAGCAATCCTGGGGAGAGGAAAGAACTGCAATGAAAAGCAGGCAAAAAGCAGAGATGTCAAAACTGATAAGGCTGAAAGCAAGAGGAAGGAAAGAAGAAAAGGTGAGGATTCCTTGAGCCCCACTTGGTGTTAGGAAATTAGCCTGAGGAAGGAGGTCTGAGACCGGTCAGATGGGTTTGGACAGAGGAACAGATATAATCCCAGGAATGAATGAGGGCCTCAGGTCAAAGCTTCCGATTTTTGCTCTTGGGAAATGTTTACAGTGAAGCCAAACGTCTATTTTTCAGACTATCATGAAACTGGCCATTCTGTCTCCATTTAGCAATATCAAGCCCTGTCCTACTCCAGCTTATCTATCCCTTATTTCAGAGTGACATGGTCACAGCCCTTGCCTGGCCGTGCAGGGGAATACGGATGGGGGAGAACCCCTGGCCCAGGTTCAAGGCCTGTTTGTATCTTGATGAGAGCTGCTCAGAAACCAGAATGTCCAGCTCAAAGGAAATTCTGACCAATGGAAATATGGCTTCATTCTGAACCAGGCACAAAAAAGGTGAAATTTCAAAATTGCCCATGAAATAAACACTCAGGTTTGGTTTTCATTCAAAAACCATCCAAACGTTTTGTTTCAATAATGCCAAAACATGATCAAACAGAACATTGAATTAACAATTGTCCTATAATGTAAAAGGAAATGAATCAAAACAAAGTGATTCATTTCAACAGTCGCATTGAAAATGTCATTGAATTCTGTCTGTTCCTGCAAAATGGAACAATTTTGACAAAACTGCATTTTCCAACGATTCCACTGCAAGTTTTCCAACAGCTCTAATCCTGACTCTGATGGGGACACTCCCCTACTAGCAAGTGTATGGACTGGATGTAGAAGGGGGCATTACATCCAGTCGCTGCTCCTGAGCTGGTGCAGCCTGGCCCAGCCCTTACTGAGGGCAGACTGTGCAGTTACAGACAGATTCCGACAAGCTGCTGGGGAGGAACCATAGAGTCTCAGTTTGCAGTGGCACAAAGCACCCAGAAGCCCTAGCGACACACACCGAGGAGTGCAGAGCCAGCGAGGACCTACTAACTCATGCAGGCCTTTGCACTGAAGGTGCTCACACCCAGGTCAGATCCCCAGCCCAACTACAGTGAAGACAGGCCCTGCGGGTTTGTTTGCGCTGCATCGTGAACCCGGATCTGTGCAACCTGTGTTTGCGGACTCAGTGTTTGTAAGCCCATGCTTGAGTTCCACACTGTATTGTAAGCCTGGGCTTACAACTGCTAGGCCCAGCTCTCATAACCATGAGAATGTGGCCTTATGCAGACCCCGTGACTTGGCTCCGTGGCTTCAGCTGCATCCACCCTGAAAAGCGACAAGGCTTGGACCCGAATTTCAGCAAGACTCAGGCTCAGAGTCACCTCTCAACTCCTGGGTGGGTCCTAGGACTTGGGTCCTTGAGTGCTTGCTGACCTAAGTCAGACAGATTGTGTATGCGTGTGGCTGGAACAGGGCGTTAGGTTCAAACCTGAGCCTAGATCTACAGTGCTGTGTAGCCAGACCCGGAGAGGCTTCCTAGCTGCCTGTGCAATTTTACCCCAAGTGTCACAAATGTGATGTTTTTCTTGACGCCTCGGCTCTTAGAGGGATGTGGTTAGGTGAAAACCCCAGCTTGCATTTAGCCCCTTCCTGCCCCCACCCCCCAAGTTTCTAGCGCTCCTGATTGCAGAGAAAAGCTGGCAAATGCAATCCCTTATGTCTCAAAAACCAGATGGTGAGTAAAACAACCCAAATTTTTTTTAATTCAGGGTTTCAAAAATGTTGGGGGCCTCACCCATGATTTTTGAATACCCAAGGTTAGCAATTTTGCAAGATCTCCCTGCAGAAGATTATGGACAGGGTGGTCCAGTGGGCAGCATGTTAGCTTGGGATTCCAGAGACTCATGTTTAGTTCTCCTCCACCCCAGCCTTCCCATGTGACCTCAATTCCCCCTCTGTACGGGGTGGGGGGAGGGTAATAGCACCACCCTGCCTCACAGGAGTATTCTGAGGGTAAATACATTAACATTTGTGAAGTGCTCAGAACGGGAGCCATAGAAGTTCCGTAGTTAGATGGACAGTGGGTTAGGAGCAGGGACAGCAATAGGCCAAAGGTAAAACCCCTCCATGAGCTGGCACCTAAATAGCAGAGCTTGGCTGTTGCTAGCTCAAACCCATACAGATGCGCAGCACTTTCCCTATGAGTAAGGTCTAAAACATTCTGAATCTCATTAGCAATGGGCTCAAACCAGAACCTTAGCTCCAAACCCTGTTCAGGGCTTGGATCCAAGTTTGCAGTTCAAATCCAGCTCACTACTTGGACAAATACAAACATCATGAGTTTTGTGACTGTTTGCATTCAGATCCAGGTTTCAACCCACCAAGTTTCAGTATCTGGACTTTTGGTCCAGGGGGAAATTCTGTTCAGTCACTCTGATGCATCTCTCATGCCACTCCAGTGAAGTAAGTGGAGTTACTTTAGACTTACAGTTATGTCAGAGAGAGAAAAATATGGTCCATGAGTTCAGACATGGATCCATACAGTCTATCCAGGACTGTTTGGGCCCCATCTCTGTTTAATAGAGACCTTGTTAACAAGCAACTATGACTTGCATGTCATGGCTTGTGACAGCTGGGGTTAGAAAGGGGACACTTTCCAAAAGAAAAGAAAATTAAAGAAAAGGAATTGTTCCCCTGTGTAACGGGTTGTGCTCACCACCGCAGTGCCTCCTGCTGGTTGCTCCAGGAATTAGCTCTGTCCATCAGCAGGCGCCCTGTTCTTGTGGTGTCTCACTCTCCATTGCTGCTTCTCCACCGTCTCCAGGGACCTGCGTTGCTCCCGGACTGTGGCATCCTCTTCAGGGCATGTCCCTCCTGCTCTGTTGTGTCCCCCCCTTCCAGGGGAACCAGCAGTCCTTCGCCTGGCCTCTCGCCGCCATGACCAACACAGCCCCTAGTCCACCAGCCCCTCACTCAGGGCAAACTGCAGTCCTTAGGCTGGCCACTTCCCTCAGCAGCCAGTGGGGCAAAGTGGGGGGCCCAGGCCCACCCACTACTCTGGGCCCAAACCCAGGGACCCTATAGCTGGCAGCTGCTCACTTCCTTTCCTTCCCCTCTGCCGCTACCTGCTTTCCCTGGGCCACTTCCCCATAGCTTCAGCACCTACTCGGCCCCTGTATCAAGGCCACAGTCTGGGAGCCAGCCAGACCGGAGCACCGTGTGCTCCCCTGATTCTGCCCAACACTGCTCTGTCCCAGGTACTTCTCTCTACAGACAGGCAGTCCTTCTCCCTCAAGCTACAGGGAGAGACTCTCCTCCTTGCTGCCCTGCAGCCCTTCTTATAGGACCCAGCGTGGCCCTGATTGGCTGTTTCTAAGCCTTCCTCTGGTTGGCTGGGTTCTGCGCAGCTGCGCCAACAGCTGCTATTAACCCTTTGCCAGCCAGTGAGGAGCAGCTGCCCCATCACACCCTGATATGTCTTATCAATCTCTCAGGCCCAGCCCAGTGATTTAAGAGTAGAGTAGAAAATCCATTGTTTAAATCACAGAGGTGCTTTTGAAAACCTCACCCTAAATAAATATCCACATAGCTATAACTGTTAAACACAGGTGTTTGGATGTTCAGGGCAGCTGCAGCTTGAAAGCCATTCCTGAAGTAAGCAGGTGTCCCATCCACTTACCCAGCCTTATTAACAAACTGCTAGATGTCTTGACCTCTGAGGATGTCCGTATTGCATGCAATGTCACACAGGTGATATACGATCATGGCATCGGTAATCATATTGTGTGTGCAATGGCCCATCTGTCATGGTAAATGATGGCCATATATGAAAGGGAGAGGGGGGATGGTCAGTCCCTGTACCAGTGTCACATTTCTAGCTATGGCCCTGATCTGAGCCAAAAAAAGACATAAGGCGTTGCTGGCTTTGTCAGGCAGCTGATCTACATGAAGCATCAGTTGCAAATGAAGATGAGAGACCTTTTCCCACAGCCATTTCCCTTCCAGCAGTCAGAGAACACATTGGAAGCACATTTCTCTGCAGGCGGCTGCTGAGCCACTAAAAAGCTGTGAGGCGTACACCAGCAAGATGGCTTTGCTTCAGCAAGGTCACCCAGCGAGTGATGAGGCATGTGAGACCTCCATACTTAATGTGCTGTGAACAGTACACCGCTAAAATGAAAGTGTGATGCATACATACTTCTCTTTCCTTCCACCTTCACCTCTGTTTCACCAGCAGCTGTTAAACTTGCGAAAGGAAAACATGGCACATCAAAGAGACACAACAACAAGAAAAGTGGGTTAATGTCATGGTTATTGGAAAATATTCAATCAATGGCTAATTGCAACAGTAGTTTAGGCCTAGCAAATGGAACGGCCATATTCACGGTGGAGGCGTGGAATATTCTATGTTGATACAAGACCACATAGTATAACTCACACACTGTCTGGGTGTGGTGTTTTGTCCCATCTAGTGTCATTGAGTCTTCTTAGAAGGGATAGCTTGGTGGTTTCTGCATTTCCCTGTTAAACCCAGAGTTGTGAGTTCAATTCTCAAGGGGTCTAGTTAGGAATGGGGGGCAAAAATCTGTCTGGGGATTGGTCCTGCTTTGAGCAGGGGGTTGGACTAGATGACCTCCTGAGGTCCCTTCCTACCCTGATATTCTATTATTCTAAAAGAGATAAAATGAGTCTGCTCTACAGCTGTAGCTAAGAGTCAGTTGGCTTTTAGCTCATGTGGTAGAGGCTCATGCACTAAGCTCCAGAGGTCCCAGGTTCAATCCCCCCCAGCTGACGACTGGGGGCTGGTGGTGTTACAATAGTATTTACTATCTTGCCAATATTTTGCACTTGTATGTCATTGGAATCAGGCTGTGGAATCTGTGATGCAAGTGACACTGGATGGTGACGGCCCCAGGTTGAAATGTATTAGTAGGGAAAGGGGATCAGTTTGCAATGACAGCTGTCCATCAGCTCTCAGGGTGCTGGCTTCTATGCTAGACATGACACGCCTCCTGTATTGGCAGCTCATTTCAGCAGAGCAGCTGTTTGGTCTTGTCTGGCTGGACGCGTATCTCTCACTTCTGATTACTGTCATTGTAGCTGCTGGGTATCGGTCACACCTGGCATGAGTGGGTGCAATGCCCTGGAAGTCATTAATGCTTGTTAAAGGATTTTCAGAGCCTTTCCCCACACTTACTAACAGGACTGGTGGAAATTTCAATGACATTGCCACAGTTCGGGGACGGGACAGGAAAAGTTTCTCTTTTTTGTTTTGCTTTGTTTTGTTCAGTTCTCCTTGGGAGGGATATTTGTGATCTCCACACTCCCCAGCTTTCCCTCTCTACCAGAATTAGAAAACAAGCCATTTCCAATTTGTACTTGACCTGAAACAAATGCAGCAGAGCTGAGTTCAGAGCCCAGCCTTCAAACCCAAACCCAAACCCCTCTCCTGCCTTGCACCACAACGGGGAAGATCTGGAGTCAAGGTTCTGAAATGTGGAGATGTATCAGGGTCTCTGCCCAGTGAGCCACCCTGAAGGGGGTAAATAGGGGGAGTGTTGAGCTGTGTACCTAGCACAATGAGATCCCGGCCTGTGACTGGGGCAACAATAATAAAGGCTTATTTCAAAGCTTTTCTGTCCCATGTGTTAAGGAGTTGATCCTCACAGCACCCCTGCAAGAGACAAAAGTCTGAAATGCAGCTGAAAGGGTGAGAGTCTCTGGTTTGTGATATGCAGGAGATCAGACTAGAGCATAATGGTCCCATCTAGCTTTAAAGTTGATGCATTGAACCCAGATCCTCTGAGCTCTGACTCAAGTCTGTTCTCAGGAGAGATCTGCTCTGGGGCATAAATCTGAAGTGCAGAATCCCAGCTGAGCGAAAGCTGCACAAGCTGCACCTCCAGCCACGAGGGTAGCTTCAAAATATGATGAGCAGGTTAGAGACTAAGGGGTGCAGCAGGATGTTAACTGGGTTCTCTGCCCCGCTCCCCATTTCATAGATTCCACAGCCAGATGGAATCGTTGTCTGACCCCCTGTATAGCACAGGCCACAGAACTTCCAAAATAATTCCTGGAGACTATCGTTTCGAAAAACCTCCACTCTTGGTCAGCGATGGAGAATCCATCACAACGCTTTGTAAATGGTTCCAATGATCAATTACCCTGACTGTCAAAAATGTTCACCTTCTTTCCAGCCTGACTTTGTCTAGCTTCAACTTCCAGCCATTCGATTATGGTATACATTTCTCTGGTTGATTGAAGAGCCCATTGTTAATATTTGTTCCACATGCCGGTACTTACAGACAGTAAATCGAGTCGCCCCCCTTAACCGTCTCTTTGTTAAGATGACTAGGTTAAGCTCTTTGAGTCTATCGCTATAAGACAGCTTTTCTAAGCCTTTAATCGTTCTTGTGCATCTTCTATGAACTCTCTCCAATTTATCAACATCTTTCTTGAATTGTGGGCACCAGAACTGGACACAAAATTCCAGCAGTCACACCAGGGCCAAATACAAAGGTAAAATACCCTCTACTACTTGAGGGTCTGCAGTTTATACATCCCAGGCTCACATTCGCTGCCTTGGCCACAGCCTCACAATGGGAGCTCATGTTCAGCTAAGTTTCCATCTTGATCACCAAATCTTTTTCAGAGTCACTGTTTCCCAGGATAGAGTCTCCTATCGTCTAAGTATGGCCTTCGTTCTTTGTTCCTAGATAAATCCATTTACATTTAGCTGCATTAAAACGTATCTGTTTATTTGCATCCAGCTCATCAAGTGATCCATAATGCTCTGATTCACCGACCTGTCCTCTTCATCATTTACCACTCCCCCAATTTGTTCCACATTAATTTTACACCCTTCTAACTTTTTAATCAAAATATGCAGTACCAAGTCAAACACCTTACAGATGTCTAAGTAAACATAAGAACATAAGAATGGCTGTACTGGGTCAGACCAAAGGTTCATCTAGCTCAATATCCTGTCTACCGACAGTGACCAAGCCAGGTGCCCCAGAGGGAGTGAACCGAACAGGTAATGAACACGTGATCTCTCTCCTGCCATCCATCTCCACCCTCTGACAAACAGAGGCTAGGGACACCATTCCTTACCCATCCTGGCTAATAACCATTAATGGACTTAACCGCAATGAATTTATCCAGTTCTCTTTTAAACGCTGTTATAGTCCTTCACAACCTCCTCAGGCAAGGAGTTCCACAGGTTGACTGTGCGCTGTGTGAAGAAGAACTTCCTTTTACTTGTTTTAAACCTGCTGCCTATTAATTTCATTTGGTGGCCCCTAGTTCTTGTATTATGGAACAAGTAAATAACTTTTCCTTATTTACTTTCTCCACACCACTCATGATTTTATATACCTCTATCATATCCCCCCTTAGTCTCCTCTTTTCCAAGCTGAAAAGTCCTAGCCTCATATGGGACCCGTTCCAAACCCCTAATCATTTTAGTTGCCCTTCTGTGAACCTTTTCTAATGCCAATATATCTTTTCTGAGATAAGGAGACCACATCTGTATGCAGTATTCAAGATGTGGACGTACCATCAATTTGTATGAGGGAAATAAGATACTCTCCATCTTATTCTCTATCCCCTTTTTAATGATTCCTAACATCCTGTTTGCTTTTCTGACCGCAACTGCACACTGCATGGACGTCTTCAGAGAACTATCCATGATGACTCCAAGATCTTTTTCCTGATTTGTTGTAGCTAAATTAGCCCCCATCATATTGTATGTATCGTTGGGGTTATTTTTTCCAGTGTGCATTACTTTACATTTAGAATCATAGAATCATAGAATCTCAGGGTTGGAAGGGACCTCAGGAGGTCATCTAGTCCAACCCCCTGCTCAAAGCAGGACCAATTCCCAACTAAATCATCCCAGCCAGGGCTTTGTCAAGCCTGACCTTAAAAACCTCTAAGGAAGGAGATTCCACCACCTCCCTAGGTAACCCATTCCAGTGCTTCACCACCCTCCTAGTGAAAAAGTTTTTCCTAATGTCCAACCTAAACCTCCCCCACTGCAACTTGAGACCATTACTCCTTGTTCTGTCATCAGGTACCACTGAGAACAGTCTAGATCCATCCTCTTTGGAACCCCCTTTCAGGTAGTTGAAAGCAGCTATTCAATCCCCCCTCATTCTTCTCTTTTGCAGACTAAACAATCCCAGTTCCCTCAGCCTCTCCTCATAAGTCATGTGCTCCAGCCCCCTAATCATTTTTGTTGCCCTCCGCTGGACTCTTTCCAATTTTTTCACATCCTTCTTGTAGTGTGGGGCCCAAAACTGGACACAGTACTCCAGATGAGGCCTCACCAATGTCGAATAGAGGGGAATGATCACGTCCTTCGATCTGCTGGCAATGCCCCTACTTATACAGCCCAAAATGCCATTAGCCTTCTTGACAACAAGGGCACACTGTCGACTCATATCCAGCTTTCGTCCACTGTAACCTCTAGGTCCTTTTCTTCAGAACTGCTTCCTAGCCATTCGGTCCCTAGTCTGTATCAGTGAATGGGATTCTTCTGTCTTAAGTGCAGGACTCTGCATTTGTCCGTGTTGAACCTCATCAGGTTTTTTTTGGCCCAATACTCTAATCCTCTATTCACATTAAATTTCATTTGCCATTTTGTTGCCCAATCACTTAGTTTTGTGAGATCTTTTTGAAGTTCTTCACAGTCTGCTTTGATCTTAACTATCTTGAGCAGTTTAGTATCATCTGCAAACTTTGCCACCTCACTTTTTACCCCTTTCTCCAGATCATTTATGAATAAGTTGAATAAGATTGGTCCTAGGACTGACCCTTGGGGAACACCACTAGTTACCCCTCTCCATTCTGAGAATTTACCATTTATTCCTACCCTTTGTTCCTTGTCTTTTAACCAGTTCTCAATCCATGAAAGGACCTTCCCTTTTATCCCATGACAACTTAATTTACGTAAGAGCCTTTGGTGAGGGACCTTGTCAAAGGCTTTCTGGAAATCTAAGTACACTATGCCCACTGCACCCCTCTTGTCCACATGTTTGTTGACCCCTTCAAAGAACTCTAATAGATTAGTAGACACGATTTCCCTTTACAGAAACCATGTTGACTTTTGCCCAACAATTTATGTTCTTCTATGTGTCTGACAATTTGATTCTTTACTATTGTTTCAACTAATTTGCCCGGTACTGACTTTAGACTTACCGGTCTGTAATTCCTGGGATCACCTCTAGAGCCCAGGGGCAGCTCCAGGCCCCAGCATGCCAAGCGCGTGCTTGGGGCAGCATGCCACGGGGGGCACTCTGCCGGTCGCCAGGAGGGCGGCAGGCGGCTCCGGTGGACCTCCCGCAGGCGTGTCTGTGGAGGGTCCGCTGGTCCTGCGGCTCCGGTGGGCCTCCCGCAGGCGTGTCTGTGGAGGGTCTGCTGGTCCCGCGGCTCCGGTGGACCTCCAGCAGGCCTGCGGGAATTCCACCAGAGCCGCCTGCTGCCCTCCCGGCGACCGGCAGAGCGCCCCCCGCGGCATGCCGCCCTGCTTGGGGCGGCGAAATGTCTAGAGCCACCCCTGCTAGAGCCCTTTTTAAATATTGGCATTACATTAGCTATCTTCCAGTCATTGGGTACAGAAGCCGATTTAAAAGACAGGTGACAAACCATAGTTAATAGTTCCATAACTTCACATTTGAGTTCTTCCAGAACTCTTGGGTGAATACCATCTGGTCCTGGTGACTTGTTACTGTTAAGTTCAATTAATTCCAAAATCTCCTCTAGGGACACTTCAATCTGTGACAATGCCTCAGATGTATCACCTACAAAAGCTGGCTCAGGTTTGGGAATCTCCCTAACATCCTCAGCCGTGAAGTATGTCAACACTATTACCTTTATCAACCAAACTTGTAATCTCAGCAAAAAAACAGTATCAAGTTACTAACTATTTTCCATAAACCCATATTGATTTGCACTAATTGCATTATGATATTTTACTACTTTACTAAAAGAGTCCCTTATTAGCCGCTTCTTTATCCTGCCCGGGATTGATGTCAGAGTAACAGGCATCCCATTTCCCCTTTTTAAAAACTGGCACAACATTAGCTTTCTTCCACTCTTCTGAAACTTCCCCAAGGCTCAACCATTAATTGGAGAAAAAAAAAAACCCAAATCACCACAACAGTCTTGCAAGTTACTCAGCCAGTTCTTTAGTTCTTTTAAAAATCTTGAGTGCAGGTTATCTGAACCGAATGATTTAAAAATGTCTGACTTTAGTAGCTTCTGTTTTATATCCTCCAGAGATATTAGTGGAATGGAAAGAGTGTTATTCAGCATATGGTGAAACTGTCGTCTGTTTTTTCCCCTGCCAATGCAGAACAGAAAAATTTGCTGAACACTTCTGACTTTTCTGCATTATTATTATTTCTACCAATTCTATCTAATAATGGACCAATACCATTGTCTGGATTCTTTTTGTTCCTAATATGCTTAAAACTCTCTCTTATTGTCCTTAACTCTGCTGGCCATAGATTTCTCCTTGTATGCCTTTGCTTCTCTTATCAATTTTCTACAAATTCCTAACTTCTGATTTATATTCATTACTATCAACTGCCTCTTTCTTCCATTTGTTACATATCTTTTAAATTTATAGCTTCCTTCAGTGCCCTTTTAAATTAGATCTTTTTGTAACCAGCATCGCCTTCTTCCTTAGTCGTGGAACTGTGATTTTTTGCGGGGGGAGAGGGAGGAGGGCATCTAGTAAGGTGTTCTTAAAGGATTCCCAATCATCATTCATATTTTTCTGATTAAATTCTTCTTCACAGCTGGTTTAGCTCACAATTTTGAGGTTTGGTGCTTTACTAGGGCCAGTTTCACAAGTATGTGGATTTTATTCTGTTGCACATCAGAAATGTGATCAAGGCTCGTTCACTTGTAGCTAAGTTACCACTAATTTTTTGTTTGTGGTCAGTTCCTCTTTATCTGTTATTTAAAACTGGGCAAAGGTAACCTTAAGCAGGACCTGTAGGGGCCTTCGCAATTCCTCGTCCTTAGCTATCCTTCCAGGCACAGTTCCACCTCCTGCAAGGCAAGGATCAGACACATACTAGCCTGTGTGGCTCTGTGCATATTTCACTCTCAAGAGACTCTCTGGCAGGGAGTAGGAGGAAAGGGACCATTTGATCTTTCCCATTCTGCATACACTTTAGTATAATCAGTACTCAATCGACATCACCTTATCCAAGGTGCTTTGCAGAGTAAGGCCTAGATGGAGAAATTTTCTGTCTAGGTTTGTGAGGGTGCATACCTCTGCTGGCACGTACCTCCACCTCCCTAGGAGCAGCCCTGGAATGGCGATTTGAAGACCCTTCTGAGATACAGTCCCTCAAGAGCACCTGTTTTAACCAAAGAGAAGGAGGAAGATGCTGCTGCATCAGCCCATTACCAGACCCAATGCATTCCCCACCTTGTGTCTAGCAGACTCAGCTGGCTGGTGGGCCGCGGGGGTGGAGCCATGATTCAGACTCATTTCCCGTCTCTCCCACGCCAGCCACTTGCTCTCCAGGGGAGGAGTGGGACCTGGGTGTGCTTGCCTTGCTTCCTCCCACCCTCTGGGGCCCAAACTCGCAATCTGGCTAAGTCCACAGGGCTGTGCAGGGAGGTGGGGCAATGGAAATACCTCCCACTTCCTCCTCAGCATAGCTGCACAGGGCCGACTCCCAGTCTACCCCTATGGAAGGGGAAAGAGTAGGAGAACATACGAAAGGGAGGAAAGGTAGGGCCAAGTCCCAGTGCCTTTGCACTGCTCAGAGCTAGAAAGCTGCCTTGTGCTAACCCTACACCCCCCACTCCCGACTCCTCCTGGTATAGGGCCATTGCTGGGGGGCCTGGTTGGAATGTGCTGTGCTCCAGCAATGCCTGGCCAATAGCACAGGACAGGGCACTGTTCTTTCTGGCAGAACCTAGAGCAGCCCTTAGGCTGCTCTAAATTATACTAGTGGGGTGAGCCAGTCACAGGATCAGGGAAGCAGAGAGGTAGCTTAGTTCTTTTCCACACCCAAGTTTGGCTCAGCCAGACCCTGGATCTGGCCTGTGAAGTTGAGGGGTGGGAGGTAGACAGTAACTATCAGGAGAGCATGTTGTGCCCAAGGAGCAGAGGAATTATTTTGGAGGGTGCAAGGGGCTAACTAGAAGCAATGGGTTGCTCCTAATAAAAGGAAAATTTAAAGTGAATGGAGAGGAAAGTTCCTTGCTAGTGAGCGTTACTGATCTGAAGAAGAAACTTGTGAGGGGAGTGGTGGATCCGGGATGGCTCATTGCTGGGCATATTTCAAACCCAGCCTGATGAGACACAAGTGAAGATCATAGAATAGAAGATGCAACAGGGAACAATGCCGGACTGGCAGAGAGGTGGAGGAGACAACCTACAGCACCTCTTTAGTCTCTGGATCCTCTGACGTTGGCTCTGGTTAAATGAACTGATGGCAGCTGGAAACGTCACAGGGTGTTGCTTTGGTTGCTCTCTGTAAAATCCTCTCGCATGGAAATAGAGGGCCTGAGGCCTGATTTCTCACTCCACCAGGCCACTGGCAGCAAGCGAATGGCAGATGAAGAGGTACGGCGGGATGCTGCTGTGTAGGTGCCTTTCTCCTGAGGAGAGGAAGCCGGTGGCTTGCTCTGTGCACGGCCTCATTCCAGCGCTGAGCTAGGACTTGCAGCTCTTGGCACAGAGTCTGTTGAATCTGTGGCATGGTGCCAGTCTCCAAGCAGAAAAACGTTTGTAGATGGATCCCGCTCAGTGCCGGGGAATGAGGTTCCCATCCACATTCAGCCATCAGGATGGGAAGAGCAACGGCTCACGGGCACAGGAGCGGATGTACCAGGAAACAAACCGTGCGGTGGCATGGGGCTCCCAAGGAGAGGCCCAAAATACAGGACAAATCTCATCTGACAATCTGCCCCCGAGTCCTGGCCGGCGGCGCAGCAGGGCTCAGGCAGGCTGCCAGCATGCTGTGGCCGGTGGCCCCAGGCCACTCCCAGAAGCGGCCGGATGCTGGCATGTCTCTGCGCACCCCTGGCAGGGCGGGGTGGAGGGGTGGCTTTGTGCACTGCCCCCGCAATGGGCAGTGCAGGGCAACCTGCTGCCCCCCTCCCCCTCAAGGGGCATGCAGAGACGTGCCAGCAATGCTAAGGTGGCTCCCTCCCTCCGTGCCACGCCATTCCCAGAAGCAGACAGGATGTCCCTGCAACCCGTGGGTGGGTGTGTGCATCTCTGGGAGCTGCAGAGCCAGCACCTGTTGGCAGAGGCGTGCATAGACCCCCTGGCCCCCCCACCTAGGAGCCACTGTCGGAGGGGGGCGGGTGTGCCTGTCGCTTCGGGAGCTGCGCCACCCGAGGTAAGCACCGCCCCCTGCTCCCCTCCTGCTCCCCAACCCCCTGCCCCAGCCCAGAGCCCGCACCCAGCACCCAAACTCCCTCCTAGACCCCAACCCCTGCACCCCCCAACTGTCTGCCCCAGCCCAGAGCCCGCACCCAGCACCCAAACTCCCTCCCAGAGCCCGACCCCTACACCCCAATCCCCTGCCCCAATCAAGGAACCTCACTTTATTTTCATTTACTTCCCATTACTTATAATATAGGTGGGGGATGAAGAAAAAAAGCATGAAAAACGGGGTGGAGATAAGAGAGAACGTTCTTTTTCTTGGCTGGGTCCCGAGGGGGGGGAACCCGAAAATGAAGCTGCTCACAGGGCCCCACTAACTCTAAATCCGCCACTGCATGGGCGAGCTGTAAAAAGCCAAGCCCCTCAAGCCACGCACTGTCAGGACTTGCAGACATCATCATTAGAGCTGCCGGCTTTGCTTTGGTTTGTTCGTGTGTCCACGTCACGCGGCTGCCAGCCCCGGCATGCTGTGCCAGCGCACAAAGAACAACACTGGCCGGAAATGCAAAGGCGTCAGCATGCCTGGGCAGGTGGGGCTGTCCATCCGTGAAGTTGGATCTGGTCTGACTTGCAGTTCTCGTTGTATTGACTAGTTAACTGCTCCAGCTGAAGGAGTACAAGGCATTGGAGCAAATCTGTCCCTGGTGGAACTGCATGACCCACATGCACGGTCTATAAGCCAGGGGCTGTGTGAAAATAAAGGGCTAGATCCTTCTTTCCTATCTAGGCACTTATCTACCCCCCCACATCCGTGGGGTATCTGAGCACGTCACATACATTTAGCTATTTATCCTCACAATCACTCTGAGTAGTGCTATGCTATTATCTCATTGCCTTCAATGGAGCTATACCCACTTCCACCTGCCAGAGAGCTGACCCCAAACCATAAAGTCAAACGCTAGCTGCTTAGACCCCAAAGTATCTGTCACACGATTCACAACAACTTCAATTTTAATCAAATTTTAGGCTACAAAGCCTCGCTGGTGTTCCTGTCAGATGTGGGTGGTATGCTAAAATTCGAGACTCTCTTTTGAATAAAGGCTTGTCGACATGAGGAAATTGACCAGGATAGCTACTGCAGAATAAGCGCTGCGGGAATAGCTACTGCAGATCAGTTCCCCATGTGGACTCTGTTCCATAATAGAAATTGCTTTATTATGGATTCATTGGTGTGCTTCTAAGGGTGAGTAATTATTCTGGAATAGTGTTTCCACATGAAGAGTTATTCCCCCAATTGCTATTCCCGAATAGTTTATTTTGCAATAACTGTTCTGGTCAATTTCCCCTCGCAGACAAGCCCTTACACGTAAACTCTTTGATTGTGATCTCCTTTTTACCAGCCCACTAGCATTTGCTTATTTCCTTCTTTATTATCCAGAGATTGCCGCCTCCGTGGCTTCTTATTCCCTCACATCTGGATTACTGCACCGCACTGTTAATAAGATTTATGGATAAACATTATCATCCACGCAGGTAATTTAATATGCACTTGCTCGACCAGTTTTGAAAGCCAACAGCTTCTATCATCACTCCACTTTTGGCTCAGCTACAGTATAAATATTTGGTTACCGACATTACATCCTTCAGTGCTGCCCTCACCAGCTCTGTGCGCAGTTGTCAGTTTGTTGTGCATTTGACAGACTAGGAGGCATGGCTCCGCCCAGAGTCTGTAACCCGCATCTCTGGGAATGAGAATCAGGGGCTCTTGTAGGAACAGTGGTGTTTCATATTGATGTTGCGTAGTAAGGCACAACACCTCACAACACACACAGAGAAAGAGCCCCGGATCAAGGCACCAAGGGTCCTGTTCATTCAGTCTAATACAATACATGGGATGGACATGCAAACAGGTGCCAAGGAGACTACACCAGTTTAGGGTATGTGTTCACTGCACGGTTAACCTGGGCTCTGACCTGGGTTTTAGCCCAACTTGGCCCTCCAGTACCCACACAGCAGAACCTCTGACCCAGGTTTGGAGGTGCTGTAAGTCCAGGCTCGCTGACCCAGCAGTGGGTGGGGTGGGTTAGAGTCCAGGCTCTGCTTTAACTTGGGCTGGAACCTGCCCACTTTGCAGTGAAGACACAGGCAAATCACTGGCGTGCTAAGTCTTCTAATGCCCCTTCCACAGTTCCCTCTGCAGGCCTGGCAAGTTCTCCCACAAGTGACGGGGAAAGAATCCTGTGACACTGCCGGGGTACCCAGCAGGTGAGGCACCTCTCCACTGCCTGCCCTTCGCGTGAGGAAGTCTTGCCTGCATTTTCTGTGGATCAGTTCCCTGAAACCACCAGCCTCTGACAACACAAGCACTGCCTGCCAGACCTCACTCTGACTGGACAATAGTAATAGCCTTTGAGTCCTTGGAACATTTCCTCCACTGCCCAGCCCCTTCTCCACTAAACACTCACAGAATCACTAAGTCTGCTGTTGCCAAAGGACCGGTAACACCAGCTGTAAGGTACACCACCATTTTGATTAACATCACAGCACTTAGATGCATTTATAGTGAAAACAAGAATACATTTATCAAAGAACAGTAAGTAAGAATACCAGGGAAAAAATGATCACATACAAAATCATTACACACTTTCTAGAGACTTAACTTAAGTTTGCGTGAGAAGCTTCTTTAGACAGGAGGGTTTCTCTGGGGTTTTCAACCAAGCCTAGGTGAGACTCCTCTTTCATGAAACAAACTCGCTGTCCATGTACTTCTTAGATGAAGACAGGGTGTCTTCTTTTTCTCTCCCTGCCCCCTGGCTGTTTACGTCTTCCTGATACTTTTCCCTCTGAAGTTCTCATGGTCCTTCATTAGCATTTGGTTCAGACTGGTGAACCATACAATACTTATCCTGGGGGAACTCTGTACCACAAAATTTAAAATTCTGCACACAGTATTTTAAAATTCTGCATATTTTATTTGTCAGAATAACACAATAGAATCATATCAGTTTCAATTATTTTGGTAATTTATTTCAAAATACCTGTCAGCGAGTATGCCTGGAACAATATAAACAATGAAAAGGATTCAGGGAATTGTTTTTTTCAATTAGATTCCTTACTAGGCCTATAAATTCCGAACTTTGAGTAATTCATTTAAACTACAATTCAGAACCATACATCCCTCCTCTGCCCCCCAGAAGCAGCGCAAAGACTTGAGGGAGTCGGGTAATGGAGGAGCTGAGGGAGAGGGAAGGAGCCTGTGAGTGAACCTGGAGGGTTGTCGGGTGTGGTGGGAGAAATATGGAACAGGCTTTTGGGGGGCAGAGAGGGACTGTTGGGGAGCCTCCCACATGCAGACCCTGGCTGACTCTTAGCCTCTCCCATTCAGTCAGACACATCTTCCCCCCGTCCCCATGTGTCCCTGCACCCCTCAGCCAGCCCCCTCCCCTCATCCCCACGTGGCTCTGCACCCCCCCATGTCTGTGCCCTCAGTCAGCCACCCTCTTCCCCCATGGGGCCCTGCCCCCACTCATGTGGCCCTGCACCCTCTTGGCCAGCTCCTCCCCATGTGGCCCTGAGCCTCCACTCCCATTCAGCCCCTGCCCCAGCCCGTCCTCCCCCAATAGCCCTTGTGACCCCCATCAGCGCCATGTTCCCCACTCTGTCTGTCCCCCTCATACCTCCTGTCTCTTGACTTGGTCCCACCAGTGCTGTGAAGAAAGCAGCCTTTTCCTTTCCCTATCACTAGGGCCCTACCAAATTCACAGCCATGAAAAACCCATCATGGACCGTAAAATCTGGTCTCCCCTCGTGAAATCTGGTCTTTCGTGTGCTTTTACTCTCTACTATACAGATTTCACGGGGGAGACCAGCATCTCTCAAATTGGGGTTCCTGACCCAAAAGGGAGGACACAACAGGAAAGGGAGGACACAGCTGATAGGAGCATGGGCAATTTCTGGGCAGATGGGGCGTGGAAGACAGTGAAAAGCCAAGAGTGGGACAAGAAGAAGCCGGGGAACCAAGAGGAGAATAGGGAAGGAGGCCAGAGTTACAGGCCAAATGCTGAGCTGTATCGCAGCCTCCTTTTCACCTCCTGAATTCTGGGCCCTACGTGCCTCTCCCCACTCCCCGCAAACCGCTTTCCACAACTGCCTTAAAACTGGATTGATTCCATTGTAAAACTGGTGTTGTGACGCTGCCTCAGCATTTCTAATACAGGCCAGGCCCTGTTCCGGTTTGTGAGAGACTCTCCATGTAGAAAGAGCAGCAGAGAGTCCTGTGGCACCTTATAGACTAACAGACGTATTGGAGTATAAGTGGATGAGTGAACCAGCCCAAGGAATCCTAGCACAGCACACAGCAGGACACCACAGTGTGAAATGGCCTAGAAAGGTGAACAGACAAGGGGCATTGATTAACTCCCAGCAGGAGCGGAAAGGCCTTGAATCCAATCAAGGGATTCAGTCCCTCTGAAGCTGGCACCAAGAGGTGAACTCACTGTAAACCAACCCCTCAGGAAAGCCTGGTCCTGCCACTTGGTTGGAGTGTCCGAGAGAAAGGGGAGCTGTGAAGGATCTGAGTGTTCAAACTGGGAGTGCCCCATGGTCAGTGCCCCCTTTCTCCTGCCTTCCAGATGCCCGGACCGTTGGAGACACACACAGGGCTTGTCTATGTTACCTGTTGCACCTGTTTAAACTGATTCAATTCAAGTGGAGCCCATTTGAGTATCAGAGTGCTTTATTCCAATGGAGCTTACTCCTATTTTAAAAACCCAGCAACTAAGGCCTTGTCCACACAAGAAAGTTGCACCGATTTCAAAGCCACTACCCCAAAGAGAGACAAAAGCTAGGTGAGGAAACAGAGGTGCAGTGCCTTGCCCAGTGCTACGCAGCAGGTCAATGGCCTGACCAGGAACACAAGGCTCCTGACTCCTGCCCTCTCCACTGGACTGCTGCAGTGTTGCTCAGTCTACAAGATTCCAGAGCACGGCTGCCTCTCTCCCACTGTCGAACTCCTTGACTTGTCTTCAGGTTAAACCCAGGGGACCCACTAGGGACTGGGCTGCAATTCAGATTTGCTGGGGGCCAAGCTGAGTGGTTAGGGGAAGTGGGTATGGGTTCAGTCTACTCCAAGATCCAGACAGAAGAGCCAACTCGTGCAGTTCCATCAGTGTGGCTGGAGAAAATGACACCGACACAGGCTCAAGAGGTGCGTCCAGCAGTAAATTAACTCCTCCTCTGCTTTGCAGCTAGAGAGCAGATTGGGGAAGAGCCTTCAGTCACTGGCTGCCCTTCCTCCAGCTGTATTGTGTGTGCAAAGCAGCAGAAGCAGTGCCCCCAATGGGAGGCTGGTAGCTGGAATGAGCAGCCTGAGGGAGTAGGAATTAGTGAACGTAACGTAACGTTTGAAGAGACATATTCCTCACCAGGAACACCATGGTGTATAGAACAGAAGTTGAGGTGCTCTTCCTTTCATTCTTAGGACAGTCATACTTTCCTTTAGCCTCAGTTTGGGACCTCTGTAGGATCAGATTTTGCACCATTTCTCTCTCTCTCACACACAAACCACTATCTATCCATCTCTACCCTACCCCCACCCCCTTTGGTCAAAAAAATCTGAACATCCAGCCCATAGGAAATTCCAGTAGTCTGAATTTTGTTTTTGTAGGGAAAAGTTGAAACGTCAATCCTTTCCGCCACAGTGGACAGTCAAACATTTTTAATTTGGTAATGTTAGAATATTTCTTTTTGAGTTGGTTTGACATTCATCTGTGTCCCCCCGACTCTCATGATGTCTCATGCCCCCATTCTCCACCTGGACTACATTTCCCATGATTCACTGTGGTCTCCCCTTTTGTTGAACCAGTCATGAAGGTCACTTGACCATGATGCATCGTGGGAGATGTTGTTCGGCTGGGTCGCCCAATGCAGAGGGGCTTAGGACACCAAAACTACAACTCATCGGAGGTTGTGTGGCAGTTCCGGCACGCACAGATTAACTCTGAACTAACCCAAAAGGAAACATTTTGATTTCATTTGACAAACCAAAATATTTTAGTTCGGGTCGACCTGACTTCAAGCAAAATATTTTATTTCAATTTTCCCAAACAGTAGCAACAAGAATTGAAAAATTCCAACGAAATTGAAATGTTTCCAGCAGAAAGTTCCCAAACCGGTACTACCTATCCCTTCCCATACACACCTTTCTAGCTATGCCTCCATTCCTCCCCATACATGCCCCACTATATTCCTGTAAATTCGCTCATCAGCCTCTGACTGCCAGAAGCTGAGGCTGGATGACAAGGGATGGATCTCTCAATAAATGCCCTGTTCATTCCCTCTGAATCATCTGGCTGGATGGACCATTGGCTTGACCCAGTATGGCTGTTCTTACCTGAATGGCTTCCACAAAATGTAAATACAAACCTCTCTTTTTTTCCAGCTATGCTGGCAGGAATGATTATGACACCACCTTGCTCTGATGTAGAGCTTTCCATGAGTCAATCTGACCATACTAAATTTAAAGATATAGTGTTGGGATTATTTTTAAAGCAAAGAGGACGCGTGAGAGGTTATCACAGGCAGGCCGAGTGCATGAGATGGGTTTTCTGTTTTGTTCAGACTAGGGCAACACGGCTGCTCATTCTGGTTTCAGCTGCCAATGAACTCCCACGTCTGGGTTCAGCTCCTGTGAGCAGTTGTTTGTTAGCCCTTTGTCAGCTCTTTTTAAAACTGTGTTTTCATTCTTGCTTCAAAGAGCTGCAACTTGATTGATTCTCTAATTAGCAGCGGTAATCTGCCCTTCTAGGAAATGGCGAGGCCTTTTGTGTGCAGGAGGAAGAAGGCAGAGAACGCTTCCAGCAGTATATTGCTCCAGAGCCTTTGCTGTAATGCAACGGGAGGAGGATTTGGAGTTGTAAAACAAGCAGTCACCCAGGTCTCTGTCCGTCAGCAGCCTGGGCCCAGAGAGAGTTCCTCTGCCATTGCTCTGCCTGGAAGAGGAAACTGAAGCTGCTAATAAGAACAGAACCAAATTAAAGTACAAGGTCAGTGAACTGTGCTTCCTTTCTCACCACTTGCTCTGTTGCCAGCGTCAATTGATTTCGATTCCACAATACGCAGTTTGACACGACGGGCGTCCCCTCCCTACAAACCAGCTGTCAAGGGGAACTCGCTACAATAGCCACTTCTAAAGTTTCCCCTTCTTGCTTGATGGTGTAATTTATACAACAACTTCTGTTTTGATCCAGTTACCTACCAATGAATAAGGCTCTTCTCTCGAGGACGCTTTGCTTTCTTCCTTCCCGCCCTAGCACCTCTGATCCCACTATTTGTATTCCCAGGGCTGGTGCAAGGAAGTTTCACGCCCTAGGCGAAACTTCCACCTTGCACCCCCCCACCCCGCTAACCCCACCCCTTGTGGCAGCTAACCGAGCCCCCCACCTGGGGAGCCCCCCCTCACAGCAGCTGCCCCCCATCTGTAGTAAACCCTGGCCAGGGAGACACCCCTCCCCCCCGCCATGGCAGCTAACCCTGCCCGTGGAGACCACCCCCCCGCGGCAGCTAACCCTGCCTGGGGAGACTCCCCCTCCCCACGGCAGCTAACCCCGCCCGGGGAGACTCCCCCCACTGCGGCCCCCCCCACGGCAGCTAACCCCACCCGGGGAGCCCCCCTCCCTCCCCCTGCGGCGGCTAACCCCTAAATGGTTGCACTGGCCCTGTGTATTCCACCCCCAGGGGCTGCCAGGTGCAGATAGCGCCACCCAAGGGGCTGGCCTCCCAGATGCCCCGTGTCTCTGGAGTGCAGCACAATGTAACCTGACGGCACAAGGACAGGTATCACATTACACACATGGGCGGTACTATGCAAATAAGATGACAGTGTGGTCTGGTTGAAAGGGCACTGGCCTGGGAGCCAGGAGACTGAGGTTTTATTCCCAGCTCCACCTCTGACCTTGGGCAAATCCTTTTCCTTCTCTGTGCCTCTGTTTCCCCTCCCGTCCCTTTATCTATCTAGATTGTAAACTCTTTAGGGCAAAGCACTGTCTTTCACTGTGTGTTTATACAGCAACTAACACACCAGGGCTCTGATCTTGGTTGAGTGCTACCAGAGTAGCAGGAATTCATAACAACACACTATGCAGTCACTTTGCTAATGCCTGCACTAAGTCTCTGAGCATGGCCAGCGAGAACTGGGTATTTCCAAAGTCCTGAGCTGACTCATCCTGAACTGAATGATGGTGCAGCTAATAAAGGACCATCGCTCAGCAAGCCTGCCTCCCAAGGGCTTGCTAAAGGGTACAGATGAATGGATGGTGGATGGGAATTGCACTGAGAATCTGCTGTGGGAAGACACTGAGCGATTTGCTTATCACTAGCAACTGCCTTCCTGCCAGAGGCAAAGTGAATTGCATTTGAAAGAACAATGAGAGGTCAAAATATTGTGCTGCATCAAACAAGGAAGCAATTAAAAGCCCAGAAGCCTAGTTGACTTAACCTGGTGAAATGGAGCAAAGTTTTGAGAGATCACTCTCTCCAACATGAGGGGTCTGCAATGCAGTACAGTAAAGGAAAGAGTTCGTGGCACACAGAGCGCATTAGAGTGAGGCAGAGTGCAACACAGGACACTCCCTGGGAACATGCAGCTGGCATCAGATGAGTGGGGCGAGAGCTGGCTCTAATCCCATAATTTAATTAGAGCCATGTAGAACTGCCGAGGGACAGTAACATTTTCTGAGCAGGCTGCAGCAGCAGGAGTCTGTTACACTTTCTATAGATCTGAAGTGGGCAGGAGTCTTCAGCTCCATCCCTCATTGGAGACCAGCATTTATTTGGGGGGTGTGTGTGTGTGTGTGTGAGAGAGAGAGAGAGAGAGAATGTGTGTGTGTGAGAGAGAGAGAGAGAGAGAATGTGTGTGTGTGTGTTGCAAGCGCCCCCAAATCATAGGACTGGAAGAGTGCCTTATGACAGGCGTCCTCCATCTCCTCCAACCAGTGCTGAATGAGTGATGGAACTGTAGAGCCCACTTCATTATAGGTTCCCAGGCCACACATACGGGTCCATCAAATCCCAATTGCCACACAGTCTAGCCAGAGCCAGCCTTAGGGGTAGGGGACGTGGATGGCTGCACTGGGTTCTGAAGTTGCATGAGTGGCTGCTGTCCAGCTGCCTGCCTCTTGACATCAGCCAGGACATTGCAGGGCGGGTCTGCCCCTTTGAGGCTGCTTCCTTGCACCGCTGGTAGCAGTAGGACTGGCCCACTGCAGACCAGCCATCCCCCTTCCAACCAGCAGAGCGATCTCTTGCCAGGTGGGGTCTGCACTGTCAAAGGTCTGGGAGCAGCAGCCAGGGCCATTGGTGCAGTTCCAGCCTGGATGCTCCTTTCAGCAGCTGGGACATTGTCCGGGGAAGAGAGGAGGCGCTCCCCTCTTAGGGCCCCCCCACACAGTGCCAGGGCAGCAGCAGTCTATGGGAGCGTGTAGACAGAGTGCATAGAGGGCAAACCGCTACAATTCTGGCTGCTCATTTAAAAGCCAGGGACTTTCTCCCTTCTGCTTGAAACGCACAGTAAATTCCTTGTAGGGTGGGGCAAAGGGCAAAGTAGTATCATATCCACATGGGGTCGTGTCTTCCACACGGTGGGAAGTCAGTGGCGAGAGGAACGGGCCAGGTGGCTGGACTGAACGTGACACGGAAGCCTGCCCGTGCTTCGTGAGCAGCAGCGGGCCCATGCGTGCCGTGTGGAAGGGGAGAGCACTCCCACCTTCCAAACTGGGGTATCTGGGGGTCACTCTGGGCTACTCGGCGAGCTCAGTGTAATCGTGACAGAAAAGCTGCTCCGACCTCACTCCCTGAGCACACAGCCCCACAGAATGGGCAACAGGTCCTCACTCAGACAACATCTGGGAGGGCCTCAGCTTTCCCAGAGGCAGGGACTTGGGAGGACAATTCAGGATTCCCTTGTGCAATCCTCCTGAACTCCTCCACCAGGGGGTATCAGGGCTCCCCCCATAGAACAAGCTGTAGATTGGCATCTGCACTGGATGGATCCGTGAGTGCAGGCCCTGGGGTGCAGGTGGTCCCCTGTTGCTCACTAGCTCCAGTGGAGCGGTGTTACGGGGGTCTTGGCTGCAGCTGCCCTAGGACTCCCCTTCGAGGAGTGTTTCTTAACATGGAGATGCCTGCAGCTGTTGGGCCTCCTGTGAGGGCCTACCCAATTTGCACACCAGGGAGAGCCTTCTGTGGGGCTGCAGGAAGACGAAGCAGGCTGCCTCATTCCACCCAGGAGAGAGGAGAGCTGCTCACTAAGGGCCTCTCTGAGCGAGGGCTGGAGGATCAGGCCCAGTAGGGTTGCCAATTTTGGTTGAACATATTCCTGGAGGTTTCCTCACCTTTAATTAAAGGTTAATCATTAATACCTGGAGACTCCAGGCCAATCCTAGAGGGTTGGCAACCCTAAACCCAGTCACTCCATGTCTGTGCAAGGTACTGGTGACAAAAATCACATTGTATCTAACCGTCATTCGACTGTTTGGATCCAGTTACCCGGAGCCTAGCGCTAGTAGCCACAGAATGGGTGAGACGTTGGCCTCACTGAAGTCAATAGCAAAACTCCCGGTGACTTCAATAGGGTCAGGAGATGACCCAATGGGTAAGCAGTGAGTTGAGATAGAATCAGATTCAACCGAAAGCTTAGCCAAAAACCTAAACCAAAACCATTTTTTTTAAAGCTTCAAAAACAAATCTCCAGTTAGCTCATATAGTGTCACTGTCCTATGCCTCTGCACTTCCTAATTCTCTCCAAAAGCAGAAGTTCAGAAATCCCACAAAAAAGTCCACTTCAGGTTATATCTTTAAACCACACCCTCTCTGAGACTCAACTGTCTCCTCATAGAGAGGGTGTTTGCCAGGGACCTGAGCTCTGGTGGCCTGCTGTGATGAGCACCTCCCAGACATTCTCCATTAGGCCTCGGGCTGACAAAAAACAGCTGGAATTTCCATCGGAAGGTTCTGTGGTTCCATCCGAGAAGGAGGCTGTTCACGTACCCTGAGCATGTCTGGCGGCTTTATTTATTTCTGAGGTGATGGGAGATCTGGGGCACAACGATGCTGGAGTGTTTGTTTTGAAAACCGAACCTTAAGAACTGTATTTGGTTGGTAAAATGATAGGAGAACTCAAGAGATCAGTCACATCTCAGGTCAGATCCTCAGCAGGTGTGAATGGTCAGAGCGCCACAGGCTCCTGAGGAACTCTGAGTTTGCACCAGCTGGGGAGGTGCCCAGCATCTCTACCCACCACGACCGAGTCTGCAAAAGCATATCTGCTCCCCATCCCAAGTTGCTACAAAGAGCAGATTAAGTGACTAGAATCATTATATTGTTATTATTCGGTACGGCCGTTGTGCCAAAGGCCAGATAGAATTCCATTCCCTTTGCGCTAGACCCAGGACAAACACACAAGAAGATTGTCTCTGCTCCAAAGAGCTCACAAACTAAATTGAAACAACCAGGACTCGATCCTGCTCTAGACTAATGTTTAGGAATATAGATAAAGTCTCATTTATCTTTATTAAGGGAAACATCAACAGTGAAGGAACCCATCTCTGATTTTCACAGTTTTTTGTATTACAGTAGCACCTAGAAGGCTCTATTGAGATCAGAGCGCCATTGTCCTAAGGGCTGGGCTGTACATTCATGTTGCCAAGGGGTAGTAGAGGAGGACAAATCAGTGAAACAGCCTCTGGGTGTTTTCTTAGTGTGACTTGGTTTTTCACCCAATTTACACTAGTCCTTGAACAGAGGTGGTCACAAATGGCATGGAGGCAAACCCTTCTGTCACAGTTTTGGGGTAACTGAGCCTCTGGCCCCCTCCATGATCTGCTCAAGCATATTCTTTAGGTCACAGGCCTCTAGCTAGCACCTCTCACTGAGTAGGAATCCATGTTCCTCTGCCTCCAGATTTAGGCTGCAACCCCCTGCAATTCACTGTGTTTATCCCAGCAGGTCTGAGCTAGCAGCTTAGAGCGTGGTTTACCAGAGACCAGACAGCCTTCCACAGCACACAATACATCTATGTGAGAACAAAAGCATGACAGAGAAAACAATCAAATAAAAGGTCACAAGACACACCACTCGCGGCACCTCCTACTGGTCACTCTGGAGATTAGCTCATTCAGTCAACATCCTCGTCCGCAGTTTGGCCCCATCACTCCAACTCTCTGTCCAGCCTTCAGCCTCTCTCTCTCTCAGGAACCACAGCATCATCCCAATGACTCAGCCCTCCAGCCAGGTCACTCCAAGTTCTTCCTTCCAGGGTACAGTTGCGCAGAGACTCACTGTCTCCATGCCACTCGCCCAGTGGCTGGTAGGAGAACTCAGGCCTGCCCTCTAGGCTGGCTTCCAGTCCAGGGACCCTCAGCTCAGCAGTCCAGGATTTCTCTCTCTGCCCTCCCTGCTCCTTCCCAGGCTGCTTCCTGCCACTGGTTCCCCTTCTCTCGCTAGGTGCACCAGTTCCCAAAGCCTCCTCCCTCTGTGCCGGGAACATTCCGCTTCCCCTGGGAGCGTCCACCCCTTCCCAGCAACCTTCACTGCTTCCAATGTCCTGTCTTTCTATGTCCTGCCCAGCTCATTCCTCCAGAGCTGGGCTCCCTTATCCACTCAGAGGATTACTTGCCCGTCTGATTCCCCTCAGCTGTGGCCGGTTGGATTAATTAGCGTCCTTCTTGGCCCTTATTAACACTACTGGCGAATGGGGAGGGGCACCGCATCACACGCACATACTTAAGCTTACCAGCGCTCCCTCGTTGTTCCTATGGAGCCCTTGGCAGGTCCCTCAAACCCTTCAGCAGGGTTTTTCCTCTTGGAGAAAGTTCATATCAGTTTGTGGGCTCCAGACCTTGGGCCTCAAGTCATGTTAACCCCATCCTTTATACCAGGGTGCCTAAACTTTTCCTTTCACCCCCCACCCCCAATCAATAATGGAATGTGTCTGTGCCTCCCCTCTGGACGTTCCTCACCCCACAGTTTGGGGACCATTGCTTTGTACCAAAAGGCCTTCCTGTGTCTCTTGAACCTGGTCTGAACCAGTCTAGGCAATTCCCTCCAGGCGTGGTACTTCTCTGGAGTTGTCTACCTGCCCTAGGGTCTGCAGCCATTTCCTCCACTGATTTTAGTTGCTGGCTGGAGCTCAGTGACCCTCCCCGCCCAGCCAGCAGACAACCCCTGGCTCCCAGAGATATACAGAACATGTATATAGTGGCTCTGGCAATCTCAGGATCTGTCTGTGTTCACCATATCTGTCACCCCTCTTTCTAAAACCTCAGCCCAAGTCCCTAGGGAGCAATTAGCCCAAGAATCGATTCTACTCGGAGAAATTACAGCAGAGAGCAAACATTTACTGTTTGCAACAGCTGTTCCTGTGACGCTGGCAGACCGGGTGCCCGCTCATGCCCAGGCCTCACTGAACACGTACAAATGCCCAGGTGGAAACCAGTCTTGCTCACCTGTGGGTTAGCATCATCAAAATAAATCTTAGCTGTGAAGTTGCTAGGAATGCGTTTACAACCTCTATAGCCCAGGGTATAAAGTCATACCGAGTGTTTGCACAGTAAACCTCTGTACTGTGTGACGCACCAAACAGGAAAGAAGCACTGATTAAGGCAAAGTGCTTGTCCATGGCCCATTGAAGGCAAATGAAATATTGGGAAGCATCAAAGGCCCTGTTGATTGCATTCCTAACTCCCTCCGGCCAGGAGAGACCTACACATGAACTCACCACATCAGTTTGGACTCTGGAGAGGAGGGGATACAAATCCCTGCCAAGGAGAAACTGAATCTCTTATATGCTGCCTGGACTCTGGGGGCGGGGCAAGGATTCCTAAACATAAGCAAGAGATCCCCCTGCTTTCAGGCTTAGCCCCGAAAAGACATTCAGGGCTGACAGATTGCTTTATCTCGGTCACCTTTTGAAACCACTCACATGTGTATCTGCTGCCTGCTTTGTAACCCTCTCATTGCTTTTTCCTAGTTAATAAACCTTTAGCTAGTTTATTCCAGGATTGGCTACCAGGGTTGTCTTTGGTGTGAGATCTAAGGTACAAATTGACCTGGGGTAAGTGACTGGTCTCTTGGGACTGGAAGCAACCTGAATCTTTTGTGATTTTTTGGGGGTAAGTGACCATTTATCACATAGTCCAGCTTGCTGGGTGGCAGGATAGACTAGAGTTCCCAAGGAGACTCTGTGACGCCATTATGAGACATCTGTAGCACTTTGGAGATTCACATTTGTTACTGGGTTGCTGAAATCTCCTTAGAGATCGTCCCACCAGTTTGGGGTTTCTTCCCGGTTCTTTGCCAGTCTGAGGTGGGCACTCTCGGGCGTGAGCCACTCCAGACACTGTGACAGCCCCAATGAAACGGCATCATCAAACTGAACGACAATAGGGACTTTTTACAATGTCTGCACCAACTTCCCTCTTCAGGCTGCAATTGATTATAGGTGCAATGCAGGCATACTGGGACCATGCACTCCAGGGGTCTCTGGCCAGTGGCCCCCGGCTCCCAAGCTCAGACTCAACCTGCCAGAGCCCTGCAGCAGCCCATGCAATCCCGTCTCCAAAGGCAGGTCCCTCCAATCAGAGAGGAGAGCTGGCAGCAGGGAGCAAGGGTGGGATTTCCTGCCATCTCAGGCACTGTAGAGTGGAGAGGGCAGCTCCTCCTGGCTAGCCAGAGCTCTGTGCCAGGGACAGCCCTCCCAGCCCTGCTGCTGAGCTGAGGAGCGACGGCTCCACAAGCAACTTGCCCAAGGTCATCCAGCTTGGCAGGAGCAGAACTGGAAAGAGACCCCAGGTCTTCTGAGTGCCAGTCCAGTGCCTTATCCACTAGATCACACTGCCCTATGGTGCTGAGAGGGGAGCAGGGCAGCTGGGCTGGGATCAGCTTCCCATGTAACTGAAGGTTTCAATCCAAACCTTGCCAGGTGCTAACTGTATTCCAGCACCACCTAACTACTGCCTGTCACTGAAAGCTGCTGCTGCCACTGCCGGCTCCTCAGCTGATGTCCTGGGAGCGGCTCTGACTTCTGAGCAGTGTGCAATTGTGAGGTGGCTCGCTTGGCTTTCCAGCAGCTTCCTGAAATCAAACTAAACAGGCCCCGCTGCCCTGTGCCCAGGACTCGGTGTGGGACATTCTCCTCCACACCTGCCAGCCAGCTGGGAGAGCAGGTCCTCAGCTGGTGTAAGTCAGCATAGCTCCACAGACCTCAGTGCTGCTCTGACTGCGGCACCTTCCCCTTCCCCTCAAGCCCATGCTGAGCTCACGTCAGGAGCAGCGAAAGCAAGTGGGGGCCCACTGGTGCCTGAACGTGACCCCGCCCCCTGCACTGCCCTTTCTCCCTGAGGCTCCGCCCCCTGCACTGCCCTTTCTCCCGAGGCTCCGCCCCCTGCACTGCCCTTTCTCCCCGAGACCCCACCCCCTGCACTGCCCTTTCTCCCTGAGACCCCGCCCCTGCTCTCTCCTCTACGCTCCCTCCCACCCCCTGTCGCTCACCCTTATCGCCAATGATGAGTCCGTAGCCCCCTGCCCCCCTCCCGCCACTCTGGTGCCCCTGGCTGAATTCCTGTGCAAGAATGAATGGGGCTCCTGGGCTCATGGATGTGCCTGAGTTGTATCCCCCCATAGGCATTGTAAAGTGCAGTGACTGAAAAGCCAGTTCGGCAGCATGCCCTAGAGCAGAAACTCTCCCAGGCTTTGAAGGTAGGAGCCCTGAGCTCAATCCTGCTCCTCTTGAGGCTGCTGGGCAGAGCCCCAAGGGCCCAGAGCCTCATTATTAGTTTCCCTGCTGGGGCCCATGTGACGGGCCGTGGATTCAACAAAAGCACACTCCTGCGCCTTGCCCAGGTTCGAGCACCTGGTGGGTGACAAAGGGTGCTGTGCCCGTCCCCCTACACACGGCATCGCAGTGCCTCCTTGGCCTGGCCAGCCAAGCCCAATTAAGCCACCTTATCCCTGCCTAACTGCCAGGCAAGGTGGAATTTCTCCCAGGGATGAGTCAGCTGCAGAGGAATCCGATAATCTTGCCAGACTTTTCCCCCACACCTCCAGGCCTTGCAGCAAGTGCCGGCTTGAAAGCTCCCGCTGCGCTATCGCCCCTGGCACGGCTGGAGGGAGGATTATTAGTTACAGTGCAGCCCCCTTCGCTCCCACCGGCACCACTCCCCTTTCCAAATATTTAGACGAGAGTGGGAGCCTGGGCCCGAGGCAGAGGGCTTAGGAAAGATCGCAAGGGGCTAGCACAGGGGTGGGCAAACTTTTTGGCCTGAGGGCCACATTGGGTTGCACAACAGTATGGAGAGCCAGGTAGGGAAGGCTGTGCCTCCCCAAGCACCCTCTGCTCCTCATCCCCTGCCCCGGGACTCCCATCCCGTATCCAACCGCCCTTTGCTCCTTGAACCCTGACCACCCCGTCCCGGGACCCCCCGCCTCTAACTTCCCCCGGGATCCCACCCCCTTATCCAACCCCCCCCGCTCCCTGCCCCCTGACTGCCCTCCCGACCTCTATCCACATCCCCACCCCCCGACAGGCCCCCCAGGACTTCCACTCCCAACCCTCCCTGTTCCCCATCCCCTGACTGCCCCCCCCGCCGAAACTCTGCCCCATCCAACCTCCCCCTCCTCCCTGACTGCCCCTCAGGACCCCCCGCTCCCTTACCCAACCCTCCCCACTCCCCACTCCCTTACCAGCAGCAGGAGCTCACAGCCGCGACACCCGGCCAGAGCCAGTTGCGCTCCCCACACTGCCCAGCAGGAGTGGCAGCATGGCTGCGGGGGTGGGGGGACAGCGGGGAAGGGGCCGGGGACCAGGCTCCCTGGCTGGAAGCTCAGGGGTCGGGCAGGATGGTCCCGCGGGCCATAGTTTGCCCACGTCTGGTCTCGGAGCAGCATGGAGCCAGGGGGTGCGATTCATAGCTGCTCCACAGCCCCATTCATTCTGTAGGGGAAGGGGAATACGCTATACTAATCCTTTCTACCAGTATAACTGAGTCCAGGCTAGCCTCAGGGGTGTGCTGGATTAACGATGTGGTGGGGGGGGAAATCACACCCCTCACAGAAATAGTTTCTCCAGCACAGGCGCTGTATGTAGGCCTGGTTTGATACTGGATTACAACCAGCTTCTCACAGTTTGGATTATCGTCCTGGTAAATCGACAGGAACTCTGTGTAAACGGATATGGGCACAGGCCGGCTGCCCCTCATCAGACTAGACTGGTTGGAAAACACACTTGTAGGCAACCAGGGGCAGGCTGATGAGCCCTAGGGTGACCAGATGTCCCGATTTTATGGGGCTTTTTCTTATATAGGCTCCTATTACCCCCCACCCCCGTCCCGATTTTTCATACTTGCTGTCTGGTCACCCTAATGAGCCCACACCGTCAAGGCTCCGCTCATTCCTACACTCGCTGATCGTTGCCTTTGCCGAGGAGCCGATTGCTGGAGAAACGCACCGGAGAGCAGCAATAGAAAAGACAGTGCTCTTCTAACGCGGAGCGTCCAGCTGGGTTTGAAGCGTTGGGGCGGCCGAGGGGTCTTCTGTACACGCGTGGTCTATCCACTGTACTGTTCCCTTCACAGGGCAGCCCCCAGCTGAGCAACTCTGGGCACTAACGGCTTATCCTGCCCCATGATCTGTGCCTGGGAAGCCGGCACTTCTGTGTAACAGCACTAGAAAGGCTCTTTACCACAGAGGCGAATGGAGCTTTCCTGGTTCCCATGGTGCTAAAGGCAGCAGGGGGCCTGCCTGCTATTCCCTAATGAAGCCTCAGCATGTCAGAGGGGAGGCAATGGTAAATCTGGGTCCCTTCCTTCCCCGGAGAGTTAACGGATGGAATGGCTCAGGCGGGTGGATGAGAAGGGCAAATATCGATACACACCCATGGCGCAGGACGACCCATGAGTAACAAACTACCTGCCGCTGCTGCTTCTCGCAACTCATCACATTCCCCAGGCTCCAGCCGTGGGCCCTGTTCTCAGAGCAAACCACGCAGGAAGGGTCAGACTGGGGCTGGCTTTTACAGGACTGCCCAGGGGAACGGGCAAGGAGCCCGCCACACCTGACCTATCACGCTCCCCGTGGGAGCACGGGCACTCATCACCCCACGTAGTGGGGCTCAGGGCAGGCAGCTAAAGGAGGATACAATCTTTGCACCATAAAGCTAGGGAGAGGACTGAGTCCCTGGCACCCCTATGCATCCCCCACCATACACATGCACACCCCCTGGCAGCATGGCAAGGCTTGTGCAGCCAGAAGCAGCCCACAGGGACATCTTTAAACAAGGTTCCTGGCTGACCCTGTGAAGATCCGCTCTGGCCCTGACACAGGGCTCTGTCTAACTAGCAAAACCCGCTCAGCAGCCCAAAGACGAAAAGAGAGCAAGGAAAGCTCAGGAGACAGCGTAAAGATGAACAGGGAAGACCTGCTGGGACCAAAAAATGAGTGTAAGATTCCCAAATTGCAGTGAACCGAGAGTTAAACAGCAGTGGAGGTCCGCTGCATTTCTCAACGCAAACACTTCTACAAACAAAACAGGAGGGCCAAGGACTCGATCGTCAGATGCTGACAGCAAACTGCTGGCACAGACGGCCCTGTGCCATGCAGGTGCCCAGGGCAGGGTTAAGGTTATGAGGGGCCAGGCTAATGGGAGGGAAGGGCGTAAGTATGAATGACATATTGCAAAAGACATTATGAAGTCATCGGCCATTTCTCTACACACATATTTACGTATTATTTATTTATGTAAAATTAACAAGTATATTCTGCTCTCACAACACTCAGTTCTTCAGACAGATACTTCTGAGTAAGAGGCAGCACAAGGGATGCTATGCTGTCCTCAGGGCCGTCTCCAGGCACCAGCTTAGCAAGCAGGTGCTTGGGGCGGCCACTCCGGAGAGGGGCGACAGGTCCAGGTATTCGGCGGCAATTCAGCGGAGGGTCCCTCACTCCCGCTCGGAGCGAAGGCCCTCCCGCTGAATTGCCGCAGATAGCAATCTCGGCTTTTTTGTTTTTTTGGGTCTGCTTGGGGCGGCAAAACCCCTGGAGCCGGCCCTGCTGTCCTTCTCGTAGGCCACCTTCCTCCTAGGTAGTGGAGTGCCCACTTCCCACAGCACATTACAACCAATGGGCCCTGGGTTCTTAGTGCTCAGTGTTTCCACCTAGTGGCTGGGAGCACAAACACACAAACACTAGGACCTCTCCGCCACTACACTGGATAAGTACAGGAAATCAAGGTCCAACAGATAAGGATAAACAAACAACGGAGGGAAAAAGGCAGAAACCCGGGACAAAAGAGAATTGGGGGAGCAAGAGAATCAGTGGTAATGAATTAAAGGGGTACCTGATCCCGTAGCCACAATTACACATTGCCACCCTGAATTACTCAAAAGCCCACAACTCAGCCCCAAAGCCTCCCCGCGGCCTTACCTGGCTGGTGGAGGTGGAGGTCAATGTGAAGGGCTGGCATCCCTCGCTGGGAAGTGCGGAGCTCTCCTTCCTGCCAGTGTCGAGCCCAGGCCATCTCTCAGGGTCTCTGTGGAGCAGCATGCTCCTGCCTGTCCCTGGCTTCCAGCCAGTGGTGCAAGCAGAAATCATTTCTTGCCAGTACTGCACTCATGGGAGGGACACAATAGAGGGCCCATGACCTCCCCATGTAACCCTTCATGTGACTCCTCTCCACCCCGCCCCCAGCCCGGGGCCTCCATGCTCTCCCCGTCCCCTCCAATACCCCCCTTACCTGTCTAAAATTTTACAACTGCATCTGTTAAACAAATGCAGTTGAAAATGATGCTTTGGGACCCTGGTGCCACCTATACTTCCAGGTGTGATTGAGGATCCAGCAGCACCCCAAATTGAAAACTTCTTAAATGAATGAAGGCTATGAAGGACAATCACTCCACTTTCCCTTAACACACTGTCAGTGTATCCATTATGTTCAAACTAAACTTCTGCCAGCTTGCCTTTATGTCAGCATTGCTCTCCGCCAGGCACTAGGAAAGCAAAGATGCTGCACCATCTTGGTTTGATGGAAAAGAGGCGTAGAACTGTGTGTGCCATGTACATCTTGATAGAACTACAGTCCAAATTGTTTTCTTATTTTCCTCAGCATGACATACAGGAGGGGCAATCGAAATCAGCCTGGCAGAATGTGCCTGAGAACTGGCTCTGGACAGATAAGCAATTGATCAAAATCACATTCTCTGATCTCTTGGGGCCAAAGCCTGTTCCCATTGAGAGCAAAAGGAGTTTTGCTATCGAGTTCAGTGGGAACAGGCTTTGACATTTGGAGAGGAAAGAACAAAACCACTCAATCAAGGGTTATGTTGCTTATACCACAGGTATCAAAGGCTGCTTACTCATGTGAGAAAGTCAGCGGACATCTGATCTTTGTCCATTGCAAGGGAGAAATCAGCAATCAATGAAGCTAGAATTGTCTCTGTACCAGATCCAACTCATAAGTCCATCTGCAAAGGATCAAGGAAATATGGAGGCTCCAGATTCCCTTAAAGTGCTCAGTCCCTTGGTTTGAATGCTCCCATTAGTAGATGTTCATAATCCAGAGGTTGGAGCAGGAAAGAGGCAAAATGGAGATGTTTCCAGGCCAGGGCCTTTTAGCTTCTGCCAAGTGCTAAGTAAAGGGAAATCTGTTCTCACTGTGAAAGATGGTGTTTGGGGTCACATGGGCAAGTCACATGCCCATCACCCCCACCCCTCTTCTAGTTAGAACATTCACAAAACGTCCATTGAGTGTAGACAGGCGTTTTCCAGGGTCCATTGTGAGCTAAGTGTTCCTTAGTGGGCCATTCAACTTCACTGGCCCCTTCATGTGCTGGCTGAATACCTTGTGGGCGTTACCACATGAGGAAATGTAGTAACCAGAGCTAATATTCCTAACCTCAGATTCCAAGGTGAATATACATGCATAGAAATAGCATAATCATAAGTACCAGCTATTTCACCTACAGGACTATTCCCAAAACAGATTCTGAAAAAAATCACACCACGTACCTGAGACCTTCTGTGCCAGCACCGTGCCCCACTGGAGCTTTGTTATCTGTTATGTAACAACAGAGATGGAGCAGTGACATGACTCCGTTTAGCCTAAAAGGGTCAGGTTAATGTTTTGCTGTTCGGGTGTGACTGCACCTTTAGTCAGTGAGGGCCCACTGGCTGGCACACATTCAGGTTAATGGGCTTCAGTGTTCCTTTGCAGTTAACTTTTTAATGTTCATAAACCTGGTATGTGCTGATGTGGTTTAAAGCAAACCACAGGTGTTTAGATTTGCAAATCTGGTGAACCTCGGCCTCTTTGAGATTTTATTATTTTATTTTCTGCTGGTCATAATGTGGGAGGGTGCCCTCTCTGCCATCTGCTCATGAGATTATCTACGTGCTTTGTAGCACTCTTCTGAACACCAGTTGCAAGGAATTTTTTTCTTCAGTAAATGTGGACTGATTCTTTTCTCTTAGAAGGCATGTAATTTTTTCAGGTTCACACTGACTAACACAGAAAACAATTGGGGCTGTTAAACTTCCTTCAAATTCCATAGAAAATTAAGTTCAGCTATGTATTCCAGTACAGTGATGAAAAGGGTGTTTGTATATACAAACATCAACATGCTTAACTGCTCACTTTCCCCCCAACTATGTAGTATTTCAGTCTGTTTATATGGAATATGGGAGCTGGGTGAGGAGCCATTTCAGCATATGTCTGACTTATTAAAAGACAAATTTTAAGTAGAACTGTATCCTAAACTGCATTGTGGTATTGTACCCAAACATTGCATTTCAATGGGAGATCCAACTTCCTTTATAGGAACAGAACAGACTCCTGAAACTCTTACCTCAAAAGGGGTCCATAGACATGCAAATAGTCCCACTGAATTCAATGGGATTGATCTAACGATTAAGGGTTTACAGGATTAGGTTCCAAGTTTGTAAATTGTTCTGGATGAAACTGACAATGCCTGAGCTGTCAGATCAGAAGGAGCATCACTCGAATAAAGGTGGGCAGATGTGTGATAAGTCTTAGCTCCATTGCTAAGATGAGAAACATATTTTCAGCAAAATTCTTGGCAGATTCCTGAGGCAGCTGGCTTAAGGTCGTCAGTGTCTGGCATTATAATCTTAATTTATAGTTCTTTCACCCACAAAGCTGGAGAATGAGGCATTTGTTTTCTTTGTTTTGCTGCTCCAGTTCCAGTTAGCAAAATGCATGTTAGACTAATTTGGCTGCAAAGAAAAATTCTATGTACACTGGGGACAACACCTGATTCCTGTCAGGCTGCAGAACTGGGCTGACATCAGGCTCCAAACATCCTCTTGTCAGTGCAAGCAGAGGCATTTCTCTAACGCAGTGGTCCCTAACCTTTCAGTGTGGCGCCGCTGAAATGCCGCCAAGGCCCGCAGCCGCCAAACAAGCAGCTGCCGAAATGCCGCCGAAAAGCAGCAATGCCAAGAAGCGTCTCCGCCGAAATGCTGCCGAGAAGCAGCGTCATCAAGAGGCATCGCCGCCGAAATGCTGCCGAGAAGCAGCGGGATTTAGGCGGCGATGCTTCTTGACGTTGCCACTTCTCGGCAGCATTTCGGCAGCTGCTTGTCCTCAGCAATGGGGCGCTCCCTTGTAAGTAGGTGGGCGCACATAGATGCCCCGGCGGGCACCATGGCACCCACGGGCACCGCGTTGGGGACCACTGCTCTAATGATTTGGACTTGATGTGCTGCAGTATGAATGTCATGGATAATTCAGACCAATGGGGAGAAACCGAATCAAAAACACTGTTTAAACACCTTCCGTCCCTCTCTCCCCTCGGAGGACTCCTGACCAATTTAACAGCACAATACATATGCTAACAAACTTAAACAAAGCCTTTGTTTGTTTGTTAGCATATGCATTGTGCTGTTAAAGCCACATAAAGAATGATGCCCTCCCTAGCTGTGTTCTGCTCCTTTAAGGAGAAGAGCGCAGCCCCAGCCCCCCTCTGGAGAGGTAGAGGGGCTAGCCCAAAGTCTTTCCGGTACCCCATACCCACTGAAAATCTCTTGCTGGTACTGCGTACTGGAGAGTACCACTCTTCTTGCAGTGCTGCTTCCAGCATGGGCAAGGGAGCTAGTCCACTGAGGCCAAGAGAGAGAAAATAAAGTCTGGGAGCAATGCGAGAGCTGCAGTCCCCTTTAACCCAACTCCCTGCAGCCAGCTCGCTCTCCACCAGTGCTGTCCCTCCTGCCTGGGATTCCCTGCCATGTGCAGGCTCCCTGGGGCCAGCTCCAGCCTTGATACCTCCTCCTCTGCCACCCAAACATGGGGTCTGTCCAAGCGTGCTCCCCTTAGCCTGCCATTCCTTGCCCTGCTTGTCTATCAGGCTCCTGTGGCAGGCTCCGCAGGCTGGATGTGTCTCAAGCAGGCAGCCGCTGCACCAGTTCCATGCTCTGCTGCTGGGAACTCATGGGTGGGAGCTGCTCCTCCCAAGCCCTCCACACTATCAAGGGCGCTGCCCCTCTTTACACATATCCACTGAATGGCTGCGATCTGCCATGGAGACAAGGTCTAAGGCACCCTGAGAAGTTAATCAAGCAAATCCCCATTGTCACCTAAGAGGCAGCACGGTCAGGTAGGCAGGGTCCTAGCATGCAAGTCAGTAGCCCTGTGTTCCAGGCCCAGCTCTGCTGCTGGACGACCCTTGGGCAAGTCGCTTTCTCCTCCCACCCGCTGTCCAGGTAGATTAAGGTCTTTTGGGCAGAGAACGTCTGTGCATTGCCCAGCACCATTACAGCCTCTCGGTGCTACTACACCATAGGTGCTACCGTCACCCCAATCCAATTAGCTGCTCCTGGCTCAATCAGTCCTTTCCATGTAGTTCCCTCTCTGAATCCCTAAGTTCTTTCCCACAGCTGCATGTTGTGCTGCTCTCTGTATTGCACTGTCCTCCTGTCATTGATTAATCAGTGGCAGAACTGAGGGAAATCCAACCGTTTTTCATTCAGATCCCCTCTTAACATGCTTTAGATTTGGCCCGGCGCACTGAGCAGCTCTGCTGCCAATGATAATGGTGTTACATTTGCCACTTTCCAGCCCTCTGGTCCCAGACTTGCCAGCAGATCAGAGAACTTCTAAAAATACCACTCGAAATGCGCCATTGTCTCAGCCTCATGCCTCTTCGCCTGGGGCTTGCTTCTCTGCAACAGCTGCTGCTGGCACTGGTCTCTCTGTGGCTTTCATCAGCTCTCATCAGAAGAATTTAGGGCTTAAAGGGACAGAGCTGAACTTGAGCCACACAGTCACGTTTGCTTTGGACTGGCTGTCACACAATCCCCTAGGATGCTTTATTGCTCATAAAGTTCCCAACTGTCCTGCATTCAGAACGTCCCCACTGACTCCTCATTAACGATCTCTGACCAGTGTAGGCCTCTAGACGATGTCCTTAATGTAGCATACGGGACATAAGGGATGTAGCTGGGGATTGGCCCTGCTTTGAGCAGGGGGTGGGACTAGATGACCTCCTGAGGTCCCTTCCAACCCTGAGATTCTATGATTCTATGATGTCTCTGAATCTCCCACGGGCCAGAGTCTTCACTGTGCCATTCCTCTGCTTGGACCAGGGGGCTTTAATCCACCCTTGTGCACCCCTCTTCCGGTCCCCGCTCAGCCCCAGGCTCAACAGAGAACAATGCTGGGTTGTAAGGGCCAGATGTCAAAAATAGCCACAGGCTGCCGGATGCAGCTACCCCGTCCCACACTAAGGGCTGCTAGGGGGCAGGGTGGAGTCCTCGCAGCCTCTCCACCACCTAGGGACCCCAGCGAAGCCAGCAGGATCCCACCAATGGCGAGAGGAAAGGGGACACAATTCAGCACTTACTGTGCTGACCCAGCTAAGTGCGGCACGTTTTCCTCATGCACTTTAAGAGAGACGAGGAGCTGAGTGAAGGATGGTTCCATGGACAGGACACGAGCCTAGGACTCGAGAGCCACGTTTGAGTCCCTGCTCTGCTGTGATTTGAAGCGGGAGCCCGGGCAAGTCACTTAGTCTCTCTGTGTCTCCGTTCTCCACCTGTACAACAGGGATAATAGCAGTGCCCTCATTCACATGTGTGCTGGGAGGGTAAATACGGTAGAGCTCAGGAGCTACTCAGATAGGATGGCTATGGGCAGCCCTTAGCTAGCTAACTTCCCTCAGGGCCGCCCAGAGGATTCCGGAGGCCTGGGGTCTTCGGCGGTGGGGGGCCCTTCCGTTCCGGGACCCACCGCCGAAGTGCCCCGCAGACCCGCGGCGGCCCCCCCCCCGCCGAATTACCGCCGAAGACCGGGCTGCACTTCGGCGGCGGGTCCCGCTTCGGCGGTAATTTGCCAGTGGGGGGGTCCTTCCACCCCGGAGAGGAAGGACCCCCCGCCGGCGAAGACCAGGAGCGGAAGAAGCTCCTGGGCCCGGCCCCACAAGAGTTTTCCGGCCCCCCCGGAGCGAGTGAAGGACCCTGCTCCAGGGGCCCTGAAAAACTCTCGTGGGGGCCCCTGTGGGGCCCGGGGCAAATTGCCCCTCTTGCTCCCCCCGGGCGGCCCTGACTTCCCTGCCAGTACTATCCCCATGCTCCTGGGGGAAAACAGCATTGTAACCAGGGCAAACCATGCGGTCTGAGACCTGACAGGAGCTGACATCCCGGGGGGAATAGCAAAGGGCAAGGAAAGAGAAATTCTCAGTAAAAACAAAGCCATTTCTGGAGCACAAGCAGGTCGAATTTCCAAGTGATTCTAATGAGGAACACCAATTCGGTTTATGACAGAGGTCATTTCTTTTCTGCTGCAGTATTTAAAACTGGTGTCAGGTGGCTCTGGATTGTCACTTTCCATTAGTTGGGTGCGAACATCTTATAGTACGTCTACACCGGAGTATGGCCACGACTGGCCCGGGTCAGCTAACTGAGGCTCTCAGGGCTCAGGCTGTGGGGCTACATCTCGCTGGGTAGATGTTCTGGTTCGGACTGGAGCCTGGGGTCTGGAACCTTGCAGGTCCCAGAATGACTGAGACAGCTGCTTAGCCAGAGTGTGTCACAGGCTGAGCAGACGGGGGCTGGTTTTATTGAATGACGGCAGATCAGGGCCGTGGAATGTTAGAAGCATAAACACACCCAGCAATTCTCTCTTGTACAGCGGTGCTGACACAAGACACCAGAGGCAGAGGCTAGGCCAGACTCAGCCATCTGCATGACTGCTGCTTGGGGCCGAGCTCAGGTGAGTCAGCTGGGGAGGGAGGAAAGGGGATGTGGGTGGGGAATAGGGGTGAGTCATCAGGGCAGGGGTTGTGCTGATTACAGCTGGACAAACATTAGTCACAGAGGGGAGAGCGCGGAGGCCAACAGAGAGTAGGGATTAGCACAGGAGAGAGCTTTAAGTGCCTGGAAAGGGCTGTCCTCCTCTCCACCACCAGCCAGGCTGGGTTCACCAGAGGAGCTTGCTGGCTGTAAAAGAGGCTGTGACTTTAGCCATATTTATTACCATGACTCTGCCATATATACTTGCACCAACCTCCAGCTGTAACTCAGGAAGACAACAGCTTACGCAGGAGCAGAGAAACAGCAGCAGGAGATGCCTACATTATATGGGGGCGGGGAACTGTGACCTTTTCATGCCTTTCCAGGGGCCTGGTTATGAACACCTGCCCTCCAGAACTAAACCCAGGACATCCCTCGGGTGCCCCACCCTGGAAGGAACCCAGAAGCCAAGTGGTGTTTCAGGAGAGGGGAGCAGTGTGAGGTCTGCACTAAATTAGAGGCCAGGGGTGTTTTAAAACAGAAGATGGGGGTTAGGATCAGCCCCATTCAATAGCCATTAACAATGGCCCCTCTTCTGGTATGATCCCATGAAATGGGATGGAGAGTTTTGTGCACTTACACACAGAACAGGGCTTGGGGAAACAGCCCAGGGTGGGACAGAGCAGAGGAAACCTGACATTGCCCTAGTAGAGGCAATGAGTGTAATGTAAAAGTGGAGTAAAGGGGGCACTTTATAGCCAGGTTACGGCTGCTTTGCCCTCCACAGCCTGCATGCTGCCCTCTGCTGAGCCACGGTCCTGCTGGCTTTCAAAGACACAAGTCATCCGGGGGGCACCATTCTTGATAGGAACGCAGCAGGGAAGGGCGGCAGCAGGGCTTTTGGCCGTGCGGGGTGTGGGGAAGAGCCGGTGGGCAGAGTGAAGCACTGCAATGAAGGCAGGACTGCGGTTTTTGTGGGTGGGTGGGTGGCACTTGTCTGAGGAGGCCGAGGCAGGGTTTAGAAGGAGGTAGGGAGGCCGTACCCTCCCTACCTGGGAAGGATGGAGCCATATGGAGTTGGCAGAGCCTGGACTTCCCCTGTTTTTCACTTGTGCTAGCTGTAGAGCATAGTAATAACAGGATCCAGTGATTTTCATCCATAGAGCTCAAAGCACTTTACCGAGGTGGTCAGTATCATTATCACAGATGGGGAAACTGAGGCACAGGGAGGGGCTGTAACTTGCCCAAGGTCACCCAGCAAAAGTCACTGGCAGAGGTGGGACTAGAGCCAGGTCACCTGAATATTAGCTCAGTGCTCTAGCCCCCAGGCCATGCTACCTGGCCCCTAGTAGACATACATCAGATACCCAATACCTGCACTTAATCCTGTTTTTCACACTCCAGCTGATCGGTGCTTTATTTATTACCAGCTTGTACTGGGTCCTCCAGCGCCAGACACCCTGGCCACAGCTGTTGGCACGTTCTCTCTGCAGCAGCAAGTTCCTGTGCTATGTGCAGACGCTGGTGCAAGTGGCCAGTTCATTCTCAGCCTCTCCAGTGTGTTTGGAGTTACCTGGAGGCACCTGGCCCTGGGAGCTGTCACAGCCTCTGAAATATGGGTACTGGAAGGTGCAGTCAGTGTCTGACCTCTGCCACCCTCTATCACTGACCCCGTCCAGAAGGACGCTGCTACTTGCTTATGTTCACTCCCCTGGCCTGGGTGGATTCCACCCGGTGGTTGGTGGCCATGGGCTGCACCATCAGTGGGATGGGTTTTCCAAGTGGAGTCCCAAGAATCCTGTGCCCTCATTTCAGTAGAAATTAGCCAACCCCCTCCAGCCATCCACACGCTGCCTGTCACACACAGGGCGTTCGGAGCACACAGCCTGCAGGATGACTGTAAGTGCCTCTGGTGCACATTTCACACAATTTTGCCACTGATGATCTTCTTATACAAAAGGGGATAAAGAGGTCCTGGGCTGGATATCCCAGGCTCCACACAGGACTGGCACATACACACACGAGAGAGTCTGCCTCCTCATCTCAATTCCTTTCCATTGCCTCCAGCTAAGCCAAAAATAGATAAAGGTGGGTTATTTAAAAAGGCAGACTCAGTTCTCCAATAACATGATTGTGGATCAACAAGAGCATTAGGTCAATGATCAGCAATAAGAATCTTTGGCAGAGGGACTGAGCGGCCGAGAGGGAAATGACTCACTCTGCTTTTCCTGTATTAAAATGAATGAATAGCAAAAAAGCCAAGTTGGCTCTGCTCTCTCTCTCTCTGCCGAGCTTCTTCAGCGGCTCAGAGACAATCCTTCAACAGCTGAAAAGTTCCAGTTAGCATCTTTCAAAGGGATGTGACGAACACACACAGGATGTGGGTAACGGGCTTTCTGGTGGCATCAGGCAGGTTCTAGTAACGTTCAGCTTTCCACTGTAGCTTTTAGAGCAAGCTTCGCTTGTCTGTAATTTGTCTCTGGTGGTTCAGAAAGCAGCACCTTTGCGGCACTGAGAAGACACATTTCTCAGCTTCCCGGTGATTTCCGAAAACGATAAGTTACTGACGTTGGCTCCTTTGCCGCTGAGACTGCATATGGAGAAAGATTAAAAATGAAGAGGGAGGGAGGTGGAGAGCCTGCAAGCCTGCGTGTGGGAGGCTTGGTGTTGGGGCTCCCTCCCTGGCTCCCCGAGTTTGCCAGGAGGGTTTTGCCTTGCAGCGCCCCCGCTGGTCAAGGAAGGAGCAGCATTACTGAGTTCCAAAGGGACTTCTGGCCTCCGGTGTTCAGCAGGAAGGATGGGGGCTAGGAGAGTGAAGCTGTAAGTGAAGATTTAAAGGTCTCCATCAAGGATACTCCCACAGCCTGCCTAGAAGTGGGTACCCAAAGCACCTTCACATCATTGCTTCAGGCACGGCTCTGCATAGCGTATCCTCATTGCCTTCAGTGGCAGGGACCCTAGGACTGACCACAACCAGTGACCCCACTTGTGGACAGGATTTCCCCATCTCCGCCAGGTGCAAAGCTGTGTTAAACCCAGGGCTCGTTAACAACCTTTCTCACAGCCTGGGCTACCTTTTCCCAGCACAGACCTGGCCCCTGTTAGTTTCCACCCTGTTCAGTGACCGCAGTGGTTAGTTCGCAGGAACGTTGTGTCATTTACCATCTCGCCCCTTGTTTGGCTGGATGAACCTTTCTCAAAAAGCAGGTGCTGGGGGAAGTCCTCTTCAGTGATGGGAAACCACAAATGCTGACGTGTGCCATGCATCAATCTACAGTGCGATAGGAAAGCCAAAGGGCCTGGTGCATTAGACCAGTGACAGGCACAGAACTGATTTACAGCAAGGGTCAAACTCCAGGATTCTGAGGAAGCTGGTGGCAGCATGGGGGAAGAGCTAGGATGACTCATGCTGCCCCAGTTCGAGAATGAAATGCGTAGACTTGAAGGCGAGGAGAGACTTGCCTGATCATCAAAGCGTGCATCCCAGGCCAGAGACTTCCACTCAGGCACGCCTGCCTGCTAGCTGAGCGAGAGCAGCACTTTTCAAAAGACATCTCAGCTTGATTTAAAGATCCTTAGTGATGAAGCATCCCCCTTGCTGACCCGTGCCAGTGGGCAGAGACCTGGTGTAGTGATTTAGGCCATTGACACAGCTGCGTCGCTCAGGGGTGTGTCGAAAGTGAGGTAAGCTGATCTAAGCCCGTTCTGTTGAATTAGGTACCACTGCTCAGGGGAGTCCATTACCTACATCAATGGAAAACCCCTCTCCGACACGCAAGCACTGCGGTCCCGCTGCAGCACCGTACTGTCGCCATCACCTTAGAGGGAATGATGGGCTCAAAGAGTCAGAGGTGTTAACATGACCCTGAACCTGTCCAATATTAACCAGGGGTTTGATATCCAGAGCCCTCAGCCTGCTTAGTGCCATGGCCGGGCAAACTTGGACCAGCATCGGGCCGTCAGGGCTTTCTGGTAACAGGCTCACAGTGGTGTTGCGAGATAGCCAGTAGCTTCTGGCCAAGCCAGACTCTTCTTAGACAGAAGGCAAAAGGACAGAGCTAGGAAAGAGAAGCAATGAGGTGGGGAAGGCAAAGGGCACCCCGGGCAGGTGTTCTGTTTTGACTGCAATTCCCGGTTGTTCTGTGGACTACAGGACAAATAACGTGGCTGCCTTTCGTTTGGATTTGGGAAACTCCATGGGAAGATCCTGGTGGAATTTTCCCTGTGCCAGGATCCCCCCGCACTGCAACAGGAGGAGTTTCTGGGGGCCGATACAATGCACTTTCCAAAGCCCACTGGCAGGCTTTCCACGGTGGGCCCTTAGGGCAGATGAAATTCATCATAGAGAAAGCCCAATAATGAATATGGGAAGGACCGATTTGCACTGCTCGGATACATTGAGTTCTAAATGAACTGTCACCACTCCAGAAAGAGACTCGGGAATCAGTGCAGGCAGCTCTGCTGCTGACTTGCTGCATGACTGTGGGTAGGTCTCTGTATCCCTTCCCACCCTACGCCTGCCTTGTCTATTTAGATTGTAAGCTCTTTGAGACAGGGACCATCCCTCAGAAGGTGTGGATATAAGGACAATTAGGTCCACAATATTGGGTGGGGCCTCTAGGCACTCCTATGATACAGATAATAGTGGTCAGTTAGCTGCACCTGTTTACATTCTCATAATGCAAGAGCAAGAAGGCAACCACCGTAATTAAACGTAACATTTAAATCTACAACCATTCAGAGGAGATACTGTATACAATGCATAATTTGCCTGTGAAACTCAGTGCTAGAAGATACCATGGAGGTAAACTTCAGTAGGAGAAAGGAACCCTAATTCATGCTGGTGATGACAGTTTTCTATTTTGAAGATTTCAAAAGCAAATTTCAGTTGGGTTATTTTGATTTGGGACAGTAACGTATTGGAGACTAGCGGATTTATTTTTTAACTCATTGCGCTCAATGCTGCAACTAAAGTTGAGCAAAGCTTTTCAACCAAGACTTTGGGGGTGGGGGGGACTGTAAAATTAAGATGAGCCAATAACAAAACATTGGTGGACTCAGCACAACAAAGTCATCTTCTTAGCATATGCGCAATGTGCCTCAGATGGCACGTAGCCAGGATTCATCACCAACTTTGGATCATTAGCTTCCGAGGCCCAGCCCGGGTACTGACGTGGAGTGTGACGTGAACGCTGATCCAGGCCCCTCAACACAGTCACCAAAAGTTGTTTCAGCTGGAAAAAGGAAGAAAAAAAATTCAGTTTCATTTTGACATTTGAAAAACAAAATGTTTCGATTCAAAACAACTTGGTTTCAAAATTTCTTTTAATGTTATTTTTAGAAAATTAAAAATGCTGGAAATGGACATATAAAGTTTTGTTTTACATGAACTTTTTTTTTTTTTGGACATTTTTGGACTGTCTCCAGCTACAGGGAATGGGAACCCGGGCTGTCGTTAACAAGCCTTGCTTAATACTTTACATTTCAAATGCTTTAACTATTCTTCCTTTGCTTTTGTATCTTTAATAAAAGGTTAAAAGTTATGTCTAATAGTGTTTTGGCCATGGCATTAGGCAGGCTGGGATCTCTGTGCACCAAACCTCAGACCTTATTTAACGCTGTTGAATGTCAGACAGTAACTGGGTTTTGGCCCTTATATTACATCTACATCAATACAGCGTTTTCTAGGGATTTTAGAGATGGATCTATCATGCTGAAGTAACATTTGCAGACAGGCAATACTCTGTACTAGGGATAATACTGCTGTTCCAAAAGGAGTTCCTTGTTCAGTGTTAGAAGAAAGTGACTTTATAGCCGTGTCAAGGGAAGCCAATCAGTAGGTTAGAGATAGTCACTCTCTTCCCTTTCTCAGAGTACACCCCCTGCCTTTCCCTATTGAACTCACTCTGCTAACAGATATTTTCCAGAGACTTTCTGATCACAGCAGCTTCTCTCCTGCTAGGAAAAGTGCCTCCTGCTGCTAGCAAGAACTAATAGGGACACATCCATGACTGTAACAAAAGAAAGCTTGTAGCACCTAGAGGAGGAACTTGTTACTGCTGTCTTCTGCCAATTAAGTCACCATTAGACATGGATTGCTGGGAGCGAGAAGGGGAGGGAGCGCTCTTCGTCTGCGCAGAGGATGTCACCAAGCATCCTGGCTGACACCACATTGAAAACACCGTCTCACCTTGGACCTTTTTGTCAGCATCAGCCTAGCAAGGAAGAACTCAATGGGGACAAGCACAGCTTAGCAGAGTAAAAGCCTGGATGGGGAGAGGAGAGAAAGAGGGGTGCTCGCTTCGTAAGCTGGCTTTTCGAGAAGGCTGTAGGAATCAGCATTCATTGGTTCAGTTTCAGGGGCTGGCTCAGGAGGGAAGAGCAACACATTCCAACATTTACCAAGGAATGCCCCAACCTAGCCGGTGAGCACATGGCCGCCAAAAGCGTCGGTGCTGTGATCTGATTGCCAATGATGGACATAAACCAAATATCCAGCCAGACCGTCTTAAGCTATCTGGCGATGGCTCTGGGCGGCACTGCCATGATGATGATGAGGATGAATCACTAGCACCCTCTCCACCACTCCTTTCCTATCACCAGCTCCGTTTGTGCATGACGTAAGCACATTCTCTGGCATCTCCATGACAACCTACCGTGGTGTGACAATGGAAAGAATCACAGTCACTCTCTTCTTACACTCATCAAGGAATTCTACTAGAGCAATATTATCCCGAAAGTGACTCTGCTTTTCTCTTTCCTTCGCTGAAGAGCCCTGGCCAAAGTGCATGTTGTGTATTCTTCGGGCTTGTATTCCCCCATTCCATGGCAGTCCCCATCCCAGGACGGCTGTGACTCACTGGCTAGAGCTAGATATGGAAGCCACCCCACCAAGACTTCGGAAGCTGCCCAACCCACTGAGGTGGCTGAGGAGCAAGAATTTCCTGAGGAGCCTGCGTAGAGACTGGGGTCTTTAGCTAACATTCTTCCTACTATGGGATGAGAACTGGAGATGTAACACTGATGCCCCTGGGTGGGTCATGGGCAGGAGGGATTGAACCTGGGACCTCTTGACTTGAATTCATGAACCTGTGTGAAAAGACACTGCTCTGTTAGCCAAGGCTGTAGCAGGCTCATCAACCACTATCCGGCCTACCCACCACTAGACGGAGACAGAGTGCCACACAGAGCAGGCACGGCTTACAGAGAATCCCCCTAAGAGCTGTCTAGGAAGGGAAATCTATCATGCAGAGACTTCGGTGGCAGACAGGGAGCGTGACTTTCCCATCACAGAGGCTGAGAAAACAAGGGAGCACTGGGATTGCTACCTGGGTGCTGGGCTTCACAGTTGGAGCTTCACACTTCGAGCTGCAAGCAGTGATAAGAAATGTATCTTCTCCTCTAACCAGAGCCTCCTGGTGGGACTTCATTACCTAGTCTCCCCTCCATCCTCCCCTGGAGCCTTCAAGGGGAGAGGATCTCTTCCTCCCACATTTGGGTCATAGTCCCCCGTGACTAAGTGCAGTACTTGCTTCTGCTCAGATCTCTCTCAAACATCAGCAGCAGCAGCAGTATGCAGTTGACATGAACTTTGTTTTCCAGTAGCATGTACAGTCCTGAACAGCGGTGGTGAAACTGATGGAATCCTATTAATTTCTGTGTGAAAGAGCCCTAAGCAGCAACAGAGGCACAGGCTCTGCCTGCATGCTCAGGAACTCAGCACCCTGAAGCTGCTTTAACTTACCATGGGACCCAAGCCAGCCTCGAGCAGCCCCAGGGAACAAGGCAACATAAAGGTGACATACAGCCATTTTTCCTTATACTCCATCACTGGGTCCTGTGCTGAACAGCCAAAGCTGAGGATTAAATCCTTGGGGTCCTGTTACTAAGCCTGCCAATAAAGATCGCCTCGGATGATGATTTTTGTGGTGGTGGTGGTGGGGGGGGGAAATCGAACAACTAGCAATAAAATAGCAGGATAAGGAAACAGGAGCTCCCATCACATGGGTCCCCAAGCAGCTGTGAGAACAATGTTCTAGAACTCCCACGCTGATCTGCAGTCACAATGGGAAGACAACAAAAGGCTCTGAAACCCATTACCAGTTCCCGAGAGATCAAGAGGGATTTCTCCCTCCTATGTTTTGATGGCACATGGAGGATTGTGACTTGGAGCCAGAAATGTAATCCAGTCCCTGGTAATTTATTAGTCACCATGCTGAAGAGGAAGCATGATCTAGCAGCTAATGCTCATGCATGGGTGTCAAACGTCTGGGTTCTAATCCCAGCTCTGCCACAGACTCTGTCTGGCCTTAGGCAAGATGCTTTGTTCCAAATTTCTCCATGGGCATAATACCTTCCTTAGGGCCTGGTGAGACCAATGCATGTTGGCAAAGGTGCTCTGAGAGCCCTGGACAGCTTAGAGAAGGGCAGCGTGAAGCTGCACAATAAAAAAGAAGAGTGGGAATGATCATGAAAAGAAATCAGCTCTATTGTTATGTAACCTCATGGCATAGGTGCCGACTCCGTGGGTGCTCCGGGGCTGCAGCACCCATGGAAAAAAATTGGTGGGTGCTCAGCACCCACCGGCAGCTCCCCATGGCCCCGCCTCGCCCCCCTGCTCCAGCTCACCTCCGCCTGCTCCGCGAGCGCACCACCACCTCCTGGTTCTCACCCTCCCTCCCAGCGTTTGCGCCACAAAACAGCTGATTCGTGTGGCAGGCAGGGAGGAGGGGGGACATGGCGTGCTGGGGGAAAAGATGGGGCCGGGGCGGGGATTTGGGGATGGGATCCAATAGGGGCAGAGAGGGGGCAGAGTTAGGGTGGGGACTTTGGGAATGGGATTGGATGGGAGCAGGGCCAGGGGCGGGGAAAGGGGCGGGAGGGCACGGGCACCCACTGGCGCCAGAGAAAGTTGGCGCCCGTGCCTCACAGTCATGTTCTCGATAGGCTGGCACAGCCAGGCCCAGGACCCCAGATCATCACATTGGCATGAGCTCAAAAAGCAGCAGAGCCTCAGAAAGGCAACTCCCCTTCTCCTCCTGGTGTTGCTTTACACAGTGCTTCTGTTTTCTTCTCTCCTCTGCCAGAAAGTAGTATCCCCTCGCCAGGACTTGCTTCCTGACACAGGGGCCTACGCATCATCTGTGCGGAATCACGCCGCCATTTAAGGGCCAAGCCAAGAAACACAGACTCCTCCAGACAGCCCAGGAATGCGATGACACTCGTTTGCAGACAGACATGCAGTGCTGCCAGCCCCAAGTGTTCAAATGTTCTGAGTCAGGGCCCCCAAAGCATGAGAGCATTTTTCAAAAATCTCATGAGTTTTAAGCCAATCAACTTTGGGTTCTTTTTGATGATCTTCTAGCTTCTGAGCCATTAGGGCTGCAATCAGGTTACACTTCCAAGCTTTCTTCCACGTGCTTGAGGGCTAGAAAATGTTATTTTTTTAAAGGTTGGCTGAGATTCTCCTCTAATCACATGACTCCAGGAGCTAGAACTTTAAGGAAAGCATCAGCTCTTGAGAGAATCTTGATAAAATCATGAGAATTAGCAGCTCTGCCCAGGCCCCACACCATGCACTCCCTGGGCCAACCCAAAACGAACTATGTTCCCTTTCTTCCTGATAGCACAGATATGTAGAGGAATAATGGAATTGCCAGATTGGATCAGATCAATGGTCCATCAAGTCTAGTATCATGTCTCTGACAGAGACCTGTCCCATCTGCTTCAAAGGAAGATACAAGTAAGTTTATTCCTAACCAATGAGTTAGAAATTAGCTCCTGCTCGGAAGCAGAGGGTTGATATCCGTTCCAAAACTCTTAAAGCAGTAAGGAACAAGCAGAATAAACTCGGGCTGTTCTTGTTAAACAAATAAGTGTCCATTCTCTTTCTGAATCTGGCTAAGTCCTTAGTCTCAATGACATCTGGTGGCAATGAATTCCACAGGCCAACTGTGAGCAAGTATTTGGTAATTTCATATTTCCTGCCTTTAGTTGATTGTCCCCGGTTAACATTAATTACAGTCCATGGATCTCAGTATTGCCTCTCTGCAATCTTTGAGCTCCTATTATCAGGGGAAGAGGAGGGAAGGACATTCCAGTGTTGAGTATCTTCCCCATATAGAATGTAAACTTTTTATCACTTTCATTACATGGCATCTTTCACCCCAGAGGATCCCCTGACTCTGCAAGATAGAAGAGCAGCCATCTGGTCCCAGGGCAGAGCAGTCCCTCTAACTACCGACATCAGATCTCTGCAGCCCCAGAAGCTGAGATCTGTAGTAAGAGGGACAGCTCAGGGCGGGTGGAGTTGTACAGAAGAATATGCTGGGCGAGGAGATTTATTTTTCCCTTGGAGATTCAGGTTTGGAGGGTAACTGACCCCACCTCTCTCCAGGGGGCTAGAAGGGATGGTGTCAGGGGGTGAGGGGCAGATAGGAGTTCTTCTAGCTCAATAATCCTTCTGTGGGGCACTGGTACCCATGTTCATTACATACTCTGCCTCCACAGGAGGTATTTTTGCAGGGATACAAGCGATTGGTTTGAAAATTCACACTTCTGCCCTGTTAAATAACGTTCAAACATACTGCATGTTTCCATCTAGCCTAGGCATTCTCCTAGAGCTGCAAGGATGCCCGGTGTCCCGGAAGCTGCAAGAATGTCCGCTTTTACCTATTGCCGGGTGAGCAGATTTTGAGTCAGCTGCTGGCACATAAAAGGGAGGCTGCTTTATTGTACAGCGGGGAAACGTATACTTCTTCTCTCCGACTGAACTAGAAAAATAAGCCCAACAGGACTTGTTCACACATTCAGAGAGTTAAAAACCAACCACTCCAGCGTTCTCGGCCCAAGCCCAGCTTTCAGCTGCCAAGGACAATAACAGAGATAACTACAAGAATGATTGAAGAGAGGGGCTTACTGTGGCGTGCCTTAAATAACAGGGGTCGCTAGTTACCAGGGTTAGAAGGATGGTTTCATGATTAAGCATTGGATTAGGAAACAGAAGGTCTGGGTCCAATTCTCAGTTGTGCCACAGACTTCCTGTAGGGCCATAGGCAAGTCCCTGAAGCCTAATGTACTGGAGGCCTGGCTACACTTGCGAATTACAGCGCATTAAAGCAGCCCCGGGTGCCCTAGCTCACTCCCCATCCACACTGGCAAGGCACGTAGAGTGCTCTGGCTCCAGGGCTAGAGCGCTCCTGGTACTCCACCTCAGCGAGAAGATTAACACTTGGTGACCATTGGCTGAAATGCCCAGGTGTCAGGGTGAACGAGGTGTTGCATTACTGCGCTCTGATCAGCCTCCAGAAACGTCCCATAATCCCCTTAAGTCAAGTGACCATTCTTGTCATTGTTTTGGCATCACTGCAGGCATGCCGTGCCCTTTGAAAGCTCCATTTGACAGCCGGCTGCTTATCTGCTCAGAGACAAAGCAACCATTACTGTGGAATGCTGGGGGGGAGAGAGAGGGGCGGTGGGGGGGTCTGCTGCTGTCTGAACTTACAAGACAGCACGCTGACATGCTCTCAGCCTGCCAAAAATCCACTCTCTCTCCCCCCACATACACACACCACACTCCCTGTCACACTCCACCCATCCCCACCATTTGAAGAGCACGTTGCAGCCACTTGCATGCTGGGATAGCTACCACAATGCACTGCTCTCTGTGGCCATTGCAAGAGCTGCTAATGTGGCAACGCCAGTGCCTTTGCAGCTGTCAGTGTGGACAGATTGCAGCGCTTCCCCCACTGCGTTCTCCGAAGGCTGGTTTAACTCAAAGTGCTCTACATCTGTACATGTAGCCATGCCCTCAGGGTTTTTTTAAGTGGTGTAACCAGTTTGATTACAGGTCTGCTTTTCTGCTGCTGTGCAGTACAACCCCTACTCCGAACACAGTTCTGCTATTACAAAGGTACCTTATACTCATACAGCTTATTCCCCTTCCCACACAGGAATAAATTCCTGCAGAAATAAACACCTTTATACCAGTATTACTGAGCTCATACTGGGTGGGTTCTTGTACTGCGTTAGCTATCCGGGTCTAGTTAATGCAGCCGTACAACTTTGTGTGGGGCCAAGACCTGACTCCTGTCTGTGTATCAAGTCCCCTCTTAGAAAACGTGATTCATAATCTTTAATTTCACAACCCCTGTGTCTGTCTTGTCCATTGAGGCCTGGTCTACACCTAAAACTTAGGCTGACCTAGCTACGCCGGTCAGGGCTGTGAAAAATGAATACCCCAAGAGACGTGTTAAACTGCTCTACGCCCCGGTGTAGACAGCGCTAGGTCGATGGAAGAATTCTTCTGTTGACCTAGCTACCGCCTCTTGGAGAAGTGGATATACCACAGCAACAGACAAGCCTCTTCTTTACAGTTGTGCCACTGTAGAGCTTCTCATGTTGCCATCCCCCTAGACTTCAGGGCAGGCGTTGTATAAACACATACAGTAGTGAGAAAACGAGTTGCTAACACAATGGGTCCTAGCCTCAGTTGGGTCCTTTCTGTGCTAATGGAATATAAAATAGAGGCCGCAGAGGTTCCGTCGAGGAAGACGGCTCCTTATATGGTGCGGCTGAATGACGTGAAGTAGCTTAAATCGGTCCCCTTCTTAATGAGTAACTGTAGCATAAATCTAGTAAAAGGATACATTTCCTGGACCAGATCCTCAGATGGTGTAATCGGCACAACTCCACTGGCTTCGCTGGAGCGCTGCTGTTATACACCAGCTCAGGATCCAGCCTCCCGTGTTCCCCGCTTTACAAATTCCCATGGTAAAGCAATTGCAGCTATAGGTGTGCATGTGTCTGCAAGGAAAGCTCCATGGGAAACTCAATTTGGGAGCAGCCTGGTGATTACTACAAGGAATAATCCTGTTGAATGGCACACACTGGGGTGAAATTACTTTCTGTCAGATCTTTTGTGTGCTGAAGCTTGCTGCAAATGAATATTTGATTGGGTTAACAACCCCGATGGAAGAAGAGATTTATGCTACAGTGTTTGCACTGAATAAAATATGGGATGCCTGCTTGTCAAGGAGACACCGTGGGATAGAAAGGAAGAATAGATCATCATCTCTCTGTGCTGTGGTGGAAACTAGAATTCCTTTTATAGCTTCCTGGCCAAAGCTGGGTTAGTTTAATTGGGGAGATCTTGTTTTACAGAGCCATTAGCAAGTGCTTGCCCATCAGGATTCTAGTAAACAGACCCTCATAAATATGTCCATGGGCTTAACCGCTCCTCCACTTGCCAGCGACACATACCTTGTTGCACGGTGGGCGGGAGGTGGACTCTAGGGGGAAAGTGCTGAAGTCCTGCCATTATACTTCTCCTTCCAATGCAGAGTAGATTATTTGAAAGCCAATATTTCCCCGTTCCCCCATAATAAACCTATTGTTGGACTAAAGAAAGTCACTCATATATGCACACTCCCAGGTCAGTGTTGGATTTTGGAAGGAGCACTGGGGAACCTCGTATTGGATGGGCTGGGGCAGGCTGTGTGCGCCGTGCCAGATTTCGGAAGTCCCAGGGCGTAGAATGGTTGCCATTTCGGGGTGTATGTTAAAAGCTGTGCTGAATGTACTGAATGTGATTATCCAATTTGTATGCCTGTATCATTTCTGTATCTGAAGTTAGGAATATTAACTATGTATCTGTATTTCAAAGTATCTGTGTTACTTTGGGTGTCACCCCCAACCAGCGCTTCAGATACAACAATGGAAAAGCCAGAAAGGGCTAATGGACCATTAGCAGAGACAATGGGATGTGAAAGAGCTTAGTCTTCCTGTGGACACTGGAGACAGCTTACGAGCAATGGCTGCCATAGCCATGCAGAGACACGGGTCCGAATCACCTGGTATGGGATACCTCTCCTCCCCTTTTGAAATGTCAGTGGTTTTCCACTAGAAGACAAAGGGTTCCTGCCTTAGGGTATGTCTACACTACCCACCAGATTGGCGGGAAGTTATCGATCCATCAGAGATCAATTTATCTCGTCTCGTCTAGACGCAACAAATCAATCCCCGAACGCTCTCCCCATCGACTCTGAAACTCCACCGCTGCGAGAGGCGGAAGCGGAGTCAACGGGGGAGCGGCAGCCGTCGATCCTGAGCCGTGAAGATGCGAAGTAAATCTATCTAAGATACATCGACTTCAGCTACACTATTCTCGTATCTTAGATCGATTTCCCCCACCCTCAGTGTAGACCAGGCCTTACACAAGAGCTATATAAGGCAGGGGAGTGACATCACAGGGGTTCTCCTCTGCCTCCCCACCCAAAGAGACACTGGAAAAAACACCTGGACGCAAGAACTGAACTGAGGGGAGATGGGTTGAACCCAAGCTGGAAGTGCGTCTACCTCGTGAGTAATAATAACTGGGGTCTCAAGAGGGAGACCAGTGCATCTGCCTTTCAAGACTTTCAGTAATCTGTCTGCAACAGAACCTAGGGTGAGAAATACTGTTTGTAACCAATTTCTTTACTGAAACTAGCTTAGACTATGTGTTTGGTTTCATTTGCTTAGTAAGCTGCTTTGTTCTGTCTGTTATCTCTTATGTTCACTTAAAATCCACCTTGGGTAGTTAATAAACTTATTTCTTGTTTATAATAAAACCCAGTTTATGCAATTTCTAACTGGGGGCGGGAGAAGTGTGCACATGTCTCTTCACATTGAGGGAGAGAGCGCATTTTTATGAGCTTGCACTGTGCAGATTTCTCTATGCAGCACAAGACAGTATTCTTTTGGGGTTATCTCCCAAAAGGGGTGTGCACGTGAGTGTTGGGGGAATCATCTCACCCAGAGCCAACTTCAGTCCGTGACCGCAGCGGGGTGTGGCCCTACCTGGGTGCGTGCTGCAAGAGGCCGGAGAGCCTAATTCAGCAAAGCCGGGAGAGGGAACCCAGGCTGGTGGAGCAGGAGGGGCTCAGTGAAATCCCAGTACATCAGGTGGCCTCCCAGAAGGGGGAGTCCAACCCGTCACACTCACATTCCGCATTTGGGATATGCACTAGCTCTGCAGTGACCAGCTTTGAATTAGAGTGACAAGAAAGTGTCCATTTGGACTAGCCAAGAGGACTTGCGTTCAAGGTGTGGGGGTCTCCAGTTTGAGACTTCCTTTGAAAAATGTCTGTAAATATGCTTCTAATACCTGGAATGTAAAACAGGACCCCTAAACTTAAATAGACCAACCTGTGAACTCCCAACCAGATGCAATGCATGGGGCAGGGGGCACGCAGGGTCATGTGCCTCCCTCCAGATTTCTGCCTTCCATTTGGCCCTGCTCCCTGAAGTGCTGATGTACCAGGAGCAGGCAGCAGCCAGCCAAGGAGTCAATGGCTGTGAGACAGCCCCTTCTGATGGCAGGGGGAGATCTCTCTTCTGCAGTGATCCTGCAATTTTTGGATGCGCACCCCTCCTCAAGCCAAACAGGCTGGGTGGCCTGCTGAGGTGAGTCAGGGGGTGGAGGTGGTGCTCCCTCCCTGAGCCCAAGCCCCACTGCCTGGGGTTGAAGCCCAGTCCCTGGTGGACCTCCTGAAAGCTGCTTGCAGACCCCCAGGGGCCGTGGACCCCCAGTTGAGAACCAGTGGTGCAGAGAACTTATCTGAATCACTAGGTTTAGCTACACCTATATTTCATGTATATATATATATATATTTACTGTACCTACAGTACTTATTTTTCTAGTATAAAAATGGCACAGTGGCAGCAGGTTACCGTCCATCACACACACACACACACACACCTCTTTATGCCGTGCTTTTTGCCTCTCAATCTGTGGAACTGAAATGGCCCAGGGAGGAGGGAGTGGAGGTCAGAGGGGTTAAGTATTTCAGGAATGAAAGCTTCTCATCCTGACAGCAGAGTTCAAGCTCTTCTGCATTCCTGCTAATGGATCGCTCCTCCAAGACAGGGACAAAACACTATCACCTCGGCCATAAACCAAAAAGGGGTCACTGCAGGTCACTCTGCTGGGATCGCTCAGCGCTTTCCTACTCATCCTGCCTTGCTTTCAGCAGCGAACTGTGGCAGACGGAAAGGTGCTAAAGTCAACATATTGGAGACAATGACTTTTAAGTAACATGCAGTCTTCTCTAGACTATTTTGCACCAACTACGCTTGTTGTAAGCTACATAAGTGACTCCAGTGTCCAGCTCAAGGCTAGTCTTACAGATTTACAGAAAACCATGATTGTCCCATGGGATTTACCATGAAATGATGTGGTGATCCCATTTTGACCCATTAAGTGAAATTCTGGTGAAACCATGAGATTTGTTGGTGTGATCGTTCTTGTGCTTCATGCAATTATGTTTTATCAATCTACACATGGATTTTTCTATTGAGATCATGATAGGTGCAGATTGAAAGCAACGGAAAGCACAGTTCTCTTGTCTCTACAAAACCCCAGCCTAAATTGTCGCAGTGCAGACTTTTCTGTTACTAATTTGTATTACAGGGCCCTATTGTGCTAGGAGCTATACGTAGATTGTAAACTCATTGGGAAAGGGACTGTTTCTTACTAGACAGACATGAAAGAGGTAGAGAGAGGAGGTATAACATACAAACAGAAAACGGGACACACAGTGTAAGTGACTTCACACAGGAAGTTTGTAGCACAGTCAGGAATTGCACCCAGATGTCCCAAATACCAGGCCCACCACAAGGCCATTCTTACCAACTAAGATGCCTCACCAAGCGAGGATGTGAGAAGGTAATTCTAAAATAACTTCTTGTCACAAAAGTATTTTTGTGGCCGTCACAATTTTTCCACCAGGAACTGAAGTGCGGCCGCCACCTGATTTCAGTACAAGACAATCAAGGTCCATTTTCTTTTTTAAAGGCAGCTTCCATTTTGCAGGATTCAACATTTGCACCCATTGCTTGCATGCAATTGAAGGATGGAAGGAAATCTACATGTTTTGTGCCTCTAGCTACCCGAGGATGGGGACCACTTAGGCAACTGGCGGTGCAAGTATGCCTGTCTACACACAGCTCACTGCTGTGGGGGCAAAATATGAGAGGAAGTTTTGTAGGCCCAAACTATGCCTGCAAGAAGGCAAACAGTGCTCCTGTTCATTGAAAATGTGTGTCTGGAAGACATCAGATAGTGCAGCTTTCCATTACTGCATTGGCTTTGAGCCAACAACCTAGAGGTAATCTGAAATTTTTAATCCACATCAGACTGTGATCTACAAGGTGGTGGAGATTGATTTAGTTGATCTCCAGCATCTGACAGCTGTGATTTTGGAAACAGGCTACAGTGGTTTTGCCAGGAATGCTGCTGTGTGCTCATTGGGATCTCCAGTTTCAGTAGATCAACCAAGTCTCATCACTGCGACCCAACTGCTAACCAAGAGGACTAGCACATCTGCCTTCGAACTGCTAAATAGCTGTTTGCACTTCTGTTTCAATTAGTTAAAATGATCAGTTTACCAAATCTCTACTTATCACGACTGGAAGTCCCAGAGCTCAACTCTGCCTGCAGACACATCTAAAGTGAATGGGATTTGCACTCCTGAGGGCAGAATATAACCAGGTTTGAAGCCTTTTTCAGACAACTTGTTATTTGTATTATGGCAGCACCTAAGAACCCTGGTGTACTGTTGCCAACCCTCCAGGACTGGCCTGGAGTCTCCTGGAATTGGCATCAAACTGCTGGTGACTATTAAAAGCAATCCAGGAGATTTTAACAGGATTTTTAAATAAAATGACATTATGCCGTGGGGAGGGGGGAGGGGGGAATCTCCCGGAATAGCTTCAGTCAGAGTTGGCAACTTGACCCTGATCATGAACCAAGGCTTCCGTGTCCCCTGTACTAACTATACAAACCCATTTGGATTATGCTCAAATATCTTACAACTAGAGCACGCCAGGAAATGATTCCCCCTGAACATTTTGACAAATGGGCTTTCTGGGGTGAGGTTTTTCTCCAAAATTTGCATTTTCAGCTTAAAACCAAAATATTTGTTTTTTTCTATGAAAACCTAAAAAGTTTCAAAGGAAATTTTTGGGGGAAACTTCCTGTTTTGTCAAAACCGCATTTTCTCTGAAACACACCAAGGAAAAAATCTTGACTAGCTCTGCTTAAAACCCAACGTCATGGGGTTCACTCAGGGCTGACGGTGCCTCCTCCTGGTCGCTCTGGGGATTCGCTCGGACAAGGCATTGCATCCTCCTCTAGCGGTGTCCCTCCCGTCAGCCTGTCTCCCTGTGGACCCTGCAGCCTCCTCTTCATGACCCAGCCCTCTGGCTGGGGTAGGAGTGACAAAGTTTTTCCAGGACTCCCAGGCAGTCTGCTGTCCTCTGCCTGGCCAGTGCCACATCCCCCGTGGCTGGTAGGGGAATCCAGTCCCGCCCTCTACAACGGGTTTCAGCTCAGAGACCCTCCAGTCAGTAGACAAGGCCTGCACTGGCCTATCTTGCTGCTTTCCCCTGAGCCTTCAACTTTCCTGGCTTCCCCCTGTCTCTGGGCTCACCAGCCTTTCAACTCCCACTTCTCAGGGAGTGACTGCAGCCTACTTCCCTGCCGCCTCCTTCTGTTGCCAGATACCGGGCTTTATAGGTCCTGCCTTTTCCTGCTCAGCTGAGCCTGCTTCCAATCACTTCCCTGCTCCCTGGCTCCCGCTTCATATGCGGCCTGTGGAGTTAACAGGCCTATCTGGCCACCTTAACCCCTCCCAGTCCTGTGTGGGGTAGAAACCCCGTCACATCCAGTTATAACCAGTTTTGGAAGCCACATAATAGCTTTGCTAGGAAGGATATTTAAGAACATTTCCTGCCCATTACAGCCTTTCATGCACTAAGATTCTTTCTGAAGAGACCCCATCTGTTGCTAACATTAATTACTTGTATTGCAGTAACACCTAAGAGCCAATCATACACCAGGATTCTGTGATGCTAGGCTCTGTACAAACAGAACCAAGACTGTCCCTTCCTCAGACTGCTTGCCAACGCCATTTCAGCCCCACTGATAGTATAACAGAGGCAGGGACTTTTAATTAGGTCTGCACAAATTAGGAATAGGGACAGCAACAGCTGCATGTTTCTGTTGAGGGAAATACATTTTTCAGACGCCTAGGGCAGCAAAAACTAACAGCAACTAGACTTCTCTCCTGGTGTCTTCTTCGGCTATCCCTCAATGCGGGGATGATGTCTGCCAAGGGGGTTCATTGGTGAATTTTGAAGTGGCTGAGGAGCCCAATTCTTGCAGATTTTCCCACAGAAGTGACAGGTGTAATCTGGGAGGAGAGGTAGTTGTTGGCTGCAGTGTTGTGCCCTTTCTTTCCTCCTTTGTCGCTTCTATGTCTCATGAGCACGTCTGTTCTCCTCAAAGTGAGCTGGTGCTTGGTGTATGATGTGGTGCCACCGTGTGCTGCTCCACACCGAGTCCTTCCCGTTTGTTGGTTTGATGCCTCCCCTTTTAAGCTGTACTTTCAGTACATCTTTGAAATGCTTCCGCTGCCTCTGTGAGCCCTTCTTCCCTGACTTAACTGAGAGAAGAGCACTTGCTTTGGGAGGCGAGTGTGGCCAGCCCAGTGGAGTTGGTACTTCATGACCTGTGCTTCCACACTGCTGATGTTGGCTGCAGAGAGAACGTTGATGTTAGTGCGTCGGTCTTCCAAGCTGATCCTGAGAATCCTCCTGAAGCAGTGCTGCTGGAACCACTCCAGCCGCTTGAGATGTCATTGATAGATTACCCAGGTCTTATACCCATAGAGAAGGGTGGGGATGACAACTGCCTTGTAAACCAAGATCTTGGTACCTGTTTGTAGATCCCTATCATTGAAGACTTGTTTAAGTATTCTTCTAAAAGATGTGCTGGCACAGTGGATCCTGTATTCAATTTCTGTGTCAACGCTGGCTGTTTGGGAGAGTTGGCTGGCAACGCATGGAAAATGGTCTACATTTTTCAGGGGTTCTCTGCTGATGGTGATTTGTGGAGTATGAAGAGTAGTTTGTGCAGGTGAGGGCTGGTAAAGTACCTTGGTTTTCCTGATGTTGAGAGAGACAGAGATCCAGGCTGTGATAGGCATCTGCAAAAAGATTTAGGGTGCTTTGCAGGTTGGCCTCTGTGTGTGCAAGAATGAAAGTCACCTGCATACTGAAGGCCAGTGATGCCAATTCTCGTGATCTTAGATTTTGTTTGGAGATGTCGAAGATGGAAGAGTTGGCCATCCATACGACACTCAATCCCGATTCCATCAGGGAGGTGGTCGTGAATGAGAATCAGGATCTAGGCCAAGTAAATGGAGAAGAGTGTTGGAGCAATGACACAGCCCTGAGAATGGTGAATGGTTCGGTTTCTGAGCTGTTGCACAAAATGGTGGCAGTCATCCCAACATGGAGTAGTCTGATGATGGAAATGAATTTCTGTGGACAGCCAAACCTACACAGCACCTTCCATAGGGCATCACGGTTGATAGAGTCAAAGGCCTTGGTTAGGTCAATGAATGCCATGAATAGTTCCTGGTGTTGCTCTCTGCACTTCTCCTGAATCTGTCGTGCCACGAAGATCATGTTGGTTGTGCCTCAGGATGGCCTGAAGTCACACCATGATTTGGGAAGGAGTTCCTCGGCAAGAGGAAGGAGGCAGTATAGTAGGATCTGGGCAAGAATCTTCCCTGCGACAGAGAGGAGAGCAATACCTCTGTAATTCCCACACAAAGATTTGTCCCCTTTTTTGAATATTCTAACAATGCTGGCATTCTTAAAGTCAGGTGGAATTTCTTCACGGGTCCAGATTCCATCGAGGAGATGGCAAAGTTTGTGCTAGAGCATTGTTCTACCAGCTTTAAAAACCTCAGCTGGGATGCCATCTGGGGCTGGTGCCTTGTGATTTTTTTTCTGAGAGATGGCACACACATCCTCAGAAGATGGGGGATCAGCTAGGTGTTCCATTGCTGAGCATTGTGGAATAAACTCAAGGTACTGATACCTCATTATCTAGGGCTTTAGCTTAGTTAGAAAAAATGCCCAAGCTCCCAGCTACACCACAAGATCGCTTGAGACAGCTGTATTTGTAGCACTGGCATGTCATTAGAGCAACGAGGTGAACAAGTCCTAAGGCGAGAGCATGCCAAAATGGCCTTTCTCCAGGACCCTTTTAGTCTAGTACATGATCAGACATTATAATTCAGTCAGTGCAGACCAGTGTATTTTGTGAAGTCTCAGTAACACACAGTAGCTCTGCTATTAATTTGCTGAGAAAAGAAGAGAGCCCATGGCATTGGTGGGTGCATTATGAAGTATGCAGATTAGCACCAGGCCCATTAGCAATTTACACTCAGACCAGCTGTAATGGGAAGAGAACAGTGCATAGGTAAGAGTACAGCTTACTCCTGCAACATCAAGCCCTGTCTACAATGAGACTTTGCCTAACTTTGCATTTACACAAGTGCAAACTGCTATGAAGGACGAACAAAGCCTCAGTGGGCACTGGTAGAACTTACCCTTGTTTGCATGGTTCCATCAGTCTATAGTGTTTCACCCTCCTTACACAGGGGTACAGTGCGACTGCAATAGCCAGCAATTCTAGACAAGGCCTGAAGTCTCAGCTCTTAGAAAAGAGCTTCTTTAAACCTGCCAAAGGTTGCCATAGAAGTGACTCTGGCATTGCCGCTAACCCTCCTCTGCTCCTGTCCACACGCAAAACCCTCTCATCCACTTGAGAAAGCTGGCCTGGCTGGAGGTACAGAGGCTGCTTTCACGAGTGCTGGTAACTCACCCACTTTGCCGCAAGGAATCAAACTAAGTCACTCAAAGTGCAGATGGTCCTCCAAGATCCCACAATTCCTCCCCATATTCCCAGAAAGACAGACAAGTTCTCTCCCTATTCACTAGGAAAGAATCCAAGAATGGCTCAACTTACGGCAGCACAAAGAACCATGAGACATGTTTCCCCCCAGAAATTCATTTCCATCATCAGCACCAGTGAGGCACAGTAACTTGGGCAGGGCTTTGCAACATGCCTGCTTGCCCCTGGGCTGACTCTGCAGTGAAGACACACCCTAACTGAATGGGTACCAATTAGGTCACCACTCACCAATAAAACTCCTTCAGGAATTCCTGTTAACTTTCTTCACCCCATCCTAATTCACCGCTCCAAGTAGATTTCCAGTCATTTTTGTCCCTTTCTACCCACCCACAGGTCATAATGTTTCTGAGGTGTTTGTGAATTGTCCCAGAGCTTCCTTCGCTGGGGAGCCCCTTGTGAAGTTAGCTATGGGATTCGCCATTTAGCCCAATGACACGACCAGCTATTTGAAGACACTGATTAGGATTTGAAGTGAACTCCCATTACCTGAACCAGTTGTAAATCCAGGGCACCCCACAATGAGGCTTCAGCCATTCAGGGTTTTTTTAATCTTCTCTTAATCTCCAGAAAAGAGAATCATTGTCTTAGCAACTCAGGGTATTTGCATGATAAGACTTTTCCTGAGTGACTTCCACTGCAGATGACAGCACTCCAGAGGCCGCAGCTATACCAATAAGACAGCTCACACAACCATCATGTAGCAGACTCCAGGGGAGGACAGCCCAACTGTGAGATTGCCAGGGTTTTAGTAAGCCAAGGGCATTGCATTTTTACCATGAAAGAGGGTTGGAATGTAAGGAATCCAGCTTTGTAAACCAAAGGCTATTTTTAAAAAGATAGATAGCTGCTAATATTACTGTACTGATTTCAGGTCTCAGCATATATCCAGCAAAGAGACATCTAACTCTAAAAGGCTACCCAGTACGGCAAACACCTTTACTAAACGTTTACTTGACAAAGAGATTAAAATTGGATAAACTCAAATTGTAAAAACATAAGAACAGCCATGCTGGGCCAGACGAAAGGTCCATCAAGCCCAGTATCCTGTTTTCCAACAGTGGCCAATGCCAGATGTCCCAGAGGGAATGAACAGAACAGGTAATCATCAAGTGATCCATTTCATTGCCCATTCCCAGCTTCTGGCAAACAGAGGCTAGGGACACCATTCCTGCCCATCCTGGCTAATAGCCATTGATGGACTTATCCTCCATGAATTTATCTAGTTCTTTTCAACCCTGTTATTGTCTTGGCCTTCACAACATCCAATAGCAAGGAGTTGACTGTGCGTTGTGTGAAAAAATACTTCCTTTTATTTGTTTTAAACCTGCTGCCTATTAATTTCATTTGGTGGCCCCTAGTTCTTGTGTTATGTGAAGGAGTAAATAACACTTCCTGATTTACTTCCTCCACACCAGTCATGATTTTATGGACCTCAATCATATCTCCCCTTAGCCGTCTCTTTTCTAAGCTGAAAAGTCCCAGTCTTATTAATCTCTCCTCATACAGAAGCTGTTCCATACCCCTAATCATTTTTGTTGCCCTTTTCTGAACCTTTTCCAATTCCAATATATTCTTTTTGAGACGGGGTAACCACATCTGCACATTGTATTCAAGATGTGGGCGTACCAGGGATTTATATAGAGGCATTATGATATTTTCTGTCTTATTATCTATCCCTTTCTTAATGATTCCCAATATTCTGTTCGCTTCTTTGACTGCCGCTGCACATTGAGTGGATTTTTTCAGAGAACTACCCACAATGACTCCAAGATCTCTTTCTTGAGTGGTAACAGCCAATTTAGACCCCCCATCATTTCATATGTATAGTTGGGATTATGTTTTCCAATGTGCATTACTTTGCATTTATCAACATTGAATTTCATCTGTCATTTTGTTGCCCAGTCACCCAGTTTTGAGAGGTTCTTTTGTAGCTCTTCGCAGTCTGCTTGGGATTTAACTTGAGTCATTTTGTATCATCTGCAAATTTTGCCACCTCACTGTTTACCCCTTTTTCCAGATCATTTATGAATATATTGAACAGCACTGAGCTCAATACAGACCCCTGGGGGACACCACTATTTACCTCTCTCCATTCTGAAAATTGACCATTTATTCCTACCCTTTGTTTCCTATTTTTTAATCAATTACCGATCCACAGAGAACCTTCCCTCTTATCAAATGACAGCTTACTTTGTGTAAGAGCCTTTTGTGAGGGAACTTGTCAAAGGCTTTCTGAAAATCTAAATACACTATATTCACTGGATCCCACTTATCCACATGCTTGTTGACCCCCTCAGAGAATTCTAGTAGATTGGTGAGACATGATTTCCCTTTACAAAGACCATGTTGACTATTTCCCATCAAATTATGTTCATCTATGTGTCTGACAATTTTGTTCTTTACTATAGTTTCAACCAGTTTGCCTGGTACTGAAGTCAGGTTTATCGGCCTGTAATTGCAAGGATCACCTCTGGAGCCCTTTTTTAAAAATTGGCATCACATTAGCTGTCCTCCAGTCATCTGGTACAGAAGCTGATTTAAATGATAGGTTACAGACAACAGTTAGTAGTCCTGCAACTTCACATTGGAGTTCCTTCTGAACTCTTTGGTGAATACCATCTGGTCCTGGTGACTTATTTCTGTTTAGTTTATCAATTTATTCCAAAACCTCCTCTAATGACACCTCAATCTGGGACAGATCCTCAGATTTGTCACCTAAAAAGAATGGCTCAGGTTTGGGAATCTCCCTCACATTCTTAGCTGTGAAGACTGATGCAAAGAATTCATTTAGTTTCTTCGCAATGGCCTTATTGTCCTTAAGTGCTCCTTTAGCATCTCGATTATCCAGTGGCTCCACTGGTTGTTTAGCAGGCTTCTGATGTAGGTAAAGAAAAATTGCCATTACTTTTTGAGTCTTTGGCCAGCTGTTTTTCAAATTCTTTTTTGGCCTTCCTAATGATATTTTTACACTTCATTTGCCAGAGTTTATGCTCCTTTCTATTTTCCTCATTAGGATTTAACTTTCACTTTTTAAAGGATGCCTTTTTCCCTCTCACTGCTTCTTTTACTTTGTTGTTTAGCCAGGGTGACTCTTTTTTGGTTCTCTTACTAATCTGGGTGTATACATTTGAGCCTCTATTATGGTGTCTTTAAAAAGTTTCCCTGCGGCTTGCAGGGATTTTATGTTCTGTGTGGTACTTTGGATTGTTTCTTTTTAGTTTAGTATGCAATTCTTCCGACACAAGAAGGCACTTAAGCGCATGTTTAAGTCCTGTTGAATTCAATGGGACAGTAAGCATGTGCTTAAATGCTTTCCTGAATTAAGGCCTTTATTAGGACAGGCAGCATGGCCTAGTGGATAGAGTACTGTTTGGGATTCAGGAGACCTAGGTGTTACTCTTAACTCTGCCACTGGCATACTGGGTGACCTTGGACAAATCACAGCCCTGCTCCGTGCCTCAGTTTCCCCATCTGTAAAATGCAGATAATGATACTGATCTCGTTGGTCAAGCGCTTTGCAATCTGCTGATGAAAAGCACTGCATAAGAGCTAGGTGTTGTGATTAACACAGCTCTAAGTTGTCTATACACACTTGCACAGATCAAACTAAAGGTGTTTTTAAACCAAGCCCTGTGACAGTCCGTCAAGCACACTAGAGAATTGGGATTTGGCTACCGTGTTTGGGCTTCTAAGGAGCTTAAGTTGGTTGTGTGTCCTAAATAAGGAGGCATTTGGTTCAAAGGACACCAGCCTTTAGGCCACAATAGGAAGGTATAATGTAGATTTTGAATGGCAATTACTGGCAAAAAGCTGCAGGAGAAGAGTAGTGATTTTCTGAGGGCTGCAAGTGCTAATTATATGCCTACACATCACAGGGTAGTGGCTCTCTCTTATGATGAGAAGGAGGAAAATTGGCAAGTGTAGCTATAGGGCTCCCACCAGCTATTTCTGCCCAAAGGGCCATGTAGGATATAGTATGACAGAGCCCTAATAACAGGGCTGTGCTGAAGGAGGGAATACTTTCAGGGTTTTTCCTTTGAACTTCCAGGTCTGGTAAAGAGCCGCAGGGCATTTCTGGGCAGGGACTGTCACTAACTGCGTTATCCCAGCTTTGTTTGGAAAACTCCCAAATCCTTTGGATCAAGAGTTTCAGTTGTGTGGAAATAAGCAAACTCGTCCAGTCTTTAAAAAAACCCAACAACCCCAAACAATATGGTCTATTGTGCCCGTGGAAAATGCACGTGAGCAGAAAAATAAGATGAAAGAAAACGCAGAGCGAGCTCCTGAAGGCTCCTGCCTGTGAAATGCATCATTACAAAGTGCTCGAGGCCAGCTGATATTTCTGAGAAGGCCACTAGCCTGCCGAACACATCAGGCATTGAACTAGGGTCCTGCCCGAGCTGCTAAAGCTTGAGCTAAAAAGCGCCTCCCCCCCCCCCACAGCTGGGGACCTATTGTGATAGTTGACCCTACACATTTCCCCTGTGAGCTCAATGGTAAAACGTGAGGGAAAGTCCATACAAACGTCCGAATGACCTAGCTCAAGCAACGGTGAGGGGAAAAGGTGAAAAAGCGAGACAGGACTGAATGAGTCCAAACAAAAAGGCTTCCTGCCATAACTCAAGGACTGTGTTCAAACCACGGCTGAGGAAAATATCGAACTACGGAACTGGAAATCTGTGAACCCAAATTGGTGTGTCGGCTATTAGGACAAAATAACAAGGGGAGGGCTATTCCACCATCACTCTTTTGGAGTCCTCAAAGAAAAACTTTGGGGAGAAAGCCTGGTGACTGGAGTGAGTTTCATCATCACGGCTGCCACCCCCACCGCCTTCTGGGATCCAAGACCTTCTTCATCTTGATCCTGAGAGACGTCCTGACCAGACCGGGCCAGACAGAGGGACCCAGATGACATCACCATCTCCACTGGCTCTAGCTGAGTCCCAGCCACCACCTGGGGTGTGAGACGTTGTCATCAGCCCTTCCCCAACCCCCAGTGTGTCCTTTTCCTTCTCTACCCTATTTTCTGTTTCCATGCCTCTCATCTAATAGGAGACTGGCTTAGCCAGACAAGACTGCAGATTTTGCCACACCGCTGTGAGCCTGTGACCAGAAAGAGGCAAATAAAGCAATGCCCTGAACAGCCTGATGCTGGTCCAAGTTTGTCCCCAATAGGCCAATTATTACCATCTTTAATGCCATCTAAAAGACTATCAACCAAGGGCCAGTGGGAGTCCTTCTAAAAACTCTCTCCAGCAACTAGGAACAAGGCATGCTGTTAAAATGAAAGTCTTACTTAATACTTTACACTTTGATGCTTTAACTCTTTCTCCTGCTGTTTTGTATCTTTAATAAAAGGCTAAAAGGATTTGTAATGGTAGGTTTGCCCTGGCACTCAGCAGGCTGAGGTCTCTGTTTCCCAAACCCTGAACCTTGTTTCCTGGTGGGCACCTTTGACGCTTTAGGTCCACCTAGTCCATCTACATTAGTAGACCAGCCTGTAAGACACATTTTTGTGGCTCAGAATCATGTAACACTCATGGCCAGTTGGTTACATTTCTTTTCAAGATAGAACAGATCAGACACTGTTAATGGTGTTCTCAGTACAACAGGTCTAGGGAAGCTGGAGGCCCCATGAACTCTCTCTCTCTCTCTCTCTCTCTCTGTGCACATCTGTTTAGTTTAGTTTGCAGGGTTCTGCCCCACACTGAGAGTGGCTGACCCACCTCCCCCAGATAAAGGGAGCTCGGCTCTCCCGCGCTGAGGTTTAACATACTCCTTAAGTTCCCTAGCGTGGTTACGAGATGCTTGATCCAAGAATCAGACCCTCTGCACCAATATTTAGGGTTAAAGAGGATTTGCACGTTGAGCGCTGTGCTGAGAGCTCACCCCCCAGTGAGTCAGAGTCTGGTGAAAATCTCTGATTGCCCCACTCTTCACTGCATGCTAATTTTGGGCTCAGCCCTGCTTTTCCCTCTTGACACTGTCTTGGTTGAGAATGCCTGGCTCCTGCCTTCAGTTTGTTTAGTTGACTGTAGCCGTTAATCCCCTCTTGGGCTCCATAGCCATGGCAACACAAGCAGGTGGGCATGCGAGGAGCACAAGCAGTGCACCGTTGTGCCCTGAACACCTTGGTGAGTGCAGCAACGGCTGGCTGGGAGGAGCATTTGCATGTCTTTGCTGGTGCCGCCATTTTTTCCCCACTTATCACTTTATTTCGTACAAAAACATTTTAGTAGTTGCCACAGCAGCTGCCTGGGTTCTCTGCACTGAGAGTCTGGGGTGGTCTTAGCCAGATGATCAGTGAATTGCTAATAAGGCGACTTCGTGGATACACTCTTCTTCCAGAGGTCGGGGGTCAGATAACTGTAGGTCTTGGCTTTAGCAAGGTTGCCCAGTGTAGCAGTACAACCCCTAGCTGAAGTAGAGCAGTCACCAATTCCAGCCATCATCAGCAGTTGCTCGGCTGTTTGACAAGCCCAGCTGAAATGCACTGCGAAGGACACTAAGGGTACGTGTACACAGCGAAGACAGAAAGTGGGGGAGGGATAGCTCAGTGGTTTGAGCATTGGCCTGCTAAACCCAGGGTTGTGAGTTCAATCCTTGAGGAGGCCATTTAGGGATCTGGGGCAAAAATCTGTCTGGGGATTGGTCCTGCTTTGAGCAGGGGGCTGGACTAGATGACCTCCTGAGGTCCCTTCCAACCCTGATATTCTATGATTCTATGAAAGAAAGAAAAACCCTGAGGCAACAAGTCTCAGAGCCAGGCCCATGCTACTGGGCTAAAAATAGCAGTGTAGAGGTTACCACGCAGGCTGGAGCTGGGACTCTGCACTCCAGCAAGGGGGTGTAGCTGTATCCTAAGAGAGGATACATTATGTACCCCCCACCTCCAGAAAATCCAAGCCTTCACGCTCAAGCCACATTCTGCTGGGGAAAGCAGGATGGCCTCATGCTGCAAGAACTTTGCTCAAACCCCCATGAATGTGCATGAGCCCTGCCAAACCCAACCACTGCCTCCCAGCTCTTCATTGGATCGGACTCTGGGAAAAGGCTGATTGGCTCCCAGCCAAGCTCTCTTGACTGTCAGGGTATCTGAACCCACAGGGACTAGTTCTCACAAGCTTCACCACTGACTGTCTCTTCAGGCCAGCGTAGCTTTACTGTTGACTGTGCAGAGCTCCCCCATTCACCCCTGTACAGAGTGCCAGTGGATGGAGGAGATCTTATAAAAATGATACCAAACATGGCTTAAATTCGTAGAGAGTATTTCCCGCAGCCCCCCATGCTCCCCTCCCACCCTCAACATAAAAATTCCAGGGGGGTTGAAAATATTTACCAGAGTTCTGCTCCAGACAGCTCTGGCTGAATTTAAGCCCTGATTAGGGTTGCCAACTTTCTAATTGCTGAAAACCAACACCCCTGACTCATCCCTAAGGCCCCGCCCCCAACCCAGCTCTTCCCCTGGGGCCCTGCCCCCCAGTCGCTCCCCCATCCCAGGAAGCTGGTATGATTGAGCAAGATGGTGCTGATGCATGATACTTAGAACAGCATGAGAGATTTAAAAGAATGTTTGTTCTTTGCCTTTTGGAAAACTTTTCTCATACTTGATTCCTTTCTACAAAAAAATTCTGCATAGAAAAATCATATAGAAAAACCCTCTAGCTTTAGGCGCATTCATGAAATGGCTCACTTGTTCTGTAGGTAGGCTTTCCCCACACACCTGCTCAAAGACTTTTTTTATTTTTAAAAGAGAAACCTGATTGCACACTCAAATGAAGCAAACCTAATGAGCAGATTCAATGAGGTATTATACAAATGCATGTTGACATTTAACTAATGTGCATCTATTTGCAATTGTGTCCTAATACTTAGAGCCTATCTATATTAGAAAAGTTCTACAGTCTTAACTAAATTAATTTGAAACCTGTGTCGTTAAATAGGTGATACCCCCTAATGTAGATGCACTTAAACCCATTTAATCCTTGTTTAACATGGAGTAGTAAATTACTAAACTAAACTAAACTGATTTAAGCGAGGATTAAACAGGTTTAAGTGCATCTACATTCAGTGAGAAGTACCACCACCACTAATAGCCAGAAACAAAGTTTAAAAATCTTCCTGTAACTTGGTTAAAAGCCCACCCCCCACCTCTTTTCTATGTGCTATTAGATACAAAAAGGTACAGGAATGTGAGTTTTTCTTGGGGTGTGGGCGAATGGGAAGTTCCACAAACTTAGAAGAAGAACGTTTCGGCTATACAAACAAGAATGCCTTGCTAAAACATAATATCCCATGCATGTATAATGCAACACCTCCTCCCTCTTTACCCTGCCAACTCTTCCTCAGCAAGCCATACTCCTCTCTACCAATAGTTCAGTCAGGAGATGGATCCCACCAAGTTGCTGTGAAACAAACCTGGCAGCATATACAATGCAGCAAACCATTTGCCAGGCTGCAGCTAGCTACCCACCCCATTTCCCATAGTCGTAATCATCGTGTTTCTGTTTTAGACTCTCTAAATTTGGTACAGATGTTATGGCTTCTGGCACATTGTGCACAGTAAGATTTGTTTTGTAGAAATTACATCTTTTTAGGGGTCTAAACAATTCTTTTAAAAGCTGGCCAGTGATTTTTGGCAGGTTAAGAAAGCATTGTATTGTAAATCAAGCTGATTTTAACAATTGTCACTAGAATAAGCATCTGAGACTATTGTTTGAATAGAAATGTATTAATCCGCACTCTTGATAGGTCACAAAAGAAGTAGCCTTGCCCTACTTCCCAAAGATGTGGGGGAAGGGCAGTAACTGGCATTGAGGGGTGCAGGGAGTGTAGGGGCACTAACTAGCATTGAGGGGGAATGCTGCATGTAGTTAGTTAGATAGTTAGTCCCCATTACTACCAGGTCTTGTGTTTTGGGTATTTAATTGTTCTACAAATGCCTCATCCAGCACTAGGGTCACCACCTGGCTGGTATGTGACTGGCCGTTTTTTTAATGGATTTGCCAGTTGCCAGAAAAATAATTTAATCTGCCAGGGTTTTTTTTAATGTGGGTCTAAAAATTTGCATTATTATCACAATACACTGGGATATCCAATGTTCAAAGTTTCTGTGTCCTGCTAAAGATGCTGCAGTGTTCCCCACTTCCGCAGTTTCAGTGATGATAGATCAAAACTGTTGACAATACAGCAGCTGTGTCTCCCCACCAACACACAAGCGCATCACGTGGGTGTTGTGAGGGAGAGGGTTTGAGTCACGCGAGAGTGAGGAGCCTTGAGATGTTATAGATCATATCTAGATGTGTTATCTCTCTAGAGACTGTAAGTGCTGTTGAAGGGGTGGGTACGGAGTTGCCTTGTGGTTGGGGTTTGGGGCTATGGTGGGCTTGCCTTGTGCAGGTGAAGGGTGCTGGGGGTTTTGCATTTTAAAGGTGGCAACCCAATCCACCACCTCCTCATGATTTGGTGGTCTATAGTAGTCCCGATCCATGACATCACCCCTGTTTTTTCCCCTTTGATCTTCACCCAGAGACTTTCAACTGGTCTGCCCCTCACCTCCTTCTGGACTTCAGAACAAGTGTATATATTCTTGGTGTATAATGCCACACCTCCTCCCTCTTTACCCTGCCAACTCTTCCTCAACAAGCCATACTCCTCTCTACCAATAGTTCAGTCAGGAGATGGATCCCACCAAGTCGCTGTGATGCCAATTAAGTCATAATTTGGCTTAATAATAGTACCATCCTTCCCCTGACAATGTTAAGCTTAACTATTTTGTGAGTGGTTCCGCAGTATGGTTAACCCCACGCATTCAAATATCATGAATTGCCCCCTTTCCTAAAAAAACCCATGAAATTGTAAGGAATGATACATTTTGGCTTTTTTTTCCTTCTGCATTTTGGGGTTTTAGGGTTTGTGTTTTCAAGCTCTTATCTGCAGTTCTGAGGGCTGGAAACTTACTCCTTTGTAAATGAGAGGTGAGGTTCCCATGTGATCGCGTGGTTCTAGGAGATGGAACTTTAAGGAGAACACCAAAGACTACAAAATCACCAGAGCTGGCAAAGCTGGCTATAGTTACAGTACCTGGGTCAGTTCAAGCAGCTTCTGTCGCCTGCCGGTCAGAACAGCTAGCTCCTGAGCCATCGTTCAAGGCTCTTTCTCGACATCTTGTCCTGATATGACACTTAACCAGATTATAGGGTGGGGGGAGTTGAAGGCTGGGGCTGCACTTAAAATTTTTGCTGCTATTATAATGTTAGTTGGGGGGGGGGTGATTTTTTTTACGATACTTTTATACTGGAAAAAGCCCTAGTGTGGATGCAGTTACACCAGCAAAAAGCTGCTTTTGCTAGTATAGCTTATCTCATTTGGGGAAGTGCTGTAGGCGATACTGCCAAAAGCTTGTCACAATATGCTGGTTCTCCAGGAGGTAAGTTTGCTGGTACAGCTATACAGGTGTAGCGGAACTTTTCCACACCTTTGCTAGGGTAGGCTAGGCCTATGTCTCCCTACAGTACTGCTTTCTGTGAACTCAGCATAGGTGGTGGCTTGTGACTTTTTTGACAGATGAGGCACAAACAATTAGGGGGCTGGGGCACATGACTTACAAGGAGAGGCTGAGGGAACTGGGATTGTTTAGTCTGCAGAAGAGAAGAATGAGGGGGGATTTGATAGCTGCCTTCAACTACCTGAAGGGGGGTTCCAAAGAGGATGGAACTAGCCTGTTCTCAGTGGTACCAGATGACAGAAGAAGGGGTAATGGTCTCAAGTTGCCATGGAGGAGGTCAAGGTTGGATATTCGGAAAAACTTTTTTTCTAGGAAGGTGGTGAAGCACTGGAATGGGTTACCTAGGGAGGTGGTGGAATCTCCATCCTTGGCTGGGATGATTTAGTTGGGGTTGGTCCTGTTTTGAGCAGGGAGTTGGACTAGATGACCTCCTGAGGTCTCTTCCAACCCTAATCTTCTATGATTCTATGATAAATCCCAGCATAATTATTTCCACTTCTGCCCAATATATAATTTAATAGCTATTAAAAGCTTACTTTATTTATAGTGAAGATGCAGGTGGACCTGGGAGCTGGAGCCACCTTTGTCCGCGGTTGCTAGCTTGGCCCATCACATGAGTCCTGCCCCGTGGGAGAGGGGGCCAAGGAGGTACAGGGCACAGGCCCCATCCTCACCCCCTGAAAACCTCTGCATCCAAAGCCTAATTGCTCCAGTCCTGCCCTGGCCTTACCAAGCAGTGATTACCATAGCAACGCCCTTATAAAGTGACTGCTGGGTGTAGTAAATTGGAAAGGTAGCTCCTTAAGGCACTATTAGCTATGCCAAGATTTCAGTCTCAAGCAAGGGTTCCATCCTTCAAACTCCCTGGTATTGCATTTTGCTGCTCGAGTGAGTTGGGACATGTAAATCAAACCACCGTTTGTCCTTAAATCTGTACACATTTATCAATTGAAATAAAAGAAGAATATGCAAAAGGTATTGTGTAGCTTTTGGGCCTTCTCCCGGTCCTGGGCTGACAAACTGCCCCCATTCAGCGTGCGGCTCCCAACGCCATCTTCCTGATCCAGAGGCTGGTAGTACAACCCTGCTGGTCTAGTTCCATTCTTTGGCCTCTTCAACTCCCTTCCAAATTATTTCATGAGTTTCCAGGGCATCTTTTTCATCATAGCACTCCTCCGCCATCTAATCTGCCCTGCTAGAGTTTACGCCTCGGTATTATTACAGCATCCCACTGATAAGCAAAATATTTCACTTTGAAACTGAACGACGTCCCCCATTATGACTCTGCTTGGTGGTAAGTGCGACTTCACAGAGCGCTGATGAACAGTGGTGAAACGCAGCCTTTGCCCTCTGGCTGGTTATCAGTGTAAATGCAGACTGTAGCCAAGTAGATAACAGAAATGCCCAAAGCAGAGGGAATAAGGAAATGATTAATGGCGGGGCGGGGCGGGGTGGGGTGGGGGGGGGTGGGGGAAGACCAGGACCATGTGAGATGGTGTCCAAGGTCAAAAGGGGAGTTGTCAGAGCTCTCTAAGGACAATGAAAGCTTTAAAGGAAGAAAAATTCAGCAGGCTTCAAGTCAATACTTTTGCTGCTAATTGTTACTAAATTCCCACAGTATAACTAACATGTGAACTTCATTTACCCAGAACCCAATATTGAGCCTGAAAACTGCCTAGTCAAATGCATTGGCTGAACACACAATGAACACTCCCTGTATAACCATCCATCCAAAACCAGCCTGGCATTGGCTGAAGCACTGCTGTTCAACACAACTGCCTTGGATTGTAACTGTCCATGTGCCTCCCAGTCTGTTGCTTTCACGTGCATCTCTCGACTCGGGCAGCTGTTTCATTGTGTACCGCACACATTTACAGCAGTCCAAGCATGTGCAAATGTCACTGGGATTCCCGGTTTACTGAATTGTGGCTGAGTTCCCCAGCTCCTCGGGCCCCCCTGTTTCTGCTGCAGATGCCGTGTTACTCAGCTCTGCTTGTCTGCACCTTTGCCTGAGTGCTCTTCACTGGAAACATGCATCTTTTCTTCTTAACCACCTGTCGCTCATTCAGGGAAGTCTTGGGCATTGCTTGCTTGGTTCTTAAATGCCATTGACTCATCCCTACAAAGTCTGGAGTCGTTTTGTTAGTAACTAAAGCTCCCCGTCTTCTTTGTTTCGTCCATGAGGTCTCCTGCCCTTCTCTTCCTAGGTTTGTCCTTTCAGAACTGGGAACCAAGCAAATGCCCGTCTCACCCATGACCCTTTAGATTGCTGGCACGTAGCCCATTTAAATCTGAAATGGTGCAGAAGACTTTCACTGTTATCCCCACTGGGAATATGGACATTCAGGTCAAACTATTGGGTGGATTTTGTGATGTAGACACATGGCCATTGGCGGCTATAATGATTATAGATGGGCCCCAATCCAAAGCCCTGAACTTCAGGGAATTCTCCTCTAGATGCAAACTCTTTGGATTTGACCCATCCCTAAAGGTATGAACCCCTGGGATGGGTTAAAATCTAGCCTTGCAGCTCAGGCGGCTGGGGGGAAATTCTCGTGGTCCAGTGGTTTAGAGCAAGGGGCTGAGTCAGGACTTGTGGGTTCTATGCCCAGCTCTGCTAAGGAATTGCTACCTATCCTGGGTCTCTTTTAATGCTATGGGCCAGACCCTCAGCTGGTGTCAATCAGCGTGACTCGATGGAGCTGTCTGGTGCTGTTGAAGGCCCAAACCAGACATCGCAGAGACGGGAGAAGGGAGAGAGCACGGCCACTTGCTGTTTCTTTCCTACCTTTGCTCCTGCCGTGGTTAACCCTTTAGAGACTGACGGTACTATACAGTAGATCTTCTGGAGCATGTAGGCGGCTGGCAGGCAGAAAGACAAAAAGCATATCAACGGCAAAAATGTAGCAGCCGGTAGTGCTGTTGATGAATGCTGGTAACCAGTCATCCTGGTTTTGGTGTCCTTAGCTTCATTTGGGGCCTTTCATGCTAGCATATCTAAAATACAGACTTGATGGCTGAAGAGCAATACAGCCTGGGCTAGAAAAACTTAACAGCTGCCCTTTATGGGGTCTTATTGTAGGTCCTACATAAAGTCCCAAGAAACTTGGTAACATATGTATAGGTAATCCTGCCTCAGCACAGAGGGATAGACTAGTCCAGGGGTCAGCAACCTTTCAGAAGTGCTGTGCCGAGTCTTCATTTAGTCACTCTAATTTAAGGTTTCGCGTGCCAGTCATATATTTTAACGTTTTTAGAAGGTCTCTTTCTATAAGTCTATAATATAGAACTAAACTATTCTTGTATGTAAAGTAAATAAGGTTTTTAAAATGTTTAAGAAGCTTCATTTAAAATTAAATTAAAATGCAGAGCCCCCCGGACCGGTGGCCAGAACCCAGGCAGTGTGAGTGCCATTGAAAATCAGCTTATATGCCGCCTTTGGCACACGTGCCATAGGTTGCCTACCCCTAGACTAGACTGATGACATCTTGAGGTCCCTTCTAGCCCCACATTCCTATGATTAAATCAGTCATTGCAGATGTAAAGCTCTTACATGGCAAAGTCCTTGACAAATATTAAACGATTTGGGCTGAGACTAGGGCACAGTAATGGCTATGCATTGAGCATCCTATTCTCTTAGGCAGGATTGAAAATATCAGTCTTTTATCCGTTTCCCTTGTGTTTCTTATTTGATCATGAGTCATTTCCACATTTGTCCCTATTTCAGCCCCTTCCTTTATACATAGAGAATGGTCTCTATGGGGTGCCTAGTTTACAACACACAGTCCAGAAACACTAATGGGTAATCTTCCCTACCCAGCTATCTTCATTCTTGGCTACAGCGTTCCTGTCTAGAGGCTAGGGGTAAGTCTACACGGTCAAGAAGCCTGAGTTAACTGACTCAGGCACCTTCTATAGGGCTAAAGGTAGCAATATAGATGTTTCTGCTCGGACTGGAGCCCAGGCTGTGAGTGGGAACATCTACACTGTTATTTCTAGCCCTGTAGCATGGGCCCGAGTCAGTTGACCCAGGCTCTGAGCCTCACTGCTGTGGGGTTTTTTTGCAGTGTAGATGTAGTCTAGATCATCAGCTTAGGTGTATTGGGGTCAGCAGAGCCATGCTGCTTGATGCCAGCTGAGGATGTGGCCCAAAGTTGGTAGGTCACATTCCTTTGGGGATGAAAGGTCCTCTGCAGCTCTAAGCATTGGGGGCAGGGGGCTGGGGGTTAAGACGCCCATGAACGTATACAGTGCTGCTGAGCCTACTGTTTTCTACCAGCTCTTACTCAGAGCAGGCAGCAGATTTAACTGATTAGCACTCTCTCGCCTCCAGTGACTGGACTGGCTACCTGTGCTTGTGCCTGCCTAGGTCATCCCGGTGGAGATTTGGACTGGGATTCCCAGCACAACGGCCGTACCAGGCGATGTGAGGGGGCATGTAGTGAGCCTGAATGGCCCCCCTCGACCGCGTTCTAGAAGCCTGGCTGTTCCGTTTCTGGGTCATGGAGCTCCGGAGCGGGAGGATTTGGGGGCTATACACTTCGGTGCTGTAGTGCCTTTCACTGCAGGCGCTGAAGGGCTTTGCAGGCATCAGCTGGCTGAGCTGTAACCCAGCTGTGAGGCTCAGGTAGATGTAGAAATATACAGCGTTTAAACGAGCCCCGGCACCCTTGCCCATCTGATTGTAGAACAGGAATGTCAGAATACACCCTAAGGGGGGATTGTCACTGCACTGGATTTCAGGGGCTTGCTGGTCTCACTTGTTACATAGGAAGGGCAGCTTTGCTTCACCAAACACTATCAGTCCACTTCCTATGTGCCAGGGACGCAGAAAGGCTCTTTGAGCAAGGGAAGCATAAGGGGCTGGACTCTGTTGCTCCACAAGGTACAAAATGACCCAGTAACCTTCTCTGCTCCATTTGAACTGCTACAAATGCATCCCTGAGGTTCAGGGCAATGAAAAACCTGGCCCAAGCCCGCCAGGTCTCTGAGAGTATGTCAACACTGCAGCTGAACGTGGGTGCCCCCTGGCCCATGGGTCTGCGCTTTGCTGGCTAGGTTGAGCCTCTGCACTCTTCTCAGTAGCTAGCTTGGGCCCTGTTAGCATGAGTCTGTTTAGCTGGGCTGGGAGGCTCTCTCGGAGCTGCAGCGTAGCCATACCCTGATGGGCAAGCAGCCAGCCAGTCCGTCAGCCTTCACAGCACTTGCCGTACTCTGCCTGATCTGACTGCTCCAGCACATGGGGAACGCCCAACTACTCACGTCCTTTTGAGGAGCCATCTCCAGCTGGAGAGAGCCTCCCCGCTCAGCCGGGTGATGTCTGGGAACTTCTCCTTGCTTAGGGAACCAATCTAACCCTTGATTTCTCAGACACCAGGTGATACCTCTACACCTCCTCTTAAGCACCAGCTCCAGTTTAAACTACTAGGGGCAGGGAGGAATGTAGACAGTCTAATCACTTATGTAGGAGGTTGGCCAGGACCCAGCATTAACATCCCAATACTAGAGTGCCATGGGGTTTTCACTGACCACATTTGGTTGGAACCTCTGTTTTAAGCCCCATAAAAAGAAACTTGGGGATTCTTATTTCTGCCAGGTTTCAGTTTCCAAAGCAGAAATCTGCACCTCAGTCTTGCCTCTCTAATAAGGTGGAACAACAAATTCAAGCCCCGTCTTGGTGGATGTTCCCTTTCGGATCCAGTTCTGGATTGCTAATCCCGAGGGTTTAAAAATAATGAGCAAGTCATGCAGGCGAGTCACTCTTGTGTGACTTTGCGGAAGTTACTTAGTTCGCCTGTACCTCAATTTCCCCATCTGTAAAATGGGCATAACATCTTTCTCACAAGGGCGTTGTGAGAATAACTGCATTAAAGATTGTGAAGCGCTTTGAGATCTGCTGATGAAAAGTGCTACATAACAGCTAGGCATTATTATTATTTATTTATTACTCTGCCCTCCAAAATCTTGAGATTTACTGGGTTCTGCGCCCCCAGCACGCACCGAGGTTGTTTTAAAGCACTCTCTCCAGCCCTGAGGACTAGACATGTACCTTTTCAAACTGAAAGCTGAGATCCTTGCCTAGCCGCTTACTTCCAGCTCCTGGCACTTTAGGAAACTCTCCAAATACAGTGAGATGGCAACCCTGAGATCTCAGCTTGCTGGTTCAGGCTTTTCGCTCTCAGCTTAGGCGTGAGCTCAGCATAGTGAGAACAGCAAGGAACCCAAACACCCTTGCAGGGAAGATGGAGAACGAAGGAAGTCCATGCTGACAGGCCTGTGACACACTTGTAATTAACTGTGGGAGGAAGCCGCCCCAGGCAGCCATGTTGGAGGGGGCTGCAGAGCAGGGCTGTGGTTTTCCTGCTCCTGTGACAGTTGGCAGCCTTTAGGTTGAGACGCTCTGCTGTGCCTCTAAGGAGTGCAGCACAGAATGCAGGTGCATGGGCATCGAGGGCAATGCTGCGGCTTGCACTCTCCCCATCTTGGGTTACTCTGTGGCCACCAGAATAATGTAGCCAGCCCCGGGGAACCCTCTAAGTTATGGCAGCCTCCCTTTGGGCCGCAGCATCCTCTGGAACCTCTGCAGCATGGTATGGCCCAACCCCTCACCCCCCGTCCCTGGCATGCTCCCTAGGCCTGGGCCTTCAAGGGGGTCTTTGGAAGAGTTTTATGACTGTCTCTTTAGTGTCTGCACTGGGGGAATCCTCCCCCAGTAACCTATGGGGCCATGCTGGCCCTTTTACCTTGCATGAAGGAACCCCTGTGGAGGTGAGGTTCTCATCGTGAAGTCTCTAAAAAAGGGGTATCAGAGGAAGAGGAAACATGAGAGGATAAGACGATCAACTTTTCATTCAGGCTCAGTCTGTCTGTATTTCTCTGCCTTGGGCCCAGCTGAGCACCCACTCGGGGATATATGGCTGCTGCTCGGAGCTGCTCTGGGGTTTCAGCTCTCCAGCCTTGCCAGTATCTGGTTGAAAATAATCCTCATACAGCAAACACGTTGGCAGCACTGGCCTGTCTGTGACTTGACAAGCTGGCACGCGTCCACCTTGCAGACCCCGCACCACGGACACACGGACTGGAGCAGCTCAGCACTGCTGCAGCTCCATGCGAGGGGAGACTCCCACCGACTGTCTCGGATTCTGTTCAGTCCCATTTGAATTTAGCAGCCCCTGAATCCAACCCCCTCTCACCCAGGTTGTCCAGTCCTCCATCCTGCTACCTTTCAGGGAACTCATTGCAGGGACAGCAGCTGTAGTATTTTAGGGTTGCCAGGTGTCCGGTCATGAAGGGGACCTGGCAGTGTCCGGTCAGCACTGCTGACCGGACACTAAAAGTCCAGTTAGTGGAGTAACCGTGATCAACCTCCCCACTGTGAGGGTGGGAAAAGCAGCAGCTACTTAGCTGCTGCTGCTGCTGGAGAGAACTGGCTGGCGGAGAGGCAGGTACTGCTGCTGCCACCCAGGATGGACCCTGTCTCCATCCCCCCACCCCGGTGTGCCCCGATTTCCCCGCTCCAGGGAGTGACACCCCCCGCCCCGCTGCCCATTATTGCCTCTCCCCCCACACACAGAGCACGTCCCCCCTCACTGCCTCTCCCCCCCCACACACACCACATCCTCCCCCACAGTGGTTCCCCCAACTCCAGCACCCCCATTCTGCCAGTTAGTGTCCCCACCCACAGCATGCCCCATCACTTCAAGTTAGTCCTCCCCGCACACCCCATCAATTCCAGTTACTGCTCCCTCCCCACCCCCAACAGCCCTCAATTACAAAAATGTAGGGACAAAATCAGAAATGCTCAGGCACAAAATGTGTTACTCCTAGAAAGAGACATAGAAGTCAAAGAGGTTCTGTGAACACACTAGAAGCAAGAGAAAGATGAAGGAAAATGTAGGTCCTCAACTTAGCGGGGACGGTGAGCTAATGATGTGTGATATCAAGAAGGCTGAGGTGTTTAATGGCTATTTTGCTTCAGACTTCACTAAAAAGGTAAATTGTGACCAGAACTTAACACAACTAATCTTAACAACAAGGGGAAAAGAACACAAGCCAAAACAGGGACAGAGCAGGTTAAAGGATATTGAGATAAGTTAGATCAGGGTTTCACAAACGGGTCGCTGCTTGTGTAGGGAAAGCCCCTGGCGGGCCAGGCCGGGCCAGTGTGTTTACCTGCCCCGTCTGCAGGTCCAGCTGATCGCGGCTCCCACTGGCCGGGGATCGCTGCTCTGGGCCAATGGGAGCTGCTGGCCAGTGGGAGCCGCGATCAGCCGGACCTGCAGATGGGGCAGGTAAACACACCGGCCCGGCCTGACCCACCAGGGGCTTTCCCTACACAACCGGAGACCCCTGTTTGAGAAACCCTGAGTTAGATGGATTCAAGTCAGGAGGGCCAGATGAAATACAACCTAGGGTACTTAAGGAATTAGCTGAAGCAATCTGGGAACTGTTAGCAACTATATTTGAGAACTCATGAAGGACAGGTAAGGTCCCAGAGGACTGGAGATGGGCATAGAAAAGCAACAAAAATAATAAAAGGTTTAGAAAACCTGAGCTATAAGGGAAGGTTAAACATTGGGTGTGATTATTCTAGAGAAAAGGGGAACCTGGTACCAGTCTTCAAATATGTTAAGGGCTGTTACAAAGAGGCCAGTGATCAGTTGTTCTCCATGTTCACCGAAGGTAGGACTAGAAGTAATCAGCATAATTTGCAGCAAAGGAGATTTAGGTTAGATATTAGGAAAAAGTTTCTAAATAGAAGGAGAGTTAAGGTCTGGAATAGGCTTCCAAGGGAGGTTTTGGAATCCACATCACTGGAGGTTTTTAAGAACAGGTTCGATGGTCAGAGATGGTCTAGGTTTACTCAGTCCTGCCTCAGCACAGGGGGCTGGACTAGACGATCTCTCAAGGTCCCTTCCAGATCTACATTTCTGTCATTTATTAACCATGTTTATTATGGTCGTGCCGAGGGACCAATCACAGATTGGTCCCCCATTGGGCCAGGTGCTGCACAAGCCCAGAGTAATAGACTCTGCCCCAAAGAGTTTACTAAAAAAAAATATGGAATTACTAACTTAGGGGAATTTCTAAAAGGGGGAGTTTCTAAAAACCTTACATTAATTATGAGGAAGCTAAGCTCTTTCTACTCAGAAAGGGAACTAATCCAATGAAGCGTAGCAGCAGCAGGAGGTACGCAGACAAACTTCTGCACAAAGGGAAGTACAAAGGCAAAAGGAGAAGCAGAATATGGTTAAATGACAAAATACAAAGAGGTTCTCTGCACTGCAAGGTGCAGCTTACTTTGCTGGATGTGTCCATGTCTGTTTTCTGCCTTAAAAAAAAAAAACAGTTTCCCCAGGGTTGGTGGAGTGATTTGGATTTAAGACAAAATTCATCTCTTCCACAGTAAAGCAAAGCATGGGTCATCTCCCCTCACTACCGGGGACCCTCTGCCTTTCCTAGCAACTCTCCACATAGGATCAGTCTGCTCTCCTTCAAACGGGCTTACAGCCAGGGCCGGCTCCAGGGTTGTTGCCGCCCCAAGCAGCAAAAAGAAGAAAAAAGAAAAAAAAACCCACGATCACGATCTGCAGCTCTACCGCCGCCGCTTCAGTCTTCGGCGTCAATTCGGCGGCTGGTCCTTCGTTCCGAGAGGGAGTGAGAGACCTGCCATCGAATTGCCACCAAAGACCCGGACGTGCCGCCCCTCACCGTTGGCCGTCCCAAGCAGCTGCTTGCTGGGCTGGTGCCTGGAGCCGGCCCTGCTTACAGCAATCCTTTGCCCCTTAGTCATGGGGCATCAGCTTTGCCCCTTCAAGAAGTACATAGGATGCATAGGGGCACTCAAGCCTTCCCTCCACCACAGCTTTCAACCATGAGTTTCTATCTAACAAAACTGCCACATTAGTTCACTTTTCTCTGCGGTTACTTCCTATGCTGTCTTGCTTGCCAATACCCTAGGGCTTGTTCCAGCTATCCTCACACAGCATTCCCGGATTCCAGCATTCCCAAATCCCTCCCAACCAAGATCCACCTCTGTCTCCCGCTCAGATCTACTGTATGTATGTAACCGGGGAAGTTTGTCTTATAGCTTCAGTGAGTCTCACATGGTTGAGAAACAAGCGACACCAGGCATGCATGACTTTTGGTCCACACTACAGCAAGATGAATCGAAATCGGCACATGAAATGCAAGAATGGTGTGAGCGGCAAACGAGACTCAGAGTCACACAGTAGTTGATTAGTGATGGGAGCTCGCAACATGCGATACCTAACAGCACTGTTGAAATGTGGGGGTGTTTTTAAAGGTCACCACATGTCTCAAAGCTCAGGATCTTGCTAAGACAAGACAGTTTTCATGTGCATCTCCAAATAGTCATGTAAACAAAAAGCAATTTTAGTAGGAAGAAAACAAATTTCACCACCAAAAACGGCTTTCTGTGAAAACAGCGAAGTTGCACGCTGGACAAATGCTGCTATGTTAATACAGGTTGCAAGCAGTGATGGAAATGGAGATATTTCTACCTACTAGTGCCATGTTAGACATTGCTGCTTGGGTTTGCCATGCTGCTAGCCCCAACCACTCACAATCCATGAGTTGGCACCAAAAGTTGTGAGATCGGCATACGCTTTATGCTCTGATTTGCCTTTTACTAGATGAGCCTTCAGGGGTCACATTTTCAAGGCTCTCTCTGCAACCAGGAGGGCTAGAAATTTCCCTCTTTTCAAAGGAAAGCTGAGATTTTCACGGAATGACGTGATTCCAGAAGCTGAGGCTTTAAAAAAAACACAACACAAAATGTTGAAGGAGCTGGCACATTGGGATAGGCTGTAGGAATAGGATGCGTGCAGTGGAGGGAGAAGACTCCTTCATGCATAGCTACAATGATGCATTACCCCAATGAGCTAAACTTTTTTTTTTTTTTTAAACAAATTCCATTTATTCAGCCCTCAAGATTTTCAGCCTTCAAACATTTCACCTCCTTGATGACTTGTTCTGGCATGAAGCTCCATATTTTCTCCTCCTCTGTGAAATGTCTTTTTCTGGTCTCTCTCCCATCCTTCTTTATGAAGACACCCAGGAAAAGAATGCATGGTGTGTGTGTGTGTGTGTGTGTGTGTGTGCATTATCTCCATGTTAATAATTCACCCCTCCTATCACAGAGAGGCCCGGCTGTCTGCTTCTCTGACCTCTCATCATCCAGGGTACTTGAATGCTGTTTTACTTTATCTCTACCTCTCCCGCAATCTCTTTCATTCTCCATATGCAGAGATACCTGCACCAGGAGGAGGAATTTTTATCAGCAAATCCAATTTCTCCCTGCGCGTGAACTATCTTGTAAGCTGAATTAACATGTGCCCAAGGACTCAGGCGCATCATTCAGCAATGAAGAGCTTTAGCATAAGCAAGGATCTGCCTAGAATCTAGTGCATTGGCCTGGGACTCAGGATTTCCGGGTTCTATTCCTGGTTAATGGGAGTAACCAGAAAGGGTTACCAAACGTTAGCCATGAGCTTCCAGGAAAGGTCAGTAAAGAAGCTACCCGGAGAAGCGATACACTTCTTCCTATGCAAGAGTCACCGCTGGGCAGTACTTAACTGCACTTCCTGGGCACTGAAACCATTTGGCCTTGTGAGTGACCCCAGTGTGCAATTATCCTAATGCAGCCGTCTGCCTGCTGGACAACTCCTAGATAGACTGGAACTTTGCCTACAGCTCATTTTTAAGGGTACCGTATCTCAAGAACTGCTCGGCCGGCTGACCTCAAATTTTGCCCAAAGCCTCCCCTAGCTTCTGACTCAAATGATCAGTTTTCAGGCTGATCTGATACTTTTCTTGTGGCTTATTGAGCGGACTCCAACGTGAGATTTAAAATCAACTTGGCTGCAAGCTTAGCTATAGAACATCTTGGAATCACTCTAACACATGCTCAATATTCCCCAGATTGTTACTAGCCTGTGTGCTAGCACCGCCATAACAGAACTGCAAAACATTACAATAAGGATGCTTGTTTAAAAAGCTGGAAAGTACGAAGATGAGCTGGGCTGTGTTGCACAGCGTATATGTTTTATGATGCACATTTCACACCAGCCTTTTCATTAAGACACACACGTGGGAATAGAAAATGAGCACTGTAGAAATGCAGTGCAGCTGTTGGAACCGTACGCAACATATGGAATATGTAGTTACCACGTGGCCAGGGTGGGGGTTCAAATAACTTAACCACATACAATATGCAAGGCCTAGTTGTTACAGATACGCGCGGCCGTTCTGCTGATTTCTGAAGCGGCCGACAGTGAGGGGCACTGGCAGGCTCACAAGCTATGTAAGGGATGCTACACAATTCCTATACGTTATACTTCTACTGTAGACTTTCATGGCTGTGTGCAACCTTTAATTGCGCAGTCTTAGGCCTAGTAGTGCCACAAGGACAAAGGATTGCACACAGCTACCGATCCACGAGCCTCCCCACTTTAGATAGTAATTTAGCCTCTGAGTCAGCGAAGCATAAGCAGAATTTTATGCATTGCCAGAGGGCACCTGCTTAGGTGCTTTGCTCCAACTAGAGTGACCAGACCGCAAATGTGAAAAATTGGGATGGGGGTGGAGGGTAATAGGAGCCTATATAAGAAAAAGAGCCACAAATCGGGACTGTCCATATAAAATCGGGACATCTGGTCACCCGTTACTCCATCCTTAACATTGAGCCATACCTACAGCAAATTACGGCCTTCTACTATGCTGTCTCGGCTATGCTGGCTGGTGCCTTCATTGGGGGGTGGAGCAGAGACCACCTCTCCACCCACTGCAGAGCTGAGGAATAAGCACCCAGAACCCAGGGTGGGTCCAGCTCTCTGTTTCTGCAGATGCTCTTAAGTACCCATCTGAGTGTGCAGCGCAAACCACCACGTAGCCTTTAAAGTTGCACCGACATTCTTCCACTTTGCTTTTCTTACTTACTTTTTTTTGGGGGGGCAGGGAAGGAAGAAGAAGAGAGACATTTATTTGTGTTCAAAAGGACTCTCCCAAGCTGCTCTACAGGCTGCTGTTTATAACATGAAATGCAATTCCTTGCTGGTGCTACCCCCCACCCTGGAGCCCTGTGCCAGTTTGTGGGCTTACAACTGCTTTTTCCGGTCTTTCCAGCTGTTTGTCTCTTGCCTAAAGCGTTGTCAAAGACCCACACAACAAAGGAAATGGACTATAGGGCCCCCTGCTGCAGACACTTACACCGGCATAGGGATTAGTCACGCCTCAGTTCAGCCGTCCATATTTATTCAGCACAGCCCCTAAGCATGCGCCTAACTTTAGGCACATGGTTAAATCCTGTTGACTTCAGTGGGACTTCAGCATGCAAACAGATGCTTTGTTGAATGGATTTAAAATCACGTGCTTAAATGCTTTGCTGAAGTCCATCCCTATTCAGCCGAGCCCAACTTACCAGTATTTGTCAGATCAGAGGAAACCGTGAATCTTAATACACCGTGCTGTCAGCGACACGTTGTAAACTGAAAAAGGGAAAAGAGGAAAGCACATTTCTGTCTGTTACAGCAATCTGGGGCATCGTCTGGAATGATGGTCATTTTAAAACATGAAGACAGAAGTGTGAAATTTGCACTGATGGTCTCCCTTAGTGTCAGTGAGACAGATGTGGCAATTTCCCACGGTATCCTTGGAAGGCTTTATTGAATTGAGCTGAAGTCCCTTTGGAGTCCATTGTATTAAAACCACAAAGTTCAGATATTAGTGTGGGATTGTATGTACCGTCTCAGGAGGGTGTAAACCTTGGGAAATATTAGGAGAGTCAAAGAACACTCTTTAACAACGGGCCAGACAAGAATGAACTTCTGGGACAAAAAGTAAAGTGGGAGGTAAATGAAAAGTTACCCCCCTGTAGTTATGCAAAACCCTTGCCTTTTGAAGCTACTCCCTGAGGAGAGAACCATTGTCTACTGATTATCTGTTCCGGAAGGCTACAGAGATCAAAGGCCTAAGCTGTACCAAGGAACAGGCTGAATCCTGGTCAGTTTATTAGCATGCCTGTAGGTTCTTATAGTGTTTTTAATATGTTTTCTCTAATGCCTAGGAATAAATATTTGCAATTAGACTGTTCATAGACTTCTAAGAGTAAGCAAAGCTCAGACGGTGGCCTGCCTAAGCAATCTGACATGCTGGTAGTAACACGGGGTAGGCAGGGAACTGTGCAGCCTGGAAAAAAGCCCTGGAATAATACCACCACCACCATTCATATATGAAAAGTTTTGTCTGCAGATCTCAGAGCACTGTCTCAAAGTCGATAAGGACAAGGAAACTGTGGCTCTACTGGGCTTGATCCTGAAATCCATACTCACTTGGATAAGTCTTGTTCATGTGCGTAGCCCCATTGACTTCAAGGTTAGCTCATTGGAACTCTTGGATTAGGTCATTATTTGACTGGACACATTCTCCTGTATGACTAAGGCCCTAATCCTGCATTGAGAACCCTTGGCTCATATAGTCCCAGAGCAGGATCAGCGCCACGTGTAACATGACGGCAGCATGTCTGGTCCCACTGCCATAGCTCTCTCTTGGCATTAGAGAAAATGAAGACTTTACAATGAAAACTGATAATTTACAAGATGCAGCAAAATGCTGAAGATCCCCCTAGAGATCAGAGGGTTTGAATTGCTTTTTCCTGCCTTGGCTCTCTCCTCTCCCTAAGGCAAAGGGAATTTGGTCTCAACAAGACCTGTAGGGGGAGATTGTCAAAGGCACAAGTGGGAACTGGACACTCTGACTTGCATTGGGTTTCAGCGGGAGGGGGAATAGATGTGCTGCTGTCATGTTACACTGGGGACAAATCTCACCTGTGCCTTTGAAAGTCTCTCTCCTTAAATGTCTTCCTCAAAGCAGCCTGAAGGAAAAACATGCAGGGATATCATGAAAAGGATAAGGGCTCAGCATTTTAAGATTAGCGGACAGCTAATGAGCATGCTCAGAAGTGATTTTTCAGTTATGTGTATATCATAGAATCATAGAATATCGGATTGGAAGGGACCTCAGGAGGTCATCTAGTCCAACCCCCTGCTCAAAGCAGGACCAAACCCAACTAAATCATCCCCGCCAGGGCTTTGTCGAGCCTGACCTTAAAAACCTCTAAGGAAGGAGATTCCATCACCTCCCTAGGTAACCCATTCCAGGGATTCACCACCCTCCCAGTGAAAAAGTTTTTCCTAATATCCAACCTAAACCTCCCCCACTGCAACTTGAGACCATTACTCCTTGTTCTGTCATCTTCTACCACTGAGAACAGTCTAGATCCATCCTCTTTGGAACCCCCTTTCAGGTAGTTGAAAGCAGCTATCAAATCCCCCCTCATTCTTCTCTTCTGCAGACTGAACAATCCCAGTTCCCTCAGCCTCTCCTCATAAGTCATGTGCTCCAGCCCCCTAATCATTTTTGTTGCCCTCCGCTGGATTCTTTCCTCTTGTAGTGTGGGGCCCAAAACTGGACACACTACTCCAGATGAGGCCTCACCAGTGCTGAGTAGAGGGGAATGATCACGTCCCTCGATCTGCTAGCAATGCCCTGACTTATAAAGCCCAAAATGCCGTTAGCCTTCTTGGCAACAAGGGCACACTGTCGCCTCATATCCAGTTTCTCGTCCACTGTAACCTCTAGGTCCTTTTCTGCAGAACTGCTTCCTAGCCATTTGGTCCCTAATCTGTAGCAGTGCATGGGATTCTTCCGTCCTCAGTGCAGCACTTTGCACTTGTCCTTGTTGAACCTCATCAGATCGTTTTGGCCCAATCCTCTAATTTGTCTAGGTCCTTCTATATGCTATCCCTATCCTCTAGCATATCTACCACTCCTCCCAGTTTAGTGTCATCTGCAAACTTGCTGAGAGTGCAGTCCACGCCATCTTCCAGATCGTTAATGAAGATATTGAACAAAACCGGCCCCAGGACCGACCCTCGGGCACTTCACTTGATACCGGAGTCTTTATTTCTGGTCCATGCCCCGCCCAAACCAAGCAGATCTTCCATGTCTCAGTAAAGAACATGGACCTGAGGCAAAGCCTGCTGAAGTCAATAGGCGTCTGTCCATTCATTTAAAATTTGCTTTACATCAGGGCCCATGTGTATGCCACGTTCCAAATGCAAAGCGTGTGCCAGTTCTGCTGTAGCCTTCTTCAAAGAACTGCAGGTGATTTGTGTTTCCAACTTGTGGGTAACGTGGATTCCTCCCCAACGGACCGAAGGGACCTTGCTCCAAAATTCTCAAAAAATGTTACTTCTCCGTTGGGCAGAGAGTGAAGGGGGAAATATGACCGCTCACAAGGTTTCAGAAAGTTGTTTGGGCAATATTAAGGGGGTTAGGAATGCAGCATGTCTTAGGATTGTAACTGGAGAGACTTGGGGTCTAGTCTCAGCTCTGCCATTAGCCTATTGGGTGACCCTGGGCAAATCATGTCCCCACGTGCCTCAGTTTCCCCATCTGTAAAATGGGGATAGTGTTACGGCCCTCCTTTGCAAAGTGCTTTGAAGACCTGCTGATGAAGAGTGCTAGGTATTACTCTTAGGCCACCCCCATTGAAACTGTTTTGCAGCTTTAACTATAACTACTGTGATTTCCTCCCACTCTAAACAAATGTAAGGGCCACACTGTGACCTTAGCGATGTGTCTACATAGGTAAGTTGGCTGCTCCTTTGCTCCTGGGACCAGTTACCCATAGAGCAACATGGAGGAGTAAGCACCATCTCCCAGGCCACCACTCCTCTCTGCACAGGTTAGTGGCCCCTTGGCTCCATCCCAACACTCTTGGTGAGCAGAACCGAGCTGTTGTGGAGGGAGAAGCAATCTGCAGCAGGCGTAGGGCTGGTATTGCTTACAGCTCCCCTGGAGAGAGGCAAGATCCAGGGATCAGATGGAAACTGAGTCACAGTCTGGTTTCCAATCTCCTCCTGGGACAGCCCCCTGCTTGGGACAGCGGACACAACAAGCTATCACTTAGCCCCCAAAAGATGGTTAAATCATTCTTGAAACATCAATGAATAGGACATAAATGTCCAGTTTAGACAGAGCTACGTTCTTCCAGGTTCCTCCAGCAGTCATGGGCTTGATCCAGCTCGGCTGGAAATCAACCAGAATCTTCCCACAGATTTCAGAGGAAGTTGGGTCCGTCCCTTAATGCCTTTTCCAACTCACCCCCGAGCAGCAAGATTCCTACGATGCTACCGCAAACTGATTAGCAGCTAAGCTCTTTAGTGTGGGTTGTGACTCAGCTCAGTTGTCTACATAGGGAAGACATCAAAGCGACCACAGGTTTCCTAGCCTGCGCTTGGAAACACGCACACGGGGCTGTGTGTGCAGTCTGCTGCTGTTCTCTCTCCCTCGGGCCACATTTTTTTAAGCTCCTTTTCCAAAGCACAATGAAAAGCACGATTGGCTGAATGAACAGCCACCACTATTCCCCCATCATTCCCCCACATCCTCTCTCTGTGCTGGATAATACGACATTCACCAGAGGGCCTTGGACAGCTGAAGGTCGCTTAAAGGAAACCCTCATTGTTTCTCAGAGTTAACTAGACTCGTGTTTAAATGCAGTAGAAAATACTCATCTATCATTAACGCTGTCGTTGACAGAGTGTAAAAGGCTGCTCTTCGCCTGCTAACATTGGAATTAGGACATTATTCGGCACTGAACCCCACCGGGAAAGCACTGATAGTCTTCATCAGCAGCCTGTGGATTTTTAGAAGGGGGTCAGGTGATGTCACTGTGCTCTCATCTGTATTTCTATAGGCCCTGATGCAAGGCCATCCTGACTGGTATTTTGGGCCCAGTGCAGGCCCCCAGCGAAGATTCACTGCACTGGTATAAAACAGAGCTTGTACCAGCGTGACTTACTATGCACCAGCCCTGCTTCGCTACAGCACCGTGGCTCTGATACCCCCGGGGGCATTCTGCACACAATAGTTCAAAAGTCTGCAAATGTTATTTGTCAAAATAAGACTACATAATCATGCCAGTTTCAATTGTTTTGGTAATTTATTTCAAAATAGCTGTCAGCAAGTATATCTGTAACAATACAGACACACACAAAAATCCCCCCAGGAGTAGAGAGTTAAAGAAACCCCCCAGTTCCTGTTTCTCTGCCCCCGTCCCCCGCACCCAGAGCCCAGCCGGGGGGCCAGACACCCACAACCCCTCCCCCCCGAGTGCACCTGTGCCCCCCCCAGCCAATACACCCAAGTCCCCTCGTCCCCAGAGCTCAACCGGCCCCCCCACCCCAGATACTCACACCCCCTTCCCCCCAGAGCCCAGCCACGGGGCCCTCCACACCTATCCCGCTCCCTCTCCAGAGCCCAGGGATCCAGACGGAGGAACAGCCTGATGCTCGGTCCCAGGCTTGCACAGTTTCCTGCATAGTGCCATCTCCTTCCCTCAGGCATGCTGGGAACTACAGCTGCCAGGAACCATCTACCTCCCTCCCCCCAGCAGTGTCTTCTATGTGTGAGCTGGGCTCTGCCAAGCCCAGTGCCCCCTAGTGGTGGCTAGCAGCACTGCAGCCCATTTCGGGTGGGGGGGGAGGAGAAAAGGAAATTCTGCACGCACAATATTAATTTCTGCAAAATTCTGCATTGCGCAGCAGCGCAGAATTCCCCCAGGAGTTCTCTGCATTGGTGGTTTCAACCAGTGTATAGTCATTACACTAGTGCAAGTTCCTTAATCTAGACAAGCCTTAGGTTTTCAGTGTTGGGAGGGAGTAATGAACTCCCACGCGCTCCATCTTGCATGGAAGGCACCCTATGAACTTCCTGGAGTGCCTCCTGTGCCCCAATGGGCAAAGCAGGAGACGCCATGGCTCTGTTTCCCCAGCCCAGCTGGCTGTGCAGCAGTGTGTGCTGCACTTGTTGACAAGATGGGGTGTGCATGCTCCCCCGGCACCAGGGAGCACCTCTACGTTCCAGTATTATCCCTGGGGCAGCGTGACACTGCCTCTCCCTGGGGCAGGGATGTGCCTCCATGAGCTAAGTTGTGCCTTCGCTGGTTACCAGATGGGGTTCAGGAAATTCTGGTGAAGCAAGAAAACTCATTCCCTGGGAAACAGCAGGGCTCTGCTCTCCATTCACATGTCTCCTCTCAGACCAGACCCCTCCCTAAGCCTGTTTCCTTCCCATCCCACAGCCTGATGTCAGTGCTAAACTCTACATACCCTCAGGGCATACAGGCCCTTGGGAAGTGGTCTACCCTGAGAGCTCTGGACTGCAGAAGCAGGAGAGGGGAACAGATCAGAGGCTCGGCATCTCTCAGGGCGGGAGTGCAGGTTGCCTAGCCTCAACCAGAATTTTTGGCAACCAAAAACACAAAGCAAGTGAACGGAACTGCACTTGGCTGAGAAAAATTCAGTGTGTTGAAACCTGCCACGAAGCAGTGATCAAAGTCCTGTGCTTTCTCCACTCCCTCCAGCACAAACTGGGTTACTCCTTGCCCTCGGGGGGTCACTTCTTGCCAGCTAGCAGGGAAAAGGCAGCCCCACGGAACACATTTACAGAAGAGTTGTAATTTCAGATTGAATCCCGCCTTTCATACGCATATTTCTGCAATCTCTGGTTGGAAAGCCCCTTCCCAAATTTCCCCTCTGCTGATTTGTTCTTCACTGAAACTTCCTCCAACCCCCTTCTCTTCCCCTTTCTCCGAGCTCCCTTTCCCACTTCCTCTGGTTAGTTCATTTGCTTCCAACAAAATCTGACCCTCCTCCCCGCCCAAAGAGAAACAAAACCAACAACAACAAATCACAGCACTAACATGCCAGCAGCCAGCCATCGCTGCGTTCTCTCTCTTCCCTACCTGTCTGTGGCTGGGCTCCTTAGACTGTAAACTCTTCAGGGGCCTGTCCACATGGGGTCAGTCCTCCTTACTCTCAGTTAGGCTGCGTTAGATACACTTTCACCCCCTTCCCTGATGCCTAAGGAAATCTAAGCCCCGCAAACACATCTCTTTGTATTACAATAGTGCTGTGCAGAGACCCCAGCCAAGACCAGAGCCCCACTGTGGTAGGTGCTGTACAAACACACACATTGTGTTAGTCTGCAGAAGAGAAGAATGAGGGGGGATTTGATAGCTGCTTTCAACTACCTGAAAGGGGGTTCCAAAGAGGATGGATCTAGACTGTTCTCAGTGGTAGAAGATGACAGAACAAGGAGTAATGGTCTCAAGTTGCAGAGGGGGAGGTTTAGGTTGGATATTAGGAAAAACTTTTTCACTAGTAGGGTGGTGAAGAACTGGAATGGGTTACCTAGGGAGGTGGTGGACTCTCCTTCCTTAGAGGTTTTTAAGGTCAGGCTTGACAAAGCCCTGGCTGGGATGATTTAGTTGGGTTTGGTCCTGCTTTGAGCAGGGGGTTGGACTAGATGACCTCCTGAGGTCCCTTCCAACCCTGAGATTCTATGATTCTATGATTAAGTTCCCGCCTGTGTTCTCAGACTCCTGCAGCAGTCTTTGCAGAGGTGGGGTGCAAGCTGGTGTAAGCAGAAGAGGTGGTGTAAGTTAATGAAGGGTGGGAGATACAGGCTGCGGAGCTGGAAGATTAAGTTGGTGTAACTTGACTCACCTCTGAAACGGGCTCCTAATGTTTAGCTCTCCTTTGGAACTGCAGCCTACCAAAGACGAGGGAGCCAACAGGGATAGCAAAGCATCGGCCAGCTGGTAACTATAACGAGCATCCTTCATATGATATGACAAGAGCTTTCCGACAGTGAAGCCTTTGGGAATAGTGCTTCCAGAAATTACTTAATTAACCCGGAATTACTGATGCTGATGGGACTCCTGACCAGAGCAAGAGCAGCAGAATCAGGCCCAGAGGCTGGAAGGAGGAACATTACAAGACTAGGCTGATTACAATAGGCAATCTATTCCATGATTACTGAAATAAAAGTCATTTGCGAGATGAATAGAAGAAGTGCTGCCAAGCGCTGATGGTAAGTAGCAAACCACAGTATTAGCAGCTGGTTCACAGACATGCTGAGAAAGTGCCCGTTAATTTAACTTTTCAAAAAATAAAGTACATCTTTAGTACTCATGAACAGTGCCAGATTGGTAGCATTATAAACTGCAGCCTTCTATTCAGCTACAGCCTAGGTACGGCAGAGTTTTACTACCTCAATAAATCCAGATTGGGGTCTCACAAGGATGTGTCACCATAGTGATAATGTTTCTTCTTCTCATTCATATGCACTGCTTGGGGGATGGATTACGCTGGTGTGATCTGACTTGCTGTTATGCAGCGTGGCGTTGAAATAAGACTGCTGCTCTCTGCTTCAGACCTCCAAGGATCATTTAACAGGTTCCCACCTTGCATATCTGTCCTGAAGAGCCTATCGCAACATTCACAAAAAGTGGAAGGGTTCAGTCATGGGTCCGTGCCTAAGCAGTGGCAGTATTTTTGTCATTGGGTGATGACCCGTTTCAGTTACTCAGTGTATCTGTACTCCATCAGCAACCTCCATTACACAACAAAACCATGCCGTTAAAACCGGGGTCTTGCCTTCCGTATGAAATACGTGCACACATGTTGGCCGTGCCAGCATTCCGTGCACAGGACAGACTCACCCTCCCAAGCCAGAGCTGCCAATGCACGCAATAGGCTCTTCCCAGGGCCTTGCTGGCACAGCCCACTCTCGGGAAGGCAGAGAACTGTCCAATAGGCTCCCCTTGAGTCAATGGACACTGGCTCCTGTCATGTGACAGAGGTGGGACTTTTTGCAGTCCTGTCCTGTGGCAGATGATGAAGGCCAGGGAAGAATTCAGTCGGCTACGATGCCCCACATACGCCCTCTGCATGGCTCTGGGGCCAGAGGCAAAGCCCCACCTCCTCCACACCCCTCTGGGCTCCCTTCGAGGTGTCACGTGCCCCATGGGAGGAGTTCACACAAATAAGTGGGGATGACTCCTGAAGCCCCCTCCCCCCCGAACTGGGCACCTGAAGCTTGGCTTTAACAGGGTGGAAGTATCCGTAGCATGGAGGGCCATTGCTCAAGGTGCACTGCAGGTGCTGAGGACTCAGCTTGAAGCATTTTAGAAGTGGCTTCTTGGGACATTGCAGCTCACAGGCTAGTCTTCTGTTCTCTGTAGGTTTGTATGCTCCAGTCATCACCTTCCAACAGGGTGACCAGATGTCCCAATTTTATAGGGACAGTCCCGATTTTTGGGTCTTTTTCTTATATAGGCTCCTACTACCCCCCACCCCCTGTCCCGATTTTTCACATTTGCTGTCTGGTCACCCCACCTTCCAATAATGCATTAAGCAACGTGTGAACACATCCAGCACATATTGTTTGGTCTCTCGTCCTTTCCCCAAAGGAAGAAGCATGTGCTGTGGAGTTCCTTGTTTTGGCAGGGTGTCTTTTAAAATATCTATCTGTATATACCGGTTGCGCTGTGTTTATATTGAACACAAGGTCAGAGAAATGTGCCTTACATCAGGGCCGCCCAGAGGATTCAGGGGGCCTGGGGTCTTCAGCAGCGGGGGTGCCCCGTCGCCGAATTGTCGCCGAAGACCCAGCACTTCGGCAGTGGGTCCCGGGGCGGAAGGACCCCCGGCCATGGGTCTTTGGGGCACTTCGGCAGTGGGTCCCGGGGCGGAAGGACCCCCGGCCACGGGTCTTTGGGGCACTTCGGCAGTGGGTCCTGGAGCGGAAGGACCTCCCGCCACGGGTCTTTGGGGCACTTCGGCAGTGGGTCCTGGAGCGGAAGGACCCTCCGCCACGGGTCTTTGGGGCACTTCGGCAGTGGGTCCCTGGGCGGAAGGACCCCCGGCCATGGGTCTTTGGGGCACTTCGGCAGTCGGTCCCGGGGCGGAAGGACCCCCGGCCACGGGTCTTTGGGGCACTTCGGCAGTGGGTCCCGGGGCGGAAGAACCCCCCCCGCCGCCGCGGGTCTTTGGGGCACTTCGGCAGTGGGTCCCAGGGCGGAAGGACCCCCGGCCATGGGTCTTTGGGGCACTTCGGCAGTCGGTCCCGGGGCGGAAGGACCCCCGGCCACGGGTCTTTGGGGCACTTCGGCAGTGGGTCCCGGGGCGGAAGGACCCCCGGCCGCCGCGGGTCTTTGGGGCACTTCGGCAGCGGGTCCCGGGGCGGAAGGACCCCCGGCCACGGGTCTTTGGGGCACTTCGGCGGTGGGTCCTGGGGCGGAAGGACCCCGTCCCCGCCGCGGGTCTTTGGGGCACTTCGGCAGTGGGTCCCGGGGCGGAAGTGTTAGGTAAAAAGCAAGTCCTTACTCACCTCTCCAGCACCCGAGTTCGTGTGGAGTTGGTATGGGGCTCACAATCTGTCAGAGACCAGACAACACTTCGTTGATCAACGGGCTCACACTATCCTTAGCTTAAAGGCTTCGGAGTAAGTGTGGCAAGTTTATTACGGTTGAGCATCAATATTTATACACAGAAGTAAACAAAGTGATTAACAGATCATAATGGTCATGCATAATCAATCAAGATTCTACAGGATAAAACAGGTTAAAATGTAAATTTAAAAAGACAAAAGGGGAGATGGCTACTTAAGGGGAGGGGGGGTGTCATGAGTAGTTCGCAGGTCAGAGCTTTGATTAAAAGTTTCAGACAGAGACATCAAATCTGGGTTAAGTTTAAGTTCATCAAAAGTTCAGACTCAACAGAAGGACCCCCCGCCGCGGGTCTTTGGGGCACTTCGGTGGCGGGTCCCGGGGCGGAAGGACCCCCCCCGCCGCGGGTCTTTGGGGCACTTCGGTGGCGGGTCCCGGGGCGGAAGGACCCCCCCCGCCGCGGGTCTTTGGGGCACTTCGGTGACGGGTCCCAGGGCGGAAGGACCCCCGGCCGCTGAATTGCCGCCAAAGACCCGGAGTGGAAGAAGCTCCGGGGCCCCCAGAGCGAGTGAAGGACCCCGCTCCAGGGGCCCCGAAAACCTCTCATGAGGGCCTGGGGAAAATTGCCCCACTTGCCCCCCCTCTGGGCGGCTCCCCCTTACATTTGGAGAGGAAGATGGCGCTTGTGAGGGCCCTTTGGCCCCGGGGTAGTTCATTGCAGCCTTGGACCACCCCCGAGAAGGGTGTGTCTCCTTCACACTATTTTCCTCCTTGAGACCCATTTCCAGAAGGGGGAATTCTCGGCTATATGTGCACCCACCACCCCTGGGAATGGGACCGTACAGAGATGGGCCCTGTGCTTTTGGGGGCCTGTCTTTTCAAGCTAAAGGTCCCGTAAATTGCAGGACCAATCCTCCATGTTATCAAAGGGCTGACAAAGAGCAAAATAGTAACCTTCTTGTTGCCACAGAAATAGGGTGACCCTATTTTCCCAAAGGGAAGATGGGACACCACAGGGGGCAGACCCGAGGCCCCCTGCCTCCCTCCCCCACACAAGGGGCCGGCCTGAGTCCTCCCCGCCTCCTGCCCTCATGGGGCCCACCCAAGTCCCCCCTCTGCCCTATGCATGGGACCAGCCTGAGCCCCGCCCCCCCCCCCCGCATGAGGCTGGCATCGCTGCTTGCCCAAGCCTTCCCTGCCCTCGCCTGTGGTGCTGGTGTCGCTGCTCAACCAGGCCCTGCATGCCCCCCACCTGAGCCCTGCCCTCCCCCCTGCATCGCCACTTCCCCCTGCACTTTCCTCTGCACCCCACTTTTTTGACAAAAGTGGGCATATGTCCTGGCATTTGTCCCAGACTTATTTGGGGGGAGTTCTCCGGCCTGTGTAATACAGGAGGTCAGAGTAGACTTTTCACAGCGGTCCCTTCTGGCCCTAATATCTATTAATGGAGCATTAGCCAAGGAACTGACCCATTGGCTCTGGATAATTAGCATTTGTATGAACTGGCAGACATGGATTCTACCTGCCCACATGAGCAAGCTAGAAACTCTGATGCGACTGGGGGATAGGGGAGTGGCTCAAGGCCAGCAGGTCCTTCATGGCTCGCAAGCTTTCTCTCTCTCTCCTCAGTGTGAATGACTAGTCCTTTGTGGTAAGATAAAATTGTGGAAATTTTACAAAACTCCAGTGTATTGACAACTGTTGAAAAATTACAAGCTGCCACTTTAAATCTCAGGGGGTTTCCTGGTCCTGCTTGCAGACTGGAGTTCTGTAAGGAGTTGTGCAATCTGAGCCTAGCAGTATTCAATCTGCAGAAAGCCGGTCTAGAGTAAGGCAGGACGAGAGAAAACAGGCTGCTCTCTATGTTTTTAAGTTCTAAGAACTAAAGCAGTGGTACATTGCAACTGTCCAGCAAGAGTATTTTATGGTTTTATCTAAGTTCTCTATTGGTATGCTATGAACATAACATAAAACACAAGACAGTCCAAGAAAGCTGATATAGGGAGTAAGTACATGGGGTACCTTTCAGCCACAGGGCCTTAAAGGGCTAATGAGGAATGACCCTCAAAACTGGCATCTGAGGAATGCTTTCTCCGCAATGCGCTTCCCTCCTTGCTCTATTCATTTCATTGTGCCTTTCTAAGCACTTTTTGCTGTAATTCCACTCTGTATTTTCTGCAGCTTAAATTCAGACACACAACTGTGCTATGTTGGGTCTGACAAGAACTAGAGAGGCTCATTTCCTTGGTAGTATTGCACACAGGGATATTTGCAAAGCAATGAGCAGAAAAACATGCTCAAGGGCAATTAGCACGAGTGTCTGCATTAGTCCCCCAACCTGGCTCAGAAGGATGTGATTTTTAATCGATAAATGACAGCAAACGTCAGTTTCACCGTACACACACAAACCAATGAAAAGACATTTCCATCAATAATAATAATTGAAATCGATAAACAGGTAAATAATAAAAATGCTGCTTGAGAACTTAGAGTTTGATTTAAGGCTATTTACTTTGTGTATTTTGACAATGTGTGTTTTATGAGATATAAAGCTTTAACTTCTTGAATCTCGACATCTACTGTCATTAAATAATTCTCTAAGCCCTCCCCTAACCTCCCACAACTGAAAATTTTAAAAATCAATCAAAATTGAACAAATGTTTATTTCAACAGAAATATTCTCCATCCACATTAAAAACTAAACATCTAAATTTGCCGAGCCTACATATAGCAGAGTGCTGGAGTCACCCTGGCACCACTTGGCATCTGACCCTTTAAGTAAGTGGTTCTGAGAGAGCAGAGAGAGCTATTCAAGGCTTTGGACATCCTGGTGTATGTAGGGAGTGCCCAGATGTTAGCTTCAGAAATGTGGTAATTATTACAACTGGAAGAACGTTAATGTGCCAATTTTAAAAAATGAGATGACCTGAGTAATTATAAGCCTGACGCTGTGGCCAAAAGAGCTAATGCGATCCCAGGATGTGTAAACAGGAGAATCTCAAGTAGGAGCAGAGAGGTAATTTTACCTCTGTCTTTGGCACTGGGGTGACCACTGCTGGAATCCTGGGTCCCATTCTGGGGCCCGCAATTCAAGAAAGATGTTGATAAATTGGAGAGCGATCAGGGCAGAGCTTGGAGAAGGATTAAAGGATTAGAAAACATACTTTATGGTGTCAGACCCAAGGTGCTCAGTCTATTTAGCTTAACAAAGAGAAGGCTAAGGGGTGACTTGATTACAGTCAATAAGTACCTCCCTGGGGGACAAATATTTAATAATGGATTCTTCAATCTAGCAGAGAAAGATCTAACGGGATCCAATGGCTGAAAATTGAAACCAGACAAATTCAGACTGGAAAGTCTTGGCAGTAACCCCTTTGTCTCAGGGTCTCCCCTCCCTGGGGAGCCCCCACCCACTATCCCCGTATCTAGCCTCATATACTAGCCTCAATTTCAGGCTACTGCCAGTCATTGTCTAGCCCCACGCCCTGGGGCAGACTGCAGTATCAGCCTACTCATCACTGGCAAGGAGGGTTTGGACCTGCTGCCTTTGCCTACCCCAGGCTGCCCCCTGCAACCCCCAGTACCCATTGGCCTTCTGCTAGGCCACAGCCTGGGGCTTTCCAGGCTGGAGCCTCCCCAGCTCCTCTGCCTTTCCCCAGCCCTGCTCCACTCAGGCATTCTGCTCAGGTCCCTGCAGCCAGGCTCATCTCCCTCTACAGCTAGAGACTGTGTGTCTGCTCCTGGCTTCCCTGGCCTTTACTGGGCCAGCTGGGTCTGTTTGGGGGTGGTCATAGCTGAGGCTGCCTCCTCAGTCAGCCTGGCCTAAGGCTCCCAGCCCTCTCCAAGGGCTGGCTTTTAACCCCTTTCAGGCCAGGAGTGGTTGACCACCCCACTACACAAGGCAACAGCTTGTGCATGGAACAATATCCCTGTCATAGCTTTTCTGCCCTCCAGACATCTTATTGTTTCCCTTATTGAAATTAAGGGTCTCTTGACAAGGGGCCTGGTGGTTCTTCATTGTGTCCTTTCCATTTCTTAGTCACTCTGTCCAGAGAGAAGTTACTTTCATGTCTTCTCCTCCTGGAGAATGAGAAAGCTGAACTCTTGAGTGCTAATGGGCATCACGTATTTTCAGACCGTCGTTTTTGGATTAACTAGCAATTCATTCCACATTACTGTGCTGGAACAGAGAGCCCTGGGGGCTACGTGTGAGAGGCATATGGCAAGACGCGCCCCAGGACTGTTCTTTGAAAACGGTGGAAACCTGGATCGATCACCACGTTTGTGGGCCTTTCCCAGCAGTTACTAAACTGGCTGTTGCTGGTTTTGCCTTTAACCAAGCTCTAAGAGGAAGCTCTCCAGTAAGCATCAGGATGCTCCAGAAAGGAAAAGGCCAGCAGACAGGTTGGACTCCTTGAAAGCATTGGAAAGTTGCTAGCTGGATGGCTGTTTTTTGACTGTCTCTGTTTGGCTCTTTTTCATAAAGTGCCAGCTGAGCTAGACAGAAGGCTGCTCTCCTATTCATTTAATAATTAATACAGTGAAAGCCACCGTCTGGGATTTTGCTTAAAAAAAAATAAAATAAAATAAAAAGACTGGATCAGGCTACAAAATTCAGCTCTGGTTTTCTGTGGGTGTTGAATACAGTGCTCACTACTGCAGTAACAGAGCCCAGATTGGGGATCCAGATCAGGATGCCGATCCTCACATTTGCAGCCTCCAGGAGTGGTTCTTGGACTTCATATCTAGGAATGAAGCCATGTACCCCGAATCAATGCCAGCTGCTGCCAAATGCCTGTCTGCAGAGCAGCATAGGTCACCACGACTGCATTCACCCCCGTGTTCCACTCTCTGCACTGGTTCCCCACTGAATAGAGTCCAGTTCAAGATCTCTGCCCCTTCAAGACCCTCCATGGGGCTGGCCCTAGATACCTGCAAGATCACCTGTCCTCTCACAGCGATGGCTAAAGTCAGTGCACTGGAATAATGAAACTGCCGACCAGTGAGGGAACCTTGTAATTACAGAAGACTGAACTTCACAACAGCTGACTTAGACTACAGCCCTCACAACCACAGGATAGCATTGTCTACTCTTACGATCTGATCGCAAGTCTCATGGTGTGTTTTTCTTATAGCCCCAGTCATCTCATGATACGAGAAACTCAACTGTCATTAAATATTTCTAGCTCTCATGATTGCTGAGCAAAGCTTGAATATGTGACCCAAATGCACCCGACAGGCTCAGAAACCAGAAGAAAAATAAACAGAATCAAACTTTGAAAAGTCTCTGAATTTTTTTGAAGCCTGACTTGATTTTCTCAGCTAGTCTCTTGTCTCAGTTTCCTTTCATCTGTGCTATGTACATGTACAATGTATACTCATGGTAGCTTTCATCAAGCTACCGCAAGGATGTGTATGCAAGCGGAGGAAATCAGAGTGTGGGCTTTGCCCTAAATGTACACACAATTGTCACACACAGATTCAGGCTTCTCTTCCTGCTGCTGGGAGGAGACTCCACTTCCTTGTCCAGCCCCAAGCAATTTGCAGGGCAGGGGGAAGAACGCAAGGTCTGTTGGGAATAGGGGGAGGGGGAAGGTTGCAGAGGCTCGCCTCTTACCCACTCTCATGAAAACAGGCCAGGAAGATTGGAACCAGCAGAGACAGGGGAGCCTTATTGGGCCTCCTAGAAGAGGGGAGTTTGGGGTTGGTGGTTGAGGGACTTGCACGTCACTTTCAACTGCAAAGTGGAGGAATCCGGGTGGCCAAGCTTGCAGCAAACTGGCTAAAACCTATTTCATCTTCCAGCACTTTTGGCAGGGCTCCATCTAGAACAATTGCAGTTTAGTGTAACTAATGTTGAACGACCCAGAGACTTTGCAGTTAATGTTTCTAGACCATTAAACCTTCTCCTAGCTGTAGTGTTTGAAATGCTTAGGGGCTCCCCCTCCCCACTCCCAGCTCTTGAAAATTAAAAAGTAAGCTTTGTAAATTTCATTCAGAAGCGGGAACTGTCACTTTGGCTTTAAGAGACAAGCCAGAAGAGAGACAAATTCTTCTTTTAGCACAGACAAAAAATCCATTATTAAAGGCTTAGAAACAAAGGCTGTCCTCAATACACAATTAAAGGAAAACCTAAGCCTTTGAAAGCAGAGGGCATGACATGGGAATACACACAAGAGGTAGAGATGAAAGCCTCCATTGTAACATAGTTGAATGAGTAAAAAACTTTCAGTGGATTCATTTGCCTAAAGTAAACTAGACTGTGCACTCTCTGGAGACGGGACTGTGTCTTCCCATGTGTTTGGACAATGCCTAGCACAACGCGGCCTTGATCCCGATGGGAGCCTTTGGGTGTTACTGTAATACCTTGGATAGGGCTGGCTGAAAAATGTTGAACAATAAAATGCAGTTGTAATCAATGTTTTTGGGGAGATCAATTTCCATGGGCTTTTCCATTTGGAAAATCAGAGTGTTGAATTTCAGTCTCTCAGCCGTGTTTTTGATTCCGGAATGCCAAAGCATTTCGCGTTGAGGGCAGGCTTGACAGCTGCTGGCCATTTCATTCTGGGTATGCTGCCTGACCAGACACTAGGAGATACAGACACGGACTGGAATACAATGTTCTGTCAAAAGCAATGGCATCGAGTCTAGTGGGGACTTAGGAAAAGTAGCTGAGTATCGTAAGCAGCTCACTAAGCTGTGTGACAGGACAGAAGTTCTTAGGCTTCAGAGAACTCCTCCCCTGAGCTATGTTATCAAATGACAGTGTAATCCACTGATTACATGGAAGAAATAGTGTATTATTAAAACAGACTCACCTTGTCTGCTTATACCATGGGGACATGACACTGGTTTCTAGCATCCTCTGAAAGCCTCTGCCTTTAGGAATTCATCCTTCTGTACAGGGCCGGCTCCAGACCCCAGCGCGCCAAGCGCGTGCTTGGGGCGGCGTGCCGTGGGAGGGCGGCAGGCAGCTCTGGTGGACCTCCCACAGACATGCCTGCGGACGGGCCGCTGGTCCCGCGGCTTCGGTGGAGCATCCGGCGTGCCTGCGGGAGGTCCACCGGAGCTGCGGGACCAGCGACCGCCAGAGCGCCCCCCGCGGCGTGCCGCCCTGCTTGGGGCGGCGCAATTCCTAGAGCCGCCCCTGCTTCTGTAGACACTATACGCACAGCACCCAGACAACCGACATACAACTCTTTACCAACAGAAATGCCTTTTGCTGACAACCATTCAGATTTGGGTAAGTTATTAACTGTTGAAAAATTGCCAGCTCACATCAATAGCTCAGTATGGCTCCTTCCTGGCTTGCTGCTAGTAGCAGCACAGGTACCATCCCAGCAACACACTTCACCATGTCTCACAGCACTGCCTCAGGCAAGACACAGACAAAAACCATGGAGTAGACAGCTAGTGAGAGAGACGCCCTGTGGCCTGGGCAGGGGAAAACACAGGCAACTAGGCCAGATAAAACCATGAGTGCAAGTCTCACTTCTACTGATTAGCATTAATTACACCCCTAATTCCTAAGCAAGGCCTCCTAGCCCACTGAGGTTACACAATCTGGAAACAGAAAGTAGACAATACAGCAAAGTAACAGCCAGTGAGTTAAACTGACCCTTCAGAAATCTGCCACAATACTCAGCTCTGCTGTCTGTAAAATGAAGCTACTCATGTATTTGTAAGTGGATTCCTCCATGTATTTGTAAGTGGATTCCTCCACTTTGCAGTTGAAAGCCATTTCTTCAGTGCATTTTACAGCCCCCTCTGGTGGTCTCTCCACAGAGGATAACAGCCTACTCCTACTGTCATCTACCATGATTGACCCTTAAACTCAAGTGCCACAGGCCTGTGTTTAGGATTCAACCCCTGATTATAAAGGGGTAGGTAGGAAAGAGACCGTTGCATACAAACAGCATTTTTTCCTTTAAAAATAAATAAATAAATAAATAACAGAAAATTGCAGCCTAAATATGCTGAAACATTTTTTTGTATGAGGGTCAAGCACTCAAAAACAGTAGGAAATGTCAGAATTAATGCCTATGTCATCTTAATTTGCACCCCCTAAGATGCATGCATGATGCAATGGTCTGTAGTTACATGACCACATAGTTTTCCACAAGACTCCCGCCTCTTTCAGTGCACAGGCGGGAAAGTACACAGAGTTGTGTAGTGAACGAGACACCTGTCTGTTCCCTCTCTACTCACTTACAGCCAGGACAGAAGGGTGGGGTCATGTTTCTCCTCAACATTATTAGACCAAGCCAAACTGATTTCAGGAAAAAAACAAGACCAGGAAATATTTATTCTTATCTAAAAAGATAAGCATGAGTTGGGGATGCACAGCATGCTTGCTTCCCTGAAACAGTTCAGGTAAAGGAAGGCGGCCTGAGAATCGCCTTTTATCAAAGCATGCTGGGAAGGGGGCAGAATCTGGGGCCACTGTGAAATCATAGAATCATAGAATATCAGGGTTGGAAGAGACCTCAGGAGGTCATCTAGTCCAACCCCCTGCTCAAAGCAGGACCAATTCCCAACTAAATCATCCCAGCCAGGGCTTTGTCAAGCCTGACCTTAAAAACCTCTAAGGAAGGAGATTCCACCACCTTCCTAGGTAACCCATTCCAGTGCTTCACCACCCTCCCAGTGAAAAAGTTTTTCCTAATATTCCAATCTATACCTCCCCCACTGCAACTTGAGACCATTACTCCTTGTTCTGTCATCTGCTACCACTAAGAACAGTCTAGATCCATCCTCTTTGAGACCCCCTTTCAGTTAGTTGAAAGCAGCTATCAAATTTCCCCCTGTTCTTCTCTTCTGCAGACTGAACAATCCCAGTTCCCTCAGCCTCTCTTCATAAGTCATGTGCTGCAGCCCCCTAATCATTTTTGTTGCCCTCCGCTGGACTCTTTCCAATTTTTCCACATCCTTCTTGTAGTGTGGGGCCCAAAACTGGACACAGTACTCCAGATGAGGCCTCACCAATGTTGAATAGAGGGGAATGATCACATCCCTCGATCCCCTGGCAATGCCCCTACTTATACAGCCCAAAATACCATTAGCCTTCTTGGCAACAAGGGCACACTGTTGACTCATATCCAGCTTCTCGTTCACTGTAACCCCTAGGTCCTTTTCTGCAGAACTGCTGCCTAGCCACTTGGTCCCTAGTCTGTAGCAGTGAATGGGATTCTTCCGTCCTAAGTCAGGACTCTGCACTTGTCCTTGTTGAACCTCATCAGATTTCTTTTGGCCCAATCCTCTAATTTGTCTAGGCTTCTGGCTCAGCTCATGTGGTGGAAGGCATTTTTGGTTTTGGTACTTGAAAGTAAGCCTTGGAGGGACTCTTATTTTAGTGACTTAGAGGAACCTAGGGGGCTTGCTTGTGTGTATTGTACTGTCTGTTATTATAAAAATTCTCTTGTCGATTTTCAGGATGGCCCAATTTCTGGTCTCCTTTACCCTATTGGTGTTGTAGGAGGGGTGGCTTGGTTCACTGAGATAGCCATTTACCTGCACTGATTCAACCAGAGCTAAAGTAACACCAACAACATTACTATTTTGCATAGTCCTAGATGATTTTCATATGCTAGAAACTGCCTGTAGCGAGGTGGTGGGATACCCCACACCCCGCCGAGGGACGAACCAGCCCAAACACGAATGTGGACGGAGCCACTGGGTCTTGCGCCTGCCCCTCTGAGGTCACAGCGCGGACCTGGAAGTATAAAAGCTCACCTGCAGAACTCAGTTGGGCCCCAGCCGCCAGAGAGACCAGACGTCTGTGACTGAGCTCCCTCTTGGGAGACAGCAGCAGACCGCAGCCGGCCTGAGCTCACACCCGAGCAGCCGAGCCTACCCCTCGCCCGTTACCCTGAGGAGGCGCCGAGCCGGCCCCTTCCCAGCTACCCGGAGGAACAGTCGAGCCTGCCCCGTGCCAACTACCCTGAGGAACAGTCGAGCCTGCCCTTCGCTGTGTATCCAGAGGAACCGATGGTGTTAGAGACCACCGAGGACGCTAGCGCGACCCAGGTACCCTACGAGGGGGAGTGTGGAAGTAGCCCGGGGGTAGCCGACCCCAGTCTGGCTGCAGCACGGCCTGAACCTATGTCAGTGTGTTGCGGCCAGGATCCCCACTGACAGCAGTGAGCCTTTGCGGCAGCTAGGGCCCTGGGCTGGGACGCAGTGGAGAGGGAGGGTCTACGTCCCCCCTGCCACCCACTCCTCGGGTGACAGACTCCCCCCTTGTTCTTTTCCTGGCCCGGAGAGGCTAGGACAATCTGACTATTGACTCCGCCCCTGCTTAAGGCCTGAGTCCCTGACAGTTTGCTTGCTGCCCCGCCCTGACCTAGGGCCTGGGCCGCGATTTGACTATCGACTCAGCCCCGCTTCAAGGGCCTGAGCCCCTAACAGAGCGTGTGCTCTCCCACACTACCGCAGAGCCTGGATGGACGGCCAAGTAGAGCGAGGCGGTGGGATACCCCACAGCCCCACTGAGGGTTGAATCTCGACCGAATCCTGCTACACTGCCATGTACTGTGTGGCCAGACCTCATGGCTTCTGCACCCTCTGCAAAGGAGGAGCCTAGCTCTTTGCTGCCTGTGGCAGAGGGAAATGCTCAACAGCCATGTTTCCTTATCAAAATATCTGCCTACTGCAAACTCGTCTCCATATTATGTTCTGTTGTAATGCCACGGGCATTTCTGTATGGACAGCTGCCCCCCCTCAAGGATTTCAGAACCCGTGCCACAGAAACAGGCAAACGTGAGCTTTTTCCTTATGTGCACGTTCATTAAGGATTTAGAGTAACTCCAGCTGGCTTTACCGGTCCAAGTCATCAGCTAGTGAAAGCTGATGTAGCGCCATTGAAATAAGATATAGTGACTCATACCAGCTGCAGATCTGTCCCACTAGGTTTCTCCTCTTAAAGGCTTAAAAATCCTTGTAGCTGAAATAGTATATCTCCTCCACTGCCTGAATCTGTACTATCACAATTCACCTCACTTGATAGTTAAGCTCTGGGGCAGAAGCAGCAGCTTCTGTTTTTGCTTGGTATGTCACTATACTTGCCGTGGTCTTACTATATGCATAGATTCACTAATAATACGACCTCGATCTTATCTTGCACGTTTCATCAGTAGATCTCAACGTGTTTTCAAAGGAAGTCAGTATCATTACCCCTCTCTGTGAAACAGAAGCACCGAGAAAAAAGTGACTGGCTTACAGCCAACCCAGGGGCAGAGCCAGGAATAAAACCCAGGTGGCATACGTCCAAGGCCAGTGCTGTATCCAGCAGGCCATGCTGCAGGGGCTATTCTGCTCTAGCATTGTGGGTGGCCTCTGTCGTCATCAGCCTAATGGTTCCATCAGAAATGTTACGTCAACCATTTAAAAACAACAGCAAAAAGGAATGTAGCCACCTTGAAATGGGCAGCCCCGGAGAACAAAATTCTCTGCTTATCTGCAAAATGTATCCACCTGGGGAAGCAGCACTGTTGGGGGAAGATTGTCCTGTTCTCTCCCTCCTCCAGTAGGCTTGTCAAGGGAAGAGGATGGTTAATGTGGAATTTTCTAAAGTCTTTCCAACTAGCCCTTGTAGTACCTTAACCTCCCCTGGAGGGGTCATTGCTCTGGATCAGGAGGTCAGTCTCTCTGTTCGTTCAATCCTTGACTGTTCAGCGTTGTGACCACCAATAAGGGTGTCACAATTAGCACAGGTTGTAACAGCTTTGTCTCTGATGTAGACAACTGTCCATTAGTGAAAAAGCATTTCACATCAGCTGTCAGCTGATAATGACTCTTTCTCACAACTGACTTTGGTCAGATTTGAATCACTGATTGAGTCCCCTGCATCTTCCTTGAAAGAAATGTACGAAAAATAATCCGGAGTCCTATTTCTCCAGATTCCTTGGAAACTGGACCCACCCTTAGAAGTATCCCCGGTACCATCTGCTGTTAAGTCACCTTGCTGCATGTGAAAACATTGTTTTTAAGAGACTGAGACTAAAAATACCTCATGACCTTGAAGGGCTTTAGTTTCTTCTTTTTTCTATGTTTTCCTTGTGTTGTCTCTGTCACCAAGGAGACTGAATTCCTCCTCTCACCTTTCAGATCTTTGCCGGAACATAAATTCATGCTTTTCTGTGCCAAGAGCCATCATAGTATAATTACATGGACTATTAATATATACTGTTCCTGCATTATAGAATTAACTGTTATGCACCCTCATTCGAGGTATGATCCATGCGGGTGGTTTTAAAATGCAGGAAAGGAAAACCAGTCTCACTCATGTTTGTGGTTATTGGTTTCTATACCAGTGTGTTCTGTGAGTTGCCACGCATCTGAAGTGAAATTAAAGGCATTTCCTTAACTAGATGTAAAGGAGTAAGCCCCTTCCCCTACCCCACCCCCATCACTTGTGGTTTGCATCAGAATATTAAAAGAGCGGGGGGATTGGTGTGATCTACAATAGGGCTAATTTGATTCTGAAGTGTATTTTGTGACCTAGAAATGCAGAACTGGAAGGAACCTCGATAGGTCGTCGAGTCCAGTCCCTTGCACCGAGGCAGCATTAAGGATTCTCCATTCTAGACCATGCCTGACAGGTGTTTGTCTAACTTGTTCTTAGAAGCCTGTAATGATGGAGATTCCACATCCTTAACTTGACTAGAGCTTAACTACTTTAACGTTAGGACGTTTTCCTTAATGTCTAACCTAAATCTCCACTGAAGCAATTTAAGCCCATTACTTCTTGTCCTAGAAGTTGCTAGGTAACATGGTCCCTCTGTCAGTACCAATGAGCGTTTGCCCTGATTACATCATGTTTGTAATTCAGTACCTATTTGGGTGGAGTTCTGTATAAAAGCAGTTTTAAAATGGCTTTCCCAGTCTTAGGACCTGGTACCACAAATACAGCTGCAGGGCAGTGCTTGCTACCATGTGTAGTTGACTAGACTACGTATGGCAGCAAGCTCTGTGCCCAGCAGGAAGTGTTGGCATAACTGGGTTCTTTGCGAAGGCTCCAGTTTCTCAGCTTGATTAGTTAGAATTAGCCTCTCAATATTTGTAATCATTCCATGTTTGTTTCTGGACTTCTAACATTGCTCCAAACACCGCACCCGTATCAGTGAGTATTATACAGCAACACTCCTCGGCGATGCTAATGGGAGTCAAGAAACCTCTATATGATGCTTTGAAAATGTACATTTTGATAAATGTAGATTTTAAGGATGGGGACTGCCTCACTGAATTTGAATAGTGCCAAGCACAATGGCATCCCACACTAATATTGATCCACACAGAGGCAAACTTTGATCCCATTGAAATCAAAGTCCAAACTCCCATTCACTTCACTGGGAAAAGGATTCAGTCCCGAAAGCCAGTGTGCACTGTTGGATGCTAGAATGGACGTGGGGCAATTCTATAGATAGATACCTGGCCCACCGGCCACGATTAAAGATGCCCTGGGGGCTTTCACACTTTAGAAAACAAAAGGAAGGTGAACTCACATCAGGTCAATTATTTAAATCGTTACTGAACAATGTGCCTTTCCAGATTTGCATCACAGTGCAGCGATGTGCAGAAAAGTCAGCTTCAGGAGCACGTGGAGTAGGAGACGTCTGAATGAATTCTGAACTCCAGGTACTGAAGGGTTCTTTATTTTAAGCCAAGCTTAAGTAAAGAATACACTGCCTCTCCACGCCCACACAAACTGGGCTGCAGCAATCTCACTGAGCGAGTGGGGACTTGTGCAGTGTGTGTTTGAACTAGTTGACCATCAGGATGAATTTCTCTTTCTCAGCATCTCCAGTAATTTGATCTATTAACCTTTAAACATCCAGTCTAAATACAGCTGGTCTCCATGTCTGATTTTATTTTTAGCTCAAATATTGTAATGCTTTGGAGATAGCAATTAAATAATTTTTCTGATCAGATTTTCTTTAGCCAACTCTGATTTTAACTTTTAAAGAGACAAAGTGGGTGAGGTAATATCTTTTACTGTTGGTGAAAGAGAGAGACTTTAGAGCTACACAGAGCTCCTCTTCTGTTATAGCCACCGAGGGCTTGCAGCAGTGCCAATGGCTTCTGGAAAGGACCCTCATTAACCTGAGGGACTGTTGACAGGACATAGGCATATGATCTACTGGTCAGAGGTAGGAGTTTGCAAATTAAGCTTTCTGGATTCTGCTGCTGGGCTAATTCCCATGAGGTGTTGACTGCCCGTTCCAGGGTTGAGATCCTTCAGCTTCCATTGCCTTATGAAACATTGATGTCCATGAGAAGGAACCTCAGATGAGTAACTTGGTGCTATATTGTCAGATGGGTGTTTAATTCTGGGTCGATTTTTCAGTGCTCAGTTTGAGACAGCAAGGGTCTGAATTTCAAAAGGTGTTAAGCATTAACATCTCTTTCAGTCAACAGGAGCTGCTGGGTTCTCAGTATCTCTGAAAACCCATCCCTAGGGCCCAGATCCACAAAAGATGTCTAGGTTCCCAATTTCCACCGATTTCAATGGGGCCAGTTACCACCAAGGATCCTGGCCTAGATGTCTTCATTTGGGTAATTGGCAAGAGGTATCCAAAAATCAATAGCCACTTCTGGAAACATTGGCAGCCATCATTCTGTGGCTCAGTCCCCCTGTCTAAAATAGTGATAACAATGCTCCCTCTCTCAGCGGTGAGGTTGTATTTAGTGGGTGAGCATTACAGATGTTCCAAGGTCAATGGGCAACAGCTGTAAATATTCTTCAAGAGGGAAAGTGAATGGAAAGATTGTGGAAGAGCCAATACAAGAAATATCTGCCACGCCGAACCTGTCCTTTCGTTTTACTAGTATAGGCATAAAGACTATTTAAAACAAGATGCTCCCTGTGTGGTATCCTCCACCTCATCCCTCTGTACAGTATTCCTCTCTGTGTCAAGGTCATTGTAAATAAGCTATTAGGGAAAGAAAAAAAAGCATGGATGTATCACCAGAAATCTATGATGCAAGGCTAAGTGGAGGAATTTGTTACTATTCTCTGAATGGGACGCAAGCCAGTGTATTCTTCGGAGTCAGTTGCCAAGGGTTACATATAGTCTTGGTGCGATCTCCGTTTCTAGCAAGGAAAAAAAAAGGCAATAAACTAGGTCTCTGTCAAACCCAATTTGACTAACAGTGACCTGTGGGAAAGCCTCGTAATATTTCTTCATAATCTGTCTGCTGCTCTGTTCACCTATCACATGGCAAGTGAACGAAGCACAGGCTTCCACCTGGTTATCTGCTTTTCCGACTGTATCATGGACGTGCGTGATTATTCCTGTTGAATACAGAGGGGGAAGAATGCACTACACCAAGTCTCATTTGCCACCATGCAGTTTATAGCAACACTGGCTTGCTTCCCCACTGACGGCCTGGGACCTGGGCCTTTGTGGATCTCTGCTTTTCTGGACCCCGTGTTCTGATGCAGAACAAAGAGGCCTCATCTGAGATGATCTCATTGGAAGATTGCAGGGCTTTACATTGACTGCTATCTGTGCAACCCTCCCAACCAGTCAGGACTGGAGCTAAAGCATTTCCCCCTCTGAAACAAGTGTGTTTTATAGGGAACCTCCCAGCCACTAGCTGTTGGAAAACACCACAGGCACTTTAGTAGAGCTAAGTTTTCTTGTGGTTGTGTCAGTGAGTCAATAACAGCGTTTCTGGTGCAAGACTTGAGAAAGGAAGAACGGTCCACGACTTAGGGGGTAGTTTAGGACTCAAACCTGAGTTAAATTCCCTGTTTTCCCCCACAGATTCCCTGTATGACCTGCAAGTCATTTAGGCTCAGATCCTCAATGGTAATTAGGTCCCTAACTCCATTGATTTAGCGCAGGGACTGGCAACCGTTGGCACGCGACCCGCCAGGGAAAGCTGCTGGCAGGCTGGGATGGTTTGTTTACCTGCGGCGTTCACTGTCCCAGGCTAATAGGACGGTGAACCGTGGCCAGTGGGAGCCGCGATCGGCCAAACCCGCAGACGCTGCAGGTAAACAAACCAGCCCGGCCTGCCAGCAGCTTTCCCTGGCGGGCCACACGCCAAAGGTTGCCGATCCCTGGTTTAGCCCCTCTGCGGCTCAGTCGCCCATCCATGCAATGGGGATAACACCACTGCCCTGTCTCACAGGGCTGCAGAGGGGATCAATAAGAGTGGGAGGTGCTCAGACTGTCTGACCTTAAAAATTGTTATTGATTTGGGGGTGAAACTTAATTTGTTTCCGGAAGATTTGTTTGCTTTTCTTACCATGCCTTTAAACTTGTTCTCATGAAAATTGCTCTTCAAAAATCTGTTCTTAATCTAGAGATGGATTCAGCTGTTAGCTCCGCTTTCAGTAGCAGCTCGGGAAGTTTCTTTCCCGGGCGGGCATGGGCGACTCATGGGAGGGACACAAAGGGGGACACGTGACCCCCCACGTGACTCCTCTCCGCCCCATCCCCAGCCCGGGCCCTCGTGCGCTCCCCATCCTCTCCCCATCCCATGTTGCCTGGGGGTGGGGACTTTGTCCTCCCACTGGGCCGGATACCGATTTCAGGTGAAAGGAGGGCAGTCCCACGCCGGCAGCTCCTCCAGAGTGGCTGTACTGCCCCGGCCCCGCCCCCAGCCCTCTCCTGGGGTCTGTCCAGCCCCGCCGGAGGACAGGGCTGGGGCCGGTACAGCCATGTCAGAAGAGCTGGCTCCTGGGAGCAGCAGCCCCACGTTCTCCTCCTTTCGCCACTGCGGTTCCCCGCTGAATATGCCCCCCAGGCATCTAGGGAGGGGCATGTGACCCTTCTTGATGCTCCCAGGCATCACCTTTGCCGAGCTCTGACCTTGCAAGTTTGTCTCCCTCCCAGCCAGGGGGGAGGGAGAGGGGAAAACAGCATCCAGCACCTGCTACCTGTACACGGCTGCCCTGTGCTGTGGTGAGAAGGGGATGGGGGAGGGGACAGGTAGCCCAGATGTGCTCCCCTTTAAGATGCAATCCAGGCCCAGTACAGTACTGTACTTGCTGGTTGGTTGGTTGGTTTTGTCTCCGCTGCTGCCTGCTAGCTTACTTCCAGGTCCCCATGGTGCCCGGTCATTCCCTAACTCTGGAAGCTCCAACAGAGACCAAGGTCCCATTGTGGTAGGTGCTGCACATACAGAGGGAGAGAGAGTCCCTGCTCCACAAATCTTCCAATCTAAACAGCGAGCTCAGACAAAGGAAGGATGGTCCCTGCTTTACAGATGGGGGAATGATGGCAAAGTAGAACCAACCCTTACTCTCCACGTAGTCCCTTTAATTTCAATGGTCCTACTCATGGAGTGAGGCACTGCTCTCACTTAGCCTGCACTCATCACTTGGTGGCTTAGAGGCCCTTGAACTGAAGCATCTCCCATGGATTATAAAGTCAAGACCTGCCCTCTGCAAATATGGAGGCTGCCTGCTGTACCTACTGCTGAGAGGAAGGCTGCTTCAGCAGCTAGGCCTCTGGCCTGAGACTCAGGAGCCCTGGTTCAGTTCCATGCTCTAACCACTAAGAAATACTACCTCCCCAAGCTGTTTCCATGACAGAGGCTTCCCATTCTAACTCCTTCTAGCACAAATGCTGCCTTCCCACAATGTAGTCATCACTCTCCCCATCTCTAGGCCCACGTTAACAATGATGCATGCAACCCCAGCCATACTGGAGTTTTTAAATACCCTTGAGGACTCTTATTAACTCACGGTATTTTGTCACATCATGCAGTTTAACCGGCATGAGCACATCTAGTCTGAGAGCAGGATATCAGCTGTCTCCACTGCTGTCCAATTTGGGATCAGTGCCAGTTTTGGATGAATGTTCAGGTCGCTTCTTATTTGACTTGAGCTGTTTTAGCCATCACTGCGACACAAAGCGACACCCCCTCGTCCATCTCCCTTCCCTGGCAGTCATTCTTCACTGTCTTGTCTGATTACTGTACGATAGCGATGAGCTCTCAGTCACCAGCAGTGACCTCGCTACGACACAGTCAATTGTTCCTCTGGGAGCCACCGCTCCTCTGGAATGAAAGTGTTTCACTGATCACAGCCGCAGCTTACATCTCTCACACACACGCGCTAACACATTTCTGCTGAGTGAAGTCTTGTGTAATTGTTAGAGCTGCTCAGTGCTGCGTTACTAGCAAGGTACCAGCAGCGGGACAGGAGGCGAGCACTGCAGGTGCTCCAGCAGCTCGGCCGTACAGGGTATGTCTACACAGCACACTAAGTCTGGTTCTGGACTTGTGAACTCGGTGTTTCCAAGCCAATGTTTGAGCATCCACACCGCACTGTGAACCTGGGTTTACATCTGCTGGACGTGGGTCTCACAGCCATGCTAACGTGTCCACACTTCACTACACAGACCTTCTGACTCAAGTCTGTGTCACTGTCCACTGCACAATGACAGAGTTTGGACCCGAATCACAGCAGGACTCAGCACATGACTAAGAGAAAAGGTATTTTGTTAGGGTTGGCAGAAAAGGGAGAGGCTGGAAATGCCCTAGCACAGATGCTTAAAGGGTGCAAATTCAAAGTGAGTAACAGTGGTTCTTGTTTGGCCCCGGGGGGGAGCCCACTTGAGAGTCAGGGCTTTTCAGATTTAGTGCCTGGAGGCCCACTCAAGTCTGTCTCTATCCAAAGAGAATAGGAGTTGTAGGTTTACAAGCCAGGATCACTTTGTGGTGTCTCTCTCACTGCACTGCCTCTCTCCCCAGTCACTGCTGTTCCCCCATAAGTCCCACCCAGACCTGCCCTCAGCTGTAGTGTCCGGCAGTCACAGCCTGTTCCCAAGTGGCTCTGTACACGTACCCTGTATCCAGCCTCTCCGCAGCTCCTGGCTCACCATGCCGCTGTTTCTTTCCAAACATGCCCGCTCATTTCCTGGGTGAGGGTCTTTTCCAGGACTTGCTGCCTCCTCCTTTTCCCTGGCCAGGAGGACGGGGATACGTAGTGGGGAGGGGACCGATGGGGAATGTGGAAAGTCACAAACCCTCCCAGCTGTCCTGGAAAGGCAGGGAGTGCTGTGAGACAAGAGCCTACCGAAGGAGCTGGCTATTTTATGTGCACAGTTTTCTCAGCTTGGCCTTCCCTGCAGTCCTTTGCGGCCCTCCTGCTCCCTGCAGGTCTCTCTCCCAGGCCTCCTGCCTGGGAGCTCAGGAGAGCTGTCAACTGCCCTTTCCCCAGCAGGCTCCCACCCCTCAGCTCAGGTTGCCCTTAGATTCCCAGAAGGCCGAGTTCTAGTCACACAATCCCATGGTGTGACACCTGGTATCGTTCCCTTCTCCTGGGGAGATGGAATAAGGCTGGCACAGGTACAGAGGAGCTCCAGCCCCCTTAAAGGGCCAGCTCACCCTGTGACAGAGGCAAGGGCCCTCACACCATGTGTGATTTCAGCGGACAGAGAAGAAGTACAGACAAAGGATAAGAGATGGACTGCAACTAAAAATACGGTCGTGCAAAACTGCAGGATCACTTGGAAGCACAAAAGAAAGTCTCGGCGATTTCACTCGTTTTAATAAAATCACTAGAAACTACATGATCGGTATTGTAATGCTGCTCACTCTGCACTATGAGAACACACTGTTAAAGAGAAAGATCTGCTGACTGCTATATGCCTGCATAGCCTCTCTTTAAACAAAAGCCCCCCGGTGCAATGATTGTTTTGTTTCTGATATTTCCATGGCAAGGATTTGTAAACCTGTTAAACTTCTAAAGAAATGAATAAATAGCTAAAGCAAATCAAGTCAAGGCATTTCCTAGGTCCTCCCTGTCTAGCGACAGATCGTTTTAACTTGAAAACACACACACTGGCCTACATGGTCTACAGACCCACACCCAAACGTGCCAGCTGCCCTGTTAAATGTGAGCATGCACAGTCAGGGTGCACGTGGCAACACGCTGTCTGTGGGTACAGATGGGCTGTTGCCTTTCCAAAGGCTGGCCATGGATGCTATGTTAGGGATGGCAGAGGGAGCTCAGGTTAATGTACCATAGATCTTCCCGGTCACAGAATCCAGGCTAAGTATTCAGACTACAAAATCATTCCGTTTTTAAAACCTCTCTCTTGATTCTGACCAACAGTGAAATACTAGGTGGAAGGCAGTTCTCAGCGCTTCTGGTCTAAGTGAAAGCCCCATCAGTCCGAGGAGAGCCTTTTCTTAGGAGTTTTTCAGTCTGGTTTTATCAACTCCAGGGTTGAAATGTTGGCCCCCAGAGACGTCCATGACAAAACTCCCACGGACTTCAATGAAGACCAGATTTCACCCCCTACGCCTCGGTAATCTGGCTCAGTATTCAAACCCTGAAGTGCTCCTCGGAACCAAACCTTGAAACCTTCTGGGCTTTGCTCGTGACTTGTCTGTCCACACATGCATAAGGGAATGCAATAAAAACGGATCTGTTAGGTTGTGCATGTCTAGTTTTATTAAACAAATGGGTCTCACTTGAATTTCCAGAGTCGGACAACCAAACTGCTGAACTTTCTCTAAAAAGAACAATTAATTGTGGCTTTGACTCTTCGCCAGAAACAAACCATCAAGTGATGCCTGTGTATAGGCCTGCTGCAGGCAAGGGCTGAATACAGGGAAATGGAGAAGGGCTTTTCCAGCTGTATTAGAGTGAGGGAAGGAGTAGGCGGAAAGTAGGTTCATTAGTAAACAAGGAGGGAAGTGAAGTTAATGGTGCAAAAATAGTGGAGATACTGAATCCCTTTTAAAAGAATGTCCTGGGGTAGGCAGAGAAATGAAGTTTAGACAATTAGGGAGTGACCACATGACGGAGAGCGAAAGTAAGGGGATATTTGCAAAATCTGAAGATACAGTATACAAATCCTCTAGGCCAGATGATAGGCAGTCCAGGCTGCCAAGGGCCTGATCCAAAGCCATCTGCAGTCAATGGAAAGACTCCTACTGGCTTCAATGGGCTCTGGATCAGGCCTCATGCAAGGAGTCCTCTCTGACTAACTCAGATCCCATAAAATAGGGTAACAAGTATTAAATCAGTCATAGGATTTAGAGCCGTATTTCATGGGGTTTTCAAAGTAGATTTCCCCACCTCCCCCCTTCAGGAAAATAGAACAAACTGTACCCCATTCAACCCACCATGTGAGCAAGGGAGAAGTTTGCCCTACTGCTGTCCGGCACCAACCCCTTGGCTAATCCGTCACCCCCATCCCACTTTGCGAAGCTGATGTGGGGTACATCTACGCTGCAAATTGAGGTGTAATCATAGCAGGGGTTTTAGCCTGTGGTAGCCAACCTAGTACAAGCTTCCGGGATCCTGGGTATGCACTCTGGTTGTTACCTCATGCCAGGGTCCATGCCCCGCTATTGTTTCCTGTAGTAGCTAGATTAAAGCAAGTGTGGGTTTGCCCACCTGTGCGCCAATTACACCTTACTTTGCGGTGGAGACGTACCCTTAGAGAAGACTAGAACCATAAGCTATGCACATTGAGGGGCTTGTAAGGGCTCGACCTTGTCAGTAGCTTCTTTCAACGGAGAAAATCGCAGCTGTAGAAGATTTGCATTTTAGAAAAGCCTGCGATAACAGGCCCTTGGCATTCTAGTCACAAACTGCATTCAAATCAGTTCCGATAGGAAAACCATTGCACTCAGCGAAAAGAAAACATCTAAAGTACTTATCCAGCCCTCATTTTCTTGGTACCTGAGCATCTCATGATCTTTACTGTTTGTCCTCACAACATCTCTTATGAGATAAGGCAGTGCTATTATTACCCATGGTACAGATGGAGAACTGAGGCACAGAGAGACTAAGTCCTGGTCTACATTAAAAAGTTAGGTCGACCCAGCGACCATCCACAGAATAATCCACACCTGAGACATGTAAGTTGAGCCGACTTAACCCCCTGCGTAGTCAGCACTCAAATTCTTCTGTCGATCTAGCTACCATCTCTGGGGGAAGCAGATTACCTAGGCCAACGGGAGAACCCCTCCCGGCAGTGTAGGTAGTGTCTACACTGATGTGCTGCAGCTGTAGCATTTCAAGTGTCAACAAGCCCTGAGTGACTCGCCCAAGGTCGCATGGGAAGTGAACCTGCATTTTCCAAGTCCTAGCCTGGCACTGGACCATGCTTCCTCACCAAGCTTCATGATAAAGGCAAATTGAGTCAAACGGAGGTGTCTGGTGAGGTACTTCAGGGATCTGCATTAGGCCTGGTTATTTAGCATCTTTCTTCAGTATCTAGAGGATCTGTTAATGAAAGGTGCAGGTGATCACTACGGTGGAAAGTGTTGCAAACAGCAGTGATAACAGAGAAGAAGAAGTGTGATTCAGCTTGGAAAATGCAAGATGGGGGGTTCAGAACCCAGATTTACAACAGGAGGGAGAAATCTGGAAAGTGTGCAAGTTAGGGCCCAACCCTCCTCCACTGAAGTTAACAGGAGCTTTGCCAAGGATTTAAATGGGAGAGGGATCAGGTCTCTCAGAGTTAATATGCAGTGTTGTTGTAGCCATGTTGGTCCCAGGATATTGAAGAGACAAGGTGGGGAAGGTGATATCTTTTATTGGACCAACTTCTGTTGGCGAGACAGACAAGCTCGTCAGCTCTGTGTAGCTCAAAAGTTTCTCTCTCTCACCAACCAAAGTTGGTCCAATAAAAGATATTTCCTCACCCACCTTGTCTCTCAGAGTTAATAGTAGACAGCACAGGGGATATGAACCCTGCACCAATGAACCCTGTTCTTGGCTCAGGCATTTCCTGTGTATCTGTAAACAACACACCCGATGGGGAAAGGTCTGCCTGGAAGGCCATGGCTTCTGGCTGAACATCCCAAGCAGTGAGGATTCCAATTGCTCTTCGTTCACTTCCTCTTCTTGGAGGGTGAATGTTGTCACCTCCTTGGGGGCAATGGCAGGACATTCCCAGGGGATGAATCCTGTTTCACTCCAAGCCTTGTGATTTTGGGCTATTGCCTAGAGGGACTCAGTGGTGACCCAGACTGGCAATGCCAACGTTCTTCACTGGAACAAAACACCCCCTGTGTGGAATTCATCTAGTCTCATACTCTGTAACGGCTAAGCCAGCTATTCCCTTGCAACTGCCCCACAGGGCACCTAAGCAAATTGTCTGTTTCTTGTGTTCCCTTTCATGCCTCTGTTCATTTGGCTGGCAGCATAAAAGCAAAGTGGATGAGGTACTCGTAAGCCGTATGATCTCTGTCTTTGTTCTTTCTCCCCCGCCCTTGCCAAGGCGAGCAGCAAACAAAAAGGTGGGTGGGGGGGAAGAGGGAAGCAATAGGAATGAGTACAGCTTTTGTATACCCATTTCGACAGGCAAAGCCTGCTAATAGTGTGCTCCTTGTCTCCCTCTAGTGGCTGATCCCTGTATATAGGTTTATTAGTCTACAGTCATTGATTTATAGAACTTGGGATCTTTAGCTCAGCCAGGCTCACACTTTTAGGTGCAGGGTTCAATTCCTGCTGCTGACAAGCCAGTCAGAGGCATTACATCATAGACACATGCACCGTGTTACTTCTCTAAAAGAGGTTATCAAATACACATCTCAGCTGTACCCACCAGCCACACAACCTCTGTTACTTGGCCAACATCTGGGAGACAGGACTCATCATGACCAGAAATGTTAAACCAACAAGCTGCTTGACTTTATAACAAGGTAAGCGCTGTCTCATCACATTATTTCTGTTCTGCATCAAATATGAGTCATTGACAGATTCGGGCTAATCTATCACAGTGTAGTGCAATATGGCAGCCACCCAAAGGCTATTGCAATTCTGGGCTGCGCAGAGAGAGACATCAGCCCACGGAGCAGGGAAGCAGTCATTTGTCTCCACGTGACTCCCGTGTAATTGCATCTGGATTGCATTGAGTTTGCGGCAGCCCATTCCCAGGAAGAACAGCAAGCCAGAAGGAGTTCAGAGGATTAACAACAAGGATCAGGGGTGCGGAGGGATTGATTTATGCGGCAGGATCCAAGAAGAGTTAACAAGGTCTAGCTGGGCCAAGTTATGATGAACGGAGGATATGATAACAGGCTGCAAGTATGTGAGTGCTGCAAATGTGATGACCATTAATGTGGTCGTGACCAAAGATTGAACCAGGGTTCTCGAGACTTAAAAGTATGAGCCACAACAGACTGAGGTAAAAGATTAATTGTTGTGGTGGGGAGCTGTCAGAGACCCAGATCATCTGTGGACTGGGCACAGAGCGGGATGCAAGTCACACACTGAACAACAAGGAGGACGTCACCAGACAGGAATTAGTGTGGCACAGTGGGATGTAACTGAGAAAGGGAAACATAGGCTGAAAGAAGATGTTGCCTGTATCCCAGTGAGATGTATTTGTCTCTCAAGGGAACCCCACTGCTGTGCTTGGAAATGAAAGCTGGACAGAATATAATGATGACAAATCAAAAGGGGCCAGATGCTCTCATAGGTCTTTTCTATCTCTAAGCTCTAGGGCTGTGAGGCAGCATCTCTCTCCTGATCGAACAAGGAGCCTGCAGAGGAGCAGCAGCCAATCCACAAGAGCAATCATCACGCCTAGGTCTGCTGCTAGACCTCAAACTCAAGGCTGTCCGCTCCCAGCCATCGCCCTCCTTTTCACATCGTGCCACCCAGAATGGCTAGCCAGCAATAGGTCAGCACCGCTCTGCTTTAAGCCATTAATGTCAGTGAGGCTTGAAAGATAATAACAGTAAATGCTGTGCCGGGCTCCCCCTCTCCACAGCAACCGATTCAATTTGCAGCGTGATTCAGCAACGTATTGATTTAACTATCTGCCGACAAATGACCTCTCTCTGTGCCATGCATTTTAGCGGAGGGCTGCAGTCTTCGGCATTAATATTTTAATAGATTTATTGCTCCATTGCTTCAGCAGAGGGAGGGAGGGAGAGCGGGCCTTGGCCTGTGAAACAGCCTTCCGCAGAACAAGACGCAGAGGCTGAGTGGTTAGACTTTGCAGCAGCAGACACTCGGCTTTCGGCATCAATCTCCAGCCCTCATCCCCATTTGCTCAGACGTGTCCCACCTCATCTCATGCTGGGCTTGAGCTCAGCTCCCTGGATAAATGCCACCCATAGGACAGTGGGTGCGCAGAGGGACCTGTCTGAGGCACCAAGCTCACACACACGCGGAGCAAAAGGGAGAGAGCACACTTCCCCAGAGCAGCCAGCACTGCATAGCATAGGGTGCCAGGTACTGCACGTCCAGCATTAGAAAGAGGAAAGCTTCTTCCCAACCTCTTCATCTTGTCAGAGATTGGGGTGGCATCAAGTGTCAAGCAGTCATCTCAGAACTGGGTCTCTAGGTCTTCCACTGAGGTCTCAGGGATGGAGCAAACATCTAGGCAATCCCGTACGGCACAGAGGCTTATGTAGTTCCCAACTTTAAAAAAGGGAAGGAGGAGGATCCGGGGAACTACAGGCCAGTCAGCCTCACCTCAGTCCCTGGAAAAATCATGGAGCAGGTCCTCAAGGAATCAATTCTGAAGCACTTAGAGGAGAGGAAAGTGATCAGGAACAGTCAGAATGGATTCATTAAGGGCAAGTCATGCCTGACTAACCTAATTGCCTTCTATGAGGAGACAACTGGGTCTGTGGATGAGGGGAAAGCAGTGGATGTGTTATTTCTTGACTTTAGCAAAGCTTTTGATACCCACAGTATTCTTGCCGGCAAGTTAAACCAGTATGGGCTGGATGAATGGACTATAAGGTGGATAGAAAGCTGGCTAGATCGTTGGGCTCAAGGGGTAGTGATCAACGGCTTGATGTCTAGTTGGCAGCTGGTATCAAGCGGAGTGCCCCAAAGGTCGGTCCTGGGGCCAGTTTTGTTCAATATCTTCATTAATGATCTGGAGGATGGCATGGATTGCACTCTCAGCAAGTTTGCAAATGACACTAAACTGGGAGGAGTGGTAGATATGCTGGAGGGTAGGGATAGGATACAGAGGGACTTGGACAAATTAGAGGATTGGGCCAAAAGAAACCTGATGAGGTTCAACAAGGACAAGTGCAGAGTCCTGCACTTAGGATGGAAGAATCCCATTCACTGTTACAGACTAGGGACTGAATGGCTAGGAAGCAGTTCTGCAGAAAAGGACCTAGAGGTTACAGTGGACGAGAAGCTGGATATGAGTCAATAGTGTGCCCTTGTTGCCAAGAAAGCTAACGGCATTTTGGGCTGTATAAGTAGGAGCATTGCCAGCAGATCGAGGGACGTGATCATTCCCCTCTATTAGACATTGGTGAGGCCTCGTCTGGAGTATTGTGTCCAGTTTTGGGCCCCACACTAGAAGACGGATGTGGAAAAATTGGAAAGAGTCCAGCGGAGGGCAACAAAAAATGATTAGGGGGCTGGGGCACATGACTTATGAGGAGAGGCTGAGGGAACTGGGATTGTTTAGTCTGCAGAAGAGAAGAATAAGGGGGGATTTGATAGCTGCTTTCAACTACCTGAAAGGGGGTTCCAAAGAGGATGGGTCTAGACTGTTCTCAGTGGTAGCAGATGACAGAACAAGCAGTAATGGTCTCAAGTTGCAGTGAAGGAGGTTTAGGTTGGATATTAGGAAAAACTTTTTCACTAGGAGGGTGGTGAAGCACTGGAATGGGTTACCTAGAGAGGTGGTGGAATCTCCTTTCTTAGAGGTTTTTAAGGTCAGGCTTGACAAAGCCCTGGCTGGGATGATTTAGTTGGGGATTGGTCCTGCTTTGAGCAGGGGGTTGGACTAGATGACCTCCTGAGGTCCCTTCCAACCCTGATATTCTATGATTCTAACCCTTACAGCTGGTGGATTTAGCATTACGCCCACCAAAATCAACAGCCAGGCACTGAACTCCAACCTGCTAAATAATTTTTCTGAGGCCATTGACATTAGTAATACACTAGTCAGTAACAAAAGCTCCTAGCCAGATCCTTTTCTCTCGCCTTAGCTGAAGTACCCCGAGCCAATGGAACTGCATGGGGAAGAAATTGTGTGAGGATTTGGCCTGAGATTTGTAAGCTGCTGGATATTTTAGTGATGGAAGAGCTACAGCATGTTCCTCTCCAGCTACAACAGCTGAGTTACGTTCCGCTGAGGTGCATTCAGGGTTGGGCATTAATTGGGTTCCATGAATAATGTATTTGTATTAACCATACTTTAAATTACTTTAGTGGAGATTAAAGAGACTAGAGATGGGATTTTCAAAAGCACCTAAGAGATTTGGGAACACAAATCCCATCAACGTGGCCCCTAAATTCTGTAGGGGCTTTGGAAAAGCCCACCCTCCGTTTGAAAGCACTGGTGACCAAATGCATCCATGAAACATGGCTAGCTGAGGCAGTGCACATTTACCCACAATGCCTCAGCAATACATCTCGTCACTGTTCTGGAGAGAGCACCTCTAGAGTTCATAGCGCCATACCCAGGACTGTTTAATCTTTGGTATTCACTTGCCCTTCCTGTGTTATCAGCCTCGCTAATCATGACGAAAGGGTTTTTAGAGGGATGCTTGCCGCCTTGGCACAGGGCCCAAGGCAGCCGATTCATTTCAGACAGAATCATAGAATCATAGAATATCAGGGTTGGAAGGGATCTCAGGAGGTCATCTAGTCCAACCCCCTGCTCAAAGCAGGACCAATCCCCAACTAAATCATCCCAGCCAGGACTTTGTCAAGCCTGACCGTAAAAACCTCTAAGGAAGGAGATTCCACCGCCTCCCTAGGTAACCCATTCCAGTGTTTCACCACCCTCCTAGTGAAAAAGTTTTTCCTAATATCCAACCTAGACCTCCCCCTCTGCAACTTGAGATCACTGATCCTTGTTCTGTCAGGCCACTGAACAGCTTGTAGATAGTGACTGAAAGTCATAACTATCGTCCCGGGGTGGATTTGATCCCGGAACATAGATCTGAAAAGCTCATTACCAACACCAGAACCATCTAGCCTCCACAGTCAATTAGTACAAATATTTTTAAATTCCAATCAATTCTTTTTTGAGCCAAACACTATGCATGGTTATAACGAAGAGGATTCTCAGAGGCTGATCTCCTTAGATGCAGCTGGAACTTGCATCCTGGAATTTAATGAGATGTGTCTGTCCATCTTTTCAGCTGTATGTTACGCATTTGTTGCACACCTGCAGTGTATATGTCCATGAGCCAGACCTTCAGCTGCTGTAAATCAAAGTAGCCTCACTGAAGTTTATTGCACCATGTTGATTTGCACCAGCTGAGGGTCTGGCTTCATCCATGTTTCAAATATTACACTACTGCCTGTCTCTTGTGATTGGCCCACTGGGATAGCACATAAGAGATCATCTGTATTAAAAGCCGAAGTATATTTTCTATAGGTTCGAAAGGATTTTGTAATAAAATGAAATCTAGGCCTATGTAACCGAGAAGATACAGGTAGTTTTATTAGTACATTCTGTGAGGCATCACGGGGGGAGTGAGAGTTTGTGGGTATCTATCCAAAGCCACTGTGCCTCAGTTTCTTTCTTTTATATAATCACACAGATACCACATTTCAGAGTTCAGAACTGAATCACTCTTCCTGGGACCTGATCTGTTCACTCTGTGAGTCATTGAAGAGAACGCTCTGTCCTGAGCTTCACTCCACCTCTGGTTCGACTCCTATCAAGTCAGTCAACTCCTGAAGTCCTCCACCCTCCTTTATTTCCCATAAGCAAGGAGCCACCACCAGCCCTTCCTCAGACCCTGCAGCCCCAGACTGGTCCTCCTCCCGCATCCCTTGCCCACTGAGGGCTGGTTGCTTCCGATCTCCCTGAAGGCCTGGCCCTCAGGCACAGGATGCGGCTGTCCAAGTCCCATTGGCTAGGAGAGGAAGCCAAGCACAGGCCAGAGCCAGGACCAGGATGCCTTAATGGATCAGTGACAGGAGAATGCCCTTGGCAATGCCTGCGCAACCGCTGACTTTGGTGGGGTTGCACAGAGGTGAGGAAGGACAAACTTTGGCCAACCGAGTCCAACCAGAAGAGTCCACCCACAGACAAAACACCTGCTGAATGGTCCTGATCCACAGTCACTGACGTCGATGACTGTCTCTCAAGCAATGGGGAGTCACTTCCATTCCACCCTCGTAAGCCAGCCCAACCATAAAACAGGACCACAAACCACTTTTTGGATCAAAGAAAGCGAGAGGCTGCTGGTCTCTCATCATGACCCCACACTCTAAAAACCTGACAGGCCCTTTGCCAAATTTGAGGCCTGCTTTGTTTATTTATTTATGTTAATTCCTTCCTTCCCCTGGAACCATGTAGTCAGGTTTGAGGCTTTGCCATTGGCCATTCCAATCCTGGACCCATTCAGCCTGAATTTGCCCCAGCGATCAAGTATAATTTTTGCTGTAGAGAGCACCAAATGTAGGTTACACACAGTTTTGTGCCCAACCACAGCCGGGAATGCACAGCTCAATCACTTGTGAAAGTGTTTCCAGAAGAGGGTCTGTTCTGGACTAATGGAGTGGAGGGGTGTATAATGAGGATTGATTCTTTTAGAGTGAATCGACAGTTAGGAAACACGCTAGAGCTACAGAACTAACCCCGGGGCTCCAACGAGTGAGTCACTTTCTTCTTTTGTTGTACTGCAAATGTTGCTCTTTATTGACTCTACCTGTTAATCCCGTTTTCCTTTCTTGTGCAGAGCTGAAAGATTAAATGGCATGTGTCATCGCAAACAGCTTATTTAATGCAGTGAAAGTGTTCTCTCTCCTTGAGTCAGGTGTTTATTATGGCAACCCCTTTCTCTCATGTCTGGCTGGGGTTGCTGAGGGAGGCGGGGTGAGGCTTCACTGGTATTTTAACCAGTTGAACTAAGCATGGAAGGATTGTAGGAGAGTCCTCAGTGTCCAACAAAAGAATGGGAAGCAGATATCTTTCCCAACTGGCCCGAAAGCCAAATGCTGTGTGCAGACAAAAGCTTGTCTCCTTCCTGGGTTTTGGCATTATTAATAAAATAGTCATAACACCACCCTACCTTTTCCCTATCACTTGTCATCGGTAGATGGTAGGCCTTGTTGGAGCCCCAGGCATAACTGAGCGTGAACCAGAGTAGGCCAGGCCTTGGCAAAATAACAACACACTAGGTATTAGCTAACACCAAGTAAGCACATTCCTGATCGGAGAGGATGGTACAAGGACACCCAGAGGTCTCAAGTAACTACATAACCACATTCCCAAGAGATTGTGCAGGAACACATCGACCCTTCGTAAGATAGGGATGGGATGACAAGATAATGGATGAGGATGTTTGGTTCGAACTAGCAAGTACAAGGATAAAGGTGGTAATTAGGTGGTGGGTGGTGGAGTGTAATATGTAACTTGTTTGTATCAATGTGTAAAAGGAGAAGACTTGGCTTAACAACGAAATCCTTGCTGATCTTAAAAAAAGCTTACAATAAGTGAAAGTTTGGACAAATGACCAGGGAGGAGTATAAAAATATTGCTCAGGCATGCAGGAGTGAAATCAGGAAGGCCAAATCACACTTGGAGTTGCTGCTAGCAAGGGATGTTAAGAGTAACAAGAAGGGTTTCTATAGGTATGTTAGCAACAAGAATAAGGTCAAGAAAAGTGTGGGACTTCTACTGAATGGGGGAGGCAAACTAGTGACAGAGGATGTGAAAAAACGAATGTACTCAGTGCTTTCCCCCCCTCCCCCTGTTTTCACGAACAAGGTCAGCTCTCAGATTACTGCACTGGGCAGCTCAGTATGAGGAGGAGGTGATCAGCCTTCTGCAGAAAAAGAAGTGGTTCGGGACTATTTAGGAAAGCTGGACGAGCACAAGTCCATGGGGCCGGATACGCTGCATCTGAGTACTAAACAAGTTGGCAGATGCGATTGCAGAGCCATTGGCCATTATCTTTGAAAACTCATGGCGAATGGGGGAGGTCCCAGATGACTGAGAAAAGGCTAATGTAGTGCCCATCTTTAAAAAAGGGAAGGAGGAGGATCTGGGGAACTACAAGCCAGTGATCCTCACCTCAGTCCCTGGAAAAATCATGGAGCAGGTCCTCAAGGAATCCATTTTGAAGCACTTCGAGGAGAGGAAAGTGATCGGGAACAGTCAGCATGGATTCACCAAGGGCAAGTCATGCCTGACTAACCTAATTGCCTTCTATGAGGAGACAACTGGGTCTGTGGATGAGGGGAAAGCAGTGGACATGATATACCTTGACTTTAGCAAAGCTTTTGATATGGTCTCCCACAGTATTCTGCCAGCAAGTTAAAGAAGTATGGGCTGTATGAATGGACTATAGGGTGGATAGAAAGCTGGTTAGATCGTTGGGCTCAAGGAGTAGTGATCAATGGCTCCATGTCTAGTTGGCAGCCGGTATCAAGCGGAGTGCCCCAAAGGTCGGTTCTGGGGCCAGTTTTGTTCAATATCTTCATTAATGATCTGGAGGATGGTGTGATGACACTAAACTGGGAGAAGTGGTAGATACGCTGGAGGGTAGGGATAGGATACAGAGGGACCTAGACAAATTAGAGGATTGGGCCAAAAGAAACCTGATGAGGTTCAACAAGTGCAAAGTCCTGCACTTAGGACGGAAGAATCCCATTCACTGTTACAGACTAGGGACCGAATGGCTGGGCAGCAGTTGTGCAGAAAAGGACCTAGGGGTTACAGTGGACGAGAAGCTGGATACAAGTCAACAGTGTGCCCTTGTTGCCAAGAAGGTTAATGGCATTTTGGGCTGTATAAGTAGGGGCATTTCCAGCAGATCGAGAGACGTGATCATTCCCCTCTATTTGGCACTGGTGAGGCCTCATCTGGAGTACTGTGTCCCATTGGGTCCCACACTACAAGAAGGATGTGGAAAAATTGGAAAGAGTCCAGCGGAGGGCAACAAAAATGATTAGGGGGCTGGAGCGGATGGCTTATGAGGAGAGGCTCAGTGAACTGGGATTTTTTAGTCTGTAGAAGATAAGAACGAGGGGAGACCTCCTGAGTTCCCTTCCAACCTGATATTCTATGATTCTAAGTCATAGGAGGGGCATCTTTGCCCAGCCGAAAGCACAGCATCTTGTTGCACTGACTGAGCTGGTATCATTGTCATGGGCATACCTGCGTTAGTGTACCTGTAACCACAGAACCAGAGCACTAGTACCGGGCTTTGTCGACAATAAACCCAGCCGAGCGTCTTTGCCACTGAACCGAGCCAGTGGCCTTTCTTTATGAGTAACACTGAGGTCTGCTGAATGAACGTGATGCACTTTCTGCTAGTACAGCTGATACCGGAGCCCCAACAGCAGCGGCACTGGCAACTGTGACAATGTAACCACCTCACCAACATTCCTCAGCACTTAACAGAGAGCTCAAGGCACTTTACAAAGGAGTGCACTATCATTATTCCCATTGTGCAGCTGGAGAAACTGAGGCACAGAGTGGAAATTCCTTGCCCAATATCATCCAGCAGGCCAGTGGCAGAGCCGGGAATAGAATCTAGGTCTCCTGAGAGCTGATCCTAGCTGGTCTATCCGCTAGGACACACAATCACTGTCACTCCCCCGCCCCCCACGCTGTTGTATAGAGGTTTCCAACCAGTTAAAAAAAAAGCAGTAGCATCCCCATCACGTTATGGTTATAACGATGTCTGCCACATCACATGACAAGCCAGGAAATAATGCCAGAGACCAAGATTTTCCAAAGGGACTCCTAGTGAGTTTGCTTTCAGAGTGGTAGCCATATTAGTCTGTATCAGCAAAAAGAATGAGGAGTCCTTGTGGCACCTTAGAGACTAACAAATTTATTTAAGCATAAGCTTTCATGGGTTCCAATCCACTTCATCGGATGCATGAGTGTCTTGTTTCATGGATGATTTGCAACTCCTTAGACAGGCCTGAATTTCAGAGAGCCCTTTCTGAAACTCAGACCTTGTCAAGCTGGCAGGGTAGGCACCAGGGCCAATCAGAGGGGGGACCAGGAGGGCCATTTGTCCTGGGCCTCAAGCTTAAAGGGGGCCTCAAATTTAGACACTTGTTAATTTTCTGACATTTGATAAGTTTCACATTTTGGCATTTGAGAAGTTTTGTTTTTATGCGCATCCCTATCGGACCAAAATGTGACACTCTCATCTTAGAGCTGCAAATGTAAGCAAATAAGAGATTTGATTTGGTAAAAGACATAATTTTTTTGTTAACTGATATAGATTTTGTCATAGTAAAGAGTTAAAAATGTTCATAAATATTAATAAAAATATATCAGTTCTGATGGCACAAGAGAAAACCATGATGAACGTGTCCTCTCAGATCAGCTGATTATATAAAGAAACCACTGCTAGTGGCTGGGGCTGGATTAATTGTGTGTTGAAAGGTGGAGAATTTGTACATTTTAGTGCCTTATTTTGTTTTCATGTGTTGTCATTTTTTATTTTTATTGTGGCTGGGCCACAAAAAGCTGGAAGTGGCCCCGGCCTCTCTGGACCTCTGAGAGGACCTGGGGGGCACCCAGTGGACCATGACACAATCCAAGATTTGTCCAGCTTTTTTCAAGCACTCTTGAGGATATGTCTACACTGGCAGCGGAGGTGTAATTTCTAGCTCCAGTAGACAAACCCGGGCTCGTGTTTATAGAACTAATGTGCTAAAATTAGCAGCAGAGTGGTGCAAGGAAACAGTGCGGGCGAACTGCCCCAAGTACGTGCCAAGGGTACCAGGTGGGATTGTAGCTGGGATGGCTAGCCATTCCTGCCACCCTGCCACTGTGGCTACACTGCTGTTTTTAGCAGGCTAGTTCAATGAAAGCTAGCACAGGTAAAGTTACCCAAGCTGGAAGTGACGCCTCCAGCTTCAGTGTAGACGTATCATCAGTCTCAAAAGTAAACCATCGCTGGAGTGCTCTGGCGTCTGGATATCTGTAAATAGTTACTAGACCCGGTGCTGAGAAGTGGTACTCCGGAATATTTAGCATAGTTCCTGGGGTTGTAGGACTGATTAAACTCGTGAAGAGCAGCACAAAGGAAGCCTTCCGCCGTGCACAACAGCATCTGCTCTCAATCTAGATTTTTGACTTATATGGAGCAAATGACTCCTGTGAATCCCTCAGTCTGAAAGGGCTCGCCCTGCAGAGAGCAGGAGGACGAAGGATTCAGCTGAGGCAAAAAGAGGAGCAAATGCTTGCAAGTTTTCCTAGAAGCAAGCGGCATTGCAGGGAAGCATGAGGCTGAGTCTATCTCCCACGCTGCTGCGTGTGGCTATGCTCACCACACGGGTCTCAAAGAGGAAAAAGGGTTTAGAAACTAGTGTTTGTTCCAGAAAATGCTGTATTTGGAGCCTGCCCTACCTGATCTTTTCCCTTTAAAATTCACACTGTTGTGCGAAGGCTTTGGCCCTCTGAGTCACGGTGTCCCTGTGCAGTACTGCGTACGATACAACAGACATTTACTCTTCTCTCTTTTCAGTGGACTCGAAGGATAATTCTCTCCGCTCTCATCCCTGTCCTGGGAAGCTCTGCTTTCCCAGCAAGACGTCTAATTCAGGATTCATGCTGGCTTAGCACAGCACAGAGGCCGCCTTGTGTGCCCCACATTACAAATAGCTCTTCACGGCGGATCAAGAGCCGTGTGAGACAAAGCTAATAACATCAAGGTAGCAACTCCCTTTGGACACATCTACGGACTGTTCTGTTTATTTCGCGTGATTATTTCCACAAAGAAACGACATTTGTAAGCCCTTTGGTTTCAAGCCGGGTTAATGGCACGATTAGTAGGTTCTGAGAGTGTGTGTCTAATTCCGGATTCTTTTCTCCAGCTGTGCACAGCAGACTCTTAATGAGAAGTGGGTTTTCCTCCCCCACAATCTTGGTTTAGTTTTGTTTTTTGATTCACCAGCAACTTAGCGGTAGAAAAAAAACAGAATTAAATGATCATCGGATGCTGCTTCTTCAGGAGCTGTATCCAAGAGGTACCCACAGCCTGTCATTGCCCACTACTAAGACGTTATTTACCTCATAACGGCTCAGCGTTCAATAGGGAAGAAAGACATGTCAGAGGGATGTCTGCCTGTGATAGGAACTGTAGGAACTGCAGCCCATCTATTCCATCAGCACCAGATCAGCTAATTTAGACCACATGCATGCCGTGCAGATCCAACAGTCTGCACCCCTGCACAAGCTGAAACAGACACATCCTGTCCTGCACATTCCACAAAGAGCACCAAGAGGTTACCACCATAGCGAGCAGGCAGGCACGGAAAGATGTTGCCTTCGACTGGGGATGTTTAGTCTGCGGAAGAGAAGAATGAGGGGGGATTTGATAGCTGCTTTCAACTACCTGAAAGGGGGTTCCAAAGAGGATGGATCTACACTGTTCTCATTGGTAGCAGATGTCAGAACAAGGAGTAATGGTCTCAAGTTGCAGTGAGGGACGTTTAGGTTGGATATTAGGAAAAACTTTTTCACTAGGAGGGCGGTGAAGCACTGGAATGGGTTACCTAGGGAGGTGGTGGAATCTCCTTCCTTAGAGGTTTTTAAAGTCAGGCTTGACAAAGCCCTGGCTGGGATGATTTAGTTGGGTTTGGTCCTGCTTTGAGCAGGGGGTTGGACTAGATGACCTCCTGAGGTCCCTTCCAACCCTGATATTCTATGATTCTATGAACAGTGACCGCAGGCTCAGGCTCAGGGATACAACCCCCTTGTTGCTTGGGTTTTGTTCACATATGGGGCACCATTAGTACTGGGCTTGTACTGGTGAATAGAGTTGGGAGAGTGTGATGGGGTGTCCACCCCACACAAGGTAGAGCAGGTTAAATTAGGTTAATTAACCTGGTAGGCTGTTCCTGGAGGAGAGCCAGGGCTCGGAAGGCTGATGGAGCCCAGTAGGGCAGAGGCAGGCTGAGCTTGTATAAAGCCAGAAAGCTCATAACAGAAGGTGGCGGCAGGGGAAGCAGTCTGCAGTCACTCCCTGGGAGAAGGGAGATGTGTTTGAGGCTATGGAGTTCAGTAGTCTCCCTGAGAAGGAAGATATCTGGGCTGGTAAACCCAGAGTGGGGACGGACTGGAAGACAGAGCAGAGAAGTAGGAAGGAGTCTAGGGAAATAGCTACCGGGTCTAGGAGCAAGCAGACCATGGTTGCTCAACTTTGGGTCCCTGGACTGGAACCCAGAGTAGTGGGAGGGCTGAGATTGTGGCACTGGGCCTGCCTTGTACTGGAAGTCTGTCTGGAGCAGATGAGGACAGCTGATCCAGCAGGACTTTAATACCTCGGAGGGGGAGGACTGCACAATGACCTGGCCAGAGGGCCCCCTCACAAAGAGGAGCATGCAGAGCCCCAGAGAACAAGTGGGGCCGCAGCAAGAGCGAGATGACAGAAGGGAGCATCAGACCTGGATAGAGCTAATCCCCAGAGCAGCCAGAAGTAGCAATGAGGAAATAATTGGAGATATACCAATCTCCTAGAACTGGAAGGGACCTTGAAAGGTCATCAAGTCCACCCCCCTGCCTTCACTAGCAGGACCAATTTTTGCCCCAAGTGGCCCCCTCAAGGACTGAACTTACAACCCTGGGTTTAGCAGGCCAATGCTCAAACCACTGAGCTATCCCTGCCCTCCAAACCTAGTGATTGGAGGAAACTGTCTTCCCGTTCCCATCCAGCAAAATTTGTCAAGATATCAAAAATTTTCCCAAACCAAATTGGGACAAAAAGTAAAAATCTCAAACTTTTGAACTAAAATGTTTAGTTTTGACTTTGACTTTGTTTTAAAACTGTTACTATAATTAGCTTAAGCTTCAAAATAGTTCTAAATTGGAAAGGCAGGATTTTTCATTTTGAAATTGTTGAGATGCTTCATTTGGACAATTTCATTAAAAAAAAAAAGTTGAAAAGTGTCAAAAAGTGTCATTCATTCCTGCAAAACGTTTTTCAATGAACCAATGTTTTCCAATGAAAAAACATTCTGTCAAACTCCTGACCAGCTCTAGCAGTGAAAACTTCATATTAATTGTTCAGCAAATTCAAGACCACAGCTGAGTTCAGTTGGATGTGTTATGTTAATGATAACTTGCATGAGCAAAGTTTAGGTTGTATAAATGGTAAACAAAATGAATGACACAAGGCACCCAATGTTTGTTTCATGAACAATTTCACAATGGAATCTTTTGCATTTCAAGCAAAACTTTTCATTTGAAAAAAAATCCAAAAGGAAATTGTTTGACAAAGTTTGTTTTGCCAGGAAAAACTATTCTTTTGCCCAAACTGGGAATAAAAGAGGAAGGGGAGCAATTCAATAAGGACCATGTCCCCTTGACAGTGAAAACAAATTTTAAAATTCATCAAAGAATGTAAAACTCCAACCAAATTGATATTTTGCAAAAATTTCTATTTTAATCAAAGAGGTATTTCCCAGCAAAGAGTTTTTTTGATGGAGAATTTTCAGCAAGCTCTAATATGTGTCCTCTCTCCTAGAATTCCATATTGTTTGATGTTCACATCAGAGGACCTCAACGCTAGCAGAAGGAACAAAATTTAGGAAGAGACGAAAGCAGGCTTCAGACTAATAGCATTAAATGGACTATTAGCCATAGCTACATTAAAAAACCCTCTGAAAACCCCAATCAGAATTCCCTTGCCCGATATACTCCATTCAATGTGGTCCATTATCACCATACATGACTGTAACAGTGACATCATGGGGTTGACATCTATAATTAGTTTATTATTCTCTGTCAAGAGCTTCCACAGACATTAAAAGACCCTGGAGAAGAATGCTGCACTAGCCCATCCCCCTCTCAGTGTGGGATTATTCACTACAGTGTGTTTCCTAGTGTTGGGTCTGTCATGGGGCGCTCTACTCGCTGCTTCATGGCTGGGCCCTCCAGCCAAGCCACGGTAGTTCTCCGGAAGGGGTGCATGTGTCCAAGTCTCCCAGGACCCACTGTCCCAGGCAGTCTTCCCTGTCTCTGCCCCTTAATAGGGTCACTTCCCCAGGGGCTGGGAGGGCAACCCAGACTTGCCCTCTATATTGGGTTCCAGCCCAGGGACCCTACCACAAGCAGTCAAGGTCTGCACAGTCCTACCCCTTGCTGCCGTATCTCTGGAGAGTGACAGCAGTGACAGCAGCCTCCCTCGCTGCAGCACCCTTCTACTCTCAGCTGCTGGGCTTTATACAGGCCGCTCCTGGTCCTGTCCAGCTGAGTTTCATCTCTAATTAGTCCTCCTTGTTCCCTGGCTCCTCCGAGTGCAACCTAGGCAGTTAACTGCCTTAACCCCTTCAGGCCTCGTGCGGGGTGGACACCCCACCACAGGGTCCAGGTCAGTTTTCCTTTGGGCTCCCCACCCTCTCAGCTTATTGTATGTGCCTGTTCTCTCATCTTATACTTTGACTGTGAGCCCTTTGTGGCTGGGACCATCGCTCATTCTGAGTGTACTGGACCTCACACAGCAGTGTCCCAACACCCCATTGGAGTCTCTTAAGACTACAGGAGCCACTAAAGTCCCCAGCTCAGCGTTGATTGATTTCCCCTTGCACTGCCCCAGCACTCGCCCTGCAGGGTACAGCTGGAATGCCTGACAGCCTAGCAATCCTGGGTCAGTGCCCGGCGTAACTTAGAACAGCCCTGGGTCGCTGGCCACCCCTAGGATAGAGTAGAAGGAAGGAGGGAGCGGTGGAAGAGTGACATAACACCAGTTTCTGCCACACTCATTGGATTCGATATGGAGCACAGCTAAGCTGGAAACAAGCATCTGGCCCTGTTTCTCTGGCGCCTTCACTGCCCAATCCCTGTCCCCCTGTGTGGAATTCCTTCAGGGCATAGTGCTTGGTTCCCTCCTCCACCTTCTACACCTTCTCTTACCTACTTAGATGCCTCAGCCCCAGGCAACACCACAGAGCAGGGAGGAGGTGCTGATTTTCTTACAAACTTAACACACAGCATTGCTTTGCTGGGCTTGTGCAAGATTTCACTTGGCAGTTTAGAATCATAGGACTGGAAGGAACCTCGAGAGTTCTTCTAGTCCAGTCTCCTGCACTCATGGCAGGACTAATTATCTAGACCATCCCTGACAAGTGTCTGTCCAACCTGCTCTTGAAAATCTTCAATGATGGAGATTCCACAACCTCCCTTGGCAATTTATTCCAGTGCTTAACCAGTTAGGAAGTTTTTCCTAATGTCCAACCTAAACTGCCCTTGCTGCAATTTAAGCCCATTGCGTCTTGCCCTATTCTTAGAGGTTAAGAAGAACAGTTTTTCCACCCTCCTCCTTGTAACAACCTTTTATGTACTTGAAATCATGTCCCCTCTCAGTCTTCTCTTTTCCAGACTAAACAAAGCCAATTTTTTCAATCTTCCCTCACAGGTCATGTTTTCTAGACTTTTAATCATGTTTGTTGCTCTTCTCTGGACTTTCTCTAATTTGTCCACATCTTTCCTGAAATGTGGCACCCAGAACTGGGCTCAATACTCCAGTTAAGGCCTAATTAGTGTGGAGGAGAGAGGAAGAATCACTTCTCATGTCTTGCTTACACACTCCTGCTAATACATCCCAGAATGATGTTCGCTTTTGGGTTTCATAGAGCGTCAAATGAAGAACAAGGGACACAAATCCCAGGGGAATGCGGTCTGCTGATTTAGATTGGCAAAACCCTTGCTAACTGAAGTGGCGATGGTTTGACACAGGCCTAGACAATGGTCTCAAGTAGCAGTGGGGGAGGTCTAGGTTGGATACTAGGAAACACTATTTCACTAGGAGGGTGGTGAAGCACTGGGATGGGTTCCCTAGGGAGGTGGTGGAATCGCTATCTTTGGAGCTTTTTAAGGTCAGGCTTGACAAAGCCCTGGCTGGGATGATTTAGTTGGGAATTGGTCCTGCTTTGCACAGGGGTTGGACTAGATACCTCCTGAGGTCCCTTCCAACCCTGAGATTCTATGATTCTTTGAGTGAGGTTTTGCTATAATCATTTACAAGTCCAGACAAAGGTTCTCTAACTGCAAGCTGCCATCTAACCACTGGTTCCAGAGACTGTCTGGAAGGGCACTGCACTAGCAGCTCGAGCTGGAAGTATTTGGTTTACACAGGAGAGAATTCCCATATGGACACCAGAGCAACATGGATCCTGGCAACCCTTTTAATAGGTGCAACACGCAGTGCTCCCAGTCCCTGGCTTGCTCCAGCAGCTGGTGGGGTAGTAGGAGGATTCATGTCTGTAGACTCACTGCTGGTGCATCGCCTTGTGGCTGGCTTGTGTAGCAAGCTTTCCTTTTCTGGCTCCCCCAGCTGGCAACCCCTCTGGGCCTGCGGTGGTCTGCTCCTTTCTTGTGACTCATCTCTCCAGCTGGATCACATAAGGTCCCTCCCCTTTAGTGGTGTCGCTAGCCCAGCGGCTTCAGGCCAGGTCTGCAGCCCAATAGAGACGCGAGTCTTTTCATGTCCTTATCCCAGGGCTTTTGCATTACCTGTACCCATGAGGTGATAGGAGAACCCAGGCCCTCCTGGCCCAGGGCCCCTGAAGTAACTGCTGCTTTCTCCTAGCTGCTTCCATCAGCAATGTGCTCAAGGTCTTTCCACCAGCACCTTCCTAGGCACATTCCTTTGTAGACCTCTGAAGGAAAACCCCTGTAGTCCAGGGAACAAAGTATATGGAAGAGTCCTGGGCCAGGCCCACCTGCCCCTAGGTAGGTTCTGGTGTCAAGGAAATTCCCACCCCCAGCCAGGCTGCCTTTCACGGGTTTCGAAGGAGAGGCTCTCTCTTCCTCCTCGTCAGCCCCAGCCGAGCTGGGCTTTCCCCTCTTAATCCCTCCCCTTCAGCCTGGCACCTCTTAAAGGCGAAGCAAGGTGGGACTAACTGAACCGCCAGGCTCTCCCTAACCCCTTCCCACCTCCTGCAGGATTTGTACACCCCATCGCAATGTTCCACACCCTAATTAAAACAGATAACAGCAACAGACACCCTCGGTACCTGCAAGCCCTCCCCGCTGTAGTATCCAAACACGTAGCCATCTTTAACCTGTCTATCCTCGCAGCACCCATGTGAGGTACGGCAGCATTGTCATCCCAGTGTGTTACACAGTGGGAACTGAGGCAGGGATATTAAGCGACCAGGGTCCCGTATGAAGTTTATGGCAAAGCAGAAACCTGAACTCAGATCTCCAAAGTTCCAGCCTAGAGCCCCAGCTCCTGGGCGATCCTTCCTCTCTCCTGGTCGTGTCGTGCCCCCAGAGCAGGAGCAACAGGGCTGGGAACGCACCAGTGCAAAAGAAACCAGAACGCAGCCAATTATCAGCAAAATACTCAGATCAACGATTCTCATTATGTATAGCGACAAAGTAGAACCCAGCTGGCTTTTCCTCAGAGCAGTAACAGGAACTCGTTTCTGGCATATGAGCAAGGAGCTAGGAGTCAGCAGGCACACACGGGGAGCAGCAGCTATCTGGTAAGAACAACATGTTCATACTCCCTTGCTGACTGGTCCCAAAGGCAAATTTCCCTTTCAGCTCCTCGTCTTTGCCACCCTAAATGCAGGCATGTGGTTCTGGGTGAGAGCAATCTCTTGCCTTCGCAGCATACAGCAGTTCTGCACTGCAAATTTTAGCACGTGAAACAGCAAAGGTGAGAACAGAGCGACCCTCAAAGAGCAACTGCTAACAGGAGAGGGCGGCAGGATGGTCTTGAGGTTCCAGAATGTAAAAGAATGAGGTTCAATTCCCAACTGATGCCACCGATTTCCTGTGTAACCCTAAGCAAGTCACTTAGGCCCAGATCCACAAAGGTATGTAGGCACCTAACTCCCACTAGTTTATTTAGGTGTCTAACTGCCATTGAAATACCTTTGATGATCTGGGCCTTCGTTTCCATGTGCCTCCGATCCCTAGCTGTAAAATAGAGAAATTCATCTTTCCTTTGTATTCTTTGTTTAGATTGCCAGCTCTTCAAAGCAGGGGTTGTTTCTTCCTATGTGTCTGCACAATGGAGCCCTGAGCTCAGCCCTACATACTGCTATGATCCAAACAAGTAATAATTACAGGCTTTCCACCAAGCATGCATGGAGCAGCAGCCCTTGACAGATGTAGCCTAGCAAGTGCACTTAATAAACTTTGGGGTAAGTGACAGAAAAGGCTCAAAGTTTATGAGAAAGAGTTGAGTTTTGCTAGGGAGGAACAAAAGGACATCAGCCATGCGGCGTCTCAGCAGAAGGCTGCAGAGAGGCTCCGAGAGAGCTCATTCCTGTCTTGTCTGTTTCTTTTAAAGCATGAGCACGCAGAGACGGAAATAACAGGAGACAGTCCGATCTCCCCGTTTTCATGTCACTTTACCAACGCTCTCTGCAGGCTACTGGACATCGCGGGCGGGCACGTGGAGCTGGGGCTTTCCTGTCAGAGGACGCAGTTTAGAAACCAAGGGCCTGATTCACAGCTACTTCATTTCTGCCGTTGGCATAGAAAGAGAGCTGGAGAGAAGGCAGTTTTCAGCTACCTCTGTGATCCTCATATTCTGGGATAGGCTGAGCTTGCTGAATCCTGGTATAATTTAGAGGGGCTTGTTCAAACGTATGCCCCGTTTTTGCTCCCTGCAATGGGCCCTGGGAAGTGCAGAGTACACACCAGCTCCCTGGTGAACAAGGGTTGCAGAATCTGGCTGTAAATAAATACAAATGCCTTAAAGGGAATGTGGAGTATAATATGTCTGCGAGCCCACAATTAGCGGCTTCACTAATTTAACATAATCTAACAGCATGGGATTTGAGCATTGTTGGTTTGAGCATTGGCCTGTACCAGGGGGTTGTGAGAATTGAGGAGAGAGCCACTTAGGAGGGGGGGCAAAAATTGGTCCTGCTAGTGAAGGCAGGGGCTGGACTCGATGACCTTTCAAGGTCCCTTCCAGTTCTAGGAGATTGGTACATCTCCAATTATTACCTTTTTTTTAGCAATAGCAATTTTCTTCCATTGCAATTGTGGCTGCTTTTACCAGAAAAGTGGCCTTGAAGCCCAGCTGCAAAAATTGTGCACTGTTAGGACTTAGTGCTTCCTGTCAGGCACTTGCAAAGCCTGAAGCCATTAAGTCCTGTCTGTTTGCGTTAATAACAGCTTGCGGGTTTTTCCTCTTGTGAGGGCTTGCTGCACACGCCCAGAAGGAATCCAAAAAACTTCCCTTTTCCTTCTTTCTTTCCTTAATTGTGACTAATAGGGCTTGTCACCCACTCATTTCCTGCTGTTGTACCACGCAGCTCTGTCATTTGTCTATTAGCGGGTAGCGCACGTGTGCTTTAAGGGCAGCTTATCGCCCTCGCTGCACATGTGGGCACTATGCTCTCCTGCACTTGCAACCCATTTCACAGCTAGCAGCACAGGAGGAGAGAGAGCAGCCCATGCATGGTTGCTACCCCCCCTTCCTTCACAGGTGGGCGGAGCCTTGCCCATCTCTCTTCTGACAGGCCAGCCAGCCAGCACAGTATGGACAGGAAGAAAACTGCACGGAGAAAATTGCTGGCAAGAGTTACTTCTGCCCCCACAAAGGAAGGATGGTCCAGGGGCTAGGGCCTTAGCTTGGGACTCAGGAGACGTGACTGCAATTCCTTGCTCTGCCACAGACTTACTTGTTGTGACCTTCGGCAAGTCTACACTACAGAATTAAGTGGACGGAAGTTACGGCGATGTACAGCCACCGCAGCAATTATGTCCGCTTTTGTGCGTCCACACTGCGTGCTGTGTGTTGGCGGTGAGCGTCCTCTCCAGGAATGCTTGCACTGATTTAACTGTCAGCGTGGGGCATTGTGGGACGGCTTCTGAAAGGCAGCAACAGTTGATATAAGCAATGCAGTGTCCACACTGACATTAGGTCAACCTCACTACATCGACCTAAGTGCTACGCTTCTCGCGGAGGTGGAGTTATTAAGTTGGTGTAGTAAGCGACTTACATCAGTGGGTGCTGCATTTTAGTGTAGACGCTAACAGAGTTAGGTCGATGTAAGCTGCCTTATGTTGACCTAATGCTGTAACGTAGACCAGGGCTTAGCCTCCCTGTGCCTCAGATCCCCATCTGTGCCCTGGGGATAACAGCCCTGCCCTGCCTCACAGGGGGGTTGTGAGAACAGACGTAGTAAAGACTATGAAGTGCCCAGATACTATGGCAATGAGGGTCATAAGTATCCAAGACCAAGCAAGTGAATCAAAGAGGCTGCAGGGACTATCCCTGCTCTGCTCTCACAGTTATGAACTACCCCTTAGTCAGGGAGGGTTGGAAGATGAATTGACCAGGCACATATGGGTGTGTTGTAACTGGATCCATTTCCTTCTGTTTAAATCCTTGCATGTTTAGCGTGGCTGAGGTTTCCATCTATTTCCCCCCTTCAGATTACACAGCTTTATTGCCATTACACAGCAAAGAAGCTGACCTAGCTCCCCTTACCTGGCATGGATGTTCAGAATATTCCCCTGGAAAGCAGAGAGATGCTTACTGAGATGTGCTCCTGACTCTCTCTTCAGTCAGTGGAACAGTTGTTCTGTTTACAAGAGATTCAGTTTCATGGACTCATACGGTTGTTGACAGAGCTTGGACATATTCTCCACACTCGAGCCCCACGTTCCCTCCAATTCCCTATCCGACCCCGGTCTGTGGATACTCTTCATACATGCTGCTGATCCAGCTAAGAGCTGTAACGAGAACTCCCTGTTCCCACCTTCCGGCGGTCTGGTGGCTCATTTATGGTGGGCAGCCATTGCCGTTGTTTTCTCCAGGAACTTCTGTAACCTAGTCAATGTGATAGATTTGCAGCTTGGGGAGTAAGGAAAGAAGCGTTAAAAGCCCATTCCAGCTCCCAGTGATGTAAATGGAAAGATTCCCTGGAGCAGGCTCTCAAAGAGCTAACCCAGTGGCTATCTTGCTGGATATTACAAACATCTCCAGAGTTCATATGCCTAGCACTCTGGTCAATGGCAGCCATTGGACGATTAATGTCATTTGCAATGTTAAGGCAAGAATATACTTTGGGGGGGGGGGGGGTTGCTGCCCTATAGAGGGTTTGCTGTAGTAGCCAAAACCCCACAGCCTGTGCTGGGGGTGGGGTAACAATCTTTGCCATCAGTGTCCATGAACCACCTCGGGCTCCCACAGACAGAAGCCTAAACGTTACAATTTTTCCAAAGTGGAAATCAACCCAGACCCAGTTCAATGTCCTATGCATCCAAAGATGTATGTATGTTCTGTGTTTGTGCAGCACCTACCACAATGAGGTCCTGGGCTCTGACTGGAGCTCCTAAGCACCAACACGATACAAACAATACATCACACTCACACTGCAAAGACACAGCATTTAGCACAATATGGTCACACCATTTTCTAGGTGTAGACAGAGGGGTTTTGTTTCTTTGCTTTCAAATGAGAGGCAGACTCATCTGAAACACACACACCTCTACACACATGCACACCGCTTTCCTCCCATCCTTAATGTGATATGATCTCTGGTAACGCCTGCCAGTGCTGCTCTGTGCATCAAGTAGAGGGTGCGACATTCTATACCTCGGGGAAGTGCCCTGTGCATATTCCTCATTATATATACTTGTGATATTGCATATAAAGCATGCCATGCGAGGTATCACATGCTGTAAGTTGGGGAATCGGCCGGATATTAGCTCCCCAGAAACAACAGCAAGGAAAGTAACCAATACCCAGGGGGGTGTTGATCAATCATCAACAGCCATTGTCCAGCAAGGGAGCTACAATGCAATGACTCGCCTGCACAAGGCCACAACAGGGGGATTGCTCAACCTTGCCTGGTGACTCAGCGATGCCCCCCAGACATGCCTCGATTTGTGTTCTCCAAGCACATGGACTAAGGGTATAAAACAGAACACAAGGGACTATTGCTTGACCTTTTCTCACCTCCTCCACCATGTATGCTGCAAGCAACAAGGACCACTCAGAAGACTCCAACAGAGGAGACTGGCCCAGGTTTCAAGGGTGAAACTTGTGTACTATGAACTGCAATATCCAATGGGGTGAGAAAAACGGCTTAATCCAGATGTTGCCCAGTCTAATAGGGTGGAGAGTTTAGACTGCATGCTTATATTTTATTTCTTTGGTAACTAACTCTGACTTTTTGCCTATCACTTAATATCTACTTTTTGTAGGCAATAACCTTGGAGGGGGTTTGCTGCTTGTCACTAGCAAAGCATCGTGAGAGACAGCTCAGGCTGGAGCGTTAAGGGCGGGCAGTGGTCCCAGCCTGCACCCTGGGGATCCCGACACAGAAGGGTCACTCCATCCCCCCCCAGCCAGCCTGCTGTCTTGTGAGGATGTGGCTTTACGGCCTGAATATACAGCAGGCAGTTAAGAATCTAAGTACTGTCATACTGAAGCCCTTTATAAAATCGGCATTACATTGGCTACCTTCCAGCCATCGGGTACAGAGGCTTGTTTCAGCGATCAGTTACACACTACACTTAGTAGTTCTGCAATTTCAGAGTAAGAGGCCTGGATCTCCAAATTTTTGGAGGGCCCCTCTGGCCCAGTTTCTAGGCTGGTGCTAAATTGGCCATAGTCAACGGAGGGATCATGCCAACTTCCAGCACCTGAGTTACCCTAATCCTAACCCTTGATGGCCCACCATGAAGGAATCTCCACCTGTCTTGGCTCCCTGGGCCCCAACCAGGGCAGCACACCATCCTGCCACTGCACCAGCCTTGGTTTACAATTGCTCATTGTTCAGATGTTGTTTGCTATCCTCATTAGACAAAAGCGAACACCATGAATGTGTTGTACGGGTGTATGTGCCATGTGTAGCTGCAGTGTCATCTTACGTAAACACCTGCAATACTGAGGGCTAGAATGTGGTGCTTCTGACATACACCTGGGCAGAAGTAGATCCTGGAGACAAGGGCAGGGGCTTATGAAGGTGTAACCTCTCACTACAAGGAGGAGATGAGGCTGAAGTCACCACGGTGCCTTTTCCCATCTGCTTTTCAGAATCTTGCTCCAATAGAAGTGAGCAGGTCCCAGTGCATGGGGCAAACAGAAGAGGGGAGGCAGCTTCTCTGATGAAGTGTCAGCCAGAACTGGCCTTCCCATATTGTAAATACACAGCAGGATCTAATGGTTAGACGGGTTGGGGATGGGTCCTGCTTTGAGCAGGGGGTTGGACTAGATGACCTCCTGAGGTCCCTTCCAACCTGATATTCTATGATTGTATGACAAATCTCAAATTACAAACCAAGATGTATGTAATAGCTTTTCTGTGATCTCAACACTGTGTTCTCTTTATATATGTATTGACATTTATATATGTATTTCATATGCAACCTATCAGAACAAGTCTCTCAGGCCAGCTGTACACTAGGAAATTAAGTCAGTATAACTCTGGCACTGGGTGGGGGTGAAACACCCACACCACTGTGCAATGCAGTTAAAGCAACCTAACCCCAGTTGTAGACAGTGCTACGTCACCAGGAGAATTCTCCCATCAAGCTAGCTACCGCCTCTCATGGAGGTGGAGTACCTATGCCAATGGCAGAACCCCTGCCATCAGCATAAATATGTCTTCACCGAAGCACTGCAGCAGCACAGCTGCACCGTTTTAAGTGTAGCCCTGCCCTATCAAACACACAGCAAATAAATATTTTCCCCTACACTTTGTCTTTAAGGCAATCTGCAGCAATACAGGCTCAAACATTTCTGGCTGATCTGTTAACCAGAGGCCCAGAAGGGCAATCAATCATTTCCAGAGTCCTACTTGGCGTGGGCTTTGCCAGAGGCCTCTTTGTTTACACCATGAACAATGTAGCTGTCTGGAGTGACTGAAGAAAGGACCTTGGTCTCCTCTAGGTATAATTACAACCTTTGGGCTATATCTCTTGCTTCTGACACACAACGGAAATTTGGGCTGGGAATAAGCAGAACGTGGGGACCTGGCAAGCTGGGTTCCAGCCTGGAGTCTGTAATTTTGTACTGGGGAGGAGATGCTAATTTGTCTGCTTTTTTTCATACCAAAAAAAAGGCAGAGAGGCCTTTAAGCGGTTTTAGTTAAAGCACACAGACAAGCCACAGCTTTCTCCCCCAGTGGATTTTTTTAAACCTTTCCTATGGGATTCCTTGAGCTGTGACATCTCGCTGAGATGTTGCCTCCAAGCAGCTGATGCAGCCTGTCAGCTCAGCACTGTTTGTTATTTTAAGAAGGGAATCCATAAATCGAGGTCTCCCTCAAGCCAGCTAAAACACGTACTGGCTGTAAGTATCATGTGCATTGGCCTTCATGCTAGTGTGAGATGGCCGCAGGTGCCCTGGGAGGCGAGATGCGCAGGAAGGTCTACAGTGCTGGATCCAGGTCAATAAAACAAGCTCTTCTGTCATTCAGCTCCCCCCCACCTCCCCCAAAGCAGCAGGTTCTCGACTGCTTCTGAGCAGGAGCCACTGAATAATATGAATACCTAGCTCTATATAGCACTTTTAGGCTATTTAAGGAGGCTTTGAAACCAATTCCATACAGATAGGTTAGGCCACCTTAAAGTTTCCTAAAAATCAAGTTTCCTCTGCAGTTCCAACAGGTTTTGAACTCAGCTTATTTGAACCAGGCTTAAAACCAGTTAGTAGATTCCTCCAAAAGTCAACATTTCTCACAGAAAACGATGACCCCGTGGCATTAGGATTTGTGATTCTGCTGTGTAGCCAGGGTCTAAATGACTAGGGAGGCTGTGAAATGCTAGGAATCAGCAGGCTGCTTTGCCTCAGCTTCCTGTACACACACTTGCTAGCTGAGCACTGGCGTGGTCTAGCTGACCAGCTGGGCCGGAGTGTTTCCCAGAGAACTCTGTGCATCCCAAATTGATCATGGAAGCAGCTGGATACTTCCTTGAGAGGCACCTGTGACTAGCACTGGAAACAATGGGAGAACCCCCACAGGATCAGATGCCATCACTAGTCTAATCTGCAGCTAGGATTCTGGGGTTCAGGGTTTATTAAAATCATTTTTTAGTCCTGTGTAGATGTCCAAAAATCAGGAGCTTGGGGTGGCCTCTTTGTATCTACAGTAAGGAGTAATGTATATTATATACAATAATCTCTCTGTTCCCTTGTGTGTGCTTTAACATGGCACTGTTCAAACAACACTACATTAAATCACCCTAGGGAACTTTTATTTCACATCAGCTGGGTCTACCCAGAACAATTAATGAGCAAGACGTTTAGTGCGCTTTAGAAATCACACCCCATTAGTGTGCCTTGCTGCTTTGTGTAGACAAGCGCTTAGATACAATAGATTAGAAGAGATGTTGCAATGAGTGTGAATACCACTTCTTCTCGGATGATGCAAGTCAAAGTATTCACCCACCAAAAGCTCATGCTGCAAAACGCCTGTTAGTCTATAAGGTGGTGCAGGAGGACTTGCTTTCTTCTACAGAACCAGACTAACACGGCTACCCCTCTGATACTAGATACAAATAACCATTTCCAGTGTTTTTCCATTATTCATTGGCTAGACACAGATTTCTTTCTTTCTTTATTTGATAACAGGGGTTTTTAATCAGTGCTTACGAGTTACAACCAAAAATCAGAACCCCTCTCTGCAGCACAAATGTGATGAAGTTACTCACCCACACTCGAGAGCTCCATTCTCAACCCCACATGTCCCAAGCCTGAGGCCAAAGGGCTGGATTAATTTAGAGGGGACTGTGGGATGAGAGACACTGATATGCCCTACAGTGAGTATTAAAGAGGTACCAGTTTAATAGGTATGCCTTCCATGAGGATGAAGTCAGTAAAGCCAGAGATGATTTTGGTATAGCTGGAAGAGTGCCTCAGAAAAGTATGCGATCATCTCATTCAGGAGAAGAATCGTCAACACTTTTCCCCTGGATTGTATCAATGAAAGGGGGGAAAATCAAACTTTAAATAGAATTGGTTTGAATGACGGGCTCTTCTGCCTGCTAAAAATCTGAAACAACTAAATAGCTGGTCTGATAATTAAAATAATGCTATAATAAGAATTAATAAATACCAAATTGTGCTATTAACTACATATGCTGTGTGCTAGTTCACTAAAAATTACAGAAACTCAGTGTGACGTTGGACTCCATAATGTTTTATGGAAATATGCTTACAAGTGTGAATATGATGTAACTGGAATATGCTTTATGCAAAAGGTCTCTTGTAAGGTATCATTACAAAGCTTAGGATCTACTGAGTGTGTTCATCCCATTTGTTTGCAGATATTATTTCTATGTCTGGAGCTAGGAGAATAAGATATAAACTTGTATTACTGATGCAAACATATTAAGTGGAAGCCATTAAGGGTGCTTCAGAATCAATGACTTGTAAATGGCTCTGTTTACTTGTAAGCCTTCCTGTATATGTAGGTGCCAGCCACTGGGTAATGAAGTCTTACAGGGACATGTGAACATGTCACATTATATTGGAATCCATCTTAAACTTGGGCTTTTCCATTTAGGAGGAGGGGCGGGAACCCAGAGAGCAACAAAAGATTCCCGCCTTGTGCCAAAGCTATAAAAGGGGGTGGAAGAGAACAAAGGGGGCTGCCAGTCATGAGAAATCCCCTACTTACCACCTGAGCTGGAGCTAACAAGGACTGTACCAGGGAAAGGATCGGGCCCAGACTAGGGAGGAGTCTAGTCTGTGAAAGAAGCTTATTGGAACATTTCTAAGGGTGAGATTTACCTGTATTCAGTTTCTCAACGTATTAGGCTTAGACGTGCGTGTTTTGTTTTATTTTGCTTGGTAACTTACTTTGTTTTCTCTGTTATTACTTAATTCCTACTTTTTATACTTAATAAAATCACTTTTGTTTATTAATGAACCCAGAGTAAGTGATTCATACCTGGGGGAGCAAAGAGCTGTGCATCTCTCTCTATCAGTGTTATAGAGGGCGGACAATTCATGAGTTTACCCTGTATAAGCTTTATGGAGAGTAAAATGAATTTATTTGGGGTTTGGATCCCATTGGGAGCTGGGTGTCTGGGTGCTGGAGACAGGAGCACTTGCTGAGCTGTTTTCAGTTAAGTCTGCAGCTTTGGGGGCGCGGTTCAGACCCTGGGTCTGGGTTGCAGCAGACTTGAGTGTCTGGCTCAACAAGACAGGGTTCTGGAGGCCCAAACTGACAGAGAAAACAGGCTCAGAGGTAGTTTCAGCACATCAGGTGACAGTCCCAAGGGGGTCTCTGTGTCCAAACCCATCACATTCAGTCATTATCTTTAGGGATAGTTGTTGCATTTCTATGATGATGAAGGCATGTGAAGTGCAGTTTTTAAATTACATTTTGCCCATTAACTGACACTTTGCCTCCTGTTACAACCGCACAGTAGAATTTCCTTCCATTTTTACTAAGCAATAAGATTCTGTTCATCCCTCTTAGCCAAAGCACACTCTTCTGGGTCAGTGGCTGCAGATCAGAAGGACCCACAGGGTTCAGAATCACTGAAACAAAGCTTGTCTGTCACCTTCCCTGGAATTCTGGCCTGGGATAATAGCTTTTTGTGTCTTAAAAAAAAAGTAAGCCACTGTCCTTGCTCCCAGCCTAATCTGTGGCAGAACATTGAATCCAAGTTCAGGAGGGGTTCAGAGGTGAAGGTTTTATACTTAAGTGGTTTGGTTTCTGAACTAGAAGTTATGGCAGTGCTAGTTTACAGCTGCTGCCTTTTTGCTTCCATTCCTGCAGATGCATCCATAAAACCATCCCAAGTTGTGAACTCCTTTGATCTTAAACGGTTTCCTTGGCACTCTGATCGTCTCTGACATGTTAATAAGCAGAATGTACCACCAGTGTGATCCACAAGCCTTCTGTAAATAGAAATGTTCTCTTTAGTTTGTTTAATATTTCATCACTGACCATGCTGCCTGAAGCCACTAAAGCGGGTGCCAAAAATGTACTTCTCCAGTTCTCTCAATCCCCAGTCCTGCTCCATATACACGAGTAGTCCCCTGCATGTCAGGGGAACTGCTCCCATGCATAAAGGGGACCTGAGACTGACAGGTTTGGGGATTGCTTTAACAGCTTGGTACATGACACCAAGAAATATCTTATTGGGTGGGAGGGGCTATATATGCCATGGATGGACCTCTTTGAATTTGCACAACAGCAGAGTCCACACACTGCCAAATCACATAGGGACTCCAGGTTAAAGACCAGGTTCCATGTGACGAGGGAATAGCATTCACCTTTGATTGCCTCACCCAACCTCCAAAGATTTGTCTACACTAGAAAAAGGTGTCACAGTTACAATGAGAGATAGTGACCCATTGTTACAGTTTCAGAGTAACTGCATCCATTTCCTCCTCTTCCCCTCATGGTCCCATCTAGGAGTGCTTAGTCAGGTCTCCAGCATCACCTATCTCTGGGCAGGGACCTTGTCCCACTCCCTTCTGACTGGGTGTTTTAAGGCTGCACAGCTCCCTGTCTTACACGTTGATATCCTCCGCACACCAGTCTGCCTAGCAGCCAGCGCCTGTGCTCTGCTTTCTCTTCTAAGGGAAATGTGCAGCGTATTGCAATTAGTTACAAGCTCCTTCTAAGCTAGCACATTTATTCTTAAGGTAAAAGCTTTATAGAGAAAACATGTAAAAACAAAGTTCTTATTCGCATGCTAAAAGCTCACCATGGGTCACACATCTATCTTATGGGGCCCTAACAGGTCAAGGTCTTTTCAACCCTTGCACAAGGGGTGGGGCCTCTTGGACAGAAGGTTCTGTCCACTTGCTGGTTCAGAAAGAAGGCCCTGGGTTAGTTTAAATATAGGCATTTTATGCCAAAAGCCCTTTCTTTGTCTGCTGATCTCTGAAAACTTGGTTTGAGCCAGTATTTTCAGGCCTCCTTGGAGAGATTTACAATCTGAGTGATTTACCTTAATCACCTCCCCTCCACAAACACACACAGTTTTTGGTTCCTGGAGAAGCTGTGGTCCCCCCCACACCGCAGTGTTGCAATCCCTGGCCCACAGTGATACATAAACTTAATACTATATGGTCCCCAAAGATATTGCATGGGATTTGCAATATCTGTCATAAAGCGATATCATTTTTACAATGAGCTACAGCTATCATAATGGCTATCTTGTAAACGCCTAATGTAAACATGGTAGCCTTGATGTAGTGGTTCCCTTGGGAAAGGTGGAGCAGGAGGAGAAGGTCTAGAAGCCACATTGGCCAATTACATCAAGGTAAAACTACCACTTGCCTTGTTTCCAAGAGGACTTTACAACAAGATGGCTCACATTGCTTTCTCATTGTAGAAGACACATCTTTTTCCTAGCACAGATACAGCCTAAGCCATCTCCCAGGACTTCTTCCAATATTCCATACTCCTGAATGGCTTCAGACAGACTTCTTACACCCATCTGCCATGAAAGGGTTCATGTCCTGTCTCTAGGCAAGTGCTTGAGTCAGGATGTAATACTCATCATGGAAGTGTGGGATGAACAACAGCAAAGATGGACCTGTTTCTAAACCAACTTGATGGCATCAGATAGTGGAATGCACAGGCCAGTTTTTCCTAAAGTGCTTGGTGAGATTTTGCGGCCAAAGTTCATCTAGACCTAGTTGGTCTTTCAGGTAGAAGAGGGCCTCCTAGTGCCACTAACAACACGCCAGCACTGCTTCAATCAAAACTAAGTAATGAGATGAAGAGATTGCATTTGAGAGGATGCCAGATTCATGCCCTTCCCAGAATGCTTTGCTCTGAGGAGATTGACCGGCTCTACTCAGTTAGAAGGAAACCACATTTGTACCAACACCCTGAGTTCATGTTTCGGTTAAGGACACATTTCTCAGGGCTCGTTTTCATATGTTTTTTAATCATTATTTATTTTCAGAACTTAAAAGACTCTTTTGCCCCAATATTGTCATAGGACTCCACCTCCGGGGTCCATAGAAAACAGGAAGAATGAGTCTGGCTCTTAAGTCCCTTTTTCTTTATGGCTCTTTCCACAACTGGGGCTATGCTAGAGTGAGCTGTCATCAGGCATTAAGAAGTTTCTTTCTCCAGCAAGTTGTGTTGTTCTGGGGATGGGAAATATCAGACCTTACATAGCTCACTGGTTCAAGACTGAGTAACTCATGACGTGCAAAATTCAACTCACCCTTAATTATGGGTCTGTATTATAGGGGACTGTGCCTTTAAGGGCTGAGCTTCTCAGGCAGAGTCTGGGTGGGAACTCTGCAGAAGATCACATTGTTGGAATTGGTCAGAGAATAAAGCAGACCTCATTCAAGCCCTTTATTCACCAAGTGATCACTGAACACCACATGGGCCAGCTCTTCCATAATGAAACACCAGTCCTGGTACAATATCTTGGGGCATCCTACCATTTGCTATGTTGAAAATTAACCACTTGTTTGTACTCTTAGCCCATTTCTGAGCCAGAGAGTACTGTTCTTTTCAGTCCATGACTACTTAGCTTCCTTAATAGTCTTCCAGGAGCTAGTGATCTGTTTTTACTTTGTATTTTTTGCACAACATAAACTTACTTTCTTGCATACTGAAAGGTAAATTGATGTCCTTACAGTCCACTGAGTTCTGAAACTGTCACTGTGTCTTTTCCTCCTATGCAGGTGGAGAAGATCATTTAAAAGTGGTCCTTATTTTGATCTGGCGTATAATAACGCCCCAATTGTTCAGGGGTTTCCCACCAAGGAAGTCAAAAGCACTTGGCAGGCATTAATGAACTAAGCTTCTCAGCTGAGGGGCTCAGTGAGTTCCCAAGGTCCCACGCATCAAACCTGTGCTGGAGCAGGGTTTGGAGTCCAGAGCTCCTGATAGCGAGGCCTGTGCTTTAGCCACTATGCCTTGCTTCCAGCTCATTTATATGCCCCAGAGAATTACATGCTTTGGAGCTGTAAAAGCTCCAAGACCCGCCCCCCCCCATCTGGCACAGAGTCCTGTTACACACAGTCCTGTTACAAGCACTTACTCCCAAGGTATACAAAGTGCAGAATCATAAGCCCTGCTTATTAATTTAGATGTACTTCCAGTTAGCTGTGCTTCTTTGCCTGCTGCATTGGTTTTTGTACATTTTGTTATGAAAGGCTCCAGGGGCTCTTACACGGAGGGCACTATGTCAGATGGAGTGCAGCAAAGACACACATGACTCATAGTCCATTAGGTGTGCAGGAGCAAAAGGCATGCCTGAGGCAGCCTGGCCTAATGGATAGGGCACTGCACTGGAAACCTGGGTTCTAGTCCCTTGTGAGACCCTGAACAAGTCACCCCTCCTCCCCCACCCCCTGGGAAGAGCTACACGGCAAAAAATTTGCATGGACTAGCCTAGTCAAGCTATCTTAAATCCCGCCAGCAGATGAGTAACAATGCCAGTGAAGACAGCGCAGCATGGCCTGCAGTGTGAGTAGTACAAGCCCTGCACAGACTCTGGTACGTGCTCGGCTCACGAGCCCCTACTGCACTGTCTTCCGTGCTGGTACCCGTGTTCGTTGGACTCGAGCCAGCTCAGGCAGGCTAGCCCAGGCGCCACTTTTGCTGCATAGCTAGTCCCTCCAGGCTGCTGTTTCCCTTCTCTCCCTTTGTCTAGTTAGATTATAAACTCGTCAGGGCAGGGACTGTCTTTCACTGTGTGTACAGCTCCTAGCACAGAAGGGGCCTGACCTTGCCGGGAGACCCTGCCGGCTACAGAAATGGTATTAATAATGAGCTCTGTAGTGTCTTCCCCTGTCCCTCACTAAGATTTTCCTACCTATCCCCTCTCTCCACCTGCCTTGGACCATACAGCATAGTCTTCTCAAATTCTTCGCAGCAAACTAACACTCTCCTCTTCCTCCTAACTTCCCCAGCTGTAGCAAAAATAAGGCTCACTTGTTTTCCTTGACTGTTTTGGCTAAGCATAACCCCCCTGTTCACCCTCCCCTCTCATAATACACATCAATAGAAAGGACAGAGGCAAAGCCCTGCGGTGCCCAAGCCAGTTTTATTGGCTAACATGAAACACTGAGGGGCTTTCTCTGCATTCCCGCTCCAGCAGGTTGGAACAAAAAGAGCTTTGTATTTGCGCTTGGTGTCTTATTTTTAATGAAGGCGTGTTTGTACTTGTACCGCAGTCAGGGGACTAGCAAAGAATTGCTGTCAAGCTAATGCAAGAGAAGGGGGTGGGCAAGGCTCTCCCTCCTGTGCTGAGCTTCAGATTAATAAGTAAACAGCAACTGTTCAATGTGTGACACACTAGAGAGCTCCAAGCTGAACTGGCAAATGAAGAAGAACCTTCCCTAGGCCCCTGCTAGAAAGGCTGTATTGAAATACAGCAGCACTGTAGGAGTTAGCATGGATCTAGACCCAGAGCTTCCCAGTCGGCACCAGAGAAGGTTGATCTTCACTAGAAACTTTTGCTGGTTTAGTAGTGTCAGGGAGGGGGGGTTGTTTTATTTATTTATTTAGCAAAAACCCTAATGTAGGCTCAGGCCTGGTATACACTTAGAAATCAGATTAATTTAGCTGTGTCACTCAGGGCTGTGAAAAACTGGGCACCCTTAGCACCACAGTTAGGTCAACCTAACCCCCTGTAGACACAGCTGTATTCGTCCATCGACCTGGTTACCACCTCTCGGAGCGGTGGATTAACTACATCAATGGAAAACCACCTTCCATCCATGCAGAAAGCATCTGCACTATGGCCCTACAGTGCAGCTGTGCCAATGTAAGTGCTGGTCGTGTAGATGTAGTCTCAGGTCTGGTCTACACTGGAGGGGTGGGGGGGAATCGATCTAAGTTATGCAACTTCAGCTACGTTATTCACGTAGCTGAAGTCGACGTACTTAGATCTACTCACCGTGGTGTCTTCGCTGGGGTGAGTCTATGGCTGATGCTTCCCCGTCGACTCTGCCTGCACCTCTTGCTCCGATGGAGTATCGGAGTCGACGGGAGAGCATTCGGCGGTCGATTTATCGCATCTAGACTAGACGGAATAAATCGACCCACGCTGGATCAATCGCTGCCCATCGATGCTGCAGGTAATGTAGACAAGCCCTCAGTTATACCAACAAAAACATGCTTTAGGCAGTATAGCTTATTTCGATAGAGGAAACTGTATGAGCTATAACAGCCAAAACATATTTCTGCCAGTATAAAAGGTCTCTATTAGGATGGTTTGCCTGTCTAGCTATTCCAACAAACCTGTCAAACAATTAAAAAGGCTGTCAAACAATTTAAAAAAACCCCTCAATTATGAGATTAAAAAAATAGTATGATTAATCACCGTTTTAAGTGCACTGTTAAACAATAATAGAATGCCAATTTAAATTCAGCATGGAAGCATGTCCACTGGACTGGTGGTTGAAGCATGAAGAGGCACATGAATGTTTAGCATATCTGGCACAGTGCCCTGTGAACACCTGTGGCCACTTTCAGGTGACATTGTAAACAAAAAGTGGGCATTATTATCTCCTGTAAATGTAAACAAACTTGTTTGTCTTGGCGATTGGCAGAACAAGAAGTAGGACTGACTGGACTTGTAGGCTCTAAAGTTTTATATTGTTTTGGTTTTGAATGCAGTTGTGTAAAAATAATAATTCCACATTTGTGAATTGCACTTTCACGATAAAGAGATTGCACTACAGTATTTGTATGAGGTGAATTGAAAAATACAATTTCTTTTTTTTTTTTTTACAAAGCAAATATTTGTATTTTTTATTACAAAGTGAGCACTGTACACTTTGTATTCTGTGTTGTAAATAAAATCAATATATTGCAAACTGTAGAAAAACATCCAGAAATATTTATAATATATTGAAATAGGTATTCTATTATTGTTTAGCCGTCTGATTAAAACTTTGATTAATCACGAATATTTTTTTAATCTAGTTAATTTGTTTTGTATGAATCACCTAGGACATGGGACCGGGATTTGGGAAAGTTGGGTGTGATTTCTGTCTCTGCCACAGACTCCCTGTATGACCTTGAGGAAAGTCATTTCATCAGTAAAATGGGGATAATCCATCCTTTGTCCTGTCTATTGGAGATAGTTAAAAAACAAAAACATCCCACTGCATGTCCCGAAGAGCTTACTGTTAGGAGCAGACCTGATTTTTAGAGGGGTTTTGCACCTATATCTAAATCAAAAGAAGCCGTGAGTAGCAGCTACACATATTGGACACTGCGTACACTGCCCTGATCTTGATTTTGTGCCGCTCCGTCCCACTGTAACTAATGATTAGGTTAGAAGCTTATTCACACACACTTCTCTCTCCAACTCCTAAGGAACTTTGCAGTTCCCCTCCGAGTTAGGGGGCGGGATTAGTCTTGTGCCACAAACCAAAATCCCTCCTTTCCTGGACTTTGCAAAGGCTGCAGCTATCTTCTTCTGGACCCAGCCCAGAGGAACGTCTATGAAAAATAATCAGTCATTCATTTACCATAACCATATCAAGATGACTCACTATCAGAAGTGGTTGAGAGCCTCTTATGACCTGAGTTTGCTTTACTGACTGCTGACGTGTTTCATTTCCAAGTTCATAGGCTTGGCAGGAGAATACTGAGTGTGCAGTAAAACACTGAAAAGTTACAAACACACTAGATGAGTAACCACAAATCTAGCCAGATGGTGCAGTCACTCTGGGCCGTGCAGTCTTTAGTCATAAGTTACACTTCTGTATTCTTTAAATGGGGCCCTAAAGATGCATTTAGACTTTGAATATAGCATCTTTTGTACTTTAAATGCAATATAATCACTGAAAATCATGTGTGATGGATTGAAGACTTGCCAAGTTGATATTGGTCCCTGTTAAACTATGGTTGATCATTCTGAACAATAGAGTGGAGGTAAAAGTCAAAACTGAGGCAATCACAATAGGTTCTGTAACAGCAGAATTTGCCCTAGACTGAAAGTCAAAAGACTCCCATTGGCTTAAAACACCTTTAGATCAGGCCCCATGACCATGCTGGTGCTTGTGGTTAGCAGTGCCAGAAGGGGGAATTACACCTGTTTGCCAGGAAATACCACTACCTGCTGGTTAAAGACTTTAAGTGGAGGTGGTCCACACAAATCAGGCTCGACAATGTTTGTCCTGTGAAAGAGGATGTGATCACATCGTGAGGTGCTACACCCAGAGACTGACCCAAGAGGAGGTGTGCCTGCTCACAGCAGGTCTGAGTTTAGTCCGCTAAACAGTTTAGTAATAAATCATCTCATTGTCTAACACACCAGTACTTGAAATGAAATGAAAACACATTAGCATCCGATTTTCTGAATAAGGCCTGGCTACACTTAAAAGTTTTGCCAGCATAGCAAGGGGGGCGGGAGGGAGGAAACCACTTAACCGACATAGCTATTACAGCAAAAGTCCCAGCGTAGGTACAGTTATATCAGCAAAGTTCTACTGCAGCAAAGCTTATTTTGTTCAAGGAACTGGCATACCTGTACCAATAAAAGTTCTTCTGCTGACATAAGCTGCATCTCCACTAGGAGGGTTAGCCAGGTTAGCTACATCAACCACCACTTTCTAGTGCAGACAAGGCTTGAGTTATTCAAAGGAGGAACAAGAGAAGCTTAGATGGCCGAAGGGAAGCGGGCGGTAAACCCGCATGCTAACTTGTGCCTGAAGTGTGTCCCTAGAAATAGCTCTGAAAGGTGAAGAAGCCATAAGCACAGAGCTCCACTCTGCTCTGATTAGCTTCATGGGTTAGGAAATAAGGATGTGGCAGAACCACGTTTACCTCCTGTTATGAACCCAGGTGCCCTACGCCCTGGGCTTGGGTAGCTACTTGCCACCACCAAGCTTTGTACTTGGAAATGTTATATCACGTCACCCCAACCAGCTCCCTTATTCCAAGGACCCCAGGAGTGGGGTACTCACCGACAAATATGGTAGGTGCTCTTCAAAGGCCACTGCAAGAAAACCCACTCACCACAGCTCTACTCCAGAATTGGTTAATGAGCTCTTACTTTATTATTCGCAGGTAATCTCCAGGAATTAACTCATTTACTGTTCATCTACAGGTGCCCTCTTTACCCTGCCTAGCACAGGAGAGTCCTACTACAGATCCCACTCTCAGGGCTTGTCAACACTACCACACGGGGCTGATCTAAGATATGCAACTCCAGCTACATGAATAGCGTAGCTAACGTCGACATACTTAGATCTACTTACCGCGGTGTCTTCGCTGCGGTAAGTCGACAGCTGAGGCTCTCCCGTTGACTCCGCTTGTGCGCCTCATTCTGGTGGAGTACTGGAGTCGACGGGAGAGCATTCAGCGGTCGATTTATTGCGTCCATACGAGACACGACAAATCAACCCCCACTGGATCAATCGCTGCCCGCCGATCCGGCGGGTAGTGTAGACAAGCCCTCAGAAGCTTCTGACTCCTATGTCCTCTTAATTTGGTCTCATAGCCACCTTTCTAGTATCCTGATCTCCTGCTATCCCCAATAGACTAGTCTCTTATCATGAAAGTCCAATCTGGCACCGCCAGCTAGGTCCTGGGAAAACCTACTGCCAACCGGCAAACCTCAGCTCGACCTTCCAATGTTCCATACAGCCCTTCTATACAAATTCCCAGCAACCAAACGGGCCTTTACAGAATCCAACATCCCATGTCCAATCACAGGTTTTACTTCCCACAACCCCACCCCTAGAATAGCATTAACTCACCCCATTCCCCAACATTCCCCACCACCTTGTAATTGGAGGACAAGGGACATATTAGGCCCTTGCTACAGAATATAGGGCCAGTGTGCTGGCATCCACTGATCCTAGCCTATGATACAGCACTGCCAACTGACTCATAAGAACATAAGAACATAAGGTCAGACCAAAGGTCCATCATCCCCAGTCTCTCTCTATCACAGTGGCCAATGCCAGGTGCCCCCCCTGAGAGTGAAACCTAGGGCAATGATCAAGTGATCTCTCTCCTGCCATCCATCTCCATCCTCTGACGAACAGAGGCTAGGGACACCATTCTTACCCATTCTGGCTAATAGCCATTTATGGACTTAGCCACCATGAATCAGTCCCTCCCCCCCTTTTTTAAATGTTATATAGCCTTCACAACCTCCTCCTCTAAGGGAGTTCCACAAGTTGTTGACTGGCTGCGTGAAGAAGAACTTCCTTTTATTTGTTTTAAACCTGCTGCCTATTAATTTCATTTGTGACCCCTAGTTCTTGTATTATGGGAATAAGTAAATAACTTTTCCTTATCCACTTTCTCAACATCACTCATGATTTTATATACTCATATATCCCCTGTAGTCTCCTCTTTTCCAAACTGAAGAGTCCTAGCCTCTTTAATCTTTCCTCATATGGGACTCTCTCTAAACCCCTAATCATTTTAGTTGCTCTTTTCTGAACCTTTTCTAGTGCTAGAATATCTTTTTTGAGGTGAGGAGACCACATCTGTACACAGTATTCGAGATGTGGGCGTACCATGGATTTATATAAGGGCAATAATATATTCTCAGTCTTATTCTCTATCCCCTTTTTAATTATTCCTAACATCCTGTTTGCTTTTTTGACCGCCTCTTTTGACCGCTTTTTTGACTCCTGTAACTTCCTCATCCCAGACTACACAGGTGCCTCCAGGGCCAGCTCCAGGCACCAGCAAAACAAGCATGTGCTTGGGGAGGCACATTTCTAGGGGCGACATTCTGGAGCCGGCCATCATAGGTGCCGACTCCGGGGCATGGGGAAAAAGTGCCCCCGCCGCCCCAGCTCGCCGCCCCAGCTCGCCTCTGCTCCGCCTCCGCCTGCTCCCCTGAGCGCGCTGCCACCACTTCTCTTCTCCCCACTCCCTCCCAGGCTTGCTGTGCGTGGAACAGCTGTTTTGCGCAGCAAGTCTGGGAGGGAGGAGAAGCCAAGCAGCAGGCGCTCGGGGAGGCGGTGGAGTGGAGGTGAGCTGGAGTGGGGAACGGTTCCTCTACCCCTCCTTATTTCCTGCACCTCACCACCCTAGTTCACCTCCGCTCCGCCTGCTCCCCTGAATGCGCCGCTGCACCACTTCTCCCCCCTCCCTCCAGGCTTGCCGCGCACGAAACAGCTGTTTGTGCAGCAAGGCTGGGAGGGAGGGAGGGAGAAGCCGAGCAGCAGGCGCTCGGGGGAGGCGGCAGTGGTGGAGTGGAGGTGAGCTGGAGCGGGGAGTGGTTCCTCTATGCCCCGTTACTTCCTGCGCCCCCCCACCCTAGCTCACCTCTGCTCCACCTGCTCCCCTGAATGCACCGCTGCTCCACTTCTCCGCCCTCCCTTGCCTGAGAGGGAGTGGGGAGAAGCAGAGTGGCCGCACACCGGGGGAAGCAGGCGGAGTGGAGGTGAGCTAGGGTGGGAGGTCATGGGGGCCCCCAGGAAGCAATGGGGAGGGAAATGCTGCACGCCTGGGGGAGGAGGCGGGGCTGGGGATTTGGGGAAGGGGTTCAGAAGGGGTGGAGTTGGGGAGGGGCTGGAGGACATGAAAAAAGGGGGGGGGCAGCCAAAAATTTTTTTGCTTGGGGCAGCAAAAATCCTAGAGCCGGCCCTGGGTGCCTCCCTTACATGACATACTTTGCCTGACTATGAGCATCACAGTTATGCACACAGATGAATGGACACCTATGGTTGCATGACAAGTGTGTTCAGCAGTTGCTGACAGAGCACAGCTTCGAAGCCCTGGAACAAGTGTGCTCCAGAATCGTAAATAAAGACCCTAGGTCTTCCCTGTCCACCCAACATGAATCACAGTTACTGTTACTCAGAGACTCAGTTTTTAAGGTCAGAAGGGACCATTGTGATCATCTAGTCTGACCTCCTGCATTTTGCAGGCCACAGAACCTCATCCACCCAACTCCTGTAATAGACCCATAACCTCTGGCTGAGTTACTGAAGTTGTCAAATCATGGTTTAAAAACTTCAAGTTACAGGGAATCCACCATTTACACTAATTTAAACCTGCAAGTGACCCTCGTCACCCTCCCCAGTTCATGTCCCATTGCCTGTCATTGGAGAGATCTGTGACTCCTAGCAGCCTTAGTTCTTCCTAGGAGGACACTTTCCCATGCTAGATGGTGATAACTTTGGCAGGCACCATTGAGGAACACCTGAGCCAGATAAGAGGACTCGGGATGACATGTTCACTGAGGCCAGCGTTTCCTTGAGCCATGGGAACTCACTACCTTCTGCACTCATGCTCGTCTTCAAAATCTGCTCATTCCCAAGAGTAAATCCTTTGGTCTGATAGGAGCAGCCCAATTATCTGCCACTCTCTGTGCCCCAAGATAAGTCCCTCTTCCTTCTTAGATACGGCAAGATCTAGCATGTTATTTATCAGTTTTCATAACTATATGAAACACTGTCAGATCTTCCATCAGGTGTCTCTGAGTAATATATAAGCCAAGCTGATGATAATTATAGAAGCAAGTGTTTCCTTGGCTCATGTATTTTGTAATCACTGGGGACTCGTTTAAATTATCTGGACTCAGAAACCATAACTGTGGGCCGCAAGCCAGTCCCTCAGCAGCAAATCAGTCAGTTCCTGATCTCCTAGCCTTGATTTAACCTGCAGCTGCAACTTTGCCTCCCATGGAAATGACATGTACCACAGTGGAACCAGTCATCCGTTCTGCTCGGCAGCACTTTATTGAACCAAGATCAAGTGCCCTTCCACTGCAAGCACCACAAATGGCAATAACTTTATTTAGTGCGGGATACAGACAGAGATAAATGAACTGTGAGCGAATATGCTTCTTGACTGCAGTAAGCTGCTCTCAGTTTGCTCCTTAATATATTCCTGTCAAACTGAGGGGGGTTGCAGGATCTCCGGATAGTCCATGATAAGAAGACTCTGTCCTCCTCTCGTTCTGTCCTGAAAAAAGGAGAGGTGTGACCTTAAACTTAGCTGCTTTTTTTGTACACCCCAAACGTCCAGATAATTGTGACTTGGGGTGTGCAAAGAACACAGGTGCAAGGCCAGATCCCACACCCATTGAATTCTATGGAGAGACTCCTGTTTGTAGTGGAGCTTGACTCAGGTTCTTGGGCTACAATGGAGAATAACTAAGGGATAAGAGAGAATGTCCGGCAACTAAAGGCTAATTATCTGTTTCCTAAGAGTGGCATCTACTTGGCAGTAGAATCAGGCTCTAAGAGAGGTGATGGAAGCTCCCTCATTTGTGTGCAGTTGACTAGACAAGGCAGACACACCTGCACAGGCCCTGAGGATGCATATGACCTGGTACTGTAGGTCTCTACTTTCTAGGATGTTTTTTATTTTATATTTTTTTAGATGGAAAAAATATCCGAGCACGGTGAATGAGGCCCTCACTGTTGGCAGAACACTATGGACAGAGGAGGGAATTTTGGCACTGATTGAATCATTCCTAGTGTATATTGCAGTTAGTGGTGGGGGGGTTTGCACTGCAGCTACCATATGAGATGCAAAAGGAGGTGAGCCTGTGATTGTTGAACCTGTAGGGCCACACGAGTCTGCAGCATGTGTCTTTGCTGCTGGAGGAACCCCATTATATTCCAGTGAATCTCCCTCTACATTTCCTGCTGGGACTCCTGGGCCTTTCTCTGTCTGTCCTTTCCTTCTCCCAGCTGTCTGCAATGTTCATCCTCCAGGTCCTCTGTTCATGGTGTGATGCAGCACTGGCTTGCAGTATCTAGCTAGTTCTGCGGGCTCAGACACACTGGGGTAGGGACATAGGAATGCCCAGACAGTCTTACCATAGAAAAGAGAGCTGAGATGACTGTGACACCTTTCTAGAGTATCTTATTTGAGGCTCACAATATTATTCTTGGCCAGCTGTACCTCAGTGACACCGTCTCCTCACTGCCCCCTCAGATAGACTAAAGCAAATACCTTTGGTCATTGAGTACCCAGTCATACCAACCCATTCTCCTGTCTGACTAAAATTCCAGGGGCTATCACCAAACACGCTGCTCGTGGCCACATGGCGGCCTGCTCGATAAAAAGGTGGAAGCCGAAGCCACAACTGATCTTGTAAAAGACTGAGCTGGTGTTAATTGACAAGATCAGGTAGCGAGCTAAGAAATGCAGCAGTGCTGTGTCCAAGTGTGTCAGTTAGTAGAGTTTGTCCGTCCTCTAGTGGTTCAAGTGAATTCTGTCTGGGGGTTAGGTCTCCCATTTGTCCTGTGGGAGGGTCCATGGCATATCTGTGTGAAGTCTACGCAGAGAGGCCAAGATCTGCACGGAGACTGCACGATGTTCTCGCGTGGCTAGAGCACCCAATCCAGAAGGAAGGAACTTAAAAGGGAGCCAGACAACTCAGATGGAGACAGACGGAGGAACAGAGCAGATCTACCCTGAAAGCACCTGAGCAAAGCTGCCACACAAGCCACTGCTCTGGAGGAAGGGACTATCAGCTGAGCCCAGCTGGGCTGGAGGTTCACTTACCCGTCTGCCCCTCCCCCACTTGCCATCTTATGTTGGACTTGAGACTGTGGAGAGAGGTGGATGGTAGGAAGTGGCCTCAGGAGGCAGTCTTGAGGTGTGCCCTAGGGCCAGACGTTGTTTTCCTCTCCTAGGGACTTGGGCTGGAGCCCAGTGGAGGGCCCAGGCCCCCTTACCAAATACCCTTGCTATATATAAACCTCACTTCCACCCCTCCCAGAAGTAAAGAGAAGACAGAGGGGCTCAAAGCCTCATGGCAAGGACGAGCCGCCTACAGGGGCCAGGAGACAGAATGAGGGAACTCTCCTGTCATAAGGACGCAGGGCCCTGCACAGTTCATTGGACACTGCTACACTGAAGCGGGGGGTAGCTAAATTGGTGACCATCTGCAGGGATGAGTTGCCACCCACCCAAAGGCAGGCCATTCCAGTACCAGGGACTGAGAGGAGGAAATTGAGGGCCCAGTGACCTAAGCACTAAGCAGTGCCACCAGTAAGCCTGACCACATTTGATAGGCCCTTAAAAAGAAGATTTTTGGTGCGGGAGAACTTTAACACATACACACTCACTCCCCACCATCAGCATAGCTGCAGGAGAAGATTTTTGCCAGGACACCAGACCTTGATATTCTGGTAGGAATGCTTGATCATAACCACAATACCAATGTGGACCCCAACCTGATCCATGAGAGATCCTGCTTTGTCTTCTCCTCCCTTGTGAGCTCCTTCCTGCCCCACTATCTTCCTTCTGTCCTACCTCTCTCGGCTTTTCACCAGATCAACTGTACTGCCTGGGGAGATGAGATGGCCCATCCAGCACTGCCTGGCCTGTGAAGGACCAGTGAAGGACAGGAACCTGGCCAGACTCCGTGACTCACCAGCCGCCCGGGATCTGGAGAGCAACAAAAGCTGTATTTTCCCCATCTTTACTATCTTCTCTCCTTTCTCCCTTCTGCACCTCTGTGTTTTGTCTAGAACAGGAAAGTGGCTATCCTTCCCAACTCTGAATCGAACCACAGGACTAACCCTTTCCTCCCCACCAAGAAAGACTCGACTCAATAAGAGACTTTAACCAAGAGTCCCTGCTTCCAGAGAGGGACTTTGATAGGTTTTGATTGTTTGTTTTGCATAAAGCATCAATGTCAGTTTCAATGCTCTTGACCTCGTTTTGATTCTCTTCCTCTTTTGTGTTTCAATCAATACGTTGCTAATATTTGGCATGGATTTTATGTACTAAGCAGGCTGAGGTCTCTGCGTACCAAACCCCAGACCTTGTTTAACACTGTTCAATGGTAGACAGTGACTGGGTTATGTTAACACCTTAAGCCCACATATTATATCTACATGAACACAACAGAGACTAGGTTATTAGATAGATTAAGAACAAGTTACTGTGCCCATTGTGCTATATCATTAGCATTTTCTTTTTACAGTTTTTTTCTAAAAGCAAGAAGTTCATACTAAAAAAGGAACAGACATCAAATGTTATAGCAACCTTCTGCTTATCCCTGTCAAATGAGATTGGCTCAGCCTTGTTACATTTACAAAAGGAGTGAACCACAAGACTATTTTGTCATTTCCTTGGGTGGAACTCTAAAGATCTGGGTTCAGTTCCTGGTTCTGTCACAGGCTCCCTATGTGAAGCAAGGTAAGTCAATAAATCTTTCAGTTCTTCATCTGTAAAAGGAGGAAAATACTCCCTTTAACCCGCCCTCCGCCTGGACTTGTCTGTTTGGGGCACAGACTCTCTCTCACACTATATGTATAGAACCAGGGCTGGCTTTAGGAAGTGCGGGGCCCAATTCGAACATTTTCGGCAGGGGCTGGCTGCGGGCAGGGGGTGCAGCCCACCCTGTATGGTGAGTGCCCCCTCCTCCACCAGGGTAGCAGCAGCGGCCCGGGGCTCCGCTGCTTCCACCGCCCCGGCCCTGTAAATAGCCACGGGAGCCCTGGGGAAGCGGTGGGGCTCTGGTGGCTATTTAAAGGGCCGGGGCAGTAGAAGCAATGGGAGCCCCAGACTTTTTAACTAGCCCCCAGAGCCCCACAGCCCTAGCCCAGGGCTCCAGCAGTGGGGCTCTGGTGGCAATTTAAAGATCCAGGCCCTTTAAATTGCCCCCTGGGGAAGCCGGGCCGCCCCGGTACAGCGCACCAGCTCTTGCTGGCACACCTTACTGGGGCTTGGGCGCGGGGCCCTCTGAGGGGCGGGGCCTGATTCAGGGGAATTGGTCGAATTGGCCTAAAGCCGGCCCTGTATAGAACCTAGCACAATGGGGCCCTGATCTCATTTAGGGGCACTAGGTGCTACTAGGGAATATGAGTCATTCACAAAACGTGTTAAGATAACGGATGTAGTATAGTCCACAGCATTTCAGTATTTCAGCCGGCATTTCATCCCAGACCGTAGGGTTCCTCTTTGTCTCAAACCTTCGTTTCTTGTTTAGTGGAAAGAGTCCCCATCCCTCATTGACTAGTAGGTCCTGCTCTCAGCTGGGGTCTCTAGAGGCTACTGCCACATAGAATCACTAAGTCAAACCTTTGGTAAAAAGGGATAAAATGTTAGGTGGTGACTCGTGACAATATCCCAGTTCAAACAGCCTTGAGGGCAGGGACTGCCTGTGCAGCACCTCAGACACGGTGGGTACTACTGTATTGCTACTGAAGTGTGTCAAACCTCGTACATTGGGCGGAGCAGCACCAGACGGCATCAACAGCTGGCTGTTGGGATTCCAATTGGCCATATTATCTTGGTTAAGAGAAATTCTAGCAGAGAAGACAAAGACTAGGTGTACACGTAAGAGCTTTGCTGGCATATCTATCACACTCCCTATCACCCCCCAACCGGCATGGCTATGCAGACATGGATGCAGTTGTCCCAGCACAAAAGCCCTCTCATCAGTGTAGCTTATTTCATTCAGGGATATAAGCTGCACCTCCACTAGGAGGTTTTGCTGCTGTAGCTCCTAGCAAACCCTGGCTAGTGTAGACAAGACCCAGCCGCTTTGCTGGGTTAGCTATGCCAGTGTAGTTAAAGCGACAGAAGCACCTGGGAGTGGATGTAGCTATGCTGCTGCAAGAGTGCTTATATGAGAACAGCTTATTTCTGTTTGAGGTGAACTAAGACCACAGCCACCAGACCGCCTTTGGCTGGCAGCGCGGTATCAGTCATGGCTGTGAAGAGGGGCAATCCCTGACGGACACAGCTGGGCCAGCAAAAGCCACCAGGGTGGGCACAGTTAACCTGCCACCGTTGCCTTTTTATCATTATTATTTGTGTTACTGGGACCCCATTGTGCCGGGCGCTGTACAGACACTGAACAAGATGGGAGTTTACAATCGAAATAAAGAACACGAGACCATGGCTGGATACAGACAGACAGGGCAGTGCAAGGAAACAATGAGACGGTACTGGTCAGCTGTCGTGCACAGAGTGGTGTCTGCATACAAGCAGCTAACTTGTCACATTTTTGTAGCCATCATGGCAAGGAGAGTTTTGAGGAGGGATTTGAAGGTGGACAGGGAATAAGCTCTGTCCACACCAGGCACTATGCCCGTAAAGAACTCTTAGCGTAGACCTGGCATACCTGTGAAATGCATTATGCTGGTACAACTGTGTCCAATCTAGGGCTTTTACTGGTCAATAAAAATCCTCCCACACCTCCAAACAGAATTATGCTAGTAAACTAACTAAATCTGGACTGCAACGGAAGGCTTCAGTGCGTGTCATCACTGAAGTTTTGCATTGTGTCCCAGGGCAAAAAGGCAAAAGCGATAGATGCTGTGCTTTGCAACGAGGGAAAGGAATGTCAAAAGGCCCAAAACAGCTTTAAAGTGATTAACTAAAGTAGGCTGTTTAACTCAATAGCCTTCAGTCTCAGTCTGACTCTGGTCCCAAGCAAGCCTAGAAGTAGAGTTTACCACCTGTCCCTGTGAATGAACCCTGCTGGGTTCAGCTGCCTCTAGCACACACCATGGAAAACTGCCATGACTTGACCCCGCTGTTGGCATTCCCGACAGTGACAGACCGAATGAGGTGGCCCCTCCATGCTGAGGGTGTAAAATACACTCAGAGAACGGTGGAGGGGAACTCGTTGCTGCTCGTGCTACAATCTGGGGATCAAGTTCACTCGCTCGCACTGCCCATACTTCGCTCTCTGCATGTACTGGATTCACTTGCCAATGCACACGTTAATGAGACTGAAGTGCAGCTCCACGGCTGCAGTGCGCCGCAGGGATGGTGCGCTAGGATAATGCATCAGCCTGACCTGTGTCCAATGTATGTTGCGCCGAAAGGAGTATACGAAGCATCTCCACATTTTGGCAGCTGCTGAGGCTTTTAGAAGAGGAGAGTCAACTAGAAATGTTCCTTCCAGGCAGAGAACAGCTGCCAGCATGTCTCAGACGTCTGTAGTCTCATCCAGCCAAATCCAAGGTCAACTGAGTGCCTCTGAAAGGTGCCAGCACGCCAGAAGTTCTTTGTGATCTCTGTGCTTTGATGGGTACAGGTAATGGCAGTGAAAGCTTCCCTGTGCTATCCTTTGTATCTCAATCTTCCCGGACTGTCTCAGCAAGACAAACTCAACTCCATGGCCATTCAATCCTTCATTTTACTGCTGCCAAGTAGTGTGGTGGCTGTTCCGATACACATCCTCCTGGAAAACGGACAGACTGGTGACTCACTTCATCGGATCTCTGGAAAGCTTTCAGCTGGCTGGCCCAGCTGTAGCAGGGTCTAAGACAGAAGCAAAGATTCCTGCTTCTATTGAAGCATTAACAATCTCAATCAAGGGACGCACTTCCTACCCATGGTCTTCTTGTCCCAGCAGGAAGGACGGGTCCGACTTGCAGACAGTGGGTACCATCTCCCTCAGTCTGTCTAATGCTTCCTGTGGCAAGAATGGGGTAAATCTGAGGAATAAGAGTTGGCCTGTTCATGGAATCTGGTGTCCCACCTCTTTAGTGGTAACCAGCTAAGCTAGTATCAGAGGGGTAGCCGTGTTAGTCTGGATCTGTAAAAGCAGCAAAGAGTCCCGTGGCACCTTATAGACTAACAGACGTATTGGAGCATGAGCTTTTGTGGGTGAATACCCACTTCAACCGTCAGCCAAACCAGATTGCTGGCAGGCTGGTGAATAGGCACCCTGATTTCAAGGCTTTGCAAGTTAATAACTCCTCTCATTGGAGGAGTTATTAACTCTATGGAGTCTGGGTATATTCTTAGTTCAGCTTGACACCTCTTTCTGGAGTCTCAGACCCAGCTCGCAGGACACAAGTGTACCAGAAAATGACTAGTTAAAGAGCTGAAGGAAGAGAGTGGACTCCTCCCCCCCCATCCCCGCAAAGCCTGCATCACAGAACAGTATTTCTTCAGGGTCTGCGCATGGCTCACACACTAAGAACACGCTTGTAACACGAGTAGCACTGTGGCGGCTCCCACTATAATGTTATTTGACACTAAGGTGATAGCATCTGGAAGCTGACTTGATTGGGTTCCCAGCATGCTGGGTGCCATACAGACGGGTAACCAAAGCCCTTGCCTCAAATTACTTTATGACTAATTTTGGAGTGGTACGGTTGACTATAAACTAGCTTGCGTCCACAAATGAGTTACAGGCTTGGTTAAAAGTTGTAGCATAAGCAAGCCCTAAAGTCAAGCATATAAAGACAAGTCTGCGGATACTTAGCTGTGTGTAGACTTGCAGTGGGACTAATTGATTCCTAAAGTCAACAGCACATGCTTCTCCTTGCCTTTAACACAACATGTTTTTTGCTTTGTTTTCCCCGATTATTTATTGCTGGATCCTCTTTCGGAGGCTTGTTTCTAAAGTTTTTAAGAAGAGTTCATTCCACAGGTGAAACGGTTCTAACTAGATTCTGGCTGATTTATTCTGGTCTTCATGCAATTATAGAAGACAGTAGAGAGTCTTTTGAGTGAATTAGTGGCTACACGGCTTGTGACACCACACTGGTAATATTAATTTCATAAAGAAAGCTAGGTTCCCATGTGAAAGAGAGAATGTAACGGGCTCTGAAAGAATAAAGGCAGTGGTACCGGTGACTCCACAATGGATATTTTGTAACCATATGGTCCCCAGACCATTTACATCTGTTTCCTAATTAGTTGTCTGAAACAACATTTTCTTTGAAGACTGTTCACAGGAAGGAGGTAATTGCTTCAAAGCCACCAGAACAAGTCAGTCAAATATTCAGCCACATGAAGCTTGAAGTTTGGGGAAAAACATCCTATTTGAGAGAGCCTGGCAGAGCTCACGATGCAACATGTGAATTACTAGAACACGCCAGCCTGAGGGGGATTTTAAATAGCTATGTATTTAAACCTGCTACTCTATTGTTCTGCAGCCAAGAATGTAAAATCAGAAGAACTACTTTAAAAAAAGGCTGTAGCCTCTGGGCCAAGCCAGCTGTGCTTAGTGCAGAACCTGAGGGGTGAGGAAGTGGGGAGAGGGCTGATGCCACCACTGAGGCTGTCCAATTCTGGGACTAGTTTGGCAACTGATCCAATTGCCACAGCCCCAGAGATGTTTTGGCCCCACCTCTTGTCCTAGGAGCCACACCTACTGTGCTTCAGAGAATGGACTGCCTCCATACTGAAGAAGTTTTTAGGATGCGGGCTCCATAACCCTGGGCGAGGGGACACCGACAGGAATTAGGACATCAGCTCTCATGGATCCCCAAAGCAAGAGAGCAAGCTTAGGAGGGGGTCATGACTTGAGAGGATGGAGAAATAGGCTGGTACAATGTGACTTTCTGGCTGGTAGGGTCTATTCCCTCTAGAGCTTCACCAGAGGTTGCCTGCCACTACCAGCTTCTGCAGACACCCAAACCAGGGAAGGTTTTTGCTTATCACCACTACAGCTTGTCTTCCATGAGTCAGTTCTTCTGGTGTTTCTAGCCCAATTCTGCAGTTCAAGAATGGTGTGGCTAGTTGGATCAAACTTCCCGATTGTAAGATGCTCTTCTGGATCTAGGACATTTGACTAGCCATGCACCAGTATCAGGTTCTGTCCACGAGAATACACTCCTGACTGCAACCTAGTGCAGACCTGGAGAGCTGTATCTCCAGCGCATGCAGTCCAATGCATAAAGGATTGACTGTTACAGCTCAGCACGTCAGCCACCAGCTAATGCATCCTTCCTAACAGTCTCTTGCAAGACCTTTCCCAAGTGATGCATTCAGACCTAAGAACCAAGTGGTGCCTTCTGTGGCAGTAGGAATTGGTTTCCACTGCAAAGGGGTGAGGAGAGCTGCCCCACTATATCTGCCTATGATGCAGAAGACATCCATGGGAGCTAGCAGCATTACAAGATAGAAAATGCCTGCACATTCTTTAACTGGAAATAGATCTCTCTGTGTGGCAAATCCTGCAGCCACCATGTCTAGTATATCAGGGATGCCAGCCTCTGACATACAGTAAAATATGAATTTAAAATCTATGCAAATTTACCAGCCCCTGCATAGAATTATTCTACCTTGTGACTGACTAGTGCCAAATGCTGACAAGAGTAAGGTGCCATTTCATCCCTGGAGGTGAACTAAGGCAGGATAATTTAATTGCTGCCTGCATATGATTTACTGTGTTGTTAGTGTTTGTGCTAAATCATTAATAGAGGCTAATGCTGAACTCCATCTCCCTTTCGCTCGACAGCTGATGGGAAGACGGGAACATTTCAGCTCTTCTGGAGAGTGTTTTTCCACTTCAGTTTATCCTGACAAATCTGGTTCAGTTGCATGGGGCTGTTACTTTGTACCCAAAACATGCGCATGTACTTTCAAAGGGATGAGGCGGACTGGTGAATTATCTTTTAAAATGATGCTGATCCACAGAATCTGCAAATATATTAAGGTACCGCTTTGGGCTCAATCCTGCAGTCCTTGCTCAGGCAGAACTCCCCTCTAGAGTCAAAGGGATAAGGACTGTTACCACGTCTTGCTGAGGATGGCCCCAATCTTACAAACAGAGGGTACGTCTACAGTACGAAATTAATTCAAATTTATTCTATTTGAATTTTTGGAAGCGATTTTATACATTCGGTATTGTGTCCCCCCCACTAAAGCACATGAATTTGGCAGAGTGCGTCCACAGTATTGAGGCTTGCATCGAATGTCGCAGCATACGAGCCTCTGCTACATGAGCTAAAAGCCACACGGTCCTTAGCTAAGGCTGTAGCTGACTCAATTTCTGAGTGGTCTCGGTGCCACTAGATGGGACAGAGCACTACACCCCCTTACTCTCACAGTTCACAGAATCATAGAATCTCGGGGTTGGAAGGGACCTCAGGAGGTATCTAGTCCAACCCCCTGCTCAAAGCAGGACCAAACCCAACTAAATCATCCCAGCCAGGGCAAATCATCCCAGCCAGCACATAACAAGCAGCAATTACAGTTGGAATATTGGTTGTGCTGAGATCTAACCGAGTCAGTAAACTGCGCCAGCACACTTTCAAACATCCAAAAGCACATTCTACCACCATTCTGCACTGGGAGCTTAACCCACAATTCCACTGGCCGGCAGGGACTGCAGGAACTGTGGGATAGCTTCCCACAGTGCACCGCTCCGACATTCCAGAGCACTACACCCAGGAGGTGTGTGGGTTACAGAAGCATCTTACTCTAGCAATGGTTCCATTGATCTCAGTGACCTGCCTCTCAGAGGAAGCTACTGTTCTGCTTGTGCGAATATTGGAAACAGGCCCAAAGGATGCAGGATCAGGCCTTACACGGAACTTTGGTTTTTTTAAACTACTAAGAAGCACTGATCCATTCAGATATCAGAGAGAGGGGCTGAAAAACTGAGCACTGGCATGATCAGCTATCCACAGCTCAGCTTCCTGTTTCCAATTGTAAGGTTTAACTGGGACCGGGGAGAGCACTGCCCATCAGCACAAGCATTGACAGCCTGGCCCCAGAGTTATAGCTACTCCCAGTGAAGACAATGGAACCCTTAGGGAGTAAAGTACTATCGAAGCTAATGGAACGCTCCCCCCAGCCTCTTCCTTCCACTGAGAAGAGATGGTCCAATGCAGCTCCTCCAGAGCACCGCCTACACTCAGGCTTTTGGGAGATTTCTTACTGTTGGCACTGAAAGCAGAGGCCTTTCAGCAGTGCCTCTGCCATAATAAGGGCACTGCAGCCATGAGGCTAGCGCTACAGAGACAAAAGCCAAGTCCCATCTGGCCAGCTGCAGAGACAGCTCCCGAGCACCAGGAGCATCCACATTCACATAAATGTAGCAAACAACCTACTTCCCCGCAGAGCCAGATGGAAGCTTAGTGAGGACACTTGTGAGCATATAGGATTTCAAACACAATTGTGTGTGTTTCATTTGTTTGGGGGTGGGGAACCATCATAATTTCCAAACAAAACATACGAGGATTCCCTCCAAAAAATCCTTTGCTTCCAAGAATTCAAGAAAAATTCACTTTCTACATTCTCCAACCCTGTTTTTCCAAAGGAACAGGGCAAAGCCACCCCCCAAACATATTTTTTTAAAATGTTGGTATAAATGATAATAATGGGACATTTGAAGTAAAATATTAGTTGAAAAGTTTCCTGTAAGTAATCACATTTTGAGCAAAATAGTAGAGCTTGAGCTAAATTTGGAATTTTCGTCGCACAGGCAATTCCATTTCAACATCAGTTTTTGTCCCAAATTGGGACAAAACATTGAAATTCCAAAAGTTTTCACAGAATGGAAATTCCAGAAAATTTCAGTTCAGAAATGTTGAAGTATTTCATTCACATTATTGATCATTCAGACACTTCATCATTCCCAAAATAGTGTTTTGGTTTGGTTTACTGAATGACCCCGAAATGCTTCAATTTGAGTCAATTCAATATTAAACTGCATTTTCTCCATAGTGGTGCATTGACTTATGGGAGCTATAGTTTGAAAGCCTGAAGCCCCCATACTCATCTATGGGCCAGACTCTCTCTCCAGGCTACATCTCCTATAATTAGGCTTGGAAATATATTTTTATTGGTAAAAGTCGGGAAACATTGTTTTCACCAAACACACATAAACCGATGAAAAAGTATTTCCATCGATAATCAAAATTTACAGATAGGCAAAGCAAGGAAAATGCTGCCTGAGAGCTTATCATTTGGTTTAAGGATATTTACTTTGTATATTTTGATATGTGATTTTGATTATGACTTTATAAAGCTTTAACTTTTTTTAATCTCACCAGCTGTCATTATATAATCTGACCTTCCCTCCATAATTCTGTACAACTGTGACATTTTAAACTGATAAAAATCTTTTAAAATTGATATTATCCATCCAAATTATATTAAAAAAAATAATAGAAAAACCCTATTTCGTCCAGGCCCTACCTATAATACTCCAAAGCCACATAATTTCCCAAAATGCAGCATGCAACTTTTAGGACAATCTGCACTGCAACAGTGAAACCGATAAACCTAAAAAAACCCTAAATTTTCCACAATTTGATCTTTCATATCTCACTGACAGATTTTGATCTTTCATATACCTGTAAAAATGGATGTAAATCAGAAGTCGGAGGAGGATGAACTATAACATGAAGATCTGACCTCACATATTTGTAAGACAGGAAATAACTTGGGGTTAGATTCCAGTTGCTGATATGCAGGCAACTCTCCCTGAGCTCAACACAGCCTGTTTGAATGCCACTTCCTGTGTGCAAGTACATCTTATCTGTTTCTTGCTCTCTGAGTTATACTAATTTAAATCACCTTTCTCCAAACTGACTCCTTTTAAAGTCTCATGCAGTAGGTCTTCCCATGTGTATCAGGGCTGGGAGTTATGTTGTGCATTTGTATATACGTACTCATGCCCTGACCAGCAGCGTATTATCGCCTAGGCCAGTGGTCCCCAACACAGTGCCTGGGGGCGCCTTGGCACCCACCGGGGCATCTATGTGCGCCCGTGTACTGGCCGGTGGATAAGCATCCGCTGAAATGCTGCCGAATAGCTGCTGATTTTTGGTGTTCAATGACTAGGGCTGCTAGGAGCTACGGTAATACAAATAATAAGAGTGCTGACACAACCTTAGCTACAGCATCACGATCAGCAGCACTGTGAAATATTTACGTAGGTCTGCAGTGTTGCTGAAGCTTTGTTGGGGCCAGAATATGAGAGAGATATGGTGGGGGGAGGTAATATAGCTTTGTGTAGCTTGAAAGCTTGTTTCTTTCAACCAACAGAAGTCGGCCCAATAAAAGATATTACCTCCCCCGCCTTGTCTCTCTCCTATCACGTAGATAATCATTTTCCAAAGGCAGCTCTTTGGTTGCTTAAATAAAGCTGAACTAAGCAAAGCTTTCATTCAGGCAGGAAACCAGAGTGCTAATTTTTAGAAGAATTTTACTCACATGGGATGTTGGAAAATGTTCAAAGCCCAACTGAAACGACCCCGAGTGGATGTGACACAAAGTGCAAAAGCACAAATTCAGCCAGAAATGTACTGCCAAGTGAGAGAACCGCTCTTGCTGGATGGATTTTGAGAAAGGCTCACATTTAAGATGCTGGCTTGAGGAGTGGGTAACAATGGAAGGAGATCATGCTCACTCATAATGGAAACTATGCTAAGCAACCTCTACCCACACCTGTTCCAGAAAGAAGGTGGGCAGGGGAGAGAGACAAGGCTCAAAAGTCTAAATCTGTCTATAGACCCTAGTCACACATGCCTACAAGCCGGAGCAAGCGTTGGTGACTAGGGCTTTGATGTAATCAAAAGTCACGTCAAGACAGTTGCTGATCACAACAAGCCCTCTGGACGCAAGATCTCATAGGATGGCAAGTCTGCTTGGTTCATTTTCCTCTGGGTTTAGCCACTTCTCAGACCAACGTGTAACAGATAGCGACAGTCCTAACTGGGAGGCATTTGTTTCTGTGTTAGAACAAGCATAGCTAGAAAATCTTTGTGCCTGTAGTCTAATGCAGTGGTTCTCAAACTAGGGCTGCCGCTTGTTCAGGGTAAGCACCCTCGCAGGCCAGGCCGGTTTGTTTACCTGCCACGTCCGCAGGTTCGGCCGATCGTGGCTCCCGCTGGCTGCGGTTCACCACTCCAGGCCAACAGGGGCTGCAGGAAGCGGCGCGGGCCGAGGGACGTGCTGGCTGTGGATGCGACAGGTAAACAAACCAGCCCGGCCTGCCAGAGGCTTTCCCTGAACAAACAGCGGCCCTAGTTTGAGAACCACTGGTCTAAAGGCCTGTTGACAACATACCTTGATATTCAGTTGTTAGCTGAAGTTCGCTCACCCACAAAACAATAGAGTTTGGTGTTGCCACTGTCTTAACATCAGCTGGGATTTTGTTTACACCATTGGCATTTTGATTAAGTCAATTCTCCAGAGACCTCTTCCACAAGCCCAGGCAGCCTCTGCTGCAGTTACAGTCACACTTACCAGGAAATTAAAAGTGTAGCTGATCTGCTGCTTCAGAGACAGATCCTGGACTACAAACATAGTGGGAGGTTGCCTGCTGACATCAGTGTGAGCATGAGCAGATCTAAGCAGTGCCTGTCTGCAGGAGCTACCAGACAGGTCTTCATCTTATTCTGGTTTTTTACCTTAGTTGTGGAGCCAGGAGTAGGGCTCCACAATCTATTGGCTGTCAATTAATAAAATCCTGAGAATGCTGGGCTGGTTCTCTTTGTCTGGGCATCAAAGTTAATTCAATCTAGTTCCTGGTGGACATATCAACACCCCATACACCACCACAGACTGTAAGTTAGTTGTCTGTCCTTGGAGACAGGGCCGGCTCCAGACCCCAGTGCGCCAAGCGCGCGCTTGGGGCAGCGTCCCAGCGGGAGGGCGGCAGGCGGCTCCGGAGGACCTCCCGCAGGCATGCCTGCGGAAGGTCCGCTGGGACTGCGGCTCCGGTGGACCTCCCGCAGATGTGCCTGCAGAGGGGCCGGTGGTCCCGCGGCTCCGGTGGAGCATCCGCAGGCACGCCTGCGGGAGGTCCACCGGAGCCGCGGGGCCAGCAGACCCTCCACAGGCACGTCTGCGGGAGGTCCACCGGAGCCGCGGGACCGGCGACCGCTAGAGCGCCCTCTGCGGCGTGCCGCCGTGCTTGGGGTGGCGGAAATCCTAGAGCCGCCCCTGCTTGGAGAGGCTAATCATGCTACGGATTGAATGGGCACAGAGACAGCTTTACCCAGTTAGAAGGCTGAGTTGTCTAAAGCAGCTGGAATTTACCCCCTGTAGTAATCTGATGGTTTCACCTGAATCAGAATAAGGATACTTCTTTTTCCCAGCGTTTTTGCCTCTCACCATGAGGGTAACACTGTTTCTTGCAGTTTGGCAGGTTACATTTCAGTCAAATAGAGAGGCAGCTTCTCGTTAGCCTCCCCCAGAGAAGCAAGTTGTAAAAAGCCCCTGCTGTTTTTCCATTAAAGTCAATAACCAACAGTGAAAGGGTGTATGGGCGAAAGTGGGCTACCCCATGTAGGGACAGCCTGGGCTGGTGCCTACAGCCCCAGGAGACCCAGCCCATGGGCTGAGCTATTTCAACGCAGGAACAGGAAGCTATACGGAGAGCAGAAGCCAAGCAGGCTGCAGTGGCTGGCAGCTGCTTTCTCAGGCCCTAGGAGACAAGCTGCCACAGAGACTTTGGGGTGGGCCGAAGGTTTGGGAGCCCTGAACCAGGGTCCTGATTGTTTGTTGCAATAATTCCTGTCCTGAAACTTGATTTAAAAAGAGGACATGTTATTTGGTTAATTTGTACTGACTTCTTCTTGCCTGTGCTGTTGAAGTGACCTGTGGCTGTCCCCGAGTTTAGATGGGGCATATCTTACAGCACCAGGCTGGGCCACCAGGGGGTGCCCAGGGACACCATAGACTTCTCTAGTGCAGGGTCCAGGCTTAAAACTCCGGGGGAATCTCCTTTCATGGTGATCTACAGGGTTAGAAGGAGACTGACGAATATAAACGGTGTCCATGACATTTCTGGTATTTGATCGGAAGCAGGAAAGAGCACAGATCTAAAACCTCTCGGAATGATAATCCCCAAAGCAATGAAGCAGGAAATAAGAAGTAAGTTCAGCCATTACAAATCACGTGGCTTGTGTGACTACCCTGTAATTTCCCCACCACTGAACATACTCTCACCCAAAGGTAGTTCTAAATTGTGCTGTATGCTAGCATGATTCAGTGGTTCTGCTTCTCTGGGACTACTAAGTGCTTTTCAGTTACAAAACACAGCGGGCGAATGCAAAATTTCTAAAAACCCTGAAGGGCGGAGGGGCAGGACTCAGGAGCATTCCATTAACTTTACAGAAGTCTGTATGAAGGAACAGCATCACAGTAAAAGTGGAAAGCAAAATAATTTAAACTTGAGTAATTGCTTATGCGTGTTTGTCTCTTCTTGGTTCTTGAATGGGAACGCCACGGCATTGCTTTAGGAGGACAACTGATGTTGCTTTGCTCTACAAGCAAAAGAAAAGAAAAGCAGTTGTCAATGATTTGGAGGAAGAAACATTCCCTTCCTCCACATACTAGGGCTTCGTTTACACAGGGAAGTTATTCCAGAATAAGGTAGGGTTTACACAGGGAAGTTATTCTAGAATAAGGTAGGGTATTGCACTTCAGATTCACACCCATTCCACGGTAACTCTTGTGGGGACACTTTTTCCAGAACAAGAGTCCCTTTTCCCACTTTAGCTTACTCCACTTGAAGCGTTGCAGTGGATTCTACATCACCGGAGATTTTTAAACCGAGATTGGATGTTTTTCTAAGAAAGGTGCTTCAAACAGGAATTCATTCAGGGAAGTCCTATGGCCGCTGTCAGAAGATGATCACAGTGGCCTTAGAGTCTATAAATGTATTCTGGAATACAGCTGTGCACACAGGGAGCGGTTGTGGAACAGCTATTGCAGTCAATTTCCCTGTGTAAGCAAGTCCAAGGTATCCTTTTCCTTTTAGAAAGGCAGCAAGGAAGAGTTGATGACAGTCACTGGGAGTTAGGGTATGTGATAAGGTGTTCCACCCCACACTCGCTCTGAAGGGGTTAATTGAGGCCCAATGGGATGATTAACATAACAGGCTGCAAACGGGGAAAATTAAGGCTAAGAGGAAAGCCCCGATGAGGGGGAAGTCACCGCCCTAATGTTGGGGGTGGGGTTTATAAAGACGGGAAGTCGGAGCAGGGAGGTAGGCAGCAGCCACTGCCTGGGAGAAGGGAATTTTGAGGCTGGCAAACCCAGGGAAGGTAAGGAAAGGGCTCGGGGAAAAGGCAGCAAGGTTCAAGATGGCGCAGACCTGGGCTGCTGACTAGCAGGTCCCTGAGCTAGAACCCATGAAGAGGTCCTGGGTCACCCTGCCAGCCACTGGGGAAGTGGCAGCAAGGGGCAGTGAACGGGGAGGCTGCCTGAGACTGCCAGCGAGGAAAGACTGATACTGCAGAATGGGGAAACATGCCTAGTGATCTGGCCAGAAGGCCAACTCGTGAAGAAGGAGTTGCAGAGACAGGGAGAGTGGCAGTAGGGCGAGCAGCAAGCAGCAGGAGAGGGTCTCGGATCTGGAAGGAGCTAATCCCCAGAGCAGCCAGGATGAGGTGTCACCTGCGGTGAGTGGACTCCGTGACACTGCCCCACCATCATCTTAGGATGCAGGCCACAGGCCACTGTTGGCAGAGTTTTTGGATAATCTCTTCCCCCCTTTTACTTCTCATCATTGCAGCAGATCCGTGCCAGTCGGTAATGGGCACAGCATCGGATTCAGTGGAGGTGGATGCTGCATATAATGAAGAGGCAAAGCTTACCTAACTGCTGCAAGCCCATGCATCTGCACTGCCACTCCTCCACACTGGGAGACAGGAGGGGGATGATTTCCCATGTACCCCCCTCTACATATGCCTCACTGGGTGAAGCCCACTTCCCCAAGGCATGCACAGAGGCCAGGCTTACTTTAACTGCTAGCCCCCTTTCAAAGGAAGCCTGTCTGTACAGAGGCCGGATTTAGTACAAGTGAAGCATACTCCTGTCAGCACAAAGGATTTCTTCAGGCACAAAGAACTGGGCTCACCATGAAACGCAGCCTTACTGTCCGGAGGAATTTTAGCACTGAAAATATTGCCCTGTGCCACGGCCAGAACCAAATCAGAACAAGCTGTTTCCCATTACGTTTAAAAATATCAGTGCCTGATGCATAATGTTGTCTTGTCTGCAGCTCTTTTTAGCACCAACCAGGGAGTCACGCTGGGAACCAAATGCAAAGGGCAGATAAATAGCACTTTGCAAGATTATAACTGTATTCCCTAACAAACAGCTACACTGGGATTTTTCTTCTCTGTAATTAACCAAAAGGACCTAGGAGAAATAGAGACGGACTATCACTGGGCAAAACCCCCATTCATTCCATGAATTATGCTTCTTTAAAACATCCCACAGAAAAAAGGGATGTCAGACCTCCTGGAGAATGAAGGGAAGAGCCACTTCCTTTTCTGAGCGATCTTGAATATTTTAATTGCGATCAGACTGAGCTAATTAAGACTCCTAATTAGGATATTGCAAGACTGTAATTTGCACAGTGATTTTTTTAAATGACTTCTCCAATGTGTCTCGCTGATTAATGTTCTTTGTGTTCCGTATTTATGGATTCTAAATGCCTCCGTTTTTAGCCTGAATAACGCAGGCATACCCCCCCTTCAAAGCTTCTCTAAGGAGAGCGCAAGGGGGACTCACAAGGTTACTGAATTGGACTATACAATACAAGCACCTGGGTGTTAAAAAGCATTACCAGAGCTGGGAAGTGCTGGTTAATAGCAGGGCTTGCATCAGTTCTGAAGGAATATTAGGAAGAAGGGAACCTGACCTTGTAAGTCATCGATAAATATCTCCTGCTCAGTAATTGTCTGTGGAGCGAGCAATTGGTACGAGGCCCTTCAGGGTCCATAAGCCATTTATTGAAATTGCAAATATTAATGGGCCAGAGCCCCCGCGTGATTTCAATGGCGCTCCATTGATTTACGTGAGCTGAGATTGCCCTGAAATGCATAGACCCAGCAACTAAAGCTCAGAAAAGCCTGCAGCTGCTGATTTGCAGGCTTGGAGCCCTTCGCTGCGAAAGGAACAGAATAAAAAGGCCTGTTATTTCCCAGGGAAGGGTCCCTCCATGCCAAATGGATACATCGGTCAATTAGTCAAGAGAACTGAAATCTGCACCAGGACCCGAGATTATTAACAGCTGCAGTACAGGCTGCTGACGTAGCTGGTGCTTTGACACGTTGCAAGAGACCCAAGGAGTTCAGAGTGATTCACGGCAGTCCCGGCCTCAGGAGCAGGAAAGGCTGGGTTTGTTTTTAAACTTCTCAAGATGTTCAAAGGTGCAGTAATTTGGGAAAACCCTAAGACAGACCCCGCACTGTGATCAGGGCCGGCTCTGGCTTTTTTGCCACCCCAAGCAAAAAAAAACAAACAAAAAAACCTGCGGGGCGACCGGAGCCAGGGTGCAAACTTTCGGCTAGCGGGACTCCCTGCGCTGCAGACGTGCCCCGGGCAGTGGAGTGCACGCCCCGGCTAGCGGGGGGAGGGAGTGGGGGGGAGAGAAAGAAGGGGCGGCCAGGGCTTCCTTCAGCCAGAGCGCTCACCAGTCGGCCCCTCCTGCCACGCCGCCTGCCGGGAGGGCTCTGCGCTGCTCCGGTCGGCGGGGAGGGAAGGATGCTGGCTGCCGGGTTGCTGCAGACCTGGCACTGGCGGGGGCAGACGGATCGCGCAGCCAGCTCCCAGCAGGGCGCTCCCCTCCTCCGCACCACCGCCCCCTACAGAGTGGCCAGAGCAGCGAACAAAAAAAGAACAAGAAATAAAAAGGGTGGCTGTGCCATCCTAGGATTGGGCGGAAGCCGCCCCTTAGAATCTGCCGCCCCAAGCACGAGCTTGTTTGGCTGGTGCCTGGAGCCGGCCCTGACTGTGATGGACAGGGCAGGGGAGGCAGAGAAAGAGCCTTTTCCCTCTTCACTCCAAACAGCAGGGCAGGATCTCTCCTGGGCCATACAGAGAAGGGAGACTGGCTACTCTGTAGCCAGCCATGGCCCAGGGCATATGGGCAGCTTAAAAGCAAAGAGAATTCCTAGCCTAGGGCTCCATTTGCCCCATCGGGAAGTACCCTGCCTAACGGGCATTCTAGCTGGGGAGGCAGTCAGCTCTCGTGGAAAGGACTCTGGCTTGGGGAGCAGGGAACCTGGGCCCTGTTCGCAACTCTGCCGCTGACCTTGAGTAAACCGTTTCCTCTTTCTGCCCTCCCTACCCTTTGTCTTCTCAAGACTGGCCTCTTTGGGGCAGGTCTCGTGTATTCCCATGTGTTTGTGTAGTGGCTAATACAATGAGGTCCTGAGCTCAGCAGAGACCTCCAGGTGTGACCTTATCCTTCATGCTCAATTGTTTACTTCCTCTGTGTGGAGCGCAGGAGTAACTCCTCTTTCCCCAGATTAGCGCAGGGGTCGGCCTACAAATCTTGCAAATATCTGGCAATACATGAAGCAATGATCACATGCATTGATGCCCCGAAGGCTCCTCCCTTCCACCCCTGCCATGCTCCTGCTGGTCCCTGAGAGCACTCCCCTCCCTCCAAAAAGGAGTTGCTCCCGTGAACGGACGAGGAAGCTGTGAAATATTGCATATCCACTCCTGGAGCTGGAATGTGGCCAGGAGTGCTGATCATATTCCATGCACCCTCAGCCAAGATCTGTGGGCATGAACTCCTCCCACCCACCCCATTGTTTACAGTGGAGTCAGGCCAGAAGTTCACAAGCTGGGCTGCCTTGATTATCACTTCAAAAGTTTTTTCTCTTACTTAATTGGCCTCTCAGAGTTGGTAAGACAACTCCCACCTTTTCATGCTCTCTGTATGTATATATATCTCCTCACTATATGTTCCATTCTATGCATCCGAAGAAGTGGGCTGTAGCCCACGAAAGCTTATGCTCAAATAAATGTGTTAGTCTCTAACGTGCCACAAGTACTCCTGTTCTTTTGGTGGATACAGACTAACACAGCTGCTACTCTGAAACTAATTATTGATGACATGTAGCACCTAGGAACCCTAGCTAGGGCCCACAATGTGCTAGGAGCTGTACAAACAGAATAAAAAGACAGTCCCTGCAGGAAGCGTTCTTTGACTACACCTCAGAGCAGCTGCCAAATTTTTCAAGCAACATCTACTGTTTATCTTGGGTTAGAGGATAAAATGCATGCTGGCCACATTAACCAGGACAGGATTGTCTTGAGCATCATTTGTAGCACTTGTCGCACTGGGTCAGACCATTGGTCCAGCTAGCTGTCTGCCAATGGCCAGAACCACATGACCGAGTAGGAAGTGCAAGCTACCTAGCGGCAGCAGTTCTAGTTTAGTCAGCCCTCAGGGAGCTCCTCAACCCAAACCAACTCCCAGGGGTTACGAAATCACCCCAAGCTAGAGGGTTTTGACCCTTTCCAACACTTGTGCAGAGTAACAATAGAAAGGGTTGGTAAAAGGTAACTATGTGGATAGAGAGAACATCCAATCTTCCTGGAACACTGCCTCTTATCAGTCTTGGCTTACCTTGGGGCAGTGAGTGCTACAAGCTAATTCTGCATTAAGACCACAGGAAGCACTGCTTTTTAGTATGACAGGCAGCAAATTTAAACATTGCTGAGTGTCCCTTTGTTTCTGTATTATAAGGAAGGATGAGTAAGGTCCTGATTTGCATTCCCACTGTTGTTCATTTTGCATTAATCAACTTTCTTTGGCATGTAAAAAAAAAGCCTTGAGAGAGAGAGAGAGAGAGATACACACACACGAAAAATGTCATTATCTCTTGGTCCAAATAATTGTCTTTGTTAAAAGTTTTTCCCCCTGATTTGATCTGAAGGAGTGGGAGGAATGAAGAAGAGATTTTCATTTGTGAGCAAAATGAAACACAGATTGAAAGACTCCTTAAGGAGAGCTAGATTCACACGGTCAGATTAAATCAAGTGCCTGCACAAAATGAGGTTTGGCCTCAATTGTTGAAATGCTGCATTTCATCCAGCAACTGGGAAGAGCTCTTGACAGAAAGCAATGCATCAAGCTCATTACTGCTGAGCTACTGAAGCTGTCTGCTCACTGTGCAACACCCCGATGACGGGTGAAACAAAGACGACCGCATGCAGATCTTTGTAGGAATGAAAGCCAGGCGTGTATTTGGACACATTGGGTTCCATCCTCCACAGCTATTAATCAGTAGCATTGTCCTGATTGACATCAGCTGTGAAAGCATCTCTTGGCGCTGTGACTGTGGAGAAACTCACATGTGCAGTCACTGCTGGACGGCGTTGCTCTGTTCCCTTAAGCAATATCTTCTGAGGTCCACAGGTAAATATGGATCCTTCAAACATCAATAGCAAAGAGTGTCTCGAGCCACAAAAACCAGATCTGAATCACAAACACAGTGAAGTTTGGAGATTCCAAGTTTTAGGTTCACCCAGTAATAAAGGGGGATGTGGATTTCACATCCAGCTCAGAATTTTGCAGAGATCCACCAAATTACTCTCAGTCCTGCTTTAAAAAACCCCAAACGATACGATTTAGAATTTTCAGTGTCCAGATTCATGTGTCAACTAATGCCATTTCGTAATACCCCTACAAAGGACGCTGGGGACAAAAACTGAGCCAATCAAGTGATTTGTTATCCAATTTGTTGGTCAAGATGGTTTTTAACCTGAACTTATTTCGTTTGTTAAAAAGACGGTTTGAGTCAGTTTCAGGCGTTGAGTTGCTCATAAGCTGTAATTTCAAAACTAAATGGTTAAATAACCACTCCTACAATGAGTCGCTAAGTCACATGGTGGTATTGCTGCTCCCTGCCACACTTTATGCAGCAACAATCAGCAGACAAATGCTGTGTTTAGAATAGCCTTTCCTGCAGAATAGCCTGTCTCCACATGCAGCTAAGTTACCTGAGCATGTATGAACAAAACACACACACACACTTATTCTTCAGCCGTGAATAATGACGAGCATGATGCAAGCAAGCTGCTATTTCAAACCTTCATGCTGTTCAGCAATATTCGCCCAGCTCTAGGAAGATAGTCTTTCCATATACACAAATATAAATCCCTGCCACTTTATCAAAATGAACACCTCCCGGTATTAATGGCATTGTCGGGGATGCTATGTGCTAATGGAGTGTTCCCCCTAAGCACCAGGGTGCTAGCGATCTAGTCCACACCATCGGCTTTCAAATAGGGAATACTGAATGCCAAGAGCGGCTGACTGTTCATGCTGAATAGTATGTCACCATAGCCTTGTTTTCCAAAGCCTCGGGTGAAGTGCACTGTGGGATCAATGCTAAGCACGTTCTCTTCCTGAAGCTATAAATGTGAATCATTTCTCCATTATCATGGGCTGAGGGAAGCGAATGCTCTACACAGGATTTACGTCCACAGATCTCTGCACCAGAAAGTCTCGCTGCACAATGAGCTGCAAGAGCAGAGGCTGGGAAGAGCTGGCATTTGTTTTCTGAAGGGACACGGGTTATGTTTGGGTTTTGCGTGTATCTGTCCTCCTCAAGCTGTGCTATCGGGACTAAGATTTGGAAAGTGACAGGGGAGATCTGGAGAAGGGGGCTAAAGCCTTTAGGATGTAGGCAGCCATTTTAACTGCTTGAAAAAGGACTATCTCCGTCCATGCAGCTGTGTTCATTCAGTACTGTTCACCTTGGTTAAGATGGTTTTAAACGTTTACTGTAGATGGGATTTCACCCACATAGCAAGTGCAGCAAAAATGCCCCCCCAAAAAGCAGCATTCCTGGCAAATTAATTTCAAATGCATTTTTTCAAACACCCACTTTTTAAAAGTTTTGTCATCTCCACCCACTGCTCCTTCCGCCTCCCCACCAAATGCAACAGAGTGAGTGTCTAGGGCCCCCGTACACACACTTCCCTTCCCCCACTCAATAACTGGAAGACAGTACAATAATAAGACAGTAAAAATCATAATACCTCTATATAAATCCCTGGTACACCCACACCTTGAATATCTTATGTAGTTCTGGTCATCCCAGTTCAAAAAAAGGAATATTAGAATTGGAAAAGGTTCAGAGACAAGCAGCAAAAATGATTAGGGGTGCGGAACAGCTTCCCTATAAGGAGATATTAAAAAGACTGGGACAATTCAGCTTAGAAAAGAGCTGAATAATGGGGAAAATGATTGAGGTCTATAAAATCACGATTGGTGTGGAGAAAGTGAATAAGGAAGTGTTATTTACCCCTTCACATAACACAAGAACTAGGGGTCACCCAATGAAATTAGTAGGCAGCAGGTGTCAAACAAACAAAACGAAGTACTACACACAACACGCAGTCAGCCTGTGGAACTCATTGCCACGGTTTGTTATGAAGACCAAAACTATAACTGGGTTCAAAAAAGAATTAGATAAGTTCATGGAGGATAGGTCCATCAATGGCTATTAGCCAAGATGGTCAGGGACCCACCCCATGCTCTGGGTGTCCCAAAACCTCCAACTGCCAGAAGCTGGGATTTGATAACAGGGAATGAATCATTGAAAATTGGCCTGTTCTGTTCATTCCCTCTGAAGCCTCTGGCTCTGGCCATGGTTGGAATTCAGGGTATTGGGCTAGATGACCCTTTGACCTGACCCAGTATGGCCGTTCTTGTGCACTTCTCCATCTTTCAAAAAGTTGCAGCGTGGCAAAAATACAAAATTAAAGTTTTCCTTTTGCTACCAGCTTTTCCTCAAGCTGGAGATATCTGGAAGCATTAGGGTAAGGGGAAAAAACACAAAAAACAGCCATAGGGACACACTAAATTGCACCAGTGGAAAATTAGATAGGAAAGGTGGTGGTGGGGGGGGGAACTAAACAGAAATACATGAAGACTTTTCCCTTGATTTTTGTTTTGTTGCATTTTTGAAAATCCCCATACAAAAATGCCAAGCTATGTTTTCCTGCAGAAAGACATTTTCAAGGAAACACTTTTTTCAGTGGGAAAATTTTTCACTTGAAAAATTCCAGCCCATCTCCAAGATAATCATTGCTATGTGCAATCATCTATGCTATGGGCCCTGTAGTGAGAGAAGTGAACAAGTGCTTTAACTGTGCAAATGAAGAAACCTTTCAATGCCAAAGAAGTGCCCAAGAGAGATGCTGCCATCTGCCTATTGAGATAGTTTGCCAGCAACTTGGAACTGGCAGTACGGACGGGGGATAAAATGGGAATGAAAATATTGACTTCTTACTGCTACCTTTGGGTTTTCTCAAACCCACCGAGGAGGAGCAATCAGTTAAAAAGTCTCATCAGATTTTCTGTACTGTAGCCCCCCTCTAACATCCAGATCCTAGATAGCAGGGGTGGCTCTATGTATTTTGCCGCCCCAAGCATGGCAGTCAGATGGCTTTCGGCGGCGCGCCTGTGGGAGGTCCTCTGGTAACGTGGATTCGGCGGCATGTTCATGGCGACCGGCAGGCCGCCCCCCACGGCTTGCCGCCCCAGGCACGCGCTTGGTGCGCTGGTGCCTGGAGCCGCCCCTGCTAGATAGAGTACTCCAAACCCAGGTATTCCTAGTTTTTTGCCTTGTCCTCACATTCCAATTCTGCTTTTCCACATTTCCCAATACTTCTGCGAAGAAGTCACCATGTCAGCTACTCCGTATACAATTAATAAGCCGGCGTCATTACTACAGGAACTGCTTTTGAAGCCAATGGTTACATGAAAGGAGGATACTAGAAGAGAGAGTGTGTAACTGACACAGTTAGAAGACACTAACTTTTTTGGGGGGGGTAACTCAGAACATGCAGCTCTCCACTTGGTAGTTTAACTACTCCCCTTCCCTATGAGGGACACCCCTTGTTCAGAGTTCCCCACTCTCATACTGGAGACTGTTTACACACACCCCCAGCTAACGGTGTTCTTTATGCACTTTTAAGGCCCATAGAATAGGTCAGGCAGCGCACACGAGGTATCATTTTCTCATGAATAAGTTCTGGGTTTAGTACATGATGAGTCACTCTGCAAAGTTCTCATCTGTCACCAGCTACTGGGCTGACAGCAACCGATGCTCGTTGTTGATTGCAGTGATTATACTAAGGAAACAAGCTTAATTTCAGACCATGTCCTATATTTCAGATGTAGTTTTTCTTTCAGCATAAGCGAATATAATACGGTTCGCTTTCACATGTCAGTTATGAAACCTTATGTAAAACCAAGTACTCAGCAGTAAAACCGATGTGTTGAAATTTGTATTTGCAGCCCCGGAATCAGTTCAAGAGTCGTCTATATTTATTGGCTGCAAATGTGTCTGAAATTTACATCCAACTGTTGAGTCCCCAGGGCAGTTGACAAGCCTTGTATTAGCTTAGGACTAATATATACCATTTGTCAAAGTCAGTGGGGGAAAAGTGACTTTTCTACCTTCAGCTGAAGAACACTTGGGTTAAATTTCCTTTATTTGTCTGCTCTGGCTGAATTAGTTTTGCATGAATGGAAAATTTGTAGCTATCAGCAGAAGAAAGAACACAAAATCTGAGTGAATAAGTACCTTTAATGTCTACAGAAAAGAACACTGCTTCTTGGGGTCTTAAAGCTTCTGTTCTGTACAGATGTTGCTGTTTAGAAATGAGTGAACCAGTTCAGAAAAAAAGCAATTTAGAACCTTTGCTGGAAATTGTGATAGCCCCTTTTTTCAAAGCTAAAAAGGCCAAACAAATACTTACCCTCTTAGTTTTCATTTCTGTCTACCTCTATGTGTGCAGGTTCTGGATGGGACTGAAAGCAGAGGTGCCAGGAGACAGGCTATTGTGATATGAAAGGATGGATGGTGCTGAAAGAAATTGGGAACAGCCAGAGAACTAGGTCTTAGGTGTTCTATGAGACCTCCCAAGAATGTTGTGAGGATTAGTTCAATAATGGGTGAGATTTACCCCTTTACTGCAGGCTTCCACAAGGTCCGTGCACTAGTGGGCTAAAGTGGGATGTAAATGGCACATTATTGTTCTTGTTCAAGGTTTCTGCACCGGGGTTCAATTTCCCTCTGAAATCTGTAAACGTTGAGAACCTTGGTTGAAAAGTGCAACAGAATATGTCGATTTATACTATTTGCAGTTCAACTAAAAGATGTGGGGTTGGAGGATTTCTCCCTCACTATGCAGGCAAGACTACTGGAAAGCCAAAATTTCATTTCATATCTCAGGTGTCTCAGCATTCCTCTAATGTTTGTCTTTCTAATATCCTGGGACCGACAGAGCGACAACGGCAGCACATTCAGCATTCCACCACTTCTTACAAAACCTATTTCCCACAAAGACTGCACTAACCTCCATAAACCATGGCAACTAGTCATGAGCAAACATCCAGAAGTTGGGCTGGAGAGTAGAAAGGAAAGTGTGGAGGCTGAAATACCCAGACCTCTTGGGTCTAACAAAGGAGAAGTGGTCAGAACAACTTCATAGCAGGGCATGTTCCTGTGCTTTGTAGCACAGGGCTGAGGCCCATAAACTGTGGAATGAGTTAAGTGTAATTCATGACAGGTTTTCAAGGAGAAAGAAGAAGTGGCCTCACCACTTCTTAGCAGCTAAGTGCGCCCAACTGGATGAGCACTGCATTGTCAGTCAACTCACTGTGTTATTTTGACACACATCAGTGAGACGAAGACATGGGGAAGTAAATGAAAATAGGGTTATAGCTGTAGTGTAGGGTGACCAGATGTCCAGATTTTATAGGGACAGTCCCAATATTTGGGGCTTTGTCTTATATAGGTGTCAGTTACCGTCCACCCCCATCCCGATTTTTCACCCTTGCTATCTGGTAACCCTTATAGTGCAATATCACAGTCTAAGGGCAGTGTGACGAAATACTTCCTTTTGTTTGCTTTAAACCTGCTGCCTATTAATTTCATTGGGTGACCCCTAGTTCTTCTGTTATGAGGAGGTGTAAATCAGGAATTGTTATTTACTGTCTCCACTCCATCATAATCCTCGATCATTTGCTCCATTGGTTTGTTAATCTCATTGTTAAGGTACAAATATTTATTTCTAGACTAAATATAGGAAGGCCAGAACAGGTTGTGCTGGTGGGAGAGCGGCACTATATGTGAAAGAAAGCATAGAATCAAATGAATACAGGCGAGTCTCATCTTACGCTGGGGTTACGTTCCGCTGTCAGCACGTAAAGCGAAAATCGAGTATAGTCAAAATTACGTTGAGTGTAATGGCGGGCGGAATTGCCCGCACTACAGGTACAGTATTTAAATTGTTATTTTTGTTGGTTTGTTTTTTGTTTTTGCTGACCACACAAAGCTGAATTCGCGCAAGTTAAATGCGCGTAAGATGAGACTCGCCTGCACCTATTTGGGCCTTTGAAAAACTCCCCTGTGGAGTGTCAACAAGAACTGAGTGTGAAATGCAACAAACTCTTCTCATGTCTTACTTTCATTCCACCCAAACCAAATCTCATTATTCTCTCACGTTGCAGCTACTAGCACAAGCCCTCATTTTTCATCTCCAGAGCGGCGACATATTATCTTTACATAAAGAATGACAAAGGAAGTCTATTACTTTAATGACTTGTTGAAAAATAGTTATACATGCCCTTGACGATCCAACGGATGTATTATGCAAGTTGTCTACCAGTTTGAGCATTACTTTTATCTGTGAACTTATTAAAGTGCTCTCTTATCTCCTCCACTCCAGATTGTTTTTAATTCCACTTCAGTAATATTGCTGAAGAAGTTTGCATGAAGAGAAAGCTTAGCAAGGGCTTTTCCAAGTCACCATACAGAGTGAGCTCTATTTCCAGTAATGTTCATCCATTTAAGTAAGAAATGAGGTTGCAGCTAATCCCTGGTGTGACCTGCAGAACTGTTGCTGTATCTCAATAGGACTAAATCTTTCAGGGTGAAGTCCAGCACTCCACAGATGGCCAACACCGTGCCTCTGCACCATTTAAATCTCACTTAAAGCCTTACAATTTTGAGGAGTAGGGCAGAACACTCAGGTTGAACCTCTCCACAGGGGAGAATTTGCCCCTATAGTCCATATTCAGACAAGGTAAGGATTCATCTCATCGTAATCTTGCTAAGTAGTAATTTAAAAGATTTAATCGTTCATTTTGTCAGTAATTTTCTGTGCTTCACATCCTCTGTGGTCACAATAATCCTTTTGTTGTTGTGGCAGCTGTCCGTTTGGCTGCCTAGTGCAGGACTACATCATGTTAAGGGTACAATAGTATAGGAAGAATATCTCAAGAGACATGGATGGCACGATTCTTCGTAGAAAGCCAATAGCACATAACACTGACAGGGAGACAGCATTCAAGAGTAAGGTGGTGACCCTTTGGAACTATTTCAAGTAATGTGCTATGGAAACGTGATCACGAGTGGTGATGAACTGGGACGCAAGCTCAAAACAACAGATAGGATATGACAGGAGTGTCTGAGCACCTCACAATCCAATGTATCTGTCTCACCACACTGCTGTGGTGTACGGAAGTGCCTTATCCCCATCTTACAGATGGGGAAATGAGGGACAGAGAGACTTGCCAACAGTAGACCCAGATTCAATCCCCTGCTCCACCAGAGGCTTCCTAAGAACCAGTTTAGTCCCCTAACCATTGGAACGACCTTTCTCTCAAGTCTTCTCCAAATAACTAGTCATTAGGCATCTCTGTAGGCGAAGAAAGCACCCGAGCATCAGGTGTAGAGCAGCTCTGCAGACACTTCCAGGCTAACAGCTGAAGCAGCAGTTTATGGTCTTTCAACTCCTACCCCCTCTACAGGTGGGAGGACTCAACCAATTAGAGGAGTCATATGGAGGCAGATCCCCAATGAAGAAGCGGTGACAGAGAAATTGATGACAATGTAAGTCTGTCCTATTGACCAGCAACCTTGATTTGAATACATGCACACAGTATTTCAATCCATTGGTTTAACCATGCATCAGAAGTGGAGGTACTGTACACAAGGATGAAGACAGTCATTGATCCAGATATACCCGGTTTTTATTTGTTTATGATCTACGAGCAGCACACGCTCAAAGCATTCATAGGCAGTGTATTTAACAGCAAGTAAGTATGATTAACTCATCTATACAGCAAGAGTTATGATTTCCAATACTTGGAATTATTTATATATATCATGTGATTGTAATGTCCAATCAAGACTACTCTAGAAAAAGCATTTAGCTCATCCTTTCAGGAAACAAAGTTTAATATGTCAAACTGCTAAAGTCACATTTGCAAATTCATAGTTTATTGCCCACAAATATTCCTTAGTATGTGCTTAAAGATTTGCCATTTCCACAGACAGACATGGCTGGCAGTAAACTCATTTGCAACAACATGACACTGGGACATAATCAGAGCCTGGCTGGATTTATTTTATTTGCGTGTAACCCTTCTGCCACAAGGGAAATTAGTTTTTGTAAAAACAAGGAGTACTTGTGGCACCTTAGAGACTAACAAATTGATTTAGTTTCTGTAGTGACCCATCCACTCCCAGTCTCTATTCAGGCCTAATTTGATGGTGTCCAGTTTGCACTTTACAAAAAGTGATTTCCCTTGCTAAATACTCACACCTTCTTGTCAACTGTTTCAAGTGGGCCACCTTGTTTCCATTGGCCTCATTACCACTACAAAAGTGATTTCCACTCCTTCTTGTCAACTGTTGAGAATTGCCTACTTCCCACTTAAATTGAATTGGCTCGTTAGCACTTTCCCCCCACGTGGTAAAGCAACTCCCATCTTTTCATATGCTGTGTATTTGTACCTCCCTACTGTATGTTCCACTCCATGCATCTGATGAAGTGGGTTCTAGCCCACGAAAGCTTATGCCCAAATAAATTTGTTAGTCTCTAAGGTGCCACAAGGACTCCTTGGTTTTTTTGCTGATACAGACTAACACGGCTACCAGTCAAACCTTTCATTCTTAAATCTATCACCTCTTCCAGGGAAGAAACACAATGAGGGCAAAGCAAGCTCCCTTATCACTACAGTCTATAAGGTGCCATAGGATTCTTTGCTGTTTTTATATTGGAACTCAAATTCAACTCTGGCAGGAGCAGGTGAAACTGCGCCATTACCCCAGGACTGAAGTTGGCCCCATAACTGTTTCTGCACCCAGGCAGCATTCACTTTATGTAACATATGCTGTAATTCTCCGTCTGGACATGACTACTATTTATCCTCCCTGCTGTGGAATTTTATGGGGCCATTGCTTTGAGCTGTAGCAGTGTAAACCAAACAAGTTTAGCTAGCGCAGATTTCAACTGGGAGAGTTCCTTAGGGTAGTTCAACTGATCTTCCAGTCCTTTGTTTTAACCTTCATATTCAATTAAAAGCAATCAGCATTATTGCAATGTTAATTCTTCACAGATCAGCACTTGTAGCTCATGGAAACCCACATCCCTGAAAAATGTAGCTAGGCTGAACTAACCCCTGGTGCAGACAGTGCTAAGTTGACGGAAGAATTCTTCCATCGAATTAGCTACCACCTCCCAGGGAATGGATGATCTACGCTGATAGGAGACCCCCTCCCAATGGCATAGGTAGTGTCTACACTGAAATGCTACAGTAGCACAGCTGCAATGCTGTAGTAATGTAAGTGCAAACATACCCTAGTAATTCCTCAGTTCATTCCCCCATATCTATCAGATTCAAGATTGCTATTTGAATTACGCTAGTCCAAAATCCAAATTAGGCAAGATTTAGTTTTGTACCAATGGTGGCCTTTCTAGAACAGCAAAGTCTAGCCTCTGGTGACCCTGCAGGCCTGGGAGTAGGCGCTTTATTCCAATGGAAGAAAAAGAGATTCCCAAATTCCTAAGAGTTCAAGAAACATTTGCGTCTAGCACGGTAACATCCAGAGATTTCTGTATAACTGGCATATACGAGGCATGTGGTCTGCTGTGTATCTAGTTGAGATACCCTGCATAACTCATTTTAATTGCTCTGGGGTTGGATTGTTAGAATTCTCCATTGAGCTCCCTGTGCCTGTACAATGTTAGGTGTCAGATTTAGGACTTGATTTTTGCAGACAGCCCATTTCAAAGAGGCCCTTCTGACTCACATTCAATTACTCTGAACCAGGCAGTGCCCATCACCTGGAGGATGAAATCAGCAAAGGTTTAAACTAAGGGGGATTAGAAATTTCTAAGATTTATCAGGAAGCCCCATTAAGCTCATTATTTACTGTCAAAGTCTTCAGGCAGCTTGCAGCCCGTTCTAAATATAGAGACACTTAATGCTTTTCTTAAATCCAAGGAATTTAGAACGGGAAATGAAAATGACACAGACCTACGGTAGTGATGAAGGACTTCATCAAAGCTATTTTAAAACCAAGCCTCTGCACCTGAATGCACAAAGAGTAGCCAAGATTCCATAAGGAAGAGATAGTTAATCAATGGAGAGCAAGGGCTACAGTACGGGTAATCTATTTTTTGTCAAGGGCCAAATTCCTTGGTCAAGGTATAATCAAGGTCCAGACTCCAGAGAAAAAACAAAAAAAACCCAATGAGAACAGTAAGTAAATACAAAGATTTCACGGTCCATTCAAAAGTGTCTGGCGATAGAGATTTGGCCCCCTAGAGACTACCCCGGACTACACTATTGTACTGCAAAAACATTCAACATTGCAACAAGATCAGCAGTTCTTCTGTTTGGCTCTGGAAGACACCGGACAAGATGTGTTCTCAGGAGGATCCCACATTTGTTAGCTGTTATCGGGAATGTCAATATGACTTATGCCCCGAATGCAACGTGAGTTTCTGAAGTTTCTAAATTCCCTGTCAAGGTCACTAGTGATCTGATTGTTACAAGGGCTGAGAAGTCAACGGGAGATGCAGCAGCTCTTCACCTTTGATAACCAGAGATAGGTGGGGGCTGATGTTTGTTTAGGATTTCAATAGATTATACTTCATTTTTCATGACAATGGTCAAGCACAGTGCAATCTCTAGTAGCTGTATACATGCCTTTGAAGCCTTTCCCTCGACTCCCAGTACTCTGTACTGAAAAGGCCTTCAGCTGTATCTGTTAGAACTTAATCAGATAATTACCATTAGAGACTTGGTAGGATCTGATATAGTACAGATTCATAGAAACAACTATATTGAATCAGAGCAGCTGTTCATCTAGGCCAGAGTCCTGTCACCAACAAAGGGTATGTCTACACTACCCGCTGGATTGGTGGGTTGCGATCGATTTATCGGGGATCGATATATCGTGTCTTGTCTAGACGTGATATATCGATCCCCAAACACGCTCCCATCAACTCCAGAACTCCACCAGGGTGAGTGGCGGTAGCGGAGTCGACAGGGGAGCCGCGGCCGTCGATCCCATGCCATGAGGACGGGAGGTAAGTCAGAATAAGATACATTGACTTCAGCTACGCTATTCCCCTAGCTGATGTTGTGCATCTTACATTGACCCCCGCCCCCCAGTGTAGACCAGGCCAAAGACTTGTACCAGATATTTCAGACAAAGGAGCAAGAAGCCTTGCAGTAGAGTGCTATGGAAATCCTTGCTCCTCTTAAGCCCCTATAGGTATGTGACTTAAGTCCCACACATGTAGGTTTACATCCCTTCCAAAACCCCGATTTTTTAATATTTACAATAATAGGATATTCTTGTTATTCACAAAGCTAATCCCTTTCTGAATCCTGATAAGCTCTAGCTGTCAAAGATAGCTTGTAGCAATAAATTCCCCCTGCTAGTTATGTTGTGTGATTAAAAAAAAAAACCATCAGTATTGAATTTACCATCTTTTCAATTTCATTTCATGTCTCCTTATTCTCGTAGTATGAGAAAAGGTTATCAGAGACTCCTATTCACCCTTTCTGTCCCTTCATTATTCTATAGGCTTCCATCATGTCTCCTTTTTTCACCTAAGGTAAATAATCCCACTCTTTGATTAGAGGCATGGTAAAAGCTCACAATAAATTCACTGGCTGAACTAAAAAAATCTGTGGAAAAAAATGTTTCATGTCAAACAAATGATTTTTTCCCCTGTTTCTTGATGGGAAAAAAATCATTTCAGGTCAAACAAAGCAATGCATTTCATCCAAAGTCAATTTTGGTGGGGGGCTCTTTTGTTTTTTAGGGGGTCATTTCAAAAACAAGTTGAAACATTTTATTTAGACTTTCAGTAACTTTTTTTTTTTTTTGGCCAAAAGCTATTTGCTGAATGCATTAATTGTTTCAGTCAACCAGAAACTGCATAATATGACAAATAAACCATTTGTCCAAAATTCTGCCCAGATCTACTCAATATAGTATTCTTACCAGGCTTCTTTGAACTCTGCTGTATCCTTCTGAGACAGGGTGACCAGAGTTTACAAGGACTCCACGCGAGGGCAAGAAGATTGTTTTATTTAAGAGAATTATAATATTCTCTGCATTATTCTCCATCCCACTCTTGTATGCATCCTAAGGACTTGTTTACACAGGGGAATTGACCAGAATAGTTATTGCAGAATAAATTGTTCCAGAATAGCTCCCAATGTGGGCGCCCTAGTCTGGTATAAAAAGCAATTTTATTCCACAATACTTACTGCACTTTAGAAGTAAATGTAGCTAAACCCAATTAAGGCCACGTTTATTCCAAATAGTGCCCTCACAAGGGCTTCATCCAGTTCAACTAAACTGGTTTAAATTCACACCCTTAGTTAATCTGGATTAATTTTCCTGAGCAGACAAGGCCTAATATTCTTGGCTCACTGTGCAGCAGTGGTTAAGAAGCAGAGACCTTCACTGAGCTGCTACCAGTGATTCCCAGGTTCCCCTTATCTTGATATAGGCCATTTAGAGCCCATTAAAGTGCATGAGTACATCATAGAATCATAATTCAAATGAATCCCTCCTAGGGACATTACATTTCCCTCACTGAATTTCATCTGCCATCATGTTACCCATTCACCTAGTTTACTCTAAAACTGGATCCTTGGGCATGTCTTGGATGTGGCAAGGCTGAGAAAATATACAATTTTGCTGCATGCAATTTATTTTCCAATTGCAAAAACCATGTTGCTCTTATTAAAAAGGAGCTGTTTTGAGAGAGAAGGAGTTGGGTGGAAGAGGATTGATAAGTAAACACTTTGACTGTCTTCAGGTTCAGCACTGAGCGTTCTATTCCAATTGCAAACTGAGAAAGTGGCAGTTAATTTCACCAAGGAACAGGAGCTCAGGAGTCAACTGTGCAACCCTTACATCTGTAGGTTATGATTAGCCACAAAGTTAGTTCCATTAAAGCTAGAAAGTCTATCTGGGTGAGTAAGTGCTCCTCAGCTCCTGCCCCAGACAGGAGGGTGAAATAACAAAGTTCCCAAAAAAGGCTAAAGAACCTTCACTGGCCTAAAAAACAAAATAAAAACAAACTAACAGCTACCAAATTAGAAACCAGGCCCACCTAAAAAGACATAGGAGTTGGTTTAGAAGGCAAGAGTCAATGACTGAGGCATTAAAATTAGAGGCTTGCAAAAGACAATCCTAGTTCAACCTCAGGTAGCTGCTAGGGAAAAATTCCTTTTGACCTCTTTCATATGAAAGAACAGGAGTCCTTGTGGCACCTTAGAGACTAACAAATTTATTTGAGCATAAGCTTTTGTGGGCTACAGCCCACTTCATCAGATACATAGAATGGAACATATAAGAAGAGTGTAGCCCACGAAAGCTTATGCTCAAATAAATGTGTTAGTCTCTAAGGTGCCACAAGGACTCCTGTTCTTTTTGCGGATACAGACTAACACGGCTGCTACCTGAAACCTTTCATATGAAAGGGTTCAAAAAAGCCTTGAATGGTCTTCGCGCCTGCATACAGTTTACTACACAAACCAAAACAAAGAGGCCCTCCCACTGAAAACAGTTTTGTGCAAGCAAAATAAAACCACAGGATCAAAAACATAAAGCTTGGTACCATAGCACAGACAAAGGAAGTCACAGGCTCTGTGCAAGTCAGCTGGGTTGCAGCCATGCAGATACGGATAAACCAGAAATACTGCAATTTCTAGAATATGGACACATTTCAAGAGGAGGCTCGTAACCTGCTAGAACAGCTTCTCCACCCATCAGAACAGCTCCTGCTGTCAAGTTATAAGCAATGCCCTTTCATCATTTCCTCATCAAAGCAGCACATCATGCCCTACCTATTTCCAAATTCAGCATCAATCAAGAAGATCATTTAAACAATCTCTAAAATTGTGTCTACAGTCCCAGAGGAGAAACCGCAGAAAGCAACCCCAGGTGTAATCAAAGTTAGCTAGCTTGGGACTATTTCCTGCGGAAGAACTGAGGCTGGCTCATGTTGAGTCAAGCACATGCAAAGCCCCCTGTGGGGGAATTCCCCCAATTCGCCGAGCCTCTGTGCCCAGCCCAAAGCTGTCATCACCAGTTTTGTTCCTGTTCCAGTTCAGGTACAGGGCTTGGTGGAGGGGGGGTGTTCAGGGCAGCCCTGCCCTACAGAAGTTCTGTACCCCAGCCGTGGTCTACTGCAGGGGTGCGTGCGTCTCACTCTGTCCATCATGTGGTGTATTCAGCACCTTAGTGACCGACCCCTCTCACCAATGGGGTGGTTTCACCTTCTGGCTAAGCACATACACTCCTCCCCTTCCAGCGCCACGGGAGTCCACAGGAACCAGCCCAGCAAGTCCAGACTGGACTGGGCAGTTCACTTGCACTCTGTTTCCCTGGGGTCATGTAGCAAGAGCAACAGAAGCAAATGAAATGCGGAGTAAATGACCACCTCCCCATGGGTTACAGGCCCCTCCCCTGCATGCTGGTGGTAGAGCCCCAAACCCAGCTCCCTTGCTCCCTGATTCCTGAGGGAACCTCTGAAGGTTTCCAGGATTGGATGCGTCCTCTGCTGAGGGACCCAGAAGCCACTTCTGCTCCTTCAGTGCAGAGACCCCTGACAAGTCTTGCCTTTCCCTTGGTCTCTCAAATCCTTGCTGGAGAGACCCCCCTGGCAGTTGCCAGGTCTCCCCCTCACCAGAGAGCACCAGTGCCCATCTTACCCCCCCAGGAGTCTGTTGGTTATGAAGACAGAGAGCCTTTTCACACCCCTGCACCCTTTCCCACCTTTCCTTGCTGCCCCCTACAACCCCCATGGTTCTTCTGGTCCAAAAAGAGAGTCAGACCAGGCTGGGCCAGATGCCAAATGCTCTTAGCAGACCACACACCCTGCAGTCACCACTCCACGGCCACTAGAGCAAAAACACTACTTAGGGCTCTCACCTAACGGAAACAAGCCAACCCCCACCAGTGCTAAACTGGACAGGAGGCCGTTGGCATCACCTAGATATTGTGTTGGCATCTGTGCCCAGGCAGGGAATTAATCTGGCCTCAGGTGTTTGCTATTAATGTTCCACCCCTTTGGCTTCCCAGCTACACATGCAAGGCTGTGCATTCTGGTGGGTGGGGGCTGTGGTCCAGACATAGGAGCAGCCAAACTCACATGCAGCTGGAAGCCTGCCATGACAGCCACGGGAGGCTAACCATATACAGCAAGATTAAGCTCCACATGTCACTTAAGACAAGAGCAGCAAAGGTGTGGATTTTTATTTCTCCATCCAAGCACAACCCTTTATGCTTTTATCCTAGAGAACATGCACTTTTTAATATAGTTTCTTTACTCTCGTTTGCACTGGCGAGTTCAACAAAAGTTTCCCTGTTGATATACCCAAAGCAAGACTCCAGCCATTAGTGAGCGGCTAGCTTAGGTAGTAATGCAGCTTGCTAACAGACAGTGAACACAAGTCCGGGGGTGTGAGCTGCAAGCCGGATTGCTTTCTTCACTCAAAACTTGAAACCTGCTGTTCAAGGAACCCTGGCTCAAAGCTAAAAAGCTGCTGACAATCTCCAGCAACAGTAGACCATAGAGAGGGATCCCATCAAATTTCACAATGCAGGGCCCAGGATCTCACTCATGAATGCCCCTACCAGCTGGCTTCACAGCAGAACAGTAGCTTTGAAGGGGGTCGGATGAGGATTTTACAGCTAGTACCAATGTTGTGTGTTCAAGTTCTAGGGGGAATGGAGGAAAATGAGGATTATGGGCTTGGACTAAGTTTCACAGTGTTTGTAATTTTCACCACAGGTTGTGTAATGTCTTTAATAATGGCTTAACATTATGGATCTACACTAAAAGGAGATCTGGGAGAAATCCTGGCCCCACTGAAATCAAGTCCCAGCTCTATGGGGCACAGAGCTGGATCCTCCAAACTAAAATCTCATCGTAGGTGACTATGTAGCACCAGTGCCAATTGTATTAGGCTGTTCAGGCAAAGTAGGCACTGAGTGACAGCTGCACATATCTATATAGCTGCCCATGCCTGCTCCCTAGGCAGGGGGCAGTCTGTGAATATGACCCTCTTGTCCCAAGGAAGTTGAGGAAATCATGGCCTGCAGGACACCCCAGATCCACACTAGGACAGCCCACCTCCCGCCCACCCAAATCCAACCCACCCATCACTGGCTGATCATTTTAAGGGAGCCATCGGCCAAGGCAGGTGGGGACCCACTGAGGCAAAGCACACTCCACACACTGGGGAGTTGATGGCCAAGAACATATATGCCCTTCCCCCACTGAGTACTCCCCACCATGGGTGGGCTATTTTTTTAAGGAGAGGGATCAGCTGCGATCCCCTCTCCCCCGTTACAGTAGCTGCAGAACTGTTACTGCAGGCCTCCGTGAGCAGTAGCCTATGGCTGTCCTGTGTGAGACGCAGGGGACCAGGATCCATGACAGAATATTTTGAGGAGGGAGGGAAAAGGAAGGGCACCATCATGGAGCGAGTATGCAGCCCCACCCTTCAGGATCATTCAGACTGATGCGGAGCTGCCATATGCAAACAGGAGAAAACTGAGTAACAGCACCCGGCAGAGGATTCGGTCTCCCAAGTACCACCCCACCTCCCCTTCCACAGAGAGTGGGTTGAGGGCATCTCACAACTACTAGAAACACCCTAGGCAGTTTTCACACATGAGGGGCTATAATCCAAGGAGAGACTGGATCATACTATGGCTATTTCTGGAAGCATTACCTCCATAACACAGGCTGGAAGATTTGACACCTTTGTCTTTTCACAGGCATTAAATCTCATCTGTATCTAGGAGGAGATGCCTTCACAAAACCATCAGGTCAACACACGTCATTCGTGGCTTTGTTTTCTTAGTGTTACCTGCTTTAGAAAGTATCATTGTCATCTACTCCTGAACTCTCTCAGGAGGAAGAAAGTGTATGATGAAGACTTGCAATGAACGCTGCCCGCACATCACTTACGGGGTAGAGGGTTCTTGTAGGGTTTGTTTGGAGATGTCACTCAGATGCATAAATCAGTTAAAATATTCAATTTCAGGATACTTCGTGTCACTGATAAACACCCTTAACCTTGTGACCCTCTGCCTGTGCAAGATCAAGGACTAGCAGTGTGCACTGAAGTTTTATCCTCCTGTTCCTGGCAGATCCCACTAGCACTGAAAACCCAGTTGCCTGGTTTAAAGAAAGCCACAGCCTTTCACACCACTGTGCCACAATCCTAACTGGGCTCCTAGGGAGGTTCACGCTCCACCCCCACCCATCCACCTCTGTGCTAAAAATCCCAAACAAGGCTGCTGCACATTGCCAGTTCTGCTGCCGACCCCGTCCACTAGGTACTGGGCTGAAAGCCACAATTTGCTTGAGGGTGCTTTGGAAGAAGACAACCTCAAGACACCAGATGCCCGTTTCACCCTCTCTTTGGAAGAAGAGGGCATGTTCCTGGGGAGGACAAGGTGAAAAGGACTTCTGCTGCTTTGTTTACTGGGCTGGCCAAGTCACCTTGTTATCAGTGCGTGATTATCTAACGAGACTACACAGCAAAGTGAATGTGTTACTTTGTGATTATTGCTGCTCTGTGGACACCTTCAGGACCATAATTTTAATTACTTTTTAGGATGCCTAGAGCTTTGAGTGTTCACTGTTTCAATCTAAAGAAATAAAACACACCAAACAAATAACTCGTTTCACATATTGCAGGCCACCATGTTCTGAAGTCAGCTGGCCAGTGAGGAAAGGGTCTACCTCCTACTGGGCGGGCACTGTGTAACATGTGATACCAGGGGTGGAACGAAAGCTGCCTGTCTTCACTTTCAAAGTCCTTAACTGTCTACTCCACTGGGACCCAATGCACCCTGTTTTCACACCCTACATACCATTGTAATAATCTTGGTACATAATATGTCTTGTGAGGTATCATTTAAAAACGAATAACTCACTGGTCAATAATATCACAGTGTGTGTAACATTATATGTAAAGTTATGAACATCAGTTGAAATGATGACTGAAACGTGTTTAACAGACAAGTCTGGGGAGGGAGTAAACCTGTTTCTCAAAGATGAAGGATAAGCTGAAGCCTCTAGCCAGGTATCAAAGTTAATGGGCAATTGCCTGTCAAGCAGCCATTCTTTCGCAAGAAAGGGAGTTAGGGATCTGTATTTTAGCAAACAACCTGGAGCATCTTTCACCACAAGACTCCATGTCTCCATCCTCACACTGGGAAGGAACTTTATCTAGGGGTAACCCTCAGGAAAATGCCTTTCAAAGGGAGATTGGACTATAAAGTGAGGGGCAAAACCATCCCAGGCTCTCTATTTTTTCACCTTCTCCCTCTCTCCGAAGATGAGGTTACTAGTGGAGTTCCTCAGGGATCGGTTTTGGGACCAATCTTATTTAATCTTTTTATTACTGATCTTGGCACAAAAAGTGGGTATGTGCTAATAAAGTTTGTGGATGATACAAAGCTGGGAGGTATTTCCAATACAGAGAAGGACCGGGATATCATACAGGAAGATCTGGATGACCTTGTAAACTGGAGTAATAGTAATAGGATGAAATTTAATAGTGAAAAGTGCAAGGTCATGCATTTAGGGATTAATAACAAGAATTATTATAAGATGGGGATGCATGAGTTGAAAATAACGGAGGAGGAGGAGGACCTTGGAGTATTGGTTGACCACAGGATGACTATGAGCCGCCAATGTGATATGGCCGTGAAAAAAGCTAATGCGGTCTTGGGATGCATCAGGCGAGGTATTTCCAGTAGAGATAAGGAGGTGTTAGTACCCTTATACAGGGCACTGGTGAGACCTCATCTGGAATACTGTGTGCAGTTCTGGTCTCGCATGTTTAAGGAGGATAAATTCAAACTGGAACAGGTACAGAGAAGGGCTACTAGGATGATCTGAGGAATAGAAAACCTGTCTTATGAAAAGAGACTGAAAGAGCTTGGCTTGTTTAGCCTAACCAAAAGAAGGTTGAGGGGAGATATGATAGCTCTCTATAAATAAAATCAGAGGGATAAATACCAGGGAGGGAGAGGAATTATTTAATTTTAGTACTAATGTGGACACAAGAACAAATGGATATAAACTGGTCATCAGGAAGTTTAGACTTGAAATTAGATGAAGGTTTGCAACCATCAGAGGAGTGAAGTTCTGGAACTACCTTCCAAGGGGAGCAGTGGGGGCAAAAGACACATCTGGCTTCAAGACTAAGCTTGATAGGTTTATGGAGGGGATGGTATAATGGGATAGCCTAATTTTGGCAATTAATTGGTGTTTGACTATTAGCGGTAAATATGCCCAATGGCCTGTGATGGGATGTGAGTTACTACAGAGTGTTCTTTCCTTGGTGTCTGGCTGGTGAATCTTGCCCACATGCTCAGGGTTTAGCTGATCACCATATCTGGGGTCAGGAAGGAATTTTCCTCCTGGGCAGATTGGCAGAGGCCCTGGGGGTTTTTCGCCTTCCTCTGCAGCATGGGACACAGGTCACTTGCTAGAAGATTTTCTGCACCTTGAAGTCTTTAAACCATGATTTCAGGACTTCAATGGCTCAGACATAGGTTTGATGCAGGAGTGGGTGGGTGAGATTCTGTGGCCTGCATTGTGCAGGAGGTCAGACTAGATGATCACAATGATGCCTTCTGACCTTAAAGTCTATGATTCTATGACAAAGAAACCAGCCTTTTGACTTTGGGAGTGATCCTGACATCAAAATTTGGTTAGCCCCATTGCTGGGAACATGTGATAAGGATTTTACCTTGAACCGAGTCTAGTTTGTCACTTTTTAGCTACTAGAAAGCATTTCACCTTTATTTCTCTTGTAGCCATTTCTGTCTTTAATGCTTTGTACTCACTTAAAACTTCTCCTTGTAGTTAAATACACATTTATTTATTTTTAAATCAAAACTAATCCAGTGTTGTGTTTAAAGTGACCTGTTTGGTAACTTCAGTTAGAAAGCAAAGTGTTGTATATTAATCAAATGGCAAAGGACACCTAATATCTGAGCTGCTCAGGAGAGAGCTGGACAGTGCAGGACACATGTTTTTGGGAAAATATGGGACTGGGAATTTGTTGGGGTCACACTGCAGGCAGTAACCAAGGCTGCTAGGAGCCAGAGTTTGGCTGGAGTGGTGCTGGCTGGCTGGTTATTGGGTCAGAGTTGCTCCCCAGGGCTGCAGCAGCACACAGAGACTCGGGATATGACCTGCAGGCTGTCTGTGAGCAGCCTACTTGGGAGCTACAACAGGAAAACATTGTGAGGCACCCAAGGCTGCAGGGTGGGTGGTGACCTAGCCCCTCAGTGGTCTGGATTGCACCCCAGAATATGACACCCAGCCTACACGTCATCTCTCATTTGCTACTGAGATGTCAACTCCCACCCCTGATTAACCCACGTCATCAGCTTCCACCACCCATTTTCAAATCAGCACCTTTGTGTGGGAGGAACTTCCCATACCCGTCCTCATCCTCCTCCTTCAAACTCTCCCTGGCCCTAAAGCCTGCACAAAATGGACAACAGTTAGGCTGCTGGGGTGCTGAAACCACTGCCCATTGGCTGTCTATTAGTGACTCTTCGCTTTCTTGCACTCCTCCACCAGTCTGCATCCACCCACTGTCTCTTGTCCTCCATTGCAAGCTCTTTGGGGGCAGAGACCATCGCTTAGTGCTGTGTTTGAGCCCAGCCCCGCGACGTCCTAGCCAACGACCGGGGCAACTAGGTGCTGCGGTAAGATAAATAAAATATGCAGCCACTTTGACCCAGGACTCTTGGTGCCAGCTGGCAGAGGCATGGGGGTGCACAGGGAGCCCCAGGGCAACTATGAGCATAGTAATTCACTAAGAGGTGGCATGCATGTACATACAGACAACTCCTTAAGTATAGATTTGCAATATCTAAAAATTATGTTCTTAAGTTCTTGGAGGTAAGGCAGATAACACGGTGTCTCAGCCCTCTGGAAAGCATCACAATCAGGACCCCGGGATGATGAAGATTTGGTCCTCAGTACAGTACTCCTAATCCTGCCTTTCATTTCATCAGGAGGCTCTTTTAGGGCCGGTTTCCCCATGTGAGCACAGACCCCCAGTGCCTGGAACCTATAGGCAGTGAAGTCACAGGTACAACTTCAAGGAGGACTACTTGGACTCAGCCTGTTGGCCCTGCACAGGTGACGCCACTGGCTCAGTTCAAGCTTACCGGCGTATATCGATTTACTCCCATGACACTCTCAAAAGCCAATTGAGAGTTTCACTGCAATTATTTGGCAAATCATTTAAATAAACCACTACATGTGATCGGCTTGGGGAGAGTTAGCTCCAGAAGGTGAAATTCTAATATATTTTCTCTGAACTAATCACCCAGCTACCCCCCACTTCCATTACCATTAAAGTCCTAGGGACTATAATTATACACTTGCACTTTGGAAACAAATTATTCAGCATAAACTAGAGCTGACGTTAAGAGAAAAGTTAGAAGCATCAAAATGGAGAACAAAGAGCTAGAGATGCAAAAACATGAATAAAAGATGAAGCATATCAGATGCCTGAAAAATAATTGGTGGGTTCTCTGGATCACCAAGGCTTAAAGGGAGGGCATTGATGAGAAACTGAATGATTTCTTTTCATCAGTCTTCACCATTGAGAACATTGGGGAAATTCCTACCCCAGATGTGATCTTTTCGATTTGCAAAGATGAAGTACTCTCAGAGATGGAGGTGACAGAAGGAAAGATGCTGGAGCAATAACAATAATATCCAGAGCTATCAAACTGGCAGTACAATTTTGTGGAAGGGACATTAAAACTCTTGCTCCCGGCCTTAATCCAATCTCTATTAAAGATCAAGATGAGGCCAATGTAGGGGCGGATTATCCCAAGTCTGCTACTGCATGGTACATTTTCCTTCAAAGCAGGTGGTGCTGTCACAGATGAGACACTGGGCAATGTGGGCCTCCACTCTAATCCAGTCTGGCCTTTTTGCATTATGTAATTTACTTGTGTAGTTACTTTTAATACCATCTTTATTAGCCCTTGGCACTAATGAGTGCAGTATGCAAGATTTGCAGGTTTATGGTTTTTTGAAAGTGTCCAGCAGTTACTGGGAGTTAAATAGAATCTGTCAATCAGATTTCTAAATGGATGTTGCTTCAATAAAAGTGTAAGAAGAAATAAATCAGGCTTCAACTAGGCAAAAATATATAAAAAATATGTTTGGGGTGGCTTTTGGGCAAGGAAGATTGGCAGCAACACAGACACTGTACAGACTGAGCCAGTCAATGGCACAGATTCAACAGGGGTGGATGGCAGAAGAGTTTGTGTCACTCTTGAGAGCGGGACAGAGGGTGCTGGCCAGCAGCTATGCGAAATTCCCAGTTCTGTCAGCCAGCCCCTTAAGTTCTCACTGTGGCAGGAATGTTTTGAAAGCTTCAGCACGGCTCTGCCACATTCTATCAAGGCTTCACGCAGGGTCCAAAGTAGTGTCATGACTGATCTAGTAAGTCCAGAAGCACTGGAGATGGGTTTCGACTGACACACATGCTCTGTTAAGCATCACGTCAGAATACTACTGAACTGGAGAGAGTTGAAATCAGGATTTGAACTTTCCCTGAAGTTCAGGGACCGTAATCAGACCCACTGGAGTTTGTGTTGCATAATTCTGGATTAAATCCCAGGGCTATTGACTTCAGTGGGACTCCAATTTCACCCTTTGGATCCAAATCCACATATGGAGTTTGTATCCAGGGCATTTTTTTTGTGCTTCTATCAAAGGAGAGTTTATCTGTCTCTCAGCTCCAGATCTATTTATGGTTCTAGCTTTCTTAAGGGACTGAGATTTGGGGAGCCCAAAGCTAACGTGATGTTGAAAAATAACTTAATTCACAGCTCTACTGCTCCAGTGCAGACCAGTCAATTGAAGCGGGGGGTCCTATAACCACCAAGTTTCACTGTGCCCACAATTCAGAAGGATGTTGATAAACTGGAGAGTGTTCAGAGAAGAGCCGCAAGAATGATTAAAGGATTAGAAAACCAGCCTTACAGTGATGAGCTAAATGGATTGAGGTCTTTGAGCCTAACAAAGAGAAGGTGAAGGGGTGACTTGGTTAGTCTGTAACTGGGTTTTCATAGTGAGCGTCCCTGAACTATGAAAAAATGATTGCGCCTCCCCATAGCCAGGGCCGGGTGGGGCTCCCACTGTCTCCTTTATCCCCTCGCCCCACCTTGTGTGTGCACACAGCCCTTTTGCATGAGCCCCATCCACTCAGGGCTGACAGCCCCAGCTCTGAGCAGGGGGGGGGGGCGGAAATAGCAGCACGCTGCACACACCTCCTTTGACACATTCCTGTGCCTCCCAAGGGAGGAGTGCCCCACCGTTTGAGAAGTGCTGGTCTATAAGCACAAGTATTTAACAATGGGCTCTTCAGTCCAGCAGAGAAAGGTATAACCTGATCAAATGGTTGGAAGTTGAAGCAAGACAAATTCAGATGAAAATATGGTGCATGTTTTTAAATGGTGAAAGTAATCAGCCATCAGAACAAGTTACCAAGGGTTGCAGTGGATTTGTTGTCACTGACAGATTTTAAATCAAGAGTGGATGTTTTTCTAAAAGATCTGTCCAAGGAATGTTTTTGGGAAGTTCTCTGGCCTGTGTCATACAAGAGGTCAGACTAGATGATAACAACGGTCCCTTCTGGCCTTGGAATGTATACACTTACGACTTTGATTGTCGATGGGCGTCCTTCCGGTGCACGAGATTAATTCTCTCTGTAGGGTACTTCCACTGAAACACAGCATTCGTTCCCCCAGTGCATTAACAGCAGGCCAGGAAGAATCACTTGTTTCTTCTTTAGCGCCTACCACCAAGGGGTGCACATTAGCAGGCAGTTCCCACTTGAAGGTCACATCCATTTCACCCAGCTGCAAAATGGGTACGTGCTCCATCAAGTTAGGGAGTCAAAGGCAGTCAGATGTGATACTGGCTGCACCACGCCCTTGTCCACTGCTGGCTGTGAAACTGACAGGTCTTAATCATGTCAACACAATTAGCCCTGGGCTCATGAGAATTGACTTTCGACCCTGCGGGCTGCCCCACTCCTATGATGTGCTGCTATATTTAGGGAACTTAGTATCAACACAAAGGCAAATCCATTTTCTTCCGGTGTTCATGCAGGATTGCACTTACTTGAAGGTTGCTCTCTGCATTCTGAATTTCAGTTACCGGGTCAGTTGGGATTGTATGTCTGGGGACTGTTTGAGCCTTTGCTCCCTGGATCATCCTTGATCAGTCTCAATCAGCCTTGTGATCACCCTCCCCTGTGTTATTAACGAGGGGGTAGGGCTGATCAAGGAGAGAAGGCCTTAAAATCCAGAGGCTAAGTGACAAGGGACCACAAACACGGGAGCTTGTAAGAGGGAGTCATAATATAATCGCTACGGTTAGGAAGGGCCACATTGCTGGTGGCAACGCTGCTTCTGTCTCCTCCACCTGCATCCAGATTGACAACCTGAACAACCTTGGGGAGGTCTAGGTTGGATATTAGGAAGCACTATTTCACTAGGAGGGTGGTTAAGCACTGGAACTGGCTACCTAGAGAGGTGGTGGAATCTCCTCCCTTAGAGGTTTCTAAGGTCAGGCTTGACAAAGCCCTGGCTGGGATGATTTAGTTGGGGTTGGTCCTGCTTTGAGCAGGGGGTTGGACTATATGACCTCGAGGTCTCTTCCAACCCTAATCTTCTAAGATTCTATGAACCTAACCATGGATACCTCTACCCAGATCCTGGCGTGGCTGTTTCAGAGGCTGTGGCCGGCATTTACCACTCACAGAAAGCCAGGCTGGGGGGACCATCCAGTGTGAAAGGTGCCTGCCGATGGAATCTCTCAGGAAACAGGTGGGAGAGCTACAGGAGGAGGTGGCTAGGCTGATGAGCATCCATACCCACGAGGAATTCCTTGAGAGTATTCATATGGTGACATCCAAGGCTGAGGAAGTGATCCAGCTAGAGAGGATTTCTGTCGCACCACTAGGGGAGGAAGATAGGTCTCTGCCACAAGGAGGACACTGGCTGCTGGTTACTTCTGGCAGCAGGCAGCACTCCACCCCTACTACCAATCCACCCACTATGGTGATGGAAAACCAATATACTGCCCGGGCAACAAGCAATGAGGAATCACCTCCAAAAGGTGGAGGAGGAGAAGCCATGTACCCTCAAAGCTGGGAGGATTGCAGCCACCACTGCCAGGAGGAAACATAGGGTAGTGGTTGTTGGTGACTCTCTTCTGAGGGGGACGGAGACACCCATCTGTCACCCTGACATGGCATCCTGGGAGGTATGCTGCCTGACAGGGGCCCCTATCAGAGATGTTACAGAGGGATTGTCGAAGACCATCTGGCCCTCTGACTACTACCCCATGCTACTCATCCATGTGGGCACTAATGATACTGCAAGGTATGACCCTCAGCAGATAAGAAGTGACTACAGGGCTCTGGGAGTAAGGCTGAGGGAGTTGGGAGTGCAGGTGGTGTTCTCTTCGATCCTTCCAGTCAAGGGTAGGGGCCCAGGCTGACACAGATGATGTTGCCGGACGGCTTTGGCTTCCTTGACCATGGGATGCTGTTCCAGGAAGAAGGACTGCTAAGCACAGATGGGCTCCACCTATTGAGGAAGGGGAAGAGCATATTTGGATACAGACTGGCTAACCTAGTGGGGAAGGCTTTAAACTAGGTTCGATGGGGCAGATGACAAAAGCCCACAGGTAAGTCATAAACATGGAGACCTGAGAGAAAGGTCGGAATCAGGGGGGAGGGGGTGGGGGGAGCATGGGCCGTTATAGCAGGGATAAGGGTGAGACAAGAGAGAACATGGGTGGGGGGAGAATCAAATCAGTATCTTAGATATCTGTACACTACTGCAAGACGTATGGGGAATAAGCAGGAATAACTCAAAATGCTAGTAAATAAACTGCTATTACATAGTTGACATTACAGAGACTTGTTGGGATAATACGCATGACTGGAATATTGGTATAGAAGGGTACAGCTTGCTCAGGAAGGACAGGCAGGGAAAAAAGGGAGGAGGTGTTGCCTTATGTATTGAAAATGTAGGCACTTGGACTGAGGTTGAGATTGAAATAGGAGAGACTTGTTGAAAGTCTCTGGGTAAGGATAAAAAGGGTAAAAAAACAAGGGTGATGTCATGGTAGGGGTCTACTACAGACCACCTAGCCAGGAAGAAGAGGTGGATGAGGCTTTTTAAAAAAATAACTAACAAAATCGTCCAAAGCGCAGGACTTGGTGGTGATGGGGACTTCAGCTACTCAGACATTTGTTGGAAAAAACAACACAGCAGGGCACAGATTATCCAACAAGTTCTTGGAAGGTATTGGAGACCATTTTTTTATTTAAGAAGGTGGAGAAAGCTACTAGGGGAGAGGCTGTTCTAGATTTGATTTTGACAAATAGGTAGAACTGGTTGAGAATTTGAAAGTGGAAGGCATCTTGGGTAGAAGTGATCTCATGAAATGATTGAGTTCATGATTCTAAGGAATGGTAGGAGGGAGAACAACAAAATAAAGACAATGGATTTCAAGAAGGCAGACTTTAGCAAACTCAGGGAGTTGATAGGTAAGATCCCATGGGAAGCAAGTCTAAGGGGAAAAACAATTGGCCGTTTTTCAGAGAGACATTATTAAGGGCAGAAGAGTAAACTATTCCACTGTGAAGGAAAGATAGGAAGTATGCAAGAGACCACCCTTGCTTAACCAGGAGATCTTCAATGATCTAAAAATCAAAAAGTCCTACAAAAAAGTGGAAACTAGGTCCAATTACAAAGGATGAATATAAACAAACACCACAATTATATAGGGACAAAATTAGAAAGGCCAAGGAACAAAATGAGATCAAAACTAGCTAGAGACATAAACAGTAACAAGAAAACATCCTACAAATACATTAGGAGCAAGAGGAAGACCAAGGACAAGGTAGGCTCGTTACTCAATGAGCAGGGGAAATAACAGAAAATGTGGAAATGGCAGAAGTGCTTAATGACTTCTTTGTTTCAGTTTTCACCAAGAAGGTTGGTGGTGATTGGATGTCTAACCGTGAATGTCAGTGAAAATGAGGTAGGATCAGAGGCTAAAATAGTAAAACAAGAAGTTAAAAATTAAACAAGTTAGACAACTTCAGGTCACCAGGGCCTGATTAAATGCACTCTAGAATACTCAAGGAGCTGACTGAGGAGATATCTGAGCCATTAGCAATTATTTTGGAAAAGTCATGGAAGACGGGAGAGATTCCAGATGACTGGAAAATATAGTGCCAATCTATAAAAAGGGAAATAAGGACAACCCAGGGAATTACAGACCAGTCAGCTTAACTTCTGTACCCGGAAAGATAATGGAGCAAATAATTAAGCAATCAATTTTCAAACATCTAGAAGATAATAAGATGATAAGTAACAGTCAGCATGGATTTGTCAAGAACAAATCGTGTCAGACCAACCTGATAGCTTTCTTTGACAGCATAACAACCCTCCTGGATGGGGGGGGGGGAAGTGGTAGACATGGTTTATCTTGACTTTAGTAAAGCTTTTGATACTGTCTCACATGACCCTCTCATAAATAAACTAGGAAAATGCAACCTAGATAGAGCTACTATACAGTGGGTGCAAAACTGGTTAGAAAACTGTTCCCAGAGAGTAGTTATCAGTGGTTCACAGTCATGCTGGAAGGACATAATGAATGGGGTCCCGCAGGGATCAGTTCTGGGTCCAGTTCTGTTCAATATCTTCATCAATGATTTAGATAATGGTATAGAGAGTACACTTATAAAGTTTGCAGACGATACCAAGCTGCTTTGAAGGACAGAATTAAAATTCAGAATGATCTCAAACTGGAGAAATGGTCTGAAGTAAATAGGATGAAATTAAATAAGGACAAATGCAAAGTAATTCATTTAGGAAGGAGCAATCATACAAAATGGGAAATGACTGCCTAGGAAGGAGCACTGCACAAGGGGATCTGTGTGTCATAGTGGACCACAAGCTAAATATGAGTCAACAGTGTAACACGGTTGCAAAAAAAGCAAACATAATTTTGGGATGTATTAGCAGGAGTGTTGTAAGCAAGACACAAGAAGTAATTCTTCCACTCTACTCTGATTAGGCCTCAACTGGAGTAGTGTGTCCGGTTTTGGGAGCCATATTTCAGGAAAGATGTGGACAAATTAGAGAAAGTCTAGAGAAGAGCAACAAAAATGATTAAAAGTCTAGAAAACCTGACCTGTGAGGGCAGATTTAAAAAATTGGGTTTGTTTAGTCTGGAAAAGAGAAGACTGAGTGGGGACATGATCACAGTGTTCAAGTACATAAAAGGTTGTTAAAAGGAGGAGGGAGAAAAATTGTTCGTCTTAACTTCTGAGGACAGGACAAGAAGCAATGGGCTTAACTTGCAGCAAGGCAGGTTTAGGTTGGGCATTAGAAAAAACTTACTAACTGTCAGGGTGGTTAAGCACTGGAATAAATGGCCTAGGGAGGTTGTGGAATGTCCATCATTGGAGATTTTTAAGAGCAAGTTGGACAAACACCTGTCAGGGGTGGTCTAGATAATACTTAGTTCTTCCATGAGTGCAGGGGACTGGACTAGATGACCTCTCGAGGTCCCTTCCAGTTCTACGATTCTACGAATGCCATACTAAAGTCAAGAGGAAGACCTCATTCTGCAACCGAGACATGCACATGCCATCAACAGGGAAGAGAACACCTTTCTTTGCTCATTTCCTGCGTCTTTCCCTACTTGTGATCCTCCGGTCTGGAGGAAAGCTGAAGGTTTAGCTTCCCTCCCCTCCCGCTCTAGGGCTATTGATTTAAAATAGCAAAAGATTAGAGCCCTGATAACTCTTTGCATGCATGTCGAGAAAGAGAAATTAGATAGGAATCTAATATCACCATCTTCCCCAGAGGCTCTTGTCTAGAGGCACCTTGTAATCTATCATTGGCATTACAGTTCCACCTGCCAACTCCTACCAACGTGGTGCCGCATTCTGCTAGACACAATCCATACACAGAAAGCCCTAGCCCCAAAGAGCTTACAAGCTACATAGACAAGTTATGAAGGTGGGGAAAAATCATCCCCTATTTACAGATGGAGAATTGAGGCACAGGGAGGCTAGGTAACCTGCATAAGTTTACATAAGAAGTATCTGCCAGACCCAGGCACTGAACTCAGACCACCCAAGTCCCAGGCCACCACCTTAGCCACAAAACTGTCTTTCCTCCCATCTCATTACTCACAACTGTGAGCTCTGGTTTGTATATGGCAGATTTTCCCCTCCAGAAATGATGCTCTGTGGGACAGATTGAAACTTAGACCTTCAATTCTGCATCTTCGATTGCCCATTCAAGTTATTCATAGAGAAAGAACTATCTAATTGCATGGTGTACAATGGGCAAGGTGGGAGATCATTCTTTCAGCATGGAAAATTAAGGAAGGGCTGAAAGTTTATTTCAGGCATCCCTGAGGAATACAACAGTCGTGTGAGTAACGATTAATACAAATGAGAACATTGTACAGTAAGTTATGCCTGTCCAAATCCACTGGGCTTCTTTCCTCTTTAAATAAACATTCCAAAGTCTTTGACAGGCAAGCTTTAAAAGGGACATTTGATTGCAGAGTAGTTGCAGAGTAGCTGCACTGAAGGAAGCCAGCCAAGGCAGACTCCAAGGCCAAATGACCTTCCTACACAGCATTGCAATTTCAACATAATCGGTCTTGTATCAGACATGCAAATCAGAGTGAAGACTGCTCTCCTGAGAGCTAGAAGAAAGCCTGAACTTTTCTAGATGAGGAAACTGAAAGGAATGGCAATATCTCCTGGAGACTCCCATAGGCTTAGGATATGTGTTTGAGTATGAGAGAGGTGCCTAATTGATTGGATGCCTGTGGAATAAAGACAAGGGACTGGCTTTGTAACAAAGGACACTATTTGAAGGGAAAGCAAATGCCTGCCAACAGAAGCCAGAGAAGGCACTTTTTGCCCTCACTACTTCCTGTGCCCCTCTCAGTGGCCCAGGGTCACAGGTCACTTGTCGGGCACATGCAAGCCATGGGCTAATATTGCAAGGCTGCCTCTATGATCTATGCCGACATTTCTAGTGGATTCCAGCCCACTGCTGCCAAATTTTTGGGGCTGTGACCCTGTAAGGACACGCCCTTGTATGGATACTTATTCTCTATACCCCTTATATGAAGAACTATTAATGCTTCCTAGCCCCTCAAAAATTAGAAAAGCTACCCAGGTCTGTTTTTCCCAAAGTAGGATCCACCTAGTACTGAACTCCACCTAGAAAGTAAAGACAGGGAGAAGTATTCGTACTGTGCCCGTCTACACTACAAACTAACATCAGTGTAACTACATCGCTCGGGCATGTGGATCCCTGAGTGACGCTCTAATACTGACTGAACTCCAGTGTGGACAGCACTATGTCAATGTGAGAGCTTCTCTCATCGACACAGCTACCGTCTCTCAGGGTGGTGGAGTACCTACACCGACAGGACAAGCTCTCCTGTCAGTACAAGTAGCATCTTCACAGCTGCAGTGCTGTGACTGTAGACAAGTCCTGCTTGAGACTCTTTGCCTAAGGACCCACACATGAGCTAAGGTTAGGAGCTCCACTCTGCGAATAGAAACTAAGATGGCTAAATGAGAGTATTGTTAATCACTCAGACAATGATCTCAAGTTACTTATGGATAAAACCTCTTTCTCCCTCGCAACCTAGCTAAAAAGAACCCCAAAAGGTTACCAAGTAAGTCAACAGCCTACTTTTCTATACGAAGTGGCCAATTGCACATTGAATGAATCGAGAGATGGGTGGAGAAACTGCAAAGTAAACCAACCAGAGATCAAGAGGGTGAAGTTGGTTCCTTATCCCCAGTTCCTTATTTGGGGTAACCAACTTCAGCCTAGTCTAGAAAGAGCTTGACGGAAGACTCGGAAAACTGAAAGTCAAATAGGACAAAGCTGCCTGTTACCCCATAAAGTCCAGTTTACATGTTTTCACCCCAAATTATAACCTGTACAAGTGTTAGCCTTATAAATCCAATATGCCATGGATAATCTTTGTCCCATCAGTAGGTCTTTCACACCAAATTAGAAGCTGCACATTTGTCTGCCTTGTGACTCAGATAAGCTGCCTCTCTATATGTGAATAATGTCTTCTGTTCTTTTGTAAGGCCTAAATGAAGTGAAATGCATATATACTATCAAAAAATGTATGGAGCATGCCCTTTAGATTTGGAAGATAAGGGATTTTGTTGGTTTTCATTGTGTTCAGGAGGCACACATTGCTTAAAAATGGGGAAATTCCAAGCATTAATTAGGGATAATATGGAAGAACAATCCTTGACATGAAACCAAAAGCCTTTGATAAGAATAAGACTGAAAAAGTGTGTTATACTCTGACTTCCTCTACTGGATACCAGTGAATGCAGCAGAGAAACAAAGCTGAAATCCGAGCACTCAGTTGACAAGCGTACAATAGAAGTCAGAGAGTGGCCTCTCTCCAACAAGCCCTGGAATCAAGGTATATAAAACTGAGGTCAACATGTGGGACCTCACAGTTGACTGAACCCATGGAGAAGCTGCAGATTCCAGAAGTGCGCATGACACCCAGACCAGCTGTGTAGAAGAGACTCTTCCGCATCCCAGGGTTAACAAGATAAGAAGTGGGGAGATTTCATTTCAAAGATTGTATTTTTCTGTCTGTTCTTTAATAACTGAAGGTTAAGTTGTTGATTCTACACTCCTTAGTGAGACCTCAAGAAACAATGTTTAGAGCAAAATAACACTCTGTGCATAGTCTCCTTTATAAGTCCAAGCAAATTGGCTTGAGAGAAATTTAAAACAATTGCTTTTGATAAATGATTTGGTATGAAATGGACAAATTTAAACTAACAGTAGGGATCACACTCAAGTGCCTTTAAGACAGTGCATCCTCGATCCTTGGCAAAGCAACAGAAGTGTAATAAACATGTTAGCGATACTAGAGAGTTGCTAACTGTTATAAGTGTATGATGTAAACCTAGGGAATTTGTATTGTTATATGGGATAATCGCACTGCCTCAACCCTATGACACTTACTTGGGAGACTGTGTTCAGTACTTGCCTAGAACCTTGGTGGCGTTTACACTTGATTGATGAACTGGGAATTATATACTGATGTAATTATGGGTGAATTAATAAATTGTTGATTGGTTGACAATAGCCAACTGTCCTGATTTGAGAAACACTGTTCAAGTTAAAAACTGACCTGAAAAGAACCTAGCATTACATTCATAAGCTAGCAGTCCCTGGACTCATAGACTCATAGACTTTAAGGTCAGAAGGGACCATTATGATCATCTAGTCTGTCCTCCTGCAAAACGCAGGCCACAAAATCTCACTCACCCACACCTGTAACAAACCCCTAACTTATATCTGAGTTACTGAAGTCCTCAAATCGTGGTTTAAAGACCTCAAGGAGCAGAGAATCCTCCAGCAAGTGACCCATGCCCCATGCTGCAGAGGAAGGCGAAAAACCTCCAGGGCCTCTGCCAATCTGCCCTGGAGGAAAATTCCTTCCCGACCCCAAATATGGCGATCAGCTAAACTCTGAGCATGTGGGCAAGACTCACCAGCCAGCACCCAGGAAAGAATTCTCTGTAGTAACTCAGATCCCACCCATCTAACATCCCATCACAGACCACTGGGCATATTTACCGGATTATCCTATTAGATTACATTCTAATATTTGCCAATTGGATAAGCATTATTGCCATCTAGTTGGTTAGATTCCAGCTTTAAAACTAACTGGCACCTCGGCCAGTTCATAACATTGGCCCTTTCCCGCTTACACTCAACACTGCTAGCGGTGGCCGCAGCCACTCCAGTGCAGAGACAGCTTGGTCGTTGTCTCCCCCTAAGCAACGAGGGAACTTTGGGTGCTGACGTGAAGGAGCATACACAGAGCTGCTGGCACTATCTGCCAAGGCATCTTCCTGACCAGGTCTGCACTAGCCCAGACCAGAGAATAAGATCTCCTTAAGCGATCAGTGAAATCATTGCCCGCGAAAGGGAATGTGGAGAACAAACTTTACATAAAGAGTGAAGGGGACAAGTTAATCAGATCTCTGGCTTGCTGTGAACAAGTTGAGTATTGGAAAGGCTGGGTATCTGGGTCGAGCAGGGAAAGACCTAAATTTAATCCTATCCTTCATCTGGAACAAGATAAGGACGAGGCTGACCTGAAGCATAAGAATCTGTGTACCCCCTTGATTTCCCATGGAACGCTCTGTACAAAAACCTAGGCTCCAGTCAGGTAGACCATGCATGCTCCAGAGCTCAGACGACTTCAGTGGGACTTATGCAGATGTTAGTCATCCCCGCCCCTCCAACACACACATGGTTGCAGCCTGGTTCTCGTCGGAAGCTATGTGGCCTAGCAGATAGAGCACTGGACTGGGGTCAGGAGACCTGGCTTCAGTTCCTGGCTCAGCACTGCTTTGCTTCAGTTTCCCCATCTGTAAAATGGGGATGGTGATATTGACAGTCTTTTGTGAAGCACTTTGAGATTAATAGAACAAAATGCTCCCTAGCTCTCAGGACTACTACTCTGAGGACTATTCTTTTCGAATTTATAATTGTAAAAAATCAAAAATATTGTATAAAAAAGTGGCGCGTGGCCACTAAACACACACGGTGGTGTCGGGTCGGTCCGATGGCTCGAGCACTGGCTCGACTTGGGCACTGCTGCTATGGTAGCTATCCCAGTTCCTCCCCCCTTCCCACCTTCCCCCCCCATCCCCTGCCTGATCCAAAAATCCCATGGCCTGAAAATCAAAAAATCAAAAAAGGGGGTCATGGGGAAAAGTCTCATCACTCTCTTCCTCTGGGTCCTCACTTCTGGGGGGGGTGGGGTGGGTGGGGTGGTGCGAGCTATGCCACCCCCCTGACCCCACTTGTTTTTGAGAAGAGAAGAGCATGGAGCTCAGAAGAAGCAAGCACTTTCGAGACTGCACTGCAGGAACTGGGATGATGCTGAGTCCTCTGGTCTCCCAGTCCATTTTTTGGCTTTTTTCTTTTTTCTTTTGCAGTCACGCCGCGCGTGGCCTGCTGTCTCTGAATTTTGTTCTTCTTTTGATTTTTGATTTTGAATTTCTGAATCTGTAACGGCTGACTGATAGAACAGATTTGCCTGCCACAGCGATCACATCTGCCATCTCATCTTCTTCTTCTTTTTTTTTTTTTTTTTTTTTTTTCATTCGCCACATGCAGCCCACGGCTGGCGCGGAGGCAAAAAGGAAAACAATGAAAGTTTTCGGGCTTTTCCTGTCTACCTGGCCTCTACTCTGGCCACTGCATCCGAGTTCAGATTGCTGTCAGTGGTGGTCAGTGGTGCGCGAGGAGCCAATACGGATTGATCTGCGGCCACACTAACACACTAACGATGGTAATTCCAAAATAGCGCCTACTCTCTCTTCTGGAGAGAAGAGTAAAGAAATTTAAAAGCCTTTATACCGATATAAAGGGCCTCTCAGTGTGGACGGGTGTGGCGTTAAAATCGGTTTTACGCTCCTAAAACCGGTTTAAACGCCTAGTGTAGATCAGGCCTCAGTCATCACAGCCTAATCATGCTCCTATTGAGCTCAATGGCAAGATCTACAAGTCAGTGGGTGTCTCAGTACGGCAACCATGGAACCTACTTCCATCATGTAGCTCAAATCCACCCTAGCTTCTATGTGCAAGAACTTCACTTCCCAGACAGGAAGCCCTTGATAAAGTGCTAGATGGCAGACAAGGAATTCACACTGTATTGGATCTAAACAGCTGCTCCTTCTCCTGTCCTTTGCTCACTGTGCACATCATCCCTCATAGGCCTGCTACTATCTCACGTGGATAACTGCTAGTACAATACAGATCTTCCCATAGATGGCTATACGATGAATGACGGCCTAAATTCACTCTTAAATGACAGGGTTCCTGACCACACTTTAAATTACTATCCAAGCACATGGGAAAACTGCAGATTATCCAAGCTAGAACAATAATATGCCTTTTGTCATGTGTTTTGAATACAGTGTATAGTCAGAACTAAGTTTTGGAAAATCGCAGCTCACGCTGAGAACCCCGAATCACCCCCAGCCAGTTCTGAATTTAAATAAAAAGCCACAGTTCAACTGCATTGACTTCGATATGTCACACAGCCCTGGCGTACATGTTTAACACTGAAAAATCACGCTGCCTAATTTTGTACCATTTTAGATATTTCTCTCTTACACACAATAAAATGTAAAAAAACTGATAACAGAGGCCATATAGCTTCATTTAGAAGCCATGGCTTTTGACGGTTATTAAATTTAATTGCTTCCCCTGCGGCTTTAAATCAAGGGCAGATTCTATTAAAAGTAATTACTTTCTCCTGCAGCTGGCATGGTGAAGTTACATGATAAAGGTTAATCTATTAAATGACGGCAGCTACTAAATGAGGGTAGATTTTATTAATAACTGTGTGGTGAAGGTAAGCCTACAATTTATGCATAAAATGTATATGGCACCTATCACCATGGCCCCTGGGGACCTTACAGCCTATTATTTTCTCAAGTGATCAGGGTGCAGGGATGCATTAAATAGCCACCAGCCCAAGGGCATTGATTTCCGGCTTGTACAGTTGTTTCGTGGTCACCCGATGGTACACGAATCCCTGTGCTCCAATTGCACCGTCCATTACTAGCCAGTCAGCACAGGAATTGGCAGAATCATTCAGGTCTGATGGGCTCTGTACTCGGCGTCTTTAAGCCCTTTGCTTTTTGGTTGCTTTTCCTCATTAGGTCTCTCGCACAGGGAGGGAGAAGTATAGGCAGCTGCCTCAAGATAGGAGAAAGGAGCATATCAAACAGCAGAAAGGGAATTTGGGTTTTAAATATTTAATCTCCCATTCCAGTTCCCTTCCCTGTAGCTCAGCAGCCCTTTAGTCCCTGGCATTAACCATTTTTCTTGTGACAGCCTTGTCAACCTAGTGACCATCCCAGCCACCTTCAGATTCAGCGTGGAAATACAATGCAGGTATTCTAGGGGAAAGGGGCTTTGCTGTCATTTAGGACAGAGGAATTTGAAACAGGTAGAAAGAGGAAGAGCCAGAAGGTTTTAATCTCTTTAAATTAAACTTTCTGTAGTTTGCCAGCCCTTTGGGAGTTTTGCCATATCTTTCACTTAAGATCTGAATATTCAATTACACACAGGGTTATACTCCCTCTTAGCCCTGCAGTAATGATCTCTTTCCCTTCAGCTTCAGTCCATTTGGGCTAAGATATTGTTCCAATTGTCAATTCTGGTGATTTGATCACAAATCTCACTTTTCCTTTAAGCCCCATCTTCTGGAGTCAAGTGATTATGGGTTGTTGGTTTTTTTAAACCATAAGCTGAGATTCTTGTATAAAGAGTCCATCTCTCCCAGTTATGGAGAAATGCTTGAACACTTAATTTGTAAATAGTCTCAGGATGTTTTAAATGCCTCAGTTAGCAATACAGGGGTTACTACCTTATAAACACCAGGCACGCTCATGTGGAGGCTACGTATATTAAACAGCCACACCCCTCTAATTGAAGGAAATTCCACATGTGTGTCATATATGGAGAGGGATGGAGGGAAGGAGCTTAACTTACACTAGCAGATCCATATGTTAAGGGCAGGTTAGCCCCTCCATTTCTGTGAGTGGAGGGAGCCTGCATGGGGAAGGACTGGGCCAAGGACAAGGGGCACATAAGGGGAAGTGCCAGCTCTGTGTTTTATCCCCCTTCCCTTGACCTGACTTTTGTTCTTCTGAAGGCACCCTGAGCTCAGCCAATTGGAAAGGAGCAGAACAACGGGGGTGGGGGGGAGGCGAGCTACCATTTTCCCCTCCCAACTCCCTGCACGGAGGCCCCATACAAAATAATGCAAATGTTAGCACACAACACTGAGTCCTGCACCCCACAGAAACACTCCTTCCCTTGATGCAGAGATTTGGGAAGGAGGCTGGTGAACCACGCAGAGGTACAGGGCTCGTGCTGGTATCAGGGGATGCCAAGAGGAAGGAAGAGATGTGAACAGATCACGTAGTGTTCTTGGCACACAAAATAACTATTTCATACAACGGTAAGTGACCATATACTTGTCTAATCAAGGTAAATGCTTGGCCTTCCTGCCCCCACTGAAAATCTTGGGCGGCACTTCTGGGAGATTTCCAGGAAGGACTGCCTGTTTTCTGACACGCCCGGTCGTACAAGTTAATCGCATAACCCAGACAAACTGTTGAGTCTAGACAGTGACGGTCGTTCCCCTCTGAAGTCAGAGCTGCACCGCAGGGCTCTGTGCTGAAATCGTGTCGATCTAGGAGTTGAGAGTTCCAGCGTAAGGAAAGCAAGAGCTGCAAAGTAAAGCCTAAGAACAGGTAGAGATTTTTGCATAAAATCAAATGCTCTGCTGAGTAATTCACAAGCTGTTAGCCCTGTATGAGAGCTGGGTGTTGCTTTGGGCATCGTTCGGGGCAAAGCCATTCAGCAGTTCTCATACTCTCGTAAGATTTAGAGCAGAAAATGTGCACACTGGGCTAATAATGAAAGCCATGAGCTTTCAAGAATTACATACTGCACTCACGAGGCTCTGGGAAGAGAGCAAGGTAGAATGAGATGCGGCAGAGCTATGCTAATTCTGACCTCATGATTAAATTCATGGATACAGCAGATTTAAAGAGGATTGCAGAAAGAGAACGGATTTTAGAATGAGGATTAGAGCTTCTTTCTGGAATGGTGCTATAATCCAAAAAGAGTTGTTAAAAAAACCTCTCGTCTATACCCGGTGCTTAGTTCTTTTCACACCACCCCTTGATATGGGTTGTTGGCTTTTTGCAGAGGGGGCAAGTGGAGAAAAAAAATCAGAATTAAATACCTTGCTCCTCTATAGAACTGTTTTTAGGACATGACAAACTGAAATAGTCAAGCTTAATAAAAAAAAGTCATTTCAGCATTGCACAGTCTTGACTCCAACATTAAGGCTATAAATCATTTTTCAAGATAAGCTCCCCACCCTTTAAAAAAACAGACAGACAATTCTCATGCATAGTTTGCATCCAGAAGAGAAACTTGAGGCTCATCTTATACACAGACTTAGAATTTGTAATAACGTTGACAGTCGGATCTAAAACTATTTTTGCTTAACTCCACATGGAGAGGTTATGGGTGTTTAAGGGATTTAGGATCTCTGCAAAGTGCTTATGAACTTCATCCATGAGCCAAAACGCTATTTTTAGAGCACAATCTGCACCGGAGTTTGTATGCCAAAGTCTGCAGAGAAATTGGGCACCTGAGATATCTGCAGAGGAGAATTTAGTTGCAACATTGCAATTCAAAGTTGGTATGCAGAGAAGCTTATTGGGATGTGGAGAACTTTAACAAATAGCCTTAGTCTATTGGCCAGAAATCCCCATCCAGCTATCCATGTTGTCAGCATGAGCTGCAGGCCCCAGTAGCCCTCCTATATTCTGCCCCCCAACTCCCACAGTCACCACAAACAAGCCAGACCAGTCCCGTCTTTTTAATCTTCTCACCTTCCGTGAGCTGCAGACACAGCATCTTGACCGTCATTCTATGAACAGTCGTGAGATTCAGCCCTCCCATTGTGCTACAGAGACACTCATCTCACCTTCCAAATAGGCTTGCTGCACAAGGGAAATGATGATCCAGTGGTTAAGGCAGTAAGTTGGGACTCAGGAGACCGGGGCTCAATTCCCTGCTGTGCCACAAACGTCTTGTGACACCTTGGACAAGCCACCTAGTTTGTGTGTCTCAGTTCCTGTTAGTACGCATTAACTCTGTCACGGAAGCACCTAGCAGCCCCAAGTCCCCAGTGTGCTAGGGATGGTACGAACACAGAACAAAGAGTCCCTGCCCCAAGTAGTCCAAGTGTAAAACAAGAGAAAGCTGCACACAGAGACAGGGGAATACAATGAGACAGCACAGGTCAGCGTGACAGGCTGTGGTCACTTCCCTTGCTCACAGGAAGTTACACTGAAGATGGTGAGGTACTCACATACTGTGCTGATGGGGACCATGTCTCTACCCAAAGTAGACAGATACCCACAATGAACTGGAGAACCCAGGCTACCCTGGCCACTCTTACATACAGGTTAGGAACCCTGCTGCATTTACCTTAAACTCCCAGTCTGGCTACAGAAGCCTGGTCTCCATATACAGGCCAAGCCCTTAATTTAATTATTGGAGATATACCAATCTCCTAAAACTGGAAGGGACCTTGAAAGGTCATCAAGTCCAGCCCCCTGCCTTCACTAGCAGGACCAATTTTTGCCTCAGATCCCTAGGTGGCCCCCTCAAGGGTTGAACTCACAACCCTGGGTTTAGCAGGCCAATGCTCAAACCACTGAGCTATCCCTCCCCCCATGTTGATAGCCCACATGCAGAGACTCTAAAATAGCATCCAACTCTAACCTCCTGTCATCGACCCCAGCAGCTCAGAGATGCCAGCTCCTCCCCCTGGCTGTCGTCCCCTCACTCCACTACATACAGCAGATATGCAGCTGTATCTCCTTCCCCCAGTCCAGCCGGCACCAGTGCAGCTGCTAAGCGTGCTAGACAGCCAGCCAGAAAAACCTGAGGGTCATCTCACCCAACTCCTGGGGCTGCTTCTTCCATGCTTGGCTGCCACTCGTTAACTACCCTTCTCCCACCCTCCAAAAAGCCACACATTGCTCAAGCAGTGCGTGTCACTATTCTCCCATTCAATCTCCATCTACCACTTAGATGCCACTCCCGTCCCCTACCACAAGTGAACGTGGCTCCCAAAGAAGAGCAGTGATGGGAAATTCAGGAGTAGGTTGGAAATGTGATGCATCTGGGAACAAAGGATTATTTGTAATACATTCTGAGGGGCGGGGGGTGTGTGTGAAAAGTTTGTCTATTTAATTATCACGTCAGTTTGAAAAAGACACTGCCTCCCTTGGGCCAAACAAAATAAAATGACATGTTCCTACATGGCTACAGTTATCTACAGCCAGCCCCTTCTGTAAGGTCAGTGGAAGATTAGCTATTCCCAGCCCCTGTAAGAAAAGGCGGTTATTTAGTTATTTCTGCAGTTAAGCCAAGCGAGAGCTGGAAAGGTGTTCTATTACTGTCAGCTTATCCACAGGGTCAAAAATAAATTCTCTCCCCCCTTGCTGGATAGAGTCAGTAGAGAAAATGAAATTGGAATGGAAAGCTGGGGAGGCAGAGACATTCATTCAGACCAAGGCTGTCTGTCAAGGAAGGTCTGTTCCTATTAAGTGTTGCTCAGCTCCCTGTGGACCACTCAGAAAAGTGACTAGGCTTATCTGCAGATAGCAAGAACATTTAGAGTACAGGCAGACAGCAGGTCTTGGGTTGCATATAAAGGTTTGCAAAGGTAAAAACATGCATAGAATTGATAGTTCTCTTACACCCCAGACAATCGTTCACAGCCAAACTAATCGCAGTTGCTTGCATGATGGATCAATCCTCAGAAACTGTTCTCTAGCAACCTCAGTAACAAAAGAGGTTATATGTGTGGCTTTGGATGAGTAAAAAACCATATGTAATTACACTGAAGAAAGACTAGCAATTTCTTTTCAGTCCTCTATCGAGTTTAATCAGACATTCGGTAAACAAAGGAATCAGCCATAACAGTTCCAAACTAACTCCAGTATCATTCTGATGTTATTATTCCTGACATTGACGGGGTACGTGTCACGCTCAGGACAGGATGTGGAGATAAAGTTTCTAAACACCATTCATGATTGCTTCTTGGAGCAGCTAGTCCTGGAACCCACAAGAGGAGAGGCAATTCTTGATTTAGTCCTAAGTGGAGCACAGGAACTGGTCCAAGAGGTGAATATAGCTCAACCGCTCGGTAATGGTGACCATAATATAACAAAAATTTTACATCCTTTTGGGGGGAAAATACGAAAGAAGCCCACCACAGTAGCATTTAATGTGAAAAGGGGGAACTACACAAATATGAGGAAGCTAGTTACATGGAATTTAAAAACAGTCACAAGAGAAAAATGCCTGCAAGCTGCATGGAAACTTAAAAACACCATAATAGAGGTTTAAATTAAATGTACACCCCAATTAAAAAAAATAGTAAGAGGACCCCAAAAAACACCACCAGAGTCAACGAGGCAGTCAGAGGCAAAAAAATTGCCTCTCTTGAAAATTGGGAGTCAAATCCTACTGAGGAAAATAGAAAGGAACACTTGCCAGAGTTATGCAAGTATATATAATTTGGCAGGCCAAAAAAGAATTTGAAGAGCAACCAGCAAAAGACAAAAAAACAGCAAAAAAAGTTTTTTAAGTACATCAGAAGCAGGAAACCTGCCACACAATCAGTGGGGCCACTGGACAATCGAGGTGCTAAAGGAACATTCAAGGAACACAAGCTCATTGTGAAGAAGTTAAATAAATTCTTTGCACCAGCCTTCATTGCAGAGGATGTGAGGGAGATTCCCACACCTGAGCCATTCTTTAGATGAGAAACCTGAGGAACTGTCCCAAATTGAGGTATAAATAGAGGAAGGTTTTGAATAAATTGTTAAATTTAACAATAAGTCACCAGGACCACATGGCATTCTCCCAAGAATTCTGAAGAAACTCAAATATGAAATGGTAGAACAGCTAACTGTGGTATGTAACCTATTACTTAAATCAGCTTCTGTACGATTACTGGAGGATAGCTAATGTGACACCCATTTTTAAAAACAAGACTCCAGAGGCTATCCTGGCAATTAGACCAGTAGTCTAACTTCAGTACCAAGCAAATTGGACGCAACTATAGTAAGGAACAGAATTATTAGACTCATACACAAACACAATTTGTAGGGGAAGAGTCAACACAGTTCTTGTAAAGGGAAATCATGCCTCACCAATCTATTAGAATTCTTTGGGATGGGGTCACACATGTGGACAAGGGTGATCCAGTAGATATAGTGTACTTGGACTTTCAGAAAGTTTTTGACAAGGCCTCTCACCAAAGGCTCTTAAGTAAGCTCTCATGGGATAAGAGGGAAAGTCCTAACTGGCTAAAGGACAGAAAATAGAAGGTAGGAATAAATGATCAGCTTTCACAATGGAGAGAGGTAAAGAATGGTGTCCCCCAGGGATCTGTACTGAGACCAGAGCTGTTCCACATATTCATAAATGATCTGGAAATCAAGGAAGCAAAAATGCTGCTTGTCCACAGCTGTAGCAGACTTTTAAAAGAGAAACTGAGGCAACCTTTTCAAACGCACGAATACGTGTTTTGGTGTGAACCCACCTGTAAAACTAATGTTCAAATAAGGTTTTTAAAAAATGTACTTCATTGCTTTCTATAGCATTTATCACCATAGCAAATACCTGCTTTGAATTACAAAAGTTGAAAGCCACAAGTCATGCACTACTCATAAGCGATGGGCTAAAAACCAGAACTAGCATAATTGTTACTGGCTAAATAGACCAGCAGTTAAGCAAGATAAAGAGCAACAAGGTATCAAGCAGGCTGTATCTATGTAGTTTCTAGATCACTGCTGCAGTATGATGAAGATTACGTGTGTACCCAAAGAAGGCCAGTAAAGCAGACATGTTGCTTGTTTACGATTGTAGCAGATTTGTAAAGGAGAAGCTAATGTAACCTTTTCAAATGCATGAACTGTGCACTTGAGATTCAAAAATACAGTTTTCTTAGAAGTCTGCTGCCTTTTTGGAAGTTTTACCCTGAATTTCAAAACTTGCACTCTCAAAAGAAAGCAAATGTGCACCAAGCTGAACTGGCTAAGTAAATATGTGAGAATGCAGGGACGTGTGTTTTTACAGTGAATCATACTTACATTTTAATTGCAATGTTATGGAAAGTTGCCTGAAAGAAAGTCTATGGAGGCAATAGCCTAGGGAGAGCTTTTCCTGCAAGACACTAAAGTTTTCTTGCACAACTCTTACATGCTTATTATATTATGAGTTGCAGCTGAAGACTGGAAAAGCAAACAGCTATTGAAGCACCAATTCTGCAGCATTTAATTAAAGTTACTCTTGCAAGGTGGAAGAAAAAAAGCTAATTTCTGTTTCAGTTAATACCAAGCATAGCCATTGTTTGGAATGGCCACAGGTACATGCTAGTAACTAGAATGCCTTAAGGCTTGGAATCTCTGATTTGCTGTTTATTGCAAACAGCAATTAAATTCTGTGAAAAGAGCTCTGGAGGACATGGCATCTCATCCCTCTATGGCTGGGTGGAGAAAGTGAAGCCTATGGACAAAGCCATGTGGGAGTTCAGTTCCTCCAGGTTAGCGTGTAATTGCATTAGAAAGCAAGATGCACATGAGCTGTTTGCAATTGAGAAAAAATGTAGACGAACCCCAGAAGAACAGTAAAATTAATTTATGAGTAGCCTGGATCAGAAAGCAGAAGTCTAGTAGAATTTTTCATAGAACTGCATCGTAGTCTCATTCCTTGATTTTGAGTGCTTCATATAGCAGTACCATTCCACCTTTGAGTAGGAGTATATAGGACACAGACTATCACTGTGATATTACTTTAATGTCTTAAACACATCCACTCATCCTTCAGGTAGCAGTTAGGGGAAGTTAAGCGAGACAACAAGCATTGCTTTCACTGTTCATTTAGGAAGTCCACTTACCCAGCCCAGAAAGTGTCAGGACTTGAGCTTGACTCCATCTCCTCCAGGGTGTTGGAGATGTTCTCTTGACTAACTTAAGCCTTGCACCTTCCGTGGATCAAAGAACCTACATCTGAAGAGAGAAAAGCCTGCATCAAGATTTATGGTAAACTGATCCTGATGTCTCAGGCTTTAAGAGATGTTCCATTTTAAGGGAATCAAGTGTAAGAAAGTTTGATGACACTCAAAGTGAAGAGCCGGTTCCAGCACACTGTTCCATCTCTTGTTTTTAGGAGCACTTGAAGGCTTTTGGAAAGGCCAATCTGTTAGCCGGCCCAATAAACTCCTCAAGGACCCTGCCAGCCATTAGTCCACCATGCATGTCATACCTGGCATGCGTCAGTTCCCAACCCCCCAGAAGAACGTTCTCCTGCAGCATCCGGCTCCTATCACTGGACACTCAGAAATTACCAAGTCCACTATCTCCAACGAGACACTGTGCACACCAGTCTGTGGGCTCAACTGCGGAGTCACACTTCAATATATTGCACAGTGATGAACTTATTCTGGGTTTTACTATTAGTTTATTAATAAAGAACAGAGATTCAAGTGATACTAAGGAAGCAAAACAGAAACAGAAAATGATTACAATTAATAACAAAATCATAACACATTGTCTAGTGACTAAAATTTATTAACAGGCTATACCCTTGTCTAAGGCAATTTCTCACCAAAAGCCTCCTCTCAGCATCACAAGGCCAACTGGGCCAAGATCCACTTTTCATGGATACAGATAACTGCTGCTCTTTTTGCTCCCTCAGTGACAGATAACCTCTTCCTATAGCTTCTAGTCAACCTTGGAAATGTCCCCACTGAAGTACAGCCCCAGACAAATACCTCTCCCCTGCTGTTTGTTCGTCAGGTGCAGATGCCATGGTGTCCTTCTAATCCTTCCATTAACTTGCTTTCCCAGTTGACTTAATATGGAAATGAAATTCCCATTATGTCTGGCTAATGCTGCTCCATTTACAGTCCAGACCTAGGCAGACAGGCCTATCAACATCCCATTGTCTGGGAAACCTTTGTGCCTGGTTTTCAGTATAAACATATATCACACAGCCATCATGACAACCAGCATGATAGAAATTCTCATTGGATACCTTACATGACATTCTGTGTTAGGTGTAGTGAGTTGGTCAGTCGCTGTTATGACAGTGACCCCTTTGCCAGTAGACAATGAGGTGCTCTTAGGTCACCATACGGTACCTTTACTATCTTGCAAGGGGTTTTTTGAGCAGAGACTTATGGTCCTTCTGAACGCACAGAGGAATTCCCAGCGGAACTGTCCAAAGTACTCTGAAAAAACTCACCAGTTCAGTCACCACAACTGTAACATGGTATTAAAAGCAAATGAAAAGCCTCCTAAGCTTATGTACCTGGCAAAATTTAAGAATTAAATACACCCTTGTACACTAGCACCAAGCTCCCACAAGTGTCTGTCTGCATCAGCAAGGTACAAGCAGATATGAGGCTGGATCCATCCTAACAACACAGTTGACACCACAGCACTGTCTGCTAAGTGACATCTTCAGATGGTCTAGAGTTACCAATAGAAACCTGGGCAGAGTGTTAGAGCCCTCTTTCTCAGTTACTGTCTGTGCCAAATACCTAGAAGAGTGACATACTTCTCACTCTTATTTAATCTGAGCCCCGGCATGCTAGTAATTTACACACTAAATTAGTGTAGCATAATCCCATAGTTAATAACAATGTAAGGCTTGAACACTGTCTCCATCTTTGGATGCAAATCTCCTAAGCCACGTGGAGCAGGGAGGAGGCCTCCTCCACAACTACGTAAGCGCCAGCTAACAGAGCTGCCCAGCATTTTTCCAGAGGAAAACTTCATATTAGACTTGGTCAAAAAATGATAACAGAAGAGAACTAGAGGATCTTTGCTGGATGGATTATGGGAATGGGGCTTTTGTTGAGAAATTTGGGGTGGGAGATTGCCTAGACTAGGAGATAAGGAAGTATAGATATACTAGATAGAAGCATTCTAGGAGCTGGGCATGCACAGATAGGCCCTGATTCTGCTAACACTTATCCCTAGAGGTACTATGAGCAGATACCAAGTGTGAAAAATCAGGACACTTTCAGGGGAGTGGGGCGGGAGGCGGAGGGGGGTGTTATATAAGACAAAGCTTCTAAATTTGGGATGGTCCCAATACTATCCAGAGGTCTGGTCACCCTATGAGAGTCATGCTAGGCACATGACTATCAAAGACTGTTCTTGTGTGCCAAATTGTACACATGTGTAAGTATTTGCAGGATTGGGGAATTTGGGGAGGGATAGCTCAGTGGTTTGAGCATTGGCCTGCTAAACCCAGGGTTGTGAATTCAATCCTTGAGGGGGCCACTTAGGAATCTGGGGCAAAAATTGGTCCTGCTAGTGAAGGCAGGGGGCTGGACTCAATGACCTTTCAAGGTCCCTTCCAGTTCTAGGAGATTGGTATATCTCCAATTATTGGGACCTGCTTTTTCTCATGCAACACCCAGAAACGTTTTCCCTCTGGTTCACACCGCTGCTCGCTTCTAAGCCATGCAAAGCAGCAGAGTGCATGCGTGCGCACACCCCTTTTTGACACGGCATGCTCCGAGTGAACATGCTGAGAGGCTTGTTCCACTTTTAGCCTCCAGACCTTACTGCATGCGATTACAAGTCCCTAAAGATAAAGGCTTTATATTGGAGCACTGCAGTCACTGACAGGGCAGTTGAGCAAAACTCTCATACTCCTGGAGTCATAATAGCCTGAGAAAAGCAGCTTTGATAAAATAGCAGTACTGAATTTTCTAGCACAGAAATAAAATAAGCGAAGGGTCTGGAGTACATACCCACCGAATGCACAGAAAGCCTGGAGAGATGCGCTTGGGAGTTACCGGATTAAACCTCTGGCATTTCCCTTGGCTTCAAAATATTTGTGCCTTGAAAAGTGGCAGCTAGTTTTATAGGAAAAGGGGAAGAGTCAATGGAGAGAACACCACCAAATATGAGCCCCAGGAGGATACAGGATGGGTTGCAGAGGATTGCAAAGGCGAATACGAAATGAGAGGACTTGTAGCCAGAGGGAACAGGGGATAGACTGGAGAATCGCACTGTCACCAGGAAAAGGCAGGCCTACATGACTGGAGACTCCTTATTGAGAAGAATAGGCAGGTCTGTAACTAGAGCTGATCCGGAGAACAGAAGGGTGTGCTCTCTGACGGGTGCTAAGATACAGGATGTGGACCTGAGGCTGCAGAGTATCCTAATAGGAGTGGGAAAGAATCCACTGATTGTCCTTCATGTGGGAAACAAATTATATGTTCCAGCGAGAATCCAGACTATGCCAGTCTGGGGAAAATGCTTAAGGAAATCGAGGCTCAGGTGATCTTCAGTGGGATTCTGCCTGTTCTTAGGGAAGGGCAACAAAGGTGTGACAAGATTATGACGATCAACAGATGGCTCAGGCAGTGGTGCTATAAAGAGGACTTTGGGATGCATGGCCACTGGGAGGCATTCATGGACAGAGGACTGTTCTCTCGGGGTGGACTTCACCTGAGTAAGGAGCGAAATAAACTTCTAGGATGGAGGCTGGCAGAACTGATTAAGACAGCTTCAAACTAGGAATTTGGGGGAGATGATTGGGAGATGTCCAGGTAATCTCCACGACGGATTTTAACATTGAGAAGGAAGAAAACGAAGTAAGAAAGGATACAGCCGTGGGTAGGACAAGGGACATGAGGAGGAAGGGTAGTGTAGATACCAGTCTAATAGGTGATACTGGCGGTAGAATGTCTGTGCCTAATCGGGTAAAGAATGTGAGCGAAGCCAAACAGCAAAAACTAAGATGCTTGTATGCTAATGTGAGGAGCCTAGGTAACAAAATGAAGGAACTAGAGCTACTGGTGCAGGAAGTGAAACCGGATATTATAGGGATAACAGAAACATGGTGGAATAGTAGTCATGACTGGAGTACAGGTATTGAAGGCTCTGTGCTGTTTAGGAAAGACAGAAATAAAGGCAAAGGTGGTGGAGTAGCATTGTATATCAATGATGAGGTTAACTGTAAAGAAATTAGAAGGGATAGAATGGATAAGACAGAGTCTGTCTGGGCAAAAAATCACATTGGGAAAGAAAGCTACTAGAGCCTCCCCTGAGACAGTGCTTGGGGTGTGCTACAGACCGCCGGGATCTGATCTGGGTATGGATAGAGACCGCTTTAATGTTTTTAATGAAGTAAACACTAATGGGAATTGTGTGATCACAGGAGACTTTAACTTCCCAGATATAGACTGGAGGACAAGTGCTAGTAATAATAAGAGGGCTCAGATTTTCCTGGATGTGATAGCTGATGGATTCCTTCACCAAGTAGTTGCAGAACCAACAAGAGGTGATGCCATTTTAGATTTGGTTTTGGTAAGTAGTGAGGACCTCATAGAATAAATGGTTGTAGGGGACAACCTTGGTTCAAGCGATCATGAGCTAATTTAGTTCAAACTAAATGAAGGATAAACAAAAAGAGATCTGGGACTAGGGTTTTTTATTTCAAAAGGGCTAACTTAAAAAAAATTAAGGAAAAAGTTAGGAAAGTGGATTGGACTGAAGAACTTGGGGATCTAAAGGCGGAAGAGGCCTGGAATTACTTCAAGTCAAAGTTGCAGAAACTATCAGAAGCCTGCAACCCAAGAAAGGGGGAAAAATTCATAGGCAGAAGTTGTAGATCAAGCATGAGCAAGCATCTCAGAGAGGGGATTAAGAAAAAGCAGAAAGCCCACAAGGAGTGGAAGATGGGAGGGATCAGCAAGGAAAGCTACCTTATTGAGGTCAGAACATGTAGGGATAAAGTGAGAAAGGCCAAAAGCCATGTAGAGTTGGACCTTGCAAAGGGAATTAAAACCAATAGTAAAAGGTTCTATAGCCATCCAAATAAGAAGAAAACAAAGAAAGAAGAAGTGGGACCGCTAAACACTGAGGATGGAGTGGAGGTTAAGGATAATCTAGGCATGGCCCAAAATCTAAACAAATACTTTGCCTCAGTCTTTAATGAGGAGCTTAGGGATAATGGCAGGATGACAAATGGGAATGAGGATATGGAGGTAGATATTACCACATCCGAGGTAGACGCCAAACTCGAACAGCTTAATGGGACTAAATCGGGAGGCCCAGATAATCTTCATCCAAGAATATTAAAGGAACTGGCACATGAAATTGCAAGTCCATTAGCAAAAATTTGTAATGAATCTGTAATCTCAGGGGTTGTATCATATGACTGGAGAATTGCTAACATACTTCCTATTTTTAAGAAAGTGTGGGGGGGGGAGGCGGAAAGTGATCCAGGTAACTACAGGCTTCTTAGTTTGACATCTGTAGTATGCAAGGTCTTGGAAAAAGATTTTGAAGGAGAAAATAGTTAAGGACATTGAGGTCAATGGTAATTGGGACAAAATACAATATGGTTTTACAAAAGGTAGATCGTGCCAAACCAACCTGATCTCCTTCTTTGAGAAGGTAACAGATTTTTTAGACAAAGGAAACAGTGGAACTAATTTACCTTGATTTCAGTAAGACATTTGATATGGTTCCACATGGGGAATTATTAGCTAAATTGGAAAAGATGGGGATCAATATGAAAACTGAAAGGTGGATAAGGATCTGGTTAAAGGGGAGACTACAATTGGTCATACTGAAAGGTGAACTGTCAGGCTGGAGGGAGGTTACAAGACAAAACAAAAAAAGCTAATAAACAGGACTGGGTAGGAAATGTTTTTCCCATCCTGCAATAATTATCCAAAAACATTCCTACCCCAAATTATACAAAAAAGTCAAAATCTCGAAAACATTCATGAACAAGAAAAAAAAATCAAAACCTTTTTTGGACTGGGTCAGTCAAAATGTTCTGTCCTGCTGATTCCCTCCGCCCCCACCCCCACCCCCACCCCACTTAGTTTACTAACAAAAACATTAAAATTGGATTTGAATGAAAAGCCAAATGATTTTTTTTTTCATTTAGGAAAAGTCATAATGGGATATTTTAACAGCTTGAATTTTTTTTTAAACCAAACAGGAAGTTTGGCAAAACAGGCCTGTACCCAAGAACAGTTTCAGTTTTGACAAAACTGATTAGTTGAAAGATTTCCAAACAGCACTAACAAAAGCTATGTATGGGCATTATACATAGCTCAACAGAATGAATTCATTGTCATAAGATACATACTGAAAGCAATACACAGTCCCCAATATACAAGTGACACCCCAGCTCCACTACCACTCTGCTCCCCCAGCCCTTAGAGAGCTCCAGGACACGCAGATTGTATGGTGGGTAATGATGTGGGCAATGGAGTAGGATTGCACTTGGTGTATGCATACAGAATGTGCCCCATAATATCTGCACACACTCAACTTCTATTGCAGTAATTGGAAATTGCATGCAGGAAACGAGCCCTGCATGCCTGCAGTAGGCTCAGTAAAAACATTTCCACTACATGCAGCGGGGTGCAGTTTTCATGAGAAAATTAAAGCCTCCTTAGACATTAATGAATATGCAAATGTGTCAGTTTTGGGAGTAAAAATGGGGAGAGGGCTGAAGTGTGCTTTCCCTTATCAAATCTCATGGTGATGCACTCTTCCTACATGTCATCTAAATATGGCACACACTCAATTGGACTACTATTACATTAAAAATAGAATATCTTTGAAAGGGCGCAGCACCTCTGAAGATTATGTTGAAGATTAAAAACCCTGCTCTTGCTTGACATATCTGAACGGCTAGTCAGATCGTGACCCTTCCTTTGTACCAGTGAAAGTCTGAGTCCCCCTTTTCTCCTCTTTACGGCTTCATTAACATTCTACTAGTTCTCCCAGGAGCCGGTGTTAATGATTTAGAACTGTTACGGGCTCTCTTACATGTTACTCATTAGTACGAGTTTAGACCCAAAGCCCCTCGCTGTTATGCTCAGTGGCTTATTCACCCAGGTGAACATTCCTGCCGCAGTCTATGGGACAATAAATTACTAGTGCTGCTAAGCATTCCTGGAGCCCACTCAGTCACTTGGATCACTGACCCTGCCAGCAATGAGACAACCCTTCCCCCAAAACACTTGTCTTTCTAAGAATCACTGCCTTGACAGGTTTCCCTTGTGACAGCCTTAGATATTCCAAGGCTCTAGGTTTTCCTAGTTGTCTCAGATATTTCAGTGATCTGACATGCCATAGTTCAAACCCTAGTACTCATAAAAACACAGCTGAGCTAGTGATGTTTTACAGAGCTCAGCAAGAGTAATGGGCTCCTGTTTAATGAATTCTCTTGCTAGTCCATTTCTGTAAGAAAGGTCCCTCTTTCACCTTCCTTCTGCCATCTCATTTCCCTAAACCTCCAGCCCTATGATCCAACTTTCCATCTCCAGCCCACTGCTTTCCATCTCTATGCTTTTGTGGTCTTCCCCATCACCCCATAGGACAGTAGTATCTCAGGGGGCATCCTTTCCCAGACAGACAAAATTCTCTCCAACTTGACAAACAGGTAGAAGGTTTTTTGGTGCTAATTAGGTTGGTGCAGTGATTTTCAACCTTTTTCATTTGCAGACCCCTAAAAATTTCAAATGGAGGTGCAGACCCCTTTGGAAATCATAGGCATAGTCTGTGGACCTCTATGGGTCAATGGACTGCAGGTTGAAGACACTAAGCTAGTGGCTTTTGGTTCAGTCACCACAGGGAACTGATTTCATATCACAGATCTTAACTCCTCTGTTTGACCTCAGAATAGTCCAACCTGGTCTCGGTGTATCTCTTCAAATATCAATATAACTGTCCATTCAACCTCTTATCAATTTCTTCTTATACAGATGTCGACCTCTTGGTCAGGATGCAAACAAACAATCTCAAAGATGCTCCAGAGAGCTTCTAGCACAAGGCAGCTGCCTTTGGCTACGGATTTCTCAGGAAAACACAGAAATCCAGAGTGTCAGCGCAGAAGTTATGATACAAGCCACCTGTGCTTCTGGACAAGCCCTGGAAGTGGTGAATGACTTCATCTGTCTAGGCAGCAAATTGTCATATGGGCACAGACAGTCAGACAGCCTAAGACGAACTGGTTTAGCAGCCTCAGCTGTGAAGGGTCTGCATAGGGTATAGAGCCAAAAAAAGGTGAAACTATATACAAGAACATGGATTTATCAAGCCTGTGTACTTCCAGTCCTCTTCTATGGAGCCAAAACATGGACACTGCTTGAACAAGACATCAGGAGACTGGAGGCATGTCATGTGCCTTGCCAGCTGCAATTACTGGTTTGACTTTTTCAGGATGGACCATTGATAACTGGCCTTGAGAGGACTGAAGTCATCCTTGGCCACCACCAGCTGGCCCTTTTCGGTCACGTTGCCCACCTAGGATACAGTCTCCGCACATCGAGCCCTGAAGGTTAGACTTGAGGTCAGGAGGGGACACTGCCAGCTCAGAGACTGGCAATGGTCATGCGTTCACCTGCAATTAACCTAGTTGCATCAGATCACTAATGCTGTGGAGCTCTTAGACACCTGGAATAAAGCCATGCAGTGCCGTCATGGACGCTCAGCACTACAGACCTCCTCTGCCTATGTGTATTGTTGTTGGTCTTGACTGTCCATAGTGCTACTATCTTTCTGTTCTGTGTTTGTACCGTGCCTAGCACACTGAGATCCTCTTGTGAGACCGGGACTGCTAGGGGCTACAATGATATACATCTACCACCACATTATATTGTTAAAAAGTTGTCCATTTCCTATTTACATTTCAAAGCCCACCCATTGTTTATTTTATTGCTCTCCAAAACACTTGCTGAATACGTGTGAGCTGGAAGATTCTGTGGCTGGCAAAACTGTTCCATAATCTTGTGTTAACAGCTCTGTGGGACTCATTCACAGCCCCTGATTCAGGCTCAGAGATAGCGCAGAGCTTGGGATAGCACGAGGGAGATTTTTAGTATGTAGTTTTTAAGGCAAACTGTTCCTGGGAACGCAGGATTTGAGCCAGACAACTCATTAACAAAGCCCAGTTTCTGGGCAAGTGGTGAAGAGAGCAACAAGGCTGAAACCACAATATTTCAGCGCATCTATCCAAAAACAACCCCAAAATTCTTAGTGACATAATTTATCCAACCTTCTAAGCTGCTGACCCTCCTCTGCTTCTTTCACTGTCTTGTTTTCTCTGTGCTATTTGTGGGTATGAAGAAAGCAAGCTTTAGGGCAGCTGTGAGCGAAAGTATTATGCAAGTCTGCAACAAATCAGTGCTACAATGCTAGGTGTGCATCATGACTATTTCATTGGGACAGCTGAGGAGAGAGAAGAGAGCTACCATTTTATCCTAGACTGCACCCCAGTAAACTGGATTGGGGGATCAGGGCCCTACATTAAGCAGTTCTGAACAAAGGCTTACCCCCAGGTCCACACAGTGGATGCCACCATGGAGTCCTGATCCTGACTGGGAGCTGTGGTCACTGCCACAGTTCAAGGTTAGCTGCCCCTTTGACCCTTCTCAGGGTCAAAAAAAGATGCATTCTTAACATGGGTTGGCTAACTCTGGTTAAAATAGCAGTGAAGATGTGGCAACCAGGCTTAGCAGCCTGAATTCAACCCCATGCTCCCCTATAGGCTTTAACTTCAACTGCTAAGCTAAGATGCCCTGTCCTCACCAGTATTTTAACCCAAGGTAAGACCGCACCTTTTTTTGGCACATAAATGTACCCTCTTGCCCCCTGGAGCGGTTGCTCTCTGAGAGGCTATCCGCATCCCTCAGTCCCTGCATCTATCCCCTACTGACGCTCAGAGCTCAGGTTTCTATCTAGTTCCAAGGTCTTTCTTTGCCTGTTCCTGGCACCTGGTCAAACTGGTTTACAAGCTCCACCAGAGGTGGTCAGAGGTAACGCAGCAGAGGTAACTCTGGGGTCTGCTGAGGACCTCTCATTGGGGATGCTATCCCTTTCCTGGCTGGAATTAACCTCTTGTGACCATGTAACAAACAGAACAGTAAGGCTAACAGATAAGAACGTAATATTCATAAGATACTACAGACATCTTGCTTGACAGCAGGCGGTTAGCTAACACTACCAACCACCGCCACCCCAGTGGCACATGCGCTCCATTGTAGTAGTTTAGCATACAATCATTAGAGTTTGCCAGAAGGGACAATCACATCTAGTCTGACCCCCTGCATTTCACCGGCCACTAGCACCACCCAGCGTCCTCCACACCAAGGCCGACTCCCAGAGCCGGGCTAGGAGACTAGATTGTTGTGTGCCACAGGCAGAAAACAGGAAGGACCCAATGCCCAAGGCACCTGCAATGGGAGGGAATTGATAAAGTGAGAGATACCCAGACAGTCCTGGCATGGGACTTGCTAATGAAGCAGTAGCCACATCTGCTGCCATAGCTATTCATAAACACAAGGGCAGGGGCCCATTCTGAACTCCTTACTAGTGCTGTTTGAAAGGTGGTAATTTGTTACATTGATCATGCTATGAACTTATTTGATAGAAGCTGGAACTGGATGACACGGGATGGATCACTGCTCTGTTCACTCCTTCTGAAGCAACTGGTAGTAGCCACAGTCAGAAGACAGGCTACTGGACTAGATTCCTGGCCAAGTGTATTCCTTAACCAAGTCTTAATGAGAGATTGCCCTAGTGAGGAGTGCAGAAGAGAGCCCATACACAATACTGAGCTGCTAAAGAACTAGCTTCCAAGTTTCACAGAAGAGTTGACTCTTGCAGGGCTGATTGGTTTTGAACATGGGTTTTAGGAATTTAGAGACTGTAACCGGGTGGACTCACCCCTGCGGCGCCTCCTGCTGGTTGCTCTCCGAATTTAGGCCAGTCCAGCCCTGGAGCACCCTCTGCAGGCTGGTGATCCACCTGTTCGTAGGCCCCCGTGTCCCTCCCTGGACCCGGTGCCCTTCTACATGGGGTGCTGCCCCCTAGCAGTAACCCCTTTCTCTGGGTCTTCCCTCCTTAGGGAACCCTCACCCTCTATCCCTACCTTGCCTCAGTTTTCGGCTACTGCCAGTCATTGTCTAGCCCCACACTCTGGGGCAGACTGCAGTCTCAGCCAACTCATCCCTGGCAAGGAGGGTTTGGACCTGCTGCTTTGTCCTACCCCTGGGCTGCCCTCTGCAACCCCCAGTACCTTTGGCCCACTACTAGGCCGCAGCCTGGGGCTTTCTAGGCCGGAGCTCCCCGGCTCCTCAGCCTTCCCCAGCCCTGCTGCACTCAGGTATCTAGTTTCAAGCCCTAAGCAGCCAGGCCCATCTCTCTCTATCACCAGAGAGAGACTGTCTGGGCGCCTAGCTTCCCTGCCTTTTATAAGGCCCTGCTCCTCAGTTTGGGGCGTGGCCCCCAGCTGCAGCCACTTCCCCAATCAGCTCAGCTCTGTCAGGCCACTTTTAACCCCTTAAAACCCCGGAGCAGGGTCCACCCTGCTACACACCTCCCCCCTTAAAACCTCCACCCCTGGGGATCATGGGGCCTTCTGGCCTGTGCGGCCCGGAGGTGTCCTGCCAGCCGTGCCTGCTTCTCCTCACTGTCTTTTAATTTGCCGGCCAGGGCTTCCTTCTCCTGTCGGACGTTTAGGAGCTCCATTACGGCTGTCTTCCACGCCTGCTCCGTGGCTAAGTCCCCCAGGCCCTCTTCCCTCAGGGTCTGGGTTCCGGTGGTGGTCTGTCCCAGCACCACCTGGGTCCATTTGGTTTCTTGGACCAGTCTCTCCTGGGCCCCAGCTTCTTGCTGGGCCCACTCTGTTTGGGTCTCCTCGTTAATGACCTCCCTGGCGATGGTCTGGGTCTGACCCTCTCGCAGGATCCCCACCATCCCAGCTGCGGTCTTCACCACCTCCCCTGGGTGGCCCACTGGCCGGTCAGCCACTCTCTCGGCTGCCTCCAGCTGTGTTGCCCTCCCCACTAGGGGGCAGTCTTTCTTCAGGTGGCCCCGCTCCCGGCAATGCCAACAGGCTCCCCGCCTCGGTGTTGCCCGGGCCCCCTGCTTCTTCCCACTGTCCCTCTCTGGGCCAACCCTTCCTGGGTTGCCCTGGGTCATGTTCCTCCGGGCCAGGCAGTCCTGCCAAAAGTGGCCCCGCCTCTCACAGGCCCAACACACCCACAGCCGCCTGGGTTCCCTCACCCAGCGTGCCGTCTGAGGGACTGGGTTTTGTCCCAATCTGGGGTGAGGCACCCTGCCCCCAGCCCCATAGGGACAGTCTCGTTTTATGTGCCCACTCCTGGCACAGACAAAACAAGTCCTTTCTTCTGCCCTAGGCCTCCTGGCCCTAGGGCCGGGCTCCTCCCTTGGTCCTCGGCGGTCCCTCCTGAACACCTGCCGCAGGAGTTTCCGCATGGCCCGCTGTTCCTCCACCAGCTGGGCCATCTGTCCTTGGAGGGCCCATTGCGCCTCCTGCAGTCCCGGTGGGTCATCAGTCCCCTTCCTCTGGGGTGCTGACTCCAAACCCCACCCATGGACTACGCCTGGAGTCTCCGCAAAGAAGACCCCGGGATAACAGGGATCCATCACTCCCTTGGGTTCCCTGCTCTGGCCCCTTATATCAGGGGCGGTTCGTGCTCCTGCCTGGCTTGCCACGTGTAACCGGGTGGACTCACCCCTGCGGCGCCTCCTGCTGGTTGCTCTCTGAATTTAGGCCAGTCCAGCCCTGGAGCACCCTCTGCAGGCTGGTGATCCACCTGTTCGTAGGCCCCCGTGTCCCTCCCTGGACCCGGTGCCCTTCTACATGGGGTGCTGCCCCCTAGCAGTAACCCCTTTCTCTGGGTCTTCCCTCCTTAGGGAACCCTCATCCTCTATCCCTACCTTGCCTCAGTTTTCGGCTACTGCCAGTCATTGTCTAGCCCCACACTCTGGGGCAGACTGCAGTCTCAGCCAACTCATCCCTGGCAAGGAGGGTTTGGACCTGCTGCTTTGTCCTACCCCTGGGCTGCCCTCTGCAACCCCCAGTACCTTTGGCCCACTGCTAGGCCGCAGCCTGGGGCTTTCTAGGCCGGAGCTCCCCGGCTCCTCAGCCTTCCCCAGCCCTGCTGCACTCAGGTATCTAGTTTCAAGCCCTAAGCAGCCAGGCCCATCTCTCTCTATCACCAGAGAGAGACTGTCTGGGCTCCTAGCTTCCCTGCCTTTTATAAGGCCCTGCTCCTCAGTTTGGGGCGTGGCCCCCAGCTGCAGCCACTTCCCCAATCAGCTCAGCTCTGTCAGGCCACTTTTAACCCCTTAAAACCCCGGAGCAGGGTCCACCCTGCTACAGAGACCTATTACTGAATTCACAAGCCTTTTTGTTTTGTTCATTCCCTCTCCATATTTTATGGCTATTAACCCTAAAACCAAGAAAGGGAGTCTTAGATTCTGTGCCACTCTCTGACTTGTGTGACACTGAAAGAACCTGTTCAATACAGTGGCCTCTGGTGAGTGCACAAGTTCCTTTGATACCAGCTGCCTGGCCATACCTTGATTTTGTCCTTCCCAAGATGGCTTCCCCACCTAGCAGGGCAATTCAGCCCCCCCAGCCAAACCAAGAGTCCCTCCCTTCTGGGGATGTTCAAGCACAGTCAAGCTTTCTCCCCACAGAACAGGAAGGTGGCAGATAATGCTTTTCCCCTTGGTGGCAGGGGTGTCTGCACACCCCTTACCAAACATACAGGGGAATCTGTGCCCTTCCTTTACTACAGGCTCTAGCTAAAGGACCTCCAGCAGAGAGCACAGCTAGATAGGCTGACTTGCCTGCCTCCTCATCCTGCCTCTTGGCCTCTCCACACCCTTCTTCATCTTCTCCCCAGAAAGCCTCCTGTAACAGAGCTCCCTCACTGCTAGGTGCCCAGGCACAGCACGGCACAGCTGCTCTCTCACTGGGTTAACACCCCCTGCCAACAATCACTGCAGTGGTTTTTCCTTCCAGTGACTCAGCCCCCCAGCCAGGGCCCCAAGGCCACCTTTGTCCAAACTGAAAGGCCCAAAAATGTCTTTAAAACAAACAAAAATCATTCCCCCTCTCAGGCTGTCTTCAGCTCCGCCTGTAATCCCCTTGCTAAGCTTGTACGCGCCCTTCTCTGGGGGCGGTGGGAACCTTGGCCTGCCTGCTACTGAATAGCTACCTCTGCTCCTTTACTCATGCTGCAGTTTTCCCTAAGCCACTTTCTACCCTGCTGCTCCACTTCTTCTAAGCCTGCCTCCCAGCTGGGCTTTATCACAGCTTGAGCGTAGCCCTTATTACTGGGGCCACCTGCTGCTCTTTGTGGAGAATGTGCCTGACTCTCCCCAGGTGAGGCTTATTTTACAATCAGGCTGGGTTAGGCCCAGGCTCTCCAGCCTCTGGGGCAAGCCAGCCCATTACACCCAAGGATACTGTAACAATTTGTGCTGAGAGCCATTGAGTCAAACTGTAAACCTTGTATATAATGGAAACCACTTCAAGCCAGGGGGTGCAGCAGCACCCCTAGTTCCAGTACCTATAATTCCACCCCATCAGGAGTCCATTTCTCCCTCTCATTTTCCTAAGATTTCCTCAGGCAAACCTCTCAGGGGCTCTACTCCTGTCCCCTGCTCCACAGGGAGCCTTCCTGCCCCCCAGCCTACTGCTGTCTTTCCCCGGCACTCCCACAACTGAGTGGAAGGGTGCCCATTTTCATAGTCCTGCCCCTCTCCCCAGCAGGCCTTACCTGGGAGGAAGACCATGCACGGGCGAGCAGCTGAGCTAAGCCAAAGCCTTCTTGAGGCCCCACTCACCCTGTGATGCCCCAGTACTGGCTTCTTATACTCAAGTCTAACTTCTTCCAGACAGCGCTTTTGGTAAGTGTGGATGGGGACTCAAATAGAGTCTTATTCCAGTTTTGTGCCCAAAAGCCCATATATAACCATCCCACACATCCCAGAAATACCCAAGAAATCTGAGCTAGGTACCAAGCACCAGTGTGTCTCAAGGTTACCTGGGTCCTGAAAGCAATTCTGAACATATTTTCTAAATGCTAATGAGTCTCTCTCACCAACAGAAGTTGATAACGGGCTGGTGGTGTTAGGGAGCTGACACCCAGCTAAGCACCAGCAAGATTCCCTCACACTGGAGGCAGGGGGACAAGGTGATTCACAGCCATAGGCGCCAACTCCATGGGTGCTCCAGAAAAAAATTAGTGGGTGCTTAGCACCCAAAGCCAGCTCCCCTCCTGCCCCCCAGTACCTCCCGTCTGCTGGCAGCCCTGCTGATCAAGAACTCTCCCTCCCACCGTGATCAGCTGTTCTGCAGCCTGCAGGAGATGCTGGGGAAGAGGGGGGATGGGGTGTGCTTGGGGAGGGGGCAGAACTGGGTGGGAAGAGGCAGGGCAGGTGTGGGGCCTTGAGAGAATGGGTGGGATGGAGCAGGGGCTTGAGAGAAGGGATGGGGTGGGGTGTGGCCTGGGGCAGAGTGGGGGCAGAAGAGGCAGGGTGGGAAGGGGTCGGGTGGGGGCAGGGCCTGAGGTGGAGTGGGGGGTTGAGTACCCCCGGGACCCAGAGGAAGCCGGCGCCTGTGCTCACAGCCCTGGATACCCTAAGAACTGTCACACATACTGCTGTGTAGGATGAATCTGCTTGGCCATTCCTGGATGTGATTCGAATACTAGACTGAGCTCTTTTCTTCCCACTAAAGCACTGAAAGCGCTTCTCTTTCCCTTAGCCATATTTATAGCCGAAGGAGGAAATGAGAAGCTGTAGTTACTGTCACCACATATCATTCAGCTGAAGTGACCCAGCCCAAAGTCAGATCTGAGCATTGTACCTTGATGTGGCCACTACAGCCCTCTGCACGTCCTGTCGTTTTATTGCTCGCCACTTAGTGCAGTATGCCAGGGTGGAGGTTGCGTGACCTTGCATTCCTTACTCATTGACGAGGGGTTCCCTCTTCCTTTGAGAAGGATGTTCCTTTGAGAAGGATGTTCGCCATGGTGCCCACCGGGGAATTTATGTGCGCTCGCCTAGTGCCCAGCAGGGGAGAGAAGCCACTGCCCCACGCCTGACGAGGACAAAGAAGTCAGGCTGCGGGCACGGTGTTCTCTGTTCCCGGCAGGCACAGGGCCTGCCTAATGCCCAGCAAGGTAGAGAAGCCCTGGCCCCACGCCTGCCGGGGACAGAGAACTCCGGGGCTGCGAGCGCCGGTGTTCTCTGTCCTCGCGGCTTCTCTCCAGCTTCTCGCTGGATTCATATATTATGTAATATTAAATATGATGTTTTTTGTATTATTTAATGTACAAATACAAAATAAGCCTTGAAAAATTGTTGGCACACACCCACACTCTTCTGAAAACATGAATGTGCTACTGGCCACAAAAAGGTTGGGGACCACTGCTCTAATGCAACCAGCAGCTAGGGATTCCGGGTGGAAGAAGTCTGCTTTTCCAGTAGTTGGGAGTTTTCCTTTCACAGGCTGCCGCCATGAGCTCCCACTTACAAGAACCTTTATTTCTGTTAGGAAAATGAAAGAAGAAACAAGTGCAGGGTCTCCACAAGCACATATATAATGTGCCTGATCCACCTCACCCTTTGTTATGGGTGTTACACTGGTGAAATGCCATTTGCTTCAATAGCACTGCTCTTAATTTGCACTAGTGTAAATCAGGCACATCGGGCCTGTGTGTGTGTTTATCTTCTCTGCTGCCTTGCAGACAATAGGCCTACCCCAACAGTGAGCAGAATGACCACAGAGTAGATGTCCCAGGCCAGTCCTCTCTTGAAGGGGATAATTCTTGAACCCGGCTGTGGCCATGGAAGGCAGAAACAATGTAGTTCCATTGGATTTCGCAGGGGAGTGGCTGATTTGAAAGCCCCACACAGGGTGTTTGTAACTCAGCTCTCCCTTGTGTCCAGTTTCTAGGGTGCATATCCATAAACAAACAGATTTGGGGGCAGCGTCAGGGTGAGTAAAAGGAGCCGCAGGGGTGAAGGGACCCCTTCACCCTCAGGGCTTGGTAAAGTTGCTGTATTCCAAGCAGCAATGCATAGACGTGTTCTTCTGTGGCTCTTTTAAAAAAAAAAAGATTTAAAAATGCAATCTGTGAAGGGTTTGAGCCCTTTGGAGCATCCCCTGATGTGCTGGGCTGCCACTGAGTCAGCCTAGTCTGCCAGCCTGGGTCCCCTTTACCTGGCCTTGCTGGGTTAGGCTTACAAGCCTCTTCCAGCCAAACACACAGGCAGGGCCACACCCAGCTGCACAGAGACAGGGATCCGCTCTGGAAAGATTCAGCCTCAGGGGCTTGTCCCAACACCCTGGTGCCCGCGCCCTTTAAGGGGCACAAACCCAAAGGTTTATGAAATTCGCCCCCTCCCTCAATGTGGAGGGAGATAGGCACAACTTCTTGCCCCCCTAGTTAAAACTTACACAAACTGGGTTGTATTATAAACAAGAAGTTTGTTAACTACAAAAGGTGAATTTTAAGTGACTATAAGAGATGACAGACAGAACAAAGTAGATTACTGCCCAAATAAAGCAAAATACGCAAGCGAAGCTCAATATGCTTAAGAAACAGGTTACAAAATGTAAATTCTTACCCTAAATGTTATTTTAGGCGGGTTGCAAAGTTTCTGTGGTTCAGAGTTCCAGTTATATAGCTTTTCAGACTGGACCCCTCTCTCGGTCTGGACTCCCCGCTGCCTTCCCTTCAGGTGGCTTTAGCAGGCTTTCTTCTTGGGCAGACAGGCCAGAGAGAGGAGGAATCCCGTTTGCCTTCCTCCCCACCTTTAATTAGGATTTACATAAGGCGGGAATCCTTTGTTTCCCAAACTTGACCCCCCTTCCCTTCCAGTGGAAAGTCGCAGGTAATGTTTGGTATCAGGTGACAAGACCACCTGACTCTGTAGCATCACAGCGTCCATGAGTCAGTGGCAGTATGGAGCATCTGTCCACAGGAGGCCAAGCCTTTTCACTGTCCCTTGTCCTCGCTGATGGGTCATCAGCCCTGTCTGGCTTTCCCATTGTTATACCAGAAGGGTTAGCAGTGGGCATCACGCAAAGTAGCATAGGTGAAATATAGATACATAGTCAATATGCCTAACTTCAGATATAGAAATGACACAGGCGTACAAATTGGATAATCACATTCAGTAAATTATAACCTTTCCAATGATACCTTACAAGACCCATCTTGCATAAAGCACATCTCAGTTATGTCATATTCATATCATAAGTATATTTTCATAAAGAATATGGAGTGAGACATCACACAATCAACTTCCAAAATATTAAGAGAAAATGAAAAAACGGGTGTTGCCATGCCCACTATACCGAGAGTGATTAGTTAAGGTGGGCTATTATCAGGAGGAGAAAAAAAATCTTTTGTAGTGATAATCAGGATGGCCCATTTCCAACAGTTGACAAGAAGGTGTGAGTAACAGTAGAGGGGGAAATTAGCATGGGGAAACAGACTGGGAGTGGATGGGTCATTATACAAAATAAAAACTGTTTCCCCATGCTAATTTTTCCCCCTACTGTTACTCACACCTACTTGTCAACTGTTGGAAATGGGCCATCCTGATTATCACTACAAAAGATTTTTTTTCTCCTCCTGATAATAGCCCACCTTAATTAATGGGCTATAAAAGATTTTTTTTCTCCTGCTGATAATAGCTCACCTAATAGCTCACCTTAATTAATTACTCTTGTTATAGTTAGTACGGCAACACCCATTGTTTCATGTTCTCTGTGTATATATATCTTCCTAAGGTATTTTCCACTGCATGCATCCGATGAAGTGGGCTCTAGCCCGTGAAAGCTTATGCTCAAATAAATTTGTTAGTCTCTAAGGTGCCACAAGGCCTCCTCGTTCTTTTTGCTGATACAGACTAACACGGCTACCGCTTTGAAATCTATATTAGTGTAATTCTACATAAGGGTGAGCGACTGGGGACTGCACATGTAAATTACACCCATTTATTTTCTCCTTCTGCACTCTTGGAGTGACTTCTTTGTGGAAGAGATAGCAACAGTCTGTTCTCATTGTCACCAGGGAGACCACAGGATTAGCTCCAATATAAGTGGATTTACACCCATGTAAGTGAGACCAGAGTCAGGCTCTTAAATGTGAGTCTAAGGGAGTATTGGGGCCTGACTGATCTCAGAATCAGATCATTCTAAAATCCTGGCACTGTAGCTTATACACACACAGATAGGGAGCTGGGATTGGAACTTTTTGGTCCCTTAAGCCTGGTCTACACTATGAGTTTATACCGAATTTAGCAGCGTTAAACCGAATTAACCCTGCACCCATCCACACAACGAAGCCCTTTATATCGATATAAAGGGCTCTTTAAACCGATTTCTGTACTCCTCCCCAACGAGGGGAGTAGCGTTGAAATCGGGATTGCCATGTCGGATTAGGGTTAGTGTGGCCGCAATTCGATGGTATTGGCCTCCAGGTGCTATCCCAGAGTGCACCATTGTGACCGCTCTGGACAGCAATCTGAACTCGGATGCACTGGCCAGGTAGACAGGAAAAGCCCCGCCAACTTTTGAATTTCATTTCCTGTTTGCCCAGCGTGGTGCGCCGATCAGCACAGGTGACCATGCAGTCCCAGAATCAAAAAAGAGCTCCAGCATGGACCATATGGGAGATACTGAATCTGATCTCTGTGTGGGACGATGAATCTGTTCTATCAGAACTCCGTTCCAAAAGACGAAATGCCAAAGCATTTGAAAAAATCTCCAAGATAGACAGAGGCCACAGCAGGGACTCAACACAGTGCTGCGTGACAAGCATAACGGAAAACCAAAGAATCAAATGGAGGCTCACGGAAGGAGGGAGGGGGGACTGAGGACTCTAGCTATCCCACAGTTCTCGCAATCTCCGAAAACCATTTGCATTCTTGGCTGAGCTCCCAATGTCTGAAGGGTCAAAAACATTTTCCCGGGTGTTTCAGGGTATATGTCGTCAATTTACACCCTTCCCCTCCCGGGGAGTCATTCCCATTTTTGTCCATGTGCCACCGGCCAACCTCCGTGAGGCCAGCCAGGAGCACCCATGACAGCAGCAGACGGTATAATAGGACTCGTAACTGTCATTACCAATTTCCAAAGCAGCAGACGGTGCAGTAGGCTGGTAACTATCTCTGCTACCTTGCAAAGGCAAGTGAATGCTGCTGTGTAGCGCTGCAGTACCGCATCTGTTAGCAACATCCAGTACACATACGGTGGCAGTGAAAAAAGGCTGAATGGGCTCCATGGTTGCCGTGCTATGGCATCTGCCAGGGCAATCCAGGGAAAAGGACACGAAATGATTGTCTGCCGTTGCTTTCACTGAGGGAGGATTGACTGATGACATTTACCCAGAATCACCCGTGACACTGTTTTTGCCCCATCACGCATTGTGATCTCAACCCAGAATTCCAATGAGCGGGGGAGACTGTGGGAACTATGGGATAGCTACCCACAGTGCAACGCTCCGGAGATCGACGCTAGCCTTGGTACATGGACGCACACTGTCGAATTAATGTGCTTAGTGTGGCCGCATGCACTTGACTTTAGACAATCTGTTTCCAAATACCAGTTTCAGTAAAATCGGAATAATCCCGTAGTGTAGACATACCCTTAGTTCCAAAACCTGTAACTAGCTAAGAAAGAGCTCTTTGAGTTTAATCAGTACAGCAAGCCAACCTCTGGCTTCCTGGAAGCCATCCATCACAAGGCTTATTGTTCACAAATGTAATACAGCCTGGTGCCTGCCCCAGTGGTACAGCCACACTGGAGGAGCTGCCTGAGCTGGGTACTGGCTCCTGGGAGTGGTGGCCCAGCGTGCTGCTGCTTCTGTTGCTGTGGTTCCTGGTAGAAGCCCTGCGGATATCTGCTTTGGATGCATGGATATAAATTTTGTATCTGTGCAGGGCTTTAGTGTTTGGTTGAGGCATGGGGACTTTGGCATGGGCTGGGACCTGGCCTGCCAGCATCACACCCCTTATGCCCTTTTACAGATGGTATCAAGAGGTCTCTGGATCACAGTAACAACTCTGGAACTATCCTGTGGGGCAACTAGAATCACAGATTATTAGGGTTGGAAGGGACCTCAGGAGATCATCTAGTCCAACCTGCTGCTTAAAGCAGGATCAAGCCCCAAACGGCCCACCTCAAGGGCTGAACTCACAGCTCTGGGTTTAGCAGGCTAATGCTCAAACCACTGAGCTATCCCTCCCCCCCAGGAAAGCTGAAGCAGGAGACTCGGAGTTCTATCCCTGCTACTGCTGCAAACACACACCTCAGGCTTGCCAAGAATCTCCATTCGCAGTGTAGGGTCTGATGCAGTCCCGGTCCATCTAAGAGAAGATAACAGTGATAACACCACCCAGTTCTTTACAACAAGTGCTAAAGAGAGACATCCCACCCTCCTGCCCACCTGTTCAGAGACCAAGGTGCTGCCGGTTACAGATGGGAATAAGTAAACTGCTGAGGGAGTCTTTTGTTTCCCTCTTTTTATTCCCTACTTTCCCTCCTCCTGTCTGACTCATTCTGTCCATCTGCCTTGCTCCCTAGGGCAGCTCCGAACTTTAGTTCCCAGCATAATAGGTTGGTGAAGGTGCTTTTCCCCGCCCCGACATAGGCCAGTAAAAGCCCCGGTGTAGGTGCAGTGATGCTGGCATGATGGCACCTTATACCAGGATGGCTTATTTTGGATCCCTCACTAGTCTAAGCCCTTTTATCCTGGGGAATAATTGCATCCAAATGAGGGGGGTTTGCCAGCTAGTCAGCTGGCAAAGAATAAGTGCAAGTTAGGCCTGGGTGTCTGTCTTTTCAAAACACAGAAACTGCTTCATCCCTGCTTCTTTCTTGCTTTGGTAACGCCCCATTCTGCTGATTTCCTCCCTGCTGCTCAGTACCTCTCTGCATTGCAATGGTAAGCAGAGGCCCCATGGTCCTAGTTCTGTACCGAGAGCTAGACCACACATGGGCCCCGCCCCAATGAGTGTACCCTGTAAGGAGGTGTGTAACATACAGAGGCCCGGGAAGAGGGAGGCAACAGCGCCCATAAAATGTTTCCATACAGAGAAGCCATCTGTGCCTCTCACCCCCTATAGCTGAGCCCTCCCCAGATCTGGCCCTGCCCACCCCCATCCACTAGGTCCATTTAACCCACTCCCCGCTCACAAGACATACAGGTGCAGCCCTCCCTCCCGCCCGCACTGTCCTTCAAGGAGGGAACCACAGGGGAACCTCACCCCACCCCATTTCTGCTTATGTGCAAATTGTGATGTGCAGGGGCTGCCAAGCAGGACCACACCCCTGATGCCTCGAGGCTCTTTGGCAGGAGGAATTGGCAGCCTACCCCCACCTCCACCCCTACAGCCACCTTGCTGCAGCAAAGAGCCTCCCAGGCCCCCTCCCTGGCTCCGCCAGCAGCAGCATTGAGCTCTGCCTGGCTGCTAACCAGCCCCATCAACATGGTTTGCTGGAGGCCAGGACTTGTCAAATACAGTTCTGGTGTCTGCATTGTAAAAAGGGTGTTGACAAACTTGGAGAAGGTACAGAAAAAGCCACATAAATTATCTGAGGGCTGGAGAAAAATGCCTTCCAGTGAGCAACTTAGAGAGCTCAAGCGGTTTAGCTAATCAAAAACATGATCAAGGAGTGACTTGATTACAGTGTCAAATTCTCGTCCCAAGGGGAAAACCCCAGGGTACTAACGGGCTCTCTCACCTAGCGGAGAGGCGCAGAACCAGGACAAATGACCGGAAGCTGAACAGTGGCAATACGGCACACATTTGTAACAGTGAGAGTGTGGTTAACCACTGCAACAAACGACTAAGGGAAGTAGTGGGCTCTCCACCTCCCGGCGTCCTCCAATCTGGGTGCCTTTTGCCGTAGGCATGTACAAGCTGCTGGGCTCAATACGGGTGAAATTTTCTGGCCTCTGATCTACAGAGGTCAGACTAGAATGATGAGCTAATAGTTCCTCTGGCCTTCATCTATAAAATCCCCTCAAACTGGGCTCCCTTTCCTCTCCCAAGGCTGTCCGGCAGCAGCACGGAGGTAATGCCTACAGAGCACACTGCCATAGCATGCCTGGTGGTACAACCCCTGTGCTGGCTCCTGGCATCTTGCCCTCTTCCACCCAGCAGAGTTATATTTGTTCCCCTGCAGGGTGGAGCCTCCATAGCTGCGAGGGATAAGATAGGGTTTGGTTTTTAAGGACCAGGGATATCTAGTTATTACATTAATTTTCTTGTCCTTGTAACTGGTCCCATCCCACGGGGTGTGACAGGCTTTATAAAGCTGGTGAAATGAAGTCGTTTGCAAAGGCTGCTGTGCTACAAGCAACAGTAAGTCCATACTAAAACGAAAGAGCTACACTAAAGGACAACCATCTGCGTTGAGCTTCATGTATGCCAGGAAGTGTGATTAACGCCGCCCTGACAGCTCCTCTTCTGTCTGCTGTCATCAGTCTGTATATGTTCCAAAGTCTGCCTGTGGCACTAAGAACAGATGTCTCTAGCCTGTGCAAACGCTTGCATGAAACTTCAAGATGATATTGTAACTTTCATACCCTAAGTGCAACAAAGGAAGGGCTCTTTGTAAAACCATTTTATAAATTCCCTTCCATGTGTTTTCATAATAATAAAAAATTCCCACATTGCAGGCCCCTTATACCAAACCAGACCAAGACTTAGGTTATTACTAGCAAATTGCGCAGACACCAACTTGACACAAAGATCTCTCTGCCCTAAGTTGCAGCATCCTCCCATTTCTTTGAGCTAATTTAGAGTTGGCTTCAGCAGAACTGGTTCTGCAGAAGTTGAAATGGGTCTGGCATATGGAAAGCAATATATTTCTTGGGCACAGCTTCAGCTACTCAGGAGTTTTCAGTTGGATCATTCTTTAGAAATTCCATTTGTGAGGGGCAGTTATTCCAGGAATAAAGGGGAGTGACAGATAGAAAAATGCCTTCCTAACAAGAGTTCCTACTGATAACCCTGTTTTCAGAGGCCTGAGTTTTTCTGCAACTGACTCAGACAATGTTGCAAGGATAAAACAGAGCACACAGGTCAGTCCTGAGCTGCTAAGAAGTGTCTGATTAGTATCCACTCAAAGAGTGAGGTGCTGTTTGGTACCACTGTGTTGTATCCCTCATAAATCACTACTGCAAGCATTCAGCAAATGAGTTTTGCTTGAATGAAGACTGTGCTCTTTACAAGTACTTTATTTGCACATAACCAGACATTATTGTTCATGGACAAGATTATTGGTTCATTATTTCCTATTTGCCATTCCTTTTTCTCCCCCTTCATTTCAGTCATGCAATCAGGGAAGCAGGAACAATACCATGTAGCAGCCATAGATGCTAAGCATATGTATTGATGCTTTGACACATTTGTGAAGAAACTAGTATAATATTATCCCCCGTTGGAAGATGGGAAAACTGAGGCACACATTAAAATGACGCCCAAGCTCATACAGCAAGCTAGTGGCACAGCCAGGATTAGAATCCAGCTGTCCTCTCCACTTACTTATTTCTAATTTACTATTGGGAATTGCACACCAAAGAGCAGTGAGTTAAGTGAGCTTTACCTTATCAGTATTTGCTGCAGAGCTTCTGTGTATATGTGACAATAGAAATCATGAATAAGCCCTGATGCGAAGCAAAGGCTAAATCCACTGGACTTTTTTTTCTTTTTTGCCAGCCATGTTCACACATCACCTATGCATGCCCACACAAAGGTATCTCCGTACCCTTTGAAACAGTCACATTCTGAAGGAAGAAACCTAATACAACTTGAATATAAATCTGAGGTAAAAGTTTAATGTCTGAAGTTTTAGCATTAGTCTGAGTGTATTTTGTTACCAAGCAAAACAATTAGCTCGAGCGTGTAATTGCTTATTGCTGCCAGTAGTTAATTAGTATCAAATTAGTGATGTGTGTTTAATGCTATGTATAGATCTAATTTCAAGCAGCAAGTCAAAGGACGGCACTAAACACAGTTCTTTGATGTAAGTGGAAACATTTATATTCCTAATATGCACTTCTGAGGTTTCTATTGACTGGCATTTGTTTATTCTCATGCTCAGATGAAACATTCTGGAAGTGGAGTTTTGGTGCTAAACTGCTCCCCCTATATTTGAGAGCTAGAGTTCCCTCCCAGTGCCAATCTGCTGCACCAGGAGACATATCAAGCCCCTTTCTCTCTGCGGTTCCACAGTGATGCTTGTTAGACTGGGTACCTTTGGGTCCTACCTAGAGTCCTCTCTTCCCTTTTTCCTCTGCGCCTCTCTCCCCAGGCCTGGCACTCTGGACTCAGATTGTGATGAGGGTATGGCTGTTGTCTAGGGCCGCAGAAGCTTGCCCCTCAGACAGCAGGGGGAAAAACAAACAGTCTGGAGCCCTGAAACCTCCTGGCGGGGGGACCAGTAGCACTTGGGGTGTGGTAGGGGAGCCTGGCCCCACCCTCTCCACTGGGTTCCAACACAGGGCCCTATGAAGCTGGAGAACTTCCCATCAGGGTCTCCGGTATCCACTTCTCCTAACTCCCCTGGGTCACTTCCCACCACTAAGTGCATCCTGGGCTGCCGGCAACTCAGCTTTCCCATCAGCCTCTGCAGTCAGCGAGTTGTCCACAGCATAGTCTGGGTCTACCGGATCTGCCACCTGGAGCGTCACAGGTACTTCTGCAGGGACACATCCTGCTCCCTCCACTGATCACCCCACCTGAGCTGGGCTGCCTCCTTTTATCTGGCTCTTCCACCTGGAGCATGCGCAGCAGGGGAAGGTGGGTGTGGACTCCTGGGCTCACAGTGATTGGTCTGCCCCCGCCGGCCCAGTGCGGAGTCAGTATGCCCCGTCTCACTCCCAGCAAAGGGCTCTTCTCTTATGAAAAGACATTAGCAGTATGTTCAGCTTGACCAGTTCAAAACAGAGAATAAGAACTGTAGTAATTTGCTACAGCCAGATAAATTAAGAAGGTCGATATCTCCATTTCTTCTCATTGTTTCCACCCATACACATCGTCTGTCTTCTCTGGCATGAGCTTCAGAGAAGAAACCCACATCCAAACCTTCATCTTTGGGTACGTCACGGAGGGCCAGGTCCTCAGAGGTATGTGAGCACCTCGCTGTCAAAATCCTTCACAAGCTATGGGGGTGGTATCAGTATTCTAAAACCAGAGCACCATATCTTCACTAACCTTCCCTGCAGCCTCAGATATTGAGCAGGAATGGTAACAGAATAGAACTCTGCAGTACAGCACATGAGAACCTTCATTACAGACAAGTTATCACTCAGCATAACTCTCTGGCACGTTCCAGAAAGTGAGACAGACAGCCCAAAGCAACTCCAGCATTGCTTGTTAGGGACTGCAGGTATATCACTAAAACCTCCTGGTGATAAAGGCAACTAACAGACTTAGAGGTTTCAGCATGGACACCATTTTTTATCCATCATCAGCTGTCAGTTTCTTTATATACCCCATTCCCGAATGGAAACTGACTAGGGTAAAGGAGATTAGCTAAGAATCCTAGATATTGTCAGAATTGCATTGTCACACCTTTCCTAAAAAGGTTGGAAACAGGCCTGTAACTGAGAGAGACCTCTATTCAAGAAGGCTTTTCTTGAGACACAAACAATTGTCTCTTAAGATGGAGGGAGTGTCAGACCCTGAACCATTCAAGTTGGGTGAGGTAATATCTTTTATTGGATCAACTTCTGTTGGTGAGAGACAAGCTTTCGAGCCACACAGAGCTCTTCTTCAGGTCTAGGAAAGGTACTCGCAGTGTCATGGCAAAATACAAGGTGGAACAGGTTGTTTAGCATAAGTAGTTAGCCCATATTGTAAGGCACCACTCAAGGTAGAATGGCCCATTAACACCTCTGCAGTCATAGGACTACAGAAGTTGGTCCAATAAGAACATAAGAACGGCCATACTGGGTCAGACCAAAGATCCACCAAGCCCAGTATCCTGTCCTCTGACAGTAGCCAATGGCAGGTGCCCCACAGGGAATGAACAGACAGGTTATCATCAAGTGATCCATGCCCTGTCACCCAATCCCAGCTTCTGGCAAACAGAGACACCATTCCTGCCCATCCTGGCTAATAGCCATTGATGGACCTATCTTCCATGAATCTAGCTCCCTTTTGAACCCCTTATAGTATTGGCCTTCACAACATCCTCTGGCAAGCAGTTCCAGAGGTTAACAGTGTGTTGCATGAAAAAATACTTTCTTGTGTTTGATTAAACCTGCTACCTCTTAATTTCATTTGGTGGCCCCTTGTTGTATTATGAGAAGGAGTAAATAACACTTCCTTATTTACTTTCCCAATACTACTCATGATTTTATAGACCTCTATCATATCCCCCCTTAGTCATCTCTTTTCCAATTTGAAAAGTCCCAGTCTTATTAATCTCTCCTCATACAGAAGCTGTTCCATGCTCCTAATCATTTTTGTTGCCTTTTTCTGAACCTTTTCCAATTCCAGTATATCTTTTTTGAGATGGGACGACCACATCTGAACACACTATTGAAGGTGTGGGCGTACCATGGATTTAGATAGAGGCAATATGATATTTTCTGTCTTATTATCGATCCCTTTCTTGATGATTCCCAACATTCTGTTTGCTTTTTTGACGGCCGCTGCACATTGAGTGGATGATTTCAGAGAACTATCCACAATGACTCCAAGATCTCTTTCTTGAGTGGTAACAGCTAATTTAGACCACAACATTGTATATGAATAGTTAGGATTATGTTTTCCAATGTGCATTACTTTGCATTTATCAACATTAAATTGCATCTGCCATTTTGTTGCCCAGTCACCCAGTTTTGTGAGACCCTTTTGTAGCTCTTCGCAGTCTTCCTTGGAACTTAACTATCTTAAGTAGTTTTGTATCATCTGCACATTTTGCCACCTCACTGTTTACCCCTTTTTCCTGATGGTTTATGAATATGTTAAATAGGACTGGGCCCAGTACAGATCCCTGGGGCACACCACTATTTACCTCTCTCCATTCTGAAAACTGACCATTTATTCCTACGCTTTGTTTCCTATCTTTTTATCAGTTACCAGTCCATGAGAGAACCTTTCCTCTGAATTCCATGACAGCTTATTTTGCTTAAGAGCCTTTGGTGAGGGACCTTGTCAAAGGTTTTCAGAAAATCTAAATACACTATATCCACTGATGGGATGTTAGATGGGATGGGATCTGAGTTACTGCAGAGAATTCTTTCCTGGGTGCTGGCTGGTGAGTCTTGCCCACATGCTCGGGGTTTAACTGATCACCATATTTGGGGTCGGGAAGGAATTTTCCTCCAGGGCAGATTGGCAGAGGCCTTGGAGGTTTTTCGCCTTCCTCTGCAGCATGGGGCATGGGTCACTTGCTGGAGGATTCTCTGCAGCTTGAGGTCTTCAAACCGCAATTTGGGGACTTCAATAACTCCGACATAGGCTAGGGGGTTGTTATAGAAGTGGATGGGTGAGATTCTGTGGCCTACGTTGTGCAGGAGGTTAGACTAGATGATCATAATGGTCCCTTCTGACCTTAAAGTCTATGAGTCTGAGTCTATGGGTAAATCGGACTATTAAACTATTTTTTTAAAATATTTTATAAAACAAATAAAATAATATAAAAAAATCGGTGGTGGTGCCCACACTAGACAACAAATCGATGTGGTGTCGCATGAGCGTTGCACTGTGGTAGGCTGCTGGCGAGCTCTGGGTTCCTATCCTGTGGTCCCCATCCCCCCCATGTTCGGGTTGCCCATTTGAGACCGCCCGGTGCCTGATGTGGCGGTGATTGATGGGGCAAAAATCATTTATCCTCCTGACCCAGCCTCTCCTCCCTCCCCCCCCTCCCTCTGCTGTTTCGCTTGGTGAACCTTGCTTTTTTTTTTTTTTGCAGCAGCCGCACAGCCTGCATAGCGCAGCAAGCATGGGACTGATGTTCTAAAATACCGCAATCGTCGCTGACGAACACCTCACTTGCTGTATATGAACCAGGAGGACCAGGAGGCCCGAGCGGGGCGCGCCGAGGGCGAGATGCAGCGGAGGACACATGATCTCAAACCGCTGGCCCTGCGCTTCAAACCCGACCCCCCCTGATTGGAGATCTGAGATCCTGTGGGCAGATTTGGGGATTTTGGGCAATGACTGACTGCTGGGGGGCCGGTTGTTGTGGTGGGACTGGTTGCCAGTGTGGTGTGTGCTTTCGCTGGGCGGCGCGGGGCACTTTCATGGATTTTTGTGGGTCTTTTTGACCCTGCCCTGAAACGCCACCCTGCCCTGAAACGCCCAGCCCATAAGATGAGAGCAGCCGCAGTGGTAGTAGAGTGGCGCAGTGCCTGCAGGGAGCCGCAACGCCAGACAGGAATGGTGTTGGGGAATCAATTCAATTTTGGAAAATCTGTGATGGGTGGGCTGTGCAACTCACTAGCTGCTGCTCACAAGGTTGCTGCTGCTACAAACGCAGGCCATAGGATGAGTGGATGGCATTGGATTCCCCCTAACTGTGGGGCGATAGATGGAGATGATATCCCTATCTTGCACATGGCAGCACCAGGGCACAGGCACACAAACCGTAAACCGGCAATGTAAACTGGGTGCTGCACTGGTGGATCACAACTGAGGGTGGACAAACATCAACGTGATGGCCAGGGCCAGGAAGGGGAGGGTTGGGGCTTCTTTCTAACTACACTCTGTTTTTAAACGCTGCAGAGGGACTTACTCAGACCAGAAAATACAGTTGGGGGATGTTGAATGCCTTGTGTTATTATTGGGGGACCCAGCCTCCCCCTTTGATCATGGCTCTCATGAAGCATACACAGCAGCCCAGGCAGGTGGTCAGGATTCAATTACAGGCAGAGCAAGTGCAGAATGGTGGGTGGGTGTGTGGCATTTTGTTTAAAAAGGCGCTCGGCGGCACATACATTACTCGCTCTCCTCTCAGCCAAGCCAATGTCCCCTATGTTATTGCTGCTTGCTGTATTCTCCATAATCTCCAGCCAGCACATCAGAGAAGCAGAGGCAGATCAGATGAAGCACCAGAAGACTGTTGTTGTGTTTGTTGATGATTGCCCAACCCCCCCTTGATTGACTCAGTCCCTGTGAGACCCTCCCCTCCCACAGCTTACTCCCTCCCCTTAAGCAACTTATCCTCTTATATTAAAAACTCTTACTTATTATATAAATTATATAAAAATTTAAAAAAAAAAGGGGTGTGCTTAGAGAGGAGGAGAGGAGGAGGAGAAAGAGAAAAAAAAAAAGGAGAGGGAAAATTCTGGGAGGGGGTGGGCTAAAAATGAACGGTGGACGGGCGGCTTCTGGCTGGGCTGTCCACGGGGTGTGGTGGGGGAGGGGTGTGCGGAGGGGGAGGGTGGTTATACTGGGGAGGAGGGCAGCGGCACAGGGTGATCTGTGGGTCTGTGGGTGGTCTCCAAGTACAAGAGCTGCAGCATGTCAGTGCAGACCCAGCAGCCCCAGAGTTGCAGCATGCGCCCCGCTCGATGTCAGCCGCGCTGATTTTTTTTCCCCGCCTGTCTTCCTGTCGCCGCCTCTCTCTCTCTTGTGTCCCTCCTGTCCTTTCCTCACGCGCCCTTCCTGTAATTTGAAAACCACGTCCTTCCACTCATTCAGATGAGCTCTTTCATAAATATTTAGACATTTTACAGAACACACATTACTGGAACAACTGTTCACAGTCTTCACATTCACCTCACCTGTGATTTATGATTTCCCTTTTCATTTTTTCATTTCAATAGTGATCGCTCAGCCGCTGCAGCTCTGACACATCAGATCACACACACACAGGCATCAGCAGGCATCAGAATTCAGCTGCCATGCGGCCCTCTGTCTCTCACCCTACCCCCCCCCCCGCCATGCAACGCATGGCTACTAGCTCGCTAGCTCCAACAAACCCCAACTCCCCCCCCCACCCCACCCAGAAGAAAAAGATCAAATCATTCCTCCTCTCTCCCTCCTCCCAGCCGCAGGAAAGTGTCTTTCTTTTTTAAGCTGCTGCAAACCAAAAAAAAAAAAAAATGGCCACCCCTTACTTAAAATTTTTTTTTTTTAACATTATTATCCTCGATATCACTTTTTGCTGAGGATAACACAGAACAAGATATGGATGCTTCTTGAATGCCAGCAGTCCGGGACCATACGCCGCTGATGCTTTGCCACGCAATGATACCTGATTACTTGCTACATGCCCCTGGGCAAATCAATCATTAAAAAAGGCTTAAAAAAAAAAACACTGTTATTTTTGCAGTTGGTACACTAGAGCTCCCTTCCAGCTCATTTCTCATTCTCTGTTGCTTTTGAGGGCTGGGGGCAGGGTAAGTCGTCAGGGGTGATAAAAAGCTCCTGCTGCTGGGGTTCACGGAGTGCTGTGTGCTGCTCCTGCGAGTCTTCCTCTTCTCTTTCTCTTTCATCTCCCGTCTGCATAATCCTCAGACATCTCCCCATATATAGTGATCAGATCCATCCCCTCCTGTCTCGGTGGGCTGGGGCTTTTTTTTCTTTTCATTGTTAACTGTGTAACTGTGCTGTGCTGTGTCACGTGTGGTCATGTGTGATGATGCTCTCTCCACACTGTCAAGAAAGAAAATGAATTTCAAAAGGTTTGGGGGGGCTTCTGTCTACCTGGCCAGTGCATCCGAAATGAGAGCTGTGTCGGTCAGTGGTGGTGTGTGGGATAGCTGGGGAGGCCAATACCGCCGTTGCGGCCACACTAACCTATTTATTCCGATAATACACCGATATTAGCGCTCTCTCTCTCGGCCGGGCAGCAGAAAAAAACCGAAAAGAGCCCATTAAATCGATATAAGGTGCCTCCTAGTGTGGACGGTTGTGGCGTTAAATCGGTTTTACGCTCCTAAAACCGATTTAAACGCCTAGTGTAGACCAGGCCTATGAATGCCCTTTGTCTACATGCTTATTGACTCCCTCAAAGAATTCTAGTAGATTGGTGAGGCATGATTTCCCTTTACAAAAACCATATCGAGTATTTCCCATCAAATTATGTTCATCTATGTGTCTGACAATTTTGTTCTTTACAATAGTTTCAACCAATTTGCCCGATAAAAGATATTACTTCATCCACCTAGCTTGTTTAATATCCTGAGACCAACATGGCCACAACTATACTGCATACATGTATTAATATGTCCACCCAAGGTGGTGAGAACAAACAGCTACTGCCTGCTGATTTCCTCAATGCCGATTGAATTCTGCATTGCTTTAAGATAGTTACCTGCAGAACAGCAGCCTTGTAAAGCAAGTCATAATTAAAGATTTTAGTCTAAAAATATAAAGGACAATGTTTAAATAGTGCTATAACTTAATAAGACTGACTCCAACTTTTGCTTTCTATTCCACAGAAGAAACTCTGTAGATTCACCCTGGATTATTTCAAGAGTTGTCAAAAACCTAGCCTACTTAGAGGTAGCCTGCCTTGCATTCTGCAGAATCAGACCTTTCGTTTAGAAGTAAGTTTCTAACCTCCATGGCAGTAAAGAAAGCAGTCCGAGTGTATTGGTGCAGCTGTCTTCCCAAGTCTGTTTTGCTGAAGAGAACATGGGCTCAATCTGACCCTTTTGTTGTACGGAATACTAGTATGCTTGTTTAAAAATTGCCATACTGTATAATTAAGCTCTACTATTATGACTTGCTGACAGACCTGTCAGTCAGTAATTATTTTAACTCAGAGCATAGTTTAGCTGTGACACATACAATGATCACAGTTAATTTAGCACTAGTTTGTTTTAGGAATGATGAATTGTAAATGGGTTTGTAACTGGAGTTGACAGATTCCCTCCCCTCCTCTCCTCTCTTCTCCCCCACCCCTCCAACCCCAAACACTGCTTTCCAAATAAGTCACTTGAGGCATTATGATCTGTTAGGTAAAGCCTGACCTGACTCACATTTCTCACACTAAGATGAAATAACTTCGTATGTGGAAGTTTTGTTGTATCTGTCTCTTCATGGGAACCAGTAGGTCTGTGACACCACACATTGCACTATTGTACAGAAGTCTTAGCATTTGTTAACACAGTGATAGCTGAGTGTCTTCCAATACTTAAAAAAGGAAATAACTGACTTTCACTCACCTATTTAAATAAAGGCATCTGCTCCTGTATTCTGGGTGCACACGTTTTTTTTTTTTAATTTAAATACGGCAGGTCAGGAAAACAAATATTGAGAACCGAAAAAACCCTTTACCTGTTTCTAGCCAACAACAACCAACCTCCTTTACCTCCGCAATTGAAAAATGCTGTCAGACATTTCACCGCGAAATGATTAAACCGATTAATAGGCATGGTGTGCTACTTTAAAGTTTCATATCCCAATTGGGGGGGAGGGCGGAGCTCCAGAGTCAGTTTATATGCAGGGAGACATGTTTGCATCTGCAGAGGTAGTTATACCTTGATGCTAATGGGTGGGGATAAACAGGAAATTAATATATATTAGCTACAGCAGCTTGTGGCTAAGGTTAATGGCTCACCTTTACCTAGCATTAGGCACAATTATGCGGGTCATCACATGACTCTTAAATCCATGATGCTTTTCCAAACATATGGTTGTTTGCACTGGCTAAGCCAGCGTGGGATGCCTAGGTTCAAAAAAAGGTCAGAGAGGTACAAATAATCACTTTTCCTAGCTACACAAAACCTCTTCCCCAACAAAATTGTAGCATAGTAAGTTGTCAGTTCATTCACTATGAAGAATTTAAAGACAAGGGGGGAAAACAGGGCAGTAATATACATACCCAAGACGGGGAACAAGCCAATCAATCTCTACTAGTGATTTTCTCAGCTTTCCCCTTGAAGTTGGACAGCATCTCTGGAGGGCCAGGGGTGAGGGGTTGCAGAGGGGCTGTTTCTAAAGCTCTATCAGTTGATGCATTCCTAATACATACCGTGACCTGCCCCTGTACTGTGCACCAATCTGCCTCAGAAAGATGGGTGCTCTTGAGTAGAATGGAGTACAGACTAGCTGCCGTCAGCTGGAAATTCTGCAGCAGCTTCAGATTAAGTGTCAAAATCTTGAATTTTATTAACTTTGCAAATATTAGTACTATACCTTCTGCCACTTTATTCATTTCAGTGTTCTGTTGTCCTTAATTTTCAGTGCTCTACAGGAGATTCTAATAATATTAATTGCATTATAAGAACTGATATAGGAAAATGGGCATTTAAGCAGTTGGGGAGGGGACAGGAAGACATGGGAGGAAGAGTTTGTGGTTGTACAATAAGCACATGGCCTAGATGTTTCTGCTGAAAGTGATCAGCAGTGAAAGAGTTAACACTGCCACTACAGCTGTCATCATTCAGCTTTAGAGTTAACAGGCCCTAGAGATGAGGGGGGTGATTCACATCAGAGCTATTATTTCAGACTTTGGAAGACAATCCATCGATTTACATTCACACAGTCTCTCTGTAACCTTAAGAGCTAGAAACGTAGTGGGTTTTTTTTAAATAAGAGATTAGATTCTGGAGCAAGGTGTAAATTCCGCAGACGATCCCATGTTATCAGGACATAGGGTATTCTGCGTACACTTACAAACACCATTTGCTTAAAGATCGCCAAGAAACAGAATTAACTAGGTATTATCCATCAGTATTAACACAGTATTATCCATCAGCAACACCTGAATAACCTGAGGTACAGAGTGGTTTAGTGACTTGCTGTAGGTCACACAGCATGGCAGTGTTAGAATGGAAAAGAATCTATGTTTTGACTCTCCTCCTGTCCTATTCAGCCGCTAGGGAACAGCTTCTAATGCTGCTCTGTGCTTCTGCATCCAACATTATTCATTTCATTTTGACATCTCTGGCTTCTTCCCCTTTAGCGTTGCAAATGAACTTGAACATCAGAAATGCTTTAGCCTAATTCTATACTCCAAAAGAGCAACAAAAATTATTAGGGGTACAGAACAGCTTCTGTATGAAGAGAGATTAATAAGACTGCAACTTTTCAGCTTGGAAAAGAGATGGCTAAGGGGAGATATGATTGAGGTCTATAAAGTCATGACTGGTGTAGAGAAAGTAGACAAAGAAGTGTTGTTTACTACTTCTCATAACACAAGAACTAGGGGTCACCAAATGAAATTAATAGGCAACAGGTTTAAAACAAATAAAAGGAAGTATTTCTTCACACAATGCACAGTCAACCTGTGGAACTCCTTGCCAGAGGATGTTGTGAAGGCCAAGACTATAACAGGGTTCAAAAAAGAACTAGGTAAATTCATGGAGGATAGGTCCATCAATGGCTATTAGCCAGGATGGGAAGGAACGGTGTCCCTAGCCTCTGTTTGCCAGAAGCTGGGAATGAGCGACAGGAGATGGGTCACTTGATGATTGCCTGTTCTGTTCATTCCCTCTGGGGCACCTGGCACTGGCCACTATCAGAAGACAGGATACTGGGCTAGATGGACCCTTGATCTAACCCAGTATGGCCGTTCTTATATCCCTCGCTCAGCCACGTCTCCCATTGTGGGGAGAATCTTCAGAAGCTAATCCAGACATGGATGCAGGATTCCTACTGGACTGAAACATGCGAGCCAGGCCTGGCAGAATGCAAGGGGGCAGGAGAGAGACAAGGTCATGGAAGAGGCAATGGCAGCTCCCTTGCCTGCTGCCACATTCTCTGGGATCCCACTTCCCACTCCACTGGGGATCTGCGAGAACGGACCTTTGTCAAAGTTTGGGGGTGGAACCAAAGAGCGAAGGAGAAAAGCCGGAGAGCTAACATTGCTCCACGCAGCATGACCCCGGCACTTACTGCAGTCATGGAAGGAGGCACGCACGCACAGCTTTGGGAAAAGACAAGGGAGCCCGCTGTGGCACAGAGTCTGCCTAGGTGACATGGCCTAAGGGGGACCCACTTAAACTCAGGGAATATTACTGAATAATTGTATAGCACTATCCCAGTACTAGAAATCTACAAGGAGGTCTGCTTATCTATTGACCTCCCAGAATGGAGGCCTTCACAGCAGAAGGGATACGGCACACTATACACTGTGCTGTACTGGAGACTTCACATTTGGTTTCCTATTTTTAATTCTCTCCCTTTATTTAAAGGAGGAGATTCAGACTTGAAGCCTTTGGTTATTGCCTTTGTATGGAAAATCTTGACATCTGGATAGGAGCTTTTTGACATTCCCCCAAAATGAGCTCTAGCCACGCCTCCTCCTCACCTGTGGTTAGCCATAATGTAACATAATTGCATTGCACGGGCTACAGCTAAAGTCCAATCAACTCTCATTATGGGGTGGTTGTTCACAGAAGACCGACATGGTGGCTCCATTGCCTAGCATTAGCAGCTTGGTTGATTTCAATGGCGTGAGAATGGAAAGGTGGTGTGTGGAAGTGCAGCAGCATTATTAATGGTCTTATGAGAGCTTCTAAAAAGCATGAGTCTGTCACTGCTTTTACAAGAGGTCAATCTTGTTCATAGTCCTCTTTCATATTTATTCAAGTGATCCATGCTGAAGGTGTTTGGGAGCACTCATAGACTATCAGGGTTGGAAGGGACCTCAGGAGGTCATCTAGTCCAACCCCCTGCTCAAAGCAGGACCAATCCCCAGCCAGATTTTTGCCCCATATCTCTAAATGGCCCCTTTAAGGGTTGAACTCACAATGCTGGGTTTAGCAGGCCAATGCTCAAACCACTGAGTTATCCCTCCCCCTTTAGCTGTGGTGTAACTTTTTTAAAATGCTGCCTAGACTAGACTTAGCAAATGTCCACCCTTGTTCAACCCTTATCCCAGGAGAGAGTCATCTCAGACATGTTCGTGCTAAGTTGTTAAACGTGTATATTCCAGATATCACCAAAGTAGACACTTACAAGTAGTATCATTTTGCCATGTGGACAGTGGAGTTGGCTTGTGATATTTAACTACCTTGGATGGGATTTGTGTATGCCCCAGAGAAGAGGTATGTTGTGACGGTTAAGTCTCCAGGGATTTACTCCACAGTGGGGAAGAAGTTCCTCACTCCATAGGGCTGCCATACTGCATCAGATCAGTGATCCAGCTAATCAAGCATCCCACCTCCAACATTGGCTAATACCAGCTGTTTCAGAGGAAGATGCAAGAAACCTCTTCTGGATGAAGCTATGGAATAACCTGTCGAAGGGAAATTTCTTCCCAACCTCCCATAGTTAGAGGTAAGGATTCATGTAAACACTCAGAACAAGTTTATCCTCTCAAAGAGGAGAGGATACAAGTTAATAAAGTACAGGAAGGAATTGAAGAGAAACAATCAAATGAAAAAGAGTCCCTTTCAGTTACATCACACAAAGGCAGACAACTAAATATTGACCAAATTTTATAAGTGCTGGTATACAAGTGCTAGAAGTCTAAATACTAAGATGGTGAGCTTGAATGCCTGGCATTAAATGAGGATGTTGATATAATAGGCATCACAGAAACTTGGTGGAAGGATAATAATCAATGGGACACAATAATACCAGAGTACAAAATATATAGGAGTGACAGACTAGGTCGTACTGGTGGGAGAGTGGAACTTTATGGGAAAGAGCGCATAGAGTCAAATATAGTAAAAATCGTAAATGAATCAAACTATACCATAGAATCTCTATGGATAGAAATGCCATGCTTGAATAACAAGAGCAGTAGAAATATACTACTGACCACCTGACCAGGATGGTGATGATCGTGAACTGCGCAGGGACATCGGAGATACTACAAAAATAGAAAAAACTCAATAATAATGGGGGATTTCAACTATCCCCATATTGGCTGGGTACCTGCCACCTCAGGATGTAGAGATAAAGTTTCTAGACACCATTAATGACTGCTTCTTTGAGCAGCTGGTCCTGGATCCCACAAAGAGGGAGGCAGCTCTTGATTTAGTCCTAAGTGGAGCACAGGATCTGGTCCAAGAGGTGAATATAGCTCAACCGCTTGGTAGTAGTGACCATGATATAATTAAAATTCAACATCCTTGTGGGGAGGAAATACCAAAGAAGCCCACCACAGAAGCATTTAACTTCAAAAAAGAACTACACAAAAATGAGGAAGCTAGTTAAATGGAAATTAAAAGGAACAGTCACAAGAGTGAAATGTCTGAAAGCTGCTTGGAAACTTTTTAAAAACACCATAATAGAGGCTCAAATTAAATGTATACCTCAAACAGAAGATAGTAAGAGGACCATAAAAATGCCACCATTGCTAAATAGAGTAAAGGAGGCAGTTAGAGGCAAAAAGGCATCCTTTACAAATTGGAAGTCAAATCCTACTGAGGAAAATAGAAAGGAGCATAAATTCTGGCAAATCAAATGTAAAAGTACAATTAGGCAGGCCAAAAAAGAATTTGAAGAGCAACTAACGGAAGACTCAAACTAATAGCAAAAGAAGTTTTAAGTGCATCACAAGCCTGTCAAACAATCAGTGGGACCACTGGACAATCAAGGTGGTAAAGGAGCACTCAAGGAAGACAAGGCCATTGCAGAGGAGCTAAATGAATTATTTGCCTCTGTCTTAACTGCAGAGGACGTAAGGGAAATTCCCACACCTGAGCCATTCTTTTGAGGTGACAAATCTGAGGAACTGTCCCAGATAGAGGTGTCAGTAAAGACGGTTTTGAAACAAATTGATAAATTAAAAACAGTAATAAGTCACCAGGACCAGATAGTATTAACCGTGAGTTCTGAAGGAACTCAAATGTGAAATTGAAGAACTACTAACTGTGGTATGTAACCTATCACTTAAATCAGTCGCTGTATCACATGATTAGAGGATGGCTAATGTAAAACCAATTATTTTTTTTAAAAGCTCCAGAGGCAGTCCTGGCAATTACAGACTGGTAACCCTAATTTCAGTACCAGACAAATTGGTTGAAACCATGGTAAAGAACAGAATTATCAGACACATACATGAACACAGTTTGCTGGGGAAGAGTCAACACGGCTTTTGTAAAGGGAAATCATGCCTCACCGATCTATTATAATTCTTTAAGCGGGGGTCAACAAACATGTGGACAATGGTGATCCAGTGGATATAGGGTATTTGGACTTTCAGAAGGCCTTTGACATGGTCCCTCACCAAAGGATCTTAAGCAAAGTAAGCAGCCATAGAATAAAAGGAAAGGTCCTAACTGGTTAAAGGACAGGAAACAAAGGGTAGGAATAAATTGTAATTTTTCACAATGGAGAGAAGTAAATAGTGGTGTCCCCCAGAGATCTGTACTGAGACCAGCGCTGTTCAACATATTCATAAATGATCTGGAAAACAACAAAGCAGAAATGTTGCTTGTCTGCCGCTGTAGCAGACTTTTATGGATCAGTAACTGGTTAAAAGACAGGAAACAAAGGGTAGGACTAAATGGTCAGTTTTCACAATGGAGAAAGGTAAATGGCCATGTTCCCCAAGGATCTGTATTAGGACCAGTGCTGTTCAATATATTCATATGTGATCTGGAACGAGGGGCAAACAGTGAGGTGACAAAGTTTGTAGAGAATACAAAATTACTCAAGATTGTAGTCTGCTTTGGAATTAACTAAGCGTTACAAAAGGGTCTTACAATGTGACTGGGCAACAAAATGGCAGATGAAATTCAGTGTTGATAAATGCAAAGTGATGCACATTGGAAAAAAGTAATCCCAACTATCCCCTACAAAATTAAGGGGGTCTAAATTAGCTGTTACCACTCAAAAAAGATCTTGGAGTCACCGTGGATAGTTCTCTGAAGACATCCATGCAATGTGCAGCGGCAGTCGAAAAGGCGAACAGTGTTAGGAACCGTTAGGAAAGGGATAGATAAGACAGTGTGCTGACGAAGAGAAACTGACAAGCAGCACAGCAGGGGTTAAGCAGAGCCTTTGGGCCCAGCTAGCCCCGCCCTGTTATGCCTAAAGCCAGTGCCTGGTCTGGAGCAGGGAGAAAAGGAGGGGATCTGGCTCAGTGCGGGGCTGACTGGCCAAGAGGCAGGAGCTACCAGAAGGGAAGGATCATGAACCTGCTAGCCAAGGCAGCCACCTGGGAGTGAGCAGTGTCGCCCCAGCCAAGGGAGACTGTGGAGGAGACCTAGGAGCCTCCGGCATCTGAGGTAACTGAGTGAGTGAAGCTCAGAGACATTGTGGGGCTTGGCCTCGCCAACTTGTGGATGCCCTGCCCGAAGGAGCCTGGGAGCCACCCAGATCCATGACCGGGTGCTATGGGAAGCAAGCTGCCAAGCAGATTGGACTAGAGGGCCATGCCCCAAACTGAACAGACGCTGGTAGGAAGTAGCCCAGGGCTGCGGATTTAGACCCCCTGCTGAGAAGTTCTCCCCACCCCCTTTCAGAGGTTGACATACACAGGGCCCTGGGTTGGGAGCCAGTAGACAGGGAGGGCCTGGGTCCCCCTACCCTTCTAGATTTAGAGACTGAGGCTCCTCAACCAAGCAGGGGGCTGAGAGCCCCATGCTCTAATCACTAGGCTCCTGGCTCTCTAAGCCACTTGTTGCAGACAGTAAACATCATAATACCACTGTATAAATATGTGGTATACCCACACCTGTGTGCAGTTCTGGTCACTCCATCTCAAAAAAGATATATGAGAATTGGAAAAGGTACAGAGAAGGACAACAACAATGATGATATGGAACAGCTTCCAAATGAGGAGAGATTAAGAACACCGGGACTATTCAGCTTGGAAAAGAAACAATGAAGGAGCGATATGATAGAGCAGGGGTAGGCAACCTACGGCATGCGTGCCGACAAGCTGATTTTCAGTGGCACTCACACTGCCCGGGTCCTGGCCACTGGTCCGGGGGCTCTGCATTTTAATTTAATTTTAAATGAAGCTTCTTAAATATTTTAAAAACCTTATTTACTTTACATACAACAATAGTTTAGTTCTATATTATAGACTTCTAGAAAGAGACCTTCTAAAAACGTTAAAATGTATGACTGGCACGCGAAACCTTAAATAAGAGTGAATAAATGAAGACTCGGCACACCACTTCTGAAAGGTTGCTGATCCCTGTGATAGAGGTTTATAAAATCATGACTGGTGTGGAGAAAAAGTTTATTTACCCCTTCACATAACACAAGAACCGGGGGTCACCCAATGAAATTAATAGGTAACAGGTTTAAAACAAATGTAAGAAAGTACTTCTTCACACAATGCACAGTCAACCTGTGGACTCATTGGCAGGGGATATTGTGAAGGCCAAAAGTATAACTGGGTTAAAAAAACAATTAGAGGAAGGCCTTCTCCAGCAGACCCAGGAGCCAGGGGTGTCACTAGGGTGGAGAATGCAAGCTTGGAGAGGCAAGGTAAGAAGTAGTCCAGAGGAGAGGCAGAAAGCTGGGGGTAGTATGGACCTTGGCTGCTGGAGATAGGGCCCCTGGACTGGAACCCAGAGTAGAGAGTGGGCCTGGATGCCCCTAACTCTGAACGAATGGCACATCTGGGCAGTGATCTTCACGACTGTCCGGGACCATTCATCCCTGTCATAGAGTGAGTGACTTAGCCAGGGCGGTGGACTTAAGGATTGCCTGGGACACTTTGATAGAAGCCTGGAAGGGGAGGGCTATGGTGACTTGGCCAGAGGGCTAAGCCAAGAAGATGAGGCACTACAGCTCCTGAGGAGCAAGATGATGGGCCGAAAAACTGCAAGAAGAGGACATCAGGCTGAAAGAGCTAGTCCCCGGAGCAGCCAGGAGGAGGCATCCCTAGTGGTGAGTAGTGAACCCTGTGACAATCAGACCTTGACAGCTTGAGAGGGGCTGCTAGCATTCCTTTCAGACAACAGGGAGTGGAGGGGAAGTCGTCTTCCCTGTTAAAGAGAGAACCCCAGGTATATACCTAGCAATCCATGACCCACCCCTAGAGCAGGCATTAAATAGTCTGACTTTTGGGGAAAGTGGCATTTTTTGGTGTCATAATTTAACAAGCATCTCACTGAAAGTACCCTGTACTATGAAACATATCCACTTTGTTCAACATGCAATGCACCTGAAAAGTCATAGAATCAGAGAATCATAGAATATCGGGGTTGTAACAGACCTCAGGAGATCATCTAGTCCAACCCCCTGCTCAAAGTAGGACCAACCCCAACTAAATCATCCCAGCCAGGGCTTTGTCAAGATAGGCCTTAAAAACCTCTCAGGATGGAGATTCCACCACCTCTCTAGGTAACCCATTCCAGTGCTTCACCACCCTCCTACTGAAACAGTTTTTCCTAATATCCAACCTAGACCTCCCCAACTGCAACTTGAGACCATTGCTTCTTGTTCTGTCATTGGCCACCACTGAGAACAGCCGAGCTCCATCCTCTTTGAAACCCCCTTCAGGTAGTTGAAGGCTGCTATCAAATACCCCCTCATTCTTCTCTTCTGCAAACTAAACAATCCCAGTTCCCTCAGCCTCTCCTCATAAGTCATATGCCTCAGCTCCCTAATCATTTTGTTGCCCTCTGCTGGACTCTCTCCAATTTGTCCACATCCTTTCGGGGGGGGGGGGCAAAACTAGATGCAATACTCCAGCTGTGGCCTCACCAATGCCGAATAGAGGGGAATAATCACTTCCTCAATCTGCTGGCAATGCCCCTACTTATACAGCCCAAAATGCCGTTAGCCTTCTTGGCAACAAGGGCACACTGTTGACTCATATCCAGCTTCTTGTCCACTGTAATCCCCAGGTCCTTTTCTGCAGAACTGCCGCTTAGTCAGTCAGTCCCCAGCCTGTAGCAGTGCATGGGATTCTTCCATCCTCAGTGCAGGACTCTGCACTTGTCCTTGTTGAACCTCATCAGATTTCTTTTGGCCCGATCCTCTAATTTGTCTAGGTCACTCTGGACCCTATTCCTACCCTCCAGCATATCTACCTCTCCCCACAGTTTGACAATCCACAAACTTGCTGAGGGTGCAATCCATCCCACCATCGAGATCATTAATGAAGATGTTGAACAAAACTGGCCCCAAGACCAACCCCTGGGGCTGACCCCCGGGGCACTCTGCTTGATACCGGCTGCCAACTAGACATCAAACTGTTGATCACTACTCATTGAGCTCAATGATCTAGCCGGCTTTCTATCCGCCCTATAGTCCATTCATCCAATCCATACTTTTTTAACTTGCTAGCAAAAATACTGTGGAAGACCATATCAAAAGCATTGCTAAAGTCAAGGTATATCACGTCCACTGCTTTCCCCATATCCACAGAGCCAGTTATCTCATCATAGAAGGCAATCAGGTTGGTCAGGCGGGACTTGCCGTTGGTGAATCCATGTTGACTGTTTCTGATCACCTTCCTCTCCTCCAAGTGCTTCAAAATGGATTCCTTGAGAACCTGCTCCATGATTTTTTCAGGGACTGAGGTGAGGCTGACCAGTCTGTAGTTCTCTGGATTCTCCTTCTTCCCCTTTTTAAATGATGGGCACTACATTAGCCTTTTTCCAATAGGCCGGGACCTCCCGTGATCACCAAGAGTTTTCAAAGATAATGGCCAATGGCTCTGCAAACACATCAGCCAACTCCCTCAGCACCCTTGGATATACTGCATCTGGCCCCAGGGACTTGTGCATGTCCAGCTTTTCTAAATAGTCCTTAACCTGTTCTTCCGTCACTGAGGGTTGCTCACCTCCTCCCCATACTGTGCTGTCCAGCGCAGCAATCTGGGAGCATGACTCTGGGAGTCAGTGAATGTGTTTACACTTCTGGTACATGAACCATTGTTTTTAGACCCTAAACAACCAGCTTTGGTTGGGATTACCTCCTGTTGTATTTTGCTTGGCTCTAACACAAGGATCTATGATTTGGGTCTACACAGAGGCGATAGACTTATTTGTCACAACAGAGAGAAAAGACTTTAGGGGATAGTCATTTCATGACTAACTCTAGGGCCATTAGTCAGAAAGATGCTAACGTACAAGTTACACTCTCTAATCACTGACAACTTATACCTCTTCCAGGCAGCTAGAAGGGGTCACCTCACCTACCAAATGCAGCCACCAGTGCCCACTGTTTTGGCAACCCTCTCCCTATAGTTTAGGACAGGAAGTGAAGAGACATCTAGCAAAAAGTAAAGGTGTCACTGAGCCAGGGACTCACTATCACTGCTTCCTGATGCCCCAACAAATATCTTAGATGTCTCCTATTTAGTTACGGATGCACCAAAACCCTACTTTGCTTAGAGATGGAATGGGAGGGCAGTTCAGGGGCACATTGTTAGTAGCCGCACCAAGGCGTAAACAGAAAACCATTAGACAGTCCAGAAAAAGAGGATGAACAGGGAGAGCCAAGAGCTGTGATGCTTTGAACATCAGCCGGAGACCAGTCACCAAGCAGTTGTTCCATTGCCTCTCCCCTTTGGAAAGGCTCTGGGAGGTGCAATACTGCAAAGCTCAGCTCAGAGGGAGTCTCTTGTAACCTGGGAAATGCTGTTCTGCCCAAGTTCTTGTCTCAAGCACCGTGCGTTCACACCCACCCACAGTTCCTTTTAGTTTGTCTTTGGGATCCGAACAGTAATGTACTCAGGCAATAGACTAATCACTCCATTTCATTAATCATTCATTTCATCAATCATTCCAGGCCATTCCCTGGGGGCCACCCAGCCTTCCCTACAGCTTGTTTCATCTCTAACCTAGTTTCAGAGCTGCCTTGTCTCACTGCCTTTCATGTTTTCATCTTGCATTTTATTCACACAAATCCATTCCGCTGGCCCTGCCAGTAGAAGGGGGTGATCCAGACTAATTATTATTGTTTTTACTAAGCCTAGAGTCTTGAAATGTTTCAGTTGCTTAATTGCTTAAGATGTTTCAGTTGCTTAATTCCAAGTCTTGGAAAAGCAAGAATCCACAAACTGGGCAAAACTCCATGCTAACCAGTATCGACGGGTCTCCAGAAATGAGCAGGCATTTGATCACTGTACGAAACAAAACATCTTCATGAAGCAGCATGTCCTGGTGTTACATAGGCCCCATCACACAGGAATTGGCAATGAGCACCAATGCACTTTAGGCTCAGTCATTCACAACAACATCCACAAATTTAATCATGCATAGTAGCAAGACGTTTCCACGTGTTTACGGTCTGGGAGTGAGGAACCTTCATTCTTCCAGGGGAGTGTGGCCTTCACTGGCATGGTCGCAGACAGAGGGCTGCACTTACTCTCCCTGAGATAACAGAGAGAAAGGGTTTATGGACTGAAGAGGAAGGGTTTGTCCAGCAGACCAGGAGATAGGGATGTAGCTAGGGTGGAGAATACAAAGCTGGGATAGGCAAGGTAGGAAGTAGTCCAGGGGAGAGGCAGGAAGGTTTGGGATAGTACAGACCTTGGCTGCTGGAGATAAGGCCCCTGGACTAGAACCCAGAGTAGAGGGTGGGATGGCGAGTAAATGGGAGACAGTGAATGGAAAGGTTTTTGAGGCTTTTGTTTACTCTTATGATTGTCCTGCCCTTGCTGAGCACTTTGGTCACTGGTATAAAAAAATCCTTTGGTGATAAAGTCTCTCACACCTGGAGAATTCCCCCAACTAGTAAATTAAATCCTCCATAACCACATCATAGTCACCATGATACCAACTAAAGGGATGCAGCGAAGAGGCTAGCTGCCTTCTCCCGTGCACACAGCAATCTCCTTCCAGTGAGTTCCCCGCTCCAGAAATGGACCAGAAGTTATAATCAAAAGAAAAAGGCACCACCTTAGTCAAACAGCTCGCACCAGGAACTGCAGCTCCCCAGTCTCCTTCCCAAACTTAGCCCCGAATCCTCACTCCACCTAGTGGCCCCCCTGCCAGCCAGGCTGATAGTTTGAAAGGGATAAAGACAAGGGGTAACCTGAGAAAGTGTACACTTTGGGACAGGGGGAGGGTTATTTAGCTTTCGATTCTGCAAAGCTCCTTTCTTTATCAGTGGATGAACTGGGACCCTGAAGCCACACACCCCTGAATTTGGGGATATTTAAAGCCCAGATCTAAATTTTGTAACTTAGGCCCATTTCTATGTTGTGTGTAAACAGAGAAGCAAAATGCCTCAAGACAGCCTGCCGAGAGGACACGTCATGTACACATCCACACCAGCCCCTCGGGCACAGCTTTCCCCTGAGCGTCCTTGGAGGATGAGGCCATAGCTCCTGCTGTAGGCACCAGGCGTGAGTCAGTGGGAAGTGAGAACTCCCTGTTTCTCATGAGACACTCAACACTTGGCAGGATCAGCTCTATTAACCTGCTGCTGCGGAGGGCAAGTCTACGCCTCTGAGCCATTCACCCAAGCAGGGCCCAGTGGGAAACCAGCCTGTCGTTTACACAGCAAGGTTGGTTTTTTTAGGGAAGTCCCACACTCCTCTTGGCAGTAACATTGCCTCACTGAGAACAACCTGCAACACCGTCACTTGCTCAGATCAGTCTCTTAGTATCTCAGCCTAACCACATGGAGCCAGAAATCCTTCTCCGTGTGCACGTCGCACTTGGTACGATGCAAAAAAAAAAAAAATTCTTTATTCAACTTTGCCCTGCAGATTAGCTCTTGAAATGCTGCAGTTACTCTCCTCCTTTATGTTTAAACTTGTTAACATGTTATCTCTGCCTCTCCCCGAAGTGATGGATAGAAAACAGACGACAGCTGCTTCTTTTCTGCCCTTTGGCTCTGCTTGACAGACAGGGTGTATAGCTAGATTCAAAGGGTTCCCCTGACATACCCACTGTCTTTCACATATCTACACCAGCTCAATACAAATATGTAAAGCCAGCAATTTATGCTTTGCTTGAGAAGAGGCTTCATACAATGTTTTGTGGAGAGGAACACGGGAGTTCAAATCTGCTACTCCAGACCCTTTCAGAGCTCACCAGAGGTTCACACAACTGTTTCTACCCTCATAACGATCTGGAGAGAACCTCATTCACTTTGATCATTCTCTGTCCTCTGGGAAGGATGGTGTGAAGGGTGGGTTATTTTTGGACTATCTGTGCCTGATTAAACATTAAAGAAGCAGCGCATCATCACTCGGGCATCCATCACTTAAAAGCACTCAGCTGGAGGTCTAAATAGCTAAAGAAACAAATCCAAAACCAAACACCGTTGTCAGATGCCTTCTAAAATGAAAGCCCAAGGATCCAGGATGAAGACAGGTTGCTGTTTTACAATTTGTTAGGAACACCAATCAGACCATCCTATCCTGCCCCTGGCAGTGCCCTACGTCCAATGCTTTACCAGCCCCTAACAAAGGCTGCTCCATTGTGCTGTGTGGTGCATGGGAGGAAATATTCCTTACTGACCCCCTATGTCAATCAGCTAGTGTCCCGGTTGGAAGATCTAGCTGTATTCTTTGGCAAGCATGCTGGCTAAGGAGGAGTTGCTCTACAAAGATAGCAGTCATTACTGAACAAGAATTAACACCCCCATTAAAACTCAGAGAGACTGTGGTAAGCCAGCAGAGCGAGTGAGCATTATAGTCCTAATGCTTTCATTACCTGGGACCACTAGCACATGATAGGTGAGGCCAGCAAAATTTTCCCCAGGAGTAGCTGGATAGAAGCCTGGTTCAGCGGCACCCACAACAGAATGGTGAATTATGGTAGAGTTACACCACATGGGAGACCCCCCCACCCCAGGTTTTGCACTTCCTGGGCCAGCAGGTGGAAAGCTTTGTGAGCGGAGGCTAAGGGAGGGACTTCCAGCTGCGGGGTCAAAGTTGTGCGTGTGTTTGTGAAATATTGCAACCAATCCATAGCCGCATAGGGTATCCTGGTGGCTATTGGGACCATAGTAATTGCCATGCTGGATCAGACCTGTGATCAATGGCTGGTACCACATGTCCCAGAGGAAGGTGTAAGTGGCAGAAGTGGGAATCCTCTTCCTCCAACATAGGTCTCATCCTGAGGTCCAATAGCTAGAGATTGGCTCAAACACTGAAGCTGGAGGTTTAATATCCCTTCAACAAAATTAATCCCAGTAATTCTGGGTATCTGTGCAAGTGTCCCAGGCCCTTTTGACTCTTGTTAAATTCTTGGCCTAAAAGACTTCCTGTGGCAATGAGTTCCACCATCTAATTCTGCATTGTGTGAAAGAACATGGTCTTCTGTCAGATTTGAATTTCCTCCTTTTAATTTCACTGGATTTCACCTTGTTCTGTGCTCTGAGGCCAGGCGAGTGTCCCCCCTGTACCAGGCATTATTTTACAGAATTTTATCACGTCCCTTCTTATTTGTCTCCTTCCTAAGGGAAGGAATCCCAGTCTCTTCAATCTCTCTACATGGGAAGGTTTTTCCAGACCCATGATCATTCTCGGCACTCTTGTCTTGAACACCTTCTATATCCTTTTTGAGACGGGGTGACCAATGCTGAACACTGTATTCCAGGTATTCACCATTGATTTATAAACAGGCTTAATACTGAATTTCATCTGCCGATGTGTTGCCCATTTACCTAGCTCTCAGTGCTTGACTAACCATCTGCAGATTTTGCTACCTCACTACTCACTCTGCTTTTCAAATTAATATATTAAACCCAGGACTTGGTACAGAGCCTTCAGTCCCCACCTTTCGCCATGATGAAAACTCACCATTTAATCCTACTCTTTGCTTGGCCATGCCAGTTTTTGATCCATGAGGATACTTTGCCTCAGTCCATGACTAGCTTCTTTAGAAGTCTCATGTCAGACCTTGTCAAAGGCTTTTGGGGAGTTTAAAGAAGTTATGCCAACTAGTTCTCCTTCATCCATTACTTTATTGACACTCCCAAAGGATTCCAGAGAGATTAGCACGATAATTTCCCGTCGCAGAAACAGTGCAGGTTAGGTCTTACTGTATTATGATCTTCTACATGTTTTATTATCCTGTTTTAAATGATCATTTGAATCAATTTGCAAAGTACAGATGTCAGGCTAACTGAGCTAATTTCTAGGATCGAATTTTGCTACACTTCAATCCAATCCACCGGCAATGTGGCTGTTTTTAATGAGATGGTATATTTTAGTTGGCACTCAGCCACCTCATGCTTAAGCTCCTTCAAAAGTCTTGGATGTAGACTATTTGGGTCTGGTGAATTACCGTTTTTTAAATTATCAGTTTGCCCCAGAACCTCCGAGACTTCAGTCTCTGATGGCACCTCATCTTTATGATGAGAAAAGAGCAGCCCCAACAGACTTGGCAGTGAAGCCTGATGAAAAGAGTTCATTTAGCTTTGCAACAATGTCCTTATTTCCCTGAATCACTCCCTGTGACAGGGCACACCAGGCCTTCACTGCCCCCTGGCAAAGACCTCTGCCCTGACACATCCACCTGTAGGAAATTGCCACTTGGGAAAGCGGGGCAGTGAGATTAGACCTCCAAGCACTGCCTAGAGAGGCCGCTCTGGCTCCGGTATCAGCAGAACCACCAAGATTTGATTCCCTAGCGACTCGAAGGGCTGGGAGGAGGCAGCAGCCAACCAGCTATATAACCAAATAGATAGGAAGTCTTGCCTGCTTCTACGAGGAGAGCTGGTGGAGTTGGGGCAGGAGAGCAGCGCACAGTCCTACCCCAAAAGCACCAGGCCCGGGTCAGGGTCTCACAACCTGACTGCACCTTCACTTAAAGCGTTCAACAAGCATCATTTTGGAGTTAAAGCCCAGCAGGACACTTTAGTGCTGAATTACAATTAACTGTGACAGGACTAACAAGGGGTTCATGGCATGAGACACTGCTCTGGCTCTCCCTTGAACCCTGGGGGATCCCGTAGACCTACCAGTTCTTTCACAGACGTCCTGCTTTTCATATATTCACAGAATCTCTTGGTGGGTTGGTTTTTTTACACCTTTAATTATTTGCTCTCTGAATTCCATTTTGGCCCTTCTAATTTCCCTCTTACATAAAGACAGCTGTGATTTATGCTCCTGTTTATTGGCTTCTCTAAGGTCAGATTTCCAAGCCTGGAAGATTTCTATGTATTACGAATAGCCTCTCAAACCTGCTATTTAGCCAGATGGTTTACTCCATGCTTCAGTGGTTCCCTTTTTGTGCATCAGCAAGCATCTTCTGAGACAATTACTGGTTCTTAAATAGCATCCGTACCACCTCCCAGGATTTTGCTTCCTTTACTTTTAAAGTTAGGGCCTTTTTGTCTATGCGCCTCATTTTTCTAGAGACTCCCTTTCTACAATTTGTTTGCTGTAGCCTGTTGCTGTCCAGAACTCCACAGTAGTAGCAGAGCGAGAACCTAAATCTTCCTGGTCTGAAAGTCCAAGTCTCCGCCATCCGAATTCAAGGAGAATCACCATTAGCCATACAGTATAGGGCCTATGACACATAGAAGTCAGACACTGAGGCTGTTCTAGAGAGCCAGTTGCACCCTGCCCAATGAGGACTGCACATGTACACCTTTCAGGATCAGGACCTAATGACAGTCTAGGCGCTGTGGTAGAGGCACTGCAGTTGCGTGCAGTTTTTATATCCAGCTCTGAAAAAATATATATTCACACCAGCTTATAATATTACAAGAGACTAATTGTTCTCACGCTCAGGGCCCAGTTCCCTGAAAGGAAGAGGTGTAAAGGGTCTGAACAATTCCCCTAACCCCGCTGGCCTCCTTTCTTAATGCCACAAGTGACTCCGACTCCCTGGGACAATGGAGGGATTGTGCCCCTCATCTCCTACTTCAGTTACACTCCTGTAAGTCAGGAAATGGAGAGAAAGCTGGGATGACCCTGCGAGCTCATTTCGGTGCAGCTCACCCCTCACCCCAGCAGAGCTGGAGGGACAGGATTGAGTCAGTGGAAAACCCCTTATCTGCCAGCCAGTACAGGGCTCCAGGATGTGTAGTGTGCAGGCAGAGAGGAAGGAACACTCCTGAGATCAGAGACGGCTGGGTGCAGTGAGGGCAGAGGCTGGATGGGCAGCAGGCAGCCTGAGAACTAGGACTAAGAGCCAGGCAGGGAAGCAGACATTTTTCACAAGTTATCAGTGGTAAGATACAGGCAGCCCAAGAAGCCCTACAAGGTGTATACCCTGTACCAGCTGCTCCTAAGGGCTGATCTAGGTTCTCTTATTTATTTGTGCTGGAGGTAAGGGGAGTTGCTCCTTTTGGTGTCTGGCCGGCCTAGTAAAGCAATCATGCATACCCAAAACCTGCCATTGTGTAGGCCACAGAGGTAGCTCCCGTAACACTTTCACCACTAGCCTCCCAGGCTCCTGGTACAGTGGGTATCTCACTAGGGTCTCTAGAGGGAACTGTACTACGGGACTCACAGGAACCCCCGGCAGCAGGGGCAGGTACAATACCACAACACTGCCAGCAGGAACGTGTGCAGTGAACACAGTTCAAGCAGAGACGAAGCTGGAATTTGGTCCAAAAACTAGCCAGACAGCGTGGGATAAAAAAATGGTACTAAAATCAGTCCGCTCGGACGGAAATCAGGCCTGCCCAAACCGCAGAGGATGAGTTTGTCAGCTCAGCTCCTGATAGATCTGAGGGGATCATGTGCTAGCTGAGATCAGCATCCCATTGAGCCAGGAGCTGTATGGACACGTAGCAAGAAAATCCCTGACCCAAAGAACCTCCAGTCCAAAACTGACCTGATAGACCAGAGGTGGGCAAACTGCGGCCTGCGGGCCACATCCAGCCCGTGGGACTGTCCTGCCCGGCCCCCGAGCTCCTGGCCTGGGACGCTAGCCAAGCCCCTCCTTTGCTGTCCCTCCTCCCCCGCAGCCTCAGCTCACTCGCTCCGCGGCCGGCGCAATGCTCTGGACAGCAGGGATGTGAGCTCCTGGGGCAGCGCAGCTGCAGAGCCCAGCCTGACCCGGTGCTCTGAGCTGCATGGTGACAGCGGCGGCAGCATGGCCCAGCTCCAGCCAGGCAGTGCAGCTGTAGCACCGCCAGCCACCGGTGCTCCAGGCAGCGCAGTAAGGGGGCATGGAGCAGGGGGGGTTGGATAGAGGGCAGGGGAGTTTGGGGTGGTGGTCAGGGGGCAGGGGTGTGGATAGGGGTCAAGGCAGGGAAATAGGGGGTTGAATGAGGGCAGGGGTCCCAGGGGGGCAGTCAGGAAGGAGTGGGGTTTGGATGGGGTGGCGGGGGGCAGTCAGGGGCAGGGGTTCTGGGGGCAGTCAGGGGACAGGGGGAAGGGGTGGTTGGATGGGGCAGGGGTCCCAGGGGGCCATCAGGAATGAGAGGAGGGTTTGGATGGGGTGGCGGGGTGCAGTCAAGGGCAGCGGTCTGGGGGCGGTCAGGGAACAAGGAGCAGAGGGTGTGTGGATGGGGCAGGGGTCTGGGGGGGGGTGTCAGGAAATGGAGGGGGGGTAGATGGGGCAGGAGTCCTGAAGGGGGGCATGACCCCCTCCCCTAACGGGCCCTCCATATAATTTCCAAAACCCGATGCAGCCCTCAGGCCAAAAAGTTTACCCACCCCTGTGATAGACAGAGGGCGGGAGGGGAGACAGGAATTTGTTGTTTGAGGTCGATGGTAGAGTTGGTTACAGAACACAGGTCTCTGAAAACTCTGCCCACTGGGCCACACTGTCTCTCAGCCAAGACGTGTGCTTATCCTCTTTAATGAGAAACACCCTGTCTACAGCTTTGCTAGCCCTGTATCTGAGCACCTTCAGCACCGGGCTTGTGAAAAACCAGTCGGAGAGATGTTTGTAAGAGATTTTTAAAAACTGATGAAAAGATCCATCAATATCTCAGTCAGGTCCAGTGAACAATGCACTAAATATGATGGCCATGTGCTCTCCCCTTTACAGGCCTCTCTCTGTGAAAGGAACTTGCCCTCGAAAAGAAAGATCTGGGATATGTGATTTCCTTGCAAGTCCAATGTGAGGTAAATAGGGGTGTGACCCTAACAGCATCCCAATGCAAGAGGACCAGGGGCTCACTGGTATCTGGTAGCAAGTTTCAGCCAGCCTGACCAGGTGAGTGTACCCCAGCTCACTAATGTCATAACCTGGATCTAGAAGGTATCACGTAAAACATCAATAGACAGCTAATAACATACTGCTCAGTGCAGGGCTGACAGCCAACAGGCAAAGGAAGTAACGCAGCCCCTACACAGACACTGCCTCAGCCTAACTACATCAACCTAAGCAGAGGTGGAGTTGTTAGGTTGGGGTAGTGGGTGACGTACACTGGAGGGTGCACCGTTGTAGTGTGGACATTTACGTAGTTAGGTCAATGTGAGCTGCCTTACATCGACCTAACTCTGTAGCATGGACCAGGCCTCGGGAAGACTCAATGCCTAGATAGTAGAGAGGGCGGAAAGAAGCCGTAATGGAGGGTCTGATTCTGGAGTAAATTAACCCCTCTAATGGAAAGCACAGTGCTTAGCAGAAGTGCAGTAAGATGCCATTGGACTTGCCATTGTTCAGAGGATACAACTAGGAGATCCAAACAGGTCGTTGGCTAAAAACTGATCGATCATCCTTCATCCAGCTCCCCTGGTATTTTACAAGAAACCCCTCACAGCCTCAGGACTTGCAGTTATTCAAGCCTGCCACCTACTGGCCCCTCAATCATGAGCCAGAACAGAAGTGGAAAAGGAAACTAGATAGCGCTTTCAGAACTAGCATTAGTCCCCGTATCCGTTTTTGGCCAACCCTATACTGCCAGCAGAGGTTTCATGCCATTCTCAGAAGAACTGTGTAATTATGATGAATTCTGTCTGCGATATGCTTTTATAAGTGCATCTTTATGTTACATTGGAACTGGAAAAGGGCTAACGTCAAATGTGAATCAGCTGATCAGACTGAGGTTTTGCAATGCAGGCCCATCCATCAGCAAGGGTCCCTCTGTTTCATTACCCACCTGAGATTAAGTTGAAAAGGCTATTCCTGAACTCACTGTATTCCCTTCGAGTGACTAAAAGCCTTCCGTTCTAACGCGCCTTCAGCTCTGTGCAGCGAACTCACTCAAGAAAGTTCCTTCTATGTTGAAATCAAGTTGGTTCGAAACTAGGCTCAAGGAACTTTGAGCTATTTCTTACGGTGTGTCTACACTACCTGCTGGATCAGCAGGCAGCGATCGAGCCAGTGGGGATTGATTTATCGCGTCTAGTCTAGACGTGATAAATCGCCCCCCGAGCGCTCTCCCGTCGACTCCTGTACTCCACTGCCGCGAGAGGCGGAGGCAGAGTCGATGCGGGAGCGGAAGCAGTCAACTCATGGCAGTGAAGATACCACGGTAAGTCATCTAAGAACGTCGACTTCAGCTATGTTATTCACGTAGCTGAAGCTGCGTAACTTAGATCAATTCCCCCCGCAGTGTAGACCAGGGCTTAGTTGCTTTAGTGCTGAACAAGATATCTAGCAAATATGCTTCCCTCGCTGCTACCAGAAACACAGTACATGGCACAGCACACACCGAGGGTAGCATCAAGCAAGTCAACCATTCGTGGGACTCTACTGTCAGAACACAAGCATGTCTTGCTAGCTAGTATTATTGAAGCTTTATATTACAGTAGCACCAAAAGCCCACAATCAGGGTGGGGCCCATTGTGCTAGGTACTGTACAAGCCTAGTGCCCCAGTCATGCAATGAGTGCTGCGCATATAGACACGCACGGCCCACTGGGAGCGGGCACGTGGAGCCACCAGCATGTAGGTCATTTGCGTAGTCAGGCATGAAAGGGAATTGTCCAGATGTAGGGATTCTTCTTGACTATTCAGAAGAAACGCCCTTGCTCCTCTAGGCGATGGTGGTGATGGCCACTGCTCTCAGCCCCAGCCACACCCTGGGCTCTCAGTGGTTTCCAGGGTAACCCATTGCAGAATGTCACACTGACAGGAAAATGGAGCTGGAATAACGAGGGACACGTTGTCCTTGCCCCTGGACTTTCCCCCTCGGTTTTCTAGACGAGCAAGATGTGCTCCAAGTGAGATTGTCTCCCACTTCCACCTAGGGCTAACGTGTTTCCCTTAGACCTGGTGAGAGATTTCGTCACCATTCTAGGCAATTTGAACCAGAAGAGCAAGGTTTCCACCCAAGCCCTCACACACGCCGCAGTCTCTTACCTTGTGCTCCAAGACAGCCATCCTCAGTTCTCTCTTCACCCAGACGCCTGTCGTTGCTTTAGGTTTAGCACTCCAGGCAGATTAAAACCCACTTCTCCTCAGGGAATAGGAGTCCAAACCAACAGTCCAGATTTTCTTTCCCAGTGTGTGGTACACAGACTGTACAGCAGAGGGCTGGGCAGATTTCCACCCTTGATGCAGTGGGGCTCAGAGAAACTTCCACTCTCCCGCTACATGAAGCAAATGCCCAGTCTGAACAGCAGGCCTGCTACATTGCCTTGCCTGAGGCCACCTCTGTCACAGCTTTCCCTTCCCAAGATCCTCCAAAGAAGCACTTCCTCTCCCCAAGTGCCTTCTGCTGTCTGGTTCTGCAGAACACCATGCAATAACAAGGACTATCCATAGCCTCTCACAGGAGTAAGGAATGAGAGCTGCATATATAAAGCCTGACGCCTTCCCAGCATGCATTTCTCCGGAGTTAGCAACTTTCATCGGCCCTTGGAAGTACAAATCCCAGCATTCCTCTGATGTGGGCTGAACCCCAAAGCCTATCTTAAAGGGCCCACATACTCTATCAACACAGAGAATGAAATTTTTCCACCAGTCCAGTCCTTTCAAAGGCCCCAAAAGTTCAAATGCAATAGTTCCTTGGCGATGTGACCTGTGTACAGCTGGCAAGTGGAAGTGTTCATTCCAAATACGGTATTTTCTTTGCTCCCAACCACTCCCACCTGCAAAAAGATTTTAAAAAATGCTACAGTATTTCCCCCCCAAAAATGGAGCGAAGGAAATCCAGTGATGCCAAGTCTCTCAATAGCTGGTGTTTTTCTTAAAGACCCAGCTCCTGGAGTTATGTGAAGATCCCAGCTTTTATTTTAAATGCCATCTCTAGTTCTCCGGCGTGTAGATAAAAGCTTGAAAACGTGGCCCTGTAAAGGCTCATACAAAAGAAGGGAAAAGAACTCCGAATGCATTATTTCTATAATCTCGCGAGTTTGAAGCCAGTCTCGTCATTTCGTGGGACCTGTTTTGAGGGTTTTTTTTTTTTTATTTAAACAATTGTTCACCCAACATACCACCTTATCAGGACCTGATTTTCAAGGGCGGGTACCCACCTCTTTCTGAAAATTAGGCCCCTTTAGTTGCCTCAGTTTGCACCGCCAAAATCACTGGTTACTTTGGCCAACAGCGATGCTATCGCAAAACAGGATAATATCATTACGGAGAGTATTAATAGGAGTGTCATATTATAAGACACGGGAGATAATTGGCCTACTCTACTCAGCACTGCTGAGGCCTCAGCTGGAGTGCTGCATCCAGTTCTTAGTGCCACACTCCAGGAAAGATATGGACAACTTGGAATAAGTCTGGTGCAAAAATGAGAAAAGGTTTAGAAAAACCTGACCTATGAGGACAGGTTAAAAAAATGAGCACGTTTAGTCTTGAGCAAAGAAGACTGAGGTGTGACCTGATAACACACTTCAAATCCATTAAGGGCTGTTACAGAGAGGACAGTGATTAGTTGTTCTCCATGTCCACTGAAGGTAGGACAAGAAGGAATGGGTTTAACGTGTAAGCAAGGGAGATTTATTGCCAAGTCATGGCTGACCAACCTGATTGCCTTCTATGATGAGATAACTGGTTCTGTGGATATGGGGAAAGCGGTGGACATGCTATACCTTAACTTTAGCAAAGCTTTTGATAGGGTCTCCAACAGTATTCTTGCCAGAAAGTTAAAGAAGTATGGGGTGGATGAATGGACTATAAGGTGGATAGAAATCTGGCTAGATCGTCGGGCTCTATGGGGAGTGATCAACAGCTCGATGTTTAGTTGACAGCTAGTATCAAACGGAGTGTCCCAAGGGTCGGTCCTGGGGCCAGTTTTGTTCAGCATCTTCTTTAATGATCTGGATGATGGGATGGATTGCACCCTCAGCAAGTTCGCAGATGACACTAAGCTGTGGGGAGAGGTAGATGCACTGGAGGGTAGGGTCCAGAGTGATCTAAACAAATTGGAGGATTGGGCCAAAAGAAATCTGATGAGGTTCCACAAGGACAAGTGTAGAGTCCTGCACTTAGGATGGAAGAATCCCATTCACTGTTACAGACTAGGGACTGAATGGCTAGGAAGCAGTTCTGCAGGAAAGGACCTGGGGGTTACGGAGGACGAGAACCTGGGTATGAGTCAACAGTGTGTCCTTGCTGCCAAGAAGGCTAACGGCATATTGGGCTGCATTAGTAGGAGCGCTGCCAGCAGATCGAGGGAAGTGATTATTCCCCTCTATTCGGCACTGTTGAAGCCACATCTGGAGTACTGCATCCAGTTTTGGGCCCCCCACTACAGAAAGGATGTGGACAAATTGGAAAGAGTCCAGCAGAGGGCAAGGAAAATGATTAGGGGGTTGGGGCGCATGACTTATGAGGAGAGGCTGAGGGAACAGCGCTTATTTAGTTTGCAGAAGAGAAGATTGAGGGGGGATTTGATAGCAGCCTTCAACTACCTGAAGGGGGGGTTCCAAAAAGGATGGAGCTCGGCTGTTCTCAGTGGTGGTAGATGACAGAACAAGAAGCAATGGTCTCAAGTTGCAATGGGGGAGGTCTAGGTTGGATATTAGGAAAAACTATTTCAGTAAGAGGGTGGTGAAACACTGGAATGGGTTATCTAGGGAGGTGGTGAAATCTCCATCCTGAGAGGTTTTTAAGGCCTGTCTTGACAACGCCCTGGCTGGGATGATTTAGTTAGGGTTGGTCCTGCATTGAGCAGGGGTTTTACTGGATGACCTCCTGAGGTCTCTGCCAACCCTAATCTTCTGTGATTTGGGTTAGATATTAGAAAAAAAATTAGTTATAAGAATAGCTCAGATTTGGAACAGGCTTCCAAGGGAGGTTGTGGAATCCGTCTCAGTGGAGATTTTAAAGAACAGATTGGACAAACACCTGTTAGGGATGGTCTAGATTTACTTTGTCCTGCCTCAGCTGGACTTGACTTCTTGAGGTCTCTTCCAGCTCAACATTGCTGTGGTTCTGTGATAAGGTTTCACATATAGAAGCTGCTGTTTTGCAAACATGATGTGACTGCAGTAAGGTATCAGTCTTTCGCCATCAGGCATGGCTGATGGGTTCTGTTCCATTTCCACAGACAAAGGACACCTAAGCCCCTAGGAGGCAGATGCTCCTTTGCTTGCCTGCTCCCCTACGTATCTTCAACACCTTTCTTATCCTGCAGCTAGTACACTGTAATCTTGGAGAGTTCTGATTCCATGGTGTTGCATCTAAAGGACAGAAACCCGTATGAAATTGGACTATATTGCTGCAGCCTGGAAAGCGAATTAGCAAAGAGGGAAACAGCATGAAAAAGTCACCGCACAGAAAAAAAAATCAGCAGGCTTCCAAACTGGGAAGGTCCCATAGGGAATAAAATGCCAAGCATCCATCTTTGTACAATGGCACATATCCAGGGAGACAGGCGAGTGGCTGAGTCTGGCAGGTTGGCTGCAGATCAAACTCATGCTGCACACGCTTGATATAAACAATGACAGCGGGAAGGATTTAACTTCTGCTTGATGCTTCTTTAATCTGCCACGAGAGAAAAGTTTTACGGTAGGTTTGTCTAGTCTGATGACCTTGTCATGTGACAGAGTCACTCCTTTCCACAGCTACCCAATTAGCCTTTGATTTTGCCATCTCAGCAGACTGACCCTGACTGAACTGTTCCAACGGTACAAGCAGTTAATGGCAGAGGTAAATGCCCCCATCTGTGTATTTCAGTGGCATGGCACTTGCTTTTATTGGACAATGCTTTACACTTCTGTCCATCCCTGCTTCATTTCACCCAGCTAGCAAAGCACAGGAGCCATAGCAGTGAGGTTCAACCTTTTCCTTTTTCCACACTGATTACAACAGAGAAAACTGAAGAAGAATCGCACTCACGTTTTTTTTGGTTTTGATGGTCAGAAGCCCCAGCCCCCAGCTGGTCCTGAGACACTACACTACACTGACTACTGATATGATATTGTGTGTGTTGTACAACACAAAAACAACCCTTTTATTTTATTCTGAGCATTTAGGTAGGAGCCAGAGCTTTCTAGCCAGCTGTCAAATGCTGCCATGTCAAGCAGAGTCCTTCCCGGTAACAGTGCTGAGCCCCCAGAGCCTGGACCTGCCAGGGACCGATTCAGAGCCGGGCACTGGTTAGAGCAGCTCGAAGGGCTGCCCTGCATTATACCCCTGCTGCAGAATGGCCTGAGTGTATGATCACCCTGGCTGGGCCTCCCCAGGGCCAGCCCTGCACCAGGGACGCTTGGGTGGAAAGAGAGGAGGATAAAGCAGATGGGGCTTTGGGGCCAGCACGGTAGATATTTACTGAAAAGTGCTGGTGTCCCTTTGGACCAGCTATGATGGTGCAGAGGAGTGAGGTCCACACTTGGTTAATAAATAATCCTTATGATAGATTAGATAGATCGATTAGACAGACAGACATGCACAGGGAAGACCAGGGCTGGCTCCAGCTTTTTTGCCGCCCCAAGCAGCAAAGCGGGAAAAACAAAAACAAACAAACAAACAAAAAGATCAAGCCACGATCGGCGGCACTTCGGCGGCGGATCCTTCCCTCCGAGAGGGACTGAGGGACCCGCCGCCGAATTGCCGCCGAAGACCCGGACGTGCCGCCCTTTTCCATTGGCCGCCCCAAGCACCTGCTTCCTTCGCTGGTGCCTGGAGCCGGCCCTGGGGAAGACTCTGATAAATACAAGAGGTTGCCTGATTCAGATACTTGTTATTGAAATTATAATCCTTACCCTGTGCTCTGCCAGCTGTGAATTACATTGTGCTGCTGCCATGGAGAACAAAACCCCTTCATTTTGATCCAGTCCATTCCTTATTTGTGTCACCGTCAATGAAATAAGACAACGTGGGAATGGCATGTCACTTTCAATTGGAATTTATTAAATAGGAAGGATTGAGTGAGCAATTTGATCAGCTAGCTAAAGTACCAGCCTCAATTATGGATTAATTATAGGTCTGCAGTTGACAGCTACTGTGTCAACATTTCTGTCAACGTAAGGGAGCCCACTGTAAAAGCCTCATCTTTCTTCTGAGCTATGTTCTCTCACGTGTGCATGCCACCTTGTGTTGGTTTTGAGTTCAGACTCTCTACTACCGTACAGATGTTTCTATTATAACAGTGCACAGAGGCTTCAGGTAGAATACAGACCCCCACCCCCATAGGCCCTGTACAGACATACAATAAGACAGTTCCTTCATTGAGGAGCTCTCAGTCTAAAAGCACCAAATAGGAGTCAGAGGACAACTAGTGAAATGACTTGCACAAAGTCACAGAGCAGGTCAGTGGCACAGCTAGGAATAGAACTAGTCCGTCTGCTCCATTTCATGGCTGCTATTCAGTGGCCCTGCATGAAGCTGACAAGATCATGCCAGTTGCACTCAGCAGCTGGGGAGGAGCCCATGGTCTGTTGCTCCAGGGAAGTGCTGCTGGGTGAACTGCCCGTGTGAGCCCAGAGCCATCAAACTCCCTGCTGTCCTCAGGGCAGGGGATGGATAGCCAGGAGAGGCTTCCGTATTCCGGGCGCTGTGACAGGGCAGCTGCAAGCCCTAGCTTAAACTGGAGCTAGGCTCCTGGCACCTAGACCCTGCTGCAGAGCCAGGACTTTCCAGCTCCAGGGCAGGTAGAAGCTGGAACCCCAGCTTAGCTTGCAGGGAGCCAGGCAGGTTTTCTGGAAGGAAGATATCTGGGAGGACCCTACCTGCCATTTGACAAAACTGAACTGGTTTTGTGAAACATTTTGGGTTCAACAAATCAGCATTTTCTGATGGAACTCTTGTCAGAAAAGTTTCCAACCACCTCTAAATGGAACCTAGGACTCCTATTTTTAATGTTGGGGTGTTTTTTATATTTCTAACTACTCGTTCCCACAATCCTCACTCTCACTCCACAGATGGACGGACCAGGTAGGTTGACCAGATGTTCCGATTTTATAGGGACAGTCCTGATATTTGGGAATTTATCTCTTATAGGCACCTATTACCTCCCTTCCCCGTCCTGATTTTTCACACTTGCTGTCTGGTCACCCTAGGACCAGGACACTAGAAGCCCAGGGAGGGGGTCTGCCCTCATTCTGTGCCATTCTGCCCTGCTCTGTCAAGGTGGCCTTTGCGGACTCAAGCAGCATCATTTCAAAGGCAAGGACCAGGATCTGTCATTACCATGGAGCTTCTGCTCTTTTTCTCTTCCATTGCACCTGCTATGGAGAAAGGGTACAAGGACTAAACGGACACAAATCAGATATTAGGAATGGCAATATACAAAAACCTGTAGGAGAACACTTCAACCTCCCATGCCACACAATAGCAGATCTTAAGGTGGCCATCCTGCAGCAAAAAAACTTTAGGACCAGACTTCAAAGAGAAACTGCTGAGCTCCAGTTCATCTGCAAATTCAATCCTCCCTGATTGAACTACCTCGTTATCTCTCGCCTGCTTCTTGCTTGCATATATATACCTGCCCCTGGAGATTTCCACTACATGCATCCGACGAAGTGGGTATTCACCCACGAAAGCTCATGCTCCAAAATGTCTGTTAGTCTATAAGGTGCCACAGGATTCTTTGCTGTTTTTAAGGACTATAGTGTTTACTCCACCTCTTAGGAGGTAGTAGCAGACAGTGTCACTGCTGCTCTGTGGAAGATTACTCAGCCTGGTACCACCCCTAAGGAATTTACTATCACACTAAGCTACTGACGCAGGGCTCTAAGGGAAGGATCCTGGCTGCTAGCAAGTAGCCAGAAGCACGGTTCTCTCTTCCCCTTTTCAGTATGCCCTTCCTTTCCCCCCTTCCACCACACACTACACTGAGTTATTTGCATATGCAAAGAATTACACAAATTAATTAATTGTGATGGGAGATTACAATAAAGCAAGAGGAAGCTGGTACAATTACTCTGATTTACTGTCCCCTTGTGTAAATTTAGAGAGTAGGACTTGTCAGTAAATTGTACCCCAATGTTTGAGAGGCGGCACGTACCTTTTATCTGAAAAGCTGATCTTTTCCCACGAAGACGGCTAAATAAATCCACACAGCCGTTGCCCCCTTTGCACATACCTTCTCGAGAGACACTAGACCCCCTTCCCGTTTTGGGTGTGGAAAGAAAGGCATAGAGGGCAGAAATTGTTTGTTGTGTTTTAAATTGAACAAGAGTTAGTAACAAGCGCAACAGAGAGCGATGAGTGTCGCCGGCCAGTGAGCCACCCAGCACATGTAGATGCTATAATGATCCTTTAATAGCACCATTCTGAGACGATGCACCACACATTGGGGACAGTTATGCTAGGCGCATGAGACCGCTCTCCAAATGAGCCCTAATATACAGCAATGCGATCGAATGCCCATTTCCACACATTTGTGTGCACACTTCAATGGACATTCGCCATGAAATGGAAAGTATTGGTGGGTGTGGAGGAGTCAATATGTTACAGAATAGCTTTTGCTGATGTAATACAGTTAATTGCTGTCACGTTCCTCCTTCATGTGCTGGTTCTTTGGCTTCTGGTCCTGTTGGATCTTCAATTTACTTTAAAAAAAGAAAAGAAAAGAAATCATAGTTAAAGCATTCAGTGTTAACAAAACCTAATAACACACAGCTTAAGGAAGGAGACCGTGTATAAACCTGTATTCATACCAGCTACATATTATTTCCTTTAGCATCAACATCAGCTCACACCCTGCAGCACCTTCTCACATTCCTGGTGTTCAGTAAAGAGGGTCTATAATATTCCATGGCAATTGCTCACAAAGGTATGCTGAAATGCCAGTCCTACAAGGTCCCTCTCCCCAAGAAAAGATATCACCTCCCCCACCTTGTCTCTCTCATATGCCTACAAAGGAGTCCCTCAAACTTTTGCAAATAGCAAGACCATGTTTGGCTACCCAGGCAAAACTGAAGAGATCACAATACAAAATGTATAAAGTTACCTAAAACAGCTTTAGAGAACTAAAATTAGCAGTGCAATGGACAGTCTAAAAGGAGGAGCCATTTCTGGTCATAACATGGTGCCAGGTTTTATGGGAAATGCAGGTAAATCAAAGGCCACCGTGGGTTACATGGTGTTTCTGGAGGAACACATGAGCATGTCTCCAGCATGCTCCACCACATTTTCATGATGTAATCATAACCAGAAATCTCATTTCTAAGCATTTCCCTGCACATGGCCATTTTATAAATAAGTGAAAACAACCAAGGCACACACTTCCCCCACCAGCTAACGGCCACTGGCTGGCTTGTGTGAACAAGTTTGTGACCTCAACTCAGTTCCTCACCAACAGGTGTCCAGGTCAGAGAACTAGCAGCATGGACGGCAGGATCATGGACAAAGAGCTAGTCTCTGGGCTAGCCGTGGCCCTCTCGGTGTGCAACTCCCCACCTATGGGAGGAAGCAGACATCACCACTCCCTGGGCTACGTATCAGTTGTGGGGGTAAACATGGATTTAATCTTTGGTGCTTATGAAAGATGCCAGCTTGCCCGTGCGGGAGAACGCTATGGGGCTTCCACCAGTCTGCCTTTGCCGGAGAATAAATCAACGACTTTGGATCAGGCCCCCCAAACTGCAGAGTCAAAAGGAACCTTGCCATTGGCTTGAATAGGCTTTGAACCTAGTTGTGAGTCTCCAGGGAGCAGTAGCAATTCCTAGACAGCAACAAGAGCAAAGACCTATAGACAGCGGGTCCGAGAGGGACGGGCACACTCTGGAAAGTCATATGGACAGTTTCCTCAACTTCTGAATGGCAGAGAAAGTGACAAGTCTTCAGAACAGCTGGCGTGGACTATTGTAGCCACTCTTCCATTTGCCAGGTCACCTGGGCTTTGTTTTCCTGCAGAAAGCAGCCTGTGGCATTCTGGTTTATAAGGAGGCTGGGGGTATCGGATACAGAGCGCAGAGATAGCAAGAGCAGATTCTGCAGGGGAAGGGACAACCACTGCAGGGAAACAGGATCTTGGTCGCTGCCTGCCACCTCACCCAAGTTGCATAATGGTGAAATAAAGGGCCCTGGCTCTGGCTCTGTGCCAAGATGAACACTCACTCCGAGCTCATCAATTATGCAGCAGCTCCCTGCTTGCAGGGATTTTTTCTTTCCACCAAACAGAGACAAACCTCCTGCCAAGGATGAGGGGAGGTAGGGGGAAGTGAATGATAACCCAGGGCTATGCACTGAGTTATGGAGAATGCAATGCTGTGCCTAAAGAGGTGGTGTCTTAATGAGTACACCAGGGATGTCGTCTTTTCCTTCCACACCCTGGAAACATGACACATCCTGCATTGGGACTATCCTTTGCCTAGAAGGACCAGGGCAGCTCTCAGATCCTCTCTCTGTATTTTTCATCCAGGATTCCTATTAGGAACATGCATAAGACTAAGTCCACGATTGGCTAGGCTGGCTCTTTCATTGCTGGAAAATCCCACTATTCTATGCTGTCACCCTCTTATCCACTCTGTTCGATCCCTTCTCAATTACCTCCTGTATTCAGAGTCTACTATAATGTGAGTCAGATGCCCAGCTCCATTGCAGTCAATTGCAGCTGAAGATCTGGCCTTGTCTATGTTTCAAACCCCCCATTACTTTGCTTTGGACCCGATCTGCTTTGAGGAGAGACTGCCCTGGTGTGATGAAGCCAGAGAAAACACATTAGTAACAGTGATGACCTACAGGTTACTTGAAGTAGAATCAGGGGCTTGTTGCTTTGTTTGTTTTACCTTAAACTTCAGGGACACACACCCAACCCTGGACATGAGAGGGGTTCAGAAAACAAGCCCAGCTGCAGATTTCATAGCTGACTCCAGCAAAGAGAGATTTCCAGAGACACAAAGGGGAAGCAGGCACTCCACAGCCCTTTGTGGCTTTGACAATCTCCTCCTAAAACTCCTGATCCACACACCTCTGACCTTTGGAACATCCAAAGCCTAGCCCTCGGTGGGGGGTCTCTGGCCCACATTTACCATTGGCAGCCTAACATTTTCAGCGGATCCTAAGAGAGAAAGCAGGTAAGATTTTAAGAGTCATATGTTCCTCTCAATTTACTTTATTTTCCTTTAAAAGGATGTTTTCCTCCTTGCTTGTTTTTAGGTGTGGTTGGTTTTATTGGGGGGTATGTACGCTTAATACCTTAGGGAACACAAAATATTGGTGATATTACTGTTTTACCCAAATGACTTCTTGGGGGACTAAAGAACTGGTTTGGGAGACCTTGCACTCTTTAGATTAAAAGGAGAAGGGATGTGAATTCATTCAAAGAAAATCCCTCACCTCCCTTCCAAGTTTGAGCAGAAGCTGGTTTAGAGAGCTATTAAAAATGCACACAGATTTTTTGGCAGTCTGACACACCCCATCCCCCTCCCAATCATGCCCTTCTGAGGTCATTTCACTAGTTTGCCAGCAAAACCAAAGAAACCCCAGTATTTCTAACGCAAGATCTGAGCAAAAGAAGTTTTTAAATAAAAATGATACATAAAATGAACACATGCCCCCTGCCATAGGTCTATAGATGAACGAGTTCCATTCATCCTTGGTGCCACTCCACTGAGCTCATTGGAATGAATTCACAATCCAACCACAGCCAGTTGGATTTACTTTAATCTTTGTTTTAGAACATTAAGGGAAATCAGACCTTTTATTTACTCTTGATTTAGCTTTAGTTTTGTCATCTTGAGCCTTGTAATGGGAAAAAAGCCAGCTAGAAGAAAATAAATTGCATGCTAGAACAACGCTGCAGCCTGACCATGGAAGTCGGAAGAAATTAGAAAGGTCAAAGATTACGTAACAAGGAAAAGCACTAATTAAAACAGTGTGTCAGCTTGCCATGACTTGTGATGAGCATAAAAGAGGACAGACTTAGGGAAAGCATTATTTTTTTAAATAGCATGATGAAATAAAACAAGCCCTGATCTAGCAGAGTACTGGGTTTTCTCTTTTTAATTCTGACCTCTTGTTTGAAGGAAAAAGTAAGTCTCCCCTTCCGTGTAATTTTAAACAAGAATCTGGCTCAGGATCCAACAGCTGCTTGGGGTTTGTCAGTGACTCACTGACATTAATCTTTGTCTAAAACTATCATTTTTCCAAACCGGAAAAGTTAGGTCAGTCTCCTCACATATGGCCTGGTATCCTAGCTCTTTCTGCCCAGGCTGTCAGCAACGGTGCCAGTCATGCTGTGGTTACATGGTTCATAGGAACTGCACACAGGCCATCTTTTATCCTGCAGAAAGATTCTTCTGCTTAAAGAACAGCAGCGGACTTTGAAAGTGTTTAAAATGCTAACCAGCTATCTCCATGGTGTGCACATTCATCTCATTTAAAGTCCCTTTCCTTTAGATTAACTTCTCTGTCGCATGATATGGTGGGTGAAATAGCAGCAGCAATTAGAACGACTCCCACGCAGCCTCTCAGAAGTAGGTTAGCAAAGGCAGTTTGTGCAATGCAAGACTTACTGAAGCCAACGAATTGCTTGCGCCTTCACTGTTATTTGCATTAATTAGACTCTAAATACTGTTACCCTTGCAGCCAGACTGCAGGTGGAGGTGTAATGAACAGCTGCTGCAGTTACACTGCTTCTTTGTTCTCTTCGATAATGTAATACAGAGGTAATGGTTTGTATGACAGTGGGGCCTTAAGGGTCCATTGTGCTAGGCAGGATTCAAAGAGGCTGCTCCAGAGACCTTAGACTCTAAAGAGACATGACAGACACAGGAAGTGGATGTGCCCAAGGTCACCGAGCAGGTCAGTGATGGAGCTGCGAACAGAGGAGAAGCCAACAGAGGGAGTTTGCCTGGGAACAGTCCGAGAGGAGCTACGGCGAGTGCTGCATTAAGGGGGCTGTGTTGTGAGCTGGTGGGGTCAATAGCCGAGTGTCTGTCTGCTGTGACCATTTGTTTGACTGGAGCTAGTTGCAGGGGCTTTTTGACTGGGTGGGTGGTTGTTTGAAAAGTGTGAACTGGGAGTGCTTTGTTCCAGGTGGGCCTTGAGTGGTTGACTGGAGGGAAGGCTTTGAACCGGGGCAACTGCTTTGAACAAGCAGCCTTATAAAAAAGCAGCCAGTTGCGAACCGAGTGAGCAGCCAACAGAGGAGAAGCCAACAGAGGGAGTTCAGCTGGGTGGAGTTCCCATAGAGTTTTTGCCTTTTAGGCTTCTGTGAGCAGTAAATGCAACATGTGAAGAGGCTCTTAGAAGGAAGACAATATGGATAGTGAGCGATCAGCTGTTGTGACCTGCACAGGATGTGTCATGTTTGTCTTTCTCCCGAAGGATAGAAGCAACTTTGTCTGTGAGTGCAAGCTGGTCTCCGTATTGGTTAAAGGACTAGAGACCCAAGTATCAATCCTGTGTTCTATCCAGAAAATCTTCATTTTCTCTGATGTAAGTCAGCGTTTGGTACTGCAGGTACAGCATGCTGAAGAATCAGAGAGGGCAGTGCAGAACGGGGAAGAAAATTGGCAGCATGTGACCTCCAGAAGAAGAAAGAGGAGAACCCATGTACCCCCAATTCAGATAGATGTAAGAAACTGATTTCAGGCTCTCTGCAGAGGTACTATGGTGGAGAATGGTTTGGAAGAGTCGTCTGAAGGAAGGGATCAGAAGAAGACCCCATTGGCCAGAAGGCATGGGATGCATTGTCCTAGGGATGGGGGTTCCATGACCACCACTCCCAAGAAGAGGAGATGGATGAAGGTGCTCGGGGACTCCCTCCTAAGGGGCACGGAGTCATCCATCTTCCGTCCAGACCAGGAAACTCGAGAAGTGTGCTGCTTGCCTGGAGCTAGAGTTCACAATGTGATGGAGTATATGCCAAGACTGATCAAGCTCTCAGACCGCTACCCCTTCCTACTTCTCCACATGGGCACCAATGATACTGCCAAGAATGACCTTGAATGCGTCACTGCACACTACATGGCTCTGGGAAGAAGGATAAAGAAGTTTGAGGCACAAGTCGTGTTCTCATCTATCCTCCCTGTTGAAGAAAAAGGCCCAGGTAGGGGCCATTGAATTGTGGAGGTAAATGCGTGATTTCAGAGAGAGGGCTTTGGATTCTTGGACTATGGGATGTTGTTCCAGGAAGAAGAATTGCTAGGAAGAGAGGGAAGAGCATCTTCGCAGGCAGGCTTGATAACCTAGTGAGGAGGGCGTTAAACTAGGTTCACTGGGGGCAGGGGCGGATCCAGGCACCAGCACGCCAAGCGTGTGCCTGGGGCGGCAAGCCACAGGGGGCGCTCTGCCGGTTGCTGTGAGGGCAGCAGGCAGGTTGCCTTCGGCGGCATGCCTGCGGAGGGTCCACTGGTCCCGCAGCTTCGGTGGACCTCCTGCAGGCTGCCACCGAATCTACGGGACCGGGGACTTCCCGCAGGCAAGCCACCGAAGGCAGCCTGCCTGCCTGCCATGCTTGGGGAGGCAAAATACCTAGAGCCACCCCTGACTGGGGGACGGTGACCTAAGCCCTGAGGTAAGTGGGGAAGTGGGATACTGGGAGGAAACACCAGGAGGAGGGTGCAACAGAGAAGGCCACCTGATTCATACTGAGAAAGTAGGGCAATTGGCTAATTATCTCAAGTGCCTGTACACAAACGCAAGAAGCCTGAGAAACAAGCAGGAAGAATTGGAAGTCCTGGCACAGTCAAGGAACTATGATGTGATTGAAATAACAGAGACTAGGTGGAGTAACTCACATGACTGGAGCACTGTCATGGATGGGTATAAACTGCTCAGGAAGGACAGGCAGGGGAGGAAAGGTGGAGGAGTTGCACTGTATGTAATAGAGCAGTATGAGTGCTCAGAGCTCCAGTATGAAACTGGAGAAAAGCCTATTGAGAGTCTTTGAGTTAAGTTTAGAGGCAAGAGCAACAAGGGTGATGTCATGGTGGGTGTCTGTTATAGACCACAAGAACAGGAGGATGAGGTAGACGAGGCTTTCTTTGAACAACTAACAGAAGTTTCCAGATCACAGGCCCTGGTTCTGATGGAGCACTTCAATCAATACTGCAGTGCACAGACAATCCTGAAAGTTTTTGGAGCGTGTTGGGGACAACTTCATGGTGCAAGTGCTGGAGGAACCAGTGATGGTCGAGTTCAGGATCTGGACAAAAGTAAGAAAGGAGAGCAGCAGAATATGGACCCTGGACATCAGAAAAGCAGACTTTCACTCCCTCAGGGAACTGATGGGCAGGATCCCCTGGGAAGCTAATATGAGGAGGAAAGGAGTCCAGGAGACCTGGCTGTATTTTAAAGAATCCTTATTGAGGGTGCAGGAACAAACCATCCTGATGTGCAGAAAGAATAGCAAATATGGCCGGCGACCAGCTTGGCTTAACAGAGCAATCTTTGGTGAGCTTAAACACAAAAGGAAGCTTACAAGAAGTTGAAACTTGGACAGATGACTAGGGAGGAGTATAAATATATTGCTCAAGCATGCGGGGGTGTAATCAGGAAGGTCAAAGCACAATTGGAGTTGCAGCTACCAAGGGATGTGAAGGGTAACAAGAAGGGTTTCTACAGGTATGTTAGCAACAAGAAGGTGGTCAGGGAAAGTGTGGGACCCTTACTGAATGAGGAAGGCAACCTAGTGACAGATGATGTGGAAAAAGCTGAAGTACTCAATGCTTTTTTTTGCCTCGGTCTTCACAGACAAGGTCAGCTCCCAGACTGTTGCACTGGGCAGCACAGTATTGGGAGGACGTGAGCAGCCATCAATGGCGAAAGAACAGATTAAGGACTATTTAGAAAAGCTGGACATATACAAGTCCATGGGGCTGAATGCAATGCATCCAAGGACGCTAAGGGAGTTGACCGATGTGTTTGCAGAGCCATTGGCCATTATCTTTGAAAACTTGTGGCAATCAGGGGAGGTCTTAGACTATTGGAAAAAGGCAAATATAGGGCCAGTCTTTAAAAAATGGAAGAAGGAGAACCCAGGGAACTACAGACCGGTCAACCTCAAGGAATCCATTTTGAAGCACTTGGAGGAGAGGAAGGTGATCAGGCACAGTCACATGGATTCACCAGGGGCAATTCATGCCTGACTAACCTGATTGCCTTCTATGATGAAATAACTGGCTCTGTGGATGAGGGGAAAGTGGTGGACATGATATTCCTTGACTTTAGCAAAGCTTTTGATACCTCTCCCACAGTATTTTTGCCAGCAAGTTAAAGAAGTATGGATTGGATGAATGGACTATATGGTGGATAGAAAGCTGGCAAGATTGTCAGGTTCAATCAATATCTCAATGTCTAGTTGGCAGCCAGTATCAAGCGGAGTGCCCCAGGAGGAGTGGTAGATACGTTGGAGGGTAGGGATAGGATAAAGAGGGACCTAGACAAATTAGAGGACTGGGCCAAAAGAAATCTGATGAGGTTCCACAAGGACAAGTGTAGAGTCCTGCACTTAGGATGGAAGAATCCCATTCACTGTTACAGACTAGGGACCGAATGGCTAGGAAGCAGTTCTGCAGAAAAGGACTAGGGGTTACAGTGGACAAAAAGCTGGATATGAGTCAACAGTGTGCCTTTGTTGCCAAGAAGGCTAACAGCATTTTGGACTGTATAAGTAGGGGCATTGCCAGCAGATCGAGGGATGTGATCATTCCCCTCTATTTGACATTGGTGAGGCCTCATCTGGAGTACTGTGTCCAGTTTTGGGCCCCACACTACAAGAAGGATGTGGAAAAATTGGAAAGAGTCCAGCGGAGGGCAACAAAAATGATTAGAGGGCTGGAGCACATGACTTTTGAGGAGAGGCTGAGGGAACTGGGATTGTTTAGTCTGCGGAAGAGAAGAAGATGGTCTCAAGTTGCAGTGAGGGAGGTTTAGGTTGGATATTAGGAAAAACATTTTCACTAAGAGAGTGGTGAAGCACTGGAATGGGTTACCTAGGGAGGTGGTGGAATCTCCTTCCTTAGAGGTTTTTAAGGTCAGGCTTGACAAAGCCCTGGCTGGGATGATTTAGTTGGGGATTGGTCCTGCTTTGAGCAGTGGGTTGGACTAGATACCTCCTGAGGTCCCTTCCAACCCTGATATTCTATGGTTCTAGGGGTCGGTTTTCAGGCTGGTTTTGTTCAACATCTTCTTTAATGATCTGGATGATGGGATGGATTGCACCCTCAGCAAGTTCGTGGATGACACTAAGATGCGGGGAGAGGTAGATATGCTGGAGGGTAGGGATAGGGGTCCAGAGTGATGTAGATATATTGGAGGATTGGGCCAAAAGAAATCTTATGAGCTTCAACAAGGATAAGTGCAGAATCCTGCACTTAGGACGGAAGAATCCCATGCACTGCTACAGGCTGGGGACCAACTGGCTAAGCAGCAGTTCTGCAGAAAAGAACCCGGGGATTACAGTGGACGAGAAGCTGGATATGAGTCAGCAGTGTGCCCTTGTTGCCAAGAAGGCTAACGGCATATTGGGCTGCATTAGTAGGAGCATTTCCGGCAAATCGAGGGAAGTGATTATTCCCCTCTATTCGGCACTGGTGAGACCACTTCTGGAGTATTGTGTCCAGTTTTGGGACCCTCACTACAAAAAGGATGTGGACAAATTGGAGAGAGACCAGCAGAGGGCAACGAAAATAATTTGGGAGCTGAGGCACATGACTTATGAGGAGAGGCTGAGGGAACTGAGGTTATTTAGTCTGCAGAAGAGAAGAGTGAGGGGGGATTTGATAGCAGCCTTCAACTAACTGAAGGGGGGTTCCAAAGAGGATGGAGCTAGGCTGTTCTCACTGATGGTAGATGACAGAACAAGGAGCAATGGTCTCAAATTGCAGTGGGGGAGGTCTAGGTTGGATATTAGGAAAAACTATTTCAGTAGAAGCAGCAAAGAGTCCTGTGGTACCTTATAGACTAACTGACGTATTGGAGCATGAGCTTTCGTGGGTGAGTACGCACTTCATCCTATTTCACTAGGAGGGTGATGAAGCACTGATTGGGTTACCTAGGGAGGTGGTGGAATCTCCATCCTTAGAGGTTAAGGCCCGGCTTGACAAAGCCCTAGCTGGGATGCTTTAGTTCAGTGGTTCTCAAACTTTTGTACTGGTGACCCCTTTCACATAGCAAGCCTCTGAGTGCGACTCCCCTGATATATTAAAAACACTTTTTAAATATATTTAACGCCATTAGAAATGCTGGATGCAAAGCGGGGTATGGGGTGGAGGCTGACAGCTTGTGACCCCCCCATGTAAGAACCTCGTGACCCCCTGAGGGGTTCTGACCCCCAGTTTGAGAACCCAGTTTGAGAACCCCTGATTTAGTTGGAATTGGTCCTGCTTTGAGCACAGGTTGGACTAGATGACCTTGTGAGGTCTCTTCCAACCCTGATCTTCTATGATTCTGATTCCCAGTCCAGTGCTCCAGCCACTAGACTGCCCTGCTGCTCTAGATTAAGCTTTACATTAGCCTTTATTCCTAGAACAGTCTGAATGGCTGCCAAGTTGTACCTGTGTGTGTATTTGAATCAAACATGGCTACACAGCAGGAACACAGTCACGACTCACCAAGAGAGAGAGAACATTTAAGATGTGCCCTCACATGAGACACCTCAACAAGGGCATGATCCAGAGCCAAAGTCAATTGAAAAGGCCCTAACTATACATGATGTGCTATATTGCTGACAGAAATTTCCCCTGTATCAACCAAGACAGGTTGAGAAAAGTGGTAGAGATGGAAGAGTGCAGGCCTGTGAACACCAGAGTTCATTCTAGCCTACTGAGTCAAGGATTTAATTTGTGGGGGTGGTTTTGGGTATGTGGAAGGGGATTAAACCCATAAACATGACACAGTCTCCCCAAAAGCTATCTGATGGCAGTAACCTCCAGTCACTACCTGTCCATGGAGCTATTCAGCACTGAATGCCTGCCAGGCCCACAGAAAATGTGGGGGGACGAGAGAGGGGGTGATTAAAGAGACTGCCAAACCATTACATTTGGATGAGAGAGCAGACTGGATGGGCGACAGAGAAACTCCATCTTTTCATATAGTTTCTTTGCTTGCTGTGACACTTCAGTTTAGTGTTCATTAGTTATTAGTTCATTTCTACACTGGACTAGACAGCACATCATGTGAAGGTGTTCCCTTAATTTGGCCGTTGAGTTGTAGAACTGCAAGTATTTCTTTTTACCTGAGTAACACAGCGGTAGTGCTGTTTCCATTCTTACTTGTCTCGTTGGCATTCCCACCAGTAAAGTCTGTACGAGCAGCAGCGAGTCTCAGCGCCTGGGTCCACAGACTGGGGCTCGCACTGTACTGCTAAAAATAGCTGCAGATGTTCAAGCTCAGGCAGGAGCTCAGATCCCAGAGCGGGCTTCAGAGCCAGAGCCCAATTATCTACACAGCTATTGTCAGCTCGAGTCTGTAGACCCGGGCTCTGAGACTCATTGCCACGGCTACTGCTTGTTGTGTAGACATACCCTAAATTCCCAGGACAGGCTGGCTTCCAGCACACTAGTAGCCAAGTCACAGTTTATGGATTCCTATATTCGCAGGAGGTCATTTATTCTAAGCAATCAGCCTCTGAAGTCCCAGGACATACCTTGATAGAAGGCGCATTCAAGCAAGTGTATTTATCTGAGTGGGGTTATGCCAATGTGTAGGAGTTGGCTTTACTGGATCGGCGCTGAGCTTTATAGCTCTGGCGTCTTCTCCCTGAAGAGAAGGCCTCAGGAGCAAGTTGAGCTTTTGGAAAAGGACATGAAATGTTAGTGGGTCCCTTCAGCATTCTCACGTACAGTTTGAGCAGGACATCCCCCCCAAAGCATCGGAGTAAGGGTTAGGACAGTCAGGGTCCAACCCCATACGGAAAAAGCACATACCGACTTTTGATGAGGTGAACATCATGATGTACAGATTTGAGGTAAATATGGAGAGATCTATACTCCATGCTATTAAATATTGGCCTAGCAGGTATAAAGTGTTTTGGGCAAAGAATAAATTCACCTAAAAATGCTATTAGTGAATTCAGTTCAAATTTGACAAATAGTTTCAGCCCAAAACCAATTTTGAAAAGGTTAAATCGACATTCCACTCCAGAATTGTCGAGTTGAATCAACATTCAAAGTGTTCTATTCTACCCGAAGGAAGTTTTCAGTTGTTTTTATATTGTCAAGAAAACCCTGAAAAAAATTCAGCTTTTGAAAGTAAGTTTTTTTACTCCCAGTTCAGCCACTGAACCAAAAAAAATATCAATTCCTTGCTCAGTTCCAGGGTAAAGGGACACTTGCCCAGGGAAGCTTGGAAAGAGATTGTGCTGGTGGGCAAGTCTCACCATTGCCTGAGATTGCTCCCCTCTCCACACTCTCAGAATTAGATGCCCTCCCATCCCTGTGAAAGCTAGCGACAGTCTGGTCCTGCACTTGGTTGCATCGCTATCATTCCAAATTGGCCACTCCCTCAAGTTATGCTTCCCTATCTCACTCCCACCTTGGATCAGTAAGTCAGGGTTTTTTTTACCCCGTTCCAATCAGAGCATTCACCCTAGCCTCATTGCCTCAAGAGTATATCAAGAATTCAAAGCACCTACGCCTAGGTTAGGGTGGTTATATGGTAGTTAAGGGGGTAAGAGAAATCTTGTCTGTTAGGCTGCCAACGATAAGCATCAAACCTCTGAGTGACGAAGAGTCAATCACCCAGATTACTTACCTTCATTGCGACTGTCACCCCTTCTGTTTGGGGCCATCATTTCCATGAACATCCTCTAAAAGGAAAGACATCTTTAAAAGGCATATATCCCGAGCTGTCAAAGGAAGCAATAGTCAAAGGCAGCCTTTTGGATTTGCTATGATTTTATCTCGTTTAAAATAACTCCATTTGGGAAAAACATCACTGAACCAGCCTAAGGAAATATGAGTACTGAAAAAGGGACAGTCAGTCCAAGGGGAAACTGGCTTGGTAGCCCTGGCTGGCATGCAGGGAAATCACCTTTAAAATGGGACCCTGGAAATAGAGGCTCCCCGCAACCCCCCGGCCAAATCAAGAGGAGCTTTTCAAAGGTAACCCGTTGTTAATTAGAGCCTCTGAAACCAATGAGATTAGGGACCTTGGCTTGGAGCCTTTGGGGTTTTCTAAAAGGCTTAACAGTTTATACCAGTCACTCTCTTCCTGCCTGCCAGTAGCATCACATGGCCATAAGCCTGATCTTGCCCCCCTGAAGTCACTGGGAATTTTGTTGGAAGACAACTGATCCCCAGGCCATTTATGGTAACAAACATATGGCCAGAGAAATTCTCCATTCCAAGCCAACTTCTCTGATGCTATGCAACACTTCCAACCAACCCCACCCGCAAGCAAGCAGGAATTCTCCCCTCTCCTGTTGCTACAGAGACAAGTGCTCTGTGGTTCTAACTGACTTCACTGGGGCCCAGGCTGGCCCTTCAGTCAATCCATGGCAAGACTGCCTCACCCTGGTTCGTCTAAGATAGTGTGACCGGGAAGGACAGGGTGGATGTGCCCCCTCATCCCACTCCCAACATCTATTCACAACATGCCGGGCTGGGAACTCCTGATTTAAACCATAACCTCCAAAGGCAGATTTGCAAGGCACCTTTTGCAGAAAGAAACTTATTTCCCCTTTTCTTCGGTATGACCTTTTTCTCTGGTATCACTTCCCTTTGGCTTTTTATGCTCCATGAATACTATAGCAACTGTTTCCCCTGACAGGAATAATGGCGGCAAATGACAATTTTAAATGACTGTTAAAGGGTATTCACTGAAAGGACTCTACTCCAAAAAGTGAGTATTTACACTGAAACCCCACTGTAGGAGTCATGTTAGTCAGGGAACAGAACCAATGTTCCAAATTTACCCACATAGCTTGAATTTTAAACACTCAAATTGCACTGCTTCCATGCTACAGATTGTGAATTCCTAGAACGTATTCACCAAACAGTTTGGAATAGGGACTGAACACAAGAACGTCACAAGCTATTCTGACAAATTAAAGATGCTGAAGTTTGAATCTTATTTGCTCCAAGTTATTCATTGCACTCTAACATTTAACCAATGGCACTGTAGAGGGGTTTGGCCCTCTCTGGGGCGGCGGGGAACCTGACCGCCTCGCTACGTCCATTGGGTTATTTCAGGGGAACTAGCCTGGCCACGGGGTTTCATGCCACGGCAACGGTAGAGACCAACAAACAGCTCGATTCCGCAGACCCCGGCCCTAGTTCAGGGCAGCGCAGTCGAGAGTCTCTGGCTCTGGCCCTTATGCAGGGGCTGAGCAAACAAATGAGTTCAGGAGGCCCAGGCCCTGGCTCCGAAGGACCTGGGAGATGGGGAGACTGACACCAGCACGTTGGGTGGCAGGGGGGACGCAGGCCCACCTACTCCACTGCGTCCCAGCCCGGGGCCCTAGCAGCGGCAGACGACCCGCTGCTGCGTCAGTGGGGATCCTGACCGCAACACACTGACATTGGCTGTGGGTGTGCTGAAGCCAGACTAGGGTTGGCTGCCCCCGGGCTACTTCCTACTGCCCCCTCTAGAGGTACTTGCATCTGGACAGTGTCCTCCAAGGAATCGAGCACCGTGGGCTCCTCAGGGTACCCGGCGAGCGGTAGGCTTGGCAGCTCCTCGGGGTAGCTTGCCACAGGCAGGCTTAACTGCTTCTCCGGGGCCTGGTTGGCATCAGGCCTCGGCTGGTCTGGCCAGTCCTCAGGTCAGTCGCAAGCTGCAGGAGTCTCCTCGCTGGGAGCTAGGCCACAAGCGTCTGGCTTCTCCGGCAGCTGGGCCTCTAGTGAGCTCTGGGGTAGGGCTTTTGTACTTCCTGTCCTGCGCACTGACCTCTGGGGGGCGGGTGCAAGCTCCACTGGTTCCACCCACTTTGGCGTCCGGAGGGGCTCGTCCAGACCATCTTGTTATCCCCAACCAGACCATCTTGTTATCCCCATACTCTGGCGCTATAAGCTTTTGCCTGAAATGCAAACTTCATTTCTGAATATAATTATTGGGCACAACTTTAAACACCATGACAATTAACAAGAAACAGAGTGGTGCAAAATGTTCGTACACCAAATGTAACAAAATCAGAAAAGCAAGGTGCAGAATGAGTTATACCCAGAAAGGGACATAAAACACAATAAGGGCTTGTCTATACTTAAAGTGCTACAGCAGTATAGCTAGAAATTCTCCCATCAGCCTAGCTCTGTCTACACTGGGGATTAGATCGGTTTAACTGCATCACTAAGGGGTGTGGATTTTTCACATCCCTGAGCCACGTAGTTATACCAGCCTAATTTCCTCACGTAGACCAGTCCTAAGAAAAGGTTCTGTAAATACACAGGAACAAGAGAAAGACAAAGGAGAACGTAGGTCTGCTACTAAGTGGGCAAGGATAGCTAATAATAGAGGACATCAAGAGGCCTTAGGTGTTTCATGCCTATGTTGCTTCAGTCTTCACTAAAAAGACTTAATTGTGACCAGAAGCTTAATATTAACGAGATGGAAGGAACACAAGCCAGGATAAGGAAAGAACAGGTTAAAGAATATTTAGGTAAGTTAGATGTTTTCTAGTCGGCAGTGCCTGACACAATCCACTGTAAGGTACTTCTGGAACTAGCTGATGCAATCAGAATCATTAGCGATTATCTTTGTGAATTCACTAAGGATGGGTGAGATCCCAGAAAACCGGAGAAGAGCAAACATAGTACCTATTGTTAAAAGGGGGAATAAAGATGATCCAATCAGCCTAACTGTAACTGCAAGGTTACTTGAACAAATATTAATTTTCAGAGGTGTAGCCGTGTTAGTCTGGATCTGTAAAAGCAGCACAAAGTCCTGTGGCACCTTATAGATTAACAGACGTATTGGAGCATGAGCTTTCGTGGGTGAATACTCACTTCGTCGGATGCATGTAATGCAGGGGTCAGCATCCTTTCAGAAGTGGTGTGCCGAGGCTTCCTTTATTCACTCTAATTTAAGGTTTCAAGTGCCAGTAATACATTAACATTTTTAGAAGGTCTCTTTCTATAAGTCTATAATACAGAACTAAACTATTGTTGTATGTAAAGTAAATAAGGTTTTTAAAATGTTTAAGAAGCTTCATTTAAAATTAAATTAAAATGCAGAGCCCCCCGGACCGGTGGCCAGGGCCCAGGCAGTGTGAGTGCCACTGAAAATCAGCTCACGTGCCGCCTTCGGCACCCGTGCCATAGGTTGCCTACCCCTGATGTAATGGAAATTTCCAGAGGCAGGTATATATATATGCAGGCAAGAATCAGGCTGGAGATAACGAGGTTAGTTCAATCAGGGAGGATGAGGCCCTCTTCTAGCAGTTGAAGTGTGAACACCAAGGGAGGAGAAACTGCTTTTGTGGTTGGCTAGTCATTCACAGTCTTTAATTTAACGACCAACTTGTGAGCACCTAGAGGCTGATAGAGTAATAAGGAATAGCCAGCATGAATTTGTCAAGAACAAATCATGCCAACCAAATTTCCTTTGGCCTAGTGGATGGCCGGGAAGCAGTAGACATGATATATATTGATTTTAATAAGGCTTTTGACAAAGTCCCACATGACAGTCTCATAAACAAGCAGGGATAGTGTGGCCTAGATGAAATGACTGCCAGATGGGTGGCACAACTGGTTGAAGAACAGTACTTAAGAGTAGTTATCTATGGTTCACTGTCAAACTGGGAGGATGCCTCTAGTGGAGTCTCGCAAGGGTCCATCCTAGGTCTAGTCCTGTTCAATATTTTTGTTAAAGACTAGGATAATGGAGTGCAGAGCATCTTATAAAATTTGTGGGGGACACCAGCCTGTAAGGAGTTGCGAGCACACTGGAGTACAGGATTAGAATTCAAAACGGCCTAGACAAATTGGAGAATTGATCTGAAATCAACAGGATGAAATTCAATAAAGACTAGTGCAAAGTACTACAGTTCAGGGTGGGGGAATCAAATGTACAACTACAAAATGGGGAATGACTGGGTAGGTGGTAGTACTACTGAAAATGATCTGGGGGTTATAGTGGGTCACAAAAGGCATACGAGTCAGTATGATGCAGTCTCAGAAAAAGCTAATATTCTAGAGTGTATTAACAGGAGTGCTGTAAGACACTGGAGGTAACCACAGCTCTGCTCAGCGCAGGTGAGGCCTCGGCTGGAGTGTTGTGTCCAGTTTTGGGCACCACGCTTTAGAAAAGATGTGGACAAACTGGAGAGAGTCCAGAGAAGTACAACAGAAGTGATAAGAGGTTTGGAAAACCTGACCTATGAGTAGGCTTGGCCAAGTTCGAAATTAAAAAAACCTATGGATAATCTCAATGTTTATTTTTAAGCATTTTTTTGTATTTTTATTTATTTAAATGTTCACAGTTGCAGGAAATTATGGGGGACTCAGACAATGCCTGGCTAAAGACAGCAGACAGATATAAAAAGTTAAAGCTTTGTCATAGTTTAATCTCACATGTCAAAATACACAACTAAGAAATTCTGAAGCAGCATTTTTTTTACTTTGCCTACCTGTACATTTTGATTATTATTGATGGAAATATCTTTTTGTCAGTTTGTGTGTAGCCAATGAAATTGACATTTACCAACCAAAATCTAATCCTTCCAAGCCTACCTATGAGGATAGGTTAAAAAAAACCTGATCATGTTTAGTACTGAGCAAGAGAGACTGGGGCGGAGGGGTGGGGAGAGGACCTGATGATAGCCTTCAAATGTGTTAAAGGCTGTTATAAAGAAGATGGGACCAATTGCTCTCTGTCTTCACTGAAGGTAGGACAAGATATAATGAGTTTAATCTGCAGCAAGGAAGATTTCGATTAGATTTTAGGAAAATTTTAGGGATGGACTAGATAGGGCCCTTCCCCCCAGACATTTCTATAATTCTATGACACCAACCAGAACTCAGCTGCTTTCTTGCTTTGTTACAATCTGGAAATGCAGGAACATGTTTGTCCAACAGTGGGAAAATTGGCACCCAGGTGAACCTGGTTTTGCATCAAAGTCTTTGAAAATGTGCACATTTGCATGGTTTTGAAACAGCCAGGTGGAGCTCAGCTATTTTGATCCAACTTTTTACTCAAGTCTAGGAATCGAGCGAGGCAGATCAAAACCAAAGAAGGATGTGGAACAGTTTCCAGAGTGAAAGTGCTTTAGTTATAACATGAAATGCTTGGATTACTGATGACTTGATCAGCAAAACAGAAGTGTAGGTGAATAAATTGTATTTGTTTCTGACTATTAGAGCTGCATATCTGCATCTCTATGTTCATGCCTACAAATACTATGCAGGACAATGTAGAATTAGTGTCAACGTCTGCAACTTAAGTTTTCCCAAGGCATCCATCAGGGAAAATCAAAGGTCCCAGCTGATCTGGGATGATGCATGAGACAAAATAGCCAAGTTCCAGATCTGGAGAGGGGAACAGAGCCCTGTTGGGAGAGGCAGTTTTTGTTCTTTGCTGGCGGTGTGCTGAAGGACTGTTTTCCCCACTAAAGCGATCACCACATTTGCCTCTATCATTCACTGCTTCAGTGGAACGATCTATGAAGGCAGGATGTCTTCAGATATGCATGTACAACTCCTAGTCAGGTTAGTGGAAGCCGAGCCCATGTGCACCAGAGGCAGAATTTTCCTTAAGACGAAGCTGCATGGCAAAAGCAAATTTTCCGTTTGCTTACCTCCTCGCTGCTTGAGGATTCGGAGCTGGACCCATCCTGGCTGCAGTAAACTGCCAAGTTCTGTATCTGCTCTTCAGAGACCCGCACTGTACTTCTGCAGAAGGCCGTTTGCTGTAACAGATCAAAATAGAGTTCACCCATACAGCTATGGAGACTATGGCATAAGCCTCCTGGAACTGTCTGGAGAACGAGTTTCAATCAAAAGTCATACAGCCTTTTGATAGCCAGCTACCAAGGGCAGGGACCTGAGAGAGCCCATTGTTCACAACCATGGATTAGCCTTTGGTTCTGGTCTTCCAGCAAAACTTATTTGTGGCAGTTCAGTGTAGTCACCAGTCTCTGGAGTCTTTCCATTTTTGAACTGGGCATGTCTGGCTTTCGTGCTCCTGAAAGACATCACCCCCACGCCCTGGAGACCGTTGCCCTCTGCCCAACCACAAACAGGCGCAGCATGGACAGCGCTAAGGTGAGGTGCCTCACACTTTGCTTCCCCAGAAGGAACTCCTCCAGGGCAGGGAGACCATCAGTCCCTTCTGATCCACCCAATAATTTAGTCTTCTGAAGGCTATAGTGTTTTGGTCTAATTCTGGTTGTTGGGCTGGGTGGTGTTTAGTGACCAGTCATACAGGTGGTCAGACTTAATGATCTGGTGGGCCCTTGTGGCTTTACATTCTATGACCATCTACATTTCAGAGGCACTTTTCATCCCTTTGGTTCTCTGAGATTGCAGGTGGGGAGCCATACGGTGCTGAGCCGGTGGTAGTCCCATTTTTTTTTAAATTACTTCTTTAATCACCAGACTGGAGGCTTTAATGATTAAGCCGTAGTTTCACACAGACTGAAGCACACCACCTATTTTAGGTGATGGGGTACTGCAGGATTGCCCTTAGCTCCCTCTGGTGATATTTTGATATTGTACTTTCATACTTTTGCACGTTTATTAGGATTGCCTGTAAGCAACACAAAGCAGAGAAGAGAGTTTGAAATTCCTATTCCCTCACTTGGGGGAACTTTCCTGTACTTCACCTGACCGAGCTGAGTAAGGACACAATCGCAGACATAGTAATATGTGCAACACACACATGCATCAAATTCATCCACTGGATAGGGACTCCCCTAAATGATAAAATCCACTGACTAGTTGCCAATGGACTTGAGTGTGGCCCAGTGATGGATTTCAGTTGGCCTGTTAACAAGTGTTGCCTGATCGAGGACTCAGGAAGTCCTACGGGCTGCTCTGCTCTATGCCAGGGAACAGGCCAGCATATAGCACAGCTCAGGAGCAGGAGACTGTGTGTAGAGTGGCTTTCAGCCACATTTCCTTCCACTCCCATCCTGGGGCTAGCCGGTTGAGTGACCATCAGATAAGCATTGGTTTTTACTGAATCCTAAATATCCTCAAACAACAGCTTGGTTTTCATATTATGCTCATCCAGGTAGCAGACCAGCTACTTGGAGGACTACCCTGGGAAGCAGGGCAGACTTGGACATCATGGTGGACAGTCAGCTGAACTTGAGCTTCCAGAGTGATAGCATGGCCAAAAGGGTTGATGTGATCCTTGGGATGTATGAACAGGGGAATCTTGAGTAGGAGTAGAGAGGTTATATTCTCTCTATATTTGGCACTAGTATGACTGCTACTGGAATCCTGTGTCCAGTTCTGTCATCTCTAATTTCTCAATATCCTTCGGGAATTGTTGAGGATTCAGAAAAGAGCCACGAGAATGATTAAAGGGACTGGAAAACTCAAGGAGCTCAATCAGAAGGTTAAGGGATGACAGTCAGCATCAAAGTACTTACACAGGTAATGGACATTTGATAACAGAGGGCTCCTCAATCTAGTTGACAAAAGATACAACAACATCCAATGCCTGGAAGTTGAAACTACATCAATTCAGACAAGAAAAAAGAAGTGTCTCTTAACAGTGAGGAGAATTAACCATTGGAACAATTTACTAAGGGTTGTGCTGGATTCTCCATCACACGCAATTTTTAAATCAAGCTTGGCTGCTTTTCTAAAAGATCTGCTCTAGTTCAAACAGGAATTAATTCAGGGAAGTTTTCTGGCCTGGGTTCCACCCACAAGGAGTCATTCTCAGTGATCACAATGGTCCCTTCTGGCCTTGGAATTTATGAATATGCTCATCGTGGAGAGGAAGGTGCAGGAGCAATTTTTCAGTCGGGTATTTTTTGCTGTGAAAAAAACATCTTAACTACACCTGTGTTGTTAAGTGAGGCAATGTAAAATAATGAAGATGGGCCTGGTCTGGCCCTTTTTAACGTGGCATGGAATGCCCCTCTTTCTCCCACCCTGTGCATGTTGAGCAGGGAGGAGTCTACAGCAGGTTATGTATTGGGGCCAGTCCTCAAATGTCATTTACTTAATGCTTCAAGCCAAGTATTTGCTTAGCAAAGGCCTTGAATAATCAGCACAAAAGCGGACAGATTCCCAGGCCACATTCAATCACACAGAGGGTGTTTTCCATGCTAGGAGACCCGGCATGCTTACCACATAGCGTCCCACTCTGAAGTCACACAAGGACGGATCCTTCTCTGAATCTTTAGTGCAGGTGGTTTCTCGAACAATGAAGTCCAGCACTATACTGTAGTCATTGTTATCCAACAGGTCAACCTGTATAAGAAGGAAAGGCCAATAGCATGTGTGATCGCTGCTTGAGGTTTTTTTCTCTGTGTAAAGTACACGGTACTATTGCCTCTTTGCCAAACTGTGGCAGAAATCAGGGCCTTGAGAGTCAGTAGCCCATCAGGAGCAGAATATCAGGGACTGGGTCATGGTATTTTCTTGTGGACATTTTGTAAATAAACCAGTTACACCACGTCTTATTTCCTTGGTAAAAGCTTCACACTAGCAACTCCTCCTGCAGAAGCCTCAGGTAAGGCATGATGGCCCCAAGCAGCACCTGCCATGAGTGGCTCTCTATGGTCTCTTGCCAGTGTAAATTGCTTAATTAAACAGTTCCCTTTCTGCCCCAGTCCTGGAATTTTACACCCGGTGCACCCCTGTACTTCACTGATCTTCCTCTGGGAGTATATGGGCTTTGAGAGAGTCTGGGCATCAGCTCTCCTGTGTGGCTGCTTTGCCATCCAAAAGGAACCTTGGAGCGCTAAGGCTGGGGTGGCCACCTTGTGGCTCCGGAGCCACATGTGGCTCCTTGTACAGGCACCGACTCTGGGGCTGGAGCTACAGGCGCCAACTTTCCAATATGCAGGGGGGGGGGGTGCTCACTGCTCAACCCCTGGCTCTGCCCCAGGCCCTGCCCCCACTCCACCCCTTCCCACCACCTCCCCTGAGCCTGCCGTGCCCTCGCTTCTCCTCCTCCCCTCCAGAGCCTCCTGCACGCCACAAAACAGCTGATCTGGTGGTGTGGGGAAGGAGGGGGAGGCACTGATTGGCAGGGCTGCCAGTGGGTAGGAGGCACTGGGAGGGGGAAGCTGATGGGGGGATGCTGATGTATTACTGTGGCTCTTTGGCAATGTACATTGGTAAATTCTGGCTCCTTCTCAGGCTCAGGTTGGGCACCTCTTCTCTAAGGGCTAACACTGGAAACTCACATTGTCTCCCTAATGAGACAGTCAGTCTGGTTATGCATATCTCACACAAACACACACACACACACACACACACACAGAGTCATCAGCACCTTTCAGCCCAAAGCAAAGCTACTGTTGAATTGCCGCTCTGCCTTGTCTGTTGTAAACAGTTCCAACAATGAGCTGTCAAGGGCAGGGGCCCCCCAGGCGCAGGTGCGCGCCTCCCTTCGGGTCCTCTCCCGCTCTCTCCTCTCTCTCCGGCCTCGGTCCAGCTCCCCGTCGACGGTCCGGGAGCCCGACCCGAGCGCAGCGGACCTGCGCGAGCGGGAGAGCGGGGAGCAGCGGCGGAAGCCGGGCACGGAAGCGCGAGGGCGGCGCGCGGTGCGGCGGCGAGCTGCGCGCGGCTGCGAGCGTCCGCAGTCATGCAGTGCCAGCGGGCGAGCCAGCAGCCCGCGCGCCCCCTCTGCAGTCATGCCAGGTCGTCGTCGTCCGCGGCTCCGGTGGACCTCCCGCAGGCATGACTGCGGCAGGTCCACCGGCCCAGCCTGCCGCCCCCTAGATTTGGCCGCCCTAGGCAACAGCTTGGTTTGCTGGTGCCTAGAGCCGCCCCTGGTCAAGGGTGGAGAATCAGACAAGTGCCGGTTAACCTGTATCTACTGTTAACTAACCTTATTTATGAGGAATCTGTTATAACCAAAAAAACCCCAAGGATGATTGCGTTAGGAAAAAAGCTCCCTATTGAGCTAAAAGGAACTCTTTCCTGGGTTTCCTCTTTCAGTCATTACCCCTGCAATTGCAACTTACCATTCGCCCCATGGTTTATTCATGCCCAGCTAGGTTATAAGTCTGTCATCTCATATGTCACAGAAGCTGTGTAACAATCACTTTCCAAAGTGAGACCCTTAAAAAGAGTGTCTGTACAGTGCCTAGCACCTTGGGGCCAAATCTGGTTGTTGCCTTTTGGCACTACTCACAATATAAGCGTTCGATAATAATACGATTATCAGAACAGGTGCTGAGTAGTACCGTCCAGCAGGAAACATGACAAACTTTAAAGACTGGTAGGTACATTTGCAGTTATATGTATTAAGGTCTTCTCTCCTCTTCCTCCCATTCCTATTGGCTTTTCAGACCCAGTGAATCTCCCTTTCACTTTCAGCACCTTATTTTCCAACCTTGCTACCTGCAATATTTCCCAACTAGATTTATTCCAGCAGGACCATGGGACCACTCATCACGCAGGACTAGGTACATTCCAAGTTCAAAGTTTAGAAACAGTGGGGCTTTGGGTTTGTCCAGGAATGCAAACCTCTTAATTTTATATTGAAATGCAGTAGTTACAGCATATGTCACTGGGGCTTGAGGGGGGCGGGTGACAGACACATTTGGGTTTTTGTTTTTCAGAAAGTCTATTGTGGAATAACAATTGAGCATAAGAAACTTGAGCCTGTTGAAGCAATTTTCTGAGGAAGCTGTAGGCACTGAAGGCAGCTAGTGCCAGCTACATATGACCAGTAGAATTGCTGCCATGACACTACATACAGACTGAATATGTTTAGACTGCATGAATGGTGAACATAAGTGATAAGGACAAGTGCATCTACTAAATATTATAAACGCTGGCCAAGAAACGTTCAACTGAGCCACATGACAATGCACCCAAAACTGGAGAGCACTTGTCTAGAGCTGATTGAAAATGCCAATTATTTTTCCATGGAAGATTTTGAAAACATTGTTTTTCCTTGAAGTGAAAGAAAAATAATTATTTTTATGGCGAATGAAAAGCTGAAACCCAACAACATTTTGGTTTTCCAAAAACCATGATTTTAGTTTTTGAAAACCAAGAATGTTGACTGAATGCCCAAGAAAAAAAATCACTTTTTTTTTGGAAGAAAATTAGCGCATTCCAAACCAAAAGAAAATTGGTTGATGTTTCCTGGTTTTTCCCCACCACAAACATGTTTCAGTGACATTCTTTTGACCAGCTTCACACTCACCCCTCTAACGTAGCTCCTGACGACGCCAAACAGGGCAGGCCATTGTGATCTAGAATTCACTCTTCCAATGGAGGCACGCAGAGCTTCTTCCGCGATGGATGGTTCATAGTCATACACCGGCAACCCTGACACCAACATATCACAGGCTCATTAAAACAAGCATTGGTCGTTCATCCAGTAAGAATGGATGCTCTTCCTATTTAGAGGAACTTACCAGAACAAGACCAAACACTCATCACAAGGGCAAAAACGAATAAGGTCTTCATGGTTTCTCTTCTGGAAAAACTACCTTTCCACCTCAGCTTTCCAGCATATATTTCTCTGCCTTTATATAATGCAACCTTGATACTCCGTCTGACCTTCCGGTGTCAGAACTTAGCTACAAACATTGCACTTTAAACAGAAAGGATTGATCTAATGGCAAATATTTGTTAGGCTTTCTACTGCCTGTGGGATTTCTTCATCAAAGGGGTACTGCAATACTTCTCCACAAGTCTGCGACCAAATCAGAGACGTCAGGGAGCATGAGAAATACAGCTCCTAACAAGCTCCATGTCCAGTTGTATCAGTTTGCTTCTACCCTTTGCTCTTCAGTTTAAAGCCACTGGATCAGACCTAATCCAGCCCCTTTGCACTACTCCAGAGACAAAGGGTCCACATTCTGGTCCCATTTGGGCAGCAGAGAATTCCCCTGGAATGGGAATTTTTTTGTCCATGTAAAGCTGGTCTGGCCAATTCTTAAGCCACCCCTGAGCCTCGCCCAGGTGTAAGGGATGTGCTGCTGGTGGCAGGGGCATGGCCAGGGCACTGCTGCACTCTGGCTATTGTCAGCTGGCAGACAGTCCTGCCAAGAACCACTGCCAGATGGTGCAGACTAGAGAAGCCCCTAGGCTGCTCTAACTTTTACCAAGTTTGGAACCAAGCTAAGCAAAGAAATTATGGCCAGAACCAGCTCCTGGATACCCCTATGATGCTGCAGGAAGCAGATCTGAGTTGCAGCAGAGTAATTATGGATATTTAGTCAACTTTTAAAGTTTGTGATCTTTGCTCAAGACTAACAAATTTATTTTAGCATGAGCTTTCGTGAGCTGCAGCTCACAGATGATTTAAAGCCTTCGTGCTTCTATTTTGCCAGAATGGAACAATCACAGAGGTTCAGGGGATATTTATACATACAGAGAACATGAAAAGGTGGAAGTATGCATACCAACAGGCAGAGTCTAATCAATTGAGATGAGCTATCATTAGCAGGAGGAAAAAAACTTTTTGAAGTGATAATTAAGATGGCCCATAGAAGGTGTGAGGAGAACTTAACATAGGGAAATAGATTCAATTGGTATAATGACCCAACCATTCCCAGTCTTTGTTTAGGCCACAGTTAATAGTATCTAGTTTGCATATTAATTCAAGTTCAGGAGTTTCTCTTAGGTGGCTGAGTCTGTTTTGAAGTTTTTGTTGAGGACAAAACTTGCTAGACACCTTCAAGTCTGTCACTGAGTGGTTAGAGCCCAGGTTGAAGTGTTCTCAGAACCACTGGTTTTTGAATGTTATGATTCCTGATATCTGATTTGTGTCCATTTAGCAAAGACTTCTTTTGCTCAGAGACTGTCCGGTTTGGCAAATGTCACGACATGGCAGAGTAGCAGGAATATACAATGGACACAAGAGACCACATTAAATATGGTCTCAGAAATAGGTGGGGATAAAAGGGATGCATAAAAGGGAATCAACCTTCATGCTTAATCTCACTTTAAAGGGAACCCACAGCCCCCCAGATTCGTGAGTATAAGGGATACTGTCTCTGCTGTTATTCTCATATTGTTTTTCTAGTTCTGTAATTTTGCTTATATTGATGGTGATATTAATAAAACTCAGTCTCTGCGTGTCTTCATTAATCTCTACGCAGCTACCAAAGAACATACCTGTTATTAGCAACAAGTGCATTTTGCAACCCCAATTAATAATGAAGCTACACTTGGGAGATCTGGGTATGAGGCCCTGCTCCACCGCAGACCGTGGGACCTCGGGTGAGTCACTTTGCATCTCCGTGCTTCAGTTCCCCATCTGTACAACGGGGATAACAGAGCTGCCCAGCCTCACACGGGGGGTTGTGAAGATTCACAATCCCTAGTTTGGGGAGCACTTTGAAATCTACTGATGAAAAGTGCTATGGAAGAGCTAGGTATTATTGTTACAGAATGCCGCACAGGAGTGGCATACAGCAATGCTGTTTGAACTCCCCCCAGCTCTTGCTACCCCAGTGTGGATCAGGGGTATAAAAAGATTAGTTCTCCCCTCATGTAACAGCGGTCACTACCCACTAGCTGCAGTACCCGTGACACTGCAGGCAGGCTGTTGCAAGCTTCCTCCTCCCGAGTGGACGTCACACCGTAATCCAGTCTTTTTACCCTGAATTACTGCAAACCCGGGCATGGCTAGAACAAGGCCATGCTGCACTCTGTCCAACCGGAGACTGGCTTTGCTGTGCCACAGAGATACAGTACATTGCCTGGGCTCTAGAGGGAACTCTTCAGATGCTTGCTTTGGAGACCAGCTCTTTAATTTTCTCCAAAGTCGGTCAATGCACCATCTACAGGGTAGCCCCCAAACGCCATAAGAGAACCAGCAAAATGCAACACACAGGAAAATTAGAGTTCAGACCGTGCGCTCTGGAGTACCAAGCTCAGGTAGGAGTTAGCATGCCCTCGGGATCATTTAACAATGACTCACTGCCAGCCCCTGGCAAGTTACATCCCCCATCTCAGAGTCACATCATCTCAGTTTCTCCAGGTGAGAAATAGCAACATTTACCCACCTACCTCAGACAGGTTGAACACATACTGTTCATCCAGGGGGCTGAACGCATAGAATGCCATAGAAATGCCAAGCACCATCATAAAATAAATAATCATTTCAACAAAGGAATTGATTGAGTGTTTTGAAGATTCCAGTCTTATCACAGCTACAGCAAGACATTCCCCGCGCGGAGATAGGAGAGGTGCTGATCAGTGCTCGGAAATAATTACTTACTGAAATAAAAACTTCCTCTGCCTGGTTCTGGCTTGCCTAGTAAACTTGGACACTGTGCGTTTCATCTACCTGAAGTTCGGCTCATTAAGTCTGTAATGAGCTCGGTAAATATTTCCCGGGTCTCGGTCGATACATTATACACTCCAGTAGTTCTTAAAGTTTAGCAAAACTGGTTTTGCTCAAGGTATTAGTAGCAGGCGAGTTTAAGGAGAGGCAAGTTTGGGTTCAGTTTAGATATCCAACGACAGACTCACTCTTGGGTCCAGAGGTATTACCATAAGCAGGGGGGATGGGTGAAATTACCCCTCTCCCCACCCTAATATTCCCCCAGCTTTTGGCTTGCTTAAGAAGGGCGGGATGGGGAGTGCAGCTGAGGTGGCTGCTTTGAGCCTGAGGCGCTCCTCCCTCTGGCTAGCTGGCTAACAGCGGTTCACTTCCTGGCCTCAGCAGGAATCTCACTGCAGCATCCTGCCAGCAAAGGCCATTCCACCCCACGCCTGGTTAGGCAGGAGGTCAGCAGAGGGCTTCTCTGCAGCTAGCCCAGCTCTTTCCCTGCCCTTCCAGAGGAGCCAAGAGCTAGTGAGGCTGAGGTAGCCTGGTGTCTGGCCCCACAGGAGGGAGCTGAGCCAGTCAAGAAGAAGTCATCCACCACCAGCAGCTTCTCCACCCTTTAGGAGACAGGTAGCTGCAGGGTGGGTGGGAAGAAAGGACTCTTAGAAGGAAAGGAACTTTTCGGGGGCACCAGTAGAACTTGGGGGTGTTGATCTTTGGTGGGGATGGGATGAACTAGGAGTACAAGAGAGAAGGGACCTGTGGTGGGGAAGGGAGATAAGGGCTGGTACAAGAGAACTGGGAGAGGATACAGGAGGTAGCTTGTGGAGAGAGAACTCTTTAGGGAGGCAGGGGGGAAAGGAGTGGGCCCCAGGCATGGGGGACTCTGATGAAGCAAGGGCAGGAACCTTGGGAGAGATAAGGGATGGATACAGCGAGAGCTGGGAAAAGACTCTCCAAAATCTGGAGGTGGGGAGGAGGAATCTTGTCTATAAGTAGAAGAATGGAAAGAAACAGGGGACACCGGGGGGAGGGAAAAGGAAGTCTGTGGCAGGGTTGGGAAGCCAACCTCGTTCTCCCAAGTCACAGACCAGAGGCTTATCCATTGAAGTAGTAGAAAGGAACATCTGAAGGGTCCTGCTCAGATCTGTTGCAGAAGTCCAGCCAGTTCACCCATCACTCTTACGAGCTCTGCCTTTCAAAGTGAAGTAGGTCTGATAGCCCACAGCACACTGCCTATGAACTAGAGACTACCCTAAACTAGACTCATGATTTAAACATGCCTGAATTTAGGAAGGTTGCTGTAACTTGAATTTAGATCCAGATTGAAGTTTGAGTGTGGCCTGTAGCTTTGGTAGAGGCCAAATCAAATCCCCCCAATCCAAAACACCTCAGAGTGTTCAACATCCAGACCCAACGTTGTTTTTCAGCTGTATTAAAAACAAACATTTATTACTTTCGCCCCCACCTTAACGAGTTACGTCTTTGTAGCATTGGGTGGCTTTGTCGTGTCTGCTCCTGCAGCTTTGATGAGTTGTAAGACTGGAGATTCCATGTAGCGTGCTGTTTCGGAAACATACACAAGCTGGAAGTCATTCACCTTGTTTTATTTTTCACTGTTTCTTTATAAAATCAGTTGGAAAAAAAAGTAAAAACCCAAAGCAATTACATAGAACATATCACATGACTTTCAACAGCACATATGTTTCGGAAGAGGATTTGCATTATGGCACTACCTGGATTATGTACCTCAATTCAAAAGTTCACCTACAAGTATCTACACTGTATACAAGTACCTTTGGGAGAAGACTCTACTATTAGCTATGTAATGCCATGAACTAATCATAAGGCAAATGTATAGTTGTGTCCATCAGATGTGGCAAACAGAACCAAACCCAGACTTTTTAGGGCATGGAGGGAGATGGGGAAAGATCAAAAAGTTAAGCCATTTGATTTTTTTCAAAGGTACTCCATTGTTGATCCAACTCCGCTCCCATTTAAGCCAATGGGAGTTACATTGACTTCAAGGAAACAGAGCTATGCCAATATGGAGCACTTGAAATACAGCCTTCACGTTTTGGTTTTCTCTCTCTGCCAGGGCCAGAGAGAGAAAACTCACAGCATTTCTGTACTATCTGGACAGTATTTCCAACTTCATCAGATTTGGGAAGGTCTAGGAGACTTTCAAAGAGAGCCTGAACTCTCACACCTGATAGAAAACCTTATGGACACAAACAAAAATGTCTTTGGAAACAGAACTGAGTCTGTCTTTCAGGATATCCTTAAATCCCCTGAAACTTAAGGGGGAAAAGAGATACTTTAAGGCAATTTAAGTGTTGTGCATTAGATCCCCTACCAACAAGTTCCAGATGCCAAGATCTCTGAGGAGCTTTTTGTATCCAATTTCATTTCTGCAATGAAGAGATATACACCATTTATGAAAAGAGAACATTAAGGAACTTAATAGTCCCCAGTTAGACGACAATTTGCAGGCCAGTTTCATTCCCTGCAACTGGCTACTCCTTTCCTAGAAAATTGAAAGAACAATAATTTCCCTTTAGGAGAGACGTTTAGATAATTACAACATACACTGTCATCTAAAAGGGCAAATCATGAGGAATTACTGCATGTTTACACTTCTGAGAACATGCCCAATTGCATCATCTCGGGCATTTAGAACTATCATTCTCCCTGCATAGCTTCCTAGGAAGATACTGTTGGTTTTGCCGATAACCTTCTGCCTCTTCATTGTTCCTCCATGGTAGATTTCCTCCTTAGAGCCTCTGAAGAGTGGCTCTATTGTGCTTGGGCAGAATCCAGAAACAGTAATTCTATGACTCTACTGGTTAAACCAAAGTCAGCCACAAAGGTTATAGAGCCTGATTCAAAGCCCACTGGAAAGACTTTCATTGACTTCAATAGGCTTTGGATCAGGCTCATATTCCCTTTAAGAAACTGGCTAAAAGTCTGCCCTGACCAGCTCACAGTCACTCCCTGCAAACACGCCTGAACATTGTTGCCCTACATGTCCCTACGATGGAGTATGGGATGGAAGAGAACTGGATGGACTCTGCTTGTTCTCACTCTCTCTCCTCAGATTCAGTCCTGCGATGTGACACGTGCCCTCATCCTAAACAAGAGCAGAGGGTGAGCCCTTTGTTTTAAAGATTAGCAAAGAGCAGCACAGCTGAAGGCTTGGAGCTTCGTGTGGGCAAGAACAGTGAAAAAACAGAAATGCCAGGAACAGGAAGCAAACTCAGACAGTCACGTGCCACCAGATGATAGCTATCAAATTGAGGGTAGGACTGTATGCCTCTCATAAGAGCTCCAGCCTAAAGCAATTCTATATTTCATCAGCCTTAGAGACGCACCCAACAAAGTTACTGCCTTGTTCTTTTATGGCCTTTCTGTTGACTTCACTGGGATTTAGTTTAGCCCCTTGAACAAGTATTTATAGGTAAGGCCTGGCTTCTTGTGTGTGAAAAGGTTGGGTTGGTACAGAGAAGGCACTCAGACCCTCACAATTTCCACTGGTGTTCCTGGAAGTGGACTTTGATCCTGGAGCATAGGAAACATTTTATAACCTCAAACAAAACCTTGATAACACCGTACAACCCTTATGAAACATCAGAGGGTTCAGGAGAATCCCACAGCTTTCGGTTCTTATTTCTTTGAACCTAGTTGCCTTTGAAACTTAAATATTTATGTTTGCTGTTTCTGCACGCTCAGCAGTTATCAGCTCTGATACGGAGTCACAGGGACACATTTTAGTTTTGTTATTGAGAGTCAAACTTTAACCTAGAGATCTAAAGAACTGGCAAATATGAAGCCAGGGACTGATTTTTTAAAGATGATATTACGTTTCACAGAGTTCTGTAGTCCAGTGTGCAGGGCAGGTGCACTCTGCAGGTATGTTGTTTTCTGTATGTTTCAGTTTACATAGTTAAGGCTGTGAACAGCAAATAAGCAAATCAGTGCCCACAAGAGCCAGGAAATTTAGACCAAAACCCACAGCCTCTCCCCCACACGTCTTCCCTATGCCAAGCAAATCAACAGTAGCCAAACAGTGTCTTCACGGTGACACCCAGTCAACCCTCACTCTTCCCTGTGCTGAAAGCCTTCTGCCATTGGCACACTCTGGACTGCCTTCCCATTGCTAAATTAAAGTATTGGCCCATTATAAGAGTTTCTCTGTCAATGCCCTATTGCTACTGCAGCAGTCTGTGCATTCCTTGCTGTGTGTGAGCATTGTGAGTAGCATGATGGTCATGAATTTCAGCCTGTTTGCAAGTGGTACCAAAGACAACTTCCTCTGACTGTCATGGGGTCCACATACCATAGCTAGAACCACCTCCTGGCCACTCTTGGGATTAGCTCTTTCAAGGTCCCCTTGTGCTACTCACTCCATGCCCTGCTACCGGTCTCTCACTCTCTGGGGGGGTATCCAAGTCTTTCCTCACCAGCAGTCTTAGGAAGTCTTCCCATTCACTGCCCCTAGGCTGATAGGGGACCCTGGGCCTGCCCTCTACTCGGGTTCCAGCTCAGGGACCCTGTAATCCACAGCCAAGGTCTGCACCATTGTGAATCTTGCTGCCTTTTCCCTGAGCCTTTCCTATACCTTCTGTCTCCCCGCTTTTGGGTTTGCCAACTCAAACTTCCTCCTCCTCCCAGGGAAGAACTGTGGACTAGTTTCTATAGCCCCAAACACACCTCCTCCTGGAGTGACTGCCCCTGCAGCCCCTATCTGCTATCAGCTCCCTGGTTTTACAGAAGCCCCACCTTTTCCTGCACAGGTGAGCATCTCCTAATTAAAGCCTTCCTCTCAGCCTTAACTCCCTCCGCTTGCAACCTAATAGGTTAATTGGCCCCTCTGGCCTCCATTAACCCCTTCACTGCCCTATTATTACTCACCTTCGGGGGCGTATGGGGAACACAGCTTATCGCACAGGCTAGCTACATATTTTTCCAAAACGAAAAGATACTTTACCAGTTTCATTTGCAACCCCCACAGTTGTCTCTTCTCCCACGTGTGAAGCAGCTAGCAGTCAGCGTGGTAGGTTCTCTTGCTAGCGGTGGACATTTGGAACCTGTCAACAGGTCTGAGTGTCAGAAGTCGCCCCAGCTGGTGTGACTTACAGCACAGAAGTCTGAGCACTGCAGGCATTCACACTGGCTACATCTCTAAGCACGATGGCTAAGTGAAGCGTAGCAAGCCCTCCACGCAGTCAGCCATTTGACAGCCCCAGAGGGCAAGCTTCCGGGCAGCTGAGCAAAGCAATAAGTAGAGACCCTGGGCCACAGCTGTCCAAGACCTGCTGCTATGTCTTTAGCCTCAGAGCTACCGAGTACCCACAATGCCCAGGGACGTCAAAGGGCTCTGTAGGTTCCCTACAGCTCAGGATCAGGCCCAGGCTCTGGCACAGCATAGTTCTGGTGCTTCTGCTGAACACGCAGCATATTCCCTTATGTCCACAGTCTAGCCTTTATGTATCAGGGTTCCCTTCTGACAGCCAATAAGAGGCCAAATGAAATCTGATAGAAAACACGTCCCCTTTGCCAAACCATGACTTTAGTGCCCCAAATATGAAGTTGTTCATGCCAAATACACGTGTAATATAACAGAAAAGCAAAGGGGAAAATAACCAAGTAATTCCTGCAAATAGTTGCCAGGGTTTAGCCAGCAGCTGCGTGGCCATCCTGCTGCCATGCACTACAAAAACCTTCCCTTAGCACTGCAGGCAGTAATCTGTCCGCACCTCTCCCCAGACAGACATTTCCTTCTTAGCCACATGGTAGAGATGGAGAAGCTCAGTGGTGCAGCAACTTGTGTCAGGCTGCAGAGGGAATCGAGGGAAAGCACCCGGAATAGAATTCGGCAGTGCCTGGCTCTCAGGCCAGTGTTCAGGCAACCAGCCGCCACCACATTCTAAAGGACATTTTATAAATGAAACTTGGAAAACTGACACATTGCTGAATACACCTCCTAGCTGAAATTTTACGAGCCAGTTTTAAATGCTGTAGTTACTTTAGAAGGTATATTTTGCACAGAGCTCTCCGACCTCAGGATAGGACAAAGGAAATTTCTGATAGGGGATACTGGTCAAAAAGAAAGCAGGGTTGGGTGTTGTCTCATTGTTTCCTTGTATTCCCATCTGCCTCCACCCCTCTGTCATCTCTGTCTTACGCTTAGCTTGTCAGATCTTTGGGGCATCCTTTTTTTCTGTGTTTGCACAGCGCCCAGCACTATGGGGGGCCCGGCCCATGACTGGAGCTGTGGTTATACCCATAACAAGTGGTCCTGGTGGAAGCAGTAAAGTTGCGGATAGGAGAGAGAGCAACAGGAGGAGGCTATTGGATGGATGTTGTTGCTCATAGCAGGAGCCATGGGGGCAGGGGGTGGGCTGGTCTGTTGCCCAGAGGTGAGTGAGCAGAGCAAAGCAGAGCAGTGGGGCTGCGGTAAGGAAGCAAGAAGCAGTAGGGTGTGAGCAAGGCATGGTTAAGGAAAATGTAGGAGTATGTGCAGAGACTACAAGTCCCTTCCTTGTCCACCTAGCAGACCTGTAACAGCTCCCACAGAAGCAGCTTCCCACCTTGGCAAGCCGTAAACACACTGAAGGCTGAGCACGCAAACATGGTTTCATAGAATCTCCAGGGTGGAAGGGACCTCAGGAGGGCATCTAGTCCAACCCTCTCCTCAAAGCAGGGCCAATCCCCAGACAGATTTTTGCCCCAAATGGCCCCCTCAAGGAGTGAACTTACAACCCTGGGTTTAGCAGTCCCATGCTCAAACCACTGAGCTATCACACCTGCTCTGCAAGTGACCCTCTGCCCATGTGCTGTGCCAATCAACAAAGGAGCGGGGTCTCTTTCAGCTCCCAGCTAGAGCCTGGCTCTCACACTCAAGCAGCAGCAACTCATGCTTTTCTCTCTGGAGGTCCCTGACAGCCACCACACATGAGAGCCAGGCAGCTGGGCACCCAGGCCCAGATCCTCAAAGGCATTTAGGCTCTTCGCTTCCATTGACAGGGAGTCAGGAGCCTTCTGAGCCCCAGCCAGCTGGTGTGTGCGCCCACTGGCACGATTTGTGCCGAATGACTGCGTGCTCACTCAGTTGTGTATGCCAAAATGGGCAGAAGTGGAGGCCAGCTTGAAGCTGGAGCCTTCAGGTCCAAGCTTGGGAAAACACCGACCAGTAATTCTCAGACCTGTCTGGCTCTTCCCCCTCCGCCCCCCATTCGTGGGTCCATCTGCAAGAGTCATTTTCCCATGCTCTGGGAACTGGCCTCCCTCCACAGAGGTTGCTTCAACATCCCTATCTGCGCTGTTGACAAAAGGTAGCACAGAAGTGCGTTTGCTTAATTGTGACTCATTGAAAGACTCGGGGCGATTAGCTTGACGAAATCGTTCCAGGTTTGTGCTTTGGCAGCACACAGTTGCTCAGGTGATATGGCCCACGAGGAACCCATCTTACAGATTTGCTGCTAACTAGCTCAGAGCACCATCTGGGTCAATAACCTTTCCAGTTCGTCGTGGGGTATCTGACACCAGTCCTATCTCGGTAATGTTACCACACAAGCCAGGGCTCGTCCCCTCCAGTTTGGTGTTTTTATTACTAACAGGAGGAGCCCGTAGTCCCAACTTCCAGACTCTCTGTTTCACAGCAGAGGGCGGCCGGCTTTCCCTTTACAGAACAAAAATAGGTGAGAGAGCAGTTAGAGCCCTAGCTTGGGCCTCAGGCCAAGTCCCTCCCTCTGCCACAGGCTTGACAGGGTGTGTTATGCAGCTTGGTGCATTCAGAGCTGGGAGGTGCTCGGATCCTGTGGTAGTGGGAGCAAGCGTGAGACAGCCTTCCATTTTCTAGTACCTCCAGTCCGCAGTGACTAGTTATGTGAGAACTGCACCTTTGCAGGGGTACGTGGGGGACGGGTTCTGAACAGCTACAGCCCATTTGGGAGCTCGGCTCAGAGCCTCTGCTCCCAGCCAGTCATCTTTTCTGAAGGAAAGTCTTTGTAGTGAGTGAACCCATCTGCTTCCTAGGCCCTGCACCCACCCTTTCCTTCCCTCTTGGGTGCATGGAGCTGTGGCTTCTGGTCCTTGCTTTAGCACAGAGAAGGTGCATCACATGCTCAGAAAATCTGTGACTGTTACCCGCATCTGTAAAGAGAGGACCGCAAATTCTTTCCTACTTCACAGGGGGCTGCGAAAGTTAGTCCATTAGCAGTTGCAAAGTGCTTTGAGATCCTTGGCTGGAAGATGCAATAGAATTGTTAAGCGTTATCAGTGGACTCCTGCCTGCCAACAGATCACTCACATATCCTTGCACTGGGCAGATCTGAGTGAATAATTCAAAGGGGTCTTTTTGAATTTTGCCCCCTCTTATGGAATGTCCACGGACAGATCATTATTTTCTCAAGTGTATTCAAACACTTATTGCTCAGAATTTGAAATTCAAGCTGTTTGATTGCAACTAGTCACATGCATCATGCGGTACTGGTTCTGTTCCCTGACGGGATTAATTTAGCCATTGCAATCAGATTTCCAGTGCTAAGTGACAATGTGATTCAAATTCATTTTCTGTAAGTATCAAGCCTGCAAACTCAAACATCCCAAGTGCATTTATATTAGTGAAATGCAATTACACAGAACTGGCAGACAGTGAATGAAATAGGTGCATGCACATGACTGAATTGAATCGATTTAGAAATTCACGGTATTCTTGAAGTACTTGCTGCTTTAGTCTCCCCTCTCTACTCATTAAGATAATCAAACAGTTAATTTCTTTGTTGCAAAATTTCTGCCTATCCCATAAGCCGTAAGTGCCCTTAATGTAACTTTGTGACAGAATATACCCATGTTCACACCCTACACGCTATTGCAATAATGGTTGTATAAGGAATGCCTTGTAAGGCAGCGTTTGAAAACTTGTAATTTGCTGGTCAAACTCTGGGAACTTGCTGCTTTATTTAACTGCATCAAACAGAGTGCATGTGGTGGTGGGAATTCCCACTAACAACACAGGTTGTAAGGGGGCAGGGGAGCACGGCTCCATCCCACAATGCTCCAGTTAACTCTATTATGACCACTTTACTGCAACAGTATTATTACAAGACTCGTGCTATGTGGTGGCAACACCTAATGTGATGCACCACCAGTAAGCCAGGAAACTAAAAAAGCTGATGCTTAAAGTCTTGATCATTTTGTGTTTGTTTGGATTGAGATTCATTAGAAAAATGTGCGGAAATCCAATTTGGAGTTTTCATGTTGCAGTAACATGGGCAGCTCTTTGTGGAAATCAAGGTTTCAGTTTGCATATGTGAGTCCACCTGCGGTAAGTATTTTGCACACACGTGCAACCAAAGTATATGCAAGATACCATGTGAGCAGCCCTGAGTAATTAACAGCTCAGATTTTACATTCATAACCAAGTTCAAAGACATCCAAACAACAAATCAACAGTAGGAAGCAAACTACTGCCTGATATCTTGTGAGCAGAAAAAAAAGCTGAAGTTAGTGAATACATTATTCATTGCACGTTATTCCCTTCATTCGGGTACAGGGAACTGTACCAAGCAAACACAGAAGCATTTCATGTCAAAAAATTCAACAACAGCTAGCGGAACCACCCAGCCAGAATCTCATTTCACATTTCTATCCCTGCCCCTGAAACACTCTGATATTAATGAAGCTAAGATTTTACAAAGTGAAGAGGATTTATTGCAATCAAGGCTTAATTATGGCCAGGATTACATTTTCTAAGATGGGCAAATCTTCCTTCCTCAGGCTTCGATATCTGCAAGCAGACAGCAGCCTGAATTGATGGAACCGTTTCAACATCCATTTAGTCCCACATCCTCAGTGGAGGTGAGATTTCAAGTTGTGTCATTTTAATGTATCCCAGAGCTAGCCGGCATTTCAGATGAACCACAATATTTATTTCAGTTATCTGATTGAAAGTAGCAAAAGGAAAATGAATTCCTTCCAGAAGCCAGCTAAATCATAAACCAAAGGCATTTTATGCAATCTGTTTAATGTTCTGTTATCGAAAGAGATTGTCCTAGTGGTATAATTCCACATTATAAATTAGTGGAGAGATAATTGGATTTACATGTTACTTTGGATATGGCTTTAGCCAGTTGTGTTATTGGCAATACATTAACATCCCACACAAAATTAAATGGCATGATGTAAAAACTCAACAATTATTACTGAAATACTAAAGATAGAGGGGGAAATGGATGCAAAACTGTTTGAGATAATACTACATCTATGTTAAAGCAAATTAATAATGGAAAAGCAGAAGACTGCTTGGAGAAAAAAATTAAACTTCCTTCTCCCCCAAATAAGGAAATACAAAATCGTTTATTTACAATACACAGACACTTCATTTACACTTAGGCTATGTCTAGACTGGTGACAGGACACTAGTCCAATATCAGGGTGGTGCCAGAGCCCCCTACTCTCCACATCTAAACCCCTGAAACACAGGTTTCAAGTGTGTACAAAAGAAGAGCACTAGCACGTCTGAGGGGTGTGGGTATGAACATTCCTTAGGCTGTGTCCCGGCCACATACCCATGTCAATTCCTGGCTGCAACAACACTGACGCTGGGTTTCAAGACTCCTTTCCACGTACGTGGTAGCTGTCCAAAGGGCAGCTGTGGAACGAGTGGAGAGATCAGTGTTGGCTGGTGCTTTTCCTCATCAGCCTCTCCGAGGTGCAGTGAACCAGGGTAAATGGGCTGCAGGGAGAATGAAGGGGAATTCAGAGCAGCATTGGCATGCGGCAGACAAACCCCTAGAATGTGTCTCGCCGGAAAGCTATTTAGCTGCTGCCGTTCAGGGTCATTGGGAAACATGGCTCCAGCCACTGGCATCAATCCAAACACCTGAGCCATCTGAAACAGCCTAGCGGGGCGTGAAATAAAATCCAGTTGCATCACTGCCCCGGTTTTACAGCACTCTGCCCTTTGCTTTAGCAGAAAGGGATCGAAGAGAGGAGTATCCCCCTGCACCCAAGCAGAGTGCTCAGCTTCCAGCAGAACAGGCCAGCTGGGGACTGGCTGCACTGGATCAGGAGTAATGGACTCCCACGCTGGGAAGCCTCATCCCACTGAAACATGGGTGCTAGGACCAATTCTCCGCAGTATCTGGGCACTCCCTGCTGGATTTTTCCATACCAGAGCCCCCGTCCTATTTAGCAGCATGGGAAGGGCAGGCGGGACATAACCCCCCCGGCACATCTTTACAACCCCGAGCTCAGGGCTACTGTTTCACGCTATGTTCAGACTCCGGCAGGCAGCACTGGCGTTCGCCCTGCAACTAGAAATATAGGTTTCAATGAAATGAAGGTGGTGTAAACCCTGGTGCCGAAGGGGCTTCCCCCGGGCCGCCCTTGCTGCACTGCAGCAGTCTCTGTGCTTGTGCTGAATAGGGTGGCAGAGAGGGGTGTCCTCTGGGCCACAGGCTCTGTTCCAGATGACAGACTGGCGTAACAGCCACGGAGCTGCAGAGTCTATCCCTCTAACCTTAACCTGCTTTCCTCCGCCAAGGCCATGGACTTGGGGCTTTCCATTCACCCTCACACCAGCGCAGCTGCATCAGCGGTGAATAATGGGCTCCAATTTGGGACAAGGCCATGCAGAGCAAGAGTACACGTGACTGATGCGCCTCTTCCCCACCCTGCACAGAAGGCAGGGAAGGAGGTTTCCCTTCCTCTTACCTTAGATGACATTCTCCTCCCTTTATTGCGTTGGCAAGCAGCACCGTCATTGTCAGCTTCCTGAAATCAAAACACTTCGGTTTAGGTCTACACTGCAACTAGAGGTGACACTCAGCAGTTGTAGACATACCCAAGCCAGCTTTGACCTAGCTGGCTCAAAAAACCCCTGTGGGACCCTGGGTATGTACTCAAGTGGCAAGCCCATGTGATCATGGCTTCACTGCCACTATTATTTGAGCTAGGTAGATCAACACTAGCTCAGGTACGTCTACATGTGCTGCACTCACACGTCAGGTCCGTCTACACATGCTTCAGTTACACCTTGCAGTGCAGATGTACCCGAGTTAGGGAAAATGTGCAGCTGTGAAGCGATCCAGTTGGTTGACCCTTCCGAGGAGTTTCATAGCATGGAGACACATTTCTCCGATTATTTTCCAAGAGCCGTACGACAGCTTGGAAAGGATCTCAGCATGGGGCAGCACCAGGAGGATTCCATCTCTTTCATACGGATCTGAATTGTACCCTGGGGCCTGATGCTGAAGTTAACATCAGTGGGAGACGTGGGTGCTGGATCCTGTGGGAAGTGAGGCTCCCTCACTGCAGAAAACAGCATGCTCTATTGGTCAGGAGGAAAGGCCAAAGTTCAGCAATTTCCAAATGGACACCTGAGAACCAGTCATCGGGGCAGTGGATTTTTTTTTCCAGTGTTGGTATTTAACAATCCCCTTTTACTTTCACTAAAGAGGTGCCAAATTACTTCAAGAGGTGCCACTTACAAGACGTACAGACCGTTTAATCTGGCACAGCACAAAAAGCAGTGTGCTTGTGTTGTGCGTTGTACCGCTGGAGCATCGGGTGCTAATCAACTCCTGACACAAGGTCCATCCAGAATGAACAACACTCCCATTCTCATTTACTGTAAACTAAGCCAGGACTTTTACAATTGCCAACTGTTGTCTGGTCTTTGCAGATTAGTAATTCTATGGTATATTCTTGAACTGATCATTCTATTTTGGCCCACGTTACACTTTTTAGTGATCAAGATTTCAGGGGAAAAAAAGAGTAATCTAATTTCATTAAATTATAGCTCTATTCCCCCAGAGAAATCCCACTGGCATTGACCGTCAGAATGTCTTTCCTCTCATTGGAGAATCCTTTTCAAACAGAGATGGGTGCCTAGTGCAATTGTTTCCCTAATTATTCCCAAAATCTTCTCAGGTGTGTTGCAATTCCTAGAATAAGGCAATGGGTGATACGTAGCTGGCAAGAACACGGAACACTTGCCTGTAGAATTGAGATTAGATAAATAAATACAGAAAGTGTCACAGGGGTAGCAATGGTAGCAGAACCTATTTGTCTTAGGAAAATACCTTGTTTATCTTTCCCACCTTGAAATAAGGAGAGAAGCCAGAGTTAACGTCTTATTTAATGTGTATGTTCATAAAGGTACATTTGATTCTTTGTTACACTACTCTTAGCTACATCCAGCACAATACGCAGGGGAACAACACTGTTACAGGTACCATTGAATATGGCATGACAGACAATAAAAATGGAATGAAGGCACATTTTCTACAGTAAAGGCAGACACAAGTGACAAACGAAAATCCATTTATATAAAGTAGATTTATCTTAGTCATTTAGGACCCAATCCAATGTCCACTGAAGTCAGTGGGAGTCTGAGCACATCCCGACAAGCCTTTCCAATGTGTGACTACTAAAATCTTATGTTCCACTGCTGAACAGATATCACCTTTAGTATTGGTGTTGTAATCAACACTGAGCTTGACCTGTTTCAGTGCATTTGGTAAGTTTGGATAGCAGAGCAAACAGCAAAGATGTGAACAGCAAGACGCTGAAAGAGTTTTACTGTAACAGGCAATTAATAATGCTTCCCCTGGAAAATATATTCAGTTGTTTTCTCATGCAGAGACAACACAGCAGTCATTTGAGTTAATAGCTTGCTGGGGCTTGGCTCTCCGGAAGACTTTCAGCAAAGGCAGAGCCATTCTGGTTGAGCCAAGCTGACATCCAGCTCATCTTGCTATGGGCAGCATTGCATTTTAGAAGCCCCTTTCCCTTCCAGGGAAGAACACTCAACTGGGGACACTTGCTTTCTAAACTACTGTGATACCAGCAGCTAGCCCTGGTGTTGCATCAAATGAGCGGTGAATCACATACCACCTCTTGTGTGTTAAGGAATCAGACCACGAAGAGGCCATACAGAAACTTGAACAAGTGAAACCAAATGCAGTATCAGGGCCTTGCAAAACATCACTGAGGCAGCAAGAAGTGATCCTATTAGACTTATCTATGAATTGCACGGAGTGTAGGCACTCAGTCTGGACTACAAAATAGTGCCTCAGCCTAATCTGAAAAAAGTCATTATTGTTCACCAGGAATCCAGGTGGCAGGTTAGTTTGGGATGCCGAGAGCAATATTTCCTATTAGGGAAGGCAGGAGGCCTTTCATCCTCATATGCCAGCGTGTAAAAATTTAGTCCGGGTTTGGAAATACGCTATGTGAGCAGCAAGGGAGGCGGGGAGAGGGGGAGATCATTGGGGGTCACTAAAAGGAGCGATGAGGCCCAAATTCTCAAAAGTATTTACTCTCCTAACTTTCTGTGAGCTCGGAGCCTAAACACATCTGACGATCCGCACTTGAGTGTCTAGTTGACGCCCGGGTGGAGATCTGTTCCCGAGACTCAAACCAGAGCGGGTTGGCAGCAGAATTGTTGGCGTTAGGAAAGTGATCTCTGAGCAGCTGATGAGAGCTACCTGCTTACGGCCAATAACTAAGGACTGAGAAGAAAAGCAACAGATCAGCTGCTAGAATTTGGAGCTCAACTAGGAGGATCATTTTTTATCATCAGCATGTAAGATGACCATGGAAATAAAAGAGCCCAGAGCTCCGAGATGCAAAGAGCAGAAATGTCATTTTAAAAGCATCATGCATCCTCCTCAGGCCTTCCCAGGTGCTGCCATTTGTCGCAGGATATGATTCACTTTGAGATGTCTCCTAGAAATTAGCGTGAATGAGTCAGTACCTGTGAGAGCAAAGAAAATAAAAAGAGAATTTTAGAATAAATCTCCCGCTGCCGTCAGTTGATACCTTTAGTTTTCATTCCAGTATCTGTCAACATGGAATCCAGGGGACTAATCCTAACAAATTACTAGGGATAAAAAGAGCTTGCTGCTGTGCTAAGAAATGAGGAAGAGTGGCAGCTCTGTTGTCTATCAGATTCAGTAAGAGCAGTGGCAGATGGGAAGTTTGGGGGCTGTCAATTCAGCATCTTCTGCAGGTGCTGGGCCTGATTCTCCCATGCCTTGCACTGTATTCAGTCATCTCCCCCTGCCCCAAACGAGCGCAGCGTGGATGTAAACATTACCGTGCTGACTGGTGACACCCTTGGCCAAGGGACTACAAAGATACAGCTTCAGCTTCTTGGGAGGCAATCGCTTGTCTGCCCTTCCCACAAACCTAGATGAGTTAGTACATTGGGTCATTTTCTGGGAGAGCCCAGCTTCAGAACCTGGACAGCTCATACGCAAGAGAGCGTTCACAGCATCCAGGAAGATTTCACTGACTGCCAGCAGGCACTAAGCCATATTTCAGATGGACCCAGCATCCTCAATTTCCATTATACTTCATCACTTAGGCACCAGAGTAGTCCCCAAGCTACCAGACTAGAGTTCAGACCTTTTACCTGACTTGAGCTAACTGACAAGTTGAACAACTTGGAATTTACTGCCTCTAAGGATGTGGCTAAGGACTAGCGAGACTAAGGGCATGGCTACACTTGCAGATGTAGAGTGCTTTGAGTTAAACCAGCCTTCGGAGAGCGCAGTAGGGGAAGCGCTGCAATCTGTCCACACTGACAGCTGCAAGTGCACTGGCGTGGCCACATTTGCAGCACTTGCAGCGGCATTGGGAGCGGTGCATTATGGGCAGCTATCCCAGCATGCAAGGGACTGCAACGTGCTTTTCAAATGGGAGGGGTGGGGTGGAGGGTGACAGGGAGTGTGTTGTGTGTATGTGGGGGGAGAGAGAGTGGGTTTTTGGGGGGCGGAGAGCATGTCAGCAGGCTGTCCTGTAAGTTCAGACAGCAGCAGACCACCTCCTCCCCTCCGCCTTTTTCTCTCTCACACAGCGTTCTACAGTAGCCGCTTGCATGCCGGCTGTCAGAAACAGAGCTTTGAAAGGGCATTTCCGCATTCCTACAGGAGCTCAAAACAATGACAAGAGTGGCTAGTTGATTTAAGTGGATTATGGGACGTTTCCAGAGGCCGATCAGAGCGCAGTAATGCAACCCCTCGTTCACACTGGCGCCCGGGCATTGTAGCCAAGGCGCAGCAAACATCATTCCACTCACCGAGGTGGAGAACCAGCAGTGCTGTAACTGCGGAGTCAGAGCGCTCTACACGCCCTGCCAGTGTGGACGGGGAATGAGCTAGGACGCCCGGGGCTGCTCTATTGCGCTGTAACTCGCAAGTGTAGCCAAGCCCTAAGCCCTTTCCTCGAACTGTGCAGTTTACCCCCCATGGGTCTCTCTGGCATTGCGTCTTATATAATCATTTGCCTCTGCAAAGTGGGTATAAAATCATATCCCACACTGTGAGCGAGGGGAGAACTGAGTTGGTAGCATTTTACGCTCATTTTGCACTGGCAAAAATGATTCTCTACAAGGAACAAATCTCGTCAATCCCTGAAAGAGAGCCCTGTGGCTTTAAAGTGGGGGTGGGCAAACTTTTTGGGCCGAGGGCCACATCTGGGTATGGAAATTGTATAGCGGGCCATGAATGCTCACAAAATTGGGGTTGGAGGGGGTGAGGGCTCTGGCTGGGGGTGTGGGCTCTGGGATGGGACCAGAAATGAGGGGTTCAGAGGGCAGGAGGGGGGATCAGGGTTGAGGCAGAGGGTTGGGGTGTGGGGAGGGTGAGGTCTCTGGCTGGAGGTACAGGCTCTGGGGTGGGGCTGGGGATGAGGGATTTGGGGTTTAGGAGGGTGCTCCAGGCTGGGACTGAGGGGTTCAGAAGGTGGGAGGGAGATCAGGGCTGGGGCAGGGGGGTTGGGGCACCGGGGGTGAGGGCTTTGGCTGGGATGCAGGCTCTGGGGTGGGGCTGTGGATGAAGGGTTTGGGGTGCAGGAGGGTGTTTTGGGCTGGGATCAAGGAGTTCAGAGGGCTGGAGGGGGATCAGGACTGGAGCTGGGGCCACAGGAGGGGCTCAGGGGTGCAGGCTCCAGGCAACACTTACCTCCAGCAACTCTTGGAATCAGCAGCATGTCCCTCCTCTGGCTCCTATGCGGAGGCGCGGCCAGGAGGCTCTGTGCGCTGCCCCATCCACAGGTGTCACCCCTGCAGCTCCCATTGGCCACAGTTTCTGGCCAATGGGAGCTGTAGGGGCGGCAGCAGTGCACAGAGCTCCCTGGCCGCACCTCCACGTAGGAGTGATGTAGAACAACATCCAAACTAGCAATGACTGTCATCTTCCTTTGCAGAGAAAATGGAATAAGAAATGTGGCTGTCTGGAAGTGAGGACTATCTGGAATTACTATGCCAAACTAAACTTTAAAGCGGGGGTGGGCAAACTATGGCCCGCGGGCCACATCCGTCCTGCCAGCCGATTTAATCCACTCCAGACAGGGAGTGGGGTCGGGAGCCGCTCCACAGACACATGCCGTGGCTCTGTTCAGAAGGCAGGAGGGGGATCAGGGCTGGGGCAGGGGGCTGGGACACGGGGGGGGTGAGGGCTTTGGCTGGGGTGCAGGCTCTGGGGTGGGGCTGCAGATGAGAGGCAGGAGGGTGTCCGCAGGTTTGGCCGATCGCAGCTCCCACTGGCCACGGTTCGCCTTTCAGGCCAATGGGGGCCGCGGGAAGCGGTGCGGGCTGAGGGAGGTGCTGGCCGCCACTTCCCACCGCCCCAATTGGCCTGGAAGGTGAACCACAGCCAGTGGGAGCTGAGATTGGCCGAACCTGCGAATGCGGCAGGTAAACAAACCAGCCCAGCCTGCCAGGGGGCTTACCCTGGCGGGCCACATGCCAAAGGTTGCCGATCCCTGATCAGCACAAGAACTTTCATTGTGTTTGTACAGCACCTACCACGATGGGACCCCTGATCTCAGTTGGAGCCTCTAGTATAAATAATACATACGTTGGTACCGCCTGGAGCTTTTCAGAAAACAAGGGGTCAAAACAAGACAATTCTGATGGAGTTTAATAGGTTTTTAAAGAATTACCATCTGGAAATTAAAGCTGGTGCTAACATATCCTTGGATTTAATCCAGAATGACCAAGTGAGGCAGAAACCCAGGGCCTAGTGTTCCCTTTTTAAAGCTGAAGGTATAAATAGAAGCATCAATAACCAATGTCGAATGGAACCCTTCCTCTTTCTTAGACAGATGCATTTAAGCACTGGAGATGTTGATTAAATCCTCTTTTGTACGTTAGTCAATAAAGTGAGCTTACGTTGCTGAGGTTTGCTGCCTCTGCTTTCAAGTTGCTTTTATTTTATTTTGTTAGCAATCTCTTTCAGAAGGCCTTTCAGATCATTAAGCTAAAAACAAAAACAAATCAAAATTCATGTTAGTTTGAAGTCGGCCGAGCTTATTCCAAGGCATTTTTGCAGCTTGTATAACAGGCAGCGAGATGTATGAGGCAAATAAGCAGTAAGGCCTTTAAAATGCCTGGGAATGGCTGTAAAACAGTAACAGTAACTCCCATGGCACCTCCAAGTTAAGCTCCTGTTTTTTTTGGTTACCCTCTGAATGCCAGCTGTCAGTGACTGAGCATTAGCCAACTGCTATTTGCATTTACCAGACAAACTCAGCTGTGCGGATAAACAATGCAGTGCTTATGGTTATTTTTCACAGCAAAATAGCCCTAGTGAGCAATAGAAGTGCCCCTTCAAACATTGCCCCGGTACAGTCCATTTGGAAGGACAACAACAATTACAATTTTCATCAACGCAATAAAGGTAGTGAGTCCTAATGCACACACATTTCATGCATTTAACCAGAGGGCATCATGAAACCAACAGACTCCAAATTACTCTGAATCGGCCTTGGCTCCTGAGATGGGATCACAGATCTGGTCACTGGAGTTTTGTGGAAACCAGTCTACTGTAAAGACTTATGTTTTTACACTTGTTTCCTCTAATGCTTCTTTCACTCAGATGCACACACAGCAAACTGATACCCTGATACTGATACTACTCATGGATAAGGTGCTGTAGGGGGATCAGAATCTTGCTTGGTGGAATTATCTGGACAGGTGACAGCGCACTCTGCCACATGAAGTTTCTGCCTTCAAAGTGTATTTACAATGAGGAAGACACCTTGTTCAGTTACTATGCAACACTGACATTCCCTTCTGCTTTAGAACTCTCTAGTGGTTTTCTAGTAATCAAGCAATGGGTCTGACAAGTACATTGCTCTGAGGCAGTTCCTGAAATTGAAGCATGTTTAAGGCACTATTTAGAAATTAAATCCTACCTAATAAAGCTCTTACAAGCAGCAGCACAGCGTGGCTTCTCTCCACATTTGCAGAGCTCAGAAAATATCTGCTCCTTCATTCTTCAGCACAACAAGATGCTTCCTAGTATCTAAGCGACCTCATGTGGCTGTTGTAACCTTATCAGATGTCTGTGCCACACACAAAGTTTTCTGCTTGAGGCACAGTGCCTCCACTCTGCCCCCAATACAGGACAGTACCTTAGACGTACAGCCCTAAGAAAATTATATCTGACTACAGTTAAGTGTAAACAGTGCATAAATAAAGGGGTCCAGTTTCTATATATGCCACTCACTGTCATATCAGATAGACATCTATTCCCCAGACCAATCAAAAACAAAGTACCTTCATATCCAGTTGTCTAAATCGATGTGCCATCCTGTGAAGAGATGACAAATACCAAAATGAATCTTGTGGGACTAAAAATTAAACTAGCGATTGGCATCTACTCCTTGATTCAGTGTCAAACTGTACAGCAGAACATTACATACAATAAATTTAAGGCAGGACATCTAGTCACATAGGAGCACCCAAAATGTGGACCAAGGAAAACTATGGCTCTTGGCTCCTAGAATGATCTTCTACTCTGAATGCACATAGTTGAAGGTCAATGACAAGGCTGATATTGACTGCAGGTGTTATCGCCTGGGAACTCAAATAGTTCCCATTCATCTTTCCAGGACAAGACAAGTCATTATGGCTGTGTGCACCTGGTTTTGATCACATCTAATGTAACTCTGGATAAATTACTGTCAGTTTTGCTCTTGGCAAGTTTCTTACATGACCCTTTTTGGCTCAAAAATTGGCCACCCTAATTTGAATATATCTAGCTTGTAACTTAATGCTGAGCAGCATATGGAAAGTCGTACTTATGCATTTAAGGATGGAATGTCCACAGCAGGAAAACTGCACGCCCTAGCATGAGTGAAACCCTCCACCCAAAGTTACCAGCTTTTCAATGCCAAAAATGGAAATGGAGAACACCTAGACACTATTGGAGGGTTGCTTTTTATATTCAGTAACATGTTCAATAAAGTTGCATGCGTGGTCTCCAGGGGAGTTAGGTACCTAAATCCCTTTAAAAAGCTTCCCCTATGCCTTTTGATAACTTTGTTCTCTGATTCTGGTCTATATACCGTTTTTCCCCTTGGCAATTTGTCTGATTTAGTTGTTGCTCTAAAAATGCTGAGATGATTCTTGAAAGAACTCTGAGGCTGATCAGCCAAGTGTCAGGATTTGACAAAGGATTTGTGAAGCTACCCAAAGCCTTAAGACATATTTAACCTTTCAAGTCCCAACTAAGACTTGGAGACCCCATCTATTACTAGTACTTAGTAAAGATTTCTGGTCAGCATGGAATCCCCGCAACCTATGTATAATCTTATTTCTCATGGTTACATGTCTGGTATGCACCATTAATCTATGTAAAAATGCTTGCTAGCTCTTAGATAGCACTCTTCATCAATGAATCTCAAAGCACTTTGAAAAAGGAGGAAAGCATGAGTCTTTGGGTTAAGTTTAGAGGCGAGAGCAATGAGGGTGATGTCATGGTGGGCGTCTGCTATAGACCACAAGAACAGGAGGATGAGGTAGACGAGACTTTCTTCGGACAACTAACAGAAGTTTCCAGATCACAGGCCCTGATTCTCATGGGGGACTTCAATCACTCTGACATCAGCTGGGAGTAGGGTGACCAGATGTCCCGATTTTATAGGGATAGTCCCGATATTTGGGGCTTTGTCTTACATAGGCGCCTATTACCCCCCACCCCGTCCCGATTTTTCACGCTTGCTGTCTGGTCACCCTAGCTGGGAGAGCAATACAGCAGTGCACAGACAAGTTTTGGAGAGTGCTGGGGACAACTTCCTAGTGCAAGTGCTGGAGGAACCAATTAGGGGTCATGCTCCTCTGGACCTGCTGCTCACAAAGAAGGAAGAATTGGTAGGAGAAGTAGAAGTGGGTGGCAACCTGGGCAGCAGTGACCATGAGATGGTTGAGTTCAGGATCCTGACAAAAGCAAGAAAGGAGAGCAGCAGAATAAGGACCCTGGACATCAGAAAAGCAGACATTGACTCCCTCAGGGAACTGATGGGTAGGATCCCTTGGGAGGCTAATATGACGGGGAAAGGAGTCCAGGAGAGCTGCCTGTATTTTAAAGAAGCCTTATTGAGGGTGCAGGAACAAACCATCCTGATGTGCAGAAAGAATAGCAAATATGGCAGGCAACCAGCTTGGCTTAACAGAGCAATCTTTGGTGAGCTTAAACACAAAAAGGAAGCTTACAAGAAGTGGAAACTTGGACAGATGACTAGGGAGGAGTATAAGAATATTGCTCGAACACACAGGTGTGTGATCAAGAAGGCCAAGGCACAATTGGAGTGGCAGCTAGCCAGGGATGCGAAGGGTAACAAGAAGGGTTTCTCCGGGTAAGTCAGCAACAAGAAGGTCAAGGAAAGATTGGGCCCCTTACTGAATGGGGGAGACAACCTAGTGACAGAGGATGTGGAAAAAAAGATGAACTACTCAATGCTTTTTTGTCTCGGTCTTCACAGACAAGGTCAGCTCCCACACTGCTGCACTGGGCAGCACAGTATGGGGAGGAGGTGAGCAGCTCTCAGTGGTGAAAGAACAGGTTAAGGACTATTTAGAAAAGCTGGACATGCACAAGTCCCTGGGGCCGGACGCGCTGCATCCAAGGGTGCTGAGGGAGTTGGCTGATGTGATTGCAGAGCCATTGGCTGTTATCCGTGAAAACTCATGGTGACTGGGGGAAGTTCCAGACAAATGGAAAAAGGCTAATGTAGTGCCCATCTTTAAAAAAGGGAAGAAGGAGAATCCAGGGAACTATAGACTGGTCAGCCTCACCTCAATCCCTGGAAAAATCATGGAGCAGGTCCTCAAGGAATCCATTTTGAAGCACTTGGAGGAGAGGAAGGTGATCAGGAACAGTCAACATGGATTCACCAAGGATCAACTTGATTGCCTTCTATGATGAGATAACTGGCTCTGAGGATATTGGGAAGGCGGTGAACATGATATACCTTGACTTTAGCGATGATTTCGATATGGTCTCCCACAGTATTCTTGCCAGCAAGTCAAAAAATATATATTCTATAAGGTGGATAAAAAGCTGGTTAGATCGTTGGGCTCAGCAGATAATGATCAATGGCTCGATGTCTAGTTGGCAGCCGGTATCAAGCGGAGTGCCCCAGGGGTCGGTCATGGGACTGCTTTTGTTCAACATCTTCATTAATGATCTGGACGATGGGATAGATTGCACCCTCAGCAAGTTCGCGGATAACACTAAGCTGGGGGGGAGAGGTAGATACACTGGAGGGTAGGGATAGGATCCAGAGTGAGCTAGACAAATTGGAGGATTGGGACAAAAGAAATCTGATGAGGTTCAACAAGGACAAGTGCAGAGTCCTGCACTTAGAATGGAAGAATCCCATGCATTGCTACAGGCTGGGGACCAACTGGCTAAGCTGCAGTTCTGCAGAAAAGGACCTAAGGGTTACAGTGAATGAGAAGCTGGATATGAGTCAACAGTGTGCCTTTGTTGCCAAGAAGGCTAACAGCATTTTGGGCTGTATAAGTAGGGGCATTGCCAGCAGATCGAGGGATGTGATCATTCCCCTCTATTTGACATTGGTGAGGCCTCATCTGGAGTACTGTGTCCAGTTTTGCATCTCTGCTTCTTAGTTAAACTATGCATGCTTAGCTTAATATTTCTTTCTAAGCCCTTCCAGCACCCTTGCTTTTTCTTTGTACTCCAGTCCATTAATACCCAAATTGATTAGTGTACTTGCATCACAAATATATAGTACTATAGGGAAATGGAAGAGGGAAGTGATTGATTATTCCCCTCTGTTCAGCAGTGGTGAGGCCACACCTGGAGTATTGTGTCCAGTTTTGGGGCCCCCCACTACAGAAAGGATGTGGATAAATTGGAGAGAGTCCAGCGGAGGGCAATGAAAATGATTAGTGGGCTGAGGCACATGATTTACAAGGAGAGGCTGAGGGAACTGGGATTGTTTAGTCTGCAGAAGTGAAGAATGAGGGGGGATTTGATAGCAGCCTTCAACTACCTGAAGGGGGGTTCCAAAAAGGATGGATCTAGACTGTTCTCAGTGGTACCTGATGACAGAACAAGGAGCAATTCTACAATTGCAGTGGGGGAGGTCTAGGTTGGATATCAGCAAACACTCTTTCACTAGGAGGGTGGTGAAGCACTGGAATGGGTTACCTAGGGAGGTGGTGGAATTTCCATCCTTAGAGGTTTTTAAGGCCCAGCTTGATAAAGCCCTGGCTGGAATGATTTAGTTGGGGTTGGTCCTGTTTTGAGGTCTCTACCAACTCTAATTTTCTATGATTCTATGATTATCCCCACCTGACAGATGGAAACATTGAGGCACAGAGAGGTGATTTGCCCAAGTTCACCCTAGCAAGCTAATGGAAGACATTTTTAGTATGTAATTGTACATAAATGAATCTATTCAGCACATATTGTGTGGATAATGTCTCATGTCAAATTTGCAAAATTTTAATGAAAATTTAACAGCCTAGGCAACCAACCTGCATTATGCTAATGGATTATAAAATGTCCAATATTTTACTTGAGGCAGAATGGATGAGCTGTTTTAGGCTGGTTTTATTAATATATTAGTGTATAAGCAGACTTTCTAAATGTAAAAAAAAGTTTTCTTTTTCTTTTTTAAAAAATAAAAAGTTTGCAGAAGTGAAGTTTCGTCTAAGAGTAGAGCAGAGAGAAAAAACAGACATACTCCTCTGAAGAGTCATTTGCTTTGGAATTGATTTTGACAAGGTAATTTTCTTTCATGACTGCTTCCCATGCAAGCGTCTCATTGTCCTCATATTTTGAACCTGAGAAATACAAAAAGGCATTAGACTAACTTAATTTGCCTCTACTGTTTTGAAATGTGAAAAAGCCTGCCAGTGATTCTGTTCACCAGGGCTAACGGAATTCATTTCTCTGCATACAGAAAATTAGCAGTGATAATGCAAATTGAACATTAATGTATTTTATTGCCTGGTCATGGCATGGGACAAGCTAACTGGGTTTGTATTAAAAGGAGGAATTGACCCACATTTCCACTCCAGCCTCTGAATGGACACAATATTTGAGGTTTCGAAGCATTCAGCTTTGGGGAGGTTTTAAATGAAGTGTGAATTTTCTGGCTTCAGGCAAACATCAAACATGCGAGTGACGCTGTGTGACAATTTGGGGAACCTCACAATTTAGTCATTCTGTGTCATCCTACGGGGATGACAAAGTCACCTTGGAGGAGTCTCTGGTCACCTGAGGGTGTCACCTGACAGAGAAGACTGGAAGGTTATAAAAAATAGAGGGGGCCATTTTCCCCAAGCTCAGGAGGAGGGAAAAGCAATCCAGAATGTAGATGCCTTATGGGGCTAGGGACCCTGCCTGCTTACCAGAATCCAGACGGTCCCCTGAGCATTCCCAAGGGGCGAGGGGCAACTGCGGTTAGGATTTGTGTTATGTCCTACATGAGCCCCACTCCCTCGTGCTTTATGTCAAGTAGAAGAAGAGCAATGGTGAGACTGGCAAGGTGTCTGTACGGGTTATATACCTCACAGCTACCACGCGCCTTCTGAGAGAGTTCACACCTTGTGGGGGAGTCCTGGGAAAGGGTATGTTTAAGCTACAGGGGAGTCTAAAGGGTCAGCACTGAGCCCAGGGGCTAGGCAGCTGGACAGCAGGTCCCAGCCCTCAGGAGGGGGTGCTAGACAGAGGATCTGCACCCCAAGCGGGTGCCTAGGGACCCCAGGACTGGGTCAGCAGTTGGGGTCCGTTCAGGCTCCAGAGGCTTAACACACCAGGGAACCTTCCCTCACAGCAGTCTAGTGAGTGGCCAGTGCGGGGTGCTTGACCGGGACCTGCAACCTAACCAGGCCTGCTGCCTCAGTCAGGGCTGCCAGGTGACTTAAGCCCTGGTTTTTCAAGCCGCTCCCTATGAGCAGTCCCCTGTGCCCACATCGAATCCCTCTGGCGGCAATGGGAGTCCAGCCCACACAAGAGTGAGTCCTTAGCCACCTTTCCCCACTCCTTGCACTGGAGCTGAAGCGAGAGCATTATGGCTGCCTCCTGCACAGGGATTAAGCAGCCCCAGTGCTCCTTACCAGCAGCACAACTCTGCTGGAACAGCCACAAATTGGCTCTAATTAAGTCCTCCCATTGGGTCTAGCAGGACAAGATCTATTATAGATCAGCTCAGCAGGAGTTTCTACAGTCAGATCTTCATCTGTCTGGTGTGGAAGCTAAATGCCATTTGCAACACCGATGGTTTGGGCAACCAAATCCACAAACAGTGCAGGGGATCTGCAAGTAACTTTTTCCTAAACTAAGTAAGAGTTTCAATCGATGCTGCAGGGCAAAAGCCCGTGGTGCTGATGTATAGGAACAAGCCTGTCAATTAATTGAAGCTCTCTTCTCTCTCATCTCTTACGAATGGCACTTTACAAAAAGCTGGGAGAATACCAGAGACAAGAGCCAATTTGTTGGAAAAGCTGGTTAAAGCAATTCATATCTGTGCTCGCTGACCGAATAAATGCAGGGAGAACAGTTAGAGGCCTTACCCAAAGCCAAGCATGGATTTCTATATATATACATGTTCCTGATTTAGCTCATTTAGCAGAAGAAACAGCCATGTGGTCAGGAGAGTATTAGTTTTCTTTTTCAATCAATCTCCAGCGGGCAGAAGAGCCGCTGGAGAAGTTAGCACTATTAACAGGCTGTCCTTGAATAATGTATTATAGTGCCCATCCAAGCGTCATTAGCTGAAGGAGCATAAATAAAGGGCAAGGATAAATATCAGTGGGTCAGACTGGGGTGGGGTGTTGGCCTCCACCTCTTATATTTTAAGCCATCAAAACACCGAGCCTCTAAGATCTAATAGTTTTGCCACCCCCATTGTGCCGTTTCATGAAGACTATAACAGGATTCAAAAAAGAACTAGATAAATTCATGGAAGATAGGTCCATCAATGGCTATCAGCCAGGGTTGGCAAGGATGGTGTCCCTAGCCTCTATTTGCCAGAAGCTGGGATTGGGTGACAGGGGATAGATCACTTGATGATTACCTGTTCTGGTCATTCCCTCTGAAGCACGTGGCATTGGTCACTGTCGGAAGACAGGATACTGGGCTAGATGGACCTTTGGTCTGACCTAGTATAGCCGTTCTTATGTAAGTGTCCAAATCAACAAGTCGGGGGGAGAGGGGAGGGGGGAGAAAACTATGAAAAGGTAAGTACTGTATTGATTGGAAAGAAAGTGGAAGTGATCTCGTATTTAAATCTTGTTGAAGACTTTAGTGTGAGCGCTGCTGGCTCAATTCACTCCCAAGCCTCATCTGAGATTGTCCAGGAGCACACCACTGCCAATTCTGATGTTGACAGGAAATGATTTACTCCTTTCATATACAGGCCAGGCTGCCCAGCCATCAAATAATGATTTTCAGCCACTGCCGGCCTTTGCTAGAACTGAATCCAGTGCCCTAAAGGAGAAAGTCTCTGAAATCTACTGAGCACCATATGCACCTTGAAAGGTGCAAATTTTAAAAGTTCTTTACAAATATCAACTAGTTATACCTCAGTACTTCCGGGATAAAGGCTGTACAGGGATCACTTTACCCACCACTGAACTGCTTTAGCTGTTGGGGTGGAATGCAGGAGCTGCTTACCTCCGCAAAAATCTGAGCAATTTAGAGCAGAAAATGAAAAAAAGCTTATATTATGTCCAACTGCAAATTTAAAGGGCAGTTGTAGGTAGGTAGAAGTATGGTGTTAGCCCCAAGGTCCTGGACAAGTTTCAACTTAGATTTTAAGCACAGTGGGAAGTTTATTCATCACAAGAAATCAGGGACTCCACTGTACATCTACTCTGAAACATGGTACCTTCAGCAGCACACAGTGACAACCTACTGAATTACTACAGTCACTTGCTATATCATTTCGTTTTCCCTGGAAGGTCTCCACTCTAAATATCAACCCCATCTGATTGTTGCTTAGCTTGTGAGAGTCAACAGGATCACAGCACACAGTAGCAGGCTATGTAGCACAAAACTGGCTCCTTTGGGAGAGTGAAGAATGTGGGAGCTATACGTAATGTTTTTATTAATATTTGTGTGTGTTTGAGACTGCAGTATGGCTGGCTCTGTTGAACACTAAGGGTAATGCCAGCTGCAATTCTCTGCACACACCCCAGCAATCACTAAATAAAATATATGGAGGTATACCAATCTCATAGAAGTGGAAGGGACCCTGAAAGGTCATTGAATCCAGCCCTCTGCCTTCACAAGCAGAACCAAGTACTGATTTTGCCCCAGTTCCCTAAATGGCCCCCTCAAGGATAGAGCTCACAACCCTGGGTTTAGTAGGCCAATGCTCAAACCACTGAGCTATCCACTAGCTCAATTATCAGTGCTCAAATGGACAATATGACAACTCCACTACTACAAGTCTGCCTCCATCCCACCTGGGGAGATGCATAAACCCAACCGACCAGGTTCAGGTGTTCCAGGACAAAGAAAGGGACTTTGGGATAGGTAAGAGACTGCCTATCAACTCAGACTGGGGCTGACTGAGTGAGAGGGTGCTGACTGCCTGGGACAAGATACATTTGCAAGGTAAGGCTAAGGTTTAGGTTGGAGGACATAAGTATAGGCCTTTTGTTGTTTTGAGCCTCTTCCTCTGTTCAGTACAAAGTATGTATTTATTCACAAGAACATAACAAACAAAGTGCTCTGCCACTGAACTTTCACACTGACTGCAGGCTCCTGGAAAGAAATCCAGGGCCACCTGGACCAAAAAACTCAGCTGGACCTGCTGAGGACACTGGGGGTCAACAGGGGTGCTGTAACGTGGTGACCCAATCTAGGAGTGGGATTCTACCCGGAGAGAAGTACAAGCACTGGGAAGGGATGACTACAAAGGGAATGAGTGCGGGGACAAAGGTACAGCTCATCCTGGCACCCTAGCAAGGGGTAGGAACAGCACACAATCCTACTTACAGCAGATGGATGGCTCTTTGCATTCTTTTTTACAGCAGCATTTAAAGCATTTCTTCATCACCATGTAGATGTAGGCAAAGATGACGAAGGGAAATGGAATAGTCAAACGGCTGCCATACTCCTGAACCAAGAAATAGCGCTGGAACTTCCACACCTGGTCGTTGTTTTCTTGTACTGATCCAACCGTGTAACTAAGGGACAGATTAAAAGATAAACCTCTGTTTGTCTAAGGGTACCACTAGTTATTTATTATCCAGTGAAGATTTTCATTAGATCCAAATAACAGAAGTTTTCCTATTAGCAAGGGTGGGGAATTGGTTTTACATAGTTTCAGTTACATGAATATCTTGGATTTAAAAGTTGGACTCTGATTTGGAGAGGCCGGGAAACAAAGGAAGAAGTGGAGCAGGGGAAAGTGATAATACACATCGATTGCGAGAAAAGGCACCCTGGGTAAAGCCTAATGAAAGATTAAATGTTGTATGGAGCTCTACCTACTTGTGCCAGTCTGGCTTTAGGGGATGTTCTTCTAGCTTCGTCATACAACACAGGCTGCCCTATAGCTAGACAATGGGTTGCATGAATAATATTTGCCAACTCTTACAATTTTGTGCAAAACTAAAAAATAGGCTGTTTGCAAAGCCTGTAACTCCTCCGAGTTTATTATAAGGAGTTGTATTATAGGAGCTCAAGTCAAGGACCAGAACTAGGTGTTGTACAAACAAAACAATGGTAACTGCCCCAATCCTTTCCCTACTATTGTTAAAGGACAAATGAGATATTTCAAAATGGCTCTTTCAAGAACTCTTAATAGGATCTTCAGAAGGTTAAGATAAACTTTAACATTTCTATAATCTAGTATGAAATGGCAAAAAGAGTTCTGTGGCACCTTATAGACTAACAAACGTATTGGAGCATGAGCTTTCGTGGATGAATTCTGGAAATTTCCACTACATGCATCTGACGAAGTGGGTATTCACCCACGAAAGCTCATGCTTCAATACGTCTGTTAGTCTATAAGGTGCCACAGGACTCTTTGCCGCTTTTACAGATCCAGACTAACACGGCTACTCCTAGTATGAAATAGCCTTTAGTTTCCAGCTCTCTAAAAAAATTAATTAAATCCTTAATTTTGCCGACAAAATGTTTATATTACTTGAAAAGAGGAAACCAATATTGATACATTTTGACTGAGTTGTAGCTTTCATATGGTATGCCAGATGATGGTTGGCATCTCCATGGTATTTACTTATATTTTAATATCAACTTTAAAGACAGACAGGATATGATCTACATTATTCTTGCTCTATTGCTGCAGAACCAGCCAGCCAGCAGCGTTATTACAAAATTGACAGATGATCAGAGGAGATGGGAAACCTGGGAGAAGGAATCATAGATGGAAGTATGCTTTGTTTGGTTTGTCAGCGATGTGATCACATGGCAGAGAGGCTGCTATTTGCCCGACACACCTGAACTCAAAGTACACTGCAACCCACTCCTCTCACTCCGTCTCCCCTTTAGAACACTAGCATGTAGATTTGCTCCCTAAGCCTACTCTAAACTAGGAAAGCTTTGCTGTTATAGCTGTACCAGTGACCTCTCTACGTGGGGACACAGCTCCTACAGGCAAATTGTGCCTATACCAGTTTCCCAAATGAAATCTATTCCAGCAAAAGTCATTTTTAGCTGGTGCAGCTGCATCTATACTAGGGCTTTTGTTGGTATAAACATGCTGTAAAATCATACCCCTACCAGACCTTGCTACACCTGCAAAAGTTTTTGGTCTAGACTCAGTCCCATTCTGACTTGATTGTAAAGCAAAAGCAAATAAAACCAGTCAGTCACACACATAGTCCATTAATAGGTGTGGCTACGCTCTGCTTGTGGGTTCCTCGACGTGTTTTACACACACAGGTCACACCTAGACTGCTCCAGGAACCCCAGTTGGCCCCAACACCGATCATAAGCCATCAGCCCGAACCACACTTCCCACCTACCAGAGTCCTCCCTGGCCCCCACAGACCGTGCAGACAAACAGGCTTTGCAGCATGAGCTGAGGATCCACAGGCTAGGACAAATGTCAGACCAGGCTTCACACAGACTTTCATTTTCTGACTAGCTCCAGTCCATTCTGATTTTACCAAAAGCCGTTCATCCATTACTAAAATAGTCGACACCTAACTTTGTTTATCTGAAAGACCCACAGCCCTAAGGATTGGTGATAAGGGGAAGAATGACTGATAGCACATTTCAGATGTCAGACTTACCTGTCGGCCCAGTCTAGCTTCCTCAATGCTAAACACATGGGTAACTCCCATCTTAAAAAAAAGTCATTAATATCTCCCTAGAGGAAGTCTCTTGAGTTCTTCCATTCATCCACAGATGATACAGCATAGTGCTTGTGCTACAAGTCAGAGTGATAAATAGCAGGAACATTAAGGCACTAGTGCACTACATGTTTGCTACCAATCATGCACCAGAGCAGCAATTCTGGTTATTACTGAGTCATAAAAAGAGCACATTAAATAAGAACTTACCCATCTGATCTGGTGCATTGTACTACCGGCAAGATCAACTGATGGAAAGCTCCAGCTCATGGTTAATCATAGAATATCAGGGTTGGAAGGGACCTCAGGAGGTCATCTAGTCCAACCCCCTGCTCAAAGCAGGACCAATCCCCAGACAGATTTTTGCCCCAGATCCCTAAGTGGCCCCTTTAAGGGTTGAACTCACAACCCTGGGTTTAGCAGGCCAATGCTCAAACCTTAGTAAAACATTAATCCCGATTTTAAGCCCCTCCTAAACTGCAGGGGTTTGAGTGCAGCCCAGAGAGATGGAGAAGAGTTAAAACTGTTGGATCCAAATCTGAGTTGGGATTCAGAACCCATCCCAAAGGTGAGGGGTGAGCTCTAGTGTTAGAAGTTTAACTCTGCTGAAGTCAAATGTTTTAATTTTGGGAAGGGACTGAAGGCAAAACTTTTTCAACAGCACCTACAGCACCTGAGCTTACATACCTATAGCCCTCAATGCTCAAAGTCGCTTTTGAAAGTGGTAACAGGGTGCAAATTCCAGCAACCAGCAGCAATAATCTCGGAAGATTAAAGTCCTAGGGTCCAATTTTCAAAAGCACCTCACAGATATAGGAGCCCAACTTTTCCCAGGGATGAAGAGTCATTTAAAGTTGTTAATGCAGAAAAGGCAGTTAATCATCCACAATTACTGCTTCTGGCCCCAGGAACAGACACTCAATACCCACCCCGCAGCTAGCTTCCATTTATCACTTCAGGCTCTGTTTGTAACCAGCTGGCCTGTGCATGTCTACTTTCATTTTCCTCTGCAGCCAGGTAACCCCATGGCTTGAGCACTGGAACTGGATTTATTCCAACCATTCCAGTGTCAGCATTCACCTCCAAAATGGGAGTACGAGACACCTCTCCCTGATGGGCACAATGTGCAATCATTTGGCAAGCTCTGGAGGCAGTTCTGCCAGAGGTAGGGAGGCCTGTGGGAAAGTCGGTTAGTGCCATGTTTTAAGTCATTCTCATACAGTAACTATTGCATTTTAAGCAGAATGCAGGGCCAATTGGCTGTTTAGGAAGTGGCTTTAACCCTATTCTTGCCAGAGACTCAGTGAGGCCCTTTACCTCCATCAGAAGGAGATGTAAAGGGATCTGAGGGTTCCGAGGCTGCAGAAAGACACCTGACCAGCCTCTGCATATTTTCCAGACATCCCATATCGATTTTACAGACATTGCAATGGCCACTGCGCCTCATCAGAAAAATACAAGAAGCTATAAGACCAAGGGGTGAACTAACTTCATTTGCAACGTGAAACAAAATTTGTTATAGGAGTGTCAGGGAATGTGGCAGCAACAGGAAAGTGAGTTTCTGCTGGGAAAAAGTAAAATTATCCGATGGGAGGGTGCCACCAATGCAGAAAGATTACCTGGCAAAGAGCAAAAATTGATGATGGAAAGAACTGGGCTTGAACAAAGAACATTAAAGCATGGCAGCCCCCAGAGTGCACGGAAGGGATACGCCTGAAGGAGCTGATTGCACACTGTTCAGCCCTGAATGTGAAACGTATGAGCCGCAAGCGCTGTTCTTCCAAGTGAACAGCAGGGTTGTGTGATGAATGCCCCAAGTGGCAAGGAGAAGAGAAGCTTTGAGCGCACACGTTGTGAATATAATTTGATTGCACTTTAACGCCTCTAAAAGTTGCCCACTCCTATACCACTGTAATACCTGGGGGTGCTGAAAACTAAGACATCGCAGCCAGCCTCCAACCCTGCTGGACAATGGACAGCCAGCCTATGCAGGGATCAAGAAGAGGGTGTGACGGTGGATCCGTGGGCATGTGACTATGGCATGGTTTGCCAAGACTCTCTTATTTTAAAGCTAAGGTACCATTTGATTTTGACTTGTTAGTAACCTTTGCACCAGATGCAAGAAATAATCTATTGGTTTTGAAGTGTCAAGTGGCAGAACTTCTGGTCACAAGATGTGAACTTTCTATCAATATCAATCACGTCCAACTTTGTCGTGCTCTCCAATATGGATGTGCAAATCCCCTTAAAGCCACTGGCACATACATCTCTCAGGGGAACCTCTGGGCCTTCTGATGTATACTTAGCAAACGCTAGAGGCTGCCAATTTCAAATGAAAAACATTTGGGAGCAGTGATATTGAACGCAACAAATGTGCATGTTCTTTTGGAAAGAAAAGGGCCTTTCTGTTAGATATTGACTTACGCTGCATGTGTGTGTCTGAGCATGAGAAGCAGTAAGAACCTCCCCACACCCCTCTCCAGATCCTGAGTTTGGATGTGTTTTGGTACCAGTTTGCAGTGCAGTACCAATTACAAACCCACCTCCAGGAGCAAAGAGAGGAACAGGGAAGGAATTGTGGGTATAGTTCTTTTCCCTGGGAGGCTCTTACAGTAAAGCAGCCACAGGCCGTCCCCTTACAACGGGCTGTGTCACTGTGGCACAAACTAGACCAAAGGATGGTTAGCTACTCCGTGAAATACCAATTGTGCAGAGAGCTGTACTCATGAGGGTCCAGTTTGTAACTCGTCTTGAATTGCTGCAGGTAGAGGATGCTGCTGAAGACTATGGTGGATGTATTTTGTTTATGGTCATGGCTTCTACTATCTTTAGCTGTCTATGCCTTCTAATGTATTTTATTGCCCTTGTCCATGCAGCTGCAGTGTACGGTGCAGTAATAGACACTAGGTGGTTTTCTAGTTTGTAATTTTGGAACAATACAAATAAATATGAAGGAACTGAAATGCCAAGCACACATATAAACAGAACGTAGCTCCTGCACGTGGCCAATTCTATCCCTCCACCGCCATTCTCCACTTCTTGTAACCCGCTGCCTGGGAAAGAGATTCTGGAGTCTACTCCAACCACTACTACCAGCCCATGGCTCACAGTCACAAGGAATGGGGTGATACTTAACTCCCCAATCTCCTGAGCAGCCCTGTTGTGACTTAGGAGAATCCTAGCCCTTAGTTTGGATTGAATCATTTATTTGAACATTTGGGGGAAGTTTGACACCTCTCCTACAGCCCTGAGAATTGCATGTTTTAGTCCCCACCAAGTGTTATTTCGGACCACAAGCATGTGTTAAATTCAACACACTGCCTGCTACCCATTACTGGAGCAGTCTGGGAATGTCAGCATTCAAAGGGTTAATAGGACAGTAATTATACCGGTGTTGAATGTTACACACATACCGGATTATCATCCACGCTGAGGATAATTTAACAGTCCTGAAACAAACCGAATCAAAACGCTCTCAGCAGATCCCTTGGTTAATTCAGACCTGATCCAGCAGCAGCTCTCCTACTCCCAGACTCTCCCTGAGCTCTACGGACATGCCGTAAGGGAAGGCACTACAGGGCTGGATCCCAAGCTTGCGATAAACAACCAGGGATAGCTGAAGAGTAAGGACAGTCTGTACTTAAGGCACTGCAGTGGGACTCTTCTGCTACTGACTCCCTGGGGGACTTTTGGGACAGTCACTTGGTCTCTGTGTCAGTTTCCCCATCCATAAAAGGGGACAATAATACTCCCCTCCTCCCACCCCGACTTGCTAATTAGACTTACGCTCTTTGGGGTAAGGCCTGTCACACTATAGTGTGCACAGCCCCCAGTAAAATGGGGCCCTGGTTTTGGTTTTGGGCTCCAGGCGCTACTGGAATATAATGATGATTTAGTTAACAGAGAGTTAGTCGATCTACAGCACCATGTTTGGAGATTTTGAATGAAAAGCATCATGGGCCTGAGTGGTCAGATTAACCTAGGAGTGGCAGACTGAACTCTATATCCCCCGCCCCACCTAAAATACATAGAATGAAAGCATTTTAAAGGGCTAAACCCTCCACCCTAAAGGCTAAACTTTCTCAACCAGGTAGGACAGTAAGCTGCCCCAGCCCGACTCAACCAGTGAAGACCTACCCAGATCTAGGGTCCAGGTCTGGTGCAGAGCACAGCCTCTGCTTTTCCCACCCCAGCTGCAAACATGTGGAAAAGGAAGGGATGGAGAGGAAAGAGAGGGGCCCCAGCATTGGCTCCACCCCCTTGTATTCCGCTGTCAGTGGAAATGGGCTGGCAGGAAGGAGTGAGTAAGCTGCAGCCGCCTGTCCAAGCTGCAGTGAGTAACGCCCAAGCTGCAGTTCCTTCCCAGGGCTCCTCTCAGGACAGCCTAGCTACACAATGCTCCTTGTACAGGGCTGAGTGTAAGCTCGCCATTCTGCCCTCAGTTCCCTACAATCATGGAAAAGAACCAACCTGTCTTCCAAAAGAGAAGCACCAGACATGTGCAGGTCAGTTTGCAAAGATCTGCTCCTCCGGGATGGGAGGTGCTACATAAATACGAGTTCTAAGCACAAACAGATGGTCAGTGTATCTAGTAAAGCTGAATCTGTGGCTCCTGCAGATGCTGCCTGGATATCGTACTTTCCCTCTGCTGACTTCACTCATGAGCCAGCAAGTGACTTAAGTCATCAAGAACATTGCTCTTCATTCCCGTGAAACAGCAGGATTCTTATCAGCTCCAAGCCGACTGGCTCACAGAAATGGAGAGGCTCTTGTGCATGTCACGTCACACCATTGCACATGCTTCTCATTCATATGTGCACTTGCAGCACACCTAGCGCTTTAGATTTATTGATGGCAAGTCACCTGAAGGAGCTGGGATTTCAGCAGAGCTGCCATTTTTATTTTGGCGAGGTTGGGAGGTTCTTTCCGGTAACGAGGCAGATATTTAATTTATGGGAGGGACTTTCTTTTAGGCTTGAAAACCTTGGCGCTGTCCCGCTAAACAGCATACTCCACACACACCGGTCTCTGACGTTCTCTGGTGAGTGTTAAACCTGTGGAGTCTAACACGGGGCTTTCTCCAGCTTTTCCACTCCTTAGTAGACTTTCTAAGAAGGAGGTTCCCTCGTGGACCCATTTTCCCTCTGTCTGGCCATTCTGCAGACTGCAAGGGCCACCATCAGAGAACTGCTCATCTAATACATACCCGAACATGGCAACCAGCAGGTTAACCAGGAGGATGTTGGTGGAGAGCATGTAGATGCACACCAGGGGGATGGTGATCCACTCCGGGAAGCGGGGATGGTTGTTAGCATCCAGTTCTACACACAAAGGTTTAGACTCATTCCCGGAGAAGGTGCAGCGATCAAAATTGTATGTGGTACCTAGAGCAAGAGGAGGAGAGAGTGAGACTGCAGGGGCTGTGCAAAGGAAGCCTTTCGCTCTCTGGTGTGTCTGCAACATCGGGGATTTACCCCAAGCCCACCCACTGATGGTACCGTTTAGTGTAAACAGATGAAATGCAATTTGCCTGGGAGGAGACTACCACTGTTTGAAACCAGCGTTAGTGCCATCAGCTGTAGCTCTGCCTGTCTGCACTAGGCATTTACAGCAGTGCCTTGGGCTGCAGTCATTGCTGGCCAGACAACAGTGCAGCTGCACTAGAGCCGTCACTGCAATGCACAGGGGAGGGCAGACCACAGCCCTCCAGTTTATATGGAGATGGCGGTTGCAAAGGGCAGCTTGTGAGCTAGAGAAATGAACACGGCAACGATATTCCATTAGCACCGAACACACCGTATGCACACGTAGGAGAGAAAGAGAGTGCACCAAAAAGATCTGGCATTAGCCATTTAACATCAGACAAGTGAGAGAAAGACTGTAACCACCACCAGCCCACCCTCCGATACTGGAATAGATTGCATGGGATGAAGTCTCATGTGACAACCCACCTTCCTGATGTTTGGAAGGAAGGGGTCAGGAAGGTTGGAGCAGGAGCCTGTTAGGGGGGTTGATTGGAGTGAGTATGAAGGGGCAGTGGGAACCGGAGGGGCATGTTGGAGCTGGGCCGGGTCTGGTGAAGTGCCGGGTGCCAGATGGGAAGGGAGTGAGGGCTCCTGTAACGGGGCCCAATTTTCAGAGGGCTGATGAACCACATCCCTCTAAGGTCTCCAGTCATGCCCCCACTGTCATCTGATGCCTTGGCGCCAGCCACTTATAGTCTCTCCTGCTTTAACACTGGTGTGGGCAGTCATTAAGCGTCAAATCCTGCAAGCAGCTGTCCATGGGCCGACCCGCGTCCCTGCAGAGCCCCACTCAAGTCAACAGGGCTCAGTATAAACACAGATCCAATGCAGGATCTGGACCTAAGAGACACCGTGGGCTCCCTAGCTGAGCCAAACGAGTGCAGGCCCTCCCCTGCCCAGGGGAGGTACACACAGAAGATGGCTACCATCAATGTCATCAGGGTACTGGCCAAACATGGCCAGGTAAGGCTCGTAGATAACTGATCGGAAGATCCATTCCCAGCGGTACTCATTCTTCCTCAGGATGCCCTGCCTGGCCACGCCAAAGGCCACCATCCACACACCGAAGAGGAACAGGAAGAAGAAGACGTCAATCATCTAGGAAAGGAGGGTATAAAAAATAGATCAGTGCATCATCCACATTCCTGCAGCAAGTCACAATGTAAGGAGGCCAGGAGTTTGTTCCCTGTGAATTAAACAGAAGGCTGGGAACGGATGTGAAAATCCAGTCCCTCAGCAATGCAGTATAGCCACGTTTTCAGATGGCCTCCATCCAGTCTCAGACGTTATGCTCAGACTTAAGTGGTTATAAGATCAGTGCCTGATCCAAAGCCTATTGAGATCAACGGGAAAATCCCATGGACTTTCATGGGGTTTGGATCAGACCCCAAAATCTACACATGCAAGTTCTGTACACAGGTCCAAGATGAATAACTGACCACACACAAACAGGTGTCACGTATGCAATATTTAAAACAGCAAAACGAGTAACCACTTCTGACAATTTGGTCCTGGGCACCTTGAAAAAGAAATGTTCACTTTCTAGATGCCCACAGGTGATGGATTGCTGAATTCCTTCCCCTTGGCGTTCCTGCAAAGACTACCAACAGTGTGTATTCCAGGAAGCAACTTTCCATTTGATACACCCACAAACGACAAGCATTCTCTTGTCTCCTCTATCCTCTCCCATCTCCTCAAAATATTACCTCTTTCCTCCAAATACTGGGGATCTGCCATTTGAGAGACTGACAGAGAAAAAGAAAAAAACCACACACAAAAGAATAGCCCTTACATTGAGGAAGCAGTAACAGCATCATCCTATCCCCTGCCGCCCCACCCTTTCCCCGCTGTAGGCCAAGAGGCCTGTGCCTTTGACTGCCGTCTGCCCGAGTGAAGACGCCACCCTGTGTGAGGGTCAGGGCATGCTAGACTTGTACCTGTGGGCTAAAGCCTGCTCCCTGCTCTGTCCTGCCCAAAGGGCCAGAGATTCAGACTCTGAATTACTGCCCCCTCCAACGTGGGGGCTGAGGACTACGGACTGCTCCCTGCTTCGTTCTGCCCAAGAGGCCAGGAGCACCGGATTGTTCCTATTGGTTTGCCCCTGGTAGGAGACTACAGAACTATGGACTTCGAACGGCTCAGCTCCACCAGCAAGGCCCAAGTCTGAGGGTTGTTGCCTGATACAGCAAGGTGGAGCGGCCTCCCTTCCTACTTGAGAGGGAGGGACCACTACAAACCCCTTATTTAGTAAGAGCCCAGTTCTGTGATCCTTTGTCACCAATAGAAACCAGGGGGCCAGGATGACGCGACCACCACAGAAGTGGAAGAAAAATGGAAGCCAGAGATGTAGCAATTCTTTAAAAACCTCAGTGTTAATTTCACCTGCATGTACATTCAATTGCTCTCAGTGCTATTTCTTCATAAGTTCCCCAGGTTCAGTGCACCCCAGGTGTGATCAAAGCCTCTTTTCCTTTCCTGGGAAGTAGACAGGCCCCAGTCTGTGTGCACAGTCCAGGACCTTTTTCAGCTCACCATCCATACTCTTGGACTGAGAGCTCTCTCCAGCGTCCCCTTCTCTGGAGCTGTTCCTTCAGCAGCATGCCTCTCCTCCTGCCACCACTGAAGTGAGCCGAGCCACTCCCCAGTGGCTCCCCCTCCCAGCAGGCTTTGCCAACGATTAGTAGTCAGAGCTCTCTTTCCCCACTCTTAAAGAGAGTGAAGTCAGCAAGACCACTCCCCAGTCCAGTTCCTGAAGTAGGAAAACTCCCAACAGCGGCTAAGTCTAGCTTCTCAGAAGAACTGAGGTTTTCCTTCCTCAGCCATACCCTTACTCGTGTTGAGTAAGGAATCTTCATGTGAGTAATGAACTGGGCTGCAAAATCCAACTCTGAAGCATTTAATATGCTGAGGCTGAAAGTTGCTGTGAAACCAAGCTCACTGTCTTTCCAATAAAAAGCGGCAAAGAGTCCTGTGGCACCTTATAGACTAACAGACGTATTGGAGCATGAGCTCTCGTGGGTGAATCCCCACTTCGTCGGATGCAACTCGTATTCACCAACAAAAGCTTATGCTCCAGTACGTCTGTTAGTCTACAAGGTGCCCCAGGACTCTGCCGCTTTTTACAGATCCAGACTAACACAGCGACCCCTCTGCTCAGGGCCGGCTCCAGGCACCAGCCGAGCAAGCTCGTGCTTGGGGCGGCAGATTCTAAGGGGCAGCTTCCGCCCAATCCTAGGGTGGCACGGACGCCCTTTTTCTTTTCTTTTTCTTCTGGTTCGCCGCTCCATCTGCCCTGTAGGGGGCGGCGGCGCGGAGGAGGGGAATGCCCTGCTGGGAGCGGGCTGTGCAGAGTGTCTGCCCCAGCCGGTTCCAGGTCTGCTGCAAGTCCAGCAGCCCACATCCTTCCCTCCCCACCGACCTTCAATTCACTGCAGGTGGGAGCGGTGTGGAGCCCTCCCGGCAGGCGGTGTGGCGGGAGGGGCCGAGTGGTGAGCGCCCTGGCTGCAGGAAGGCCTGGCCGCCCTCCTTCTCTCTATCCCCCCCACTTCCACCCCCTCTCCCCCGGCTAGCCGAGGTGCGCACTCCACTGCCCGGAGCACGTCTGCAGCGCAGGGAGTCCCGCTAGCCAGCGTGTCCGGGAGAATGGCACCAAAAGTTTGCACCCTGGCTCCGGCCACCCTGCAGGTTTGGGGGTTTTTTTTGCGCTTGGGGCAGCAAAAAAGCCAGAGCCGGCCCTGCCTCTGATACTTGTCTTTCCAATATTAACTGTTCATTCAGAGTGCCCCCCACCGCCCCACGCAGAAAGCCAGTACACAGCCCTGTACTAATTATGTCCCTCTTCAATCTCAATTAAGCCCTATTTTGAGGATGTCCGAGGGGCTTGGGCCTTGCGCCAGCCCTCTGTATGGGGGGAATTTCACTCTCTAAGAAGAAAAGCTTGTAACATCGTTTAATTGCCCGTGTCTTACCATCCTTTGAAGCATAATAATTTTTGGTCCTAGATTCCTGCTAACTGTGAAAATGTGGATCAGCCTTAGAGTAAAAATGATATAGTCCAGGCAAAAAATGACTCGCCCAGAGTACCAGGAGCTTTCATTGGAGGAGTGGAGCCTGGGGAAGAAAAATAAGTGTAGTGAAACATTGGCTAAAGTTATGACAAATATATATTGAAACAGCCTGGTCCCATAGAATAGACCCTGGTTAATCCATGCTTACTTATTTGCACACTTTATAGTCTTTGCAAAAAAGTTGATGGTCTCTCCTATCCTCTTAGCAAAAATGTAACAGCAGATGCTATACAGATCTCATTCCTTTCATTTCTTCCCCCCAAAATATACGACAAACTTTTACTAGTGTATGACGACAGAGTAGCATCAATAACTGGAACTACAATTGACAAAACGAGTGAACAAGGTATATTGCAGGATGTATGTATGTATCCGTGCCGGTTACTTGCCCAGGCATAGAATCCAGTCTGTACACGGGAGTGAGGTTCTATTGTATAGTATATGTAAATTACAGCAATCCCCTAAGCCACACTAAAAGGCTAGATTCTTTCCATTAAGTGAGATTAGGTGTCAGACAATCCAGAAGAAAAATCAGCAGCTTCCCACACAACCCTTTCATGACCAAGGACAGACACCTGAATTCTGCTACGGAACAGGAGTCTCCATTCCCATTCTATCCTCTTGGCCCCTTTTTTTGAGGCTGTCAAAAGGTACAATTACATTGTAATTATGAATCTTTTAACTGACAGGGATCTCTGCCCATTAGAAACCGAACTACAGCTCTAAGGGCCCAATCCAAACCCCATTGAAATCAATGGTAACCTTTTCCACTGACTTCAGGGCAAGCTGGGTCAGGCCTCAAGTCACTTCACACACCGTATATCACTACCAGCTGATAAACAGCTTTCAGCCACTAATAAGCAGGGGGCAAATTCTCACTGGCAATCCAGAAAGCTTCATGCCCCATTACCAGTCAGCAGAGTCATCCAGTTAGTCTCAAATGTTAATTCGGTATCCAGATCTTTAAACAAGGTCAAAACTGATGAAGCAGCAGTACAGGATGGAACTAGACAAGGGCTGCTGAGGCCAGGTCTTGATTTTTGCAAAACTAAATCTAAACCAGAGATGGTTCAAATGGAAGGGTACCTTACTCTGAGCGACCGACCTTTGTGGAGGGGAGTGTGGGAGGTTTGGGCTTTTGCAAAAACTCAAGACCATAACACATAGGCATCAGTCATGCACCCACCTAAAGAGCAGAGATCCTCAGGATCACCCGTCAGTGCTATTGCAGTCAGGACGACGGAGGTATTTCCACTGAGCATACTTCAGGCCTCATTGGGCCCAATTCTGACCTTAGCTACACAAGAATAAATCCAGAGTCACCACACTGACTTCAGTAGAGTGACACTGGATTCACGCTGGTATGACTCATAGCGTTTGCACACACTGTGGCAGCGGACAAGGCCGTGGGCCTCATGAAGGTTCTTAAAGAGAAAGACCGGCACCCAAAGGAAGGCTGGGGAGCTCAACCTCAGGAACAGAACGCCAGGTGTTTGGCAGGGGAGGGAGCTGACGCTGGGGACCTCTGCCCACTTGGCTTTTGATGGATGCACATCAGAGAAGGCTGAAGTAGCAACACAACCCTCTCTTATCAGGAGCTACAATAGATACTTGGTGAATCAGGAATAGACACTAGGGCCAGACAAATGGCTTGAGTCAACATCGAAACCCCTCATCTAGCTCTGTGTGAGTCTTCTAAACCACACCCTGTATTCCCTATAACTCTGGATCGAACTGTTGCTGGCCCAGAAGGGCCCTGAAATCCAGGAAAACATCTTCTGAGTCCAGAGAATGTGGGGTTGTTGAATTCTGACTGTAGCAGTACCCAAACCAAACTTGTCTGGGTTAGTTAATCCTTATCTGAGCAGGAGAAAAGCTCCTCAGCACAAGTTCTCTTCAGCCCACGAGATGTTCTGCAGAACCAGTCTTTGTGCCTTGGATCCAAAATCCACAACCTTCTATTACTTTAGGAAACATAACGAGTTCGGTAGTGAGTTCAAATGACTTTGTTCATCATCTTCTCACAGCCAGACACACACCGTACCAGTACCTGGCACTGAGGAGAGCCATGGTAACATGCCTTTAGACCGAACACTACTCACCTGAATATAATCCCTGTTATGAAGTAAAAGATTCCAAGTGTATCCATGATGTTCCACAGATCTGAGAAATATTTATTCCCATTCATGTACCACTAGAAAGGGAAAAGAGCAGAAAATCACCACAACAGCATGCGGCCAGCACTGATTACTCCCATCGTGGGCCCAATTCCACCACCATTACTCGCCTTGGGTACCTTAGTCCGCGAGTGCTCTCATGGATTTCACTGGAGCCGCACATGCAGTAAGGGACTATTCACAGTAAGCGTGGCCAAACTCGGCCCTTTACAACCAGAGAACTGGCTCTTATTTGTCCCTCTCCTTGTTGAAGACATTTATTGGCTGCAGCATAGTTCAAATCACTGACATTTTAGGGAAAACATCATTCTCAATATTGGTTTCACTGCTCACCTCCATCAGGGAGACACAAATCAGGGTTTTCTAGCCCTAAAGGGTCATTTGAAAATGCTTTTGCTATTGCAGTCTGAGTGCTAGACTAATTTCCTTGAGCTGCAACTGGTCACTCAGTTGGAATACTCAGCTGAGTACAGTCCACCAGTGGAAATAAGGGGTACCCAATCTGGCCTTGAAAGCTAAGCCTGCAAAATGATGGATACACAGGACAGGTACACAGCTAGAAGATGTGACTGCCAGTGTGGGAAGAAATACACATACTAGCTATGATCAAGCTAGTGCACTAAAAATAGCAACATGGCCATGGCAGCAGCATAGGTGATGGCTGGGGTTACCTAGTACAATCCCAGAGGACCTAGGTCCAGCAGCTAGCCTGAGCCACCACCAATAGAGGCCACACTGCTATTGTTAGTGCACTAGCAGAACCAGAGCTAGTGTGTATGTCTATCCAAACCGGGAGTTACACCTCCCAGCCGCTGTGTAGACAAACCCTAAGTTAGGTCAAACAAATTTGAGGAGTGTTTCATTGGATGGCTGGGTTTGCTACGTCTCAAGAGCTGAACCTTGGACCTGTTAACCTAAAACCATGCCTCTCTACTGCTTAAGCTACAGGACGATAGCCGGTAATTGGGTCGACACAAATCTCTTAGTGAGCCAGCCTCAAGAAGGACAGAGTCCCACACAGTGTGTTAACATGCAGCCTACGCATTACCTCAGCTGAGACGTTAATTGGGATACTTGTGGAACACAGGCAGCAGCTCTATCAGATGGGCCAAAAGAAAGTCCTGCTTTGGCCAATTAAAAGTGATCACCATCATTATTTTGGCCCTAACCTTTGCACTTAAGTTTCTCCCCCCTGTAAGATGGATGTAGTAGAACTTTCCTTGCACAGAGGGAGCTGCGAAGATTAACTGTTTAACACTTGCACAATGCTTCAAAGATAAGTGCCTCGTGGACCAGCAGTGGTCCATGGACCACAATTTGAGAGCCACTGAGATAACACAGTATTCTTTGACTGGTTTCAGTGGTAGCCGTTTTAGTCTGTATCAGCAAAAAAAATGAGGTGTCGTTGTGGCACCTTAGAGACTAACAAATGTATTTGGGCATAAGCTTTCGAAAGCTTATGCCCAAATAAATTTGTTAGTCTCTAAGGTGCCACAAGGACTCCTCATTTTTGTATTTTTTGACAGTGGCCCCTCACTTCTTGTCCAGCAAAGACACAGCTCACTGCTGGAATCCCATGGGAAGTAACTGCTAACTCGCTATTACATATTTTTGGATCAGGTGTGTTTTTTCCTAAAACTCTCCAAATGAACAATATTTACCTGTATGTATTTTCAACCAACAATGCCTCTGAAACGCAGTCTCAAATTTAACCCCCACCCCCCACCTCTGCATTTCATGGACAGGGGTCAGATTCTGACCTCCAGACCAGAGCCATCATTCAATGCTTGGGGGTCTACATTGGACCTGAAATGGGGAAGGGGACTGGATTCTGAATCCTGGCCACATCTGACAGAAGTACTGTGTGATCAATCGATAAAGAGATTTCTGCATTTTGACCCATTCTCCTCAAAGCAGCTCAACAGCACCCAGCACCAACAAATCTCATCCAAAACCTTAGTTCTGATTCAGCTTTGAACTCTATCGTAAGGGTATCACAGATTCAAATATCCCCTCCTTCAGTTCATTCTAGTCTCCTTTTGTATCAGTCAAAAAGGAAATGATATAAAAGTATCAGATCATTTCAAACAGCACACAGAGATCTGGTCCAAATGCATATTCAATCATTATAAAGAATTGTCATGTACTGAGAGTTAATCACAGATTTAACAAACCTTTAAACATGTTTTATAACCAGTCTGTTTATGACCAAGATTCCTACTTCTGGTACAAGTATTTGGGTGTGTTTATGAAGTGGAATGGTGGCATCTAGTGGCTGGTTGAATTAATTTCAGGGTTGGTTTTTCCCCTAGGTATCCCATTCTGGAGTAATATCTTCCACGTATAGGCTCATTTTTCCATTTGTAATTAAGTATCATTAGTTCAAACAGTTCTGAATCTTTGGAATAGGATCAATTACTATCAGCCCAGTTGCATCTCAGCCACTGGAGAGCAGTGAATACTTATTCAATTCTCAATGCATTTGAAAGAAAACCAGTATCCTGGACACTTTCACCTTTCTACACAATGACATAGCATAGACAGCTGCAGCGGCACAGGAGCCAGCAAACAGAGCTGTAAACAGGGGAGTTTCAGTGGGAGTTTGCAAGAGGAGTTTGCGGGGGAGACTAAGAGACCTAGGCAGAGGAATTGACAGGCTAGTGAAGGGAGTGGGTGGTGTCCTGCCAGTGTTCTGGTGCCTGTTGGGGGTTTGTTTTGCTGTAGGTGGTGGTGGTTTGCGTTTCCTGGACTAACAGGTTTTAGGTGGGAAGGCTATGGCCGATACAGAGGCAGCAGTGGAAGACACAATGAGGATGACTGGATGTGGAAGCTGCGGCATGTATTTGATCCTGGAGGGGGTACCTGAAAAGAGTTTCGTCTGCTTGAAGTGCTGCCTGATAGAGCTGAGGATTAGAGATGTAGGTGGAAACTCTGGTTGAGTTTAGAAGCGGGTTCAAGCAGATGATGGAGCAGAGACATGAGGAGACTGAAGGGAAAAGCTCAGACTTGCAGATGGAAGCAGGACCAAAGAATTCTGAGAGGAGACTGCTGGGTGAGGAAAGTGGATGGTGGAAGTATGTGACTAAGAGAACCAGGCGAAGGAAAAGACGGACTAGTGAAGGAGAAATAGAGCTCAGGAACAGGTTTGCAGAGTTGGAAAATGAAGAAGGGGCACAGCAGGTGGTCGCTGAAGGTGAGAGGGCAAGGAAGAAGAGAAGAGTCAATGGAGACAACACCAAACATGAGCCCCAGGAGGATACGGGATGGGTTGCGGAGGATTGCAAGGGCGAATAGGAATCGAGAGAACTTGCAGCCAGTGGGAGCAGGGGATAGACCAGAGAATCACATTGTCACCAGGAAAAGGCAGGTCTACGTGATTGGGGACTCCTTATTGAGAAGAATAGACAGGCCTGTAACTAGAGCTGATCCGGAGAACAGAAGGGTGTGCTGTCTGCCGGGTGCTAAGATACGGGATGTGGACCTGAGGCTGAAAAGGATCCTAACGGGAGCAGGAAAGAATCCGCTGATTGTCCTTCATGTGGGAACGAATGATATGGCTAGATTCTCGCTGGAATGTATCAAGGGAGACTATGCCAGACTGAGGAAGACGCTTAAGGAAATCGAGGCTCAGGTGATCTTCAGTGGGATTCTGCCTGTTCCTAAAGAAGGGTAACAAAGGTGTGACAAGACTATGGCGATCAAAAGATGGCTCAGGCAGTGGTGCTCTAAGGAGGGCTTTGGGACGTACGGCCACTGGGAATCATTCATGGACAAAGGACTGTTCTCTCGGGATGGACTTCACCTGGGTAAGGAGGGAAATAGTCTTCTAGGATGGAGGCTGGCACAACTGATTAAGAGAGCTTTAAACTAGGAATTGGGGGGAGATGGTTGGGAGATGTCCAGGTAATCTCCACGCCAGAATTTAACATTGAGAGGGGAAAAAACAAAGTAAGAAAGGATACAGCCGCAGGTAGGTTCGAGTGATCATGAGCTAATTCAAACTAGATGGAAGGATAAACAAAAATAGATCTGGGACTAGGGGTTTTTATTTCAAAAGGGCTAACTTTAAAGAATTAAGGAAATTAGTTAGGGAAGTGGATTGGACTGAAGATGCGAGGGATCAGCAAGGAAAGCTACCTTGTTGAGGTCAGAACATGTAGGGATAAAGTGAGAAAGGCCAAAAGCCATGTAGAGTTGGACCTTGAAAGGGAATTAAAACCAATAGTAAAAGGTTCCATAAATAAGAAGAAAACAAAGAAAGAAGAAGTGGTACTGCTAAACACTGAGGATGGAGTGGAGGTTAAGGATAATCTAGGCATGGTCCAATATCTAAGCAAATACTTTGCCTCAGTCTTTAATGAGGCTAATGAAGTGCTTAGGGATAATGGTAGGATGACGAATGAGGATATGGAGGTAGATATTACCACATCCGAGGTAGAAGCCAAACTCGAACAGTTTAATGGGATGAAATCGGGGGGCCCAGATAATCTTCATCCAAGAATATTAAAGGAACTGGCACATGAAATTGCAAGCCCACTAGCAAGAATTTTTAATGAATCAGTAAACTCAGGGGTTGTACCATACGACTGGAGAATTGCTAACACAGTTCCTATTTTTAAGAAAGGGAAAAAAAGTGATCCGAGTAACTATAGGCCTGTTAGTTTGACATCTGTAGTATGTAAGGTCTTGGAAAAAATTTTGAAGGAGAAAGTAGTTAAGGACATTGAGGTCAATGGTCATTGGGACAAAATACAACATGGTTTTACAAAAGGTAGATCATGCCAAACCAACCTGATCTCCTTCTTTGAGAAGGTAACAGATTTTTTTAGACAAAGGAAACACAGTGGATCTAATTTACCTCGATTTCAGTAAAGCATTTGATATGGTTCCACATGGGGAATTATTAGTTAAGTTGGAAAAGATGGGGATCAATATGAAAATTGAAAGGTGGATAAGGAACTGGTTAAAGGGGAGACTACAACGGGTCATACTGAAAGGTGACCTGTCAGGCTGGAAGGAGGTTACTAGTGGAGTTTCTCAAGGATCGGTTTTGGGACCAATCTTTTTATTACTGACCTTGGCACAAAAAGCGGGAATGTGCTAATAAAGTTTGCGGATGACACAAAGCTGGGAGGTATTGCTAACACAGAGAAGGACCAGGATATCATACAGGAAGATCTGGATGACCTTGTAAACTGGAGTAATAGTAATAGGATGAAATTTAATAGTGAAAAGTGCAAGGTCATGCATTTAGGGATTAATAACAAGAATTTTGGTTATAAATTGGGGACACGTCAGTTGGAAGTAACAGAGGAGGAGAAGGACCTTGGAGTATTGGTTGATCACAGGATGATTATGAGCCGCCAATTTGATATGTCCGTTAAAAAAGCTAATGCAGTTTTGGGATGCATCAGGCGAGGTATTTCCAGTAAAGATAAGGAGGTGTTAGTACCGTTATACAAGGCACTGGTGAGACATCATCTGGAATATTGTGTGCAGTTCTGGTCTCCCATGTTTAAGATGGATGAATTCAAACTGGAACAGGTACAGAGAAGGGCCACTAGGATGATCCGAGGAATGGAAAACCTGTCTTATGAAAGGAGACTCAAAGAGCTTGGCTTGTTTAGCCTAACCAAAATAAGGCTGAGGGGAGATATGATTGCTTTTTATAAATATATCAAAGGGATAAATATCAGGGAGGGAGAGGAATTATTTAAGCTTAGTACCAATGTGGACACAAGAACAAATGGATATAAACTGGACACTAGGAAGTTTAGATCTGAAATTAGATGAAGGTTTCTAACCACTAGAGGAGTGAAGTTCTGGAACAGCCTTCCAAGGGGAGTAGTGGGGTCTTCGGCAGCGATCGCAGCCCAGTCGCTGCCAGCATTTAGGCAGAAGGAGCAGGGGCAGGGGGACACAGGGAGGGCCGCCTGCAGCAAGTAAGGGGGGGGTGGCACGCAGGGGAACTCCCCACCCCAGCTCACCCCTGCCCCTCCTCCTCCCCGAGCATGCCGTGGCTGCTTCACTTCTCCCGCCTCCCAGGCTTGCAGCGCCAATCAGCTTAGGCGCTGCAAGCCTGGGAGGCGGGAGAAGTGAAGCAGCGACGGCGTGCTCGGGTGCTCATGCACGGAGCAGGGGCGAGCTGGGGCCAGGGGGTACCTCAGGGCGGAAGGGGGGAGCTGCCATGGCGGGGGGGCGCCTCAGGGCAGGGGCTCGGGGACGGGGGAGGCACAAGGTGGAAGTTTTGCCTAGGGCGCAAAACATCCTTGCACCGGCCCTGGTCGGAGCCCTAGATCTGAAGCAGTTCCGGCTGCCCTGACTGCTGATGGGTGGTATTTTAAGAGGAGGGGAAGAAAGGTTTTCCTTATGCCCAGCTGCTTTTTCAGCTGAGTTTTATGATCATCCAACCCCTTCAGTTTTCACTTTCTGAACTGGGAGCTGCTTAACACTCTGAACTCAGCTGTTGCAACTGAAAATGTCTGGCAGGCTGTGTCATGCTGCTCAAGTGGTGGCTGGGCCTATGTGGGAGGTGCAGGAGGGGTCCAGAGCGACCAGGAAACGTAATCAATCAGACAAGAATAATTTCAAGGTAGCAGCCCTTATAACCTTTCCCATTCATCCCCTAGACGGTACATCTGTCAAGCCAAAGGTGCACTCCTATTTGTTAATGGATTTATTTTTTCCTGAAAAAAACATTACGATTAAATACCACTCTGGGCATGGCAGAGGCTCATCCTGCAATGATCTTTACGCATGCAGCCCTTGTACTGGCACTTGTCCTCTGGCTGCATGCCTTACACGGTACTCAAGACTGAACTGAACAACTAATAAATCACACACCATCTTCTCAACGACAGATCGTAAGTCTCCATGACCTCTTCACCAGCCACACTCAAATCCCCCAGCATTCTGAAGGACTCCTATTACTAAAGGCATTCTCTCCTCAGAAGAAAACCATTTCCCCCCTCCCCCAGAGATAGTCAAACAACTCTGCAAACAAATAAATTAGTGCATCTCATTCGGAGTAACTTGGCAGTGCATAGACGTGTTCCCTCTTTGTGGTGTGGGTGCTGGGCCTCTATCAGCCACAGTTCTCTCACTCATGAAATGACAAATACCAGTGATAGCTACATAGGTTTGTCAAAAAATTCTAGAGCATTATGAGACATTTTCCATTACAAAATTAATCTAAATGACCTAGATTGCTTTGACAATTTATACCACATGATTTTGAGAACTCTCTCTAATGGCAAAATCCTCAGAGATATTTAGGTGCCCAAATCCCATTGAAAGACACCTAAATACCTTTCAGAATCTGGGCTATGGACTAATACATACAGCACAGGATCCGTATGTTTCCCTCAAAACACACACACACACACCTTCTGCCAGCATTAGCAGGAGTTGTGTGTGTCAGTCATGGGGAACACAATCACTTCCTTTGGGCTCTCTGAATGAGTTTTGCATAGCATTTTGCACATAACCATAAGAAGGTCTCCATTTCTTTCTGCATCTAGGAGAAATAAAAAAGTGTCTGCCTGGAAATAGGCCATTTTGGTTCACAAGCGTTGCCTACTTGTCTCACTTCATCACAAAGCAGGATGAAGACCAGAACATAGAGGATGAGTTCCAGCATGGTGGGTTCATTTTGGAAATCCATGAGCAGGACATAGGCGAAGAGCAGCAGGAAAACAATGTAGAAGATGACGTTCCAGGAGAAGACCACAAATGGGGAGGTGAAGAATGAGGCATAATACAACAAGAGCTTCTTGCTCCTCTCCACGGGCTTTTTCCTAGATAAAGAAAGAATGATCTCAAACACACATCTCTCAAGCCTTTAAAAAAATGTTCCTTGTGAAACTAAAGTAGTGACCATGTAAACATGCCTGATTTTTTTAATAAAAAAAAATCACTTGGAAGTGCTGTCAAATAATTATAGTCTGGGCAGCATCAGTTAAATGTCCCTGACTCAGGGTACATTGGCAGGGTGGCCTATCTTGTCCCTAAAGGACCAGAGTTGTTCTGTCTCCGGCTCATTCAGCCACTAGACATCTCGTTAGCAATCCCAGCCAAATGAGCACTGATGGCATCACTTGTCAGCCAGGAATTTTGCTGAGGCCATGCCTCTCCTTTCATAGAGGCCACCAAACTGCTGCCAAATGGTAACAACTTGTGTTTCATCCTTGCTATCATGCTCAGATTGACCTCCACAGCAGATGGACTTTATCAGAGGAAAGATGGATTTGCATTTAAGATACTGGAGTGGGACTCGAGAAACATGGGTTCAGTCTCCAGTTCTGCCACACAATCCCAGCATGACTTTGGGCAAATCATTTCATCTATCCTGTGCCATATTTTTCCATCTGTAAAAAAGGAAGGACACTTCCTACTTAAAAAGGCTGTTTGGGATACATTCATTGTTTGGGGCACTCGGATACTATAATGAGGTGAGCCAGATATTAGCACCTAAATAGGTTATATAGACATGCTTCCCTTCTGTTTTTCTACCAATGAGAACCCTGTTACCTGAAGGAGATGAAACCACAGCCGATTAAAGGGAAAAGGAACAGACACAAAATAATCTTCCAGTTCTTAGTGTCCCTCGAGATCTCTCCATACCACTGTTTGGAAAGGAAATTCTATAGCAAAGAGGAGAAAGATTCATCCAGGTTTTATTGAAGCAAGGTAGAGAAAGCAGAAGTGTAAAATGTGTTTGATGTTTAATGCAGAAAGCCCAACAATGATTTCTACTGAAACATATTAAGCGTTGGATTTCTGTAGCACTGGAGGCCTTGGGAGCTGCAGAAATATTGAGCTACTCAGGTCAAGAGAAAGGAAAGGCTACTACATGAGCCCACTACTCCATCTTGTGCCAGAGGCTAGCATCTCCGGGATGTTCCAAGAGCTTTTGAGGTAGGAGAAGCAGTTAGTTTCATTTAGCTGAGGGAGTCTTAGGCCTGGTCTACACTAGGAGTTTATGTCGAATTTAGCAGCGTTAATTCGACTTAACCGTGCACCCGTCCACACCAGGAAGCTAATTAGTTCGACCTAGAGGGCTCTTTAGTTCGAATTCTGTACTCCTCCCCGATGAGGGGAGTAGCACTAAATTCGACATGGCTATGTCGAATTAGGCTATGTGTGGACGGAAATCGACTTTAGTAGCTCCGGGAGCTATCCCACAGTGCACCACTCTGTTGACGCTCTGGACAGCAGTCCGAGCTTGGATGTTCTGACCAGCCACACAGGAAATGCCCAGGGAAAATTTGACACGCTCCGGCGCCTTGTGGATGTTCTGCAGGACCGCAGGCAGGAGGACAGAGCCCCCCCTGCACTGTATCTGCAACCGCCCTCCCCCGCCACAAAGTCCCAACCCCCCCTCACCCAAAGTAACAAGAAGGAGGGGCGACTGCACCCCTGCAGAGTGCACAAATACAAGAAGGCTCTCATTCCCTCCCCTAACTGTGTAGCTGATTATTAAAAGTAGTTTGCTGTTAATTACTATTTCCGTCAAGTTTTTCTACAGAAGACTGTCTGTGAAGGGGGGCGGGAAGGGGGTTGTTAATTGCATAGGACAGTCACCTTTACCAGGGTACAGACACGGGGGCAGGATCAACAGCAGGTCACACACACAGTGCAGTCAGTAGGCACCTTGGTCGGTCTGGGAGGTGTTTTCCATGTTCTGTGTGGGTGGGGGGTACGTGACTTTGTGGCATGGGACGGCGGTTACAGAACTTATGCAGCGGTCCTTGTCCCGGACCACAGAGCCACGCAGCAGGGGAATCTGTAACCGTCCTCCCCCGCCACAAGGTCACATAGCCCCCGCACACAGAGTCCCGAAAAGGAGGGATGGCAGGCTCCGTTGAAACAACCAGTCCGGCACTGCAGACCGCTCTAGGAGCAGGAGCCTATCATTCCTCGAGTGTAGAAGCGGTGTTAACATCACTGCACACCCTACCCACCACAGTCTGCATTCCTGTTTCAACCCTTTAACGCAAATTCATTAATAAAGAAAACGTTGTTAATTAACAATGTTCCATTAACTTTATTTTTAAACGTGTGTTGGAAGGGGGGAAACGTGGTGAACGGGGTATGTAACCGCAGAAGAAAGTCAACAGTAACTGAAGCAGGGGCAGGTTCAGCTTCTCTGTAAAGAAACTGAACAGTCACAGGTTACCCTGCTCCCTGAGGAACCTAGCTTTCAAAGCCTCCCGGATGCACAGCGCTTCCCGCTGGGCTCTTCTAATTGCACATCTGTCTGGCTGAGCGTAATCAGCAGCCAGGCGATTTGCCTCAACCTCCCATCCTGCCATAAAGGTCTCCCCCTTGCTCTCACAGAGATTGTGGAGCACACAGCAAGCTGCAATAACAACGGGGATATTGGTTTCGCTGAGATCCGAGCGAGTCAGTAAGCTCCTCCATCTCCCCTTGAGACGTCCGAAACACGTTGAATGATGACAGTTACCCAAGACCACCCTCGACACATTTTTCTCCCCAGCATGCATTGTGGGGAAATCCCAGAATTCAAATGGGCAGCGGGGACTGCGGGAACTGTGGGATAGCTTCCCACAGTGCACCGCTTCCAATGTCGATGCTTGCCCCGTTAGTGTGGACTCACAAAGTCGAATTAGTGTCCTTAGTGTGGACACACAAATTCGACTTTGTAAGGTCGATTCCACAAATTCGAATTAAGTTAAATCGAACTAATCTGGTAGTGTAGACATTCCCTTAGGTAAGGACACCACTCTGCTGAGTGCTATGCCCAAGAACACGAGCAGAGGGAGGAGATGCACTGGGAGTAAAAATCTCAGGCAGTCTCCATCAGTAGACCCTCTATGAACCCCAGCTGTAAATTAAAACTTTTGTCTCCTGGCATAACACCTATGGGTGAATCACCACTCCCCACCATGAGTACTTTGATTCATTCTATGCATACTTTGCACGTGCAAGTTTCAAACGCAACCCCTCCACATGGGGAGAGGGTGTCAGAGAACCAGTTCTACAGCATGTTCCTTTTAGCAGCACAGCCACCACTTTATCTGATCACAGAGTTCACGTTGCTGTGGGATCCTTCTCTGAAACGCCTGACTTCCAAACAAATGGGAGCCTCAGCCATTGTATTTCTTTAGGACAGTTTTTTTTCAAACAATTAATCTATACAACCTTTAAAAAGGAAGTGAGCACAATATTTACATTGCAAGTGAGCAGCCTTTTCTTTTTCTTGTGGGTGTGGGGGAAGAATCACTGCTTTTTAACTTGTGTTACCTGCACTCCCGGCTGTGCAATGAACTGCTGATCTTGAGCTTCCACAGCAAGTTCCAGGCAATTGCTCCCACCCCAGGCTTCACAGGAATATGTGAGCAGCTGTTCAGCCAGCTCTTCATCACTGCTATAGCACTCCGAGAACAGCTCTAAAGGAGAGACAGTCCCACAAGGACAGAAGGGAAAAAAGAAAGCCCGGGTCAGACATGCACCTCTTCACTCTACCCAGATCCCTGGCCCCATTTCACTCATGCTCGCAGAAATCAAGAGGCTGGAAATCTTGAGATTAAGGTTCATACTGCAACATTAACTCAGCCATTTTGCATGGCCTGTATATTTTACAATATAATCAGTGACACGCTACATATTTAATAGGAATAGGAAATACTATGTTTGCACAACATGATTGAGCTGATGTAGCTGCAGGAGTCAACTCATTTTTTTCTGACTGGCATATTTGCTTGAAGAATCTTCAATTTGCATTAGTAAAGCTTTTGGCAATGAATGTACAATACAAGAGCTCCTTCTCCATTTTCACAACAGTAGATTAGAATAGTGGACTCCAAATTTTATGTCGGCATGGAAGCGTATGGAGAAATTCAAACTGATTTGATGATTGCATATGGATATCAAAACTAGGTTGTGATTAAGCTCTGAGAAGTAGTCCAGTAAACATGGTACCTTCTTACTTAATACATCTGCGCCGTGTGTGTGTCTAGCTACTGGTTACAGTGATAAAAGTGAGTCTTTGTAGCACTGGACTCCCATTACCCCTGCAGAACCAACACAGCTGAAAGTGAGCAAGCTGGCAAAGTCCCTTCTGTGCTGGCAAACCCATTGCAGGCAGCAGAGCTGAGGCAGTGTCACTGCGGGCATAGGTCTTACTTGCTGAAGCTTTGCTTCTGGTGACGTGCAAGAAGTGAAGAACCCAATATAACTTGCGAACGCCAGGGGGATTTTGTAGTGATGGCTGTTAGAAAACTAACTGGCACATTGGATAGAGCATTTGAGGCTGTACGCAGACAACCTCACAATTCCATTCTTCAAAAGGCCTATGAGAGCTCAGCCCTGGGCCAGGCAAGTCAATAGCAGTTTTGCCATTAATTTCAATAGGATCAGGACTGAGCCCCAAATTCTGCTGGCCTTACGTCCATGAATAACCCCATTATTTCAAAAAGGGTTACCCGCATGGGGACGGTTGGGAGCATTCTGGCCTCAATATTTTATTTTAGATAAAAATAAGGGTGAGGAAGACTGCGGGCAAGATTTTTAATGGTATTTAGGTTCCCAATGGTGCAAACTGGTGCCCAGTAGAATTTTGAAAAGCACTTAGAATCATAGAATCTCAGGGTTGGAAGGGACTCAGGAGGTATCTAGTCCAACCCCCTGCTCAAAGCAAGACCAAACCCAACTAAATCATCCCAGCCAGGGCTTTGTCAAGCCTGACCTTAAAAACCTCTAAGGAAGGAGATTCCACCACCTCCCTAGGTAACCCATTCCAGGGGTTCACCACCCTCCTAGTGAAAAAGTTTTTCCTAATATTCAACCTAAACCTCCCCCACTGCAACTTGAGACCATTGCTCCTTGTTCTGTCATCTGCCACCACTGAGAACAGTCTAGATCCATCCTCTTTGGAACCCCCTTTCAGGTAGTTGAAAGCTAGTGCTTAGGCACCTAGCACCCATTGATTTCAATAGGAGTGTTTGAAAATCCCAGTAGGCAACTAAATTCCTTTAAAAATTTGACCCTATAAAATGAGGCAATTTTTACAAACACCGTACGTGAAATAAAATGTTCTGACAACACCTATTAAGGATTTCAGCATAACTCACGAGATACAACCAGCTCCCCAAGTGAAAATTCAAATTCACATGAGAATTGGGTACGTTCTTTCTGCACAAGTGTGTAGCTTTCGTTTCCCTTTTTGTGTGCTGCTTTGAACCATGGTGAAAAAAAGTGTCCCCATTTCATTCTATGGGTATATCTTCACTGAAAAAAAAAAAAAAGACCCATGGCAGTGAGCCTCAGAGCCTGGGTCAACTGACATGCCCTCACAGAGATTGTTCTATGGGGCTGAAGGTAGCAGTGCAGATGTTCCCCTCAGGGTACGTCTTCACTACCCGCCATATCGGCGGGTAACAATCGATTTCTCGGAGTTCGATATATCACGTCTCATCTAGATGCGATATATCGAACTCCGAACACGCTCCCGTCAACTCCGGAACTCCACCACCGCGAACGGCAGTGGCGGAGTCGATCCCGCGCCATGAGGACAGGTAGACTTCAATAGCGTAGCTGAAGTTGCGTACCTTAGATCGAACCCCCACCACCACCCTAGCGTAGACCAGGCCTCAGGCTCTGAGATTCACCCCCTGGGCTGGGTTTCAGAGGAACTCCACATTGCTATTTTTACCCCATAGCATGAACCTGAGTCAGTTGACTCTGGCTCGGAGACTCATTGCTAGGGGGTTGTTTGGGGTTTGTTCGCAGTGTAGTGTATTGTAGTGTGCCTTTGTCACGGAGTGTGGGGGAGTCAGGGCCCTGCAACCCCCCACTTCCTGCGATTCACCGTGACTCTCAGCCAGCCAGTAACACAGAAGGTTCATTAGATGACAGGAACACAGTCCCAAGCAGGGCTTGTAGGTACAACCAGGCCCCCCTCAGTCAGGTCCCTCTGGGGAGCAAAGATCTTAGACCCCAGACTTGGGGTTCCCTGCCTCTTCCCAGCCAGCCCAAAACTGAAACCAAAAAAAACCAACTCTCTCCAGCAGGCTCTCTCCCTTTGTCCCAAAGATGTCGACTCCCCCACCCCCTTCCTGGCTTAGGTTACAGGCTCAGGTATTATCCCTCACCTAAAGTCATCCCCTCCTCTCCCATCCCCCACGCAGATAGTCCCTCCTGCATCACAGCCTTCAGTGTCTATCGTTCCTTCGCTGTCGAATGATCCGATTTGGGAAGATGATACTGACAAATTACTGGGAAGCTGAAATGCAACTTCACAATCACCAACCTCTAAGTGCAGAAAGGGACTTGTCCTCTTGGCTTTGCTTAATCTGTAGTGAATCACCACGAGCTGCGCTGTGCCATCTTTCCCTTTAGATCATAAATAAGGGCTCTGCACTGAGTGCCTTGTCAGCTGGCACAACTGAGTTCTGGGTATTATACAGATTAATAAAAACAAAATATGAATCCCTGTGCTGCTAGCTACCACACACATTGATTTTGTTTTTCATACATCAGTGCCACATTCATTTGGAAATTATTCAACGAAGGTGTAATTAACAGCATCAGCATTTGTCCAGGTTTCAGATAAAAGCCAGAAAATGAACCTTATTAATGACAGAAGAGGTAGCAGGCCATGAATTACCAAGTTACCAGGAGCGCTGCCGCTCATCCTAGCACCATGAGCTCTATGCTGCATGGACTGGATACTAGAGGATTTAGAAAGGCATAACAAGGAAGCAGAGCATAAAGGATAAGAATGTCTAGCTAAGAAGTCCAGCTTCAGATAACAGACTGTGGCCCAGCTGACTCATCACTGCCACAACACTGCTTGTCCTTGGAAGTTGTTTCACCACTATGTTCTTGGCATGAATAGGACTGATGGGCCTGCAGTTAAGGCACTGCACTGGGACTCGGAGCTGGGCTCAGCTCCCAACCTTGACATTCGTCACACACTTCCTGTAGGTGTCTGTGCAAGTTTTAAAGACACAGGCCTCATTAGCCACCACAGACTTTGTTTTTTGGAGTGCTTTGCCTATCCAAGGCCAGGAGCTAGCAAAGAATTTTCTGTGTCCTCTGCTCAGGTCCACAGACACCTCTTCTTCTGTCCTTCCCCTGGAGTTCTTGCCAGCCCAGCCAGAGGCTGTCCCTACAACATGACATCCCATAAAGCTTTCAAGGAGTACAAGTGAAAAACCTTGCAGCTGTGCATCCATCATTACAAGCTGCTGAGCACCAGCTGAACATGGCTCATGTTTCCAAGTCTGTTAACACAGGCGCTTACCTACTGCTCTCGTCTCGTATTCATTTGCCAGCTCCTCAGACTCCCCAGCAGCATTAATGTCATTCTTCACTTTTGCCAGGCTTTTTAGTAGTTTACTGGCCCCGAGTGCTGCCAAAGTGCAGCCCCTGGTCTGCGAAGAGACAGAGAATCAGGAAGTCACACAGAGCTCTTTGCACAGCATGGCCATCACCATTCTTCTCCACGATTGGCTCAGAGCACTAACAATTCTTCCATGCAATGTGAGGATGTGTTCCACTGCTTAATGACCCACATGCTTCTTCCACCGCCCCCTTTTACATCATTGCTTTGTCTTTCTTGCCTTGTTTGTTTGCTCTGGAGGTTCATTAAAGGCTGGTAAATAGAGCCACGTTGTCAGCAACGGAAAATGAAGATCCAGATCCACAAAACAAGCATAGTCCAACCACTCAATGCAACACCATCACACCAGGCTGCAACTGAACTATTCTAGGCACAAGGGGACTCATTTTGTCTCTATGATTAAAATTGCCTTAAAACCCTCTCCAAGGTGTCAGGAATTTAGACACGAGTCCTGGAGTCAGATGTTTAGAATGCTCTCTACAGTCCTACACTGCAGCACACTCACCTGGACACCACCTGATCCCTGCTGAACTTGCGATGGCTTGGCATGGGCACAGGAACCTGTATTAGCAGATTGGGTGCTCAGCTTAAGACTCACAGGACAAAAGAATCAGGAGTGTCCACTAAATTTCAGGTGCCTCCATTTTTGAGTGGCCAGTTAGATAACCAAAAATTAAGGAACCCCTTAACTAGGGAAAATTTTAGCCTATGACCATTCAGACTTTGAGACTGGATCACTTGCTGATTAACTGTTCTGTTCATTCCCTCTGGGACACCTGGCACCGAGCACTGTCAGAAGACAGGATACTGGGCTAGATGGACCTGGTTTTTGGTTTCCTTAAAAAATATGCCTCTATTTTTCATTGGAAGTAGACGCTAGATCAAACCATATGCCTGGATCACATGATAGTCATACTGTGAAGAGGGAAGGGGTTCATAATCCAAACATGGGTCCAGCTATGAATTTCACAGCTAGCACCTTTCAGAGGCTGAATCAACCCCTCCCTCAAACTTTAGGTGAGGAGAGTGTCTTGAAATCTATATATGGATCCGGATCCAGATCCAGATCCAAATTTAGTAGCTCAGATTGAGAGAGGAAAAACGGTAAAACATTTTAAAATCGGTAGCTCGTCTATCATGCATTTGAGTTCCCAGATGGTTACTCTGCGGAGGACAGAGGGCAAATGCTTGCAAAGGCTTAAAGGGCCAAGATAAATACAACAGTGCTGGGGGAAAGGGTGGTCTGCCCTACCTGTTCCCAAATGACTTTGGATAACTCCTTCTTGTTCTGCAGAACTGACCAGATAAAGAGAGCTTGCAAGGGATGCCTTGTAATAGAAGATTCATCCTGGAAGGAAGTAAAGGCACTATCTGTTCAATGACCTTGGCTTTATTTTTTAAAATCAAGTAGATATAAGGTAATGACACCTCTTAAACTTAGCTCCCTGGTTTGTTCTCTCTGCACTGCTGCCTGGCAACCTTAAGGTCGCTCTAAGTTGTGCTGAAGAATGAGCTGGCTCTCAGCTGCTCCCAAAATGGAAAACAATGGAAAGGCAGCAGAAAATCATCTTTGCTTCCATGCTGCTCGTGTGCAGAGCGTAACTCAGCCAGCCTCGAGGATATACACATGGCTTCATAGCTAAATGCCATTTTTACAAGGAGATGAATAATAAGTGGAAACACTCCCATTCTATACCTTTTGGTTAAGCCCTGAGTGTTGAACCAGACCTCTTACCATTAACTTAAAAATATTCTTGATAGTAACAACATTATTTTATTTCATTTTAAGATAGCATGTATCCATTTATGACACTCAAAAGTTATTACTGGACATTAACTGCCATGCAGCAAGAATAACTCAGCAGAAAATGGAGAACAAAGTGTTCGTTGAAGATTTCAAATCCAACTAGGGTATTTAAAGAGACAACTCATATTAACTGTAATGGGAGTTGTGTGTCTGAATTCCCTAGCTAGTTTGGAAAGTCTCAGCATTGGAGCTTACACTTTCACAGAGCATAAGGCCAGAAGGGACCATTAGATCATCTCCTTGTGATTAAGTTTCACTCCATTTCCCCTACATTGAACTCAGTAACTCAGGTTAAAAGAAAGCAATTCAGTCCCCAGGAGACTAAGCATCTGGTGTCCCACTGGCAGAGAAGAGGAGAGACTGAGATACCACCAACGTCTCAGACCCACTGCAAGAACAGGCAATTGTTTAGGTGAGATATGCCCAGATGATCCCAGCAGGCAATCCACAGAGGAAAGTAAAAATACCCAAAGTCCCTGCCATTAATTCCTTGCCAAGCCCAAGTCTGGTGATCAGTTTGACCCTGAGCACATGAGCAAGACCCACTCGCCAAGCATGTGAGGGTACATCTACTCTGCAAAAAAAACCTAACTCACAGCACTGAGTCTCAGAGCCTGGGTCAACTGAATTGGGCATCCTCTAGAAAGCTAAAAATAGCAGTGTAGACATTCTTGCTTGGGCTGTAGCCCGGACTCGGTGATGGGATTGGGAATGTCTACACTGCTATTTTTAGTCTGGTAGCATGAGCCTCACAAGCCCAAGTCAGTTGACCTACACTCTGAGACTCGCTGCCACAGTGTGGGGCAGAGGGTTTGCAGTGTAGACATACCTTGAAAAAGAAAATTCTCTATACCACCCCACCTGGTGTCCTGTATCCAGCTGTGGCCAATCCCTGTTGCTTTCAGAGGAAGGTGACCAAAACCCAGAATACAGCTAGCCAAATGTGCATCAGGGAAAAAAATTCCATCCTGACCCATGCAGATGTCTGGCTAAAGCCCTGAAGCATGAGATTTGACTCTAGTCATTATCTTAATGCAGAGCTGCTGGTGCTATGAGCATGAAGAGGGCAATGCAGAGCTTCTTGTTCTCTCCATGGCTCATGAAGGAAAAGAATGTACAGGGAATCAGGTTCACAAATTCTAATGCCAGAAGGGGACCATCTAGCCCAATTATCCTCCATGCACAGGCCTTGGAAATTTGGACGTTCCAGTTCTGTAACTCAGGTCTGCATTAAAGGCCTGAGCCTGCCCTATTGAAAGCAATGGAGAGTCTGGTGGTACATGGCAACAGAAGTAGAAGTACGCAGACCCAAAAGTAGCACGGGCCCCAGGGGGCTAGAAAGATGCTCTTGAAGTATTGAGTTAAGTTGTCTGGACAAGCTGGTCTCTTGTGCAATGTCACGTTTTCAAACTTTTTCTTCCCAGTAACATAAAAAACAATTTCCATTTCCTTCACTGAGCCATTTTCATTTGAAAGGTCTATCATCCATAATGATATGAACTTGAGGTTCTTTGTAGGCCTTACTTGGAACATATTTTAAAACTGCTCTGAGATAATCACAGTATGAAACCATGACCCTCACACAAGAGACTCATGGATCTTCGAGCACTTGAGCAATGCAAAGATCCATGCCATAGACTAACATGTGGAATGCATCAGTATGTTCAAGGCCATTGCACTCTGCACAATCTGTAGCATTTTTTAAACAACTGCAATGCAAATTCATTACTGTTATAATGGCAAGGGAAGACAATTCTTTTCCTACTAAGGAACACATGGCTAGACAACTGGTTGGTTACTTACCAACAGCCGTATTTCTGTCTCAACCTTGCCGTTCTTATCCTCTTTTTTGATGCCTCTTCGGAAGTCCTCAACCATCTTCCACACAAATGTGAGGAGTGCATCATTGTAGGAGTTCTTAGCAATTTGCAGGTTCTTAAACACCAGGCTGCTAAAGTTGTTGGAGAAAAGCTCTGTAAGGACCTCCTTGCTAAGAAACTTCCTCAGGTTCAAGCCATTCTCCAGAAAGAGGCGAACAAATTTGGGCCGGTCCTTGATAAGAGCTATAAACATGACATCCTGAAGATCTGCAGACTGGGGAGAAAACGGGGGAAAGCCAGGTATTTTTCACAAGGTCAACTGTGGATGGCTGAGCAGAATTCATTGTCCCCTATCCCTCTGCTGTTGCTCACATGTTTTGTTATGGATAAATATTGGTCACATTTTGCCTTTGCTCCACATTTCCTTCAGAATGCAGCCATGGCTGTGGTTTGGGAAGTGACTGAAATAAGCATACCTAGCTATTCCATGTATAGGCTTCATCAAGAATTTCCAGATTAAAACGTGTTAACATTGTAAAAACGAACACTCATTGCTACCCTCAGCAAGGTTCTACTTTAAGCCTCACTCCCACCCCATAAACACTGGCGCTGGTAAGGCAGAACAGAACAGAACAGGGCTTGTTATTCCAGAGCCTTAATGATGTTTCAGATTAACACTTGACTAACAACCACGTCTACTCTTTGGATATTTTTCTTCTCTCTTTTACATGCATTTATGCCCATGAAAGCTGCTGGACTGACACACACTGAATATAAAGCCTGGTATTTGGCCACAGAATAGGTTTTGACAACACTGACAATGGCAGAGATACCTTCTGCACTCTGCCCCCAAAATGCCCAAATCTGACTCTAGAAGGGCCACTTCTAGAAAGGGTGGTTCAGTCTCTGGACTCTTTCAAGCCTTGACCTCTGCTCAAAGAGCAAAAAATAATATTAATCATCAGCTACCAAAACCACCACCATTGTGGCTGACAAGGAACTGGAGTGAGACCATCCGTTTCCAAGCAGTCAAGTAACCTACCTGAAGTAATGGTATATTTCATACCCAGGTACGCTGTGACACTGCAGTGCCATCATAGCAATTGGTTTGCCATGTTAGAATACCCTTGTCTGTTAGGTTAGTGTATTTTAAGCCTATACGTTCTGCTAATTTCAGAATGGAATTGTTATTTACAAACATCAGAATAGCGATGCCTACGTAAATGGTGCAAGTAAGAATTTCACTCCTTGTCTCCAACCCCACTAGCTGTGCCAAGGTGCAAACTTTGACTACCTCCCAGCGCCGGTCATTGGTGAAGATCTCATCGCTGGCCAGGTCCAGTTGGTTCCACTCCAGCAGCAGCTGCAGCTGCCCATTCCAGTTATCTTTATCCTGTTCATTGGTACTGAAAGCTGGAGGAGGAAGAGTCAGCTAAGTAAGGACTAGAAATTGGAGAGCGCCTTGGCTTGTATTCTACCATCCCTAACTCTCTCCCCATCTCAGCCACAAAAGAAGCCTCTACTGTCTTTTTTTAATACTCGCTTATAGTTTTAACAGGGCTTCAGAGGTTGTGCACATTTTAAAACACATGTACCTATGTGGGATGTACAGACTAAACTGCACTTAAAATGAGCACGGATTGCATTACCTGAAGGCAGATTGTCCATGTAACTACCCAGAGCGAGCCTGTGACCCTAAGAGCATCAGGTAGTGAGTTTCAGAGGGCCTGACCAGTTCAGTGTGCCCCAATCCACTTATGTCAATCTGTATCTCATAGGTGCCATGTAAAATATCATTGGAAAACCAATGATACACACTGACCAGTAATATTCTTGCGTTGTCTATGTAGGGTAAACTCCCAAAGGACTGGACAAATATGAAGGACAAATATGAAGGAAATATGGGACTAAATGTGTTTAAACCAGAAGAGTCTGGGGAGTGGGCAAACTGTTTTTTTCCAGACAAAGGAAAGGCCGCTGCCTCTATCCAGGTGCAATAATAGTCAAGTGGCCATTCACTGGCATAATCAGCACGTGCAGGACCGATCAATCTGCATTACAGAAAGCATCAGCAGGGAAGAAACCAGCACGGAACCTTCCCCATCAGACTCCCTGGCACATTTCCTCACTGCGGGGGCACTGGACTTTGAGAAGGGCACATTTCAAAAGTTCAGTTGACTACAGAAGAGAGGGGCAAAGAACCCCAAGTTATCGTACATCTAAGACATAAAAGGAACCAAGCACTTTGCGGGAGATCCTGACCACGGGGATGGTCAGACCATCTTGCTGAATCTTACCTGGAAGCAAGGCTGTCCTTTTGTTAAGTCTTAGTCACTAGAAAGTATTTTTTCATTTTTATTTGTTTTTAATCATTTCTGACTTTAGTCCTTATACTTGACCTCACTTAAAATCCCCCTTTTTGATTAAATAAACTTGTTTTGGTTTTTATTTTAAATCAGCCCAGGACCATGTTTGATCTGAAGTGATGAATAGCTCCAGTTAAAGCAACAAGCTTCTGTGCTTTTGTCTCTTGAGAAGAGCAACGGACCTCAGTACTCTGAGTGTTTTAGGAGAGGGGACATTTCAGGGCAGATGGTTTTGGGGAAATTCAGGACTCGGAGTGTGTTGGGGTCACAAAGTCATAACCAAGGCTGGTGGAGACTCAGGGAGGGGCCGTTGTAGGCAGGCTGCTGGGATCAGTACTGAACCAGGGCTGCCAAGCACTCAGGGAACTGCACGCTTGTCTGCTGGCTGTTGGTGTCTGGGCTCTGAACAATAGCACCAGAGCATTTAAGGGTTACAGGGCAGGCAGTGACACAGCCTCTCACTGATCAGGACTGCATCCCAGAATGTGTCCTCTGCCTGACCACATGTAATGGGGAAGTGCTGCCTCTCTGGCACCGTCCCTCACCCAGTAACCCAAGCAAATTCCTCCATGGGTGCTCCATGCAGAAGGAGCTGCCCAGAGTTAGGAAGAGGATGTAGGAGGGGAGAAGGGGAACAACCATGCCTCGGGGCATTGACCCACCAGATGAGTTAATATTTCTGGGTCCCCTCTCTGGTTGCTATTAAGGAGTGAGTGACCCCGATCCACGCAATGGGGTCAAACCCTTTGCAGAGCCACCCTGAGGGGACTGGTAGCAGGAAGCGTTGGGGGAAACCTGATATGGGGCCCCATTCTCCATTCGCACAGGTGTAAAATCAATAGAGTTTAACTTATACACTAATAGGACTGTGAGGAGAATCTGGCCCCAGCCCATCTCACTGCAGTGATTAAATGGAATTTGCAGGTAAGAAGGATTAGGTAGCACCATGAGCATTAGTGAGATGAACTCTTAATTGGCCATCATCTCATTGCTGACTGTCAATCAAAGTTCTCTCTCACCTGGTGCTCTCAAGCCTTTTTATTGTGAGTTTTACACCACACGCTGCTGAGTAATCCATCTACTAAAGTCTAATTGGAGAAACCCCTTTTGTATTGGTTTTCAGTCATTTCCTAATATGCAGAAAACACTCCATATTATGCCAAAGTCAACATTTTAGAGGGTCTAATTGCTCAGTATTTGCGATGGGCTTCCCTCTCCACACTGGAATTACCAGTTCTGAGATACTCCAATACTCTGACTTGCTTCGGTAAGAGTATGGAACCACATTCTCTTCTGCTACAGCCATACAACTGCCAGGAGAGGGTACCAATGTAGGATGGGGCAAGGGGATAGTCTCCTGTTCTCAATGCTTGTTTCTCATATCCAGGGTGTACTCGCCATCTCCCCATGAACTTAACTCCCATTAACATCAATGGCAGTCCAAACTGGGACTTCTTTTAGGCGCCTTTGAAAACTCCAGCCTACACGGAGATCGTCCAGCAGATAGAATTCATGACCGGATGGGGAGGTAAGGCACAGACAGACTTGTCCAGGGAATTGCATCCAGGTAGCCAGCTTCCTAAGCTAGTACCTAGCCACAGGGCCATACTGGTACCTAAGAGCAAAGTGAAATTAAAGCCAGTGGGCGAGAACTCAGTGCTCACCTTTATACAGAGCAAACGAAATGGCATTGCTCACAATTTCATCTCCAGCTTCTTCTATTTTAATAACAGTTAGCAGATGAGGGTTTTCCAGGATTTCTTTGATCTACAAAAAAAGAGAAGTTCAATTCTAAAGCTCTCTCAGGATTTTGTGGTTTATCTGCGTGTGTCCCTTTGGGCAATGTCCCATCATACAGTATTATTCACAGAGCTGTTTACCATAAGTCCTCTCCCTACACATAGTTACAACAAAGTATATAAAATGAGAATTTCAGCGATTAAGTTCTAATAAACTCACAGAAGTACAAATTAAACAGTTAGATTAATGATCCTTTAACATATGGCAATTTCTTGTCATTCCCTTCTCCCCACCACACACACACACACAGAAAATGACGACCAATTAGGCAATTCTCACTAGATTAAAAACTAACAAGGAATAAATCTCAGATACCATGGTAGTGCCAATTCCCAAACATCTAGAAGTTTATATGTTAAGAAAAAGTTTATTCTGGCCACTTTGCCTAGTCTAAAAACAGAGCTTATGTTCTTACAGCATCACGCTTTATGAAATTTCCTTCTTTCTGGCAAGTTAGAAATCTGAGGGAGTGTAAGGAATTTGTGCTTACACTTTCAGCCTCTGAATGAACCAAGAGAAGCAGAAACAAAGTAGAAATGAACCCAAACCACAAAACGCAGATCCAGAACTTGACTGCAAATGTCTTCCAGTTCAATTTGGATTCCAGGCTTTGGTTCATCCAACTATAAATATACAGGGCCAGATGTGAAATAAAGATCCATATCTAGATTGAACTTACAGGCCACCCCAATGTTCAGTTCAATTTGGGAGTTTTGAATCATGGATAATAAACCCCCCCACTGAAGTAAGGTTCACGTTTGGTTTTAGTTCTGGCCAAAGGTGCAGTTTTGGTTCTGACCTGCAGGGTGGATGCCACATCACTGTTAAAATAATGTAATTTCTCTCCAGCTATTAAGAATCCACCATGGCTATCAGTTCTCTTGTCTCTCAGCTTAGCCATGAGCTGGGTTCAAGAATAAATTCCCACCTCTGCCATCTCTGGGATGGTATTGCATAATTTGGTGCATTATAAAAGATTTAAACCTTCCTTTAATAGCAACCAATATATGATGTTTTAAAGACGATACTGCACACGATGGGCAGTTGGTTTGCTCCATCATATTGTGATATGCATAAGCCCTAGGACACATCCTATGCAGAACAACCACCTTGCGTTGCAGCCTAGAGAGAGAGATTCATTCCCCCCCATCATGGCATTCCCAGAGGGGCACAGAATTGTAAATGGTACACAATAGTCATTGCAAGAGTTCAAAGGAGAAGTTTTGTTGCTCGACTCTGATGTCCAGATTTCTAAAGATTATGTTCTAGGGCATTAATTAAAAAATAAAATAAAATCATGATGAAAATGAAGTTAAGCAGAAAAAAAAATAACCAGAAAGAGTACAGAAAGAAATGGCACATTTCTCATAAACTTAACATTAGGAATTTTAACAGATGTTCTAACAAGCAATCATTCCCCCACTAAGATGATCACAGCCATAAAATAATTGGCCAACTGAGAGATAAGGAGATCCTGGGATGAAGCACTGGGAAAAGAAATTGAGAAAGCCAATTACCCCATGATAATGGCTCCTTGAGTGAGTGCTATTATGCACTGCATTTCTAAAAATAACTAATTAAGGTCATCAGCTCAGTTTTTCCTACTACTATTAAAGAGGGTAGAAACGCAGCTGAAACAGCTCAGCCTGCTGGTTAGGTGACAAGGGAATCAGATTTTATCCTGAGCATGCCAACATCTCCAACTTGGCAGCACTGCAGACACAGCACCTCCAGCCCTGGAGCACCAAGTCAGGAAGGCATAAGCTATGTAAGCCACCCCATAGTGATGTCTAGTGTCCTGAGGCTCTCTCTTGTGTTAAAGTAGCAAGGGAAAAGCAAATCTGCTGGTATATGACGATGTTACATGTTTATCTGCACCCAATGAATAGTAGTAGTGAGCTTATACTTCACGGAGTGTCATGCCCGCAGCAGGAGATGGGTGTCTGTGATGAAAGACTGGCCAGTGTGTGTACAAAGTTAGTATTGCTAGCTACAGCCCAGTGTAGAAGAGGAAGGGGGAACTTGTCCATGGCATTGGTAAGCCTGAAAGGAGGGAAAGTAAGGGAAGAAACTTAAGCAACGTTATACATTGAACATAGTAAGCTTGTTGCCATAAGCAAACCTATGGAAAAAGAACAGAATGATATTGTGTCAGCTCAGAGAAATTCACCAGTTCTAGTGCTTGTTTAGTGAATGGTTGTGTCAGTCAACCCACAGCCCAGCATTTTTGTTCTTTACAAAGCTTACATAGGAGCTGCCATGCTCATCAGATCAAAGGTTCCAAGACCAGAAGGGACCATTGTGATCATCTAGTCTGATCCCCCAGGTAACACAGGCCAGAGAACTGCCCCAAAATAATTCCTGGAGAGGAGCTTTCAGAAAAACATCAAATCCTGATTTTAAAGGGGTCAGTGATGGAGAATACTCCATGGCCTTTGGTAAGTTCTTCCAATGGTTAATTGTTCTCATTGTTAAAAATGCACACCTGATTTCCAGTCTGAATTTGTCCAGCTTCAAATTCCTTTCTCTGCTAGATTGGAGAGCCCACTATTAAATGTCTGTTCCCCATGTAGGCACCTATAGACTGTGATTGAGTCACCCCTTAACCTTCACTTTGTTAAACTAAATAGATTGAGTTCTTTGAGTGTATCACTATAAGGCATGTTTTCTAATCCTTTAATCATTCCCATGTCTCTTCTCTGAACCGTCTCCAATTTATCAACCTCCTTCTTGAATTGTGGGCACCAGAACTGGACACAGGATTCCAGCAGCAGTCACACTAGTGCCAAATACAGAAGTGAAATAACCTCTCTGCTCCTACTCGAGATTCCCCTCTTGATACATCCCAGGATCACATAGCTTCATATTGCCAGCACATGTTCAGCTAATTATCCACCCTTCTCCCCAAACCTCACTGCTTCCCAGGGTAGAGTCTCCTCTTGTCTAAGGCTGGCCAACATTCTTTGTTTCTAGATCTCTATATTTATATTTAGCTGTGTTAAAACATATATGTCTTGCTTGTGCCCAGTTCACCAAGCAATCCAGCTCACTCTGAATCACTGACCTGTCCAGTTCATTTTCACTCCCCCAATTTGTACTATCTGCAAACTTTATCAGTGACTATTTTATGTTTTCCTCCACGTCGTTGATAAAAAATGTTAAATAGTGCAGGGCCAACAACCAATCCCTGTGGGACCGTACTGGAAACAAACCCACTTGATGATGATTCCCTGTTTACAGTTACATTTTTAGACCTATCAGTTAGCTTGTCAGTGGTTCCTCTAGTCCAGTATGCTACCAAGAAAAGCAGCTAGTAGCTGACACTTCAGATGAAGGTGTAAAGAATCATGTAGTAAATAGTTAAGGGATAACCTGCCCTTAGTTGAAGTTTCTTCCTAACCTCCATTGATTAGAGTTTGACTCAAGCCCTGAAGCATGAGTGCTTACATCCTTCTAACAGCATTTTGGGCTGTATAAGAAGGAGCACTGCCAGCAGATCGAGGGACGTGATCATTCCCCTCTATTTGGAATTGGTGAGGCCTCATCTGGAGTACTTGTTCAATTTTGGGCCCCACACTACAAAAAGAATGTGGAAAAACTGGAAAGAGTCCAGCAGAGGGCAACAAAAATGATTAGGGGGCTGGAGCACATGACTTATGAGGAGAGGCTGAGGGAACTGGGCTTATTTAGTCTGCAGAAGAGAAGAATGGGGTGGGGGATTTGATAGCTGCTTTCAACTACCTCAAAGGGGGTTCCAAAGAGGATGGATCTAGACTGTTCTCAGTGGTAGAAGATGACAGAACAAGGAGTAATGGTCTCAAGTTGCAATGGGGGAGGTTTAGGTTGGATATTAGGAAAAACTATTTCACTAGGAGGGTGGTGAAGCACTGGAATGGGTTACCTAGGGAGGTGGTGGAATCTCCATCCTTAGAGGTTTTTAAGGTCAGGTTTGACAAAGCCCTGGCTGGGATGATTTAGTTGGGGATTGGCTCTGCTTTGAGCAGGGAGTTGGACTGGATACCTCCTGAGGTCCCTTCCAACCTTGATATTCTATGATTCTTTAAGCACCTTGGTATTTTACATTTTAATCCTCATTATAGTAACCCTTTGTGTTCTTGTTATCCAGGTAAACATCCCATCTTTTTAAAATCCTACTATGCTCTTGGCCTCAAAGGTATCTTGTGGCAAGGAGCTGCACAAGCTAAATGTGTACCGAGAGAGAAAGTGTTTTCATATTTATTATAGGAAAGCTCTTTAAATGTTTTAAATACTTTGGTAATTAACTGTAGCCCTTTCCCAGCTGATCCCCCTTGTGACAAGTTCGGTCACAGAGACTCCCCTCGAGACTGTCACTCGATGAGCTGGGATACCACGGAGAACAACTCTCCTTCCAGAACAGGTGCCCCTTCACTCCTGTCTTGATGAGTTAGACACCCCAGTCAGCTCCAGCACAGACCCAGAGGTTGGGCCAGGCCTCTCTGCAGTTCACTGAAACTGAGCCCAGGGGCTTCTCAGTTAACAGGGACTTTCCCAGTGCTCAGCCTTTCTGGGAGCCTGAACCCCAAATAAATCCGTTTTACTCTGTATAAAGCTTATACAAGGTAAATTCGTAAATTGTTCGCCCTCTGTATCACTGATAGAGATACGCACAGCTGTTTGCTCCCCTGGGTATTAATCACTTACTCTGGGTTTATTAATAAACAAATGTGATTTTATCAAGTATAAAAAGTAGGAGCTAAGTGGTTTCAATAACAGCCAGAACAAAGTAAGTCAAAGCAAAATAATACATTAAGAAACTGATTACAGGTAATATCTCACTCTCAAAGATGTTCCAAGAAGATTCTTTCAGAGACTAGACTCCTTCCTAGTCTGGGCCCAGTCCTTTCCCCTGGTACAATCCTTGTTAGTTCCAGCAGACATCTCAGGTGGTAAGCAGGAGTTCTCAGGACTGGCAGCCCCCTTTGTCCTGCTCCACCCCCTTTTATAGCTTTGGCACAAGGCTGGAATCTTTTGTCTCTCCAGATCCCCACTTCTCCTTCTAAATGGAAAAGTACCAGATTTAAGATGGGTTTCCTTATCAGGTGACATAGACACATGTCGTTGTAAGACCCCCTAGTCTCCATTCTTCCTGGGTTGGCCCACCTGTACACAGGAAGGCTTGCAAGTAAATAAACCATTTACAACCAATTGTCCTAGTCAATGGGAGCCATCAAGATTCTAAGCCACCATTAATGGCCCACACTTTGCATAATTCCAATAGGACCTCAGAGTTATACTTCATATTTCTAGCTTCAGATACAAGAATGATACATGCATGCAAATAGGAGGAACTTATTCAGTAGTTTATAACCTTTGTTGTGATACCTTACAAGAGACTTTTGCATAAAGCATATTCCAGTTACATCATATTCGTAAGCATACGTCCATAAAGCATATGGAGTGCAATGTCACACCCCTCTCCTTTCTGTCTCATCAACACTACGGCAGCATACACCTACCCATCTGATCCAGCTTTCAGTCTCCTCTTCTGTGAGTCTCGAAACAGTGTGAGGCAGGTATCGGAGCAGCCTCTCCTTGACAGATGAAGAGGCTAGAGTGCCTTCTGCCTCCACTAAGCTCGCTATTACATCAGCAATCTGACCTGAGCCCTCCACTACTATGCAGGGAATTTTACTCTTGATGGCAACATTGATAGCCTAGGAAAACACAACAGAGAGGGACAGAGATAACAGTGATTAATACAGGTTCAGGCTATTTGAAGTCTACTATTCAGTAACCAAGTGAACAATTTTTGGTATGGTTTGTGTGCAGGCACTGCAGAATCCCCCAGCTCCAGCCAATATTTTCACTGTTACCAGCAAGGGACATTACAATGCCAGTTCTTTACAATGGCTTCTAATTCAGTGGTTCCCAAACTTTTGTACTGGTGACCCCTTTCACATAGCAAGCCTCTGAGTGTGACCCCCCCTTATAAATTAAAAGCACTTTTTAATATATTTAACACCATTATAAATGCTGGATGCAAAGCAGTTTGGGGGTGGAGGCTGACAGCTCGCGACCCCCCATGTAATAACCTCAACGCCCTGAGGGGTCCTGACCCCCAGTTTGAGAACCCCTGCTCTAATTCAGTAAGAGCAGAGGGCTATGGAGAGTTGCATGTGGGCTCAGGGACAAAAATCATAGTGGGGCAAATGTCAGAGTAAATAAAGAGAACAGGAAAAGTAGGAGGAAATTGTGCAATGGAGAAGGCATTCCCAAGATCGGACAACGCTGCTTCCAGAGAAATGACATGCAAGTTCTCCTTGCCGGCTTTATGGGTATCACTCTTGTTCAAGTGAAGCACCAGTAGTGTAGCGGGCTCTGGTCTATTTGCTGAAGGTGTGGGAACTAGACCCTTACATCCACACAGGATTACTGTAGATATCAGGTTATTATTAAGATTGCATTTTTATTAATTGCACACCACGCATCTAATGATTTTTGTTAAATATCACAGACCAGCTTTACTCAGATAGTTGCTCAGTTGAGTTAGAAAAATTACCCTTTTATCTAACCAGACATTAGAATGAGGACACTACAGACTTTGGGTCAGCCCTATGTCGTAAAGAGCATATATAGGTCTATCAATTAATACTCAGCAGGTGGCTTTATTTAGTTTGCCATTAGCTACAGAAGTTTATTCAGTGGAACCCTATTCTTAATGAATGTTAATGAGACAGGAGAAATAAAGGCATGTGACCACAGCGCCGAGAGAATATCCACCAATGATCTGAAAATACTTGTGGGAAAAGGCAGATTTATTGAACAGAAATTACTCTTGAGCAGTCAAACACAAGCAAATAGTATGCCTTCCAATTGGACAGTGGATATAGGACATGAGCAGCGTATTTTCGATGCCAGTTGGACAAAGGATCTTTTCCTGTGTGTGGCCCAATGAACGTTAAAATAAGGAAGGAGCCTGAAAGATTTCCACTTCTCTTCTGCTTAAACTGAAGCCAAATGATCAGAAAAGAAACACACAAGCCTAGCATACAGCCCTCTCTCAGATTCTGCCAATTGCTGACATGAGTAAGACCTATCAAGCATGACTGTTCATTTGGGGTCTGTTTTAGCAGGAGAAGTCGGCAGCTTGGAAACTATTGCTATGCCTCCTTGGACTATAACAAAGTTTTATCTGCTTCTGGAGATGATCAGTCCAGCCATGAGCTGTAACAACTGAGACATGAACATCTGAACAGTCCAGTGTCACTGACAAGTAATTGGTCAGACTGTCACAGACTGTTGTCTGGATTATGAGCCAGTTATTCTTCAAAGTTATTAAACCCTTCAAGAACTGCCCATCTGATTTTAAGTTTGAATGCCGTATGCATTAGTTACTTGGGTTTAGGATTAATATCTACAGTAGGCTACTTACATTTTGTTAAGACTATTAAACCTTAAACTCAGTACAGTGTAGAACTCATTCTGTTTGCTTGAATAACGGTTCTATGATGCATAAGGACATAAGTGAAGGAGTCATGGCCAAAATTATTAACTTGGGTGCCTAAAGCTTGGCACCTAAAGCAACCTGAAGTTGATCTTAAAAATATTTGATTTGTGATGTTAAATGAATTGATATTGTTTTAGATACAAAGAACAATCGTAACTATTACAATTAAGATAGAGTGCATTGAAACAATTAAAAATATATGTTAATTAATGCTACCAGATGCAAATACCTCTTGGCAAAGCATACTTAATGCAGGAATATTAGAACATCATTCAACCAGTGACTCTGGGGACACACTTTGATATTTCTCAATCTGTGTGTGGCATTGACAAATTGATTAATTAACACTGGTGAAGAAATTATACAGATGAATTTTAATATTGATTTTGATGGGACTCTGATCATCAGTATAACATAAGTTTAATTGGCATGATACATTTATATATTAAAGCCATCTATTTCAATGAGCGTTGGCAGCAACAAGAGTGATAATCATTTCTAATCCTCTTCTGATGAGACAAGTAGTAATCAGCTTTGATTATCTGTACTGGATTTTATTAACATGTCTTGAAAAGTTTGGGTTAAAGTTGGACCTGACAAGAGTGTCAATAACTCAATTCATCTGCCTAGATAGCTTCCCTGGAACACAATCCAGCTCATTATAGATGGCCTATGCCATTCATGTAGCTCCAGACATGAAGTTATAGACAGAATTGATCCTGGTGTCCTAAAATGTGTATTATGTGTGACTGTAACAATTCCCCCTGTCACCAGCAGGCTTTGAACCCTGAGCACAGATTTCACCACATGACTCACCAGATAAGCCACAATACTGTACCAGATGTTGCCATGCAAACCTGTAGCCTTGGTATCCTCTCCTGGCACAGCGCTACCCACAATGCCCTATATTTGGTGAGCCTCTGAGACACATCGGTGACACAGATATGGCAATTTCTTCCAATAACCTTGGAAACCTTATAGTGTTAAGTTTAAGTATCTTTGGAGCCGATTTTATTAAATGCAAAGGTAATGTACTATTGTGGGCTGGCTCGTATGCTGGGGGAGATGTGATGTGAACCCTGGTATGTCAGGGCGTTGAGCAGGAACTGCTGAGCCAGCCCTCTGTCACGCCAGCTCCAGTTAAGGGAGGTGAATTGGAGCTGGTTAGACCACCTGGCCCTAACTGGGGGAAGCAGAGATTTTATACAGCCCCTGCTGCCTAATTAGGCTGGGGCTGTATAAAAGCCTCAGGAGAAGGAAACGGGGGGGCGGGGGGGAGGGGGAGAGCAGGCAGAAAGGGGAAGGGCAGGGAGTGGAAGCAGGGAGGTAGCTCTCCCCTCCCTCCCTCTTGCCTGCAGATGGTAAAGGTGGTGGGAGCACAACCTGTAAATAAACTGCACCAGTGGTTACCAAATCCAGTTTCTCCAAGTGACTTTATCAGCCCAACGGGAGCAGGAGCCAAGAGGGCCCTGCAGCACCTGTTACACCTGGGAAGTGTGATGAACTTCAAAGGCCTGTACTGAGTGTGTCAGATAAGAATGGGATTTTGGATAATCTGTCAAGTAGTTTGCCTGGAGAATCTCGAAGGGGAATTTGCATTCACTTCCCCATCTCCGGTTATGCAAATCCCCAGTCTTTTGAAGCTATTCCCCGATAAGAGGTCCACAGTCTACTGATAACCTGTTCAAAATTAAAGCCCAAGCTGTATAAAGGAAAGACTAAGCTATTACAGGGGTACTAGTTCTGAGCTGAACTTGTAACCACAGAAGAACCCCTGGGTGAGGTGTTCAAGGACTGACTCCTGCCAGAGCCCTGGAGGGAGTTGGGTGGGGGGGATCTCTGTTAAGCTTATTAACACATGTTTGTAGGTTCTTTTATTGTTTAATACATTTTCTCTGTAATGCAATCACCTTAAGAATAACCCTGTTTTCTTAGAAAGAGCTGTGAGACAACTTGTTAACTGCTGGCCATTACAGCTGTTCATAGGCTCTTGAGAGAAAGCCAAGTGCCGATATTGGGCTGATCAGGCAGTCTGGCTTGCTGGGAATATCACAACAGAGGCAGGAGGGAGAGAGACTTGCATCTCCTCCCAAGAGAGGTGACTGCTGAGGGGTATAGACCGGGTGTTCTTGGTGGACCATGATGGGGAAATACAGGTGCAACTGCCTTGAATTGTGACAACTGGTATAGCCCAGAGCTGCAATTGCAGGGAAAGTCCTGAACAGGATTGAGATGGAGCATGCCCAGTGCAGATAGAATCCTTGGGGAATTTAGCTGTTAAACCCTGGTCTCTACTGATAATGTGTGAACTAAGATTTTTTTCAAATTTCAGTGGATATTCACAGGAACAGCAAAAGGCACATCTCTAACACAAGTCCCTGCTCCAAAGCATGGGGCACTACAGATTCTCAAATTAAAGGTCACCAGAGTTTTGCTTTGTTTTTTAACATTGCAAAAAAAAAAAAAAAAGTCCTCTAACCTTTCTCAGAAACAGTTTATGCATGTTGGCTGAAACTTCCTAAAACATTTCAGCCTGAGGCAGACATGTGTCATGAAAAATTTAAGCCCAAATTTGGAAAAAAGTTAAACACACTTGAAAATAGGGTCTCATAATGGAAAGTGTCAGGCAACCTTAATACTTTGCTACCTGCCTCACCTAGAATACAGTTAAAATTGTGACAAGACACCACAGGACATTTAATTTTTCTGACTTATTTTCAGACTTACCTTCAAAGTTTCTTTCCCTCCTCCTTGGGTGAAACACACAATCGGAATCTTCCCACCATAATTGGAATCTGAAATATACCAACAAAAAAAAAAAAAGAGAGGGTCTCACTTTGCAGTGTCAATGTATTTGAACAATTTTTATACTTCACAATAACCACTTATACACTGGTTTATTGGATTTGGGTTTGATAATATTTTACACACAAATACTCGTATTCCTGGCTTTCAGCTGATTTAACCAAACTATTTTTAAAGTCATCTACTCCATTGTTACATGACCTTTAGTTATTCTCACTAACCCATTTTGCCTAATCTAGTGTCAGGTATCAACACTGGCATGCAGTCTTCCCAGAAGTAACAAAGCAAGGCTAAAGACTTAAGTAATTAGTATTGCCAATGTACAGTGCTTAAAAAACAAAAACATGACATGACTTTGAGGTGGGGCATTTCTGATCCTTTAGTATTCAGGTCTTCAAGTTTCTCCTTGCAAGCATCAGAGCTGTAAATTTAAAACAAAAGAAAGAGATTCTACCATAATCACATGACTCCAGGAGTTAGAGTTCAAGAAAAAAAACCAATCACATCCCAACATTCAGAAAGATTCAACAAGGACAAGTGCAGAGTCCTGCACTTGGGATGGAAGAGTCCCATGCACTGTTACAGACTAGGGACCGAGTGGCTAGGAAGCAGTTCTGCAGAAAAGGACCTAGGGGTTACAGCGGACGAGAAACTGGATATGAGTCAACAGTGTGCCCTTGTTGCCAAGAAGGCTAATGGCATTTTGGGCTCTATAAGTAGGGGCATTGCCAGCAGATCGAGGGATGTGATCATTCCCCTCTATTTGACATTGGTGAGGCCTCATCTGGAGTACTGTGTTCAGTTTTGGGCCCCACACTACAAGAAGGATGTGGAAAAATTGGAAAGAGTCCAGCGGAGGGCAACAACAATTATTAGGGGGCTGGAGCACATGACTTATGAGGAGAGGCTGAGGGAACTGGGATTGTTTAGTCTGCAGAAGAGAAGAATGAGGCGGGATTTGATAGCTGCTTTCAACTACTTGAAAGGGGGTTGCAAAGAGGATGGATCTAGACTGTTCTCAGTGGTACCTGATGTCAGAACAAGGAGTAATGGTCTCAAGTTGCAGTGGGGGAGGTTTAGGTTGGATATTAGGAAAAACTTTCACTAGGAGGATGGTGAAGCACTGGAATGGGTTACCTAAGGAAGTGGTGGAATCTCCTTCCTTAGAGGTTTTTAAGGTCAGGCTTGGCAAAGTCCCTGGCTGGGATGACTTAGTTGGGAATTGGCCCTGCTTTGAGCAGGGGGTTGGACTAGCTGACCTCCTGAGGTCCCTTCCAACCCTGATATTCTATGATATGGTTCTATGATTTAATTCCGGTGCAATAACTTCAAAGAGAAATAGTCCTTCTGCCAGGGCCTTGATCCTGCATTCTCATGATGTAGGGAAGTGGATCCCCCTTCTAGGTTGTGGCTGAGACTAATGGACCTGCACAGCAGGAGTAGGTGGGAGGACAGCTCAAAGCCAGCTTCTGCACAGATGCATTTGGCTCGTCTGGAACACAGCGCCAGCCATGTGGAGTGGGGAAAGAGCCGGAGTTAAGCATCCAAAATGTCCCCCCATGAGCATGTCAGCAGGAAGAGATGGGGGTGGTCAGGAAGGGGTGGATCCATGGCAGTGTGAGGAGGGGAACATGCTCTGCCTTATAAAAGACTGCAGCAGTATATTGCCTAGCACCCAATGGGAGCAGAGGAGGACTTGTACTTCAGAGTACAACACTACTCATGAGTCAGGTCAGATCACTCCTTGGTCAGGGCTGTGCACAGAGGCACAATCTGTGCTACAACAATGGGTAGGGTTTGAGCTGTAAAATTTTCACACGCACAAGTTGGGGACTGCTTGAGTTCAAGGTTTTGAATTACTCTGGTATAGAGTGGGGGTTACCTAAAACATTCGTATGTTAGGTCAGATTACAATCTCGACTGGAAGTTGGGAGCGTCAGACTGTTTAGGCCTATGCCAAAGTCTGAGATTCTTTTCTAAATCTACCTACCACGATCCTGTGTTTGTATTAGCTATACACAAAAATATATATGCGCACATGCTGAATCATGATAGGTAGATTATACGTTAGTAATTATTAAAGGAATAAGTTAATCGAGAAGTTAGGCTGATGGACCATTAACATGGATGTAAATTTAATCGTTAGAAAATCAAGACATAGCACCTACAATTACATCTAAAGGGTTTAATGTAATAGGAGTTTCATATGTTAAACACTAGTTGATAACATATTTATTGAAATTAAAGCCGTGTAATGAGTTCGTGCAGTTTTATTGCCTCAGTGAATATATACTTAACACTAATGTATAAAACTGATGTTATTTATTTCAGAATGATTCATGTAGTGGCTAATAATCAGCATTGGTTATTATTATTTATATTAACATAGTGGCTAGGAGCCCTAGTCAGGTTCCCACCATGCCATGTGCTGTGCAAAGCACCACACAATAAAGACCATAAACATCATAATAAACAAGAAGCAACAGTCAGCCTAAAACAGACAGCCAGTTGAGCCCAGAGGTGTGACCCAAGGGCAAATCCCAGATTCCTCAGGCAACCCTTCTCCCAACACACCAGCATGAATTCCCAACAAACAGAGTATAAGGATGGAAAACAACCTGGGCCCATCAGGTGATCTCCTCTGACACAGCAAGTGAAATCACTTTGATTCCTGAACTGAAAGGAATGTTTATCCCATATAGTACCTGAAACTCACCTTACCCAGTAAATTGTACTCTGTGGTGAACCTCAAACAGATTATTGCATGAGAATGTAAGCTCTACTTATCTGTACCTATGGGAAGTATGTTCTCCTTGAAACACGCACAAATCACCATGGGTCACATTGACAGTATGCCATCAGAAGCCTTCTTTGTTATTAGGCATATGAGCAAAACGCTTGTCATCCATTGCATGGCAACATGAGAAAGCTTGTTTCCTCCCACAGTATGTTCTGTAGCATCTAACCCTGTAGCACCTGAGCAGAATGATCTGAAGTTAGAGAACTGCACCAACCTGGGATAACGCGTTCCGAAATGTATTTTTCTAACTGTGTCCGTAGCTTAGCCTCTATTGCTGGATGTCCATGGGTGCCGTTATCGACCAGCAATAAGTGGGTGTGGTTATTGTCCAGGCAATACAATGGGTCCCTCTTAAGGTCATCCATTATGTAGTGGGCTGAATAGTACCCCTAGAAACATCAGCAAAGGGTTTCCATTGAGTTCAGAAGGGCATGGTACATGCAGTACTTGAAATAGGGACACAGCAGGTCGGTGGGAGGAGCATCACTATTGTTCTATTTTTTTCCAGTTTTTAGCAGCATAAGAACTTCCAGACCAGTTCAGAGCAAAGGTCCATCTAGCCCATGGCCAGCACCAGCTGCTTCAGAGAAAGTTGCAAGAGCACTCATAAGTCAGTTATGGAATATGCAAAAGCACCACACAATAAAGACCCCACTATACCAAGTAAAGGTAAAAGCACCACACAATAAAGACCATAAACATCATAATAAACAAGAAGCAACAGTCAGCCTAAAACAGACAGCCAGTTGAGTCCAGAGGTGTGACCCAAGGGCAAATCCCAGATTCCTCAGGCAACCCTTCTCCCAACACACCAGCATGTGTCAAAAGGCATGAATTCCCAACAAACAGAGTATAAGGATGGAAAACAACCTGGGCCCATCAGGTGATCTCCTCTGACACAGCAAGTGAAATCACTTTGATTCCTGAACTGAAAGGAATGTTTATCCCATATAGTACCTGAAACTCACCTTACCCAGTAAATTGTACTCTGTGGTGAACCTCAAACAGATTATTGCATGAGAATGTAAGCTCTACTTATCTGTACCTATGGGAAGTATGTTCTCCTTGAAACACGCACAAATCACCATGGGTCACATTGACAGTATGCCATCAGAAGCCTTCTTTGTTATTAGGCATATGAGCAAAACGCTTGTCATCCATTGCATGGCAACATGAGAAAGCTTGTTTCCTCCCACAGTATGTTCTGTAGCATCTAACCCTGTAGCACCTGAGCAGAATGATCTGAAGTTAGAGAACTGCACCAACCTGGGATAACGCGTTCCGAAATGTATTTTTCTAACTGTGTCCGTAGCTTAGCCTCTACTGCTGGATGTCCATGGGTGCCGTTATCAACCAGCAATAAGTGGGTGTGGTTATTGTCCAGGCAATACAATGGGTCCCTCTTAAAGTCATCCATTATGTAGTGGGCTGAATAGTACCCCTAGAAACATCAGCAAAGGGTTTCCATTGAGTTCAGAAGGGCATGGTACATGCAGTACTTGAAATAGGGACACAGCAGGTCAGTGGGAGGGGCATCACTATTGTTCTATTTTTTTCCAGTTTTTAGCAGCATAAGAACTTCCAGACCAGTTCAGAGCAAAGGTCCATCTAGCCCATGGCCAGCACCAGCTGCTTCAGAGAAAGTTGCAAGAGCACTCATAAGTCAGTTATGGAATAACCTGTCCAGAGAGGACATTCTTCCCATCCTCCATGTGGTGGGCTTGTGCCCAGGAGAGCGAGGGCTTACACCTCCTATAGTTTTATTTTATATAACGGAACTGTGGATGTTTTCGTTACTCATAGATGTCTAGTGATTTTTGAATCCTGCTAGGCCATGTTGAAAATTCACAATTCATTTCTCCTCTGTTTTAACCACTTTCTAATTTATGACCAACCTTTACCCCTCACCCCAAGACTTTGTTTCCTTAATGCTACTTAGTGAGGGTTTTTGTCAATGAGTTTTCAAAAAAAAAAAACCTAAACAACCTATTGTCTCCTTTGTCCACTATTTTGCTGATGTACTCTAAGAAATCTAGCAGAGTGGACATAAGATCAGACATGCTGGTTTGTTCCTCCTCCTCGTCAGATGAAATTTCTGCTTTTACCAACATATACAATAATACCATTGCCTACAGAAATTTCTGTCACATGCCCCAGTTCAATCCAAGAACTACTGAGTGCCTCTTTGCATTCCCTCGGCCTCTAGTGTGCATAACAAGGCCTCCCTTTTGCTGCCACAACCTTATATTCTTATGCCACAGCAACCAGTGGCTGCTGGAATAACCTCTTAGGATCACTAGCAGACGAATGAGTTAGAAAGCCTAGCTTACCCAGGCACATGGCTAGCACCAGAAATGGGACAACACAAAGGTGCATAAAGACATCTTTGACCATCCACCTTGTTCCTGTGCAGAAGTGCTCAGCTACACAAGAGAGACAATATTGCCCCCTTCTCCTTTAGTGAATCCACCTGACTGAGTCTAAGTGGCACATCTTTTTCAAAATCCAATGCACAATTTGTGAGTGCAATATATCTCATTTGTTGTTTCACTATTATCTTTAATAGGCACTGACTATTTTACAACACAGCGCAGCGCAAGTTCTGTAGCGGGAAGAGTTTCTAATAGGACCTCACATCCAAATCAGTCACAGGCCAATGGCATCAGGCTCCATGCAGATAGTGGTGTGGATGGAGAGCAGTGAGGCATTTACGGAGAGTAGACTGCATTTGGTCAGAATATAACTCAGTTTTGTAGGGTTTTCACTGGCTTCCCATGACCCCATTGACAGCACTACATGTTCCTCACCTCAGTATCGCTGCTTCTGATCAGACTATCCCGGTTGGAAATCATGCCCCAGGCTGCTATGCCGATAGCCACCACGTTCTCCTCTGAGCTCCTACTGATGGTGTTGTCTCTCACCACCTCTCCAATGTATTTCATCAGTCCATAGTGAGTGCCTCCTGTGAAAATCCAGGCCCCTGCAGATGGCAGGTACCAAATGAAATTTAGCCACAGACCTACCACTGTGCATAAAAAGTTCTTGTCTTTATAGATATGTGCATGTGTCATCCCCAATTCTCCACTGCCTCACATCTCGTGTAGTCATGAAGGCCTGTGTTATGTGGGTGCAAGACACTGATGTGGCAGTACTGTGCACCGATGCAAGTGACAACACAAAAGGGCAAGGCAGTGGGGATTTTGGCCCTCGGGGTTGTTTACCTTCAAGACACTAAGCCTACTAATTTATCATCACTAGATCACAGAAGATATGTTAATTCCCATATGATATAGGAAGAAGAGATGTTAGGAGACTTACCCAAAGCTACAAAGGACATCCTTGGCAAAGCCAAGGATGGCTCTCCACCCAGTTCCCACGTCATTAGGCCATACTTGTCTGAAGTGGACTAAACAGGCAACCACTAATAGAAAGCTCTGCCTCTCTGCTGACTATTCACAGCTTCTTCTTCTCCACCAGCTTTATTTGGTGGAAGGCTAATACACCAGCTGACTGAAATATTCACCTCTCACTTCAGCTAAATCACAATTGCACTCACTGAACCAAGTTCTTCACTTGCTTGAACTCTGACTTCAAAAAGGGGTTACACTAGGTGTGAACTTAGCCCAGGTTTTTTTAATAAAAATTATTACAATTAGCTTTTTCTATTATCCTACTTTATGTGCCAATGGCTACAACTGAATTTGCAGGTATTCATTACATAAATGATTGTAAAAGGCATGGGGACACTCAAAGTGGCATAAAAAAAGAGAGACTTGCCCCAAGATATATGCCTCGTTTTTCCCCAAATTAAGCCCACATTAATTTAATTAAAAGACTCGCATGGGCTTCAATGGGACCAGGATTTGTCTCTTGATGCATATTTCCTAATAATCTATTTTCCTTTCCCTATATTAGTGTCCAACATCACTGTTTAACCACTATGCTGACAAACCAAGAGATACCAGTCTAGCCCAGTGGAGGAACAACATAAAAACTAGTAGCTTCAAGGCAGCCCAGATACCCCTTTCACCTTTGGACTGAGCAATGTAGATCAGCCTGCTGAATATCTTGCGCATCCGCGGCTTTAGAGCAAAGTTTTTTGCTCCCCCTGTGACTGAGATGACAAGGTTGGGATTTTTCAGGTGCCAGTGTTGAGTCATCAGATCATAGAGCATTTCAGAGTCTGTGTCGTAGGACAACCGGATGTACTTCAATGAGAGAGGACACAATGCAGGGTTAGCAGCAATAAATGGCAACAGAGTAATTCCATTTTGTCTCAAAGCGATGGCCTGGTTCCCCACTCCCTTGCCCTCCATGCAACCATTTATATCTAGACAAAATACAAAGCAGGTGTCAAAATGGTTCCATTAGGTGACATTTGTCACCCGCATTGCACAGCAGTAAATGACCAAAGTGCAAAGCAATGGAGAATCAGGCCCAGTGTGTGTTTTCTAAACATTTGTTTTATGGCCTGTATTTTCCCCACTCCAAGGACACCTGAATAGAGATGGGCTAAGTTTTTTCAAACAAATGTATTCAAAAAATGCAGTTTCAGCCAACCTGAAACTATTGGTGATTTTGATCCAATTAGTTTTGGTTGGGGGAAAAAGTTTTTTCAAGGTCAGATTCAGATAAAGGATGTTTTCCCCTTTCTCCACCCTTATAACCTTTAGCCCAGTGGTTAGGGCACTTGCCTACAATATGAGACCCAGGTTTGAGTCCCCACTCTGGATCAGGAACTTGAACTCACATCATCTCCCTGTCAGGTGAACATCCTTATCATCAGGCTGTAGGCTAGTCCAGGTGGGTGGCTCGCAATCTCTCCTACTGAAGCTGTTCCACTTGTATCAATTCTTAAATATTTATTGGGCCAGAGAGAGAGAGAGAGAGAGAGAGCGCGCATGGCTCTGTGCATGGTGATTAAGGCTCTCACCTGGGAGGTAGCAGATGGGATTCTCTCTGCTTGTGATTTACCTGTGCATGAAGTCATCAGCTCTTAGGAAACTGCAACAGCATGTCTCCCCAGAAACATGGGCTACCACAACCACAACCCTGTTCTCTGCACTCTACACTGGCTTCCCATGGACTACTCAGGCCTGGTCTACACTAAAGGGAAAAGTCAATCTAAGCTACGCAATTTGAGTTACGTGAACAGTGTAATGTCCCTGAACATTATGAAGGTGTTACGGGATCTTCAGATATGGCCATCTGAACATTTAAAACTGGGCACAAGATCATCCAAAAGTCTTCTACATCCATATTGAGCTGTGTGGAAAATGGGAATTTTCCCTGCAAGAAACTTTGCAAGAAAAAAAATCAACTGAAATTTTTCAACCCAATTTCTTTTCAATATTCCACAGAATTTTTGCATTTGAAACTGAATGAAAAAAAATTCATTTCAAAACTATTTTGTTTCTAAATGAAATTTTTTGTTTCAATTTTTGAATTTTTTTGGTTTCTTTTAAGGTTTTTACGCACTTGAAAATATGTGCATGTGGTGGGAGTGGTTAAAAATGTGGTAAAGTGGGGGGGGATTCATTTGTGACTGTTTTCCCAACTTTCTCTAGTTGGAAAAAACAAGAATTTCAAAACCAGTGTTTGTTCCCAAAAATATATACATAATTTCAAAAAAACAAGTTTCTCCAAAAAGTACATTTAACCCTATTTTCCAACGTTAAAACAGGTCAATTTTTTTTTTAAAACAGATCTGTTAAACCTTAACTAAGTTGCCATTTTCCAAAGTGCTCAGCACCCAGCAGTTCTCACTGGCTTGAAAAAAATCAGATTGCTTATTTAGGTACCTAACTTTAGGTTCCTCGTGATCGAAAAATCTAAGCATCTTTTTTCCCCTTTGATTGTTTTGGCTTCTTTTTAATTATTCTAAATTTATTTTATAAAGGCTAATGCAAAAAGTCACAGGGCAGAATCCATTTATGGCTAGGCTGGAGTTAAAATACCCGGTGTCAGCTCAGCAGTTACTCACCTTCCCTCTTTTCCCAAGATTTTCAAACTGAATGTCACCAAAAGCATCAGTGGGAAGTTCCTTTGTGTGTTTCCTATAACTCCATTTCTCAGTGTTATTTACCTGCGTTCCCTCTATATGTTGGCTTTTGGAATACCCACACTTACACACGTTGTCCCTGCCAAGAATAGTGAATAGAAAAAAGAAACAGATTAATATCTTTTGCCCAGAAAACAAATACTCTTTTCTTTCAGTGACTGATAGTATAATGACAACTAAGACTGGTGAGCAGCTTTTCCACATGTATTTGACAAGTAGGTTGGCTGCACATTGTGCAACTATAATATTACAACTTGTGCTCGAATAAATAGAATACGTCTAAATGGGAATTTAAAGTTTTATTCTTAAACAAAACTGAGTAGTTACGGTGCTTGGCCAGAAAGATGCCCAAGGTGAAATGTAACATCTATTGCTGAGGTCTATGCAAGTGGGAAAGACTGAGGAAAACTGAAACTCAAAAGCTAACATGTATTTTCAAGTATTCATGTCATACAAACAAAACATATATTTAGTGTTCTAACTCTGTAACATTACAGAAAGACCTCATCTTGTTTATGTACAAAATCCAACACGTGTCAACACCTACTCTGCTCCATATTAGAGGGGCTCTGACCTTTTTCTTGTTGAGACAATGACGGATTTTTAAATCCCTCTCCCTTTTGCCCTGCTTTGGCCAGATTGAAGCTCAGTTTCTTAGTGCCTTTCTGCCAACTTGAACTTAAGTCCCTTCACTATCTGAGGCCTATGACTTGGGGACTCCCAGTGATGACGTCCCAGGATCATCTCAACATGTCTTGGTATCCACCACCCAGATGGATTTAAAAAACATAAAAAGTTACAGTATGTGACTCTTCTAGAGATAAGCCCTATACACAGGGCACCAGGTGTTCCACCACCACCCAATTTACATCATGCTCCAGAACCTCAGCTTTGCTTTTAATAAAAGAAAAATTTGTTCTTATGGTTGTGAAGATTTCCTGTTCCATATTTCCGAGGTTATCAATTCAATGCAGTAAATCAATGCAATGCACATGGCACCCACCTGAGTCTGCAGAAAGCTTTAAACAGTAACTCCAAAGGGTGTGACCAGCTCCATTCATTTTATTCGTGGCTTTATGAACTCTGGTGTTTTCTAAGATGTATGGCGTTCAGCAATTCTGCCACAGAGTTGGCCATTTTGCTGCAGCCAGGAGCCCAGCATTTTGTTACAGACAGGACACAGCTCAGTATCTGCCTCTTGCCCTCCAACTTTCCTTACAAGGGAGCGTTATTGGGTTACACTGCAGGCTTCCTGCATGGGTCCATAGTACCAGGCAATAGGGTTCATGGAGCTAAAGTTGGAGTCCAGCTTGCAGCCAAAGGAGCTGGAAGTGAAGGCTAGTGAGATGAGATACCTCGGTACCTGAGCCACTGAAGCTAACTACAAGGCCTCCATTCTCTGGATGAGGATGGGTGTTCTGAGATGGGTTACCTGGACCATACTGCAGAGAGTGAAAATCCCGGAGAGTGAAAATGGGCTGCTTACAGTATAGAGGAAAAACCCATCCTTAGAAATAGTCACTGTCAAAAATAATCAGAAATATTTGGTCCATAAATATTTTCAACAATGTCCATAGGTGGTGGGATAGGGGTGTGTAGGTGTGGGGCTGGGGGGAGAGAAATAGGAATGAAGCACATTTCATGGTAACAGAATATACTAACATTGCTTTGAAATTTAGGGGTGGGTGATGCAGAAATTGGTCCCAAGGTGATATGACATACACAAGGGCTGTTTATAAGTGTAGAAATGGCCACTTAAAAAGCGTTTTTCTCTGAAATAAGGTGTGAATTGCTACGGTGGGGCTGCAGACTGTGACCTCTATTGATAATGCTAAACAGCAGGACACAAGTGCTCATCTGATGCAAATTATATCTTTGAAAAAACAAAAAGTAGATGCCAAATGTCACAGTGGCATCCCACCAAATATCATTGTGGAGTACAGCAGAATTCTGAAAGGCAACAGACCAAACAGACTTTAAAGTGAAGACATGAACAATTGCCTAGGTCTTGAGGCTTGACCCATAATCTAAGACCATGAAAATTAGTGTGACACTCTTAGCTGAAGCTCACTTTAGAGCAGTGGTGGGCAACCTGCTGCCCATCAGGGTAATCTGATTGCAGGCCACAAGACATTTTGCTGACATTGACTGTCCGCAGACATGGCCCCCCACAGCTCCCAGTGGCCGCGGTTCGCCGGTAAGGTTTCGATGTTGTCCTGCATAAGCCAAAGATCTGGAAGAGACACTTGATCCAACACCATCCAAACAGAGCTGTTTTGGACTGTCGGAAGTAGCCCCTAGGGTGAGTCTGTATGAGCATGAAGCTAATGGAATGCAACCCAGCTGGACTCCAACCTCCATTTTTGTGCTGTTCTCAAGAAGATACCTACAGTGGTCTGGCCATCTGTAGATGGGTCGGACTCACCTCCGCGGCGCCTCCTGCTGGTGACTCCAGGAATTAGCTCTCTGCAGCACTGGAGCGCCCTCTGCAGGCCGGTGATCCGCCTGTCTTCTGGCCCCCCGTGTCCCTCCCTGGACCCGGTGCCCTTTTACATGGGGGTGCTGCCCCCTGGCAGCACCCCCACCTTGCCTCAGTATATGGCTACTGCCAGTCATTGTCTAGCCCCATGCCCTGGGGCAGACTGCAGTATCAGCCTACTCATCACTGGCAAGGTTGGGTTTGGACCTGCTGCCTTGGCCTACCCCTGGGCTGCCCTCTGCAACCCCAGTACCTGTTAGCCCAATGCTAGGCCGCAGCCTGGGGCTTTCCAGGCTGGAGCTCCCCAGATCCTCTGCCTTTCCCCAGCCCTGCTTCACTCAGGTACCTTGTCTGTAGCTCCCTGCAGCCAGGCCCATCTCCCTCTACATGCAGAGGAAGACTGTCTTGGCTTCTAGCTTCCCTAGCCTTCTTATAAGGCCCTTGGCTCAGTTTGGGGCATGGCCCCAGCTGCAGCCACTTCCCCCAATCAGCCCAGCCTAAAGGCTGTTTTCTCCTGCCACAGCCCTGTCCCAGGGCTGTTTTTAACCCCTTCAGGGAAGGAGCAGGGGTTCACCCTGCTACACCATCTGTTGCCGTATGTTTATAAGAGTGTTAACATCCCTGATTATCTGCAAGGTCTCTGAGGAGTTCTCTCAGATAATTATGGACAAGAACATGTCATATATTCCTTTCTCTTCTGGACGTATGAGAACACAGCACTGACTTCCTTCAGAAGAGCAGCTCAGTGCAGATAGAGAAGTTGAAATAAAGAAGGGGAAAAGGCTTTATGAACCCAGGGTTTCCAACACTCTGAAAGAACTGGATTGAAGATTAATAGCTTGCCTAGTCCAGGATTCTAAAATGCTTCATAAATTCTCTAGGAATATGAAGAGCCAATGTGTTCGTTGGGATCTTTGATGAAAGACAACAATATACGTTTTGTCCTCTCACCAAGCAGGCACAGCCCTCTCCGGGATTGAACATGCCAGCTCGCCACACCTCTCTCTCCTAAAAGGAAAGGAAGGAGGTGGGCTCTACAGAATGGAAGTGCTGCAGTAATGTCTGATATTTTCCTCCTGGATTTGTGGGGGGAGAATCTGGTAAGAACCAGATTGGCAAGAACCAGCTAGCTGTCCTTTTTCCACCCTTCCCCAAAGCTGAATCCCTACAGAACTCCAACAAAGGGCTTCTCTGAGGTTATGGGAAAGCATGCTGCCGTTTATATGTAAGAGGAGAGGCTCCCGTGTCGAAGGGGAGCGTGCAAGTCCTCAGACACGCAACAGTTGGATTTTGTTGCTGTATCAATTGTTAACCAGTTCCTTCATTTCGGGTTTGCCTTTAGGTGAGATGCAGCAGGGCTGGAAGATGAAGCTTGACCAATTCAGACTGGAAACAACGTGTACATTTTTAACGAGAGTAATTAACCACTGAGACACATTTACCAGGGGTCCTGGTGGATTCTCCATCACTGACAATCTTTAAATCAAGATTAGATGTTTTTCTACAAGATGAGCTCTAGGAATTATTTTGAGAAAATTCTCTGGCCTGTGTTATATAGGATGCCAGACTAGATCATCATAATGGTCCCTTCTGGTCTTAGAACCTACAAAATTCCTGAGAGTTGTTGAATTTCTCTAGTAACTTAGTTTACCTAACTGGCTCCTATTATGTCAGTTGACTGCCTGTTCTCCTCAAGTGGGTTCAAGGAAGCAGCAGGAAACAGGAAGCTCTCTGAGAAGCTGGTGTGAATCAGTCCAGGCTCCTGGGGGTGCTAGAGAGATACATAAGAGGTGCCTCCTCCTCTCTCTCCCTGCAGCTCCTGCTACTTTCTGTTATTCCCTCTCACCTTTTCTCCTGCCTGCCTGTTATGTCTCTTGTGCCCGCCTTCCTCCAGCACAGCACTCCATCGCTGTGCATCTAGAACAGAGAGAATACATATGCACCAGCAGCAGACACAATTTTCTACACTCTGGGTCCTAGTGGCACCTCCCCACAACATACACACAGTCTGACACCTGAGGCGGCTACCTCAGTACGCCTCATGGTAAGGCCAGCCTTGCATGACAGTCCCAACTTTGACTGAATTTATCAAACTCACTTTCCAGAGTAGATTAGACTGGAGACCTGCTCTCTCCTCCCATCCAGAGTGTTGGAGGGCAGAGGAAAATCTGCCATTCCAACCTCTTAAGCATACCCAGAGCTGTATCTGGCCTCCCCCTGGATCATGACCAGAACACAGGGAACATGACTAGAGAAGGGGAGAAAAGAAAAAGATTGAAGGCAAAAGTGGAAGGCAAAAGTGAGACTTAGAAGACGAGGGTGCACAAGGAAGAAGTGCACTGGCAGTTCCCCAAAATCCTAATGCTGGCGTTGACTGTTATTTCATTACGTTGCTCTCGACCAGCAGTACCTCCCGCTCCTGTAAAAAGCAAAGGTCAGAGTATTTGCTTACATTGACTTGGCATCTCTCGTGAAGAAGACACATTCTCTCTTCTTAAAATGTTCTTGAATGAAGGTGACCAAATCCTTTGGGGGAAGATTAGAGGGAAAAGTTTTAGCTCAGTGACTCCCAGCACTGCAAACTCTTTAAAGGCAGCACAGGTGCCTTACACTGGCATTTAAAGGAAAACTGCAGCGATTCATTGTAATTCATTTGTTCGCAATGTAGCGTCAGGGTCAGTGTGGGCGCAGCAGTGCAGGAGGACGGCAGGCGATAGCTATATCCTTTAACTACAATAGAAATATTAAAACAGGAACTTTAAAAAAAAATGAATGAATAACTATCAGAATGTCCTAGTAGGCCTTGTTTAGATCAGGAAAAAGGTGTTTTTAACAACATGATGAGCATCAAAGCAAACAGCTCTTGCACTGTCCCTTAAGCGCACGCTGGAGACAGGTGTAATGCCAACAGACCCCGGTCGTCGGCGGGTAGGATCGAACTGGGGACCTCTTGAGCTTAGTGCATGCGCCTCTACTGCATGAGCTAAAAGCCAACGAGCTTTTAGCTAAGGCTGTAGAGCAGACTCATTTTCTCTCTCTGAGTGGTCTCGATGCCACTAGATGAGACAGAACACCACACCCAGAAGGTGTGTGGGTTACACACGCTCACATTTAGAAACATGGCTTCATCTTCCTATTTGCTCTCTAAGAGCTCTATTGGTTTAACCCAGCATGTTCATACAGCAAACATCCCAATAACTAGGTCAATATCAAGAAGTTACAAAGCAGTCCCCACTTCCACCACAATTCTGAACGCCACTCAGCACCTAGTGTAGACCCGGTTTAACACCTTTAGAAATGTTATGGGATCACAGTTAACATACCTGCTAAATGGTGTTTAAAATCATATCGCCAACATTCCAAACAAACCTTTTTTCCCCCTTAGCCCCTACCAAAAGAGATGCCAGCTCCACTTGCTATTTTAATCTAACCCAGCATGCCCCAGTAGGAGATTAAGTCTCTTGAGTCAAACCCCAGTGGAATTCAGATTGTTTTAAGGTAATTTCCAATTCTAATTTAATAATTAAACTCCGCTAAATTAAACACACCAAGTGTTTAACACTGCAATAGACCTTGCCTTAGGATGATTGGAAGCTCTCCGATATGCAGCTGTTTCTATGGAGATGTTAATTCTTTTGCACCTAATTTACCTCCAGGGACTAACAAAATGGGAGCTTCCGATCTGATCATGAAATGATTTTATTTGTCTTTTATTTACTCTTATTTGTTTAGGGCTAGAACGTGACGTGGACTGTGCTGGCTCCAGACATGGAAGGGGAGACCGACTGCACCCTGCCCTGTACGCTCCTGCACAGCCTCCCCTGGCCTTGGGCGCAGGCACTCATACCTGCTACTAACCCCATGAGCAAGTGGGCAGAGATTTGGCAGAACCTTGCCCACGCCCACACGTCAGCCAGGATGAGGGAAGTAGTAGGTTGCTACCATTATGGATGAGTAGCAAAGTTACTCCCCGCCGGGAACAAGAGGAGGGGAGTCACATCCCTCTGAAGTACAGTTTTTTTCCTTGCTGCACATGGCCCCACACACAGGCCCTGCAGCCTGTGGCAGTTTACTCCCCTTTGCGACTAGTTCTATGACAATCTGAATCTTTTCAGTGAAGTGGAGTTCTCCTTTAACCATATGAGAGTTCTCAAAGGCACAGCCTGTTTGGGGCCTTTTTGTGCAGCTGCTGCTAATGGTGGAGTTTAATCTAGATCAGGAAAGAAGCCTGGATACAAATTCTACTGGAAATAAAGATTTACATTCCTAAGCACTTGGAAAGACCTCAAGTCTGACGAGTTTCAAACCAAGAGATCCATATATATAAAAATCGACTTTGTATAAAATGTCAAGTGTTTATTCAAAAGTGGACCAAACCAAAGCCACGCAGTCCTGAACGTCCTGAGACTACAAGAGAAGGAGGAGGGACAGAATCCAAACACAGACCCCCTGTCACATTTTGCAGCTGCCCCCTGCCTATAAGCCAAACCAAAACCCTGGATCTGAACACGTTTCAGTTGGGGGTGTTCTGAATCCAGACTTGGGGCCAACTGAAATAGCTTGGGCCCATCTCAAAAGTTACTTCATTTGCACTGTCCTGTTTCAGACGCCTGCCCATTTCGTGAGACAAGTTCATTCTCTTGGTTTTAGATGCTCCTGGTCCCCGCCCGTAAAGGACATCTGAAATATATGGGAGATCTGCTACTTATACTTCAAAGTATAGTGCTCTTTCAAAGATGAACTATTCACCAAAGCACAAAGCTAATAAGATTTTACATTAATAATTCATCATTTTGGCAGTATGAAAACTAGCGTATGGGATACCCCCAAGCTCACACTTGTTAGGAGTCCATCTGCAGCCGCCCACAGCACCCAGGCTCCAAAGTCCATCGCCTTGCAAGGATTTTTTACACCCATGAAAAGTGGGTGTAACATACAGCTACTCTGATCAGGTAACTCCACAAAGTGCAAGGCAGCGGAGGGTCAGAGCCAATGAGTCTTGATTGGCATGAAGGAAAAATCCAGGATGTGCGGCGAGGAGGAGGAGGGTAGTGCTTTAAATTCTCATTTCTGGACATCTAGTTTCAAGTGGTAAATTAGGTCATGATTCATTCTAATTTAACTGTGTCCATAATGGAAACCTACCCAAACAATTTGGCAGCATTCTATCGCTGCTCACAGAAGGTCCAGAACTGGGATAAAGTCCTTCAAAAAAAATCTTCTAGCATTCTGTGACACTGACCTACCTACTACATCTTACAGTAGCTTTAGAGGCCATTGGCTATAGAATAGAACAATATTTTTCTTTGAGGAAAAAGTGCTGCAAGCCCATTATACATCTTCCTCCTTGTGTATGAGACTAATTCACTGTGGCAGAGTTCCAAGTGAGACTACACCCACGCACGTACCATGGAAATGCATTGTGCCCGTTACTTACACTGTCATTGTACGACACATCTGTGCTGCGAGATATACTGGAGTAAAGAACTTTTGAACCGTCCAAAGTGCCATTTCTTCTGTTTCTCATGGTGCCCATGCAAACCTAAAGCAGCCACCTGTGGGGGGAGAGAAAGATTTTGGGGATCGACATTAGTGTTAGCCTTCAAAAATTTGATCACACCTGGTGCTTTGGGTTCCATTAAAATCCTGTATTAGTGCCTTCATTATTCTAGTTGGTTTTTGGAATGTGAAATACAATATTTAAAAAAACCCAAATCCCTCGTGCTAGAGTATTGAAAGAAACAGGTTTTCCTCCCAGGACTGACTTAACACCTTTAGGCAAAGGAAGTGTGTAATATATTCCATAGCGTATAGATGTAGAGATGCTGAAATTTCAGCATGTTGGGCAGTCTTGTAATAATTCACATAATGTGGCGCCTAGAGGTCCCAACAGAGATTGAAGCCTTGTTGTGTCACTAGGTACTGTACAGTTGCTGCACCAAAGTGTTTACTGTCTAATCAGACAAAAGGAATTATTCCTACAGAAATATTCTAAGGCACAGAGAGATCAAAAAGTTTGCTTAACTTCACAGAGGAAGTGCATGGAGGCAGAAACTGAAACCCGATCTCTTCAATCCTAATCCCGCTATTTAACAATAATACCTCGCCTGGGTTTTTGACAATCTTCTCTGATCTCTATAATGAAAAGATATTTAATGGTTTCATTCTAGTCTATGTTCATTATAAAAATTACTGCATTAATTTGCCACATCTAAGCATAATTCACAGATCTAGTCAGAAGGACCTAGAACTGCAATACCAAGCGGCTTTGAAGTTAGAATCAAGGCATAGTGGCACACTGCTGGATTGAGAAAGTTGAAATGGATGGATGAGTATGTACTCCAGGCTACACAGAACAGAGTTCTAACTATAACTTCACTAAGGCACTTTCAGGAATAAGAACTTGGTCCCAATGGCAGTGAGCATATTTGAACCAGATTCAGAAGCTCGGAAAATAGAAATGCTAATATAAATTGAAGTTGCAAGTATCTAAACTATTTACAAGGCACCTAGCACCTTGCAATGAAGCAAACTATATTCTCCATTCTAAAAGGGAACTAGTGGTTAAGGCACTAGGCTGGAATTCAGGAGATCAAGTTCAATTCCCAATTCAGACTCAAATTTCAAGTGTGACCTTAAGTGCCTCAATCTTTCTGCTCCTCAGTCCCTATCCATAAAATAGGACCAATATTACTTCCTTTTCCCACTCTTGGACTATTTAGAGTGTAAGATGTTTGGGGCAGGGACCATACACTCCTCTGTGCATGGAGAGCACCATAGTGTCACTTAGCACCTCTAGACTGTAAATAATTTCTGTGTGATAAAGCACATGACTTCTGGTGTGATAAGGCACATGACTTCTGGTGATTGAAAACTGGCAAGTGATTTATTCATGAGTTTGGAGGGAAAAAACAGCAATGAATGCCTGGAAATACCATTTCAGAACATCATGCAAGCAACCCCAGAAGGCGATAAAACAAGCTAGCTTAAGAGACCTACTATCAAGTATTATTTATATTACACTTCTCTAATGAATGTTTAGCAAATATTTAATGTGTGTTCCTAGGCTAGAAAACTGTTCCACTCAAATATTTAATATCATTCTTCACTGTGGGACAGATTCTGATCACAATCACATTGGTGGAAATCCACACTTTCACTCCATAACTTCACCAGTGTAACCAAGATCAGAATCTGGCCCTGCATCTGTAACGTGCATTCCTTATTGTCATCCCAAAAGAATTACATCTCTTGCCATTAGATGTCTTTCAACTAATCTCAGTTCCCAGAAATTTCCCATCAACCTTCTCACTAGCTATTATCAAAAATAACGACTCCGTTGTGTCCCATCATTGCGAATACACTTCATATGCTCTGTAGCAGCACTGATTATAAGAAATCAACTCTGTATAATTACTCGGCTGCCTGTCCCATGTGTTCCATAGGTGTTCCATTACAATTCAACATTACTGAGTTAATGGATTCTTAAAGCTGTCCCCAAATATAACACTCCTTCAGTCTTGAAGTCATTTTGCCCCTCAGAGGCTTTTGTCATTTCAAGAACTGCTGGAAAGGGAGTCTAGTGAGCATTCCCTTAGCAACAGTAGAAGTATTCCAGCAACATTCGAGAATTGCAGGGTTTTTGCCAGTTGGATTATGGCGCACTGGTGGTAGCAAATTGAGAGGTCTCGCTTTCTGCGTGTCATAGAGTAGGAATACTTCAAAGATGACCTGCAGAAGTGGGGATGGCTGGAGACAAAGTCAGGCAGGGCCACCTGTGGGGGGGGGCAAGTGGGGCAATTTGCCCCAGGCCCCGGGCCCCGCCACGAGAATATACATCTCGAGAATATAGTATTCTATAGTATTGCAACTTTTTTTTATGGAAGAGGCCCCCGAAATTGCTTTGCCCCAGGCCCCCTGAATCCTCTGGGCGGCCCTGAAGTCAGGTTAGGCATTTCATGATGTATAAGGAAGGCTGGATTAAAATGTCAAGAATGGGGGTGTTTTCTGCCTTTTCTTTTAATATGTATAGGAAATATGACAACTCAAGTGAAAGCTGAACAATTGAGATGCGATGAGATTTTGACTCTGGCTGTTTAAACCTGTTTTGGTTAACACTTACGTAACTAATGAATGCTTGAGAGAGAGAGAGAGAGAGAATGAATGTCCCTCACCCCAGGCTGTCACAGAAGCTGAGAGCTCACACCGCATATCTGGAGACTTAAGAAAGTCATCCTACAGGAGCAAGAAAGACCTGACTTCACATTCCGGTTATTTCTAGGGTAAAAACAAAAGCAGGGAAAATTACATGAAGCAAAAAAAAAAAAGGGGGGGGACAAATCTAATTTTAAAAAAATCATTTCAAGTTACCTTTAAGTAACACTAACACATGGAATCTGAATTCTGTCAGATGACAAAACCAGGGTACACCACGTAAATCTGACAACCTGCCACATTCAGACCTTACACGTGTACATTACAGGCAGCAAACGTCCCACCGCCCGTTCTTTATGGAAGTCACTCTGGTCCAAATTGTAGCTCATGCACCAACTCCTCATGCATAACCAGAGACCAAGTTTCCTACACATTCTTCCATTAGGGCTTGAGGATGATGGTATTTTCCTCCTCCACTCTCTCACCTCTGCAGAAAGAGAAAGCTATTCATCCTTCAGAACCAGGGCCTCTGGAGAATCCTCCACATCCCTGACAGCCCAGCTGCAATGAAGCCATGTTCTCAAGGATATTTTCATTGCCACTCACATCCTCTCTCTCCACCCCATCCGCACCCAAATAGAAAAATTAAAAACACTTAGTTGCAAACAGCACAAAAACTCCACAGAAGTGGAATTCTAGGGTGGCTCAGTGACAGAACCGCTTTGTTTCCCATGAAGATTATCTCAGCTCAACCAAGATCTTCCTGCAGCATCCAGCTTCTCACTGTGGGTCTGGACATTGCCAATCAAAATGGTGACAATAATGGCAAAACTTCAGTGGAAGCAACCGCAGGTGTCAGGTGCATGTTATTCAACGGACAGAAGTGTGCCATGGAGCGAAGAGTGCCCACGTTTAAAAGTGCATCCACACAATCATTTCACGGAGAGGCCCTATCACCTCCATACTTTGGAACAAGGGGTTGACATTTGGTACCAGTTGCTCTGGTATTAGGAATATGTCTTTTACTATCCCCATGAAAGTAACAGTTCACACCTATTCCGTGGAAGCTTGTTAGAGTTTGGCAGCTAAATTCTCTGCAGATTCCTTCTGTACTGGGCTCAATCCTGCCCAGGCATACAGGAGCCAAGCAGGGTTTAAGTTAACCTATGATTGTTTCTCCTCCTGGCTGCCAAAGGCCACTGTGGCGCCAGACACAGGAACTGGGATCAGGGAGGCTGTGCTCTCAATGCTGCCAGTGTTGATGCTCAGGAGGAGCTATCAGCCTGAACAGGCAGCAGCTGATAAGCAGGGAGCTGACAGCAGATGTGGGGGTACCTGGGGGCAGAAGGGTCTATAACCACTAGAAACCACTCCCTTGCAGAACCCGCATCGAACCAACAATCCCCAAGTCTCAACATGCCTCCACTGTCTAGCAAACAGCTGTGAAACCCCCTGGCAAAGTGTGTCACTCACCTCTAACAGCTAATCCAAACACTTGGTAACAACCAGTACTGCTATCGATTGCTCGATTAGCTCAACTGATACAGGACTGTGCTGGGGGTTTAACGGTACCTCTAAACATTGCAATGATTCTGAAGACCCACGTAAGGGTCTGCATAGTTCCCCAGGGTGCAATATTTTTTGGTTTTTTAAATCTACATCTACAGGAAATTACATACAAGCGTCTATGGCAAATGATCGATCAGTTTGCAGAGACAAGCACTCAAAAGTTTAGAAATGCTAGGATTAAGGCTGTCTATGTAACCTTCATTCTGCCCGTGTGTGCACGCATTATATTAGAGTCTTACTTGCATGATCACATACTTTCCCACAGGCCCCTTGTCTTATTCCGTGCACCAGATAGATCTGCTCTGGGGATGAACTGGGGTCATGTAATGAATGAGTCTATTGCTTGTAGGACCCTGGCCTCTTCCTGTGTGTGGGATGTACTGGGACTGTGCAATGAAGGAGTCTTGAAGGACTCCTGTCTCATTTACTGCAGACAGTAGAAAGTGTGTTGTGAAGGAGGCAGGGCGTTGCAGGAAGAGAAAGGAAGGGTTCTTGGTTAAGGCAGCTGAAAGCCACCCTGGAGAACTGGATTCTATCCCCCCCTCTGCCCCCAGAGTTCCTGTGTGATGTTGAACAAGTTTCTTAAATCAAACATTTTCACGGATGGCCACTAATTGTGGGATCCTTATTTTATAATTTGCCCAACTTGACACCGAGGTGAGATTTGCACACATGACTGAGCACTCACAACAGCAACAGAAGTTAATGGGACCTGTAGACTGAAATATGAAGTGCTATAAAATGCTAGGTACTCTGAAAAACAGGTCCTAGGCTTCTCAAATCAGACACCCAAAATAGCAGACAATCTAGGCCATGCTGTCTCATCTCTCTGTGCCTCACATTGATAAAATGGTGATATCTCTCTACCTCAGAGGGGCTTTGTTAAGCACTCGATTATTACAGCAATGAGTGCCATGGAAAAGCCAAGGAGGAAATTAAAGAATTCTGGATTCAGTGGAAGGTTTGGTGGTGCACAGTCAATAAGGCATAAGGATAAAAAGATATATTGAATAGCTACCAAGTCAGTAAGCGCTATCCATCCTGTGCACTGAATGCGGAAGGGGTCCTGTGGAAAAAATATTATGCTATCCTGTAATTAGACTTTTGCAGTGTATATGCACGTGGGGGCCAAATTAAGGTTGCACAGATGACGAATGCTACTATTTCCTAACTTGTGAGTGGTTGACTATGCAACCTGAATGCTGGCTTAATGTATTTTTTTGCACATAATGTACACAAACCTCTTCGTTACTCACATTTCACCCAGATCCTTCACACTTACGGGTGTTCTGTCCCAGGAAGATAATCTCTACTTGTCTAAAATCCAGAGTAACTCTATTGCCGTAACAACTCTACATTTATGCTGGTAGAACAGGGGGCCAAAACTGGACTCCTAGACTACATCAAAATTCAATCTCAAAAATACAAAAGCAGAAGAAATAGTAGGCTACCAAAACTCTTTAGGTCCTGCTTTTGCAGGCTGGTTCTTCTGGTGTATTATCCATCATTAATTAGATAGACGGTACCTATATGCCAAACTATTTTTTTTAATCTGATAAAACGTCATAGCACATAAGAACTATATAAAAGACATGGCAAAATAACTAACTATCTGGGGCAGTTTTGCCAAAAATCTTGACTACCAAAGTCTATGTGATCAGCATATAATTACACCAGGGCTGAACTTTTATTTGAGTAAAACTGGCAGTATTTAGCCCACTAACGTCCAACCCGCAACCCTGTAAAGCAAATGCTTTTAACTTTCAAGAATTTCCCCTCAGGGTAAAGCTTCCTTTAAAGCTACATCTCAAGGTAAAAACTCCACAGGGAGAAATGCATTTTCATCTGTATTTACGCAATAAATTTATTAAACAATCCAACATAAAACTCAGCCAATAAATCTAACACCCAGAGAAGTGACCATGGACATAACTGCATTTAAAAAAAGAAGTTAAATGGAAATGAAAGCTTTAAATTATTCATTCAACGCTCGAAAGGATTTCAATTCTCTCGCTGCCTTTGTAAATAATTTAAAAGATTCGCTGTGCTATGGCAAAACTAAACAAAGTTTGAGATGACGCAGAATCAATGCAAATCCTGTGCCCCATCTTTAATTTAGGTTTCAGAGAGTTCTGATTTCTTTCTCTGTTAGAGAGCTTGTGAGAAAAATGTAGCAGCTAACTAATTAGGGATTGTTTATATAAAGTGCTCCATATGCATAATCATGCTTTGGTTCAAAATAAAGGCATTGCGCACATTTAAATTATATAGAAAAGTATGAAATACAGAATTTCAGTCTATGAGAACTGTCCTACTAGCTAAAGCAATATGTTCCCTTCATTTTTTTATAGTGCAATATGTTTATGGAAAAACACTACCTTTTTATAGCATGGGCTATTCCATTACAGCTTAACCTTCTTAACCAGCAAGTTTGAAAGGTATTATACCACCAACTAAACAACTGAATAATCATCTTAAGCGTAAGAATGTTACTGTGAATTCTGTAGCAGTTCCAGCAATAAGTACATTCCAGTGAAATCTTTATACCTGGAGCTAAATGAAGTAACAAGAAATGGTAATTACATTTAAAATGGTATTTTTGTAAAGTCACTAATACTTCACGCCAGCTTTTCACACTGTTTTCTAAACTGAGCTGTACTTGGTCCCAGCTTAAACAAGGAAAACTTCAATGCACAAAAATGTTTCTCTCAGTTCAATGTATGCTTCTAATGCCAATTTGCATCAGTCTAATCATGCCACTTAGCTTAAAAAGCAAAGCTTACAAACAGAAAAGAAAAATGTTACGAAGTACATTAGTTACTAAGTACATTTCCTGAGTCACTGCCATCTCTTCTTCAAACTTCAAAAGGCAATTGTTGAAAATCAACCCCTAATGACATACCAGTAGAGCGCTCAGCCAAAATCTCCTGACTGTTTGTCCCAGCAATCTTGTTGTACACATTACTTTTCAAGAGGAAGGGTTTGATATATTTCAGCATTCAAAGCCCCGCCTTTTTTCATGTGTCATACTCCCTTTTAAGGGGGATGGTGGATGGATGAAAAGGTCAGGACACAGAAATCAAGAGGGAGATTATTCAGTGATTGATAACGAGTAAGAAATGAATAATTGCAGCCAGATATTTATAAACTCTGTTGAAACAACACTGGTTTCCACTTCGCAGTATGGCTATCAATTTCTATCGTACATTGGTAGTACGCAATTTAATTTCTACAATTACCAGCACTATTAGAAAGCCACAAATGCAACTGAAAATGCTCATTATGGAAACCAATAATTTGTGTTAACTAATATCTTTATGTTGATAACAAAGATTTTATTTTTTAAGATAAATCTGATAAGAACCCTGATGAGAATGTTACTGACATTTTATTGCCAAGGATTGAGATCTCAAAAGAGAATTTATTCCACATTTCACAGCCTTTTTTTTTTTTAAACTGCAAGACTCTGTCTCAAAAAATCTCAGACTATTCCACCGAAATGAATGCAGCTGCACGGATTTTTGAAGGCTCAACTAACCACCTCACTTGAAGAAACTGTATTTATAGGGATCACATTATGTGGAATCCCTGAAAATAGCTACAGACAAACAGGCTTATGCACAGCTTGAGTTCTAACCTTCTCGGCCTTGTATACCAGGAAATTATACAGCACTGAACTGGATGTAAACATTGCAGGAAGCACAGTTATTTGTCGTAGCACTGTTATACAGAAGTAGATACTGTATGCCCCTACAACACTGGGAACAATAAAAGTACATAGCTGAGGCAAGATTGTTTGGAGTGTGTCAGGTATAAGACAAGTGTTTGATTTAACACAATTGTACTTTCAGGTGATCTGCAACACCAGTGCAGTGTGCTGCCAGCCCCTTTTAAAGCCAAAGACCATGGAGTGTAGTTTCCTTGTGATCTCTGGTCCTCACTACTGTATTATCTGAGCAGCTCACAATGCTGACTATAAACACATCACAGCCACCGGGTGAGGTAATGAAGCATTAGTTATCCCCATTTTACAGGTGGGGATGTGAGGCACAGACACACTAAGGTGTGTCTACTCTGCAACTGGGCTCAAAACCATGAGTGCTGACCTCAGGGCAGACTGTCAAAAACAGGCCAGACACCCCGAACGGGCAGTGTGTTCTATAATTAGATTTCACCAAGCCAGTAATGAATGTGAGCTCCTGGATCACTATAGCACTCTTACCGTGGAGTCACAGACAGTTCCCTTAGACTCGCCAGTCTCCCTTGTCACCTGGACAAGCTGGACTTGGCGATAAACGGTCACTTACACCAAAAAATCACACCACATTCAGGTTGCTTCCAGTCCCAAGAGAACAGTCACTTACCCTAGATCTTACATCAAAGATGACGCCTGTAGCCAATCCTGTTACAAGCTATCTAAAGGTTTGTTAACTAGGAAAAAGGAATAAGATAAACTATTTACAGGCTAAAGCAAGCAAACACACACAGCGATGAGTTACAATCTAAATCCTAAGAGTGACAGAGCTGTAGTGATCTGTCAATTCAAAGTGTCTTTCTGGGCAGCCCCAAGGGGCAGCCCCTGGGGATCTCTGTCTTGAGCTTAGTGTCTCCAGCCCTTCAGGATTCAAACAGCCAAAAAATGCAGCGCCTCCTTGTCAGGGATTTTTGTTCCCTTCCCCCCAGAGTTCAAGATGATGGGGTGAGTTCACGTGTATATCTCCTCTTCATGGAGTGCGGGGGTGACGTTCCCCTCTGGTGTTATCCAGACCAGTGAGCTGCTAGGCCTCTCCAATCCTTGACTCTGGGAGCCAGACTTATCCTGCTCTGCTGTGAGAACCCCCATTCCTGGGCTGTTCATGCACAGCCTCTGGCATGTAAGCTGCTCCCAGCTACTTGCAGGCAAATGACACTAGTCCCAGACATAACCCTAGGAACCTCCGTCTTGCAATGTCCAGTTATGCCTGCTGGATACTGCAAGCTTATATGAGTTCAACAATTTAACAAAGAAATTGATATGTATCAAGCTTGTTCTGCCAAGGGGACCCTCTGACACACTTCAAACCAAACACACTGCTTCAGGTAGAACAAACAAACAAATGTATTAACTATAAAGATAGATTTTAAGTGATTATTAGTCAAAGCACAAGTCAGATTTGGTCAAATGAAATAAAAGCAAAACACATTCTAAGCTGATCTTAACACTTTCAATGTCCTTACAAACTTAGATGCTTCTCACCACAGGCTGGCTGGTTACTTTTCAGTCTGGCTTTCCCTTTTGATCTGCATTTCAGTCGCTTGGTGGTGTGGGGGTGTCTGTAGATGTAGGTGGAAGAGAGAGAGCCTGGCAAAATGTCTCTCCCTTTTACTATGTCCTTTCTTTCCTCTTGGCTTTGCCCCCTCTCCCTTCAGAGTCAGGTGAGCATTACCTCATCGCAGTCCCAAACTGACCAAAGGAAGGGAGTGACTCCCTCAAGGCTCTAACAGATTCTTTTGTTGCTGCCTAGGGCAGTGTGCAGTGTTCCTATGAGGCGCCGGGATGGGTTTGTTCCATCCATACCTTGATGAGGTGTGAACTGCCTCTCTGTTCTTGGAGAGTTTTTGCATGGGCTTGCTTTAAGCCATGAGGATACATTTTCAGCCTGATAACTATACACATGAAATTCTAACCTATAACCTTACTGTAACAATTACTATAACATCACTATAACAACAATGCTCCGTGCATTATGAGCCTTATGAAGACACCCAGCATGACAAACTTTGCACTGGATACCACACAATAATTTTATAAAGATGAACAAGGGGGTGTAGGGTGTTCCCCCGAGGTACAGAGCATCACATGGCAAACTAGTATTTCACACTTGGTAATGTTTCTCTCCTGACTGTGTGGGGGGGTACAGTTTCAGAGCAAACACTTAACTATTACCTTATAACATGGGCATAGACATTATACGTGAGATTAATGCAGGCAGCAACATACTAGCATTTCACAGGGTCTAAAGACTAAATACATTCTTATAATACTAGTACCTGTTTTGAGCAAAACTAACATACGGGTGGCCTGATTTGGTCTCCAGTATGAGGGTTGTCAGCTCTTAGCTAACAATCTGGGCAAAAGCTGGCATCTGGCCTGCTAGCGTCACAGAAGTATTATTGGAGCACATGTAGATGTACCCCTCCTAGCTTGGATCTAGCTAGCAGCAGACTGCCTAGGGCCCTGTGAACATACTCGAGTGCCTGCTGCTCAATCTAGCTATATGTGTTGCCATCACACCTCCTGACTGCAGCATACACATACCTTAACTGACGTGCCCAGTGTCCCACAGGGGATCTGCATCAGCACAAGGAATTGAATATGGGTCTTCAGAATCCCAGGCTAGCACGCTAACCAGTACACCATCTTTCCTCACAGTGTCAGGTTCCTGATGAGCCCTATGGCACAATAGTGTATGTACGTAGAACGGTACCAGGGGCGATACTGCTGGGAGGGATAGTTCAGTGCTTTGAGCATTGGCCTGGTAAACCCAGGGTTGTGAGTTCAATCCATAAGGCGGCCACTTAGGGAACTGGGGCAAAATCAGTACTTGGTCCTGCTAGTGAAGGCAGGGGGCTGGACTCAATGACCTTCCAGGGTCTCTTCCAGTTCTATGAGATAGGAATATCTCCATATATTTTAATAGTCTGGCACTTTTACCTTCCACTGCCGCATGCTGATAACACCATCAGCAGGATCTGAACCTTCAACATTGCACAGGCTGCTGTCAGATGAGCCACAGGACTAACTCCATTAGCTGGCAGCAGAATAGGGCTGCTCTCCTAAAGCGGGGGGATGGGCTGCTGGCCCTGTGAACTGGATCCAGAGTGTGGTTGTGGGGAAGCAGTGGGGTAGCTCCTGGCCTAAGTGGTGTCCCCAGAAGAGGTGGAGCCTGGGCCGTGTCTCTCACCCACATCTCAGGAGTTAAGAATGCTCCTGAACCATGTGGTGGCCTCTCTCTCTCACTCACTACCACCCCCAGGAGGTGGAGAAGCTCCTGTCCCATGCTGTCCCCACAAGGCCGCATTCTGGCTCAGGAGTTGAGGAGGAAGGCCCAATTCTTCCCACCCATCTTACATCTACTCTGGCAGCTCCCCAGAGAGCGCAGCGTGGGCTGCTGCTCGGACAGCAATGCCAGCCCAGCCTCAGAACAGTCAGAGCCTCTGGCCAGCTTCACCATCTAATGGTTTACAACTCTGCTGAATCTGTGAGGAATTTCACCTGACAGAAAAAACTCCCTCTTTCCTGAGGGGATTCCCCCTGTCCGACAGCAGAAGCCTGCTGCAAACAATGGAGATATTAGAGCTTCTCAGAGAGAGAGAGAGAGAGATCCTACAATCCTCCTGTCACGAACAGAAAGCTTTAACAAAGTTAGCCCAGTGGTACCCAATCCCTTTCAGAACCACTGAGTTTAGTAAAACCCAAACATCTGAAAAACAGGAACTAAAGAGTTGAGGGACAACAAAGCCTTAACTTTGCCCTCTTTGAGCCATGTCCCAGTATACTCCTGGCACACATACGCTCACTCTTCTTTTGCAGCTGCTGCAGAACACTGTGGGGATGGGCCACGTGACCACTGTAGGACAGAGTCAAATGCCTCCTCTTTGCTAAGGCAAACCTTGCATTTCAGTGAGCTGTACTGAGCAGGAGCTACCCACAGCTGCCTGAGACTCAGACAAACATACATCACACCCGCTCAGCTTCACAGCACCTTCTCCCACACCAACCACTCTCCATCTCACACTCTACCTTCACGCACCTACCGACCACCCACATCCCACTATGCTGCTGACAATCCTCGCGGCAAGAGGACCCCTATGCACGGCTATGACCCCACTTCTGAAACGAGGCATCCAGGCTCTCTCGAAGCAGACAGGCACCTCTTTCCTTGGATCGCACATGAGGGGTGGGGCAGGGAAAGGGGCTCAGAACCCCTCCCCAGAGAAGCAGGGGCCCTCCAGCTGTCCTCATATCACCACCACAACTCTGGCAAGCTGCTCCTACTGATCTCTCCACCGTTCAGCACAGCAATCGTCACCACAGTGAATTCAGCAGGAGGGCATGCAGATAATTGCCAGGGGCTATCGCCAGCTCCTGGGGAGTTTGTCTCCCCCACCACCACCACCACAACATATGGCTCCCCACCAGCATTTCCCAACCACCCTCCCCTTCCTGTCCCATTCACCATTAGCACTGCAGAAGCCATTAGCGCATAAAAAAGTTGCTCCTTGTCTGGTACCCTCTGCTGCTGTGTCCATATCAGACAGCAGCTTACTGGAGGGCTACACACTTCCTTGGGTATGGAACCCGAGCTGTACACAGAGCCACCCCCGCCCCCCCCCACACACACACACTATGCCCACTCTCCTCACTTCCCTGGTCATGCCCCTGTCCCACCCAGTCCATTCCAAGCCCTCACTCCTCCCTCTTAATTTTATATTCCCTGGTTTTCAGAGTTTTACATTCAAATTCAGCAGGGAGAGGGTCTTAGGGTTCCCCCAAACCCCCAACACATACACAAGAGGGGTAAATGTGGGGCTGTAGCCCCCTTTCCCTAATCCCCCATTGCTTCCGTCACCCACCTCCATGTCACCCTCCCAGTATCCCCTCCCCACCAAACATGCTCCCCATTATCTTCCCCTCACCACCGCCCCACAGCCCTCTCTGTATGCCCTCACTCCCTTCCACCTACTAATCCCCCGCATCTCCCTGCATCTTCCCAACCCCCGCATCCCCAGCACTGTGCAGCAAGCATTTGCATGTGTCATTATTATCTTTCCATAAATAGTTTGAGCACCCTCTGCACTACCTCGTGCGCTCAGTTTCCATTCCCCCCAAAATAAAAGAAGCCCTTGACAGAGGGTTTCAGCAACATGCCTACAGTCCATTCTCGGATTTTTGCCAACGGTAGGGTTAAAATTTAGAGCGCTTGGGTTTAGTTCAGGTCCAACAGGCACAGCATGTCCCCTTGAGCTCCTCAGGTCACATGAAAACTGGCTGCCTGGAAACCCTCTCCGCTAGTCTTTCTGCACATGTGCATTGCAATCTGTTTGGTACGCCCGTGTTTAGCACACACCAATCTAGAGAAGTGAACCCTTCTTTTAACAACATTTTCAGTATCACTTCCCCTAAGGAGCAGTGATTACCAAACACTGAGAAAATATCAAGCAATTGAGATCAGTTCGGGAGTGATTAGCATGATGGTTTCAGCCCCAGGTGTGCACAAAAAAGAGTTGGTCAACTGTGGACTTTATGAAACACAGGTGTTGTGGAGCTGTATCTCAGGAACTCCTTGTTCGTATGACCCAAAATTTGAATGACTAATTGTATCCCTCATCTCCCTAAGACACAGCAAATGTCCAGTCAATCTAAGTAAATGTCCAGATTTTAGAGCTCTTGAAGGAGTCTTCCTTTAAACAGGAAAGGGTTCACCTTAATTTTAGCAGAGCTGGCCCACCACTATAATAATGGAACACGTTAGGCAATCTAAATACAGGGGTCACTAACAGATCCTCCTATTATGTTTCATGAATTTTTAACTAAAACCCATGTATATGATATGAAGCACTGTCATTTAGAGATGGCTAAAATGTTAGAGTCAAAACATATACTAACATGCAAGGAATAATACGCAGCAAGGTATGACTTAGCATGTTTTTTAAAGCTAGCAACATAGTAAGATTTGGCTTTACAAGTATTTCCCACTGACAGAGGTTTCTACTTCAGAATGATAGTTATTTTTCAGTATTTCTACAGTTGTCAGATTGTGCATATCCATATGAATCCCCTAAAGCTGCATTAATTTTAGCATGAATATTCATTCAACAACAATACAATGGAAATTTCAAACCTCCTTTAACTAACAAACACACACTAAGATTATAAGAAGCCATGAACAACAAGAAGCAGCAATCCAACGGAGATAAGTTAGGCTAATAGAGTTCTTGGTCCTCTGATTATTAGAAAGAACCAGAATATGTTAAAGAGTGGACTTGATATTGGCCATTGAGAGACTTCTGGGTAGGAGGCCATTCTCTGGTTCTCTGCTGAGTCTAGTGTCTCCTCTGAGAACGGTCTTTCAGCTCACACTACAAATACCACATAACGTATGAGGTCATTCGTCCAATACCAGTTGTTACAGCCCTGACTGAGTTTCCCCTTATCCACACTCACCAGGCTGTACGCAAACCAAACCTTTGGATCCCATGCGCTTTTAAGCTTACTGACTCTGAGCAGCATTCATGTGCTGTCTCTTTCTCTGGCCTTTCAGGCACACTCCTGGGGTACAGACTCCATTGCTGGCACCTCCTTCTTGGGAGGTGGGGCCCAGCTGCCATAGGCCTCAAGATCGATGAAGACACACACTCCCAAGTCTTCTCAGTCACTCTTGCGTGCCACCTCCAGAGCTCCACCTTTGTGGGTACCCCGAGTTACTGTTTCACACATCAGGGACTTTGTCACCGTTAAATCAAGTAACGGAGTCTCTGCAAAGCTACCTCTAAACCACACACACTTTACTCCTAGACAAAAAGACATACAGATCTAAGGGGGGGAAAAAACACCAAACAAGTGCACTCATGGAAGTTTCCTCTTCTCTCCTGAGAGTCCTTTGGGTTTTAGGACAGGTCTACACTACAGAGTTAGTTTAGCGTTATGTCGACCTAACTCTGTAAGTGTCTACACTACTGTGTTGCTCCTGCTGATGCAAGTTCCCCACTACACCGACCTAATAACTCCATCTCCGTGAGGTGTGCCGGCACTTAGGTCAATGTAGTTAGGTCGATGCAGTGTCTGTGTAGACACTCTCAACTCAGCACACAGCACCCAACTGGGAGCCTGGCTGCACATTTTAGACCTCAGCTCCTACAAACAACAGGACCGTGCATGCTCCAGTTCAGTGACACAAGGGCTCACTAGGACTTTCCCTGTAATTGCAGCTCTCGGATGCTGTGGGCTGGAGTAGAGACAAGCACTGGAACTGACCAGAGAGCCCTCAATTACCCCCTTCCTGGCACCCAGGCAGTTTAAAGAGGAAGGTGCCAGTTGCTTGACTTAAATGTAGAGGGGACAAGAACCTAACGTGGGAGAAGGAAGAAGTCTGGGACTGGCTAGGCAAAGACTGGATACAGGGACAGGGGGAGAGCAAGCAACTGAATGAGGAGCCCAGGGAGGAAGGCTACACACCAACAACTTCTACAACAAGGCCGGAGTCCTACAAACAGCCTCTTTCACTACCCAGCCTAGCAACTGCAGAAAGCAATTTCAACAAGGCAGTGATCATCTCAGGACTGCTTTCCGCCTACTTCCCTCTAGACAGTCTTGTGCTCACTGGCTGTTTGCCCCAACCACTCCCATCTCCTCCCTTTGTCTTTCCAGCTAGACAAGCTCCTCCTAACACAATCCTCTATAAGGGTTTAAACAAATCAAAACGAAAGTACAGGTCACAGAACTCACTTGACATTTGCTGCCATCGCATTGTTGGCTCTGGAAGTTATACCCTTTCGCCCTAGTCTTTGGCTTGTCAATATTGATAGCAAGCTCTTTCAGGCAGGAAATATCACTTATTCTTGTTGTATAGTGCCTATCACAATGGTATCCGTTGGCCCCATGCACTACCATGATAAACCTGACTTATTACATTGTATACATATTGTGACAAAGCTCTGTCCTTGTCTCCGTGGGTCCCGCATTTCCTGGCAGATTTCACTAGCCTCAGAGGCTCCCTGTGACCCTCCACTTAACTCTTCTCTCTCTAGAGACAAGGGTCACAGTCTACTGAGCCATTTTCATCATAGCCAGCGAGGGAGGTGAGGAGAAGCAACCCTCCCTTGCACAGTCTCTGTTATCTCCCAGTCTCAGTGATTAATCAGGGGGCAAAAGGGGAGAGCCCAGGCCCACCCTCTACTCCGGGCTCCAGCCCAAGGACCTTAATAGTATCAGCTATGGTAGCTGACCTTCTAGGAACAGGACACATACAATTCCCTGGGCTACTTCCCCACAGCAGCCTTCACTTCCTCAAGCTCCACTTCACCCTTACCTCAGGGCCTCCTTCCTTGTGCCTAATATGGTGCGTACAGCTCAGTCTCTCCAACAGCACAACTTCTCACAACTCCTGACATGCGCGCCCACCTGACTAACTGGGAGGTTTTTAACTAGTTTCAGCCAACCCCTGATTGGCTTCAGGTGTCCCAATCAACCTAGCATCCTCCCTGCCTTCTGGAAAGCTCTTAATTGGCCCCAGGTATCTTAATTGACCCGGGGCAGCTGCCATTTACTTATCCTGGTACCAGGGATTTGTTTAACCTGGGGCTATCTCCCACTACTTTTCTGTAGCCATCTGGCCTTGCCCTGCCACAATATATAAAAATATATTTCTGTTTTTACTACACAGATTACTAACACTCAATGTCCAAGATGCTCTGTAATATAAGGCTTATTACACTGATTTAAATAAATCAAATATAAAAGACTCTTCCAGAAGCAATTTTATCCTTTTGTAGGAATCTTATTTGTAATAGAAATCAAACTATGAAAATTTCTATGTCACTTATGCTCTGGCTCCAGTCTGCTAGCACTTCAGCTCATAACCAAGGAAGAAAACAGCCACTTTAGTTCATAAAAAATTCACATTCCATCTAATTTGCCATCTATGACCTGTCTCCTGTGTCCCCTTTTATAGCTGTAGGCAATAACGGCCCATTTCTTCCTTTTTTATCCAAATTGTTGTAACTTAGTTTAAGACGTAACAACTTGTGTGACTTCTGCCCACTTGTGTGGTAACAATGAAGAAGAAAAACAATCCCTTCATAACCACTGGGGACAATATATGTGTTTCATCTTGTCTCCAGCTCAGACACTGCATTTCTCTGCTGCACTGAGGGAAAAAACCACATTTAAGTATAACAATGACAAAAGATTACAGGTGAAGAAGTGTGGGAAAGTACTTAGCACTTATCTAAGCACTTTTCAAGCACAAAGTGCCTTACAGACATTACTGGAGTGATCTTCACAACAGACCTATGAGGTAAGTCATTACTGTTTTTCCCTCCCCACCCCCATTTCAATTCCAATTAATTTCTACCTCTGGCCCTAGCTCACTTCTGAAGTTCTCAGTGTTCCCAGCAATGGTGACAAGATCCATATTTCCAAGTTGTGGCTACAGGGCATGGTTGAATACACGGTTGCATAGTTGGGGTTGGTCCTGCTTTGAGCAGGGAGTTGGACTACATAACCCCCTGAGGTCTCTTCCAACCCTAATCTTCCATGAGTCTATGATTGAACCTATATATATATATATATATATAATATATATATATAGGTTCAATTCAGAGCACTTTGCTGTACCTCTCAGGTATTGTTTAAAATAGTTTTGTTTAAAATATTGTTTAAAATATTGTAGCAGTGGGAAACACACTAATGGTCAAAACAAAGTTTAGGCCATGTGGAGCCACAATGGAGTGGCAGATGGTGAGTGGCCCACTGAGACCAACTGGTATATCTCTTGGTGTCCTAGGGGAAAGGAAGTCACTGATTGCTCCTAGCATAGATTCCCCCCAGCTCTACTCTCCAGTTGCTATGCAGCAAACAGTAGAGCATTTACAATCATTAAAGGATGCTCTCAGGCAAGTCTATGTATTGTAATTGCCATGCATACATCAAGAACCAGCCAAATACTTAAGTATCATTCTTTAACATCATGCCTAATGGCGATCAAGCAAATATATCTAGCAATGCTTCTGTATCTGGCATCACACTCACCAGCAATGCTAAGCAAAAATTATATACGGCACTAAGCAATTGTGCTCTAAGTAGTGCATAGGTACCACAAGAAACACATCTGAGAATGTTCTAAACCAACCGGAATGTCCGGTTAATGTTTTAGTCGTTTCACAGGTACACAGCTAGTTGAAAAAAACATGAGCACCGTTTTATGAAGGGGACATTTTAAAACAAGTTTTGCAAAGTTTCCTTCCTTTTGCCAAAAATTAAACATAATTTGGTTGGACATTTCAAGGCAGCTTCTTACATGAGAGTAATAATGTAATAGAAACTTGTTAATATCAATGGGACTACTTGCAAAGTAAGGATAGCAGAATTGGGCCCGTAGAGATTCAATCCCGTTGGCATTCATTAAAGTATCAAGAGTTTCCATTATGCAGAATAAACAAGCCTTGCCCAGATTAAACCACTCAGTATGCCTCAAAAGAAGAACTGATCAACCTCAAATTACAAAGAACATTCAACAAGCAGTTTTGGTTACTGATCAGTCAACTCCATTCCAGGGAATCTTGCCAGAATGTAAAAACTTTCACTTCATCAGCTCCTGCAGAGACATACACAGCAGATGGAATTTCAGCTCTGACATGGTAAGCACAATGTTACTTATCTAAATTTTAGTACCTTTTGCTTAAACAAGTGATTATGCATAACAAAAGCATTACACCATTGACCTAAATCTTAGTTGATCTTCAGACTAAATCCAAAAGAGATTATAGCCAAGGAATGCACCTTAGAAAGAGACTGACCCATTTTCTGTTTAAGTCAATGAAAATATTCACCGGTGGTCAGTTTGGCCCAAGCGTGGAGAAAGGGCGCCGTAGAGCTACACAAGCACTGGCTTTGGAAAGAGATGAATATTCCAAATCCCAATAAATTCTGACCTCAAGACCACAAATATGAATAAAGGACCAATTCTGACCTCACACCAGCTTACACTTAAATAACTGCACTGAGATCAGTGGCCTTGTTCCTGATTTACCCTGTGGTATGACAGATCAGAATCATGTTCAAAAGACCCAAGTTGAGTTAACCATAAACTAACCCAAAATCAATCCTAAATCAGACTTATATTGGTCCAATTCATTACATGGGAACTGGTTACTGCAACAGTCATTTTATTTTCATAGATATTAACACCTATACAACATGCTCTAGACACCCTGACAGTGTGATCTTCACTGAGGAATATATAATCCACATTGTTCTTCTTAACTTCCTGGCCTAACTTTAAAACTGTCCACTAAGCAAAATTTACCCCATCCAGCTACACTTAACTTCCCCACAGACCACCCCAGAAACCCTAGCAGATATCTAGTTATTGCAATGCACCCTGAAGGTCAACAAATTAGGATTATTCTGGTCAGAAAAGGTAGAAGAGAGAAGGTCAGAGAGACAACTGGTCCTTCCGCAGCCTTGTCTCTGCCTACACTGGAGCTGGAAGTATGATTTTCATCTCAGACAGACACAAACCAGCATGCTAAGAATAGCAGCATAACCATGGCTGCATGGGCAGCAGGATAGGCTAGGTACCCTGAGTACATATGTTGGGGCTTCAGAACAGATTCTGTCTGGGATGGCTAACCTGTCCCGCTGCCCATTTTGCTGTGATGATACTGCTATTTTTAGCACACTGGCTCAATCAAAGCTAGCACCTGTGGGTCTATCCAAGCTGCAATGACACCTCCAGCTCCAGTGTAGAGGTACCCTGGGAGTGCATGTATGTTAGGGGGCAGGGAGATCCCAGCTCAAGTGTCTCCATTGACTACAATTGCAGGAGTATATGGCAAAAGCAGAAAGGCAGCCATCTATATATGTATGCAGGACAAAAACAACCACTTGAATGCCTTCTGGAGACCAATGGGAGACCACTGCAGGGACCTGGAGTACAGGTGCCATTGCATCCAGCAAGACAATTGCTATTGCATTCTGCACCAACTTCAGTGGTTGAAAATAAATGTGGGCTGGAGTTTAATGCAGAGCACATTGCAATATCTAATCTGAGGGTACAAAGGTATGGATGGATAAGACAATTAAAGCCCGCATCCACAGATGGCTCATCAGCCCAGGAAAATGAGGTAACAGCCTTAACCAAGAATTCCAAAAAGCTACAAAATACATTTTACATATTCTTTTTAATTGATAAATACATACAGATGTACGGACAAATTATGATTTGATTTGAATGTCCCAATTCACGCTCTCAAATTGTGCAACACAGTGCTGTGAAAGGATCAAATCTTGGTAAGCTAATAGCGCCTCAAGAGGCTGCCTTGTTACCATGGTAATTTACCATGCCACTTTACGGGAGCCTTGCTGTGGTTATCACTGCTTGGTGAGGCCACAACAGTATTGTAGCAGTTAAGCCCAGGCTACAGGAGGTTTTCAGGTGGCAGAGATGGGGCCTGCACCTGCGCCTCTCCAGTCCCCTCACACACAGGGCAGGCTGAGTGTGTGCAAACGAGCAGCTGCCACCAAGCCTCAGGCCCACCTGGTGCTCCACCTCCCACACTGGCCCAGATAGTGGCAGCAGCTCCAGCTCCCAGGTCCATCTGCTGCTTCCTTGCTATAAATAAGGAATATTTTAAGAGCTCTTAAATTATACATGCGACAAGGGGAGAAATAACTAGTGTGTGATTTGTGCCTCACTTGTCAAAAGAGTCACGAGCCACCACTGCCTTTACCCAAAAGGAACTGTCCCAAAGTCTTATTCAGAGCCTTTCTGGTCACTGTTTTACTATGATCTTCTAAAGGCTGCTGTGCCAAAACCATACCCCGGGTGCCCAATAGTAGATACGTTTCTTCAGAGAGGCTGTTATTACCTTACGTTGGAGACTGTGGTCAGCTGAGTTCCTTGATGTATCCTTGGGGAAAGCGTCCAAAATTAAAATGGTGTCTTCTAACGGAAAGCCAGCATGGTTTGATGTTCTATGAGCCAGTTGAGCTTCCCAATAAAGGTTATGTGCTGAAAGTAATTAACTGTAAAGAAAAGAAACTGGTGAGATGATTAGCTTCATGGACTACAGTTGACTTCTCTCTGTTCAGTAGCAATATTCTGCATTGGACAGATGGCTAAGAGAAACATGGAAAGTTCTCTCCATAGAAAAAGAGCTTCCCTATAAACATCTCCTACAACAAGGACTGGTTTTACAACATTCATGGCTGGACAACCCATACCACTAGAAAAGAATGGTATTGTGGTTAAGACATTGGATTGGATTACATTCCCAGCTCTGCCACAATCTCTCTGATTTTGGGCAAGTCACAGTCTCTGTGCCTCAATTCCCATCCCTACAATGGGAATATTACTTGCACAGGGAAATTCATTAATGTTTTGAGGGGCTAAGATAGCAAACAAACAAATTTCTCTACCAAAAAGGCATTTTGTTGATATGTTTATGACATTTGTATAACTAACGTGTTTGGTAACTTGCTTTGATTATTATATTATCTCTTTTGGTTTCAGATGACCTGTGCGACCTCTAGCCTCAACCTGGCTTTATATATATTGTTTGTGACTTGACATGATTTAGCTAATTTTTAGCCATTTGTCTTTAAGTTACAGATCAGTACAGTACTCTATCAGCTCTACAGTTCATAACACGTTCAAGGTGGTATAGATGAATATTCAGATAATTACGCAGGTCTGTGATCTCAGTAAAAAAGTGAAAATCAATAAAGTTAAAATCTACTAAGCAGCCATGTTTTGCTTGTCTCTTAGGTTGTCACACTGGCCCATTTTGCTGATCCGCTCTTTAAGGCAGATTTCACAGAACACGAAAAACGCAATTCCATGAAGGGAAATGCATTTTTACAATTAGGAAATTATGAAGGCTTGTACAGTGCTTCCAAACTGGATTTTGAAAAGGAAGAGATTGGTCCCTAGTGTCTCTTACTTTCTATCTTGCTGTTTGCTTCACAGGTATTTTAAATCCATTTTAACAATGTACAGTCCTAACTGCAAGACTATAAACAGGAATAAGGACTCGGAGCTTAGTGGATGAGTGTGTTCTATAATTTGCATGTTAGCCCAGAATGTCTTGTGGTCAAGTTTTGGTGTGAAATATCAACAGGTGATAAGAACAGAATGCTACAAGGTGGTTTGGGGGGTTGTTTGTTTTTCAAAAAATAGGGAACAAAAAAATGAAGGAAAATAAAATCTACTAGAAAATAATCAGTGTAACTTTCTGTGTGGCATATTAAACATTTAGGGCAACATTTGCCGATGTGACCAATGATTCTCTATACCTCAGTCAGACACCTTTTAAGGTATCACTACTTTTCAGAAGATGCGGAGTCTCCCTTTGAAATTCAAGCGCCTTTAAGGTGTCTCAAGTTGAGGCCCAAAATCACTAGTCACTTCTGAAAATCTTGGCTTCCATGGCTTCACTAGTGTGAGATCATGACGTTAGGTTTGCTCCAACTGCAATGGAATTACTCTTGATTTATACTGATTTGAGAGAGATCAGAATCCAATTGCCAAAACAATCAAATGCTCAGCAGAAACAAGAAGCCCTTCCTATTTAAGTTGCACAGTAACAGAGAGAACTCCCAACGGGCTTAGCAGTGTATGCTTTTTATCAAAGAACATAACTAAATCAGACAACAGACGTTACACACTCGCCCTGACTCATGTCACGTACGCTACATTAATGCCACTGATGTAAGTGAGATTCAGGCTGATACATATGGTGCAAACATCAGAAATTAGCCTTAAATTAATACTTTTAAAGCAGAATTTACAATAAGGACCTTACTGCAGCAGCCAGTGTCTGGTAAGTAGCTAACATAACCTCTTCTCTATAACCTCATTCTGATATATTATATTAATCTAAACCCTTTTATCAGTGACACATGATACAGAACATTGTCTTCCATATCGAATTAGTGTATGTATTTTATTGAGGGTTTTTAGCACAATGAGCTCAAAATGAAGCATTATAGCATAAAACACAAAAAGCAAACATTATTTTTTAGAAACAAGAAAAAGTGTTTTCTAATGGGCTTCCAGAGATGAAAATGCATTTAATAAAAAGGAAACAGCTACACAGCAGTACATGTATCTGCTTTAGGTAAGAGAAATATTACTCTGATGCAGCATTATTAATATCAGATTCCTCATCAACTGCAACATATCTCCTGAACTAAACGTTTGATGCGGATTATTACCTATATTACTTCTTTTTTCTTCAGTTATCTTCTCTGTTCTTTCAAGAGGAACAGGGAAAGCATGCCCTCTGTCATCATCCCAACACGACACCACTGGAGGAATTTAACAGTTAAAAGCCATGTTTGTCTAATCCATGTTAGTGGATTCCCTTTCCCTATGAAAATAGTCCAGATCTCTTTCACTGACACACTAACGGACTATGAAAGAGACAGTGTTTCTTCCCCCAACAACTTTGCAGAAGCAGCCATCATTACTTATTTGTATTACTGCAGCACCCAGGAGCCCTAGTCACAGACTAGGACCCAACTGTGTTACACTGAAGTCAGTGATGGGAAGGGTCTATCCAAAGCCAATTGAAATAAATGGAGAAAGTCCTATATGAATATTCCTTTGCATTCAATCCTCTGTTTAGAGAAAAGGGGATGACAGCATGTTACCTCAATCTGCACTGATCAGCATTAGTAGTAGGAACATGCAGACCTGCTTTGTTCTTTTATACAAATTGCTTCTCAGCATTTGGTTTCTCTGAATCAACCGAACAAAAACAGAAGACCCCTGTGCCTTGTCTTACATGCCATAATCACACCTGGTACACTCATCATGGAGTGCCAGACATACAAGACTGGCATTCCAGCACCATGGGCTGTGGTAGCTTCGCTCACCTCATGAGGTCACCAGCAGAAACAGAACCAAAAAAAAAAAAGAGGGCTGTTCCCCAGCCAATAGCAACTCTGTCTGAAATCACAGCTGGATATAACCTGTATAAGTCTCTTGACAAGAGCACAAGAGTGGGAGAGGTGACTTACCTGTCTTTCCATGTCTGTCCAAAGTGTTTCCACTGCTCATAGTCCTGATCAGAATTCATTCTAACTTTCAGACCTGGGAATGGTCAGAGTTTTGGTTATTTCAGTCTTTAGTGTCTTCTGTTTTCTGTTGTCATTTCTGATGTCTAATTAGTGGCTCCCTTCCAGATACACACTCTCTGTCACAGATGCTAAACAGCTTTAGACTATTCCAAAGTGGGAAATTAGGAAAGGAGACAATGGCTCATGCTGTCGGCACTGCCCTCACGAACAGCACCCACTCAACACATTAGCGAGAAAGAGACACAGTATGTTAAAAAGAGAATACCAGAGAACTGTTGAACAATGAACACTAATATATATTATGTATCTTGAGTCCTTTGCATCATGCCTGATTAGCTGCATTTAATACATGGAGAGGCAAAATCTTAACTAGCAGAAATTAGCAGTGCAGAGAAGAAGCAAAGACCAGCAGCTGAAGCAAAGCACTAGGTGTCAGGAACCATTGTTCTAATCTGGACTCTGCCACCACGAGTCAAGTGCCTTCCTGTGCCTCTTTTCCCATGCGTAAACTAGCAGTAGTAATCCTTCCCTCTCCTTCACAGGGCGGTTGTGAAAAGTTAGTGACTGCAAAGTGTTTTGGCATCTCAGATGGAAGGCGAAACTGGAAGTGCAAAGTACTAACCCTTGCTGTGCCTTGAATCTATAGTGCAAGTCCTGGAAACCGGCAATTATTGGCAGTCATCACAGAAGCGCTGTGCCCTGTTGCTGCATTGCTGTAACAGAAAATTAATGGCTACAGGGGTGGATTCTCCTTTCAGGGTGTGATCCTCAGCGCCCATGGGAAGTAGCACAGAAAGTGTTCAGCAACAGCCTGCATTCAAATCGGTCCTGACTCACACTCCGATTCTGCCTATCGGCTCCTCTCTCATTACAGTGCCTGACACATCCAAGAAGCCCAAGCTATTGCAGCCATTTCTAGTCCCGTATTTTTAACGCCTCTTGCCTCAATAATCTATACTGGCATGTTGCGTAAGCACTCACTGCCAGCTCACCTGGAACTCTAGCACTCCATCGTAGTTCTGATAGCCAACAACTGAAAGTGGAGAGCAGCTACGTTTTATTTTAACCATTTTCTCTCCAGTGTGTGCCAAACTAATTTAATATCTCACACACACACACAAACCTTGCTAGGTAAAGACAACATTATGGTTGCAACATCAAGTGCTCAAAAGTTTGGAAGTGACAAAACAGTCAGTCAATCTCCACAGAGCTACAAAAAAAAAACCAACCAAAAACCAAAACCACACACATGGGTAGTCAGTGTATTTTTCTCTAACCTCATTCTCAAATGGCAAAAACCCATTCTGACGGAAACTTTCCAAGAAAATGTAACTTGAGGCAGACACCTGGCATGGAATTTCACCCTGCATGGGAGAAGTTTGGCAAAGTCATAAGCAACTGAAAATACAATCTTATAATAAGAAGTGTCAGGCAACTTGAATAGGCAGCACTGCCTGACCACCTGTAATGTGACAACTGGGAAGGAGGAAGGAAGAGAAACATTCAAGAGGCATAAAATCCACCAAATGAGGAGGTCAGGTAGTATGGATCAATACGGTATTTCAGTCAATATCTGCACAAATCCACTGTTGAAAGCAACAAACAATGAATATACTTCCTTTTAAAAAATCCTACAAGGAAAAGACACTCATGAAAAATATATGAGGAAGCTTCCAGTAATTATAAATTAGCAGAGATGTTTCTTTCATTGGCCATTAATTTATATTAATTATTAATCCAGTGCTGCTGTCAAAGCCTTTGTGCCCAAAAACACTTCAGTATGTTCTTTAAAGGGGCAGTTTACAGTTTTTACTTTACGAAAGTACATGGATTGACATACATTGAAAGGTAAGTGGTCTAAAGTAAAATATGCACTTGAGCACTCTGATCCACTCAATTAAAGGCTTTGTTTTTGAAAAGATCATTAAGGAGTTTGGCTGGGGGGGGTTGTGAGTGAGGGACTTTGGTGGACATTGAAGTAAGGAGTGATAGCACAGCTGCAGGCTCTATCTCAGTACAAGCTTAAAATCAGCCACTGTGATCATGGATATTCTATATAGATGATGGAGCAGTCGTGGTTAAAACAGTTCGACCATTTTGAAAGGTGCTACCATCTTCAAGAGATTCCCTATTCTTCAAATGGGGAATGCAGGCAGCAGTGGCGATCTTTCGGAAAAATGGAAGGAACTTTTTAATGTGCAGTCACTGTAGTAGATTAGGCCAGACAGAAGCTTTCCCAACACCCCTCACACATAACCAGAAACACCTCCAATCCACCAGCTCTTGGCCTACCCTGATCAGATTACCTGCTGCAGTAACACCTTGCGGTAAATTCTGCAGAGGTCTTCTGAGAAGGACAAATGTCTGCTAGTGTTGGGTGCAAAGGCAAACTCATTTTGTAACGTCATGCTTTATACTCTTTCCACTGAGGATGTGGGGTCAAATCTTGATTCGTTCCCTTTCACCAAGATGCTATACTCACAAGCTGGGAGAAGTTGCAACACCAAGACTTCAGGACCAAAGATATTTTCCTCTCAGCGCACCAAGCAGGCCCACACATTGACTAGTGATGGCAAACACTGCAGACATGGGTGGGCTCGGTTTCATTACAGAGAGTTTTCTACTGGATAGGACACTGGAGCCCCTGATTTAAGAGAGCTGGGTTCTGTTCCCAGATCCACCACTAGTCTGCTGTAGTATCTTGAGCAAGCTGCCATCTCTCTGTGCCTCTCTCCCACCCTTGGTCTTGGTCTTCAGGAAAGAAAGTCTCAACATGTGAGTGCACAAGAGCGCAATAGGGCCTCTAAAGGCCCCTCTTCCCTTAAAGAAAAACAAGAATTTTTCCATCCAAAATCCAAGACGGTGTTCCCTATAAGCTATGTGGTTGGGCGGCCGCCCAGGAGAGAGTCAAGTTGATTAGCCCAGTTGATTAGCAGAGCCACACACATCCGGCAGGCAGCGTGTGTTCAGGTGCCTCTCCCCCCGCCGCTTTGCAGCCATGTTGCGCCGCCCTGCAGCTGCTCCTGGGACCCTCCTGCTGGCTATGCAGAGTGGGGAGGGGGCCTGATGTCATGGTGTCCACCTCCCCCCGCCCCTGTACCCCATCTCTGCAGAGCAGGGGAGAGAGGACAGCCTGGCTCAGGAGGACTGGGAGCTGCTGCAGCCTGAGGTCTGAATGGTGAGTGAGTGAGTGCCTTTCTTAAAGAGACAGCCCATGGTTTCTGAGACTTCCCCAGCAGCCACCTCACACAGTCTGTCTGTCTGTCTCTCTCTCTCCCTCTCCTCTGCCCATGTACCCCATTTCTGCAGGGGCAGGAGGGGTGAAAGGGCTCAGGACAGCTTTCAGTGAGTGCCTTAAAGAGACAGCGCACGGCATCTCTCAGAAACTTCCCCAGCAGCCAGCGCGCGCACACAGTCTGTGTGTCTCACACAGATACACACACACACACAGTCTGTTTGTCACACACACACACACACACAGTCTCTTTCACACTCACCTCCCAACACATTTGTATTATTATTGTTGTTACTTCTTGGTACTTCCTACAATGCCCATGTATTCTCTGTAATTTTATTCATTCAAAGTGTGTTATCTTAGTATTTTGACTGTCTATGCATTTCATAATTTTTATTTCTCTTACACTTAAATTTAATTCTTTGCCTAACTTATCCTGGCTGGAGTAATTATTCCAATGGTAGCTTTTTAAAAATAAATATCATATCTAGGTTTTTTGTTTCTACTGGCAGCCACAAAATGTAATCTGCACATGGATGGAAAAAATTAGAGGGAATATTGACTCTCTCTGCCAACTTCCCAAAGGAAACAGAAATGCAAACCTCCAGGATGCTCCCCATTCTCCACCCCCTGAAGTTTCTCTGGAGTTTGTCCTCCACACCAGCTGTACATCCATCATTTTCGCTCCAGCAGGAGCTCATATACAGAGTGAGAGGGTGATAGAAGTGGTCTTTCCCCTCTCCTGAGCAGTCTCCTCCCCTGCCAGAGTGCCTCTGCAGTAATGAAGGTAGCTGTGGCCCTTCCCAGGGAAAAGGAAGGAAACTGTTTCCTGGCCAGGCCAAGCTGTACACACTATCTCACCCTACCATTTTTACACTGCTATAAAAATGGCAAGAGATTGAAATTTGGCCCATTATGTTTTACACTTTTTTTAAGAAGATTCTATAGAAAATGTGCATTACCTAATTGCTTGGGACCCCACCGTAGCCTCTTTTACAGACTCCATACAGTACACACATCTCCACGGTGACATTTTCCAAGGAAAAGACTGGCAAGGAGAATTTTCACTGAGACAAAGTGCTTAGTCAGTCTTGTCAAGAGCAATGAGCATAGGGTGACCAGAGGCCCCGATAAAATCAGGACTGTCCTGATTTTGAGGAGTTTGTCCCGTGTCCTGACTAGAGTACAGTCGGGACGCCATTTGTCCTGATATTTTGTTTCCTGGTCTTCGGCGGCAATTTGGCAGAGAGTCCTTCAGTTGAGGACGGTCTTCAGTGGTATTTCAGCGGCGGGTGCTTCTGTCTTTGGTGGCAAGGTTTATTACCCCCCGCCAAAATACCGCTGAAGACTGTCCACGACTGAAGGGCTCTCCGCCGAATTGCCACCGAACTCCTGGACAGGTGAGTGTAAAAAAAAAAAGTCCCCCCTGTGGCGGTCCCGATATTTTCCCCTTAACATCTGGTCACCCTAAATGAGCGGGGGTGCACCTGCTGTGCTCACATTTTGGATGAGAGGCCAGGCTTCCAACTCCTTCCATTTTCAAAACATTTTTCCCATTGGGGGAGCAAAACCCATTTTTCATAAATAAAATTCTCCAAATTGAAGCCTGCAACTAGCACTAATTCTTGTGTATTTCAGGACTCTCTTGCCTAGGGTGACCAGACAGCAAGTGTGAAAAATCGGGGCAGGGGTGGGGGGTAATAGGACCCTATATAAGAAAAAGAACCAAAAATCGGGACTGTCCCTGTAAAATCGGGACATCTGGTCACCCTACTCTTGCCAGAGTAATAGAGATGTGACACACATGAGAACAGGACAAAGAATGATCCGTAATTCCTAGCCGCCGCCACCAGAGATGGGCCTGGACTACAGAAAGTTTCACCTGTATCATATGACAAGAGGCAGCCTGCAGACTCCACAGATTACTGTGATACCACCACCATTCATCCCTCTTTACCTACCCTACTGCACCTCTCTCTTCTCCCCAATTTCCCTTTCTACTCTTGCAGCAGCATACTTGTGCTGCTGCTTCTGTGCCAACAAAGCAATCAGCCTATCACGGCACTCCGTTTAGCACTCTGCAATCCTACAACTTCCGCCTTCAGCAAGGCTGATGGATTCCAACTGAGGGTACGTCTACACAGCAACGAAACACCTGTGGCTGGCCCACATCAGCTGACTCAGGCTCCCTGGGCTTGGAATTTAAGGCTGTAAAATTTCAGTCTAGATGTTCGGGCTTGGGCTAGAGCCAGAGATCTGGGACCTGGCGATGGGGAAAGGTCCCAGAGTCAAGGCTCAAACATCTACCCAGCAATTTTTAGCCCCACAGCCAGGCAGTGGCTCTTTTTATTCCAGTGTAGATGTACCTGTGATGCTTGTAGGCAGGCATGACCTGGATGCAAGACAAGTGACATTTAGCAATTTTTCTTCTCTCCTTTGCCCCTCTTCACCTCCAGCATGGGAACATCAGCCTTGTGCTGCTTTGATAGAGCTTTGTCGCATGGCTCAGCAGAGTAAATGGAAAATTACTTGATGAAATAGTGCATTTCATTTGGCACTGCGCATGCTCATGTGGTTTGGCCTGCCAGTGCTACGGAGCAGCAGCAAAGGCCCTAAAGCTTCCCTAAAGGATGGTCTCACAGAGCAGCGTACTGAGGGGGGAATCCACAATCCAATGTTGAATTTAAATCTTTAAATGTACAGTAGAACCTTGTTAATTTGCACTAAATGACTGGGAGGCCTAAGACAGATTATCATATCTTGTGTATTAGAGTGTAAGTAAAGACACATATGGCAAAAAAAACCTTGTCGTTCTTTGTAGAGGCAAAGCCCACACCATGACTGCTTGGCTAGTCTGCCAGTGTAACAACTAGGAATGACTCAACTTTTGTGAAGAACATTTTAGAAGGAAACAAAAATGTTCAGATATTTTCTTTTTTGTTCTTTGCCTCTTGTTATCAATAAAACAAAACACTTTCATTTCAAATTGAAAAAGTTAATTGCCGTTTCCAAAACTCAAAAAAAAAAAAAAAGTCACAGCTTTCAATCTTCGGAGGTTTTCCCATTGGAAAAAAAGGCTGAGGAGGAAAAAAAAAAACTGAAAAATTCTGTGGTGAAAACAAAACTTTTCTGTTTTCTAAAAGAAAAATTTTTGTTTGGTCAACAAATCCAAACAAAATTCAGTCAAATATTTCTAATGAAACATTTTTTCTTTTGATTTCTTCTGTTGATGACATTGGTCTAGTAGGAACCAAAGACTGTAAGGCTGGTTTTTGTTTGTTTTTTTAAATGATACATGACATAAAAGTAGCAAACCTTGAGATCAAACAGAGGTCAAACTATGCCTTGAAGGTGCTCCAGGAGACATCCACATGGCAGGAGCACAGTGGAACACATGGGAAGCATGGTGGCTGCTCAATCCTATGCAGCATGCACTGCATTCCCTCCCACCCCACGCAGTTCCACTGGCAGGGCCAGGCCAGGGAAGCTGTGTGCACTGGTCAGCTGCTAAGTTGCAGTCAGGAGACAAGTAGCAGGACTGGAAGCGAGCCAGGTCAGGATGCCAGGAAGTCAAAGTCAGGCACCAAGTTGCAGGCGGCAGGCAAATAGCACAGTTGGGGTCAAGCTAGGTCAGGATACTGTAGGCCTTGCTGGAGCCCTAGGCATAACTAACAGTGTCAACCAAAGGCTGGGAACCGGAGTAGGCCCGGCTTCAGCAAAATGGTAACACACCAGGGACTGGACAACCAAGTAAGCACATTCCTGATCAGAGAGGATGGTACAAGAATACCCAGAGTTCTCACGTAACTACGTAAACACATCCCCAAGAGATTGTGCAGGAACACACCGACCTCTTGTAAGATAGGGATGGGATAACAGGATAATGGATGAGGACATTTTGTTTGAACTAGCAGGCGCAAGCGTAAGGGTGGTAACTAACAACATCTGGAGTGTAAGACATAACTTATTTGTACCAATAAATAGAAGGAAAAGTCATAGGAGGGACATCTTAGTATAACCCTTCAGCAACAAGAGCCAGGTTCAGTATCTAGGGGTTCCTTTTCAACAATACAACATAAAACTGGCTCGAGCGACCACCTAGTGACCTGGGACAATTACACACCACCCCCTGGGCACCTCTAAGAGGCCATACTTCCCTTTCGCAAGCACAGAGTCTGAGTGTCGCAAAAACTTTTAATAAAAGGAGGGAAGTAACTCATCATTAATTTGGGAAACCACCACAACTAGGGTTCATAAACAAACCATGAGCAAAAGACCCACCCCCAAGTAGGTTGGGCAGAGTCCTTTTCCCTTCAGGTTCTTAAGTCCAGCAACCCAAAAGTCCTTTCAACGTGCCCAACCTTTCTCTGCACCTCATTTACAGTTGCTGTCCTTGGTCAGTGCAGCCTCAGAGTTCAGAGGTTCATCTGCAGAGTTCACCTCCTGCCCTCGTGGAAGCGGGGAAGGAAAGGAGGCACCTTACATGCCCATCTGGCCGCGCCTCTCAGCCAACTGCCCAGCTGGCTGGCTACTCACCAAGATGTCTTCTGGGCCCCCCACACTTAACACAGTTCTCAGTGATTTCAGCTCAGTTCAGTTAGCTGTTGGTGGAGAGCCTCTACTGCTGCTCACACAGCCTCACTGCTAGTCAGACATACTCCACAAACTAGGTCTATTACTTTTAGTAGTTGAGAATCAAGTTTGTTTACACACTAATTAAAACCATTAGGAATTAACATTTTAATTAAGTTCCAGCTGTGTTAAACTTAAACAAGCAAAGAAAGTGTGATGAAAACAAACCCTCAAACAATCTTCATGTTAATTTTCACAGTCTTCTTTGTTCAAAGTATTTTTTGTAATTAGTAAATCTAAAAAATTACTCAAGCAATTCTTTATATTTAAAGATTTCAGAGAGATAGAGTAGAGTTTGTTTTTTAAGCAGAATTTTTTAGAAAACTTTTTTTTAAAAAAGATTTTAAAAAAAGCTAACACCTTTTGAGAGTGAGAGTGAAAGAAGAAGAAGGTGAAGGAATGTGATATTCACCATCCTATCAAAGTGTCCAGACTTCTCTCTGTGTGCAGAGAAAAGACAAGCAAGAGTATCAGCAAGAGAATGAAATCTACCTTCATCATACTTCATCTTTTCAAAGCACAGCAATGAAAATAAAAATAAGCCTCAATTAAAATTAGCAAGTAAAATTATTTTGCAAATACACTTCTATTAATAAGGAAGGCTACCTCTCAGCACAAAACCTGACTCTCATAGCCCTGGTGTGGTGGTGACAGGGTGTGTGTCATGATCACAGCTTCTTTTCTCCAGGAGAGGGGCCAGGAGACTGCACAGCTGCGCCTGCTGCAGCAACTGCACCATTGGCCCCACTAGCAGCAGCCCAGCCCCCTCCCCTCCATGCCTGCCTCATCAATTGCATGGATGGGACTGCTGCCCCTGCCCTGGCCCCATGCCCCAAAGGGAACTTCTGTGCCATGGCCACCTTTTGGAAACAACTCTGCAATGGCAAAATCCCAAAGGACTACTATCTACAAAATCAATGAAGACAAAAATTCAGTTGCAGAGTGCTTGACAGAAGCCCATTCAATTGCCTCCAAATGATGATGCAGGCATGTGAGTTGAGTTGATGTGGTCAGCCAATTTCCCCCCTATAGCTGATGCAGTGGTCTTGCAGCCTGAGCTTCCTGTTGGAATCAGTGATGCCCACTCAGGGTATTTTCTTAGTGTAACTTCATTTACACACCAATCCCTTCTTATAGTGATCTCAGAATCTCCACCTGAACTGTGTGCCTGAAGGAGCCTTACACCCTCAGGGAACTCAGCTGCCAACCAGCCTCAGAACACCATGCCTATCTCCTCCCTCCCATTCTCCTCATTCATCAGCCTCCAGCTGTTTCAAATACTAGACTATGAACTACTCAGACAGGACCTGCAACTGTTTGTACAGCAGACTGCTGTGTTTGTAAGGCCTCAGACAAAAAGAAATAAGTTATCTTTGAGAGGGCTATTACAATAGATGCAATAGTGATGAGTTAATGATGATGAATAAGGGTGAGCACAGGGGCTTGAGAGCTGAGGGCAGAGGCAAGCAGCAGAGCCAGCAGCTTGAGGGGCAGGGGGCAGGCAGGGGCAGCAGGGGGTGGCCAGGGCCAGCCTGGGAGCTGGTGGCCAACTGGGTGGCTGCTCTGCCTGGTTAGCTGGCCCCCTCAGACCCCAGCCAGGAGCAGGGCAGGGACCAGCCCTAGTCCCAGCATTGCTGGAAAGGAATGGAGGGAAGGGGAGAGCGGGCTGGTGATGCATGTGCTGGCAGTGCTGTGGATGGCAGGAGACCACCTTTTAACAAACAAAAACAGCCCACTCCAGGGGGGCCCGACCCCCCCCCACCCCACCCCCAACCCCCCCCCCCCCCCCCCCCAACCCCCCCCCCCCCCCCCCCCACCACCACACCCCCCCCCACACCCCCCCCCCCCCCCCCCCCCCCACCAACACCCCAACCCCCCCCACCGCCCACCCCCCCCCCCCCCCCCCCCCCCCCCCTGCCCCCTGCCCCCCCCCCGCTCCCCCCCCCGCCCCAACCCCCCTAAACCCCCCCTGCTGCCAACTGCTGCCTGTCCTGTCCCTGCCCCCCTGACCTCCCCTCCCCCAACCTTGACTGTCCCTCCCCTGCCCCCCCCCTCCCCCCCCCCCCCCCCCCCCTCCCCCCCACCCCCCCCCCCCCCCACCCCCACCACCCAGAACCAGACACGCTGGCTCGCGCTGCGCCTGCTGCCTGCTGCATGCATGCTCCCACACCCAGCCCCCAGCCACACACCCACACACACCACACATTCCCACACCTCAAAATTCCTCAAACTTCCAAAAACCTGCAAGCTCTCTCAGTGCACTCAGCTCTTACCAAATTTCTCCCAAATCAAATACAAAACTACTGTAACTTGCTGTAAAAAAAAGAAAAAAAAAAATGGAAATGAGGATTAGAATAGGCATTAATTTTTTTTTTTTTTTTTTTTTTTTTTTTTTTTTTTGTTTTTTGTTTTGTTTAAAATTTGTTTATTGATAAGAAATTGGCAAAAAAATAAGAAAGAAAAAAGAAAAATAAAAGAAACAAAAAATTAATCCTCAACTTTTCCTCATTTATGGAGGATAGTCTTATAATATGCATCCAGATCACCACAAGAACACTGTTCTTGAAAACTGTTCACTGTAACCAACCTCCTGTACCCCCTGCCTGTGTAATCCTCACATCTGCTCCTGCATCTGGAATTCCCCTCCTCCGGAGCTTTAGTTGGAGTGCCCAAGGGAGGTGGAGGGGAGGTGGGAGAGGAGGGGGGTGGGAGTGGGGGGGGTGGGGTGGGGGGGGTGGGGGGGGGGGGGGGGGGGGGGGGGGGGGGGGGGGGGGGGGGTGGGGGGGAGGGGGGGCAGGAGGAGGGGTGGGGAATGGGCAGCAGCCAGCAGGGGGCAGCAGGGGAGCCAGGGCAGGGGGGGGGGGGGGGGTTTTTTTTTTTTTTGCTTGAAGGCAAAAAAACCTTACCCCGGCCTGGTTTGGCAGAGACTGAGCACGAGCAGAGCAGATTCACTGTCTCTACTACTACTATATGACTTAATATATTTTGCACTTGTTAGTCTTTGTTGTTGGTTCAAATTATCTTCAAACTCCCAATGTAGTTGCAACTCACTGAAGTCTTCTGCCTAGGCTATATTTGAATGAGCTTCAGCTCTTCCCGGCAAGGACATCGCATGATGACAATACAATCAAGACCTTTAATGTTGGTGATCGTTGTGACAGACTGTATCCCTGTATTCACCTCGCACACTATTGTAATGATCTTTGTACAAAATATTCCCTGTGAGGTATCATTTGATAACTCCATTTGCTGGTCAATATTGTCCTGATAAAATACATGATATGTGAAGTTATAAGATTCCCCTGAATGGTGTTAACACATGCTCAAGACCCCACAGCTCTACCCAGACATAAGGTCCATCTCAAACAAAGGAACATGTGCTCTGCTTAATTTGCATTTAAGCAGTAAACAGAGCCATCAAGCAAAAAGGGAGTTCCAACAGGTAGGAAAACCAGCAGGAAATATCCTCCCCTGTAGACTTTTCATCTCAGCTGGAGATGCTTCTCAAAGGAGGGAGAGGACTATAAAAAGAATGGGGAAACACCCCAGAGCACCTTCTCCTTGCTCTTGCTTGATCTCTCAATTCACTGCACCAGAAGGAACAAAGGAAGCAGCTCTTTGTTTTGGCCTGTGACAGATCAAACTGACACTGGAATTTTTGAAAAGTACCTCGTGGAAATTCAAAGCCCATGTTTTTCCTCTCTCTTCATGAGGACCGTGACAAAAGGGGGGCTCTGGGTTTCACCAGAGTTACTCAACTGAGCTAGTCTGATTTCAGGTCAGGAAAAAACCTAGGAAGCTGGCCTGAGGAGATTTGTCATTTCAGAGAAGGGGGGTACAGTCTCAAGTCCTTTTGTAAGGCAGGCTTCTCTCTTTCACTGTCTGGGAGAAGGAAAGAGTTGTGGAGTGGAAACCTGTGGGGATCTTCAGATAGACAGTGGCTTTCCTCCCTGAAAATGTCAGACTGTATATCAGAGAAGAATAAAGACTTCGATTACATCAAAGAAGCATCTTGTCCTTTAATGATCTCCTCCATCCTTCTCTCCCCATTACTATCGCTACCTTCTTTTGAACAGAGTTTTTAGCCAAGCTGAAGAAGACCATATTCATCATTCTATCCCCCCCTCAGCTCTCCAGTTATATGGTCCAGAAGTTACAAGTCAACTGAAACACAGTGTATTGCAGGGGGTAATTGGCATTTGACCACTCCCTAACTTACATGACTGCCTTTCCATTAACCCAGGAAACTAAGTAATGGAAATATAGTTCTGATTTCTCATTTAATTTTTCAGAGTTACTGGAAAGCTAACTTTGCCCTCCACTATTAAGAGCATGTTACATAATAATTCTTTCCATCTACCAGTCTGGAATCTGTACCAAGTGAAATATTTAAAAATAGTAAGAGACTACAGTGAATGGTTACTTTGGGGGAAAAGGTGTCTTAAATGTCAGAAAACACAGAGCTATTAAAAACAGCTCCTGGCAGACAACTCTATAAACCCCAGTTTTTTTAATGTGATGGTTGTATTGATTTTTTTAAATGGTGATCCCATTACTACACATTAAGAGTGTGTATAAGCACCTTTATGAAAGTGCTTGTACCATAACAAGGCAAAGAGGGAACAGAAGGGCAGTAATTTTCCATCACATGGACAGTGGCTATAAAGGGTGATTAAGAGAATTGAATACTTCACATATTAAGGCCCAGGATACCACTGCAGATTCTAAGATGGGTGAATTTAGTTTCCCTCTCTTCTACCTGCCATTCTGCATTGCCATAGCCTCTCCTTTCCTTCCCATCGCAACTCAGATCCATCCCACCTCCTCCCTTCCCCCAAAACTGAAGACCTCACTTTGCCTCCCAGTGAGCAGGCAGCTTCACACTCCCCACCCCCTGACCTACCAGAGGGAGGCACTCTAGCTTCCATGCTAGAGACTCCTGGCCCTCAGCTCATTCTTGCACTCCTCTGGCTCCCAACACGAGAGAGCAGGCAGGAACCAGCAGTGGAAGGAGGGAACTCAGCAGAAGAGGACCATCCTTGGCAGAGGAGGAGTGGGATCTACCACATCTCTCTGCAGGAATCATGACTTGGCTTTCCAGAGCCAGAAACGCTTGTTCCGCTCATCACAACACTTCTGAACAAGCCCTGTAATCAACACTGTGGGATTGGCCAAAGTCCAAAGTGTGAGATCCCTCTTGTTCCCTTACGCTCAACTCAGTTACATCAGTTCATGCTGCTCCAATTTTCACTCTCCTACAGATTTTTTCAGCCAGCCCAGCGGTCTGCCTGTGCATGTGGGAGGCATGGTAGTGCTGACAGGACACCCACATCCTTGATTGACTAGCTCCTTTTCAGGATTGCTAATAGCAAGGGGCCCCCCCGTTTATCACTGCCAGCCCTACCAGTCATCTGATACTCTCCTGAAGCACCTGGAGGACCAGACACAAGGAGAAAACCAAAAACCAAAATGTAACCAAAAAGCAAGATGAAAAAATATGAAAATTTTTACTCAATCCTGAAATATTTTTACCAAACAGAAACTGGTTTCTGTTTGTTGAAAACCAAAAACTTCCACCAAAATGATTTTTTTTTTGTTCAAAGCTACTTTTGATTTTTTTTTAAATTTCAAACCATTTCTAATCCCAATCTGATCCCATGACCAACCACCACCAACTAGGTTATTATTACCAGTACTCGTCCCTGCCAAGTCACCAGTATCAGGACCCTCCATCATATACACATGCTAGAGGTCTCATGCTGGAGGCACTAAAACATCCTTGGCATTTCTAAATATTATAGATGACAATTTCCTCAGTCAAAAGGTGTTGTTTCCAACAAAGAGGAATTCTATCTGTCAAAGCAAGGGCTAATGTAAAGAGGAACTGATCACAGGATGAAAAATTAACTGTAGTTTAGGGGCAAGTGATCATGAAGTGATCACATTTATAGTGTCAAAAGAGAATAAAATCCAAACAGATTGTATATATATATACACACACACACACACACCTCTACCTCGATATAACACTGTCCTTGGGAGCCAAAAAATCCTACCGCATTATAGGTGAAACTGTGTTATATCAAACTTGCTTTGATCCACCGGAGTGCACAGCCCCGCCCACCCGGAGTGCTGCTTTACTGCGTTATATCCAAATTCATATTATATCAGGCCACATTATATCGAGGTAGAGGTGTACTTGGTGCTAATTTCACAAATCTGAAAACAATCCTGAGCTAAATCAGCTGAGAAGAAGAATTTAATCAGAAAAATGTTGAATAATTAGGAATTGTTTAAGAACACTTTATCAGACACCGAAAAAGCCAGAATCAATGAAGAAGGCAATATTGATTAAAAAACTACCTGGTTTAGATAGGATGTGAAGGCAGCTAGAAAAAAAAAACTCCAGAACTCCACCAGAGCAAGCGGCGGTAGCGGAGTCGACGGGGGAGCCACGGCCGTCGATCCCGCGCCGTGAGGGCAGGAGGTAAGTCGGAATAAGATACGTTGACTTCAGCTATGGTATTCCTGTAGCTGAAGTTGCATATCTTACATCAACACCGCCCCCAGTGTAGACCAAGCCTTAAATACAGTATCCCAACTATAGGAGGGTGCCTGCATGGTAATCCTCGGCATTTAACAAAAAAATCCACATGCCTTACAGGAGTTTCTGGTCAGGCACACTTCACAGGCCGTCCTAATGCATAGTACTGTCTTCTGAAGAGCAGTGGGGACTCACAGCAGAAGTGTGCATGGCTTTTTTAGGGGTGGGATTGGGGGAAGAAAAATGGATGGCATTTCTAAATTCCTGCAAACTCAGTTTCCTCACACACAGCTCCATCCATCACTATGCTGCACACAGGGGAGTTTCTTTCTTCAGCCTGTACAGAAATCTCACTTGGAAATTGACCTTAAATGCTATTCTGTCAACTTGGGAGTCTTACAATCGAAATCAGATGCCTTTCTAAAGAAATATGGCTTTAGTAACACCACAAGTTACTGGGCTACTAACTTTCTAGTCACACAGTACAGCCTGGAACCTGAGGTGTGAGAGGAATTCAGTCCCCACCATTCATCCCATCTGAAAACAGAGAGCAGGACTAAAGATGGCAAATCCACAAGTGTAATTAATGCCTGGATATAGTGAATATCCATCCTGCCCGTCACTTCCCAGTGCTGAGGGGTAGGGGTGTTTCAGGGATCAGTACACCATGCAGGTGGATGATGCTCTGAGAGAAAAAGACGACAGAGGCTCAAGTTGTGCCATTTGAGCCAGCTAAAGAAGTGGGCAGGTGTCAGGACAGCCTGCAGTGTTTGCCATCTGTTAAGTACCAGCAGAGAACGATTGTCCCTTTCTGAACTGTGAGCCAACAGTGGTACCTGCCGGGGACCAGCAAGCCAGTAGTAAAACATTTCATCACGTCAATTCAGTCTCTGATGTTCATGTTTAACGCCTCTCTGCTCAAGTGTAAGCAGAGTCAGGATGAGATCTACCCTGACATCTGGTGGTACATTATGAGGAGTGGGCAAAGGAATTTTAGGAATGTGCATTTGCATTGGTAAACCCACTCCACTTAGCATAACACACAGCAGCATGGGATGGTTATTTTCACACTGTGGAATCCCCAATTTCTTTGTTATTGGGGCAGGAAGGAAAAAAAGGGGCTGCTACCTTAATTATGTGAATGAGGAACTATGAGACTGCTTTATGACAGAAATGTCTCAACCTACATTAAATAGTACTTGCTAGACAAGGGACAGGGGTTCCAAAACCCAGTGAAGGGAGAGAGGCTGGGGACTGGTGTGTGTACCTGATGGTATGAGCCCCTTTTGAGGGCCTGGAACGCCAATTGCACATCCTCCTCTCTCCACTGTTAAAGAGCAGAGCTAATTTTGAATCCTTTAGGAGTTCATCTAGAGGTTGCTGACCTGAATTCACGTTGGGCCATGTGGCAGTGGGGCTCTCCTACTACAAGTTGAAATCACTAAGAGCTGAAATCACTAAAAGAGCTAAGCTTACTAAGCTGAGATCACTGAGTGCTGTGTTAAGTAGTGGGAGAGCCTGAAGATCTATCACCAAGCAGCTGGCAGAGCGGAGCAGTCTGCAGCACGTTGGAGCAGCCCATGGAACAGTGAGCAGTGTGGAGCGGTTTGTGGGGGATGGCTGACGTGGTTCACGGGTCTGCTGGTGGAGTGGAGCCAGTCGTGGGGAAGGCTGCAGCAGAACTCCACGGAGAAGCGGGGCAGTCGGCCCTGGCCCACGTAAGGTGTCCCTAGCACCCTGTGTGTGCGACCCCCCCCCATTTCCACCCAGGCTGGGGGGGTAAAACTCTGCAGATAAACTTTTGAACTCTGGGGTGGCACTGACCAGAGACTGAGACTTTTGGGTTGTTGGACTTTGGGGTGATTGGACTTAAGACCCTAAGGACAGTGCCAAATGTACTTGGAGGTGGGTTTTTGCTTATGGTTTGTGTATAGTCCTGTTTGTGGTGTTTCTCCAACGTGATGCCACATTGTTTCCCTCCTTTATTAAAAGGATTTTGCTACACTCAGACTTCGTGCTTGCGAGTGGGGTAGTACTGCCTCCTAGAGGCGCCCGGGGGGGTGGTAGGTAATTGTCCCAGGTCACTGGGTGGGGGCTCGAGCCGGTTTTGCACTGCGTTATTGAAACGGAACCCCTGGATACTGAACCCGGCCCTTGTTGCTGCCAACTCAGAGGGGCAGAAGGGTTACACAAGCAATCACGTAACAGGGCAGCCTCTAAGAGTGCTGACTGGAAGGGGACTAAGAAACAAGACCTGTATTTGTTTATAGTAGGAACATGGCTAAGCACAGAGCTAGGAGCCAGGAGACCCAGCTTCTGTTCTGGGTTCTACTATTGATTGGCTGAGTCAGTCTCTGTGCCTCTATTTTCCCATCTGTAAAAAAGGGGATACCACCTAGTCTACTTCCCTTGCAGGGGTGCAGTGATACTGAATCCATTAGTGTTTGTGAAGAGCATCAAGGGGTTGTACAACTATATATGTTGTTTATAAGATTACGGTCCCTGGGTTTTGCCAGTGTGTGAGGCAATTTCCTAGTGGGAGAGAAAATTTGAATAAGTAACTAAATAACATGCATAGAAGAGACCAGCTGGTTTGTCAAATGCCAGATGTCCCTGAGAAAAGGGGGATTTGGAGACTGCCTGTATCTCAGCTACAGTAGTTTCTTAGGATCTGTCTACATAGGAAGTTCTAGCGGCATAATGTAGGGTATGAATTTAGAATATTATAGCTATACTGGTTCCACTCCCTGTGTGGGGATTTTTATTCTTGCCCAAGTGTCCACACAGGAAGGTTATCCCGGTACCACTATCCTGGTTTAAATATACTGCTTGTAACTGGAAATATCTTCCAGGACAACAAGCCCTTACAGTAAGTTTGAAGAGGTTCTCTCTCTCTCTAGATCATTGTCTCCTCCTTCCTGCTCTTTGAAACTCTCCTCATATTTCTCCCCTCTTGTGTCCCAGACACATCTGCTCTCCCTCCTCAGTCACATCTTACTCTCCCCACCCGTGTGCTTTCCTTCCCTCCCTCTTGGGCCCCCAGGACTCTCAGTCAACTCAGCCTGAGTAATGATAAGAAGTAGCTCCCTTCTTGCTCTGCAGATCCAAAGGTGGGACTGAAGCACCTCACTCAGGTGGAACTCTGAGACACCTGGGGTAATCAGACATGCACAGATTGCAGGACACTTAAAACGTATGGTGAGGAGAGTAACACCATCTTGTGGACCCTGCAAGTACCTAACGGGAAGTAGACCGAAGACACAGAGTTCAGAGGTTCCTTGAGACAGACGCTGAGACACTAATACAATGAAATACATTCCTCTGAAACCTGAGAGGCTCTGCTTCCTTAGTGCCTACATCCCTGTTAGTGCAGGAAAGGAGCAAGTCCGCCAGCCACATCAAAAGGATGGAGGATGAGAGGTAACTAGGCACAGAAGTGCATTGATTTGGGATGGCCACAGTTCCACCCCAAGTATTAGGCAGACAACAGAGCTATATGAGGAAAGAGGGACCAAGTGACATGAGCAAACAAAGCAAATCATTGCGCTAATTTTTCTTGTAAGGCAAGTGTCCTTACTCTTATGGATATGTTCCATGACCTTAGCTCTGTCATACGCCCCTTACCATTGCACTTTGACACTAGGGTGACCAGACAGCAAATGTGAAAAATCAGGACGGGGGGGTGGGGGTAATAGGAGCCTATATAAGAAAAATACCCCAAAATCGGGACTGTCCCTATAAAATCGGGACATCTGGTCACCCTATTTGACACTCACTCGTTGCTTCTGCAAGTGAGGAACGAGTACTGTCAACAGCTCTGTTGCTCTGTAATAAATTCAGAGTCGTTACTGGAAAGCTACACAGCATCACTGCGGAGAGCAGAACCCCCAGCGTTTGCAGGAGCCTCGGTCTCCTATGAGGAGGCAGGAATGGGGTATAGGAATAAGTGCATCTCCGGCTCTGTTTAACAGTGCCATCTTGTGGTCCGCTTTGTTTGTAATGTGCACAGCCATACAACTGGGCTTCACAGCAGTAACAGCTGAACGTGTGTGATTGTGCACATTACAACCTGCGTATGCTACATGTGGTTGCAGAGAATAGTGTGAAAACACATGAACCCTAAGAGATCAAATACCAGAAGGCAAATACAGACAACTCCCCAATTTCTTTTTATCTAATTTCATATTTGGGGCTTGGAACAATTTTTGAACACTTGGGGTGGACAGTAAAAGCCCAGATTGCCCCTTCCAGTTCCACTGATAGAGGCAATTACTTGGGTTATTCTTCCCCAATGGGACACACTAGATGGAAATGCTGCCCCTGTTCTATCAGCTCCACCCGCATCAAGCCCTCCCCCTCCCCAAGCCTGCACAAACTTCTCTGCCTCAACTAAGGCCTGCAGTTGTGGGGGTGAGACCAGGTGTGGGAGGAAGAGGGTCGGATGTCTGCATCCTCGTCCCCTCCTCAGGTGCACACCTGTACAGGTGTGAGATGCCTTGGAATGGAGCTTTGCAGAGACTCTGACGCCACCTCTCCCCTCCACCCCTCTGGATCTACAGCAGTGGCCATCCACAACCCCTTCTTCTTTCAACCCTTCAGCCCCTTCTCCCCACCCCTCTGAAACTGCAGCCTCGGCAGGGGGGTGAGAAGAACAACCAAGTCAACTCATGATAGTTACTAGATAAAGTGGTGGTACTCAGCAATATGGGTTTTATGGGACCCATAAAGCTTCTTGTTCATGCACCTCTTTACATGGAGCTCTTAATCAGTGTCTTGGGACCCTGGCATGGCTTCTCAGGAAACAAAAATGTGGTATCAGACATTATTTCAGTGATACCTGTGCAGCCTCCAGACTGCAGGAGCTAACAAAAATAAGTGGTAACCTGTTCTTCCTCCACTTTCACTCACTGTGTACATGGAAATTGTTAGCCCAGTGCTATTTCTTTGTTTTTTAACCTTTTCGTGAAACATACACACAATTTATGGGTTTTATGCCCCAAAGTAAGGGGGTAATAAGTCCGATTTTGATCTCCTCTCCTTGACACAAAAAAACTCTTTTCAATGTAGTGTAAGTAATGCTAATTTCACATTGTTGTTTGCACTGTTGGTCCAGTAAGAGAGATTAGCTCACCCACCTTCTCTCATTGATTTCACACTAACTTTGCTCTACTTTTACCCATTGCCACCAGAGGTCACTCGAGTAAGATTTTGACTTTTAAAATACCTAGATGGAGCCAGTGCTGTTTACGTGGATATGGTTTCTATAGCAACAATAACCATGCAGAAGAACTTGCTTCCCTATTTGCATTACTCGATTCCTCAGTGGTTCAGACACTGCAGTGGGAATTGTAGCAACCGCAAAGGTTCTGAATATCTGATCTGAAATTATTGCTGCAGAAACTGGCACAAGCACACTGGCAGAGATGGTATCAAAGTAACCTTCTAAATCAATGGTGCATCCTTATAAAGACATTTTTACATGCGGCATCTCAAACTATAACCTGCCGCAGTATATTCTCCATATATTTTGAATGACCAATTACTTTGCACATGGTGCATAATTAGGTTATATAAGAGTACTTCAAGTGTAGCACTTCAAGAAATTTCACTTCTAACACGACGGGGCGGGTCAGTTAAGTAATTTTAAAATGGTCAAGAAAATGGGCTGGTTTTGTTATTTCAATGTGTTTTGCGTACGGTCATGGCTAATTCAAACCTAGTGAGATATGGGAACACACAAGAAACACACATTAAGACCCTCGATATTAATGACAATTTTGCCAGTGATTTTGCTGGTGCAGGATATGACATTAATTCCATATTCAGGTTGCTGCCACTGTTCCATGAAAGAGGCTGTAGCTGTAAAGTATAACAGGGCTCCTGCAGGGAAGTGCTATAATTAGAGGAGTCTCCCCATGGAAATGAACTGCGCTTGTTGATGTTTGCTTTAGTACTTGCAAAAAAATTCTGAGGAGGTAGGTGGAGCTATGGCCTGGTTCAAACCACAGTCACAGAACTAAACGGGGTTCTGTCAAAAAAACGAAATGCAAAGTTTTCTTTAGACATAGCAGCAAAAGGAGGGTGGAGGAGCTTGTTATTTTGCTACCACCCATGGAACTAAACACCTTCAAAAGCAATGGAACAAGACCCTGCCTTTATGCAGAAAGTGGGATTGCGTGGCTGGTGTCTGTCCTTCAAACACCATCCCCCTTGCCTCAGTTTGGTCTCACTTTACAATTCCAGAAGATTAATTCCTCGGAAGCTGGGATGCTATCGCAGAATCAACCCTCTGTGTTAGCAATGTTCTCCAGTGTCATGGATTCAGAACAGCCCCTCGAGTTGCCTTGCCAGAGGGCGGATGTGTTTTGTTCCTAACACAGGGTACTTTGGTGGCCAGGAATGCAGACTGGAGAGCTATACTGGCTAATTCTATAAATGTAATTCAATTGCATAAAGTCTCCCTTACTCTCCAAGCTAGGACTGACTTCAGAAGTATCTGCTACCGGAACACCGGCAACAACAGTCCTGCTGAGGAGAGATATCATTCTGCACAGTGTTCAAAAACCCTTTGATGTGAATTTACAGCCTGCTCCAAAGCTCACCGCAGTCCCCAGAAAGGCTCCCATTGACTTTGATGGGCTTCTAGTCAGGCCCTTAAGCAGCTATTTCATCAGGATCTTCAAACAGCACAACAAGATCAGGCTTAGGGCCTCTATTTCAAAGGACTGCAGTGACTGACTGACTAGTCGGACAGCACAGAATTAGCAGGCTAGATGCACAGCGGTGTCAGGCCCTGCCTTTATCTCTCCCTTACCTACCTCACAGAGATAGCAGGAGGTTTAATTAGGCTTTGGGAAGGGCTCTGAGATGCCCAGACTTCCTCCTGGGAGGATTCTTTGAGTTCCCTCCTGACCCCACACCTCCTCATGTCAGAACCATTACAGTGCCCTGTCCATCTGCCCCACTGAGAGCCATCAGAGAACGGATACCAGGACTCAAGTACCCAGAGGATGATAGTGTCTCTTCCCCCAAGACTTCTCCCACCCTGCCTTACCCCAAAGCCACAGCCAGCCTCACAGAGCTCCCAAACAACTCTGCTTTCTGAGCAGGTCTTGGGCCAGGCTGCCTGATTTGTGCTGCTGCTTTATGCTGGATCCAGTGTCAGGTTCTGGCCATGTAAACAGTGCCACGCACCCCAGTTTACCTATAGAAAGATACATCAGGGAGACAGGGGATGGATCACTTGATGATTACCTGCTCTCTTCATTCCCTCGGAAGTACCTGGCACCGGCCACTGTCGGGAAATAGGATACTGGTAGACCATTATCTGACCCAGTATGGCTGTTCTTACGTTCCTTATTAACTCGGGGCAGTCCCTCAGTTCATGTTGTGCAGCATCTGGCCAGGGGCAGCTCCAGGCCCCAGCACACCAAGCGCGTGCTTGGGGCGGCATGCCGTGCGGGGGGCGCTCTGCAGGCTTCGGTGGAGCCGTGGGACCAGCGGACCCTCTGCAGGCACGCCTGCAGGAGGTCCACTGGAGCCGCGGGACCGGTGACCGGCAGAGCGCCCCCTGCGGCATGCTGCCGTGCTTGGGGCGGCTAAATGTCTAGAGCCACCCCTGCATCTGGCTATTGATTTCGATGGAGCTACACGAGTTCACCAGCCCAGACTCTGTCCCTGAGCACCCACTTTTACTTAACACAGTGACCTTGCTCAGCTATTGCTTCCTTCTGCATGCTTTTACCTCCTGTCCTCTTTCGTGGAGAGACTAACAGAACAGTTAACCTCCTGTAATTATTTTAAAGCAATGTTAGAGGCTCAGTTAAGCAATGAAACTCAAGAGACTGCAGCTCAGTGATGAGTCATTAAATCATTCCTCGTTGTGTCACTGTAACATACGATACTAAATTCTGTCCTCAGACACGTGCCCACATGCCAGGGACTTCGATGGGATTTTCGTGGCCCTTTTCCGAAAGCAGAATTTAGCTAGAAAGGTGGAGCAAACTGCTCAGCCATTCCAACACCCTGAGTTAAAGAGGAGCAGGGAAGAGCAGCATCCAATTGGGAAGAGGTTTTGTCAGGGGCTTGGTCTTGGGGCCTAGTTAGGGGGCCGTGTGACGGTCCAAGCCCCTAGGGTCAGGGCAGCAGGGCCTAGCGGCCGGAGTCTGTAGCGCCACCCTTCGGTGCAGGGCAGCGGGGCCTAGTGGCCGGAGTCTGTAGCGCCGCCCTTTGGTGCAGGGCAGCGGGGCCTAGTGGCCGGAGTCTGTAGCGCCACCCTTTGGTGCAGGGCAGCGGGGCCTAGTGGCCGGAGTCTGTAGCGCCACCCTTTGGTGCAGGGCAGCGGGGCCTAGTGGCCGGAGTCTGTAGCGCCACCCTTTGGTGCAGGGCAGCGGGGCCTAGTGGCCAGAGTCTGTAGCGCCCCCCTTTGGTGCAGGGCAGCGGGGCCTAGTGGCCGGAGTCTGTAGCGCCCCCCTTTGGTGCAGGGCAGCGGGGCCTAGTGGCCGGAGTCTGTAGCGCCCCCCTTTGGTGCAGGGCAGCGGGGCCTAGTGGCCGGAGTCTGTAACATTGGGGCGCCCTTTATGGGGTGAGTCAGCCCCGGTAGGGGGGCCCAGGCCCACCTAACTCCACCAGGCCCCGCCCAGGGCCCTAATAGTGGTATAGTGGCTTGCCACTGACTCAGCACGGGGGTTCTACCAAAACACGCTGAGTTTCCCCTGGCGGGAGGTACCACTCCGTCACCCTCCCTGGGTCACTTCCTACCAGAGTCTGTGTTGGGGTTTCCCATGAGATGTCGGGTCCTCTGTGTTCGGCAGGGCCAGTCGTCTCCAAGGGTTCCTCCAGTCGCCAGGGTGCAGGCAGGCCGAGGACGGCTTTGAGTCCCAGTGCAGTCAGGGGCTGTGGCTGGCTCTCCGCAGGAGCTTCCCAGGCAGGTCCTTCCCCTGGGGCCTCCAGCCCAGAATGAGCTGGTCTCCCTCCCTTTATACTACTAGAGCACTTGGCGCATGCCCAGTCTTGCCAGGGAGGCGTGACTTCTGCAGTCAATACCATGGGCTTAACCCTGTCTGGTCTAGTGCGGGGTAAGCAGACCCCATCACAGGGTGGCATTGGAGAATGGAAGGAGACTTGAATTGGGAGAGCAAGTCAAAGGGCCTGAAGGGGGGAGGGGTCCCAAAAATTAAGCATCTACAGCAAGTCCAGACTATTTATTTGACTCAAAGCCCCCAAGCCAGATCCTGATTTCTGTTACCCCAAAGTAGATCTGGAGTAACTCCATCACCAGTACAACTGAGAGCAGGATCTGGGATCTTGCCTTTTGAGAGTACCATCAGTGGAGAAGTAATCAACAACCAGCTGTATCTGGCTGATTAACCACAGATCTCATTCCAAGACTGCTGTCCAGGTCTCAGAAGTGACTCATGGCTATTCAGAAATCAGTCACCGAAGAAGAACAGACGTGTCCTCTCTCTAGTATGGCCCTTTGGAAAGGCAAAGAATTATACTAGCAGCCTTCAGCTAGCCACAAGCTATTCCCAGACAGGAAACCCGCAGCTCAACTGCAACTCTGATGACCCCATCTCAGAAACACTGCCAGGTCCTGTACACGCCTATGCAGAGCAGGGATCAGCCACACAAAGAGGGCAGAGGGAGTACACTACACTGAGGAGAGAGTGAAGAGTCAGACAAGAGTAGCAAAAATCCAGATCAGTTGCTTGCCTGCTCCTGCAGACTGGCTCAACCTTGTATTAAGCACCCTAGAGGTACCTGCTCGTTAAAGCAGATTAATGATTAAACTGTTCCATACACCTGAGCTTTGCACTTCTTGGCAGTCTCCCAGCCTGGCAGGTGAATGTCAACATCTCCCGATGTTCTTTGTGTGCACTGCAGAATGCTGAGGAGTTCTCTGCCTGAGACATACCACATGACACTGCCAGAGAACATGCAAGGTCACTCCGGCCTGGTCTACACTGTGGGGGGTCGATGTAAGATATGCAACTTCAGCTCCGGGAATACCATAGCTGAAGTTGACATATCTTATCTCGACTTACCTCCCGTCCTCACGGCGCAGGATCGACGGCTGCGGCTCCCCCATCAACTCCGCTACCGCCGCTCGCTCTGGTGGAGTTCCGGAGTCGACGGGGAACACGTTCAGGGATCAAATGTCTAGACGAGACGCGATATATTGATCCCCGATAAATTGATCGCTACCCGCCGATATGGTGGGTAGTCTGGACATACCCGTTATCTCTCCCGTTTACAGTCTCTTCTATAGGCAGAGGTGAAAGTAGGCCGGTATGGTCCAGTATGGTGTACCAGTAAGAGCCAGTACACCATGCCGAACCGCATGGGCTTCCGCGGCGGGAATTTAAAGGGCTCTGGGCTGCCCGCAGTGGCAGGAGCTCCAGGCCCTTTAAATCCCGGCCGCAGCCCAGCAACGCTCAGGGTTCCCCATGGCGGCTGGAGCCCCAGGCCCTTTAATTTGCCTCTCAGCACAAGGGGGCTCCCAACCACCTCTGCAGCTGGGAGCCCCTGGCTGATTTAAAGGCCCTGGGGCTCCCAGCCACAGCCAGTGCCCCAGAGCCTTTAAATCTTGAGAGGCCACGCCTCTTCTGCTTGAGGCCACGCCTCTTCTGGGAAAGGCCACGCCCCCTCAGGACTCTAGCAGTACTGGTAAGTCCTGTAAATTACTTTCACCCCTGTCTATAGGATTCGGCTCCCATTAAGATGACCTCCCCTGCTTGTGTTATTCCCAAAGCACAGAGACTCCACAGAATACAGCAACATTCTTCTCATTTATTAAAGGAAAATTAAACCCACTCAAAGTTCCATACCTTTCCATGAGCTGGAGAGGAATGGAGTCCCTGAGCTAGTTAAGTTAAAGGCACTCAAGGCTGGAGTTGCAAGTCAGCCATGATGATACAACAGCTTGTTAACACCATAGCCGGGAGCTCTCTGCAGACAGCATAGACAGGCAGCAGGGAGACCAATCGCTCCTCTTACAACTGCTCTGCCTACTCTCCAAGTGCTAAGATAAGCTAAGCAATGAACACAGACTTCTCTCAAGAAAGGCCTTCCAGGCGCTGTAGCTCATAGTAACGCTAATCGGCTTGTAGGTTTTCCACATCTGAGGATTGGTCAACGGCATTTAAAGCTCGGAATGACATTAAAAGCAAAACCCTGAACCCTAGGGAAACAGGACATGAATAATTCACCCATTCCAACCTGGCATAGAGGTGTAAGCAGAGTGAGAATGAGCACCTGACATCTGGTGGTGAGCCGTGGAAAAGTACTTCAGGGGCTGATCTCGTTTGCATGGGCACACCCACCCCGCCTAGCCTGAAGACATATTGGTGAGCAGCTAGCGGAGAGGTGCAGCCAGCTGGGTGGCTGGCGGAGAGTACTGGAGCAGAACCCCACAGAGAGGCGTGGCAAGCGGCAGAGAGCGTACCTCCCCAGCCCTTCCACCCAGGCTAGGAAGTGAACTCTGCAGACGAACCTCTGAACTCTGGGGCTGCACCGACCAAGGACAGCAACTGTGAGTGGGGTGACTTTTGGATTGCTGGACTTAAGACCCTGAGGGGAAAAGGACACGACCCAACTTGCTTGGGGGTGGGTCTTTGCTCATGGTTTGTGTTATGAATCCTGTTTGTGGTGTTTCCCCAACATAATGCCGCATTGTTTCCCTCCGTTATTAAAAGGCTTTTGCTACACTCAGGGTACGTCTACACTACGGGACTATTCCGAATTTGCATAAACCGGTTTTGTAAAACAGATTTTATAAAATCGAGTGCGTGCGGCCACACTAAACACATTAAATCGGTGGTGTGCGTCCATGGTCCGAGGATAGCGTCGATTTCTGGAGCGTTGCACTGTGGGTAGCTATCCTGTAGCTATCCCATAGTTCCCGCAGCCTCCCCCGCCCCTTGGCATTTCCGGGTTGAGATCCCAGTGCCTGATGGGGCAATAATCATTGTCGCGGGTGGTTCTGGGTAAATGTTGTCAGTCACTCCTTCCGCTGGGAAAGCAACGGCAGACAAGCATTTCGCGGCTTTTTTCCCTGGATTGCCCTGGCAGATGCCATAGCATGGCAATCATGGAGCCTGTTTTGCTTTTTGTGACTGTCACCGTATGTGTACTAGATGCCGCTGACAGAGGCGATTCAGCAGCGCTACACAGCAGCATGCTTTTGCTTTTGCATGATAGCAGAGATGGTTATCAGCCATACTGTACCATCTACCATACCATAAATTGGTAATAAGATGGGCATGGCTACCAGTCCTTTCGCACTGTTCCATTTGCTGCTGTCATAAGTGCCCCTGGCTGCTCTTAGCCAGGGGCGCAAAAGCCAAAATTGGGAATGACTCCCTGAGTCAATCCCTCCTTTTTGGTATCTAAAAATAGAATCAGTCCTGCCTAGAATATGGGCAAGTGTACTAGAGAACCGCTGTATCAGAGAACCAGAGAGCACAGCTGCTGTGTGTCAGATCCTGCAGAAATTATGAGCTGTATGCTATTCACAGGGGGTGCTCCTGCAACAACCCCACCTGTTGATTCCGTTCTTCCCTCAGCCTTCCTGGGCTACCGTAGCATTGTCCCCCCACTTGTGTGATGAAGTAATAAAGAATGCAGGAATAGACACAGTGACTTGTTAGTGAGATATGAGTGGAAGGCAGCCTCCAGCTGCTATGGTAGTCCAGACAGGACAGTAAGGAGTGTGTAGGAGAGGAGCCCAGCATCTCTCTGCTAGTTCAGGGGCACTTGAATCTTTTCTTTACACATGAAGGGTGGGGGCTGATGGAGCTCAGCCCCCTGTTGCTATGACGATGATGGTTATCAGCCATACTGTACCATCTACCAGGAAAAATTAGGACCAGGCGCCCTTGATCGACCTAACAGATGCTGGTCCTCATGGTTGCCAGTCCTTTTGCACTGCCCCATGTGCCAATAGGCTGATGACGAGGACGGGTACCAGTCGTATTGTACCATCAGCCAGCCATAGCGTGGGGGGAGCAAGGATGTTGGTGTTGAGTGCTGCACCATCGCGTCTATCTGCAGCATTCAGTAAAGATAGGGTGACATGTAAAAGAGTCAGAGGATTGTTTTCCCTTTCGCTTCTGGGGGTGTGTGGGGGGGGTGAGTAGATTGCCAAGCTATGCCCTGACCCACCGCGGACACTGTGTTTGACCCTAGAAGCATTTGGAGCTCAGCCAAGAATGCAAATACTTTTCGGAGGCTGCAGGAACTGTGGGATAGCTTCAGTCCTCCAGTCCATGAGCGTCCATTTGATTCTTTGGCTTTCCGTTACGCTTGTCACGCTGCAGTGCGCTGAGTCCCTGCTATGGCGTCTGTCTGGAGATTTTTAAAAAAGGATTCTGAATTTCATCTTCTGTAACGGAGCGCTGATAGAACGGACTTGCCTGCCCTTACAGCGATCACGTCCGCATGGTCCGTGCTGGAGCTCTTTTTTTATTTTGATTTCGGACTGCATCGCCACCCGTGCTGATCGGAGCTCCACGCTGGGCAAACAGGAAATATTCAAAAGTTCGCGGGGCTTTTCCTGTCTACCTGACCACTGCATCCAAGTTCAGATTGCGGTCCAGAGCGGTCACTGGTGCACTGTGGGATAGCTCCCGGAGGCCAATGCCGTCGATCAGCGTCCACACTAACCCTAATCCGATATGTTAATACCGATACTAGCGTTACTCCTCTCGTTAGGGAGGAGTACAGAAACCGGTTTAAAGAGCCATTAAAATCGATATAAGGTGCCTCCTAGTGTGGACGGTTGTGGCGTTAAATCGGTTTTACGCTCCTAAAACCGGTTTAAACACCTAGTGTAGACCAGGCTTCAGACTCTGTGCTTGCAAGAGGGGAAGTATTGCCTCTCAGAGGCACCGAGGGGGGTGGTATGTAATTGTCCCAGGTCACTGGGTGGGGGCTCGAGCCGGTTTTGCATTGTGTTATTGAAAAGGAACCCCCAGATACTGAACCCAGCCCTTGTTGCTGCCAACTCTGACAGGCAGAAGGGTTACAGAGGGGAAGGGAGGAAAGCCAAAGGCTGGGCTGCGTCCACCAGTCTATTGTTCCATTGATCTGACACCAGACCAAGCTTTACAGAGGACTTTGCTGCTCAGCTCCTGGGCGCTAAGCATGGCTGCATTCATTACTTTATTCCACTTGAGCATTCTAACCCCTTCCCGGTGTCACGCTTGGGATTAAGTGTGTCACGGACGTTCAGTGAGTGGTTTAAACCCTCATTCTTTCAACCACTACTACACAGCACATTTCCCCAGGAGCCAATTCTAGAGTGATCCTAGGCCTGCGATACCATAATCTATAAAATGAAAGTTTTTTCCATGGTCCCTTAGCAAGCATTTAAATATTCTAGCACACATCTCAGTAGGCTTGACTCAACCTAGGTGGCAGAATTGTGATCATGCATATTTAGAATATTCTTCCACTATGGCACAGGCACACTTTCATTCTGTTCCAGCTGAGCACGTGTCATCACATTCATTCTGCTTACCATGACCTAGATATACAGCTGTTAATATTTTGTGACTTTGCCTTCAGTTAGATTCAGCTATTCTGAAGGGTAGTGAGAATTCAAAGCTTTTCTGTCAAATACACATCTCCAGGATCAAATACATGTAGCCTGCAATTCAATGTAGGCTGCATTTTCCATCTCCACACATGCTCTACATGTACATGCCTTTGTCATACAGCAATGTGGGAGCAGGAAAATTAGTCAAAAAGTCAGCCTCTGTTTAAGAGCTTAGCATGGGGCCAAAACCAAAATTGTGTGACATGAGTAGCCCATTTCTAAGCTTGAATACTACATCTATCCATCATAATAACCGAGGATCTATATAGTACACATCATCATATACTTCCTATACTTTACTTGTAATATTTGCAGAATATTTTGCCAAACTGATTATCTAACAGATCTGTTGTACATATATGAAGCCAACAAAACCCCTAACTTGATGTATTCAACCAATATTATTCCACCAGCTTTGCTTGAAGTCACTACCTGAGCTGGGGGGAAGATTGCTAAGAAGAATTTGCAAACACTGATTTGACCAAACAATTACATGAACTCACAGTTTCTTTCCGTGACTCTTTTTATTTACCCTAGATATTTGCACAAGCGAATTTTTCTTTGCAAGAGTGCTGGCAGGTCAGTGTGCCAGGAAGACTTCATGGGTATGCTCCCATGAGTATTTGCAAGGATCTCTCGAAAAGCTTTGGGTGGGCTTAGAATTCACCCAGATCAGCACAGAAAGCATACCACATGACTCCGTGTGAACAGCAAGTTTGAATGGTCAATAATCAAAGCAATAGGGAAGGTGAATGACTCCAAGCCATCCATGGACTGGAGTATGTTTGCATTAACTGTTCAAACACCACACTCGTTCATAAAAGCCTAAGTGTTTGCAAATCATTCACAAATAGAAAAGGGAGCTACATTTCATAGAATTAGAATTCAAGATCAGAAGGGACCATTATGATCATCTAGTCTGACCTCCTGCTAGATGCAGGCCACATAAGCGGATCCACCCACTCCTTTAGCAAGCGACCCCTGCCCCATGCTTCGGAGGAAGGCGAAAAACCTCCAGGGCCACTGCCAATCTTCCCTGGAGGAAAATTCCTTCCCGACCCCAAATATGGCGGTCAGCTGAACCCCGAGCATGCGGGCAAGACTCTCCAGCCATACCCTCTGGAAAAAGGTTATATCATATCATTGACCCATTGTACTATTTACCAGTGTGGCACTTAATTGACCTATTGACTAAGCCCGTTATCCTATCATACCATTTGTCCGGATATTAAGAAGTTTGTCCAGCCCAAGTCACTACCATGTTTCTAGGATTCATTCATTCCTGCCCTTTGTTTAGCATTATGCCCTCAACACAGCAGATTTGAGCTTCTGCTGCAAGAAGCTGTAAAGCAAGGGTGGCCAATCGGCAGCTCCAGGGCCGCATGCGGCTCTTCAGAAGGTAATATGCAGCTCCTGCCAGGAGCTGACTCTGGGGGAATGACGGTGGGTACTCAGCACCCACCAGTAGCCCTACCAGCCCCCACCTCTCCCACCTTCCCTCCCCCAGCACCTCCCATGCTCCGGTGCCCCCCATCAGCACCTCCCCCTCCTTCCCTGTGCCTCCCGCCCACCACAATCAGCTGGCTCTGGAGGGGAGGGGGAAGAAGTGAGGACACAGTGTGCAGCCTCCCGCCTCCCTTGCCCAGTGCCTCCTCCTCCCTCCCCATGCCTTCTGCCCACCATTATCAGCTGTTTCGCAGCATGCAGGAGGCTCTGGGGGGGAGCAAGGATGCAGCTCACTCAAGGGATGGGGCGGTGTGATGTTATTGGCATGAACTGTGACCGTATAGATCGTCGTTGCAACCAAGGTCCTCTGATTGCACCAGGTCTTGTACGGAGGAGCTCAAGTAAGGTGTCTATGGAAAGGTTGTAGTTTGCTGGTTATGATTATGCGGTTTGTATGTATGTATCATTTTTGTATTTGAAGTTATGAATATTGGCTATGTACTTGTATCTCAATGTGTTTGATTCTAAGTAGCCTCGGTGAAGCATTTGGTCAGCTTCTTGAGAAAGGACTATTCTCAGTAAGTGCCCAATCAAGAAACACTTAACTGACCATGGACTTTGGGAGACATCAATCCATATCTGAGCTTTCCTGGGAACGTTCAAACTACATGTAAACAATGGCATCCGCCTGCAAAAAGCTGAATCCTTCATAGACTTGTGACTTGGCCAGGTGGCTACAAACTCCATCTTGTTGCTGTAACTTTGCACCGAAGAACAACGGGGTTTCCACCCACAAAAGAGAGAATATAAAATGCCCTGGAAGCCTCTCCATTTTGTCTTCAGCTGGCTTAAGAAATGGCCTCTCCACCCCCAAGAGATTCCTGAAAGAAACTGGAACAAAGGACAGTAACTACGGGGGTGTGAGTGATTGCTGGACCCAGACTAGGAAGGAGTCCAGTCTGTGAAAGAAGCTTATTGGAAATCTCTAAAGGTGAGATTTACCTGTATGCAGTTTCTTAATGTATTAGGCTTAGACTTGCGTGTTTTGCTTTATTTTGCTTGGTGACTTACTTTGTTCTGTCAGTTATTACTTGGAACCACTTAAATCCTACTTCTTATACTTAATAAAATCACTTTTTTATTAATTAACCCAGAGTAAGTGATTAATACCTGGGGGAGCAAACAGCTGTGCATCTCTCTCTATCAGTGTTATAGAGGGTGGACAATGTATGAGTTTACCCTGTATAAGATTTATACAGCGTAAACACTGATTTATTTGGGGTTTGGATTCCATTGGGAACTGGGTACCTGGGTGCTAGAGACAGGAGCATTTCTTAAACTGTTTTCAGTGAAGTCTGCAGCTTTTGGGGGATGTGGTTCAGACCTAGGTCTGTGTTTGCAGCAGGCTGGCATGGCTGGCTCAACCAAGCAGGGTTCTGAAGTCCCAAGCTGGCAGGGAAAACAGGCTCAGAGGTAGTCTCAGCACATCAGGCGGAAGTCCCAAGGGGGTTTCTGTGATCGAACCCATCACAGGCAGAATGGGGCAGTGTCATAAATAAACAGATCAGGGTTAAGGTCTCTTTTACCTGGAAAGGGTTAACAAGCTCAGTAACCTGAGAAACACCTGACCAGAGGACCAATCAAGGGACAGGATAATTTCAAATCTCTGTGGAGGGAAGCCTTTGTCTGTGTTCCTTGTTTGCTCTGTGCTCTCTTTGGATCTAAGAGAGGCCAAACATGTCTCCAAGTTCTCCTAGAGTATTTCCTACTATCCAGTATAGTGAGTATTAGAAAGGCGAATTAGTCTTATAATTTGATTTCTACATTTGCAATTGTGTGTTTTGCTCAAGGAATATCTTTATTTCTGTTGTTGCTACTTTGCTTTTACTGAGAAAGAAAGGGGGAGGGGGAATTCTCTCCAGGTTTATAGGTTAGACTCTGTGTATTGTTCCATCCTGGTATTACAGAGATAGTGTACTTTCTTTTTGTTCTTTTAATAAATTCTTTTCTTTTCTTTGGACTTGGTTAATTCCTTCTCTTGTGAAAATTCAGGGGAAGGGGAGGGGGGAAGAGTGAGTTCCTCCTGGGTTTGATTCACGGAGTTGAATCGGTGTGTATCTCTCCAGAGTGGCTAGGAGAAAGAGGGAGGGGGGAAGTGGGCTGCTTCCCTTTGTGTTGAGATTCAGGGAGATTGAATCTGTGTTCCCAGGGGAAGTTTTTGGGGGAACAGGCAGTGTGTCAGACACTTAGAAAACTGACTGGTGGCAGCGAGAACCAGATCTAAACTAGGATTTTAGTTTAGAGGAGTCCATGCAGGTCCCCATCTTGGAACCCAACAGCTCCAAGTGGGGGAGAAGACCTATGACAGGCAGGAAGAGGCAGAGTGGGAGTGGGGACTTGGGGAAGGGCTGGAGTGGGGGGCAGGGCATCGGGGGGACATCCAGCACCCCCCAGCCAGCACCAGTGTCTCCTTGAATATAGCACATGGTGACTAGCTGGTGTGGAAATTTTTAACCAAAATTTTTCTTACACCATATAACACTGGAAAGCAAGTGAAAACAGAAAAGAAAATACACAAGGTTCTGAACGCTGCACTTTAAAACTCAGAACTCTGAAAAACCAAACAGATGCAGAAGCACAGTTCTTCAGCAGGTTTGCCAACCAATCTCAGACTGCAACATTAGCCTCCTATCATGTGGCCTGGCACATAGCCCATGCGAAAAAGCCCTACTCTGAAGGTTAGTTCATATTAACATGCCTCACTGATGTGATTTCAATCCTGTCACCAGAGAATAATAATCTACAGGAGAAAATTTCTGGCCTTCAGCTTTCAAGCCACAGAACAGAATGCAGAATCTCCAACCTGAACAGTGACATCAAATCGCAACTGCACTTGCAACTTCAGCAGTGAGAGTATTTGAGCATCGCTTTGGATAAGTTGTGCCATGCACAGGATAAACCTCAATTATCAGTATTTGTCCGGACTGTGTCTGACGACTGTGTTGTAACGGAAGAACTCCTGGATATCGTGCCACTAAAGGACAGAACTTGTGGACGAGATCTAAAGGAGGCATTGATGTTGTTAGTTGCGAAACACCACTTCCCTTTACAGAAGCTCACTGCCATTGCAACAGTCAGGGCTCCATCCATGTGGGGATCTGTGAATGGATTAGTAGGGCTTTGTAAGTCTGATGAGAGTCTTCCCAAATTGTGGACATTTCACTGTATTATTCATCAGGAGCAACTGGTATCTAAAAATCTCAAATTTGATCATGTCATGAAACCTGTCTTGCACATTGTGAATTTCATTCTCTCAAATGCACTCAGTCACAGACAATTTCAAAATCAAACTGAAGAACTGGATGAAGACGACGCCCCTGCCGATTTGCCATTTCATGTGCAGTTTGATGACTCTTGAGAAGTAAAGTTATTTCCCGTTTTTTTCAAGCTCCTGGAACCAGTAAAATTGTTTATGGAGGAGAAGCACAAAATACACCCAGAACTTACAGATACTGGCGGGGGGTTCTAGATTTGTCACTTCCTGGAGACATGCTGCTGCATTTGGATAAACTAAACTTTGACTTACAAGGAAAATTCCACTTGCTGTCTGATCTAGTGCAAAGCATATTTGCATTCATGAACAAACTGCAGTTGTTTCACAGACAAATGCTTGAGGGAGAGCTGACACACTTTCCCCTCAATGTCACAACTTCAAGCTAAATCAAAAGAAGATGCAGCAGAACCTCTAAAACTGAGCACAACTAGATATGTGAGCGTGATTAAAGATCTTAAGGACAGTTTTGAGGAAAGATTCCAAGATTTGCAGCAGAAAAGACCTAAAATCAGATTTCTGATTGACCCTTTTAGTGCTTAAGCCGATTGTCTGAAGCCACCTTTAGTAACTGACAAAGCAACATCCCAGATGGAAATAATAGAACTTTTGGAAGATGACAGCTTGAAATCTGTTCAGAAGACAGAGAGGACCCTTACTTTCTGGAAATCTGTACTAAAGGATAAATACCCCACATCAGAGGTGCAGCCCTAAAATTAATCTCGATGTTTGCCTCGACCTATCTTTGTGAGTCTGTTTTCTCAACATTCAAACATGTAAAATCCAAGCACCAATCCATTTGGACAGACAGCCATTTAAGAGAACTGCTGTGCGTCAGCACAACTGAACACAAACCAAACTTCAAGGGAATTGCTGAAAGCAAAGATTAAGTAAAAGGTTAAGTTTTTATTATTATCATTAACTATATATTATAAATTTATAATTAATATCCACTGTCAAATTATATAATGATTATGTGTGTGCAGATATATATAGACACACATATACGTATATAATCATTACATATTACTGTGGCTCTTTGGCAATGTACATTGGTAAATTCTGGTTACTTCTCAGGCTCAAGATGGCCACCCCTGCAAAGGCTTCCCTGCCACTGAATCAAAATGGAATACATGATCATCCCCTTCACTAGCAGCTACATAATGTGCTATTACAGGCACAGGCACTGGACAGCCGCCTATTAGCACAGCAATTGGGCACTCTTTAAAAGAGAACTGGATAAATTCATGGAGGTTAAGTCCATTAATGGCTATTAGCCAGGATGGGTAAGGAATGGTGTCCTTAGCCTCTGTTTGTCAGAGGGCAGAGATGGATGGCAAGAGAGAGATCACTTGATCATTATCTGTTAGGTCCACTCCCTCTGGGGCACCTGGCATTGGCCACTGTTGGTAGACAGGATACTGGGCTAGATGGACCTTTGGTCTGACTCGGTACGGCCGTTCTTATGTTCACTATGCCCTCCTGACTGGATGTTGTTCAGACAAGTAGGATGCTCGTGTAACCCACACACCTCCTGGGTGTGGTGCTCTGTCCCATCTAGTGGCACCGAGACCACTTAGAGATATAAAATGAGTCTGCTTAACGAGCCTTACCTGAGAGCCATGTAGCACTTGGCTCATGCATTTAGCTCCAGAGGTCCCAGGTTCAATCCTGCCCGCCAACAACCAGGGTCTGTCAGTGTTACACTACCATGGCTTCCTTTTGAAGCTGGCTGAGCACTGAAATGGATACATCACTCATCAGGCTGGAAGATTAGATCTACATCTCTGAAGACTACCACGACTCCTGTCACCCTCATCTGTTACAAACCCATCCATGGGGAGGAGGAGGAGGATCAGATCACCAATGGGTGTTGGCACAAGATGTTTCCCCTCCTTCCAGCCTATTGGAAGAGCTGGTCTGACCCAGGACCCATGTAGAGGAGTAACTCCAGCACTGAAGCTGCAAGAACTTCCATGAGGTGTATAACCGACATGGAGATGGAGCAGGAGGAATTAGAATGCTCCTTGTAATCTCATTATTTGTAGCACTAACCAAGAGGAGAGTCCCATTGTGCCAGGATACAGACAGTCAAACAGCCCCTGCCCTGCCCTAAGTAAACACGACAGAGAGAAGGTGGGCGGGGAAAAGAAGTGACTTGCCCTAGGCCTCACACGGCTAGAGCCGGCCAAACTCAGAATTTCCAGATTACAAGAAATTTGACCTATTGAAATCTGGTTTCACTCCAGATCTAAACAAACCCACTTTTTTCTAAATTTCCCATGAACCATAATGTCCAAAGAAGATGCACTGACACATGGTGTTCCTGAAATGAAACCTGCTCTCTAGGAGCCTGCCAGCTGCTGACTGAAATAGACATGATTCTCATCAGTTTCACAGATACTTTTCAGCCCTTGGAAAGAAACCTGAAGCCCTAGCATGGTAATGGTGCTGCCCAGGGCACCGGAGTCTTAAAGTCTGGGCTCCCTATCAACCCACTAGGAAGCCAAGCAGGGTTCCACTAGAACCCTGCCTGTGATTCAAACTGTTCCGGGTTCGATGAATTCGTATTTTCTCATTAAATGGTTTCTTGGAACAGAACCCAAGTCCCCCCTCCCCATTTGGAGTGCAAAGAAAACCAGATCGAACCCCTTGTGTACGTGAAATACGCCTCAGTAAACACCCTTTGGCATAGTGACTCCTGTACGGGACTGCCTCTGGGCCTCAAGCAGTTGCTCGTTCTGTCCTACAACACCATACTCAAAACAGCCCCAATTTGCACTGTAAGAAAACATCATGGCCCAAGCCTTGCTGCTTACCTTGTCAATGACTTCTTGTTTTTATTGCCCAGCATTACAACCAATTGGCAGCAACAAAATCTCAGCTGACTGGCATGTTCCGTGCAGAGAAGCATCTAAGCACTCAGATGCTCCTGTAAACCTCTTTGCTTGAGAAGTCAGACTAGAGATTTTGGGAGAGCAGTCTTTCTTGGGAGGTCTCCATTGCTGTCTTGTTTGGGTGGAGGGTGGCTTTTCTCTAAAAGATCTTGTGTATATGTCTGGCACGGACCAGAAAAGCAGACACGAGTAGTGCATTGGTTTGTAATGCACATAAGAGGTTCCAGTTCAGTTTGCATTTCAGGCAAAGGTTTGGGTTGTTAGTTGGATTTCATGTGTCATCCATTGTTAATGCCAATCCTCACTCCCTCATGCAGCAATTTATTAAAATGGACAGAATGGACTTCTGCAAATCAAAAGAAACTCTGCTCACTTAAGCCCACAGACCAACAGATCCAGTGCCAGGTTTACAATGGCACCCGTGGCTCCATGGAGCCGGGCCCATGCTCAGAAGAGGCCCCGGCCTGCTCTGCTTGCACTGTGCCCTGAGACCCCATCTGTCCCCCACCCCACCCCACCCACCACTTGCTCCTCTTAGCCTGCCCACCAGCCGGCCGAGGGCTCCTCTCCACCCCCTGGCCCCACCTGCCAGCTTCTTGCCAGCAAGTTAAAGAAGTCTGGGCTGGATTAATGGACTATAAGGTGGATAGAAAGCTGGCTAGATGGTCAGGCTCAACGGGTAGTGACCAATGGCTCCATGTCTAGTTGGCAGCCAGTATCAAGCGGAGTGCCCCAAGGGTCAGTCCTGGGCAGTGTTCCCACTAATTTTTCCCACCCATGTGCAGAATTAATTTTGTTACGTGCACCAATATGGAGATGATATGTGAGGGTTGGGGTGCAGGGGTGTGAGGGCTCTGGCAGGGGTGGGATTGGGGATGACAGGTTTGGGGTGCAGGAAGGGGCTCTGGGGCTACTGCATGAAGAGAGGACTCCCCCCAGCTCTCTCGACCTGCAGCGACACCTGGGTTGTGAGGGAGAGGCGCCTCTCCCTGCCGTGGCAGCTCCAGGGTTTGGGCTGCAGGATAGGTGCCACTTCCCTAGCCCCAGCAGGTCCGGGCCAGTGCTGGGTTTAGGCCAGGGGAGGGGCACTCCAGCTACACCTGGGTCCTTGCCACGCTCCCCAGGTCAGGAATGGGGCTGGGCTGTGCTTCCCTGGCTGCGTCTGGGGCTCGGCTGGGCCACGCCACCCTGGGGGCACCTGGGTCCAGGCTGGGCCGCTCCGGCCACGCCTGGGTCCATGCCACCCTGACCGCGGCTAGGGCCAGGCCGGGCCACCCTGACCGCGGCTAGGGCCAGGCCGCTCCGGCCGCACCTGGGTCTGGGCTGGGCTGGGCCGCTCTGTCCGTGCTTGGGTCTGGGCTGGGCCAGACCACTCCTGGGTCCGTGCCATCCCGGCCGCACCTGGGTCCAGGCTGGTCTAGGGCGCTCCTGGGTCTGGGCCGCAGCTGGGTCTGGGCCAGGCTGCCCAAGAAGGGGGGAGTGTTATGGTGTTGGGAGAGGGGGATGTGTGGTGTGGCATGGCCCACCCCGTGAGGGGAAGGGGCGTGCTGGAAGCACAGGGCCGGGCGGGCGACTGTGCATCTGCCAACTGCCAGTTTGTAAATAGTGCCTTCGCACTGGGCTGGGCAGAGCGGCGCCGCCCCCGCCATGCCATATCCCTGGCCGCGCTCCCCCCCCCCCGGCACCATGCTCCATTGCCGCCATGGGGGCCCACAAATATGTTTGGGGCCGAGCCCACAAAAGGTTAATCCGGCCCTGAATAGATCTGAAAATAAGTAGGATTTGCTGGGCAGTGCCCTCTAGAATATTATCCAGTTGAAGTACAACCTTCTAAAGGACGTTCCCACCATCCAGACTTGGGGTACAGCCAACATAGACACTCTGGAGTGTGATATGTGACGGACAGGGTTAGTGTGCAGCGTGTGTAGACGGAAGAGGGGTTAGGCTGAGTTAGAATTCCAGCCTTACACTGCAGTGTACATGCACCCCCAGAATAAGGGACTCTTCAGAAAAATGGGGAGTAATATGTGACCGGGGACTGCATCATTTCACAATGATAGCCCTATTGCTGACAATGAACTTGGGCCAGCTTATGCCAGGGATACAGGGGCCCTTCATTTTCAAACCCCTTTATAAATATAACTCATTGCTAATTAAGCCTTATGATGCCTCTGTGAGGCGAGTAAGCAGCTGCACTGCAGATTTTTTCCAAAACTAAAAAGATCCAGACCATGATAGAAAGGCACCTTAATCTCTGTTCCTGAGGAGCAGAGGTTAATCAGGCTGCATAATGATGACTCAGTGCAGGGCACTGTGCTGAACTCCTGAGCTGGATTTCTGACGCATCTGTTTCCTCAGATTCTGTTTATTTAAGCACAAAACGCAGCATCAAGTCAGATTAAAGGCAATCTAGATCTTCACCAACAGGAACATTTATTTTTATCATCTGTACTATATGAAAGAGGCTAGTAATAATTACTTGTTTCTCTCTGGAAAGCCAATAGATTTTATGTTTGTATACCTTCCCAGACAACAGGAAGATTAATTTGGTCAGCTTTTCATAGAAAAATGAAGCATTATCTCTTGTATCTCAAGAGGGTCATGTAAGGATCCCATGTCATCTCTTCCCTCTCAAAGCCAGGAATGCTTTCAGACTGGCTTTTTTGTTGTTGTTGTTGCTGTTAAGAGCAGAAGTTTGCTTTATGCAACACTGAATCTCATAATGTGGCTATTTCTAGGCCGGGGACATGGTTTTTCCATTTTGTGCTTCTCTATCTTGAATCTCCTCTGCTGTTTTGTTTCAGGCTACATTTCCATATTTTAAATATAAATACACAACTTTTCTCAAGACATTTTTCCTTGGGTTTTGGCCCTTTTCCCCCTTATCCTTTTATTGTGATTTTTTCCCTCCTGTGCTCCAAACTTCCGCACAATTTTATTTTTAGATTTAAAATAAAACAGACATCTATCTGAGACTGCAGGCAGCCTAACAAGTCGGTAACAATACAGTGTATATAATGAAATGCCACCAGCATTCCAGCAGGAACCCAGCCAGACTTCTACAAAATTCATTTTCACCCCTTCATCGTTGCCTGAAACCTACCCTGCATCCTCCCCCCAAAGCCCTATCAAACAGAAGTCTTTTGTACTGTATCTGGATGGTCACCAAATTGTTTCTCTCATCCTTCAGTCCTCCTCTATCTAGGCACTCACGTGGTACTTTTCACAGTAATATCCAAATGACCTTGTGGGATGGGGACCAGAGTGGAATCCTTTGTCATTTCAGAGAGGGAGCAATTGAGACCAAGCTGGAGGGTCTCACCTATCAGAAGTGACCTGATACCTAAGTGCGTTACTGGTCACAGTGCCACCTTTATAACACAAGCAACGTCAAACAGTCCTCTGAGGCCATGTCTACAGTGCAATGGAAAACCCCCAGAGGGTCTCAGAGCCCAGCCCTGGCTCTGAACTCTGCTTATTTTGGCTACTTAAAATTACAGTCCCACCACTTAAGGAGGGGTCCCTTATAGCATCTTGAGTAGACACTGTCGAGTGGGTTTCATGATCAAGCAAATGATTCAGAAGGTACCAGGGTAGGACCCCATGTTCCACTCTGCAAGGGGACTGGGCTTTATACCACAACAGTTGCTCAAAAAGCAGGGAAGTTTAGAGGTTATTACAGCTCGTCTCCCCCACTGGGGCAATCTGCATGTCTGTTCTACCTCTTCTGAATTCAGACTTTGGATTCACTGCTTTGGACCTTTTGGATAAGCATAAAATGGCTGGCTTTGTGCTCTGCCACCATCTCAGATGTGCAGGTGAAATGCATCAAAGGGGTGATGGAAAGTGACTTATCTCGGCATCCAAGCCCTATTAACATAACAAAGGAGACAGAAAGCAAGCCACCAGGAGGTGCATCACTGTGGCTCAGCACCAGCAATTTGAAGTTGTGACTCAGTTAAACTGGGCATGGTGATGAGTGAGCAGAAACATAGCCAAGTCCCATCCATTTAAACCACTATAACAAAGTCATCCTGACTGGCACTGGCAGGAACATGTGCCGCTAGCAAAGGAGATACCAGCTTTGATTCTTCAGCTTCTCAAATTAAATTGAGCAGCTCCACCATCTTCAGCCATACAAACAAGGGGGAGGATTTGTCGTGATGTGTCTGGAAGGAGTCAGGGAAGTGGCATTACCTGTTGTATGGAGGAAGGAACCTCATCGGTACAGCAGAAGACTTCTCAACATCCACATGAGTTCATCCACACAATGCACAAATAGCTCGCTGCAACATTCAGCCCCAGATCAACAAGACTCAAAAGAAGGATTTATATGGATAACAAGAATATCCAGTTTAATTGTAAGGTTTTAAAATTCACCCAAGAGTTTTGGAAGGGATACAAAACCCAACCAAATCAACAGGGTGTTAAGAAGAAATTTTCCCATAAATATCCCATAACTGCTACTGCAGGGTTTCTTGCACTTTCCTCTGAAGCCAGTTTCAGAGGTTGCAAGGCTGGTGATAGAATTGCAAGTGATAGAGACAACTGGTTTGAACAAGCATTACATTGTTCAGGTGAGCCTTTTGAGGTAAGTGTGGGAGAGGACATGGGTAGGGGTAAAGTACCAAGAAGCAAAGGATACAGGAAGTAGGAACGATCTGCTCTCCACATGCAGCAAACAATTCCTTGAAGCGTGCATGATAAAGCCATATGGTGAATAATGCCTGATGCAAGCTGTCTTCACGAACAAGGTCAGCTCCCAGACTGCTGCACTGGGCAGCACAGCATGGGGAGGAGGTGACCAGCCCTCTGTGGAGAAAGAAGTGGTTCGGAACTATTTAGAAAAACTGGACGAGCACAAGTCTATAGGGCCGGATGCGCTGCATCCGAAGGTGCTAAAGGAGTTGGCGGATGTGATTGCAGAGCCATTGGCCATTATCTTTGAAAACTCATGGTGATCTGGGGAGGTCCCAGATGACTGGAAAAAGGCTAATGTAGTGCCCATCTTTAAAAAAGGGAAGGAGGATGATCCAGGGAACTACAAGCCAGTCAGCCTCACCTCAGTCCCTGGAAAAATCATGGAGCAAGTCCTCAAGGAATCAATTCTGAAGCACTTAGAGAAGAGGAAAGTGATCAGGAACAGTCAGCATTGATTCACCAAGGGCAAGTCATGTCTGACTAACCTAATTGCCTTCTGTGAGGAGATAACTGGGTCTGTAGATGAGGAGAAAGCAGTGGATGTGTTATTCCTTGACTTTAGCAAAGCTTTTGATACAGTGTCCCACAGTATTCTTGCCAGCAAGTTAAAGAAGTATGGGATGGATGAATGGACTATAAGGTGGATAGAAAGCTGACTAGATCGTCGGGCTCAATGGGTAGTGATCAACAGCTCCATGTCTAGTTTCAAGCGGAGTGCCCCAAGGGTCGGTCCTGGGGCAGGTTTTGTTCAATATCTTCATTAATGATCTGGAGGATGGCGTGGACTGCACCCTCAGCAAGTTTGCAGATGACACTAAATTGGGAGGAGTGGTAGATACGCTGGAGGGTAGGGATAGGATACAGAGGGACTTAAACAAATTAGAGGATTGGGCCAAAAGAAACCTGATGAGGTTCAACAAGGACAAGTGCAGAGTCCTGCACTTAGGACAGAAGAATCCCATTCACTGTTACAGACTAGGGATCGAATGGCTAGGAAGCAGTACTCCAGAAAAGGACTTAGGGGTTACAGCAGACTAGAAGCTGGATATGAGTCGACAGTGTGCCCTTGTTGCCAAGAAGGCTAACGGCATTTTGGGCTGTATAAGTAGGGGCATTGCCAGCAGATCAAGGGACGTGATCATTCCCCTCTATTCAACATTGGCGAGGCCTCATCTGTAGTACTGTGTCCAGTTTTGGGCCCCACACTACAAGAAGGATGTGGAAAAATTGGAAAGAGTCCAGCGGAGGGCAACAAAAATGATGAGGGGGCTGGAGCACATGACTTATGAGGAGAGTCTGAGGGAACTGGGATTGTTTAGTCTGCAGAAGAGAAGAATGAGGGGGAATTTGATAGCTGCTTTCAACTACCTGAAAGGGGGTTCCAAAGAGGATGGATCTAGACTGTTCTCAGTGGTACCTGATGTCAGAACAAGGAGTAATGGTCTCAAGTTGCAGTGGGGGCGGTTTAGGTTGTATATTAGGAAAAACTTTTTCACTAGGAGGGTGGTGAAGCACTGGAATGGGTTACCTAGGGAGGTGGTGGACTCTCCTTCCTTAGAGGTTTTTAAGGTCAGGCTCGACAAAGCCCTGGCTGGGATGATTTAGTTGGGGATTGGTCTTGCTTTGAGCAGGGGGTTGGACTAGATGACCTCCTGAGGTCCCTTCCAACCCTGATATTCTATGGTTCTATGATGGCCAAAGCCAAGGAGGAGCAGCAACAGCTCAAAGCAGCATTAGAAGGAAGGTGGGAAGCAACTGTGACAAAGCAAAAACATTGCACATAATGATGCAGAGACGGTTACCACTCATTGTGCTGTCATTGCTAAGCCTTGAGCGGGCTAACAGCCAGGAAGCTGCTGATGCAGTTATGTTGCTGACAGTGGTAACTGAGGAAGAGGCTAGAAGCTCAGAAGCACCCAAGATGCACAAAGGACTGAGAAAGACAGACTGGGACTGAGTGTAACCACAAAGCTAAAGCATCATTAACACTTTCCTATGGGCCAGAGATAGCATCCAGGAGCATATCACATCCTCATGGCATCACCACACAACAGTGCAATGCCACGTCTGCCCTACCCCAGCTCCCCGAATTTGGGACTTGGTTTGGCATGGAAGAATGAGGCCAGGTCTGGTTGTTAATTGAACCTACAATGAAACAGTTAGGGAAATAGTAAGGCTGGGGTACAGGAGCTAGAGAAATCACCAAGACTAGAGATATGTGCTGTGTTATCAGTGTGGGAGAGAAGGTACAGGATAGCTCTGTGTTCCATTGCCAATTAGCCTGGAGGAGAAAGACTTCATCGGTGTGGAATATTCTTTTCCTCTTTAGATCAAATCAGAAGCACATAGTGGAGCTGCACTACTCTAGTTTGTGCAGAAAATGTGTCTTTAAGCACGAGGTGGTGCTCACACATGGACAGCTGCTTAAAAAACTGCTTTAAAGGTGTATGACAGCCTGGGGGAAGCATCTGTGTAATCTTCAGCAGCCCTCCAGAAGTGAACAAGTAACGCAACAGGAGGGGAGGGCTCCCAAGGGACAGGAAGCAAGGCAGGAAAAGGCATCCTTAGCTCCTAGATATGAGTAAAGGAATAAAAGCAAGTTGCAAGAACTAGAGATGGATTTAGGCCCTGATGTTCAAATCCAGAATTTTAATCCAAAAGTACAGAGGATGTGAGGGGAAATTGCATTAGTATAAAGGAGACTGAAATTCCATATCCCTCAGACCTTGTAGCCAGGCCCGTGCCCACACATGGCAGCATGCCTCTCCACGGCACCTTCTGGGGAGGAGTCCACAGTCACTTAGGGTACGTTTACACTTACCGGGACGGTCGACGCGGCGAATTCGACTGCTCGGAGTTCGAACTATCGCGTCTGATCTAGACGCGATAGTTCGAACCCCGGAAGCGCTAGTTCGAACTCCAGTACTCCACCGCGGCAGGAGGAGTTGCCGGAGTCGACCTTGGAGCCGCGGAGTTCGCTTCCGCGGCGTCTGGACGGTAAGTAAGTCGAACTAGGGTAGTTCGAATTCAGCTACGTTATTCATGTAGTTGAATTCGCGTACCCTAGTTCGACCCCCGAGCTTAGTGTAGACCAGGGCTTAGCCTTTGAGCACCCAAGCAGTGACTTCTCTTGTGACTCACCTTCAGTCAGCTGCCCTGAACAGCTTCGAGCAGTGTTTGCTGCCTAACGGCAGTCCCAGAGCTCTGTAGGAAGTGTGCTTTTCCATCTTCGTGAGTACGTTACGTCCACCGTCCCAGCAGGCTACATCCACAGTCCATCTCTAAGTCCATCCACAAAGAACTGTTAACCCAGGAGTAGACAACCTATAGCACGCGTGCCGAAGGCAAGCACACGAGCTGATTTTCAGTGGCACTCACACTGCACCAGTCCAGGGGGCTCTGCATTTTAATTTAATTTCAAATGAAACTTCTTAAACATTTTAAAAACCTTATTTACTTTACATACAACAATAGTTGAGTTATATATTATAGACTTATAGAAAGAGACCTTCTAAAAACGTTAAAATGTATTACTGGCACGCGAAACCTTAAATTAGGGTGAATAACTGAAGACTCAGCACAGCGCTTCTGAAAGGTTGCCAACCCCTGTGTTAACCCATCCACACATTAAGCGCTGCCTGTAACAAAGTGGTCTGAAAAAAGGTAGGAGTCCATCACACACCTGCCCATCCCTCTGCCCAGCTTCTCCTGGGGCACTTCACCCCATCTCCCAGACCCTGGAGGGTGCCAGCGGCTGCAGGGAGGGAGAGAGGCGGCAGCACTGCCCTCACCTGCTGGGCTCTTTCTGCTCCCTCCTGTTAGGATGGTGTCGGCTCCTGAGGTTGGGAGGAATCTGTGCCTGCTCCCTAATTGGCAGCTCTTTCCCAGGAGCTTGGCTGCTTTACTCGCTTGCCCCTTGGAGAGGGTTTTCAAGAACAGGTTAGACATCCCGGTCAGGGATGATCTAGTTATTACTGAAGCTTTGTCTACACGACCGCGGTAAGTCGACCTACTCCACTCAACTCCAACTACGTGAATAATGTAGCTGGAATCGATGTACCTTAGGTCGAGTTACCGCGGGGTCTACACTGTGGGGGGTCGACGGGAGAAACTCTTCCATTGACTTACCTTACTCCTCTGGTCGGGGGTAGAGTACAGGGATCTACCGGAGAGAGATCTGCTGTCGATTTGGTGGGTCTTCACTGGACCTGCTAAATCGACCGCCGGTGGATCCATCTCAGAGCGTGGACCCTGGCTGTAGGGTAGGCATAGCCTGTCCTGCCATGAGTGCAGGGAACTGGATCAGATGACCTACTGAGGTCCCTTCCAGCCCTACATTTCTATGATTCTATAGAGCAGTCTGCTTGAGAATAAAGCTAATCCAGGACAGCTGTTACGTATTTTTTTCTGTGCTGCGCCACACAGCCCCACAACAAAAATTAAGTTATTGAAAAAATCAAAACATGTGCTTGGGAGGCAGGTTGGTCTAGTGGATGGGGCTTTTGACTGGAAGTCTCAATAGCTGGGTTCTTTTCCCAGCTCTGCCACTGATTGGCTGTGTGACCTTGAGCAAGTCACTTCACCTCTTTTTGCCTCAGTAAGAAGCTGTTAATGTTTAACCAATGAGGGTAAATAACCAATGGAGCAATCTACCAAGGGCTGTGGGGGATTATCCATCACTGTCAACTTTTAAATCAGAATGGGAAGTTTTTCGAAAGGCTATGTTCTTTTGAGGGAGCTCTATGGCCTATGTTATGTAGCGGTCAGACAAGATGATCACAATTGTCCCTTCTGGCCTTAGAATCTATTATATATCATTATATATGGTTTTTTTTTAAAGTAACGAAGCAGTTCAGGAAAAAGCAATCAATCAATTCACAAGTGTAACATTGCACACACTTCATATGGCCAGAAGAAACATCTGCTTACAAGGGTTACCCATGAAAAAAGCCATTTGAAAAGGGGCATGTAGGTAAGAAAGCCAACTCTGGAGCAGGTCACAGGGTACAGTCATAGGTAATTTCATACTAATGTGCTGGCATATCACATACCTTGCCCCATGTTATTCCTAATACATCTTTTTATGCAGGCAGTCCTACCAAAAATAAGGGTCACAATAGCAAACATGCCCTTGACTTTCAGAGACGAAGACGCCGAGAATAAAATCTATTTAATTAGAGTGTGGCATTCTCTGTGGAGAGCTAGATTGGAGGCTACCCTGCTATACCTCATTCCAGGAGGGAAGCAACTATGCTTAGGCAATACTGGGAATCAGAAGGTACAAGGGTGCCAGACTCTGGCCCTGGGAGGGGGGAAGTTACAGAAATAGAGTAGAGTAAGTTTAGACTCAATACTGAGGCCTGCTTCACATACTAAGATTAAAGGCTAAATTCACCATCAGTGTAACCAGATCCAAGTCCACTGAAATCGACGGAGATTCATGCCACCAGTGAATCTGGTCAAGCTTGGGTGACATTCTATTGCCATCCTTGAACGAACTAGACAGGGTGTGTGTCACTCAGACTCTGGGACGGAGAATAAGCTTCGGCATCTCAGAGGAGATGGATTTTAAATCATATGATTTAGAAGATTTAAAAAAAAAAATGAAGTTTTCCACTTCCCTCAAAGGAAATACATTAATGCAGACCTATTCAGAGAAAGCCTAGCAAACGCCACAACTAAGAACCTTGAAAGTTTTAAGTAACTGAGCTAGTAATTAATTTCAAAATGGACACCCTCCCCCCCCCTCAAAAAAACAACAAAAAAAAACCCACCCTCGGCTCGAGATTCAATCCTGGGAGGAGCTCCAGCTAAAATTACACACAGCCACATGCAGTTCCCCCCAAAGTTGTTCATTTCAAAGCCTTTTCATGGGCTTTGATCTCCAAAAGCTCCAGCTGTTTATTAGAACGTGTTCTTCTTTAATTAAAAGAACTTGCCATTTCTTATTAATCAGTCAGCTCACTTTCAGTTATTTTCCCATTACTATATTCTTCATTGTTATTCCTGGATGTGTAAAGCACAGAAGTACATGGATGTCTATTCCGGACTTATAAATCAGAACAAACTAAGCTTCCAATGGAACTACATGCAGTAATAAGACCAGGAGAATTTGGCTCACAGACCTGAATAGGCAAAACCTATGAACCTGCAGTCCCGTCTACCTGGGTATGCTCGTATGCTATGCAGACCCCCACTGACTTATATGGAACGCCACACAGGACCAAATGGTTACCACCACAGGTCCAATTGCAGGGTCAGGTAGTCCAATTGTGTAGTCCAATATTGTTAGTATAATTTTCATTTTTAGTGAAAGCACCTTGACATCCTCTATTTTGATATTCTTTCAATCTCAGACCTATTTTCATTGTGGTGAGCAAGTGTGCTGGATACTTGAATTTAAATATGAGAGGAAATAGGTAGAGGCTTGAATTCAAGAGACAAAATGGTTTAAACTAGCAGTGAACTGGGACTCAGGAGAACAGAGTTCTAATCCAGGCTATATTGTGGGACCTTGGACAAGTCGTTATAATTCTGTTTCCTCGCCCATTCTTTATCTATTTAGACTGCAAGTTCTTTGGGGCAGGAACTGTCCCATATTTTATTGCACATAGAATATGTACAGTACCTAGCACAATGGAGTTCTGATTTCAGCTGGGACTTCCAAATGTTATTGTAACACCGGTAACAATTAGACTGATGCCACAGTCGATTTTCAGGCACATTCCCAATTACCCTCTTCCAAAGCTTATGGAGCTCAGTGGAAGTCTTTTCATTAACTCTAATGGGCTTGGATGAAGCTCTAACTCAACGAGAATTTTGGCAAGGGCCACATTCCAGCAATGAGTTTGGTGCGAGAAGTCCCCTGTGCACGCAGAGCCAAAATGACTCCATGTGGGCACGGGGATCCACCCATGAAGAACTCTATCCAGGACTGGGGACTAAGAAGGGCTGCTGCCCATAAAAGCACACAAGCTAAATATTACTTCATCTTATTGTGTGTTCATCTGAATGCTGCTGGGATAGCTCAGTGGTTTGAGCGTTGGCCTGCAAAACCCAGGGTTGTGAGTTCAATCCTTGAGAAGTCCACCCAGGGATCTGGGGCAAAAAATTGGTCCTGCTAGTGAAGGCAGGGAGTTGGACTCGATGACCTTTCAAGGTTCCTTCCAGTTCTAGGAGATTGGTATATCTCCAATTATTACCTAACTGCTCTGCCATTAACTGTGTTGTCACCAGAACCTCTCTTGTACTGACGGACCTCTTCCGTTGTCAATATGCATCTTTTTTAATTCTCTGCTTATTTGCATTATCCCCCCCCGCCCCCAGTTAAGTTTTCAGAGCTGCGCAGGGTTTCAAGCTGCATGACTCATGTTATCTAATGCATTTTGGACAAAAAAATAGAGCAATTCTGAAATCTTGGTGGCCAAATTAAGGCCTCAAGCTACATCAATATAGGGAACCACAGTTTTTCACCAACAGGGACCGACCAGTAGCTTTTCTCCCAAACAATGTGGAGGCCAGCTTTCGCCTGTGTCCAAAGACCACACACACTTGCAATAACTTTTAATACAACATAGACAGCTCACATCTGAGCATTCAGTGCCATTGCAGACTATGGAAGGAGACACCCAAAAAAGAAACAACTAAAAGAGAAACTGTGCGGTGTTACGTTTGTGACCAGCTCCTAGCAGCCATAAAAAGCTGCTGAGGCCACCTTCCCCACACAGAGGAAGACAACAAGCAGGAGTGAGGCTCAAAGTCCAGAGGCCTAGGCCATCCATGTCCCCACCACACACCACTTCCCGACCCACCCATCCTAGTGTTTTGAAAAAACGTGCCCCAAGAGTGGCCTGCATGAGATACAGACTCAGTGTGAATATTGGCCCACCCTAACACTCCCTCCGCAGTGTTAACATGCAAACTTCACCGCACACAAAGTGCCTAAGGTCTCAATTTAACTTATTGTGTTTGCCTTGGTAGTTTTCTGCTCCCATTACTGATTTGTATCTATGCTATGAGATAATTAAGAACTAGTAAAACAGCTATCAAATGTTTCTAATTTGCTAGACTGCTTTTTCATGCTAGTGAAAAAAATATCATTAAGCACTGACAACCAAGGAGAATGAAGAACACGTATTGCTTGGGTCAGCAGTTTTTCTATTCAGTTTTAGGCAAAGATATAATCTAAAGGCCTGGCCTAACCCACAATAATTAGAAAAGGGTAATTAATTCACTAAAATGTGTAGTATTACTTGACTGTGCTTTCTACATTTAAATGTTAATTTGGGTTGCAGTAACACCAAACAGCAGACTGGGCTTTTCTAATACACAAAGCTTTGATAAATGCTATAAACACACAAAAAGACAGTCCTTGCCTCACAGACCTTACAGTTCAATGTAAACTTTAAATAAAGGCCTATAAGCCTCTGTTCTAGCTATAATTTTAATTTAAATTCCAATCTAAAGTCCATTGACTTCAATGGGCATTACATCATGTCCATCCATGCCTCCATGACGTTTGTACATAATGTAAAATAGTAGTCTCTCCATTTTGAAATGCATGGTAGAGGATGCAGTATATGAGACTGAAGAAATATGCTCAACAATAGTAAAGACAATTTTAAACACAAAAAACAGGATATGCTCCTTGGATATACTAAACTGAGCTTTGCCGCTAGCCCTGCCATAATCCTCCCAGAAGATGCTATAAAACTTTTTCAGAAAAATTACTTGGTACTTTGCAAGTGTAGCGTACCAGAGCATATTGTCCATTGGCTTTATTTCTGAACGTAGGTCTCTTAGAAAACGTTATTCCACAAAACAGAGTAACTGTCACCTCAGAAGGAAGAGGGGATGTAATTTATGAATTCATACACCTTCCAAAACCTCAATGTGCGCTCCCTGGTGCTATTCTTTGGCTTCTGTTGACAAAGAACTGGTTGCCTTGGCTACTACTTCAGCTCCCCTTCTGAATTCTTCTATGCGCTAATCAATCCTGCTAGGGGTCTCCCTGTTTCACAGGGATATTTTTTATTAGATTTTTCCTGTAGGAGAGCATCTCTTCCTCCCACCCATCTTTTATTATCAGAGGAAAGAATTAAAGGGTTTATTTGGAGATGGAAATGCCCTGCTAATGCAACTGCATTTAACTAATGACAAATTTGCAGGTTGTTCGGGGCCACTGTCTGCTATAAGGGAGCACTGGATCAGTTAAGAACAAGCCTCCTTTTTAAATGAGCCTAAAAGCAATAGACTTACTGCACTAAATCTGGCCATCCTGCAGGAGGATCCAGTATAAACTTCCTCTGTGCAGCTCCTTTAATGTACCTCAGTTCTTATTGCATATGACAGCTGGTATGTTCTTTGATGTTCAGCTACAGCGGTGATGTTTTCGCCTCTATCTCTAGGAAAGGAAGACAACTCAAACCTATCTATTTCTATGCACCTGGAAAAATCTATTTTCTTTCAGTTTCTAGATTGTATCTGTTTTACTTCCCTAACTTGTTTAAAGTGTTTATTTTCACTGGTCCTTGAAGGAGTCTACTCAGCCTCCGAGATTAGAGCCTCGCACAAGATATTTGATTGTTGGATATATTTGAAGGGAAATACAGCAGTATTTGGTGCAGTATTTTCTACGCACAGCAGGGTACAAAGGTCTTTGATGCAATATTGATTTATACTGCTAAGTGTACTACTCCCTTTCTCCCCTATAAAAAAGGAAGCTTTGGCTTAGTCTTATATTTTAAAGACAGGGAGACTGCTTGATGGTTTCAGGGCCTGTTTTTAGCAAGAAGCTAGCCGATCTCATTAAGCAACTGAAACCTGGTGTCAATTAGTCTAATTGATGTGAGAACTTGATTAGGTCCTAGAAGGACTGGCTTTCCCCAGGCACAGCATCCTATTAAAAACAGCTCACCTTAAAAAGTGAAGAGAAATTACAGGAAGCCGACACAATGATGAAAGCTCTGAAAACACTCTTTGGGGCACCAGCCATGAAAAATCACCCTACCATACTACAGTGGCAGTGTAGCAGGGTAGACCCCTGCTCCTGCCCTGAAGGGGTTAAAAACAGCCCTGGGAAGGGGCTGTGGCTGGAGAAAGCAGCCTTTAGGCTGGGGCAAGAAGCCTGGGCTGATTGGGGAAAGTAGGCTCAGCTGTAGCCATGCTCCAATCAGGCCCAGCTGGCCTCTATAAGAGGCAGTGAGCCAGGAGCCCGTCAGTCTATCTCTAGCTATAGAGGGAGATGGGCCTGGCTGCAGGGCGCTAGACACAAGGTACCTGAGTGGAGCAGGGCTGGGGAAAGGCAGAGGAGCTGGGGAGCTCCAGCCTGGAAAGCCCCAGGCTGCGGCCTAGCATTGGGCTAACAGGTACTGGGGGTTGCAGAGGGCAGCCCAGGGGTAGGCCAAGGCAGCAGGTCCAAACCCTCCTTGCCAGTGATGAGTGGCTGATACTGCAGCCTGCCCCAGGGCATGGGGGCTAGACAATGACTGACAGCCTGATACTGAGGCAAGGTGGGGATAGAGGGTGAGGGCTCCCTGGGGAGGGGAGACCCTGAGAGAGAGGGGTTACTGCCAGGGGGCAGCATCCCATGTAAAAGGGCATCAGGTCCAGGGAGGGACACGGGGGCCAAGAGGACAGGCAGATCACTGGCCTGCAGAGGGCGCTCTGGAGCTGGAACTGAGCTAATTCCCAGGAGTCACCAGCAGGAGGCACCGCAGGGGTGAGTCCACTCCTCTACAGGCAGCAAGCAATATGTTGATGAAAATCCAGCTCTAGTCCTTGATGAGCCCTCATTAAGAATGTGTTTTGTATCACAAGTTCCATTTAATCCAGGAAACAAAGAGCCTATCTCCAGTTAAATTCCAAAATCCAGATTCAGTCACCTACATTGAGATAACACTGAGAATCCACAATCCCATTAAGCTTACAGGAAGTTACTAGGTGCTCAGCACCATCAAAAAAATAAGACCTACATTTAGGCCTGGTCTAGACTTACTGTGACGGGTTTGGTCACAGAAGCCCCCTTGGCACTGTCACCTGATGTGCTGACATTATCTCTGAGCCCGTTTTCCCTGCCAGCTTGGGACTCCAGAACCCTGCCTTGCTCAGCCAGACACACTAGCCTGCTGCAACACAGAGGCGGGGTTTGGTCCACGTGCCCAAAGCTGCAGACTAAACTGAAAACAGCTCAGCAGGTTACCTATCTCCAGCACCCAGACAACCAGTTCCCAATGGGATCCTACCCCCAAATAAAGCCGTTTTACTCTGTATAAAGCTTATACAGGGTAAATTCATAAATTGTCCACCCTCTATAACACTGATAGAGAGATATGCACAGCTGTTTGCTCCCCCAGGTATTAATCACTTACCTGGGTTTATTAATAAAGAAAAGTGATTTTATTAAGTATAAAAAGTAGGATTTAAGTGGTTTTGAGTAATAACAGACAGAACAAAGTAAGTCACCAAGCAAAACAAAGCAAAAACTCTCAAGTCTAAGCCTAATACATTAAGAAACTGATTACAGGTAATATCTCACCCTCAGAGATGTTCCAATAACCTTCTTTCACAGACTAGACTCCTCCCTAGTCTGGGCCCAATCCTTTCCCCTGGTACAGCTCTTATTAGCTCCAGCTCAGGTGATAACTAGGGGATTTCTTGTGACTGGCAGCCCCCTTTGTTCTGTTCCACCCCCTTTTATATCTTTGGCACAAGGTGGGAATCTTTTGTTGCTCTCTGGGTTCCCACCCCTCCTTCTAAATGGAAAAGCACCAAGTTTAAGATGGATTTCATTATCAGGTGACATAGTCACATGTCACTGTAAGACCCCTAGTCTCTATTCCCCATCGGCTGGCCCACACGTACACATGAAGGCTTTCAAGTAACTAAGGCCATTTACAACTGATTGTTTCTGGAGCACCCTTAATGGCCTTCACTTAATATGTTTACATCAGTAATACAAGTTTATATCTTATTCGCCTAATTCCAGATATAGAAATAATACATGCAAACAAATAGGATGAACACACTTAGTAGATTACAAGTTTTCTAATGACACCATACAAGGGGTATTTAGTGTAAAGCATATTCCAGTTATGTCATATTCATAAGCATGTGTCCATAAAGCATATGGAGTGCAACGTCACACTTACATGAGATAACGATATGCAAAAGCTAACACAACTATGCCAACCTAACCCCCACTGTAGACACAGCTAGGTCAATAGAAGAATGCTACTGTTGACCGATTCAGAGAGGTGCTCCTACACAGAGGGAAAAACTCCTTCCATCAGTGTAGGCTGTCTCTACACTACAGGGTTATGCCATTGTAGCTACGGCAAGATAGCTATGTCAGTATAGCCTCCGTCATGTAGATGTGTCCTTATTTAGGCATTTGAGTAAAGATTAGGAACCTAACTTTACATACCAAGTAGGAAAACTTGAATCTTTATGCACAGCACTTTCCTGACAGGGCTAGAAACTAGACATAGCTGCCTAATATAACAGCTGAATTCTAGGCAACAGTGCTAGAACAATGAATGTTGATGCTACCCCCTTTCCAGACCTCACTATGCTTATGCAAATCTGCTACAGTGATACCTCTGGTAGACCAGTATGCATTCTTTCAGTCCCTCCTCACAAGCTGTGCTGGAGGGACAGAATTGGCAGCAGTGCTAAATGGATGACTGCAATTGCTTATTGCAAAGTAGGGCTGGTAAGGCAAACCATGAACACGTCAATCTTTTAATGCTTCTAGTTTGATACTTCAGTTGGCGGCAGAGGGGGTTTTAAGCATAACTCCTTAAAGAAAAAACAAAAAGACTAAATGAAGTGAATTTTTAAAGGTCTTATAAAATATTGAGAAGCTAGACACACTGCCTTCCCTGCTATTTAAGTAAACCCTCCCTCTAAACCAAAAATTAAGTATCTTGTCTCGTTAAAATCTGTAGCAGCTAAGGGAGAGATTACAGTAGTCCTTCAGCATTTAATATAAATAGTTTTTCCCACCTTGCAAGCCTTATTACAGGTCTTTTAATAACCACATAGTTGTGTCCTTCTGTGCTGCGCTCATCTTGACAGTTCTGGGATTCAATACGGTATAGTAATTTAGCAGTGACACAATGGTCCAAACCATTTCAGCCCAAAAGATAATCGTAGTTCGGTCATTTCTATTTAAAATGAGTTTCTCCAGTGTTGAGCTGAGCCACGTGTGTTTCAGTTATCACTTCAGCTGCTTGTGAAGTTTCTCTGGACAGGGTTAATGTTCTAGGTGGAACTATTTCTACAAATTCTTCAAGAATTCAAGTAGTAATGAGCCAATATCAAGAGCCAAACCCACCCCACTGGAGGAACTCCCCTGATCTCAAGGTGCACAAGGGTGAGTATATATTGCACAGCTTTCAGAGCACAAGGTGGTTCAGTTTGAGTTTTCAGGTTAGTATCTCCCTGAGCCACTTCAAATCATCCACAGGTGGAAGGGGTTTTTATCTACCCAATAGAGGCAAAGTGACCACACTTTTTGGGCATGAATCTGAGAGTTAGAAAACCCATTTTGTTCTCCCCATCTGAACTTCCCCTCACCGCCAAAGAGAAAACAAGATCTTGGCTATGGACAGGGCAAGCCAAAGGCCCAGAGCTGGTGGTTTTAACATTGCTCCTAGAAATGTTTCTTCAGAAGCTGTTGTATTTCCCCAAAGCGATGTCACAATGATGGCCAATCAGAATGCCTTAGCGTTAAGATCTTCCAGGAAGAACTGTGTCCACGGTGTTGAATATGCACCTCCACGACAACCTCACGTGATCACAGCAAGTGAACTGTAAAGCTCAAGAACAAGGCTCCTGTATGCAGGAGACAGCTGTCACAGCAACCGGCCAAAGATATCTGCATGGCCTTGAACCACTAACTTCAGAGTGCAATACAGAACTCGCGGCTTCAATCTTAATAAACCTACCAAAAGTTACATCACTTTTGAAAGAGTTCCTTAAATATGGGCATTAAGAGCGATAAAGATCCCCACATCTATCATGCTCCCATGATAGACTACAAACCCAAAGAGATGACAACACCTCAGCTGTGCTTGCTTGCTACCTTTACTGTACCCGCATCACTCCTCCACATACGCACAACAGTGGGATCGGCTGGCTGCACAAGCTGGAGGATTCGGGAAGGGCTGAGTGAACTGTTACTGAAACAGCAGCAGCATGACTGGCGCTCAAATCTCCATACGTCCAACTGCTGATATTTTGCCTTGTACAAAGTGTGTTTGAAATTGCCTCCGGGTCACAAATTACAACCCCTGTCCTCATCTGAGGAGCCAGAATTCACCAAGGGACATGGCTTACCCAGCAACTCAGTGAAAATGCATTTTACTAAACTAAGTGATCCATCAAAGGACAATTATATCCCTTGGCTCTCATACAGAGAGATTTGCCTGAAACTGAAGTCAAGCAGATTTCCCTACATGACGGAGCTCATGCACATCATTCCATTGCAGATTGCTACATGGACCACTTAAGACTAATGCAAGAACCAAAAATAAATAAATAAAAAACGATGCCTTGTGTAGTTCACGGAGTGAAATTATCGACTGGCTGTACTTGTTATACACTCCAGTCTGAAGAATACTTTACGCTGTTGCTGATGTATCAGAGTGATTCCTAAGGAGTGACGGCTCCCTGTCCATTATTTAAAATCAGGTCGATAAGTACTCCGGGGCTACATCCACCCAATGTTACTTTTAGACTTCCATGCCAGAAGTCCTATTTGCTGGTTGTTCCACTGTTCCTATTCAAACATCAAAACTTCATTTCTCAGTTGTAAGGCTGCCTCCAATAAGACAAACTGGCCAACACAAGGACTTAGCATGTAACATAACCACAGTGTTTGGTGTTACTAATCCAATCGGACAGCTACATTCCATCAGCAGCTTGTGCAGATTGCCCTCGTTGACTTTCAAGGTAATTTTTTATCCCCCATTGTCCTTGATAAACCTCCTGCAGAAAGGCTCAGATACTAGAGTGATAGTTGCTATAGAAAACCTTATACAGCCCTCTCTCCTACTGGGTGAAACAGACTTGACTGGGGTTGTGCATGGGTGTAACAGGGCAGAATCAGAGGCAGCAGGTTTGTATAATTTTTGGTGGTGCCCAAATGGGTCTAAGTGCTCACACACACACACATACACACACACACACACACCCCTGCCTAAAGCTCTGGAAAGGAGTTTGGGTGTGGGAGGGGTCGGGCTCTGGGAGGGAGTTTGGGTGCAGGCTCTGGGCTGGGGCAGGGGGTTGGGGGGCAGGAGGTGGTGCGAGGGGTGAGCTCTGGAAGGGAGTTTGGGTGCGGGATCTGGGCTAGGGCAGAGGGTTAGGGTGTGGGAGAGGGTGAGGGGTGCAGCGCTTACCTCAAGCGGCCCCCAAAACGACCCACAGCCTCTGGCAGCAGCTCCTAGGCAGGGGGCCGGAAGGATCCCATTGGCTGCAGTTGGCAGAGTCAGCACTCGGGGCAGGGGCAGCGTACGGAGACACGCCCCCAGGAGCCGCAGGGACGTGCTGGCTGCTTCCAGAAGCAGAGTGAGCGGGCAGGAAGCCGGCTTAGCCCCGTTGCGCTGCCAGTGGTTGCAAGGGGGCCCCGGGCCTTTTTAAATTGCCTGGGGGAATGTATTCAGTAGAGCATAACCTTTCCATACAGTACCCACATGAGGAAATAAGGAAACAGATCAACAGAGCCAGATGTGTACCCAGAAGCCTCCTACTGCAAGACAAGCCCAAGAAAGAAACCAACAGGACTCCACTGGCCATCACATACAGTCCCCAGCTCAAACCCCTCCACCGCATCATCAGGGATCTACAACCCATCCTGGACAATGATCCCACACTTTCACAGGCCTTGGGTGGCAGGCCAGTCCTCGCCCACAGACAACCTGCCAACCTGAAGCATATTCTCACCAGCAACTGCACACCGCAACATAGTAACTCTAGCTCAGGAACCAACCCATGCAACAAACCTCGATGCCAACTCTGCCCACATATCTACACCAGCAACACCATCACAGGACCTAACCAGATCAGCCACACCATCACCGGTTCATTCACCTGCACGTCCACCAATGTAATATATGCCATCATATGCCAGCAATGCCCCTCTGCTATGTACATCGGCCAAACTGGACAGTCTCTAAGGAAAAGGATAAATGGACACAAATCAGACATTAGGAATGGCAATATACAAAAACCTGTAGGAGAACACTTCAACCTCCTGGCCACACAATAGCAGATTTTAAGGTGGCCATCCTCCAGCAAAAAACTTTAGGACCAGACTCCAGAGAGAAACTGCTGAGCTCCAATTCATTTGCAAATTTAACACCATCAGTTTAGGACTAAACAAAGACTGTGAATGGCTTGCCAATTACAGAACCAGTTTCTCCTCCCTTGGTTTTCACACCTCAGCTGCTGGAACAGGGCCCCATTGATTGATCTAACCTCGTTATCTCTAGCCTGCTTCTTGCTTGCTTATATATACACACCTGCCCCTGGAAATTTCCACTGCTTGCATCCGAAGAAGTGGGTATTCACCCACGAAAGCTCATGCTGCAAAACATCTGTTAGTCTATAAGGTGCCACAGGATTCTTTGCTGCTTCTACAGAACCAGACTAACACGGCTACCCCTCTGATACTTGACACCATGCAAGGCACTGCATTTAGCCGTATGGAGTGGAAATCCATCAACCTCATGAAGAAACTTGCACAAATACAGACGGATATCATCTTCCTTTCCAAATGTAAACGGATGGACATCATACCTAATGGACTAAAGGTAAAAAATCCACTGCTATCTACATACTACACAGACCACAGTGAGAGATTATGCCATACTCTATCTAAGAAACTGAGGAACCACCTGATCAGCATACTATACAGCAAACAGGAAAACATCAAAAAAGAGCTCTCCAACCTAGAGACTCTCATCAATAACCAAACTTCCATACAAACGGACTTCACTAAAATAAGACAGGAGATCTACATTACCCACTTCACCTCTCTAAAAAGGAAAAAGGACTGTAAGCTGTCTAAACTCCTACCTGCCACATGGGGCCACAACCATGATACCCCTAACCCACCCAGCAATATCGTCAATCTATCCAGCCACACACTCAGCCCAGAAGAACAGTCTGTCTTATCTCGGGGACTCTCTTTCTGCCCTGCCACCCCCACCAACATGATACAGTTCTGTGGCAATCTGGAAGCCTACTTTCGCCGTCTCCGACTCAAAGAATACTTCCAGGACAACACTGAACAGCGCACTGATACACAGTTACCCTCCCACCAACAGCACAAGAAGAAGAACTCCACATGGACTCCTCCTGAGGGTCGAAATGACAGTTTGGACCTATACATTGAATGCTTCCGCCGACGTGCACAGGCAGAAATAGTGGAAAAACAACATCGCTTGCCTCACAACCTAAGTCGTGCAGAACGCAATGCCATCCACAGCCTCAGAAACCATCCTGACATTATAATCAAAGAGGCTGATAAAGGAGGTGCTGTTGTCATCATGAACAGGTCTGACTACCAAAAGGAGGCCATCAGACAACTCTCCAATACCAAATTTTACAAGCTACTTCCCTCAGATCCCACTGAGGAATACACTAAGAAACTGCACCATCTACTCAGGACACTCCCTACACTAACACCGGAACAAATCAACATACCCTTAGAACCTCGACCAGGGTTATTCTATCTACTACCTAAGATCCACAAACCTGGTAATCCTGGACGCCCCATCATCTCTGGCATTGGAACTCTCACTGAAGGACTGTCTGGATATGTGGACTCTACTCAGACCCTATGTTACCAGCACTCCCAGCTATCTCCGTGACACCACTGATTTCCTGAGGAAACTACAATGCATTGGTGACCTTCCAGAGAACACCATCCTAGCCACCATGGATGTAGAGGCTCTCTACACAAACATCCCACACACTGATGGAATACAAGCTGTCAGGAACAGTATCCCTGATGATGCCACAGCACAACTGGTTGCTGAGCTCTGTGCCTTTATCCTCACACACAACTATTTCAAATTTAATGACAATATATATCTCCAGATCAGTGGCACCGCTATGGGCACCCGCATGGCCCCACAATATGCCAATATTTTTATGGCTGACCTGGAACAACGCTTCCTCAGCTCCTGTCCACTCACGCCCCTTCTCTACCTACGCTACATTGATGACATCTTCATCATCTGGACCCATGGGAAGGAGACTCTAGAAAAATTCCACCATGATTTCAACAGCTTCCACCCTCCATCAACCTCAGCCTGGACCTATCTACACGGGAGGTCCACTTCCTAGACACCACGGTGCAAATAAGTGGTGGTCACATTAACACCACCCTATACCGAAAACCTACCGACCGCTATGCCTACCTTCATGCCTCCAGCTTCCATCCCGGGCACACCACAAGATCCATTGTCTACAGCCAAGCACTGAGGTACAACCGTATCTGCTCTAACCCCGCAGACAGAGACCAACACTTAGAAAATCTCCACCAAGCATTCTCAAGACTACAGTACCCACATGAGGAAATAAGGAAACAGATCAACAGAGCCAGATGTGTACCCAGAAGCCTCCTACTGCAAGACAAGCCCAAGAAAGAAACCAACAGGACTCCACTGGCCATCACATACAGTCCCCAGCTCAAACCCCTCCACCGCATCATCAGGGATCTACAACCCATCCTGGACAATGATCCCACACTTTCACAGGCCTTGGGTGGCAGGCCAGTCCTCGCCCACAGACAACCTGCCAACCTGAAGCATATTCTCACCAGCAACTGCACACCGCAACATAGTAACTCTAGCTCAGGAACCAACCCATGCAACAAACCTCGATGCCAACTCTGCCCACATATCTACACCAGCAACACCATCACAGGACCTAACCAGATCAGCCACACCATCACCGGTTCATTCACCTGCACGTCCACCAATGTAATATATGCCATCATATGCCAGCAATGCCCCTCTGCTATGTACATCGGCCAAACTGGACAGTCTCTAAGGAAAAGGATAAATGGACACAAATCAGACATTAGGAATGGCAATATACAAAAACCTGTAGGAGAACACTTCAACCTCCCTGGCCACACAATAGCAGATTTTAAGGTGGCCATCCTCCAGCAAAAAAACTTTAGGACCAGACTCCAGAGAGAAACTGCTGAGCTCCAATTCATTTGCAAATTTAACACCATCAGTTTAGGACTAAACAAAGACTGTGAATGGCTTGCCAATTACAGAACCAGTTTCTCCTCCCTTGGTTTTCACACCTCAGCTGCTGGAACAGGGCCCCATCCTCCCTGATTGATCTAACCTCGTTATCTCTAGCCTGCTTCTTGCTTGCTTATATATACACACCTGCCCCTGGAAATTTCCACTGCTTGCATCCGAAGAAGTGGGTATTCACCCACGAAAGCTCATGCTGCAAAACATCTGTTAGTCTATAAGGTGCCACAGGATTCTTTGCTGCTTTCCATAGATATGTTCCATGGCATATGTAGCATAAAACATATTCTAGTTATGTCATATATACATTCATAAGCATATTTCATTCAGCCTTATGGGGCGCACCGTCACACACACACACAACTACAGACAGCCTGTGGGACATTCCAGCTGCTTCAAGCCAACTACTTAATGCCTATACGCATTTCAGCAGTTTGTCTTCCTTGGGTCTCTCACCCCAAAGGCTCAAGTCTTTTGAACTAGATTTCATTTAAACAGATGTGTATGTTGGAGTTCTTGCAATGAACGAATGTCCACTAACCTCTGATCAATGGGTCAGGCCAAGTCATTAGAGCATGGGATGGAATTATGAACAGCATTTGGTGGCCTGACTTGCAGAATGTAATGTAGAGCAACAAAAATGATTAAAGGTCTAGCAAATAGGACCTGTGAGGAAAGACTGAAAAAATTGGGTTTGTTTAGTCTGGAGAAGAGAAGACTGAGAGGGGACATAATAACAGTTTTCAAGTACATAAAAGGTTGTTACAAGGAGCAGCGTGAAAAATTGTTCTCGTTAACCTCTGAGGATAGGACAAGAAGCGATGGGCTTAAATTGCAGTAAGGGAGGTTTAGGTTGGACATTAGGAAAAACTTTCTAACTGTCAGGGTGGTTAAGCACTAGAATAAATTGCCTAGGGAAGTTGTGGAGTCTCCATCATTGGAGATTTTTAAGAGCAGGTTAGACAAACACCTGTCCAGGATGGTCTAGATAATACTAGATAATGCCGTGAGTGCAGGGGACTGGACTAGATGACCTCTTGAGGTCCCTTCTAGGCTTATGATTCTATGATTACTCCCATTCCCAGGTTTAAAAGTGCCAAATGCCTTCTAGGAGAAGCCAACACAACCATCATCCTTGTGATGGGGTATATGGTCCTTCAAACTTCCAGAAGGCCTCTGGGCAGCTGGGCTGGGGCTGCCCAGGTACGAAAGTCAAGTCCTCTTTCCTTTGTCTCTGCTTAATGTTGAAGCAGACAGGGAAAGGCTATGTGGTTGTGGAGCAAGTACAGCTATGCTTCCTCGGCCACACTGCCATATATAAGAAAGACAAAGCTACAAGCTTCCCTTGCCAGAATGACTACTGAACAGATTATCCCAGCAGAGGTCACGTTCTCTGGCTTGGGCACCACAGAAGGGCAAGGACTTGGGTGGGGAGGGAGCTGCTTATACCCTGCAACAGAAGGACATTTAAACTTCCATAACAGTGAAGGGTTTGGGGCCTATTTTTGGAAGTGTGCTGGTCATATGCCATGAAGCGCCTACCCTGCAAAAATCCTAATCACTGACCTCCTGGCCCCCTTGGGCCTCTCTGGGGGTGCAGAGGGGCCAAAACGCAGTTCTATCCAGTCAGCTGGGAAGGATGGTCGAGCGGTTAGGGCACCAGCTTAGGACATGGAAGACCTGGCTTCAATTCCCTGCTCTGCCATGGATTCCCTGCGTGACTTTGGGCAAATCTTCGCCGCTCTATGCTCATCTCTAAATCAGGGATAGTACTGCTCCCCTGCCTCATCATGTTGTGAGGCTAGATACAGTACAAGACTGAAGCACTTTGAAAGCTACTGATGAAAAACACTATATAAGAAATAGGCATTTATTACTTGTCACTGGGTCCACTCACCAGTGGCACCTCCTGCTGGCCGTCCTGGGGATTAGCTCTGCCAGTTAGTGCGCCCTCTTCTGGTGGTGCCTCTCCAGTCATCTTCTCACCCTGCAGACCTGCCTCGCTTGAGGAACTGCAGCTCCCTCTTAATGACTCGGCTCTCTGGCCAGGTTATCATCTGCATTTCCCCCTTCCAGGGTTACCCAAAGTCCTTATATAGAAACAGTCCCAGGCAATCTCCTGTACTACCCCAATGGTGCCACTTCCCCAGTGGCCCAGTAGGGAACCTGTGTCCACCCTCTACTCTGGGTTCAAGTCCAGGGACCCTCAGCTCAGCAGTTATGAGCTCTACCCTTTCAACCCTCAGTGCTCCTTCCCTGGACTGCTTCCTACTCTTCCTGATTACCCCCTTCTCTGGGTGTACCAGCTCCAAACCAACTCCCTCTTCCCAGGGAGGGACTATGGTTGCCACCTTTCTAATTGCTGGTGACTGGACCCCTGAGGCCCTGCCCCTTCCCTGAGGCCCTACCCACTGCTTGCTCCTCTCCCCACTTCCCCTCCTGTCACTTGCTGGATTGTCTCCACCTCCCTCCCAGCTTAAGGGATCCTTAATGGTCAAAACAGAAATCAGAAGTAGGAGAAGCCCCCAGAACTCCTGACTGTAAAACAACAAATATGAAAGCTCAGTGGTAGAACTACACAGGCACTGATTTACTTGGGATGCCTCTGCCCCACCCCCTTTTCAACAGCGTACAGAGGACAGCTTGTGATTGGACCCTTAGTGCAAGTTACACAACGTGGGAAATTCCACATGTGCTCCCATGCTGATGGACTCGTCCTATGCCAGCCTTTCCCCAAGTTCCCCACGCCCAGTTGTTTGGTACCACATACCAAGTGAACCAGGTTGGAGCCACACTGGAGCCTAGGACTGCTCCCTGGCTCTGTCTCAGAATTCAATGGGAAAAAACTACCAAGCACATCAAAGAGGCAAAGCCTACAGAAGGAGCAAGGCGAGGTGGAGCAAGGTGTATAGGGTCATCTTCCTTCTCCGGTACCACACTCCTGCCTGTTGTTTAGAACCTGGGAACAAGCTATTTAAAGCATGCAATTAAGTACAGAAAAGAAGGCTCTGCCCCACTCCCTCTTCCCCACTGCAAACAGAAATCAGGTCAGCACCACCCTGCACCCCAAACCCCAGCCCTAAGCCCCTCACCCACCCAAACGCTTGCTACTGGGAGGCGGGGGTGGGGGTGAGACTGCCCAGCAGTAGCCAGTGCAACTGGCCCCGGGGCTGCTCAGGTGGCTCCCGGGCCAGCTACACAGGCCACTGCAGAAGTCACGGACTGAAATCTTCAGAATGACCCCCCTTGTTGAGAAACTGCATCTTCAAGCATTGTAAATCTCAGCTGTCAGCTTGCAGGATGGTAAGTGGTTAATAGGATAATCAATACACATGGAGAGCGTCTCTTGTTATTGGAAGAACAGCTCCTAGGATTTGTTAGCTTGGGGGATTTTCTCTCACACACACCAGCGCCTTTCTAATTACGGTTTAAAAGTCAGGAGCGTCAAGAGCACAATTGAAGTTCTTAGGCCGTTTCCTTGTAATTGAACATAGAAGCTTTTTGGAGCTTTTATTTGAAGAACGGCGACGTTCCCAGGAGCTTCACTGCTTCCGTTAGCATTTACTGCAACCGTGCAGCCTGCTGTCTGAAGCCTCCTTACAGTCAAACAGGTATAAACAAAACAAAGGTGGGGGGTAAGCGCCTGGGCCTGGCCGTGCCAGCCTGTGCTCCAGCTGGCACCTCCGTTGCCATCAGTGCAATCTGATCGACCATACATCAGTTTGGGCACAGCAGATGGCAGAGGGGTTTTTTTCCCCCAGCAAACAGGAATGTTTGCAAGACAGATTGGTGGGGGGAGGAGAGGGAAGAGAGGAGGAGGGGGAAGATAAAGGGTTGCAACCATGTTAAAACCTCTAATGTAACCAGAAAGAGTCCTGAACTTCCCTTATGCTGCTATCCTGGATAAGACAACCGCCGATTACTAAAATATCATCTGCTTTTTGGAAGGGGTTTGAGGGAACATAAGCTGGAATCCATGTCCTTCAGAATTTTCTGTAGTTTGTGGGATTTCTTATTTTCAAGCATTCAGTTTACTAATTTAGCTTCTAACATTGAACCTCTTTGCACCAGGAGCTAGCCCAGAGGTGAGCAAACTACGGCCCGAGAGCCACATCCGGCCCACCAGGTATTTTAATCCAGCCCTCAAGCTCCTGCCAGGAAGCAGTGTCTGGGGCTTGCCCCGCTCTGGCGCTCCAGCCAGGGAGTTGGGTCAGGGTATTGTCCCCACTCCACGGCTCCCAGAAGCAGCAGCACGTCCCTTCTCCGGCTCCTACATATAGGGGCAGCCAGGGGGCTCTGCACACTGCCCCCACCCCAAGTGCTGCCCCCACAGCTCCCATTGGCCAGGAACTGCAGCCAATAGGAGCTGCAGGGGCACTGCCTGTGGACAGGGCAGCATACAGAGCCACCTGGCCGCACCTCCGCATAGGAGTCAGAGAGGGGACATGGCGCTGTTTCTGGGAGCTGTTTGAGGTAAGCACCGCCTGTAGCCTGCCCCGCTGACCCTCTCCTGTTCCCCAAATCCCTGCCCCAGCCCTGATCTCCCTTCCACCCTCTGAACCCCTCGGTCCCCACCCAGAGCACCCTCCTGCACCCCCAACCCCTCATCCCCCGCACCCTCAGCCAGAGCCCTCAACCTCCCGCACCCCCACCCTCAATTTTGTGAGCATTCATGGCCCGCCATACAATTTCCATACCCAGATGTGGCCCTCAGGCCAAAAAGTTTGCCCACCCCTGAGCTAGCCATACAGGGGTTCACACCAGGAAATGAGATATTTTGGAGCCTGGCATTTATAGTAAAGCAGTCTGAAATATTTTAAGTTGACAACACCTTCCAAGGAAGAGCTTTGTGCTAAAAGGCAGCCCACTCACTGTGGCGTGCCTTCACCAGCTGTCCGCCTGGGACAGAGGACAGAACACTACAGCAAATCTGCCCTCCCCTCTGTACACAGGCTTCCCACAGAATACGGAGTCAAGTTCAAGGTCTCAGTTCTTATCATGAAGGTACTCAACAGCCTGGGAGAGCTTAAAGCTCCAGGATGAACACTGCTTGGTCAAGCCCCACTGAACTTCCTAGCACAGGGTCAAGTTCTCCTGCACAGATGACAGAGCTTTCTCCAGGGCCGGTCGAAGACTGGAACAAATTCACACCAGCACAAAGGGCCATCACAAATATCACCACCTTCCACTCCCAGTGCACGACGCACAGCTCCAACCCACCATTTTTGATACAAACGCATAATAGCAGTGTACATTAACACAATTCCCAAAACACAAAACCCTACCCAAGACAGAGCATTGCACACACTGTTCTCCCCTGGGGAACAGGATAAGAGAGAAGGAGCCACACACAACAGATGTTAGTCACATTGTGTTATGCTCAGATGGCAGGTACACTCATACTGCGCTGACAAGAGCAATGTAAGGACCTTCACCGAACAGGACAAATCAAGATGTGCCTTGCTGACTATGAGCTTTGTTCTTCAGTGACTTGAATACCAGGAGGTAAGCACTCCAGCAGAGTCACCTCCAGAAGGGTATGGTAGGAGGCAAAGGGAAGGGGGATAAAATTCCCTGCAGTAGGCTTTCCCTGTTTGGTCCAGACTTCAAACTAGTTAAAAATTAACTCAGTAGGAGAGGACCTCCCCCCTTCCCCATTCCATGTTACTACAGTACGATGTTGCTGTTTTTCCTCTTGTTCCACATTGACACGTCTTGAGAATCTGTGCTTTTGACCTGAGAAGTTTACAAAGCACGAAGCATTTTGGACAACTCTTTGCCAGCTTATTGTCACTCCCAGGAGTGTCAGCACAGGCCAACAATGCACAAAGACTGGACACAGTTTAGTCTGTGCACGTTCCATCTTCTCGTTTACCACTCAGTTGCTGAAGTCTTGCTCCTTTCCCTGCTGACGCTTTAAACAGTTCTGTGATGTTGTCATACATTTCCCTCTTGAGGAACCTGTAATTGCCACTTGTGCCAATGTGTCTAATGCTTCAATAGCTGGCCTGCCAAAGAAAGGTTATCAGAAGCTTTTATCTTCATGGACTTCTTCTCTGCTGACATCTCCCTCCCTGCTGAGCTCAGCCTGGGATTTCTCTCAGATGTAGACTTTTTTTTTGCTTCATGCCACAAGGGATTCTCCAACACTTTTCATTCCAGCAGTAAGTCAGGGCTGACCATTGTGGGATGTCTTCTGGTGTCTTAACTAGATTTGACTGAAAATTAAGGGATCTTTTCCCGATGATTCCCTTCTTGCTTTCATTTTGTTTAGCTGCCTAAGGGTTCATCTCACTGATGTAGCACTAGGACTGTTTGGTCTACGTACTCTGGAAGGAGGACCTATTAGTCTGCACAAGCTTTCCCTTGCCAAGCTGAGAACTGCCTGAACAAGCAATGGAGTCGGAGTCAGAGGGACCATGTTCCCTGGAGGAGCTGCTATTGAGGAGATACCAGGAGAACAGGGAATGGGGGAGCTGGGCTGGCAGCGATGCAGCCACATGAACAGAGCAGTCTGCAGGGTTTAATAAAGTTCCACTTTGTTCAACTTAAACTGAATTCAGCTTCACTCTTTTTTAATAAAACAGTGAAAATATCTTCCTGCATTTTAAAAGGGGTGTTCACAGAGATACTGTCTCAATTTAACACTACCCATGCTTTGAATTCTCTACTATCCTGTACTTGGTTTTGAATCACTCCTTGCTTGTTTGGGGTTGTTGTTTTTTAAGCCTTCCTGGTTTCAGCACACAATGAAGCCACTACTCAAATGAGGGTCAGGAGACATTTGGATTCTTGCTAATCCTTTTTATCCCATTCTTAGCCCCACGGCTATTCGGTCTCTGATCTTGTCATGCAAATGACCAGATGCACAACTCTCTGGCTAACGTACTAGCTCTGTTTATCAAGTTGATGGCAGGCTCTCTCTTCTCATGGTATCTCAGACTTCAAATTTTCATGCTTAAAAGCATTTTACTTTCAGGAGACATTATTTACAAGTTCATACCTAAAATGAAGACACGATCAGTAGCTTACTTGTTAAGAGAGCATCTCCCCAAACAGCTCAGAAACCCACAAGAAATCTGTAGTACATAGTTAAAGTAGGAATCAGGCTCATAGGAAAATATAACTTCTAAATTCATGAGGCCTACTGCATCCGGATGCTGTATCATTTCTCCTACAGCCAAGGAGAGAGGCACTACATTTTTCTTGCTCTTAATATAAGCTGGTTAAAGTTTTCTTCAGACTAATATACCACTTCATATTTTAAGGCTATCAGAGACCATTGTGATCCAGTCTGAGGTCCTGCATAAAACAAACCACAGAATTGTATCCAGTGACTTCTGCATCACACCTACAGCAAATAAACTAAGCATGGGTGTCTGAAAGAGCTAGGAATGAACAATCCAATAATCTGTTCCAACGGTTAGTTACATTCCCTGTTAAAAATGTGCGTCTTATTTCCAGTTTGAATTTTTAGCCTTAACTTCCAGCTACTAGATACTGTTCTGCCTTCACCATCAGAAATCATCTCCCAGCATAGGGGAATTGATTGGTCTTTAAGCTCCTACCTTACCAAAGAGATCGAGAGCAAGATTGAACTCAACTCTCACTATAAAACCCCTTTTCCTAGACCTTGAAAAAAATCAGACGGTTCAAAGTAAAATTATGAGAATGATTCAACATCCTTTCCAAAGTGTGGACACAGTATTCCAGTCTTGATCTGACCTATGCCATATACTGGGGCAATACAACCTCCCGAACTACCTGATATGCCCATTGATGTACCCAGAGATCACGTTTGTTTTAACTACAGCATTGCACCAGGCGTTCCACTGGTCATCTACCACAGTACTGTCAACTTCAAAAGGTTCAAAAACCATGAGTCAGATGCCCAAAATCCCAAGACTTGCCTCCAAATCATTACTTTTTAAAAGATTGAGCTTCTGATCCATCTCACCTACACACTGATTTTTGAATCCCCTCTCCCCCAGCATCAGAGACCATGAGGCCAGTATTCCCAAGTTCAGAGTTGATTTGGCCCCTGCTGCAGGAGCTGTCACCCCCACAATGGTCCATCCCCCGCATCATTTCTGCCTCCAATCAATTCTGACACCCCAGCCTCACCTCTGCTCCCCCTGGGGTTCTTCACCCCCCTCTCCTACTCCTGAGGGGACTGCAGCAGTGTCCCCTCTCTCCCTTCACAGCCGGGTTGCAGCTCCAGAAGATCTTCACCCCTGCAATCCCTTCTCAGTCTGGGTATTGCACTGAGGGAGGGAGAGGAGCAGTCCTTTCCCTATTACTCACAAGACGGGTTTTTTCTGCTCCACTGTCCCTGTCCTGTTCTCTGAGAACAACATCTGCTCCTCAGAGGAGGCAAATGAAAGCTCTGCCTGCTTCTTGTAGCAGCTCTGATTGGCGGCCTTCCCACTATCCCACCTCCTGGGGAAATGAGAAACCAGAGGGTGCTCCCCCCTTCCCCCCACAGCAGAACTGAAGTTTCTAAGAGGACTGGAGCTTCTTGCATCATTGCCAGATGGGCTCCAGCAGTGGCCAAAGTCACGAGAGTTGGCAACATTGCGAGTCACTCTTTTTCACAGTGCACGAGCCCATCAACCTGTAAGTGTGGCTCACCTTTGTTCCTAGAAGCGTAGCCTTGCATTTCTCTGACCTTTATGTTAGCTCCAGCACAACAGACTATCCATGTAACCACTCCGCGGTCTTGTCCGGAAGGGCCTGAGACATCTACACAGGTAGTAAGTCCTTTCAGGTGCGTATTAGTGTTATGGTAGCACCTCAGTGCTCCAGCTGAGATCCGGGCACCAGGACACTGCACAGCACCACAAATGAATAGTCCCTACCCTGAAGAGCTTAAGTGACAAGATTCACAAAGGGTAGAAGAAAAGGAATATTTTTACCACCATTTTACAGATGGCAAATGGATGAAGAGAGATTAAATTATTTTCTCAAGGTCGCACAAATAGTCAGTGGCAGAGCCCAGAACTTCTGCGCCCCAATCCAGTATCTTAATCACAAGACTCTCCATCTCAGAAACATCATAGCTATGGCTGCACTCCACTATGAAGACCTGAAGTTTTGTGTAGCTCAAAAGCTCGTCTCTCACCAACAGAAGTTGGCCCAATAACATCATTACTTCGAAGGATCACACATGACATCCTGTGAAGTGACAATATGTGTCCTGTAATAGGTTTTAAAACTACATATTGCATAAGGTAGCAAACCTGCATTGGTGAGGCAACATGGTCCAGCCAGGATCCTGGCATTCCATTCTTAGTTCTGCCACTCACCGGCTGTTTGATCATGGAAGAACCATTTCAACTCTGCGCCATTGTTTTGTCTCCCCTCCTCCCCCCCCCCCCCCGTTGTCTATTCTTTGGGGTAGGTGACTGCCTAATGTGTCCCCCACACAGTACAATGGGGCCTCATCTCAAGTGAGCCTTCTGGTATTTGCAATACAAATGTTTCTTACCAGCTCTACCACCTAACAATGTGTTATGGTCCCCACAAGTTACTTCTGGAGGAGTTTATTCTGATAATGGCGTAGTGGCTCCCTTCAATGCAAGGGCATCACACTGCAGTTCATTTGCCAAGCACAATACAGACAGTCCTAGTTAACCCATTGTTTACCAATTACCACCATGCCACAGAATCAAAGACAGATGTTTCTATTATGTGCAGAAAAATTCTGCACTCACACTGCCACAACTCAGGAACTGTTGGTAAACATTGACTGGCTATTGGCCAGCCCCGTAGATAAACAGCAGCATTTCTATCACTTGGAGTAAAGGCTAATCTCCCATAGAAGCAGTAGCAATAGATTGTATGGGCCTGGTGTAAAGTCCATGAAATCTGCTAACGTCAGGCCTTTGTTTCAGGGCCTCCTAGCCAGTATGGGGTTAGATCTGCACTTAACTATTCCATTTGAATCAAGTGCTCTCACACCCACACAAATAGCTACTTCAGCATGGCCTCTAACTGGTATGCATGCTATTCCACTAGCTGTCAACTAAGCTGCATTATATTCCACGCTGGAATGTTCAAGCCATTAATTGGCTGCCAACTAAGGGTGAGTATAATAAAGCAGTTTGTCGGTTTGGGCTTGTACTCTTCTGCAGCGTAGCTTTTGGCATTCATTATTGGTTATGACCAGCTCAAAGCCAATTGCTGCTGAAGTTAGTGGCCTTTGCATCAGGCTCTGGGCTACAGAGCTGGTCTTACAGCAAGAGATCAGGTACTATGACCTCACTATCAATATTTCTGCAAACACGAAGCTTACACATCACATTAACATCGTAGGTTGTTCGCCAGCTCCAAAATTATTTTTAAAAGAGCTGCATTTTCAGCTTGCATGTTTCGTCCTCAGGTGCAAAATAAAAACATGTTTTAGTAAGGCTAGTTGAGATGCATTAGCCCAAAATTCTGGGTGAGTTCAAGTCATCAGGTTTCTGCAAGCATTTTGGTACCCGTCAATGAAGTGATATATGCTCTTTTAGTCTTTGTTATCTGCCAGTCTGAAAATCCTACTCAGTTAACCTTCATTTCTAATGATTCCCCCCAAAAAAGCTTTTCTTTAAAACTACTTCTCTTCTGAGACAGGCAGGGACAAAAAGATTAGTATCCCTATTTTGGTGACAAACATATACCCTGCTTCAAAAGCTTCTCAAATCCATGGAGCAAATCATTTGGAAGATGGCAAGGCCTGCTTTTCAAGTTAGCTCAGTTAGCTTTTTCTATTTTGAGCTCCTCACAAAAAAAACAAAAAAGCTAACAAATTAATGGGGGGAAATATAACCAAAGAGTCTTCAGGGCTGTGTGACTATTTTGAAGTAACATTCATAGCAGAGATACGCCCAATCCAGAACCGTAGCTCCAAAACCTCCAAGTTTTTATAGGGCTTTTACAAAATCCAAATCTGAATTAAGGTGTTTCAGTCCATTCTCTAATTCATACCGAAGCATTTGAGAGTTGATTCAGCTGAAGAATTCTACTCTGGGGCACCCTATTTCAGATCTGAGCACCTCCCTGTCGTTCAGTGCTTGAGTAGGCACTTATGTACTAAGGTGCTGATTACTATGCCCGTATGTGGAACTGGACTCCCAAGCCTGAAAAAGATGTTCATCACATGCCGTTACCTTTTAAGCAAAGCCAGGAAGTACCATTGTAATCAGGCCCAATCTGGCAGGAAACCCCACAAGAGGGCCAATGAGAAAAAACTTGTGATTTTTCCTTTATAGAATTTGCCTTGCTGTCCTCCCTCTGGAGTCCTCCCAGTCATATAAACCTCAGGGATATGCACTGGAGGTCGTACTCTTCCATTCATCCCCACCTACCAGAGCCAGGGACTATCCTGCAGGAATGGCTGCTGTCTCCCATCCCCATAGTAGCATGCCCCATGGTAGCACAGAGTCCCTCTGTAACTGCTCACTAGCAGCTGCCAAGGAGACTCAGAAGAAAGGCCATCTCTGCACAGAAAATGGGGAGTAAAGCAACAAACTGTCTGTTGGACACTGCTTCCCATTCCCAGGCCCACCGCACAGCCCTGCAAGCTCCATCTTGACAGAGGTAAGTTCAGAGAGAGGGAGAGCACGACAAAGGCAGCATTCCTCCCTTCCCACATGGCAGAGGGGAGATCTGCACCATGCTGCTGTCTAGCGCGTCAACATTTAACTTTCCCATCTCTTGGGAAAACAGCCATGTTCTGCCCTCAGATGCGCACAGGGGGCACCCAGGAACTTCATAGAATCATAGAATCTCAGGGTTGGAAGGGACCTCAGGAGGTCATCTAGTCCAACCCCCTGCTCAAAGCAGGACCAACTTGAACGTAAACACATTTGAGGACAAACATGTCCAAAGCGTACAGGCTTCCCGCCAAAAATAATTGGGCAGATAACTTGAGGAGGCTGAATGTACTTTGTAGCATATCAGTGAATCAACCACTCTTCCAACTTAGTCTCCCGTTACATATCCCTGTGCACCCAGTCCAACCTGGCATTCCACTGGGGTGTGAGGACACAACAGGTACATTAGGCCAGTGGTTCTCAACCACACATACATGTACCCCTTGCGGTACACAGAGGTATTCCGGGGGTACATCAACTCGTCTAGAGATTTGCCTGGTTTCACAACTGGTTACCCAAAAAGCACTAATGAAGTCAGTACAAACTAAAATTTCATACAGACAATGACTTGTTTAAGCTGCTCTAAGTGCAATATTTCAATGGATTTATTTTAGACTTATATGGTAAAAATGAGAAAGTCAGCAATTTTTCAGTGATAGTGTGCTGTGACACTTCTGTATTTTTAGGTCTGATTTTGTAAGCAAGTAGTTTTTAAGGGAGGTGAAACTTGGGGTACACAAGACAAATCAGACTCAGGAGAGAGGTACAGTAGGCTGGAAAGGTTGAGAGACCCTGCATTAGGCAGCATCAGGCTGATGTGCAGCGGGAGCTTGGTACAGCAGCTAGTAAGACTTCAGGACCTAACTCTTGAAGGAAAAAAAAAAGAGGCATAATCCAGCAGCATGGTATTGTACAGGCAACAACAAAACAAGATACCACAGATAAAGCATTGAACTACTTGTCCTTGTCTATTTACAGAATGAATCACCACATTAACCTTGAATTGTTGAGATACTAGCAAGAGCATGTCTTCCAGCTCCTTCCACCCTTTGTGGACTAGAGACACTTAAAACGGAAAACTGGTAATCTGAAACAGAATCCTACCTCCTCGCTTCAGTAACTCATGTTTGATGAATAAAGGTAAGGTTCTTCAGCGTGTGTTACACATGCCATTAAGGCTTGATCATAATGGTCCTTTCTGGCCTTAAATAACGTATGAAGTTGTTTTGTCAGTAGCAACCCTTTTCATTCTCTCCTTAGCTAATACATTAGTCCCTCTAATCTAGTCCATACCTTTTAATCTCTGATAGAGGGGCTCGTTACAGGGAATACATTCAAATGTATTAGACTTCTACAAACAAGAGGTTCTAGAGAAAAACAAAGTGGCAACGACTAAACAACATCTAAGACATCAACAGGAACATTTGAAACGCGAGACCAGATTCTTAGTTGGTGACAGTGACGTTGCTCCATTGGTTTTGATTAAGTCATTTCATTTAACACCAGCAGAAGATCTGGTCCAAAATATTTAAGAGTGCAGATGATACCAAAATCATAAACTGGACTAATGAAGACCAATGAAACCAGATTCAATAGCATTTGCATCATTTAAGCAATTAATCCAGCAGATGCCAGATTCTGTAGACAGCTAAAATATAGTCAGGGGGGCATTTTCAAAAGGGAATCTACCTGGTCTCTTGTGTTTGCGTTTAATTGTCCTCACATGTGGTCTACAAGGGCAAAAGTACATGGTGTATTTGAACGCCTATGAATCCTCAGACCAAAATGTGTACCTGAAAAGAGAAGGGAAAGTATGCAGATACAACTGTGGGTCTGCACACAGATGACTGGTTGTGAAGACTGGGAGCAAAATAAAAGATGTGTAAAAATGCAAAAGTCGTTGAGGACACAAATCAGGCAGAGGTTTGAGGAGTTATTCTGGAGAAGTTATTGAAATGACACTGCCACAATAAATCATCATCTTGCTGAGTCTAAAGCACATTACTGGAAACAGAACATCTGGGTTTTCTTCTGGACTGTCACAAAACTTCCTGTGTAAGTTTCCTAGTCAAATTACACTCCCTGTGCCTTGGTTTCACCATAAAATGAGAAAATTATACTTATTACATGGTTTTTGTGAAGTTTTAATTAAATACTTGCTCGGTGCTCAGATATCTTCCTATGGAAGGCATTCTTGGAGTGCAAGGTATTAACAAAACGTCAAACGAGGAATGTTAATAGCACACAATACAGACCAAGTGACACTAAGGCACTTGAGACCCCATCTGGGGCACTCAGTCACTGTATCACCAAAGAGATTGTATGAGAGAACACAATCTTATGTGGGGAGGGAAAAGGGGATAGGTCTCAAGAATATAAGTTAATGGAGAGAGATTGTTGTGTTAGAAAGCTGAGATCTTAAAATTAGGTAACAGTACTAAAAAATATAAGTGTTATAAAAACTAGATGACAAACACATGATTAGGGAACTAAGAGTAAATGGAGAACTCTAGCATAATAATTTCACTCCAACAGTGGCATGTGTTTGCAGTTGTTACCCGGCAGAGTCATGGAATCAAGCAGTGCAAATGAACTAGAGGGATTTTGATCTGTCTCAAGAGGTGGTGGTGGGACAATGATTAACAGCAGGAAGGTAGGAGCAAAATAAACCAAAAGAGGGCAGCCGTATTGTACTGAATGGTTGTTTTCTTCCTGTTCCTATCATTTATGTTCTGATTTCCATGGCAGCAGTCTGAGGTCATACTGTAAACATAAGCTCTAAGTAAAAGGGAAGGAAAAGCCAAAGTCCTTTCTTTTAGTGTAGGACAAGGCAATGCAATAGCTTACAGTGATGGTACAGATCATGGCAGTAATGCTAGCATAATACAATAGCATTTAGGGTTCCAAAGAGGATGGAGCTTGGCTGTTCTTAGTGGTGACAGATGGCAGAACAAGGAGCAATGGTCTCAAGTTGCAGTGGGGGAGGTTTAGGTTGGATATTAGGAAACACTATTTCACTAGGAGGGTGGTGAAGCACTGGAATGGGTTACCTAGGGAAGTGGTGGAATCTCCATCCTTAGAGGTTTTTAAGGCCCGGCTTGACAAAGCCCTGGCCGGGATGATTTAGTTGGGAATTGGTCCTGCTTTGAGCAGGGGGTTGGACTAGATGACCTCCTGAAGTCTCTTCCAACCCTAATATCCTATTATTCTATGATTACTATCAGGCACTGTAGTATTCATAAGTCAACAGTGTGATGCTGTTGCAAAAAAAAGCAAACATGATTCTGGGATGCTTTAACAGGTGTGTTGTGAGCAAGACACGAGAAGTCATTCTTCTGCTCTACTCTGCACTGGTTAGGCCTTAATTGGAGTATTGTGTCTAGTTCTGGGCACCGCATTTCAAGAAAAATGTGGAGAAACTGGAGAGGGTCCAGAGAAGAGCAACAAGAATGATTAAAGGTCTAGAGAACATGACCTATGAAGGAAGGCTGAAAGAATTGGGTTTGTTTAATTTGGAAAAGAGAAGACTGAGAGGGGACATGAGAGCAGTTTTCAGGTATCTAAAAGGGTGTCATAAGGAGGAGGGAGAAAACTTGTTCATCTTAGCCTCTAAGGATAGAGCAAGAAGCAATGGGCTTAAACTGCAGCAAAGCACTGGCCTGCTAAAGCCAGGGTTGTGAGTTCAATCCTTGAGGGGGCCACTTAGGGATCTGGAGCAAAAAATTGCTAGTGAAGGCAGGGGGCTGGACTCAATGACCTTTCAAGGTCCCTTCCAGTTCTAGGAGATTGGTATATCTCCAATTATTAACTTTAAAAAAAAAAAGTGAGGTTTAGGTTGGACATTAGGAAAAAGTTTCTAACTGTCAGGGTGGTTAAACACTGGAATAAATTGCCTAGGAAGGTTGTGGAATCTCCATCTCTGGAGATATTTAAGAGTAAGTTAGATAAATGTCTATCAGGGATGGTCTAGACAGTATTTGGTCCTGCCATGAGGGCAAGGGACTGACTCAATGACCTCTCGAGGTCCCTTCCAGTCCTAGAGTCTATGAAGCTATGAATTTTCTACAGCAGTTAGGTTGTGGGAGAAGCACTTTTTAAAACCCAATCCTCAAGGAGTACTGAGGGAAACACAGAAATCTAATTGTTATGACCACTCTCATCCCTCTTTTCAACGGCAGCCTACGGCCAAAACTATTGCACACAGTAAGTAAGTGGACTAATTCACAGATTTGTTAAATAGTTGCCATTTTCTGGAACTCCTACACAAAGTGACACAATGGCCCTACAGAAAGCTCTCCTATTAGAAACCCCTTGAACCCACTCCTTTCCTGTGACATGCAAACTTTCAGTTTGACCAAATAAAGAGAGAGAAAAGCAATCAGATAAAGAGTAGTCTGTTGAAAAACACAACAATTACCCTTCCAATTAAGTCACAAACGTAAGGAAAGTATGCCTATGTGAGTTGGTGCATCAACCAAGGTGTTCCGCCTGTTGAGGTATCATCTTGCAGTTACCATAGTGATCCATCATAATTAGTCAGTACAGAGGGAAATCTACAATCTCACATGAAAAAGTCAGTCTTGCCTCTAAGTAGCTTTAGGTAAAGCACAAACATTTGTGGGTTTGTTTTTTGAGTAAGTTAGTTCTGCATTGCTTTTCTGGACTTATTCCTCGATTTCACATCCTCACATACAGACACACGTGTGTGCATAGTCACTGCCCTACTTCTCCACCCATCAGGGCTTTTCACAAAAGGAAAGATGTTCACCAGTGCATGACAAAGGATGGAACTTGTCTGAATTCCATGCTGTTCACCTGAGCTCAGGTCATCAGTGAAAGGTTGTCAGGTAAATAATTAATTATATCTTCGTCTATGTCTACACTATGGACCTTACAGCGGCACAACTGTGCCGCTGTAAGGTGTTATGTGTAGCTGCTCTCTGCTAGCAGGAGAGAGCTCTCCTGACGGCATAATTAAACCACTTCCAAAGAATGGTGGTAGCTATGTCAGCAGGAGACGCTCTCCCACCAACATAGCACTGTCCACACCCGTGCTTTTGTTGGTGAAACTTTTGTCTGTTAGAGATTGTGTTTTCCACACCCCCAACCGACAAAAGTTGTGCTGACAAAAGTGCTAATATAGATAAACCTTAGGAGGTAAGATGCTTGCTAAATTAGCGCAAATGAAACCAAAGCTACAACGCAAGTAGGCATAAGCAAAGAAACTTAACCATTACTTTAAAATAGGCTTTGCAGTGAACTGGAGGCCTAGTATTTAGCTTGAGGCCTACTAGTAGTATTAGTTAGCATAAGGCCACATTAAGCCTGTAAGTTAGCATAAGAAAAAAACTTTGAGTTAGAAGCTTTAGCAATATGTCTCTTGTGATGGACCGTTAGACTACAAAGGCTTTAGTCAGACTTACTTAACCGCATTGTATGGAGAACTTTCTGCCAGGTTCTTATGACAATATTCAGAACTCCAAGGACAGATAGCAGAAATAATAAATACGGACAAGAGGCCAAGACTTAATGGTCCTGGAAATAGGGGGGGGATAAGGAATAAGTGCATAAAAGGGAATCAAACCCAACCCTCAAAGGGACTTGGGGAGATCAGGATGGTGGCAACCTTAACACTCGCCTCATGTTAAGGTGAGTATACATGATGCGGATCCTGCTGTTATCCTTACCTTGTTTTTTTCCCCCTTGTTCTGTGATTTTGCTCTTATTGATTGCAGTATTAATAAAACTCAAAGTCTGTGTGTCAAACAACTTCACAGTTCATCTTTAAGTAGCCACCAAACAATAAAGCTGTTATTACGGAAGAGTGCATTTTGCACCCTAAATCAATTATAAGGTGTGATGAAGTGGGAATTTTCTGTAATATTTGTATGAATCCTACATGTGCCCCAGTCTGCCCTATATTTTGCACGGCTACCCAGTGGAGGGAAAAAAGGACCAAGTTTGCTCTCGGCACTGGCTGAGAGACATAGATGTGTGGCCTAGCTGTCTGAGCATGAAGGGGTCATTTAAAAAAAGACTGGCCAAGGTCGACCTCATATCAATGGAAAATCCGAGAAGACAATAGAAAACCCAAATCCCATGACACTGATACCTGGCAACCAACAACCTAGAGGCAATTGGATTTCCCCACCTCTCAGTGGACAAGCTGAGCAAAGACCCCGGCTCATGAACAAAGGATTTCAAGGTGTGAGGTGAGGGGGAATAAAGTGTTGGCTCCTGGAAGAAGCTGGGAGCTCTCTCACCTGTGAGATGACTAAGGCAGTTAGACAAAAGACACATGGCCTTCACTACAGCTTGGTTGGGGCACCGGGCTGACCAGAAGGGACTATGCTTTCACTTTCATTTCTCTACGCTCATGTAAGGACTTCAGACTTGAATATATCTTACTGGGAGCAATTTGCAGTTACCAGGAGATAGACAGGACGACTAGGCAATTTTAGGACATTTTAAACCTGCCCTTTGTGGGTCACAATTACCTCCGCTGGAGGCCTGTCTGCGAATTGCTCCCATTAGGCTATATCCAAGTCTTTAGCAGATTACTCACACCTTCCCCGGCTGCACTAAATTCACTAGTCAACAACACCATGAAACTGAGGCTTGGTCTATATTACGTACATACTTTGGTATAACTATGTCGCTCAGGGTGTGAGCTCTCTTGCGTCAGCTTCACGTCTTCACTGGATGCCCTGCAATTGCGCCAATCTAAATCTGTGGTGTGGACCTGCCCTAAGGTGGTGACCAGTCACACTGGAAACATTGTCTAGTGCACAATTATCAGCAAATCTCTCTGGAGTGACCCATAGACTGAACTATGTTTGCATAAATATTAGTCAAAACACTTTGAAAAAAGTAAGTTCTGGGAATGAAGGCTGCAGACAACAGTATAGGAGTGAGAACTACAGCTAGGATCCTCCCTTGGGCATTTTGGACCAAGTGAGCCAGCCAGCGAGACAGATTAGTCTCCCATCACACAGGGCATTCTCTCTCCTGATGACTGACCTAAACTTTGGCGGGATCCCTGGAAATCATGATCCACCTCAACCAGAAAGTGACACAGGAGCCAGAAGATCATAGGTCTGGATAGGATATATGACCTCATGGCCTGCTCATTGGTGGGTTAGCACAGCTACCCAGAGTCCCTGGAGTGAGAACATGGGTATGAGTTCAGCGTACAGTTCTGATTATTACAGGCAGAATGTACAGAGGCAGCTCCCCTCCTGCTGCTGATCTAGTGTCCCTCTCCCCTGAGGCAGGCGTGTTTTGTCTCCATTTCTCATCAGTTACTTCCTGAGACAGGAGTTCTTCATATTTTGGAAGAGCTAGATGCATTATCTTCTGCTTCTAGATGTCCCACACAGAGATAGGGTGACCAGGTGTCCGGTTTTGGACCAGAACACCCGATCAAAAAGTGATCCTGGCAGCTCCAGTTAGCACAGCTGACAGGGCCATTGAATGTCCGATGGGCGGCCCCACCAACTCCTAGCCATAGGTGCCACTAAGGGGGTCCGCATGCTCCCCAGCCCACAGGTGCAGCTCCTATTGGCTGGGTCAAGGCAGGCAAGGAACTATTCCATGACTCATGAGCGCTCAGCAGGTGGCTGTTGAGGGGTCGCGTGGTGCACACCTCTCCCGCTGCTGCCTGGCCCTGTTCTCCTCGCACTCCTTATGTGGCTAGTTTTGAGTCGCAGTGTATGCCCTGCAGAGAACCACAATCTGTCTGTCACCCCATCACCAGCATCTAGGAGTTAGAGATATGTGTATATGTGTATCCCCATCCCTGTCACTGCATCCCTCCTGCTTCTTCCCTGAACCCACTTGAGGAGAACAGGCAGTTAACTGAAGTAGTAGGAGCCAGTTAGGCCCTTAAGACGCTGATATCTTCCCTCACTCAGGCCCTGCTACCAGCCTACTTATTTGTCCCCTTCCATTGAGTTTTGAGAGCCACAATAGCTGGCACAGAACAGCAGTCATGACAGAAAGAAGAAAACGCCCCTCTGGGGCAGCATTCAGAAAAAGAAAGAAAGCAAAGGAAGCTTTTCTATCTAAGCAGAAAGGAGCTCTCCTGAGATACATAGACACAAATGTTCACAGTGAGCCTTCCTGCCCCAGTGAGGATGTGAGTGGTGAGGAGATGCCTGATCTTCCAGTTAGTCAGAGTGCAGGTGACCTGGCAGCTACTGCAGCATCCATAGCTCCATCTCAAATGGATGTAACCATGCACATTCCTGAAGAAAAGTGTAGATCAGAGAAGAGTGTGGTGGAGGTGCAAGAAACAGCTGCTGCTGAGTTTAGTTCCTTAAGTCCAGATGATCCAGGACTGTGGACCCACTTGAGCAGTAGCCCGAGGGACTTCCTTGTAGTGCATGGGCCACAGCAAGTGGAAAACTTCATGTTCCCCAAAGACAATGAAAATAGAAGTTTCCATCCAACACATTACTGGCATGAAATCCCCAATGGTGACAAAGTGGAGAAGCCACGGCTTATGTACACAAAAACCCAGAAGGCTGCATACTGTTTTTGTTGGAAACTCTTCCAGTCTAATGTTCCAGCCACATTGGGTTCTACAGGAACAAAGGACTGGAAAAATCTGGCTAGAAATCTGGCATGCCATGAGAAGGCAGCAAATCACCAGAGAGCATTCCATAGGTGGAAAGAGCTTGAAATTGGGAAGATAGATGATGCCATAGTTGCCATTATGGAGGAACTGCTCATGGGAGAACAGTGGCAGAGGGAAATGGAATCACCAGAAACATACATAACTTCAAATTTCTCTGTGGCTTAGTGTTGTGGCACGACATACTGTTTGAAATAAATGTTGTAAGCAAGAGACTCCAAGGTGTTGACCTTGATATATCTGGAGCAATGGAACAACTGGACAAAGCAAAGTCACACCTACAGTCTTACCGGTCAGATGAGGGATTTCAAAACGTTCTCAAGAGTGCACAGAAGTTGGCAGAGGAACTTCACACTGAAGCTATTTTCCCACCCATTCAAGAATACAAGAGTCACCGAAGAAGACATTTAGATTACAAGGCACGGGATAATCCCATAAGAGACCCAAACAACAATTCAAAGTTGAATTCTTTAACCAGGTGCTAGATTGTGCAATACAGTCAGTTGAAGAACATTTCATGCAGCTCAAGGAACACAGCAGTATATTTGGGATGCTGCATGATATTCCAAAACTCCTTACTATACCTGAAGAAGACCTACACCAGCAATGCAGGGCACAAGAGACATACTGTGTTGACACATGATGACATGTGCGATATTGGTGTGAGTGATTTAGGTGATGAACTGAAAGCCCTCTCAAGATACATTTCAGCAGGATCAACTCCAAAGGCTGTTCTGGAATAAATGTGCAGAAATAAGATGACCACCCTCTTTCCAAATGCTTTTGTTGCTCTGCACATACTTCTAACACTTCCTGTAACAGTTGCCAGTGGAGAACGCAGCTTCTCCAAGCTGAAGTTAATAAAAACACATCTACACTCCACCTTGACATAGGAGAGGCCTTGCAACCATCTCAATAGAGCAGACTGTGGACCTTCAGCAGGAAGCAGCTCAAATCTTTGCAACCAAGAAGGCACAGAAAGCATCACTTTGATTATTCAAACAGATAAAAATGCCAGTGTTTATTATGCAGCCAAGAAAAGTTACATTTGCTGCTCAGGCATTTGAAAGTTAAATGTTACTTACAAGTTTTGAACAAGGCATTTTAAGTTGTTAGTTCTCCTTTATTGGGGTAGGTAGCAGAGCAGTACCATGAAAGGAGTAGAACAGGAAGCAGGTAGAATTGAGAGCTTTCAAAGTTTTGGCCCAAGCGAGGAGAAACAGGGGCGCATTTGAGCTCCTCGCCTCAGGTGCCAAAATGTTGTGGGCCAACCCTGCCCCATCTCACTTTTGTTTTAAATGAACTTTCACTACCTTATTTCTGTATTTCTACTAAGATATTAGCCCACACTGCTATGTCCTTTAGGCTTCGGGAGCTACTTATGCTGAAATGTGCGCACATCTTGCACTTGAAATACACAACTCAATACCAGCTTATTGGCAGCCACTGCTATCAGAACACCAAGCTATTTATTAGTATGATTGCTTGAGTTCTGCACAAAATTTTCTATTTTCCATGCTTGGCAATTAGACTTCACCAGAATCAGCCACTGTGCTTTCAGGATTGACTGCATGATGAATTAACATTATTACAGGAGACCTTAAATATGTGAAAATTAAGATACTGGATAGCTGCCCAGAAAGGCTACTGTCATTAAAGGATTTAGTAATGCTGGGGTGTAGAAGGAGGACATTTATAATACTCTTTAAATACACTTTAATTCTATAAATCAGCACACCAGAATAATGAAGTTATAATATATTTATGATAATGTAATCACATGCCAATTACCCATACAACAGTATGTAAGGGAAACCCAATATACCATCAGATACAGTTCCTTTTGACTGTACACAGAAAATATAATTAAGCAATAGAAGGGGAATTGTTTCATGCTGAGTTCTGTTACTGAGTTGGTTTAAGATCAAGTGCGTCAGTTATAAAAGGCCAATCTAACTCGAGGGAAGCCAAAACCCACGCAAGATTCTGACCTCTGGTTGAATCCAGTTGCTGAGCAACAGGATTGTCACACCTACTGGTTGGGTGGCCTATTATGGATCTTGCTAGTTTATTAAAAAAAAACATGAAACCACACTGGTGGTGTGTCAGTTATGGAACTCTTGGGCAGCTACACTAGTTTCTATCATCAGACTAACCCCAGCTAACAAGGAAGTGACTCAGTCCAAGGTTGGGCAGAAAGTTATTTCCAGACAGTCTGGAGTCAATATTCCCAAAAATCTCTTGCAGCAACTTAGAGCCAAGGACAATATCTTCTGGCGTGTTCTGTACAACACTGAGTGCACGGCCACCATTTTGACAATAACTTAATGCTACCTTGAACTAACAATGTAAGAACGGCCATATTGAGTCAAACCAATGGTCCCCCTAGCCCAGTATCCTGTCTTCTGCCAGTGACCAGTGCCAGGTGCCCCAGAGGGAACAAACAGAACAAGTGAACCACCCCCTGTGGTACACTCGCATCTTCTGGAAAATATAGAGGCTAGGGACACTCAGACCATGGGGTTGCAACCCTGCCCATCCTGGATAACAGCCATTGATAGACCTATCCTCCATGAACTTATCTAAATCTTTTTTTAACCCTGTTATAGTCTTGGCCTTCACAACATTCCCTGGCAACGAGTTCCACAGGTTGGCTGTGTTGTGAAAAATTACTTCCTTATATTTGTTTTAAACCTGCTGCCTATTACTTTCATTGAGTGACCCCTAGTTTTTCCAATGTGCATTACTTTGCATTTATCAACATTGAATCTCATTTGCCATTTTGTTGCCCAGTCACCCAGGGGAATAGAAGGGCTTAACAGCCATTGCAGACACAGCTAGCTCACAAGTTAACTGAAGTGATAAGGGCTTCTCAAGTGTTGGGCTAACTGCCCCCTTGTAGCTGTCACCAATGGGGAATTGGGGAGAGATTCCTGTGTTGAAGAGCAGTTTACCCACAAGGACAGCCCACTGGACAGACTCAGCCAATATCAGATTCTGATTGCAGAGAGGTTGAGTAACCCCTTGTGACTGGAACTGGGTTACTGCTGAGCCCTCTGTCTTACCAACCTGGACTCCGTCTCACGTGGTAATGCTGTGACAAACTGCAAACCCCTCTAGGTCCTGCACTCACACAGCCATCCACAGGCAGGGACACTCCCAGCTGAGTTACATGAATGCTTTCATCAGTACTCATGAACCAACAATAGAGACTCCAGCCAATTCCCCCAGCTCCCCAGCCTAGGACCCCAGAGCTGTACCATCTTGTCCTGGTCAGAAGCCTGACCAATGTAAGTTTATTACCCAGTCCGCCCCTCCCTCAATGTGGAGAGGACATACACCAGCCCTTGTTCCTGAGCAGATTCCCCTCGCACTTCAACCAACACACTGTTTTAGGTAAAATATATAACAGATTTATTAACTACAGAAAGATAGATTTTAAGTGATTATAAGTAGGAAGCATGCAGATCAAAGTTGATTACCTAAGAAATAAAAGTTAAAATGCAATCGGAGTTCTATAAACTAGACAGGATTTGAACCAAGCAGCGTCTCACCCTGACAGACAATACAAGCAGGTCACAAATCTTCCATACTCAGGCTGGGAATTCCCTTCAGCCTGGTACCACCTCCCCAGTTCAGTCTTTGTTCTCCAAACGTGTTTTCAGGTGTGAGCTGAGGGGGGCCAAATGATGTCACATCCCCCTTTTATAGCTTCTTCCAGCTTGCTGGAAAGATCCTTTGCTATGACATAAGCCAAACAGCCTCCTTTGTGTATGTGCTGTCTCTGAGAGGTTTCCATTGTATACAGTGCCTGGGGTAATCCCTGTGAGTGTGTGAGTTACCCTTAATGGGCCATCACCAGTTTCAGGTACAACAATGGGGCAGCCAGAAAGACTGGTTGTGGGTGCTTCCAATTTCACAAGGTATTTCAGTAACACACATAGCAAAACTTCATAACTCCACATAAAACGATAGCACAAACAATCCAACAGGATATTAATGTTCAACAGATTAAGACTTTTAAAATGATACCTCACAAAGGCATACTTTGTACAACACCTATCATCATCATATCACCAGGGTAAATATGAGGGTGCCAGGTATTGCTTTGGGGTACAGAGTGTCACACCCTTCCAAGCAAGAACGGGTGGAGAATAGATTGGGGTGGACTATGCAGGTACATTTTATTACAGTGTTGGGGGAGGAGTTGGGAAACGGCATCAGAGTTCCCTGCCAGACTTCAAACCAACATGGAGCTCCATCCATAGAAGTCAAGCTGCTGTTTTTAGCCTTCCTTGTTAAACAGGGCATGTACATATCAAGAGATTCAGCTCCAAACACAGCGCTCCATGTTGAGTCATTTCTCTCCCAATAAGGAGGGACTGCCAGAGTGACTGCTCAGAAACCACAGCAAGCCTTTGAATTTTGAACAGTGCCCCTCTGCTGGATTCTCTAGTCCAGAGCTGCAGTTTCAAACAAAAGGACTCCATATCAAAATAAGTGCCCGGCTTCGCCTCTCCTGGGCAGCGTGTGTGTTCTTGGCTTCGTGTCTGATTCTAAATGTTAAATATTCTCATAAAGGGCAACATTCCTGATGCCATTAATGGCTAAGAAACCAGTCCTCCCCAATTGTTACTGTCTGAAAGGCCTTTGAGTTCCCAGAACGACAGATCCTTTCATAATCCCATCCATAATCACTGGATTATACTTTTCAAGGCAACGAGTGACTCAGATGTTGACGGCTCTAGTCATACCATTTACTGCACTTATGCCTATGTACTGAGTGTCCATTGTTCAGCCTTAAGATTTCAAACTAATTAACATTGCAGCTTGATTTCAAACTAATGATCTCAAAGGCAGCAGAATACTGTCCATGTTACAGGCCAGATTCAGCCCTGAATTATAATGCCATGATGCCATCTCAGTGTGAGTGAGATTGCAAAGCACACTGCTCAAGCCACAGTATGGCCCTACATTTACCAGCCTTGCTACAGGGTAAATTCTGGCTGCCCCAGCATAACGAGTACCTTTCTTGCCATTGATATCTGTGAAAAAAGCAGTGCTTGATGCTGCAATCCATGTTCCCAACCTATGAGCAGCAGCACTGAGCACTGGAGAAGGGGCACGTTTGCTGTATATCCAGTGAGGCCATGGCCACAGTCCTCATGCACTAGCAAGTGCCTGGAAGCCATGTGGGGAACAAGACAATGCTCAGTGGTTTGAGCATTGGCCTACTAAACCCAAGGTTGTGAGTTCAATCCTTGAGGGGGACACTTAGGGATGTGGGGCAAAAATCTGTCTGGGGATTGGTCTTGCTTTGAGCAGGGGGGGTTGGACTAGAGACCTCCTGAGGTCCCTTCCAACCCTGATATCTATGATTCTAAGACACCAGCTGACTGTCCAGCAGCATCTACTGAAAAACTTACTAGTCCTTGGGAGAGTTAGTCACACTGCTTCTGCCATGCACAGTACAATAGCTCCAATCACCTCTGCTCAGGTAGTGCACCCACCCCGCCACTCACAGCACCAAGTAATTCTGGCTATTTCTCCATCTGTTTTGCCAGTATTATGGGGAAATCTCAGACAGTTCTGTTTGGTATGGGCAGGGCCAGAGAGGATTTCAACAGCAGCAAACGACTCGCTAACCATCCAAGGAAATCTCACCATGCAAAGCTTGGTGGAAATACACTGGGTGATGTGGAGAGATTAGCGTGATCATCTAGGGAAGATAGGCTACAGATTATACCACCCAGTCGGGGGCTGCTGGGGTCCAATTTGGCCCCAGCATTAATTAGGACAGCCCAGGAGGCTGACTAACTTAAGCTCAGCTACCTATGAGCCTTGGGCAGCAGGGCTTCCTGATCAAACTCCCTTCACATCCAGAATGCCCTCCAGCCTGCCCATCAGCATATTCTGGAATAGCCCCAGTGGCAGGAGTTCTTTCCAAGAGAGCTGGTCAGAAAGTGAAATGCTAGTTTAAAGCAACAAAAACGGGCCATTGGGAACCCATTCCATGTGCTTCACAAGCTAGGTTTCTCTTCATTTCTTGACCAGCTTTATTTGAACTTCAGCAAAATCTGACACAAAAGTAAACCTCAAGCCACTGATCTCAGTCAACTATCCTCCTTTGCCTTTGGGTCTGACCCCAACAGACATTCACAAGCTTTCTTAAAAGCCATCTAGGGTCCTTGACAGGAAGGAGAGCCCCAGGGAACAAAGGATTTGATCAGTAGCCAACCAAAGCCCTATAAAGAGACTGGAGATATTCTATCAGGAGGTGGTATCACCCATAAGAGCTGGAACTAGGGGTGCTGGCTAGTGGTTTCTATCATATACAAGGCTTACACTTTGGTTCAATGGCTCAGTACCCCCATCATAAAATTGTTCCAGCACCCCTGGTATCACCAGATATTTGGGGAGGGATGGGGTCTGTTGGAGGTGCACAGAAAAAAGTTGGGAAAAATTATTTGGAGGGTGGTCCAGTTGTGCTGGAGTGAAGGAGATGGGACATGGAGAAGGAGAATTCAACCTGCTTTAACTAGTACAAGCAAACAGATACTTTGCAGCTTACCCAGCTTTAACCAACAGACAAGTGAACTGCAAATGAAAACCAGAAAATAGTGGTGACATTTACAGCCCAGTTAATGATAAAGCAGGTGCCTCGTTCAGCTTCCCCACATGCACACACACCCTTGAACAAAAAACAAACTCAGAGACCTGGTGGGCTGCTCCCCACACAGCTTACTCTTTTCTGGGAGCCTGAGAGCAGGGCCGATGAGGGGGTGTGGGGGGAAGCTGGTACAAATTACCGGGGCCCGGCAGTCCGGAAGGGGGTCTGGGGCCCGGCTTCCCTGGCTTCATCGGCCCTGTTTAACTGGTCCGCCCTTGCTGGGGAGGCCGAAAGAAAATTTTCACCAGGGCCCGAACCCATTCTCAGCGTCCCTCCCTGAGAGTGACATTTTTGGGCCTGGAACAGTATACATTTCAGAGCCTAGTGCTTTCACAAGTCTCACCAATACTTGTCCATGAGATACAAAAAGCAGAAGTCCTCTTCCAGGCTAAAAACCACTAAAACCACAGCAGGGACCAATGTGAGAACACGCCATTCTGCCAGAAGGTGGAGTGCAAGGAAACTGTTCTTCACTTCACTGTGATTGGCTGAAGAATAGAGTACAGAACTAAGAAATTCACTCTCCCGTCACAGTCTGTCGAAGATAGCACACTAGCTGTAGAAGCTCTCTCTAGACACTTCCGTACAGAGGCTTTGAGAGGCAAGAATGGAGTACTACATGCGTGGGCTCGTTGCGTCTACCAGCTTCCCACATACAGCAATCATGGCACAAGTTATGTTTTTGCTAAATATGGAAGTGTTTCATTAACATGGGAAATTAAGTTGCAGATTGACTTGCGAATGACTTGTCATTTAAGTGACAGAACATACGGGTGCACCCTGCATTCACAACAACTCTATGTAATCTAACCTGTTTGCAAATCAGGAGTTGACCCTCTGCGTTCCTACTCAGGATGGGTAGAAGGTTTGTTGCACCCACAGCTCCTCTAAAATGCCCTTGAAACATTTAAAAAACCCACTTTGCAGACAAAAGGAAGTACAGATGCTCCCCACCTATGAAAGTCAGAAATCAGCAGTTTAGGTTCCTAACTAAGCAGCCAGGTTTGTAAATTCTGGACTTGCCTCTGTGTGCCACATCTGTAAGCTGGGGAGAATATTACCCTTCCAACTGTGAAGATTCATTTGTTTTTGTTTTTTTGTGAAGTGCTTTGAAATACTTAGATGACAACATTTTAGTGCAAGATATTTTAAATAGACCAAATCCTGAAGTCCTCACCAAGGAATATTTCCATTGGCATCACTGACCCATTGTTATAGTGGGGATGGGAAGGTGGAATGATCATAGCAGTCCAAGGACCCTTGCCTGCTTTGAGAACAAAAGTAGTCAGCAAGCCTTTGTTACTCACCTCTCAGGATGTAAGGATAGTCTAGTTGTAGGATGCTGGAATGGGAGGCATGGGACTTGGATTCAATTCTTGGCTCAGCCACAGACTGATCTTGACCACTGTTTTATACCCATTTTACAGAAGAGGAATCAATACTTGAACACTCCTTTGAGGCAGGGAGGATAAAATCCCTTATGACCACAAGGCACTGGGTATTACAAGCAGATGTGAAGGGTGCTGTTGTTGGTGCCACTAGGCCTGAGTAAACCAAAGTTGTGACTTTGGGCCTATGTGACCCAAAGTACCTTTATGTAAAGTGCTTTTGTTAGCCTTACTAAACTTTTGTAACCTTTTGTGTTATGTGCTAATTACTGCAGTGGTAAGGTTGCTTGATACTAGATGTAGCCAATATTAAATAAGATAAGCGGAAAGCAGGTGCTGTAATTAAAGTTATATGCATGAGAACGTAGCCCCCACGGTGGGAAAGTACAGATAACTGATCACAGAAAAGTTGCTAACGAGCTAAGGTGGTTTTTTGCCAAGTATGACTTAACTGCTTCATGTGATTGCTATTGCAAAGTGTATTTGCTGCATGGGAATGAAAGGTGGGGGGAGAGGAGGAGTGTGGGGGTAATGGGAATGCGTAGCTGAAGTTCTGTATAAAGAGAGGAAAACTGCTTGCATCGGGGTGCAGGATTTGAGAATGCTTTTCTCCTGGCACCTATTTGGGCTTAAATAAACCTGGTTTTGCTTCTCCACCCTGGTGTGATAATTAGTGAACCCTACTGTTGCTCCGCCTTGGGCTCTTTGAGCCGGCAACAGTTTTGGCGTCCTGGGTGGGCTCGAGGCAAAATTGTGCCTTGCCGGACTCCTCCAACGGCCAGTGGACGATGGTCCAGGCTGACCTTGGAGGACACAACGGTGCAACGCGCCAGATAGTGGAGAAGCAGCTCTCGTGAATAAGGTAGGAACAGTCCAGTGCTGTTAACCTTTTGTTTGCCTGTTAAGACCTGGGGTGTCTTCCCATAGGTATGGGGCAGGAACAGAGTACAGGCAGGGTATGGTGTACACCCTTAGAATGCATTCTGATGAATTGGAGAGTGTTTGAATCAGATCCATTTGGCTAAGAGTAAACTGAAAAGGTTCTGTACAGTAGACTGGCCTCAGTATCAGCTAGAGAGCCAGGAAAGGTGGCCACCGGAAGGATCACTTAATTACAACACGATCCTTCAATTACTCCTGTTTTGTCAGCGAACAGGTAGCTTCTGAAGCTGTTTGTAAGTAGAGCTCTTGTAAAAAATCCCTCATCATATGCCCCAGAGCTGCACTGGGAGGAGAACTGTCCGTGGGAATGTCTGTCTCTGCTGGGCTCATGCCATTTGAATTTATTGACTGTGCAGCAAGATAAAATGCATCGTGGTAATAGGAAATAATGGTGTTGGTGTATGTGTGTGTGTGTGTATACCAGTGTGAGTGTCTCTCCTGTGTAAGTGCCCTGTAGGGAAAGATCCATAGTTTATGTACAGGGCACCCTCTGTGTGTGTGTAAGTGGAAAATGGGTGAGGGACAGTCTAAACATTTTTACCTCACCCCCTAAGGGTACCCCAGTATGTTACATGTACGTACATTATGGTCCTGAAACCTGCAGGTATTTAGAGAATTGGAATCTTTGAAAATCTATCTAAACAATGCCCATTAGAAGGTATCTTCAATCTAAATAAGATCATATATCTCAGAGGAGCTTTTAATCACAAAGAAAAGCCTCTGACACAGTGTGAGCAATTTGTCTAGGAACGGGTTAATTTGAAACTCGGCTAACCCCAGAGATAAGGAGAAAGCTGCTCTGTGTACAAGGTCAAAAATCAGTACAGACTATGTTAAGTACAGAAAAAAAAAAAAAAGGATCGGGCCCAGGCGGCCAGGCAACAGACAGAGAGCTTGGAGAACAGGTTTGAAACTTTTAGGGTGTAGTGAAAAAAAAAAAAAAAAAAAAACAGAGTAAGTAAGTATACGTATGTGGGTTCAAATACTCAGAAGAATATTTGGAATGGTGATCTGAGTTGGTAAGTGGTTGTTGAAAGGACAAGCAAGTGATTTAAGGCACAGTGAAAAGTTAACTCTATAGTTGCTGGAGGGAACAGCAGTTGAATTTTGTAAATGTACTAAAGTAAAAAGTTCTTGGTGTCTTTGAAATGTTTGTAAATAAATTCAGGCAAAGAAATTATTAGATTGCAATCATTTGGCTATGAACAATTTTGTTAAATTAGCTGAAGAATGTATCCACTGCTATGTAATTAAAATTGTATTAGGCTCTAAGAGCACTGTGAGTGATGATGTTTTCTTTCAGTGTTTACAAGCAGGAGTTACAAGTAAAAAGTGAGCCAGCAAGCATCTGTATTAATGCAAATTATCTAACTAATAAGATAGGAGCCACTAAAACAGGGGCTGCCTATAAAACACATACAAGACAATATGGGGTAATTCCCTTGTTTTGCCTAAAATCAACAAGAGTATTTGTATATTTTTAGTAATGATTGCCTGCCCAGAAGGGGTAGACTTTTGTTTCTGTCTTTCAGATAATCAAAGAGAAAACTAATGCCAGCTGAACAGCATTCAACATATCATGCATTTACTGACAGAGTAACAATTATGTTTTGTGTTCTATGTTCTGTCTATGTTGTGTTTAATATTTTTTATGGGATGGTCTAATTTAAAATCAAGTGGCAGTGTTAAATTGAAATGCAGATACTTGTTTTGTTTTATTTAAAATACAAAGTGTTTGAATATATCAGAAAAATGTGATATACTAAAGTCTAATACATTTTCTTAAGTAAGAGAAAGAAACTTTATTAGCCAAATCTTTTAATTTAAAGTGGTTATTAAAATTTGCATACTAACAGTCTTTGAAAGCAAGGACATGGAAAGTTAACCCACTCCCCATATTGTACATGGGATCCTTCTGGCTACCTCAGACTTCTAGCCAGAGGGCTGGGGATGGTGGAAAGCTATTGGACTAGGGGCTTGTCTACACTACAGGACTATTTCGAATCTACTTAAGTCGAATTTGTGGATTCGACCTTAATAAGTCGAATTTGTGTATCCATACTAAATACACAAATTCGAACTTCTGAGTCCACATTCACGGGGCCAGCTTCGACTTTGGAAGCGGTGCACTGTGGGAAGCTATCCCACAGTTCCCGCACTCCCGCTGCCCATTGAATTAGGGATTTCCCAATGCATGCTGGGGAAAAATGTGTCGTCATTGAACCGTCAATCCCGCCTCCTCTCTTCCTTGAAAGCGCGAAATCTGTTCGCGCCCTTCTCTGGTCGGTTACAGCGCGGACGCCACAGCACTGCGAGCATGGAGCCCGCTGCGATCATCGCTGCACTTATGGCCGTTGTCAACTCCTCGCACGTTATCGTCCACCTCTTCCACAGTCAGATGCTGAGAAACCGGGCGAGGAGGCTCCGCAGCACGGTGAGGAGAGTGGCGCAGACCTCTCACAAAGCAGGGTACGCCGGGCAGTGGAGATCATGGTGGCAATGGGTCAAGTTCATGGTGTGCGATTCTGGGCCCGGGAAACAAGCACAGACTGGTGGGACCGCATAGTGCTGCAGGTCTGGGATGACACAGAGTGGCTGCGAAACTTCAGGATGCGTAAGGACACTTTCCTTGAACTGTGTGACTTGCTGTCCCCTGCCCTGAGGCGCCAGGACACAAGGATGCGAGCAGCCCTGACTGTGCAGACGCGCGTGGCCAGTGCCCTCTGGAAACTTGCCACGCCAGACAGCGACCGGTCAGTTGCGAACCCCTTTGGCGGGGGCAATTCTAGGGTGGGGATTGCTGTCTTTCAAGTAGCCGTTGAGCAACTGCTCTCAAAGGTAGTGACTGTCGGAAATGTCCAGGTCATCATAGATGGCTTCGCGATGGGATTCCCAAACTGCGGTGGGGCTATAGATGGGACTCACATCCCTATCCTGGCACCAGCCCACCAGGCCAGCGAATACATTAACCGAAAGGGCTACTTTTCAATGGTGCTGCAAGCTGTGGTGGACCATAGGGGCGTTTTACCAACATCAACGTCGGGTGGGCGGGCAAGGTTCATGACGCGTGTGTTCAGGAACTCTGGTCTGTTTAGACGCCTCAGGCAGGCACTTTCTTCCCGGACCACAAAATAACGGTTGGGGATGTGCAGATGCCTACAGTGATCCTCGGGACCCGGCCTACCCGCTAATGCCCTGGCTCATGAAGCCCTATACAGGCGCCTTGGACACTGAAAAGGAACTCTTCAACTACCGGCTGAGCAAGTGCAGAATGGTGGTGGAGTGTGCTTCGGACGTCTCAAGGGAGATGGCGGACCTTACTGACTCGCTCGGACATCAGCGAGAAGAATATCCCCGTAGTTATTGCTGCTTGCTGTGTGCTCCACAATCTCTGTGAGAGCAAGGGCGAGACCTTTTGGCCGCTTGGGAGGTTGAGGCAAATCGCCTGGCTGCTGTTTATGATCAGCCAGACACCCGTGCTGAGAGAATATCCCAGCGGGAAGCGATATGCATCAGGAGGCTTTGCAGAGCAGGGTAACCTGTGACTGTCCACTTGATTTTAAGAGAGCCTGATCATAAACCAAGTTTTCCCCACTTCCCAAGGACGTTTTAAAACTAAGGACATGTTTTAGTAATTAATAATAAATCTTTCGTTGACTTTGCATTTCTGTTTCTTCGTTGAAACATGGAAGCATTCTGTGCTGGTTAAGGTGTGCACTGATGGGTGGGTTTGCAGGAAGGCGAGGGTGCCGTCCTTGGATAGGGGTTACCATGATGGCTGTGGGTTTGGGCGTTGGAAGGTGAGGGTGTGGGGAAGGGTGAGTATCTGCCCCTGGATGAGGTCTCTTTGGGGCTCGGGGCACCGGGAGGATCGTGACTACGGTCCAAATGCATGTGAAGGGAAGCCTGCCTTTACATTCGGGATGTCAGGCACCAGGACCCTGCACAAGCATACACCTCAAGGAAAGACCGGGGCAGCATACACCACACAGACTGTCCCTGGTGCCTAGTGACTGCAGTCTGTGTGTGCCCTGCAGTTGACCCTGCAGCCAAGTCTGTAGCATGGCACTGTGGGCTATGCAGTGACATTACAATTCCCCACAGAACAACAGAAAGTCTTCTGACACCAGAAACGTGACGGAAACAGTCAGTAACACCAAACCGCTTTTAATAATGTAATACACAGTGGGGTTTGAACTTGGAGTTGGGACTGGTTGATGCTGTAAAGAAAGAGCTTGTACAAATTTACAGCGACAGTTGTCTCTAACATTATCGGTGCTGCGGTGCAGGGACAGTTCTCACGGCCCCTACCGCCTCCGTCTTGTCACTTTGGGTGAGGGGACAGGACTTCTTGGCGTTGGAGGGCGGTTGCAGATGCACTGCAGGGGGCTCTCCTCCTGACTGCGGTCTTGAAGAACATCTACAAGGCGCCGGAGCGTCTCCGTTTGCTCCTCATTAGACCAAGCAGCGTTGAGTCGCCTGCTGGTCTTCCTGCCGCCACCTATCCTCCCGTTCCAGGTGTGTGCGATGCTGCTGACACAGGCTCTCCTCGACTGTCTCTGCTCTGCCGCCTCCGCTCTGGAGCTGGCCATCAGTTCCTGGAACATGTCGTCCCTTGTCTTTTCTTCGGCGTCTAATCCGAGCCAGCCTCGGATGGCGGGCAGTCCGGGAAGGAGCCAAGCTGTGTGATGTGAAAAAGTAGGTGATTTCCTTGAACACATACATGTTTGCCAACAGTAAACACAGTCTAGTCAGTTTCAGTGAACAAGACCAAAGAGGAACCAAGTCTCAGGAGATCTCAGAACTAGTCCGAGATTTCGAATACGCTCATTGGCGGCGCCATTGCACTGGAGAGCGCAAAGATAGCTGCATCCCTCTTGCACAAAGTCCTGGTAAGCCTTACAGTACAGAGTGCTTATCAGTTAGTGCTTAGCTGTGCTCTCCTGCTGGAGGCAATGTGCAAAGCAGAAAAGATGAGCGTTATGCGGCATCTCCCGCCAGTGAACGGAAAGACCCTGTATGCTTTTCCTCTGAGGCCTGCCACAAGTGGCTGTTAAGCGAGGTCATTCTTATGCAAAGTAAAACTCTGTTAAGCGAGGGTCATTCTTATGCAAAGTAAAACTCTGTTAAGCGAGGGTCATTCTTATGCAAAGTAAAACTCTGTTAAGCGAGGGTCATTCTTATGCAAAGTAAAAGTCTACCATGCACAATAGTAACAGTACACTAATTCCACTAATTAGATGCAGCACTTCCACAACGACATCACCCTGAGGCGTGTCAGGCGCACACAGAGAGAGCGGATGTTAACAGAAGCCCTGCACAGACCAGGACCCTACGCTGCCATGCTCAGAGGCGATGGTCCCCCTGTACCTGAGGATGGCATGGCGCGGAAGAGTGTGCTTCAACGGAGCACCCAATAAAGCACCTCTCCCAAGAAACCTCTTGCTGAGGCTTTTCCAGCTGCTCTCTGAGAGCTTTTTTGAACTATCCCCAGAGGACTATTGCTCCATTCCTATATGTGTAGACCTGCTGTTTGTATAGTTTCATATTTAAAAATTTTTATATAGTATTTCCATTTTTTATATATATCCCTGTTTCTTAAAAAAATAAATGTTTCCCTGTTTGTAGCACTTACCGCCTGATCCTTCCCCTGATTCCGAGTCCGGGTTAACGGGCGGGGACGGTTGGTAGGGGATCTCTGTGAGGGTGATGAAGAGATCCTGGCTGTCAGGGAAAGCGGGAGTGGGTTCGATGTCGCCTGCGCCGTCCTCAAAAGACCCTTCCTCATCTTCCCCATCGGCGAACAGGGAGGAGGAACTGTCCCGGTACACTATTCCGTCCTCGGAGTCCACCGTCACTGCTGGGGCACTGGTGGCAGACCCACCTAGAATGGCATGCAGTGCCTCGTAGAAGCGGCATGTCTGGGGCTGGGCTCCGGAGCGTCCGTTTGCCGCTCTGACTTTTTGATACCCTTGTCTTAGGTCCTTCACTTTCACGCGGCACTGCATCGCATCCCGGCTGTATCCTTTCTCTTTCATGGCTTTAGAGACCTTCTCGAGGTCTTTGCGTTCCGCTTGTTGGAGCGCAGCTCCGAAAGCACAGACTCCTCGCCCCACACAGCGATCAGATCCTGGACTTCCCGGTCAGTCCATGCTGGGGACCTCTTTCTATTCTGGGATTGCCCGGACTCCTCTGCTGGAGAGCTCTGCATCGTTGCAGGTGCCGCCCGATGTGCAACCAGAACGTCAGATTCAAACCGCCCAGACAGGAAAATGAATTCAAATTGGTCATTTCCTGTGTGGCTGGCCAGAGAATCCAAGCTCGGACTGCTGTCCAGAGCGTCAACAGAGTGGTGCACTGTGGGATAGCTCCCGGAGCTGCTAAGTTCGATTAGCATCCACACCAAGCCTAATTCGAGCTAGCAAGTGCGAATTTAGCGTTACTCCACCTGCCGGGGTGGAGTACCAAATTCGAACTAAAGAGCCCTCTAGTTCGAATTAAATGGCTTCCTGGTGTGGACGGTTGAGCGGTTAGTTCGAATTAACGCTGATAAATTCGAATTAAAGTCCTAGTGTAGACCAGGCCTAGAGGTTGTATTGAGTGAACTCATCAAAGTGGGTGTGCTTGTCCTGGCCTGTTGTTCTAAAGCTCTGTAATAAGGTTATTTTAGTGAAAGGGTATATGTGGCATACATTAAATAAGACTAATGTACTGTGTATGTGTTTATTGTTAACAAAAGGTGTATAAGTAAAAGTTTCCTTTGTAGGTTAAAAAAAAGAAGCCAAAAAGGAAAAAAAAATGAGTTAACTGAGAAAGTAAATAGTTAACATACTCAGTTTCAAAATAAGACACTGACTCCGTTCAAGGACACAGCCAAGTTTTAGCTGTGAGCAAACAACCAAGAAAAGGGGGGGCTTGAATATACCCAAGCAGATGTAAAATCTGCAAAGACACTAATGCAATGTGTTAGGTTTTTTTCTCACAGGTAAAGAAGAAACAACCCAAAGATCCTAGCAGCCCTACCACTCCTAGGAACCAGAAGACTGGGTCTACATAAAGATCCATCAACAAAAGACTGCCTTGGCTCCACGCTGGAAAGGCCCTTTCCAAGTCCTGCTGTCTACCAACACTGCTGTGAAGTGCCAAAGACTGACTGCTTGGACCCAGGATTCTCACTGCAAAAAGACCCCTCCACCCCTCCACATCAGAAGAATTTTCCTATTGATGATTAGCCTATTCTTTCTTCTAGTTCTACTGTGCTTCTGGACAGCAGGGAAAAAGCTCCCTTGTCCACTGACAGACCAACTGTGCCTTTAGACTTTTCTAGAAAAAGCACAGCTATTACAGGGTGATATGTGCTGGAAACCTCTCCTGTAGGATGCTAAACCACAATTGTTTTGGGAAAGAAGAAGAAACACTCACTCCACTGACATTGCCAAAGTCCAGGAATTCCTGACCAGAAAGGACATTGAGAACTGACCCTGGTGAAGAAACAAAGAATTACACACTGGCAGGAAGAAACTTGTGGGACCCATGTTTGGGAATGTGGTATTAATTGGATTTTGGGGTTTATTCTACAGGCTGCGCCCTGTGTTTTGGATAAATCCTTCAGTATGTATTGCCCTCCCTAATTGGATTTTAAATGACATTGCCTTTATTCAGTTTTCAGATCACTTTTACATACCCAGATTGCTCACAAGGGGCTGCCATTAGATTAGCACAACAAAGAGCCTGGGTTATTTCCTCTGGAAAAAGAGGAAATTGGGCAGATCCCTGTGGGCTGGGGCTAACAGTGTAACAGCCATTTGGAATATTCTTAAAGGCCAAAAACATGATAAGAAATTGGGCCGACCAGAAAGGGCCACTAGCCTTATTTCTGAAGTTCAGCTAACCCAAGTACAGGCTGAAGTTGGTGAGTTACATGTCATTTCCACCCTTAGTTCTATAACCCAGAAGTTACTGACAGAGATGGTATTGAATATCACTGAGGCTGGGAAGGTATTGCAGTGGGATCTAGTATGTTTAGAAATTCAGGATTTCCTGAATGACCAGCTGATGGCCATTCAGAGTGATCTTGAGCACCAGATTTGACCCACTGCCCTTACAGACACATCAGGAACCATCTGATCTGTGGTCATGGAGACATACTTGGACACTTTCTGAATGGAAGTGTGGACATTCACAGTGCTCCTTCCAAGCATATGGACCGGTTAGGGTGGGTGTGGCTTCCACATACCGAATCCTGCTGGATCCATGGGGAGGATGCATATGGGACTGAATTATTCACCGAGACATCTGGGAAATTAAACCACTTGGTATACCTACCTGATTTATAGTCAGTGCCCCAATCCCTTAGTTGTTAAATGAACATTCCACTCTTTTGTCCATGCATTCATTCCTGGGTTAGTAACTAAGCTCAAAAGAGCAGTTGTACATATATCTGTAAAGCTTCATTGTTTTTGTTTTTAAAGTTTGAGAAAAAAAGTTTGTTGAGTATTCTCAAAGGGGGGATTGTTGGTGTCACTAGGCCTGAGTAAACCAAAGTTGTGACTTTGGGCCTATGTGACCCAAAGTACCTTTATGTAAAGTGCTTTTGTTAGCCTTACTAAACTTTTGTAACCTTTTGTGTTATGTGCTAATTACTGCAGTGGTAAGGTTGCTTGATACTAGATGTAGCCAATATTAAATAAGATAGGCGGAAAGCAGGTGCTGTAATTAAAGTTATATGCATGAGAACGTAGCCCCCACGGTGGGAAAGTACAGATAACTGATCACAGAAAAGTTGCTAACGAGCTAAGGTGGTTTTTTGCCAAGTATGACTTAACTGCTTCATGTGATTGCTATTGCAAAGTGTATTTGCTGCATGGGAATGAAAGGTGGGGAGAGGAGGAGTGGGGGTAATGGGAATGTAGCTGAAGTTCTGTATAAAGAGAGGAAAACTGCTTGCATCGGGGTGCAGGATTTGAGAATGCTTTTCTCCCTGGCACCTATTTGGGCTTAAATAAACCTGGTTTTGCTTCTCCACCCTGGTGTGATAATTAGTGCGACGCACACCGGGCAACGAACCCTACTGTTGCTCCGCCTTGGGCTCTTTGAGCCGGCAACACTGTGTTGGATGAGATGGGAGGGAGGATAAAATCTCTTATGACCACTGTCTTTTAGCTCTACATTGGAGCTGGATTTGACTACTTCCTTCTATTTCCCCCTGCCTCGTCACCTTTTATTGCTGTTGCACCAAGAAAGTACTGGTGGGGGGGGTTGTTGCTGGGTTTTAGGTTTCTTTTCAATTAGTGTTTGGTCTTTACACTTTGTCCTCCCCTTAACTCAGATCCTGCTCTGCAGAGTTCACCCACAGAGATTCAAGTATCAATCTTCCCACGCTGCCGACTGCTGCTCCATTTAGCCTGCCAACTCCACCTCTTCTGATTTGCTTTCCTTTTCAGACTCTCTTCAAGGCCAGCCTTGCTTCCTTGCTGGGCGGACACAGCTGGCAGTGCAGAAAGGCAGAGGCAGGTTGGAGGCGGGCAGTGCAGGGAGATTTTATTCAGCAGTGCTTCCTTAGTAACAGAGCAGCTGCTTTGAAGCTCCAAGGTCCAATTTCTCCAGCTGAAGTTACTAGTAGCAGCTAAATATATTTCAAGTATACTTTAGAGCAAGTTCATTCTACCTTTAAAGCTTTGTCTGAGAATACAAAACAAAGGCTGTAAATACATCATGCACGAAACAGTTGGTTGGTTGGGGGGAGGTCCCAGATGACTGGAAAAAGGCTAATGTAGTGCCCATCTTTAAAAAAGGGAAGAAGGAGGATCTGGGGAACTACAGGCCAGTCAGCCTCACCTCACTCCCTGGAAAAATCATGGAGCGGGTCCTCAAGGAATCAATTCTGAAGCACTTAGAGGAGAGGAAAGTGATCAGGAACAGTCAGCGTGGATTCACCAAGGGCAAGTCATGCCTGACTAACCTAATTGCCTTCTATGAGGAGATAAGTGGGTCTGTGGATGAGGGGAAAGCAGTGGATGTGTTATTCCTTGACTTTAGCAAAGCTTTTGATAAGATCTCCCACAGTATTGTTGCCAGCAAGTTAATGTAGTACGGCCCAGATGAATGGACTATAAGGTGGATAGAAAGCTGGCTAGATCATCAGGCTCAACAGGTAGTGATCAATGGCTCCATGTCTAGTTGGCAGCTGGTTTCAAGCGGAGTGCCCCAAGGATCGGTCCTGGGGCCAGTTTTGTTCAGTATCTTCATTAATGATCTGGAGGATGGCATGGATTGCACCCTCAGCAAGTTTGCCAATGACACTAAACTGGGAGGAGTGGTAGATACGCTGGAGGGTAGGGATAGGATACAGAGGGACCTAGACAAATTAGAGGACTGGGCCAAAAGAAACCTGATGAGGTTCAACAAGGACAAGTGCAGAGTCCTGCACTTAGAACGGAAGAATCCCATTCACTGTTACAGGCTAGGGACCGAATGGCTAGGAAGCAGTTCTGCAGAAAAGGACCTAGGGGTTACAGTGGACGAGAAGCTGGATATGAGTCAACAGTGTGCCCTTGTTGCCAAGAAGGCTAACAGCATTTTGGGCTGTATAAGTAGGGGCATTGCCAGCAGATCAAGGGACGTGATCGTTCCCCTCTATTCGACATTGGTGAGGCCTCATCTGGAGTACTGTGTCCAGTTTTGGGCTCCACAGTACAAGAAGGATGTGGAAAAATTGGAAAGAGTCCAGCAGAGGGCAACAAAAATGATTAGGGGGCTGGAGCACATGACTTTTGAGGAGAGGCTGAGGGAACTGGGATTGTTTAGTCTGTGGAAGAGAAGAAAGAGGGGGGATTTGATAGCTGCTTTCAACTACCTGAAAGGGGGTTCCAAAGAGGATGGATCTAGACTGTTCTCAGTGGTACCTGATGACAGAACAAGGAGTAATGGTCTCAAGTTGCAGTGGGGGAGGTTTAGGTTGGATATTAGGAAAAAAAATTTCACTAGGAGGGTGGTGAAGCACTGGAATGGGTTACCTAGGGAGGTGGTGGAATCTCCATCCTTAGAGGTTTTTAAGGCCCGGCTTGACAAAGCCCTGGCTGAGATCTGGGGCAAAAATCTGTCTGGGGATTGGTCCTGCTTTGAGCAGGGGGTTGGACTAGATGACCTCCTGAGGTCCCTTCCAACCCTGATATTCTATGATTCTATGAAAGCCACTAAACTTGCTACCTGAAATGTACCTGACAAAGCCATGTTACTGATGAAGTGGAAAACTCAGCCACTTAAAACCATGCCCTCTACTCTGTATCCCACAGGAATAGACTTTACCACTTCAATGTCTGTACACTCCACTGCTTCTCTGCACTCTCTCTTGAGCACACTTCACCATACTTCCCCTGGCTGTGGGTGGGGATGGAAGTCTGGCAGAGGTAATTGTAGCATAAAGCAGTCATTCAGATTACTTATGCCCAAAACCAGCCTTCACCCAATGAAGCTTTGCAGAAGTGAAGATTCACTTAACCCCGTATATTGCTACAATCTGTGCAGTCAGTTCTTTGGGGGCGTTCAGAGTGGGAGGGGACCCTGGATAAAGAAATAATCTCAAGAGTTCAGCTCTTTCTGTTCAGTTACATGGGAACAGGGTCTGATTGATTTGTTACCAGAAATTGTTTGATGAACTATACGCCAGCCTACAAAGCTGATCAGAGTCTACTGAGAGTTAGGCTGTTCATCACTCAACATGGGTGATGTTCACCCTGTATGCAGGAAGCCCCTGAAGGAACTAAATGTATTATGATAAATCAGAATTGGAAAAGGTACAGAGAAGAGCAACAAGTGATTAAGCGTCTGGAATAGCGTCCATTGAGGAGAGATTAAAAAGACTGGGACTTCACAGCTTGGAAAAGAGAGACTACTTAGGGGGGATATGATAGAGGTCTATACAATCATGAACGGTGTGGAGAGAGTGAATAGAGAAGGGTTATTTACCCCTTAACATAAGAACCAGGGGTCATCCAATGAAATTATAGGCAGGTTTAAAACAAAGGGGAGTACTACGTCACACAATGCACAGTCAGTCTGTGGAACTCACTGCCAAGGATGGTGTGAAGGCCAAAACAATATTTGGGTTAAAAAAAGAATTAGATAAATTGGAGACTACGTCCAACAATGGCTATTAGCCAAGAGGGTCAGGGACAACCCCATGCTTTGGGTCTCTGTAAACCTCTAACTGCCAGATGCTGAAACTGGACTGTAGGGGATAATTGCCCTGTTCTGTTCATTCGCCATGAAGCGTCTGGCTTTGGCCACTGCTGGAAGTCAGGACGCTGTGCTAGATGGACCATTGGTTTGACCCAGTATGGCCCTTCTTATGTTCTTAGACATTACCAACCCTCATGGCAGAGTCAAGTATTACTGTAAGTTCCAACCTATGGGTCTCATTCTCCTTACACTGGTCAGGAGCAAATCCACATAGCGTTGTGCAAGGGGATCCTGACAGAGAACACACCTTGTGAACCTGTGCAGGGGCGTTAAAACCAAGCCCTTCAAGTCTGGAGTGGGAAAGCAGTCAAAGGTCCAGGACATGCTTAATCACATGTTCATTTCCATTAGATTTCCTTTTCTTGCCCCCAAACTGCTGTATATTCTCCTCCAGACTAAGAGAATAGAACTACAACCAAGTTGCATATCATGACAATGAGAACACATTTTGATTTATGTCTACATTTCACTGGTTCACATATTCATTCAAGCAAGTTGACAATCTATGTCAGTTCTTACGAGGGAACAGTTATAATGCCATCAGTTCTCAGTTACTTCTCATTAGGTTGACTTAATCAGAAATCAGTTTTTATCAACTATCTCATTACATTTTCCTTCTGTGTTTAGTGGTGTTCCACTTGGTGGCCAAATACCAGGGAAGATATGAATGCTCTGAAGCATATTTGTAGATCTCTGACTTGAAACTGATTTGAAATATTTACCTTGTCAGGAAATTAAGTTACACTCCTAGTTACTATAATCTACATCTAATCTTTTGTGGCCAGTGTAATGGAATCATAAGTGGTTTGTCAAAACGTTCGCCCCCTCAAAGTACCTGAAATATATCATTGCAATTTATTTCACATTTTACTATATTCTGAATATGTGCTGTTCTAGTTGTTTGACATCCGCGGGAATTGGATCAGGCCCCAATGAGAGTTTCAGTGGACTGCAAATAAGATTTGGATCAGGTAAATTGAATAAAAAAATGAACATAAGATTCTAGTTAGTAACCAACAATGTTTTTCAGGGGGAGGATCTCAGTGCTTGGCAAACTTTCACAGTGAAGAATCAGCATGAGAATTTTGTATGAAAAATTTAAATCATTTTCCCAGTTTTTCAAGACAAAACACAAAGCCCCATCTCCTACTTGACTTATAACAATGCTTTATTCTAAAGAGTAACTGCTTATGTTACAACACCTTCCCTCCAAAAGGACCCAAGGTGTTCTTGAAACTTAAGCCAGGATACTTTCTTTGTGGCTGGGTCATTAAACACATATGGAGCATCCCAAAAAAATCCATGAGCTTGTCTTTCTACACCAGTGACATTGCGGGATAGGAGCCTGAATATCCTGTGTGTCTACGGGTCATTTCACTAACCCTAAAGTGCAGCCTCCTTTGGGAAAGCATGTAGCAACTGTTTAATAACAGAGCAATAGTGAATGCAAATGGAAGTACAGAGAGAACTATCAACATCTAACCCAGAAACACCTAGGACTAGGCCAATATGAGACAAAAATAGGTTTTGACAATCTAAGGAGACAGCATGCCAAGTTTTAACATCCAACCAGCCACAAGATGCTTATGTGCATCTCTTGGAGTGGGATAGATTATTCAAGCATGTTATGTTCTCAGAAATGCATTTTCCCCATGGAACATTTGACACATACCAGCAAGAGAAGTACTCAGCACAGACAGAAAAAAAAATGGTTGGTGCACATAGGACAGGTGATGACAGGTCCAGCCACTAGAATGATTTATAAAACGCTTTTAAATAAAACTACACTAGTACATCATATCATCTGCATGGAGTGCTATTTTAAGTGCTATCCCTCAGGATCCCCCAGAAGATCAATCAAAATGCTAAATAAAACCAGGCGGAGTCATACATCTCAGTGGAGCAGCGTGGTGACAGGGTGACTCATGTACTCAGTTGGGTTGGGTAACCCCAGAGGACAGCAACTTTGGGGCGGGGGGGAGGAGTAGAATGAGGGTGGAAAAGCTAACTCAGATGGGCATAAAGTCCACATGGTAACACGTCACTTTGCAGACCTGGAACCTCCACAGGGTCACGGTTCAGTGTAATAGAACAGGGAGCCATGGGGACTGATAATACTACCTTGGCTAGTTTTCCTCAGCTTGGAGACATTGCCCATATTGGCAGGTCCTATGAGGCTGCTTGGTCTCTTTCTGAAGTGGAGGCTGGAGAACACTACAGAAACAGCATTAGGAGGAAAGTGTTGTGTGTTCTTCACTGTGGTAGTGAAGAAAGCACTGTGAGCTCAAGAAATCTGAAAGCCAGTTCTGCTGCAAAAAGGAGAAAGGGAGTGCTCTGAACAGCTGGTTACGTGCCTCAGAAGGGCTGGGTTTAGCCCTTTAGAATACACTCCCAGTTAAGGAAAGATGTCAGTGTGCTTCCCAACCCATATTGTTAAAAAAACATTGTGACCCCCAAAAATCAATGTGATCGTCTTAAGAGTAAGATTGAAAGAAAATCAATTAGGGGTTTTATTTGCCTTCAGTTTAAGTCTTCAGGAGTCATATTTCTAAGCTTCTCAGTAAAGACAAGGGTTAGAAACATCCAGCAATTCCCACATTATCAATTATCACATGACTCTAGGAGCTGGGCCTTTAAGAAAACCTATCACAAGACAACACAAATCCCAAGAATTAGCAGCACTGTGGTAGCAGAAGGTACTACAAGGGCAGAAATGCTTACAGGCCGCTACAGACCCTTGTTCCTTCCAATGAGGTTATCAGAATCTCGCCCTGTTTGCTTTGAGTTGCCAGTATTTCATTGAATGGCTGAAGAAGTAGCTGTAATGATGAGCTAAGAAAGTGCAGGAAGTCAGCCCAGGCCTTTCAGCAGCCTTCCCTCTGCTTTTGATACAGAACCACAGAGGGAATAGTGTCAGCTCAGGGAAAGGCTGCAGCTGCGAGCTTGGAGAAGGCTGCTCGATCTGTTTAGACCAGCATCTTGAATGCAAACTCCTCTTGTGTTAAGACGAGGTAGGATTTTATATTTAGGAGTTGCTTGAAAAATATTGTCTGTTATAAAGGGAATTAGAATAGAGGACTCTTAAGGACTGAACATTCTAGGAATCCTCTATAGGGGGAGGGTTTGCGATAGATTGAAGCAAAGGGGCATCTGTTTGTTACACTTGATTAGCATGTTTATTAAACAAAACTTACCATCTTGGCCTTTCAACACTGGATTCAGTTGCTAGTTTGTCACGAATCCACATCACAGCTATTCAGATGCGCTGTCTCCTTGGATAAGACGTGATACAACTAAGTTACTTGGATCCGTATTTTTGGAGGTACCGAACACCTGCAAAACTCAAGGGTGCTATGAGCAGTCAGACTGCCTGAAAATTTTATCTGCTGTGTACACCATCTCTGGGCCAATCCTGCGAGCCCAGGGAGCACATGAAGGGCCAGGCACATATCAGGGAAGACTGGAACAAGGAGTCTTTTGGTCTCTTTTCCGAGCAATTGTAGTCTTGGGATGACAAAGCTAAACTAGAATAAAAGGAAATGGGCCTGAGTTACAAATTTATAACTTCATCTGATTTTCCTCCAGGTTTGCACACACTTGGATTCAGTGTTCTGTACTTTAGATACAGGCCCAGTTACAGCTACCAGTCTGGATCCATGTTCCCTCCTAACATCGGGGACTGGGTTCCAAATCTGACATCTATCGTTGTATTTAAAGACATCCAATTTTCTCTGACATAACCAGATTTAAACTCAGATATAGGCCCAAAATACTTTTGGTCAGATATGTCTCATTTGTCCAGTGTATGGTGTTCTTGTGTTTCCATCAGTCTGCAAAGTCATCCATTTGCCAAGCTAAATGAAAACGTTCACTCATTTGTTTAGCCATGATAATACAACAATATTTTATTCTCTCCAGGAGCGCAATTAACAATTCTCTGTGTCCACTTTTATTCCTCCAGCATTCTGGTGGTCTTTCCTGTTTTCGCTTACCTAGCTATTTTCTTGTAAAAGTAAGATTTTTTTCCCCCTGCCTCTGTCATTATAATTCACATCCCTGCTTAACTGGTCACAAAAGCTATGTTCAGCAGTATTAGTTCTCTCTTCATTCCATTTCTTCCTCTTTGAAATGTAGCAAATGTAATATTTCGCCAGCTGTTCAACACATCCTTTAAAAAAAAAAACTTTGGAGAAGATTTAAGTGCACCTTGTTACACAATACCAGGGTTCTTTTCTTCTTCTACGGCAGATAATTATCTTCTATATTCCCTTAGAGCTTCAACATTTAATGGCCATATTGTTTTAGTAAGAGCTTATCACCTCTCCTTTGTTTCTAGCTTCTTTGGTTCCTGCATGGGATCGGATTCTGCAACAGGTTGTTTTCTGTAGAGAGAAGAATTGCTTCCTCAGCTGGCTTTTAACAGAGCTTCATTTTACACCTTGCACTCTGGCATACCTGACCTCCAATAAGAAACTAGGAAAAGGAAGAGCTGAGCCCCCAAATCACTCCAACATTAGCATATCCAAGGATGCGACCCACATTCAGCACAATTCCACTGTACTGTGCTCCCTGGTCATTCAGAAATATTAGTAAACTATACCGTAAATTGAACAGGCAAAAAGACCAAAGAACAAGGAAGTAAAGGGAAGGGAGGGTAGGGAAAAGGAAGGGGATAGCCCGTGATGTCTGTTTCCACCCACTAGTGATTAATCAAAAGGTATCTAAAAAGTTAGACCAACTCTTCTCCAATTTGTCTGTGGTCCCTCTTCTCTGAAACATTAGCCACCCCTTAGCTGCCAGGTAAGCCAAGTCGCTGAGCCAAGCTTCTGTCTCAACAATGAGTCATTTGGCTACATTTGCTCTGGAGAGCCAAGCTTTCCTGAGTTGGAGGTTTCCAGGATGAGATATTTCCTAAACCACAGTTCTGAGAGGTAATTTTTAAGGAGATATCCATTATCACACTAATCCTCCCATCACTTAATAGCTTCCATCAAGTGGGTCTTATCTATAGACAACTGTAGACCTGGTTAAAGCCCTTCTTTTGTGCTAAATGGAAGGGAAATCTATAGTGACAGTCAAAACAATAGAAGGCTACTGCTCAAGGCACCGAGCTTGGCAAACCTAGGTCAGGTGGGTATTCTGGGACCGATTGCAAATGCAGGGCTGGGGCATTAAATGGTTGCAGTTGTGACTGAGGCTGCGTCTACACAATGGCAACTATGCCAGCATAGCTCCAGAGTGTAAATGCAACCTACACAGCTGAAAGCGATTTTTCCATCTGCGTAGGAAGACCTCCCCGAACGAAGTCAGCTATGTGGATGGAAGCATTCTTCTGTCAACGTAGCTGCGCCTACACTGGGGATTAAGCACTATTACCAGTTGTCACCTTTCAGGGCAAGGGCTCCTCCTCCTCCCGGGACAAAGGCCCTGCCAAGACAAAGGCCACTGGGGGTGTTTCCATTCCTCCTTCCCTGTTAGGCCTTTCACCAGCACTGGGGAGTGCAGTTCATCCATCTCATGCCACCATTGGATGGACTGGCAACCTCATTCTCCCCAAACCTAAGGGCCAAGGTATTGGGGGTTGCTGAGGGTGTGCTGAGACACCTGCCATGCCTCCAGGTGCTGGCATTAGCCAAGTTGGTCATATATTAATCAAAGAGGAGGAGGCTGGACAGCAGAGTTCCTTGCAACTGCGACTGTCAGGCTCAGTGTTGTGCCCTTGTCCATTCACATCTCCAGGCTGATTTCCTCTGCGCAGCATCCACTCACTCCCTGAATTCCTGAGCAGCAGTCGGTGCTGTCTGGGAGCGTGTGGCCCATTCTGGGACCCTAGTTGTGACCCTATGACCTTCACTCCCCTATGACTCCCCTCCTTATTTTTTCCATTTGTTGTCCCCCAGGCTTAGTTGATCCTTGTGGTTTCTGAAGAGGGAGAGGCCCTTTTGGTTTACTAGACAGATTCACCTTGTACATGGGACCAAATAGGCCTGTGCACTGAATGAGGCTCCTGCTTCTCTTCTCCCCCATCCCTCTGATTCGTTCCTCACCTCCTCTGCATCCCATCAGGCTGCAACCTCTCTCTCACCACCTGGGGCATCTGCAGCAGGAGCAGTGCGCACCTAGGAACATATCCCTGCTCAGTTCTGATGCCTAGCACCACAGCAACCCCTGGCAATGGGCAGAATGCAATGTCATGCTCAACTTCTGCAGCCCTCCGTTGGAGCATGCCCAGAGCAGACAATTTTGGGCAAATTTAGCAGACAGGATCTAACAAGTCTTTACATGAGCTGTGTGAATGGAGCTTTTGAGGCTCTCAGCTTGGGAGCATTTTCAAGGGGATGGCAAAAGTCACATCTGTTGTATTAATACAAATATTCTACTAAATCTCAAGACTCTGCACCAAAGCATGAGACACTAGTGTCCCAATTACAGTTAGAATCGTATATGGGCAACCCAGAGTTATAAGTTCAATCCTTGAGGGGGCTATTTAGGGATCCAGGGTAAAATCAGTACTTGGTCATGCTGTGAAGGCAGGAGACTGGACTCAATGACCTTTCCAGGTCCCTTCCAGCTTTACAAGATAAGTATCTCTCCATATATTATTTGTTCTCAGACTGAACCAATTTCACTGCAACTTTCCTAATAAACCGAGCCTGAGGCAGACACCCAGCATGGAGAATTTCAGCCCAAACTGTTAACATTTGGCAATGTTATCAGCAGGTGAAAACAGAGCCTTCTAATGGGAAGCGCCTGGCATTCTTAATTCTAGGCAGCACTGCCAGCTCCACCTAGAATTCTTTGTTTTGTGCCAGTGCACTTGTTGCTATGCAATATGTAGAGAAAGGCATTATTTTTGTGAAAAGGGGGCTTCCAACCTACAGGCTAAGTGACGTAATAAGATAGGTTTCAGAGTACTTGTTAGAGGGGCCATTCTGACAACACACACGTCAGCCTGAAAAAGCATCTGGAGTTAAAGTAACCAGGATTTTTAAAGTAGATGTACAGGGAAGGGGGGCTCACCAACCCTACTATATACAAGTCCATATAATGCTGTCTAATAAAAAGCTCTGGTGTCTTTTCAATTAATTTAAATTGACAGGAGCATCTGGTTTGTAATTTGACTGAATCTATCCTCTCTCAGCACTGAATTAAGATACTGATTGTATCCTGCAGCTATGTCTCATGAAAATATCGAAGCACAGATGATGACATCATCCTCTTAAGAAATAGGGGAAACAGTGGAGTCACTCCAAGACCGTCTTGAACAAAAGCCCAATAGAATTATTTGCATGGCAATTCTTGGATCAGCTGTTGCTCTACATCTACTGGTTCAGTTCTTTGGGGGGCGGGGAAATCATCAAGTTCAGTGCTCGCAAAACACCTGCAGGTTGGAGGAGGGGCTGGCTGGCCGCTTTTAAACCTGATGAGTCAATGGAGGCTCAGCACATCTGAAAAGCACACCTGCTTTATTGCTCCCCTCCCCTTTAAAATGTTGGCTGTGCAGTCAGAAATATTCTGGGGAGTTACTGTTAGAATTTAGAAGCCACGGTCTCTTCTACTGAAGCAGAAATTATGGTGGTTTGTATGTTCAAATCAGTGTAGACAGAACAGTGCTAGTTGTAATTATAGAATGTTTCAGCTCTTACATAATTGCCTAGCACCATAGGCACCATCTGACACTTGTTCAAGATTATTTTTTTTACTTGATTTTAACTATAAATGACTTCATTTTAGTGCCTGTTAAACAGGAAGTCTTATACAGGGGGTCAGGTTAGAGCCCAACAAGGCATTGCTAAATTATCACATACAGTTCTACAAATCAGTCTCACTTTCATCACCTGCATACATGGAGTTCAGTTAACTATTTTGTCATAAGGAAGCCTGGTTATTTCTATAAAAATGAAAGTGGCTTTTAAGTGAAGACAATAGTTAACTATATCTTTATCATGCAAGCAACCAGGGAAATTGATGGACTCAGACCTGATTGTGAGCAGTACACTAATTTCAAGCCCTTTGGGGAAGTTAGATTTACTAGAAGTCAAACCCCTAAAGAAAAAATTGAGCTAAATATCATATCAAGAAAACTAAGCTAAAAGAACATACAGTTGAAGTCCAGCACTCAACAGGAAGAAAATGCTAGTATTAAGATTTCCTGTGAAACCTTAATTCGTTCCCTTGTGTGTTTGTGTGTCTTTAATAACGTCCCTAGGCTTCTCAAACTGGACATGCAAAATTAGTGATCACTTCATAAATCCATCCATAATCTCTCAGTTTCCCAGCTGTAAAATGGTGATAATGCTCTTGGTCTCAAGGATTTGTGAAGGGAAGTACATTAGCAGTCTGTGCAGCACTCATACTATGGTGAAAGCACCACGGAAGTGTCCAGAAGGCAATTAATTATGTATGTAGGGCAGGTTTCAACAGTGGGACTGGGACTACATATCAAAAAAGGAGGATGGGAACAAAATGGAACAGCTCCCCATTCATTGAATGAGGCAGGGGTCCCGTGAATAAAAAGTTAGTATGTGATCATATCATTTACGACTATAGAAACTGTTTGCAATGACTCAGAATTCAACGGGGACCAACCTGAGCCCTGGAATAAACTCCCATTTCTGTCTCTTCCCCTCTCCTGCCCCTCCAAAAGCCTTCCCCCATTGAGTCCTTTTTAAACCCTCTGCTTTGTCACCTGTCCATCCTGTTGGAGACTTCCACTCTATCCACTCCCTCAGAAGAAACTAGGTCAAAATCGTTTCCCCACTTAGGTCGCCACATTAGCATACCCATTGTTCACTCCAGAGCACTGTCGTTCAGATTAACAACTCTCCATTGTCCCTGGTCAGGTAGATACAGGCAGCCGCCTGTGTGAGCAAGTGGTGGATTCCACACCCACATCAATGTGTTCCCTGTTAGAACTATTTTATCTCAATTTCATGACGCCAGCCAACAATAAGAAGTTGTACAGGCAGATTCCCAAATAGTCACAGGAGCCTACAGAACACTGCCCATGTAATTGCTAAGCAAGTGGTGAGATCTGTTACAGAAACAACTAGTCTTAGTGAAAATGTGCTCCGCTCCTCCCCTCCCCCCAACCCCACCTATCCGTCAATTCATAGAAATGTCTAATTCCTACCAAGTTCTTGACCTCAATGATATCTTGTGGCAGTGAGTAGTTCCAGAAGTTACTCAATATGCCTCTTTCACTTCCGACTGCTAAAAAGATAGAGCTCTAACAACCTCATGTTACCCTTTCTGTCGCCATCTTCTGCCGATGGCCCTGATTCCTCAGCACTACCAGCTGGCATTCCGCTCCTCTCTGCTTGAAAGAAACAAGAGGACAAAGCACAGAACTGAAGGCTAATCCAAGGAACACACACCACATGTTAACAGAATGCAGTTATGTGATTTCACTATAAATCCCTTGAGATAAAGTAATCGTACTAGCAGGAACACAGCAGGGTGGTGAACCAGACACAGATAATCCCCAAGTCCCAAATGCTTCAGAGAGCCCCAGACTCACCATGAGGAAATTAGCTTGTTTTTATAATGAATTATTTCACCTATAGCACGGATCCTTCCCTTCAATATGGGCCACTTTCTGCTCTTCATGACCGAGGGTGTGACTTGATGCTTCTTGTCTGCTTCCTATTTGGGACATTTACAGGCAAGCAGCATCTTTAAACTGCTGCATTTTTCACTTGTGGGGAGAAGGGAGGGAGGTAGACAGATTAAGGGGGAGAGGAAAAACAAATGGTGTAATGGGGACAGAAATGGGGGGGCAATGTGGGAACGTGTCTCTTCTATTAGATTTGTATTATGGAAATTCATGGGGTAGTCCTGGGTGCCATTAAACTGTCACTCACTCCCCCTCCAACAAAGAAACAACTACGAAATGTTTTGAAATGAAAAGTTAATAGAGATGGATGGACCTGAAACTCTTGTAGAGAATAGGAATAGAGAGCTGCTAAGAAATAAAGCAGGGAATACAAAAAATTAGCAATCTGACTAAATCATGAACTCTTTAGAGCAAGGACTTAGTATGTTGTGACTGTTGGCATCTACTTTTGTAGTGTGTAGAAGTGAACTCCTGGCTGGAGCACCCCATCGGGCTGAGCATGCCAGAACAGCTCTTTTCTGGAGAGTGCACCCCCTGCCAACGGTCACCCAGACGTTATCTATAGTGTCCTACTTGGTCTGCCTCTTTTCGCAACTCAGCCTTTCAGCCAGTCACTTGAAAGTCTCTCCCCTTCAGAGTGCAACTAATAGCGTTCCACCTCTGTCCCATCTTGGGCTATTCCTTGGCCCATCCTTGAGTTAGTCTTCAGCCCAACCCTGAGCTCAACAGCCCTTGCCCCAGGCATGTGCATCCTTCCTTGGGGATGGGAGGGGAACCCAGGCCCAACCTGAGCTCTGGTTCTGGCCCAGGAACTCAGTGTTGAGCGGCTAGGTCTGCCCCTCCAGACACAATGCTGCTTCTCTGGGCCACTTCCTGCTTCCAAGCCCTTTGTGACACTTCCCTGTGGCCTGTGCCTAACAGCCTTTCCTTTGGTCCACAGATCTCTAGGTTCTCCCTACATCCTCCCAGCTCCTCCCTTCTCTGCTGGAAAACCAAGCCCTCCAGACTGCCTCCATGCTGTGCCCCCTTTCCAGAGCCCACCCCAGGGATTAATTCCAGCCTTATGGCCTTCCCCCAGTAGGGTGACCAGATGTCCTGTTTTTATAGGGACAATCCCATTTTGTGGGACTTTTTCTTATATAAGCGCCTATTACTCCCCACCCCGTCCCGTTTTTTCACAGTTGCTATCTGGTCACCCTATCCCCCAGGCTCTTCTCAGACAGCAGGAACTCCGCACCTCTTCTCTCCTAGGTTTTTCTGTCTAGGGTCCCTCTCCTAGACTTCTCCTGTAGCTTTCACTTCCTCCCCAGCTGGGTCTGAGAGCAAATCAACGAGGTGCAGGAAGGTGGGCTGACTGAGCTCTCAGAGTCCTCTGTTCACCTGTGTGGGATAGACACCCCATTACATAGCGCAACAAAAAAAATACCATTGAAAGTATTCTGGTAAGAGCATTTTCACTTACAGAATGACTGATATCTTGTAGAGTTCTTTATGGCAAAGCTGGAAGTATGGTACAGTACATAAGCCCTGCTTACATGTTACACAAGAAACTACTATAAAACTAGCAAAGAATGAAAAAGTAACAGGGGAACCACGACACTCATAGAGGCAACTGATTGACCTAGGTCCTCAGGCACAGAGATAGTGCCTCAAGTTTACATGTTCTTGCTGGAACACACAGTTGCTGAGATCGACACACTGGAAGACCATCAGAAAGACCTTATTAGCTTGGTTGCAGTTGTTGACTTTGCATCTCCCTGTATCTGCCTGCAAGATGTGGAAGAGCAAACGCCTGCTACTCAGATTTGAAGGAGCTTTTGTGTTCATGTTCTGTCTCATGCAGTGATGTTAAGACTGTGGAGTTATCATGAAGCTAGTGTATTCCTCTATTACCAAAAACATCTCAGGAGGGTCATTCATAGTAATCAGCTGAGTGGTACAAAGGGTCAGGGAACTAGTAATGGGGTGATATATTTAGGTTCACCTCTGACACTAGTTAAAATTGGCTAGGTTGGTAGTGAAAGGCAATGGTTAGCCAATGGTGTTTGGAGGCTGATGCAAAGAGAGAAGCCATGTCTATTGCACAGGGCACTGGACTGGAACTCCTAAGCCTAACTTTCAGCTCTGTCATCAGTGTGCGTGTTGTGTACGACCTGTGTCAAGTCACTTAGTCCCCATGCCTTAGTTTCTCAGCTGTAAAATAGGAAAAACTGCCTCACAGTGTGTGGGGGATAACGACATTAGATTTTGAGGTGTTCAGATGTCCCAGTAATGAGGGGGCCATACATCCATGATCGAATTTACAGGTCTGTGTCTTTGAATTATCTGATCTGCTACCACAGAAACAGTTGCCTAGACTTTTTTTTTTTTTTTTGGATAACCTGGCTTCTTAGAAGAGTACATGAAGAGATGTTCTTCAGATTATATTGAGCTATGGTAATAACTTGCATTTAGTAAGTCTCCTCTCACTAGCTATATTGCTGATTTCTTTTTATAACTGCTCAAATGAAACATGTATGACCTGTCTGGGGGTAGGAGTCTTATCATTACCATTACTGCATTCATCACAACTGAACAATACAGTGGAGAATAATGAAATTCTCTCTTCTCCAGCTAAGTAGTTTTTAATCACATTAGCCATAAGGACCCCTGCTGCTAATCCTTGCTCTGGGCCCTCCATGTCCTGAAAGTAAAGCCTGATAGGGAATTCAATTAATAATCCACCCCATAGAATAATTTATTCACAATAACAGAAAAATATTTCATATGGAAAAACCTTGGAGCCACAGATTTCAGCTCTATTGCTTCTGTCCCACAATCTGGAATACTTCAAGCCTTATAAAGAAGAGAAAGCTTCTGACAAGACACACCAAAACAAACCCGGAAAACTCTTACAAGATGTTGGGGCAGAATTCTCATCTCATCAGGAGTAACTCCAGGGAAATCAATAGAGTAACCCCAGGGTAAAATCTAAGATCAAAATGATGCCTTTCATGTTTGTTCAGTAGTTGCCATCTGTGCAACTGAAGGTTCAAGACCCAATTCCCATTGTAACACCACCACTTCTGTTTTTCAGACATCTGTTTGATCACTGAAACATCCCCTAAAAGTCAACTTTTTCTGAAGTTGAGCCAAATCACTAGTTAACTTCCAATTGTATATTTCAAGGGCACTTATTTTGAAAGGGGAACTTCAGGATTATTCACATTAAGGTTCTTTTTTGTGACCAGAGCTTTATCCTCTAGTCAGAGTGAATCTTTTTTAGACTGTTTTGCATTGTACATATATGTACATATAAAATCAGCCAAGGAAAAGGAGTTTTATTTAAAATAGTTGTATACTGCATGTAATTACTCTGTATAACAGCCCTCCTGGGAAGCAATTATTTTCCAAGTTTAAGTGGAACAATAGATGACCTAGACTCAGACCTTAGTGGCAGAATAGAAGCCAGATTTCCTAGACCTATGCTTTTCATAGGTAGCCTAGCTTCCCCCAAGAGCCAGAACTGCCAAATCCTAGAAGGGGACCAACAGAAGGTGATGTCATTTTATATTTAGTTTTGGTAAGTAGCAAGGACTGTAGAGGGCAATCTTGGTTCAAGTGCTGATGAATTAATTCAATTTAAATTAAATGGAAGGATAAACGAAAATAGGTCTGCAACTAGGGTCCTAGATTTCAAGAGGGCAAACTTTAAAAAAAAAAAAAAAGTTAAGGGAATTAGCTAAGGAAGTGGACTGGCCTGAAGAACAAGGATCTGAATGTGGAAGAAGCTTGGAATTACCTGAGTCAAAGTTGCAGAAATTACCTGAAACCTGCATCCTAAACAAGGGGAAAAAACAGGAAAGGGTTCCAGACCAAACTGGATGAACAAGCATCTTCAGAACAGATTAAGAGAAAACAGAAAGCCTAGAAGGGATTGAAGGATGAATGAGTCACCAAGGAAAGCTACCTCTTGGAGGTCAAAGAGCATAGGGGAGAAGTGAGAACTAGCAAAAGCCACAGAGTTGGATCTCGCAGAGGAAGTTAAATCCAATAGTAAAAAAATTCTTTAGTCATAAAAAGAAAAGAAAAGAAGTGGGACACATCTTCATAAACACTGAAGATGGCATTGAGACGTCACTAGAGAATTCTTTCCCAGGTGTCTAGCTGGTGGGGTTCGCCCACATGCTCAGGATTTAACTGATTGCCATATCTGGGGCTGGTAAGGAATTTTTCCCCAGGTCAGATTGACAGAGACAAGGGGGATGCAGCCCAGGGCGTGGGGTCACTTGTTGGTTTAAACTAGTGTAAACGGTGGATTATCTGTAACCTGAAGCCTTTAAACCATACTTTGCCGACTTCAGCAGGGCCAATCAGAGGGGGGCCAGGAGGGCCATTTGGCCTGGACCTCAAGCTCAAAGGGGGCCTCAAATTTAAACACTTGTTAATTTTTTGGCATTTGACAAGTTTCGCAACTTGTTTTTATGCACATCCCTATCAGACCAAAATGTGACCTACGCTCTCAACCCAGAGCTGCAAATTTAAGCAAATGAGACAATTTTTTTAACGGATATAGATTGTCTCATTAAAGAGTTAAAAATGTTCATAAAGATGAATAAAAATATATCGGTTCTGATGGCACAAGATTAGACCATGTGTCGTCATTTTTATTATGCTAGGGGCCTCAAAAGCTGGAAGTGATCCGTGCCTCTCTGGACCCCTGAGAGAGCCGGGACTTCAGTAACTCAGCCAGAGGTTAGGCGTCTATTATAGGAGTGGGTGGGTGAGGTTCTGTGGCCTGCGATGTGCAAGGGGTCAGACCAGATGGTCTCTTCTGGCTTCAGAGCTAGTGCTCATAGACTTTAAAGTGTACATGGTGTGTTGTATACATCTGGCATTCCATTATCCTAAATATAAATGTATGCAGCTAGGAACAGAATGGAAGACAGTTCCCCATCACGTATAGCTCTTGGGAAGCAGGGGCTTTGAAAAAAAGTTAAGCATCATGGTGGAGAACCAGCTGAACTTGAACTCAGTGTGAAACCATGGCCAACGGGCTAATGTGATCCTGGGATGTATAAAGAGGGGAATCTCGAGTAGGAATACGGGGTTATTTTATCTCTATTCAGTACTAGTGCAACCGCTGCCAGATACTGTGTCTGGTTCTGGTGTCTGCAATTCGAGGAGAATGTTGATAAACTGGAGAGGGTTCAGAAAAGAGCCACATGAATTACTGAAGGGTTAGAAAACATGCCTTGTAGTGATTGAGCTCCTTGACTCTAACAAAGACAAGGCTAAGGGGTGACTTGATTACAGTACCCAAGTACTGACATGGGGAGTAAATGTTTGATAATGGGCTCTTTAATGTAGCAGAGAAAGGTCTAACACAATCCAGTGGCTGACAATTGAAGCTAGACCAATTCATACTGGAAATAAGGGGTAAATTTTTACCACTGAGAGTAATTAACCATTGGAACAATTTACCAAGGGTCATGGTCGATTCTCCATCACTGGCAATTTTTTAAATTAAGATTGGCTGTTTTTCTAAAAGTTCTGCTCTAGGAATTATTTTGGGGCAGTTCTCTGGTCTGTGTTACGCAGGAGGTCAGACCCAATCATCACAATAGTCCCTTCTGGGCTTAGAATCCTGTGTCCAGGCCTGTTTGGGTCTTCGATCTGTGATGCTAGTAACATCTAGTGACCGCACCCCTCCAGTCCTGGTCATGTGCAAATCTGAGGGCTCAGCTGTAAACGGCACATGGCAAGCCCGGGGTGTAAAATTAAGTTGTACCGACATGCCTGTCATTACATAGACTCAGATACCATATGCTAAGAATTCTGTAGTACGCTTTGAGCTACTCCCATTTCCATCCTTTCAAAGTGGAGATCAAAGCACACTATGCAACTTTTACCACGTGATAGCAGGGTCCAGACAGCGATAGCCAGGCTGCTGCACTGTAAATTTACACCTGTGCCTGCCACACACTGAGTCTCTGTCTAGACAAGCCCTTAGCTCTCATTTCCAAGCACATGTTTCTAGCCCTCCTTATTGTGAAGAAACATGTGGTTCACAATTCAAGCTTAAAGGATGCCACGAGGTCTGCTTGAGTTTGCACACAGCCTGAAAAAGAAAGATGCCGACAGCTGTGAACTGCCCTGTTCATTTCAATGGGATGTTAAGACCAAGACCCACCTGTGACACTACACCCCATATATGAGGTATGATTATGATTAGGGCTGTTGATTAATCGTAGTTAACTCACGCATTTAACTTAAAAAAATTAATCGCACTGTTAAACAATAGAATACCAACTGAAATTTATTAAATATTTTTGGATATTTTTCTACATTTTCAAATATAGTGATTTCTGTTACAACACAGAATACAAAGTGTACAGTGCTCAATTTTATTATTTTTATTACAAATATTTGCACTGTAAAAATTATAAAGAAATAATCTTTTTCAATTCACCTCATACAAGTACCATATTGCAATCTCTTTATCGTGAAAGCATAACTTACAAATGTCGATTTTTTGTTACATTATTACACTAAAAACCAAAACAATGTAAAACTTCATAGCCCACAAGTCCACTCAGTCCTACTTCTTGTTCAGTCAATCACTAAGACAAACAAACTTGTTTATCTTTACTGGAGATACTGCTGCCTGCTTCTTATTTACAATGCCACCTGAAAGTGAGAAAAGATGTTTGCATGGCACTTTTGTAGCTAGCATTTCAAGGTATTTACGTGCCAGATATGCTAAACCAGGGGTAGGCAACCTATGGCACACGTGCCGAAGGCAGCACACAAGCTGATTTTCAGTGGCACTCACACTGCCCGGGGTCTGGCCACCGGTACGGAGGACTAGGTATTTTAATTTAACTTTAAATGAAGCTTCTTAAACATTTTAAGAACCTTGTTTACTTTACACACAATAATAGTTTAGTTATATATTATAGACTGATAGAAAGACACCTTCTAAAAATGTTAAAATGTATTACTGGCATGCAAAACCTTGAATCAGAGTGAAAAAATGAAGACTCGGCACACCACTTCTGAAAGGTTGCCAGCCCCTGTGCTAAACAATTCTCCTTGGGGGAGAATTGTATGCCTCCTGTTCTGTTTTACCTGTGTTCTGCCATATATTTCATGTTATAGCAGTCTCGGATGATGACCCAGCACATGTTCGTTTTAAGAACACTTTCACAGCAGATTTGACAAAATGCAAAGAAGGTACCAATGTGAGATTTATAAAGATAGCTACAGCACTTGACCCAAGATTTAAGAATCTGAAGTGCCATTCGAAATCTGAGAAGGACGGAGGTGTGGAGCATCCTTTCAGAAATCTTAAAAGAGCAACATTCAGATGCGGAAACTACAGAACCCAAACCACCAAAAAAGAAAATCATTTTCGTCATCTGAGTCAGATGCCACCTGCAGAAGGTTGAACATGCGTCGGTCCACTCTGCTTTGGATCATTATCGAGCAGAACCCATCATCAGCATGGATGCATGTCCTCTGGAATGGTGGTTGAAGCATGAAGGGACATATGAATCTTTAGTGCATCTGGCATGTAAATATCTTGCGACACTGGCTACAACAGTGTCATGTGAACACCTGTTCTCACTTTCAGGTGACATTGTAAACAAGAAGCAGGCAGCATTATCCCTTCCAAATTGTAACCAGACTTGTTTGTCTGAGCAATTAGCTGAAGTAGGACTGAATGGACTTGTAGGCTCTAAAGTTTTACATTGTTTATTTTTGAATGCAGGGTGGGGTTTTTTGTATATAATTCTACATTTGTAAGTTCAAGTTTCATGATAAAGAGATTGCACTACAGTACTTGTATTAGGTGAATTGAAATATACTATTTCTTTTGTTTTTTTACAGTGCAAATACTTGGAATAAAAAATAAATATAAAGTGAGCACTGTACACTGTATTCTGTGTTGTAATTGAAATCAATATATTTGAAACCATCCACAAATATTTAAATAAATGGTATTGTATTATTTTTAACAGCGCGATTAATGGTGCGATTACTTTTTTTAATCACTTGACAACAATAATAATGATATGATGACATAATTCTGATGCAATTTGTACAAGATGAGCCATGTGAGGTGTCGCTAGAAAAGTTATAATTTGCTGAATATGATTATCCTATATGTATGCATGTATCATTTTTGTACCAAGTTATGAATATTGACTATCTGTATTTCACATGTACTTACACCTGGGTGACAGCCCACTAGGCAAGATGCCTCCAGTCTAGATAGCTGGTTGGGAAGGGCCTATTCAGGGTAATGGGCCATTAGGAAAAACACTAGGCCTTAGGAGAAGCTCATCTCCTGCCTGGTGAGCCTTCCTGAGAACGCTCCAGACAATCTGTAAGTAATGGCTGCTATAATTCTGCAACGGCATGTGACCAGACCACACGACTGACCTCCATTTTGGGTAGCTGTATTTTTCCACAAACTGATCTGTGAACCAAGTTTATAACAAAGGGTTCACACCCTATGGAAAACCTATATAAGGCAGGGAGTGACATCATCTCTTGTTCCTCATTCCCCCACAATGCAACACCTGAGAGACGCTCCAAAAGAAAAGGACTTGAAACAGGGGTGGGGAGCCCAATCCTCAAAGCAAATGCAGCTTGTGCCTTGAGAATCTGCAAGGCCGCTCGTATCATCAGTCAGGTTGAGAAATTGCTAATTCATATCTAGGCTTTCTAGTATTTTAGGATTAGTTGGGGGGTTTGTTTATTTTCTAGGCAATCTGCTTTGATCTGTTTGCTATCATTTAAAATCTTTTTGTAGTTAATAAACTAGTTATATGTTTTAATCTAAACCAGTGGCCTTTAAGTGAAGTGTCTGAGGAAAAATCTCAACTTGGCTGACACAAGTGTGTTACATATTCCTCTCCACATTCATACTGGTCAGAGTTTCAACCAGGGCAGGGCGGTACAGCTCTGGGGTCCTAGGCTAGAAAGCTGGGGGGTATCTTGGCCTCATGCAGTGGCTGGTCAGCCTGCATGTAACTGCAGCTGGGTGTGTCCCTGCCTGTGCCAGTACTGGTGAGAGTGTAGGACTGGGAGCTGTCTATAGCTTGTCACAGTAGCACAGTGAGAGGGAGTCCAGGCTGGTGGGTCAGAGGGCTCAGTGGAACCCCAGTTCCAGGTGGTACCCTGAGGGGAACCCATCACACCACCATTCTAAGGAGCCCCCACACCACTGCCCCAGCAGAGGCTTGTGGCAGGAGAACTGCATGGATGGGCCAGGCATGCTGCACTCTACATAGATTACACCCAGATAGCCAGGGTGTGCACTGGGACCCCTTAAAGTCAGGGGGCACGGCCACAGGGTGTCCCAAAGACCTGGTTTGTGTTTGTTGTGTGCATACACCACCTTTCACAGTCAACTGCATGCATCAGTGAGCACAGCCTGGCTCCTGTTTAATATGCATAATCACAAATTGAACAGGACACTGTTTTAAACTCAACATTGCTAAAGCAAGTCACCAATAAATAGTGCTTAAGTTAAAGTCCATTTCTACATACCCCGAAAAATATAAGAAATGGAAACAAAATAATAGGTATGGAATGCAATAAGCCAAGTAATAGCAATGCTCCCTGCAGAATGATGTGCGAAGTACAGTTCATAGACTTGTAAAGCCTAATGAAATGGCATAGGGGTCAAGGGCACCCATACGGTTCTATGCACCCTTAAGCCCACTCTGTGCACTAGGGTGAGTCTCACTGTACAAAGATGAGCATGTGAACTATACCTTCAATTGGCACAATGCGATCTATTTAAGTGTGAACAAAGGAGCCAAGAACCCAGCGCAAAACCATAGAGATACTCAAGATACTGGATCAGCCTCTATGAGCATGAATACACATTTTATGCAGAAGAAGTGCAAACACGCTAGATGGCTACAGATCCCTGCATATAAGCTACCATTTGAGCCAACTACCTCACAGTGAAGCATGCAAAACTAGAGCAGCTTCTCAATTACACAATCAACAACCATAGAGGAGAGGTCAAACTGGGAGGTGCAGAGCACAGTCTGAACCCACAGAGGAGAAACTGTGCATTAGATGTGACATGAGATGCACTTCTTTCATGTAGCATCATTACTGATGTGAGAAAAAACCCAAGGAAGACAAAGTTCGACAAGACCAAATAGTGAAGAAAAATTGTACCCCGCCCTAGGAGACAGACTGTACAGTGCCATGTAGCAGCCTCCTTACCTGATGACTGCAATGACAAAACAAGGATCAGTCTCCACATATAGCCCTGTTGTGGTTGGATCATACTTGTCTTGACAGACAGACAGAGCAATGACTCTTCTGCTTCAGCAGCCCTTGTATAGCTTGTGATGCCAGTGAAGTCTCGTAGATTTGAGGGTTTAACTTTTCCTGGAGATGGGCCTCTGCTGGAAAATTCAGATCCAGATCTTATTTTGCCCAACCGTGGGGTGTTTGAATCTGGGGTTTTGCTGTGGCTCTCATCTCCAGTTCATCTTGACAGACTTCCACTATTACCGTATATACTCGTTCATAAGCTGAATTTTTTTGGTACAAAAGTGAAGCATCAAAGAGCGGGGGTCGGCTTATCAACGGGTCTATACCAAAAAGCTGACGATTTTAAGCTCCATTGAATATCTAATACATTGTCATTATAGATCAGGCTCCCAGCCCATCAGGGTAAGCTGCTGGTTGGCCAGGACATTGCGTTAGGTAAATGTCCCATCCCGCCAGCAGCTCACCCTGACGGGCCGGGAGACAAAGTTTGCCAACCCCTGAAATAGAGGGTCGGCTTGTGAAAGGGTCATACAGTTTTTGCCATTTTTACCTATCCATCTTGGGGGGCATCAGCTTATAAACGAACAGGCTAATGAATGAGAATACTTATACCAGAGCCCAGTCACACAAGGTGCAGAACAACCTTAAATCCTTGTTATTTCAGGGGGAGTCAAGGTCACTCTCTTTGGATAGCTCCTGCTGAGTCATTGTGGCAGCTACTGCTGAGTCATTGTGGCCGGTATGTCTAAGTCCAACCCAATCATCATAAGGGTTAGGGAGAAGTCTGCTTTTTTCCATTGCCTCATTGCTAAACTGCAGGAGTGACTGAATTTTGCTGCTCCGAAATGTAGAGATTGGAGAAAATGTAAAACAAAGCTAAGCTGTTGGCTGCACTAGGTATCTGTCCCAAGCCTTGCCAGCTAGTAGCAGATGGCCCAAGCCATGAATTACCAATTACCAGATGGGCCCACTAAGTAGCTTAGTGCAATAAATAGATTTATCCATGGATCTGGCATTAATGTGTCTTAACATTTCATTTGTTTGGGTGCAATTCTGAGGCTGGCCACAGATTCAGCAGCCCAGGAACTTCTGCATTTAAATGGGCAGCCATGTGATCCACCACCAGCACACTTGGTAACGCCTCAGAGGCTCCTCCTACGGTTGTGAGCCTTTCACAGATCTAGCCGAGCTCCCTGTTGGGCACTCAGGGCGCAGAGAGGGAGCTCTCATCTGGCTGGAGCTAGGCTGAGCTTAGGTAGTCCCTGGCTTTGGGTCTCCAGGTGCAGGATTTCTTACCTGACACCACTCTTGGCAGCAGGAACCCCCCCAATCCAGTTTCCTAGGCCCTGAAATTAGTGCTGCCTCACCAGCAGCTCTTGCTTATTCCCCAGGATCCACCCATGGTATGAGCTTTCTGGTTTACACATCACCGCTTCAGGGGTATGTGACAATCCACAGACACAGCAACTTGACAGAGGGTCCTGAAACACTAACACTGAAACTTGTTACTAAGTTGCAGGAGAAACAGACCTATATGCAGAGCCCTCTGGAGTGCCTAGGATCCTTCCTCTGCCCCTCATTGCTTCTCTTCAGAAACACGGACTCTTTCCAGCTCAGCTGACTCTCTGATCTTGGCTGGTCTGCAATTCAACAGGGCAGAGACACAAGAGCCTGTCTTTCCCCTTCTGCTGCAGGATTCCTGTTCCAGTCTCAGATTTATATGCTCCCCTACCAACAGCGGGTCCTTTTCTCCCGCTGCTAGTGTTTTTCTACTCTCCAATTCACCAGCCCATTGCAGACAAACTGGAAGAAGCAGCTTCTCCCAGCTCCAGGCAACCTCTTTAGCACAGTGGTTCTCAACAGGAGGTACGCAGAGATCTTCCAAGGGGGACATCCACTCATCTAGATATTTTCCTAGTTTTACTAAAGGCTACATAAAAAGCACTAGCGAAGTCGGTACAAACTAAAATGTCACACAGTAGTGTATAGAGCGGCATAAACAAGCCATACACTGAAACGTAAGGACAATGTTTATATTCCATTAGATCTATTTTATGATGATATGGTAAAAGTGAGAAAGTCAGCACTTCAGTAATAGTGTGCAGGGATACTTTTGTATTTTCATGTCTGATTTTGTAAGCAAGTAGTTTCCTAAGTGAGGTGAAACTTGGGGGTACTCAAGACAAAAATCAGACTCCTGATTATAACAGTCTGGAAAGGTTGAGAGCCACTGCCTTAGTATACCAACTGTTCTATCCAGGGCACAGTCATTAATGTTAACAGTTCTCCATTGTATCTGGCCTGGGAAACGTGCTATAGCTTTAGCCCTACCAAATTCACGACCATGAAAAACGTGTCACGGACTCTGAAATCTGGTCTTGCCCCGTGAAATTTGGTGTTGTGTGTGCTTTTACCCTATACTATACAGATTGCATGGGGGGGAGACCAGTGGTTCTCAAATTGGGGGTCCTGACCCCAAAGGGAGTTGCAAGATGGTTGCAAGGTTATTTTAGGGGGGTTGTGGTATTGCCACCCTTACTTCTGTGCTGCCTTCAGAGCTGGGTGACTGGAGAATGGCGGCTGTTGGCCGGGCGTCCAGCTCTGAAGGCCGCGCCCCACCAGCAGCAGCACAGAAGTAAGGGTGGCAATACCATACCATGCCACCCTTACTTCTGCGCTACTGCTGGCAGCTCTGTCTTCAGAGCTGGGATCCCGGCCAGCAACCATCACTCTCCAGCTGCCCAGCTCTGAAGGCAGCGCCACTACCAGCAGCAGTGCAGAATTAATGGTAACGGTACCGAAACTCCCCACACACACACACACAATAACCTGCAACCAACCCCCCCCCCCACACACACACACCTTTTTGGGTTAGGATCCCTACAATTACAACACCGTGACATTTCAGATTTAAATGCCCAAAATCATGAAATTTACAATTTTTTAAATCCTGTGACCATGAAATTGACCAAAATGGACCGTGAATTTGGTAGGACCTTAGCAATAGCCCATGTCAGAATAGGGTGACCAGATGTCCCGATTTTATAGGGACAGTCCCGATTTTTGGGTCTTTTTCTTATATAGGCTCCTATTACCCCCCGCCCCATGTCCTGATTTTTCACATTTGCTGTCTGGTCACCCTGTGTCAGAAAGCTGTGGATTCCACAGCCACCGAGGCATTCCCCAGATACAGCTTCCTAACCGGATTTCATAAGTTGTACAGACAGATTCCCCAAGTTGTCAGAGCCCCGTGTGTGTGTCTGTACACACAGCTTTCATGGCACAAACCACAATTTGGCTCCAAGGGGCTGGAGGTGGCAATGGAAGAAAAGCAGTATTGATGACGCAGACCATTTCAGCCATTAAATACTTTCTTTGGTTTCTGTTTTATCTTCTCCCTTGCCAGGGAATGCCTACTCTGACTGGTGTTTTTCCCCACCTGAATGGCCATGCCTGTACCCAGTGCTCATTTGTAATGAAAGGTGCCAGGGCTCAGGCAATTTTTTTTAATACACCCCCCCACACACACACACTCATAACTGATACAGCAAGCCCAGAAGTGCCAGGGCTCAGCCCTACCAAGCCATGGCACAAATTAAGCACTGCCTGCACCCTATGCAGCCATCTCACTTCTCCAGCAGGCAGCTTTGCAGCTGTCTCTATCAGGAGAGAACCTTTGACACCAAGTGGTGTAGGTGAAAACTAGGTCAGTGCTATTAACCACTAGTTACTCCACCCAACCCTCAGCTTCCCCAACAAGTTTTCTAAGCACTGGCTGTGCAGATACGAGCTCCACTGTATGCAAGATTGTGAAATCCCACGGGGCCTGCCCTCTTCACACAGTAGGACATACCACATTGACATAGGGACAACCGATGGGCCCCAATGTGGAACTTTTAGCCTTTCCTAAAAGGTCATGTTCTACTTGAAGCAGCCTGGGTTATTCTCTTACATTTTCTCTATAGCAATACAAGTTTCCCTGCAAAGACTGGAATTCCTAGGGGAAAGAGAAATGCTTACCTACCGTATTTTCATTTCGAGACAAACGCATCTCCAGCATCTTTACGCACCTCCACTATCCTTGCACACGTTGATAGGGGAAGAATTTTGAGGTAGTGTTTGAACAGAAATTAATTGGAAGGGAAGAAGCAACATTCAGTAAAGCAAAATACTCAACATTCCTTACGTTTCTTAAAACCACAAACGTTTCCTTCTTCCTGTATCTCCTGTTACCAGGTCCTGAGGGGGTGTCCCTCAGCCCTTTGAGTCTCATGCCTGCTTGTGGGCTTGTGCCCACTTTGATTTCTCTAGCAAAGGGCTGCAGACATGACCCTAACCCTGCCATTGATACTCTGCCATTTAAGGGGTGGTACCGAATGACTACAGACTACCTGTGAGAAAGGTAGGCCAGTCACTTGACATCCCTCAATTGAGCACCATCGTGTCTTATTTTCAATAGTAAACTGTATATGCATCACGTTTCACTTAGAAAGGAGGCCCGCAGTCTAGGGCCTCTGCATTTCGTCTTTGAATGCATGCTACATATTTGTTAGTGTGGCGATTCAGGCTGCCTCCCCTTATAGCAGTGATGACAGCCGGGAGGGGCAGGGGAATGGGGTTTGCCATTTATATGCAGTCAGCCGTTATCCCCCAACTCACCTCTCTTGCCTGGAAGGCTCAAGGGACGTGTGAGAAGGCTTCCCAGTGATGTCTGCCATAACAATACTGCCAACTTCAGGAGCTGGAAGATCAGCAGTCATGAGCTTTTAATAAGAGGATATTGTGGTTTTTAGGTCAGTCTCAATTTTTTATCTCCCACTGCCCATCCCCAAGGTGTCTGCATGTGATAATTAGGGTCACCCAATCTCCCACATGTACTGGATAAGGTGATTTTGACTCCTTGCTGCAGGAGCTCTCAGCCCCACATGTGCCTGTCTCCTGCCCAGCAATTAATCCTGTCCTTCAGTGCCCCATCAGTTCTGTCCCCATCAAATGCCCCTCAGTTCAGCTCTGCCTCAGTTTGGTCCTCCAGCCCCTGTCAGTTCAGCCCCCTACTCCATCGATCCCCACCACCCTCCCAGCACTCACCCATCTGCTCAGAACCCATCCTTGGTATAGCCCCCCACACCCCAACAGCCCTCACCCTCCTCGCTTCAGCCCCCCTGCAGCCCCCAGGCCATAGCTTCAGCCCTCCCAGCCTCACCTCTGCTCCTTAGGGTTCTTCACTCTCCAGGCCTGGGGCAGCTACAGTGGGGTCCCGCTCCCACTTTCCAGGCTGACAGCTGGAGCCCCATAGCCCGGGGCTGAATAAAATCCTGAGCTTTGAGAGTTCTTTCGCAAGATTGTGAGTGAGGCTTAAATTTTACTCAGCAATCGCATCTCACAATCAATTTGTGAGAGTTGGCATGTCTGCTAAAGTGACCCCGAAGGCTCAGCCAAAGGTCTTACTTGAGGAGGCCTTTAACACCCTACCATAAAGATTGCCAATGATGGGAGAGCCCTGTGACTCTCAACGACCCTCTCATCTACCCTCCTACAGATAAGCTTCAAGGCACGTTAGATGTGGCATAAAAAAAATCTAAGTCTTGTGCTGCTAAGGAATTTCACACAGCCTACCGTTGTTATCATTCCACATCAACCTCTGCTCCTAGTTAAATTCCTAGTCCCTGTCCTCTGACCAGGAAAACGCTTAGCTCTTTCAAGTTGATTGGGCAGAACTTAAGCGTGTCATTGCAGACTCATTGATAGGCTTAGAGGTTGTGTCCTGAGATGAGTGCAATGGACACTTGTCCTCATGGCAACAATAGGAGAAACCCTATATCCTTAGTGTTAAAGGATATACTTTAGTAACATCCCCAAACTCCACGGCAACACAAGCGTAAGCTAGAGAGGTTTGACTCATTACTATGGAACACAACATTGGATTTTTCTTCTTAGAGACAAGCAACAGGGTCATTTCTGAACTAGGTTTCTATGAGTCTTGGAAAGGGCCTCATGCTTCAGTTGACTATGATGTGAAAATAAATGACCAATAGAAATAATGCACATTCAGAAATTGCAGCTACTGCAAGTCTCCTCCTAATGTACATACCTCTAACACCAGCCTAAGGAAAAACTACTTGCTGGAGAAATTGCTGCAGAAAAAAATCAAGGCAGCATAACCTTGGGGAGCAGGGCCCAGAAATATTACAACACTAACTCCCAGCCTCACTGTTAGTGCTTCCATGTACATTCGTGGGGCAGCCGCACTAGCTATGGATTTTCCTCTTCCCTCATGTGAAGGTGTGAACTCACCACTAGAGTGAGAGATTGCAGACTTTCCCTGCAGGCCTCTTCTGCTCTTCTATTCCTCTCCCAGCCCCTCCCCAGCTGTGCTCCATCCTCAGTTAAGCCTGGCTCTCCCTCTGGGTGCAGCCTGTTATGTTAATTGTCCTGCCAGGCCCCACATTAACCCTTTTGGAGCTTGTATGGGGATGCACTCGCCATTACACCTCACAATACAGTTTAAGGAGGTGTTATATTCATCTGTACCTATCAATGAAAACCAGGCCCCCTTCTGCCCCCACACCCTGAAGACTGACAAAGCAGACAACACACAGCTGAGTTTATCTTCAAAAGATGCAGTGCTCCTTGCCAGAGAGGTCTGTATCGTTTTCAGAGATAGTGCTGGTTCTTGGAAAGTGCATTCCCTCGCGCTGCACAGAAAACTGACGCATTGCCCCTGCTGTATTTCAGACTGACAGTTTTTCCAGAGGTATTGCTTTAAAGGGTCAGCCTGACCTCAGACTGGTTTAAATCCCGAAGAACTCAGTGGTGATGAGGGTACTCCAAAGAGCACACACTCCCGCCTCAGCAGTCTGGAGATCCTGCCCATTCCATGTCATCTGCCTAATTGGATTGTTGTTTTCTCTTGTTATGTGGAGCAGCTGTGATACACCAAACAGGAAGGATGTCTTAGACACTGACACACCAAAGAGGAAAGATGGCCTGGGCCTTCCCTTTGAGGGAGATCAGAAGGATGAGGCAGACAACTCTCAGGGAAGCTAAATTGAAGTTGTAGTACTTCCAGGGAGGACACACTACAAGCTGCACTGAATCCCCACATGAAAGATGGGGAACAGCCTGGCGAAAGATTGGCAATGCAAGTGAATGAGGAGGGAATGTTGAGGAGAGGACACATTGCTGCACAGCCACTCAATGCTCAAGCCAAGCAATTTTTAACTCATTTGCAGCACAGAAACGAGCAGTAAGCAGCGTGCTAAAGCAAAGCAGCGTGAGATATAAATAAAGCCAATATATAAAAAAAAAAAACCTGAGTCCCTGCACAAATTATTAGGGATTAATTAAATACAGGGGCAGCAGCTATACTAAGGGCTTATTTACAGGGCAGATGCTTCAGAAACACAACTATGACTTTGCAACTATGCCAGGGTAGTGCTCTAGTGTAGACACTTTCTGCAGGGACAGAAGGGGGATATTTTTCCATTGCCATAGTTAATCCATCCCCTGAAGAGGTGGTAGCTAGGTTGACTGAAGAATTCTTTCATCAGCCTAGCAGTATATCTATCTTGATTTAAGTATTGATTTATTTAAGGCTCAGCGACTTCTTGCACACCCCTGGGCTGGGTGCAGGATGTTCCTAGGTGAAACTTCCACTCCCCCCCCCCCCCACCCCACCTGGCCCCGCCCCCCGCAGCTCTCCCCCCCCACCCCCCCCCCAGCTCACCTGCTGCTCACGCACAGCACGAGCATGAGCACCCGAGCACGTCGTGGCTGCTTCACTTCTCCTGCCTCCCAGGTTTGCGGCACCTAAGCTGATTGGCCCCGCAAGCCTGGGAGGCGGGAGAAGTGAAGCAGCTCACCCCTGCCCCGCCTCCTCCCTGAGCACACCGGGGCTGCTTCACTTCTCCCTCCTCCCAGGCTTGCGGGGCCAATCAACTTAGGCGCCACAAGCCTGGGAGGCAGGAGAAGTGAAGCAGCCACGGCATGCTCAGGGAGGAGGTGGGACAGGGGTGAGCTAGGGTGGGGAGTTCCCCTGCAATGCTGCCCCCCCCCATTACTTGTTGCAGGCAGCCCTCCCTGCGCTCCCCTGCCCCAGCTCCCTCCGCCTAAATGCTGGCGGCGACCGGGGCGGCTGAAGATCCGGCCGCCGTGGTCACTGCCGAAGAAAATGGCGCCTCCAAATCCCAGCGCCCTAGGTAACCACCTAGGTCGCCTAAATGGTTGCACCGGCCCTGTTCACACCCCCTCAGACATAGGAGGAGGAATAGCTCAATGGTTTGAGCATTGGCCTGTTAAACCCCGGGTTCTAAGTTCAGTCCTTGAGGTGGGCCATTTAAGGATCTGGGGCAAAGATCAGTCTGGGGATTGGTCCTGCTTTAAGCAGGGGGCTGGACTAGATGACTTCCTGAGGTCCCTTCCAACCTTGATATTCTATGATAACTGGGTCAACCTAAGGTGTAGGTGAGGCCTAAGGCACCCTTTTCTATTTCCCCCCATTAAATAGAACTCCATCATGTCATTTTAGAGATTATAAAGCATTTCTGCAATGGTGGCGAGTTTGCCTTGATTCAGAGGAAAAGCTTCAATTCGTGCTCTGAGAATCTTTACTTCAGTTTCCTGCTCTGCTGTTGGCTCACTGAGTGACTATCCATCCCACTTTCTCTCACTAGTTTCACTGCTCACTTCCCTGCCTGCACTACAGTATGTTAGCAGCAGGCATCTAACTTCAAACTGACTGGAGAGAGACTATTACTTCTGCATGATTGCATCACCTAGAGACAGGACTTCTTGTAAATCCATAGGTAACGAGGGATTTGGTGAACACAGGGGATCTGCGAACAGGTAACAGGAGGGGCGCTTTTCAGATTGTCTGTACTTTGTATGATTCCAGAGCACTGCTCCCAACAGGCTATTTAAGGCAGCAGGTTCCCGCACATGGTTTTGTGGCAAGGCAACTCCTCCACCTCAGTGGGCTCGGTGCTTCCCCCTCTGGCGGTGAGGGCCTGGAGTAAGTCAGCCCCACTCTGGATGGTGTTTACTCCACTCCTCTCCCCCCTAGTCTTTTTCAGGCAGGCGTCTGGCAGGGGCAGTGGAACCATTTGTATAGTGGGGGTATTGAGTGACATTGAACCAAACTGTGAACCCAGTATAGGGTGGAAACCACTTGCAGCATCCAAGCACCCCTAGTTCCAGCACCCCCGGCCTCAGCGTAGGCCCAAGGAGTGCCCCTCTGCCAAAGAAAAAGAAACCAATTCCAACACTAAGCCAAGGGGACCACCTTTCCCTACCCCCCCACTCTAAGGGTGGGTGGCCTTGTTACAGGCCCTGGGGTGCCAGTCCTTTGCCGAAACAGGCAGCCAGTTCTGTAGCTTCCCCTGTAGGGAAGAGAGCAGCTCTCTTCTCTGCTGCCACTAGCCCTGCAGCAGCTTCTCTCTCCTCCCCCCTCTCACTGCAGGAGGAGTTTTTAAAAGGTCTCAGGCAGCCCTTAGGGCAACTAGGGACACCTGAGTCCCATTGAGGTGTAACCCCTTTTCAGTTTACAGGGGAAAAGGGCCTTTATCACTCTAGGGCTAATATACCAACCTTCCACCACCCTCTTACAGCTGTCCAGCATGACTGTCACAGTGGGCTTGCGCACAGGACCAGATCAGCCCCTAGGGTGAGGCAGTGTAGCTAGTGTCAGGATTCTCACTGCATCTGGCCATCCCTTTCCTCCCTTCCCAGTGGCTGCGTGTATCTTCTCCTGTAGCACTAGTCCTGTCTCCTATCCCTTGATGACAAGCTAGCTGTCCTTCTGCCTCCCTCCGAGCCTGGAGCCAGAGCAGATCCCCCCCTGCTTAGGGACACCACATGCAGCCCAAAGTGCCGGAGCAAGCCAGCCTAGTGGGATCTCTAAGCGAGCCACAACCCAGGGCAATGGCTAATGAGGGAACGTGCATGGGCAGAGACCCACAGCCAGTGTCAGCCTCACCAAGTCAGTGCTGGAGTCGTCATCTGTTCAGACTGCAAGCAGACAAAACAGAGATTTGACCAAATGCATCAGCACCACTTCTGAGCACTCTGCTTCGCTCCCCAAGCAGCCTTTGCACTAGTTTTGCCAGTGGATGGTCCTGTGCAGGGGGTGATGGCAATAGCTGCCCTGTAAGGGGTGTAGCCGCAGTGAATGCTCCCAGGAGAATGCTTGGTGGGATGGTACAGACCTGCACAGCCCACAGGGCACAGTCAAGCTAGATACAGCATGTGACAGAAATAAGGATGACAGGCTCCTCTAGTTTACTCTATGGTACCTCTTGAAACACCTTGAGGGGCTGAAGAGCAGAATGTGGCTGTGTTTTTGCACACACACGCTCTTTTCTTACCATCCTCCTACAATAACAATGCATATTCGCAACCCAGAAACACAGGTAGCCCCTTGGAAATATATCTGAATGATGGGGCATTCTTGGTATTGCACTTTAGTTTTACTTTGATCCCCTCATTTAAGTCTGTAGATTCTCACTACATTTAAGAATATTTAACTGGACGTTCAGAGGTGAAAGTAAGCTGGTACGGGCCGGTACGGAGGACCGGTAAGAAAAGGAGACTGACTGAGGGAGAGAGAGAGAAGCCTGCTCCTTGCATAAGAATAGTTTAAACTCAGCTGTTGGTTCAGCCCCCAGGGCTAGGTTTCTGGCATCCCTGTTAATTTCACTCTCAGTAGCTGGGGGGGAGGGGGTCGAGGGGAGGGTGTGTTTGACCATGGCAGGGGCAGTCCTTTTCTGCCCCCGGGATGAGGGGATCTCCTAAACACAATCAAAATCAGGAACTATTTCCAAGTTCAAATCTATCCCATTCCCTCTCCACCAGAGGATCATGGTTGTGATGTCCAAACTGCTTGCAGATCCTCTTTGAAATGTTACCATTTAAAAAAAAAAACACAAAAAACATGGAGAACATGGTGGAAAGATGTGTCATGATGATTAGGGTTTATTTTGGGCAAAGCAATTTTGCTAAAGCAACTAAAGATTCACAGGGAAAGCGAACAGCCCCCATAGACAAAACCACAAAGGGATTGGAGGAGAAAACTGAATATTCAGGGAAATTATTGTGCCTCCTTTGAAAGAAATAATAGTTTTCATTCCAATCCACCCTCTTTATATATTGATTTAAACACCTGAAATGTCCTTAGGACATTGGGTGCAATCTCAGATCTCTTTTTGTTTTGTCCTGCCTGCAGAGTGCAGAGGCTGAAATTGACAAAACTTTCTCTAAATATCTTGTATATTTCATGAAGGCTATTCCAATTGTCCTTCATTCACCCCTGACTTCCCCTCCCTCCCCAGCCCCCCCTGCTTCCTCCCTGGCTGGCTGGCTGTGGTTTTTGCCTTGGTTACTTACTCCTTGGCAGACCCAGCCCAGTGGCACCTGCTGGCTCTCTGCAGGCAGCAGCCTACAGGGGCCAGTTGCTGGGGTCGCTACTGGTCGGTGGCAGGCTGCAGTTGCATTGTTTGTGACACATTCATACACATACACATACATACAGTCAGAGGTGAAAGTAAGCCAGTCCGGTCTGGTACGGCGTATCGGCAAGAGCCAGTACGCCGTGCTGGACTGCATCGACTTCCACGGCGGGGACTGAAAGGGCAGCTGCGGGCAGCCCAGAGCCCTTTGAATCCCAGCCATGGCTCTGGTGGCCGGGCTGGGGCCGGGATTTAAAGGGCTCCGGGCTTCCCTCAGCAGCAGGAGCTCTGGGCCCTTTAAATCCCTGCCCCAGCCCCGCAAAGCTCGGGGTTCCCCCTGGCAGCCAGAGCCCTGGGCCCTTTAATTTGCCCCTGAGGGCTCCCAGCCAACTCTGCAGCTGGGAGCCCCTGGTTGATTTAGGCCCTGGGTCTCCCAGCCATAGCTGTTTCCCCAGGGCCTTTAAATCTTGAGAGGCCACACCTCTTCCGGATGAGGCCACGCCCCCCTCAGGACTCCGGCAGTACCGGTAAGTCCTGTAAGTTACTTTCACCTCTGTGGACGTTTCAAACTCCAATCTTTCCTTGGCAGGTGGTTTCCTTTTACAGTAGAACCTGAGAGTTACGCACACCTTGGGAATAGAGGTTGTTTCTAACTCTGAAATGTTTGCAACTCTGAACAAAACATTAGGGCTGCTCTTTCAAAAGTTTACAAGTGAACAGTGAAACTTTGCTACGCAGAAGAAAAATGCTGCTTTCCCTTTAGTAGTGGACGTTTAACACAGTACTGTACTGGCTTGTTTTGTGTCTCTCTGCTGCTGCCTGATTGCGTACTTCCAGTTCCAAATGAGATGTGTGCTTGACTGGTCAGTTCGTAACTGAGGTTTTACCGTATCCCATGTGCACACAGGTTAGTTGTTGTAGAGTTGCAGAGGCTGAATTTAACACGCACCCCAAAAAGCTCTCTGCACGCTATCAGTGAGGGTCAGAATTTGAAGCGACACTCCAGGAGCAACAACACTACTACCACATGCATACGCACACTAACTCAGCCAGCCAATATACCAAAGCAGAACAGCCCCCAACTGCGGCCAGGGACTTACCTTTGGTTTGTACAATGTTCTTAAGAGCCAGTCCAAGTTATTTGGACCTTCATAATGAATGCACTTCTCAGATGGAGAGGAGCATCAAAGCACATTATGAAGAAGGGACATCTGAAGACTTTCTGGCATTTGCAAGAGATAAGTAGGTCAAATTTGGAGCCTACCAACTTTGACTGTCGTGTCCTCGAGTCACCTTAACCTCAACTGCTCACGGCTGGATCACTTCTTTGGTTTCAATCCAGACAGTGTGTGTGGTAATAAAAGCTTCCTTTTGTTGTGAGGGCAGAGTCAGCTGTGTGTTCACTGAGTGCCTTCACACACTGCAAACGGGACTTAATCCGGTCTTTGCACTCAGTAACTTAGTTGTTACAGGATCCTCCATGGAGTATTTAGTCTCTAGCCTAACTTGACAGTGAAGGGGTTCCTCCCTTTTTAGACTCCAAGTAAGGGTGGGGGCAGTTGCACTCAAAGTAAGAGTGTAGGACCTGTGCAGGCAGAGCTGAAAGTAAGTCGGTACGCCGTGCCAGACCGGACCGGCTTCTCCAGCGGTGATTTAAAGGGCCCAGGGCTCCAGCCGCTGCAGGGAGCCCTGGGCCCTTTAAATCACAGCCGGAACTCTGGCAGCTGGGCTCGGGCAGGGATTTAAAGGTCCCGGAGCTGCTGTCCCAAGCTCTGTCTCTCTCTGTCCGTGTCCCCTCCCTGCTCTGTATGGAGAAGGGGTAAGTGGGGTGCAGGAGTAGGGGGGAGAGGGACACCCTGACATTAGCCCCCCTTCCCCTCCCACACAGCAAGCAGGAGTCTCTGGAAGCAGCTCCAAGGCAGAGGGCAGGAGCAGCACATGGCAGTGGGGGGAGGGACAGCTGAACTGCCGATCAATCGATAGCCTGCGGGGCAGCTGCAGCACAGGGAACTTAGGGGAGCGGGGAGCCGGTCCACCCTGGTTCCAAGCCCCCACCAGCTAGCTGCAACGGGCTGCTCTTCCTGCGAGCAGTGGACAAAGCAGGCGGCTGCCAAACAATGTTGGAAGGGAGCATCGCACAGCTTTAAACGAGCATGTTCCCTAATTGATCAGCAACGTAACAACGAAACAACGTTAACCAGGACGACTTTAAGTGAGGCGTTACTGTACATATAAAGCAAGTCAAATGGGTGACTACACCTTCCATCTGCTTATGGCAAGCTAAGGGGCAGGTCAGAGCTGCCACGTGAGTGACACTTTATCAAAGCACCTTTTACCTAAGTGTAGTAAAAAATCTAAAATAAGCAGTATCTGCACAAAGCACTTAGCTAGTAGCTTAGGATACAACTTGTGACAATTTGATGCACAATTCATCTACAGTGTGCTTCTTGGCACCCTTTCTAGGGCACAGCTTTAATTGTGTATGGTACCGTCTGTCCTGTCTACTTGTGCTACTGTGTATGGACACACCCCTGCTGTGTTTGTTGGGGGCTACTTTAAGAGGACTGAGTACAAACGAGCTGGAAGTCTTACTTGCTCCTGCGGGTGACTGCTGCTTGGAGGGGACAGCTGGGATTTAGCAGCTGTGGGCAAACTGAGTTTAGTGACATCACGGTAGATATTTTACACCTTGCATTAGTGCAACAGTTTTCACTCTTAAGAGCCATGGGCCGTTTCTGTACAACTTTGAAGTCCACATCCAGTCTCCCGTGTTATGTGCGGATAGTTTAGACTAAACACCTCAGGGTGGGCAATGCCTCCTCGTACGAGTCTGTGGAGCACTTAGCGCATTGAGGCTCCCATAACATTAGCTTGGGCCCTAGGTGCTAGTGTAAATTAACTGGCTGGGTTTTGCCTTGGCTGTTTTCACTCCTGTCGCCTCCCCAAGTCTGTTCTCCTGTGCTGCTAAAGTCTGGAGATGTCCTACCATACCACTTTACAACAGTTGTGTTGCAGCCTGCTTCCCTCCCTCCCACCCATTCTTTTCAGCTTCCAGATCCAGCTCGGTCTCTCCAGTTTGCCCTGCCCATCCCAATCTCAATTCCAGTCTCATTTATACCAGTGTAAGTCCAGCTAACTCTTGACTTCAATAGGGCAGTGTTTAGCCCCTGTCTGATTTACTATCGCTCTGCCTTCCACTCCCAGCATTTCACTGTTCAAGTAAGAGCAGCTCCCACATACAAGAAGCCTCTTGGGAAGCTCTCCAGCTCTCCAGCTCAGCAAATAGCATCTGTTCAACTGCAAGTTGAAGAAGTTTGGATCCTTCCCGCCTTCCTCTCTCTAGTATCAAGGGAGTACTGTGATTCTGAAGCATTTTAGGACACTGTTGGCACAGAGGGACTGCATCAGTAGCATTATTCTATAGTATGGTGCTGCCTGCTGCCCACTACAGGCCTGCTCCTTCTTGCAGGCCAGTGTATGCGAAGAAAACCAAGGCCTCAGTGCCGTTCTGCCCACCTTGGGGCAATATCTGCCCTCTGGACTGCATAAAGTGAATGATCCCTGCTCCCAAGCACAGACCTGAGGGTCAGCCCTGGTGCAGGACTTTATGCAAGTCTTCAAGAAGCCACTCCAATCCTCTAGCTGCAGAGGCCAATTTTCCCCACACACATGACCTTCCCCTATGGAAACAAGGGGGAACCCTGAAATCTGACCACCAAAAATGGAACATTTCAAGCCAAAATAAGTTGCTTAACATTTCAAAACTCAGAGTTTTAAAACAAACGTACTCAACCAACACATTTAGCTTCAGTGCAAGTGTTGAAAGGAGGTTCCCCTCCCCCCAGAAAATCAAGTTTGTTTGTATCCTTCTCATTGGACAGTCAGTCATTCTTCAGGCCTGGCAAGCTGATCACTGTGTAGTTCCGTTTTTCATACTTTGGCACAGCAACCTCAAGCACTCAGATGCTAGATGTGCCATGCAGAGAACCCGGCAGATACCAGAGCTAGGGGACCCCTTTTAGTCACAGCCTAAAGGGAGAGCAATGGATGACAGTGGAGAAGGTAGAGTCCAGGTGTACCAGCCCAAGTCATCTTTCCCTATTCCTAGGTAACTACAGTTTAGATCTTGAGCGGTGAATCTCCTCAAGTTATAGGATTGGTCTACACTGCAGCTGGCAGCGTGCCTCCAAGCCTAGCTAAACAGGCAGGTTAGCCCTGTTTGAGCAAGCACATTAAGAAGTTGTTGACATGGAGTACAGACCCAGGGGGTTGGGTGGGTTTGTACGCTGTCTGGGCTAGCCTGTGCCTTCATCCCTGCGGCAACATCCCTGGCACTATTTTAAGCACGCTAGCTCGAGCGGAGCCGGTGTGTGTCTGTCTGGATCCTGACAGACATGCTCCCAGGTACAGCTTAGAGACGCTGGATGCATGATTTCCGGCAATGAGCTTTATTTCTCAACACCACATCTTAAGTTTGGGCCAAGATTCCTGCTCCTATTCAGGATCAAATCCATAGCCATTTTGGCCATAAGCCTCCACTTTCTATCTTAAGTCAACCAAGCTCTGAAGAGCCTCAGAGAAAAAGCTTGGTTTGCTGTCGAAAAGCAGAGCAAAAACTCACACAAAAGCTCTGAAGGTTTTGAAAGCTACTTCACTGATGAGTTAGCGCAAGTTGAATTCATACAAACCTGCTTGAAGACTTAATCAAGTGGAGATTTACCGCAGCCAGGGACAACTTGCATCCTGCCCACTTTACAGGAGGTCTTGGAAGTTCAGAGTGACTGTTTCAGACAACAGGGAGCAGGTTCAGGAGTCCCAGGACCCTCACTGACTTCCTTGCCGACAGCTGCCTCTCCCTGTTAATGAGGCAATGTCATTATACCCAGCAAGGAAAGCTGTGTGCTGCTTTGTGCAACATAGGCACTTTCTAGTCAGAGACATTGTTCACTTTTAACCAAGAGAAATCATGATCAAGAGATTTTTTGGAGAATAAGCACTAGCAAAGGGCCTCACTCAGCAACTGTTTATTCCCGTTCCTTCCCTGCTGCAGGGAACAGGTTAGCACATTAATAAATGCACATGTAGGCATTTTAATAGTCTTACTTGGCTAATAAATCCAGGTCAGCTCCTTTAAAGACAGTGGACACTGAACCCAGTTGACATTTACACCTGAAGGTTCAGCATAGTTCTAAAGACACCACTGGCATAATAGTGCAGCATTGTTACAGATTCATGTACGAGCAGTTTGTTTAAAGCAGTGGTTCTCAACCAGGGGTACATGTACAGGGCCGCCTCAGGGTTTTTGCCACCTCAAGCGGCGGAAAAAAAAAAGCCGCGATCGCAATCGGCGGCGGCTCCACCGCGCCGCTTTCTTCTTCGGCGGCAATTCAGCAGCAGGTCCTTCCCTCCGAGAGGGACCGAGGGACCCGCCGCTGAACAGCCCGATGTGCCGCCCCTTCTCCTTGGCCACCCCAAGCACCTGCTTGCTGAGCTGGTGCCTGGAGCCGGCCCTGTACGGGTACCCTGGGGGGTATGCAGAGATCTCCAGGGGTACCTCAACTCATCTAGATATTTGCCTAGTTTAACAGGCTACATAAAAGCACAAGTGAAGCCAGTACAAACTAAAAGTTCATAGAATATCAGGGTTGGAAGGGACCTCAGGAGGTCATCTAGTCCAACCCCCTGCTCAAAGCAGGACCAATTCCCAACTAAATCATCCCAGCCAGGGCTTTGTCAAGTCTCACCTTAAAAACCTCTAAGGAAGGAGATTCCACCACCTCCCTAGGGAACCCATTCCAGTGCTTCACCACCCTCCTAGTGAAAAAATTGTTCCTAATATCTAACCTAAACCTCCCCCACTGGATAAGTGGATAAGGAAAAGTTATTTACTTATTTCCATAATACAAGAACTAGGGGTCACCAAATGAAATTAATAGGCAGCAGGTTTAAAACAAATAAAAGGAAGTTCTTCTTCAGGCAGCGCACAGTCAACTTGTGGAACTCCTTACCTGAGGAGGTTGTGAAGGCTAGGACTATAACAATGTTTAAAAGGGAACTGGATAAATTCATGGTGGCTAAGTCCATAAATGGCTATTAGCCAGGATGGGTAAGAATGGTGTCCCTAGCCTCTGTTCGTCAGAGGATGGAGATGGATGGCAGGAGAGAGATCACTTGATCATTGCCTGTTAGGTTCACTCCCTCTGGGGCACCTGGCATTGGCCACTGTCGGTAGACAGATACTGGGCTAGATGGACCTTTGGTCTGACCCAGTATGGCCATTCTTATGTTCTTATGTTCACTGCAACTTGAGACCCTTACTCCTTGTTCTGTCATCTGCTACCACTGAGAACAGTCTAGATCCATCCTCTTTGCAACCCCCTTTCAGGTAGTTGATTGAAAGCAGCTATCAAATCCCCCCTCACTCTTCTCTTCTGCAGACTAAATAAGCCCAGTTCCCTCAGCCTCTCCTCATACATCATGTGCTCCAGCCCCCTAATCATTTTTGTTGCCCTCCACTGGACTCTTTCCAATTGTTCCACATCTTTCTTGTAATGTGGGACCCAAAACTGGTCACAGTACTGCAGATGAGGCCTCACCAATGTCGAATAGAGGGGAATGATCATGTCCCTCGATCTGCTGGCAATGCTCCTACTTATACAGCCCAATATGCCATTAGCCTTCTTGGCAACAAGGGCACACTGTTGACTCATATCCAGCTTCTCATCCACTGTAACCCCTAGGTCCTTTTCTGCAGAACTGCTGCCTAGCCACTCGGTCCCTAGTCTGTGAGCAATTTCATACACAATGACTTGTTTATACTGCTCTATATACTGTACACTAAAAAAAGTATACTATTTGTATTCCACTTGATTTTATTATATGGTAAAAATGAGAAAGTACGCAATTTTTCCGTAATAGTGTGCTGTGTCACTTATTTTTATGTCTTATTTTATAAGCAAGTAGTTTAAGTGAAGTGAAACTTGGGGCATGCAAGACAAATCAGACTCCTGAAGGGAGAACAGTAATCTGGAAATGTTGAGAGCCAAGTGTTTATGCAAAGGCAGGGGCATGTATATTTGTTGCAAGATTGTTCCATTCAGAGAAGCATAAAGCCGGTATTTGTGCCTTATCAAAGGTGATTCCAGTATTAGTGCAAAGCTGTAATTCTGATGCCTGTGTTTGTTCTAGTCTCTCCAAAGAATTCTTAACCCTAAGTAAGGTACATACAATGCATAACAGAGGATATAGTTGTCTGATTCTGCTGTTACACCTGTGCAAGACAGAAACCCTCCAAAATCAATGTTAAGCTGGTTTAGGGTGACCAGATGTCCCGATTTTATAGGGACAGTCCCAATATTTGGGTCTTTTTCTTATATAGGCTCCTATTACCCTCCACCCCTGTCCTGATTTTTCACACTTGCTGTCCGGTCTCCCTAAGCTGGTTTTACCCCTACCTAGGGGAGAACAGAACCACAGCCATGCCTAAAGTTTGGAAGTCTTGCATTCGAAGTAATGGATGTATTTCCAGTCAGACTGGAGTCTGGGAGGCAGCTTACCCAGATCTTATACTGATTTTACAGTGATGCCACTGACAAGAATCTCTGGGCCTAATTCACCCCTGGCGTAGCTCCATTTAATGTGACAGTTACATCAGGTGCAGTTGGAACTTTGGCTGGGATTCCAACAGCAAGTGCTGGACACTATATCCCAGCAGAATACACCGGAAATAAGGCATCTTTTCAAGCCATTTCCCTTTCTTCTGCTGTGCAATAGAGAATTGGCATCCCCAAACTGACACAAAGAGGCAATGGTAACGTCAGGCAAACCAAACAAACCGTGGCACTGTCTTGCTGAAGATCATCTGAGACTGAGAAAGCTCGGGATACTGGGCTGCCTCAAGCGTGAGTCGTCACAGCTGCAGTTCTCACTTGTTTTGGGAGCGCTGTCAACACGCAGCATTGTTAAGTCAGCTTGCACCTGTGAAAGTAGAATGAATTATATTGTAAAAATAAGAATGGATTAAAGAAATGCTGTATGTTCCTTTAAGCAGAAATAAATTGTCAGGAAGAGAAACATTAAGGTACGAAACAATGGGTCCACTTAAGCTAATGGTGGGACATTAACAGGAGAGCGGTAATAGTTAGTAAGGAAATAAGATATGCATGTCTAGCCCAGGTAAACATCAGATTCTGCTTCCTTTTGTTATCTTGTTAAGTTTGCGCCCTTTTATCTGTATAAATAAAATAGTTTGTGTCTTGCATGGTACTCACAGTATCTGGGTGTATTAGCAGAGCGCTTTGCTAATAAAACAGAGCGGTCTGACAAATTGTGAGTCCTGAGTCTGACTTTGACACACCTCAATGAAGAGCTGTGCATTTCTTCAAAAAGAACAGGAGTACTTCTGGCACCTTAGCGACTAAAATTTATTTGAGCATAAGCTTTTGTGGGCTACAGCCCACTTCTTCGGATGCATAGAATGGAACATATATTGAGGATACACACACACACACACACACACACACAGCATGAAAAGGTGGGAGTTGTCTTACCAACTCTGAGAGGCCAATTAAGTAAGAGGAAAAAAAATATGATGAGGTTCAACAAGGACAAGTGCAGAGTCCTGCATTTAGGACGGAAGAATCCCATGCACTGCTATAGACTAGGGACCAAATGGCTGGGCAGCAGTTCTGCAGAAAAGGACCTAGGGGTTATGGTGGACGAAAAGCTGAATATGAGTCAACAGTGTGCCCTTGTTGCCAAGAAGGCTAATGGCATTTTGGGTTGTATAAGTAGGGGCATTTCCAGCAGATCGAGGGATGTGATCATTCCCCTCTATTCAGCACTGGTGAGGCCTCATTTGAAGTACTGTGTCCAGTTTTGGGCCCCACACTACAAGAAGGATGTGGATAAATTGGAGAGAGTCCAGCGGAGGGCAACAAAAATGATTAGGGGGCTGGAGCACATGACTTATGAGGAGAGGCTGAGGGAACTGAGATTGTTTAGCCTGCAGAAGAGAAGAATGAGGGGGGATTTGATAGCTGCTTTCAACTACCTGAAAGGGGGTTCCAAACAGGATGGATCTAGACTGTTCTCAGTGGTAGAAGATGACAGAACAAGGAGTAATGGTCTCAAGTTGCAGAGGGGGAGGTTTAGGTTGGACATTAGGAAAAACGTTTTCACTAGTAGGGTGGTGAAGCACTGGAATGGGTTACCTAGGGAGGTGGTGGAATCTCCTTCCTTAGAGGTTTTTAAGGTCAGGCTTGACAAAGCCCTGGCTGGGATGATTTAGTTGGGTTTGGTCCTGCTTTGAGCCGGGGGTTGGACTAGATGACCTCCTGAGGTCCCTTCCAACCCTGAGATTCTATGATTCTATGATAGATATATAGATTTCCTCAATATATGTTCCACTCTATGCATCCAAAGAAGTGGGCTGTAGCCCATGAAAGCTTATGCTCAAATAAATTTGTTAGTCTCTAAGGTGCCACAAGTACTCCTGTTCTTTTTGCGGATACAGACTAACACGGCTGCTACTCTGAAACCTGTGCATTTCTTAGTACTGCTGCTAATTATAAAAGTAACCTCACTCAGAATAAACTTTTGCTTCCAAGTGATGGCTCTTTACCCTTTAAAGTTGCCTTAGTGATCTATCTTCTGCAGTCGCCACCAGCCTTCTCTCCTTTGACTAGGAAAAGACCTTCCTGAAGCTTCAGGCTTCATTGTAGACAGTTGAGTTTTAGATGCTTAAGTTCAAAAAAAAAAAAAAAAAAAAGTTCAAATCCTCACTCACCAATTCAGCATAACCCTCAGCCAGAATGGGAAAGAGCCTCTACAAAGTAGTTTAAGCTTAGTTCTCAGCTGGTTCACAGGAGAGCCAGCCTTCATGTGGAGGATCAGAGGGTTTGAGACTAGGGTTAGCCTCTGAGAGTTTCCAGATAACATCCCTGTCTGTAATGCACTCTTTGAGACCTAGTTTACTGGCACTCACTTCTTTGGCAAAGGGGGAGAAAAAAAAAACACTGCTTGAGAAAGTACTGCCACTGAGTCAGATTATAGCCCTGGAGAACTGTGTAGGCTGACACAGGTCACATTAAGTTACATGTTTTGCAAGTACTCCAGCAGTAACTCTTTCCTTACAGAGGAAATTTGCACATAAGGTAGAATATAGTTACCCATGTAGAAGCAGGGTAAATTTACAGCAGACTCATTTATAAAGTAAATGTATGCTCGTTTGGGTGCAATGCAAGATTAAGGACTCATTAGCCAGTTGCTGCTGGAAAATGGAGCATGGAGGCCAAGTGTCTTGAGAATGAGGGAGAAGTGCCTGGTTCTGTTTACGTTACTGGTATGTTGTTTCTGCAGGACTACCTTATAGGAAGCTATGAGGTTAGGACATTACAAGCAATCAGAATAATTTCTGATGGTGGCACCAACGAAACCCAGTCACTCTGAAGCGGCTTTTGGTTTCTACCCATCTGTCCCAACTCCTTCATCTGACAAGCTTGGATAAAAGCTTCTGGGCAGTTAGACATTTAATGCCTTCTATAGAGAGTTCAGAAAAGTTCCCATTCTGGTTCCCTGCTCTTCCAGCAAACCCAGTTAATGACCAGATTTTATATTCCCCTATTTCCAAGGTAAGTTTGGTGCTGTCTCTCCCCACTCCCAACCCATTTTCTTGCTTTTGCCCATCTCCTGTTAAACATGACTCAGACAGTGCTGAACTGGAAGCTACTATTAGACCTTCTTCCGCAGCAACTTACACTGGAGCTGCCCCTCCCCGGGGCGGGGAGCAAACATTCGTATTGCAGTGGTTACACTTTAGGAAACAGATGAAGCAAGAGAGCAGATGGAAATGTGCATGGAGACCTCCGTACAGGAGAGAATTTCCCTTTTCACCATCCAATCTACATATGGGGTACACAAAAAAATGTAAAGTAAGTCTGATACCCTCGTGGGATTTCTGGTGACCCTTGAGAGTGTTTCATAATATCAGAAACCCCATGATGGAATTATATAACCTTGTAGTCACCTACCACTTAGTTCATTGTATTGTATAAACCCTGGTGCCAGTTACTTGGAAATTGCTACAGAACCCGCCAGCGGATCTAAAAAGGATGTGAAGTAGTTACCCGTTTCGCCACATGGTGCTTGGTCCATTTACGATGGTTATTGCATAAATGAAGAGCGCTTGCCATTTGTGCCCTCGCTAACTCAAAGCCCTGCTGGTGCTTGTGCACAGGAAAACAATTGTCAGCAGAACATGGCAGCTTATTGGCTGGACAGATCTCAGAGGCAGTTCTGAGCCCTCCACTCCCATTGTAAAAAAGGAAACAATACAATGGTCTGCTGTTCCCTGACTCATGATCCCCTGCCGGCCTCTTAACAGAGATTCAGTAAGGCAACATTTCATACAAATACATATAAACACCATAAGGAGGAGCTTTATTCTAACCCACCATCTTCAGATTCAGAACTCTTGGGAAGACGTTTATGCTTGGTCTAAGTCTAGAAAAGAGGTTCTCGTCAGAAGAAAATCTTTAAGAATTAAGATTCTAAGAACTCCCATACTGGGTCAGACCAATGGTCCCACTAGCCTAGTATCCTTCTAAGATAGTCTCTGTGACGGGCTGGATCACAGAACCTCCCCTTGGGAGCTGCCACCGACGTGCCAAGACCATTTCTGCCCCTGCTTTCCTGCCCTGGCAGCCTAGGACTTCAGTGCCCTGGTTTGAGCCAGACTCGCTAGCCTGCTGCAAACGCAGACCCAGGTCTGAACCACATCCCCTAACAGCTGTCGGCTTAACTGAAAGCAGCTTACAGAGGTGTCCCTGTCTTTAACACTCAGATGCCCAACTCCCAATGGGATCTAAACTCAAATGAATCCGTTTTACCCTGGATAAAGCTTATAGGGGGTAAACTCATAAATTGTTCGCTCTCTATAACACTGATAGAGAGAGATGCACAGCTGTTTGCCCACCCAGGTATTATTACATACTCTGAGTTAATTAATAAGTAAAAAGTGATTTTATTAAATACTGAAAGTAGGATTTAAGTGGTTCCAAGTAGTGACAGACAGAACAAAGTAAGTCACCAAGCAAAATACAATAAAACACGCAAATCTGTGTCTAATCAAACTGAATACAGATAATCTCATCCTTAGAGATGCTTCAGTAAGTTTCTTTCCCTCAGACTGGACACCTTCCAGGTCTGGGCACAATTCTTTCCCCCATTACAGCTCTTGTTCCAGTTCAGGTGGTAGCTAGGGGGATTCTTCATGATGGCTGCTCCCTTTGTTCTGTTCCACCCATTTATATATCTATTGCATAAGGCGAGAATCCTTTGTCCCTCTGGGTTCCCACCCCCCACTTCTCAGTGGAAAAGCTTTAGGTTAAAGTAGATTCCAGTTCAGGTGACATGATCACATGTCCCTGTAAGACCCCAAGCCTTCATTCCTCCCAGCCTGACTCACAGGAAGGCTTGCCTGCAGACAGAGCCATCCACAGTCAATTGCCCTGGTTAATGGGAGCCATCAAGATTCCAAACAACCACTAATGGCCCACACTTTGCATAATTACAATAGGCCCTCTCTCATATTTCTAGTTTCAAATACAAGAGTGATACATTTATACACATAGGATGACCACACTCAGTAAATTATAAGCTTTGTAAATGATATCTTACAAGAGACCTTTGCATAAAGCATATTCCAGTTACATTATATTCACTCATTAGCATATTTTTATAAAATCATATAGAGTGCAATGTCACAGTCTCAATTCCAGTAAGTTAGACTTCAGCCTCAGACTTGGGGAAATTAACAAGTTTGAGTGTTACTGAGGGTCCGATAGAAATGTGCCAAGCATTTGAGACTTAATCTGCAAGGTGAGGAGCACCTTTGATTTGATTCCTCTCCGGGGGTGAAAGTAACTTAAAGGATTTACCGATATGCCGGAGTCCTGAGCAGGGCCTCAACTGGAAGGGGCATGGCCTCAATTGGAAGAGGCGGGGCCTTAAAATCCCCTGGCCCTTTAAATCATCACTGGAGCCCCACCACACTACCCCAGGGCTCCGGCAGCAGGGCTCAGTCAATGATTTAAAGGGCCCAGGGCTCTGGTTGTCACTACTGCCCCAAGCCCTTTAAATCTCCTGGGGCCCCCGGCCACCGCCACTAACCTGGGGCTCCGGCAGCGGGCTCTGGTGGCAATTTAAAGGGCCTGGGCTCCGGCCACTGCTGGGAGCCCCAGGCCCTTTAAAATCGCTGGCCTGGGGAAGCCAGTCCGTTACAGGCTTACTTTCACTTCTGTTCCTCTCCCATCTTTTCCACTTTTCTCCAAGTTGCCCACTACACTTACAGTTCTTGTTAAACTTTACACATCAACTTCACTTTACACATCAACTCTAGTGTCTTGGCCTGCTATATTTTTCTTTAGCAAGGTTTCTCCAACCCCATCCAACACTGGGAGAGGAAAAGAGGAAACTATTTTAGTTTGTGTAATGAATAGTAAGTTTTTAATGCACTATCTGGGCCCTATTCTCATTTTAATCTAGATCAGGGATCAGCAACCTTTCAGAAGTGGTGTGCTGAGTCTTCATTTATTCACTTTAATTTAAGGTTTCGTGTGCCGGTAATACATTTTAATATTTTTAGAAGGTCTCTTTCTATAAGTCTATAATATAGAACTAAACTATTGTTGTATGTAAAGTAAATAAGCTTTTTAAAATATTTAAGAAACTTAATTTAAAATTAAATTAAAATGCAGAGCTCCCTGGACCAGTGGCCAGGACCCAGGCAGTGTGAGTGCCACTGAAAATCAGCTCGCGTGCCGCCTTCAGCACCTGTGCCATAGGTTGCCTACCCTTGATCTAGATACTCGATTGAAAGAAATGCATTGGAGACAGGAGAACTAAACTGGTTCACTGAGCAGAAATCCCATGCAGCATACAGGAACTTGACTACTGATTTTATGTAGAAAGTTCTTAGATACAATAATCTGCAGCAGTGAAAAACCTTAATGTGTAGAGACAAATAGTACATTTATGTGCACATACAGTAAATGGCTGACATCTGTGAAGGGCTTTAGACATGAGAACTTTCTGACTTAACCAGCCATAAGTGTACAGGGGGCTCTTCCCTAACTGAGTAAACCAGATGACCCAGTGGTTCCTGTACAACTAAGTTATTCAGATGGATCCCTAATTCACTACTAACATGAAACATTGTTCTGAATAAGCACATTCATTTATAAGACATTAATTCAAACCTGTTGTACAGCAGTTCAGGTAATTCAGAATTGCACTCAGTCCTACTGCACTTGTTTCTACAGAATCCCCATCCATTGAAGTCCACCAGTGGGAATAACGGTTAAACCTAGTAGCATACGTGAGGCTATCGGTGGCCACTGGGATGTGTTAGCAGCCCTGCTGCCCAAACCAAATGTGAACAGTTTAACATAACATGGTTGCAAAAATACCACACAGCTTCTGGTGCTCTTTAAATTCATGCTCCCATTGTTGCTACCGTCAATAGAGCTACACCAGTATTACCAGTGGGCTGAGGGTAGGTTTCAGAACAAGGCTCTTGCAGAAAAGGCTATAGGAGGTGAAGGCACTTTCTCTCAGCAATTCAGAGGCAGACCCAGAACCACCAAGAACCCTGACTTTCCTTTCTTGCTCCAACTACTGGAACTTGAAGCTCTCTCACGAATCCTTACTTTTAAGCAGTCTCCAGCTTTAGGTGCTATTCTTATGTTGCTATAAAAGCTAGGAGCAATCATCTTTTTCATGTTTGTTCACTCATTTGTGAAGCTTCATGTGTAAAACAAGATGCATGAAGCTGTCAACTGTCTCCTCAGCACTGAGCTGAAGTCACCTCGCTACAGCCCATAAATCTTGCAACTAAAGAGTCTGCAAAGCCACAGGCATTTTTCCAAACTCTGACTTCCAACAGAATCCTGGGATCAGAGTCCTTTCATTCTTTTTTGAACTCTGAAGGATGGTGACTTTTGAACCTAAAAGGTACAAAACTGTCACTGCAGAGTAAATTGTAGCCAAGCTACAGTGGCTGAATGACTCAAAATGCTGCCTCGGAGAGATTAAAGATAACCTCAGTTTCCTGAAGCATTTCCCGAAATACCATTTAGCATATTTAGCAAGAAAAAAAAATCACATCACCGAAGGGACCCTAAGCTTCAGCTGATGACACTCAATGACAGTAAACGAGTGGTGTAAGAGTTTCTGAAGCAGGAGTTCAATTTCAACTAATAGCTTTCACCACAGCAGACAGGCTGTTATGAATTGGATTTGAAAGTGCAGCTGCAGTTTCTATTATGTCTCTACTCTACAGTATCTAATACAGATAGGCAGAGCACTTAGTGATAGCCATGTTCCGACAACGAGTTTAATTGAATCAATGTTCTTAACTCCATATGTGGGAAGAGCAAACATTACATTAGACTATAGTACAGGAGTTCAGGGATGTTTGTAACTGACAAGTCCAATAAACTGCTAAAAGGATCTCATAGAATAGAATGTCAGGGTTGGAAGGGACCTCAGGAGGTATCTAGTCCAACCCCTGGCTCAAAGCAGGACCAATCCCCAGACTGATTTTTGCCCCAGATCCCTAAGTGGTCCCCTCAAGGATTGAACTCACAATCCTGGGTTTAGCAAGCTAATGCTCAAAGCCACTGAGCTACCCCTCCCACCCATGAGCTGTTGGCCTCAGCACAGGATTGTATAAGCTTCACGGCCCTGGGTCTAGCACCATGTCTTACTGTTGGTGAAGCACTGTCAAAGCTGACCTATTAGGTAGTTGACAATGCCATTGGCGAGCACTATTAGACATCTGGGGTACATTTTTCAAGAGGCTCTCAGTAATTCTGGAGCCTAAGTCCTGCTTTCAACAATGGACATGGACGCTTATGAGCCTAAGTGGCTTACTCACTTTTGAAAACTAGAAAGGAGTCACTGGGAGAAGTTTGTATCTGGATCCAATTTCAGAGGAGTTTGGGCCAGACCTACATCTGCTCATGAGACCCACTTGAGGTCCAGCAGTACTAGCTCTTGATGGCAGCAGGGCCGGCTCCAGCTTTTCTGTCGCCCCAAGCAGCAAAAAAAAAAAAAAAGCCAATCAGTGGCAGCTCAATTGCGCCGTTTGATTCTTCAGTGGCAATTCAGCAGCGGGTTCTTCACTCCCTCTCTTCCTCCTCAGCGGCACTTTGGCGGCAGCTCACAGAGGAAGAGAGGGACTGAGGGACTCGCCGCGGAATTCCTGCTGAAGACCAGGAGGTGCCGCCCCGATACCGGACAGTGTGCCGCCCCTTTGTATTGGCCGCCCCAAGCACCTGCTTCCTTAGCTGGTGCCTGGAGCCGGCCCTGGCTGGATGGACAATTTACCAAAACAGACAGTTAAGTATTACTGAAACTGACTAACAGTATTAAGAGAGAAAGTGCTAGTACACATGACAATAGAGATTGCCTGCTTATTGCAACTGCAGCAGAGAGTTTAGGGGAAGGTAATAGCTTTCTTGAAAACCAGGCATATTTGGGTTCCTCAAATATTTGGCTGCTGGTTTCATCCTAGATCTTAAGCCAACAGTTCACCACAGTCTATTACAGAGAAAATCCACCACCAATTAATCTAGAAGGCTTCTTGAAAAGTGATTTTTTTCCCCATGCCCACAAGAAAGTGTGCTTATTTTTGGCGTTACTATTATAGCATAATGAGCACAGCTTGGCTGAGCCTAGTATAAAACATACATATGCTCAGATGACAGAGTTCCTGGAGGTGTCTTCCCACATCCATTTGTTCAGATTCCCAGCTGATTCTTCCCAACAACCCTTCTCACTTATCTGGTTCAGTGAATTGATTCTCAGTCGTCTACTACTTTATACACAAGGGGGTGCCTTGAATTTAGACACTGTTTTGGCCAAACACATTGGGAGCACTCAAGTCGTCTACTGATGAGCAGGGTTTGCTGTACCTTTTTTGTCCTGCTCTCCCATCTCCCAATGGCTCTTGCTCTACAATCCCAGAGGGTATCTTTGAGTAAGAAGTTACCCAAATGGGCCTAAAGCATTGTGGAGACTGAAGGAAGGGGGGAAAACTGAGTATTTTCAAGTCACACACTGAGCTGTTGCCTAGCAGCAGTCTTCTGCTATTTGCTGTGCTAAGGCGATCAAAAAGGACACAAACTCTAAACTGGTAAACCCAACCGCAGTTTTATTAAATTACACCAAAACCATGTTTTAAGCATGGAGTTGCGTTTTTAAACATGTGGGGGGGTTACAGTTAGAGGACTTTGAAAGTATCCTAACATTGTCGGTCCTCCAGCATCTGGAACATTTATAATGTGGTCTGAAGCTCGAGGTTGGCAATGAGGTAAAGGTTAAGGAAAACGCACTGTATAACTATTACTGCAGCTTCAGCCACATGGTCTCACGTGCTCAAGTTAGGATGATGGGCTTTCTGCCTTGACTACTAATATTCCATAGCCATAAAACCAGCCTATCAGTTGCATTGACTTGAAGTGTGTCAAACAGAGTTGAAAGTGAGGCACCAAATTCCTCATCTCCATCTCACGCTATATGACACTGCACATTTTCACTACAATCCCGAGGTGCTAAGACCTTTGCAGCACAGCCCTTTTCAGTACACGCAATAGTGCTTAGAGGGAGGGCAGTGACTGGAGCGGCTGTACTAAAAGGTAACAAGCCACCCAAGTGCCGCTCTTCAAGTTCACACTTCAATCCTTGCTCTTAATTTTTGTAGGGAGATGGAAACAACTGCACTGTCAGAGCGTGCTGAGATTTCCGATCACAATAAAAGCCAAAGTTCAAATGATTTACTCATTCCCAGTATCAGAATTTTTCCCTATATCAAGTCTTTAATCTTTACTTGCAAGTCCAATTTCTATCAATGTGTTTCGCCTGTGCTGAGTTCTCAGGTCTATTTTAATTTGAGCTCTCTTAACAAGTTATGAATATCAGCTAGTTTGTCATTTTGACAACTGAGCTGCGTTAAGTTTTATTATAGTATCTGCAGTTCTACAAGTGTACACTAGGGAATACATTGCGATGGCCTGTAAAAAAGATTCACTCTTCCATCTTCTAGCTGATTTCTCAAGTCCTCACTAACAAGCACTTACTTTGAATAATTTGGAGCATAATGGTGTTGCATTCAAACACTTACTTCTGTACAAAAACTTAAATAGCCTTATTTTACAAGATGATTTATATCAAGTAATACCAGGCTGGCTGTTTCAGTATGTAGAACCAGAATTTATGAGCATTGATACAAGAGACAGCAGCTAGAACTGCCAAAGTACAAGATTTACTTTGAAATGCTTCAGTTCTCCTAAAAAGGAGTAGCTCTCCAGCCATAAGGATTTGGACAGGCTGCTACAGAGGGTGGGGTTTGATAGTGGTTAGATCTATATGGAGCGGGAACTTGTGTTACATCATTTTGAAGAGGGATCCATTCTGTTCTTGTTCAATAAGTAAAGAAATTTTGTTTTCTGTCATGGATATTTAGGGCCTGCTTCACTGTTAGAAGTAAAACTTTCTCATTTTAAAAGCCAGACTCAATACACCTATCCACAGTGTTGCAAACTCTTGTGATTTTATCACACATCTTCCAAAATTTGGCATTCTGGAACCCTGCAATTGGGAGAATTGTGGATTTCCCTTTAAGTAAAAGTTATTAGCCCTCATGGTTATGAAGAACCTAGAAAGTGTTACCTAAATGCCCCCAACTCTTCAAACCCAGCAGGCAAAAAACCACCCAGACCAGGGGTGGCCAACCTGTGCCACATGCAGCTCTTCAGAAGTTAATATGCGGCTCTTGTATAGGCACCAACTCCGGGGCTGGAGCTACAGGTGCCAACTTTCCAGTGTGCCGGGGGGTGCTCACTGCTCAACCCCTGGCTCTGACCCGGGCCCTGCCCCCACTCCACCCCTTCCCACCCCCTCCCTTGAGCCTGCCATGACCTTGCTCCTCCCTGCTCGCCCCCAGAGCCTCCTGTACACCAGGAAACAGCTGATCAGGAGGTGTGGGGAGGGAGGAGGAGGCGCTGATCGGCAGGGCTGCCGGCACTGGGAGCAGGGGAGGGGGAAACTGATGGGGGGCTGTTGACATATTACTGTGGCTCTTTGGCAATGTACATTGTAAATTCTGGCTCCTTCTCAGCCTGGCCGCCCCTGACCCAGACACTTTCAGGAAAATCATTTTTCAGCCATTTGTGACTTTGAGGGGGCTGATATTTTATCTGACACCCGGGGCTGGCAATACTATACACATTTAGACATGCGATGAAATGAGAGGCTGTCTCCTCACAGTCCATATTAACCAGGTAGGTGTCCCCCTTTAACTCTCACACCTCCTGCTCATCCGAGTCAAGGGTCTGTATTATGCTGCAGTAATTATCCCTTTGTGCATTCCCACACATCAGAAACCCTGCCTGCCTCAACACTCCTGATTATTAAAGCCACAATTTCGCTGGGTGTTTGGTTTCACCCATAGCTTACCTGGTTCAACTTGGTATTGATATACATTTAGTCAAGTTGTTTTAACCAATGTAATAGTGACCACACAGTTTTGCACCAGTTTATCTGTTTAGCTTGTGCTTGTAAGTTACATCCGGTAAGCTTGTCCTGGTAAAGCCAAGTCCACACATCGGTGTGCACAAGTTTAAATCAGCAGAAGCAAAACCGGAGCAACTCGCTGTTAGACAAGCCCCAATTCTCCACCACTAGCAACAGGTGAAGTGGCAGAGTTTTAGCCTTGACCAAGAACCTCAAACCTGAACTGAAGCTTTAAGGTTCTATGTGGTTTGGATCAGGATTTTCCAGTCAGTAATTAAACATTTCATTACTTCAACACAAATCTCCACTCTCTAGGAGGAGAGCTCTCTGAAGCCAGTGCAGTCTCCAGAGGACTATTAAGGGTTCTGCTGCTGAGTACATAGGCCATCCACACCCCAGATGATGTCAGTTTTGGGAAGGAGTGAGCCTAAAGAATTACCCTCAAAGTTGGAGGGCATTGACAAGGCTAGCCAGCTGCGCCCCCAAGATTGGAGAGATGCAGCGGTCTGCCATGGCTGGAGCAGAGAGGTGTTCTACCTTCTTATTATACCAAGGTAAGGGGGAGTCGGTTGTTGGAAAATCATGGGGTATTACCGGGGAGGTTAGCGTAGTTTAGCAGGCAAGATACTAGAGCTTTGATTAAGATCCAAATCCAAGCCTCAATCCTTTGGTGGTTAGTCAGGGCTTCTTCGCTTTTGCAGTAGGTCACTGACCAACTAAGCACAGATTTGCTAGCATTTATTGAAGGCAGTCTGCCAACTCTACAGAAACTTGTATGCCTTTGCACAAGCACATAACAGCTATAAGCAATGGCACCATTATTTTAACAAGTTACTTCATGCATGAGCAGCCTTAATATCAGTTCATGCCCCATGACAGAAATAGTAAGCCATTCTGCTACACTGACAGGCACACACCCTTCACGGAAGAAAGGCTACTGATACAGAAGTCACTGATCAGCTAATTGCTTCCTTCACCCATTTCAATTTGTTCAATTTCATATCGTTTCAATATGAAAGATACAATGGGAACTGAGTTTGCCCTGCAATACAGAATTAGACACTAAGACAGCAAGAAGAAAAATTCCACAGTAACACCAACTAGTGAAAACAAGAAACTCTATAAATAGAAAGATTCCTTTTAAGCTGCTTGTAACTTTAAGCCCAATTTTGAACTAATATCTTTCTATGGAAAGACTCTGCAGGAGAGCTCCCACTACCAGAGCTATAAATAGCATGAATGCATTAACAGAGATCTTTTCATTACCAAAGTTATTTTCCTGTTTTGCAGCATGTCACTGTGGCTCCCAACCCATTCTCATTGCACAGACTACAATTGTGCAGCTTCCAACCCAGGCTATTTGCTGAGAATTCCACAGGAAGAAACCAAGATAGATACAAAGAGCTGAAGCTTATTATTCCCATGCCAAAAACCAGTTTAAAAAAAGGCTAAGAAGCATGATCTGTGGCTTGAGCATTTTCAGAGCTCCTGTAAGCTTTGTTTTCATGACTTGCTCACGTACCAAGTGTTTCATACAAAGAATAGGGTATTTTAGGGACCTATAATTATTTTCAAAGGTGTTCAAGGGAAGCCAAGTTCAAAGCCAAGGAAATTGTCAGGATCAACTACAGTAGATTCTTGTATCTATGTACGTACCAGCTACAGCTCAGGCAATAAATGTGAGCTTCCTAACTCTCCTGAAGTGCTTCGGTGCCTGGGAGAGCCTGCTTGATTTGAGGTATTTTTGTACCCATGTAGTTTCACTGGCACAAGCCTTCAGTGTAGATGAGCTGCACCAGGTTAACGACTTACACTTTTGTCATTGCTGTGACGGGCACCAATATGGCGTCTCCATTAGGGGGTTTGTATGGGTGTAGCTTCACCAATGCAGTCACATCAGTACAAGCCTCCTTACTCTAAGCAAACTCTTTTCCATGCCCACTCAGTTCTCTTCTCTGCTGGACACCTTTGTCATTAGTGTCACCTACCTTTTATCATGTGGACATGTGTCCCCTAGAGACTAAACTTGGCAGACTATTCCTATAATGGAGGCAAAACAAACAGGCACCACCTATCACTACTAGTTTGGGCTGGGTTTGAAGCAGCCTAGAAGCTAAAAACATAGAATTTCAGGGTTGGAGGAGACCTTAGGAGATCATCTAGTCCAACCCCCTGCTCAAAGCAGGACCAATTCCCAATTAAATCATCCAAAATCTATGGACATCAATCCAAACCGCTTCAAGTTCTCGTTTTAGTCCAAATTGTAACCCAGCACCACTTTAAGTCAGCATGGTTATTTAAATTTAATCCTGTATTAACATCTCAGGGGTCAAGAACTGATCCAGGTCCTCTTCAGTGCTAGATGGGAGGTGGGTTACCAAGTTTTATGACATGAGATTGTGGTATGTAAAGTTGAGAACGATCAGTTTACACAAACGGAAGCTCACTCATTTCCTGCATGTCTGATTTATAAACAAACATTTGGCAAGTCACTCCAGAATGTAATCAAAACATCGCTCCACTGGAAGGGCAGCGGTACTTCGATACAGGAATCCATGTGATAAATAGATGTGAACAAGTTCCACTTTCTAAGCACTAACCATTCAAGTGCAGCATTAAACTGGTAGGCACAAACTGATGTTTGCAGTCTTACCTCTTTTGCAACAGTAAGCTCGTTTACAGCCTCTCTCATCCAACCATACAGCAGGACACCTCCTCCTCTCTCCTTGCCACACACACTGAATAAGTCCCTTCCAATCTCCCGAGCACCTCCTTGTAGTTGTCAGACAGCCTCTGCTCAGTCTCAGCCATCTCAACTCAGATATTTCCTTTAGCCTCCTAGCATGGCTGCTTGTCCCAGGAGACAATCAGAAACCAGATATGATAAGTGTTGGGTGGATTTGTCATACTGGGAGGGCAGACAAGTAAATCTTAAAAGGTACCTCCCAGCAACTCAGCTCTGGCCTCCACAGGACAGTGCTTTCTCCCAAACCTAGGAAACTAGCCAATCCCCACTGTATTTAATAATTAGAGGTAATAATTTTGTTCTTGGCTTTTGAAACCTTGGCAGTGAACTTGCCAAAGTGGCCTCTAATTTTGGGATCCTAAAATCCAAAACACTGGACATTGTTTCCAAAGCCTTGAGCATCCAGGAAGCCAGTTAAAATCAGCAAGACCTATTCAGGCTATTTTCAAATGCGGTAAGACTTCAGAAGCTGTACACACAAATTAGAGGCCACCTGGGGAAGCAGAGATTAGCTGCCATGCCCAAGTTTCCCCATGTATAAACAGGAATACTATTTCCTCATGTGCATAAAGCTCTATGTTCTTAAGAAAGTTATCTGAGGAATGGCTAATACTCAGCAACAGCTGAATGGACACAGAGGGATGAAAACTGAAAGCTGAAATACCCCTAGCACATTTAACAATGAATAAGTGACGGAGCACTGCATGTTACCACTAACCTGAGGAGTCCATGCAGGTTTTGCAATGCCGAGGTTCTAAGCACTCATGAAGGAAAGAACTTAAGGGCAGATTTCAACCTGATTCAATCTGCTTCATGCCAGTAAACCTGGTACTTGCTACTGTGGATTGCCCAGCACAAGGAGTATTTCTGTGTGATGTAGGGTCTCCTCACCCAAGATGTCTAACAGGCAAGACATGCATAGCTGGAGCACCTTAATGCCTTGGCAATCCTTGCCGGCCAGAATGGCTCATTGGGGCCATGGCAGCTGTTATTTTACATCAGCCCTGAGGCTACTCAGGTACCCCATGGACCAGGCTGGTCCACAACCAACCCTAAAACAAGCAAGCCAGCCTCAAGCAGTTCAGGACAATGTGGGAACACAAGAACATTACAGTGCTTTTGCTTTTCACATCCATCATCAGTTTGTGGGGGTTGGGATCTTCCAGTATTTAAATAGATTTATGCACCGGAAAGCGATTTACAGTCAAGCAGTACCAGTTCTCTACAGCGGCAACACTGGACAAGCCTTGGTGTTGTGTCTAGCGAGGTGCAGATACAAACTGAAGTAGTTGTGTTTTTCCCCAGGTAGTTCCTAGCGTTGAGTCTAAGAACTACAATTCCCAGGATGCACTGGGCAAAGGGGGCGAGGAGAATGAAGAGAAGGAAGAATGAGAGCTCTATGCAAGAGGGAGGGGAATAAACTTCACCTTTGCTATTGTCAAGCTTCCTGAGTCTTCCTTAAAGCGGTTCAGGTACCAAAAAAACAAAACAAAAAATACCCACACTGGTGATGAGCATGACAGAACCAGAGAGAAACAGAAAATTTAACTTATCCAAGTACCTCATGATTCCTGCTGCTGTGACTTGCCAAGCTCACAGGGAAACTCCACAGGCCTAAGGCCTGCTGCTATGTGTGACTGCAACTTGCTGAGAAGAGAAATTGAAAGCAGCAATGCCTATTTTTTCATAGTGCTCCTTTTTCCCCACCCAGTTCTGAGTACCCCAGCTGCATCACAAACAGCTTTACAAGGCCAGCCAGCCATTTCTGGGACCAGCATTTCTTATCAACCGATTCTTCACCTTTCTTGCTCAATTCACCAGAGGTCTCCAGCTTGCTTCCATACTTGTTACCATGATGCAAGTTCCGCCTCCATCATTGTTCATCCCTACCCCAGGAGATCTTTCACAGCCATAGTAATGATGCAAGTCTTACTTCAGCAGCTATGTGCTTGTTATAGAAACTACTTACACTCCAGACAGTAGAAAGCCTTACTGCTTCAGTTCCTCATCCTGCAGGGAAACAAGTCTTCAAGCATCTCCTTCCAGCTACTGGCTAACCACAAGATACAACTCCATATGATGCTGCCTCCAAGCCATGGCTAATTAGTAGAGGATTAAAACAAATGTTGCTGAAAGCTTCAGCTTCTATTCCCATGCACAGATGCCTCAAGCCCAACCACTATATAACTGCGGTATGTGAGTTCATTGCAACCTGTGAATTTCCTAGTTTCACAGATGAAATGATCAGAGACCAAACTGTCATGAAAATGACCAGTTCTAAGATTTGAGAACGACTCCTCATAATGGAAGGCCCTACCTTGGAGAAAGCCATAGAAGCCACCTGGTGAGTGGAAAGCATTATCCACTGTGCTAAGTCACTTTTTGTGACACCAGATGTCTCTGAGCCTGCAGAGATTAATGCAGTCCAATACGAGACTGCAACCCACAAAGCTCCTAAGTCTACATCCACAATACTTTTACCCTGCTACACACCACTAATGCTACAAATGCAGCAATCCTGGTCACAAGGCAGACTTTCAGGGTGTCCTGCCACAAAATCAGCATGCAAGAAGTTCAACAAAAGGACATAAGAATGGCCCTACTGGGTCAGACCAAAGGTCCATCGAGCCCAGTATCCTGTCCTCTGACAGTGGCCAATGCCAGGTGCCCCAAAGGGAATGAACAGACAGGTTATCATCAAGTCTGGTTTGACTCATGATGCACTAATTATGTGTTAACGAGTAGTTTTGAATTTTTTTGCTAGTGGGCTGAACCCAACCCAAACCAAGAAGTACTGACACCACATGATCAAGCTTCCTTACAAGACAACTCAGGGAGTCGGTAGGTAAGATCCCATGGGAAGCAAGTCTAAGGGGAAAAACAATTGAAGACGGTTGGCAGTTTTTCCAAAGAGACATTATTAAGGGCATAAAGCAAACTATCCCACTGCATAGGAAAGATAGGAAGTATGACAAAAGACCACCCTTGCTTAACCAGGAGGTCTTCAATGATCTAAAAATCATAAAGTCCTACAAAAAGTGGAAACTAAGTCAAGTCACAAAGGATGAATATAAACAAATAACACAAGTATGTAGGGACAAAATTAGAAAGGCCAAGGCACAAAACGAGATCAAACTAGCTAGAGACATAAAGGGTAACAAGAAAACATTCTACAAATACATTAGAAGCAAGAGGAAGACCAAGGACAGGCTAGGCCCATTACTCAATGGGCGGGGGAGTGGGGGGTGAATAACAGAGAATGTGGAAATGGCAGAGGTGCTTCATGACTTTTGGTTTTCACCAAGGTTGGTGGTGATTGGACGTCAAAAGTAGTGAATTCCAGTGAAAATGAGGTAAGATCAGAAGAGACTAAAATAGGGAAAGAACAAATTAAAAAATATTTGGACAAATTCGATGTCTTCAAGTCACTTGATGAAATGCATCCTAGAATACTCAAGGAGCTGACTGAGGAGATATGAGCCATTAGCGGTTATCTTTGAAGTAAATAGGACAAAATTCAATAAGGACAAATGCAAAGTACTCCATTAAGGAAGGAACAATCAGTTGCACACATACAAAATGGGAAATGACTGCCGAGGAAGGAGCACTGCATAAAGGGATCTGGGGGTCATAGTGGACCACAAGCTATATATGAGTCAACAGTATAATGCTGTTCACTTTTTTTTGCAACAGCATTATACTGTTGACTCACTACTCCAGATGAGGCCTAATCAGAACAGAGTAGAGCAGAAGAATTACTTCTCGTGTCTTGCTTACAACACTACTGCTGATTAGGCCTCATCTGGAGTAGTGTGTCCAGTTCTGGGTGCCACATTTCAGGAAGGATGTGGACAAATTGGAGAGAGTCCAGAGAAGAGCAACAAAAATGATTAAAGGTCTAGAAAACATGACCTATGAGGGAAGATTGCAAAAATTGGGTTTGTTTCGTCTGGAATAGAGAAGACTGAGAGGAGACATGATAACAGTTTTCAAGTATGTAAAAGGTTGTTACAAGGAGAAGGAAGAAAAATTGTTTTTCTTAACCTCTGAGAATAGGACAAGAAGCGAAGGGCTAAAATTGCAGCAAGGGAGGTTTAGGTTGGACATTAGGAAAAACTTCCTAACAGTCAGGGTGGTTAAACACTGGAATAAATTGCCTAGGGAGGTTGTGGAGTCTCCATCATTGGAGATTTTTAAGAGCAGGTTAGACAAACATCTGTCCAGGATGGTCTAGATAATACTTAGTCCTGCCTTGAGTGCAGGGGACTGGACTAGATGACCTCTCGAGGTCCTTCCAGTTCTATGATTTACAGCTTGATCAAGACTCAAGATTCAGATGGGCAGCCAGGCTTGGGGTTCACCATCACTGATGATGCACAGCCCAACCCAGCTCCCATTTAAATCAATACAGATTTTATCTCCGGGTTGCAGTAGCCCTAACAACAGTGTTCTGCTCCTCTTCCTGGGGAGAAGAGTGTTACACTACCAGCCCAGGGTGCTATTTGAAACCAGAGGGTTTTATTGAACCTCAATGGACTCCTCCACAGAGTTTGCACAAGCCCCACTGCTGGAGTGTGTGTGCTAGGAGCTCCCAACTCTGGGCCAACCCAACTCTTTGCCCTCCAGAGCTGCACCCTCTGATCTCACTTCCAACACTTAAAGGGACATGATACAGAAACACGTAGCCCAGGCATTCCATGCAGTTCTTGCTCCAAAAGAGTTTACATGTTGTACCAACATACTACTCAGGCAGTGGCAAACCCACTTGCCTGCCAGTAGGCAGGCAGGGAGCATAGTGCAGAATCTCATACTAATGAAAATTTACCACATAACCCTGGGCATAGTTTGGGGAGCAGAGGGCATTGCCCCCCAAACTGCAAGCCTTGGGCAGGTGTGGAATTTGCCCACACAAGTTGGTTTGACTGGACTGACTCCCCGCCCCAATATGGAAGTCAACCTAAGCCTATAGGGCATGGTGGGCTCCTCTGCTTCCCAGGTAGTCCCAGTAGATAATTTAGCCCATTCCCCAATATCATAACTGAACTGTGTTTGTTAACCCCTGAGGAAAGATGGCAAGTCCGACACACGGATGAGAACTCATCTCATTTACATAGAAGGGCTAGTTGGATTTAAAAATAATGTTCATTTATTTTCATGAACTCCCCCTCCTCCTCCTCAACGGTGATCTAAAGCACTTATAGCAGGCAAAGTCTACAGCAAAAAGTCCCCAGGCAGTGCTATCTAGTTCAGCAACACGTATTACTGTCTGATTTCCCTTCCACAGTTTTATCTTGCCGCTTCAACTTGTAGCATGCTACAAGAGCTAAATTGGACACTCAACCAAGTCTGCTTGGGCTATTACTCCTTTTCCCTCTCTTTCAGTCATCCTCAGTTTTGTATAGGCATCTTCCTATTTTTTACCTCTTTCCTCTTAATTTTCTACTCCTCTCAAGCTGCTCTTCCTCTGGATGGGTCATAGTTTAAAGAAATATTGCTGCCAGACTTGGACCTCTCCTACAAGTTTGGAAAGACTCTTTTCCAAAGGTGATCAGTGATTGGCTACCACGAGGGTGATCAGATGTCCTGTTTTTATAGGAACAGTCCCGTTTTGGGGGACTTTTTCTTATATAGGCGCCTATTATCCCCCACCCCCTGTCCTGTTTTTTTACAGTTGTTATCTGGTCACCCTAGCTACCACTATCAGTAACGATTCAGAAATCTGCTAGCAGCAGCAGCAGCAATATAGGACTGCTAGAGACCCAAGTAGTGACTACAGTTCTAAGTTTCTGCCAGTGAGCAGTTGGTAGGTATTCTGACTGTGGGGGGGAAATGGGCATTTTCAGTGTGGCCTACTCCAGTGGGCTTCCTCCTCTGTTTAAAGCCTTGCAGTCAGTCAAGTTGACACCTACATGAAATACTTTCAGTCTAAAAGTCGTGCTAAGAAACCGTGCTCCAAAAAAGTCAGTTGTGTGGCTTTGGTTGACCGTATCCATCCCTGCAAATCCCCAGAGCAATATGCCAGGTAATTCTCACACTGCTATGGCTATAGCAGTTTGGCCTTGTCTACACTAGGATTCTTGATTTACTATTGCCAGCTCAGTCCTGCCACTGCCAGCAGTGAGAGTGGCTGTGGACAAGGTGCTGCCTGCCTTCGGTACCAGGTTCTCTACACCTGCTCTCAGCAGGATGGGGTGTCAGAGTGCTCAAAGAAACAGTAACAGCATGGAGCCTTAATACTGTTTCTGCTCCACCAGTACTGCAGTGGGAGGGAGGTTTAGACAAGCAACCCCTTCCCCCCAAGAAAGCCAAGCTCTAGAATGCTAGTGGTGCATATAGGCCTCACTGAGGAGCAACCACATGTAAGGATCCTAGCAGGGCCCACGTATGTATTCAGCCCCCACTGCAGAGAAGCTGAGCCCAATGCACATGCATGATTCTATTTTAACTTCTGCACAATCTGAGTGGTGTCTCCCGGGAGTACAGCTTGTATTATGGGGGGAGCTTGGAATATTATCACCCCCGTTCTCCAAATGGAAACCTGTTGGAGACCAAGCAGCACTGTACAGGATCTAACCTAGTGTGACTGGAGCTTTTAAAATTCCAAGCATGCACAATAAGCCTTTTCCATCGAGCCTCAGTACACGTATACAGCCCATGACGTGAGCCTCCCAGCCTGGATCAACAGATGGGGGCATGCAGTGCCAAGCTAAAAGTGAAGATGTGCTGGCATGGGCTGGAGCTTGGGGCCTGAAGCTTGTCCCCTCATTAAGCTTCAGAATCTTACCCGAGTGCCAGCCCAAGCCACAGCTTCAAAGCACTGACTACACAGCTCTTTTTAGCACAGTAGCACAAGCCCAAGTTTGTTGACCTGGGCAGCTTGCTGCTATGGGCTGTGTAGATGTACCCTCAAAGTGTAAAGGAGTGAGCGCACCGTGCCAACTTCCCAAGGAAGTCCTGTGCAAGGCTGGACTACCAGCAACTTGTTTGGGTTTGGCTATGGCCTTGAGACCTGTGAGACCAGACAAGTGGTGCGGTGATTATAGTAACTCATCCTAGAGTAACCCACGTGCAGATTTCATCTTGCTGGAGGAGTGTATGTGAACCAAACTTTCCCCCTTGCTTTCTGCTTTGGTTTTGTATACAGCAGATCCAAGTTACAAGAATGTTGCTCAGTGAAGCACAGAAAGTGGGTTTCTTGTGAAGATGAATATGCTGGTTGACAATAAGCATGCGCACACCCCACACTAGCCCTGCAAGGGCAGAGGTCAGCCAGGTGGGCCCACTTAGCTAGTTAGGCTGCAAACAGGGGAGCTTTTGGCTGAAGACAGCTAATTACAGCGAGGCTCACCTGTGCAGGGACAGTGTAAAGCTATGTAAGCTGGCTGAAATGGGGGTGGGTGGAGGATTTCTCCCTGCAGCCACACCCTGAATGGAGGGAGTTAGAGGCTGGCAACCCCAGAGGGGGAAGCCAGATAAGGAGGAAGAAGCCCAGGGAAACAGCACTGAAGGGTAGGACTGCACCTGCTTGTTATAGGGTCCCTGGGCTGGACCCAGGTTTAGAGGTCAGGCCCGTGTTCACCTACCAACCACTGGGAAGTGGCAAGGGCATAAGAGAAGAGATGCCAGCTGGCCAGTCAGCCCGGAAGGCCTTTGATTTCTCTGGAAAGGGAGGACTTTAGTGACCTGGCCGGAGAGCCAAGCCACAAAGAGGACGCTGCAGTTCATGAGGCTGGGAGAGGGGCTGCAGACCAGACAGAGAGACAGATGATGGCATACACACTGCAGACGGGGGCATCGGACGAGCTAACCCCCCAAAGTGACCAGGAGGAAGTGCCATACCAGAGACAAGTGGTGCACCCCATGACACATGCAAACATTCATATTTGATACAGGGGAAGGGGAAATGCTATGTATGTGAGCCTGCTACCTACAACTAGTGTCTCATTTTTGCTCTACAAATCTTTACCATGTCACAAATGTGGCCCCGTTGGCAAAGGCAAAGTACCACCTATGTTACTACATAAGCTTGGAAACCTTAACTTGTATCTTGGTAACCAACCCTTCTACATATATCTCATGACTATTCCTGATTTTTCCTTTCTTCAAGGAAATAGAAACTGTGGTGAAGTGATTTTTGTTGGGTTTGGTCCTGCTTTGAGTTGGGTTTGGTCCTGCTTTGAGCAGGGGGTTGGACTAGATGACCTCCTGAGGTCCCTTCCAACCCTGAGATTCTATGATTCTAAGTAAGCTGATCGTGATGGTTTGCATATTAACTGGACTTACTGCAGAGCCATACATGAGCAGTGTGTTAAACTACAATGTTCTCCATCTCACTTGTATCGCGAGACTCGTGCCCCATCCTACAAAGCTTGTCACTCAGACTGTCCTTACCTCTTGGGAATGCTCCTGTTAGCTACAAGCTGCTGTGGCCTCACTGAAATGTTGTTAAATGCACTCTGCTTTAAAACAGTCTTGTTCGTGGTTTATATTTCTCTGCCTTGTCTTTATTAAAAAGAGAAGTATAAAAGCAAGCCTTCATCCGCACCTAGATCTTTATAACTTCCACCAGAAATGGTCTGCAATCTCAACTGATTTTTGCAGAACTGATCATGTTGTCCAAGCCAGGGGTTATGATTAGGGTGTGGGGTGTAAGCAGCAGGAAGGGGATGGCTTGAGACAAGTGAGTTTTGTTCTAAATAAAATGTGGTGAACAAAGAACAAGGAAAAAGAAACAAAGAAAACTGTGACAAAGGAGGGTTGTTTCCAAAGGGAATTTTTCATGTTTTTCCATCAGGCATCAGCTGCTCTAGCTCTTACGGAATATTTTGTGAATATGCCTGCTAATGTAATGCCCAGCTCCAGCACTGCATCAAGAACGCAAAGGCAAAACACCAGCCATTTTTTTGTCATTTAGTTTTCTTCCCTGCTGACAACTGGAAGTTTAATTGTATCCCCATGCAATTTATGCATTACCGTTCTCCATTTTTCAAGATATTAGATGAATATTCCAGTGTCTGTTGCATAAAAGACATTTTTTTCATACTAGCTTGTCAATTGCTTCATGCAGATAAACGACAGGATGTGCCAGACTGCTTCCTGGGCACCAACCCAAGGAATACATTTGGTCCATGACACAGCCTGTGTCTCACAACACCAGAGCCTTTAGACAACAAGCAGGATAGCACTGAAGAGGAACAACTGTACAATATGGCTTGCAAGAAAATTAGCATGTTTACCTCTACTCTTAAAACGAGCTCTAGCTCGTCTCCTGGAGTCGCTCGTGGGCTTAGCAAATTGAGCTAATGCATTTTCCTAGTCTTATTACTCAAAAAATGTTAAAAATCAAGGCATCCAATATATGTATAGGTGCAGATTATGCCAAGACCACTGTAAACTACATGGGTCCACAATCCCCAAGTACCTCTGAGGTGCACTATGCCTCTGAGTCCCTGCACAACACTGTGCCACCTGTTGGGAGTTTACTGCACATGTGGGCCTGATTCCTCCCCGCCTCAAGCTAAGGAGGCTTGCAACCAGGGAGTGCTAACTGAAAACAGGAACTGCTAACAGCAGACTATAGGGGCTACACTTTTGACTGACCCTTGAATGAAGAACGCCTTGTGCCTTCCCAAGTTGTACTTGCACACTAGTGCCAGCTTCAGTCTGGCCCCAGAAACAGACTGACATTCACAACTCTAGAGTGCCACAGCTCAGCAAGAGGACGGCAGTCACAAAACTCAAGTCAAAGTCCAGAGAGACTAAATCACATTTATAACATTTGCTTGTTTGTCCTATTTACTGAGAATGAGAGAAAGTGTTACCCTCTCCATAACTGATCTTAGACAAGCCATTTTATAGCTTATAGATGTAATTGTGTACGTCTCTCAGCACTTCGTCCCAGTCCTGGATAAACTGAGACTTGTTCAGAGTTTAGCACATGAATCAATCTTCATTCGAGGCAGGTAGGAATGATTATCCTTTTGTTAACAGGAAACAATGAGGTTAAGTAACTTACCAGAGCCAAACAAGGAGGCTGTCAGCAGAGCAGACAATGGAATATATACCATTTAACTTCCAGTGCTACACTCCTGTTTCTTGCCTCGTTAAAAACGGCTTTGTGGGCGAAGCTCAGCTATAGAAATCCGTAAAATTAAGTATCTCCGTTTTTATAATGCAGTTGATACCAAGAGCACAGTGATGGTAGGTCATCATGACAGCAATAGCCCTAACCCCCATGGATGCTGGAGCCTCCTAAGGCTTGTCTGCGTTAGAAAAAGGGTTGCTGTTACAGGCAAAAAAATGTAAAGAGCCACACACCGTCCAATATTACTCTACGGGCAACAGCTTTAAGTATAGACCTGGCTTACAATGACAACTACGGTTCCATCCTTTTTTTTTTTTTCTGGACAGCGTTCGTTTTCACGGGGACAACCACGCCACACCACTGTCGTTTAACATGCACACTGCAAGGTTAGCCCAAACAGGGCGCCTTTCCTGTATTTTAGTGCAACCCCATGTGGCATCACTTGAGAGCTCTGAAGTCACTATCAGTCGGTGTCGTGGCTACTGCTGTAGCCGCCTTATCAGGTGCAGCAGTGGCTGCCAGCCCTATTAATGTGTAAGCTGAATCCACAGCTCTGGCACAGAGGTAAAGTGGGCAGTTCTCATGCCTCGCTAAGGGTCAAATGCTGCTCCTGTCTAGTTCAATAACTAAACAAACAAGGGCCAAAGAAAGCATTTTACAGTTCAACTCCAGTGGAATTAATATAAAAGGATGTGGAAGTAGTACAGTGAGGTACCAAAGCAGTTAAACAGCCAAAGCAAGGTTAAAAACTCAAGCCAGTTCAATACGTTTAAGCCTATCATTGTCCTCCTCCTCCAGCGTTTATAATAGAGGTTAAGGGATGCACCCAAATCTCATCTGTTTTGCTGGGCTAGAAATGGGTCTTATTTAAATGTATTCAATGGCTTCAGTGAGGCAAAGACTATGAAACATGCCTTGCATATCAAATACTGTATGTAAAGCAAAGAAAGCTACAGGAGGGAAATCAGGTATCAGTATGCACTGCTGAAACAGATACTACTAACCAGGAGTTCCTGCTGCATCAGCACTACTCAGTTACAGATGCATTTCAAGATACTCATGGGCTGAGAGATCATTGTTACAGCAAGGAAACAAGGTTAATAGAGTAGAGGACAAGCCTTCAAGGTACCTCCTGACATAGATGCTGGAACTAGGGATGCTGGGGGTGTGGGGGCACCCCCTGGCTTGAAGTCATTTCCATCATACACAGGATTTACAGCTGGGTTCAATGGCTCTCAGCACCCCCACTATACAATCTGTTCCAGCACCCCGGCCTCCTGAGAGGTGCTAGACTCCTTCAACTCCCATAGCTCCAGTTCTCCAGCCTTCATTTATAGCAGAGCTATTACTAACAGACAGGGCTGGTTTTCTCTCATGGCAAAGCACCCATGAAGTGCTAATAGCAAAACTGCAAAAACCAAAAATGTGGCTGTCTCTTCCCCAAGTAACCCCTTTATGCACTCTGCGGACCCACGTGGGAGCAGTCGACGCTTCACGAGCAAAATATAAAGCTCACGTTTTAAGACGCTGGCATGTAAAGCTAGAATAATTGGAGTCTTATTTGAAAAATGCATTTCTTCTAGTAGAAATTCAGAGCCTCAAACACACAGTACACAGCAGCATATTCCCGCTAAGGATAAAAAATAGTGTTTGCTGAATCATTGCGTTAGTCACCATTGATAGCTGGTTTTAAGAACTAGTCAGGCTAATCAGACTGGAACCAGTTATTCTATTAGTGTCAGATAGCCACAAGTGGCTAGACTGGGGTGTTGTATTGAGGGCTACACTAATCATTCAGAAGGGAACCTCGATTCAGAAGAAAGATGCGCACATTTTGCACATTGGAAAGTCAGATACCACTTACAGAAGATGTAGAAGTGCATCTGAAAGCCTTGTGCTTAAATAGGAAAAAGTGGCCTGCTGCAGCCGGAGATACCACAAGTTCAACAGGGTTTTTAATATTTGCCAGTATGATGGGGATCCATTATGGGATAGAACGGTCATGTGGGAAAGGCCAGGGAGAGCAACTGCAGGAGCACAGTTTAGTCAATGGGATACAGACAGGACTCAAATCTGGGTTCCGTTCTAGACAGTACGTCAAGTCACTTGCCTTCTGTGATTTCCCCATCTTTTCTAGTTTGACGTTTGTGGGGGGCGGGGACCATCTCACTTTTTTGTACAGCACCTAACACTATCTCCCTGCTTCTGAGCACCTGTAGGCATTACTGTAATACAGACACGCACTTAGGCCTCTCAGCTCCCAGACATCTCTACTCGAGGGCCACCCTTCCACCCACAGGAACCCAGAATACGATAACCCAGAAAGTTACCAATATCACAACACCAGTGCAATAGCAAATCCTATCCTGGGGTTCTCTAACTCATGAGCACAGGTTAGAGGATCTGGCACGCACATGTGGTGACATGGCTCCAAAAACAAAAGCACCTTAATTGTCTGGGGATTTGCAGCTACACCTAAGTGCATCCCTTTAACATCAGGGCAACCCATCAACCCAGGATTCAGTAATTTAGAAGCATGATCTCACCATCTGAAATGTTAGCTAGCCATCTGGAAACTAGAGGCAATTAGCCTGATCCAATGGGTTACCAATATACTTTCAGACACATGAAAGAGTAGCTAGAAGTTATTCTTTGTTGGTTCTTCTGTCCCACTTCAACCTGGTAAATACCCGATTACTATTTATAGCTAATAATAACTTGAATGTTGCTCAGATCCATAGCACTTTTAAATACTGACATACGGGTATATTTTCTAGCCACCAGAAAAAAGCAATTCTTTATGACCAGCATAATGGTCAAATACTAGGGAGATGCACCTAATGCAGTGTGAGAAGGCTGCCCTCTAAGGTGAAGCCATTCATTTCTGTTGAAGGGTCTTAGTTCTCTACCTTAGAAATAAGGTAGCTCAGCTACTTTATCTTATACCCATCAAACAATAGGAGAGCAGAAATATTTACATGCACCCCCTTTCAATTGCAGAGTGTCCAGTGCAAAAGAGTGAGGGAAACAGTGGGCAATAGTAAATACAGTATTTATTCCCAGCTTTCAGAAATCATGCGTTGACTCCAAAAAGATCATGAGATTCATGAAAATCAGTTCTGGGATTTTTAGGTCAGAAGACTCAGCTCAGTGGCACCTTTCTGCCCATCAGGCTGGAATGAAAGCACTTATGAATGCCACCTCCAATCAATCCCAAAGGGCCAAAGAATGTCCTAGGCATCAGTGGCCAGAACCACATTGATTTTGGTGAAAAACTGGGAAAAACTGTAAAGGGAAAATGGGAGGGGGACAGCTCCTCCCACCGCTGGTTAGCACAGCCAGCAGCTTCAGCCACCTCTAATTGTGTCTAGAGCACAGAACTAGTAGATGGCAGCCATTAACACATTCCAGCAAGACAGTACACCTCACTTTAGCTCTGCCCATCCTCCCAATTCAAGGCATCAACATGTTAAATTGTGAGACCTTGAGAGACCTCTCCTAGCCAGAGAACAGAATGGAGAGCACACGGAGTCGCTGGCATAGAGAGTGGGACACTTGTAGGAGGTCCCAGAAATACAAGGGGATGGCACATCGGGAACTCATTGGAGGAATGCCAGGTGCCCATAGTGTTTGCTGTAAGCTTGGCCTACAGAAGCAATAGTGTGATAAACAAGGTGAGACCCTCTAGTTAAATTTGCCCATTGATCAGCACTTTAGCGTGCACTCTGGTCAAGTTTTCAGATGTCACTGCAAACATGAAGGCTAGACTTTTTTCCCCTACTTGAAAATAGATGATCTCACAGAGTCCATTGACTCCATGGGCCAAGCTTTGAACAACAGCCAAATAATGATACTTGTAATAAAGTGGTTCAAGTTGGCAACACTTGAGAATATCTGCTAAGTTCATTTTAGTAAGATGTATGTGACTAAAAATAAGGCATTTCTAAGCATGCTCTAATTTTGTTATTCCAGCACACTTATGTCAGTATCCATAGAATGTATGGTAGCAGCCTTCAGTGAATGCTCCCGAATAATGCCCTCAGGACAGAATTGACATGTTTCTAACGTCTGTTAGCCCAAATATGACCCAATCAAGCATTCTCCCTTTCAAGTATAGTTGTTAGTTAAACTGACACTCAGCTACTGCCAAGCTTTGCTCCTGGGACAATGCCTACTCCATGCAGGAAGAGTGCCCTCTCTAAGCTGAACAGGGGGTACTCTAAAGCTCAAGATATGCTGGGGAAGCCAAGCATGCATGATACATGGAGTCCAAATACACCATTCCCCACATGGGATATTGCAAGGAGAACTTACCGCGGAGCAGGGACGGCCAAGGCTAGAGATTACACTGTTACATACCCTGCTGCAGAAAGTGAGCTCTGGGTAGCAGAGGCTACCTTAACCATCAGGCTGGAATAGCTTCTACAGAGAAGCCTCAAAAATTCTGCATGGTCTGGAGGATGGACAGAATTCCCCCCCCGATTTCCTCTGGGTGATTTTTCATTTGAGATAATGGTGTGGATTTGTCCCTTTGTTACATCCATGATATCCTACTGACTTCAGTAGAACAGCACCAATGGGAGGGAGGGATACCTCAGTGGTTTGAGCATTAGCCTGCTAAACCTAGGGCTGTGAGCTCAATCCTTGAGAGGACCATTTAGGGCCTCTGGGGCAAAAATCTGTCTGGGGATTGATCCTGCTTTAAGCAGGGGGTTGGACTAGATGACCTCCTGAGGTCCCTTCCAACCCTGATATTCAATGATCCCTGAACTACCCCCATCAGATGCCAGACCTATCTATCCATGTGTTTGGAGGAATTCTTGTCATGCTTACTGGGAAAGACAATTAAATGCTATTTTCTGTATTACTACCAAAAAAAAATTTAAAAATTAGTCACTGAAACAGGAGAACCCCCAAGAGTGAAGTACAACTCCCTCACACTAAGACAAGAGGCATAATTGGCCTTTTGTAGCTCTTACCTGCCACGAAGTCAGAGTCCAAAGGGACCACCATGTCTAGTCTGACTTCTGGTATATCACTGGCCCCTAAGCACCAGCCAACCACCTCTACACCAAGCCCAACGCAACCAGAATTTGATCAATGTTTACAGCCCTCAAGGGCCTGAACTATTATGTGCCACGGGCATCTAACAGGTCATTTGATCAAAACTGCAACATGCCTTCAAGTCAGAAGTAAAGCCACCTGGTTGAGATTAAGTTCTTCCAATGGGAGAACCATACTAATGAGAGGACAGCAAGACATGATTTGGTTTCCATTAACCACTCGAAAGAGAATTGCTCCTACGGGTTACAGAGCCATGACTTAGATTATGAAAGTTACAACAATATGCACTGGAATTACAGTATATAAATTTCAAAAAGAAGAGGCACAGAGAAGGGCAATGAAAATGAGGAAGAAAAGGAGAGATTAAAAAGATGGGGACTATCATCTCAGGAAAGAGACAACTAAGGGGAGGTATAATTGAGATCTATAAAACCATGAGTGGGGTGGAGAAAGTGAATAGGGAAGCATTATTTACCCCTTCACAAACACAAGAACTAGATGTCACTCAATGACATTAATAGGCAGCAGGTTTAACACAGACATAAGGAAGTATTTCTTCAAGCAACGCAGTCAACCTGTGGAACTAGTTGCCAGGGGATGTTGCCAAGGCCAAAACTATAAAGGGGTTCAAAAAAGAATTAGGTAAGTTCATGGAGGAAAGGTCCATCAATGGCTATTAACCAGGATGGGCAAGGCTGCAACCCCATGCTCTGAGTGCCCCTAAACCTCAGACTGCCAGAAGCTGGGACTGAATGACAGGGGATGAATCACTCAATTGCCCTGTTCTGTTCTTTCCCTCTGAATGACCACCGTCAGGCAGGATACTGGGCTAAATGGACCATTGGTCTGACCCATTCTCAAATCCTAAAGCAAGACCTTTGACATTCTGTATTCTTGTACTGCAAGACAGCCTGTGTATGCAACAGCAGTGTTTAGTGATGGACTACATAAACGCATAGCTTTCAGATTTCTTGTCACACTCAACAGCCCTTCGTCCTATAGCCAAGCACAGTTTGTTCTCAATAGTATTACCAACCCGGGTGTAACTTCATGTTAGAAATAAATCATTTTAACAGGGACCTAGAGCATTAGAATCAAGCTAAGTGGAATACAGGCTAACATTTCTCTATGCTCCCCCCACCCCAAGCAATTCCAAGAAATCCATCACCAGAGTGCTTGCTCCGCCAGTTTACTTAGATCACAGTAACGTCTGGAGCCAGCCAAGGTCTAGACCCCAATCTGCTAGGCACTTTAGAGATGCAAGACAGTCACTGCCACAAAAAGTTTAAAACCCAAATAGATGAGAGAGGGGGGAGAGGAGATTCAGAGAGAGAAAGAGAAAGTGACTTGTGCAAGGTGTCTCAGCTCCTAACAGAGCAGGTTAGTGGTAGAGCCAAGCCCCAGGTCTGATTCCCAAGTTTACTATCCTAGCCAACACTACCTCCACACATACTGCTGCTGTGACGAGACACTAGTAAGCACCATGCGTGGTCAGCTACCTGAACCCCTAATTCATTCCTATGTTCCTGCAGTGTCCTGCACTGAGACACCCAATTAAATAGGCTTCATCCTCTTCTAAGTCGTGTATTTTAGAGCATGTAGGTATTTATGACAAGTTTTCACTTGCCTGACTTTCCTGCTAGATGCTCCCCCTGGTGTTATTAAAACACACATTCCTCATTTAACTACATGCAAGTCAAGAACCAGACTCTGGCCTTCAAATAGATGGCAGACGTACAAAAGTGCAGAGTGTATATTTCATCACTGAATTACTGTTTCAATGCTTGAAGATAACTGAGTTCTTTGGCTCCTCAGCCAAGTCCAGGGCAGATACCCCCTGGTTTTTAGAGTGTCTGTTCTTCAGTCCACACCATCTTAACCTTGAGCTGAAAGTGCCACTTGAGCCATAATTGCGTCACTTAGCTTGGTGCTACAATGTACATCACTAGTGCCTGGGTGTGTAGTGTTAAGCAGGAGTAAACAGCTCTGTCAATATCCCCCAGAGGGATCCAATAGAATTGCAGTCCAGGAGCAGAGCATAGGCTACTCCAGCTCTACTCCCACAGAACCGCTCACACCAAAGGCCATGAGTAGACAGGTAGGTGTAGACTGCACCCCACAAAGAGTTTACTGTGCTTATGCAGCCTCTACATGTCCAGGATCTCTGGGAGACAATGCCTTCTATTGTCTCCCCAGGGCTCTTCAACTCCCAACTATGCCCTATGTCTAAGTGACAATCTCACCCTCCACACATCACTTGTAACCCATGTACCATATGAGTTACATATTAAGATACTGACACTACAACTAACTACACCATTGCTACTATCAGGGCACCAAACTGGTACTGTGTGAAGATGAACGGTGATTTCTTCCAAAGAATGCCTCTCCAGACGAAAAAGCAAGAGAACTTCAGCAAGTATAGTTCTTTGAAAAGTAATGAAGCCACATTATTACACTAAATCAATCAGCCCTGTCTTCCTTTTTTTCAAGAGGGTGCAGGAAAAAAGTTAGGCTTGGCACACAAGATCTTAGATGTGACTAAAATACATATGCTTGGTGGCAGCAGCAAACCATGTATATATTCTTTAGGTGAGAAGCCGCATTCTTGTTAAGTCCAATTCATTTTTGTATTGGTTAAATTACAAGAGGTTTCAAACTATATTGATGTAATCATTTCCTTTTAAATGTGCATATGCATGCAAGATCTAATCTTAATTGTGATCATTAAGATTGACATTTCAGGTACCCTGTGTAGGTGTAATTAATAAGCAAACTGTAAAACCAAATCCAGCAGGCATAAAAAGGAGGCTGAATCTTTTCCTTATTATCAGAATTTTGCAATGATGGGGCGCAAGTGAATTAGCCAAGGTTTCATTCAAGTCATTGCTGCCAGAGTTTACCTTGGTTTGCCAAGTGTAATGAAACCTATTGGAAATTATCCGGTTAAATTGCTAGATCTTCAAAGGAAGGTGTTATATGCTCTACTAAAGGGAATTTCAGTGTAATAAACGTGGTTGCAAGTCAATGGGTCACTTCAGTTTTGTTGCTTTTTGTGCACATCTTGCTTCTGATTCTGTTCTATAATTGTAAGATCCTGCTGGGAATTGAGAACTTCATCAACAGAAGCCCTATGTGGTGAGTACTAGGGCATTGATCAAAGTCAGCAGGAGCTCACAGGAATGGAGTCCCAGCACTTTCTAACAGCAGGAGCCCATGCTTATTTTTTTCTTTAACCGCCTCACTGGAAAAAGGGGAAAAGTGAAGCCTAGTAAAGAAGGTAGGATTATTTGAAATGCAACAAAGGAAAAATTCTCGAGGAGTGCTCAGACACTGGCATTACCACTATAGGGTACTTGCTTTAATGGTCTGACATTCCAAAGAGGGATGGAAAGGAAATGGTAAGGAAGCCACTCAACACACTCAGATCAGATTGGGTGTGCAAAGCTGAGCTAGTTAACATCGCCTCTCAGTTTAAGTTTTTAAATGCAGGATGCACAAGGTGAAAGTACAATTGTCATTAGCTACAGGGGTTAAGTGAGCACCAGTTCCAAAAAAGTAGCCTCGCCGGAAATGCGCCTGCTTACAGAGCCAAGTGTGTTATCCCTGAATGCGTCAGCATCTCTAGCCACTCAAACTGCATTCAGACAAGTACTTGCACTTGAATACGGAGACCAAGGCCCCCATGGATTTTGGCACCTATCCATTTTATATTTGTATATGGAATGCAGAGAGCTCCCCCCACAAAGATCGCTCTCTGGCTCTTCCATGCAGTTCCCAGGTGCTGCCTGGTGCCATGAGAGCTATAGTGCTAACTGGCTCACTACTGACTGCCTGGACCTAATAGATGTGAGGGCTGTCAGCTATCCGCACCTCTCGGAGTCATGGCACAACTTCTAGCGACAGCAGCAGCTACTGGAGGAGCCTAGCACCATTCACCAAAGCTGTGTGCGCTTGGAGCAATAAGGAAACCTTATTATACTTTAGCTTGTCTCACTGCTGCATCTTCGTTACCCTTAAGGTACATCTGCACTGCATAAATCTTAGCACAGCTGTAGAGTACAGACGCTGCACCCCCCTCCAGCACAGGTGTACACAGCAGTGTAAACAGTGAGGCACTGCTTAGGCAAGTAAAGAAACCTGAACCCTGTGAGCACGTACCCTACACAGCTTTCTATACGCCCAAGCAATGCCTCACAGTCCATACTTCTCCCCACTGCTGGAGCCTTTCCCTGCCATAGGGGGCTGCCAGAACCTTCCCCCCATGCCAGAACCTTCCACTGACACGCATAGCTACACACTGCAGCTTGGATCCAACTTCCCTTTCAATGCAGCATGTAGTTACACATACCCTACATGCTACCTCCAGGCTGTGCACCGTAGATGTAGTACTAGCAAAGTAGACTGGTATTTTGGGGCACTGCATTACAGGGTAGCTATTGAGTGCTCCATTTAAGAGCTGTCTGGGGAAGCTATTTGCAGTGTACACAAGTTATTGGCCCAACATACAGGAACTATGCAAAGTATTCTTCAGTGCCATCCACTGGCACCCTATTTATTTAAACACTTGTGTAAGAAATGTGTTTATTGAAGTAGATTTATTCAAAATAGACTGAGAATTCCACTAGAGGCACATGCACTGTGTGACCAGAAAGCTTTCCAGCATTCTAAGCTGAATACGTAAATGGACCAGTTGTCAAAAGAAAAAAAAATAGGTGGCATTAGTTGGTAGGTTGACTCATTAAAGTAAAAATTGTGCTCTAACACCATGACCTTCCTTTCCCCCTCTCCCACATGGGTAATAAATTCACCACTAGTGAAGGTAAGAGAGTCTGCAAAATTCCAAGGCAGAGAGCTCTGCCAAGCGTGAGGGTCACATCAGGAGCATGCATCTCCCAGGAGAGAAAGTGAAATGAAGTATCTCTGCTCATGCCTCTGGTTTGATGGCTGAAGCTTGGTTATCACTGCAGTGCTATTTCAGTTTGAGCAAAATTAGGCTACAGTCTCAAAATTTAAGGCCGCTATAGAGAAGTAGAGATTAATGGATGCAAGGGGTAGTATTGTGTTTAACCTTCTGTATTTGAACTGCAGGTACCTACTACATTGTTTACACTCCACTTTACTAAGGGTAAGGGTTTTACAGCAGTGCCAAGCCAATTCTGAGTTCAGTGAGAGATTATTCCTCTGGAAAGTGCCAGTACATGTGCCCTCCCTCCCTCCCTCCCACTACACTACACCACCCCGCCCCAATCTGACATCATTTATCTTCTCTGCATATGTTAGGATGAGGAAAGGCACAAGCTGCTTTCTTGGTATGTGGTGGCTGTTCTTGCCTAGGTTGTATGTGGTCAGACAGGATGGCTGCAAGTCTGTGGAAATGCTAGCCCCACTGGGAATAGAGGTTAAGTCCCCATGACAACCATATGGCTGGGGGAAATGAATTAGATAGCTGAAAAGCAGCAAAGAGATTTAACGGGCAGGGTTGTCAGCTGTGACAGTTGTGCTCAGAGAAGGATAACTGATTGAGTCATAATTAAATGAAAGACAATGAGATTTTAGAGAGGATGTCTGGAAGTGAGAGCACACTGAACACTGCTTTTCAAGTCCCGCTTGATAGAATGTTATTCCATGTCATTTGCATCATGCCGTTTACTGGAAGCACATAAAACTCATTTAAACAGCAAAAATGGAAGAGATTGAACGTGCATAATTGCTGACTAGCCATGATTGTTACTGTAATGTTGAAGCACAAACGTGTATTGAAGTGTTTTCTTCTTAATGACTAGCAAGAATGTTATTGGCTAAAAATAGGACACACACTGCTATTACAGGGATGAAAATCATTGAGGACCAGCTCCTGCTCTAATGCAAGTCAGACAACCCCAATTATCTCCACCAGGAGAGATTTAGCCCTGTGTTGACAGTAGGTTTTAGTACTTCCTCTTCAGACACCTTATTCAGATTTCTCAAATCCCCCCTTATTTTAGATTTTTGAAGTATTCCTCTAGTACTCTTTTACTGACCCTATTCCTTCCCACGAGGGACGGACACTGGCCATATGGTTATGACACAGGACTGAGTCAGTAGATCTGAGTGAAGCCCAGCCACAAGGTTCCTGTGTGACCTTAGTTCAGTCACTTCATCTCTTCACGCCTCCATTTCCTAGTCAGTATACTGGAGACAAAGCTAATTCCTTCTCTCTCACCTAGCAGTAGTGTTTGTAAGATGCTCCCGTACTTTGGGGTTGAGTGCCATAGAAATGTCCATGAGTGAAGTCATGGCCCCATTGACAAAGTGAATTTTGCGACTGGCTTCAACAGCACCACAATTTCACCCTATAAATCTGATTAATTTTAAGAGCAAGTTCATGTTTTGATGTATCAGATCCTCCCTGCTGTAAAGAAGGCTCCTCCACAGTGACTCCTCCATTGGTAGGATTATCTGCATCATAAAATTTATACTTTGACTTAGACACACAGCTTCCCGCAGCTTCAGTAAGAGCTACATGTACGTCTGATGGAAAAACTATACCCTGTGTTACATAGGCATCTGACACTTACTGAAATCTGGGACTTCAGCTAAGTTGCATCTTGGACCAGCTTTACAACTGATGCAAGATTGTTTTCCCCTCTCCCACCCCAGGTTCTCTCTCCCTTGTCATTACTTGAGGTGTTCTTACCTAAAGAATCCTGCTACCTTCATATTTTTAGCTATAGCTCTTTGGCATTGTAAAACTTGTGAAAGCGCATACTCTGCATATACTTCATTAGAGCAGCATCCTACCCGTAGAATCATAGAAGATTAGGATTGGAAGAGACCTCAGGAGGTCATCTAGTCCAACCCCCTGCCCAAAGCAGGACCAACCCCAACTAACTCATCCCAGCCAGGGCTTTGTCAAGCTGGGCCTTAAAAACCTCTAAGGATGGAGATTCCACCACCTACCTAGGTAACCCATTCCAGTGCTTCTAGTGAAATAATTTTTCCTAATATCAACCTAGACCTCCCCCACTGCAACTTCAGACCATTGCTTCTTGTTCTATCATTTGCCACCACTGAGAACAGCAGCATAACTCCATTCTCTTTGGAACCCCCCTTCAGGTAGTTGAAGGCAGCTATCAAATCCCTCCTCACTCTTCTCTTCTGCAGACTAAACAATCCCAGTTCCCTCAGCCTCTCCTCATAAGTCATGTGCTCCAGCCCTCCCTAATCATTTTCCTTGCCCTCCACTGGACTCTCTCCAATTTGCTCACATCCTTTCTGTAGTGGGGAGCCCCAAAACTGGACACAGTACTCCAGGTGTGGCCTCACCAGTGCTGAACAGAGGGGAATAATCAATCACTTCCCTCTTCCATTTCCCTATAGTACTATATATTTGTGATGCAAGTACACTAATCAATTTGGGTATTAATGGACTGGAGTACAAAGAAAAAGCAAGGGTGCTGGAAGGGCTTAGAAAGAAATATTAAGCTAAGCATGCATAGTTTAAGCAGCAGAGATGTAAGTAGAAACTACATGAGTGCAGATAGAGGGAATGGAATTTATGGTGCAATATGGAGTGGAGTTAAAACGGGACAGAAGTGAATTTCAACTGATTTAGTGAATCTTTACATCCGGTTAAAGTTCTTTCTAGTTGCAGTAAATCAATTTGTGATCAGACAAAGCCAAAACTGGCAGCTGTTCCAACTCCAGACTCTTCACATGAGGAAAATGGTAGAAAACCTCTTTAGTAGAGACATTCAGAACTACACTGGACAATGCACTACAAAGTTTAGTATTCAGATAAACATTTCATTAGAAGGAAGATGAATTAGACATGCCTTTTCCATCTCTGTGTTCTATGAATGTAAGCTAGAAACTATGCCACAAAAATGTGGCAAAATAGCGTGCTGCAGATAAAGAGTCTGAAACCATAAGTTAATTGTACTCTGTGCTTATGGATATTTTCTGCAGTGGTATTAATTGTGCTTACTTTACAAGGACAGTTAGTGTATTTTACTCCAACAATCAAAGTAACATTTAGAATGCTGTAAAAAAGTGTTTAAAAAGCACTTACTACAGAGGATTCTGTGCAAATTTCTGCAAGCCACATCCAGTGCTACACCTCTTAAAAGGGAGGTGGAAGTTAACTAGTTAACTGTTAATTGTGATTAATAACAGAGAGCCTACAGTTCCAATATGATTTAATGCAACTATGTGGATGTTTCCCTTGAGGAAGTTCTGTAGTATTTATTAGCAATTAAACCCATGGCTTTTGTGTAAGACACTAGAGAATCTGAGTTTTTAAAGTCATCCTTGAGATTCCTATAGCTGTCCAGTACATTCCACCTGGAGCCTGGATAAAATCTACAGAGAACTTCCAACTTTAGTAATGGATGGGGAAGACATCACATGACATCTGTACCACTACTTCAGACCTATTTTGCTGCAATGGTAGTTACTACTCTATGGGTCTGAAGTGGCAAACCTTTACATGTGACGTACTTACTGATGCACAATCTGAACTGAAGCCAATAGGTCTATTGATAAGGCTTGTCAGTTCAATCATGCACCTATCTTCTGTTATTGAGGAATGAAGTGACAAAGCATTAATTCATTAGCCATTCTTCACACAAGCTGTCTAGTTGAGTCTCCGTGATTAGCTAGCTAGAAAACCCCATTCCTACCCATTTCATACCAGCTTGATAAATAACTCCTTTCAGCCACTTTCTGGCATCTCCATACTGGGGTCAGGGTTCAAGTGATATGAAGCTTTAACAAGAGGAACTGAACTTCTGATATTTACTGAGTAAGCTGAACAGCTGTTCACTTGCTCCTTAACATCTCTGGATTTGTATTTTGAGTTCTGAAACTTCAAAACCACCATTGTTACAGAGCATCACAATACTGAGGTTAGGGGGCAAGACACCACATGTGTAGATGCCTGAATAAATTGCCTTCTTCTAAGGAGTGTTGAGCACCAAGCAACTGGAGAGATGCTGGCTACTCAGACCTTAAAGAATATTACTCTACATCTTTGATTCTGCGCCATGATCCCCAGTGTAGACAGAGCTGAAGACTCTGGTTTGGGTCAGGAGTCCACAGACAGATCTCATTAACAGGTCAGAGGCTTCAAATCTGTTTTGTCCTAAGTGTTTCAGGGCCAGTCTAACACAGCTGTGCAGGTCAGTGAGGGGGACCGACCACTTGTACAGCTGCATTAACACTCCCCACACTTCAGCTGGAGGAGAACCCCCAAGCACCTGATCAGGGAGGGAATAGAGTCCAAGCTCTGCTCCACAGTGCACTAAACAACCACTGAACTAGTGCAAGGACAGAAAATAGCCTGCACTCAGTCAAGGGCTGGCTGAATTCCTTCCTCCATCCCACCCCAAAGCAAGGGAGAATGTGACAGGCGCAATTCTTTCCCAGGGCAGCTTCTGACACAGCATAGCAATGCACTACCCCTTTGTAACAAGGGGTAAAAGCGCTGTTGAGCCCCTAGTTTGTGAAGATTGGACACAGTTACAACATAGCAGCAGCTCCTGTGTAAATGCATTTCTGACTGGGGGGGGAAAAAGTGTCAGAGCCTGAAATGACCACAGCAGGGAGATCACAGAGTAAGCAGATGGATTGTATTTATTTGTGAAGAATCCATTACTCTAAGGAACTATGCTAGGAGCCTTTTTGGCTCAAGGTGAGCAAAACAAGTGTTTGCCTTCTCTCCATAGCATTTCTACAACTCCTATAACTTAACCCAGGCTGTACTCTGTGTGTGCTGGGTCGTACCAGGAGTTTATGCCTTGAGCAACACAGGTGTGTCTTGCAGAGCTCCAGTCTGTCAGGTGCAGAAGAGCCGAACAGAAACAGGACCTGAGAGTGCCAAGAGTAGGTTATGTGCTTCAGAACATGCAGCCCCTGCCCTGAAGAGTTTACAGTACATTTTAGAGATGAGTGTAACCAGAGGGAAACAGGATGTGTCAGTCATAGCCAGTGATGCTTCATAACAGTTCAGTATCATCCCCTGTGGTCCCATTTCTCCCCTCCCACTCAGTCCCACCCTCCTGAGCCCTATTAAGACCTTTCTCCACTTCAAGTTACTCTAAGAACTCCCCCATAAATTGAGCAGCAGTCATAAGAAACTAACACTGAAAGTTTGCTTTCTAAGGTACAAATTTTGCACCCAGTCTCCCCCACCCAGAACCATGCATCATTGCACCAACACCTGCAACGTACCCTACCAAAGCCCACATTCTGAACCAATAATCGTCCGAGTCTCCAACCAGGACCTCATTGTGCTAGGTGCTGTACATACCACAGAGGGACTGTCTTTGGCCCAAATCTTAAAACTCAATACAAATCACAGACAAGCATGTTACCCACAAGGCACATCTATATTGGCATTAAAGACCCACAGCAGGCTTGGGTCAGCTGACTCAGGCTTTCAGGATTAGCCCAAGTTCCAGCCTGCACCCAAACAGCTGCACAGTAATGTTTCAGCTCCATAGCCCAAATCTAAGCCAGCTGACCCTGGCCAGTAGCAGGTGTTTACTCAACATCAGGGATATGTCTACCTAGCAATTATAGTCACTGCACATTAACGGCATGACACTGCAAATGGCTAATGCCACACTCATCCTTCATACTGCTAAGTCTTCCAATGACTCCCATTAACAGGGCACAAATTATCTAACAGTCAGGATTTGGGCCTGACAAGACATCTGAAGTTTCACTGAATACTAACCAGGTCAAATGTCTACCAATTGCACCTTTGTGTTTCAGTTAAGCCATCAGCAGCTCTCGATGCAGAAGTTGAGGCTCAGTAGCTTATAGATGTGAAAGGCTCTTCAGTTCTAGTCTAGGTATGTTCAACTTTTACTGCTGTAGTTGAAATGCCAGCCCCCTCCCAGATGTTGCTTTGGTTTTGGGAGTGGGGGTTTACTAGGTCAATCAGACTTACTGACATCTCTCCCCAGCAAGTTCAAAGCCATTTGTGTGAAGTTACTTTCTCCTAGATCAGAAAACAAATATGTACTTTGAGTTGGCTGAAGAGAGATGTTAAGTCACAGGATGTTGGAGTCAACCAGCATAATTCATATATCTATCTATTTAGACCCACTTATTTTTAAAGCCTTATACTGAGGTACTTAGAAGTCAGGGATACAGCTGAGCTGATATATATATTTAAGTTCAGCAGCTGAACCAAGACCATCCAACACAAACTTTTTAAACAAGGCAAAATGAGGGTGTCACCAGGTGCTCTACTCTCTGCCTGTGTGGCACCTCTTCCTGGTCACTAGCTCTCAACACCAACACCCCCATCTGCAGTCTGCACACAGTGACACCCACTCTGGTCTACAGCTCCTCTCACTCCAGGACCCACAGTGTCCTCTTCACAACTTACCCCTCCAAGTAGGTCACTGAGCGTTCCCCATTCCCGCATCAGTCCACCAGCAGTCCTGCCATTCACTGCCTCAGTCCTGCCCTTCCAGGGTCAGGACATCCATTCACTGCCTCCATCCTATGCCACACCCTCAATAGCTGATCAGGGAAGGCCTAGGGTCCCCTTTCCCCAGTTTCCAGCCTAGGGATCCTTATCTCAGCAGCTCTGACCTTCTGCTCTCTGCCCATCCTGGGTTGCTTCCTACCACTCTGGCTCCCCTTCACTCTCTCTGAGTATCTCAGCTCAAAGAATCCCCCTCCCTCTCTCCAGAGTGGGGCTAGGGGCTGTTGCTACCTGCCTGCAGCCTTTCCCAGCAACCCCCAAACACTTCCCCTTCTTCCCAGTGAGGGGTTGCCACCTGCCCACTTCCAAGATCCCAACAGGTGCAGTCTTTCCTAGGAGCCACCAAACACTCCTTCCACTTCCCCTACAAGTGATTGCCCTCTATCAAGCAGCCAACCCTGCTATCTGGCTTTATAGACCCCGCCCATTCCTGCACAGGTGAGTCTGTTCCTAATCAATGTCCTGTTCCCAGACTCCTGCTCCAGGCACAGCCTGTGGAGTTAATGGGCCTAAGGGGCCACCTTAACCCCACCTCACCATACCTTCCCTCAGTCCTGTGTGGGGTGGATACCCCATCACAGAGGGAGTTTGGTCTTTTTGGTATCCTACCTGTACTTTAAAATGAATCCACTCAATTTTAACACTTTTGATACAAAAAGTCAATGTTTTGTTAGAAATGTTAAAATGTTGCCTTTTTTAAAAGTTCATTTGCTGGCTGAAACTATTTCCTGAATTTGACCTGAGTTCATAAATAGATTCAGTCAACCCAAAACTTTGGGTTTTTTGGTGATTAAACTATTCATCCAAAGACATTTTGCCCAGCCCTAATCAGGGCCTATTAAAATTAGAACTAGTGCAGGCAAGCACACTGTAACCTCCCCCTGACAGCTCTGCAATAAGGCTTAGCCATTATGGCTACCCCAATAGGTACACTAGCAATGAAAGTTGCTACACTCATGCTGAATGCCTGGTTAGGTGTTGGGGAGAGAGAAGCATGGAGATTAGTCAGCTACTCACTTTGTGTCTGCTTTGGAATCCCGCTTGTAGTTTGGAAGCTGAGTTTGGAGGTTAATGAACTAGTTTACAGCTTTCCCTAGGCTCCCAATGCTACATACACTGTAAGAGGCACCATCTGTTGTCTGGAAACTAGGGCAGAATCCTGGGTTCTGGAGTAACTGGCTGCTTCCTGAAAGGGCATCCTGAAGAGCCCGTAAGGGAGCAGGGCAAGGGGATGCCCCACGTTAGCAATCTGTATATGAAAGTACTCTGAGGGACCTATCAAGTTTTGTACCTTAGTGCGCTGCTTCATAAAGCCAGTGGAAAGCAGCCCCTGTCCCAGAAGGCTTTAGGCTCTGTAGGCCAGACCAAGAGTAGGAGAAATAAGATAATTCCCATTTGACAAATTGGGAATTGAGGCATAGAGATTAAGGAATCTGCACGGGATCATATAGGTAGCCTACGACAGGGCTGAAAACTGAACCCACATGTGAGTTCAGTGAGGGCAGGGAGGGGGGTCAGGAAAAAATATCGCCCAACTTCAGCAGCAACTTCAGCGTACGTGAATGAATAGAAAGTATCTATATCCGATCCTCGATCATCGATGCCGCGGGATCGATGTCGGGGCTCTCCACTCCGCCCCGCGACCCCGCGTGGGTGGTGGTGGGTTCGATAGGAGGATAGGAGGCGAGATCGATATATCGTATAGAGATGCGAGATATATCGATATCCGAAAAATCGATCCGCTACTGCCCGCCACCGGCGGTAGTGAAGACGTAGCCTTAGACATGAAAACCACGCTGCCTCTCAAGATAATCCACTGTAGGCAGAGGGTAACTAATAGGAACATTGGTCAGTGGGGGCTGATGTTTAGACTAACAACACCCAATGATCCTTCTCATTCACGTCCAGTTGCCTTGCTGATAAATAGTTGACACATTTGACCCACAGGTTAGCTAAGTAGCATACATGGTGTGTTCTTGGGACACAGAGACTGGAGTTAAGCTAATAAATCATTCTGGGGATACAGCCATTTCCCTCTCTACATTTGGAATGATTATTGCAGTCATTTAAGTTGGCCTTTTACAGTCCCAAATAGCCTAACACTGAACTTATTTTCCTAAGGTCTACTGTGTTCTTCTGTTTCAGATTCTAACTAGGTCTTGCAGACTCCTCGAGTCCCCTGTATACTCCAAGGATACTCAGTCACTCTACCGTTTTACAGCTGTCATTTCTATCACTGAGATCAGTTCCGCTCACCAAGGTCCCTGTTGCTTTTCCTCCCACTATTTTGACACCCCTTAGCAGCCTCTTAGCTTGTTTTGATTCACTGACTTCACTAATTAAAGCGGCCAGCTTGTGTTAGATAGCATGCAAGATGGTGGAATCACGTTTCAGAAAACACTGCTTAAGTTCAGTTTTTGACTGTACAAGTGAAGCCACTTCAAAGAACCTTGGCCCCTGCTAAGTACTGGACAAAGCTGGAGATTTTATATGCCCTGTCGACGAAGAGCTATGCTTTAGCCTAGGAAGCTTATTAATCTTTTGGATACAGAGTGTGGTGGCCTAGAATAAAATGTTCACGTTGCATATATAACAAAGGCTGCAATATGCTATTAGAGCAATCTTAGTGATGCATAGTGACACTATCCTCTCCTCCAGATCTTTCAGCATTTCTTTTCCCATCATGTTTTATTATGTCTCATCCTGTCTACTTCTGGCAGACTTACTAGAAGATTGGGGTTTTTTTTAAACTGTAACCCTATTTGACTGTACCCCTCATTCCTCCGTTTGGTTACCAGTTTTCACTTGTGCAGCATTTAGTAAAAGGAGGCCTACCACAGTTCCAATCTTTAAGCCTTCCTGTAACTCAGCCTTTATTGGAAGAGACAAGTATTGCTAGTAAATTCACCATCTAGTTGCTCACTCTGGTCTGCATACTGTGTTAAGACACTATCGTGACAGGCCTATGCAAATAGATATATCAGCTACTGACTTGATTTGTTATTCATTCATATGGGTCTACCCTGGAAGATCCCATGTAAGGTTCAGCTAGTACAAAGTGTAGTTGCCTACTTTTCTGTCTTTCATGAAACATAATTCACCTAGTCATAATGTGATCAAAATTCACTATCTGCAAGTCCTCTGCAGTATTCACTTACAGTTTATCAGTAGTCACAAACTTGCTTAAAATATTAGTGAATAATTTTGGTGAACTTTCACTAAAATTTTGCAATGTTCACCGAGTTCCAGGCATACACCTCCTAGTGTCTCCAGTGAAACAGCTATATTTACAATGCTTGATGTCAATCTCTAGGGCTTCCATTCTGCAAAACCATTTCCAAAAAGCTGTTGAATGCTTACCTGACAGCTGCCATCCTCTTATATGTCAATAATCCTACTGGAAAAGATCAAATGGATTCTGCTGACATGCTGAGAAATGTGACTTATTACCACACCTAGCGCGAACCGGTTGTTAAATTTTGAAGCAGTTTTAGAACCGGTTGTTAACCCGCTTCCCTGAGAGCGGGCACTGCGGCTTTGATGGGCTCCGGCCGGGAAGTGATGTAATTCCTCCTCCGGCCACCAGGGGCGCTGTGCTGAGGGAGCCATGTGGGCCGCCGCCTGGCCCCGGACATTGGCCCAGTTGCTGCTTCTGCTCCCCCGACCCCTGGCCCTGGGGCTCCCGCTGCTGCCTGGCGGGTCCCCGGCTGCTCTGCTGGGCCTGGGCTGTGTCCTGCTGCTCAGGCTGCTCTGAGCCGCTCTCCCCGTGAATACCCACCACCCTGCCCGCAGCCAGCCCCTGCTGCACCCCTGCCCTGCCCGCACCAGCCCTGCCCGCCCCTGCCCGCAGCCAGCCCCTGCCACACCCCTGCCCTGCCTGCACCAGCCCTGCACTCCCTGCCTGCAGCCAGCCCGTCTCCAGCCAGACCTGCGCCCCCTGCCCGCAGCCAGCCCCTGCTGCACCCCTGCCCTTCCCTGCCTGCACCCCCTGCCCGCAGCCAGCTCCCATGTTATAAACAGATAGTTAAGGGTTAAGGTCTCTTTTACCTGTAAAGGGTTAACAAGCTCAGTAACCTGACGGACACCTGACCAGAGGACCAATCAAGGGACAAGATAATTTCAAATCTCTGTGGAGGGAAGTCTTTCTTTGTGTTCTTTGTTTGGATCTAAGAGGGGCCAGACGTATCTCCAGGCTCTCCAAGTTTCCTGAAGTAGTTCTTCTATTCAGTATAGTGAGTATTAGAAAGGCGGATTAGTCTTATAATTAATTTCTGTATTTGCAAATGTGTGTTGGCTGGAGAAATCTCTTTATATCTGTTTGCTGGCTGAGAAAAGACCAAAAAAACCCTGGTTTGTCCTGTTTCTAGCAACTTGCTAATGCTCTATCAGTGGGAATCTCTTTCTAACAATACCTTGTTAGAAAACTGAATACCTCCGCCCCCCGCTAGCCTGCTTTCCTGCTCTAGAAAGAGAGAATAGCTCTCAATGGCTCTTGGTTCTTAAAACATCCCACCGCTACCACCATGTCATAGGTTTATTCCCCACTTTGAACTTTAGCGTCCACAAGATGGGGACCTGCATGGACTCCTCTAAACTTAAATCCTAGTTTAGATCTGGTTCTTGCTGCCACCAGCCAGGTTTCAGTGTCTGGCACACTCTCTGTTCCCCCAAACCTTTCCCTGGGGAACACAGACCCAAACTCCTTGGATCTTAACACAAAGGGAAATAAACCATTCCCCCACCTTCTTCCCCCTCCCCTAGTCGTTGGGAGAGATCACCTTGATTCAAACTCCTTGAATCAAACAAAGAGGGATTCCCTTTTCCCCCTCCCTCCTCCTCTTCCCCTGAGATTCCAAACAAGGGAAGAAATCAATCAGGTTCTAAAAAGAAAAGATTTTATTAAAAGAAAGAAAGAAAGTACACTATCTCTGTAACACCAGGATGGAAAGATTACAGGGTCTAACTTATAAAACTGGAGAGACTTCCCTCCCCCCTTTTCTCAGGATAATCAAAAGTAACAGCAAACAGAAATAAAGAGATTTCTCCAGCCAACACACATTTGCAAATACAGAAATTAATTATAAGACTAATCCGCCTTTCTAATACTCACTATACTGAATAGAAGAACTACTTCAGGAAACTTGGAGAGCCTGGAGATACGTCTGGCCCCTCTTAGATCCAAACAAAGAACACAAAGAAAGACTTCCCTCCACAGAGATTTGAAATTATCTTGTCCCTTGATTGGTCCTCTGGTCAGGTGTCCGTCAGGTTACTGAGCTTGTTAACCCTTTACAGGTAAAAGAGACCTTAACCCTTAACTATCTGTTTATGACACCCCGTCTCCAGCCAGCCCCGCGCCCCCTGCCCGCAGCCAGCCCCTGCCACACCCCTGCCCTGCCCGCACCAGCCCTGCCCACCCTCCCCGCAGCCAGCCCTGCACCCCCTGCCTACAGCCAGCCCCACACCTCCTGCCCGCAGCAAGCCCCTGCCACACCCCCTGCCCTGTCTCCAGCCAACCCCTGCTGCACCCTCCTGCCCGAAGCCAGCTAGCCCCACATTCCTTTGTCTCCAGCCAACCTCTGCCGCACCCCGCTGCGGCCCTGCCCGAAGCCAGCCAGCCCCACACTCCCCAGTCTCCAGCCAGCACTGCACCCCCCTGCCCTGCCTGCAGCCAGCCCCTACCTCCAGCCGGCCCTTGCCCTGCCTCCAGCCAGCCCCACACCCTCCATCACCAGCCAACCCCGCACCCCCTTGCCTCCAGCCAACCCCGCAACCTCCTGTCTCCAGCCAGCTCTGCACCCCCTGCCCTGCCCGCAGCCAGCCCCACACCCCCTGCCTCCAGCTAGCCCTGCCCTACACCCCTGCCTCCAGCCAGCCCCATGTCCACTGGTGCCCTGTAGTTCCCAGGGCAGTAACCCTGCACACCTGCTTCAATGAGGGGGCAGGGAGCAGCTGGGACCCACACACGTGCACACCACTAGGGTGACCAGACAGCAAGTGTGAAAAATCGGGACGGGGTGGGGGGTAATAGGAGCCTATATAAGAAAAAGACCCAAAAATCGGGACTGTCCCTATAAAATCGGGACATCTGGTCACCCTAGCACACCCCCAGGGAGTGGCGGGGCCCCACACATGTGAAACGGAGCTCATTTCTAGTTCAGGCCCATCTTTTTAAAAAAGAACTTTAGGTGGAGTTAACATACATCCGTATTTTCCCAGACATGTCAGGCTTCTTGGTTCTTAAATCGCCATCCGGGGAAAATACGGACGCATGGTAACTCTATTGGTACAAAAAATACATACTGTGGCATATCCCTTAAATCAGAACTTTCTATAGGGAACCGGTTGTTAAGATTTTGGCAGCTCATCACTGATCTAGGCTATAGGTTCGTCAGTCCCTGAAGAACCCTAGGAATGTGGGAAATGCTTAGCTGAAGCCTTTGTAAAGGTAGGATACTGCCTTCCTTTCTCTGATTGTTACCTTACTCAAATAAACCAGACTGCGCTTGGCCAAGCAGGGAATTAAGCTCCCCTCTGTTATAGTCTCACCTCAGCATTGACAGAGAAATACAAAAATACTCTATCTGGAAGGTTGCACCATAACACTTTATTTCTTGGAATCCAGAATCTAACACACAAACCAAATACAGAGGCACATCTTAAAGCAGAGAGGCACATCTCAACCTTCCTTTTTCCAGGCTGGCTCTTTGCAGACTGCCCAAAGAGGACCTCGATCATAGGCCTTCCCTCAGAGCAGGGCCAGGATAACCCCTGTACATTGTAACCGTTTCCAATACCCTCCCCTTCCTATCCCTTTGCTTGGACTACCCTCTTTTGGGTCTGGTGCAAAATCATTCCCTTCTATTGGATTATTTGCCACCTTGAGGAAACAAGGGGGCAGGGAGCTGAGCCTTGATTCCACTATGCCCCCTGAAATGCTTGAGTAAAACACGGATTTCCCCCTCCCTCGTTGTCTGCAGACTCTGTACCATCCAGATGACTGGAAAGGTTTAGTCGTGTCTGACGCCCCCGCCCCCCAACATATTTCATGTATTCACAGACTGAATGCACTCATTTTGTCTATTCACTCCTCTAGCTTACAAGGCCAGTGAAATGTTGCGGTCGTGGCCAATCCAGCCTGTCTGAATACATTCCATGAACTTCACTCAGGTGATCAGCTAACTATTTGCAGTTTCCTACCCTTTTTGCATGTAAGTAAATTGTGGTGAGACTGGCTCTGCGTTACCCCTTGAACAATATCAATAGATTCTGTTTCCAGAGAAACACTTCCCCCCAAGCCCTTTCAGCAATGTGCATCTGGCAGTATCCCTCCACACTGAAAAGTAGCTTTGAACTGAATGCATTGCTGTGAAAATTGCTACAAGTCTCAGCAGATGTGAGCTGGCTGTCTACAGCTTGCTGTTAATGTAAGTGTACCGCACCTAGTGCATGGTAAGGACAATGTCAACACTTGATATACAAGCTTAGCCTTTACATAGAATATGGAGTTTGTTGCTCTGCATTTGATTTTGGTTCCAATTATCCATCCGTGACCCTTATTAGGGCTCTACCCTAATAAGCACCTCAGGAAGAGTTCAGGGTAATACAGGGTGAAATTCTGCTCATTTACTATGGAGATGATCTGGATAATTCATTGAAATCAACGATTTAACTTCAGACAGGATTTAAGCTCACCAGCACTGAAGTTGAGCCACTTGCACCTATTTATACCACACCTGAATTTATTTAAGTCACATTTGTTTTTTGCCAGGGTAAGTGACAGTTCACTGGTCTGTGGAAGTTAGAGGCTTGCCTATACACGAATGCAGACACCTGTACTGTATTCGGAACTTCTGTGTAAAGGCCTGATAAAAAGCTTGATGGGAGACTTTTCATTGATTTCAGGGGGCTTTAGATGAGGTGGAGAAAGCTTTCCTTGGTAAAGTTTCAGTATTAGCAGGTTCAATATATGTTAACTTGGATGCCACACCCCTACCAATCTTTTGCAGTGAGATCTACTGTTAAGTTGCTCATCCTTCTGCCTCAATCCATCCACTATTTGTAAGAATTTTTCAAATGTGATCTGTTATTTTTTCATGTTTGTATTTACTTTGGAAGGATCAAGAAGGAAAATTGCTCCTCAGGACCTGCCTGCCAGAAAGTCAGATGTAAAGAGCAAACAGGAACAAGTAAATTGTAAGGACACTTTTTCAAAATTTAACATTTCAGAATCTAACCTGTCAAACAGCGAGGCACAAGTTATGTTCTATGGGGAGGGATGAGTTAACGAAAGTTTTAAGCATATGCTTATCCCCTTTATGGGTCTATTTCAAGTGGATACAGATTTCACTGCCAAAAGTTCATAATGCATCATTAGTTTGTCAAAAACTAGTCCAATCAGCATTTATGTTGAGACTTTTTTTTTTACTGATTGGTAACCGCTGAATTTTAGCGTCATTGCCAATGCAGTGCTTTTAGCAGAAAAGAAGAAGGCAACCTTTTACTGCAGTGTCTCTACTGGAAAAGCTTGGACAAAGTTTAGTCTTCTTGCTTGCCAATATTTAATTGCTGTGTTTTATCATTGTTTCTTTCATGAAATAGTCATCTGCAGGGTGAAGTGCCTTAGTTGGATATGCTTGAAGGCACTTCAATCCCATCTCTTAACAGATTCACACCTCCCCTCAGAAATGTTTATTTCTCTTTTTACATGATAGCTCTGAATACTCTCCCAGTAAAATATAAATTATGACCGAATTAAGATAGAAGAAGCCTTAAATTTCAACTTTAATCCCTGAGTATACACAAGTCACCTCCAAATATGCCCTACACTTTTGGGTTAATCCGGATCATTTTTAGTCTTAATCTAGCCCTGTAAATGACAGCACAACAACAAGTGACTCCTAGATTCTATATGCAAGTCTGCCCTGGTGTCAGTTCCGTGTAGATGCGTCAGCCCCAAGATATTAGAGAGACAAGGTGGGTGAGAAACAAATGTGGCTTAAATAAATCTTTTATTAGAGTAAAGAGTTCTGTGGCACTTTATAGACTAACAGACATACTGGAGCGTGAGCTTTCGTGGGTGAATACCCACTTTGTTGGATGTGGCAAACGTTTATTGGACCAACTTCTGCTGGTGTGAGAGACACGCTTTCGAGTTTACACAGAACTCTTCCTCAGGTCTGGGAAAGGTACTCTGAGCCTCACAGCAAAATGCAAGTTTGTTTAGCATTAGTAGTTAGCACACATTGTAAGAGAACCATTCAAGGCAGAGTGGCCCGTTAACAACTCTGCAGTCCTAGAACAAAAAGAGGGGGTTAGTGGGTTACAGATGATTGTAATAAACCATAAATCCAGTGATCACCCGTCAGTTTCCCTAAGCCAGACACACTAGCATCTCACCTATGTTTATGTAAATAGAGGGTATGAAGTTTTATCCTTTCCCCGCTATGAGGAGAGCCCAACATATCACACACACACCCATTATTTGTATACGTCCCAGAAATTACCATCCCACACCAAACCGTTTGCCATTTTAGAGGCCAGTAATTCACTTTATCTGTAAGGATTTAAGACTGAAATACAGCTTCCATGTTAATCCCCCAATTGAGGCTCATAGACCTTTACCCAATCCACTATAGGTCATCTAAGCGGCCGAGTGCTGAGTAGCCTATTTAAAACTAGCCTAGTTAAGATTTTTATTAAGGAAGATTTCCGCTTTCTGTAGAATGGATTATTTTTGTTTTTAATTCCATGATTTGCCGTCTCTAGAGCTCTGATCTAGAAATGTTAATTTAAAGTCTTTCCCTCCATTGGGAAGGTCTAAAAGTTCCATGTTGCCTTTTACTTTATCCAGTCTCTCCACTCTGTCCATCCATCAGTGATTTTGGATCAAGGCTCAAGTTTATCTCCAAAAGATGACAATGTATCTAGTCCTGTTATTTGGCATCAATAAAAGCTTTAGAGACCTCCTGGTCTAGTCAGGAAGATAAGAAAGATGGCTGCTACAGTAGGCTTTGCATCACTCCAGTTTTAGATGTAATATTCTCAGATCTGAGATTTTTTTTGAGACTCACCTCTTGTTTCTGGTACCCAGAAACAACTAGCTGCTGAGATTCCAAACAGGTTATGCCAATTAATATTTTCAGGATTTATTAAACTGTTATTACTCAATATTTTTATTACAGTGGATCCCCAAGTGTCCACTGAACTAGATCTTGCGCCAGGCCTTTTCTGGGTTAGTATGTCCCCTGAAGAAACACAGAGGCAAAACCTTGATTGATCAGATTGCACCTGGTGCATTTTTGAGGGGTGTAATGTCATCTACTCCAGAAGATTGAAATTTACATAAATACTAGCCAAATAGCTAGCTGTATCCCGATCCCATGACACACTTACAAATATCCGGAGGATATTTCAGGATGTTTCCATTAAGTAGAAATCTACCATCACCTGTTACAAATAGGGTGACCATATGTCCCGATTTTTGGGTTTTTTTTTAATATAGGCTGCTATTACCCCCACCCCCTGTCCTGATTTTTCACACTTGCTGTCTGGTCACCCTAGTTACAAAAAAAGAATTCTAGAGATGCAGAAGAGATTTAAACAGTAGGAGCTCTTCACTGGCACTGGATCCTGGTTGGGGGACGGGGAGACGGGGGGGATCATACACAAGTTTTAAGCATGGAACAAGAACGCTTACTATGTCACTGCTTTGAATACTAGAACAAGGGGAAGGAAGCTCAGAATTGCTACAGGAAGATTTGTTCAGACTTGCCACAGTTAATCAATTGGCTCAAGAAAAGAGGGAAGCACGATTCGGAAAGTACAGGTTTAACTTTTAATTACGTACCAGTGTTGTCAACAAGGCTTCCCTTTTGTTTATGAAGTAGCTTCAGTTTGTTCATTTCTTCCCTTCCCTATAGAATTTACACTTCCTTTGCAGTACCCTATGATGATGCTGATAGAGGAGTTGCTTCGACAGGGAGGCATCCTTCAGAAACAGCAGCTCTGAGGAACCTCCCCATAGATTTCAACACCCAGGTTGTGTATTTAACCACTAGAATATTGGGGAATTATGCAGCTGTGCCACCCTTCAAAGCACAACCAATGTGTCTAGCAGATAGGGGCTGTTCAGGTGGCACAAGCATTCTGGAGCAATTCTACGTGTTCCTCCTGGTGTGGCTGGCTGGCACTGCCGAGCTTCTTCTGGGGTGCTCAGTCCCCTCAAGTCATCTCTACATCCCCCCAAGCTCAGGGTCAACAATTCTAGGGCCTTGTGGGAGAGACAGGCAAGTTGGTGGCCACAAGATGCTATGTGTATGTTAGAGCAATGCATCCCCTAAGAGTTAGAAAATCTAAACAAAACATCAGAACAACCAAAGGCCAGCAAGCCTCAACTTCAGTCTACCCATGTAAGATCAGTAGGCTTGACAGAATTCAATTTTTAAAAATAAATTTCCATGTCCATGTTTATGTTTAGCTTTTCTTTTAATCTATTTCAGTTATCACAGTTGTGGGAAATTATGGGCAGGGAGCAGATAACTTAATGACAGTTGACTTGGGATTCAGAAAGTTAAATGTTTATAACCATTAAAAGACAAAATTGTCAACATCACATGTCAAAATCTTCAAAGCGAATACCCTTTATATAAACTGTAAAGTTCTCAAACAGCATTTTTTTCTTTCTTGTCTAATGTGTGTGTCAGTTATCGATGGAAATATTTTTGTTGGTTTGTGTGTGTGCGCTGTGAAATTGACCTTTACTGATAAAAAAATCTAATTCTTCCAAAGCCAAGTATCTGTGTTAAGAGTTGGGCTGTGAGAGCAAAGTTTTTTTAAACGTTGTTACAATAATTTAAATACTTCTACCACAGTGTGAGTAATTCAGTATCCATGAATTGGAAATTAAGTTTCATCAGGCCTTTAAAGTAGATCAAGTTAAGTCTCCACCTTCGCATGGAAGAGGCTTGAGGGCCCAGCTGACACCTCAAGGATTGAATTCACAGCCCTGGGTTTAGTAGGCCAATGCTCAAACCATTGGTCTATCCCTCCCCCCATTGCAGCTTATGCTGGAGCTCAGATTCTCAAGACTAGGGATTCAGATGTGCTTGAGAAATCAAGAGGCAATGCCCATACAGCTATTTTTAGCACACTAGCTGGAGCTTTGCTTGTCTGAGTCAATCTCTCTGGATTGGGTGGCTCACTGCCAGCTGCAGAGTAGCCCTACCCTTATTATTTCCTGGACATAAGAGAATCTTGTATGGTGGTTTGATCTTTGAAGTGCAGTTTAAGTCTGGAGTTCTATAATTTATCCTGATCACTACATAGCAATGCTACAGCTCCTTTGGCAATCTCAGCACCTCCTTCTGAGGGTACTCCATACTCTAAGGTGAGGAACCCCACCATGCTTTGGAGGCTTACGGATGTGATGAACTTAAGGAAATACTGAGGCTGCAACCAGAGTACTTTAATGTAACAGGTTGCCAGCCAGTCTCCTCACTACAATCCTCCTGTTCCCTGAAAGTTTAAAAAGCAACAGAAAGCCAAGTCTCATGCAACAGGGCAATTTTAGGCCATTTTAATGCAGAGAAAGTATCCTTTTTCAAGACACATTTGCTCCTTGTTTTCTCCTGTAATTCCTGTGCACTTCCCCCTATTCAGGCTAACCAGGCCCCTCTTCCTGTCACTTGTTTCCCTCTCTCTTTGTTCCCTTTTCCCCTGCATATACTATCTAGTTCCCAGGTCTGCCCCTCCATCCTCACATGCCATCCAGAAACAAGTTATCTGCATTGCTTCTGTAGATGTTCCATTTTAGGCTCTCATTTCCACCCTCCTCCTCCTTGTGTATCACAGCCCTTGGGGACAGCTAGACTTTTAGGTGTCTCAGGCACGGTGCCAAAAAGAGCAGTGGGATATTAGACTATAGGATCGCATCCCTTAGCCTCCTCCAGTGCAAAGAAACTAGTCAGGCAGATCTGAGTTGAGGAGCAGAGGGACCAATACAAGAGTTCTGCAGCTTTGTCTCTTCCCACCCCCCACTCATGTTGTTGGTGCATCATACATGGGGCTTTATTCTGCTGGTCAGGGGTGACCAGACTAGGACATACAAGGCAAAGCCATCATGCTATTCAACTTACAACGTGGGGATACCCTGAGTAACAGAAAACTGGATCTGAATTACCTCATGCAGCGACTCCTACCTACTCAATCAGGTAGGGGAAAGAGGAGGGGTGGGAACAGCAGCATCACAGAGTCTCCTGGCCTTATGGGCAATCACTGGGTTTACATGGGTTTTCCTGACCTTTGCGAATGTCCAAAAAGCCATGCAGATTTGAGACCATCTGCAGTTTGACAGGCTCAGACACTCAATATATCCTGTAGGAAACAGATATTGCCCTGCCTGGAGCGAGCAAGCAAGCGCTATGACTGCAGAATTTCTGCGCACCATCCTCCCTGCTTACGCCCAGCTAGCTCAGTTTTAGTCAGCTCGGTGCCAGTTTAGATCTTGTCATTTCCACTGTCTCCAGTGGAGTGAAGCAAGCACAAAGTGTATCTTTTCCTGTTCCCGGATTTCTCAGGGGGAATAATCACTATAGAATTACAGTACTAGAACCACATTCATTCCATAATTCATGTGTCAGCTACCAGTTATGGTAGATGAGCATTTGTTCAGCCCATGGGACACTAAAAACTGGCTCCTTGCTCTTTAAAAAGAGAGTCATCGATATATTTTCTAGTACAGCCTTCTCATGGACTTTCAATATTTAACTCAGAGAAGATGCTTATGGTATTTGATGGACATTTACTGTTGTCTATGATCGCCTTGCCTGGATTGGCGCCATGTGTTTTTTTTTTTTGACTCTCCCTCCTCCCCTCTTGCAGCCTTTCTCCCCCCTTCTTTCTTCCCTCCCCTCCTCCTCTCCCCTCTCTCGGGTGTAGTGGGGATGGTAGGATGCTTTTGCTGCTCTTTGCCCCCCCCCCCCCCTGCCCCCCCTTTTTCCTGTGGTTGTGTCCTGGCCACTGCACTGTTGGGTGCCATCGCCACCCCTGCACTGGTGTGCCAGCAGGCGGCAGGGGGACTCCTCCATTCTGCACCGACCTCTGCCCTCCTCCACCTCTGGGGGTGCCCCCTCGGCCAGCAGGAAAGAGGGGGAGGAGACCCCCCCGCAAGACCATGGGGGGTGCGCTGTTGCTGGGCCTTCTGCCGCCTCCCCTGCTGGAGCCCAGCAGTTGGATCTCACCGAGGTCATTGTGGCAGCAGAGGAGGGCAGTGTCCCTCCCCTTCTGGCACCGCCCCCAGAGGAGGCCCTGGAAAAAGCCCTCCTCACCCGGTTGCCACCTGTGCCCCTGTCAGCACTGAGGTGACTGCTGCCTGCATTGCTGCTGAGGGAGACCTTGTGGTGGCAGGTGGGAACTTTACCTCTATCTTTGGGGAGATTGAGGCCCTGGGCCCGACTCTGGCTATTCAGGGAGAGGACAGCCCTCTGGTGGAGATCCTGGGTCTGGGCAGTGACCGCCCCCTCCTCTTCCCATGCCACTGTTCCTGCTGGCAGCTTTGAGGCACCCTTGAGCTCATCCAGCTGCAATCTGCACCCTGTCTGAGGCTGCTGAGCCCTTGGGCTCCTGGGCATCTCTTCATGGCGGGACAGCTGCCATTTTCCTCATCTGGGGGCCTGGGTTTAGGTGCTCTCCTATCTGGATCCAGTACCATAGAGGGCCCATTTTCTCTGTCTGTCCCTTTGACCCCTGCGCCCAGTCAGGAGGCACTGCACCCCGAAGGCTTGGCCAATGGGGCCCCTGTTTCTATTCCTGTTCCTGATCCCCATCCTGTCCCTGTCCTAGATCCTGATCCCAACCCTGTTGTTGACCCTACCCCTCTTCCCTCTCCTTCCCATGTTGTCAAGGGGCTGATTCCCCACTCTGGCACTTTGAGTGTAGAGGTGGGGGCCTGCAAGGATTTTAAAAATTAATACTGGCCACGCCAGGCTTGTATTAACCTCCCAAGGCTACAGTGTTTCTCTGACCTTGGCTTAATAAACACTGCCACCACCCAAATGCAAACCCCTTTGGACCCAGGAATGAGCACTTGGGAATTCCTTCCTGTGGGGTACCCTCAAGCCCTTTCACACACCCCTCCCCCTCAGGGAAGAGCTGAGAAAGAAAACAAAGGAAATTAACTGTTGCCACCAGCTAATTAAAAACATGCGCAAACCTCTTAGGGACACAACAATCCAATCCTGTCCTTAAAAAAGGTAAATTTTACTAAACCTCCCGCCCAAAAAGGAAATACATTTGAAACTTAGGCTTTTGTTAGATTTTAAAAGAAACAATTACAAAAATTAAGCATCAGGATAGCTCTCTTGAGGTTCAACTTAAAGGTTACAAGCAAACCAAAAGCATCTGGGGTTAACACAGAAGAGTCCACAAGCCAGTAAGAAATAAAGAGAAATAACCTTAATCGCGTCTTTCTAAACATTCCTGATCTACCTACATATTTGGGCTGTTAAAAGTAGTTCCAGATATGATCTGATGATTTTCAAATATGGCTTAAAGCTTCTCACAGTATAACTGCTCCCTGTGCCCCTCTTTCCCGGAGAACAACAGAACACGAAGGGAAAGCTTTTTCCCCAATTTTAAAAAGTTCTAGCCTTCCCATTGGCTCTTTTTGTCAGGTGCCCACTCCCTTTTCTTTACCTGGGGACTTTTTTAACCCTTCACAGGTAAGTCAAGTAGAGAAGAGCTACCAAGAGGGACTATATAGCTAAGTGGCTGGCTGGGTGTCCATAAAAGGGAGCTCCTCCACCCCTTCATTTATCACACATATGCTGCCACCCCCAGGTTTGTCTCATTTCCTTTTTCTGATAGCCCCCCGGAGGCAGCCTTTGTGTTCTCCCTCTCCTGACCCATTTGGGGCTGCTGTCTTCCCTGTGCTGCTGTCCTCAGTGCTGGGGTTTGAGATGGGCTGTGTGGGGCTGGGAGAACGAGTGCTGCATTGGGGGTCTGCCCGTCTCAGTAGGCCATGAGGCTGTTGTGGGGACCCAGCCAGAGGACAGCTGGGGGTCTGTGACCTCTGCCCGCGATGTGCTGCGAGACAGTCTGCGCTGTTTTCTCCTGGATACTCCTGGTTCCAGGAATAGGGCGGAGCTTGCTCTCCAGCGCTGGGGAGATTTCTATCTCGTCCTCTGGGCCATGAGGGCCATTTTGAGGGAGAGTAAAGAGACCTACCAGCGGGCCTGCAGCTTCCATGACTCCCACATGGCTTTCAGGGTTGGTCACGGATTGCTGTGGGGTCCAATAAAGGCTGCTAGCATCCCTGCCTGTGAGGATCCTCCCCAGCCCTTGCTATGGCACTAACCATCTTCGCCATGCTGAACACCCAGAGATGTGGGTTGGGTCTCCGCAGGTGCCAGGTGCTCTCCTTCCTTCAGGATGGGGGGTACTCTGTGACTTTCCTGCAGGAGACCCACATGGATCCAGCCACTGAGACTAGCTGGCAGCTGGAGTGGGTGGCGGGTGTATTTCAGCCACCTCACAATTGGTTTGGCTGGGGTGGCCACCCTGTTCTCTCCTGATCTATGGCCTGCAGTGCTGTGGGTTGCCGAGATTGTGCCAGGCCGCCTCATGCACCTCCAGGCTCGTGGGGAGAGGCTGACATTGAATCTTGTCAACGTCTATGCCCTGACATCGGGCCCGGAGTGGGTGTGTTTTTTGTGGCAGGCGCCCATCTTCCTTGGCTCTCTGCCCACTCTTCCACCCTACTCAGTCTCCATTTTATCCCTGATATTGATCCTGGATCATGCAAAAGCCTCCTTGACGTCTGGAGAAGATGACTGTGCTGTAACTGTGCCTACAAGGGAGATTTATTTGCAATATCCCCTTTGTGCTTGGATCCAGCAGCTAGGATTTAAGCAATGCTATCTATTAGCCATGCTCTAAATACTTATTTAGGGCTAATAACCCACCCTAGCTGCAGTAATTTATCTGCTTTCCTCAGGAAACACAATCTGTGTAAACTATTATTGCCCGATAAGTTGTTTTCCAATCCTGCTCCGCAAATGGGAGGGAAGTTAGAATGGAAAAAGGCCCAGACCAATCACTACAATAATAACTTGGTGTCTCACTTCAACAGTCTTTCCTATATGTCCCTTTTAAACACATTGTTTTATTTTCCAGCCTGATCTGTGTGTGGAGCTGTTTGTTATGGGTAGCACTAGAGACCAGCTATCAAGTCTTAGGGCCTCATTGTGCACAGTATGGCTTGGAACGGAACAGAACTGCTGCTGGATGAAGCTTGTTTAAAGCTTGAAATTCACTGATGCTGCATATTTTTCTCTGTTAATTTTATGTTACATAGCCAGAGATGATTCTTGAACCACAATTAATCGCTGCAGAAGGAATACCCAGGTTTTAACAGCTGGGGCCATTCCCAGCACTGCACTGTTAAGCCGGCCTTACTGAATAGAACTAGGTCATATACAAACCTGAGCAAATCAAACACAAATGTGACAGTGGATCCATGCCCAGGGGCCTGGGTTGGTTCTAGACAAGAGAAATAAGCAACTGGAGTTGATTACACATTTATGAAAGAGAAAGCTACAAAAAAAAGACATGTAAGACGACTTCTACTAGGGAAAGGATTCCAGAGCAATTCAGGCTGAGATAGTCCCTAGATTAATCCATGGACAGAAAATTTGCTAGAAGAGGCATATAGTTGGGGCTCTGTTTTAACTATGGACTTAGACTTCTCTTCTCTAGAGCAATACATTCTCTCATGAAGTGAGTTTTTCAGATGGCTAGTCTGCTTAGACTAAAAAGCCAACAGCAGATGCTGAGAAAGGGCAAATAGTAACTTCATTTTAGTTTGTCTTTGAGGTCTGTGTTAAAGGTAGCAGCTGATGGCAGTTCCAGTAGGGATGTTCACATTCCTATGTGAGACTATGGTCAGTTATTCTGGATATTATATATTAAGTTCTGATTCTCTGCACTGACTCTTGGCATCTAAGAAATCTTCTACAAGAGTTTCAGACCCATAATGAAAGGGCTGCAGTGCAGCCAGTGTGCTAGATAAAGTTACTGTTGGTATTTCAGTAATTGTTTCAATACAAATCTCAATCACATTAAAACCAGGCAACAGGAGCTCCATATAGAATCACAGGGTTAGAAAGAACCGCAAGGGTCATCTAGTCTAACCCCCTGCAAAGATGCAGGATTTGTTTTGTCTAAACCATCCAGGACAGAAGGCTATCCAGCCTCTTCTTGAAAACCAGCAGTGAAGGAGCTTCCACAATCTCCCTAGGCAGTCTGTACCATTGTCCTACTGTTCTTACAGTTATGAAATTTTCCCAGATATTTAATCTAAATCTACTATGCTGTAGTTTGAACCCATTGCCTCTTGTCCATCCCTCTGGCAAGAGAAAACAATTTGTCTCCATCTTTTTTATGTTAGCCTTTCAAGTATTTGAAGACAGCTATCATGTCCCCTCTTAATCTCCTCTTTCCCAAACTAAACAGACACAGTTCCTTCAGCCTTTGCTCATATGGCTTGCGTTCCATCTCTTTGATCATCCGCTGCTCGCCTCTGGATCCCTTCCAGTTTCTCTACATCCTTTCTATACAGCTGAGACCTAACCAGTGCTGAGCAGAGCGGTACTATCACCTCCCATGACGTGCATGTTGTGCCTCTGTTGATGCAACTCAAAATTGCATTTGCCTTTTTTACAACAGCATTGCATTGTTGACTCATTTTGAGGTTGTGATCCACCACAACTCCCAGATCCTTCTTAGCAGTGCTGCTGCCAAGCCAGTTATCCCCCATTCTGTATTTGTGCATTTGGTTTTTCTTCCCGAAGTGTAGGGACTCACATTTGTCTTTGTTGAATTTCATTTTGTTGTCTGTAGCCCAGCTCTCCAAATATGTATTGGGATGGATGCCTTAGCCTTCTTGCAGCTTTGGAACAGAACCAGAGTTGTCAGTTTCTAGCAGCACAGGAATACCCCACACCTGGAGTTCCCCTCAGTTGAGACAGCTGCCACAGGCAGGGTAATTCTGTTCTACTTACCTAAATTAGAGGTTGTGCTAATGGTACTCAGGTCTCTGTGCTCAGATCATGGAATTTCCTGAGGAATCTGACTTTTCACCTGACATGCAGTTCCATGTTTGGCCATGGGGTCTGCCATTTTGCTGCAGCCAGGTGCCTGATGTTTTGTTCTGTGCTTCACTAGGGGCTGGCTGCAGCTTCCTCTGTGCTGCTTTCACCACAACAGGGAGTGCCTGACATAAGCAGCACACGCTTGCTGCCCTGCCACACGAGTGGTAGAGTCTGAAGGCAGGACAGAAGTTCTCCTGGCTTCTCAGGACCACTCTTACCTACCTTTGAAGCCTGGGGAGAAAGTGGCAGCCAGGGACCAAGCAGATCAACTACAAGTGCTGGGCATAGCTCCAGGTCACCTGGGCTGCAAGTGTGCAGGGCTGGATTAATGCTACCTGGGGCCATTAACACTATAAAAGACCCTTTGTGGCTCTATCCCTGCACAATAGCCACACCCTCCACCTGAGTGGCAGTTGCCTCCTCCAAAAATGGCAGGACCAGTAGCATAGCACCCCCTTCTTAGTTCAAGAGTGGCCTCAAGGGGCCTCCTCCCACTGGGAGGAGTATATGCAACAGCAAGAGGCATGTCAGTAGGCTGTGTCTCCGCACCACTACATAGACCCTCAGCTTCTAGATGAAGTGGGCAAGGTCTGCTGCACTATTCTCCTGCTACAGAGCCCTCCATAAGGGTTGTATTGTGAGGCCTCCTGGAGCAGTAGGTAAGTCGTGCAGTTCATCTCTCTCTGAACTATTCTATCGGAGTCTGCAGACTCCAGTGGACATCACTGCATTGAACACTGAGGACTGGAAACCTTTAGCTCCCTTCTGGCCCTACATTTATGTTTTAGAGAGGTCGTCTAGTCTATTCCCAGCACTGCAAGAGCACCAAGTAAACCTAGATCAGTCCTGGCAAGTATACGTGCAGCCTCTTCTTAACAACTTCCAATGATGGGGATTCTAAAAGCTCCCTTGCTAAGCTATTCCAGTACTCAACTGTTCTTCTTGTTAGAAAGATTCCACCCCCCAATAGCTAATTAAGTTTCCTATGCTACAGATTAAGCTGATTATTTCTTGTCCTGTCTTCAGTGAACATAGAGAACAATTGATCACCATACCATTGTAACAGCCCTTAAAGGTATTTGAAGACTTAGCAGGTCTTCTTTTCTCAAAACTAAACATGCGCAGTTTTTATAACCTTTCCACATAGTTCAGGTTTTCTAAGCCTTTTATTATGTTTGTTGTTGTCCTCTGGACTCTCCCCAATTTGTTCACATCTTTTCTGAAGTGTGGTGCCTAGAATTGGACACAGTACTCCAGCTGATACCTCAGGGCCAAGTAGAGCCAGACAATTACCTCCCATGTGTTATATGACAGTCCTGTTCATAGCCTCCAGAATATTAGCCTTATTGCAACTGCATCACGTTCTTGACTAGTATTCAGTTTGTGAACCACTATAACCCCCATGACGGACCAGATGCAGCAGTGGTTTGGGTGGGCGTGGGTGGTCATTAAAACCCACTGGAAGTTTCGCTTTAACGAGATCTCCCCCTCGAAAAGTGGCTTGGCTTAATGCGCATGCTAGAGGATGACCCAATTCTCCAGGCCCGTCACCAAAAAATGAACAATGGGCGCCCCTTCACTTTTAGCACCGAGCAAGAGCCAGGCTTTGAAATGCTGTAATCAATAAAATCATGTTGTACCTGATCAAGCATGTCTGTCCTTATTGCATGCTACTAAGGAACTAAGACTGACCCATGAGTCTCAGTGGGGCAAGGACTGGGATTGACACTCAAATTTCTAACCGATCAATTTAGTTTAAGAATTTTAGCAAAATGAAGAGTTAACAATACTTCAATGACAGGTTTCAGAGTAGCAGCCGTGTTAGTCTGTATCCGCAAAAAGAACAGCAGTACTTGTGGCAGCATAGAGACTAACAAATTTATTTGAGCATAAGCTGTCGTGGGCTACAGCCCACTTCTTTGGATGCACAGAGTGGAACACACAGACAGAAGATATTTATACACGTATAAATATGTATGTATAAATATCTTCTGTCTGTGAGTTCCACTCTATGCATCCAATGAAGTGGGCTGTGCCCACGAAAGTTTATGCTCAAATAAATTTGTTAGTCTCTAAGGTGCCACAAGTACTCCTGTTCTTTTTGCAATACTTCAATGTGGACCTTAAATTACAAACAAGATAGTTTAAAGCATTTGAGTTTTTCCAAGCTTTCATCATGCTCACAGAGCAGTTACAAACATTTCCTGGTCTGCAGAGTGACCAGTGGGAACAGCACTAGTTGTATGGATGTGCAGAGAACTACCAGGAGTTCAATAGCTCTTGGCATCTTTTCAGGAAACTATCCCTAGTGTTCCTCCCCAGCCTCTCACACCCTAAGGTGTGAACTTAGACCTAAAGAGCTGATGCCAGAACCATGAACTTTCAGCAATTTCTGAGGCTATTCTGTGGACTTGCCAGAGGAAGATGAGATGTAGAGCGGTTGCCTTCAGTTCCAGATGTACTCTGCTACTTGTCCAAGCAGAACCTTCAACTACATGTCCTATTCTGCTTGAGAATGTAGCTGTAAGGGCTCAGTACCTCTTAAAGTCAGGTTAAATACACTGGCTCTGACTTGTATTTGGCACAGGAGCCAGGGGAGAGAGGAACGCTTCCTTTAAGTGACTTTTGCACTTTCTGTATTCTGGTCCAGGCTCCCAGTGTAGATAAGGCCTAATGCTACTGTCAGACATCCTTGGTAGAGATGCAATTTATACTTGCACAAGAGTTCTTTTGCTAGCATAGCTTATAGAATCTTAGAAATATATGTACCCACGTTGGAAGGAACCTCAAGAGAACATCTAGTCCATCAACTCATGCAGTGATAGGACCAAGTATACCTACACCTTCCCTGACAGGTATTTGTCTAACCTGTTATTTAAACCCTTCAGCAACAGGGATTCCAAAGTATCCCTTGGTAAACTATTCCAGTAGGTAACTCCCCTTATAGTTAGTGAAGGGTTTCCTAATATCTAATCTAAATCTCCCTTGCTGGAGATTGAGCCCATTACTTCTGGTCCTACCTTCAGCGGGCATGGAGAACAATTGATCACTGTCCTCTTTGTAACAGCTCCTGACATGTTTGAAGACTATCAGCCAGTCTCCCCTCAATCTTCTTTTCTCAAGACTAAACTTGCCCAGTTTTTTTTCTTAACGTTTCCTCATAGATCAGGATTTCTCAACCTTATAATTTTTGTTGCTCTCCTCTGGACTCTCTCCAACTTGTCCACATCCTTCCTAACACCTGGCACCCAAAACTGGATACAGTACTCCAGCTGAGGGTTCACCAGAGCCAAAAAAAGCAGGACAATTACCTCCCGTTACATACAACAATCCTGTTGAGACACCCCAGAATATTAGCCTTTTTTGCCACTGCATCACATTGTTGACTCATATTCAATTTATGATCCACTATTACTGCCTAGCCAGTTCCTCCCCATTTATAGCAGTTCCCTAAACAAAATAAGCCATGCCAGCAAAATAACTTAGCCAGTAAAACTGCACTAACACAGTAGGATTTATTTCCAATGTAAAAATTGTTAAGCCAACATGATGCCCACAAAAGTTTTTAGTGTAGTCTTAGCTCTTTCAGTCAGAACAGCCTCAGGGTGTCTGTAGCTTGTGCTCAGGCTAGCCAAGAGTAGTTTGGGGGACCAGACCAATTTGCCCCAGGCCCTGGGCCCCACAGGGGCCCCCCACAAGAGTTTTTTGGGGCCCCTGGAGCGGGGTCCTTCACTCGCTCCAGGGGTCCCGGAAAACTCTCGCAGGGCCCGGGCCTCCGGAGCTTCTTCCGCTCTGGGTCTTCGGTGGCAATTCAGCGGCGGGGGCCCTCTGCCGCCGAAGACCCCAGGCCCCCTGAATCCTCTGGACGGCCCTGGACTAGACAGTCACCCCCAAGCATGCTGCTGAAACACTGCCTGTGGTGGAGCAACATAAAGGGGTCTTAGGGCAGTGGAGAATCAGGCCCATACCTTTTTGTATAATGACTTAAAATATATTTTGCCAAAACAGCCACTCTTATACAGAATAATGTCCTTTAATTGCAATCTCAAAACATAAGCAGAAAATCCACAATGGAGAATATGCAATACTTCATTTTATATCATTAACAGTGCTATGCTGCCTATTAGCCTACCTGTAAATTGAACTAAAACCGGTACATTTATAATAATTATGTAGTCAGCTGACACATTAACCAATAATAAATCCCCTGTAACATAACCTTTGTAAAGAAATGTAGATAAAAATACAAGATTGCAAAGCTATTTTAGAAGAATCCATAAATCAAAGTTAAGTCTGTTGTGCATCTCTTTGTTCTTAGTAAGAATTAAGGGCCCAGTCTAATTCTCCACTACCTTACACCTTGTGTATCACTTATGCCTGTGCAGCTGGTAGCATATGAAGACCACCTTGCATGCATTTTCACCATGCGTAGATGACTACACAAAATGTGAGACAATGAAAAAAAAAATCAGGCCTAGTATGTTTTGTGGGTGGGCAATTCAAGATTGGGCTCCTTGACTATTGATGCCCTTACTGCTCAGTGGTTAGGCTTGGTGAAAGAAATTGTCACCTGGAGAAGGTACTCAATACTTTTATTCAAAAAGAGGTTCGGGAGAGATAGCAATGGATAAAAGGTAGACACATGGAAGGCCAGGTATTGTTAGTTTTCATTCGGTAGCTCTCCAAAATAGAATAGTTAATTAAATAATCTTGTGGTATTTAAAGCTTATGTGTGCATTACCACAGGGGTGGGCAAACTACGGCCCATGGGCTGGATCCAGCCCCTCAGGGCTTTGGATCCAGCCCGTGGGATTGCCCCCCGTGGCGCTGCAGGCCCCGCACCACTCTCAGCAATGGCTGGCCCAATGTCCCTGCGGCCCCCGGGCCCTTGCCTTCAGGCACTGCCCCCTGCAGCTCTCATTGGCTGGGAATGGGGAACCACAGCCAATGGGAGCTTTGGGGGAGGTACCTGGAGGCGCAGCAAGGGCAGCGCACGTGGAGCCCTCCGCCCCCCGTCCCCCAGGGCCGCAGTGCTTCTTGGAGTGGCACAGGGCCGGGGACAGGGCAGGCATGCCGGGAGAGCCTGCCCTGGCCCTGGTGCATGCCGCTGCCACCCCGGACCCTGAACTCCTCCTGCACCCCACCCCCCAACACCCTGCCCTAAGCCTCCTGCCTGCACCGTGCACCCTTCCTGCACCCCAACTCCCTGCCCTGAGCCCCCTGCTGCACCCTGCATACCCCAACCCCCTGCCCTTAGCCCCCCGCAGTCCACACCCCTGCCCTGAGCCCCCTCCTGCACTCCACACCCCTTCTGCACCCCAACCCCCTGCCCTCAGCCCCCTCATGCGCCCTGAACCCCTCCTCTGCCCCAATCCCTTGCCCTGAGCCCCTTCTTGCACCCCACAAGCCCTCCCACACCCTGCACTTCCTCCCGCACCCCAACCCCCTGCCCCACATACAATTTCCCCACCCAGATGTGGCCCTCGGCCCAAAAAGTTTGCCTACCCCTGCATTAGCAACAACAAGGATGTTCAGGAGTTATATCCTGATCAGCAAAGGCCCATTAAAAATTGCTACTCACTACCCAAGAGCAGAGGAATGAGGAAAGCCATTTCTATGGTGTTCTCCTTTCATCAGAAGATGTTAGCCTAGGGCCAGGGAATGAGAGAAGGTAAGGAGAACCAATCTGACAAGAGTGGTCCTCATCAGGAATTACCACCCCAGCCACAGGGATCAGGGAAAGCTGAGAAGGAGCAATTTCTGACAGGAATTACTACCCCAGGGAGAATGAAAAACAAGCTTTTCGCAACAAGAAGCTAGGCATGATAGAGAGTTAATGTCAGATTTTGCCAGTGGGAGAAAGACAGCCACAGAGTGGTTTACTGATACTACCCTAGTTTCTGGGTATTACAGTAAGGTATTGAAGATATATTGCTGAGATTGACAGTGAACTAAGTTCTGCAGGTGTTCTACAAAGGGAGCTAAGGTAGTCTGGCCAGAGATTCCTGTGCTAGAGACTAACAGTTAGTACAGGTAAACCATGTTAGTCTGGATCTGTAAAAAGTGACAAAGGGCAGCTGCACAGCCACGTGTGTGCAGCTGCTGCTAGCACTTTCCAGGGGTGTGCAGCCCACGCACAGGTGCAGTGTGTCCACAGCTAGCACACAGCGAGTATTCCCATTTGGGCGCTGAGTATTGTGTTCAGCAGAAGCCTGTGCGGTGGTCATGGCGCTCCACATCCCAGCTCGCCCCATTTTCCACATCCAGCATTCACTTCAGCGAGCACTTTTGCGCCATGTCTCTGTGTTTTGTGTCTTTGTGTGGTGCGTGATTTCGTGATTCTGAGGGCTCGAGTGTGTGCTGCTTGAGTCTGTTGTGATGTGTGTGTTGAGGCACAGCCGTTTGTTCTGAGCACTCATTGAGCTCAGACTCAAAGTGACAGTGAGGAGTCGATGCCATCGATGCACATGACAAAGTGCCCGTCATGTCCAAAGAGTGCCTGAGTACTGCTGTTGTGCCAGCACTTCAGCACGCTGCTTTGCTCGGGATCAAAGAAGTGACACTGTGGGGACACACATCGCAATGATGGTCTGAGATGATGGAAAAGGCTCTTGAAACGAAAAGTGCACTGAACGCTGGGATCATGCTGTGGTGCTGCAGCGCCCCCACTTTCTGCGCCGCAAGGGTGGTGCTTGCTGAGAAGCGGTGGTGGGAACTGAAGCGGGTGCTGGCTGCAATCTGAAACAGCAGACAGCTAACCTGATCTGGAAGCTGATGGTGCCAGACTTGGTGGAACCGTTTGGGGCAGAGAAGCAATTTGTTGAAGTCTGCAGCTAGGAATGGTCGATGAACCAAGATTGTTTGGCAAATTGCAATTGTGTAGGGACATTTGGATGCTGCTGAGTTTGCAGGGGATTTGACTGTGTGCAGATGGAGTGGTGATTGGCTATGCTGGCCCCACCCCCCAAGGGGTATTTTGATGGTTCTCCAGTAATTCTGTGCATGTCTCTGTTGTGGATCATGATCAGTTCTTGTGGGGTGTTTCATAGACATTCAGGCTGGGCTGGATGCTTGTGGGTTTTCACGGCGATTTCCACAGGGTTTAGCAGGGCTGGCCTCAGGCAGTGCATTTTTCATCCAGATTCAGGATGACAAGGAAGATCCCAGAATGCCCATACAGAAATGGCACCTTAAATGCTTGGCTGCCTGATCCCAGACAGGGCCCGACCAGAAGGGGAGCAGGGCAGCCAAGCACTGAGACCGGTTCAGCTGATGGCCACAGTGGGAATGTTCAAAGCAAGGCTGAGCTGAATTTCTCTGTATGGGAAGCATCTCTGGGGGAAAGCAGCATCCTGCTGCAAAGCAAGCAGTGAAGCTTAACTCCATAGCTACCTATTTAATATTTGCAAAGTAAAAGGTCCATTGAGTCAACAGGCAAGGGTCACTGAGGTTCAGCAGCCATATGCACTGAGGCAGAGCCAGCACAGAGAGACAGAGGGCACAAGGCTAGAGGAGCAGGAGGGGAACATTAGAGAGGAACAATGAAGAGCAACAGTAATCAGCACAGGGTTGATTGGCATAGGGTTGCCTTGCACTGTTTGCTTTTTTATCTGTTACCTCTTTTTTGATTTGCCTTGCCTCTTTCTTTTACTCTGTTTTTACTTTCTATCTAAAGGTATTTGCTTATTTTTTTTAAGAAATGTTTTTATTGAAAAAAAAAAAAAAAAAAACAGACAGACAGAACAACACAACAGATCAACACAAAGACACAGGGGGTTTCACTGACAAACAGACACACACAATGACAGTCACACACACAAGTGAGTGCTGTTTAATGTGGTGTTGTATTGAACAGTGTGCATATACTGCATGGCTGGGGGGGGGTGGGTGTTGTGTGTGCTGGGGGGGGGGGTCAGGGTGCTGAGGCTGGTTTGGATGGTGGTGGTGGGCTGGTGGTGGGTGTGGGAAGCTGGTGGTTTGAGCTGACATTGGGCTGAGTGGACATGGCTGGGGGGGGGGGGCGGCTAGTTGGCGGGGCGTGCATTGGGCGACAAGGCACTGAGCGCTGCTAGGTGACGTGATGGTAGTTTGCGTCGGCTGTGCTGCTTTGAGGCATGCTGCTTGCTGCTTGCTTTTTCCTTTCTCCACTGCTTTTCTCTGTGCCTTTCCTGCTTTCTCTCCCTTCTTCTTCTCTCCTTCTCTCCTCTCCTTCTTTTGCTTTCTTCAGTCCTTCTCATTCTTTCAGTTTTCTTTTTTTCAGCAGAGTTTCTCTTTTGATTTTTTTTCTGCTCATTGTCTCTCTCTGCTCTTCTATAGAAACCCAGAAATGACAACATTTAACAGGGCAGCATTGTCACTCAGACAACATTTAACAGGGGCATACAAACTGGGATCTCTCACACACAGGGCAGTTTACACTGAGACATCTCCTTACACAGCATTTACCACACAAGGCACTAGGTTAGCAAGAGGAGAAGTGAAGTGAACAGGAAATAGAGGAGGAGGGTGCTGGTGGCTGATAGGGTGATGATGGAGGGAGGGCTGGTTGGATGATAGGTTGAGTGAAGATGATGCTTCAGGGGGGTGATCTATCTGGAGTCTCTCTCTCTCTTTTTAATCTCTCTCCCTTTCATTAAGAGTCTCCTGGAAAATGTCTCAGTCTTTTCTGGGGAATATACAGCAATGTGGACAGGCTTGCGGGGCAAAGGTGTTCAGAAAGGCTCCCCTAAATGCTGGCCCAGAAATCGTCCCCACCCCTCGTGGTGTGGTGTGGTGTGACTGGTGCGTGGGTGACAGGAGGACAGGAACACTCCCCTATAAACCTCCCTGCCCTGCTCACCGCTGTGCCCCTGGCGGCTGGGACGAAACTTTTGACAGGATAGACACATTGGCGGCAGGTGATGATCGGCCATGGCCAGGCCCACACCACCAGGCATGCATCCATGCACCCACCACCCAGAATTCCAAAAAGAAAACACCCCACCCAGAAAATAACGCTCCCCTCTCAAAACTTCCTTCGCGCTCTGGCTGCTCCCTGCAACTGCTGCTCCCTGCTTCCTGCTCCTGCTGGGGCCCTCTCTCCTCCTGGTCTCTTCCCCATCCCAGTAGCTTCACTTCCCTCTCCTCCCCGCCCTCCCTTCGCCTCTCGCCCTCGCCTCCCCTCCTCCCTCCTCCCTCCTCCCTCAGCCTCCTCCTCCCTGTCCTGTCCTCCTGGGTGGTCACTCCCCAGTCCTCGCGTCCATCTCCGTCCATCCCTGTAAAACGGGGGGGTCGTCGGGCAGGGCGATCCCGATTCCCGCGAGCGGGCGTAATTCTCACTCACTCGCTCTTTTTAACTTTCACATTGCCCCCGATCATGGCCCCTATCCAGCATGCACATCATATACCTGCTCAAAGATGATATCCAAAGGCTGCGGGCTGGCTGCAGCTGTACACTGCCTCCCTCCCCCCCCAACTGCATCCTCCCTGCCAATTCGCCAGTGCTCCATGCTGGCTGCTCGCTCTGCTGGGGAGGCATGGTCACCTGTAAAGATTAACTGATTGCACACACACACACCTGGCTGCAGCAAACACAAGGAGAAATTTTAAAAGGGCATTTAATTTTAGGTCACCTGACAGGGGAGCAGTAGAGTGCAAGCTGAAACTGATGAGCAGAGTGGCTGAACAATTCTGGGATAACTCTTCCTTCCCTGGAGGACAATTAAAGGTGAGTGTGGTGAGTGTCTGCAGCCTGCTGAGCAGCGCTGCTGCCAGCGCTGCACTCCCTACCCCAACCGGGATGGTTTTCAGCGCCAGCAGCAGAACAGAGGAGAGCTGGTTGTGCCCTGCAAGTGTGGACAGGGTGTAATTGCAGCGCTGGAAAGCCTCCACCAGCGCTGCAACTTGTAAGTGTAGCCAAGCCCAAAAAAGAGTCTGAAGTGAGTATTCACCCACGAAAGCTTATGCTCCAATACGTCTGTTAGTCTATAAGGTGCCACGGGACTCTGTTGCTTTTTACAGATAAACCAACATTGCTGGCTCTTTCTGCCACCATATAGACACTTTTGGGTATGGGAAGATTAGTTTCTTGTCAGTATATGAGAGGATAAACAATCCAGTGCTAGAAGTGGGGAAGGAACAGCTACGTAGGTGGAACTGGGACCCTGTTTGTGACAGAAGTCTGAGCAAAAGCCTAAGTGAGTTTGAGTGGAGCTATTCTAAATTGAAGGAAGGGTTGGTTCTTCGGTAAGAAAAATCAAGAGAAAGCTTTGTAGAAAAAAGGGAAGGTGTTTATTTTATCATGAGTTGAAGTACTAGAGATGATTAGTTTGATGAAAGGCCCCGTTAGAAAACAAAAGAGGAACTGCAACCACTGACTGGTCCACTTGCAACTCTAGCAACCAAGACATTGGTCTTATTTCAGTTCCGCACATGTAATATCAGAATTCACTATTTAATGAATGAAAATAGGATATATTGTTGAAACCAGTTCTATGGAACTATACTGTAATATGGAAGTTAAGCTAATTTGGGTGTATAAAACTACAAGTTATTACCGAAAGAACATACCTTTACAAGTTACTTGACATTAATGATAGTGTAAGCATTGAAATAGAGGACATAATACTGCCCTCAAATGCTGCCAGCCTATTTCCATATTCAGCAAGCCATGCACTTACAAGCCATCCACCTATATAATTGGGTTCTCCCTTTCCCTAAAGTATTCACAATACTTACCAACAAAGCAAGAAGTCAGCAGTCTATGGATTAGAAAAACATACGTGCAAGCTTTTTCCCTGCTTACTTTATTTTATATCTCTACACTAGTTTCTAACATCAAACAATATTTCACCTCTTACAACTGCACAAGTTCCTAAATTGCATCTTATAAGATAACATTACAGATGAAGATAGATATGAGGCTCCAAAGAATCAGTTTGTATTACTGATTAGTCATAGCACATCAACACGGCCCTACTTCTTTAGGGGGTAAACAGGAAAAAAATATTTTCCATCTATGGTTAAATGACTTATTTCACCTGTTAGGCAAAAAGATTCTTTTCCCCAAGAATCAGGCAAGCACAGACAGTACTGAAGGGGGTTTATTTACAGTCCTGGGAAGACTGACCAGTAGCTTCAAAAATATGGTGCCACCGTGGCCAGTTATATACATTCTTTTATTAATTTATTTGCATTTATTTGTACATACAAAGACAGACATTGTTTCAAGTTGAGAAAGAACCCTGAACAAAGATAAAAATAAGAACAGTACATACATATAGAGGTCATTCTAATTACATTAAACATCTATGACTACCTTACGGGGGAAGGAGGCAGGATGTGTGTGTGGGGGTAGGGATGAGTGCTTACAGATATCCAGTGGGCTGTGAAGGGAGGGTTTATTCTGTTCTAAGAACTAAGTTACTGGGCGGGCATTGTGCTACTGAAACATTCCTGCTTGCTTGTTTGGGCCCGATCCTGCTTTCCTCGCTAAACTGTCGCTTTTCATGGGCACAAGTTTTGTTCCTTCTTGCCAATAAGCTGAACTAAGTTATTATGTATTGACAAAAACTATGTCCTTGCTACTCAGCAGTTTCTGTCTTTTTTGCTGGCTGAATTTTAACTCCTTCCTGACACACCCAAATGACCAGAACAGCCACATTAAAAAAAAATAAATCTCAATCTCCAGTCCATCTGCGAAAATGATAAACTGCATTGTTCTTTTCATTCCTTAAAGAAAAAACACTAATGTTTTTCTCTCCAAACTCTGTACCAACCTACAAACTTTAACAATAACAAACATGTTATATTAACCAATAACACACACCAAACTCACCATGCATCACCTAAGTTCTTATTTATGCTGGAGGCGGTCCTTTCCTCTTTCCAGAGTCATTTCTGCCTCATCCCGAGTGTCTCTGTGGTAATGAGAGATAGTTGTGGCACTTCCCAGAGGAAAAGGAATTAACTACTTCCATGCCAGGCCAGAATAGGATCTGTACACCCAGTGGCAGTGATTTTGTGAAAGGGCTTTTGGAAGGACTCAATAAATTACATATAAACTCTTTTATCCACTATTGTGTTTACATGGTGAAATAATTCTACTAGATTAGAAAGGCACAATTTTCCTTTCTGGAGCTCTTGCTAGTTTGTCTATATTATGTTATGTTCTTCTAGAAGATGTTATAATTTAGGCCACAAATTCAAAACTGGGAGTCAAACCAGTGCTGTTAGTAGGATTTGTTTTATGCTAATAATGTAAAAATTTACCGGGGTAATGAAAAGTATTTAGTTTACAGACAACTGCTTTCAAGGGTTTCTATCTAAGAATGATATTTTATTTAACTTGAAACTGGGACTTCAGTTCTCTGCTGAGGTCATGGCAGGGCTCACAAAGCAATACTGTATTTTACATCCCCTTTGATACACTATGGATTGCAGTTGTCTTTTTTTTTTTAAAGACAGAAATGCAAATAACTGAAATGTTAATGTTTGAACTTTTACTACTGCAATTATTCATGCAAACTTGTCTAGAGCACTTTAAATTAACATTCTGTCTTTTATCCTTTTTAGTTATTTAATGGTCAAAAGCAAACAGTGATAAAAAGCTCTGCAATGGTTCTGAGGAACCACTGAGTTATGTCTCATAGATTCATAGACTTTAAGGCAGTGGTTCTCAGACTTTTGTCCTGGTGATCTCTTTCACATAGCAAGCCTCTGAGTGTGACCCCCTTATAAATTAAAAACACTTTTTTATATATTTAACATCATTATATATGGTGGATGCAAAGTGGGGTTTGGGGTAAAGGCTAACAGCTCGTGACCCCCTTTGTAATAACCTTGCAATCCCCTGAGGGGTCCCAACTCCCAGTTTGAGAACCCCTGCTTTAAGGCCAGAAGAGTCCATCACGAGTCTGACCTCCTTCACATTGCAGGCCACAGACCCTCACCCACACCCACTCCTGTGATAGAAACCTAACCTCTGGCTGAGTTACTGAAGTCCTCAAATCATGATTTAAAGACTTCAAGTTACAGAGAATGCACTAGTTTAAAGTGACCCATTCCCTCTCCTGCAGAGGAAGGCGAAAACCCCTTCCAATCTGACCCAGAGGAAAATTCCTTCCTGACCCCAAATATGGTGATCAGTTAGACCCTGAGCATTTCAGCAAGATCCACCAGCCAGACACCTGGGAAAGAATTCTCTGTAGTAACTCAGAGCCCTCCCTATTTAGTGTCTAGGGTTGCCTCCTTTCTATTGGCTGGTAACCAGACCCCCGAGGCCCCATCCCTGCCCCACCTCTTCCCCCAAGGTCCCACTCCTGCTCCCTCAAGGCCCTGCCCCCTTCTCTGCCTTTTCCCCGGACCCCCATTCGCCACCTCTTCCCCCCACGGCCCCACTGCTGCTCCACCTCTTCCCCCATTGCTTGCTCCTCTCCCCCCTACCCATCACTCACTGGATTGTCTCAAGGAGCCTGCCTGCAGGTAGGAGGCGGCCCTGGCTGAGCATTAATGCGGGTTAATGACCCAGTGCCCCTGTACCATGGTAACTGGACTTTTGGGTCGGGTGTCATTTAGGGTTGCCAGGTCCCCTTTTCAGCCAGACTTTCCAGTCAAAAACTGGCATCTGGCAACCTTAAATGGCACCCAGACACAGAAGCCAAAACCCAGGCTGTGTGGGTAAAACCTGGACGGGTGGCCTTTGGAGATATTTGCTGCTAGCATGCCATTGTAGGCAGTCTCATCATACCATCCCCTTTGTAAACAATCAAACTCAGTCTTGAAACCAGTTAGATTTTTTTGCCCCTACCGCTCCTCTTGGAAGGCTGTTCCAGAAATTCATTCCTCTGATGGCTGGAAACCTTCATTTAATTTCAAGCCTAATATTGTTGATGACCAGTTTACATCCATTTGTTCTTGTGTCCACCCTGGAGCTTAACTTAAGTAACTCCTCTTCCTCCCTGGTATTTATCCCTCTGATGGAGTTGTAGAGAGCAATCATATCTCCCCACAGCCTTCTTTTGGTCATGCTAAACAAGCCAAACTCTTTGAGTTTCCTCTAATAAGGTAGGCTTTCCATTCCTCGGATCATCCTAGTAGCCCTTCTCTGCACTTGTTCCAGTTTGAATTAATCTTTCTTAAACATGGGAGCTTAGAACTGTGTTCCAGTATTCCAGATGAGGTCTCACCAGTGCCTTGTATAATGTACTTCCCTATCTCTACTGGAAATACCTACCCTGATGCATGCTAGGATCACATAAGCCTTTTTCACAGTTGCATCACACTGGTGGCTCATAGTTGTCCTGTGATCAGCTAATACACCCAGATCTTTCTCCGCCTCTGTCATTTCCATCTCATTCCCCAGCTAATAGCAAAAATTCTAGTTGTTAGTCTCAAAATTATGACCTTGCACTTTGCACTGTTACATTTCATCCAATTTCTATTACTCCAGTTTACAAAGTTGTCCAGATCTTGTATGATATTCTGGTCCTCCTCCATATTGGGAATACTTCCCAACTTTGCGTTATCCGCAAATTTTATTAACACATTCCCACTTTTTATGCCAAGGTCATTAGTGAAAATGTAAATAAGATTAGTTCCAAGAGTGATCCCTGAGGAACAGCACTCATTATCTTCCTCCAGTCTGACAGTTCACCTTTCAGTATAACTTCACCTTTCATCAGTGGTCTTATTGATAGATCCATACTGGTAAGCATTACTACAGATGACAGTTCCATGCTGTGCTGGTAGGGTGTTAGGATGTACATTTGGTATCAGTGATCTTTGGGTGAATGGATCCATATTATGGATTGACACCAGCTCTGGCTCTAGTATTTCTGTTGCCCTGGTCAAACTGAAAAAACATCCAGCCCACACAGCCTGCAGTCACTTACAAAATAAAGTCACTAAATGGCTTTCACCCCCTAATGAGATAGACCAGAATGAAGTGCAGTCAAAGACTATTGCAATCCAACACTTAATGCAAATGTGTTGGTTTTGTGCTTAGTACATGGGTGAATGTAATAGAAATGCAAGAGACTATAGATAAATAGATTAGATACCATGCCTCTTTAATCTGGAATTTGGAGTTAGTACAGTAGTGATGGGGTCTATTTCAGTCAGTGCCAGACTGTGGGGCTTCAGGATTCCATGTGAGTACGTCATTCAACCAAATCTCCCTCTCCTCCACTATCACTTGTTATAAGCAATGTCCCTGATTATCTCTGTCACCATGTGGTCAAAGTCCTCTGGCTTTGGTCAAGGTGAGCTATTTTCAATATTTCACCTGGATCGATCGGTCTTCAGCTGTCGCTAAGACTGCACCGATCACAACACGTCCGCTGTTCTTCTCGCATTCTTGCCGTTCTTCTCCATGTTCGTCCGAAAAGTTTTACAATGTCATCTTCCTATCTTCTTGGAGGCCGATCAGGTGGTCTTTTCTGTTCTTGCGAGTACCACTCAGTAATGATTGTGGTCTACCTATTGTCCGTGAACCGTGCTGTGTGGCCCGCCCATCGTATCTTATTATATCTGCTTTCCACGACAATATCGTTCACACTGCTGCCTTCTCTAATCATTTCATTTGGGATACGATCCAGAAGGGAAACTCCCAACATAGCTCGTTCCATATTCAATATTTATTAATTTATTATTAAGTTTTCAAGGGTGCAGAAAATGTTCAAGGTGCCTCCCAAAATGAGCAAAGGCTTGGTCTCTGCCACATACCAATTCAAGGAGACAAGCTGAGTGAGGTCCTGACCAGAGAGGAAAGGGGGGCCTGTGGGGATGGAACACAAGTCCATGTGGCTGGTCACTCAATGAGATGCGTGCACTCTTGGCAGGGTTGCTTTCCAATTTGGTGTCGACTCACACTTGGGGGCAAAGGGGGAAAGGGAAAGAAAATCTGGTTCCCGCTAAAGAGATGACTTTCCCCCCATCACGATAACCCCCGCCGCATGGTTTCAGATAGTTTTTTCCCTTTGCACTGAGAATGTGTAACCCACCGGTGAGTGTATGTTACAAGTCACCCTTTGTGGTGATCCACAGACCACAGAGGATATGAGTTGTTACAACCACAAGTTAAAGCAGCTTGGATGTTTAGTTCAAGCTTTAGTAACTCATACTTTTCGCTCTATAGGTCCCTGGTTCAATCCCCCATGTATTAGTCAAGATGGTAGCCATTACAAGTGCGCCTCAGGGACTTTAATCCCTGTTCCCTACAGAGATGAGCCTAGTGATGTATTGAGAACTGTGTTAAATTGAGGGCTATCACTTTAAATTTCAAAGGTTTTCCTGGTCCTGTTTGCAGGCTGGGAAGCATGTGATGTAGGTATAGCAGCAAGCAGCCAGTATGCAAAGAGCTAGCCTAGAGCAAGGTGTGGTAAATTGTGCCTCTCTGCCTTAGGGACAGTGCTTCTATATCCTGGGAAATTTCCCCAAATCTGGGAATTTTTTAGGAAAATGTTTGAATGAAAATTCCCAATTTCCCAAGTTGAAACATTTTACTCACAAATTCCCAGCTTTTGGGAAATTTCCTAAGATATAGAAGCACTGTAAAAAACTTTTATCTGGGAATTTTTCACCAGATTTGGGAAAGTTTTAGTGCTAGGTTGGGAAAAGTTCGCATCGGGATACAGAAGCACTGCTTAGGGAGCAGCCTGCTTTGTCTGTTTCCGTTCGTTCTCGTTTGTTAAGATTCTGGATTTTAAGAAATAAAGTAGTGGTGCGGTGCAACCTTCCGGCAAGAGCCTTTTCTGTTTTTATCTAACTTTTCTTTTCCTAGGCCGTGAACGTTACAGGCTTCAGGGTGGGAGTGAGGGGTACAGGGCAGCAGACACCGATTTAGCACCACCTCCCTCTCATCATCTCCTCCCCCCACCCCGCAGCCCCCTTGATCCTCCCTCCTCCCCTTCACTTCCCCCTCCCGCCCCCTGATCCTCCCCCTTCCCGCCCCTGTTTCTCCCTCCTCCCCCTTCCCCACCCGCTGATTCTCCCTGCTCCCCCTTCCCTTCCCCCTCCCGCCCCTGAACCCTCCCCCTTTCCCGCCCCACTCCCTGATGCTCCATTCTCACCCCGTCCCGTCCGGGCTGTGACGGGCCAGGTGCCCCGCAGGGACTACAACTCCCAGGAAGCAGCGCGCAGGGAGCGGGGAGGGGGCGTGGCAGCAGGGGAGCGCGGTGACGCAAGGGCCGGGGGCGTGGCCGGCGTGAGCGTGCCGCGGAGAAGGACGCGGTAGCTCTAGCGGGGCGGCCGAGCGAGGTTCTGTGGCGTGCGGGGTGCCCGGCCCCTCCCCCGCCCCCCTCGGCTGCGCGCGGCCCCGGGCACCACAGCGCGGCCGGGCCGGGCAGCCGTTGGCCGTTGGCGCTCAGGAGCCGGCGGTATCCGCCCCGCCGTGGGGCCGGGGCCGGGGCCCCCGCGATGAAGTGACAGCGGGCGGCCCCCTGTGCCCGCGGGGAGGGGGTGGCGCTGCCGGCGCGGACCCGAGCCGAGCGGCCGCGCCATGAGCTACCAGCAGCAGTTGGCCAACTCGGCAGCCATCCGCGCCGAGATCCAGCGCTTCGAGTCCGTGCACCCCAACATCTACTCCGTCTACGAGCTGCTGGAGCGGGTGGACGAGCCGGCGCTGCAGGGCCAGCTCCGCGAGCATGTCATCGCCATCGAGGGTAAGGGCTGCGGGCCGAGCCGAGCCGTGCGGGGCCGGGCTGCCGCCGGGGGGCTGCCCTGGGGGCTGGGATGGGACTGCGCCGGGGCCTGGCCTGCAGTGCCCGCAGGGGTGGTGGATGCTGCTGCGCATGGTGGGGGTTGCTCTGGGGTCCTGCCGGCTGTGCCTGTGTGTGGACGCTGCCCTGCTCGGGGAGCTGCACCGGCCTCCCTGCCTGCCGTGCCCGTGCTGGTGGATGCTGCCCCGCAGGCTGGCTGCATCGGTGGGTGGGCCGCTTTGAGGCGCAAGAGCGGGGCTGGTTGGATCCGTCCCGTGCAGTGGATGCCGATGCCCAGGGCAGGGCTGGGTTCTTCTTTACCGCCCTCTTCTCCGCATGGGGTAGTGGGTTTGTTTCTGTGCAGAGGAGCAGCGTAGATCTCCCACCTAGCTAAAGCTGAATTGTGCTGAGGCTTGGGACGGGGGAGCAGAGCACTGTGGAGTCAAGTTTCTAGGTGGTTGCAGATTGCTGCCAGGATAGGGAGAACAGCGATCTTGTTAGGCTAAGGGATGAGTCTTTCCTGCATTCGGAGGGACTTGGTGCAGGGAATTCTTTGGCGTTCTGTTCTGTTTGGGTAGTAAACCCTTATGCTGTACATTCTGGTTTGGATATATTAAAGGGCAAGCAAGATCTACAGCTGGTTTATAAGACAACAGTATGTACAGTGTAAGGACATAGGTGTGGAGTCTGCATAGTAGAGAGAACCAGTTTTATTTCATAGATGTGTATATACATATATCTAAAGGACATGTCTGAGTAGGATATTGAACTGTCTTGGATGTGCATGATTAAAAATCCGTTGTTTCTGAAAACTCAGCTAAGAAACTTTTCCTTAGATGCAGCTGTATGGGGATGCATTGGAGAAAAAACTGTATATGAAATAAGGAAGCTACTGTATCAAGGTCAAAAGTTGATGACCTGGAGCAAATCTAGGGCAGTAATTACAGACTTTAGCAATAACTTTGAGTATTCTCTTTACTGTAGGGGACCTACTGAGTTATGACCTGTAGCTTTAACATATATGGAGGTCCTACCATTAATCTGAAGCAGAAATCAAGTTAGTAGAGTAACATTTGGAATTGACATCTAGCTAAAACCATTCAGCTTGGGTGTCTGTCTTGTCTTTTTAAAGCACCTGTAATGAAAACCTTATAGGAATAGATGCTGTTGAGGCACAGTCATTTGAAAGACTTAATTACCCATCTGAGTGTTATGAAATACAATTTGAGTGGAGGCATACATATAATGTTACATAGTGAGTTAGTATTTGAATAGCATAATAGAGTTGACTAGCAAAACACAGAATGACAGCAATGACCAATTTGATAAGAGACCTAATTTGATCCAGTGATGCATGGGGGAGGAGGGAAGGGTTCAAACAAGCACATCATACTGCTGTGTTTGCTTTGTGGTGCTTGTAACTTACCTGAAATCATAGCATATGGTTGCCATTCTGCTTGATCCTGTTTCTGATTCCTCTCCTCTACTTTTCATTAAAGGTAATGGAAACTTATTAACATGTGTTGTTGAAAGAATGTAACACGAGCAACCACTTTTTTGTCAGTACTATAATTTTTTCTCCCTCATGGAGAGAAAATACCCTGCTTTGGAATGTTTTCATTGGTAGGTAACATGAGTTATGAAGGTTATGCCTCATCTTCTGTAGATAAGATGCCCTGAATGTCCTGCTACAAACAAGTGCATATGCATCCTTCTAACAAGATTTTAGATTAGAAGAGGCTCTCTATAATGCATCAATTTCTCCACTAATCTGTTGATCCATCTAGAGGGAATGTGAAATCAAACTGTGTATAGCTATCCACATAGCATATGATTTATGTATGTATTCTTGTTTTTATCTCATATTATCTATATCTGGCTCACTTCATATGAAAATCATTGAGGTTTCTAATAAAACTAGGATGATGCATGGCAATACTGATATTCTTCAAAAGCTGGGTCTAGGAGTTGATGAGTAAAAATTTCTCACAGCATTTTGTAGCTATATAACTTGCATAGGACAGTGAGTCAGGAAACCAGTAAAACTGACTCATGAGAAACATGAATGAAAAAAGAGACCTTTTAAAATCATGCTTATGTTCTGGAGGCTTTCTTGGTAACTGAGACTCTTGTGTGGCATTCTATTTAATCAACCATTGGATTATAACATTTAAGTTAACAAGCTCACTCTTCATTCATGTTCACTTTGCTTTAAAAGATACAGACATCTTCAGGGATAATTGATCAGATCTGCAGTAATTTCCTACAGTGTGTAAGATTACTATACTCTATATTAGCTCAGCTTCTTTTGGTTATATAAGAAACAAATATCTGCACTTCTGTCTGAGCTTCACTGAATGTAGTGATATTTATGAAATATTGGTATGTTCTCCAAGGGACCTTCCCCAAGAAAGTTGTCTTTCAAATTAGTTTGCAAGTTTGACATATTTGAGTCAGTAACAAACAAAAAGTGGGAATATACTGTATAACTTGCTGTGGTTTGTATACAACTCCATAGTTAGTAGTAGTCATGTGAAATGTCAGGGGGTAGTTGCAGGAAAACTGATATGTATGACATGACAAATTTTGGTTAAAATGGAGTATGTTTGCCACTTATACCTTAGCAGATACAACCTCTGCAAATACTATATTTGCTGGATTTCTAATGTAGTCAGATTAGAACAGATTTGAAATCTAATAATTGAGTGAGGCTTATTTTAATGAATTAAAAAATACAACATCATTCTGAGAACTCCCTAAGTAAAAAATGTCATTCATCTAACAAATCCCTTCAAAATTAAGTACTATAAATCTTTAATTTCAAAAGCTATTGTGACATTATCATCTTAACTTTAATACCTTTTAAAAATGATACAGTGGGTTATGTCAGTGCAGCTGCTGGAACAAAAACTATTGAAATACCTTGAAACTCAGCCAGCTACAACCATTGACCCCATGTTACTTATGATTTTTTTTGTTGTGATTTCTTTGCATTGATTTAGCCCTTGAGTTGTATTTAGTCCTATAGAAATAAACGTATTCACCGAATGTGCCACCTCACTGAACCTATATTATAGTAAATTGCTTACCTTACATGATTCTCAAAGGTAGTGTTAAAGCATTACAAAAAATCTTGCTAATAGTTGTGAACTTGTGCATATCTTTGCCTGAGTTATGACAATCCATAATGTCAGTTTCACTTTAGGTTCTTCGAGTTGCAATATTTGTGTTCAGTCACTGCTTGGAAATGTTTTGTTTAAAAACTGTTTGTTTAAAACTTGGACATTTTGTTGTTTTTGTATTTAATATATGTTGGCACAAGTCTGTGCCTCTGTCTTCAAGTTCAAACACCACCTAACTAGCTGAAGTATAAAATGAGTTCTAATTTTCATTTGTTACACTTGAGATTTAATTAACCTATCGATATTTCTTAAATGTTACAAAACCCCAAGCAGTAACTGAAGAAAGTAATGTGTAGTATTCTTTGTGTACAGTGATTTGAAACAGGGTTGTTTTAAGTAATTTATCAAATATATCCTGGGATGCCCAAAATATTTGAGATTTAATATCTGAGTGTTAGAGCAGGCATGTTGATGCCATTAAGTGAAAGATAATTAATGAAATTGGATCAGTTTTCATGTTCTACTCTCCCCTGCTTTTATCAGTTCCAACTAGCATTTGATTATGAAAGCTTAACCATTGAATGGTACTTCTAGCATCAGTAATATTTTAAGTATCAGAGGGGTAGCTGTGTTAGTCTGGATCTGTAAAAGCAGCAAAGCTCATGCTCCAAAACTTCTGTTAGTCTATAAGGTGCCACAGGACTCTTTGCTGCTTTTAGTAATATTATAGTAATTCTTGGCAGTATTATAGGACATCATGTAGTGATCTGTGGTCTGTAATGAAACCATCATTACCTACTACATCAAACTTTGTTGTGGTACTTCTGGTTGCTGCACACAACATAACTTACAGCTTAAGTTACTTGGTCTAGGTTTTCTGTCTTATAATACATCATTTCTAATTCTTCATCCTCAGGCACACTTTTTACCCATAATACAGCTACCACAACCTTCAATGCTGTTTCCTCAACATATCCTTCTGCAAACACACCTTTACCAAATTTCCCCCTGCCAATGCTATATATAGCACAACTATTAATTGTGAATATTTGTAGTAGTCTGTGTTGGGTGGGGCTAATTTGGTAAAACATTGCTTCAGGTAGTGATCAGAATAGATTCCCCTGTATTGGGAAGAGTCAGGAACCAAGTGTGTGCAGGGGGTGGGTTAAACCTGCTTTTACTCAAACACCAAAGGACTGGGGCTGAAAGATGAGCTTTAATTGACATCTGGAAAGGATATAAAAACTGTTTCCCCCCCCCCCTCTTCATTTGCTTCTTTAGGATGTATAGAAAGCCGAAAGGGGTGTTTTTTTTATGGGGGGGGGTAGTGGGGTAAGGTAAGAGTATTTTACTTGAAAATTTTGGATATGTTAATTGGATAGCCTTCAGATTTGGTGAAGGTCTTGCTCTGTGTCCCGGAGTGTTCAGTGTGAATCTCTCTCCCTTTAATTGGAAGGGTGGAATAGCTAAAAGATTCGAACATGTAATGTCTCCAGAATGATGGTTACTTAATTCAGTAACCAACTAAATTCTAGCAATTGTCTTAAAAATAATTTTCCTCTGTATTGCTCATTGTTTGCTTTCACATCATGTGACTAGAGAAAAAACATCTGTGTTTGAGAGTAGTTAAGACCTGAATTTCTAATTTAGGGGAGAGGGCAGGTAAGTTTTAAAGGGCAGCTGCAAAGAGTCTATTTTTTTTTAAATGTATAAAATAGGTTGAAGTCCAATTTTAGTTTTCTTTTGCCAGGTCACCTTTAAACCTCCCATGCTACTACTTGTGGGTCAGTGGACCTGAAAGGTGGCATCTGAAGCAGCCTTTGGAGGGGGGTGGTGGATTGGGGGAGGAAGGAATTTGGCTCTTACAGCTGGTGAGCTCATCTCCACATGGCTGCTTTTAGCTCTCTTGTCCTTGATTTGAGAGCCCACTAATATTCCCACAACAGGAATAGTTCTAGTATATCAACACCAGGTGTGATGTGAGAATCATACAAAAAATAGGGACTAAATGGTAGAGAAGGAGAAACAGAAGTGTGTTGCTCATTCTTCGAGTTGGAATTGCATTAGTTTCTTGTGGTTACTAATTAAAAAACCACCATTATTGCATTAATAGCTGCAAGACACAAAGTAAACAGCTGCCTACTCATAAAATAAACTTTACTTGGTATACCATAATGAGGTAGTAGCCTGTCCCAGATAGCGTAGTTATTGCTGTTCTTCCTGCTAAACTTCTAATCTGTGCCCCCCCCATTCCCTATGAAAATGTGGTCATGGCTAAGTGATGATTAACACAACAGTGCATTAGCAATTTCTGTGCTTCCTTTTCACCTCTCCATCTAGTGAGTCCTAATGTGCAATATTTTTAGTTTTTAGAAAACCTGACTTTGATGTGCTAATAAAAAATTCAGTTTGAATGGTAGCTCATTTTTCAAGATCAGAACTGGCGTATGTAAGCTGCTATACTTAATGTGTGCCTCCTTATAGGCCTACAAAGACCTTATTACATAATCTTCTAACTTTTTTGTTTAACTTTCCCTAAACACACACTTAAGCAAAAAGGGTAATAGTATTTTAAGCTTTCTATGAGGTTGGACTTAGTTTATTAAGAGATCACTTTCCGTTCAGGATGTCTTCCCATAACAGATAGGTTTCACTGCAACAGTGAATCTGTTGACCAGAGGCTGACTACAGGAAAAAGAATTGTACGTGTGCTGGACTTAGACCTGGTCTACCGTGGGGGTTGGGATTGATCTAAGTTATGCAACTTCAGCTACGTGACTAAAGTAGCTGAAATCAACGTACTTAGATCGACTTACCGTGGTGTCTTCATTATGGTGAGGCAATTGCTGCCGTTCCCCCGTCAACTCTGCCTGCGCCTCTTGCTGAGCTGGAGTACAGGAGTCGATGGGAGAGCACTCGGGGGTTGATTTATCGTGTCTAGACTAGTGTGATGGGGATCATATAACTAGGTGAAAATACATGAAATCAAACTGGAAAAGAGCAAGCATTGTTTGCAAGAAGGGCAGTTGTCTTAGTAAGTAAGACTATAACTTTGTATTAACTGTTTAATTGCTCAGTACTCACCCTGTTAAAGTCACTGGTCTTGTGTAAGATACCTTGTTCTTCAGTGCAGTGACTCTCAACCTTTCCACACTACCTCTTTCAGGCATCTGATTTGTCTTGCTTACAAAATCAGACCTAAAAAGACATAAGTCACAGCACACTATTACTGAAAAGTTGCTTGCTTTTTTCATATTTACCCTATTATAAAATCAATTGGAATACAAATATTGTCCTTTCATATAGAGCAGCATAAGCAAGTTGTCTGTATGAAATTGTAGTTTGTACTGACGTTGCTAGTGCTTTTTACATAGCCTGTTGCAAACCTAGGTAAATCTCTAGATGAGTTGATGTACTCACTGGAAGGCCTCCGTGTACCCCAGGGGTACACGTACCCCTAGTTGAGAACCACTGCTTTAGTGCAGCGGTTTTCAACCTGTCATCTACAAACTATGTCTAAGATTTCCAAAGGGGTCCACACCTCCACTTGAAAATTTTTAGGGGCCTGCAAATGAAAACAGGTTGAAAAAGCACTGCTTTAGTGCAAGACCTTGCTGTGATTCAGCAACATCATTAGAAAGCTGTCTGATATTATCTCTACATCTGAGGTTTCTTTGGTAACAAGTATTATGAAATTTTTTTTTGCCTGAGGTCTTGAAACCTTGAAACCTTGCCTGAGGTATTGAAACCTTCAAATGGCAGAGGTCATTGAACCAAAGTTCATGGAAGGGGAAGACACTAACCTGTTTCCCAGGTATATGGAATAACTTGCCCAAATGCTATGTGACTCTTCAAATTGGATATTGAATGTGCTACTAAAATTGCTTGATATATATGTGTGGTTGCAAATACAGGTTCTGGGCTGACTTCTTTAACTAGTGGAGAAACACCCAGGTGCATGCAACTGTACTTCATGTTTAAGAATCCTATTTAAATAAAGTGTAGTTTGCCTGCAGTGCTACTCATGCTCCGCACTCTGTTTTTGGGCTGGATTGCTGTCATTACTTGAGCTGCTGCTGCTGCTTTATCATACTGAATAATTTACACTTCTGTAGCCATGGAACTTTGCACTGAAATACTGTCAAATCTTGAGCTGGGGCTGGGTTCTTATTTAAATAAGATGTCTAAAGATCATCTGCTGTGTATGTTTATAAAGTGCTGATAAACTATGTCACAACGTGAATAAGTGTTAAAGGAAGCAGTGCAGGTGAGTGCCAATCGATGTAATGTAGTGCAAAGGTTCTAACCGGATGAGATGGGTGTGGACATTGCACATGTTTATCATTGAAACAATGAGCATGCAATGCAGATCAACCCAAACAAGTGACAGTAAAATCTTGATACCACATTGCCTAATAATATCCTGCCACGTTTTTGAGACACTCTGATAGATTTTTCTGAGGGTAAAAAAATTCAGGGCAATGTTTCATTTGCATGCACATCATTATGCCTTAGTTACTGACTCAAGTTGTGTAGTGCTTTGAGCTGGTTAAAAAAACCCCAAACCCCAGAAATCTAATAAATATAAAACAAAAGTTTTTTAAGACTTAGTGTAAGGACTCTAAAGTCTGACAGCTTGGGGCTGTTGCAGGTCTGGACATGTATATCTACTTGGAAAGCTGGCAATCTCCCCTTTCCAAAAGCAAAGCACCTGTTCCTAGCTGCAAGAGAATGAATTTTAAAGATACTTCCAGTTGTAAAAAAGCTGTCCCTAGCTCAGAGCTAAGTCTTGTCACAGTGGGCGTAATTTTTTGGGCAGTGCTGAGGGAGCCCTGATTCTGGCAAGACAATAAACATTTTTGAAAGGGAGAGGTTGAGGACTAAATGAACTTCAAACCTTAGAGTAAGTCCTGGGGAGCTGGGTTAGTAAGAGGGGGGTTCAAGTGAAGCAGTCAAAGGTGTAGGATAAGTCTTAACACATTAATCTCTTTCACAGATCTGATTTGTATGTGGTTCCTGTGTGTGTACGTGAAAAGACACTATGAGATTAATGGTGATTCTAAATAGAGATGATAGTATACAAATGCATACATTTAGACCATTAAGTGGTTAGAGCAAATCTGTATTAAAGCCATTTGTATATTGCCACTGTGTGGGAACCGATTTGTGGTCTTGTATCCAAAGTCTGTTTTGTCAAACTTAAAAGTAACACTTCCCTGTTTGGGTGGTATGATAGCGTTGGTTCCTGATTGCTTATTTGTTCAGCCCTCTCTATGCACATTTAGTTCTACTAGCTTCAGTTGCATATAAATAGTTCATAATGGCTTGTATCAAAAAAGAAAAGGCATTCCTGCCAAATTAAGACTACAGTAGGTTTAAAAATCATGAAAATACTAAAAATTAAATAGTCTCAATTGCTTGGTTTCATTCTTATCTGGTGGATGATACATTCTGCTAAGAGTTGAATTATATAGTAATATGGTCTTAATTGATTGGGATATGTTTTTCTAAAGGTAGAATTTTGTTTGCTTTTTTCTTCAGCTAACAAAAAATTACTGTAGAAATTTGTAGCTGCTTTTCCTCCTGCTTCTAAGAGGACATTAAATAGCTGCCATTGTCATAATATCAGATGTTTAGTGAAGGAGTGGGTATAGCTGATTAAAAATACAATGCTGTGGACCAGTGATAATAGTCTGTTCTCAAGCCAGAAATGGACGTTTTACTATTAACAGCTGAGAATGACCTCTGTTTTCTCAAAGCAAAGAAATAAAATAAGAGATGCTCTTGCAATGAATTACTCTGATATCTTCAGTCAATTGTGTTATGAGGATTTAGTAGCTTTTTCAAGGGAGTGTGCAGGCTTCCCCTGCCTTTTTGTTTGGGAGTATTAGTGTACGTCTGTACGGAATGATAACACAGCATAAATTAGAAGTTCACACTGTAATGTGTATAAAACCATTGTTTTAATTTCTTTTTAAATTAACAAATAAGTCTTATACACTCAGTAATCAGTGTACATGCAGTAAAGAAAATCAGGCTCAAGCTTTAAAATCAGATTTTGACAGATCTTATGCACTTAAAGTGAAAACACACATACTGTAACAAGCAGCTCTGTTTTTTAATACATTGAGATCAAAGCTATCTCTACACTGCCTCACAATTGAGACTGGGGGTGTGAATAGCAGTGTGCACTAAAGCAGTGTGTACCTTTTGAAGAGGACTGCAGTAATGAGAACTAGGAACCTTTTAGTTCACGCCCACAGGATCCACATGCTGGCAGGGGTTACAGTGCAGCACTTTAGTGTGCTCTGCTATTCACAACTCTCTAGTTTCAACTGTGGGGCAGTGTCATAGCTGACTATTAATTTTGGTTGCTCAATCTGAGCCATGCTAAAGGGCTTGACTTTTTCTTTCCAGGTAGTGGGTGCTTTGCCCATCAAATAGTGGTGTCCCCCAGGAGTCTGTACTGGGCCCAATCCTATTCATCATATTCATAAATGATCTGGAAAAAGGGGTCAACAGTGAGGTGGCAAAGTTTGCAGATGATATAAAATTACTGAAGATTCTTAAGACCCAGGCAGACTGCAAAGAGCTACAAAAGGATCTCTCAAAACTGGGTGACTGGGCAGCAAAATGGCAGATGAAATTCACTGTTGATAAATGCAAAGTAATGCACATTGGAAAACATAATCCCAACTATACATACAAAATGATGGGGTCTAAATTAGCTGTTACCACTCAAGAAAGATCTTGGTGTCATTGTGGATAGCTCTCAGACATCCACTCAGTGTGCAGTGGTGGTCAAAAAAATGAACAGAATGTTGGGAATCATTGAGAAAGGGATAGATAAGACAGAAAATATCATATTGCCTCTCTATATAAATATATGGTACGCCCACATCTTGAATACTGCATGCAGATGTGGTCGCCTCATCTCAAAAAGATATATTGGACTTGGAAAAGGTTCAGAAAAGGGCAACAAAAATGATTAGGGGTATGGAACGACTGACGTATGAGAAGAGATTAATACAACTGGGACTTTTCAGCTTGGAAGAGAGACGACTGTGGGGGATGTGATAGAGGTCTATACAATCATGACTGGCGTGGAGGAAGTAAATAAGGAAGTGTTATTTACTCCTCACAATCCACAAACAATGGGCCACCAAATGAAATTAATAGGCAGCAGGTTTAAAACAAACAAAAGGAAATTTTTTTCACAGAATGCACAGTCAACCTGTGGAACTCCTTGCCAGAGGATGTTGTGAAGGCCAAGACTATAACAGGGCTCAAAAAAGAACTAGATAAATTCATGGACAATAGATCCATCAGTGGCTATTAGCTTCTGTTGGCCGGAAGCTGGGAATGGGTGACAGGGGATGGATCACTTGATTACCTGTTCTGTTCATTCCCTCTGGGGCACCTGGCATTGACCACTGTTGGAACACAGGATACTGGGCTAGATGGACCTTTGATTTGACCAGTATTGCTGTTCTTATGTTCTTAAAATCAGGCACCTTCATTGAGCACTTAGAATCACTCTTCACTTCCAAAATTACTGTCTCAGTGGTTATTTTTCTCTTAATCACCATTTTTTTTGGGTAGTAAAGGATTAAAAACTGTTCTCATGTCCACTTTTCCTTTTTTTAAAAAAAGATTTGATTCTTTTCACCACTTTGAAATGGTCACAATAGTTAAGGCTATTTAATATTTGAAAATCCTTTGTAATTTGTCTTTGACATCCTTGTAAAATGAGTATTAGCTACAGTTTCTGGATGAAGAAACATAACCACAAGAGTTCCCTGAGGTTATAGCCACAAGTAAGAGTTCCTGGTCCCTTGCTCAGGTTTCACCTCTCTCTCAATTGACAGCTGTCCTGTCTTTGTGATATAACATTTTGCCTGATGTGGAGTCCCATAGGCAGAATTCTTAGTGGATAAGGGTCTAAACGCACGATGCTGAAATTGCTACCAAGGGGTTCTTGACAGCAGTTAGTCTGAGTTATAACAAACCATGATGAAGCAATCTAAAAACAAGGTTTTCAGTGTTTGAGTTCTTGGTACTTTAAACGTTTTTATGCTTGGGTATCTGCTGGTCAGGATATTTCACCTCAGTAGAGACGCTTAAGGCTCTTTTCCTGTTCCTTCTTTGAATTCAGACTCACTGCTGGAGTGCTGCAGCACTGCACTCTGATGTCTGATCTTCCTCCCAGTTTACTTGGCCTTAATCTGAGAGCTACTCTAGGGTCACTGCTTTTCACAACAGAGTTTGAGAATGTGAATATTTCACCTCTCAATCTGCTGGGGACTAACTATGCATTTTCAGTCATTGAAACCTGTGGAAATTCTTCTAAAAGCAGCCTGAAGATGCTGGGTACTTGCTGACTCTGTCAAATGCTGTTGGTGTCGTTTCATTGAGAGGAGCCGTTTCCACTCTGGTCTGTCTTCTGCTAGTGAATTTACGTTAAAAAAATACCTTCAGGTAGGGAAGACTTCCTAGAACTACCCTTATATCATCTAGGTATTTCCTGCATGTTGTAATTTATTTTATGGAAACAGGGCTTAGAAAAGAGCATTGCATGAAGAAACCACACCACTGTTCCTTTTCATGCTCCATATAGCTCAAGAATATGACATTCTCTTATCAGTACTGGTTATCAGTGTTATCTAAGACAAAACGTTGTTTTCTTAATTTGATATATTGCCTTTCCTTTAGCATTAAACTGATATCCATATAGCCTATATGGACAAAGTATTTACATCTGTTTAACTTCATCAGCAATAGATCATCCAGGTTTTCAACAGTACATTTAATCATACCTCATTCATCCTGACCTTCATAGACACGATTTTAACAAAGTATGAAGCTTCTAGATGTGTGAAACCTGGAAGCTACTTCAATTCCTAGTTAAAATGTCAAACCTCTGTAGCATGTGAGTGACTCACTCACCTGATGTCGGCCTGCTCCAAATATCAGACCTTCTCCGAATTTTTATAAGTAGTTTACATTAGGGATAGTTTCACTTACCTAAAGATCCACTTCTCTGTCCTTAGTTCTTAAGCTCAGGTTTTGTCTACACTGTTAAAAATAAAATCCCCGTGGCAGCAAGTCTCAGAGGCTGGGTCAACTGACTTGGACTTGTGCTACAGGGCTAAAAATAGTAGTGTAGATGTTCCCACCCAGCCTGAGTGGGAACAACATAGATGGAATCTTTGAGACTCTCTGCTGCTGTGTTTGTGATGTAGATGTACCCTCAGATTTCTGGCACTGGACTTCTTTACCTTCATGTTTGTTTGCTCATAGCTCTAGGAAAACTGTGCAACTTCAGGCTGCTGGTGCAAGTCCTCACCACAACCTTCTAATCATCCAGTGGATGACTCACTACTTCTTGATTAGCTGTGAATTGATATAGACATATTGGGAGTCCTGTGCATTATAGAACCCTGTCTTATATCTGTCCTTGAAAAGATGGAAATCTGGTTAACCAAAAAAAAATCTATTTTTTACCTTTTACTTTAAGCTCAAATGCTAGAAGGTGAAATTGGCTTTAAAGTCATTCTTCAAAAGACTAGAGTGGATAAAGTCTATTAACGTCAGTTGTATTTCAAGAGATATTAAAATGTTTGAGGACCTCCAATATTTGTTTGTAACAGATCAAATCAATGTATCAAGCACAAAAAAATCCAATAGGATGACTCCTGGAAGCATTAAAGTGTATTTTGCAGGGTATTCTTACTCCTGAGCTCAGAAGCCTACAGCTCTGTCCAATGAGAATTACAGTGCAATCACTTAAATGACAGTTACTTTAACAGGCACTTAAAGAAATTTTCTGCTTGGCTAATGCAGCTTTCTTGCTTCCCTGGGTTGAAAACAAGCAACAGATTAAATTCACCAAAAACCTTAATTTTTTTTTTTCATTTTTCTTGAAATAACTTGTTGCCTTGTCTTTTTCATTCACTAGGAACTAATGCTTGCTACTTCCCACAAGTAATGGCCAGACCACTGGATAACCAGATAGAAAAGTAATAGGTGATTTGTCTCTCTTATGGATGATATCCGCTGTTCCAACAGAACCTCATTATATTTTTTAAAAACAAGTTAATAGAATTCTAGTTTTATCATCTATAATACTGGTATTGGCATCCTTGACCTAGTAATTTAAAAACCTGCTGGTTTTGGATGCCACTTTTGTCAGGGTAGGGCCGCAGCAGTTCAACAGAATGAACTTAAGTGCCTCACGGTAGAATGAGAAGAGCCTAGTAGATGAGTTATAGCTAAAGCAGTGTTTGTCTTCCGTTTTGATAGTGAAGTTGCTTCCTTTAGGTTTTTTTTTAATATAGCACCAAAACAATTCCAGCATGGTTGAACTTCCTTAAGTTGAATAAGGTATGCACTTAATATGATGGGATGTGTAGTAATGGAATATCTAGCATATTGTAAGTGGACTGTGAGGGATAAGCTTGAAGACAGAATACTTCAACTGGCCGGATGAATGTGATTCCAACTGCTCTGCCTTGGATGGGACTGTTAAAAATTAAACATTTTGTGAACCATCATAATTACACAGCTCAGAATCCTGCTGTCTGACTGGATTTTTCCTTCATTCAGCCCACTTTACAAGTAAATGTTTTCCATGAGTACTTTATCTTCAGATGCACATGTAGTATGTCTGCTAATAGATTCTACAAGATGAGTTGTAACAGTGCAATATTGTAATTCCACAATTAGACCAGAAGTTTACAGATTAGCTTTATTGCCATCTCAGTGAACTTTTGTATGTCTTCCCATTAAGTTTAGCTTTACAAAGGACTGAGCTTTATCTCATGTCCTAAATCTTTGCTCCTCCAAAATTAAATGCTAAGCACTATAATGGGAAAAGTCTGCTTAACTTGATCTCATAGTAAAACTACGGAAAAAATTGCTCACTATGGGGATGGTAAGCTTGCACTGAATCTTAAATGTAAAACACCATATGTAAAATACTGTACATGCAAGAGATGTGTGCTATAAAAAGGATTTTTTTTACCAGTTGTAGATCTTGAGCATTTTTGCTGCCTTAAGCGTCAAAAATTAAGTATCATGTACACAGTTGGATCACAATGGTAAATTACCCATTGATGAACTAAATAAATATGAACAGATTTAAAAAAAAAAACAGCTAAATGTGTGGTAGCCTTAATTACATCTGGAAGTTTTCTGCATTCCATCAGTTTACATACACTTTTTCAAATGCCTTAGCTTAATCTAAGTAGATTTCTTTTGATATGGACATGGCATTCTTGGATTTCAAGCTGCTAGTTTGGAATTTAGATGAAAATCTTAAGAGTCTAACTTCAAAATAGAAGGAGAAAAATATTGATGTACTTAAATGAAATGTAGTGAAATTTGTAGGAAGAGTACTTTTGATCTTAATTGGTGTTTCCATTAGTGGAGAGAAGAGGCAGTCATATCCACTGGGATTATAGTGTTACTAAATCTTAAACAGTGTTTTTCTATTTTTGTGAATTTTTCAGTGGAAAGAGGAATTCTCCATATTGCCACCAATAACAGTCCCTTGTTAGTACTATATCTGTGAGACATCTCTCCAAAACTCTGTTGGTTGAGTTCAAGACACCCTTGAAATGAATGGAAACAGGAGCTATGGCACTTACAAGCAGAGGATTAACCTATCAAACAGGATTAACTGTTTACTCTGAGTTTCTGCAAAAGAATACCATACAAATAGCTTACATAATGCTCTTAACAAGGAGTATCAACCTCACCACTCCCTGTGATGACCCAGACTTAACTACTTCCTTCTCCTTTCCTTTCCCTTTTCCCATTGCTTAATTTCAGTAAGCCACTTAACCAAATACCAGAAATAAACATATAAGATTAATAGTAAGGTATGTAATTTTAGCTTGTCTTTTATTAGCTTTTTTTTTGCTTTCATAGAAGGATAAGGAATATAATCCTAGCATATTAACAAAAGAATATTTTTGTTTGGTGTTGCTCTTGTTCTTCACTTAAAAAACAAGCAAACCTTGAGACCAATAAAAGGAGAAGAATGGCATTTCGACTGTACTTCAGTAAACGTGTTAGAGTTGTTTGAACTGTTTAAATTTCGCTTTCAACTTGCTCATTTTATAACTACAAGTGAAGTTTTCTAACTGTCCTTAACTCATGCTGGGTTTTGTCCATGTGTATCATCACCAGTCGGGTGATAGGTAGACAGTGCCTTGAGTTACAGCTGTACATCCCTCTCAATTGGCTTTATGGTAATTCAGGTTTTAGAGAAGATAATTTGACTTACCCCAGCAGTGTAGACAAGGCCTCAGTCGATGTCAGTTACACTACTCTAGCTACATGAATAACATAGCTGGAGTCGACGTAGCTTAGGTCAACTTACTGCAGTGTCTTCACTGCGCTGCTTTGATGGGAGATGCTCTCCCATTGACTTACCTTACTTTTCTATGAGGGGGCTGGAGTACTAGAGTCAACTGGAGAGTACTCCGCTGTCGATTTAGCGGGTCTTCTCTCGACCCATTAAATTGACAACTTCTGCATTGATTGCAACAGTGTTGATCTTCCCGGTAGTGAAGACAAGCCCTTAGTATGCGGAGGAAAACCCAGTCTGACTTAATCTTTGTACTATGTTTGTACTTCTGGGTTTAGTTTAACACAGCCTTTGGATTTTGTGTTTGAACACTTCTTTTATGAACAAGAGCTGTAATGTTTAATTTTCCAACTACTTCTTTTGGGCTGCAAATCCATGGTAAAACTACAGAGCAGGATTCTTTCAAAGTTGCAGGTTCATGCAGTGTACGAGGTGCTGTCTGCTCTATTCTTGTGAGCCAGTAGGCTGCTGACATATAAATGTCGGACTTCTATTGTTCTATCTCCCACAAGAATTAAGCTAGTAAGGCAAAGGGAGTGACATAGCATGTCAGCCAAAAGAAAACAAGTCTAAATTTAGGCCTTACAGCAACCTTGTTAGAGCTGACAGGCAGAAACCCAAAGGAAACCTCAAGTGTGAAACTTCTTTTCTCGCATTGCAACCACACTTTAATAATGCAAATTGAACTACCCACTAAAATCAGATAGGATCACTTAAATATAAATAGTTAAATATATAAATGTATAAATAGTTATAATACTTAGCTTCCCAAATGTTAGGGTCAGACCCTTTGATAAATGTGAATTAAAAGCAAGACTCTCTAAACATACAATCTATGGCAGCTTAGTCTTGCCTTAAATTTCCAGTGGGGCTGAAGGGATTAGAGACCCCAGTGAATCTCATAAGGCTCATGGGGGTGGCATGTGAACAGGTGTTGGGAGTAAACATCATTTGGGAAGCAGCTGACAGGCATACTAGGGTAGCACTTAGGATACCATCCTTTGAGTCCGACAGTGCTTTGCTCAACCTTTAATTGCTCTGGCAAGAATTCCTTGATACTGCTATCAAACAGCTTGCAGTTCATACAGTCTAGCACCGTGATACTCAGACCTCAGTAGTACAGGAGCCAAATTAGCAATCAGCATTACCCAAAAGATCCACAGAAGTGTGAATCCATTGTTTCATTTACTATATATATTAAAGGTCTGTCAAATGATTAAAAATCACAATTAATTGTGAGATTAAAATAATCATGATTAATCGCAGTTTTAATTGCACTGTTAAACAATAATGGAATACCAATTTAAATTGGGCGTGGAAGCTTGTCCTCTGGAATGGTGATTGAAGCATGAAGGGGCATATGAACGTTAACATATCTGGCATGGAAATACATTGCAATGCCGGCTACAACAGTGCCATGCGAATGCCTGTTCCCACTTTCAGGTGACATTGTAAATAGGAAGCAGGCAGTATTATCTGCATTAAATGTAAACAAACTTGTTTGTCTTTGCGATTGGCTGCACAAGAAGTAAAACTGAGTGGACTTGTAGGCTCTCAAGTTTTACATTGTTTTGTCCGAGTGCAGTTATGTAAAAAAAATTCTACATTTGTAAGTTGCACTTTCAGGATAAAGAGATTGCACAAAAGTACTTGTATGAGGTGAACTGAAAAATGTTTTTTTTACAGTTCAAATATTTGTGAGCACTGTACTCTTTGTATTCTGTGTTGTAATGGAAATCAATATATTTGAACAGGTAGAACATCTGAAATATTTATAATATATTTAAATTGGCATTCTGTTTAACAGTGCAATTAAAACTGCAATTAATCACAACTGTTTTTAAAATCTAGTTAATTTGTTTTGCGTTAATCGCTTGTGCTAACTGTGATTAACAGCCTTGTATATTATTCTCACACCAAAATGACTGGCCAAGTATTTTATCAACTACAATTGGTTAATAACCTAGTTAAAGCATCTAGATTGGTTAATTAAATCATAGTGTTTTAATATGTGCTGCAAAGAGCCACAGGAGACGCATTAAAGAGCCACTTGTGGCTCATGAGTCTCCGACTGAGTATCACTGGCCTAGCACTTGCCCAATGTAGTGAATGGCACTTGGTAACTGGATGCCAGCATCTGGTTTGGAAATCACTATTTCTGTTAGCTCCCTGTGGTGGCAATTATATAGTGTTGCTATAAAATAGTTTACCTGTTCATGTCACTTTCTGGCCTAAGGCTGACAGGAAGACATTGAGAATGAACTGAGAATGATTCAAGCAAAGCTCAGGATCCTGAACACCCTGGTGTGTGACAGTGTCCCAGAGGCCGTTTTTCTTTGTCTTTCACACTATTAAATAGTTCTGGGGCCAAATGCTTGCAAATGTGCTATATCAAGCAAGTAAGCAGATGTCTGTGGTGAGAGGCATATGTGATTTTTGTGACTAGTTTAGCTGATGGATTCTTGGGCTTATGGCATTCACTGTAGCTCTGGACACAAAAAAAGCAGCTGGGTGTTAGGGGTATCTTCTCCTATGGGGTGGATTGTGAAGTTCAAGAACATGCTGGGAATTGAGTGCCCAGGACACTATAACCTGATGTTGGACTTGAAAGCCAGTACTGGAGCAAAGAAACTGGCAGACAAGGGATTCTTTCTCTCTCCGATTCCCAAACTGTTTCCAGATGGATAAACAAGTAGCATCTGGGGGTGCTAAAAAAGAATGAACTAGGCAAAGTTAATAATCTACCACCCTTTTAACATGATATTGTGCTTCAGCAGTACACCCAGCTCCAAGATATTGGTCTGAAATTGCCTTTCTTTAAGCAGTCATTACCATAATATTTGAGTACCTGTCTAACATTATCAAGTTCCCCTACCTCATGGGTGTATTAAGGAGATATGAAAAAACAAGACACAAAGAGTTTGTGACTTGCCCAAGATTTCAGACAATGGCAGAGTTGAATTGAAGCCTCCAGAATCCCAGTCTTGCGCCTTAACTACAAGACCATCTTTTGTGTTAAAATGATCACATTTTGGTGGAGAAAATGCCTAGCAATTCCACTGGGATTTGTGAACCAAGGTGACAAAAATTAAATTTGCATCCAAAGTAGAAAAATGACAATGGACCCTTCACTGGCATTGGAATCCTGTCTGGTTGTTTGTGAACAAACTTCCAGATGCACTTGGGTATGCATCTTAAAATTGTTCTAGTTAAATAAAAATGTAACATGGTATGAACGTAGCCCTCAATAAGGACTACCACACAGGAGGGCCACACAAACCTAAGCACAACCTTGTGTGGTCCAAACAGATTCTACATATTTAAGATTTGAAGGCACCTGTATTGATTTATATTTTAAATTCAGCTTGTTTCATATGTATTTAGATAGGTTGTTTCTATGTACAGTATGGTTTATTTACACACTTATATAAATCAAAATGAGATAAACATGATAAAATGTTAATGACTCGGCTGTTAGTATGTTGTGTTGAAGCAGGCCACAGGCCTTATGAAATGCTTTGGTGGCACATAGGTTGGGCACCCCTCCTTACGCAATATTAAAGATGAGATTTTTGGAATCCCATGGGGGGGTTAATCTTTCCACGCTATTCATGATCCCTTGGTATGAGACACTAAGAGCTGTCAAGACATTAATGTTCATACAAACATGTCTCCTTGGAGACACCTGACTTGGTGGTGGTGGGTGGCACACAACTGTTATGTTCCTGTGGCTATAGGTAAAAGCATATTAAAGGAAGCCGATCCAGAGAGCTGAAACTAAAGATGGGAGACAAGGGGGGGTTGAATTAAAAAAGCAATTGCATTAAGAATGCCCCTTTTTTGGTCCAGGCAGCTTTATTGTGCGTGTTTGAATTTTTTTTAACAGAAACTTTTATTTAGGTACTAGAGTAAAATCATAACTATAAATTAGTTTTTTTTTTCCTTTGTGGTTGATAGTATTCTTGTCAGTTTAGGAGTTTCTGGTCAATTTGTACAGGCCTTTTATACAGCAACAGTGGAGAGGGAAAACTGGAATTGCTGTAGTACTTGAAAATAGTTCTGACCTTTGACTAGATTTCAAATAGATGATCTTGTTTTACCTGTAAGTGTAAAAACTTACGGTGAATGGTGTTCCAGAACTGAATACAGTTCTTTGGGGGGGTTAAGAAATTAATCTCTGCTTTATACATACACACCACTTGGTGACAACCTTAAAGTCTATTACAAAATAAAATGAAAATAAAGAAGTAAATGAATGTTTCCTCATTTTCTTTCATCAATAAAATCCATGCATAACCTACTTATGATTCTGCAATACACTATAATGTAAAGCTAATGTGGCCAAGTCAAACTATTAGCATCCAGCATACTGTAAGTGGCTTTAAAAAAAAGAAATGAGTCTTAAATGCTTCCCTGGACAGCATGCCAGGGTGGACTGATTTAAATGAATGTAATTTTAATCACAATTTCAAGTAATTGTAATCGTGTTTTGCATTTGTACTTTTTAGCTACTTCTTAAAGTAAGGTTGATTCTCATTGGTTGATAACCATTAGACCATGTTGATCTGCAACTAAACTACATTTGGTGCTGTTTGCTAACCAGGAGGATACACTTATCTATACATAGTTAAGTAGTTATATGGTTTCATTGACTTTTGTTAAGATTCCCATTTTTTATTGTTATAAAATGGTGAATGATGTAGTTCTTAAGCCCTGGAGGAATTGATTTGATTTGTGCCAAGCTCTATGTGGAAGCAAATTCAAATTCAATTAAAATGCACAAAACCAACATTTTCAAATACTTTAACTAATAAAAATATCTTAAATGTACTAGATACATAAGAACCTAGTACATTTTCCTATCAAAACTAAAACAAAGGAAGTCTTGTCTGTAGTTAGTGAATTGAATTGATGGCTTCTGGTCACCATGTCCTTCAAGATTTTATAACTGGTAGGTCTCATCCTCTCACACCTAGTTTTTATTCATAAATTAGAAGAGGAAAACAAGCTTTCCTGCCTTTTGCATTTTAATTTTGAAGGAACTAGTGACTGAACTAACTGAATGAAACCAAAATGAAGAAAATACCTCTGGTGACTGGGGAGGAAACTACTGTTGTCAAAAGCTGGTTTAGCACTTGAGCAAACTCTGGTTCCAAGTGCATAGCCAATAACTACCATCAGTTGAGTGTCTGACTCTGTTTAAAACTTGGCAGCAAACGTACTACTTACTGTTATTTTTTAATTTACAGTATTTGAATGGATTACCCTAAATTTAGGCCTTAACATAGGTTGTCATAATTTTAAATTTTATTTTAGGTACATTTATATTTTAAAATAAACCTGTATTTAAACTGATTTAAATAATAGTTTTATTTTTAAATAGTTTTTATCAGCCCTCTATCATGTAGAAACCTTAATGTCTAACCTTTAAACTACACTGCTTATTTTTATCTCCCTTTGCACAAAATATAGACCGTCCCAAATACTAGTTCGCTTCTTATGACATGAAGTGTTCAGTTGTGTGATTCTCTGCATATGCATTTGGCTTCAAGTGCTAGAGTATCCCTTAACCTGAAAAAAATATGTACCCGCACTCACAAACGTCGTGCATCTGCAATCTTTCTAGGATAGCCATTGTCATTCATCACCTGCAAATATACACCACCCCAGTTCTTGAACTGTAACCTCACAAGTTCAAACTTACACTTAACATGGGGGGAAATAAAGAATGCTAACTACTCAGAAAAGTGCTTCAGAGTAGGATTGTGAGAACTTTGAGAACTAGATTTTTTTTCTCTGGGAATTACCTTTCCAGCCCTGTCTAATTATCCTTCTCCCCCAAAAAGAGGCGAGGTTGTAACACCTGGAGCTGAATAAGATAAAACATGTTCTGTTGCTACAGTATGCTCTAGCATTTAGTGACATCATGTAGGTGTATGTATTTCCCTCATGTATGCACAGCTTTTGTTATTGACTCGTGTTGAAAGACTTAGAACTCCTGAACAGAATGGAACAGACAGAAGACTCTTTGCTGTAAGGCAGTGAACAGTGGTCCCCCACCTTTTTGTGGCCAGTAGCACATTCATGTTTTCAGAAGTGTGGCGGGCGCAAACAATTACTCACATACAGGGCCGGCTCCAGGCACCAGTGGAGCAAGCACGTGCCTGGGGCAGCACATGGTACGGGTGGCATTCCGTCCATTCTGCAGAGTAGGAGCATTTGGGTTTGTTTTTTTTTGGCATCAGTTCTGGGTAGTGCAGAGAGAAGCTGGAGAGAAGCCGGGAGGACAGAGAACACTGGAGCCCACAGGCCCGGAGTACTCTGTCTCCAGCAGGCATGGGGCCCTGGCTTCTCTCCCCTGCTGGGCACTAGGCGGGAGCACATAGATGCCCTGGCGGGCACCGCATTGGGGACCACTGTCCTACAGTATACACACACATTCAATTGTGGGTGTACAAATTTAACTGCAGCCCTTAGGGAGCAGTAATTGATGTGCAATCACAGATAAAGGTGCCTGGTAGCTCAAATACTCCAGTACTTAGAGGGCATATTTCCTTTGGCAATGGCTGCTTAACACATAACTCAGCTAATGCTCGCTCTACCCGAAGTCATGAGGTCAATGCGTACTTTGACAAATACTTCCTCTTTAGTTTAAAAAAAGCTAATGGAGCACAGAATACTTTCCTTAAAACACTAATAAACTTTTTGCTTCCTTTGAATTACAGTGGAGTATCATTAAAGGACTAGTAAATCAATGTATTATGCTAATTTTGCAGTCTGTGCAAAGTGCATGTGCTAACTGTCCTGTTACAATCCTCCTCCAACGTCTTCTATTACAAAAGGTCTTCAGAAATGAATTTACATGTAAGTATGCAGATATTTTAAAACTGTACCAGCGATACACAGTGAATATGTTAAAGGAACAAAGGCAATTCTATTCATTTATCTAATGTTAGTATGGGTTAATTTCAGATATGGTCAGATGCCAATGAAATAATCCAGCTGGCTCATTAGACACAGGGTAGGCTAAAGCAGTTTTATATTAAGTTCTACAACTGCTGTGTAAATATTTGTTGAGTTCTGAGAAGCAACTATTATAAATAAAAACAAAACAAGACCTGCAATCTATAGTTTACAGACGCATGACAGCATGAGTGAATACCAATTACTTCAGATGCAAGAAGTGGGCATTTCACCACAAAAAGCATGCTGCTGCAGAACGTCTGTTAGTCTATAAGGTGCCACAGGATTCTTTGTTGCTTTTACAGATCCAGACTAACACGGCTACCCCTCTGATACTATAAAATAACTTTACCTCAGACTTGCAGTGCAGCTCCAGAAAGAGAGAGATCCCCAAACAGTTTTGTGGTGAGGTAAGAATGAAATGGAATACAATGTAATATTTCAAGAACTATGAACTTGCCTTCTCCTCGTACAAGGACTCAGTGTTGTTTTTGCTGATACAGACCACTCTGAAACCTATGAATTTACAGATTATCAAGAATATTTTTTCAGTGGCCCATCTCATTTGTACATAATTCATGTCTAGTACATAGTGAATTTACTGTAGATAGGTTATAATGGACACTGTGTAGGAAGAGGATTCTTTTACACTCAAAATGAATTCTCAATACAACAAACTATCTGCAGAATAAGAGAAATGGACAAATTTACTCTCATTCTGAACTTTAAAGATCATCTCCACCTTAGAATGTCTGTCTTGGAGCATAAGCAAAGACTTCCTGTACAAATACCATAATTACTAGAATCTATTTACACAAGTTAGGTTTGGCAGATTCTGACTTTTTTTATAATCTTCATGTATAATATCAATCTTTGTTTTTAAGCATTTTTAGACCATTTTAAATTTTCACAGTTGTGCAGAGTTATGGATTTCAAGCATTTATCTGTTTAAATTTTCATAGTTGCAGGAAATGATGGGTGAAAAATCAGACAGTTTAATGACTGTATATGTTGAGATTCAAAAAGTTAGTTTTACAACTGTTTAAAACAAATTGTCAAAATATACAAAGTAAATATCCGTCGAGTTTGACTGAAGTTCTCAAGCGGCATTTTTCTTTGCCTGTCTGTAAAGGTTGATTATTGATGGAAATATTTTTTTCATGGTTTGTGTAGTGAAATAGTTTACTGATGTTTACTAATATAAATCAAATCCTCCCAAGCCTAAATGTAATGCCCAGAATGTATTGAACTCAGCTGTTTAGGTAGCATTTGTGTAATATGAAATATGTTCACTGCCTCTTTAGCCTTTAATTCTTTTTTTCTGATGGAGGATAATTTTGGTTGCCTTGAGATATTCTAATTTATACATTGTACTAAGGTTTTTACAGGACAGATACGTATAAAGTATTCTATACCTGTCATGCTTTGCAAATGCTTTCATTTTACCTGTCATTTGAATTTGTTTGAAGCCGTCCATAAGATGAAAAAATTAAGAGTAGGTTTCCAGGTTTGTGATTTCAGCGTGTAAACAATAGTGATCATTTTTACAGGTGTAAGATCGAAAGCTTCTCTCTCACACCAACAGAAGTGGTCCAGTAAAAGATACTTCATCCACCTTACCTCTCTAACTTTCACATGCTCATTTTAAGAGGGGAGAATAGAGTGTATATATACATTGTGGTAGTTAGAATCGAGGCCAAGCTCAGTGACAACCTAAACTTTGCCATAAGTTGAGGAGGGAATTCCAGTACTCTTTGCTAGATGTTCTGTTCCTTTCACGTAGTATATATTGGTGAAATAAACATGCTGGTACCTTTTTAGCTTTGGGAATCTCCACAGGTGTGAGTTGTACATTGTTGTTCCAGCTGAACAGTCTTCTAGTTTGGCTTGATCCCATAACTAATCTCAATGAGCATTTAAATGAGACTGACTACTAGTAACAGTTACAATTAAAAACTTGTGTTATTTTTATGTTACAAGGAAGCAAAGGAGATGCATGTGTGTTTATATACTGTTTCCTTTCTCTCTGAAACATAACACCTGAATAGTTGGGGACAGAATAAAAATTGTAAGCACTTGAACCCTCACTGAAAAAAAACAACCAACCACCCCCCCCCCCCCCCCGGTAATGGACCTTCAGGATAAGCTACCATAAACAACTGGTATGTTGCTGCTCAGTAGCAACATGGTGTTTGTCACTTAAACTTCCACTTAGGTTTTGTGGAACCTAATTCTTACACTTGCCTCCTAACAGCTGAAAAATAGATCTCTTCTATTCAAGTAAAATATTGTTGCCACAATGGCCATTGAGGTTTTTTACAGCATGTTCATAAAGGTGAATTATTTTTTGAAGTCAAAGATCTTCTCACTGTATCCAATTAAATCTGAAACCTAATCCGCATACAAGCCTAGCTTTGCCCCTCGTGCATATATTCTGACACTTTCATTATGTGACCTACAAAAAACCTACATGAATGTTGAGAAAATAGAGTTCAAAGGGAATATAGACATATTACACTATATTAAACTACATTAAAACATTAAGGTTGCAAAGTCAGGAACTCAGAAGTTAGGAAATGCCAGCCTTAAGGTTGCCTGTGGAACCTTAATTAAGCCCCTTTAGGGATATTCATTATGAGACTCTCTTCAGTTACACACTTTTTTCCACAGCATTTCTGCCTCATTCAGTGGACAGGATGGGTGTTGGTCACTTGAGGACCAGATTTTGTTTTCTCCTCATTGTTCAATGTGCGACCCTGTGCCTTATTTACTGAACACTATTCAAAATCTGCTCTGAATACAGAATTATTCATTTTCTCATGGGGTTTTCTAAGGTGCTCATGGCTATAGTATCTCAGTTCTTAATATTAATCTTCCCAACATCCTTGTGGGGGTGGTATAGATTCACAGATTCTACAACTGGAAGGGACCTCGAGAGGTCATCGAGTCCAGTCCCCTGCTCTCATGGCAGGACCAAATACTGTCTAGACCATCCCTGATAGACAGTTATCTAACCTACTCTTAAATATCTCCAGAGATGGAGATTCCACCACCTCCCTAGGCAGTTTATTCCAGTGTTTTAACCACCCTGACAGTTAGGAACTTTTTCCTAATGTCCAACCTAAACCTCCCTTGCTGCAGTTTAAGCTCATTGCTTCTTGTTCTGTTCTTAGAGGCTAAGGTGAACAAGTTTTCTCCCTCCTCCTGATGACACCCTTTTAGATACCTGAAAACTGCTCTCATGTCCCCTCTGTCTTCTCTTTTTTCCAAACTAAACAAAGCCAATTCTTTCAGCCTTCCTTCGTAGGTCATGTTCTCTAGACCTTTAATCATTCTTGTTGCTCTTCTCTGGACCCTCTCCACTTTCTCCACACTTAACAGATGAGGAACTGAGACATTAAGGTAAAAAAAAAATCCACTAATTTTGGGTGCTTAATTTGAGGTAGCTCGGACCTGATTTTTCTGAGTAGTTAGCATTATATAGCACTTAGTATGTTCACAGCACAAGTCTCCTTGATTTATTGCAGTTGAGCCATGAGTGTTCAGCACTGCTGTAAATGAAGCCTTAGGTTCCCAAGTCAGATAACAGAAAGTGAGGAACACAGTTAGTGTTAGTTAGTGACAACCTGCAAAGAGTTTAGTTAAGTGACTTCCTGAGCATCACACAAACTCTGTCAGAGCCAGAGAGACACTGCAGTTCTGCAGGGCAGTGTTCAACTTCCTTAAACATGAGAAGACCATCTTTCCTCTTCCTGCAAACTTTTTCCTCATTTACTACTCACCTTCCAAATGCTGCAACAAATGAGTCTGGGGTTCTTCACAGTACACTGCACGCTAAGTCAGGCTCTGTGGACTTGGTGTTTCTAAGCGCGTGCTTGACCATCCACGCTGCATTGTAAACCTGGGTTTACAGTCACTGGATGCCATCCTAATGTATCCATACTGCACTACACAGAGCTTCTGGCTCAGGCCTGCAGTTTAACCTGTGTCCATGCTGCAAAATGTCAGGGCTTGAGTCATGGTGAGACTTGGGTTCTGACTCTTTTCCCCCTTCCACTCCCACCCCACTAGGTTCAGAACCTGGGTCCCGCATGCCTGTTGACCGAAGTGAGGCTGATTTGTGAGTAGACAGAAGGGGGGCTTGGGCTTAAACCTGAATCAAAGCCTGGGCTTGGTGAGTGGTGTCGACATGCCTTTAGACAACAGCCTCCTTCCATACACAACCCTGATTCATCCCCTGGGAAGGCCCACCCTTTGCACAGAATGAGGTAGTGTGCTGTAGAAAAAGGTGTGTAATTAAAGATTGCCTCTTAATGCATATGCACTAGGGAGCTGAATTATGGTTGCAAAGGGCAACCTTAATTCTGGCATTTCCTAACTTCTGCGTGCTTGACTCTGCAGCCTTCATAATGTTCTTGCAATGTAGTTTTGTTGTGTATAACTTCTCAGCTTTTAAATAAACTGAAAAAATAGTAATCCCATCATGTTACAGGACATTGACACGCATGTGGCTTTTTAGCAAGGTTGAAACCTTTAGATCCACTGCACAGACCTCTGCCACTTGAAGAGTAAGTGATAGCAAGAGCAGGTTGTCATCCTCTGTGGACCAGCACTAGAGAGGGATGAGACACACACTTTGCCAGTGGTTTACCGATAATTGCTGATAGCAAAGGAATGCCATCAGAATCTTGGGTTTCATTCCAAACTCTCAAGAGCAGTGGCCTTTAGTGGGCGCACACTCTTCAGCTCATTCACCCAAGCTTGACCCTTTTTGCTTTGTCCTTTCCAACCTGGGTCCCAGGTGCTGGCTTGCAGCTTTACCCCGGTCTGGGTTTTGGCTCCCTACATTAGAATTAAATTGTTTCTTCTTCCATGCTTCCTGGCTGCCAATAGGATGGTCATTGAGAGCATAGGAATGAGGAAAAAATGCTTAAATTATCTCAGCCACCAGAGTCTGGCACAACTTTTCAGTATAAGTGTCCTGCAAATATGTGAAACGGCATGACAATTGAACATCTGATTGAGGATGGAATTCTTTTGGAAAACAGTTTCCAATTTTAGATGAACTAAGTTGAATTAGTGTCTTCCTGCCTAACTTTATAGGGGCAGTCATGCTTTTAAACTGACACACTATCAGTAACGTAAGCAAAAAGAAAATCAGTACACTGTATTCAAATGTAGTTTTCCCCCTGTTTGCTTGAGTCTTTCCTCTTTGCACAAACAAAGCAAGTAAGTGAGACCTCCTACATGAAAATAGACTTTTCTTAGTAAGCTAGAGATACTAGCTTATAAGCATGGTTTGTGTGACTGTTCAGACAGAATGCCCCCCCCCCCCCAAATCCTGACTCTTCAGAAAAGAGTAACTAATAAGAAACCAACATTGTCCTTCAGACAGTTTTTCACATAGCTTGTCTAATCACTTTGAAAATATAGTAGTAATATTTAATTTGTGTGTATAGAATGGGCAGTGTCTAAGGCAGAACACTTGATTCATAAAGGAAAATGAAGCACTATGCATGTACTGTGTATAGTTTTAATAACTGTTAGTTAAACCAAAAGTTTTCAAACCTGGCAAAGCATGCACTCCCCACTGAGGACTACATAAATGCCAGTTTTGAAGCTTCAGATGAAACTGAGGCGTCAGACCATAAAATTCAACCATAAATTAAAAAATGACTCAATAGATCTTGTCAAATTTCATGAAAGATTCTGGGCTGAGAATGATCGTGACAAACTTTCTCTTTGAAAAGAGAGTTTAGTCTAAAATTCTGACTCTGTAATGTGATTTAGAATGGAAGAGCCATCAATTCAAGCCATGTGTTATAGCGTTGCTATAGTGTCTAAATGGTCAGCTGCAGATGTTCACATAAATGAGATTTTTAATTCTCTTAAGCCATGTCTATACTACCACTTACGTTGCTCGGGTGTGGAAAAAAAATCCCCTAATGGACATAAGTTTCGCTGGCATAAGTGGTATTGTACACAGCGTTATGTTGGCGGGAGAGCTGCTCCCACTGACGTAGCTACTGCTGCTCATTCAGGATGGTTTATATGGACAGTAGAGCTCTCTCCTGTTGGTGTTGGGGAGGCCACACAAGCAATCTTACAGCTGTGCTGCTGTAGGCTATGTCTATACTAGAGAGCTTTAGTATTCAATAGAGAGGTGCTTTAGTCTGACCCTTATTTTGTGGTGTGAAATTTAATTAGGTCTCTTATCTTTCTAAGAAATTTTGGGATAAAGTGTTCTTCTTAAAAACTACTCTGGATAAAATATATAAGAAATGAAACTCTTAAGTCCTCTTTATGCTCCTTCTCTATTCTGCATGGCAGAGGTTATAGGGAATACTAAAAAGAGGAGCCTTCCTCAGATTATATTATGGTAGTGAACGCCTGCAGAAAGAATATTAATGTAGTTTATAGTAGTCTTCGACCTCTTTAATCACTGTTTGACATGCATTATTCACTACTTTAGAAAGAAGGCTGTTCTGTGACTTTTTTAAAAGTGTTTCAACAACCAGTAAGTGAGATGCACAAAAGTAGTAAGCTTGTGAGGACGAGGAAGAGTTAAGTCTGGCTGAACCCTAATTAAAAACATGGTGTTTCTCTTTAGTTTTCCACTAGCAAACAGGACCGCAAGTAATCATAAAAATAGCAACCTGAGAACTGAAATGTTCTGGATCGTTATATTTTTCTCCTCTTCAAGTATTATTAAATCATTGCTCTGCAGTCACTTACCTGTAATCCATTAATTTACAGTATAACACAAATATCATATGGAATCTTTATTAGGCTTTTTCAGTAAATTGTAGCTGATTTATATTTCCAGTTTGAATTTTTTTTGTTAGCAACCCAGCATAAAACTAACGAGTCTGGCCAAACAGACAATCAATAGTTTTGAGAAATAGATTGTGTATACTCGAGAGTTGAAACACAGGTAGCTAAACAGATGGGATGCCACCAGTAAGTACCGATGGCATGGGGTCCCAACTGGTTATACTGTCATGCGTGCAGTTTTGCCTCATGTGAAGACTTGACTTGTCCAGTAGTTGCAGTTGCACAGCTTTCTGACACCGATCCCACAGATCAAAAACCAGCTTCCTGGAGTCTTTTGGGGAGATTTCATATGGTCTCCAGGAGCAAAGGGCAATTGTGGGTCAAGAGGTCACACATGCATAAATCCAGAGGGGAGACTGCCCTAAGCACCCAGGTACTAGGCTGTTTCCAAGTTATCTCCTCAAATTGGAAGGTTCAGTTTTTGATCAACAAGAATTTTGTTGGCAATTATTGAGAAGTACTTGCGAGGTAGTGGAAGTTGTTAAAGAAGCTACTGCAGGGAATGACTGTATGGCTGCAGAGATGGTTTGCCTCCATTCCTCCTTCCCCGACACAGTGAGAGGCTCCATACAGGCCTGGAACTAGCAGTGATATCTGTATAACGTGAATCTCCTTCTTCATCCTACTCTGTTGTAGTGAGCTGGGCCTGCATTGCGCCAGCAGGTCATCAAGATGCGGGCATTACTGTGGAACGGTCCTGGCTCCGATGTGCAATCTGGCTATCTTGCATGTTGACTGGTCGTTTGGGTACTGTCTTTAGTCTGGGAAATCCGTGGAAGTTGCTGCTGTGGTGACAATTCATGTGGCCCTGCATGTAGAATTGTTGAGGTTTGACAGAGATGGACAGTGAGCCAGATATCAATGGTTTCAGAGTAGCAGCCGTGTTAGTCTGTATCCGCAAAAAAAACAGGAGTACTTGTGGCACCTTAAAGACTAACAAATTTATTTAAGCATGAGCTTTCGTGAGCTACAGCTCACTTCTTCGGATGCATAGAATGGAACACACAGACAGGGGATATTTATACATACAGAGAACATGAAAAGGTGGAAGTATGCATACCAACAGGCAGAGTCTAATCAATTGAGATGAGCTATCGTTAGCAGGAGGAAAAAAACTTTTTGAAGTGATAATTAAGATGGCCCATAGAAGGTGTGAGGAGAACTTAACATAGGGAAATAGATTCAATTGGTGTAATGACCCAACCATTCCCAGTCTTTGTTTAACCCACAGTTAATAGTATCTAGTTTGCATATTAATTCAAGTTCAGCGGTTTCTCTTTGAAGTCTGTTTTTGAAGGTTTTTTGTTGCAAAATTGCCACCTTCAAGTCTGTCACTGAGTGGTTAGAGAGGTTAGAGAGGTTGAAGTGTTCTCCCACTGGTTTTTGAATGTTATGATTCCTGATGTCAGATTTGTGTCCATTTATTCTTGAGACTGTCCGGTTTGGCCAATGTACATGGCAGAGGGGCATTGCTGGCACATGATGGCATATATCACGTTGGTAGATGTGCAGGTGTATGAGCCCCTGATGGAGTGTCTGATGTGATTAGGTCCTATGATGGTGTCACTTGAATGGATATGTGGACAGAGCTGGCATCGGGCTTTGTTGCAAGGATAGGTTCCTGGGTTAGTGTTTATGTTGTATGGTGTGCAGTTGCTGGTGAGTATTTGCTTCAGGTTGGGAGGCTGTCTATAGGACTGGCTTGTCTCCCAAGATCTGTGAGAGTGAGGGATCATCTCTAAGGATAGGTTGTAAATCTTTGATGATGCGCTGGAGAGGTTTTAGTTGGGGGCTGTAGGTGATGGCTAGTGGTGTTCTGTTATTTTCTTTTTTAGGCCTGTCCTGTAGTAGGTGGCTTCTGGGTACTCTTCTGGCTCTGTCAATCTGTTTTTTCACTTCAGCTGGTGGGTATTGTAGGTTTAAGAATGTTTGATAGAGATCTTGTAGGTGTTTATCTCTGTCTGAGGGATTGGAGCAAATACGGTTGTATCTTAGAGCTTGGCTGTAGACAATGGATCATGTGGTGTGTCCGGGATGGAAGCTGGAGGCATGTAAGTAAGTATAGTGGTCAGTGGGTTTCCGGTATAGGGTGGTATTTATGTGACCATCGTTTATTAGCACAGTAGTGTCTAGGAAATGGACCGCTTGTGTGGATTGGTCTAGGCTGAGGTTGATGGTGGGATGGAAATTGTTAAAATTTCGGTGGAATTCCTCGAGGGCTTCTTTTCCATGAGTCCAGATGATGAAGATGTCATCAATGTAGCGCAAGTAGAGTAGGGGCGTTAGGGAACGAGAGTTAAGGAAGCGTTGTTCTAAGTCAGCCATAAAGATGTTGGCATACTGAGGGGCCATGCGGGTATCAATGAGATATCAATGAGGGCCACACAGCTAACTGTCTTAAACTGTGAGGACTAGGGATGACACTCACATGCATGTTCTTTTTGGCAAACCCAGGAGTACACTGCCAGAAGGGGTACTGATCACCAGGGGTCACACAAACATTGGTTTTGGTCATTGCAGGTTCCTGGCCATATATGTGAAATAGCCAGGTCAAGTATATTGGGTTAGAATTTCTGAAAATGCTGAGCAATCAGAGGGGACTGATGACACTGCACAATACTACAACGAACTGCACCATCCCCCATGGTGACTGCTGGCTTAACACAACCCTGATTACATAAATCCAAAAACATCAGAGCATCTGTGTGCTCAGCAGGTGCATGATGGTGGTGGACTGTGCTTTTGGGTGTGAAAACAAGTGAGAGCTGACAGACTCTTAATTTACTTGGTAATACAATTTAACATGTTGCTGTTGTATGTGAATGCCATGGTGAAATGGTCTTTGAACAATTGAGGTAGTGGGACTTGGAACAAATTGTGCACAGCAGATAGGCAAGATGTTGCACCTGAGGCTAATTCTTAATATTAGACCTCTTCCTGTGTCCCTAGAAAAAGCAGATGATGATGAAAAGACCCCCTTTAAAAAAAAAAAAAGTTTCCCTATACTTTGGTATAAAGCTAGAGCTAGGGAGGCACTTGACCCTCATTGAGGCTACACCTACTGACTCAACATTAATGACAGTGCTCATTAGATCTACCTGGGTGCAGGGGTATTTGTACAAATAAGTGGCTTCTGGTAAAGTTGACCCTTCTTAAGTAAAGTCCTGACGGGCCACATAATCAGTGAGTAGAACATCAGGTGGTGGTGGTATTATTGGCATTGTTGGGGCTACTGTATCGGAGCTTTCTGGTCAAACTGGCACATGCTGGTGGAGAATGACACGCTGGATGACTAATGGCTAACCACGCTTACAGCAACATTGAGATGATGATTATTGGAAGCATTTTTTGTAGGTGGACACAATGTGTTAGTGTCCAAGGGATCAAAGTGCTTAGCATGCCAAGAGTGCCTATTATGGATAAAGCCATAGAAACAAGATAGCAGGTCTTGGTGATGACGTGAAATAAAGCTGAACTCTTACAGGTAATAATAGAAGATGGATGGAATTTTCAATGAATATTTCATGCAAAAGAAAAAAATTTGGTGATGTGGTCATTTGAGTTAATATAGAAGTCTGAGCACTAATCAGGTTTGCCCTGGCAGTTTTCTAGTTCATATTTAACTTTAATATTTAACATTAATATTTAAGTCCAGCAGAACAGCTGAAAAATAGGAGGGCTGTTAAATGGACAAAGAATTTCTAAATTCTGAAGACAATATTTAAAATTCTGCAAGTTTCATTTGTTAATAAATAAATGCAGAGGCTCAGCATGGCAGTGGGGAGCACAGGTCACTGGCTGCATGAAGGTGGGAGATCACCCTGCAGCCCCCCCATCCCCGGGACACAGACTTGGCAGTGAGGCTGCATCTGACCCTGGTATAGCACAAGGCATGGGCCTGCCCCAAAAATATCCTGGGACCCACCCCTCTGCACCAAGTGTGGGGCAGGCAGGCTTAACCAGGCAGGATCCAAGTGTGGAGGGGCTCAGTGTGGGGGGATCCAGGTTTGGGGTGAGAGGATTCTATGTGGTATAATCCTGGGTACAGGCAGCTCAGTGGGGGTGTGTCTAGGTGCATGGGGGATCTGGATGCACAGAGGCTTGTTTTGGTGGGAGGGGGGGTTCCAGGTGGAGGGGCAATGGGACTCTGCAGGGGCTGCCAGATGAAGGTGGTTGGGGCTCGGCAGAAGGGTTTGAGTGTGGGGATCTCAGCGGGGGTGTCTGGGTGCTGGGGGAATGGGGTCTGGTAGGGTGGGGTCTGGGTGCAGCTAGTTGGAGGTCAGTGGTGTGGGGGTCTGGATGTGGGGGCTCAGGGTGGTGCAGGGGTTGGAGTTTTGAATGCAGGGAGCTCAGTGGTGGTGGTCTAGGTGCAGGGTTTGAGGTTCACTGGGGTGGAGTTTGGGAATGGTGGGCTAGGGGGGTTCCGGATGTACCGGGTGAGGCTTGGCAGGGGTGTCTGGGAATGGGAGGTCCAGATGCATGGGCATTGGGTGGATGGGTGAGCAGCTCCCCGTACAGTGACCCCTCCCCCACAGCTGAGGAGGGATGGGGGCAGGAAGCAGGGGAGGATGCTGAGCCTTCTGCAGCTGAGGGAGGTTACTAGGGGTGGGTCAGACACAGCCCCAGCCACTCCTTGCAGGGGAAGAGGAAGTTCTGTCCTCTCCAGCCCAGCTGGGACTAGCAGCTAATCCTGGCTCAGGGTAGGAACCGTTGGCTGGGGTATTTTGTTAAAATAAAATGTGGAAAAAAAATGCCTGTATGGCTGACTTTGTAAGATGTTTCATAGCTTCTTGTGGTGGTTTCTTATCAAGTACAACACCCCAAAATCTGAAGGAAAGGCTATAATCTATTAAATTTTTGGTTTAAGAAATTTTGCCTTTAGTCTGTATACGAGTCTAATTTCCCTTTTAGGGCTGAGATGGGTGGGAATGCTTAATTATAGACACCCTTCTAAACATATTTAACTTTAATATTTAACATTAATATTTAAATCCAGCAGAACAGCTGAAAAATAGGAGGGCTGTTAAATGGACAAAGAATTTCTGAATATATGGATGTGTATGGTGGTAATAAACACAATTGAGTAATTTCAGAACTAAAGGACTCTAGTTTTCAAAATTTATAAAACCAAACCTGTTGAATTCTCAAGATACTCATAGCCCTATGGCTGTGAGACTTCAGATAGAACTTGCAATGGCCATAGATTTCCTTAGGCCTTGTGTTGTTTTAGTGAGACGTTGGTTTCACTTGCTTTCACAAGTGAAGTACTTTGAATTGGATTCAGTTTGGTTTCTGCTTCCCTCCTCCTGTTGCAAAGTGCAGATTACTTGAAATGATGGATTTATGTACTTCTAGAAGATTACCTAAAACACTGTCCCTAGTGCATGTATTTTACTAATTAGCAGAGGCCTGTGCTTCTGGTTTGATTTCTAATGATGGTATCAATATGTGTATGAACCCTGGTTCGTTACATTTAGCACCAAGTATTAGAAGTAATTATTTTGTTTTTCCGCAGAGCAGCAGGGAAAAAGAATCCCCCGTTTAAAATAAGGGCTAGTCTATACTACCGCGCTGCAGCAGTGCAGCTGCAGAAGAGGCAATTGCTGATGGGAGAACGCTTTCCCGTCGGCATAATTACTTCACCTCAACGAGAGGCGGAAGCTATGCCGACAGGAGAGTATTTTTCCTAGTATGGCGTGGTGTGAACACGCCTTTAAGCCCTGGTCTACACTGTGTGTGTGTGTGGGTGGTGGTGGTGGGGGGGGATCAATCTAAGTTACGCAACTTCAGCTATGTGAATAACGCAGCTGAAGTTGACGTACTTAGATCGACTTACCATGGTGTCTTTGCCGCGGTGAGTCGACTGCTGCCACTCCCCAGTTGACTTTGCCTCGCCTCTCGTGGTGGTGGAGTACAGGAGTCAGCGGGAGAGCACTCGGGGGTCGATTTATCGCGTCTAGACTAGATGTGATAAATCGATACCTGCTGGATCGATCGCTGCAGGAAGTGTGGACATACCCTTAGTCCATGTAATTTACATCACTCAGGGAGGAGGTATTTTCACACCCCTGATCGACGTAAGGTACATCAACTTAAGCGGTAATGTAGACAAGCCCTAAGAAACCCCCAGTATAACACTGGGAATTATTGACCAGAATAGTATTTTGAAACCACTTCTGAACATTTTAAAGTTGACTAATTTAAAATGGTTTTTTTCCACTCATATAGGTAGTAAAAATAATTAGACTGACATTTGTAGAACACCTAGGATTCAAAACTTTTGACATCCATCCAGTTTTACCAAATGGTAACTTAAAAGACCATGTGAACAAACTCACCATATGTAGTATATAAAGAACAAATACTAATATCCTCTGGCTTCATTGTGTTTCCTCTGTTTACAGTTTTAAAAAGCTTAGGGCTGAATGTTGTGAAAAGGAAACAGCTGGAGTACGTGTGGGTATGTTGTAATGTGCTGCCAGTCCTGCAATGTAATTCTGTACAGAAGAGGATGAGACCTAATTGTTAATACAATTAAAGTTAATACAGCGTTAACCTAAGGTTATAAAAGAAGTATTTATTGTCTGAAAAGGTGTCAGTGTGCATAAGATGAAGTTTGTAGCTCAGGGTATTTGCTGCTTTATCACTGAGAGAATGATGTTGCTTTGGCTTGGAAGTTGAAATTTGGAGCCAGACATGTACTCTCACCTATTAAGTGTTTTTGATCAAAATTATTTAAATGTTCTTTAAATTTCAAGGAATGGCTAAATTGCTCAGAGGAGATTGAGCAATCCAGAATAAGTAATCTACCTTTTATATGTATATTACTTATCATTGTCCTGATAACTGCACATTTGTTTTACCCAAGCCAGGCTTCCAGTGTAGCTGAAATTTTATTTTAAATATAACTGTTTAGCATAGATGCTGTGTACATACTTACACTGAACTGGCCCAAAGGCTGTTAATATGACCTCCAAACACCCTAAGAAACTTAGACTATGTCTACACTGGCACTTATGTTGTCAAAACTTCTGTTGCTCAGGGGTGTAAAAAAACCAAACCAAACACCCCCTAAGCGACATGAGTTTGTGCGGTCTACACCGGCACTTTTGTTGGTGTGGACTGCACTATGTTGGTGGGAGAGCTCTCTCCTGTCGGCATAGAGCACCTGCACAGGAGAGCTTACAGTGGCACAGCTGCGTCGGTATAGCTGTGCCACTGTAAGCTCTCTGGCATAGATGTAGCCTAAGTGTAGACATGGGCTTGGCCTGTGCATCTTTGTTCAAACTCCGTCTTCATCCCACCAGCTAAGGACTTTATCTCAAGAAAACAACTTGAGTTATATTTATAATCAGTCCAAAAAGCCTGTTCTCCCCCCACCCCTGTTGCCGTTTTTGGGCTTCTACGTTGGTGCTTTGTTTGCTCTTTCAGTACCCTGACTTTATAATTAATCTTGAAGACCCAGTTTAGTTAAAATGACTTATTTCTATTTTTTTAACCTACTAGTGTTGCAAGTTGGATTCAGTAACTTTCTGCGACCTCTGTGACTTCTGCAGCAACCAGTGTGACTGACCTCAGAGCCACCCAAGCAGTTAACCCCGGGACCAGCTGCTTGGCCAGCCCTGGGCCAGCCACACGGGCCGCTGCTGGAGCTGCTCTGCAGCCAGCCGCTAGGGTGGCCCTGCAGCCAGCCGCGTCAGCTGCTGCTCTGGTGGCCCCAGGGACTGCCTGAGCAGTGGCCGATGCGGCTGCTGGGGCTCCCCCCAAGGGACGTCTATGGTATAAGTCATGGACACATCACGGGCCGTGATTTTTTTGTTTCTTGCCCATGACCTGTCCATGACGTTTTACTAAAAATACCCAGGATTAAATTGTAACCTTATGTATGACCGCTGTAACCAAAAGATGAGGAAAAGCAATTACTTTAATCTTGATTCAGCTCATTGAGTTTGCAGTTTACAGCACTTCGGATAAGCCTGCTTCTGTGCTGGGTTTTTCACACTAACAAGGAGGAATCAGTGTCTAAAACCAAGTGGCAGGAGGACTAGGGGCAGATTTTAGAAATAGAAGCAAATTTGAATTTTTTTACATGAGCTGGATTTTAGGGTGATATAAATTAAAAAACTAATCATAAGAGGTGGTGTCCTCAAACACAGCTCTATCTCCTGTTCAGATTTACTGTAAAGTGCTTAAATATTTGGCTAATTTGACAGTTTGGTTCAAAAGTCAGATTTGTAGCTCAGCTTAGTTTGTTTCTGACATGGTTCACAGTGTTTTTTTTGTTGCAGATAGGGCTCATTATACTCTAGTTGATCCTGTTTTGGGGACGAACTTTTTTCAGTGGGGGGGAAAAAAGAGGTCTTCCTCATAATTCTGACTTTGTTACCAATGAAGCTTGTTTCTTAGGCAATATACCTAACTTATTTTAAAAAATGTCACACTAAGTTATAAAAACAGTCAAACTGCGAACAGGATTTACATACAGTGCTGACCCCACATGTGAGAGGAACTAACTTTGAGATGGTGGTTGATAGGCTTGTGTGACAATGCTCTGAGCCTGTATTGGTGGGCCCTGCGCTTCCTGGCGGATTCAGTGGCCTCAGAAGCTCGCTAAGGCCCTCAATATGGCCTCCCTTTCCCAGTATGGCGGCAAAGGTTACAGTTTATTGAGCTACTTTCATCACAGGCCAGTATGGGATGTGGAAAGGTGAAATACCCACAGTCTCTGTGGTTAAATTGGCATCAGGTGTCTTGATTGGCCTGGAGTAGCCCTTGTTTGGCTATCCAGGGAACAGGGACCTGCTCATTGTGAGGCTGATATACCTGCCTTCCACTACCCTCTTATATCCTCCTGGCCTGAGTCCGTCACGCTTGTTAATTAGGTACTACTTAGAAATGAAAGGGAAAGGCTTTGGATCATAGACAGAACAGTAGGCTTACTTAGAAATGTTGCTAGTTACCTGGTTTAGAAATGGGACTGATAAATAGGTCAGCTGATCTACAGTTCACTGTACGAATTTTTACTTGTGTTTTCAGTACCAGCGAATTGATTGGTATTGAGTTATTGGGATGTTTCAGTCACTTTCAAACATTGTTGTTTAAAAATCCAAAAATTAATTTAAATGAAATTTGGAACACTTTCAATTCAGTCGTCTCACAAATCTGTCTGTTTCCGGAAGTCCAAAATAAACTCTTGATGCCTTTGTGTCAAGGACACCTGCAAAACTGAAAAGGGAGTAAATGTGGACTAATAAGAAATCAATTTAACTAATTGTTAGTAACAGAGCCATTAGAAGCTTGTTGAGTTATTGCTAAATGCTGTGGGAGGAATGCCTTAAAATGACAGATCTAACTACATCTGTTTTAAGATTTACATAAACTGCTGGTGGGAGAATATCATCTATTCAGTATTTGAAGGTTATTAAAAAAAACTTTGGCATAGGTAGAAAAAGTGTGTTCTTGAAACAACATTGCTTTTCATGTGGCTTCTGCAGCATCAGTTAAATATTTTCAAGAGAATTTGTTCATAGTTCTTAATGGCTGGTGGGAACAGTAACAAGGTTCACTAAGTGTTGGAACTGTTAGATATTTCTGAAAGTTAGAACTTTTAAAAAGGCAAATAGTGAAAATTCTTGAGTGGAGTATAAACGTTCAGTGTACAGAGTGGGAAGGCATTCATTGTAATAAACCTTCTGCAATGTAGAATGGCAGGGATAGCAAATTATGATGTAGCTGATAAAAGCAGCAGAGAGTCCTGTGGCACCTTATAGACTAACAGACGTATTGGAGCATGAGCTTTCGTGGGTGAATACCCACTTCGTCGGATGCATGTAGCTGATGGCATTTTACAGCAACAGAAATGGTCAGCATTTGAGTATACAAACTGTGGGCTGTGCTAACTGCTTTGTTGTAGTATTAGTTCAGAAGACTGTTAGCCAAATAGCCCCTTAACTGACACATACTTGTTTACACTGTTGAGGTAGAGGTACACTTGTTAATATGTTACCTCTGTGTAAATGACTTCCTAACACTTCTGTACAGAAGTGAGATGGACTCAGTTCTATTGGCCCACTTGCTTGTATCTTAGTTTTGGTACCTGATGTAATTACTTATGTCTGTCCTGGGAGTAGTGTGGTGAGTGTCGATGATGTAGCTAAAAATTTCCTCCTTGCCAGAAGAAAAATTACTGCAACTACTTGAATAAACTTGCTGCTTACAACATAAAAACGCCTTGATCCTGTACAGGGAGACCTGTATGCCCATGTAAATGAAGCTCTGCATGAATATAGGGGATCTTCCGTGTAGCACACCTTGTAGGATTAGGCATAAAACACTTATTTAAGACTTGTATAAATCCTATTTAAATCAGTTTCTCCAGCCTTGTCCAGTGTTCCCTCTATTTTTTCCCATGCATGTGCAGAATGAATTTTATTTGCACCAATTTGGACGTGGTGTGACGCATCACCCCCGTATTGGTGCACATAACAAAATTAATGTGGTGGGGATGGGGCTGAGGGGTTTGGAGTGTAGGAGGTGGCTCAGGGCTGGGTCAGAGGCTTGGGGTGTGGGAGGTAAGGGCTCTGGCTGGGGGTGTGGGCTCTGGGGTGGGGCTGGGGATGAGGGGTGTGGAGTATAGGCTACCGCAGGGTTATGGCAGGGAGAGAGGACTCCCCACAGCGCTCTCTCCCTGCAGCATCACCTGGGCTGGGGCAGGGGGGTGGGGGAGGAGGAGGAGAAGTGCCATTCCCTGCTGCAGAAGCTCTGGGGCTGGGCTGGATTGGGGCTGGGGGAGTGGCACCTCTGCTGCAGAAGCTCTGGGGCTGGACCGGATTGGGGCCGGGAGAGGGGCGCCTCTCCCTGCTGTGGCAGGTCTGGCCAGGGGAAGGGCGCCTCTCCCCTGGCTGCAGCAAGTCCAGGGCTGGGGGAGAGGCATCTCTCCCCTCTGCAGCCCTGAGCACCTGCGCGGACACACAGCTTAGAGGGAACTTGGGCTTTGTCACTGTATTTGCTGCTCTTTTTGTCTGGTGCCTTCTGGGCTTTTTTCTTCACTTTCCACTTAAATTCTTGCCCTTCCATCCTTGCTCTAGGTCTTAAACCTTTTAATCTCAAAGTACAGCATTATGTTTGATGTCTCCAATATTAGAAAAGCCAGTAACTCTTACATAAAAAAGAGCTCCCCTTAGAGAATGTAAGAGGCTAGGAAAAAATGTGACCAGGGAGGTCAACTGAGTCCATTCAAACCAAAGGGTATTTTGGGATGTTAATAAACAGCTTTAACTCTGCTCCATAGCAGTTTGACATCAACTGATCCTCATTAGTGGATTAGAGCTATCTTCGGAACTTTTAGGTTTCCCTTTATATTTATATAGCAAATTATAATAAAATCTATACCTTTGTACTGGTATCTGTGATAGCAAAGGTGGAGCTCTTAAAATGCAATGTAAAAATTAAATAACAGTTTTTTTTCTAGTAACTTGAATATGCTTGTCTATGAAATTGTAGTGCCAGCTTTTACTTCGTTGCTAAAGCTTAATACTGCTAAATAAGGTAGAAGATTAAGGAAGTTACCTCTGCTGTGGGATCCCCATTCCCTCTGCAGACCAGAACAGATAGTTTTTTGAAAAACGTCACTGGTGTCTTCACCATGCCGGATAGCCTCGTACATTGAAGTGCAGCTTGGCTTGATGTAAAGCTTAACAATAATAGGTGACAAAAACAGTTGTGGTGTGAGTTCACCAAAATGGGCCAGTAGATCTTTAGCCTGCCCACTGTTGACCTTATAAGTATATGGCCACATACTGCACATATTTGTTTTTACTTGAAAATAGTATTTGTTCACTGAAACAACAGTTCAGATAATCGTAATTCAAGAACCGTAGCAGGTTATGATAACTGTTAGTTGGCATCCAGTAAGAACTCTACTGAAACTAACAGTTTTAGATTAGCAAATGTATTAAATACCAGTTTAGTGAAATCTTATTTCATATTTTGAAATCTGGAGCTTTATTTTAGGAATGACCCTTAATAACTTTTTCATTAGCCAGAAAATAAAATTAAATTGATAGTAACTTGTCAGTTTATAACTGGAAGTAGTTTAGGAAAATAAGGCAGCAACGGAACTTCAAGCCTCCTGATCTGTCTGTTTTTGTATTTTGCCACGCATTCTCAAACACTGGCTTTTAAATCAGTTGTCTGTATCTCTGACATCACTCCCTTAAGCTTTGCAAGTGCTTCAGTTCATCAAAGTAAGGATCCATTTTGAACTTGGCGTAGTAAAAACGAGCTTCTGCATGAATTGCCAATGTACCTCAACCATCTTAGGCTTTCTGTTGTAAAACCATATTGAAGTAGAAACTAGCCACTGTCAGACTGTATTATCTTGAATACAGTAGTGAGGACTAAAGGTAATAAGGTGGTAATTGGAGATATACCAATCTCCTAGAACTGGAAGGGACCTTGAAAGGTCATTGAGTCCAGCCCCCTGCCTTCACCAATTTTTGCCCTGGATCCCTAAGTGGCCCCCTCAAGGATTGAACTCACAACCCTGGGTTTAGCAGGCCAATGCTCAAACCACTGAGCTATTCCTCCCCCCCGTTGTAGGATCATACAACTAAATTAATTACGTAATTGAATCCCAATTAGATTTTTTTTCTTTCAAGGTCAAAGCTAGTGTGTTTTTTAAATGTATATTACACACTTTGGAGAAATGACACCTCTGTCATTTGTTTGCTACCTCACTGGAAAACAGACCTTATGTATGTGTTCTGTTTGCTCTTGCCCAAGAAAGTAGCAATCTAATATGCTTGTAACAAAATTTCTGACAGGTAAATGTGATTTGCCTGCTTTAATTACACCAATTTGGACAGCTGGGCTCCTCCGTGACTTCTGCAGCAGCCAGTGTGGCTGACTTCAGGGCTGCCCAAGCAGCTGGCTCCGTGGCCAGCCACATCGGTGGCTGCTGGAGCAGCTCTGCAGCCAGCCGCTCAGGCGGTCCCCCGCAGCCAGCTGCACCAGTAGCTGGCCTCGGGGACCACCCGAGCAGCAGCCCCCAGCAACTGGTGCTGCTGGCTCTCCCTCTCGCTTCCTCCCTCCCCTCCCCCCAGCAGCAGTCTTCACCAAGATTTAGTCAGGGGCATTTTTAGTAAAAGTCATGGACAGGTCACAGGCCGTGAATTTTTGTTTGTTGCCTGTGACCTGTCCATGACTTTTACTAAAAATACCCATGACTCAATCGTAGCCTTATTCATGATATTTTAAGTTCTGTTTACAACCAAACTGTGCATCCATGATGCTGTGGAGAGGGTGAAATCACCCACCATCCTCTGCCAGTTGGGTCCAGTGGGAAAAATTCTTTGAGTGCAGAACAGGCAATTTGTCAGACCTCCAGGATCCTAAGAATGCCAGTTCGGGGCTGCACTAAGTGGAGGGAGGAAGTGGTATTAGCAGAAGCAAGAGGCTTTTGAAAAGCCACGGAGAGCTTAAATTAGCTGTGTGGGGGCACATGTGAGAGCTAATGGGTGAGCCAGCCCCCCTTCTGATGGAAAAGTTGCAGATGGGGGAAGCAGCTCCTTTCTTGTCATATTATGTACTCCATCCCTACCCCTGTTAGGAACTGTTACATCCTTTGCAGCCAATTCAGGATCCCCCTGTTCATTGCACTCTCCCATGCATTGTTCCGTGAAGCCTTGTGGGAGGGTTACAGAGATGGACTCCACGGAGAGGAACAGTTCAGTAAGATGGCAAAGATGGTGCAGGTGACTGGTCAGTGGATCGATCATCCACTAGGCAGATAATATATCTCTCCTTTCTGTGTAGGAGATGTGCAAGGACTCCCAGATACTGCTATAACCAGTGGGTTGAAGTAGCAGCAGCTTCTTCCCAAACTACTGAGGTGTGGGGGGAGAATTCCTTCAAATCTCATCCAGTCAGTACTGCCCCATGAATTCAATTGCTATTCCTGAATCCTAGTTGTTGTTGTCAGTTTTGTCCATTATTGCTGGTCACTTGCACACAAAGATTAAGTCAGGAGGTGGTAGTGAGAGCAGCTGGGTTGTGGGAAGAGCTTGGGTACAATAGAACTAATCTCTTTCTTCCCAAAAGAATACACCCTTGAAAACTTACCTCAATATATAGGCTACCTGTAGCTTGAAGTTAGCCAGGGAAGTTGATTTAAATCTGTTTCACCCTCCTCAAAAGTGACTGAAATTCTCATAGAAATCATTAACACCTGAAATAAATATCTTTACATTGCTTGGGACCCGGGTACCTGAGAGCGATCACCTCTCTTCTCAGCATCACCTGCCACAGTTGAGTTAAACAGAGGTGTAGGAGTTGGGATCTCCCTCATTATAAATGAGGGAGTTGCTGGTGGGTTTTCTCTGAGGAGTGTTCGGGCATGTTACAAAACCTAAAGGGAACAGTCTTGAGCCACCTTACTTAAGATGTCAGAAGGGGGGAGGGACAGCTCAGTGGTTTGAGCATTGGCCTGCTAAACCAGGGTTGAGAGTCCAATCCTTTAGGGGGGCCATTTAGGGAACGGGTAAAAAAAGTCTGTCTGGGGATTTGTCCTGCTTTGAGCAGGGGGTTGGAGTAGATGACCTCCTGAGGTGCCTTCTAACCCTGAGATTCTATGATTCTCTGACTGAGTTGGTTGAGGTGGATATCTTTATGGATAGTCCATTATTTGGTAACTTCTAACTTATAGGAGTGGTGTCTGCTGTTGTATTTTAAAAATGTAAAAAAACATGTCAAGTAAGATGGTCCTGAGATGAAAAACCAGCCTGCCTCATTTTGTGAGATATGCATAGACATGCATCTGACGAAGTGGGTATTCACGCACGAAAGCTTATGCTCCAATACATCTGTTAAGCTTTAAGGTGCCACAGGACTCTTCGTTGCTTTATGCATAGAATTGTTACTCCTGAGAGAATTCTATGCCCAAACATTAAAAATTCTGCACACAACATTTTAAAATTCTGCACGTTTAATTTGTCAATAAATAAATGCAGAGGCTCAGCATGGCAGTGGGGAGCACAGGCCACTGGCCGTAGAAGGTGGGAGATCACCCTGCAGCCCCCCCATTCCTGGGACACAGACTCGGCACTGAGGCTTCATCCAGCCCTGACATAGCACAAGGCCTGGGCCTGCCCCAGAAATACCTTGGGACCCCGCCCCTCTGCACCAAGTGTGGGGCAGGCAGGATTAATCAGGCAGGATCCAAGTGTGGAAGGGCTCAGTGTGGGGGATCCAGGTATGGGGTGAGAGGATTCTGTGTGGTATCTGGGTGCAGGCAGCTCAGTGGGGGTGTGTCTAGGTGCATGGGGGATCTGGATGCACAGAGGCTTGTTGTGGAGGTTCCAGGTGGAGGGGCAATGGGATTCTGCAGGGGCTTCCAGATGAAGGTGGTTGGGGCTCAGCAGAAGGGTTTGAGTGTGAGGATCTCAGCGGGGGTGTCTGGGTGCTGGGGGAATGGGGTTTGGTAGGGTGGGGTCTGTGTGCAGCTAGTTGGGGGTCAGTGGTGTGGAGGTCTGGATGTGGGGGCTCAGGGTGGTGCAGGGGGTGGAGGTTTGAATGCAGGGAGCTCAGTGGTGGTGGTCTAGGTGCAGGGGGGCTCCAGATGCAGGGTTTGAGGTTCACTGGGGTGGAGTTTGGGAATGGTGGGCTAGGGGGGTTCTGGATGTACTGGGTGAGTCTTGGCAGGGGTGTCTGGGAATGGGAGGTCCAGATGCATGGGCATTGGGTGGATGGGTGAGCAGCTCCCCATACAGTGACCCCTCCCCCCAGCTGAGGAGCGATGGGGGCAGGAAGCAGGGGAGGATGCTGAGCTTCCTGCAGCTGAGGGAGGTTTCTAAGGGTGGGTTGGACACAGCCCCAGCCACTCCTTGCGGGGGAAGAGGAAGTGCTGTCCTCTCCAGCCCAGCTGGGACTAGCAGCTAATCCTGGCTCAGGGTAGGAGCCACTGGCTGGGGTGTCCCCAGCCCTGCTTTGATTTACCTCTCTGCTCGCTGCTCCTGGTGCCTGAAACAATGTACCTGTGCTGCTAGGGAGTGGTGCATGACTGCTCTTGCAGCTTCCCTTTGCTTCTCTGTCAGACAATCATTTTTTTGCAGGGAAGTAAAGAGATCTGTGGGGGGATATGAATTCTGCGCACGCGCAGTGGTGCAGAGTTCCCCCAAGAGTAAATAATTGTAGTGTAATCAGTCACCTGCTATTTAATAAGAGGATCAAAGTCCTATTCAAGGACTTGACAAAGGAAGGAGAGGAAATTATAATAGAGGATATTTGGTACCGCTTCTTTAATTTGCCTTCAGAGATGCTTTGCTACAGCCATGTCCACACTCATTAAAATCAAGCATAAATACTGGCTTCCAGAAAGAACAGTGAATCAAAAGCACTGAGCAATTTTTGGTAAAAGAAGAAGCTATTTTCTCTTCACCTTGTAAAACTGTTAAATGCTTTTTTTGAAATAAAATGTGAAAAAAAATGCCTGTATGGCTGACTTTGTAAGATGTTTCATAACTTCTTGTGGTGGTCTCTTATCAAGTACAACACCCCAAAATCTGAGGGAAAGGCCATAATCTGTTAAATAAATTTTGGTTTAAGAAATTATGCCTTTAATCTGTACATGAGTCTAATTTTCTTTTTAGGGCTGTGATGGGTGGGAATGCTTAATTATAGACACCCTTCTAAACAGTAATATTTCAAAGGACTGTCAGTGTAGTCAGAGGTGAATTGCAAGAGGGCCAGTCAGACTCCACTCTCTATCACTTGTCTTTTGTGGCATTTTGGGTTGTGGTCTATTCTTATGAACTAGAGAGTAATCGTTTCCTTTTTATGCTTTGTTCTTTAATGTAAGCCTGAGAAGAACTGTGCAATATATTGATTCCAAACAAATAAAAGTGGAAGTTTGCATTTGTTGGCACTTCATGGATCTGGAAATGTTAATCTTTATAAGTACAGGAGTACTTATGGCACCTTATAGACTAACAAATTTAGTTGAGCATAAGCTTTCGTGGGCTAAAGCCCACTTCATCGAATGCACAGAATGGAACATATAGTGAGGAGATATGTATACACGTACAGAGAACATGAAAAGGTGGGAGTTGCCCTACCAACTCTAAGAGGCTAATTAATTAAGGTGAGCAATTATCAGCAGGAGAAAAAAAACTTCTTGTAGTGATAATCAAGATGGCCCATTTCAGACAGTTTGACAAGAAAGTGTGAGGATACTGAACATGGGGAAATAGATTCAATGTGTGTAATGGCTCAGCCATTCCCAGGCTCTATTCAAGCCTAAATTTATGGTATCTAATTTGCATATTAATTCGAGTTCAGCAGTTTCTCGTTGGAGTCTGTTTTTGAAGCTTTTCTGTTGCAAGATTGCCACTCTTAAGTCTGTTACTGAGTGACCAGAGAGGTTGAAGTGTTCTCTTACTGGTTTTTGAATGTTATGATTCCTGATGTCAGGTTTGTGTCCATCTTAATTGCTCATCTTAATTAATTAGCCTCTTAGAGTTGGTAGGGCAACTCCCACCTTTTCACGTTCTCTGTGTATATATATCTCCTTACTATATGTTCCCTTCTATGCATCCGATGAAGTGGACTGTAGCCCACGAAAGCATATGCTCAAATAAATTTGTTAGTCTCTAAGGTGCCACAAGTACTCTTGTTCTTTTTGCGGATACAGACGAACACTGCTGCAACTCTGAAACACATCTTATAATATCTCTTGCCTCAATTGGAGTAATCTGTTTTGGGTCTAAGATAGTTTTATCAAACTTGTAATTTTATTGTATTACATCATGTACTTTTAGTTTATACTTTTCAATTAGGAAGTCTCTGCTTAAATATATAGAAGCCATAATTTATAAACTTAGTGATAAGAGCTTTAACTTCTTGTTAATTCTTATTCCATATATGATACAGGACAGCAGTAAACCATACAGGCTCCAATAAATTTCCTTTGTGCTTCCTTGAGTTTTGTCGCTGGTATATATTTCACATTAGTAAACAGTTATCTTGCCTATCTCCTCAGTGTCTTTTGAGGTTTACTGAACATGTTAATATTTCAAAGGACTCAGTATAGTCAGAGGTGCATTCAATGGTGTGAGATATGAAAAAGCTGTATGCAGTAATTCTGTGAGCCTAAAGTATAACCATGATTAACAGATACATCATATTGAATCAGTCTTCAACAAGATGGTAAATTATACCGTCTTCACTAACCTGACTTTACACTTCTGCTGAGAAACATAACTCATTTCAATAAGTAATCCAGCTTAATTTAATGGTAGGCAGTAAAGGTCATTTGAGACTTTGGCATAACTGTTCCTATACCTTGCATTTTCAGGCTCATACAACATGCTTATTCTTTAGATAGAAACAAAGATTAATGAAATGTGTCCTCTAAGCAACTTCTGGAAATAATTTTTTTTTTAAAGATGAAACTGCCTCTGAAGAAAGTTGGCATTGAATGTATAAAGTGTAACTGATCCAGACTATAAAATATGATGCAATCATTCATCAAACTAAAAACAAAGTAACAATGTCTATATGTTCTGTAGGCCAGGTCTACACTACAGACTTATATAGGTATAACTGCATCGCTCAGAGGTGGGAAAAATCCACACCCCTGAACGGCATAGTTATACTAACTTAATCCCTGGTGTAGACAGTGCTATGTCAATGGGAGACGTAGCTACTGCTTCTTGAAGAGGTGGATTAACTACACTGGCAGTAGGTCAAGGAGTGTGTTGATTTAAACACTACAGTGGCACAGCTGCACCAGTGCAGCCTTTTAAGTGTAGACCTACCCATAGTAATAGCTATTAAGTTGACTTGAAGATTGCGTAGGCATAACTATTTATTTGTTGTGTGTAATAAATTAGTAGCTTTTGGTTTCTGTGCATTTCAGTAAGAAGTGCAATAATACGAGTCAATATATTTGAAGTAATTTATGAACACAAGTGTTGATTAAACACAGTTAGGAACTCCTGAGTCTAAGGCTTTGTCTTCACTACCACTTTTGTCAGTAAAACTTTTATTGGTCAGGAGTGTGAAAAAAAACCCACTGACCGACCTAAGTTTCATGAACAAAAGTGCTGGGGTGGATAACAGTATGCCGCTACTCGTTGGAGGTGGTTTAATTATGCCAGCAGGAGAGCAGCTACATTAGAGAGAGATTACGGCAGCACAGCTATAGTGGTACAGCTGTGCCACTATAAGGTCTGTAGTGTAGACATGGTCTTAGTGCCATCTATCAGACACCCTTTGCATTAAGTAAATTAGTGAGTCAGTTTCTTATTGAAATGAGGATAAAAACCTTAGATCATGGATGTTGTGAGGATGAAAAGCTATGAAGTACACTTCATGTTTTTGTATTACAGTAAAGTTTGGAATTGCACTGGAAGACCCAAAAAAAGCTTTACTTTAAAAACAAATTCAGTAAAGATCTCGGTTGAGTAATATGTGCTAGATAATTTCATTTTAGTTTTGGAAATTGAACAGCTTCTCTGACAAGTGTATTCAGGAATAGTAAGGAATGAGAACAACTGTTCCATAGTGAACAATGTCACTGATGGACCAGAAAACTAATATCTACTTTAGAGAAACTTGGATTTTCTCACCCAGCTGCAGGCAAAATGACATGATGGGAAGACACAGATTTTGAGCATTTAATGATGAATTCAACCCAGGGTTTTGGCTGGTGCCTGTATTAAATTCTCTTGACTTGCTCCTTAAGGGACTGATCCTGCATCATTGAAGTAAGTGGGAACTCCCACAGATGTCAATGGGAGTAGGATCAAAACGTTAAACCGTCAGGGGGAAGAAGGAAGTGCATCTTAATTGTTCTTGCTAATCAAGTAAGGAATAGCATGGAAATTAGTGTGCAGACCCTTTCTTATCTGGTCTTCACTACGAAACTAAATCGGCGCTGCTGCAGTTGATGCAGCAGCATCGATTTAGCAGATCTAGTGAAGAGACGCTCAATTGACGGGAGAGCACTCTCCCATTGATTTCTGTACTCCACCTCAACAAGAGGCAGAAGTGATGTCGGTGGGAGAGTATTTCCCATTGACATAGCATAGTGTGGACCCCGCAGTAAGTAGATCTAAGCTATGGTGACTTGAGTTTTGCTACTAATATAACTCAAATTGTGTAGCTTAAATTGACCAGCAATGTAGGGTAGACAAACCCTCAGTATGCTGCTTGGTGGTGGTAGTGCAGGATCTCACAAGTGGAATTGGATGCATGTCTTAAAAACAAGAAAAAATGAGGATCCTTGAGGATCTGCCAGAGCTGTATGAATTACTATCATTTTTCTGTACTGCAAAAGAAATTGAAAAGGCAGTTGACTTCAACTTTTTTTGCAGCATTATTGCACATACATACATATGAAGTGTAACCTCTAGACACATTTACAACCAAGGTTCCAACGTGTAATTTAATGAAAATATTAGACCTCATGTGGTTTCTAAAATACTGAAAATACCTCTCAGTAACAGTGTAAATCAATACATAGGCCTTGCAGCCTGTCATGGAGGTCCACCATCTTGGGTCCCCTTAGACAAATGTACAGCAAATCCCAGAATTCAGGGTCCTCCGTTGAGAGTGGTTTCCAATAGCTCTTTAAATATGGGGACTCTTCCAGAGAATATACCAGGCTAAACAGTAAAGCTGTTACCCAAACATGTATAGCTTAAGAAATCAAAAGTCAACATCTCTGCTTACATGGGGAAAAAAACTTTGAAATGGTGCAAGAAGCACTGCTTTCATAACATTGTTCTAGTGTGTACCTCAGTCTCGTGCAATCTGCTTCACGAATCTGAGGGCAGGACTACCCTTAAAACGCTGCATTGGCACAGCTGCAGAGCTTAAGTGAAGACATTCCTGTGCCAAAGGGAGAGCTGCTCCTGTTGGCCTAGTTAATCCACTTCCCCAAGAGGCAGTATCTGTGTCAATGGGAGAAGCCCTTGTGCCAATGTAGCGTTGTCTGTGTGCTAGGGGGTAGGTTGGTATAACTATGTTGCTCAGGAGTGTGGATTTTTACGAATATAAATCTGTAGTGTCTGAGTTATTTCAAAGGGAAGTTGAGAATTTTGTTATGAGGACTAAGCCCTTTAGTGTAAGCTACATGGTGCTAGAAATGTCAGCTACTACTTTTGAGAAAGTATTTTGCCATTGTAAGTTTTACATACCTAGGAATGTTGAATGATAGTCTAGTAAGAGCCTAATTGTTCCTGACGCATTTTAAATTTTGATTGTGTACCTTAAAGAAAAGGTATGTATTGGTGTTCTAGCTGAATGTTATTGGAAGCCATTGTCTTTAAGAGTGCTGAGCTGTAAGTAATGCTGCTGATCAGAGCATTGCCAGTGTTGTATCTACCTTATTAATGTTTTCCTATTAAAGCACTATGACTGTGTGCACGTGCGTGTGTGTGAGGGAGCAACAGTACGTGTATACTATGCTGTTGAGAACACTTGGTGAACAAAGGTCAGATTTTTGGAGATAGAATAATAGAATATCAGGGTTGGAAGAGACCTTAGGAGGTCATCTAGTCCAACCCCCTGCTCAAAGCAGGACCAAACCCAACTAAATCACCCCAGCCAGGGCTTTGTCAAGCCTGACCTGAAGGAGATTCCACCACCTCCCTAGGTAACCCATTCCAGTGCTTCGCCACCCTCCCAGTGAAAAAGTTTTTCCTAATATCCAAACTTAACCTCCCCCACTGCAATTTGAGACCATTACTCCTTGTTCTGTCATCTGGTACCACTGAGAACAGTCTAGATCCATCCTCTTTGGAACCCCTTTTCAGGTGGTTGAAAGCAGCTATCAATTCTCCCCTCCTTCTCTTCTGCAGACTAAACAATCCCAGTTCCCTCAGCCTCTCCTAATAAATCGTGTGCTCCAGCCCCTCAATCATTTTTGTTGCCCTTCGCTGGACTCTTTCCAAGTTTTCCACATCCTTCTTGCAGTGTGAGGCCCCAAACTGGACACAGTATTCCAGATGAGGCCTCACCAATGCCAAATAGAGGGAAACGATCATGTCCCTCGATCTGCTTGCAGTGCCCCTACTTATACAGCCCAAAATGCCATTAGCCTTCTTGGCAACAAGGGCACACTGTTGACTCATATCCAGCTTCTCGTCCACTGTAACCCCTAGGTCCTTTTCTGCAGAACTGCTGCCTAGCCACTCGGTCCCTAGTCTGTAACAGTGCATGGGATTCTCCCGTCCTAAGTGCAGGACTCTCTGCACTTGTCCTTGTTGAATCTCCATTAGATTTCTTTTGGCCCAGTCCTCTAATTTGTCTAGGTATCTCTGTATCTTATCCTTACCCTCCAGCGTATCTACCACTCCTCCCAGTTTAGTGTCATCTGCAAACTTGCTAAGGGTGCAGTCCACACCATCCTCCAGATACGCAGGCACTTCACTCTCTCCCATTGATTTAAGTGGGAGTTGGATGTCCCTTGACCTTGTAGTACCATGGATCAGGCTGCCCAATTCCTGCAAGTGAGAACCTCTCAAAGTGCTCTCTCCTCACGTTAAAGAGCTGCATGAGGAGAGTACTGGGTTGGGGCAGTGGTGGTTTGGTTGGTTGGCTAAACCCAGGGGGGCTGTGAGCTCTCTCCTTGAGGGGGGGGGGGGATCTGGGGGAAAAATTGGTCCTGCTAGTGAAGGGCAGGGGGCTGGATGACAACCTTCAACAAGGTGCTTCCAGCCTAGAGGAGATTATATCTCTCAATTATAAAAAAAAAACATGCTACGACAGAAGGAGGCTGGTGTTGGTGTCAGTTTTGTAGGCAGATCAAACGCATGAACCCAAACATTTCATCAGCGGAGGGCAAGATTTCAGAGACCACCTTTGTGCGTAAAGTGGTGAAAGCATGCATCTGTCCTTCCGTTAACTTGTATGCCTGTTGTGCTGGTGAATGGTATAAATAAGTGTCCACTATAAATTCATCAGTTTGCAGAACACCTACTCAAGTCCTCTTGGATAAACTTTGTATTGCTTAGTGGGAAAGCAAAATGGGTATCAGTAGTGCAAATTCTTGACTGTTTTATATGTAATTGCTGATGCACTTGAATTGGTGTTCATGGAATAATTTTTTTCAAGAGCGGCCTCTAGATCAATTCTTTTTTTAAAAAGGCAGCAATTCAAAATACTCTTTAGTTTTTCCTGTTGACTTAAGAACATAAATATTGTTACTAGATATGAATGCTAAGTTTTTTTTATTTCCATCAATTGTCATTCACGCTTAATTAAATGCTTGTGAAGTATAAGCCTTTTTATCCAATAACCACGTGACTGCTACTCTGCAAAGTTGATCAGAAGTGCAATAATATGACATAAACCACTATTCTGAACTAAACTGAAAGGAGCCCCAGTGACATATGAAAGATTAGAATTTATAATACAATATTCAGTCAGAGTTGTTTTTCTTTTAACAGTTACTCAGCTCAGCATGCTTGTTAACGAAGGCCCAGGAAAACATTTCCCATTTTGGAAAGGCTTATATGGGCTACAGAAATTCGCTTCTTGATTACTGATGTATAGTTCTCAATACAGCACTTCAGATGCCTATCAAAGTGGCCAGTGGCCATTTAGAAAATATATCGAATACTGTACCCAGTGGAAAATAATTGAATGGAGATGTAATATTCATATGAGTAACATAAAAGCCTGGAAGGTGCTGAAACTATAGTGGAAATTGGAGTGCACTTTTAACTCGGAATGAACACTTTCCCACAGTCAACAGCTTTGTGCAATTGCTTTTCTAGTAGAGGACACTAGGAAAACAGTGAACTAAAGCAGTTATCAAGCTGAACATCAGATGTGTATGATGAGGATTTATGAAAAGTTAAATGACTATTCATTAGATTTTTGAGATTTTTAAGGTGCGAACTAGTAACTGTAGAAGTCTACAAGTCAGTCTAATTTAGATATGTATAACTGGAAAAAAAACCGTTTATAATACTGTGACCCATTATTACTGTATGAATAAATTGTACTTATGTTCATGGGCTCATGATGTTGACCTAGAAAGCATACCTACAAATGGGGAGTGAGGGTTGGCAGAAAAAATGTTTTCAAGAGTAATTATGCCAGTGGGATTTGGAATGTATATTGAAGTGCGGCTATACTCTAAGGATTTGTCTACACTGGAACCTGAACTTTCCTCATTCAGAGGTATGAAAAAAAACATCCACCCAAACGACAGTTTTGCTGACGACAAAAAAGCGCTGGTGTGAACAGCGCTTTGTCAGCAGTAGAGCTCTTCTGCCGACAAAGCTACCGCCACTCGTTGGGGGTGGAAGTTTTTTGTCGGCAGGAGAGCGCTCTCCTGCTGACAAACAGCAGCTACACTGTGTGACTTTGTCGCTGGAAGGTGCGTAGTGTAGACATCGCATTAAAAGGTGATGGGGCGAAGTGCTAAATTTTGCTCAGTATATCTAAGTATTTCTTTGTATCACTAAATGGACATTGGCATTTACTGCTGCTTATTTCTGCAAATAAGCAAAATGTGTGAGATGGACTTGCTTTCTTTACTGCATAACAACTAAACTATTTACTGTGTTCCAATTGGTTAAATCTGTCCAAACTGTTGACAGCCGTGAAAGGAACGAGTGTCAACATGGACCTAATTTGTCCTAGAAAAACATTAAGTTGGTGATTTAAGGAAAAGAAACTTCAACTTTTACTATTAGTTCTCAAAGCAAATGTTGAGCAGGTGCTTGAAAAAATAAATATGTAAACGGAGCATTTTTCTTATGAAATATTGTTACACTAGACAAATAGCCCTCAATACTAGTTTTAATATATTTTTTTGGAGCAAAGGTAAAGGAATAAACAGAACAAACATGTGAATACACATACATCTCTTCTCATTTTTATTCTGTGGCTTTCCCCTATGCCTCCACCGCTTGGCTTTTTATCCTCTTTTTCTTTGGTTTCTGTAGCAGCCCTGTGCTGCAGTGTTCCAATCCTGTCAGTTCCGCTCACTATAACTGAGTTTGAGGAATGTACAGAGAGGCCAGAGTTAGATTAGAAAAAATTGTGGAAATTAAGCAGACAGTTGATGATAGAGGTAATATTTAGCAACTACAGTGCCTTGCTATGCATATATTAAATGACAGTTGGTGAATCTACTTCACAGGCCAGTCAATTTCAGAGGGTATCAAGCTGTTCTACATGCAGCGGTGGGGGACTTACGGGACTTAACTTACGGGACTTAACTTAAGGGACTTACGGGTGCGCCGGAGTCCTGAGCAGAGGCATGGCCTCAACTGGAAGAGGCGGGGTCTTTCAAGATTTAAAGCCCCTGGGGCTCCGGCTGTGTCTGGGAGCCCCATGGCCTTTAAATCACCCCAGAGCTACCAGCTGCAGAGGCGGCTGGGAGCCCCAGGGCTCAGGGGCGAATTAAAGGACCCAGGGCTCCCAGCAATGGCTGGAGCACCGGGCCCTTTAAATCACCGCCACGGAAGCCGGTCCAGTCTGACACAGCGTATTGGCTCTTACTGGACCAGGCCGGCTTACTTTCACCTCCGTCTACATGCAATGTCCTTATTATCCTCCGTGATACTGCAGTCTTTAACTAGCTTCACTAACACTGGTTAAAGCTGTTCTGCCTGATGAATTTGCTGTTCACAAAATTGGCTTATTTCAAAACTTTAAAAATGCTGCTGACATGGGTTGAAAACAATCCCAAAACACCTACCCTGGTGTTAAGAATTTCAAACTCTGAAACTTGTAAAGTCCTTTGTAAAGTACTGGGCGGGAAAATGAACTGGAACAACTTAGATGAAACTTGACACACTTCTCATTTTGACAAAACTCTATAAAACTATAGAAGTTTTGATGAGCCATTCAAGCATAACAAAAAAGCAATCTTTCAGATTAATTTTACATTGAAATATGACCAGTTAAAAGGATGAATTCACTTCTGTGCTGAGAGCCAGCATGGGGCCTATGAAACATTTTAAGGTCTAATTTAGAAATCCAAGTCAAACTGAAGTGGAAGATACGTGCACCTTGTACTTGTCCTCTGCCACAGAGTGAATTGTATTCAAAATCATCTCTGCTTCAGTGAAAGGCTGTTCTTGTAAGAGTGATGCAATTTTTAGCTTACAAAACCTTAAGTATTGGCATTAAATGTATGCTTGTACACTTGTAGGAGGTTAAACAATAAAGTTTAATAAGAAATGTAAAACACTTAAATCACCATAGGAAATGTTGGGTGCTTGTGTGCCATGCTTGAGACAGAGCGAATGTAAAGCTGCGAGGCTGTGTACTGCTTTTACTGGCATCAAGAATTTGATTTCTTTCTGCTGATAGGGGTACTAAGGTATTCCTTTGTAGTCGGGACTGGTGTAAATGAAAGTAGCAGGGCTGTGATTGTCTCGTAAGGACAGATTCTAACTCGGGCTCTCAAACTGAGGGTCGTGACGCCTCAGGGGGTTGTGATGTTATTACATGGGGGGTTGGAAGCTGTCAGCCTCCACCCCAAACCCTGCTTTGTCTCCAGCATTTATAATGGTATTAAATATATTTAAGTGTTTTTAATTTATAAGGGGGGTCTCACTCAGAGGCTTGCTATGTGAAAGAGGTCACCAGTACGAAAGTTTGAGAACCACTGTTCTAACTTATCAGGAAAAACTAAATTGTTTCAAAGACAAATGAAGAAAATCAGCCAATTAAGAAATAACATGCATCTTAAGTCTTAACTTCAGGAAAGTGCTCAGTCTTATAAAACAAAGGTTCAGATGAAGGTGTTTTAATGTTGGTTCATTACAAGGGTGTGCACAGTGATAACAGCTTTTCTGCTGCTTTTGTACCTTGCTTTAATTGTTTGAGATACTGTTACTGAATACTGAAAAAGATCATTTTAAGTGACTGAGAACTTAATTTTCCATCTGAGTAAAGAGTCTTCCTTGTGATTTCTGCATTGATAGCATGCTTTCTGGAATATTTTAGGAACTATTGCAAGGATTGTTTACACTAGAAAATTGTTAGCGTTTTTTATAGCATTGCACCGGTGACAGATTTTTTTAAAAGGCATTACCTTAGCATTGTGTTCAGAATTGTTCAGAAAAACAAGTATTGGAATGCCAGTTGAAATTGTGGTTTATGAAAAGAGGCTTTCCTGTCACTTGTTTCTCCTTTTCAGATCAAAATGGAGATAGAAAAACTTGAGTGGAAAATAATTGAATGCAGTTGGACTTTGTACAGAGAACATTAAGCCATAGTTCTCTAATTTATTGGGAGGGGTAAGTACACTAATGCGGTGTAGTCTGGTAGTGAGTTAGGATGATGCCAGACAGTCACACATTCCCTAAACTATTTTTGGGTGTTAGTGTTGTATCAACACCCTGGCATGCATTTGGTAGCAGTTGCTAATGTGTCATTTACTTTTCTGTTGGGAAGAGTGGAGAAAATGTACTGGTATAAAAGCAGTTTCAAATACTAGTATGTGTTCAGTTAGCAAACAAGTGTTGTAAATACTGTTGCCACCCTTACCGCTGTGGTGTCTGTACACAAATCTGAAGTGGTGGTGTCAACAGGGCCTAGAGATTCAGGTTGCTCTTTCAATCTGGGACTTCAACATAGCTAGGAACTACATTTGTTTAGGCAAACAATGCAGTGTGTTAATGTTACTTTGAGATGTACTGGAATAGTTTCTTCATGTACTTTATGCCTATCTGTTGAATTTGCATTGGCAAGAGGCCCCATTTGCATTTATTTCTGTCTGAGATGTAACCCTGAAGTCATGTTAAACCTGTGCTACAGTTTAGGTTTCTTGATTAAGAAGGTCAGTTGTAATTATTTTAAGGCAAAAAGTTCTTGGACTGTGAAATTGAGTGCTGAGTTTTTGATAATTTACTAATCTTATTTGCATAGCTTAAAACATTTTTGAATTTGTAAGAAGGGATGTGACAATTGGATGGTTTGAAAAGCTACATATTAGTGACATTGCAGACTGATAACCTAATGGCTTGCTCCTAAATATAAATAAAAATATAAAATATGGTGACATACACGCACAATTAAATTTGGGGTTTTAAGGGCAGTATTTTCCAGAATTACTACTTTTGCAGCTGGCGTCAAACTGCCCAGAGATGGTGGTTTTCCGCAAGGTAGGAAGGCTCTTTTGGTGGATTTCTAAGCACTCAAGCCAAAGATGCTTGCACCTGAGGAAGATGATGAATACTTCTGGAGGAATTCTATGCCTGTGCAGAATTTATGTCCCCTGCAAATTTCTTTCCTTCCCCATAGAAAAATGACTTTCTGACTGTGAAGCAAAGGGAAGTCACAAGAGCAGTCATGCGACCCTCCCCAGCAGTATGTTTCGGGTGCCCAGGGCAGCAGGCAGAGAGGTAAAACACTGTGGGGCAGGAGGTGGGACTGGGGAAGACCCAGCTGATGGCTCTTACCCTGCGCTGGGCTCAGCTGCTCTTCACAGCTGGGCTGAAGAAGACGGGACTTCCTCTTACCATGCATGGCATCCGGGGCCTGGTCAGACCCACCCCCAGATTTCTCCTCCAGCTTCAGGAAGCTCTACAAACTCTCCGTCTCCCCGCCCCACACTTCCTGCACCCATCACTCCTCAGCTGCAGGGGGAGGGATCCCTGTACAGGGAGCTGCTCCTCCATCTGCCCTACCCTATGCATCCAGACCCTCCCGCCGAGCCTCACCCCCACTCTCAAACCGCCTCTCCCCCTGATGAGCCCCACTCAACCAGTATCTGGATTCCCCACTGAGCTCCCCTGCTGAGCTCTGTCCTTCCTCCCACCACACACACCCAGACACCCTCCTGCCGACCCTCAACCCCCTTCACCTGCACCCTCCCGCAGAGTCCCATTACTCTTGTACCCAGAACACACAACAAGCCCCTGTGCATCCAGATCTCCCCCCCACCCAGATCCCCCACTGAGCCGCCTGCACCCAGATTTCCCCACGCAGAACCCTCTCAGCCCACACCTTGATCCCCCCCACATTAAGCCCCTCCACACCTGCATCCTACCTTGCTGAGCCTGCCCACCCACACAGAGAGGCAGGACCCCGGGGTGTTTCTGGGGCAGGCCGGGTCCTTGCGCTGTGTCAGAGTTGAGTGTAGCCTCACTTCTGAGTCTGTGTCCCAGGGCGAAGCTGAACACCTCTGTGCAGTCAGTGGTCTGTGCTCCTCAGTGCCATGCTGGAGCCTCCAAATTTATTTTACAAAATTTGTAGAATTTTGCAGAATTTTAAAATCTTGTGCGCAGAATTTTTGTCGCAGAATGCCCTCAGGAGTAAGATGAAGTATAGGTGCTGTCTTCAGCCTGCTGAGGCAGACACCTTTACTTCATTGATTGTTTGGCTGTGACTGCGCAGTGGGGATTGTGTGCTGTTTTGCTCCTAGGAGTGCACTTCTTACAGAATTTTGGTAATGCTAATGAGTAAATTCCGTAAATTTTATTCTCAACTACAGGAAATTGTTTCCCACAAATCATAAAATAGAATTGTAAAACTGTTGCAAAACTGCATGATACTGACTGACTTCTATGCTTTCCAAAAATGTGCAAAAGTTGCTTATTTTGACTTTCTTCATCCATTTTAAAGGCCAGAACTATGTGCAGGAGGGAGAAAAAATAAGTGCTAAAATGTCCTGGGGTTGAGAGAGAAAATAGATTCAAACTGATAACTTAATTTTAGCTTTATCAGCTAATAGATTCATTGATTTGAAGTCTAGAAGGGACTGTTGTGATCATCTAGTCTGGTCTCCTGTATAACACAGGCCATAGCACTTCCCCAAGATAATACAAGAGCAGTGGTTCTCAGCCTGCAGACTACTTGCGGCCACAGCATACAGCACACAGCTGTGGCCCTTGTGACATCCTCAGGGCCATACGGATAGTATATATATTGTGTGGATGGGGCTCATGTAACACAGAGCTGCATATGTGGCCCACAGTGGTACACAGGTTGAGAACCACTGTCCTAGAGCATATTTTTTTAGAAAAACATCCAGTCGTGAATTAAAAATTGCTAGTAATAGGGAACCCCCCACGATCATTTGTAAACTTTTTTCCAGTGGTTAATTACTCTCACTGTTAACAATTTATGACTGACTTCATCTCAATTTGTCTTGCTTCAACTTCCAGTCATTTGATCATGTTACACCTTTCTCCGGTAGGCTGAAGAGTCCATTATTTAAATATTTGTTCCCCATGTAGGTTAGTAAACTGTAATCAAGTCACTCCTTAACTTTTCCTTTGTGAAGGTAGATTGAGCTCTTTGAGTCTATTATGGTAAGGAAGGGGTTCTCAAATTTCATTGCACCGCAACTCCCATTGAACAGCAAAAATTACTACATGATCCCAGGAGGGGGGACCATAGTTTATGAATGACTATTTTGTTTTCTTCCAGGTCATGTATAATTGTGTAGGGCCAAGAACTGACACCTGCAGGACCCCACTAGAAACATACCCATTGGATTCCCCTTTTACAGTTTAATTTTGAGACCGATCAGTTAGCCAGTTTTTAATCCATTTAATGTGTGCCATGTTAATTTTATATCTTCATATTTTTAATTAAAATTTGTCCAGTACCAAGGGAAATGCCTTACAGAAGTCTAAGTATATTGCATCGACACTGTTACCTTTATCAACTAAGCTTGTAATCTCATCTAAAAAGGTCAAAGTAGTTTGACAAGGTCTGTTTTCCACAAACCCATGTTGATCTGCATGAATTATATTACCCTCCTTTAAATTCTTTGTTAATCCAGTCACGTATCAGCTACGCCATTATCTTGCCCAGGATCTGTCAGACTGAGAGGCCAATAATTTTCTGGGTCTTCCCACTTACCCTTTTTAAATATCATAGTATTTGTTTTGACATAGGTTACATATAATTTAATTTTTTTGTGTTACCACAGTCTTCATTTCTATAATGCGTTATTTCTTTGCGTAAATGCCCTTAAAATCCATAGACAGCTTCCAATGTATCTTTCATTAAAGACTGAAACTCAGCAATCTGTTTCCAATAGTAAAAGTGAATAAATTATTTACTTTATCATTAGGGCTGGCAGTCTTTACATGGGAAAAGGTGCATATTGAAGTGGAGCAATTCATTTTAGCATTAATAAATAAATTTCAACAGAAGTGACCCACCAGCTCTGTGAAGGTAATTGGCAAATCTTTGGCTTTAAATGACATGTTTCCAATGGCATAATATCAAGATGAGAAAACATAACACTGTATCGGGCATCTCTGCTTAGGAAATAGCCAGTAACTAGGGCTAAATTTCATTGGAAGGGAAAGTCTGTCAGCTATAAAGATTCTTTCCAGATCTGTCACACGTGAGTCTGAGTGAGGTCAGAATACTTTGGAAATACGTGGATCTAAGACTTTTTAAAAACCTAGCTATTAGGAAACTGAAGTGGGATAGAATCATTTGAGTATGCCCGACTGATTGGAGAGGTGATGAGGCAGTACTGGTTGAACCTCTCTAATCCAGCACTCCCTGGTCTGGCAACATCCGTGGTCTGGCATAGGCGCCGACTCTGTGGGTGCTCCAGGGCCGGAGCACCCATGGGGAAAAATGAGTGGGTGCAGAACACCCACTGGGGCCAAGCTCCTCCCTCACCCTGCACCTCTGTGGTCCTAGCCTGGGCAGTGAGGGGCGTGGACAGGGGTAAGGCTGGAACCACAGCTGGGGGTGGCTGCAGAGGGCCGGGGCAGCAGCAGAGGGGCTGGCAGTTGGGACCCTGGGCAGAGGGTCACGCTGGGCACAAAGCCTGGGGGTGCTGCAGCACCTGCCACACCCCTACTTCCTCTGCCGATGGAGGCCCGCTGGCTCTCTGCATTGACCTCCCCTGATTCAGCAAATTCTCTGGTTCGGCGCTGGTCAGGTCTCAAGGGTGTCAGACTATAGAGGTTGAACCGCTGTAAAATCTTGGTTAATAGGTCATGCTGCTGAAATAAAGGTCAGGAGTATTTGTAATGCAAGTAACAAGCGGAAGTTGCGAGGGAACCAAAGTATATTGATACAGTTGCTTTCTTATCGTGCAATGTAGGCATTGGGGAAGAAATAAATCTGCTATACTGAAAGGAGGAATGTTTCAATACTGGAAAGTAAACCTCTTTGCATTTCAGCCTGCAAAGCTTTTCACCTTTGAAGATATTTTCAAAAAATGTATCTTTGACAAATGTGGAGTGGAGTCACAAGCTAGACGAAAGGAAGTGCACACAAACAGGAAGGCTTGGCTGACCTTGGCAGAAACTCAAAGTATTTAGTGACCCAGCTGTGATTTGATTGTTCAAAACAATAAATATAGGAGTTCAACTTCTAGTGTTCATGCTGGCCTCATGCCACGGGTACTGTAAAGAAGAGTATCCTTTTGACCCATTAAATACCTAGTGATACTAACTTTGATTAAAAAAGTATGAAATGAATTATACTCCAGCTTATATAGGTAGGGAGATTTGCCAGGAGGAATTGCTGGGTTTAAATTTGCATTTCAAAAAGGCCTCTTGGCAGTAAGTGACAGGCAAACTTTATGTAAGTATAACTATCCTTTGTAAATATGAAGGGGTATTTTTGCATTCTAACTTGGGATTTCAGCTTAGGTTGGCAAATTAATTAGCATTCTCCTAACTAGTCTAGGTCAATTCTCTAGGTTAAATAGGAATGACAAATTTGAATTCAACCGTGTTAAAGACAAAATGAATTTGGTGCATTGTGGGTGTGTAAATGACATGATTCTAAGTTTTGCTGGACAGTTGTCATAAGCTATTTGTGGACTAAAAACAAAAAAAAAATGCTGTGTTATTGCACACTTATTACTGTTCACAATTCCTTGAGGAACTGTTGATAGAAAATCATGACCGTAGGTCCACAATGACAAAATTGGACCATATATCACTAGTAGTCTGTGGTGCACTTGTTGGTGGTCAGATGCTGTGAATGCTTGTCCTTGTCTCCACTTTCCAAAAGGCATTCTAAGACAGCTAAGGATACATAACTTTTTATATTGGATGTGTATTAGGGGGCAGGATAGCTCAGTAGTTTGAGCATTGGCCTGCTAAACCCAGGGTTGGACTAGATGACCTCCTGAGGTCCCTTCTAACCCTGATATTCTATGAATCTGTGAATTGCAGTAGTTGCCACAGTGGTGTTGTGTGGAAGCTCATAGTAGAGGGGACTGTGGTCCTCACGGCAGACAATGCTGAGAACTCCTGTCTTAGGCTGTGTGCCAGTCATTGAATCTGTTTAAGTCAGATCATTATGATGAACCTTAACTGAAGACAAAAGTTGGGATTCTAGCTTCAAAACTGTTTTCAGCAACTTTTAGACACTGTGGTTTAGTCTTTACTTCTGTGAGGTGAGGGAAATTGGCCCAGCAAAGGACAAAATTAACCTACAGTAAAAACTGCTGGCATGATTCATCTTTGCTGAATGAGAGAAGACTGAGGGGTACATCAGAACAGTGGCAGAGCACTTGTGAATCATGTCCAAAAACTTTTAAATGGATTTTAGCTGTTGCCTCAAGAAATTAAGGAAAAACAATTTTGAACTGGTTTATCTAGGGAGCTTGAGGAAGTAATTAAATGGCAAAGATATTATTTAGCAATGCTAATTTGTTTAACACTGAGTTTTTGCTAAAAACAAACAAAGACTTAAAGAAATGTGAGCACGTACTCTCATGTGCACTGCATTCTCATTGATATCCTTGGGAATATTTAAGCACGTATTAAATTCACTGTTTAAGTGGTGTTTGGAGCAGTAATTCATTGTTTCAACCTTGTACCTGCCTATTAGAAAATGCTGAAAGGCTTGAACGTACGTTAAAACTAAAAACATTATTTTTATCAGATCAACGGTCATTTATAAGTAATCACAGCACACTGAAAATGCAGCCTTTCTCCTGTTAGGGGTGGGACACTAATTGTTTTCTTTTTTATATTTTAAGCAGTTTTTCTTGGATTTTCCAAAATATTCTGTCCTGTTGGTTTAGTTTCAGGTCTTGTACAGATGCTGTGCTCAAGACTACTTTTGAGCAGGAAATGTTTTGATGGAGGCTAAGGCATGTAGTAGGAAGAAAGCATACAAGTGTGAAAAAGATCTGATTATTTTAGCATTTGATTAGGGAATAGGCTTCATGTTTCAGTGTAAATAAACTATGTAATATACTGATCATGGTTCGGAGGCAGTTGCAGGAAACAGTGGACTAATGTATTAGCCTCTTTCAGAACTGTGTTAAAATTGAAAGCTTGGCTTTGGTCCAGTCCAAGTGGCAGTTGTTAAGTGTATTGTTTGACATAATGACCGCCTGTGTTTTAGGAGGTTGAGTACTGGAGTAGGAGAGGTGGGACTGCAGTATTGCCAACCTCGAGCCCAAGAATTGAGTCATACACCCGCCTCCCCCCTCCCCCCCCCCAAGAATCATGAGATCCTTAAAGACCAAAACCACAATATAATCAGTCTTCACTTTTCAACTCCCCCTGCCCATCCCCAGTGTGTCTGTATTAGCTTGTGTTGCCCACTCTCCCAAATGTATTGGGTAAGGTGATTTTGGCCCCTGATGCAGGAGCTCTCACTCAAACATCTGCCCATCCCCTTCCAAGCAATTCTTCTTCCTTAGTGCTGCCCCCTCCCCCCGCCCACCTTTAGCCCTCAAACCTCACCTCTGTAGGGAGAAGTGGGAGGAGCAGATATGCAGTCCTGTAGGTGTTCCTCACAGGAGGAGCTGTGCTGGGCTCCTTGCTCCCTTCTGTGAGAATGGCAAGCTGAGGGAAAGGAGGGACTGGAGCTGCTGGGCTCTTCTCACTCCTTCCTTCCTGTGGGAATGGTTAGCAGAAGGGAGAGACTTGGCTCGCTTCTGGGGCAGGAGTTTCTTGCCTCGTTGCAAGACCAGCTCCAGATCCCTCTGAAATCCCGTCACTCGTGAGAAAATCATGAGAGCTGGCCATACTGGGGGACTGTTACCGGATTCGAGAGCGTTGGCAAAGCAATGTGGCAATCCCTGTTTAGCTTTTTCCTGCATATACTATTAATACCTTCTTTTTGGCACTAAAATGATCAGATGTGCTTTCAGAATTGAGAAAAATCTGTCATTCACACAAATTGAGAACGGGCTAAAAAGTAGCATTTGAACTGCTGTAAATGTATGATAGTATCTGATAGTTCTGTACTCTGTACTATGAAATGTTGGAGGGCAAAGGGGATCTTGTTAGATTCTCTTTTTGAGTACATACTTAAGCTGGTTATGAAAATGTAATTTTCAAATATTAACCTGCAAAACAGGAATTTCTCTAAGTTCCAGAAGTATAAATTTTGAAGAATAGCTTCTAAAAAAACTAAGCATCACTGAGATCACTAAGATGAATCATAGATCAAAAGTACTCAATATATAGGTACGTTGATGAAACCTGTGGAGTACCTCCTGGGCTTTCTCATAGAAAGTACAATGGGGATTGTTACCCAGATCCCTTAAGGAATCGCCTGCTAGCACCGAAGAGGCCCAAGTGGCATGTTTTTCACCTCCTTTCCAGATTAAAGGATTTCCAATAGTACTTTTTAGAAAAGGAATCCTCACTCACTTTAATATAATAAAACTTTAAAATACATGAATTAGAGATTGTAAAATGTTACCTTAACCAGTTGGGGCCAGTCTCACTCCAACTAGGTGGAAGATTCATCCAACTGTTTGATACATAACAAGTAGTTTGTGGCATCTTGATGTGTTTAATCTTTCCTCAGAGAAGCTACCTCAAAGCAAAAGCAAACCCTGTTAGGGTTTGCCCAGTCTAGTTAACTGTAACTTTTCCTAATAGTTATGGCTAACTCCGACCTAATCTCTACCTCTGGAAAAATGTTTAGGTGGGGAGCTTTTAGGATTTTTCTAATGAGTAAATGCATCTGTAAAGGCTTATGTAAATGCAGTAAGGTGTATTTTGAGATGTACAAGCTACAGTGTTCTTAACTAATGCAATTTACAACTTTCAGTGCTTTAGTTAAAAATGTCATAGTTTGCACAGCTCAAAATACACCTTTTATTGACATTTAGCTAAGCTCCAGATTCAACTCAAGTGGCTGGCAGAGATGGTTCCTTTTTAGTTTTTTTCTTCTTGGTGAGCACTGAACAGGGTAGACACCAATTTCCAGTATTATGTGGCATTTTCATCTATTCTCCTGTGTGATCCAATTAAACTAGCCATGCCTACTAAAATCAGATCAAATTTTCCTGCTGTTGTGGGGCATCCTCTCTCTCTCTCTCTCTCTCTCTCTCTTTCTCCAGGGACATGACTATGGTAGCAGCCTATTCATGGATTTATTTTGTGCATCTTGTGGACCAGTAACCAGTACTGTTCCAAATTAATGTTGTTTGGGCCTTTATTTTTCTGTTGCTATAGTTTAGAGCATCTGGGTTAGTTTCTGATTAATCATGTATTACTCAGGAGATTAAGAGGTAAGGAAAACCCTCAAATCCTATTCAGAAATCTGTCTGTCAGTTTTCATAGGTCTGTTGTATGAACATGTTCATGTATTTTTGGCTAAATAACTATGTGAAAACACATACATTAAAAGGGGGAAAATGACATTCTTAATACTCTGAAGGAAAGATCTCATTCTACTTAAGCTTCAGCAATTGAATTGGTACACTGAGGATCGCTTTCATCTCATACTACTGGTATTTATATATTCTTAGACTAGTGCTTGTGGCCTCAGCGTAGTACTCGTCTGTAACTAAGCATCAGGAGTATAAACGAGGAGTCCTTGTGACACCTTAGACACCTTAGACACCTTAACAAATTTATTTGGGCATAAACTTTTGTGGGCTAGAACCCACTTCATCAGATGCATGAAATGGAAAATACAGGTGCAGGTATAAATACATGAAAGGATGGGAGTTGCCTTACCAAGTGTGAGGTCAGTCTAATGAGACAATTCACTTAACAGCAGGATACCAAGAGAGAACTTTTGAAGTGATAATGAGTGGTCCATTTCAGACAGTTGAGAAGGTGTGAGTAACAATAGGGCAAAATTAGTATTGGGGAAAATAGGTTTATGTAATGACCCAAACACTCCCAGTCTTGATTCAGGCCTAATCTGATCCTATCAAGTTTGCAAATTAATTCCAATTCTGCAGTTTCAGGAGTCTGTTTTTGAAGTTTTTTTGTTGAAGAATTGCCACTTCTAGGTCTGTTTGTTGAGTGACCAGGGAGTTTGAAGTGTTCTCCTACTGGTTCTTGAATGTTATGATTCCTGATGTCAGATTTGTGTCCATTTATTCTTTTGCATAGAGACTGTGTGTTAGTCTCTAAGGTGCCACAAGGACTACTTGTTGTTTTTGCTAATTCAGAGTGGTAGCCATAGAACAGAATTATAGGGTTGGTAGGGGCCTCAGGAGGTCATCTAGTCCAACCCCCTGCTCAAAGCAGGACCAATCCCCAGACAAATTTTTACCCCAGTTTCCTAAATGGCCCCCTCAAGGATTGAACTCACAACCCTGGGTTTAGCAGGCCAATGCTCAAACCACTGAGCTATCCCTCCCTCCTGTGTTAGTCTGTAACTCATCAGGAGTATGTTGCAGTTTCTGCCAGGGTGAGATGTGAAAGTGAAATCTTCATTTTGTCTGTGATTGCTTTCCCTTTTCTTTTTATGTGCTTGCTGTAAATCACTGGGATGAATTGAACAAGATCATTATGCTGCTGTAATCGTTAGAAAATGAAATGGGAACATTTTGTCTACATACAGAAAATAAAGAAGAGTAAACGGAACAGCTCTCAATAGCAAATTTAAAAACAAGTATTTCAAGTAAGGAATTGGAGTAGTGTGTCCATTTCTTTATTCAATGTAGGCATTTTATTTCACTTTGACAATACTGTAAGCAGTTTTCACATAGTCTTTAAAATGCTGCCCCCTCCTGGTTATTGATATATCTGTGTGCTCCATTCAGTGGAATAAAGGTAAAGATTGATATCTACTGTGTGTAAATAACATTTAAGGTGTTTAGAACTTAAAGCCATATCTCTCTATTCTCACATAATACAGATGGAAAAGCAGGAAGAAGAGTGAAAGTACTTGATTTTAAAAAGATGCTGTCAGAAGCAATACTTCATAACTAAAATATAAATTATTGGTTATAAATATGGCAAATAGAACAAACCCCAAATTCTATTAGACCATAACTTTGAAAATACAAGAAGTTCTTGAAAACTGATGCCTTATATTTCCCTACAATATTTACAACATGAATTTTCTAGTTCTCATGCGTTAGCCCAAAACAGTAGAGTACTACTGATTAAATAGATGTAAAATGAGCAATTTTCTTTCATTTTCTGAATTGTGAAACACTAAGTAGATGGTGAAAAGAGTATACCTTAATTATTCTTGATTCTTTTACTAATGTAAGGTGCACCGTTCCAGAATTTATAAAATTAATGCAGAAATAATACAATACATACTTAAGATGTAATATTTCAGCCCTGTTTGCACTGTTGGGAAACTATTGCAGCTTGAGGTTGGCCTTCAAAGGAAAAATAAATAGAAAAATCAGCATTTCAGGAAGATGTTTTTGTCTTAAAAAGCAATACTTACTCAGCTAGTGTTTCTGCTCTTCACATATGTCTCGTGTATGCAGGTGCCAACTGATGTTACTCTACAGCCCTTAGGAGAAAGAGCTGTAAAAACAGTTCTGGAGATGAGCTAAGCAAGAAACATTTCTTTAACATCCCACCAATGCTCCCTCCTTTAGGTTCAGATAAAATAGGACAGCAGTTCTCAAACTGTGTGGGTCAGGACGCCAAAGTGGTTCACGACCCCATTTTAATGGGGTTGCCAGGGCTGGTGTTAGACTTGCTGGGGCCCAGGGCCGAAGCCCAAGGCCCGCCAAGCTAGGGCCGGGGGCTTCAGCCCTGGATGGTTGGGCTTAGGCCACAGGTCGTCTTCCCTCCCCCCCCCCCGATGGCAGGGCTCAGGTGGGCTCAGGCTTGGGTCCCCCTTCCTGGGGTTGTGTAGTAATTTTCGTTGTCAGAAGGGAGTCACGGTGCAATGAAGTTTGAGAACCCTTGAAATAGGATAATATCCCAAGCCCTTCTGTAAGGATTGCAGAATCTAAATAATACCAATTTTCATTGTAAATACACTTACAGCTTGATACACTCAGCTCTTCATGCTAAGGTGCATTAAATGCCTAGCTAGTCCCTTGGGCTAATTTTAAAGAAAATAAGTCCCATTTCTTTGTCGACAGCATTAGGAATAAGGGATTAAGTTTGTAAACTTAGTCATTAATTACCTGGTAGCTAGAATGGATAATTCTTACTTGAGAGAACTGGAAACAATAAGCAAAAAACCTCAAGCATAGTTTGTTTTAAAATGGGTATTTGTTCTGGTGAAATAAAAGATCTGCCATCTTTTTCACAACTACATTCCAAGTAAGGGCAAACCTACAAAATAAGAAAATTTTGACACCACTAAAACTGGAATGTAGCTGTTATCGAGTTTATGGATAGTTACATGAGAACTGTTTTTTTTTTAAGGAAACAAGAAAAAATATTTTGAAAACTTAATAGAAATTGACCCTGAACAATGACCAGATAAATCAGAGTATGTTAGAAGCAGTATTTCATGTGTGGTTTCCAGCAATACTATTGCTCCTCTCCAATTTGTAATGAAACTGACAAAATCAGATCCATGCTGGAGGAAGTGTAAGCAAAAGGAAATATATAGCGCATAATTTTGCCTCAGGTTACATTCCTTTTGGAACAGTATTATTAAAATAGTCACACATATGATAGGAAAATTATTTTTCATTTTGATCATGAAGTTGGCTCCTAGAAAGGCAAACTTTCCTTAATCACAGATCAGAGATGATGATAAAACTGCTCTTTCTGGCAGATATGTGCTAACTGGTTTTTAAGAAAACAACCCTGTGCCAATATCTTCTGCCTTGAGGGGGTGGCGGGGAGAAAGGAATATGGTAGAAACATAATTCTGTAAGAACTAAAATAATAGATGGGGGGAAAAAAAGGTCTGCCGTCCTAGAATGTGCTTTTGTACACTCTGCACCCGAGAGCAGAAGAAACAATCACAATGGCTCCCTGGTAGAAGGCTGGGAATTTGCTTCATGGAATTCATGGTATTAGTAATGTGGTAAAGGTAATAGTGTTAGGGAATGAATTGCAAGAGTAAAGATTGATTAAAAATGCACCAGATAGATTACACTGAATTTAGGAATTGCCTTCTAAAAACGTTTCCTAAATGCAGAATGTATAACCGTGCCTTGTAATTTTAGGCATTGCCTTTTAAAAGAGTAAATGCTATTAAGCCCTGTTTCTGAAGCTAAAATAATGAAGGGTTTTAAATGTGAATGTGTGCATTTGCCTAGTCAAGGTACAAGGAACATATTAAAAGTATCTATACTTGTATGTTTGATATGGAATATTCCTACTACTAAAATTGTAATCTGTTTTATCTATTGAAAGTTATGTGGGCATTCTGATGTACTGAAAAGTTTGTTTGCTATTATACTGCTTAACTTGACGTGTTTTACAATCTGATCTGTAAATAAGGTGGTCAGATTGCTAGTGCACTGGTGGGGTAGGTTTTGTTTCATGCTGAATTAAACTACTATTCAAAATGGACAGATTTAGTGATCAAATTGCTGTAACTTCTATAGTGCTTCTGCATTTTGTAATGTCAGGCAGTTAGCAAATGTGAACTTGGAGCAATCTGTGACTAATTTAAATAATTTAGAAAATGGTAAACACTAAGTGTTCAATAGTTGAATCGCACTTGTTCTGCTTTTCCTTTTGGATATGTAGTTGGATTAATGCAATTCCTTTTTTCACTTGTCTTGTTGGCTTTATCAAGTTTGTTCAAAGAAGGTAGCTTTGTTGAATGTATACATATATCTTATGATATTGAAGCTTTTGTACGTAAACACTGCTGTTTTAAGTTTGAGATTTTAAAATATAATAAAGAATAAAATATGAAGTGTTTTTTTGTTTAAACAGAATTTTACAACTGTTAACAGTAGGTGGAGGTAGTGAGATGTGTAAGCAAGTCTAAAATGGCCAGTTGGCATGTGGTAAAATAAAACAAATGATGATACAACATTGAATTGTAAATTTATGGTTTGTATTCCCTCCATATAAATTTCATTGAAATTACAGATGAATGAAAACATAACTTTTACTGATATAACATTTTACTTGAGCAAACTACTCAGTATGTTTGCACCGGGTTGTTTTCCTGACCCCTCTCACAAGAAAAAAAAATACTCTTCATCTTTTTAAGGCCATGTTGAAGTTATTTTTAGAGATGACTTTAGAATAACACTTAATTTGCTCGTCTATAGCAGAGTTTTTTCCTAGGTGCGCCCTTTACTTACTATTTTGGCTAATATTTCAGTGTCTGGTTTTCAGACTTCATTCAGTGAAGTTAGCTGCAGGCTACAGGAACAAATGTCAAGATTTAAATAATAGAAGACTGGAAATGTTGTCTTAACATAGGAATTAATGTACCAGATCTAGCTAGAGATCCTTCTTATCAGTATCTTGTGTTTGACCATACCGGTAGTAGATGTTCCTGAGGTGCAGTTATGTTGTGTCCCCAAGGAAAGTTTCTAATTCTTATCAGTTAATTGTTTGCTTAACCTTCTAAATTTGTACCCTACGTTATGTAATTGAGTTTTCATAATCTCTAAGCACATCATGAATAGATGTGAAATCAACCTAATATCCTCTTTTGACAGGGTAACTGGCCTTGTGGATTGCAGGGAAGCAGTAGATGTGGTATATCTTGACTTTAGTAGGGCTTTTTTTCCTATCTCGCATGACCTTCTCATAAACAAACTAGGGAAATGCAACCTAGATAGAGCTACTACAAGGTGGGTGCAAAACTGGTTGGAAAACCATTCCCAGGGAGTAATCAGTAGTTCGGTCATGCTGGAAGGGCAAAACGAGTGGGGTCCCACAGGGATCAGTACTGAGTCCGGTTCTGTTTAATATCTTCATCAGTGATTAAGCTAATGGCATAGAGAGTACACTTATAAAGTCTGCGGACGATACCAAGCTGGGAGGGGTTGCAAGTGCTTTGGAGGATAGGATTAAATTAAAAATGATCTTGACAAATGGTCTGAAGTAAATAGGATAAATAAGGACAAATGCAAAGTGTTCCTTCCTAAGTGGAGTAATCAGTTGCACACATACAAAATGGGAAATGGCTGCCTCGGAAGGAGTACTGTGGAAAGGGATCTGGGGGTCATAGTGGACCACAAGCTAAATATGAGTCAACAGTGTAACACGGTTGCAAAAAAAGCAAACATCATTCTGGGATCTATTAGCAGGAGTATTGTAAGCAAGACACAAGAAGTAATTCTTCCACTCTACTCCGTGCTGATTAGGACTCAACTGGAGTATTGTGTCCATAGTTACTAGTTTGATAGATTCCAACACTAGAAGGGGCCATTGTGATCATCTAGTCTGATCTCCTGTATAACACTGCCCAGAGAACTGCTCCAAAATAATTCTTAGAGCAGAACTTTTCAAAAAACATACTCTTGATTTAACATTCATGTGTAACAAGACAATATTTACCACAGTGAACAAAAACAGTGGTTTTGAGGTGGCTTAGGAATAAAAAAACCTGCTTAATTATTGCATTATTTTTACAGGTTTAGTGCATCCATGTTAAGTTACTGATACAGCCAGTGTATTTTTCACTGCAGTTAAAATATATATTTGAAGCTGGCTTCTGATAATTCTCAAAATCAGCTGCATTAAATTTCTGGGAATGGCTGTTGTTTCCCAAACTTGCCTCACAGATGTTAGTCACAAAGGTTTGATAGTAATTCAGGGAATGTTTTTTCGTGTAGAATACTTGGCATAAGAGGTCTTTGGAGTGTTTGCCTTACCATTCTTATTTACTGTATTATATCTTGTACTGGGAATTGCTGCACCCTATAAAGCACATGCAGTGATTCAACAAAGCCCTAGGAAACCTTGAAGTTGTTTTTCACGGTTTCCTCTTGAGCAGTGAAGAATAGATAAATATACACCTCTGAAGTGTGGAAGTCAAGAGGACTAAAAAGAATGGAATGAAGCAATAGAATCTGAGAAACCAAGGGAAAGAGTGACTTATCAGAGGGGGGTAAAATAATGTTAAAGGGAAATCAAGAACAGGGAGTAAGTGACAAACTGAACATGACTCTAACTAAAATGAAATTGAATGGCCGAGAACACTAAGAAAACAGTTGAAAAACCAAATAATCCACCCAGCAGCTTTTATTACGTTTTCTGTGTGCCAGACTTAATTATTAGTTTTGTTTCTACTCCTTCACCTAACCCATCCCTCCCATAATTGCTTATTCCCTTAGTGCTTCCTAGAAACTACCTGATGATTTTAATGTCAAGTGTTGGTCTGTAAATCATAGTTTTAGTTATACCTTTCTATTTTATGTATGCGTGTAGGTGTGACGGTAGGAACCGGGCTTCCCAAAATAGGGGCCCCCTTTCTTTGTATCTTATGCAACACAACTTGTACCTTGTTCTCACATAAAATTAAATGTAATTGGTTTCTATTGCTGTATTTTCAGGAGTTAGTGGTAGTCATATTACATTTCAGAGGAGCTGGAGGCTGTTTTGGTCCCCCCTCCTGTTACAACAAAGCTTTGACCGAGCACTTCAGGCAGGTGTACCATCACTACAGTGGATTAAAATTGCGTTAGGAAAAGCAAGGAGAAAGAAAAGCCAAGAGAAGCAGCAGAATTCACTGGAAGGTTTTGAATCCCAAAACTATTTAAGAGAGCCATAGACATGGAATTGGAAATAGATGCAGTCTGGGAACACTGCAGTGCCAAAACCATGACCTTCCCTCTTCCTCTTGTTTCATCTTCTAATTTAAATTATAAATAACCACTTACTGTCTTAGATCAGATGATGCATGCGTTTTCTATCACTCCCACTCTGTCTGTCTGAATATACTCTCCTAGAGGCAGGAGTTCAACTCGTAATTGGCTTAGGCCTGGTCTACACTTTGCAGTTGGGTCGATGTAAGGCAACTTATGTCGACCTCATTATGTCAGTGTACACATTACAGCCTTGTCCCAGCGATGTAAATGCCCTACTCCACCGACGACATAACTCCACCTCCATGAGAGGCATAGGGCTTATGTTGATATAGTTGGGGTAGCAACATAGTATCTGTTAGGTTGTCTGTCTGCTGTCTTGTCAATTTCATGGCTCAGCTGAAGCCGTGAAATTGACAAGAAAGCCTGGCTACCCAGCTTGGTTTCTGGGCTACCACCCAGTAATTACTGTGGTGGCTGTAAGTCGAACTAACATAAGTCGACTTAAAATTGTAGTGTAGACATGGCCCACATCTGTAGCAAGGGAGATACTGGTTACATACTACAAAAAGCTTTCTAACTATAAGGATAGTTAAGTACTGCAATGGGTTTCTGAGGGATGTGGTAGAATCCTTGTCATTGGCCGTTTTTAAGAACAGCATAGGCAAATACCTGACAGAGATGGTCTAGGTATAGTTTGTCCTGCCTTAGTGCAGGAAGCTGGACTAGATATTTTGATGTTCCTCCCAGTCTCCTTTTATAGGATTCCTATATCTAAGTGACAGGAGGTTTCTGGGAGAAAGTTATAATGTTTTCAAGTAGTTCTAAAATTTGTTGGACTCTGTTCTAGTTTCAGAGGGGTAGCCGTGTTAGTCTGGATCTGTAAAAAGCAACAAAGAGTCCTGTGGCACCTTATAAACTAACAGATGTATTGGAACATGAGCTTTCGTGAGTGAGTACCCACTTTGTATTCACTCACGAAAGCTCATGCTCCAATATGTCTGTTAGTCTATAAGGTGCCACAGGACTCTTTGTTGCTCTGTTCTAGTTGAGCAAATAAGCAGCCAGGCAAAGGAGAGTTAGTTTTTATGTCTTCTATTAACTTTAAATTCTGAAAATTAAAAACAGCAAAAAAGTTTGTACAGCACTTGATTGCTGTGGACACCTTTTTTTTTGAGAGAGAGAGAGAGTTCAGTTCACCCTATTGTTTAGGGTATTCATAAAGTTAGTACGGATGCAAGTTGATACTTTAATCATTGGCATTATGTTTCTAAATATATGATTTGAGTACTTTTCTCGTCAGCTTGTGGTATAGCATTGTAAGTTATTTATATGACTTGAGTGGGGCTAGGAGGATAGCCAGGTTCTAAATCCCTACTGGGTGGAGTTTTGGGGGACCAATATGATGTAATCAGAACAATCCATAATGTTCTGTTGCTTGGCTATTTCAGCTTCTCATACTTTTAGTCTTGCTAAGAAAAAGATCGCTTTACATAAAGTAAGTTCTATTTTTTAAATCATTGTGGTTGTGTTGCATTTTTCCTTAGTCTACAAAATTACTCAACTTGCAGAAGTTGTGGCTGCTTGTGGATAAAATAGCACACCTTAATATTGGCCAATATTAGAGCATAAGTTTTTTCTGTTGAAGGAAAACTGTTATCCAGAACTTTCATTACCGTCTCTATTACAAAGCAGAGTATGAGTTAATGCTGTTCATAAATGAACTTGAAGCTTTAGATTGGCATTCTTCAGACTGACTAAAAGTAGACTAAAACCAGCCTTCTTATAATTGTAGCTTAATCAGGAGAGATGCAAAAGCTGTTGGTGGTGATATACTCTGCAAATCTTCTTGTCTGTCTATTCTGAGGTCTTTCAAATAGAAGTAGTAGGGAAAGATGTATGAGGTGATAGCTACTATCTAAATAAGTGAAGGCTATTCCCTTTTTTGCTATTCCTCTTCGGAGGAAAGGGGTTGCAAGAGGCTAAACCTGATTCTCTGTAATAGGACAAAAGGACTGGTTCCAGAGTCTCGTGGGGAAGGATCTCCTAAAATATGCAGTGTGCATTGAGTAGAGGATTCATAGGAACCTCAGAGGAGTGAATCCTGTGTGAGGGAATTAATGGTGAGGATTAGCATCTGGAGGAAGCCAGCTTTTTGGGAGAAGTCTGTTTTCGGGAACAGTGGGTTATCAGTGACCACAGTTTCAAATCCACTAAAAACTCTTGGAAATGTATTTTGTGGTAGAACCTAGTGGCATACTACTTTGTGTACATTTACTGTGTATTGTATTTCTACTAAAACATTAAAATGTTGGTGTTTGCTGCCCAGACGTGCCATCTTTATTTACTGTACAAATGCATATACTCCCTATTTCGTGTATAAGGTACTCACATAACTGTGAGAACTATGTAACCTAGACATAAAAATAGCACAGGTGTGGGAGCTAAAGACTGCTTTCATATGCCTGTCTTACACTACTGTGCCTAATTCTGACAGGAACTAACTTTTAAAGTAGCTGTTTCTTCTATTTATAGCCTAGGGATGGGCTTTTCAGAAGTGCTTAAGGGAGTTACTCAGCTCCTTTTGGAACTCCAGAGGAGTTGGATGCTTAACTTGCTCTTGAAAATTCCACCTGAGATGTCTACTGTAGTTTATTCCATTTAGCAAGGAAAGGAAAAGTTACCCATCCCTATAGCTTGGATCTCTATCCCTTGTCTACTTAATTGGTCCCTGGGGTAGTGTGGTGGTAAATATTTCCAACTAATTTGTAGAGGAAGAGAAGTTCCAGATTAAAACTGATGCCACAAACACACATGCTGCTTTTGGTCCACCTGGTTCAGATAAGGATAACGTTTCTTTTCATAGTGCATTTATTTGGTAAGGCATGGAGTCAAAACGATCCTCTTGGTCCTAAACATAGTGCGTAAGAATGAGGCAACACTGAAGTGTGAGGAAGGCTATAAAGCTGCTTTTTATATTTCATCTGAATTTCAGATAAATGACTTGTCTCAAACTTTGTTTTGCTTGTTATATGACGCTGAACTGTCATCCCACAAAGAGTAAAGTTGAGGGAAGGAGAAGAAAGGGGGCTTGATAAGACCACAAGCTTAAATATTTTCTTTCTTCCCCAGAAGTGATGAGCCATGGGCAGAGTAGGACAAAGATTACTCTGAGGCTAAAATATTATTGGCCTAGAAACAAGATGACCTCCTGGAAGCCCTGTGAATAGAAGGTCTGTTTGTCCTCATTTATCAGTAAAACCAATAGGTGGTTATCACTCTTATTATTATTAATGCTGGAAGTGATGGGTCTGAACTTGGACATAGAAATAACATACTTGGTGCATTTTGAAAATTGTTGTGAATTGATATCCAAACAATGTGTTGGAGTGTCCTTGTACAGGCCTTATAAAATGTCAGGAATTATTCTCTTTATTTACTCACATGGCAACCATGATTCAGAATTTGTTTACAGAATGTATGTACTTAGTATGCTGAAACAGCATTCAGCAGGAATATAGTGAGCTCTCTCTCTCTCTCCTGGCTCTTACTGTATAATAGAGATTTTGTATAGATGTTGTCATATGGTGACATGGCTTTAATACTAAAATGAAAAAAAACTGAGCTTTTACTTAGCAATTCCAGAGGTGGGTCTGAGGATGAGATTTTTACTGTGGGATTCCTCAATGTAGTGCCTCTGTGGACGCATGCTGATTAAGGAGACATTAAATACTCAAATGAAGGTTTCAGCATTTCCCATAACTTAACATCAGAAGTTGACTTTTTAAAATGAAGGGTTTGTCAGTGGGTCACTGTACATTCAGTTTATTTTTACATCTAAATTTCCTTTTTTAGTCATACAATAGGAAGAAGATGAGGCTGAAACCGATGAGCATGATAATGCATGGGGACATTTTGTCTGGGTGACAGCGTAATTGTTGAGACACATGCCCATGTAATATTTTATTTTTTCATTTATTTGATGATTTGTGTACATGTGATTATGAATGTGACAGCCTCTGAATTGGATAAAATTGCATTATTGTCAGTGAATTTTTACAAATGAGGAGACTATTAATACACTTGAAATGGTTATTTTATTAACTTTGCTTTCACCTTGTCTTTTCTCAGTTTTATTGGAAGGATTTATGTGTGTAGTAGAGCAGAAATAAAGGCTGATATCAGTACAAACCCACTGTTTATCCTCCTTTTGGTGATTTCTAGCGCATTTAGCTAACTAACATTACCCTTGGTGTGGTATGAAATTTATTTTTACTCAATTGCTGGGCTTTGATTCCACATGGCTGTTTAAACTGGGGCACAGATGCATCTTCAGTGTATAATGCATGTGCATAATCATGAGCGCAGGATTGCAGTAAATAATTCATGTCAGCTGGGGCCCTTGGTTCTCGTAATGAGATCTCAGGGGCAAAGCCTCGAGCGCTTGGCTCCTTCCAGATGATCTATGAAATGGGCTTTGCTGTTATGGTTATTCAAACCGACAAATACTTAGTTAACAACTAATGGGATTTGTGTGTTACGGGGAAAGGAAATTCCTTAGCAGTTCATTCTATCCTACTTTCATTCCTCTGTCTCTTTAAGGATGAGATATAAAGGGAAACTATTGTAGATGAAAATTTAATTTTTTTTGGAGCACAGCTGATCACTAGCAATGACTTAAACTCAAAGTGCCACAACAGATTAAGGATATTTTCAGATGGTGGCTTCCTTTTATGGACGCACACATGACCTAATGTTTGCGAACACACCCTCAATGGGAAGAAACTTTCAAACCTGTGTGGTCAGGTGTTGCTGCTTGAAAAATAAATGTGTAGAAAGTATATGTGCATGTGATCAGGTTGAGGCTGCTTTGAAAAATTAAGTGATTGTTCTTAGCTTTATTTGATTCAAGTATATCAAAGTTAAAATATTGTGAGGGTATTGCTAGTTTCAAACAAGGTTGGTTCTCTGAAAGGATAAATTTGGTTGTTCTTCAGCTGAAACTGCTTGCTTGTATTATGTAGCTGTGGTAGTAGTGTAACAGGCTTGTATTTTCATCTCCTGATTTGCAGCTTACTCACCACCTACTGAATTATGTAGGAGAGAAGTGATAAGAAACATGACTTTACTTGCCTAACATAGGTTGGTTTCCTTTAATACAAGTCTGATAAAGTCCTGTAATCAAAACCTTCCAGTGTCAATGGAGCCTCTAATTAGATTTCTGAAGCTCATATAGGTGAGATACTGTAATTGGGAACATCTTTGTTAGTGAACTTCCACTATCCTTTCAGTGCAATAAGAGTTGGGCTCTGTGTGTGTGCTGGAGAACCTCAACATGTATTTTTCAACCATTTATGGTTTTCCAACCATATTGAAATCCTGTAGGAAAAAGGTCAAATTAGCGCATATAACTGTAGTCTAAGCCTAGTGTTTACCAGGTCCCATTATTATAATTATGAATAAAAAGAAATATGAAGTTATTAATATAAATTGTTAATTACTCTAAAATATTCCTTTGTGAATGTGTTTAATTGGTACAGACTTCCCTAGTGCGTAGTACTGTAGCAGTCCTGAAAAGCTCCTGTAATTAATAGTAAATTAGCATATGGTTATGCCTTGTGGTTTATGCTGTATCTCAGCCCATCTGCTCTTCATGACACCTGGCTTTCAGTAGTCCTCATGCATCGTTGCTACTTCAGATGTTACAGATCAGCCAGTTTCTCTATTAGTATTTTCTCTTTGCTTGCCTTTCAAAGCCTGTTTAAAAAGCACCCCACTTGGGGATGCATGACCGTGTTTAGATTTGTATTCCAGAACAACCCAACCCCTGTGAGAGAACTCCGCCCACATAATCCATTAGGGTAGGGTAGCACATTGACAAAGTAAGTTGTTGTTGTTGTTTGCTTACACACAGATTGCTTTTCCTTCCTCTCTTTTAGCCCAAAATCCAATATATTCTTCTCTTCCTAAACCCACCAAAAGAAAATGACTGTTTATCCTTAAAAATAGTTGAGAGGAATGTAGCATGTTAATTTCTTACGTGAGCGTACATGGCAAATTTAGTGTAGAGCATAACAAAACAGTTAATTCGGCTGTTCTGCAGAGGTTGAATTCACAGAATAAGCTTGTGTTCTGTTTTTTCCCCTGAAGCTTAGCATGTAATGGTCCTATGGGTTTCTGCAGAAATGGTCAAATCCATTTTTCTTTTTGCCTCTGGCCATTAGAAGAGAGAAATCAGAGGCCTGCTTTTCAAACAAAACATGCCAAACCTTTTTCTTTCAACTTCAGTATCTCACCACTTTAAAAAACCTCCCCTTACTCCCATTTTCACTGTTTAAAGAATTGCACCATTGGAAAATGCGGATGGGCGCCTGCTAAATAAACATGATTAAGACAATTCTGAAAATATGTCATGATAAGAAAGACTGAGTTCCAAGTCTTCAAACATTTCAAAGAATGGAAAAATTGTATATACCTATTTCAGCCGTGCTGAAACATTGATTAGAATTAAACCTGTCCATTGTTTAAACTTCATTGGCTGTCCTGGAGTTTTATATTTAACATTGGAATGTAACTGAAATAAACTCTTTCTAAGTCTTTAGGGGTTGGGCATGGCCCTATATTTTGTTATCATATTAATTTGAAATACAGTAAAGAATATTTGTTTCTTGGCTACCTGAATTGATCTTAGCTAACTTCATTGCGAGCATGTTTAAAATCTTCTAGTTCATGTTTTAAAGTAAAATAGACTGCTGTGTGAGTGAATAAAAAAAAATTAGGTTAAAATAACAAGTATAATTTAGCCTGCCAAAAGCAGTGAAATGCAGAATTAAAGCTTCCACTGTTATCCTTATGTCACCCTGTTGTCCTTAGCTACTGGAATGATCTCAGAATGTTGTCTATTCTTACATACCATATGTGCTGCAGTACTAGGCAAAATATGGTGAGCTAAGGATGGAATAGTAGTCCTAAACTGTTTCATAAGGCTCTTAGAGGTCATTATATAATTATGTAAGTGTTTTGTGTGGACCCTTCGAATGTGGTGGGATTCATACTTCACCTAGTATCTTAACACGAGTGAACAAAGGGGATTATGCTGTTTGCAGAAAACATGCAAACTTAAAATTTATACTCCGTGTTTTTAGGCAATGAGATCCAAAGTATGGGGGAAGGTGGTAACAGCAATACCACCACTTTCCCTCCCTCAGTATCTATTCCCTCTGACAAATAGCAGAGCATTACATCAGAGGCTGATCTGGACCCAGTTTGTAGCATAATAGCATTTACGTTGTGTTCACAGGTTGACTACATGGGCTTTCAGAGATGGGCAGCTTGAAATTGGGAGCGTCAAACTCCAGTGATCCAATCTTACCTAGTATTTGGATTCAGGTTTGCCATCGGTAAAATAGGATTACTTGCATCATAGAGCTATGTGAGGTTTCATGTTTGTAAAGCATGTGGAAGGTATAAAGCACTCAGGGACTAAATATGCTTTTTTGGTAGAGGATTTTTTGTGCCCTTGTTAACTCAGCTGCTTTGTTTGCTGTTAGTTCCTGTAACTGTCTAAGAATTGACAGAGGACAGTAGTAAGCGTCTACCCTTGAATACAACACCTAGCCTTCACTGTGTTGAGAGTTAGATGATGCCAGTCTGTCTTGACTGGCAGTAAAGAGACACAGCTTTCTTCACATCCAGATTATATCAGCAGGTATCTGTGGATTTTTCATAGTGCCCTTCAGTTTTTGCCAGGCATCAGTTTCACTTGTAGGTGACAGAAAATTCAACAACAACAGAAAAAAGGAGCCCTATCTCAGGGGATGAACAACAAATGGATTTGGTCAGGAAATGAACCACAGTTCATTTATTTTAGGCTTCTGTGCCATAAGCCATTGTACTATGTATTAAGTCATTTGCAGTGCATCTCAGCAGAGAGCCAACTTCTTTGTCACTTGGATTCTTTTTTATTATCTGGAATCTTGGCAGCCGGTATCAAGCGGAGTGCCCCAAGGGTCGGTGCTGGGGCCGGTTTTATTCAATACCTTCATTAACGATCTGGAGGATGGTGTGGACTGCAGTCTCAGCAAGTTTGCAGATGACACTAAACTGGGAGGAGTGGTTGATACGCTGGAGGGTAGGGATAGGATACAGAGGGACCTAGACAAATTAGAGGACTGGGCCAAAAGAAATATGATGAGGTTCAACAAGGACAAGTGCAGAGTCCTGCACTTAGGATGGAAGAATCCCATTCACTGCTACAGACTAGGGACCGAATGGCTGGGCAGCAGTTCTGCAGAAAAGGACCTAGGGGTTACGGTGGACGAAAAGCTGAATATGAGTCAACAGTGTGCCCTTGTTGCCAAGAAGGCTAATGGCATTTTGGGTTGTATAAGTAGGGGCATTTCCAGCAGATTAAGGGATGTGATCATTCCCCTATACTCAGCACTGGTGAGGCCTCATTTGGAGTACTGTGTCCAGTTTTGGGCCCCACACTACAAGAAGGATGTGGATAAACTGGAGAGAGTCCAGCGGAGGGCAACAAAAATGATGAGGGGGCTGGAGCACATGACTTATGAGGAGAGGCTGAGGGAACTGGGATTGTTTAGTCTGCAGAAGAGAAGAATGAGGGGGGATTTGATAGCTGCTTTCAACTACCTGAAAGGGGGTTCCAAAGAGGATGGATCTAGACTGTTCTCAGTGGTAGAAGATGACAGAACAAGGAGTAATGGTCTCAAGTTGCAGAGGGGGAGGTTTAGGTTGGACATTAGGAAAAACTTTTTCACTAGTAGGGTGATGAAGAACTGGAATGGGTTACCTAGGGAGGTAGTGGAATCTCCTTCCTTAGAGGTTTTTAAGGTCAGGCTTGACAGAGTCCTGGCTGGGATGATTTAGTTGGGTTTGGTCCTGCTTTGAGCAGGGGGTTGGACTAGATGACCTCCTGAGGTCCCTTCCAACCCTGAGATTCTATGATTCTATGATCTTTTAGTCAATCAGAGGGATTTTCTTTCCAAGTGAAAGCATCGATTGACACTTGTGTGTGTGTGTGTGTGTAGGTTCTGAACATAATTTAAAACTAATCTTTCAGAATAACAGATAAACAATGTCCAAATTTAGAGTTAAAGACTTAAAAGTAGGCATATAAGCAGGGCTTTGGAGCTGTGGTCTGGCTCTGCTCCAGCTCCAGGCAAAAACCTGTTGCTCCGGAGTTGCTCCGCGCTCCAGCTCCGGGCTCTGCTCCAAAGCCCTGCATATAAGACATGCCTTTGTCTTACATATTCATGGAGTGAAGAGGGTTACTAGTTTTGATTTCTGTAGCTTTCACCTCAGAAGGCAGAAAAATAACTTCTCACATAAGGAAGAAATAAGACAAGTTGCTTTCCTTCTTTTTTTACCAATGTAAACAAGTGGCTACTCAAGTTTTTCCTTACTAGTGAGTCTGACAGGATGACTACTAAACTAAATTGTCTTGAATTGACTCTGACCATTGACCCCCTCTTTTGATGTGTGTTCCATGAATCTCAAGATCAACAAGTTGTACAGAGAAGTACAGGAAGCTAGGCTGCAGATCCGTAGTTGAAAGGAGCTTCTTGGCAGGCCATCCATGACAGCCCAGTTTGTCTCTTCTGCTGTCAAAACCATAATAGATTTTTCAGACCTTCCTTGCTTGCCCAAGTCAGAAATACAACCTGAAGGCAATTAGAAGTAAAATTGGCGTTTTAGGCACCAAAGACTTAAACATAGCGTGTGTGGCAGTTGCAAGATGACATTGCCTGTAACAAGTCAGTTCAGAAAAGCACTGTTATTTACTAACTAGATTTAATAAAGCTTTATTGTGAGAGTCGGGGGTCACTTCCTGTGATCTTTTCCCTAGGTACTGGAGAAATGTTTGCAATTCAGTTGTTTCACTTTTTGTGAACAATGCCTAATTGTTCGGTTGCCTTAATAGGCTTTTCTTACAAAAATGTATTGAATATGTGCATATACCAGTGTGTTAATATTACACACACAGGTTAGTTACCATGCTGCTGCACAGGATTCTATCTGAGAAGCGGGAGACCTTGTACAGCTGAGGCTGGGATTGTGAGTGCACCAACATGATACACTGATACTAGCATTCAAGTGTATTATGGTGACAGCGGCAGTCAACATTCTAATCACATTACTACAGTGACGGTTCACCCTGTATATGATGATGGCATAAAATAAATACTAGAGTAGAACAGTGTCAGGGTTCCTTCCCCACTCTGAACTCTGGGGTACAGATGTGGGGACCTGCATGAAAGACCCCCTAAGCTTATTTTTACCAGCTTAGATTAAAATCTTCCCCAAGGCACAAATTCCTTTCTAGCTTTAGTATCGCTGCCACCACCAAGTGATTTAAACAAACATTTAGGGAGGGCCACTTGGAGCCCTACCTTCCCCAAATATCCCCCCAAGCCCCAACACCCCCTTTCCTGGGGAGGCTTGAGAATAATATCCTCACCAATTGGTACAGGTGAACACAGACTGAAACCCTTGGATCTTAAGAACAATGAAAAATCAATCAGGTTCTTAAAAGAAGAATTTTAATTAAAAGGTAAAAATCACCTCTGTAAAATCAGGATGGTAAGTACTTTACAGAATAACAAAAGACTCAAGAACACAGAGGATTTCCCCTCTAGGCAAAACCTTAAAGTTAAAAAACAGGGGTAAACCTCCCTCTTAGCACAGGGAAAATTCACAAGCCAAAATAAAAGGTAATCTAACGCATTTCTTTTCTGCTATTGCAAGACTAGATGCTTAGTTCAGATATACTTAAGAAGATGGAATTTCCTTGCCTGGTTTCTTGGCTGGCTCCGAGAGACACAGACCAAAACCTTCCCCCACAGATTTGAAAGTATCTTCTCCCCTTATTGGTCCTTTTGGTCAGGTGTCACCCAGATTATCTGAGCTTCTTAACCCTTTACAGGTAAAAGAGGAATTAACCCTTTATAGGGTAAAGAGGGATTTTATGCTACCTTTAGCCATATTTTTATGACAAACAGAAAACTAATTTAAAGTCATTTTTCTTTATCCTTAGCTTGTAGGAAAAAAGGAGCAATAAATTAAGAGGAAGAGTGGGTGGCAATTGAAGTCAAATTCAGAACTGATATAAATAAGCAGAATGACATTGGTAGAGTGGGGGGGTCTACCAACTTATATCTGGTTTGAATATGTGAAAAAGTACTTGTTTAGAAATATATCATCAGTAACTGCAGACAAATTTTAGTTGACTTTTTGCACTGATTTCTGTTTGGCTAATTTTAACATGATGTTCTTTAGTCTATGGAAAATCTAGCTTTTTATGCTGCTTTGGTCAAGCTCAGGAAAGCATCAGTCATAAATCTGTGTTCTGTGTTCTACAGCAGGTGTTAATTCATACACTACATTGCAGAGAGTTGAGGGTAACAGCGGTGAAATGTCTGTATACTTTTGTTCAATTTTTCTTAATTGGGGAAAACCAAACACATAAGCATTTGTAGAGAATAGTGGAGTACAATTTGAAAAGTTGTACTAAGCCAAAATGTACATCCTATTCTGAACAAATGGTATTTATTATATCTTATTTCCTTGTTGATCCAGTAATGTACTTGCAAAAAACACTGAGTTCTGTGCCTCTGTCATACCAATAGTCATGAGTATTTTTGTACTAATAGACCTTCCCTTTCCTTGTTGAAAGTTAACACAGCTGCAGACATAGTCTACATGATGTAGTTTGCCAGCTGACTGAAACATCTGAGATTTATGTGCTTTCTGCATGATGACCTCTGCTTGTGGATTCAGAAATATAAACAAGTGTGCTCTCCTGTTATTGGCTTTGGTGGAACTTGACCAAAAATCAAGACTACTTTGCTGTGCAGAACTTAAAGGTATGTTCTGAAGCCCTGGATGAAAAACATTGCCAGAGTTTTGAGAAATTCAGTTCAACATTTTGAATTATTTTGTCTGGAATGCAGAAAGCAGTTTCGAGGGTCCTGGGCCATCAGGTTTGGGGCTTTCACTCTATTACTGCCCTTTTTGTGAATCCAGCAGAGGAATGCAGACTGAGAAGCGAAGCTACTGTGTGGGGAAGTTTGCACAAAGCCTGCCTGTCTTGTGCCTGGTCTAATATTAACCCTGCATTAGAAATATAGAAACAGATCCTCTTTCCACCCTTTCAAGAAAATTAAAGAAAAACCTTGGTTAATATTTTCAAAACTGACTTGAAAGCCCATATCTGATTGAAAGTCAATGAGACTTAGCCTTCTAAGTCACGTTGGAAAATGCAATTTAGGCTCCTAAGTCATTTAGCGGCTTGGAAAATCTTACTTTGAGACATTTTATGGCTTGTCTAAATTTAGTAGTAACTGAATGATGCTGCCGCATAAGTACCCTATTGTAATTGTTAAGGAAATCCAGCCAGTTTTAATCTAAACCAAGGTTTTTAATGAAGTTAAGAGAGCTTCCCAACTGAAACATTGTATCTGCTATCTTGGCTAAAGTAGCTCTGTCTGTTTTAGTCTGTCCATTATGGCGCAAATACAAAATTTCAGCACTAATTATGTTGGTAGATGTATTGGTTGTACTGTGTTTGCGGATGGCAAACAATTTTCAAACCGCAGGAAGTGACCTCCTTTTCCCTAACATTTGACTTGCTTCCAGCTATGTTGAGGGCTCTCTGAATATGTAGACCTTTTGCATTAAAGAGAGAACGTTTTACTTTAATATGTATATCAATAAAAAAAGTATGATTTTTCAACTAATTGGGATATTATAGTATAATGCATAGTAAGTAAAAAAGCTTAAACAAGCTTGAGTGTAGTTGGCTAGCATAGATTAAGCTATGTCTTTGACTCTGTTCCCTGTGTGTGAAGACTACCCAAGCTGCACAATTATTGACCTCAAGAAACGGAATATAATACAAGCAGAAATTTAAAAATGATTTGTTGATTTACTGTTAAGTTAGGCCAATATTGCTGGCATCTTTGGTTAAATTATTAACTATTCTTGCTTAGTTGCTGATGTTTGTTAAATGAAAGCTTCTTATTTCATCATTATGGGATTTTGATTTGTTTTTTTTAAATTTGGCCTATGTACAACTTTGTGAGCCTCATCTGAGTCGTCACTGAAACCTGCCAATTCACATGTTCCAACACTGTTTCTGCGGCGAACAGATGGCGCACACACTGTTTGCTACTGTGGCCCTGAGAGTATGGAAGTAGCTCCAGTATAGTCCTACATCTTCCCCTCTCTCCATAGTTAAGAAACCCCACTCATTTATCAGAGGATTTCTTTTACGGCCTCTGGTGTCTGTGTTTAACCACTCCATTAGTCATTTTTATACCATTTAGTTTTTTAACTTGATTTATTTTAATGGTGCTGTTCCCAGGGGCTTTGTAGCATGCACAACTAGATCATTTGGAAAAAAACCAAAAAACAAAACCTCCTTTTGCTTTTCAGGTAGCACAGTGAATGTTGAGGTCTTTTTAAAATTACATATTGACTTTAACACTGATTTTAAAAGCAGTTCTTCAAATTGGTAATGACCAGAGATTAAAAGTTTACTATTTTGTTTTGTTTTGTAATTTTATAAACATATATGCATAAGACTTGATATTGGATGACCAAGAGTCAAGTCAGGATACACTTATCTCAAATGAGAAGTAGCAGTCTTGTCTTGGGTGGGACTAAAGAGCACAGCATATAATTACACCATCTTCAGAAATAGAGATCACAGTAATCTTATAGTGTAGAGGAATTATATTTTGGTAGATTGCGGGACTTGCCATATCAATTTACTTTCCTGACAATTTATAAGTGATTCTGAATCCAGAGCAAATCATTACTAAAACTTGCACAGTAAGAGCAAAAAATAAACCTCACAAGAATAGGAACAGTCTTTCTTACCTGGTTGCTGTCTGATCAGATGGGGGTTTCAACCTTTTGATGTTATTACTGGTTGGGTTTTTTCCATCATTTTCTTGCCTCCCAGAAAATGATGTGGTTGATTGTGTTGCCCCACAAAGGCTTCTGACACTGAAATATAATATAAGTGAGAGGGAAGGTGAGTAAATGACAAGCTCTGTTTTCTACTATTTTTGGATGTTTAGAGCCTATGACTGATTTTCTCATTATCCTTTTCCACAAATGGATGCTTCACTCCCTGCTCAAGAAGGTTCAGTCATCAAGAGGTGAAGCAATAGCTGCTGGCACAACAGAGGGTTCCTGAAATCCTGCTTAAGGAGCAGTAGCTCCTCCCTTCTCCTGAAAAATCTCAGGGAGCAGCAGTTAGGGAAGGATGGCTGACAGCTGATGTGTGCAAGGAATCTTATCAATTACTGTGATATTTCTCATGGTTGCTAAGGTCATATCTGTACCCTACACTGCTTCCGAGAAATTTTTCGATCCGTCTTCAGGAGAGTAGCGATAGACTAGGCCTGTTCATCCTCCTCCACACTCCTAGGATCTCTGAGAGACTAACTCTTCTTTAGCTGGAGAGGAGGAGGAAGTAAAGTGGGATACATAAGATCCCCATGGCCTCTTGCCTCCCTCTCTGTCGGAGGCAGATTGCCAGGAGAGGCGTAGGAACAGGCAGTGGTTTCTTGAGCTGCAGCCAAAGGAGTAGGGAGCTCAAGGTCAGTTTCATAGTAGGCAACCTGTTGAGTTTGCCTTCAGCTCATGCTCTTTGTCTCTAGCTCTGTAGCATAATTTGGTAAAGGTGCTTTCCCCTAGCTTCTGCTCCTCAGTCTATCCTTGACTGTTAGAGAGGGGTTCTGCTCCTCTCCTGCTTCTTGAAGGAGCAGTTTCTATTGCCACAGGTGCAACTGTTGCAGCTGGTCCTTCTTGCTACTGGTTGCTGTGGCTTCCCTGCCTCCACTTCCTGCAGCAAAGAATACGGTGACTGGAGCTGCACTTTGAAAGTGTCAGTTCTCAGCCTCATTGATAATATAGAGACTAAAAGGGCTTAGGCATATCCCATTGCATTTTTTTGGTGCTTCCACTTTATCTCTGGCATCCAAATGCACCTCAGTGGTGGTCCCATGGTAATCTCCTTGCTTAATTTGGGTTGCCAGAGCCTCAAGTTTGCCTGCGGGCAACTATGTGCTTTCTGCAAGCTTTTTGTTTTTGCTCAATATTTCTACGAACATGTATCTAAATTAAGTTTCTTGCCTGCAGACACAGTAAAGAGGGTCACTTGTGACAGGGGAAAAAAAGCCTGTGTGATGCCTGTGAGGAAGCAGGAAACACGTTGGAGAAATCAGTCCCTTGATTTTTACTTTTTTGGCATTTGTCCCTCTTAGTGCTCTTTAATCTTTGAGGCAGAATGTCTGGGGATGCAAAAGAGTTTGCTGTAGCAGTTTTCCCTTAGAATAATTCAAAGCAGGATACCGTGGGATTGAAGTACATACAAAATGTCTGCCATCATGGATGACTGATTCTTCTCTCCCTTTTCTGGTGCTTATGGACAAAACACCCAGTCAGTGCCTCGGAGCTGTTTCACTTAAGTTTCTCTTTGCAGCTTTCTTTAATTCAAAATGTTACTGAATTTACAGATAATTTAATAATTGCGTATGTATGACTGTCCGAGGTGAAGAAAACATCAGTTTCCATGATTGATACTAAACAAGATTCAAGCACTTGTTTTTTGTGTTTAATATTTAGTCCTATATAAAGCTAAGTGAAAAAGCGACTAGAAATGCAGTGCAACGCACACCGTAGCATTTTGGGATGAGGAAAACAAACCTTTTCTCTAAGTGAAATTAATGCTCCCATGCTTTGAGGAATCAAGTAGGTGAATGATTTCTGTGTGAGTAGTTCACATAATTCAAGATTTAAGACTATTTTGTATAGGTGTATAGATTCTCATATTCATGTGACTACTGAGGATGTGTATCAACAGTCCATTATATTTTGTCAAAATTACCTTTACAGTCACTTTACACGGCTCACACATATTTTTCTATATAGATACCCATATCTATCCCTTATCTTCAATGATTTGGTCAAGTGCAGAAGTATCTGAATTAATCCACGTGATCAATAATTATCCTGCTCTCCACTCTCCAGAGAATGGATTTGGAAAAGAACATGTTTCCAGGACTGATAAACAATATTCAAGTACTTTTTTGGCATTACCTGAACTTTGCCAACCTTCTTGCAAATGGTTGAACATGTGTACCCATAGCCAGAGTAAATACAGCTTTGGGATGATAAATACAAAATGGATCTGGTAAGAGTGGGAAAAATAACAGGGGACACCATGTGAGTTAAATCAGTTCAGTTATAATTCAAAGTTAAGGGAAGAGGGTACACAGAATAACTTGGTTTTCTGCTGTTGAAAATGATGGATTAATTGAAATTTCGACCCAATCTAGCTTCCACTGAGCTTTTATTTAAGCATGACACAATGTAATAGCCTTGTATTTGGTTTTTTGATTTAATGTTTTATATTCATCTAGCTAATTTTCCACTACTACATTCATTCATTAATTCACTTACTCTTGTTTATTCCTTAGTTCCTTTGTAATAAGCACTTAAACACTTCCATACATGTGACATTGTTCTGTATGGATTTCAGTATCAGTTTTGTTTGGACATAAAGGTTTTTGAGCATCACAGACTCAATTATACTCTCAGATACAGCTGTGTAACCTCACTAACTTCAGGTTGGGGATGGCACCCTTTTCAAAAGCTTAGTGTTAATCCTGATGTCCTGGCCGACTTTTGGCTTCAGTAATTTTTTTTAACCTAAGTTAGGTCACAGAATTCCTCAATTAGATACATTCTGCTTCACTTTGTATTCTGCTTTGTCTGCCACACTTAACCCCAGAAGGGGTTGCATTTTATTGGTGAAGAAAACTATCAATCGTTGCAAAATGTATGTCTGGATAATTAAGGAATTGTGTCTATGCTGAAAATTAAGTTCTTCGAGGGGTTGCAGACATGCATTCTACTCAGGTGTGCACGTGCCCAGCACACTGAAGGCTGAGTACTTTGCCTAACAGTACCCATAAAGGCAGTTTTCATGCCTTCTAAACCCTTAGCCTCTCCCCTGGCTATTTGACAGTGCCTCCCCAGGTCCCCTCCGTTCCTTCTCTCTACCAACAGCTAGTCTCTGAACATTCTGTGTGGTGTTTTACTTCACACTTTGGTATCATAGTTCTTGTCTACACTTCAGGGTAAATCTATGTAAGTTACACGGCTTAAGTTATGTAACTTATGCCGATGTAGTTTACATCGATTTACCACGCTGTCTACACTGTGGTATGTCGGGGGGAGGTGGGATGCTCTTCCATCAACATAGGTTCTGCCTCTCGTTGAGGTGGAGTACTGACGTCAACGGGAGAGGGTACTGCCAAGCCTAGTTACGATAGTTATCCTGGTGAGATGCCCTCACCAGGGTTTAGATGTCTGTGTGGAGTGGCTGTCCCCAATAGTGACCTCTACCTGTGGTATTTGTGCCTGGGAGAAGGTCACATTAAAGAAGGGTGCGCCATCAGAAAATCATTTGAAAAAAATGGACGTGGCAAGTGATTTATATTTGAAGCAACACCTTTAGGAGCAGGCCATGAAACCTACTGTGGCATTGGGCACCTCTGCTGATCCTCAGCCCCCTCAGATATCTGAGCTGCCATGAGCTGTTCAGCCATCTTCAGATTCCTCTCCCAGGAGAAAGACATCATTCCTCTTCTGCTGGCCTTCCTAGAGTCCTCCTCCTCTTCTAAGAGGAGTGCAGACTGGCACTGTGATTCATCCAATATGTGCGAGAGAGCGGGACTATCTACTTGCTCTCTGGTATTGAGGCGAAAGCAAGAGGATACTACCACAGACTCTGGTACCATCCATTGTGTCCAGTACTGATGACATCGGTATTGGCACCAGCTGTTTCTATGCCAGTGGTGTATCAAGCAGCATCAAACTTGCCTTGCCTGTCTGTTCCTGACAAGTGTCTAGTACAGGAACGTTTAGATGTAGTAGCTTCTTCGGTATCTTTGACACCATCTAGATTGTGTCAGCAAGAATGGTAAGTTTTCAGCCAGTCTTCTGTGCCTTTTCCAGATCAAGGTGCAGAGTTGAGATTTGGTCTTCTTGTAATTGAGGGGCTTGTCAGCCTAGGTGCTATTTTCTGTGCCAATGATGACTCTGGATGTCCTCACAATTAGTTACTGATATCCTCACAACCCTGGATGCCTTCAGGAAGGGTCACACCCATGACTCCTTCCCAGCTAGGTCTAATAATGAAATAAGGCCATCTCATCCAAAACTGAGAATAGCTGTGCTGTCACAGGTGAGGCTATACCCAACTCCCCTTAAAGGGCCAGCCAGACTGAGATAAGATACTTTAATGTGAAAATATAAGCTCCTGGGTGTGTGGAAGTTAAAGAATACAGTATGTAAAATAACCTGTTCAGAGAGCTTTTTTTAGGACTTAATGCCAAATTGAAGAGGGACTATTTTTGCTGAAGGCATCTGCTGTTTGTTTAATGGAGGTTTGTCAAACTATATCTAATGCTGGGGACTCCTGGCTCTAGGTACTGAAAGAGAGAGTGAAAAGATGATGAGTCATACAGTAAGTGGTCCTTTGGTTGTCTGATGATCGCTCTGCTCAGCATGGCTCATGGTTGGTGTACGTAAAAGCTCATGATGTATATTGCAAGAGTGTTGGAGTAAGCTCAGCATGTAGATAATGTCACTTTGGCATATTACAAGACATTCTAAGAAACCACATTTTCAAGTAAGAAATTATCCCTTCAGTTAATTTGCATTAAGCTTGTAAGGAGAAAAACACCTCTAAAGTTATTTATGTAGATGTAATTGTCAAAAATCCTTATTTGAAAGTACTTACTATATGATTCTTAATTTTCAGCTAATTTTATCCATTTTTCTTTATGTGCAGAAAAATCAGTTGTCCTTGTAATACTACATCAAATTAATGTTCCACTTCAATTAGCAATGCTTGATAAACAAAGAACAGAATGGCAGCTCAGAGGAGTGTAACATGATTTATTCTTTAATTTGTCCATTTTGTGGTGATTTTTAAGTCTCCTGTCATCTACAGCTTTCAACTAATGACAGGACCATTGAAGGCACGTTTGTTCTCTTCCATCAGTATGGGGCCACCTTTCTTTGCTGCTGTCATGGCAACAGCTCCTCCCAACACCACTACCTCCATTAGATGTTCCCTTAATTATTTGAAATGAGGCATGTATGTTTGTTCCAGCTCTGAGATGGGGCTGCATTATGTATGACTCGAGAATGACACACAGCAGCAGTGTGAAAAAACAAAGGGAAATGCAGTGAATGATGGACCGATTGCTAAAGCATTGCTAGTGTGCTTTCTGTTGAGTTATTTGATGTAGTTGACATTTCTTAACAAATTGTCAAAAAAAAAACTTATTATGGGGCCTGTGGCCTGCATCCTAAATATGCAAATAACATTAGCAGTAGACAAATGGTAAGCAGTCACTCAGAGAATCCACAGAACTGGCAATAATCCTGTATTAAATATGTAGAAAATATTTTGAATATTTCTGATGTGCTGTTGCCTAAACAGCTATGCTAGTCTTCAGCTAACTGTGTCTTACATGTTCTGGTAGACTGCATTAATTTATTGTCACAGGCAGCCCAGGCTGTTAGTTTTTTCTATAAATATTTTTGAAATACTTGAGTTTCTGCAGATGACACACTTAAAAAACAATTCTGGGAGTTCCTACTAACTGAAAGATATAAGACCAAGATGAAGGCAAATCTTCTTCAAGGGATGGTCCCTATATGTATTTCACACGTGGGGATATACATGTGCCCAAGACGGGCTTTTTTTTTTGCAAACGTCTTTTGGCCCCCACACATGCTCAGAACTGAAGATCTAAAAGGTGGCGTGGACTGACGTCTTATCAGTTCCTTCTTACCCCTGCATGATCTGGGTTGGAATCTTCAGCTCTTTTTTTTACTGCATCATTGCTGTAAGCAAGTATGTATAGCTAGTTTTTAAAGTAGTTTTGGTAGGGTTTATAGTATAGTTTAGCATAGTATTCTAGAGAGTTTCACCCCTTTTCTTCCCGACTAGGGAATATTTACCACTAATATCCTCAGGAGCTGTCACATGGAGGGTTTATACATCTAGGAACACAGCCATTGCTATATCCACTGTTGCTTGGTACTCTAACTTCCAAGCAAAGAGTTTCTTCTTTATGGGATTGTTGAAACCTCCTTCCCTTTATTGATTCAACTTCATACCCTTCCTCTGACATTTGGAGGCCACCGTGCCCAACTTGACACAAACTGAAGGGCCCTAACTACAGAAAAATGGATATTAGAGATTTATGGTGGCTATCTGAGTTTCTGATAACTCCTACCCACAATCCCCCTTCCTGGTTCCTTTTCAGGGACCACTGTCATGACAAGTAGGTGACAAGAGGTGAATACCCTTTTCAGTGGAGCCATGGAAAGGGTTCTACCTCAACATTAAGGGAAGGGATTCTGTTCTCCTTCTTGATCTCCAAGAAGAATGGGGAATAGAAGCTAATTTTCTTTTTGACAAAGCTGAGTATGTTCACTTGAAAGCTAAAATTCTCAGTGATATCCTTGGTATCGCTAATTTCCTCATTAAAGGAGGGCACATGGTTTGCGGCTCTCTACATGAGACACACATTTTCATATAGATATCCACCTAGCCCCCAAGTGATTACTCTTTAATCAAGACCATTACCAGATCAGGTCCTCCCCTTTGGTCTACCCACAGTACTCAGGTCTTTGCAAAGGTTTTTTCAGTAGTGGCAGCTTCGGAAGGGATTTTTATGATTTTCCCTTACCTCAACCACTGGCTTAAGACTGTCAGTTCCTACGAGGAAGTCCAGCAGGCAATCTGTATTCTGCTCAGCTTTGTCTTCCCTGGGTGTCTGCATCAATCATGAAAAATCCATGCTGACCCCCACAAGGTTCATAATTCTATGCGAGAGCATATCTACTTCGAGGTTTCATGAGTGCTCTCATATTTCAGGTCACTCTCAGACCCAGTCAGGACATGAATCAGAACTTGTGTTTCCCTCCTTGGCCGCATGGCTTCATGCATATAGGTGATGCTATTCACCAAGTTTCATCTTTGCTGCCTACGAGCCTTGTTTCTCTCTCTGTGCTCACCAGAGACAGGCAACATAAATGACCATTCTGCTCAAATTTTTAGGGTCTCAGTTGGTGGAGAAAACCAGAGAAGGGTTGGGTGGACATCCCATTTTTCACACTAACTCTCAAGGTAACCATTGTTACCAATGCCTCCCTCTTGGATTGGGGTGCTCCCATGGGTGATCATACAGCACAGGATATCTGGACCCTGTAAGAGTCCAGAATGCATATCATTCAGTGCCTTCTGCCCACTCATCTGAACCCGAGGTGGCCAAATATTATTGGACAACATGACAATAGTATTTTATATAAACAAGCAGGGGCTGAGCAAGATCTCTCCCTCTGTGATAGAGGTAATCACCCACTAGAATTGGTACATCAGCCATAGCATAATCCTCTCAGCAGCATATTTACCAGGGGTGCAAAATTCTATAGTGGACTATCTGAGCAGACATTTTTCCACAAATCATGCATGGGAGATTCACAGGCTGGTTCTCAATGATGTCTTTGCCCAATAGGGAATGATGGTCTGGGACTTTCTCCCCTTGCCGGTGAACTGGAATCATCCTTGATACTGCTCCAGAGTAGCCCAGGGCAACAATTTAATGGGAAATGCATTACAGGTGTCATAGAAGGATCGCCTGAGGTACGTCTTCCCTCCCAATCCATTGATACCACAAGTTGTACAGAAGATTCACCAAGACAACTTGAGTCATTCTGATTGTACCCAACTGGTCAAGACATTTCTGATGTACTGCTGAAGTTTTCAGTTTAACCACCCAGCTTAACCGCGTTGTTGGACCTGCTAACACTGCACAGGGTCAGGTTCAAGCACCTCAGTCGATTTCTGCAACTCAGAGCCTGTTGTTTGGATGGACATCTGAAATAGAGCGCTTGTGTCCAAAAGGGTGCAATCCATCCTTAATCAAAGCAGAGAAGACTCTGAGAAGCTGTTGTTCAGCAAAATGGAAGTTTCTCTTCTTGGACTCACCAACGTGACTTGTTTCGAGAATCCGAAAAGAACAAAGACACACACACACACACACTATTTGTTGCTGTAGTAGAGTGATCAAGGGGTCAAGCTGTATCAGTGCAGAGACTTTCAAAATGGATCTCAGGCTGTATTACCCTTTGTTTCCAATTAGCTCTTATTTCCCTCTGGAGGTGGTGAGGGCTCATCCCACTAGAGGGCAAACTACTTCAGCTTCATCTCAGAGATGTACCCCTCCTAGAGAGTTGTAAGGCAGCACCTTGGAGCTCCTTACATACTTTCATGACACTATGCTCTGGTACGGTCATCAGTTGTGGATACAGCTATGGGGACAACAGTACTATAGGCAGCTGTCACTTCTGCATCCTCTCACCCATCCCCTGTCTGACTGCTGCTTGTTAATTTCTCACATGTGGATCTCACACAGGTACCATCACTCAAAGAAGAAATGCAGATTACCTACCTGTGAGTTCTTCAAGATATGAGGTCCCTATCTATGTTCCACTATCCATTCTCTGTCCCCATCCACCTTGTGTCTCGAATATTCTTGGACCAACACAATGACAACACCACTGCATAAACTGTTCGATGTAATTTTTCCTTCTGCCTTAACCAGCGTATTTTTTATGCCAAGTAATAAGTGCCTATTAAAAAGAAGGCTAAGATGCCAATACTTAAAACTTTCATTTTAAGTTGTCATAAGGTGGATAGTTAAACTGTTGTCTTAAAAAAAAAAAATGCACACACGTTCTTGCTTTCTAGGTTATCCACGTTAGCCTATATACTACTGTAAGGTGTTGTTTTGTAGGTTACAGGCGTCTTCAAGAGCTAGCTGCACTTCTAATTGCCATTGACGAGCTTTCTCCGCCCTGTAGATTACTAGTATAGAATTGGAAAGTGTTTTTGATACCGACCCACTTGTTATTTATACAGACTATGTATTATGCTGATAAATGCAATGTTGACCCTTAAATTGGTGAAATATATTAAAAAAAAAAAGCTTGTATTAACTATCTCAAACCTTTGAACTTATTCTCATTTGCTACTTTAGTTTTGTTTTAAACCAGTGTTTTAAGGTGCATGTAAGAACTCTGTACTATGTTTTAAAAAATTATACAGCATAATATTTAAGGCTGATACTGCAGGAAAGAGTTAAGCTTTTTACATTTGTGGGGCCCTTGAGACACCTCTACAATTGGGCTTGACCAAAATACCTGCCCTGCCCAGACTCAATGCAGAAATACGGAGACAAGTCAGTCTGGTGTTGGCATTTCCCCTACCCCCACCAGCTGAGTCCATGTAGATAAATTCTTAGCATCCATAAGTTTGTGCTCAATTTTTAATTTTCAATTTACTTTAATGTCAGACAATTTAGAGTTGCATTATGATTGAATATGCAGAAGCCCTCAAGTTCCAACAGGTCAGTAATACTGTGGTAAATGTGTCCTTAGTGGGCAGGCCATCCAACTCTGAAGTGAAAATGAATCTACAAATCTGTGATCATCTTTTCTAGGGAAGATACAATAATTGGACTAAGCTTGTATTACACCTTCTCACTCCTCATTGTCTCCAGCGAGGAGTTGTGTTAATTATGCCCATAAGAGCTTTCCTACTGCAGAGATCTGTTCCCCAGCGTGTTTTGACTCTGATCATACTGGGTTTGAAAGAGCTCTCCGTGGGATAGCCCGGGTACAGCATGCAAAAGTGATAGCACAAAAATAAACACGTAGTAGTTTTATATTGACAAAACAAGTGCTTGCATGAGAGGAAAGCTAAAGTGGGGCATAAATGTACTGCAAAGGAAAAAGTATTTATGATAAAGGAATAGCAAAATCTTTATATTGTTTCTGCTTTTTTAATATTAGGAAAAATCAGTCTGATTATAGCTCTTTTGCTGGTGGACTAATATAGTCATCTCTCCTGAATGAAATGTGATTTGCTGCTCTCTCAAATTTCTTTTAAAGGGAAAAAAGATGTTGAGATTAAGGCCTGATCTACATAGTTTTAGTACTGATGCAACTATTCTGCCTATGGGTGTGACTGTCTTAGACTGAAAAACAGGATGTTTTAAATATGGAAACGTCTCCCTCAACTGGGAATTAGGCAAGCTGCAGATCAGTTGGCGATGGCATAAGCCTGTTGTGATGTCACTTAGTCCTTCGGTAATAAACAGGGCAGTCCAGAGCTGATATTCATGAACTTTATCAAGTATTTCAAAACAAATCAGGTGAGTAAAAACAAGTGTTATCCAATAAACCATGATTTGTAGGTGACCTGGAGATGCAATATTTTACGTTTAATCTGTTGGGGGCAGAAAAATCCAGTTACAGGCAATCAGAGGACTGTCTTGAAGGGTGTTTTTTAGGAATGTGACTAGTAGCCATACATCAAACCGACTTGAGGGGTTATGTAGGGCACATTGCTAAATATCTGTGCATGTTTTGGGACTAGAACAAAGCAGGACCTACATCAAATGAATTCATACTCCTTTCTGCTTCAGTGGTTAGGTCTGGGGTGATGCAGTGTGTCCAAACAAGGGGAGGGATAGCTCAGTGGTTTGAGCATTGGCCTGCTAAACCCAGCGTTGTGAGTTCAATCCTTGAGGGGGCCACTTAGGGGTCTGGGGCAAAAATTGGTCCTGCTAGTGAAGGCAGGGGGCTGGACTCAATGACCTTTCAAGGTCCCTTCCAGTTCTAGGAGATTGGTATATCTCCAATTATTACCTTTTTTATTACCTTTTTAGCAAAAAACAGCCCTAAGTTAGGGGCCTGTGCCATTCTTGTTCATGTGACTGGTTTATGTCATTCTTGTTCGGAGAAGGGATAGCTCAGTGGTTTGAGCATTGGCCTGCTGAACCCAGGGTTGTGAGTTCAATTCATGAGGGGGCCATTTAGAGATCCCGGGATTTAGCAGGGGATTGGTCCTGCTTTGAGCAGGGGGTTGGACTAGATGACCTCCTGAGGTCCCTTCCAACCCTGATATTCTATGATTTTTAGCTAAATACTGACATGATGAAAGACTTTAAAACAACCACAGTATACTTCACTTTTTCTTAAATATACTGTGATGTGAATTGCATTGTTTCGATGGTTGTATTAAGATTACATTTGTTTTATTCTTTGTTATAGACTTAGACTTTGTGGAGCTTTGTAATGTTGGTGAACCTTGAAGCTTAAATCCTTTCCACTTGCTCCAAGTATGCATGTTGGGCAATGTGGTGCAGTAAAGTGTAAATATTATCTTATGATGCAGTGTACCTGGCTCTGTATGATGGATAGAAGAAAATTGAACTTTTGCTGCATAATTTTGGTTATTAATCAGTTAAGATATTTACTTTTTCTGGTTAAATAACACTGTTGCACAAGCAATAGTAATATTTCTTAATCACCTTGGTCAATCATCATTTGCTAATTTGTTTCTCTTGCATTATCTTAGAAATTATTCAAATGCTCATGAGTATTTCTGGATTGACAGTCCAAAACCGAAATCCTGCTTGTTCACAAAACCAGGTAAAGCCCAAGCGGCAGTATACAAGCTTTCCCACAAAACTTTGCCAGTGGGTCTCAACTCTTAGTAAGAAAGAGCACCTCTGAAGTCAAAAGTAGTTATTCCCTGCCTATTGAACCATTGGCAGGTACCTGTCTCAGCACTTGTGAAATTGGCCTATTTTGCTTGCTGCCACTTGAATGTACCTGACCCAAAGAAGAGCTCTGTGTAAGCTGGAAAGCTTGTGTCTCTCACCAACAGAAGTTGGTCCAATAAAAAATATTACCACATCCTCCTTGACTCACTAGCAACCAAGAGGGACCACTAGGAACGACCTTGTCTCACTACGAACTAGATACTATCACCTAAAGCCACTGAACAGCAGTCAGATGGTTTTGACTTTCTGTTAAGAAGCTGGGCCAGGTTCGATCTGGTGAACTAGTTTAATGGTTTATTAAGGTTAGTAATGTTCTGAAACATTAGCCCTTCTTCCACCAGAACCGTTTGGAAGACAACTTGACTCTTGCTAGCTCCCTAATATACTCAACCATATTAACTGTCTTCAGATGGAGAATTCACACATTTTACTATAGGAAAAAAGATAACACAACTGGGTATTCTTTACTGAAGGAATGTGTTGTCAGCCACATGGGACATGTATTGATTAAACAGTGTCTAGGAGTTTGTTTCCCAACACATACCTTTGCATAGCAGAAGGATATACAAAATTTAGTAATTTATAAATGAGGGAACAAAAGTTAAGTTCTCTGCTTGAAGTCAGATCTGCATCCCAAAATGTCTTTATCTTTTCCTGTTCACTCCTATCTCACCAGACGTTGAGCTGCCTTCAAGATATGGTTTGGTTCAGAAAGCCTCATCAGATTACATGGCAAGTCAATTAACATGCTCAGTAAACTGTATTAAAACATTACTCTCACCTGAAAGTTGCTGTTGGGAATATAACTTTAAAAGTCACCTTTCCTCTCAAATCCAATACTACTTGTTTGAGCTTTTAATTTAAAGAAAAGCTAAAATGGGACCTTCAAACAGATCTTACTGCGTCTCTTAATTAAAAAGCAAGATAAGACCTCTATGATACTACTTAAGAGTGTTGGAAGTCGGTAATGAATACAGCAGCAAGAACTAGTTGGGGTTGCTCCTTACAAGTCTGCTCCTATCTGCTGTCCTTAGCATTTTCACTTTTGGCTCCAATTTTTTTCTAATAGTTTTTCCTCCTTCAAGATGCAATGGAAGCCATCCGACAACAAAATCCTGACTTGTTCCCCTGATCTGAGAGCCCCATGGCTTGGAGGGAAGGAGTTAAACAGAATTTCATGAGGAAAAATGGTTGCCGCAATCCTATACCCTGGGAAACTCGATGGATTAGGATAATAAGATTTTGGGAGATCACTTAAGTATCCAGACTCCTGGGAGGGAATCAATGTGAAAAAATTGCAGAGGGCTAGAACACAATTCACATATGAGGTTGGCTGAAGAACTGTTGTCTGTGCTGCATTTTAAAGTTACCCTGTTGTGTTCATGTTTGCAATAACTCTTCATTCCTGTTCTATAAAGCAGTGGTTTCTGTAAAGGCTGTCCAGGCCTAGAGACTTTCTGTATCAAACTTACTCCAAATCTTTAAAAAAAGTACAATAGATTTGCAAGAATTCACTAGTCATTCAAAGGTTTTTATTACTGGTGTATTTAATTTGTGAGTTAATACATGCTACTGAAAGATTACTTTTGTTGTTTCATTCTTTCATGTTACCAAGAAATATAAAGTGCAAAATTTCCCCCACCTTTTCCTTTCATCGACATTTCCCTGGTAACCCATTATGTGAATTGTTTGCAATATTTGTCCTTCACATGCCATATTTGAATACTCTCTCATGTTGAGTGCAAACCCTAAATTCTTTTTTCTCATTTATTGGAATATATGCCTACTCTAATTTGGTATCATTATGGAAAAAGTAATCTCTTCTTCTTTCAGTCCTTTCACAAATTGCTAAAATACTGCGTAGGTTCAAGTTTGACAGCAAGTGACTGTTCCATATCCACACACCGGGAAACCAGATTAAGTATTTGTTTTCTGTCTAATTTGTATGAGTTGATTATTTCATTATTACTGCTTCCCCAGTCTGCTACCAATTCGTAAAGGGAGGAAATTTTTCTAATTTGCTACTAGCATTGTGACTGCCACCAAAAGGTATATCAAGGTATAGTAGTAGCTTTAGTTACTGACATTCCTAGTAAAATCACTAAAAGACAATTGGAGAGTATGTGTTTTTATGGTCTTAGATAGATAGATATAACTTAGTATTTCAGCATGGTTAGCTGTTCCCATCAAAAGAGTTTTGCTAGATTTTGAGTATGAGAATTGCATCTAGAATGGCATCTTGTCTGACAGTGACCAGTACCAGAGGCTTCACATGTTGTTATACCAATAGAATAAAAACCAGCAGGATCTTATTAAGAGGGATAAGGCAAAGATGCCAATTTATTATAAATATAATAATAAAGCAAAAGATAAAAGTAAACAACATTGTTTGACTACTTATTCCTATTACTACTTATTCCTTGTGTGTGTGTACACACACACACACACACACACACACACACACACACACACACACGTATATATATTTTCATTCACACAATCATTCATTCCAGTTCTGTATAGGTGTTATAGTTACCAGCCTAGAAATTGGTCATGCCAAGTTACTGGCCAGGTATCTTGGTCATGAGGATGGAGCCGAGTCTGTGTCAGATGCACCTGATGCTCCTGGAGGTTGGCAGCAGAACCAGAGACTCAAAGTCATCAGTCTTTAGAGTCCATATTTATAGGAATTAATTCCTATGTTAGTCTATGGGAGCTGTTTCATCCTGCTGTTGCTGACTCAGTCAGCAGATGGCACATTCCTGGTGGCTCCACACTGTCTAAAGTTTGTGTTTCTGATCCTTCCAGGTGTTGGGGTGGATCCCAGTTTACCCTCCAGGGGTTGTCTGGTGGTCCACTCGACACATTCTTCGGCCGATGGATACTCCCTTTCTAGGCTGGCACCTCCCTAACCATTCATGTACATCAAGCATTCATCAACATACATTCCATATCTTAACCATATTTTAATTTACTGTCTCCACCACTTTTGGGGTGTGCGCCTAAGAGCTGTTGCTGTTACAATGAAGTGAAAGTCACTTAACGGCTTATAGCATTTGTTTACATTGTATCAATTACAGCTTAAGGCTCACAGCGTTCACTTCAAGAACAAAGTCAATTAACGTGTTTGTAAGTTTTACACAGAAATAGAGACTCTTTCACAGCCAGATACAATCAATGGCTTTTACAGACAGGAGCTTACAAGTTTTAACAGAAGAACTAAAAGATTTTTGTACTTGGTGAAACTGTTGGATTTGTAAAGTGTGGGGGACAAATCATGGGGGGTCACTGTCACTTGGGGGAATCACTGTTAGTACCTTCTTTAATATCCCTACAATGTGGGTTTAAAATTCCCACAGAAGGCAGATGTGGGGGTAATCTTCCCACCTTATGTCTCATCTTTGTCTCTAATGAAGATAGTTTTAAGCTCTGAAGCTTATGTTTTAATATCCCTTTCAGAATTGTTATTGTACCTTTCGGATATTTTTGTATCTATAAAAACTGCAGTCTCATCTTTAGAGTTCATAGCCTTAGCTTCCTGTGGGAGTGGGTTCAACAGTCTACATGCTAGAGTTTCCTTGTATCAGTTTTGAATGTCAGCTTTTTAATTTTTGCACTGAATGTCCCCTTTTTTTCTTATGACTCAAGGAGAATAAAAGCTCCATATCTCCCTTTTCTATACCATTTATATGCTTTTATCGTGCCCTCTTATTTCTGTCCTTGCAAGGCAACATATTGTTCCTTCTGTTTTCACTTGAGAGATGGCTCAAATACGGACACTTCAATCCTAAAAGTAGAAGTTTTCTGCCTTCCTTGTCGAATGACCTTTTGCAGGTTTCCTATGTTTTCATTCAGGTACACTTGGATATGGAATCCATTGTACATACAATTCTACACATTAGATTACTTTGCCTATTGATCGGATATTTTAAAAATTCAAATTAGGTGTTCTGTATGTCCATACTGTGGCTAATCTGCAAATACTGAAAAAATGGGTAATTAATCTTTTTAAAACTCCTGTATAATACATGAATTTATCAAACAAACATTCTGTAGCATTAGCCTTCAATCCTTCTGAAGCAGTATTTCCTTGAGGGTAATTGTGGTCCATGATTTGTGCTAAGGGCAAAGTTTCACTAGCATCAAGCTAGTAAAAGTATATGAAAAATGCTTCTGTTCTTTCCTGAAGTTTTTATTTCTGTGATTAGTCTGAGAACTCCAGTATGTACACTGCAGAGCTAGTAAAATAAACAAAGTTCAGTACTGTGGCAAGATGCAATATATGCTCTATATGTTAAACTCTTGTTTCAGTTCTGCAGCAGTTCTAATAGAAGAAAAACACAACAATATGTCTCCCAACTTAGTAATTGACTTTTGAGCTACTCATTTATTTACCCTACAAATAGATTTCTAAGTCAACAAACTGTAGTTCTGAATACTGAAAATCCCTAATAACGAGCTGATACTTCCCATGTGATTTACTGGGAGATCCACACAACTTCTTTTAAATTCCCTGGAGTGGTACATTGCCTACTCAAGCTCTGCAGAAACACTCCAGCATGTGCCAGGGTGTGGTGTAGCTCCCATGGTGCCTTGCTGAATCACAGAGTGAGGGAGCTGGGTGAATGTTAACTTGTTCAGTACAGGAAGTGGCTTTGAAATCTTTTAACATGATCTGTAACCAGCTATCCTACTTTGCCAGCTTGCAGAAGCACATGGAGTAATAAACTGCTTGTGTGTCCCATCTCAAACTAGCTCTGTGAAACAGCAGGGCTTGAACAGACTGATGTCACAATGTGATACCACCGCACACGTCATGTTGTAGTGTGAGTGCTGCTGGCAATATGTGATTTAGGGGGATCTGAAGTAGAGAGTGAGAACTTGAAATGATCTCTATACTGAGAGCGTTATCCTCTTGACACTTGTGTGGCAAACAAATGCATATACTTCATTACAAATTGATTTCACCTTCAAATATAATTTATGCTATGTAACCTACAATCACCCGAGTAAACAAAGTGATCTTGTGCAGATATAGTTGGATTTTAACTAAGTGATTGAATTACTTTGAGCCACAGCAGCTTCTAGTTAGCCCCAGTAAAAATAAAAGTGTGTTAATGATCCTTTATAATCTTGGTTGCTTGTTCTTAGTGGTTAATGGCCTGTGTCATGACCTAATTTAATCTGTATTTTAGTATAGATTTATCATATTCCCTCCTGTATTTGCCATACCATGCTTCCTGTTGAATCAGAAATAGAAACTGAGTTCTGTTGGTAAATAGCACATGAAAGAAAATACTTGTTTTATTTCCACTACATTTATGATTGGAAGAAATCCTGATAAAATAAAACCTATTTCCTGCGCTGCACTGGAGTTGAATTGGTGTCTGCGTTTCTCTGGTTCAGCATGTTAGGAAGAACTGCTCCTAATGACCTTCATGGCCACAAGCAATAGAGGGTGTTGCAAATTGATCCAAGAACACTTCATGCCACTTGGCCAGGGAGTTACAAGAATATCCTGATTTTAAATGTTCTGGTTCACCAAAGAATGTCATGTAAGGTCTTAAATGAAAGCCAGGGGCAGACTGGTCATTAATATTGATGTGAAATGTATGTACAGATACTATATAAAGAGTTAAGTATGTATACTAGAAACATGTTCTTAGATTCTGTGTCACAGCACAAGTGGAGAAACGGGTTTCCTGTCACACAAGATATTGATTCACCTGTCTCTCTGTTAGCATGTAAATAAACATTGTAAGGTAACACAGTGGAGGTACACTTACATATGAAGTCAACAAGGAAGAGCACACAGCAAGCAGGGATAGAGAAAGTTTTGCTGTACTATATTTGGGGAACAAAAGACACCCTGTCTCCTGCATCTAGGAAGTAAATGAGCAGTGCATTTATGTTCATGAAAATGACCTCACAAAACCCGTCAGAGGACATTATATGGTGGGATAAACTTCTTTATACAGGAGGTTAGCATACTAAGGTAAGTTTTAGTCTCTAGAAAATGTTATGACTTTGTTTTATATGTAACCTTTTGTTTCTGTTTCTCTTACTCCCTCTCTCTTGAATCTCCAGTCTTTGATATTAAAGTTATTGTTTTTCACACTATAAATATATCTCAGTGCTGTGGTATTAAGCAAGGAGTTGACCCTGAGTTGACTCAGACAAGCTTGTGTGTGCCCTGTTCCCTTGGACAGCAAACCTGGTATTCCTGAGTGTTCAGTAGATAAGGGCCTGGACACTACCAGGGAATGCTTCAAAGGGACTCGGGGACTGGGGCATGCCTATTGTTAACCTGCAAGGCAAGGTAAGGGCTGGCATAGCACTGAGAAGAGAGCTTGGGTGGCTATTGGGCTGCTGGTGGTGTCAGTGCACCACCTAGTTAAACACAATCAAGTCTTCCTCACAGTGGAGGCAGGGGGAATAGCAAGGTGACTTACGGTTCTGGGTACCTCGAGAACCATCACACAAGTCGTTCACCTTCCCAAAGAAAGGCGCTAGGAGGGCTGCTGTGAATGATAAATGGGTCTCTAAGAAAATACATCCAGTAGTTCCATTTACTCAGATATCACTGACACACAACTTGCTAAGAGGAAAGTTATCCCTCTATCCCCATTCTGAGAAGCCATTTCTTCTCCTGTAGACAGGTGAGCTTAATGTAATTGGATACCAGTGGACAATCTTTGACTTTCCTGAATTGTGATCCACTCTTATGATCTGGTAAACTGCTCATTGTGATTGTTTACCAAACTATCCAGTTCTCTAAAAAAAAAAATTTAAATCTCTAGACTGTCCATTTTGAAGCTTCTAAATTAAAAAAAAAAGTTTTATAATTCATTGTGTTAAACTGTGTATATTGGCCCCTATTCTGTTACCTATCACCAGAAGTAATAAAAAGAACCACTTGGGTGTACGTTGCAAAGTGCAGTGTTAGTCTGATGTGCACTCAAGTTTTAATTTTATCATGTGCATATGGTACTAAGTTTAAGTAATCAGATTGAAAATTTTCCCACTTGGAGAGCAGTGTGGTGGGAAATTTTGTGGGCTGGAACAGACTGGAAACACAAACTTCCTGGGTATCTCCTCTTGAGAAAATTTCCTTTTGACTTAACATCTGTTTCTCTCTATCTCCAGATTAACCTTTAACATATTTGTTTTAAAGTTAACTCTTAATTATACATAGGGAAAACGGGACTGTCTTACATGTTCGTAACTGTAGATTTTTTGTGCATGTTTCCAACAAAAGTGTGAAATTACTGTATACTGGGTATTATCCAACCAGGATATAGAAGATGATAATTTGATGCACTATAAAATATATATGGGACATGTTTTTCACTCCTACTGTAGATTGGACTGCATATAATGCTAACAGTGCTCTAAATTAGAAAACATTTGTTTAAATGTAAATTTTCTATTTTCCAAGTTATCATTCGGCAAGAATTTGAAATCAGACTTGTGCTTGGTTATAAATTTGGACAACAATGCCACATATGAAAGTTCCAAGCCTGGACATGCTGCAGAGATTGTCTGCCTTATACCCATAGGTTATCTTTAGGGCTAATGAAAGCAATGTGCTTTCTGAGCATGTTTAGTCATGCAAATGTCCTAGAAGTATTTTCAAACAAATATTTGTGACAATATTTTGCCTTAACTAAGGCTGTGGAGAAGTATGGAAGGCTTTCATTAGTTTTAAACACATGCATTATCTAAGTTGTAACTGTGCAAGTACTGGCTTAGTTGCTTGTGACAGAAAACTACATTTTAACCCCCTCTGTTCCACCCTTAGATCATACTCCTCTTTGCTCATTATGGTAATTGGTACATTCATTCAAATATTAGTACAAAGACATCTGTCTCTAACAGGTGTTAAATCATACCTAGTATCCCTAGCCATATCTACTCTGCAATGTAAGCCCAGGGTTAGTAGAACTGGAGTTAGCAGAACCTGGGTTTGTTAAGCTAGAGTGTGACCGTCTCCATGCATATGTAACCACAGGTTAGGAACTGTTGAACCCTGGATCCCAACTTGTGCGTCCATTATCTACACTGCATTATGTGGCCACCCATATCCCAGACTTATTAACACCCTCCCAAAATGTGGCAGCTCTATCCCTTTGTGATGCAGTGTTGGAAAACTTGACTGTCCACCAAACTTGACTGCCCAGAGGAGAAAAGTCAGCCCATGGGGTTATGGTATAATTTTGGCAGACTCCTAGAGCACGAGTCTGGTGAGGCTGCATCTACACTGCAGAGTAATAGTGCTTGACCCTGAGTCCCGGCTTGACTCAGTTTTGGACCTTTCATCCCCATAGCATCCCGGGATCCTGCATCTGAGCCTTGGGTTGGTGCAGTTAGTGTGTAGATGGATGGGAGGGTTAGGCTTGAGTCTGAGTTGGAACCCTGGGCTTATTTTGCAGTGTAGACATACCCTGCTTGTCTGAAAGCAAGCTGGGCTTTCAGATGTCACAGCATGCATCAGTGGTGCTCATCTGGGAACTTCTTGCCTATGTAAGACTGGTTGGGGGCCAACGGAAAATAAGAGACGATGACAGTCTTGTAAATTCCCTTCTCCCTCCCAGTGTACTGCTTTCATAATGCTGATCTGCTCTGTCAGCAAGTTTCTGGCCCTTTGAGTCACTTTTAAACTCTCCAAATTTAGCTGTCACAATAGGAACTGCTCAATATTAAAATGTTAATTTTTATGAAAGTGAGTAGGCCACAGACTGGTACTGAAAGCTGTCTAGATTCTGAGAGGCCAGTCAAAATCTAGTTTGAAGGACATCTATTAAAAATTAGAAAATATGTTTAGTTTCTCTCTTTTTTATCAGCCTTTTACTAGGACCTACATTTTCAGAGTGAAAGGCTATACTTATGGCCCTACCAAATACACGGCCAAGAAAAATGTCTCAGACCATGAAATCTGGTCTCCTGCTGTGAAATCAGGGCCTTCATGTGCTTTTACCCCAGTGGTCCCCAACCTTTTTGTCTGGTGGGCGCCAGACGAAGGACCATGGCAGTGGTGGAGCATCCGCCAAAATGCCACCGAATTTCTGCGGCATTTCGGCGGTGACGCCTCTCAATGACGTCACTTGTCGGTGGCAAGCATCATCATCGAGAGGCGCCGCTGAAATGCCGCAGAAATTCGGCAGCATTTCGGCGGATGCTCCACCACTGGCCAGGATGTGGGCACATTTAGATGCCCCTGCGGGCACCGCGTTGGGGACCCCTGTTTTACCCTATACTATATAGATTTCACCAAGAGACCAGTGGTTTTTCAAATTGGGGGTCCTGACCCAAAAGGGAGTTGTGGGGGTGGAGGGTAGGGGTCACAAGGTTATTTTAGGGAGCTGCAATATTGCCTCCTTGACTTCTGTGCTGCCTTCAGAGCTGGGCAGCCAGAAAGCAGCGGCTGTTGGCTGGGCGCCCAGGTCGGACGGCAGTGCCCCACTCCCAGCAGCGCAGAAGTAAGGGTGGCAATACCGTACCGTACCATACCATGCCACTTACTTCTGTGCTGCTTCCTTCAGAGCTGGGCAATCGGAGAGTGGCAGCTGCAGATTGAGGGCCCAGCTCTGCAGGCAGCAGTGTGGAAATATGGGTGGTAATACTATCCCATGCTGTCCTTATTTCTGCACTGCTGCTGCCAGCAGCTCTGCCTTGAGAGCTGGGCTCCCAGCCAGCAGCTGCCCAGCTCTGAAGGCAGCGCCACCACCAGTACCCACGCAGAACTAAGGGTAGCAGTACCACAACCCCCCCACACACCCCACAATAATCTTGCAACTTCCCCACAACTCATTTTTGGGTCAGGACCCCTACAATAACACCATGAATTTTCAGATTTAAATAGCTGAAATAATAAAATTTATTATTTTTTAAAATCCTATGACTGTGAAATTAACCAAAATGGACCGTGAATTTGGTAGGGCCCTAGCTATACTGCATGAACTGACAATATTTTCCCTGTGCTACTTCAGGTTGTCTGGAGACATGCTAAGCAGGATAGTGAGTATCAGGCATTAATACTGCTGCACTATTGTGCATGACCCCGGTACAAGACTGCTTCCTCTGTTAGACTTTTTTGAAGACCAGTCTAAAAAGAAATCTAAGAGTAAACAAAAGTTAGTTCTCTTAAGGTAAGAATGTAAAGCTTGTGCTAGTGGAAAGTAGCTTTAAAATTGAAAAGTAAATTGCATGAATGGTAAGAATATGCAGTTGTGATGTTTTTACTAAATATTTGTAATTTTGTACATCAAAATTCTTTACAAATTACTGCATTAACATCTTAATTTGTAGAATAAAAAACTGTTTACCAATATCATCTATTGACATACTTTCTTGAGTTACCAGTGACTGGTGCTGACCCTCATTCAATCTTTTTTATAACTTCCTTAGATTTTCAGGGAGAACTCTGCATTTTCTGTCTGGGAAGCACTTATGACATTGTGAGTGCTATTGGAGAAACAAAAATGCTATTAAGGCTTAAGTTAGCATGTGCTCAACTGCTTTTATCTTCCCCTTTCTGTAACAAAACTTCCTTGATTTTGATAAAATATTGAAGAAAGCAATCTTGAAAAACTTCTGCTTTGCAATAGAATAGGATTTGAGTTCTGTTACAATGAGCTGCTTAGGTGACTATCACTAGAATTTTGATATACAATTTCTGACCATCAGTGGGAGAGTTTGTGGAGTATGTCTACTTTGCAGTGTAAGCTCAGGGTTCAAAATCCAGGCTCAAGCCTAACCCCCCTTCTGTCTACACACACATCACACTAGCCCAGGGCTCGGTCCCAGGACCTCACTGGATAGGAGGGTCTGAGCCTGAGTCAAGCCAGTACCTAGGGTTCAAGCCCTGTTGATTTTCAGTATAAATGTAGCCTCATAGAAGTATCGGACTGAAAGGGACCTCAGGAGGTCTTCTAGTCCAGTCCCCTGCACTCAAGGCAGAACTAAGTATTATGACCATGCCTAACAGGTGTTTATCTAACCTGCTTTTAAAAACCTCCTGTGGGAGAGAGTCCACAACCTCATTAGGCAATTTGTTGCAGTGTTTAACTACCCTGACAGGAAGTTTTTCCTAATGTCCAACCTAAACCTCCCTTGCTGCAATGTAAGCTTCTTGTCCTATCCTCAGAGGTTAAGGAGAACAATTTTTCACCCTCCTCCTTGTAATAACCTTTTATATATTTGAAAACAGTCTTCCAACCAATTATCCACCCACCTTATAGTAGCTCCATCTATGTTGTATTTCCATAGCTTGTTTTATGAGAAGGTCATGTCAGACCATATCAAAAGCCTTACAAAAGTCAAGATATCACATCTACCACTTTCCCCCTCCCCCTCACCATTCACAAGGCTTGTTACACTGTCAAAGAAAGCTCTTACGTTGGTTTGACACAATTGGTTTTTGACAAATCTGTGCTGACTGTTACTTATCACCTTATTATCCTCTAGGTGTTTGCAAATGGATTGCTTAATTATTTGCTCCGTTATCTTTCTGGGTGCTGAAGTTAAGGTGGCTGGTCTATAATTGCACAGATTGTCCTTATTTCTCTTTTTATAGATGGGCACTATATTTCCCCTTTTCCAGTCCTCTGGAATCTCTCCTGTCTCCCATGAGTTTTAGAAGATAATCGCTAATGTCTCAGATATCTCCTCAGTCAGCTCCTTGAGTATTATAGGATGTATTTCATCAGGCCCTGGTGACTTGAAGGCATCTAATTTGTCTGAGTAATGTTTTACTTGTTCTAAAATCTCTATTTTAACCTCTGATCCTACCTCCTTTTCATTGGCATTTACTATGTTAGATGGCCAATTGCTGCAAAACTTTTGGGTGAAAACTGAACCAAAAATAAGTCATCTTGCACTTTTGCCGTTTCTACACTTTCTGTTATTGTCCCCCCGTCCCCCCATTGAGTAATGGGCCTACCCTGTGCTTGGTCTTCCTTTTGCTTCTAATTTATTTGTAGAATGTTTGTTTTCTTGTTGCCCTTTATGTCTCTAGCTAGTTTGATCTCATTTTGTGCTTTGGCCTTTCCAGTTTTGTTCCTACATGCTTTCGGTGTTTTGTTTGTATTCATCCTTTGTAATTTGACTAGTTTACACTTTTTGTAGGACTCTTTCTTGAGTTTCAGATAATTGAAAATTTCCTGCTTAAGCCAGGGTGGTCTCTTGCCATACTTCCTATCTTTTCTACACAGTGGGACAGTTTGCTCTTGTGGCCTTCATAATGTCTCTTTGAAAAACCGCCAACTCTCTTGAACTGTTTTTCCCCTTAGACTTGCTTCCAAGTCTCTGTGATGCCAATCTTATCTACCAACTGCTGAGTTTGCTAAAGTCTGCCTTCTTGAAATCCATTGTCTTTACTGTGCTGTTTTCTCTCTCCTACCATTCCTTAGAATCATAAATTATGTGATCACTTTCATCCAAGCTGCCTTCCACTTTCAGATCCTCAACCAGGTCCTCCGTATTTGTCAAAATCAAATCTAGAACAGCCTCTCCCCTAGTAGCTTTCTCCACCTTCTGAAATAAAAAAAAAGTCTCCAATACATTCCAACAACTTGTTGGCTAATCTGTGACCTGCTGTGTTATTTTTCTCAGCAGAAGTCTGCATAGTTGAAGTCCCCCATCACTACCAAGTCCTGTGCTTTGGATGATTTTGTTAGTTTAAAAAAAGCCTCATCCACCTCTTCTTGCTTAGGTGGTGTGTAGTAGACCGCTGCCATGACATCACCCTTGTGGTTTTTTTACACTTTTTATCCTTCCCAGAGACTTTCAACATCTCAGCCTCAGTCCAAGTGTATACATTTTTGATATAGAAGGCAACCCCACCTCTCTTCCCTTTGCCTATCCTTTCTGAGCAAGCTGTACCCGTCTATACCAATATTCCAGTCATGCTCATTATCCCACCAAGTCTCTGTGATGCCAACTATGTCATAGTTGTGTTTATTCACCAGCATTTCTGGACTCGTGTTCTGGGAGTCCACCAGAAGAATCCCATGAGATGACTTTCTGTCCTCTGAGGGACTGAACAGCTGTTTATTTCCTGCATATAAAAAAAAATGGCAAAACACTTTTTTTTGGTGTCAGTGTATTGGTTGACTTTACAGGTGGATGAACTCAGCAAATTTTATCTTTTCACTACTGGGCAATCCTTATGGTTCAGAGATGGTAAATATACCTGATATGAACATTGTTCCACATTGCACCAAAGCAACCGGGTAGTCAAATTTTCCCACACTGCACCATGAACAAAGGGATAGAGCAGCCACATTTTGGGAGGGCGCTAGAAAGTCTGGGGTACGAGTGATTTTACTTGGAGCCCACAGAATGCTGCATAGACACTGTAGCCCCAAATTGGAACCCAGGATTCAACAGTTCCTAACCTGGGGTTACAAATGAGAGTAGATGGTCACACGCTAGCTTAACAAATCAGCGTCTGTTAACTCAAACTCTACTGACCATGGGCTTACATTATAGTGTAGACATACTCATGTAGCACACAAATCCATACTACTACATAATGCATTTAAAGTCTCATTCTAGAACAACATGGGAATAAATCAATTTAATCTCAAACAAAAATCTTTATAAAAACTCTTCACTTTCTGAACCTCTGAGAATAAGCATTTCTACTTGGCCAATTTTTATTCAGTAATGTGACTTGCAACACAGATGCATGTGAGTCTGATCCTTGAAGTAAGGTTATAATTAGGAATGTGTAAATCGGCTCATTAATATTAACAGCCCTGTAGAGAGCAGATGATTTGTTTTGATGCAGTGTAGAACAATATGTTAGTATCCAGTGATGTCTACAATCTCTGAACCATAAGTTATTGTCTGGTAGTGAAAAGTTAAAATTGGCTGAGTTCATCCACCTGTAAATTCAACCAATGTGTTTTGACAGCAATGTGTTTTGCTTTTTTTTACTGCAGGAAATGGCAAACAGCTGTTCAGTCCCCTTGTGTATATTTGTAAGAAATCAGACTTGGGGCATGCCTGCAGAATTTTGCCTTATATGAAAGGGTACAGCTTGCTCAAGACGGAGGGGTGCCCAGTTCTGCATGATACATGAAGTGTTTCATGCCCCCCCCCAACTAATGGTTTGTTGCTTCTACCATTGAAAAACAGCATAAAGGTCACAGGGAGGAGGAAGATAAGTAAACTAAAGGCATGGAAGAAAAGTACTATTTGAGATCCCTTGGTACACCAGTAAAGCTGTAAAGCCCTGAAATTGTTGGGGAATGGAAAGAAAAACACTTTCTCCCTTGCAGCAGATGGGGTGAGGGGCTGGAGCTTTAAATAGATCAGATATCTGTTAGAGACTGGTGTGGAAGTTAAAGCCATCAAGCAGGATCCACATAGCATGGAAAGAACTCTGGTAGACATGCAGGCGTTCTCTCCCACTTCCTAATAGCTGGCTACGGAAGTAGGTGGCTATCCTTGATGCAGGGGATGTAACAGTCTCCACAGAATGTTTCAGATTGGTGTTTGGTTAGTAGCTTAATGGCAAACTGCTTTAGACCTAGTATTCTTAGCTCATGATTATGTGACAGGTTTGCAGATTCAGTTCTACGACACTGCAGTTTATTGTAATCTTGACTACCCAGCCCACAGTGTACTCCAGCCCATGAGCACCTGGTCATATCCAACTCTTCTCTCAGGCCTGGTCTGCGCTACAGAGTTAGGTTGACTCAAGGCAGCTTACATCAGACTAACTATGGAAGTGACTACACTTAAATTTCACTCACACCAAAAGCAGCAAAGAGTCCTGTGGCACCTTTCAGACTAACAGACGTATTGGATCATGAGCTTTCGTGGGTGAAAGCTCATATTCCAATACGTCTGTTAGTCTATAAGGTGCCACAGGACTCTTTGCTGCTTTTAAGATCCAGACTAACACGGCTACACCTCTGATACTCACACCAAAGTAACTGCCCCAGTATTCTGACTTAACTGCATGCCCCTGAGCAGTGTAGAGTGAAGGCTGATGTAGTTATTTTGATGCAATAATAGAATTGCACTATAGGAAGGAGGAATTGAATTTAATGAGACTCTCACATCATCGTCCATATTCTGCCAGGGATATTCACTTGGTGTTCCAGTAAGTCTTTGCCATTTCTGGGTGCTGTGATCATAACATCAGTGAATCTTGTGAGACTTAATGATGGCATTATTGGATTTTTCCACAACTAAAATGCTGGGATACTCATAAGCAGTTAACAAAGTGTCCATTATTCTGTTGTGTAACCTAGAAATGTAGTTGTATGTGATAGGCTAGGGGAAACTTTAAGTGTTGATTTGAATGGGTTTTGGTGACTTGTATTCATGTCAGACTCCAGAGCAAAGTACACTTTTTTTCTGTCTTCTGTGGTTTTCCTTTGAAGATAAATGTATGTAATCTCTAGTAGACAAGTGCCGTTATGGTTCTGCTGCATTCACACATACAACTGAATGCCAGAAATAGTCCCCAGGATCTCTTCCTAGCCTCCAAATTATGAACAAATAACCCATGTGTTCTGTGAACCAGGACTTTGAGGCCTTCCTTCAAGATCCCCCTTACACATTTGCAGATGTGGTGAGCACATACTTACCCATGCTGCGGATGGTTGCAAATCACTGCACCACTTTCAGAGAAGAAGAGAAGGAGAATCCCCTTGGTTTCAGTGTGTATTGAGCAGTATGTTTAGTCCAATTTTTCTCAAGTTAAATTTCAGGTGGAAATACTTTAGGATCCTGAGCACTCTTATTTGCGAATGTTACATTACGAAACAAATTTTACTAAATCACATGGATCAGAGCATTAATTTGTTACAGGTTAAAAAAAAGTCACATATGACTCAAGTTGTAGACTTAGATTCTTAAGTGCTGAGTCCTGTCTCTTTTTGAGCAAGACTGCAGAAGTAATTTCTGTCAGTAGCTCTATGTATTGTCTGCTATCATATAGGGCAATGGGCAAATGTTAGTAAACATAAAGGATTTTGCATGTTTTTGAGAGTTATGGCTGAGTAGCTGAAATTAGTGGAAATTAGTATTCAGGATAGCAACTGATTAATTGTATTGTAAGTTGATTCTTTTGTTAAAGATCACTAGTTGTATGAACAAAGTTGAAATAATTCTAAAAATATGGAAAGTGTCCTTTGTCCCAGAAGCTCCCCCAAAACAAAGTGCAACCATGTCCCAACTTCTCACTTTTCACCAACAAAAAAGTACACTGTCATGTTAACTTAAATGCCAACCTTAAATTTTGTAGAAACCAGCTATTGCAAAATGTGACTAAAGATTTCCATTAAATATGTTTTAAAACTATGGAAACATTTTAAAAACATGTCATTCCCCTGAAGTGCTCAAATCAAACTCTACTTCATTATGCATGAGAACCAAATGTCAAATGTTGTAGAAACTGGCCATAAGAAAATGAGTTGTCAGTTGATTTTCTCCCTAATGGGCTCCTGATGCTCCATGTTCCTTTATAACTGGGTTCTTCCTCATCTTTTAAGCCCGGGGGTCTCCTCCCTTTTAACAAACCAACCCATGGGGTTCACAGTGTAGTGCCAGGAAGCAGACCTGCTCAGAGAATTGACTGCCTCTCCAACTCCCCAGTGCTTTGCCTCCACTTAAAGCTAGCAGTTTCTCATTCTCCTTTCTCTTTAGGCAGGAACTTATTTCCATTATGTTTTGGTTTTATTTTTCCTTCAGCTTGTTGCACCTGGTAGGGAGAGAATGCTTGAGTACAAAACCCTCAAATAAATAAATAAAATAAATAAATGGTTGGGGGGACACAGCAATGTAACATACCCAACTAAAATCAAAGGGGTTCCTGGTCACAACCCCTCTGAGCAATATTGCATTGCCTCCCTAATGTGGCAGGCAAGCCTTGAGCTGCTTGGGGTGGAAATTCAGCCTCAGGAACTTGGCATTTTGGACAAAGCAAGCCAGATGGCTTTCCCTTTTTTGGACTGGGGTGTGAAATAATGGTGGCCAGGAGCCTCCAAGAGGCTACTAAATCAATTGGTATGAAAAACCCACAGCACAGGATCCCCCACTCCTTTCAAGTTGCCTCAGTAATCAGATATTTTCTCCCCAGTTCTTGTGGTAAGTTTCTTGAACCCTTGCCTCATTGGTGGTTTTGATGGATTCCTCTATTGAAGGGCTGGTCTGACACTGAAACTACAGTTGACACCAAACCAACCACTCAGGTGGCTCCGATTCCCACTGTTTTGAACCAGTTGCTGTTCCTTCGGGGAAGCCTGAGGGTTCTGTTTACTAATTCTGTTCTTAGCTCCCTCAAAGATGGGTTTGTGCTGTGTGGCAGTTGAGCCTCTTTCCTTTGCCTCCCTCAAGCATGGCCTAGTCAATCCTCAGTTGTACTGCTATGTTCAGGCTTGTTTTTGTGAGATGTGGTAGAGCCATCTAGTCCCTACTGCTAGCCTAGCAATGTCAGTAGAGTTGGGTGAAATGTTTTGAATTAATAATTTATTCATGGGAAATTGTGTGTTTGGGTCAATAGAAACTATTCATGAATCTTGTCTATTTTGGGAAATACCTTTGGTCAAAACAAAAAGGAGATTGTTTGGGATGGATGGATTGTTTGGGATACAAAACGGGAGGAGGTACTTGGGGGTCTTTATAACTCTTAGCCCAGTGGCTAGCATCCTCATCTGGGAGAACCACTGTGTATAGTAACAGGAGTGGGGGCGTGAACTTGGATCTCCCTCCTCTCATGAGAATGCCCTGACCACTGAGCTATAGCCAGTCTCTCAGGCCCAGCTGACTATTCAAGTATTTTATATAAAGTGGAACAGCTTCAACAGGCGAAAATTTAAATAGACCCACCTCAAAATACCCTATAGCCCAATGATTAGGTCACTTTTCTGGGGGGGTGAGAACCCTGTTCAGAATCTTTCTCCACATCAGGCAGAGGGAATGAACCCAGGTCTCCCGCATCTCTGGTGAACGTCAAAACAACTTGGCTAAAAGTTAAGGCAGCTGCCGCTGCCTTGGCCTCAGGATGTTTTGTGAATCCAGCCTTTAATTTCCTTTGTAATTATTTTTTTAAAGTTATGAATAACCAGAAAGGAAAGTTTGTGGTGGTTTTTTGTTTGTTTGTTTGACCTGAACTGATTTTTCCCCTACATTCTTTTGGAACTGACAACTGAAAAATCATTGTTCCCCCAGCTCTTGTCAGTAGCTCTTCTCTTTTGTTTAGCTTCCTTTAAGTTAGCATGGTCTAACCAAGCTTGCCTTTTTACAATATCTCATGGGTAACAAAAGCTATGCAGCAGAGTAGATAGATCATGAAAACAGCAGGAATCTGCAGGCAGAGATGCAGGTATGCTTTGTTGTCTTTTGGTATCCCTTCATGTGTGCTAGTTTCACCTAGCCTACCACGTTATTGAACTTGAAAGCAGCATTTGTCCTGGTGATATTGCTTAAGATCTAGTTGGCTCACACCATGGGCCTGCCTGTTCTGATGGATAATCTAAGTGGTTGATCTTACATGAAAATGTCAGCAGGAAGAGAGGAGGATGCACCCTTTTATTGTAAAATCACTTCACAAAACTTTCAGAGCATTAATACTCGAGGAAAAGGCTTCAGCATGGGACCTCATACTTAGGTCTGCTCTTCTCCCCTCCCCCTTCCCAAAAATAAGAACCTAGCTGGTTTCAAGACTGAGCTTGATAAGTTTATGGAGGGGATGGTATGATGGGACTGCCTACAATGGTATGTACCTGATCTGTGACTTCTAGCAGCAAATATCTCCAACGGCCAGTGATGGGACACTAGTTGGGAAGGGCTCTGAGTTACTACAGAGGATTCTTTCCCAAGTGTCCGGCTGGTGGGTGTTGCTGAAATGCTCAGGGTCCAACTGACTGCCTTATTCGAGGTCAGGAAAGAATCTTCCCCCTTGTCAGATTGGCAGAGACCCTGGATTGTTTTTGCCTTACTCTGCAGCGTGGGTCATGGGTCACCTGCAGGTTTAAATTACTGTAAATGGTGGAGTTTCTGTAACTTGAAGGCTTTAAACCATGATTTGAGGACTTAAGAAACTCAGCCAAAGGTTGTGGGTCTATTAAAGGGGAGGATGGGTGAGGTTCTGTGGCCTGCAATGTGCAGGAGGTCAGACTAGACGATCATGATGGTCCCTTCTGGCCTTAAAGTCTTAAACGTTGTCTACACTGCAGGGTAAGTCTATGTAAGTGACGCAACTTAAGTTGTGTAACTTACGTTGACATAGTTTACATTGACTTACCGCAGTGTCTAGACCATGCTATGTTGGCAGGAGATGCTGTCCCGTCGACATAGCTTCTGCTTCTCATTGAGGTGGAGTACTGAAGTCAACAAGAGAGCGCGCTCCCATCGACTTAATGCGTCTTCATGATGCAGCAGCGCTGATTTAGCCCACAGTGAAGACAAGCCCATAGTCTGTCTGAGATACTATTTGTAAATACTGTATGGACACCTCAGTTTCTCAAGTCCTTAGGTGTCATCTTTTTTCAGAAGAATTTCTTAGCGCTCTTTCAGCATCTGGACCACCTTTGGTTATTCTGTCACTCTCCTGGTTTTAGTCCTGTTGCCAAAGAGAAATTCACTGTTTCTTCTGGGAACTCAAAGTATTCTCCAGGGACTCGAGTTACTGCATACGACAGTGACTGGATATGGAAACGGTTGTGTGCTCCTGATGTACTTATGTACTCTACAGATGTTCCTGATTATCAGTGGAATTTGTAGAATCCGGAACCAGCACTTCTACAAACCTGAGGGAGCTTGGATAGACCCCGTTCACTTTAAGTCAAATGATAGTCCCAGGAAGCTTATCAGAATAAATTCATTGAGTAACTTTCTTTTTTTATACAACAGATAGATCAGGGAACTATCTTGTCTGGACATACATAGTTAATCATTTGTAATGTTTGTTAATCAGAAATTAGTTTGGGCAGTAAAATGGGACTTAAGGGGTATGTTTACACTGAAATAAAACACCTGGAACTGACCTGTCAGCTGACTTGTGCTTGGACTGCAGGGCCATAAAATTGCAGTGTACACATTCGAGCTTGGGCTGGAGCCTGGGGTCTGGGACCCTGTGAGGGAGAGGGGAATCTACATTGCCATTTTATTGCCTTGCAAGTCCAAGTCAGCTGACCTGAGCCAATCCATGGATGTTTTAATGCAGTGTAGATATACTCAGATACTCAGTTTTCTGAACAGCTCCATTTGTAAGCATTACATTATGAAGCCAGAGACGATTTATTTGAAAGAAAAAAAAGAGACGTCTCCATGCTTGGAAGATGACAAAGAATAACCCAGTTGTAATAGGTCATGGAGCACCAGATAAAATATTATGGGTAGTGAAATGCTACCTTTCATTTTCCAAATTGAGAAAAATTTAACTCAGATAAAAAATGAACTAAACTTTCAGATTATAACTTTAAAATAATGTAATTTTAAAATGCTGAGATTTAATAACTAAGGTTGCAGTATTAAGAGGCAAGTTCTATACATTACATGTGACCTGGAAGTATCTTTACTCAAGAACATATCAAATTTACTAGTGATTATACTAATACGGAATTGAACAGTCATTCTGAGTAGAGGAGTCCTAAAACACTTGCTCTGGGGGACATAAGTAAGAGAAGTTTCAAAGGCCTTGATTTCTGAGTGCCACACCGTTTATAACTTCTGACATCTATTTTCCCTTTCTAGCTTCTGTTAAATGGAGTCCATTTTGTTGCAGTGTCTTCCTCCCACCCCAACATAGTACATATTAAACACTAATCTGGAATCCAAGATGTCATTCTCTGAATGACTCTTACTCTCTAGATCAGTCTAGCCTGCTGGCTAGTGTGGTGTTCCCATGCAGAAATATTAAATTCTAAAGGGTTACTTTCTTCAGGCTGTAAAGAAATAAATCATGGAAAGAGAGCAACTCACTAGTAATATTTGAAGACTTCAGTGCAGAGTCTAAGAAAAAACATTTTTGTTGTGGTTTTCAGAAATCTTTGCATGTTATGAGCCACTAGCATTTTTAAAAAAAACCTGTAAAGCAGAAACTGAGTTTAGCATCTTTTGTTTAAACAGGTCTGTACTAAACGTGATATGTAAAAGCAGAAATGCCAGCACACCTATTATACCATCTGTTAAGACACTTGTGCCTTGTCTCTTATTAACAACTGTATTCTCTATGGTTTAATGTACATAACACCTTTAGAATGTTCACACCACTGTGTCAGAAGCAGCTTCACTGCCCATCAAGAACTAGTTGAGATGCTTGGCAAAGTGTGGACCTGAGGGATAGGGCAAAGGAATACTTCATAGCTATGGCTGACACATTTTACACTGACCTGCATTGCATATTTGGTTTGGAAGTAACCACTTTGTAATTATTTGCTTTACTGAGATTGTGGTATGTCTTGTGGGATTGCTTGGGAGAACTAGCTAATATCGTTCTTTAATGGGATGTGGGTACACTGAGCACTTGGCAAATGCACACTGACCTGCAGAGGATTTTTTTTTCAATTTGGGTTTGTACCCTTTATAGGTGCAAAAAAACCCAACCAAAACCCAACCTTTATCTGAAGTACCAGAAATGCCAATCTAATACTAGTATTCTAGTTGTAGTGGAGGATGTCTTGGGAGTTTTGCATTGTAACTAAAAGGCAGATGTGTTGAAGCAAATATGCTCATCTCCATAAAATCATAATCACCGGGGTGAAATATTGATAAAACTGATTAATTTTTGTTTCCCTGCCCCCCAGGTTGCTCAGCTGTCCAGTTTTTACTGCTTTTTGTCATTTCACAAGTTCTTTAGAAAGGGATTTTTATGTGCTCCTAGGTCCCATTGAAAGTGAATGTGACACTTAGTCACTGTCATACATTGTCTTTCAAGGTAGACAAGATGATAATGTACAAAGCTTTTAAAAAAAAAAAGTGGTGTGGGAAGGGCACTTGTTGGGGAAAAAAGGCCTGGAAAGTTTTTGATAATCATGAAGTACAAAAGCCACAAGCCCTGTTACGTTTCTTTCCCCCATCAGGGAGGATCTTAATTTTAAAAAAAAAAAAGGAACCACCTATTCCTGAACTTCAAAAACAGCCTTTGCTTTAGTCCCTTGCACTTAGCAGGGCCCACAGGTTTCTCCCTTAACTGAGCCTGACCCAGACTAAGGTCCAGTGTTAACAAATTCCAAGATCAGCTTTTTTGTGTATTTTTTTTTTTGGATCAAGCATTTTGCACCAAACAAATACTGTGCATGATTTTCATCATGTAGAAACTAACATTCAAGTCAAATGAAGGCACCTGCAGCAGAATAACTGTAACAATTATAAACTCTAAATTATGAAAACAAATTAGTAACGTGTTTAAATTTATGCCTTCTGAAATAAATTTTAATAAACTGAAAGGGCAAAGCAAGTAATTTCATTTCATACATATAGTAATTTAGAAGTGTCATATGTCTAATGATGCATGCGGAAAGCAGTGGTTTCAAAATGTCAGTAAGTAGCAGTGGGAAGTATGCATAAGAGGTTGACATAGAATATTGTTAAACACTGGGGAGTTGTGATGTTAGTCCCACTTTATATACTTATATAAATTATTTGATCTCCAGGAGAGGAAGTGTGAAGATGTGTTTTGCCTTTCTCAGTCTTGAAAAACTATCACTAAACATCAAATCCATTAATGCTATTTACCCTTAGTATTCAAGAGTTTGTGGAACATGAAGATGTGAACAGCTGTGTTCTGTACAGGGAAGAAAAAAGAACAGTTGGGAAAGATTTGCAGATGAAAGCTAATATCACCAGCAAAAAAATCAATGGTTTGAGAGTCAAATCAATTTAGTAATTTTTTGCTAATTTTCTTAGCCCTTCTCTATCAGCATGTATTGATTTAATTGGAAAAATCATTTATAATGTCCCTTTATTTTGAGGACTTCACTGCAGTTTTTCCCCTGCCATTACTCATCATTTAAGTCCATGTCATTCATCAGGCAGCACTACTTGAATACTCCCTGGGACGGATTGGGCTTTGTCTTTAGAAAGCATTCCCAGCATGCCTCGGTGCTTAGTGTTTTCTCCCTTTTTATGTAAAGCCAAAAAAAAAAAAAGCTCTGGCTCTACCATTACTTCCTTCTTGGTGGCGCTGTTCTAAACAAATAACATACTTCAGTGAGGTAGGGTCGTTTTTTGTTGTCACTTCTCTAATGCTCTCAACTTACCGGTCAGCTCAACACTGGAAACTTCAAGCAAGCTTTTAGCAGAAGTCCATAAAACCTTACCAGAGAATGCAACTCACTCCAGGAATCTGTAAAAACCCATTCCAGCGAAGGTTTGACTACTCTGCATCTCCTGATTCTGTTGTTGACAACCAAAAGGTGTCCTTTATGGATTCTTCTGTTGACTATACTTTAGCAGTTCCTTCAAGTGCACCACCTTGCTCTAGAGAGGTCACCCAGGCCAAGGATCCAGGTAATTATAGGCTTATCAGTCTGACATTGATTCTGCAAAGATAATAGAGTGGCTGATCCAGGACTCAATTAATGAAGAATCAAAGTAGGTTAATACAATTAATGCAAAGCAACATGGTTTATGGAAAATAGAGCCTTTCAAATCTGATATCTTTTGTTGATGTGATTGCAAGTTTGGATGATAAAGATCACAGTGTAATATACCTAGACTTCTGTAAGGCATTGGTACCACATGACATTTTGATTAAAAAGTAGAGTGATATAAATTTAAAAAACTGGCCATCTGATAGGTTTTAAAATGTAATTATAAATGAGGAATTATTGTAGTGTGTGTGTGTTTCCAGGAGTATCCCTCAGGAATTCGTTCTTGACCTTATGCTATTTAATATTTTTAGCAGTGATCTGGAGGCAAACATGAAATCATCACTGATAAAGTTTGCAGATGACACAAAAATTGAGGGAGTGGTAAATAATGAAGAGGACAGGTGAGTCTTGCCCACATGCTCAGGGTTTAGCTCATCGCCATATTTGGGATCAGGAAGGAATTTTTCTCCAGGGAAGATTGGCAGAGGCCGTGGTGGTTTTTCACCTTCCTCTGCAGCGTGGGGCACGGGTCACTTGCTGGAGGATTCTCTGCGCCTTGAAGTCTTTAAACCATGATTTGAGGACTTCAGTAACTTAGACATAGGTTAGGGGTTTGTTACAGGAGTGGGTGGGTGAGATTCTGTGGCCTGCGTTGTGCAGGAGGTCAGACTAGATGATCATAATGATCCCTTCTGACCTTAAATTCTATGAGTCTATGAGATGAACTGGTGGGGGGTGGGGGTTTGGGAGTACTTTGGCCATTTTATGAAGAGTCCAAGGAAAGGAGAGCGAAATGATTACTGGAGACTGACTTCATGGCATTCTTTAACAGGACAAAGGTCTGAGTGTGACAGTAGGAATTATCAGCTCTCATATACGTTTTTGGAGTAGTTAATGTCCGTTGGTAGGGGAAAGAGATGTTTTTAGTTACTCTTACTCAACACATTTTGGATATGCTACAGCAGGGTTGGCAACCTCTGGCACGCAGCTCGCCAGGGTAAGCACCCTGGCGGGCTGGGCCAGTTTGTTTACCTGCTGTGTCGGCAGATTCGGCCGATCACGGCTCCTACTGGCCGCGGTTCGCTGCTCCGGGCCAATGGGGGTTGCGGGAAGCCATGGTGAGCACATCTCTTGGCCCGTGCTGCTTCCCGCAGCCCCCATTGGCCCAGAGTGGTGAACCGCGGCCAGTGGGAGCCGCAATCGGCTGAACCTGCTGACGGGGCAGGTAAACAAACTGGCTCGGCCCGCCAGGGCGCCAGAGGTTACTGACCCCTGTGCTACAATAAACCAGCTTACTTTTGCTCATATTTCAACAAAAAGCTTAAAATAGTTGGGTAATTTTCTATTGACTGTAAATTTGTGGCAAAAATTGGAGTGTTAATACAATACTTTCTCTCTGCTTCATGGAGAGAGAGATGAGCTGAGCAAAAACATTTTAAACTAAGGAAGGTTATCAGACTGGACCATAATTTTGTCATGGGGAACATTAGTTCAATATTAGACTTTTAAAGTTCCCTTGTCAAATTGTTGATTATAATTCATTACATAAATTAAATGAGGGAGTGGGGACATGAAGCAAGATCTGTAACTGGTTTTACCACTTGAGACCTGCAATCATATTAACTAGTTGTTACATCATACAGAAAAATGGACACAGTCTGAGGTGCTGCTGTTTCTGATAAAGTTAGTGGGTGTGTATTGTGCAAGTGGAGGACTGTTCCACTGCTGTTGGCTACTTTACTGATGCTACTTGACAAAGTAGATGCCTGCTGATTGCCTCTTGGGGATGAGGTAATGGGAAAACATTATATGTTGCTTTCTCACTTACCTTCTGATGGAATTCATTCAGAACTGAATTTGTAGGAGAAAGTATAACTGAATAAACTTTGTAACACAGAATCATAATGTAAATTACATAGGTATGAGTGAATCAATTAACAAACCATCTTAGGAACATCTGCTATGCTTGGGCTATAAGTGTCTACATACAGATGTGAAAATATGCAGCTGCCAAAACTGCAAGTGTCTCTATGCCAAAACAATTGAGTATTAAAGCTAGATATTCGTATGTGGGCAAGAAATTGCTTGTGGGTTAGATCGGCTCATTCTACGACTGGAGGCAACTTTGGCTTTTAACTTTGCTTTGGTGAGTTCAGATACTTCCTGCTGGACTGCATTAGCACTGCACTCTGACCCCTGGTCACTGCCACCTCCAAGGGCAGCTCTAGGCTTGCTGCTATGCTCAACAGGGTTTGAGTTAAAATGTACTGCTGGGACTTTAAATGAACAGTCTGGAATAGTCGGAACCTGTTGACCCTCTGTTTAGGGCAGCCTGAGAATCAGTTAGCGTTGCATCTGCATTACTTTAGCCTCCCTCGGGTGTGTGCATGTTTTGTCTCCTAGCCCAGCCCACCGTTTCCTCACCTTTATTACAGCAATGCAGCAGATTGACTTAGCCCATGCTGCCAGCCTCACACCATTGTCCCATGCCAGATATACAAATCCCTGTTTATATGGCCTGTTCTCTTTTTGTTGTGTTCTGGGCTCATTCTTTGCTCATCACAATTCACATTTTATTCCTTTCCCACTAATTCCCTTTTATACTCGAAACACTGGCAAGTATTTCCCTATCGCCTAGAACTATGAATACTATTATCCTGTTGTGCAATACCAGCATTTCCAGTGCTGTTGGTGTTCCCCAGCCAAGGGATGTCTGGCATGCTTTGCACTGTCTTTTTCTCACAGGATTAACTTTTCTAACTGCCACACCTGCTCTGTCAGTAGGGCTTCAAACACCTTCTTACAGCCTTTGAAAGCAATGCTTTTACAGTCCGTTTCCAAAAATAATTCCTTTGAGAGAGTTCAGAAAGCTGCCTTGCTGGGCAGTTACAAGTGCATTCTTCAACGCTTAAATACCCTGCTCCCTTAAACAAAACAAAACAAAACAAACAAACAAAAAAACCACCACCAAAAAAAATTGCTGCTGCTACCCTCTGCTTTTAAAAACCTTAGTTTGGTTTGAAGAAGGGTAATGAGTTCGAAATCTAGCAAAAGTTTAGAGTTGGATATACCTGTGTTCAGGCCAAGTTAATAAATAGTGAGAAAATTCTGCTGATACCTTATGCAAGACTTTACATAAGCACAAGTGTTATTTTGTGAGGAAGCAGGAAGCTCATCTGTTTTTCTATCTTTCCTTTATTCTTTGTTTTCTTTCAGGCATACTAACTGATGTTCATGGTGTTCCTCCAAAACAGAAAAGCTCAGTCACCTTAAGTAGAGTGGCTCTATAAGAGTGTTTAATCAGATTACACAATAATTGCAGCAGCTATGAGTATTCTAGAATGAAATGTCAACATCAGGGTCTCATTATAGTGCCTCTACTGATTTAATTAATAACGTTGTCTGTTTAAAACATCTGTTAGACGTTCGTAACATAAATTTTATGTGAGGTACTTGACAGATTTACACTGGAAACATTCCACTGTTTTTTTGTTTTTGTTTTTGTTTTAAATAAAATGTTAGTACAAATTCTGCAGCAATTAAAGTTCTTGCTTTTTTTGTTTGAAAAGTTTTCCAGCTCAATTCCTTAAGTGCAGCCATTTTAGAAAGAAGGAAAACTCTAGAACCAACAACGAACCCCTTTGGAATTGCCAATATTTTCCACTTTTAGTATTGTCCTAGTGAACTGTGGCTTTTCCCTACAATTCCTGTATTTAGTTGTAATGTACAAAACCAGTAATTTATGCAGAAAGATGATCTTTAATGTGAAATGTCAGTGTAGGAATTTTCATTAAAATTTCACCCAATACAAGGACATGGAAGCAAACCTGCGTAACCGAGGAAAACTCTGGTGGGAATAGATCTGTATGGTGTTGCAGATGAAACATTTTGTTAAAATGTAGAACAGATGTGAAGTAAATTTCTGTAATTATGCCAGGAATTTATTTTTAAATATCCTTTCTTGAACTGTGTTGACTAGAGTGGTTATGATAATGGACAGCTTAGGTGCCATTGCACGTGTTCTCTCAGTTGGTACTCTGCGTGTATGCATGCACACTAAAAAGAAGATGCTCAAGAAATACTGAGAATTGCTTTCCTCTCTGCAAAGCAGTACTGATGAAATATAATCTGAGCCCTTTTAAACCTGGTCTTCAGGCCCATTGAATTAAAAGATCCTTCTTTACATCTTACAAACTAGCTTATAGCTTCCCTGAATCAACTCTAAAGATATTGAAAGTGTGGCTAGATAAAGCATAAAAGCTAAGAGATGTGTCCTCATTCCCCTAGCTGCATGCATGGAATGAATAATAGACTAACAGCTATTTGGAAAGAGGCCATTTTTTTTATCGCTTATGAAAATGTTAGCATATCCCTTGTGATCATTTCTGGATTGACCTGCATTTATATGTAGTATGGGACTGGTTGTTACACACTCTAAACGATGTAATATTTTGTGGGTGGAAGGAAATTTTCAAGACATCTAGCTCAAATCTATAAGTGTTTTGCTTTTATACTATGAATTTATGAAGGGCAACTAGTGGAGAACTCACAGTAAAGTTGGTGTGTGTGATATTTAACTAGCTCACAGTTTGAGTCTTTGAAACGTGGTAACTAACAGAATTTAAATTCTTTATCCAGATCCAGAATGTCTTGAAAAATTGAAATTAACATTATTGTCCCACTGTCCCACTCACCATATATGAATGCTGCAGACTGAAATGTTGTTCAGTTACTGAATTATTGTAGGGTTGCCCAGGAATAGCATTTCTCAATTTTCTGACTTCTAAACCCTTCATAAAACTGGTTAGACATTTCTCCTATTATACAGATAGAGTAACTGGGAGACACAGGTTCGATTGGTTGCCCAAGGTCATACAGTGAGTCTTGGGGGGAGGATTTCTGGACTCAGAGTCTTAGCTTCAGTTAGCTCAACTGTACCTGCCCCTTGATTCCAAGCTGTCACTCTTAGAAGTATTTGAAGTTTCTCTTCTATTTTACTCAGGGTTGTACAGAGGTTTCAAGGGGCCTGGGGCAAAATCTGAAACTGAGCCCCCACCCCTTCCAAAACAATTACCACCGAGGGTCGGCCTTAGAGAGGGAAGGTGGGCTAGAGGGTGAGCTTGCACCACACTCATCCCGCAGCAGCATCTTGGCTCCTGTCCTGCTGGGCTGGGCCTGGCTCCCCTTCTTGGAGCATTGCGACACCACTCAGGTTTGGCCTGGCTGCCCCTCCACTGCGACGGAGGGGCTGCCAGGCCAAGTTTCAGTGCGTGGCGTTGTGGGATTGCAGTGCCTCTTAGGTTTGGCCCGCCTGCCTCCATCATGACAGAGGGGCCACTGAGCCAAACCTGAGTGGCAGAGACACCCTGCACGCCTGGTCACATCACCACTTGGTTTTGTGAGCCCTCTCAAATGGGGGGCCTGGGGCAAATTCCCTCTTTTGTACACCCTGGCTGGCCTTGATTAGTAAGTAAAAAAACAATAAGTACAGTTATAGCCACTTCACTTTTCTGTATTGTATGTGTCACCTAATGATCTTATTGCTTCACATACACTAAGCTTCTCAATACTCCTGTTACATAGGAAGTATTACACCTATTTTCCAGAAAGCAAAGTGTACAAAAACCGAGTACCTTATTTGACATTCAGTTGTTGGGAGAACAAACATAGAACCATTGAATACTACTTTCTACTAAATACTGCTTTTCCCTACTTTGCAAATACTTGATTGTGAAACCATGTTATCTACCATACCTCATTCATTAGATGAACTGAAGCATGTTGATTGAACTGGTAGATCCCTGTGTGTTTTGGCCAGGAGTTCCTCTGATCTGGCTTCCTCTGTGAGACAGAAAACAGCTTTCAAATGAAACAACACCCTTGCAAGGCAATATTACTGAAAAGTAGTGGAGTAATCAACCAGACCGTGATTCTGCCAATGAACAAAGACTGGAAAATGCTAGCTAATCAGAAAGGGTGTGCTAATTCTAGCTTGCCTGAAAGGAATTATAATGCAATGGATTTGACATTGAGGGAGGAAAGTGGAAGACAAGAAAACACAGAATAGAACAGGGAGTTTTAAGGTACTCTAACCGATTGAAAAAAGGAAAACTTTACAGAAGGGTCATCGTAGAACCATAGGTTTTGAAGGGAGCACAAGGGTCATCAGTCTAACACCCTGCTAAAATGTAGAATCATACAAGCAGTCTTTTCTGCATTGGTTTTACAAGTGTATATACTTAAACACTTGAATTGCAGACTTGCATGAATTTTATCAAAGTACTTGTTCGTTAATTTTGTAGGCTCTTAAGTGCCTAAATCTTTCACAATGAGATTTAGGCTCCTAAATCAGTTAGACATTGCAATGCTGAGCACATCTAAATACCTTGAAAAATATGGCCTTGGGGGTAGGGGGAGAGAATCCTAAACATGCATTTAACATCTAATCCAAGGTTTTTTCAAGGAAGAGCAGACCACAGATATGCACTTCAGAGTTAAAATTCTCTTAATGCTCAAGCAGGAAAGCTGAGTTATGCCAGGGTGTATGAATGCAATGCTGCTGGAGCTCTTGGGCTTTCTCTCTGGGGTCTCTGCTGTAATGACTAAAATGCTAGGTAAAGAATATTACAGTCCTGAGGAAATTATTGAACATAGTGTTCATATTTAATCTACTATGTAGCAGCAATAGCCATGATTTTCTTATGCAGTTGAGAATTCTGTTAATTTAGCAACATCAGCCAAGCAGAAAAGGTGATGGGGAGCCAACCCCCAGCCACCTGGGATGAAATAGGGTAAAGTAGCCTGCTAACTAGAATATTTTGGTGAGATATCCAGGTCAAAGGAAGATGACCAAAGATAAAATGCGCAGCAAAATGAGTAATTTTGTTTTTCATTTGGAGAAACAATTTTTTTATTTGAATGGCTTTTGCTTTGATTTTAAATGTTTTTCCTGACCACCACTTATTTTAACTTGCTCTAAACCAAAACCTGTGTAGAAAGAGTCAGTGATAAGGGTTATTTCTTTTTATCTTCTGTGTCTACCATTGTGAACTCAGCCTGATTCATACTGACAGTTCTTTCCTATTCTTGTGATATTTATCTACATACATAGTTCTGTGCTTCAGTTTTGAATGTGATGAAGTCATAAAAGAAGGTTGAGAGAGGCTTTACTTCATAAGCATAAAATTTTTCTAATGTAGCGTTTTGATTTCTGGCCTGTTCACAGTATGTGAAACCTTTGACAGAAGTCCCGATTGATTCTTCCATGTTAAATGTGTTCATTACAATGGTATTTCCTGGACAGCTGGGATTGCTTAGCCTTAGAACTAAAATGGCAAAAGCAAGGAAGTGAATTTTCCAATCAGTTTTTTTAAAATGTAAGAAATTTGTGCTAAATATCCCACTTTCCATATTGATGGAATTAAATGGGAAACGTTTTGGGGACTGGGGAGAGGGAGTGGATCAATGCTATGCTTTTTATGCCACTGTGTATATTAGAAGCCTAGCTTCAGAAATAACCTTGGGCCCTTCAAGGTGAGTGAAAACCGAAGTCATTGCAGTAATGACGTGTTTTCAGGTAGTGTGGTGGTTACGGTATTAGTCAGTGCTCCCATTCCAGGCAGGATAGTGATTTTTAAAATGATACAAGACTAGGCCAGAAAAAGGACTTGGTTTGATATTGATACCATATGGGAGGTTTTAACTTCTGCAGTTCAAATATCCACATTTTTAATAATATTGAGCCGTGGTCTGTAGTAAAATAAACCTAAGCCAACGCATAACATAATTTTGACAATCCGTAAGCTGGTGTATTTGTAAGAGAAAATGTGCACTAGTTTGTAACCTTTATCTAAAAGGTGGATAGAAGAAGTGCTTGCAAGTGGGTTTTCACTTTTAATCTAACTTAATTTTTAAAGTCTCTCTTGCTTTTCATGTTTTTTCTTGTTTGACGTTTATTTAAATTAAATGAAGCATGTTGATTGAGAATAACTGATAATTCACCTGAATTTAGATCAGCAAAAGGACTCTGATAGGATTTCAGTGGATTTCACTTAAACTGCATAATAATGTGTAATATCACAAGGTAGGCTTTTCCTCTCTGGTAGGTTGAATAGTTTATAGAATAAACAAGTTTTCTAATATTTGTACAGGTCTATAACAGACTTTTCAACTGACAAGTTAAATATCTCAAACTTGTCCTTTTCCACCAGAAGCAGGCCAACAGTCCAGACTTTCTCCCACTCTGGTGGCTGCTATTTTCTTTACCCTTTTTAGGCATGTCAGCTGTATCTGCTTTCCAGCCAACTGATACCCCTGTAGATCTGGCAGTGAGGCTTGGCCCTACTGGGATAGCCCCAGACAAACCATCCAAGTGCCTCCTTGGGCCTAGACAAGTGGTATGCTCAATCTGCATTATATCCATTATATGCGACTGTGCCCATCATGGTGTGATTGCCTTGTGATGGGGGACACTTATCTCCTGTGAGTTCCTCCTGTCAGTTGGGTGTGAACCTGCGTGCACACTCTGCTCACCGCACCCTTGTCAGTTGTTGGCCTAGTCAGGTGGGTCTTGAGTGGCCCAGCCCTCTAAGTCACACAGTCTAAAATGGACAAACAAACTCCTTCCAGGGTAACAAAATCCAACAAATGGTTGACCCTCTTCATTGTCTTCAGCCCTGTCTCTAGGCCTGTTTAAATTCCAGCCCCTTTCTCAGGCTTTTTAATGCTTTTAGCTCCTTCTTGTGGCTTAGGTCGCTTCACCAGTGGCCAGCAGGGTGGGGGCTGCCTGCCCACTACTCCGGGTCCCAAACCCAGGGACCCTATAAATAGCAGCCATGTGCTGCTTTCTGTAATAGCTGCTGCTGCTGCTGCATTTCCTGGGATGCTTCCTCCTCTGGCCCATCACCTTTTTGGAGTCTGTCTGTTCCTTGTTTGAGCAGGATATTTCCCAGGCCTCCTTGCCTGGAGAGTTTATCTGTTTCTGCCCTGACTTCTCAGGATCTTCTCTTCTCTCTCTTTGTCTGGAGAGCTTGTAATAGTCTCTGCTGCCTTTTTAATCAGGGTTCTCTCTCCTAGGCCTCTGTGTCGGGGGAGTATCCCAGCCCTCTATTTGCCTGAGTAGGGTTTCTCCTCAGTCTCTTTCCCTGTGGAGTTGCCACTGCCTTTTAATCCTCCTTCACTCTTCTGATTCCAGCCACTAACTGAACAGCTCAGGCCCAGCAGCTCTTTTTAACCAAGCCTGTTGTGCCTGGGTTGGCTGCTTCCCTACAGTCTTTCTAGGCAGGTCTGGAGGACCCACCTTCACTGCTCCTTTTTCTGGGCAGGGTGTGGTAGGACCATGAGGCCTTCAGCAGGGGGCCTCACAGGGCCCAGTATATCCCATCACATGCCTATATATAGAATTGTTCGGGGTACATGAATAGTCCAATAGCATTTTAAAAAAGGTACACGACTAAAAGCTTTATAAAATGGATAGTATAGTAGAAAAGCATGTAATAGTGCCCATGTGGGCTGATAGGCATAACTTGTTTGTGACTTCAGAACTTGATTAATGTGAATGTCCTAGACTCATGTGGGTTAGAACCTTTGTACACATGATTATGGATGTTACATGTATATATTTTTGTAGCAAACGTTATGGGGTCAGTTTCTCTTGGTTTTAGGGAGAGCAAATGGCTGAAAAATTATAGTTTCCTATCACCCAGGGGAACCAGCTAATATCTGACAGTCTTACAATAGCCCACACAGCTTCTATTCCTTGTGAACTCGTATGCTCAGAAGGGACTGGATGGATGTGGCCACATGGCTACTATATTATGGTGCTGGGTGGCCTTAGCTAACGAACGTGCTTTAGAGCCAGTGTAAATCCAAGCATCAGAATGAGGGAGTCGCAGCTGGCTCTTCTGTGTACTGCCCTGGCTGTGTTCAATGTGTTAGCTGACCCATGATATCTCTAGACTGTACGTACTGAGTATCACACCCTGAGGGGAATTTTCAAAAGCCCTGTGTTGGCCTAATTCTGCTCCAACAGTGTAACGCTCCTATTTATTTCAGTGAGAGTAGAATTAGTGAAAGCTCAGAGCATATGAAAAAGGTCACCCACTATATACACCTATATTAGCCTACACAGTTTGTGTGCATGTATAGCTGTGTAACCCACATGCTTTTGTATGGCAGCGTTTTGTTTGTTTGTTTAAGCCCAAAGAAAAGGTGGGCAGCAATGGGGAAGAATGCTTGCTGGAATCCTCTTTCTGCACGTGTGCAGAGAGCAGAGCAAGGGACACAGCTGCAAGTGTGAGACTGTGTGTGTGGTAAATGAAGGATTAGAAACTCGATAACTGAGGTAGCTGTTATAACTCAGGTTTCTGTTACATTAATATGTATATAGTATAAAAGCAATACAGGGGGAATGAAAGCTTGGATTGGAAGAATTACACTGATAATGGTTTGGTCTAAAACACTTTCAAGTTTCAAGTACTGCTTAAAATACTTTGTTTGCTTGCTAATATTAACTGGAAATATAAAAATACCTCATTTAGTATAGAAAACACTATGGTTGACTGATAACTATTAAAACTTAAAAATCCAGATTTCCAAACATGTTCGGCAACCAACAGCTCTTTAAAAAAAAAAAAAAAAATAAAAAGAAGCTGAGCTGTTGTGAAAATCTGAACTCAATTAAGGATTGAACACTCATAAAGCTTGGCCTCAAAGTTAAATACGTTGCCCTAAGTTTGACTTGACATAATCTTTCTTGAAGACCAAACCAAGATGCTTTCCTTTGTGCACATTAGCTCACTAGCAGTACGTATGTTGTCCTGATAAGTTGATTACATACACTTGGGAGGTGCCTCTTAGACATCTGCAAAGCTACTTCATTATTCACCTTCAAATCCCTCTTCAGAATTCTCTTTTGCCAGGATGCTTACCAAAAAATTGACAATGACTTGACAGTGGTTAGGCTGCTGGTGGTGTGCTGAGACATATCATACTAACCAGTATTGGCTCATTGTTTGTTTTCTTGTACTCCCCCGTCTGTCCATTTCTCTTACACTTGCTCCTGGAGACGGGGACCATCTTTTTGTTCTGTTTGTACACACGTAGCACAGCAAGGGCCTGTTCCATGCCTAGGGTTCCTAGGTGTCACAGTAATACAAATAATATGCATATTATAAATACATTGAGATCTTTCTCTCAACTACGTAGCCATATGAAGTGCATGGTGGTGTGGTGTGTCATACGAGGTATTACTGGTATGAGCTTGATAGAAAATTACTTATGTATCACTGCCACTTGTGAGCTATGAAGGTCAGCCCAAATGAGTACTGGTAGAATTTTACCGTAACACATTATTCTGTAAACTCTACAAATCATAGTCGATTTTAGCAAAATGTTCATTTTCCAAAACGTATCGGGACTGCTTTTTTTATCCCACTTGTAAAGCCAGATGACTCAGTTGCCATGATTACAACTACTCAGAACAAAGAAGGAGAAATGAAAGTAACTTGTGTGCACACCATTTGTGCAGGACCTTGTAGGGGTAGAAGGTCAGTATTTCAGGAATCTCTGTCCCTCCCCACCCCCCAAGATAAAGTTCAGATTCTCAAAAGTGTGGGGGCCAATGCCCCCTGTTTAAAAATGGGAGCAATGGCTATTTGACCCCGTATCATCAGTGCCCATGATCATAATCTATTGTTGTAATGCATTGAAAGGCATGTTTTTGTGTGTTTAGTACAAAGTCATAGGCTTAGCACAACAGATGTGATTTTTTAAAACAATAGAAAATTATTTCTGCTGGAATGTGATTAATTGCTGGAACCTTATCTGGTAAGTAGAGATGAATTATTTCTAAAATTCTAACTTAGATGTTTTGTAAGCAGCTTTTCTCTTGATTAGTGTTCAGTTTCAGAATGTGGATGTGTTTTGTTTACTACTAAACATTACTGTTGTATAAATCTATACACACTTATCTATAACACTCCTGGGGGAATTCTCCATTACTGCGCATGTGCAGAATTCATGTCCCCCCCGCAGAAAATAGATGCTGCTGGAGAAGCACAGCAACTACACCGTTGGCCCACCAGGGGCTTCTGAGGCCCCGGAACAGAGGGCAGCCAGCTCACAGGCTGGAGCAGTCAGCTCCAGATAGGGAGGGACAGTGCTCTGCCCACGGGGCCAGGTAAGGAGGCATGGGATATGGGGTGGGGGATGGAAAGAGCAGGACACATAGGGCCGCTGATAGGTCTCAGATTGGGATTCAGAAGGACTAGTCGGGGGCAACTGTGGCAGGGGCACAGGAGCTAGTTGGGTGACAGCATTGAGCCAGAGTCTGAATGGGAGTGGAGGTGCAGGACCACGTGGGAACATGTGGGTGCAGGGCCACATGGCATAGACGCCGACTCGGTGGGTGCTCTGGGGCTTGAGAATCCACGGGGATAAAATAGTGGGTGCTCTGCACCCACTGGCAGCCAAGTTCCCCGTTCCACCCCCCGCCTCACCACCTCCTCCTCCTCAGCCTATGCCTACTCCCCAAGCGCAATGTGTCTCCGCTCCTCCCTCTCTCCCTCCCTCCCAGTGCTTGCCGCCGCCAAATAGCTGTAGCAAGTGCTGGGAGGGAGGTGGGAGGCGCGGGAATGTAGCATGCTCAGGGAGGAGGTGGTGCCGGGGCGGGGATTTGGGGAAGGAGTCGAATAGGGGCAGGAAGGGGGTGGAGTTGGGGTAGGGACTTTGGCAATTAATTGATCTTTGACTATTAGTGGTAAGTATGCCCAATGGCCTGTGATGGGACACTAGATAGGGTGGATCTGAGTTACTATAGAGAATTCTTTCCTGGGTGTCTGGCTGGTGAGCCTTGCCCACATGCTCAGGGTTTAGCTGATTACCCTATTTGGAGTCAGGAAGGAATTTTCCTCCAGGGCAGATTGGCAGAAGCCCTGGGGTTTTTTGCCTTCCTCTGCAGCGTGGGGCACGGGTCACTTGCTGGAGGATTCTCTGCACCTTGAAGTCTTTAAACCATGATTTGAGGACTTCAGTAACTCAGACATAGGTTAGGGGTTTGTTATAGAAGTGGATGGGTGAGATTCTGTGGCCTGCATTGTGCAGGAGGTCAGACTAGATGATCTTAATGGTCCCTTCTGACCTTGAGGTCTGAGTCTATGAAGGGGTTGGAATGGGGCGGGAGGGGGTGGGGTGGGGTGGAGTCGGGGCGAGGCCGGGAGCAGAGGGAGGGTCAGGTACCCATTGGTGCCAGAAGAAGTTGGCGCCTATGCCACATGGGGCTGAGGGGGAGGTGCAGACACACATGGGGACAGGGGCAGAAGTGCCTGACTTAATGCGCGAGGCTAGGCATCAGCCAGAGTCTGCAAGAGAGAGGCTCCCTAACAACACCTCCCCCGTTCCATACTATTTCCACCCATTCCAAATAACTCTCCAGGTCCATTTCCCAGACTCCTTCCCAGCAATTACTTCCCTCTCCTTCAGCTTCTCCATTACCTCTGACTCCCCCAAACCTTTGCGCTGCTTCTGGGGGATGCAGGAAATATGTTTCTGCATTGTAGTTTAGATTAATTATTACACAGTTTTGTATTAATATGCCTAGCAAGGAATCTATTTGTAAAAAATAAAAATAAAAAAATTCCCGAATCTCTTGTTGTCTATATTGTTCCAGACATACTTGCTGACAGGTATTTTGAAATAAATTACCAAAATAATTGAAACTCGCATGATTATATTGTTGTTTTGACAAATATATAATGTAGAACTTTGCAGAATTTTAAAAGATTGTGTGAAGAATTTTTATTTTTTTGGTGCAGAATTCCCCCAGGAGTACTGTAAGAGCGTACAGATGCATTCTCTCATTGTTTGTTACTTTTCATTACATGCATATTAGTGTGTACAAAACATATAAATTCAAATATTTGCAAAGCATAACTTAATTCTATTTAATAGTTCTGCAGAGAATTACTTGATATTAAATTTAGTTGAAAATGTACGTTTTTCATTTGTGCTCACATCTAGAGAGGTAACATGGAGTAACTCAGCCAGAGGTTATGGGTCTGTTATGGGATTGGGTGGGCAGGGTTTGGTGGCGTGCAATGTGCAGGAGGTCAGACTAGATGATCATGATGGTTCCTTTTGACCTTAAAGTCTGAGTAACCCTTCTCAACTATTAATTTGTAGACAAACTATCTCATGTTTTCTTCTTCACTGTGTAGACTGCCTCACTTGAACTAACTAATGTACAAAATGGGGGAAACTAATCTCTAGGCTCTTCAAAGGTGTCTTTAAAATTCCGTATCCAAAAGATCTAGGGAGGTGACATGGAGTAAGGTAAACTTAAACATTGTAAGAGTTAATTAGGTGGCAGATAAACCTTAATTTATTTTACCCTTTTTATTGAAAAATCTACCAAATAGCATTATGCAGCCAGCTGTTTGGATAAGATTCTGAGGCCACCGCAAGAGTACGTATAGCCAGTACACTCTATTGTTTCACGTGTTAATTCTTTTTCAGCATTCTTACTGTTGACTGGATTATTCTCGCAGTGAACTTTGTTAGATACATAGAATACGTTTTGTGATTAAAACCTTTGTTTTTATTTATTTAAAAATCTGAATAAAACGGGTTATGCATTTTTAAAATACTCATTCTACATGTTATTTTACTTTGATAGGCTGATGCCTTATGCTGCTTCACAAGTCTTCTGACAGCAAAGATGATAAGCTTCCTTCAAAAAAATCATCACAGTGAGAAAGAGCTCATACAGAGCTCCTCCTTTTGGTTAAGATTAACTGTCTAGTGAGAAGACAGCCTTAAGGTTAGCTTGTTATTTCAGTATAGACCTGATTGCAGTCAGGATATTGTAGGCTGATGAGGAGGAACAGAAAGAGGAATAGGCAAAATGTGTTAATCATGCTGGCTGCAGAAGCTTGAGGACAAAAGTTAAAAGGATGCTGCTGCAGAAGAACATTAAGATTTTCTTCTTTTTCCTTGTAAAGAAACTATTCTTGGTTCCATTTAAAAAATAAATAAATATTATATGGTATGTCTTGCTCAGCCATCAACATTTAAAATGTAACAATATAAATCCATTACTTTTCAAACACCTTCATAACTCTCCCCCTTAGTAGAGGTTGTTTAAAGAGAACTTACAGTCAAATACCTTACTTGCACCTACATTGTATTAAGCTGCCATAATTGTTTGTGACATTATAACCATTGTCATAACTGGTTATGGCCTTTTAAACATGAGAATGAATGGAAAGAAGAGGAAATGGAATATGTGAGCAGTAGCTTTATTAAGGGAATGAGCCTTGGTAACAAGCGTGACATAAATGGGAGAGAAAAAAGCATAAAAATCCACACTTTGAAATGTAAAGGAAAAAAAATTAAACTCTTACTATACCGTACAGTTTAATAGCCACTATAATTACATATACTGTACTATTAGAGAGGACAACCATTGTTTGAAGTTCAAAAGCACTTGTACCCGGTATCTTGAAAAGGAAACACCAGCATTGTTTAGTTTCTTAGATCTGTATTGCATTAAATGGTGCCTTCTCAGCTAAGAGCTTTGGATAAAAATAAAGGTTTAGAATACCTTGCTAAGATTTTTTTTATCTTTCATAAATGAAATTGTAATGGAGTCAGCATATTTATCAGATCTTATTTTCATCAGGCATTTTTTCTCTTCCTGATGTTAGGTTTATAAAGGGACTAAAGTAGTTAATTTTCCAAATGTAAATGTGGTGGCCTAGGACCTTCCCTCCTGAGATATTACCTCTGCCTGTGTAATCAGTAGAAGCATGTTCACTACAGCCTCCTCATTTAGACAGAAGAGGTGGTTTGCTGACAGGACATTTTGCATAAGAGACCTTAACGTCTGCATTCATTCCTCCCTTGATATTAAAAGCCCAAATTGGTTGAGGCGTGCTGCAAAGACCATTTTGTTTCTCCAAGCATTTAAGGAGAGTGAGGATGGGGAGAATTGAACTTTTTAATACAGAAAATAGGAAATAACTAGTGAGGTGACTTGGCAAATGTTGGTTTTTCATTGGTAGCCACTATTCTATGTACCTTGAATTTGGTTGGGGTAACTTAATTTAATCTTTTGCAGACAAAAGAATTGCCTGCAGTGAATTGAGGCCTTGCTTAATGGACGATTGCATAGTTGCACAAGAGCTCAGATCAGTGACTTAATGCAAAACCCTGTGGCTTGAGGTAGAGCTTGGGTTTAGATTCTGGATTGCTGTTACCCTCCAGCACAATATTATTCTTATCCAGATGCCTTCTCTTATTCCTTCATTGCACATTGATTTGTAGTGACAAACAGTGGATGGAAAGCAGTCTGTCTTTATCTCTAGATAAGAAAAGAAAGTGAAGTCACATCTCATTTTATTGACCTGAACTGTTCTGGTGACCTAATTTCCCTTTATTCTACAAAGGAACTTTGTTCCAAGAGGCAACTATCTGGAGTGATACTTTGCCTCTAGAGTTTAACCTATATTAACTGTACCACATTATACACAACATTAAGGCTGTGACAGGTGCTAACAAAATCAAGGAATTTAATTGTAGAGCATTAAAATGGTTGGATATCTTCTGGCACTAAAGCAAAACAGAGGCATGTAAAGAAAGCTACATTCAAAGAGTTCAACTCACTGCGTAAAAAACTGTATCCATCTAAAATGAGGACTCATTACAATGAAACAGAACCATAACTATGTAAGAAAAGCTACATGATGTAGAGTTTTTGTAACTTTTCAAATGTCAAGCAGGGAAGAACGGAACATCCCATGACTTTCAACATGCATATAATGGAGGGTAGTGATAGGCAATTTCTACAATGATTAACATTATTAAGAGTATTGAATTTTTAAAATAGTTTAAAAAACCCACAGTCATGACAAAAATGAAGATACCTTGATAGTTGTAGGATTTCAAAGCTTTATCCAAAGTGCTATATTATACTGTGTTTGCTTAAGAAGGGAGTTTCATCTTGATATAACTTCATTAAAGATGAGCATTAGAAATATCACTTGATACATTTAACTTTTAGAGTGGTAGCCGTGTTAGTCTGTATCATCAAAAACAACGAGGAGTCCTTGTGGCACCTTGGAGACTAACACATTTATTTGGGCATAAGCTTTCGTGGGCTAAAACCCACTTGATCAGATGCATGGAGTGAAAAATGCAGTAAGCAGAATATATATTATAGCACGTGAAAAGATGGGCGTTATCTTACCAAGTGGGGTGGGGGTCAGTGCTAATGAGCCAATTCAATTAAGGTGGAAGTGGCCTGTTCTCAACAGTTGACAAGGGGTGAATACCAAGAGAGGGAAAATTACTTTTGTAGTGCTAAGGAGGCCAATGCAATCCAGGTGAATGTCGTCCATTTTCAACAGTTGACAAGAAGGTGTGAGTATCAGCAGAGGGAAAATTACTTTTTGTAGTGACCCATCCACTCCTAGTCTTTATTCAGGCCTAATTTGATGATGCCCAGTTTGCAAATTAATTCCAGTTCTGCAGTTTCTCATTGGAGTCTGTTTTTGAAGTTATTTTTGTTGAAGAATGGCCACTTTTAAGTCTGTTATTGAGTGTCCAGGGAGTGTCCACGTGTTCTCCTACTGGTTTTTTAATGTTACAATTCTTGATGTCTGATTTGTGTCCACTTATTCTTTTGCATAGAGACTGTCCGGTTTGGTCAATGTACATGGCAGAGGGGCATTGCTGGCACATGATGGCATGTATCACATTGGTAGATGTGCAGTTGAACGAGCCCCTGATGATGTGGCTGATGTGGTTAGGTCGTATGATGTCCCTTGTATAGATATGGAGACAGAGTTGGCAACAGGGTTTGTTAAAGGTATTGTTTTTTGGGTTAGTGTTTTTGTTGTGCAATGTGTAGTTGCTGGTGAGTATTTGCTTTATGTTTGGGGGCTGTCTGTAAGTGAGAACTGGCCTGTCTCCCAAAGTCTATGAGAGTGAAGGATCGTCCTTCAGGGTAGATTGATAGGATAGGTATCTGGAAAGGTTTTAGTTGGGGGCTGTAGGTGATGGCTAGTGGTGTTCTATTACTTTTTGTTGGGCCTGTCCTGTAATAGGTGACTTCTGCGTACCCTTCTGGCTCTGTCAACTTTTAGTTACTCCTTAGCCATAATCCTGGGTAGTCAAAAGATCAAAAGGAATGTCATGAATGACCCTCCAAATGTCATAAAATATACTTGTCTTTGACAATTGCCCTCCTGTGCATTTGTCTGGTTCCACTTTCAGTGCTGATAGCTTTCAGAAAAGAATTAGAAGAAAGATTTCTGTTGAATAATAGATATGCAGTGCCCTTCACCATATAGTTGCTGAATCAAGAAGAGGTGATGACATTTTAGATCTTGTATTCATGAGTAGTGAGGACCTCATAGAACAGGTTGTAGAGGACAACCTTGGTTTGAGTGATCATGAGCTAATTCAGTTTAAACTAAATGGAAAGATAAACAAAAATAGATCTGCAACTCTGTTTTTTTTATTTCAAAGGGGCTAACTTTTAAAAAAATTAAGGGAATTAGGGAAGTGGACTGGATTGAAGAACTCAAAGATCTGAATGTGGAGGAGGCTTGGAATTACTTTGTCAAAGTTGTGGAAGCTATTTGAAGCCTGCATCCTGGGCAAGGGGAAAAAAATCATAGGGAAGGGTGTAGACCAAGCTGGATGAGTAACCATCTCAAACAGGTGATTAAGAGAAAGCAGAAAACCTACAAGGACTGGAAAGTGAGATGGATCACCAAGGAAAGCTACCTCTTGGAGGTCAGAAAGTGTAGAGATAGTGAGACCTGCCAAAAGGAGCTGGACCTTGCAAAAGGAATTAAAACCAATACTATAATGTTCTATAGCTATATAAAATAAAAAGAAACAAGGAAAGAATTGGGACTGCTAAACAGTGAGGATGGGGTGGAGATTAAAGATAATCTGTGCATGGCCTAATGCCTAAACAAATACTTTGCTTCAGCTTTTAATAAGGTTATGAAGAGCTTAAGGGTATTGGCAGGGTGGCTAATGGAAACAAGGATATGGAGGTAGAAATTACCACATTGGAGGTGGAAGTCAAATTCAAACAGTTTAATGGGACTAAATCGGGGGGCCTGGATAATCTCCATCCAAGAATATTAAAGGAATTGGCACATGAAATTGCAAGCCCAATAGCAAGGACTTGAATGAATCTGTAGACTCTGGGGATCGTACTCTATGACTGGAGAATTGGTAATATAGTAGCTGTTTTTAAGAAAACGTGATCTGGGATACTACTGGCCTATTAGTTTGGCCTCAATTTTATACAAGGTCTTGGAATACATTTTTAAAGATAAATTAGTTAAGGACATAGACTTTAACAGTAACTGGGATAAAACACAATATCGTTTTGCAAAAGATAGATTGTGCCAGACCAATCTGATCATCTCTGAGAAGATAACAGATTTTTTTAGACAAAGGAAATGCAGTAGTGGATTTCAGTAAGGCATGTGATACAGTTCCACAGTGGAAATTATTAGTTAAATTGGAGAAGATGGGAATTAATGTGAGAATTGAAAGGTGGATAAAGAACTGGTTAAAGGGAAGACTACAATGGGCCATAATGAAAGGTGAACTGTTAGGCTGGAGGGAGGATACTAATGGAGTTCCTCATGGATTGGTCTTGGGACCAATCTTATTCAACACTTTCATTACTGACATTGGCTCAAAAAGTGGGAGTTTGCTAATAAAATTAGTGGCTGATCCAAAGTTGGGAGGTATTGCAAATACGGAGGAGGACTGGAATATCATACAAGAAGATCTGGATGAGTTTGTAAACTGAAATAAAAGCAATGGGATAAAATTTAATATTGCAAAGTTCAAGGTCATGCATTTAGGGACTAACAAGAAGAATTTTTGCTTTAAGATAGGGACTTATCAGTTGGAAGTGACAGAGAAAATGGAAGACCTGGGTGTTTTGGTTGATTACAGGATGACCATATGCCACCAATATGATGTGGCCATGAAAAAAAGTAATGTACTTCTATGATGCATCGGGGAGGTATTTCCAGTAGAGATAGGGAAGTGTTAGTACCATTATAGAAGGCACTGATGAGACCTCATCTGGAATACTGTGTGCAGTTCTGGTCTCCATCTTCAAGCAAGATTAATTTGAATGGGAACGGGGCAGAGAAGGACTACTAGGATGATCTGAGGAATGGAAAACCCACTTTATTAGAGGAGACTCAGAGTTTGGCTTGTTTAGATTACCAAAAGAAAGTTGGAGGAGATAGGATTGCTCTCTACAAATACATCAGAGGGATAAATGCCAAGAAGGGAGAGGAGTTATTTAAGTTAAGCTCCAATGTGGACACAAGAACAAATGGATATAAATGGATGTCAACAAGTTTAGACTTGAAGTTAACCATCAGAGGAGTGAAGTTCTGGAACAGTCTTCCAAGAGGAGCAGTGGGAGCAAAAAACCCCTAACTGGCTTCAAGACTGAGTTTGATAAGTTTATGGAGGGGATAGGATGATAGGACTGCCTACAATGGCCTGTAGCCAATCTGCAACTGCCAGCAACAAATATCTCCAGTGGCAGGTGATGGGACACTAGATGGGGAGGGCTCTGACTTACTGCAGAGAATTCTTTCCCAGGTGTCTGGGTTCCCAGGTGGGTCTTGCCCACATGCTCAGGGTCTAACTGATCGCCATATTTGGGGTCAGGAAGTAATTTTCCCTGTGTCAGATTGGCAGAGACCCTGGGAGTTTTTCATCTTCCTCTGCAGCATGGGACACAGGTCAATTGCAGGTTTAAACTAGTGTAAATGGTGGATTCTCTGTAACTTGAAGTCTTTAAACCATGATTTGAGGACTTCAGTAACTCCACCAGAGGTTGAGAGTCTCTTACAGGAGTTGGGTTGGGGGAGGTTCTGAGGCCTGCAATGTGCAAGAGATCGGACAAGATGATCAGGATGGTCTCTTCTGACCTTAAAGTGTCTGAGTCTATGAATGCATTCTAGTCTGGAAATTAACTGCTACTAAAGTACAACTGCCTTTTTTCCTTGTAATTTTTCATTTGGCTTGAAATTCAGTGTGTGGTGTTTTCTTCTGTCACCTGTTTATCTCTAATAGGTTTGGTCATGCAACCCATACAGGCGCTCATTGTTGGGCATCTTGTCAGATCAGCTGGGCGTTTCTAGTTGCAGATTTAACAGGATACATAGATGTTTGCCTTTGCATCTGAAAGCAGCTTAAAGCCTATTTTTTTTTTTTACAATGCTGTATTGGAGAAAGGGTGTGGCTTTTGCACTGTTACAGAAATGAATGACAAATCTTTAGAAGCAGTCTGGATAACTGGCTTGTGTCTTACAACTGGGAATTTCAGAATGATTGCAGTCTGCCAGAGTGTTTTCTGGAAGAGGTGTTAAGACTTAACTCAAGTGCAGAGAGAGATTTTCTGCTAGGAGCTTCATGTGTATGTAGGAGTCTGCCCGCCCAGAGCATCTTTCAGAATTAAAGCTGAAATGATCTATAATCAACCAGCAGCCGACTGGAAATATATTCGTTAACATTCACTATATCCTTTCTGAGCTGTTACATGGAAAAATAAGTTTTCTGGCAACCTTTAAAAGAGTAAATTGTCTTAATTGTTATTAAGGGATAATTTTATGAGCATTTTTAATCCTCCCCAGAGGATTAAATGGAAGAGAGTAAAGGCCAAGTTAAAAATAATTTTAAAATATTAACCTCTTATAATCCGGGATGCTGAGGAAGTTAAAAATAGTTCTAGAAACAGTTTGCATCTGTAGCAATGGTCACTAACAATGACCAGTACTTCATGTTTTGATCATGTTGCTATTAATGTTAAATGTTCAAAAAGTAAAATGTGCTAGAGGCTCATATTCAGCAATGCTTTAAAACTAAACTCGATTGTGTGCCTGGAAGTGGGAGACTGACAACCCTGGCTAGAGGCAATGCACGTTTTGAAGAGGTGCACGGCAAGCCTTCATGTGGTTATGCTGATCCACCTGAGGCTGACCTGCTGTGTTCTAGTTCTAAGCCTCTCCTGTGCAGCATGGCTTGAGTGTGAAGTTAGAATTCAGGCAAGTGTAATGAGTTGTTACTTCAGTCTAATCTTATGGCAAAGTAACTTGGTTTGTGTAAGGCAAAAGACCCACCAAAATACTTAGCAGTTAAAGCCTCTTCAAAAAATAGTTGTTTAAACACGTTCAATATTGGAGTAATTGACAAGTAGCATATAATGGATGTTTCATAAATTAATAGCCAATTAATATCCGCCTATAATATAGCTGGCAAAATTGTTTGTATCATGACTAATAGTGTGTGTTAACATTTTAAGGTGGTATTGAAGTTTAGTTTGCAGTAAATGTTAGTAGAGTAGCTGTTTGTCCTTGAAGAGAAGCTAAAGGAGATCTGTTGGATCACTGAGTCCACATGTCTTCAAGTATAAGATAAAGCAGGCTATCTTTGTTAGAACATGCATCCACCGTGATTTTTGGTAGAGGAGGGGGGGATCTCTGAGGAAGCCAGCAGACTTGGATTTGGATATTTTAATTCAATTCTTGGATATGCCATTATTTCCTGTGTGACTTCAGACACCACAGTCTTTGCATCAGTTCCCCACCTGTGAAATAAGGATACATTTTCCTGCCCCACAGGGAGATAGATTTTTAAATATTTCTGTTGCGCTCAGATACGAAATTGATGAAGGTTGTAGACGTCCCTTGAACTTGGCCAACAGGCCAAAAGAAGTGATGCTTTTATTTATTAGATATACATATTTATGAAATATTTAACTTGTTTTATAGTATTACTTCATTTGAAGGAATTTCCTGGAGGGAAAATGACTCCTTTAGCAAACAATATTTTCCTGTTATTTCTTGCTTTTAGTATGTACAGGGCCTTTGACATCTTACTTTTTGGTTCAGTGACATTTGTTTAGACTTCACTGCGTGATGTACAGCAATTTTTTAATAATTTTATGTATGTACTGTAATCTAAATGTAAAGTTTACAAAGTTGTATTCCTGCTATGGTAATCTTACAGTACATTGTTAGGGTGAAATACCTATATATTCAAGAATGCTCCAGGGAAGTTGGTAATGACATGGGGTAATTCCTTTGTCTGTTATGGAGGGGAGCAATGACTGCACATTCAGATGATACACATTTGAATGCTAGCAAACTTGGTTGCATTAAAAGAAGTCTTATTTCAGTTGAAGGATGGTAAATAATGCATGACTTGTCAGTCTGAACAGCAGATGAGTCCATCCACCACTGGTGGTCTCTTTGAAAGGGATTGTGTTTGTTCTGTGTAGAATGGTAACTGAACCACTCTTTAATATATGTACTCTCATAAGTGACGTAGATTGTAACAAACCCACAGAAATAAGGTTTGACTGAAATAGGATAAATTCCATTGTAACAAAATCCAAAACCTGTCTGCAGCTTTCCAAGTGTAAATAAATGTTTACCCTGACAAGAGCTTTTCACATGTGCCATCCTTTGCATTGGGTCCTACTATTTTTTTCTGGTGGGGAGGAGTGGGACTTGTGCATAGATGATGGAATATACAGTCAATGAGGGATGTAACGGCTGTGTTTTAGCTGAAAAGAATAGTGTGTTTAAAGAAAGGTTGAAAGAAAACTTGTAGACTATTTGTGCTTGAAAGAAGTTCCACGGAAGATTGTCATCTAAAGCAGACAAAAATGGATTCTTCCACTTTGTAGTAAGAAGCCTACTTGCATGGTACAGCACAGTGGAAATTGTGGCATGGATTATTTTTGGAAGATTTTGCAATAACCAATGATGCTGAACACTAAAATGTCTTAGTGTTAGGTTGTATGAAGTGGTGGTGTAGTTGTGTTGGTCCCTCCCAAGATATTAGAGAGACAAGGTGGGTGAGGTAATTTAAGCTGTGTAATCTTGAAAGCTTCTCTCACCAACATAAGTTGGTTCAATAAAAGATATTACCTTACTCACTTTGTCTCTTAGTGTTATGTTAATGTTTTGTGACACTGTGTTACCTAGTGAAAGTATTGTGTGCTTTCATAAATACTGTATGATTCAGGACTACTTTAGCCCTGAAAAGCTGGAAATATTAGTCTGGAAATGTTAAATTTATGATGGTTTGCAGTATAGTGGAGTGAAATGATTAAATGTATTGTAACTAGCACTTATAGCAAATGACCATTTAGGGGAGGAAGTGGCATTTTCAGTATTCTGAAAAACTTCATATAGATTTAAAAGCTTTATCTTACTCTGGGAGTAGAGCAGCAAACATCTACCCAGAAAAGATGTAGAAACTGTTAATATTTGCTTTTTTTAATCCAAGTGCATTGGTGTGACTGAAGTGTGCAAACACTATTCTGGCAGCAAAATGAGCTGTAAAATACAATGAATCACAATGTTACAAAAAGAAAGGTTACATCAAAAGGAAAGGATGACTGACCTTAATTCACCCTATCATGTGAAGTTATTTTAGTGGGTTCCAACTAGGGTGACCAGATGTCCTGATTTTATAGGGACAGTCCAGATATTTGGGGCTTTTTCTTACATAGGTGCTTATTACCCCCTATCCCTTGTCCTGATTTTTCACACTTGCTCTCTGGTCACCATAGTTCCAACTAATGAATGATCTATTAGATGTGTTACACTACATGGGGACATTAATAACACAGGTAGTGGCTGTAATACAGAATCTTCTTGTTTGAAGTTGCAGTAATTTTTTGCATTCAGGTGAAGTGGTTTGCCCAATACTAAGGTTATTGTAGCACTGAAATAGATGCATCCAGTTTCTGTTTTGATTTAGTTTTGAAGGCATAATAGGGGCTATCATCTGCAAAGCTTTGGTTTGCTTTCTTGGTGTTGTTAAAATGTTCTTAGCTTCTCTAGTTTACTCTGTTCCCCCCCCACCCAAATGTGTGTTGCTTGTGAATGGTGCCAGATTTAACAGCACTGGAAAATGAATTCACTATCTATGCACCAGATAGGTCATGAGTAGAAGCACTTGAAGCTCTCCCACAGTTTTTGACCTGCCAATGAGTTTCATCCCTGACCTGGTGGCATCTACAGGGATGAGAATATAGCTCATTCTGGATATCCTTTCCATTTTTTGGCTTCTAAGAGACTGACTAGCCTCAATGCCAATTAGTCCCCTTGATAGTTCACTGAGTATGTGACAAACTCAACTTGCTTTACCCACCAATCAGCTGTCTTTGGGAAATGACTGGAGACCAACAGGTGAAAAGCTGCATATGCCAGGGTGGGTTCCATGTTTTTTTAAATCCCTGAACATATTGATATCAACAAGTGGATGAGGAATGATTGGAGGTGGTCTGAGATTTTTGTAGGGCCATTAGATGAGTGACTTCACTTTGGAAGCAGTGATCTGGCAGGGACAAGAGGAACAATGTTTTCTCTCTCTTGTTTTGTTCTTTTTTAAACGTGGAAAGAAGAAGCTCTTGCTGCTGTGCAATGGGCGTGTTTGGGTTTAGCCTAATCATTCCACAGAAGAGCCGGAATCCAGTCCAGCATTTCAATCCTGCCGCCGCTGCTTGAGGCTGAGCTCTCCGAACAGTGTGTGGACTATCTGCTGTTTCCTGATGCTGGGGGACTCGGCGGTGCGCTGATTGCGGTTGGAGGGGATGTTTGTCTGGGGGGTCGGGTTACTCTGACCCTCTGCAATTGGCGGCAGCGGGCGTTTTCGTTTTAAACATCTCCCTCTCCTCCATTCGGGGCAGCTGATTGCGGGGATAATTCTGCGCGATTTTCCGTTCGGAGCGCGGAGGAGAGGGAAGAAAGATCAGCGGATTTGCTCAGCAAAAAGGACACAAAATGTGCCAACGTGCAATCCACTGTAAACAATGAAATTGCAGGCGGCTTCGGCTCTAATCCGATGGATACCAGAGCCCGCTTCTGCTGAGCGATGCATTTCGGGATCTGCAGGAGGATGCGTGCAGTTACTAGCTGGATTTTAAGCGGTGGTGCGGGTTATTTTAGGGGCGGCTGAGAGCGCTGGAGATCGCATAGATGGACGTCGCGGAGAGACCGGTGTAGCGGTGCCGAGAAGCGGCGTGGGTCGGCGGGTAGGGCTGGCGATGTGAATCCTGCCTGCCAGCCCCTGCGCCCAGCGAAGTGACTCCGCTTTGGGGCCGCCGGAGGCGGGATTGGTTGGCGTCGCCGCGGTCTCTGTGGCTGTGCCGCGGAGGGAGCGCTCGTCGGGGCGGCCCGGGCATGGCTCGGCTGGCGGCGGCTGCCTGACGGGCGGAGCGGGGCGGGAGCCATGTACCTCTTGGACAGCAGCGAGCCGCCCTCCGCCGCCTCCCCCGAGAGGATGCAGCGGGGGACCCCGCAGCGGAAAACCGTCTACCGCATCTCGGTGACCATGGTGAAGAAGGAGCTGCTGGCAGCCGAGGGCAGCGCGCCCGGCCCCGGCCTGGAGCCGCCTCGCCCCCGGCGGCGGGCAGGGGCCCCGCCGCCGGGCTCCGCCAGCCTGACCCGCGCCGGGCTCTTGCTGGAGGAGGCCGAGGAGGAGGCCGAGGAGCTGCCGCCCAGTCCCGGCGGCTTCCGCCCCTTCAGGACGCTGAGCACCGGGCAGCTGGAGCTGGGCCGGCTGCAGGTGGCCAGGCGCGCGGGGCGCCGCTTCCCGCCCGAGCTGGCCCGCAGGTGGCCGGGGCCGGCGGGGAACGGGAGCAGCCCCCGCCGGGGCCAGAGCCGGGCGCGGGTCCTGGGGCGCCCCCGGAGGACGGGCCCGCAGCGCGCCCGGCGGAGGCTGAACCGGGGCTGCGGCGGAGCTGCAGCTTCCGGCACTGGGGCGGCGGGGAGCTGGCGCGGGCCCTCTGCCGGGACAAGCGCCACAGCAGCTCGGGCTGCCTGGCCGCGCCGCCCGGGCCCGCGGCCGCCCGGGCCGAGCCGCCGGCGCCCGGCGCCGAGAAGCGCAACACGCTGGACGTGGGCGAGGTCCTGAGCAAGGCGGAGCCGCTGGAGCGCTGGGAGCGCGGCAAAGGCAAGAACCGGACCCTGGATAACAGCGATCTGCAGCGGCTCTCTGAGCGCCTGGGCCGGGGCAGCGCCGCCTCCCACGAGCACAGGCTGCTTCGCTTCTTCAGCGGCATCTTCACCCGCACCCCCTTCGGCAGCCCCGGCGGCCGCTCCCCCAGGCCCAGGGGCTACTTCAGCAGCCTCCGGAGAGCCCCCGCGGATGCGCAGTCCAGCAGCGAGAGCATCAACGGCTCGCCCCACAAAGGTGCCCTTCTTGGCTGGCGGGGGTGCTGGCGGGTGGGCCTCGCAGGGTGACTAGCAGCAGCCCTCTGAGGAGACCGTCACCGCGGCTGCTGCTGCTCCTCTTACCCTTGTCCTCAGTTGCACTTGTAGGGCGTCTATTAAGCGCTGCCCGCCACCTTCTACCCAGGTGTAAGAGGGACCCGCTTATGATGAAGGCAGCTTGCATAAGGAGTGAGGAAACACCTGCCTGTAGCTTTGTTCACTGCCAGGATAGTTGAATGTGACCCAAGTGCAGCTCGTTCATTATATAGGGGGGATAAAGAACGCCTGTGTTGCTTTTTTAAATAGGTTACTAGGTCACTCCGTGCTGTACTGCGGTTTAGAATCCCTTTTACCATTTGGCATAGTAGAGAAACCGTGGTTAAGTCTATTCTAGAATACTTCCAATATTGGTACGTCTATTTTAACAGTTTGATAGTGAGGGCAGGCAAAGTATCTGTGTTTGTCCATAGATGGCTGCTGAAGCTAAAAAGCCATGCGGATATCAGCAGTGTGACATATTCCTTTTACACATTCCATATAAATTAGAGCTTGCAGTAGTTAAGTATTATAAACTTATCTAGAAAATAATGGCGAACGTCTGGGACTCAATGCTATTGATCTTTTTGGAATACAAAAGTAAACTACCTTTTCAAATTAAGTTCATGGAAAGTAAGAATAATTGGGACAGATTCCACACACTGAAAGCAGTTTGTAAGGCCGTCTTTTTAAATCTGGCCTGGAATGAGTTGTCTACTCAAAAAGAAAAAACATTAAAAATCAACCTGAATTTGTTATGCAGCATTAGTTTAAAAAATCATATTTTTCTACTTCCCAATAGTGCTATTTTCTGGAACTTTAATAGGTAATCATAGATTTAATATGGCATTAATTATATCAGCATCTAGACTAAAAATACTCCAAAGAGATGAAGAAAAAAGGTTATGGACAAATAATAGCTTACAACTGAAGTACCTCCACTGACACAAAGGTTTTTAGCTTTTTCTTTGCATGTGCAATAGAAAATGTTTTCAGTGTGTGTACAGGTGGTGGTTTATTTTGAAGAAGTAACTATAACTTTTCATCCTTAGCGAAGTGTTGCAGATCCAGTGACCCAACTGTACAGGTGTAAATAAAGGCTGCATTCTTTAGGTTGTAGACATCATTATAGCAAAGTTGTAATGTAGGCAACTAATAACTTCATGCATAACAACACTACATCAATAAAATATTAAATATGTCCATGTGGGATTGCGGCAAATGCTACCCTAACTTGTGGTCTGACCTCTGTAAAGTTGAAGTAACCACAACAAAGAAATTAATTTATTTCACACAGCTTTTGGTATTAGTTTCATGCCAAAATGCTTAAGGTGTGTATATATATGGAAAGTACAACATTCTTACATTGGGGGTAAATATATAAGGTGAAAAGGACCCTTTCATCCATCTTATAAAGAGGTATGTTCAGTGTTGGTTAAGCAAAAAATATTTCCAGTGACATTTTTTTTCCAAATGCAAATACCGTAATGCTTGGCAGTGAAAAATTTTAAACTAATCGCAACCCTTAATATGGGTTAATTCTTACCCTGCTTTAAAAGTTTGTTTTGCTGTACTATATATGTGTAAATAGAGTTAAATGTCATGCACTGTTTATTGTGTAAGTCCCATTTTTGTGTTTTCAGCTCTGGAGGGTGGGTGGGTGTGTGTTATTTTTAAATTCAGGAACAATCTTTATTTTGTTTTGCCTCCAACCGTAACTCCATCCTCCTCCTCCAGAAAAGTGTATTTGGTTTCCATGCTGTTGTTGTTTTTTTTGTTGGTGGTTTTTTCTCTTTGTTGTTGTTACTACCAGCAATGTACTTCTTTCCAAAAAACACATTTTGAATTTAGTCTTCAGTTTTGGGCTGGTGCTTCTTGGTATAATGCCAAGAAATTCAGGTTTAACTAATTTTGTCCTTTATTCACCCTCTTTGTTTTTGGGTGCTGCTAGGGCTTTGGAGCTGACATGTCAAATAAGTTCCAGTATATAAATAGACGGTGGCAAGATAAGAATGGAGTGGCAGTCGTTAACTCTGCAGGCTTTGACTCCTGACAGTTCAACTCTGACCCTTAATGTAACCTTTACGTTTTGCTGCCTTCGGTTTTTAGTAGACACCAATGATATTTTAATGAGTGTTATGGGAATCAGAGGTTGAAGTAATGACCAGCAACAAACATCACAAGTAGCAATGTATACAGGAAGGAGAGTTTCCATCTCATTTTCTTTTTTGTAGAGAGAACTTAAGTTATTAAAGCAGCTTCAGTATCATCTAATTCAGCTTTCTATGAATCTTATTTTGCAGGGTTGGTATTTCTAATTTTGGTAGACATGAACTAAAAAAAAAATCTATGCACATTTTGTATATGTTAAGACAAAGTGCTGAACCAAAACAAGGTGTGTCTAAGGCAGGGATTCTTAAACTGGGGGTCGTGGGGGTCGTATGGTTATTACATGGGGGGCCATGACCTGTCAACTCCACCCCAAACCCCGCTTTGCCTCCAGCATTTATAAATGGTGTTAAATATATTAAAAAGTGTTTTAATTTATAAGGCGGGGTCGCACTGCAGAGAGGCTTGCTATGTGAAAGGGGTCACCAGCACAAAAGTTTGAGAGCCACTGGTCTAAGGCATGTATATGAGTAAGAAAATAGATGGCTTCCATGCCAGTACAGTAACTCCTTGCTTAACGTTGTAGTTATGGTCCTGGAAAATGCGACTTTAAGCGAAACGATGTGAAGCAAATCCAATTTCCCCATAAGAATTAATGTAAGTAGGAGGGGTTAAGTTCCAGGGACATTTTTTTTCACCAGACAAAAAACTATATATTATATCTATATACGCACAGTATACGTTTTAAGCAAACAGCTATGATGATTGTGAAGCTTGACTGAGGTGGTGAAGTTAGAGGGTGGAAGAGAGAGGGATATTTCCCAGGGAATGCCTTGCTGCTAGATGATGAACTAGCACTTGTCTGAGCTCTCAAGGGTTAACATATTGTTGTTAATGTAGCCTCTCACAGAAGGCAGCACGAACACAAGGGAGAAGAGACAGCATAGGAGACAGAGACAGACAGACACACCTTGTGTGTAGGGGAGAGAGAGAAATGCACACTGCCCCTTTAAGTAAGCTGATGCACTCTTAAGTGTGTTGTCTTTTTAAATGGATCAGGAAGTTGAGACAGCAGCTGCTGCCCCAGGCTTTGTCTCTCTCTGTCCGTGTCCCCCCTCTGCTCTGTATGGAAATGGGGTAAGCAGGGTGCAGGAGAAGCGGGGAGGGGGACACCCTGACATTAGCCCCCTCGCCCCCTGCACAGCAAACGGGAGTCTTTGGAAGCAGCTCCAAGGCAGAGGGCAGGAACAGCACATGGTAGTGGGGGGAAGGACAGCTGAACTGCTGATTGATAGCCTGCTGGGTGGCTGCAGCACAGGGAACTTAGGGGAGTGGGGAGCTGATGGGGGGCTGCCGGTCCACCCTGGTTCCAAGCCCCCACCAGCTAGCTGCAACGGGCTGCTCTTCCTGCAAGCAGTGGACAAAGGTGGCTGCCAAACTACATTAGAAGGGAGCATTGCAAAACTTTAAACAAGCATGTTTCCTAATTGATCAGCAATGAAACAATGTTAACCGGGATGACTTTAAGTGAGGAGTTACTGTATAAGGGAAAGGAAATTGGTACCTATCATTCAGTGTTTACTGAACGTTTTATTTGTGTGGCTTTTGTTTTAAAATTGGCTGCTTGTCTCTAGGTAGTGTGTTTGGCTGGGAACCTCAAATTTCTAAACTTTTTGAAGCAATAGAAGGATAGAAAAATACTTTAAAGCAAAATTACTTTCCAAGGTTAGGTAATGATACTTTACATCAGTGTTCTCCCAGCTTTAAAAAGTGGCGGGTCCTTCAGGAAAACTAAGTCAATTGTGCTCCCTGCGATCCCACCATGTGCTGGTGAAGGTTCCATACCCATTCCTGGCGATTTCTTTGCCTTGCCCTTTTCCCCCTCCCCACCAGCTTTGGGAAATGCATGATTTGATACTTTCCCTTCTTTCTAACATGCTTTGAACAACCTGAATTAGTTAATGTTGGCGTTCAAAGTATCACCAGCATCAGAGTTACACCCTTCAAGTGGATGGTGCGGTTCTCACCTCAGCTGTTGTTTAGGCATTGAGCTAAAGCATGCAATTTTCAAAAGCACCTAAGTCCCATTGAAAGTTAAGACGTAGGCTCATAAATCACATCAGTGCTTTTGGGAAAAAAATGCCCAAAGACTTGACTTAAAAAAAACGAGGCCTTTTTGCCACTTAGACAGTTGTTTGCATCTGCCTTCAGGAGGTATGTGTGCGCCCTACATTTTGTGATGCTCTGCTTTGCATATTGAGCTAGTCATTAGCTCACTCATGGTTTTTGTTTTATATGCATCTTATTTTTTGATAATTTTTTAGAAAAAATCATGTATTTGTGTGTTCTAATGCAAAACCACTCAAGGGTTGAGGAAGGAACCAAGAAGGCAGGAGTCTGGGGCCTTAGAGATTTTGTACTGGAGCTGTTGATAAAACAAATCACAATGAGATATTGAGATCTAATTATCCTTACAAGCTCTTACCTGAAATTCCTCTCTAGGTCAGAGACCTAGGGGAATTTCATAGGACTCCATAGTTTACACCATTAATTTTTTGCTTTTGTGCTCTGACCCAGAAATCCCCTTCTTTCCAAGAAGCTTATGTTCAACGACCCTCACTTTGAGCTAGGGATGCTTACATCTCAGTAGTTTAAATTAGGGTCTAAAACATAATGGATAGAAAATATTATTTCCATAGTAATTTTCTAGTCAGTAAGGATTAGCTGTGTGTTTGAATTAGAGAGTGGGCTTTGTCCAGACATTGTCATGATAAAATAAAATCCAAGTGATAAAGGGATTCTAATCATCTTAGGCATGGTCATGGATTGGTTAAGAGGTTTTATTTTTATTTATTGGGGCGGTTCTGTGTCAGGCAGAGTGGATGCCAGCTGTACTGATACAGCCAGATGATTAAAAACTGAACTGGTATTAAGGTCACTGGCTGCATTAGAGAGAAAGGGGAAGATTAATGTTTGTGCACTGTTCAAGTATACACCAGATGCCAGCAGTGGTGGCTTTCACATTTTCTGTTTAGACAAAAAATCACATTTTAATTTCTAAGGTTGCTCTGTATTAACTTGACTGAATGAATGGTATTATGAGCTGTGTAACTTTCTGCTCAGGGCCACAGTCTTGACTGAACACTGAATGCTACAGTAATACAACTGATAGGTAATTTTGCATGTTCGGTTATTGCATGCTTTCCCCTCTTCTGTCCCCCTCATGCCAAGCACTGTTGGCTAAATGAGTACACCTTTTGCCTGAAATCTGGCATTTTCTTGGCTTATGTACATGTCAGTTGTAATATTTGGCAGATCAAGAGAATTATGAAGCTTATCTAGATCAGTTGCTCTCAGTTTTTCCAGACCACTGTACCCCTTTCAGGAGTCTCATTTGTCTTGCGTACCCCAAGTTTCACCTCATTTAAAAACTACTTGCTTACAAAATCAGACATAAAAATACAAAATCGTCACAGCACACCATTACTGAAAAAATTGCTTACTTTCTAATTTTTACCATATACGGTAAATATAAAATAAACAATTGGAATATAAATGTTGTCCTTTCATTTCAGTGTATAGTTATATAAAGCAGTATAAACAAGTCATTTGTATGAAATTTTAGTTTCTGCTGACTTCACTAGTGCTTTTAATGGAGCCTGTTGTAAAACTAGGCAAGTCCCTAGATGAGTTGATGTACCCCCAGGAAGACCTCTGTGTGCCCCTGGTTGAGAACCACTGAGCTAGATGATTAGACCATTAGCTACCCAAGGTCTAGAGCATAAAAACACCATCTTTCCTCCCCTCTTTCTCCCCCCCCCCCCCAATCTTGCACTGATCTTTGATGAGCTCAGATTGCACCAGGTAATGGTGATGTGTTTTTGTTGTTTAGAGCTCGGCAGCATGGGTCCAAGCTATGTAGCAGGTCAGAAAGTCCATTGCAGGGCATTGGTTTTCAGAAATATACTTGAGCAGCTCTGGTCACTTCCTAAGGCAAGACAATAGAGCTCTAAAGTGTTTGAAGGTTACTGCTAATAGAGAACTTAAAACCTGTGTGGTGCAGGCTATTGCAGTTTCTAAAAGAACTTAGTCTGTTGACACTAGAAAAGTGACCCATTACTGACAACTGTTGGTTCACCCTTTCCCCCTTCAGCTTGTGTTGTTGAAAATCATTTAATTGCTACAGTTAACTGACATTTCACATTCATTGAGACCAAAACTTACTCTGATCTTAGTTTTATGTAACCTGTTAGCAGTCCCAATTTTATAGATAACGGTACTTGAGAAATTCAGTATTAAAGTTTTCATACCATTAATGCCAACTTCTAAACACTGCATTTAACATGCAACAGTTGTTTACACTGGAACGTTATTCTTCAGTTGTGTTCCTACTATCATGTTTCCAAATAAGTGTTTTGTAGGGAGTGCAAATTAACTGCCGGTGCACTGTGGACTTGTTTCATTCCTGATGTGGGTCAAATATAAAAAGGAGCGTTATCAAAGATTACAAATATATCAGTTTTGCCCTTTACAATACTGTTAGGATTTTCTCTAGGCAACTCCAGTAAACCTATGGTAGAGGGAGGTTTGTATGCCAAAAGAATCCAGAGTGGACATTTTTGTATATGAGCAAAAGAAATGCCATTAAAAATCTAACTTGAAAAGCAGATATCTATTCTGTCTTACGAACACAAAGTTAACTTGAAGGAACTTTAAAAATCAAGTATTAGCTGGACTTTGTTTGCATATCTCAAACACGTACAATGACAGTGTTTGTTGTCAAATAATTCCACAGTGTGTACAAAACTCCAAAAGTTTCTTGTAGCAAACTATCCAGCAAGGTTAATTATCAGAGGGGTAGCCGCGTTAGTCTGGATCTGTAAAAGCAACAAAGAATCCTGTGGCACCTTATAGACTAACAGACGTTCTGCAGCATGAGCTTTCGTGGGTGAATACCCACTTCTTCAGATGCAAGTGGTGGAAATTTCCAGGGGCAGGTTTATATATGCAAGCAAGAAGCAAGCTAGAGATAACGAGGTTAGTTCAATCAGGGAGGATGAGGCCCTGTTCTAGCAGTTGAGGTGTGAAAACCAAGGGAGGAGAAACTGGTTCTGTAATTGGCAAGCCATTCACAGTCTTTGTTTAATCCTGAGCTGATGGTGTCAAATTTGCAGATGCCACATTATTTTATTGGAACTTTGTGTAGTTTTTAATAAAATAACATGATCATGGGAACAATGCATACAGGACCTAATTTTTCATAGATTGCTTAACACCATAACACATTTAAATTCAAAAGGAGCTTGTAGGTATTCCACCTTTAAAAATGAGGCCCATGAGCTATGAAAGCACATTTAAGTTTTGTAAGAAAATAATTGAATTGTTTACTGTTACACATGAGCATCCTGGTGAGAAAAGTAATAGGTATACCGTTGCAGATGACCAGTATGAGGGTGAGTTTGATACTTAAAAAAAGGGACAGTGCACTTGATTATAACTTCTTAAATTTTCTGTAATTTGCAGTTGTTGAGGATGCTTTTTAAGGACTATCATTAGTTCATATAAAGTTACCTTGATGTAGAGTTATTGTAATTACCAAAACAATGAACATAATTATAACTTGGAAGGAGACTCTAAAGACTTGGTTTTCCCTCAGTTACATAGCGTGTATCTGGAGAAAATCTAAGCCCAAGAAACATGTATATAGCGTGATTGTATTCTTTTGATAGTAAAAATTCATTTGGGATCAACATTAAGATATTGCAGAAAAATGTTATAGTAAAATATTTATAATAATTACTAGATGACACATGTCATAAATCCCATATCCATGACAGTTGGATTTTACAAATGAAGATTTTTGTACAATGTTAAAAATTGTGTACTAGTTTCTAAGACAAAGTCTGACTCCTACTATTTTAATTCTGAGAGCTTCAGTTACCTTCATAGAGTAATGAAGGGCATTTTGGTTTAGGAGAGAACAGTTTATGGATGTGGCCTTTTATCTCTGGAGCTGCAGTAAACTAAGAATGCAGTCCTTTGGAGCTGAAAGGAATCTAGCTGTTTGTTACTGGCAGTCCATATGCAAGCTTCTTAGCATTTGCTAGCTTATGTAATTCTGTCTTATGTTTTTATTCGCCATTTCAGGGTTAGGGGCACTTTGGGAGACAGATTCCCAGTTTTGGATATGTATGAATTAAACTTCCTCTTTCTACGTACAGTACCATGACAGATTTCAAGCAAATTGCTATCTTATATGAGGTTTTAAATGCTAATCTTTATTGAAGCGGGAGTGAATTTGAGATGCCAGGAATCACAAGTGGAGGGCAGAAAGCACTGTTCTGATTGCTACCAACTCCAGTATTTCTGATTTGCTGTTCATGCACTGATCGCTTCAAATTTCCATGGATATGAACTTGTTGGTGGGCTTGTCCAGTTAATTGGAGAAATAACCCGTTAATACTGTCCAGATTTCCAGAAATATTTCCCAGCAGCTGTCGTTCACCCAAATTGTTAACAATTTGAAACCTCTGGGTAAATATATTTTAAGAGGTGATTCTTGTAACACTACTGCTAGTTTTGGCCACCTATCCTCATGATGATAATTATTTCACTTATTCTAGTCATTAAGACAGGAGGAAGCCATATATTAAAATCTTCCTTCTGATTTGAGAATTCTTTCCTTATGGTACATAGTATGTATGCCTTTGGGGAAAGGACTGCTGCTTCCTCTGGTTTGTAGAGTGCCAAGCACACTGACACTCAGTGAATTTGTTTCCCTGTACATATGCACATAGTTGTCTACTAGGGGCAATCCTCCAAATTAGTCATGTCCCGGGAGCCTGATGTTTTGGTCATCACTGTACTATGATGAGCCCTAATTTCAGATTGTTGTGCTGTAAACATTACTGACCACAAAAGTGTGGTACTTGAGAAGAAAGCTATGCCCCTTGCCTCTGAAAATCAATCCATTTTAGGAAAGAGGTTCAGAATTACTGATGTTTATTCTGAGTAAAACTGTTCTACTTATGTGGACATTGTTATTACATGACTGATTGAGAAACTGGGACAGTGCCCCTAGTATTCCTTATGCAGTTGCTTCACTCTGGAATCTTCTGTCTTGACAAACATTTTTATATATGTTGGCAAGGGAGATTGCTTTTCCATCTCAATCCCTAGATCCCATGCAGAAAATATTTCATTGTGTTAATAGAGAACATGAGAATTAACTCTCTTGTACCTGTTTAGAGTCAACTCTATTTCAGCTGTTAAAATGGAACTTCAGGCCTGGGTAGAATGTTTGACAAGTTGGCTTTATTATGCACAGGACTTGAAAAACATACCTGACACTTACTAGCTGGAGCCCAGTAGCCTGTTCTGCCATGCTAAGGGCGATTAGAATAAAATAAAAGTTGTGGACTGTTGTTAAATAAAATAAGCAACCTATTGTCAATAACTTTACTATTTCAGCTGTAATAAACATAACTTGTAACTACCTCTTTCTGTTAAAATGTCAGTTTATTTATAACCTGAAACTATATTCTCTCTGATTTGTAAGCACTGGGCAATGGTAAAGTGAGAGTGAGTGAGCTGAGACTTGTTTAACTGCTTCCCTGACATCTCTATTGTTTGGTGCTGCTTACTGTTCAGGGGTTCTTTAATTCTGATAGTTCAGTAACCTGGAGAGTCCTCAAATCCAGATATCAAAGAGCCTGGCATCCATCACTTCTGCTTCATTTAGCTGTTCAGGAGTCACTTGCTTGGGAAAAAAGGGAGTGAAAGTCTACCTTGTTTTGGAAGGCATTCAGTACATTCTTGGCCAAGGTATTTCCAATATAAAAGGAATAGTGCAGGGGTCGGCAACCTAGGTGACTCTAGGTGGAATATGTTGGTAATATCTTTAGTTTCCTGCCAACTGAGGTGGAGTTTAAGTGGGTATAGTAAGAGTACCCTGAGCCATCTATTTCCCCAAAGTTCTTACACTGATATTTTTTTGAGATTCTTCTTTGAGTAGATGCAGACATGTATTCCAAGTAGGGGTGTGCACGCCCCGCGTACTGGAGATGGAGACTTTTGCCTAGCAGTAGCCGTAGAGGGGCGGCGCTCACGCCTCTTATATGTAGCTCTTACTCTGGCTGTATGATGGGGCACCATCCCAACCCCCCTCAGTTTCTTCTCACTGGCCCATCAGCTGGAGTCAGAGCTCTTTGTGGTAGTTTTCATAACCTCGCATTCATTCTTTTAGCCTAGCCTACTGACCATAGTTAAGAGTACATTTTAGTTAGTTAGGATTAGTTTATACTGTACATGTGTGTAATTTACTGTGTAAATTAGAGTATACAGCATGCTCCCTGGTGATGCCCTCACTGGGTTTCAACCATTACCCTGCATGTGGAGTGACGATTCCCAACAGTGACCCCCACATGCAGTGCTCGCCCTGCCTTGGCGAAGCCCGCCTTAAAGAGTGCTAGTCGATCTGTAGATTATTCAAGATGGGGACTCAGGGGGTGCAGGACCTTTGCCTCAAAGAGCACCTGCTTGAACAGGCCTTGCCGCCTGACCTGTTACGTAGGTTTACCTTGGGCCACAAATGGCCTTCAGGCTTGGATAGTGCTGCTGCCTCTTGGTCCAAGGCAGGAACCTCTCCAAAGAGGCACAGGTGCTGTTCTCTGTCGTTGGTGCCAGAGAAGAGGTCTCAGAAGACCGATTGTGAGTGATCCAGGTCCCAGGGCCACTCTTCTGCTTCCCATAAGAAGAGTACGGACTGATCCCTGCAAGCTTCCCTTGGTATAGGCTAGGGAGGGCAGAAACCCCATACCTTCGACTCTGGTTCCTGGTATTCATTGAGTCTGGTAAGGGTTGGGACAATGGTGGCACCGATGGTGTCTGACACTGTCGTACCATGCTGTGGTGGATCTACTCTACCTTTTGGTCCTGTCTTCACTGCTTGTCCAAGAGTTCGCAGAGCTGGTGCTTGTGATAGCTCCAGCAGTTGGAGCATACTTCCAAACTCTCGGGCCCTTTGGTTCTTGAACTGTGACGAAGTGGGAAATTTTCTCAATATTTTGTGTGAGTGCTGCATGTTCAACTAGGTGGTGGGAAGGGGTTTTACTGTTGCAGAGACCCAGAGGAAGGTCTGACTGCCACCTGGACCCAGACAATGGCCAGGATGTTTTGTAACCTAGCAATTGATGACCCTTGAGACCACCCTCTGCAAGAAACCACCAGGCTGCGACCAGCTAGAGAACAAAGATGGACCAGGGGCCATTAGGTGTGGTATAGTGTATGGGGCTGGAAGCAGGTCACATGCTTCTGGACTAGGGCCAAAGGGGTCTTAGCCCACCTAGGCTCTGGAGAGACCCAGAAGGACTATGCCAGGGGTAGGCAACCTATGGCACACGTGCCGAAGGCGACACACAAGCTGATTTTCAGTGGCACTCAGACTGCCCAGGTCCTGGCCACCGGTCCGGGGGGCTCTGCATTTTAATTTAATTTTAAATGAAGCTTCTTAAACCTTTTAAAAACCTTATTTACTTTACAATACAACTAAAAAAATTAAACAATAGTTTAGTTATATATTATAGACTTATAGAAAGAGACCTTCTAAAAATGTTAAAACTTATTACTGGCACACGAAACCTTAAATTAGAGTGAATAAATGAAGACTCAGCACAGCACTTCTGAAAGGTTGCCAACCCCTGGACTATGCTGTAAGTTCCTATTATCTATGCTGTTCCAGTCATCCAATGAGCCCTTCTGTTTTTACAACGCTAAGAGTCGCTCCAGTCTGAGGAGGTTGGGGTTGCATTGCTCCCTTTTGAGCATGCAGGTCTTCCCCAGCGGTCCTGTTTGAGTGGGCTCATGGAGGGGAGCTCACGGAGTGCGGCAGGCGTGCGGCAGGCTCAGAGGGTTTGGATTGAGGAGATGCTGAAGCCAAGGGGTTTACCCCAGCAAGAGGATAACGCTCTCAAGGGATCCTCCCAAGAACTGTTCCAGAGCCATGCAAGAACTCTGGACCAGTTCTTGGACCTCATTGCTGTCAGTCCAGCCTCCCATGGCGTTTCCTCTCCTTGCTGACGACCTTGTGCCGGACCGCAGCTGCACCCTGAATCTGATGATCAGTTTCCTACACCTTACAGCATGGGTGCTGCATGGCTGAATGAGGAGGAAGAGCATTGTTCGGAGGCTGTCCAACAGATCCTACTTAAGAGTTGGAAACCTTCGACTTGGATGGCCTACTTGGTGAAGTGGAAGAGGTTTTCCATTTGCTCTTTGGCCCATGAGACCCAGCCAGTGGAGCTTCCATCCAGGACATGTTAGAACTGAGTTTCTCAAATGTGGCCATCAGGGGCTTTTCTTGCAGCCACAGCTCCTGGGCTGTGATTGGGGGGGGGCGGGGGGGGCGGGGAGGCAAAGTAGTAGCCCCTTCCTGTTGCTCCTGGATGCACTGCCTTAGTGTTGACTGCTGGGGCCACCAGCAGTGGTTGGGCCCTGCTTCCCCTGTCCTGGGGCACAATGCTGGAGGAGCAGGCAGCCGGTGAGTTTCCCACCTTCCCAGGGGTGGTGGGGTTCAGGCTTTTGGTTTCAGCCCTGGGGTGACAGGGCTGCAGGCTCTGGTCACAAGGCTTTGGGCTCCAGCCCCGCACTGTATCTCCCCTCCTCACCCCCATTCCCTGGCCCCCACTGCCTCCCTGGACCCTACCATCTAGGGCTTAATTTGTCCCCAGGCTTGTTGGCAGGGCTGAGTAAGTCTGCTGTGAATAGTGATTTTTATATATTTGTTAACTCTTTTTACCGCGGACTTACTAGCTAGCAATAAATAAATTACAATGATTTGGCCATGTATATGTGCATATTTATTTGTTTTCCTTAAAGCTAATTAAGTATATTAGGAAAAAGCCACCAGCAAGAATCGGTGGCCACAGTCTGAGGCCACCAAAAATGTGTTCTGAGAATCCCTGTCTTAGAATCCCTACACCTTCAGGAATTGGGCTTGGCACTCAGTTCACTGAGAGTTCACTTTGCAGCAATATCCATATTTCATCCACCTAGCTAAGGGAAATCGTTTTTTCCAACACTGTGGTGATGAAATTTCTTAAAGGACTTGTCCGCCTGCATCCTCCCATCTGAGAACCTATTTGAGTTTTGCAGGCTTCTGGTATGAAGGAGTTAACTACATAGCACAGTACTACAACTATTTATATCCATGTATAGTTGCATAAGTTAGGACTGTTTGCTGGATGCCAGATGAGGATTATAAAGTTAAATGAGTCTTGTTCTGAAGAACGCATTTTGTAAATAGTGTTCCAAGGTATCTGGCAGTTAATGGCCTTTTCCAACCCACGCTGATACCTTTATTAGAAAGGATGCTGGTTCTGCTCAGAGTAAGGAGTGATAGCTAGTCAACTGTAAAACTGTAGAATTTTGGCTACTTAAATGCGCATTCCAGATGTGGTTAATATTATACCTGGCTGGTTTTAGGTATCTCTGAGAAAGTGGAGGCTTCTGATTATGAAATCAACTGCACTGTGGGGCTGGCCTGTTAATGCTACTGAAGAAAATGCACAATATGTCTTAACTATTTTTCATGGAGAATAATGCGGTTTCCTTTTTAACTTTTTGCCCTTTGAAACTTTGTATTTTTGTTCACTCTAGGCATAGCACTGGGGTAGTTAATCTAACTATTGCTGGTGGAGAGGAATAACCTTTGGTGCTCCGTGATGCATACAATAAATTAAGTTAATACTAAATGCTATCACATCAGCCAGTAGTTTCATTTGACATTGCCAACACTAGTCTGGTTTGAACTTGCACATAAGTATTAAGTATTATTGTTATACAAAATACAGTGTTTTTTATTACGCGTCTTAAAAAGCATGACACTTTGAAATCTTTTATTGCTACAGATTTATGCATTTAGTTTAAGAAAATCAGTGCTGCTTAATGGAAATAATCTTGATCCTATCATCTTGCTTTTAATTACTAAAAGTGCAAAAAATTACCTCAAATGAGAACAATATTATTTTTCTTACTTGGTAGTGTGTTGCTGTACCTGAGAATGAACATAAATAAATTAACAGGAATTTGTTCTGTGTTTTAGTCTTTGGGAACCTGAAGTTACTTGAGTTTCTGTCAACATTTAAAATAAAGATGATAAAGAGAGAGCTTTTATTTTTCCACTGAATTAATGTATTCAATGATCTCTGTAAGCTAAATTCTGTTTCATGATTGTCTGTACCTCTGTCGTATAAAAGGTTAGACAATGGGATTCAAAGCCTCCATTAACACAAAGTATCTTGACCCCTAAGGACCTCTTGGGGGACCTTCTCTACATTAGGAAAACAAGTTCTGCACCAGTGCAATCATATTTGTGCCATCAGCAATGGGGGCTCTGGCATAGACACGGGACAGGTGTTTGTACTACATTGTTGCCTAGCTTTGCAGGTTTGTAGATGCTACCTATAGTGTTAGAGTGGTCCTGGTCTTTAGGATGCTTCATTTTTATTCACCATCTTGTTTTCACTTCCCCAGTTGTGCTGCTTTGCTTCACCCCATTCTGTGAGGTGAAGGAAGGGATATTTATTAAGCCTTTTGTCTTCAGCAGTGCTATCGTTGCTTGAAGGAGCAGTTTTAGTACTGATTCATCCTACTGTGTTTGTATTTCAAAACACAGAATGACACTGAACAGCATGGTAGGAGGGAGAGACTGCAGAAAGGGGAGGGGAGACAATATGTCAATGACTATTAAAATAGCTTGTATTCATCCAAAAGAAAACTGGAGACACAAAAGCAACCTGGACCTGAATATGTATCCTGAAATAACAGTGGAAGGGCCAGGTACTGAAAACACTAGCCTTCTCTTTTGTGTCTGCAATTTGTGGGCACAATAAAGCTCACTTGAATGTCAAAGCATCTGATTTGGAGGTTTGGTTAGGTCTTTGGATGTCTAAGTAGCATTAATTGTCCCTGCACTTTTGTGGGCTCAAAATTGCTTTAGACCTGCCTAAGGCTAGGCTGAAAGTTTGGCCCTTCTGGGGCCTTCATTTTTTTTCTTCTTTCATATAATCTTATAGATGGATGGACATAGAGTTGGCGGTGATTCCGAAAGCAGAATCTAGTAGTGCTAGTTGCAGTTGATTGATTGTGCACTCAAACTTAAATATGCTCCTACTATAGTGTTCCCATGTCTAATTGTTTCCTCTTCTGTATTTAAATACCTCAAATCTGGTTGTTCATAATGGTAGTTAAAGTAATGATCCAGCAGCAGACATACATGTGTGGTCTTTGAATTTTTGGCTCTCTGCTAACCTGTTAACACATTTGGCTGCCAACACACTTGCATCAGTTCTGTTGTTAACCTGAAGCAAGGAAATGGCGGGGGGCAGGGGACGTTTAAAAAGAGCCCACCTCAGATGTAGGGCTAATTATACTGCACTGTAGCCACTTAGTGCCTGTAACCGAGTCTTTCATTTCTCCTCGGAGACCAGTAAACCTGACACAACCAAAGAATGCTTGTCTGAAAAACATGTTACAATATTTAAATCCTTGGCATTGACACAGGAGCTGTAGACACTGCTAGACACTGAACTTAGGGTCTCTAAGTTAAAGCCAAAAGGATAGTTACTTTTAAGAGCTCAAGACACTGGGAAACCAATTGTATGTTTAAGGAGTTAAAATTTTCGGTTTGATGGGATAACTCATCCAGTTTGAGTGCATAAAGTTTTTTCCCCTATGATCTCATTTGGAAATTATAGGTGGTCTGGGACAACAGACTTCCTGCATTTTGCCCTAAAAATATGTTCAGGGGGGTGTATCAGGTAACTCATTTTTAGCTATTATGCAGTACTTGCCCCCTCTCCATATAGTCCTGGCTTTTTTTTTATAGTGAAGTATTTTGACTGTATTCAGCAACCCATATTTTAAAGTTCTAGTTAACTTGCTCTGGTGGATGTAACAAATGGACACTAATTTTGCCATTTAATTGTCACCAAGCAAAACAATGCTAGACTGATTAAATAATGTCTGAATTGCCAAACCAAGACTAGGCAGTACCCGCAACTGGTACTATAGATATGAAATCTCTGTCACCGGGGGTGTGAATGAATTTAGAGACAAACCCAACCTCCACCTGAGTTACAAGGTTGGATATTGGGGAAACTGGTGGCAGAGCAAGCCACAGAACAGCACCAGAGTTGTGCTCTGGTCTAGCAGGCAAAGTAGTTTCTACAGCTCTACTGCTTGCACTCAGTGTGTGTGTGGGCAAGGCAGAAAGGAACGAGTGGTCCATGGTGGGAGATCATCTCCCCCAGTTCTCTCCTCCTTATATACATAGCGCCTCTCCAAACATCTGGGGAGCTGTGTGCTGTGGTTCCCATGCACTGCCTTACCCAAATTCTTTGGATGTACTCTTGTCTGCTTTTATCAGTTATTGGATACCCTCTGGACCCACAGAGGGAAGGGAAGACATTGCTTCTTACTGCATTGGCACTTCAGATTGGAAGTCTTAGTAGCTGTCATCAAAAAAGTGACTTGTGTATTATTAAGATGTGTTGCATGTTATGAGATGCATTTCATTTAATTTCTGAGGACAAAATTTACCTACTTTGAGAAACAAAAATTGAGTGAGAGTGCGCGCACGTATACATATTTCAGCCAGTGAAGGCAGCAGATTCCTTTTGTCAGTGAAGCAGGGAGTCAGTCTGCATAGGAGATTTTGGTGCCTAGTGCTTGTCATCCTGTCATGACTCTGTTTCCCAGTTTTTCCTTGTCTTTCTGCCAGAAGCCACTTGAGTATAAAGGCTTTCTTTTGCTACAGCTTTCCTCAGTTGGCCTTGAGATTCAACATGGAGCTGAAGCTCTGCCTTTCTTGCTTCATTCATCTGTGGTTGCACCCATTGATAGTGGGAGCAGTCTGCACTGTGTTCAGGCCTGCAAAGACTTGCAACAGTCAGTTGGCAGCACAAGAACTAGTGGGTGGGAACCAGATAAAAAGGATTATGCTTCCCGGTACAGAGAGAACAAGAATTGGTGCTAGGCTATCAGAGCCAGGGCAGGGATATCAAGGAGGAGCTGTGACTGGTTCAGAGTGGAAGTGAGAGGGATCCCACCCGTTACCCCCCTTAGATCAGAAACATGGCTCAAAATGGCCTATGCAGCCTCAGTTTCCTCATGGAAGTTATAGTTGAATGTCATGGCTGGAAAAGGATTGAAAATCTGGATGCATTAAATCTTTTCCTGAAAGTCTACCATAGAGACATTTCTTGGGTACTATTTATACCTACTGGGGTATCCTCCTACCTTTCCAAGAGCTGACTTCCTGGGATCAGTGGCACCTCTGACTACTCCCATAGTTACTGCTCCATTTCCTCTCACCTTCAGTTAGATCTCCAGGAACTCCCTGGAAGGCTTCCCTCATCGATGATGAGGGACCTGGGTGGATAGAGAGGCCCAGTTCCATTCATGATCACCCTCCCATTCTTCACATAAACATCAGTGCCAGCCTGTATAGGTGGGGTGCCTAGTCCCCTATTGATACAAAGTGGGGAGAGGTAAACATCTTTTAGACAAAGCTCCTTGTATTAGGTGACAGTCCTGAATTATGTTGCTAGATCTACCATATTGGAGGAATCCTGTCACAACCACCAGCAGATCTTCATAAACCAGCCTCTCAGAGCCTGGAAGTTACTATGTCTGCCGCTCTGCTCCCCCCCCCAGTGAAGCCACTGCTGTTACTGCCAAAGCTCTTAGGAGCCCCTTGTGGTAGGCCTGTACAAACACAGAACAAAAAGGAAGTCCCTGTTCCAGAGAGCTTCCAGTCTCTTGCAAGTTGTTGTAAACTTCACTTTTCCCAGAGGATGTGTGGGAGCAGCTGTGAGAGAGTTGTTCTGGAGTCTGGTTGAGGAGAGGAGAAGGGGGCTTTTGAGAGGGGGCTGTGGCCTAGAAGGGAGAGACTTGCAGGAGCTTCTCAACGCCCTGTAAGGCTAAATTGGTATATTAAAAGTGCAATTTCAAATTCTGTATGAAATAATCACATTTAAGAGATTAGACTAATCATTGATTCCCTCCTGTGGGTTTTACAGCCCCTTTCTCTCCCTAAATCAGGCTTAGTTACACTGGCATATTGTACACTTTTCAGTCTTAAAATAGTTTAAATAATGTATTTGAACACATTGAAAGATAATACTCAGGCATCTTCCTCTGAAATCCCAGCAGCCCCACAATGTGATCATGGATCTTGGTTAGAGAGGCTCTGTCTGGGACAGACCAAGCAAATTCAAGGGAGGGAGCTTTTGGACATGATACCTTTTCCTGGTAGGTGCCATTCTGATGTTAAAAACAGGAAACTGCCCCAAAGGAAACTAGAGCTAACAGCCTCCATACATGTATCCAAAAACATTTGTTATGGAGAAGGTCTTCAATGCTGTTGTTCACTGATAAAATATGGTCCTGTCACAGCTCTTCTTTGCTGTACCCTCTTGCTACACCTGTAAGAAATTATAAAGGGATTAGGTCAGAGGGTTACAGATATATATGCAGAATTAACTTGTATTATCACGTTCCATAGGTTGGTATTTTAAGTAATACCATCCTTATTTTTAGAGCAGATAGAAAACTGTAAATAAACTACACCATGTTACAAAACTACTCTTTTTGACCTGAGTGGTTCGCCAAAATTTGGGTTCCTATGGGTTGCTTCCCTTAGGAGGAGAAATTGATGGTGGAGTCAGGTGTTTGATGCAATCCTGTTACATTACAAAGAATGTAGACATACTCCTGTTTCCTGAACACAATAGGAATCATACAGCTGGAGGCAGTTTTCTTGCTCACAGTTCCCTGCCTCTTTCCAGCCAAAGCTCTACCCAAAAGCTCTAACAACTTTTTCTAAGGGCTTGGCTACACTGGAGAGTTGCAGCGCTGGTCGAGGCTTTACAGCGCTGCAACTTAGTAACTGTCCACACCTGCAAGGCACATCCAGCGCTGCAACTCCCTGCCTGCAGCGCTGGCTGTACACCTGGTCTGCTTGGGGTATAACGAGTGCAGGGCTGGTGATGCAGCGCTGCTCGTCAAGTGTGGCCACACCCCAGCGCTGTTATTGGCCTCCAGGGTATTAGGAGATATCCCAGAATGCTTTTAACTAAATTACTCTTTGTTTTGCTATGATGCCTCTCTTTGTTTTGTTGTGAACTTGGGGCTCCGGGAGCTGCTTATCTAAAAAACAAACACAGCTCCTGTTTGCTGTGATCAATCTGTAACTGACTGTGAACAATCAATTGAGATAACCCACTACCTTGTTGTGAATGAGGCAGGCAGGGGGATGAATGTTTGCTTGAGGAGAGAAACAGTGCAGTGGGGGGCGGGGGAAGAAAGGGAGTCCCTTGGAGCAGCTGCTTATCTGGTCTGCAGGCTATTTGCAGTTAAGAGTGAATGAGGGGTCGAGGAAATGTTCAGCTCCCTGCCTTGCAAAATCTGACACGCAGCGTTGGCTCCAAAAATCCCCCCCCTTTCTCTCCCCCGCTCCCTGTCACACTCCACCCTACCCCCCTCTTTTGAAAAGCACGTTGCTGCCACTTGAACGCTGGGATAGCTGCCCATAATGCACCACTCTCAACAGCGCTGCAAATGTGGCCACACTGCAGCGCTGGTAACTGTGAATGTGGCCACACACCAGCGCTTTCCCTACACAGCTGTACGAAGACAGCTGTAACTCCCAGCGCTGTACAGCTGTAAGTGTAGCCATAAAGTAAGTCTGGGTCCACACTACTACACTACAGATTTTGGCCTGCACATCAGTTATGGTCAGGGATATAAAGAGATGTGATACCTGACCGACATAGCTGTGCAGGCAGACGTCTCTAGCATAGATACAGATGTACTGGCAAAGCTGGGGGCTTGGGGGGGAAAGTTTATTATACCAGTAAAAAGTGCATCTCTGCCAGTGTAGCTGTGTCTACACTAGGGCTATGTCTACACTTCCCATGTTACAGCGCGGCTGTGGCAGTGCAGCCGCGGCAGCGCTGTGATGTGGGCAGTAGTCACACTTTATCGCGGGGGGAGAGCTTTCCCGGCAATAAAAAAAAATAACCACCCTGAACGAGGGAGGGTAGCTTTATCGCTGGGAGTCATGTCCTCAGGGTCACACTCTAAATGTTTCGCTCTTGCTGTCTTTGGTGCTTCCTTACTGCTTTCTGTGTGTGCATCTGTGGTTTCGTCTACTCTCTGGCTGCTGCTTGCTTGCAGACACATGGCTGCAATCAAATCAATACCTGGCCTCTGCATTTGTTGTTAGACCTCCAGGGGAACCCCTTGGACCACATGGTCCATCTACTACCCAGGCTGGTATGTGATCTAGTCATTGAGTGGTGGATTTCCATTGATTCAGCTATCATTAAACAAAAGAGCATTTAATGTTAGCTTCCTTCTATTCAGGCCAATGGGGTGTCATGCCCAGCCCTTCCAGAGAGATACATCCCCCATCTTAAGTGTTTTAGCTTTGTGAAAATAAACTTGTGAGCAAACAGATACAGTTAGGAAAAGATGGAATTACTTCACTGGTTTGTAGTACACAACCAGTCCATTACCCCAGTATTATATGGTACAGACTAATTGTAAGAAGTTCGTTCTTTCATTCACTAGCTTAACTTCTTTTCTGCAGAATAATTCTAGGAATGTGCCATTGTCTTCATCGCATATAGTGCTGGGCTTGTTTATTTACACTTGCTGCCCTTCGGCAGCTACCATTGTTGCACCAGCCTGTGTGCTGGCACAGGTTTAGAAAGAGCCATACTTCCCAAAAAACCCCCAACAACCCAGTAAAATCCTTTGGAATCTTATAGAAAAAAAGATTTGACAGGAGAGCTGTGACCTCAACAAAAATATCTACAACTCTACCCCAATATAACGCTGTCCCTGGGAGCCAAAAAATCGTACTGCGTTCTAGGTGAAACCACTTTATATCGAACTTGCTTTGATCTTCCGGAGTGCGCAGCCCCGCGTGCCCCCCCACCCCCCCACCCCGAGCGCTGCTTTACCGCGTTATATCCGAATTCCTGTTATGTCAGGTCACGTTATATCGGGGTAGAGGTGTATTTTTCTTTTTGCTAAAAGTAATTAAATGTAAAACTCTAGGTGTTTGTTTCTTCTGCTGCAGAAAACTGCTCAGTGAACAACTGAAATTAGTACTGAAGATGCAGGTTTTGTGATGAGATGCATGAGCATGGAAAGGTTAGCCTGTGTTCGGCTGATGATAGATAGGGTTCCTGTGGCATATTATAATTATCTTTTAAGTGCTTTAGTCACATACTGACTAAATTTAGCATACGAAAACAGGCAGTATTCATACCATAAACATCTGCTGTAAGATAGCTGGTTACATATACATCTGAAGAACAGAATGTCTTTCTGTCTATTGTATTGTTGGAATAGATTTTTGTTGGTGCTTTGAGGTAGGTATAGTCTGTGTATGCATTGTACGTTTGACTAGTCCTTCAGTGGGTGCTGTCAGTTGGTTTGAATATTTGTTTTTGCTTTGATCACAGTTATGATAACTTTAATGATTTTAATAACTACAAAAAGATTTTATTGCTAAAGCTAGTATTTGTAGTTTGGGTCTGCTTGTATATCTGTGTGGCGGTTTCTCTGTGGAGCTTATAAATAGCCAAGTGTAACAGTACTGTACAGTGAATCACTGTTAGAAGAACTTCTCTTCATCTTAGTCTTTTCTAAAGGTTCTCTTTATTTACAGCTCCCCTAGCATCTCTTGCCACTTACTAAAATTAAAACCTCAATATAAACAATGCAGTTTTGATTGTAAAAAGAATATAAAATTTAAGTGGGGAACTGCTCAATTATGTATTTAAAATTGTGGCTCAAATAATTAAAATGGCTTTTGGAAACACCGTTGACTTACTGGACATGAATAACAGAAGGTTGCCATAGTTAGACCATTATCTGAGTATGTTGTGACCCAGAGTTTGTGCGGTGAGAGGAACTGCAGTCCTTGTATCTTGGTTGGTATACAAGAAAAGAAAACTTTACTGCTAAGAAGAATTTCCTTACTTTCAGTGTTTACTTTTTTTTTTAAAAAGACATGCTGTGATGGAGTGGGAACTGTCTGCACAGTGAATGGGAGGGCAGGGGATGCCATTAGGTGATGGACAGTACCTGAGCCTGTAACCTGAGCCAGGCAGGGGGAAGGGGAGGTCAACACCTTTGCCCGGGAAGCTGGACAAAGGCAGAGGGCCTTCTGGAGAGGGTTGGGTCAGTTTCGGTTTTGGGCTGGGGGATGCAGCGCAGGAAATCCCAAGCTGGGATCTAAGCTTCCTGAACCCCCAGAAGGACTTGACTTGAGGGATCCTGGTTGTACCTACAAGCTCTGCTGTAGACTGCGTTCCTATTTTCCAATAAACCTTCTGTTTTACTGGCTGGCTGAGAGTCACTGCGAGTCCCAGGAAGAGGGGTGCAGGGCCTGACTCCCCCATACTCCGTGACAATGCAAATTAAATTCTACTTCTGTCTGAAATGCTTTGCAACGTAACTCGGTTAAACACATACAATTACTATAGTCAAGAGTGCAGATTTTTTTCTGGCTAGCTCATGTAACATGGGACATTGTGGTAAATTATAGATTACTACTACTACTTGCATTATCTATATCTCCAGGTAACTCTTGTTTGCCGTATGGAGCAGTGTTCTGTCAACCATAGGTGTAAACACAGTCAATCATTATTAGACATCAATAGTAGACATTTTATCAGAATGCTTAGATACGCCTATTGGTGGTTCTATGCTCTGTGGTACCAGTGTAACAGAACAAGCACAACTGATGAGTAGGCATCAGAGTTCTCTTTTGCACTCAAACCTCTGTCTCTCTCACCTCTCCATATGCCTTAATTGGCAATCTTACTTCTGCTGTTATCAGTGTGAGGCCAGCAGTGGTAAGAAAAGTTGTGCAGGGAACCAGCCTATGTCTATAAGCACCCATGATTTCGGGTAGTATCTATCCTGTAAACAAGGGTCAGAGCATATGACTGCACTGTATTTTCCCGTTGTGAGAAAATCAGTGTTAGCCAGCCACAGAGAAAATAAAGTGTGTATTTGGGTGCTGTGTCTGTCAGGTGAGATATTAGGTCAAATTATTTACGAGTACTATTGCGCTTCCCTTTCTGCGCCTCATTTTAACTCTTTGCTAAGTGTAGGCTTGAATTTTCTTCTTCAAGACTTTCCAGAAACTGTTATACATAGTCAAACCCAGAGGTATTGTATACAAAAACCTCAGATAATGGCCTCACTGCTCCCAGGAACGTGAAGAAAGAGTACTCCCAACATAACGTGTAATTATTTAATACAATCATTTTCAAACAGCATATGAACTCTTTGAAACAATGTTAAGGGTGTTACTGGGTAGTAAGTCTAGAGGTAGTGTGCTCTTTCTAAAGAGTTTTCCAGTCTGAGGGTGCTGCCATTACAATGTAGCATTTCCACAAGACTTTTAACCTTAGAATCATAGAATATCAGGGTTGGAAGGGACCTCAGGAGGTCATCTAGTCCAACCTCCTGCTCAAAGCAGGACCAATCCCCAGACAGATTTTTGCCCCAGATCCCTAAGTGGCCCCCTCAAGGATTGAATTCACAACCCTGGGTTTAGCAGGCCAATGCTCAAACCACTGAGCTATCCTCCCCCAGTTATTTCAGCATGCACACCCACATTTTGTTTCCCTGTGATTGTTTTAAAAGATTGTATCTTAGGAGATGATTTTGAGAGAGAGCGCTACTCTCAGTAGCTCCTGTGTTCCTCCCTGAGTGCTTAGTGGCTCATGCTGAGGATGTGTATGACCTACAGAACTGCCTGTGTGTAATAGCAACTTTCTGTAACGTCAGTAAAAGTGGGCTCCACAGCCAGCAAGTCAGAATCTTTAGGTTCTTTACTTACTGAAAATCAGGTTAATATTCAATGTACAATGTAGTATTTTAATTTTTAATTGGAGCGGCTTTTTTGAGACCTTTATTAAGGCAAAGCTTCTATTAGTATAGCCATCTTCTGGCTGTGTCTGGGTGCTTCTGTCAGAGTCCCTTGCACTACACTTAGCATGCCTCAGTGGTTTGAGCATTGGCCTGCTAAACCCAGGGTTGTAAATTCAATCCTTGAGAGGGTCATTTAGGGATCTGGGGCAAAATAATCTGTGAGGGACAGTACTTGGTCCTCCTGTAAATGCAGGTGACTGGACTTCATGACCTTTCAAGGTCCCTTCAGTTCTACATTTCTATGAGTGTACAGACAGAGATTCAAACCAGTCCGTTCCATGCCTCATCCCCACTGCTTTCTTTGGACTGCAGCAATAAAAGCACATGGGTTACACTTACGGCTGTTAGGTCTATAGCCATTACACTTCGTTTAGTCCATTTCAGTATAGTCATTTCTTCTGATGTTTGGGTCATTGTGGCCACCAGGAACAGGGAGGGAAAATTCTAAATATGATTGTAAAACCATTATAATTGGCAGGGGACTGGACCAGGTCTAGTAACTGAAACTGCTTTTAGCTAATCTTGTAAGGACGCTAACTAGATTTCATGGTTTGTGTCCTTTTATTCTTTCTAGTAGAGGGGGTAAATCATTTGGACTTTTAAGGCCTTCTATCTCTTCATTCCTCCTCTCATTGCTTCTTGGGCATGTATGTGGCAAACTCCAATGAAATAGGTCAGAAACTAAATCCCCAGCAAAGCTGGTGTACATGTGATTGTTGGTCAGGTAAGATGGCAAGGTACATCTTAATCTCAGATGAAGTCTTTCAGTTTCTGGGCAGGTATCAAGTTTTAGGAATAACTACACCAAATGCTATTCTCCCATCAAAGTACATTTGTATTTGAAAGCAGTTTATTTGGTGCTAGAAAGTGTGTATAAGATGTATTCAGATTTTCCACAGTGGGTTTGTTTATAACGTATAGAATAATTGGGTAGTTGATTTATGTCTTTACCATGTTGGATACCAGTGTATGTTGCCACCTGCTTCTGTGCTCTGAGTGTAAGAGACACTGTGCTAATTGTAATATGCTTCTTAACTTGGGTGAGCAGTGCTGGAGATCAGGTGATCCATTTATTTACAGTTCACAGATCTCCAGCTTTCACAGCCAATAGCTACTGAAGTGTATCTAATTCACTGTTTGACTTCCCATTGTGCACAGTACAATGGGTATTTAAGGCACTGTAGGCGAGCACTAATAATTTAATGGAGGGCTCCCACTATAAAAACCATTGTTCTGCCTCTTACTGATACAGTACTAGGAGTTTACCACCCTAGCATAATGAAAGAGGTTGGTGTAGTGTGATGTCATCAGCTATAGCCATAGCTTTTTAGCTGGTGAAATGGAGCCCTTTCAGTACCATGTTACAAGCATCTTCCAGAGGTGTACAACACTGTGTTTCCATAATGCACTCCGGCTACTTTCTGGAGTGTATCTGCACATAACGTAGGTTATAGTGTACATCAGTAGCACCACACTAAGAGAAATGTTGTGAAAGTGAGTTCTTTGAAACAAACTGTAATTAACCCTATGCTTTATTCAAGGTAACATTAAATGCAATATGATTTTCTGCTGTGGCTTTCATTCTCAGGATGTTCCAAATTGTGTTCCACAGTAATGAATTATATTTCTGAAGTAAATTATTGAAGTGGTGATTCATACTGCAGGCTGAATGATGCATTGTAATCGAGAGTCCCTATGAGAGTGGGCTGTGCACTTTTTGTGATTATTGCTTGTGTGTAGGCAGAGGTGGCAGCAATGATATGCTCAGCAGTAACTCACCTATAGGTTTGGACATTGGAACTTATTTATTGAAAGAAGGGCCGTTTTATGTTGTAACTGTAATCTTCAATAGGGGCTAGTTTCAGAACATTGAGATAAGTTTTGAAACACATCTCAGTTTGGGTTTTTGGAGAATGTTTAAGTTGCAAATATTAAATTGAACTACAGTATTGTAAGATTACCTTGTATAATTGATGGTTATATACAGGAGTTGCAATGAGAGGACAGGTGAACTTCTTGCTTTGGTGTTTGAGCAGGTGACAACTTGTGGAGTGATGATAAGTTGGAAATTTAATTATTTAAAAATAGTGTTTGAACTTCAGATGAATATGCTACCTTGTGCTGAATCAGAAGTGAATGGTAAATAGACTAGTGTCTGCTTTCAGACATGAAAGACATCATGCAAATAGCATATATTCGACACTTCTTCATATCCCTTCTGGTCATTTATGCAGCTCTTGCTTGAATTCCCGGCATGGCTCTGCATGTTTGAATAGGTTTTGGTGAAATTTAAACATCAGTGACAGTATTGTTGATCTTAGCTTACTATTTCTTTTACTTTAGTACATGGTACTTATATTTCCAAGCAGTATTGTTTTTGAAGGGTGTGGAAGTGGGGTTATATTTTAACAAGATAAAACCAAATAATGCCCTTTTGTAAAACTCAGATAATTCAGAGAGGAGAGGTCAGGGAGGAAGAGATTTTTCCCTCTGGTATTTATCAAAAACGGTTAGTACAAAATTCAGTTAGAAAATGTAAAGTATTTTTAATTATTTCATTAAAATATTAATTTTCCACCTGTCAACATTAAGAGACTTTCTTTGGTCTCAGTTATGTCTTGACTATGATTTTAGTGTCAATTGATTTCTATACCCTCTGTGTACCATTATGGAATAGCTGTGTTTCTGCTCTTCTCCAGGAGACTGAGCAGCAGAAGGTGTCCTTCTGCTGTCCCCCACTTCCCCCCACCCCTTCTCTCTGGCTTCTCATGTTTTGATTTCTTTCCTCCAGTGTTTTCGTTGCATGACAAAGGTAATCACATTTCTGAGATGGCTAAATGCCAGAAGGGAAGAAAAGTAAGCTTATCACTGTCCTTCAGTCAGCTACAGAGATTGAAGACTGGGATGGCAGTAACTTGTCCCTAGATTTCACAAAGAAAATCTTTCTTTGCAGCGTGCAAAACGTTTTATTTACAACACAGGCCAGAATGAACCACAGATTGCATCCTCGGGTATGCCAAGCACTGTAGTGGCTAGGAGTCTCTTTTGGTTGTGTCTTTTGATGGAGGAATTTCCAAGATCCAGACCTTGCTATTCTCAATTTTGATCTTTATTGCACAAACACGGGTAAAATAAAGGACCACAGGTGATTCTAAAGTCAACAACTTTTTAGAACATTGCAGCTTAATTTGAAAAAACAACAACCTTAATTGCATTGAAATCTGAAGTTTATTTCGGTGAGATCATACTATAATCATGGTTTAATTCAGGGGTCTCAAACATGCGGCCCGCGGGCCGCATATTTTCTGCGTCCCGTGAGCTCCTTGCGGCCCCCCTGCCCTTCCCCAGCATTTACCTAGAGCGGCTCTGGCCTGACGCGCACGGGGGGAGGTGGGGAGGCAGGGCAGGCTCCCTTCCTGCCTGCCCTGCCCCCATGCTGCTCCAGGAAGTGGAGAGAACCTGGAGGAGGAGAGATGCAGAGGTGTGTGTTGATGTTGCTTCAGGCACTGACCCCCAGCAGCTCCCATTGGCCGCGGTTCCCCATTCCCGGCCAATGGGAGATGCTGAGGGCAGTGCCTGAAGCAACAGGAACACACACACCCCTGTGCCTCTGCTCCCCCAGGTTCTGTCTGCTTCCCGGAGTGGCGCGAGGGCAGGGCGGGCAGGCAGGCAGGGAGCCTGCCCTGCCCCTGGTGCGCGCCGGGCCAGAGCCCGACCCCCGAACCCCTCCTGCAGTCGAACCCCCTGCCCTGAGCCCCTTGCTGCACCCTGCACCCCGACCCTCTGCCACACCCTTCTTGCACCCTGAGCCCCTGCCGCACCCCTCCTGCACCCCCTGAGGGCAGGGAGTGGGGGGAGTTGGGGTGGGGATTTTGGGGAAGGGGTTGGAATGGGGGTGGGGAAGGGGTGGGAAGAGGTAGGGCAGGGGCGGGGCCTCGTGGAAGCAGTGGAGTGGGGGCGGGGCCGAGGGCAGCAGGGGGCAGGTGTCAGTAATTCGGCCCTCGGGCCAATGTACTAGTCCTCATGTGGCCCTCGTGGTCATTTGAGTTTGAGACCCCTGGTTTAATTACTATGTAGCCTTTTTTTTTTTTGCCTTTTACTTTAGTTCTGATTTGGTGTTGGAAGATAGCTTCTTGAGAGAGACTAGAGCTAAAAACCAGTGCTGCACAGTATACCAGTTTCCAGAAATGATAGACCATTGGTCTTACTCCAGCAGTCCAAGAGATCCTGTGTTATACAGGAAATCAGACTAGATGATCACAATGATCTCCTCTGATTTTGGAATCTACAAAATCGTGTATATGACTCCTTGATTTAAGGAAAGGAGACTCTGTTTGATGCTGTTCTATACCAAGGACAAAAGATCTTTGCTCTTGAAGATAATTTTTCTTCAGAACAGAATCTCTTTTTCAGGCTGTCAGTCATTCCATGGATCTCCCTTGCTCTTTCATTGATCAGACTGGACATGTTCCATGTAGTTGTTTGTCCTCTAGAGCAGTGGTTCTCAACCAGGGGTCCAGGGCCCCCTGGGGGGTTGCGGGCAGGTTTCAGGGGGTCTGCCAAGCATGGCCAGTGTTAGACTTGCTAGGGCCCGGGGCAGAAAGCCAAAGCCCCGCCGTGCAGGACTGCAACCTGGGTCCCCAAGCCCAGTCACCCCAGGGTTGAAGCTGAAGCCTGAGCAACTTAGCTTTGCAGTGTCCCCTGTGGTGGAGGGGCCCCAGGCAACTGCCCTGCTTGCTACCCCTTAATGCCGGCCTTGGCATTTATATGCAGGAAAATAGTTGTGGCACAGCTGGGCCATGGAGTTTTTATAGCATGTTGGGAGGGCCTCAGAAAGAAAAAGGTTGAGAACCCCTGCTCTAGAGTGTGTCTCAACAGATGACTACCTAAGGCCTTCTCTGCATGAGAAAATTGGAGCAGTTTTATTTAAAGGATGACTTTTAACTGATTTTAGTTAGACTGGTGCAAAAATCTGTTACATGCTTTCAGTTTTAAATCAGGCTTAGTTTGGTTTCATTTAAATCCCATTAGGAATCTGTGAGCTAAGCCAAAATAAACCACTCATAAACTGGTCCAGATCCTTGTGTAGACACTACTTAGGCTTCAGTAACTTGGTTTAAAAACAGTTTAAGTTAAACCATTTGAACTTTCTTGTGTAGACTAGGCTATTTTGTCCCTGACTGTCAAGCTGTTTCCTACGGTTCTATGAGATGCTGTCTGCTGGTTTTCCAGAAGATATAGGCTCCGTGTCACACACCAGCATGGATCTTGTAGTGCTATTCCTAATGATATTGCGTCTTCAGTCTCTGTTCTCTGGTGGAGGGGAATTCGTTTGCCATCTCACACTTTACCCATAAGGGCGGTAGTATACATCCTTAAATCATCTCTCTTTGTGGCCCCTAACAGATCAAAAGGGAAACTGACCTACATTGGCCTAAAGTGGCTCATCAGCTTTGTAGTAAAAATCCATTTCAGGATGTGGCTGTCAGTTTGCGATACTAACAACTGGTTTGGGAGACAGGTAGGCACTGGCCAATATCCAAGATATGTACATTCATCATCTCCTGTATGCTGCCCCAAATGCTGATCAAGATTCACGTAGGGCTCACTTCAGTTCTTACACTGACTGTGTGTGCATTGCTGATAACACTTAAATCTCTATGCCACACTTGCAAAAACTACTGTGGGAGTTGCTGGAGCCCTCTAAATGTAAAAACTGGCATCCATCCCCCCAGCCTGGATGACTGGCTAATCTGGGCTGTCTCCCAAGAAGCCTAGCTATGTGCAATATAGAGTACTACAGTTAAGCATGATATGGTTAAAAAAATCGTTTTCCTTGGCAGTCATGATCACATCTAGAAATGCGGTTCAGCAGCAGAAAGGATAAATCTATTCTCTAGAGTACACAACATAATGGAACTGCTCAGAAAAATCAGTTCTTCCCCAGATTCTCTCCGTCAGAGGGCCTGAGATGACTTATGCTACCACTGAGGTCTCTTATGTAGGAGTTCACCTCTGTGTAGGATTGCATTTCAGAGCCTTCCTATTGTTTCTACTACACCATGGCGTGGTGGATGAACAGACTTTCATTTAAAAAAAAAAATCCAATTTTTATTTAAATTGGATTTTTTGATTTTGTTAAATTATATTTTTTTAAAATAAGCCTGTTTAAAATAAAATCTGAATTTAATACAAAATATGTTAAGACTCTTCTTTTATTATGATTTAGTTGGAAGTGTGAAACATGTTTTGGTAAGAGAAGTTTATGTATCCAAAACCTTTGACGTTTTGTGTAATAAAAATAAATTTTATATATTGTTTTGTATGTGTAATTTAAATTCTGGTTGCCATCTTAATGCAGCTTGACACAAATCATGAGCAAAAAGTTAGCTAGAAATAAGCAATATGTCATTCACCATTTTTCTAACATATTAAAATATAAAATTAATAAGCATCTGAAAATACTAAGCTATATAATTGCTTAAATATATATAGAGTACCCGCCTAGGTAGCAAAAAGATGTACAAAATCTAGTACGAAGGCTCCATTTAGTTGTAAATCAACATATTTTAAAGGTTGTCTCAACCAATTAGAAGGCAGATTTCTTTAGAAAATAAATGAAATAAAATGGAAAAGATGATGAAAATTGGTGATTTCAATGGAGTTTTTTCACCTGGTGATTTAAATCGCCTTAATTGAAAACTCAATGAACCCTGCACAAGGGGTGCCCAAGTCTTTTTAAGAATAATTGGGCAGTCTGTTAAAGAGCAGCTCTTCCATTCTGGTTTTGTATTATGAGTATTGGAGGGGGAGCCGACCCCGTGTTAGTCTGGATCCGTAAAAGCAGCAAAGAGTCTTGTGGCGCCTTATAGACTAACAGACGTATTGGAGCATGAGCTTTCGTGCATCCGACGAAGTGGGTATTCACCCACGAAAGCTCATGCTCCGATATGTCTGTTAGTCTATAAGGTGCCAGAGGACTCTTTGCTGCTTTATTATGAGCAGTCATGCGCAAAGCCAATTGATGGATAAGCTTTCTCATGTTCCATTTCAGTGACTTTTTCAAAGTTAACTTTGAAATGGAGTGAAATAGTTTTATTTGTAGTAGTTGTTTCCTGTATACATAACAGAGGATCAGAACCCTCAATACTGTACACACACCCTACCTCAGTGAAGGGGACTGGATTGGATTCCTTCCTGTCCTACATCTCTATGGTTGCTATGAATAGAGCATGCACCCAGTTTAGTCATGCACAGACCTGAATGCACAAATGCAAGTTGGAGTATGTATGTGCATATGTTGACACAGCCATCCATCAGGAATGGGGGTGGACTTGCACGTGTATTCTTTGAAGATTTAACCAAAAATGTACCTGTTTGTATTGAGAGAAAAATTATGCTCCCCACATAGTCATAAACAATGACTTGATTGGGAGGTACCAGTAAGTGCAGTTTAAGGAATGTCTCACATCTCACTGCTCATAATTTAAACAAAACATCTGGCCAACTTAGAGGCAGAATTTATAGGCTTTGAAAGGACTCTAATGTAGCCTTTGACTGAAATCTGGAGGGAGGAGTGTAACTTGGGATTGGGGGTTGAGAGGAAGTCAGCATTTCAAACGCCTGAGGTCTGTTTTTTACAGAGAAAATTCCATTTTAATGAAAAGTCACATTGATGTTCAGTATTTACTTCATTGTTTAATGTGACAATGAAATTGGTAGATCCACCATGAAATTAGAGCCCACTTCCTGGGCACTGTTTGCCGACTGGCATATGATAAATCTGTTTAGGTTAATTTGGCTGAGTACCCTGTCTCAACCACCACCACAGGAAGTGACAGTACCTTAATATGGCTCATTCCATTTGGTTGCCTAATTGCTTATATGCAATATCTAAATATAATTTTTAATTACCATCTGTTCTTGCTCAATGTGATGTAACTGTAGTACCAATAAGATGCTATAAACTTATATACTGGGTTGGGAAAGCTGTTTATCAGATGTGGTATCAGCGTGGCTGCAATTAAGTACTAGGATTGTGAAGCAAGATCAGGTTTATTCTAACCAAATTGGTAAACCCTCTTTGGGAAGTGCTAAAGAAAATTTCCGTAAGTATCCCCTGTTTCAATGCTGTCTCTTTCTGATTCCTTTTCTGAACACAGTAAGATGAGCTGGCACAGAATTACCATGTGGTGGCAGTTTTGTCTCAGTGAGTTGGCCTCAGTTTACTTTTTATCAGAAAACACCATAGCATCTCTGACTTACACCCTTGTTGGTGGAGTCAGCAAGGAGGAAGGAAGAATCGACTGTCTTCACCCTTTAACAAATTTGTTATTGATTAATGATAAAGCTGAAGTGTGTATTTAGTGCAGTATACATCATCCTGCTCTAACAACTGTTCTGTGGACTTGGTTTTCAAGTGCAAAGAATCCTAGTACTTGTAGCAAGCACAGATTCTGCAATGAATTGTGTTCCTGGTTGGCTCTTGGTAATATTTCAATAATTAAAACTGTTGCGTAGGAGGAACTAAGGCCATGTCTACACTACAGACCTTACAGCAGCTCTGATGCTATAAGGTCTCCCGTGTAGCTGCTCTGTGCTGGCTGGAGAGAGCTTTCCCGCCAGCGTAATTAAACCACCCCCAATGAGTAGTGGTAGCTACGTCAGCGGGAGAGCATCTCCTGTCAACATAGAGCTGACTGCACTGGGTGTAACTTAGGTTGGTCAGGGGTGTGGTTTTTTCCACACTCCTGAGCAACATACATTTTACTGACAAAAGTGGTAGTGCAGACATAGCCTAAGCATCAAGGTGGAATGGTAAACATTTAACAATGGGAATACCCTTCCTTTGGTCCTTTCCCTATATTAAATTATTTTATTTCAACAGGGGCAATAGTTTGCAGCTCATTCCTGTGCCCAAGAGGTCAGAAGTAAGGTTGCATCTACAACTGTAAATCTGCCGTTTCCTGACTTTCAGGTGCATGATCTAACAACCTAAATAATGCACCTTTTAATGTAGATTATTTGTATGTAATATCCCAACTTTTAAAAGGAAAAATAAATTCTATTGTGCACAACTGTAACAGCCCCTCCCTGCTCCAGCCTCCTTCCATAAATCAAGAGCAGGGTTTGAATCCCCGAAATTGCTTTGCCCCAGGCCTCCTGAATCCTCTGGGCGGCCCTGGTTCTGCGTCCGTTTCTGTTCAATATCTTCATCAATGATTTAGATAATGGCAGAGAGAGTGCACTTGTAAAGTTTGCGAACACCACCAAGCTGGAAGGGGGTTGCAAGTGCTTTGGAGGATAGGATTAAAATTCAAAATCATCTGGACAAACTGGAGAAATGGTCTGAAGTAAATAGGATGAAATTCAATGAGGAAAAATGCAAAGTACTCCATTTAGGAAGGAACAATCAGTTGCACACATACAAAATGGGAAATGACTGCCTAGGAAGGAGCACTGCGGAAAGGGATTTGGGGATCACAGTAACTGTTGCAAAAAAAAGCAAACATCATTCTGGGATGTATTAGCAGGAGTGTTGTGAGCAAGTCACAAGAAGTCATTCTTCTGCTCTACTCTGCGCTGATTAGGCCTCAGCTGGAGTTTTGTGTACAGTTCTGGGCAGCACATTTCAGGAAAGATGTGGACAAATTGGAGAAAGTCCAGAGAAGAGCAACAAAAATTATTACAGGGGAGTCGCATCTTATGCAGGGGTTAGGTTCTGAAGTCAGCGTGTAAGGCGAAAATCGCGTATAGTCAAATGCTCATTGAGTGGAATGGTGGGCGGAATCGCCCGCACTACCAGTACAGGGTTTAAATTGTTGTTTTTCTCTGTTTTTTGTTTTGCTGAGCGCGTATAGTTAAAATCGCGTAAGTTAAATGCACCTATGATGCGACTCCACTGTAAAGGTCTAGAAAACATGACCTATGAGGGAAGATTGAAAAAAAAAATTGGGTTTGTTTAGTGTGGAGAAGAGAAGACTCAGAGAGGGCATAAGTTTTCAAGTACATAAAAGATTGTTACAAGGAGGAGGGAGAAAAATTATTGTTCTTAACCTCTGAGGATAGGACAAGAAGCAATGGGCTTAAATTGCAGCAAGGGCAGTTTAGGTTGGACATTAGGAAAAACTTCCTAACTATCAGAGTGGTTAAGCCCTGGAATAAATTGCCTAGGGAGGTTGTGGAATCTCCATCATTGGAGATTTTTAAGAGCAGGTAGGACAAACATCTGTCAGGGATGGTCTAGATAATGTGTAGTCCTGCCTTGAGTGCAGAGGTCTGGACTAGATGACCTCTTGAGGTCCCTTCCAGTCCTATGATTCTGTGACTAGTGGGGTGTTAATATCTGATATGGTCTGGTTAAATTGCAAGCCCGCAATAAATCCTGATTTGCTAGAAAAGGACAGCACAGTCAAATTAAACTGTGAGCACCTGCTGATTGTGGTATAACAAGGAAGGAAAAGCCTGCTTCCCAGTGTGTTTTTCTCTCATGATGATACACAGCAAGTCATCGTCTGACTGTTTGTTTGGATTGCCAGCAAAACTGCTGAAAGTACTAAAAATATATCTCGGCTCCTACAATAATGGTTTATTGTTCCTTCCTGAAGAGCTGAGTCCCTGTAATTAGCGAGATTGTGAAGCCTATTTTCTGTTTTGGTTTGTTTTAGTTTTGGATGCTAAAGCTACTGTATTGTAGTTAAATATTGACACTGCCATGATGAGACCAGCTACAATTGTTTCAGCTGCTGCAATATGCACAGTTGATAGAGTAAATGGATGCCCTGAGTGTTGTCTCCTGTCGTGCCCCTCTCCCTCCCTCCCCCTCCCCCCGGAAGAACAAATTCTTATAGTTAGGGCCGTACCAAAATCAAGGCTATGCAAAATGCCATGAAATTTTAGATCCCCTGTGAAATCTGGCTAGTGTATGGGAGGGGCAGGGCCGTGTGCCGGGCTCCAGAAGCTAGTCTGGACAGGCTGTAGGAGGACAGGACTTCGTCTTGCCCTGCAGGGGCTGCTTCTGGAGCTGGGACAGACCCAGGCTACAGGAAGCTCTATGGGCATGTTAATACTGTGATCCCCCCCCTTACAATAGCCTTGTGACACACACCCCCCATAGCCCCCTTTTGCATCACGATCACCATGCTTACAACACTGGAAGATTAAAATATTTGAAATTGTTACATTTGTGATTTTTAAAATCCTCTGACTATGAAATTGGACAAAATGGGCCATGAATTTGGTAGGGGCCTACTTATAGTGGAGGAGCTGCCAAACATGATGCGACTTAGAAGAGAAGATAATGAGGCTTTTGATGCTACATTCGCTATCAACATATTTTCTGTTGGAGATGGTTCTTCCATTTTGCGCTTATTTGGAGAGGGACATCTTTGTAACAATGAGAGATTGATTCCTTTTAATTTGCAACTTGCTTGTATACCAGGGAGTTGATTTGTTTTAGGAACATACATTTCTACCAAGTAAAATCCAAAATAATTTCTTTGCCTTCTTCCCATAAGTGTGGTTTTTAGAGGCTAAAATGGTCATGTTTGGGTCTCTTTCTTTGAACAAACGCATCACGGCAGATTTAACTGCTGAGAGTTGATTCTGGAAGTTCTTTATTGTTTAGTAATGATCACACAATGTGCCTGATGAAAACTTTTTTGTATTGGAAGCCTCTGCCATGTGTATTTTAATTGATTTAGTTTGAACTATCTGTATTGATAAGCTGAAATTCTTTTCTCGACTATTTCAGTTTTCCTTACCTCCATTCAAAGGATACCTTTGGGATGCCTTAATGGCTGCTAAATCCAGTCTCTGGGACTAAAGTGATCTTACGTCATTTTCTAGCTCTGCCAGAGACTCATGGTCTGACCTTAGGCAAGTTACTTTATCCCTCTGCCTCAGCTCCCTTTTTGTACAGTGAGGAAAATATCCATTCTTTAACTCGCTGGTGCTGAGGATACATTTTTTTAAGAAAGAGCCTTTGACTTAGGAGAAGCTGCAATGGGCTGGGAATCAGGAGACCATGAGTTCCAGTCCCACCTCATGTACTATTACTCTGAGAAACCGTGGTGGTGATAAACTGTTGTGTGTCTAAGGTTTGATAAAAAGAAATATTTGGATTAAAAAAAAAAATCTCAAGGTAACTTTACATCGAACAAGTTCTGGTGGTAGTCCCTCCAATTCAAAATATGTTAGAGGAGCAGAGTGGTGTAGTTTGCAGTGCAGCTTCCTATCTACCTGTTCATTGGATATGTGGAAGACTACATTCTCCACAGCTGTCTGTGTGATCTTAGAGTTGGTAGATTAATTCGTTTTGTGTGTGTTTTCTCCACTGTATTGCTACAAAAATATTTTGGGAGTTTTATTTTGGTTCCAAGAATAAATGCAGATGTGTTCAGGTTCACTTGTCTTTGAAGGAGTTCAAGCTGAAAGAATCATCATAACCATTACACCCAAATTATGTCCAAATATGACAAAAATACATACTGCTCATCTCGTACTTTAAACTGAATTTCTGTAGCTTTTCTGTTTGAAAGGGGAACTCCATATGAGCAGTGCTGAGCTTTTCTAAAACTGGAAATATTTCCTAAACACTACAAAAAAATTGTCCTTGGGGAGAAAACACACAATATGTTTGGAACAAACAGTTTAAGTAGTAAGAAATAGAGTGTAAGAAGTTACCATCCAGCTAGCTTTTCATTTCCATTTCATGGCTTACCCTCAAGAGAAATCAAGTACAATTTCAAAAGAACTTCATCAAGATCGCAGTACTCAAACACACACCTCAGACAAAACTTATCTTGTAACACTGTTCTTAATAAACCTCTAACAAAGTAATTGATATTGGAGATCGGAGACCACCTTTCACTCACTCTACAAAACAGCTTTAATATATCTGAAACCCGTTATTCTACAACTTTTTAAATGAGACTCCTTCCCCTCATTGTTAGGATAATTTAAAAAAAAAAAAAAAGGTGTAATTTGTAAAATCCTTCTTGCCCTTCCTGTTCTAAGTAGATCTCACACCACTATGTAACAAATCAAAATATAAACTGACTCTTTTCTAAAAAGACTGTATCCAAACACTGCAGAGATGTAACTGTCTCTTCCAATTCTGTTTGTTATTAAAGCCATAGCCATTCTCCTTTCCTCTCCTTGTCCCCACAGATAAGTTAGCAGGGCACCTATTTTCTGTTATTTGCTAAACATACTAGTGTATTGGCAACCTTTTGTGATTTTGTGAAAGAGTGCTACTGGTGGTCTGGAAGACCAAACTTCAGGAAGCTTTATGTAAATGTAATTTGAGGCACTAAAGATGATGACTTTTTGTTCTAATAGGGCATATATATTGAACTGATGGTAGGTGTGGGTTGGTTAGAATCAAGTGAATTCCACTATTCTCTTTCCCAGTAAAATTTGTTTTTACTAGTTAATTTTTGCTTTTCAAGACACACAAAATCCAACAAGAAAACAGATTTAAAAATTGGACTTTCTAATCTTACAATTACCATATGTAATGGTGTTAAAATGGTTTTTGCATATGTAGGTTAACAACCTTAATATTTAAACTATAAAACCAGTGGAGTCAATACTTTACACCTAATATGGGGACAACGCTGGCAAGGAGGGCAAGTATGAAAGCGGGGGAGAAAAGGGAAGGGGGCAGGCGGTCTGAACCAGCCGTTATACCCTAAACTGATTGCCAGACAGGCTTGGATAACAATGGTAAGAATGCTCAGTGCTTTTGATTCCCCCTCCCTGCCCCCCAATCTCATGTGACATCACAGAACCTGGTAAGAGGAGCATGTTTGTTTTAATGCTTCACATGCCCACAGAGGTGATTTGTGATTTCAACACCCTTGCCACTAGAACACATGCAGTATAACAGCTTCCCCAAGTGCAAATAGTCAGTGATGTGAGAACTGAGGGACACAGGCTAATAGGTGTAAAATAAAACGCTTTTTGTAGCTAAATAGCTATTGACTGTCCTTGCCTTAAAGTTCCTAATACATTTACAAATCAAACAAAATTTTGTTTTTCAAAGGAGAACTGAAAGATGCCTACTGTTTCATCTAGAAATCAAGGGCAATAGAAATGATTGCTGCATTTCATTACATGGTCTCAGTGAATTGTTTAGGAACATTTATCTAACACATGCTTTTTTGTTATTTCTTAAATGTTTTACTTTTTTGTGTAAATAATTGTGCCTTTTTCAGAGGTGTTTTCTTAAAGATCACGATCAGTATGCTTTAAATGAAAAGGTGGGAAAAATGCAGACAAGTCTCCCTTCTTTTGCTGAGTTGTCCAGTCAGACCATAGGACTCACTTACTGAATTATTGCAAGTAGTTGCAAGGTGTGAGACAATAGCCATCCTGAACATCTCTTCCCCGTCTCAGCTAGTTGTGCAGCTGCTTTGGGATCCTGCTTTCCACTCAAATGGAAAGAGAAATGCCAGGACTGCAAGAATATTTTGAATTTATGCAGTGTGTGTTATCCAAGGCTCTAAGATCACTGGAATAAAAATGTAACATGCTTAGAGGCTAGCAGTTGCCTAAAAGTTGGTGTCTGTTGTCAGAATCTTAAGTAGAGCCCAGATCTCTTGATTTTGGTCCTCTGCTCTTACTATTAGGATTGATGCCTCTATCCTGCTTGACTTTTGCCTTTTTGCTGTAACTAAGTCCTTCACACTGATTCCAGCACAATATTAATTCCCTTTGAGAGAGAGCTGGATTGCATTAACATTTTTTGACATTTGATGAAAACCTTTTTTTTAAACAAGTCAGCTGTGCATTAGGCCAATAAATGTAAGAAGAGAATAAGATTATTCCTGCTGCGCTGCACTCTGTTCTCATTTGTATGTTTTCCAGGAATTGTCTCCAAATCATTGCATGAATTATATCAAATTAGGAAAATTGGGCTCACTGTTACATATGGTATGAGCAGGGAAAGAGACAGTCTGTTTTGACAACCAGCATTGCAATCTCAGACATGACTTGAATTCTAAAAAATGTTTATACAACAACAGCAGATTTCTGAAAACAAGTCATTCTCCACACAGAGAAAATGAATATTTTTCCAAGAGTGCTGTTATGCTCATGTGTTGGACTCATTCTCTGTAGCTATGATTTAAAGCTCATAAAAGCTAACTAACTTACTAATAAAATACAAATTAAACAGCATTAAAAATAAACTATGAATTGATCAAGGAATTATAGAGTTAAGACTAACTCTTAATTCAGCCCATTGTGTCAGTATACTGCAGAGTCTTAGCTATGGTGACATCTCACAAGATACTGTATAATAGTAATTTTTTAGATGGAGTCCGGAGGCGGGCTGGGTGGAGTGTATGCTGTTTTTGCAATCTTGTTTAAGAATTGCATTTTAAAACCAGCTGGCATTACACCAGCTTCCAACTATGCTAAGCTAGCTACTATGGATGAAAGTGGACTGATCACATGCTTCTCTACAGGTTTAACCATGGTTTTAGTATGTTTCGTTCCAGTCGCATGTAGACCATTTTAGGGGGGGATGTCTTCAAATGCTCAAGCATTGCCTGTGTAGAAAACCTTTGGCCCGGGGGGCAGATTATTCCCTCACACCCATATAAGCACAGTGACTGGATTGCACATGGCTGTACAGGCAGAATTTGGCTCTATGTATATTAACCACATCCACTGCTAAAATACAGCTGCTTCTGAGGTGGGATGTGACGGCCAATTCCACAGCATCGCTATTACCGTCAGTAGAAGTGAAGAATGAAAGGAGGTTTTTTTATTCCGCATAAAAAACATTTCAGTGTTTTAGAAACATTCCTTAGTGACTTCACCCTCCGTTCTGATTATCCGTCTGATTGTCCTTCTCACCATGTGGGTTGTTGACTTGATTTGGTCTTCATGAAGCACTGCTTGCTTTCTTCTGTTGTTGAGTTCCCCCTCTCCAACCGTCACTTGGTCTCTTTCAGCCAGCCAGCCAGCCACACACCCACACCCACACCGCCTTTCTGTGATGTCCAGTCCAACATCATTGGCAACTGCTCTCTTCCCTTGCACTTATACTTCCATTGATTCTCTCCATGCTGTACTCCACTCTACCTTTTGACTCTACAGCTTTTCTCTTGCGTTGCAAGTTCTGCCCTGCCAACCACCATCCCTGGCTCACAGCCAGTATCTACTTCCTCTGCTCCTGCCTTCGTGCTATAGAGCATCCCTGGCAGAAATCTTGAGACCAGGCTGACTTCCTCCACTATATATTTGTTCTCTCCACCTTTACTTCTGCCACCTTCTTTGGTAAACAGCTCTACTTCTCCATCTTAACTGAATGGCACATCTGCAGTCCTAGTCACCTTGTCATCATCTTTATAATCTTTTGACTCAACTCCTCAAAACCCTACCCTCCTTCTTCCTGCACGGGATCTCACCATTTTTTTTCCAACACAAAATCTGATGACTTCATTTCCACCCCACCCCCCCTTCAGTTTGTTTTCCCTCTCTCCCATACCATATCCTCCTGCTCCCGATCACAGATGCAGAAGTTTCTAGTCTGCTTCTTGGCTAACTTCTCCATGAGCTCCAGTGACCCCATCCCATCTCCACTGTGCCCATTCTCATCCCCTCCCTCACTCTTCTCCTTAAACTCTCACTCTCCTCTAGCTTTCCCCTCATAGTACAAACATGCTTAAGTCTCTGCCACCTTTGATTCCACTTATCTCTCCAGCTACTGCTCCATCTCCCTTGTCTCTTCCATCTCATTGAATGTGCTGTCTACAATTGCTTTCTTGAGTTTCTCTCTGTTCACACTTCTGTATTGTGCACTCCACTAAAACTGGTCTCACCAAAGTCTCTGTCTTTCTAACCAAACTCAGAACCATTATTTCATCCTCATCCTTTTCGACCTGTTAGTCATGCTCTTCTTGAAATGTTGTCCTCCCTTGGGTTCTGTGATTCTGTCTTGTTCTCCACCTATCTCTTGATTTACTTCTTTAGCATGTCCTTTGGAGGAACCTCCTCATAACCCCCATGAACCTTTTGTGGGGTTCCACAGAGCTCTGTCCTTTTCCTGTTTTTTCTTTCTCTACAGTTTGTCTGGGTAACTTCCTCCACAAATTCAACAGCTGATGACCCACAGGTCTGCTTTTCTATTCCAGACCTGTCTTCTGTCCAACCTAAAATCTTGGCCTGTCTGACATATTGTGGATGTTAATCTGGTACCTTAAGTGCACATGGCTAAAACAGAACTCTGACTCTCCCCTGCTTTCTTGGTCACTGTGGGCACCACCATCAACCCTGCCTGTGATCCAGCCCTATAATCAGGATGTTATCTTATAGATGCAGACCTCGCTTGGTCCTCGTATCCTGGCTTTGTCTAAATGTTGCCAAATTTTTCTGTGTAACAGCTCTGCGATACCACCTTCCTGTGGCCACACAGCTAGAACTCTCATCAACTCACATCTCAATTGCTGTAGTGTTCCTTTGCTCTGGCCTTGCCAAATGCAACCTTTCCCTGCTCATATCCATTCCAAATGCTACTGCAAAGATCATTCTCCTAGCCTGCTGCTTTGACCATGTCTCCCTCTCTTTGAATCCCTCTGCTGGCTCTCCCGTCTTGATGGCATCACACACAAACTGAGTGTCTTCCTGTCAAGGTTCCTCCACCACTCTGAACTTTAGGGTACAGATGTGGGGACCTGCATGGACACTTCTAAGCTTAATTACTAGCTTAGATCTGGTAACACTGCCATGATCCAGAAATTTCAGTGTCTGGATCACTTTCTGTCCCCCCAAAACCTTCCCCTCCCTGGACAGCCTTGAGAGGCTTTTTCACCAAGTTCCTGGTGAACCCCGATCCAACCCCTTGGATCTTAACACAATGAGAATTTAACCATTCTCCCTCCCTTCCCCCACCAATTCCTGGTGAGTCCACATCCAATCCCCTTGGATCTTAACACAAGGAAAAAATCAATCAGGTTCTTAAAAAGAAAGCTTTTAATTAAACAGAGAGAGGTAAAAATTATCTCTGTAAAATCAGGATGGAAAATACTTTACAGGGTAATCAGATTCATATAGCCCAGAGGAATCCCCTCTAGCCTTAGGTTCAAAGTTACAGCAAACAGAGGTAAAATCCTCTCAGCAAAAAGGAACATTTACAAGTTGAGAAAACAAAAATAAGACTAACGCCTTGCCTGGCTGGTACTTACAAGTTTGAAACATGAGAGACTGATTCAGAAAGATTTGGAGAGCCTGGATTGATGTCTGGTCCCTCTTAGTCCCAAGAGCGAACAATCCCCAAAACAAAGAGCACAAACAAAAGACTTCCCTCCACCAAGATTTGAAAGTATCTTGTCCCCTTATTGGTCCTCTGGTCAGGTTTCAGCCAGGTTTACTGAGCTTCTTAACCCTTTACAGGTAAAAGAGACATAAACCCTTAACTATCTGTTTGACACTTCCCTTTCATGGCCTTTCACTACTTACTCTGACACTTCCTGTCATCTCTCATTCACATGCATGTCTGCTCACATCTCCAATTGATGCATGATGAAGCCTCCAGCTCCCTCTTCTTAAATTTTTAAACAATAATCTTCATGCTGCCACTCACGCTTGGGAAGAGCTCCCTGCAAACATTTGCAAAGCAGTCTCATCCTCCTTAAACCTCTCTCCTTTCTGTGATGCCAACAAAAAATTTAGTTAAGCCAATAATGTACAGTGTGTCATGTTGACAAGTGTTGTCTCATTGTTTCCTAGTATTCCCCCATCTGTCTGTCTCAATCTATTGTCTCCTGTTTTATACTTAGTTCTTTGGGGCAGGGACCATCTTTGTTCTGTTTGTACAGTGTCTACACCAGAGGGTTCCTGGCTCATGACTAGGACTTATAGGCACTCTGGGAATACAAATAATAAATAATTGTAAATAAATTTTCCTTCACTTTAAAAAAAAAAAAAAGGATTTTCTGAAAGTCACAATTTAGTTCTGATATAGTTATATTAATCACCTACATTTATTGTATCAAATGGCACCAAAGAATTTCTGTCATCCTATTATATTGATTCGTTGTCACCACTAACTTTTTAAAGCATTACATAAAAATTAACTATGAGAAGACAACTATTCAGTACAGTATACTTAGGAAAAAATGCATGAATACGACAGAATTTCATATGCATATTTACATCCAGGAAGGAAAGAGGCCAAAATTTTCAGTAGTGACTAGTGACTTTGAGAAACTCAACTTTGGGGTCCCCAGTTTGAGACACATTAAGAGTCTTCCCCCTCCCCCACTGTTGGCACTCATCATTCTGTAAAACTCAAGACTCTTAGTTATTCCAGGTTGAACATTTCCGAAGGGATGTGTCCTCCCACAATCGCTACTCATTTTACAAGTCTTGTTCATACACTTTCTGCTCATTACAGTTTAAAAATTGATCCCCCTTCAGACAGAATCTAAAACGGATAGGACACTTTGACCTCCTTTCTGGCCAAATAAAAACAATAGGATAGATTGCAATGACATGGAGTCTGCATGGGCTTCTGATTTGTTTTATAGGCTTATGTGGTATTGAAATTGTCTGCTCTCTGCACCTTTAGTTGCATTTAAACAGGCTTTGAAAAGAGATATGCACTTAAATCTCATTTCATTTACAAGCCTACATGTCTTGTGCCAGATGAAAGATCACAACTTTATGGTGGTTCCCCTGGCAGATACATGTTAGATTTCAGGCACCTGCTCAGTCAAGTGACCCACCACCATAAGACAGGGGGAGGCACTTAGGATCGCTATTGGCTCACACATCTAGCAAACAACTGGAACCAAGTCATGCTGCCTGATTAGAACCAAATGACTTGGCTGTAGAAAGAATTTTAGGTGAGGCTCCTTTTCCTACCTCCCCGAATATCAATGTGCACTGTTTGAGTGGTAAAGTCGACTTATGTCTGTATAAGAGGATATATTATTTTGTATTTTATTGAATTATCGGTCAAGAACAAACAGTAGTAAATCCATTGCAATGGTAGGATCTCAGACCTCAGTGTGATTTGAAATGTATCACATTTTGATAAATGACTCTGGCTTCACTTCCGTCTTTATTTAGCATCAAGAAACCAAGATCTCTGTCTGTGACAACTTTTTCTCCTTTGATATTACTGTTCCTTGAATAGGCATTGTGTGGAATCTAATTTAAATGGGAACTTTAGCATAATTTATACTGAAAATAAAAACTCCCCAGGAAAGTTTTGCCAGCCAGAGCAAAGAGATTAAGTTAAGAAAGATGTTCCATTTTCACCCATAAGACTTGCACCATTCATAATTACGCTATGCTACCTAAGTTTTCTCCTGTAGTTCCAATTGGAAAAAAAAAAATTCTGTCGCTAACAATCACTTTCTTCTCAGCTTCCCTACCTGCGCCTGCATTTCAGGTTTTGCATGACAGTGAAAAATAACATACAAAATCAGTGTTTGTTTTACTTTTCAGTGATTTCTGTGTACCACATGGATTGTCTGGCTGTTAACTTTATTTATGTAAACTCTATATATCATTAAATGTTTATTTTATTCGAGTTCTGCATTAATGACGATCAACAGCTTACTCCTGGGGGGGGGTTGTGTGTCACTGCGCGTTCGCGGTATTCACAGTCCTTGCCCTGCAGATTTTTGTTTCCCCACAGAAAAGTGACTTCTTAATGGGAAGCAAAGAGCGGTCATGCGCCCTTCCCCTGCAGTGCAGGCAGGTTGGTTTGGGTGCCTGGAGCAGCCAGTAGAGATGTAAATCACCGCTGGAGGGGAGAGGATGGGCGTGTGTGTGTGTGTGTGTGTGTGTGTGAGAGAGAGAGAGACTCTGTCCCGCTCATTCGCTTGCTATTGAGGCACACTCAGTGTGGAGAGGCAGGGCTTTGGGGTGTTTCTGAGGAGGTAGGAGTGGGACAGGCACTGTCCCCTCAGGCAGAGAAGAATGTAGCAGCCTGCCTGCTTAATGAATTGTTCCCATTGTTCTTAGTGAATTCCCCCAGGCATATAAAACAGGTGTAAAAATGTGAAGGCAACTTTACATTGCCAGAGTGGTGTAAAGGAGCCTTGTTTTAAAGGACGGTATGGCCTTAAATGTTCATGGTGCTTTAGTGATTAGAACTGGACTAAATTTTTGGACTGAAAAAATTTCCCTTCAAAATGTGCTCCATGAACTGTTTGCTACGGACCTTTCTGGAGCTGGTCAGTAGCCAGTATAAATTGTGAGTTTGAGTGTCCAGCCCTTGCTTGCTCTTCAGCTGCCTATGATGTAACACTGAGCATCTGGCTGCATACATTGACTAATCACTAGAAGTAAAGTGTCAATACTAGCGACATTACTATTAGAGGGAGTTTGGTGATTTCTTCCAATGCTCCCCACTCCCATTCTCCATCCATTGTATTGTAGTTTAAATAAATTACCAACATAATTTAAACCAGTGTGATTATACTGCATTATTTTAACAAATAAAAAATGCAGAATTTTAAAATATTGTGTGCAGAATTTTTGATGCAGAGTTCCCCCAGGAGTAACTGTTCATACCAATGCTGAAATGTCCAGTCATATTTTAATTTTACACCCTCCAAAATGCCTTGACAAGAAAGTCTCTTGTGCTTCTATCTTGGTTTTAAAAAAAAAAATCGACCATAATAAACTATCCTGCTTTATTTAAGAATCTTTCAAACACCAGTATTATTCTTTGATAGCCAATACATTTTGGAGGTTGTCTTCACTCTTTACTAAAACTTTGTAGAAAGAGAACTGAATTCTACTTCTAATTGTATAATCCTATTTAATCCTTATCTTTGTGTACATTTACAAATGTACATTTTGTAAGTGTTAGATTAGAATCTCTTATGGAATAATTAAAAAATATTAACTGCAACTTAATATATCCTTTCAAGAGTTTTGTAAGAGTAGAATATTATTGCTGCAGAGGTGCGATCTTCTCTGGTGACGTGAAATCTCACTGCAGATTTGTATGTACAACACACTTTCTAGCCTCTCCATCCAGACAGTATTGATTGGAAAGATTAATGGAGCTATAAGTATCCATAAACCAGGTATAATTGTGACTTCGTACTGTGCGTCTGGTTGATAATTTGAGAACAAAGAAGAGGTCAGTTTTCTTATGTGGAGACAGAAGAAAGATGGGAAGATTGATGGCACATTTAACTTAGTGAAGATGAAGTTTGATCTGGGTGATGCCCTTTAGCATCTTAGTCTTTTTGTTTCTGCATTATTGTTGCTTAATGAGGGAGAACTGGAGAATTGGACAAGGTAGTGGGAAGTTGCAGAAATCATGTACAGCAACTTCTGGCAAATTATTTTATGAAGTGCTTTGTTTCAAGGTAAATTGACTTTAATTTTTCCACTTTTATGTTGATGGAAAGGGGCTACTTAGATGCCTGTTGAAAATTCTCCTTTCCTTGCCCCTCACTGTTTTTGTCTACTTTATATCCTTTGCCTTGAAACCCCCATGGTGTTACCACCATCCTTTCCCTAAAAGAGATTAGTTGGGTTGGTTCATCAGTCTGTTGGCAATTATACTGAACGACAAGGAAATATGTTAATACATTTTCTTTTTAAAACATGCTGTATTATCTAAAATTTTAAAAAAATGCTCTTTTGCTTTGGCTTTGTGCCAGTGTATCTAGGGCTTTTCACAACCACTATATGTTCGTCATGCAGAGAACTTATTAGAATTCAGAAAAGGATTAGATTATTTGTGTAGGTAAGAATAACCACTTATACAGCAGCTAGAAAAAAAATACATGGCAATTTGCCAACATTTCTGATAGAGAGGTCCATATCAAGTTTAAAAAGAAACTGATATTTCATGATGGCGAAGAGACGATTTCAAACATCTGGGCCCAGTGTTTATTATATTATATAAGAGCAAAATATAACCTTGCTGTGTTTGCTATTACATTTTGTAGCCTTGGCCATCTGGCTAATGTAGGTAAAGCTTTGTCTTGCTTGCTTATGTATTGATAGGAATATTAATAAAACTGTTTTGGAAAGAAGTCTGCTGTACAACAGCACCAGTACAATACTGTTGCAGTCCAAATTAAGTTACTGAAAAATACTTCAGTGTTCATTTATGTATCTTTAAATGTCAAGAGGGTAAATCCCTTCAAAATTCAGTAAATTAGAGGCTTAGATCTTTAGTCATGTTAGGTCTAAGCTCCTTATGTATCTTTGTACAAGCATTAAGTATTTAGATCCTTTTGTCTGTTTCTCTACATTTTACTGACATGTCTTGTGGGTGGGTAGTGCATCTATATGACAAAGTGAAAATGTTCAAATTAAAACCATATGTGCTGTTAAGTTTTCATTCTTTGCTCCGCTACGGAAAATAAATTGTTTCACACATTTGTCCTAATAAGAAATGAACTGTGATGGAAAACGAAACCATTAGATTAAATAAATATATCATTGTTAAAAACAATGACATAATTTACTTTTGTAAAAAGACTTCTGCTTTTAAAAACAGTTTTTGTGCTTTAGAGCTGTGGCGCTTGTTCATGTGGATTCCAGTCAGGCGTGTGCATGCATTTTAGCTGGGAGATTTCCCCATAGCAGCATCCGTCAGGTTGGTCCGGGCGCCCCCTGGAGTTGCACCTTCCTGACTCTCAATATAGAGCCCTGCTGACCCGCCACCCCCTCAGTTCCTTCTTACCCCCCTTCCAACTCCCTGGAGCCATGGTCCCCGGGGTTTAAAAACTGTGTGGTCTGCCCAAAGCGCATGCCAAAGAACGGTCCACACACCTTGTGTTTACGGTGCCTAAGAGAGGGTCACCAAAAGGATCGCTGTAAGATCTGCTGCGAGTTCCGCCCTAGAACCCTTAAAGAAAGGGAGCAGCGGCTTAAAGTGAGCCTCTTGGAGGCAGCCCAATGCCTCAGTTCGGACCCTGGCTCCTAGCACTTCGTTGTCGACACAGAGTGCCCTGGTGCCATCCTTGAGTTCGGTGCAGAGAAAGGACTCGTCCTGGGATGCTCAGCACTGGTGTGGCACCTCCCGAGGCCCAGCGGAGAGCAGGCACCAGTCTGACTCGCTGGTGCCTCAGAAGAAAAAGAAGCCGGACAGTTGGTCACCCCCAGCTAAATCTAAGCAAGTGAGACCCCAGGTGGGCCACAGCTGCGGGTCCCCTGTTAGGGCTGCGTCGACTCCTGCCCAGAAGAGGCAGTTGAGTCCGGGCCTTCCACGTTCACCGGTCCCTACAGGCCAGCAGCTTCCTTTGACGGGAGCTTTCGAAGCTACTCCGAATTTGCTGTACTTTATAGTGCTATTCTCGCCCCCCAGGAGGGAGGAACCTCCGGCGCTGGCAATCCCACCCCGCCCCCGGGTGCAGTCAAGAGGGAAGCTGGCAGTGATGTCCAGGCATTCCTGCTCTCCATGTCCTTTGGCACTGGCCTGCTTGGACAGAGAGCCTAGTCACTCCCCAAGCTCTGGACACTCAATGCACCGAAGCTCGGCTCCTCCATAGTCTTCAGTCTCTGAGAACTCGGAGTCAGAGTCTGACTCCTACCACCCTCAGATGAGTAGGAGCCAACGATCAAGGTCAAGGCGAAACAGGCGAGAGCTCCAGGCATGGCCATCTCAGTGGCAGAATCCACCACAGTGGCCATTCTGGACCCCCTGGGCCTTTCACCAGAGCCAGGGAGGGATCCAAGGGCACCACTCCTCAGCATCTTTGGCTTCAGCCACATTCGTCCCGCCGTCAACCATGCAGCTCGCTTCAGCACCTACCCGCATGCCAACACTGTTGGTTGTGGCGCCGGCACCGGCGAGTCTTTCGACCTTGGTGCCAACAGCATTTTCAGCACGGACAACAGCCATGCCACCTTCATCGGCTCAGGCACCTGATTCGGCACCAGCTCCACCATCAGTGTCTCCGCCCGTACCAATACTGAGTTTGGCATTGACAGCCCCAGTGCCGATTGGCACTACATTGGCACTGACGGTTCCCTGAGAGTTGTGGGACCCCTTGGGAGCTGATGGCAGGGAGTGACCACTGCTTATAAGGGCTTCCTCCTCCAATGCCTCTGGACGAGGCATTGGCAGGCACAACCATAGCCCTGTAGCTTGAGTACAGACAACAGGGTGCTACAACAGTTGCTGTGAAGAGTCTGGTCATTAAGGCTGAGGAGGTGGTCGAGGAGGCTGATCCCGTGGTGGATATCCTTGCCCCCTCAGGACCATCTCATATTGCCCTACCACTTATTAAGATTATTATGGATACCAGCAAGACCCGGTGGCAGACCCCAGCTTCCCTGTCACCCACTGCCAAGTGCAATGAGAAGCGTTATTTCATGTCATCCAAGGGATACAAATATTTGTATTCCCACCCACCTCCCGACTCTCTTGTTGTGGACGCTGTGAATCACTGTGTGGGGCAGGGTTTCTAGAGGCCCTCCACTAAAAATAGGGAGGCTAAGTGACTAGACCTTTTCGGGAGAAAGGTCTACTCTACAGGGGGTCTTCAGGTCCGTATTTCAAACCAGCAGGCCGTCAGCAGGTACTCCTATAACACCTGTGCGGCGATGGCCAAATTTGTGAAGTTGCTCCCTTCAGACTCCAGAGCTGAGTTCTCGGCCGTGGTGGAGGAGCTAGTCTCCCTCGCTCCTCCCCCCCCCCCCCCAGGCTGCATTGGACGGTGCTGATGCCACCACTAGGGTCATGACTACTGGGGTGGCCATGAGAAGGGGCTCCTGGCTCCAAGTCTTGGGGCTCCCTTATGCGGTCCAACAGACTATTCAGGACTTCCCATTTGAGGGTGTGACTCTTTTCTCTGAAAAGACAGACAAGAGGCTGCATAGCCTGAAAGACTCATGAGCCACCCTCAGGTCTTTGGGCCTGCACACTCCCACCACACAGCAGAAACACATTAGGCTGCAACCTCCTCCGAGGTTCTATGAGTAGAACTGCCAGCACAGTTCTCTGAGGAGGGACAGGAGGGACAGGAAAAGACAACACCTGTCCTCAGGCCAGGGCTCTGGCCAATCCAAACGACCTTCTGGCCCAAAACAGGCCTTTTGAAGGTGTGGTCGAGGATGGCACACCAGATGGCCAACTGGATCCACCCCACCTTACCTTCTTGTCCCAACTGTCCCCTTTCTACCATGCATGGTCCTGGGTGCTCCGCACGGTAGAGAGGGGATACTCCATCCAGTTCTGTGCCCTCTCGCCCTTTCACCCTCCTTCCCTCTCCCTCTTCAGGGACCCTTCTCACAAGCAGCTCCTTATCCAGGAGGTACAGTTGCTCTTGTCTCTAGGGGCAGTGGAGGAGGTTCCTCAGGGGCTTTTATTCCTGGTATTTCCTAGTACCGAAAGCAAAAAGCAGCCTCAGGCCTATCTTGGACCTGTGAGAACTCAAAAAGTTTGTGAAGCATCTCAAGTTCTGCATGGTCTCTTTGGCCTTCATCATCCCCTGACTGGATCCAGCAGACTAGTATGCCACCCTTGAGTTCAAGGATGCATATTTTCATATCGCAATCACGCAGCCCCTAAACATGTTGGTGGAATCCCCGATCACCCTGCTGCTCTTCCTGGACCTTCTGACACAAGATTATGGTTGTCTTCAACATCTGAACCTTGAGTTACTTCACCTCACAGTGTGGAAGCTCCATGGGTGAACCTGATGGAGCTTTCCTATTCAAACCAGGTTAGACAGGTCCTCCTTGGCAGCGGAAAACCCTCTGCGAGAGCCACATACCTTGCCAAGTGGAAGAGGATTTTTAATCTGGTCAGCGCAGCGCCATTGGTCCCCGATGCTAGCCTCAGTGCCACTTATTCTGGAGACTCTCCTCCATCTGAAGCATCAGGGGCTTTTGTTGTCATCGATAAGGGTGCACTTAGCCGCCCTCTCGGCCTTTCTCCTGAGCGTGCAGGGCTGCTCTGTGTTTGCTAACTCTATGGTCAGCTGGTTCTTAAAAGGGCTTGACGGGGTATATCCAAATGTCTGTCAGCCTGTCCCTGCCAAGGACCTCAACCTGGTCCTTTCTAGGCTCATGGGATCCTGCCCCCCATTTGAACCATTAGCGATGTGCTCCCTGCTCTACCTCTCTTACAAGGTGGTGTTTCTTGTAGCGATAACCTCAGCCGGGAGGGTGTCTGAGCTCAGGGCCCTAACATCAGAGCCTCCTTACACCGTGTTCTATAAGGACAAAGTGCAGCTCAGGCCTCACCCGGCTTTCCTCCTGAAGGTTGTCTCCCAGTTTCACATCAGCCGGACATCTTTGTCCTGGTATTCTACGCTAAGCCTCATTCCAGCATCAGGAAGCAGAGGCTTCACTCTCTAGATGTCCACAGGGTACTGGCCTTTTACATCAAGAGAACGAAATCGTTCAGAAAATTGGTCCAGTTATTTGTGTCAGTGGCGGACAGGATGAAAGATCAGCCTGTGTCGTCACAACACATCTTGTCATGGATAGTGTCCTGTATCCGTGAGTGCTATAACCTGACAGGTGTCCCAGCACCCCAGATCACTTCGCACTCCACCAGGGCGCTGGCTTCATTAACAGCGTTCCTGGGTCAGGTTCCCACTCAGGAAATCTGCAGGGCAGCGACATGGTCCTCTAGCCACACTTTCACCATGCGCTGTGTGATTCCCCAGCAGGCCAGAGACGATGTGGCCTTCGGATGAGCAGTGCTCCTCCAATCAGTGGAAGACTCCGACCCCACCACCTAAACTTAGGTTTGGGAGTCACCTGATGGAAATTGACATGAACAAGCACTCAGAAGAAAAAATGGTTATTCACCTTCTCATAACTGTTGTTCTTCGAGATGTAAAAGCAGCAAAGAATCCTGTGGCACCTTATAGACTAACAGACGTTTTGTAGCATGAGCTTTCGTGGGTGAATACCCACTTCTTCGGATGCAAGTAGTGGAAATTTCCAGGGGCAGGTATATATAAGCAAGCAAGAAGCAAGCTAGAGATAACGAGGTTAGATCAATCAGGGAGGATGAGGCCCTGTTCTAGCAGTTGAGGTGTGAAAACCAAGGGAGGAGAAACTGGTTCTGTAATTGGCAAGCCATTCACAGTCTTTGTTTAGTCCTGAGCTGATGGTGTCAAATTTGCAGATGAACTGGAGCTCAGCAGTTTCTCTTTGAAGTCTGGTTCTAAAGTTTTTTTGCTGCAGGATGGCCACCTTAAGATCTGCTATTGTGTGGCCAGGGAGGTTGAAGTGTTCTCCTACAGGTTTTTGTATATTGCCATTCCTAATGTCTGATTTGTGTCCATTTATCCTTTTCCTTAGAGACTGTCCAGTTTGGCCGATGTACATAGCAGAGGGGCATTGCTGGCATATGATGGCATATATTACATTGGTGGACGTGCAGGTGAATGAACCGGTGATGGTGTGGCTGATCTGGTTAGGTCCTGTGATGGTGTCGCTGGTGTAGATATGTGGGCAGAGTTGGCATCGAGGTTTGTTGCATGGGTTGGTTCCTGAGCTAGAGTTACTATGGTGCGGTGTGCAGTTGCTGGTGAGAATATGCTTCAGGTTGGCAGGTTGTCTGTGGGCAAGGACTGGCCTGCCACCCAAGGCCTGTGAAAGTGAAGGATCATTGTCCAGGATGGGTTGTAGATCCCTGATGATGCGTTGGAGAGGTTTTAGCTGGGGACTGTATGTGATGGCCAGTGGAGTCCTGTTGGTTTCTTTCTTGGGTTTGTCTTGCAGTAGGAGGCTTCTGGGTACACGTCTGGCTCTGCTGATCTGTTCCCTTATTTCCTCGTGTGGGTACTGTAGTCTTGAGAGTGCTTGGTGGAGATTTTCTAGGTGTTGGTCTCTGTCTGCGGGGTTAGAGCAGATACGGTTGTATCTTCGAGATGTGTTTATGTCCATTCCAGTATCCCCCTCTTTCCCCTCTGTTGAAGTAGCTGGTAAGAAGGAACTGAAGGAGTGGGATGTTGGCAGGGCTCTATATTGAGTGACATGGAGGTGCGACTCCAGGGGGTGCCCAGGCCGGCCCCACAGGTGCTGCTAGGGGAAAAATCTTCCAGCTACCATGCACATGCCTGCGCACAAACCTGATTGAAATGAACATGAACAACACCTCTTGAAGAACAACAGTTATGAGAAAGCGAGTTACTGTTTCATTTTGCATTTTTGTTTTGTCAGCAAAGATATGTGCCTAAAACGGAAAACTGGCATTTTGCATAAAAATCTGTTTTTGTTTTGTATTTTTAGAATTTAATTGGGTTGCACATAAACATTGGCAGCTAGTCGTTTATTCAATTTTCCATTACAGTTTCCAAATATAAGAGAGCAAAATAAACAGGAATTGACATCTTTTCTAATGGGTGTTTGCTTTCTTTTTGAAAAATAATGTAAATGGACCTTTTTAGGCACTATAACAATGTTTCTGTGTGGTGTGAAGAGAAAGCCAAACTGCATAAATTCTGCACTTCTTTTCATATTACAGCCAATTTTTTATAAATTCACTTTGCTTAGTGATAAGTTGGTAGTAAATGTCACTGTTCCTTTTTACAGTATTTTGTGACTAAACTTAAATCAGTGAACTCTAAAAATGTGGTTAACAGTATGTGGGGGTCACTTCTGTATTTGATTTTTTGAGTTTGTGATAGAATAAATGATAACATTGGGGTTCACCAGGAGGAAGTCCAGGAACCAGCCATTGTTCAGGAGGATATTTAATTTGTGTTTGAAGTGAATCTCCGTTGAATGGCCTGGGTTTCTGGCTTTATGATGAATGACAGATGAGTGAAGAGACTGCATAGAGATGTTTTGGTTTTCTCTCCAATGCTTTATAAAATCAAGTGTGTTTGAACAATACTGTGGTGGCACAACTTTCTTCTCTCTCTTCTTTCTTACGGCAGTGATACAGTGATTATTGATGCAAGTTCTAGAGTAAACAAAAGGAAAATTAGGAAAGTGATGTGAAATCTATCCTTCCTGCGTTCCCCCCACTCCCTAAATAAACAGAATAATTACAACAAATTTTGAAGTTGACTTTGAGTATTAAGTCTACTGGATATTGTGGAAGTATTTTATTCCTTATATTTATTTATTGTTTATTTATACCATCACCATCATTGATTTATATGGAGCTTAACAATCCGAAGGACATAAGATCTCTGCATTCATAAGATCAGTCTGACTCTAAACTGGTATAATATAATAACTTAATATTTAAGTGTGAGTAGAAAAAGATGGCATTGAGGAAAGATCAGTATTGGAGCATAAGTCGACAGCAGTAAGTGTTAAGAAGCTAGTGAGAGGAAGGGAGGAGGAGGTGTTTGGGTGTATGGGTAAAAGAGGCAATTCCAGGGATAAAAGGCAGGAGATGACAGTACTGGAAGGGACAAAGACAGCAGTAGGGACTACAGATTAGGTAGAGCATAGCGTGGAAGAGAGGTGTAAGAAAGGAACAACCCTAGAAAGCCTAGCAGGAGCTTGAGTTTTATGCCGAAGAAAGAGCCCACGGAAAAGGGTTGAGGGTTATGTGCTCAGATCCAGAGAGAATATAAGTGTGATGCTTGATATTCTAAGTATAGAGATTATTTCTTGGATATCTTTTAACAAATTACCTAGGGAGGTGATGGAATCTCCTTCCTTAGAGGTTTTTAAGGTCAGGCTTGACAAAGCTCTGGCTGGGATGATTTAGTTGGGAATCGGTCCTGCTTTGAGCAGGGGATTGGACTAGATGACCTCCTGAGGTTCCTTCCAACCCTGATATTCTATGATTCTATGAAATTTATAAATGCACAGAGTAAAGGCTGTTATTTTTGAGACAGACTGGAAAAAACAAACCAACCATGGCGTCAATGTGTTTCTCTTATCTGACTGTACCTGGTTTAGATTTAAATTGATTTTCACTTAAATCTATTGTGCAATCAAGAGAGGGAAATGAAGCAAACTTCTCAGGTATGTCTAACCCCAAAAAGTTTGTGATATCTGCACCCCGTCTCTCTGCCAGTAAGATAAGTATTGAAGGATTCATGCTCTTGAGCCCCAGTGTCATAATTCAAAACTAGGTTAAAAATTTTCTCTAGTACACAAGTGTACCTATGTGCCATGCAGAATGATGCGTAGGGTGGGTTGGAGGGAAGGTGTCCTAAAAATGCTTCTCAAGTTCTCAAAAAACTAGGCATTTCAACTTAGTTTTATTTATAAATATCTGTTTCAAAACAGAAACTCTAAATAGTCTTGTAACCTTTAGACAAAATCACTGATTCGTATGAAACTCATAATACCTCTTATTCAGCCTTCCTAGGAATACACAGATAAGTAGCCACAGCAAATATGCTGCTGAGAAACTTTCTAAAAATATTCCATATCTACAAACAGAGGACTATATTGAGTACATGTATGTACTTTTGTGTGTTTATGTATGTGTATACTAATTTGTACATGTACTTTATGTAGCATGTGTGTTGGTCCCATATGCTCAATAGATACATAATTACAAATTAATAGTTCAATAAACAAAGTAGTTGAAAGTGCTTTTTGTCATGCAAAACCCAACCATAAGAATTCCATACAATTTACTACATTTTACTTTCTTATGAGTCGGTGCACCATTTTTCTTCTTATGTTGGGAAAAGATCCTTTTGCTGCACTTATTCCTGAAATAAGCCCCTTGCTTTCTTTGTAGTACCTTGTCCTATAAGAGAACAGGAAAGGGACCTTGGTATACCCAGAGGCAAGCTTTTAAGAGGCTTTCTAAGAATCATAAAAGATTCAAGCCTTTTATGTCTTTTCTTGAAAAGCCTTTCTTGTCTTTCCTCTTTGCTCCCTTGAGGGACATTTGCTATGTTTATGTCAAAAATATATCTGTACAATTCATGGGTTTTGGTTTAAATTAATAGTCAAGGCCAAAATAGCGCAATGGCACAAGGGACAAAGTACACAGGCGGAACAAGAGATTGTACAGTAAATCAGATGGGCTAGGCATGAGTGCAGCAGCAGATGGATGTATTAACCTTGTCAGGTTGATGACAATTGATTGCATATAGAATCAAGGCATACAGGCAGTTTGATCAGGTCTCACAATATAAGCTGTCTTGTCAAAACCATGACAAGATACAGACTGAGAGAATTTGGATGGTTTGAACTCTTTAAGCAGGGGAGACAAAACCGTGGAGGGGGAATATCTATTTGATAACAATCAGATACAACTGCTGAATCAGTAGCATGACTGACTAGCTGCTTTGTTAATGAAGCTCTGTGGAAGGAAACCGTTTGATTGGAACTTCAGTATGACACAAATTCCCAAGTGTAAATTAATAAGGCATTTTAAGCAGATCCAATTGTGTTGGCCCTGGAGCTAGGAAGACAACTACTTGCCCTATAACTATGCTGTTAAGGTCAGTTGCAATGCTTTTGCTGTTAGTATCTGAAGCTGGACTTAAGACTTAGTAAAAAGGTATCTGATTTGGCACCCATTTCCATGACTGTATGAGCTCAAATTACAATTTGGTGGCCGTCAAGGCACAACAGGGCAGGTTTATTGTATTTTGCTTAGTGTTGTATTTAAATGTTTTTGTGATGGCATGATGTTCTTCTCAGGTAACCAAAGTGGCATTTTCGGTAATTTTCAGGATTCATGCTCACTATTATGCATTGATTGTATGCTATCTATCCAGATTTGATAAAATACCTGGGTATTAAGTTGATTGACATTTAAGAAATGATTAAATGCTACACATGTAGTAATATCTGAATTTGATAGTTGTGGAAGAGAATGTTATTTTGTTGGGGAGCTTAGCTGGCTTTGTGCAGAGTGAAGGTCCCCCCCTTGCCTTCCCTCAGCTCAGGCTGGGCACGTTCACTTTGGTGTGGGCAGGAAAGGAGCCAGGCAGGATGGAAAAGAACTAGCTCTGGGCAGTAGTGTAGTGATAAGCAGTGGCTAAACTAAATTCCATATTCCCCAAATCTGAAGTGTGTAAACTGCATTTGCCCACCTTTACCCTCAGCTACACCACTGGCTCTGGAGCAGGCAGTCCTTCCTTCTCCATCTCCATGAGGGGAGCAAAGCCGAAAGGGCAGCACACCAGATGGAAGATTGTTAATATATCCTAAAGCCCAGGTGGTTGTTCCCAGCTTCTGTTGTGGGTTGCTCTGCCTTGCCAGTGCTGCTGCCTACTCCCTGCAGCACCTGGCCATGGAGGGATGAGAAGGACAGCAGTGCAGATGTGGAGGAACAAGCAGGCAGTAAGGGGCCTCTCGGCCCACTGCTTATTTTATTTTGTGCCTCTTCCTCTCCCAGCATTTATTTTATTTATAAGGTCCCTTAGTGTGCACCAGCCCAAATTTCAATCTAGTTTCATTACTGAAGGTAAATGTGGCTATTTCCTCAGTGGCCAAGATCTCAGTGTTGCTAATGGGGAAATTTTTGCCTTATAAAGTAGCCGTCTCACTATATAGGCCCTTCACAGGAAGCCGTGTCTGTGCAGATATTGCCTCACTTGCCTCCTTTGGGCATGAAACCTCTCATGTGACATCAAACCAATACAAAAGAAGAATGAAGAATTGTCCTCTGACACTGTAAAGAGCCTCTCCAGGCTTTCACAAGCAATGCTAATGCGGGTGAACAGTAGTATACACATGGCCTCCCTTAACCTGAAACTCGCACTGCCTCTGAAAAAGATAAGGGGGCAGAAATCTCTTTCGCCCAGATGTAAGGGACTTTGTTTTTACTGGGCATCTGATCTCAAGTATTAATTTCCTGATCTTAGTGATACAATGGGAACCTTTATGTAAAGCTGAGACTATTCAGTCATAGGAAAAATTGACTTACAATCCTGGCTACTACCAGACATGATAGAAATGAGTATTGGTCATATGGCAAGTTGAGGCAATCCCTAAGATACGACAGGAGAAAGTGCCACTCCATACCTACCTGGTAGCTAGAACAAGTGCAGGGTGCTGATGTGAGGTTTACAGGCACGCTCAGTTGTTGCAGAGCTATCTGCATGATTCCCAACCTGCCCTGACTGGAATTTGACCATGTTTCAGGCTCATTCAGTTTGGGAGAAAGTCTGCCTATAGCTTTGGTCAAAATTAAGCCAATGGCTGTTGTCTGGAGGGGTTACTGTATGGAGTTGTGCAAGAATTGCAGGAACAGCTAGGTGGTGTTCCCATGGGCATGACAGGACATGATTGAAACCATCCATCTATGTATAATCAGAGTAATATAACCCTTTTCCATATTATTTCTATCCTCAGACAGTAGGCCACAAACAGTGGAGGGCTCTATCTACAACAGTGGTTTTCAACCTTTTTTCATTTGTAGACCCCTAAAAAAAATTTCAGATGGAGATGCGGACCTTTTTGGAATCATAGACATAGTCTGTGGACTCCAGGTTGAAAACCACTGATCTTACAAGATCTGAAAAAGCTCCTAAAGGAGGGTTATCTTCACATTCCCATTTTATCATCCCCCAAATAATTCCTCCTTATGGATAGCAGTTCTCCCTCCACCCCACTCCCAGCTTGATCAAGACCTTTTCATCTGATACGTGCTCTGAGTCTCTTCCAGGATCATGGCAGTATTCATACAGGCTTTAAAAAACAAGTAAACTCAATTACTCTCCTGGGACAATTGTTTCTGATTAAGGCTTTGTGCAGAGATCAAGCTGAAACAAACACAGTGCTATGGTTTGTGGAATATATCTTGTGTTCATAATAAACAGACATACAATGCCAGTCAAGTCAGTCCTTGGCCTGGGTTCAGGATGAATACTATCAAATCCAAGGTGTCATCTTAGGAGAATGTTAACAGAAAATGAAAAGGAAAACACAGGGCATAACAGAAACAATAGTCCACTTCATATTATTGGAGCCTATTGGGAATATGGATTCCATACACAGCTATGCTTCAGTGATCCAGAGTTCATATGAGACATGCCCAGTAAGTCCTGTGATTCCCTCTGTGTCTTGCCCCAATCATAGTCACTGTCACAGATAAAGGTTCCGGTGTATTTTCTTAACTGCCTTGACTGGTGATGTAGCAAATCAGATTTTTTTGAAAGGATCCACTCGTTAGTGACTCAGGCAGAGTGAATCTTATGTCAGATGTTAGCTGGATAAGGGAGGGGACTCATTCCGGTTCCAGTTGGGTTAAAGGAATAGATCTCTGAAAAAGAGCTAGGACAGCATCCACCAATTGGAACAAAATGATTCATTGCTGTCACAGATCACTGTTCCTTACATGGGGACTCAAATCTGTGGTGGTCAGGACAGTCAGGAAATCTATTGGAATTTTCATAGATAACCTAGAACAACACAATCATTCCTACTGCAGAGACAATCAACCCCTACTAACCTTTGCAGAGCAAAATTTCCTATCTCTAGCTGCACTGCCCAGTGAGGGGGAGGAGAACTCAAGACTTCATGTCAGAAGTTGGTTCTCAGAGTGGCTACTGCACTCAGGAATATCCTCACTCACTGGTGATTGACCTCTTTGCTTCTAGAAACAGTGCCCTGTTGCCTTTCCTCGTGTCAGGATCTAGGATGTGAGGTTGTGAATGAGCTCTTGCAAAGATGGACAGTGTGTCTGCAGTATGCCTTCCCATGTTTTCCACAAGTTTCTACGACAAGGGAGAGAGAACACTAGTGAGCAGCAGTTTATACCTTTCTGCTGAAGAAGCTACAGCTCTCAGACTTGATTAAATCAATGCTGGGTTTTTGGATTTTTCTCTGAGGTTTGATATTGCAAGACCAATCCTCCATCTGGGACTAGACAGGTTAAAATAGATGAAGTTATCACTCTCAGGGACCCTCAGAAGTCGATAAATAAAACTTATTGTACTGACTGGTGCAAATTCCATAGCTGAACTGCCATGCTAAACTAGCGTGCAGTGTTGTAGCCCTGTCGGTTCCAGGATATTAGAAAGAGATGTTGGGTGAGGTTGGATCTTTATATTGGATCAACTCTGTTTGTGAGAGAGAGAGAGAGAGTCTTTTTTCTTTTGTCTCTCACCAGCAGAAGATATTACCTCACCCACCTTGTCATGCTAAACTATTGAAATACAGCCTTGAGTTCTTCCAGGAGGGCCTTAATGTGAGTTTGTAAACAAAAAGTCTGTTCTTTTCAAGATTGATTCCCTACAGATGTCATCCTATCCATTAAAGTAGACCTTCTAGTAGCTACTATCTCCAATCTTATGAATGTTATAGTTGAGTTTTCTCAGCTAAGGGCATGGCTACACTTACAGATGTAGAGTGCTGTGAGTTAAACCTGTCTTTGTAGAGCACAGTAGGGGAAGCGCTACAATCTGTACACACTGACAGCTTCAAGCTCACCGTCATGGCCACATCTGTGGCACTTGCAGCGGCATTGGGAGTGGTGTATTTTGGGCAGCTATCCCAGCATGCAAGTGACTACAACGTGCTTTTCAAATTGGAGGGGTGGGTTGGAGTGTGACAGGGCATGTTGTGTGTATGTGTGGGGAGAGAGAGTGGGTTTTTGGGGTGCTGAGTGTGTGAGCATTCTCTCTTGTAAGTTCAGACCCTTCTCTCTCTCAAAGCAAACAGTAAATGTTTGTAAAAGCGGCAAAGAGTCTTGTGGCACCTTATAGACTAACAGACGTTTTGGAGCATGAGCTTTCGTGGGTGAATACCCACTTTGTCGGATGCATGCAGTAAATGTTTGCTTTTTCTCAGAGCTGATAAGCAGCTGGCTTCTCTGAAATGGAGCTTTGAAAGGGCACTTCCGCATTCCTGCAGCCAATTTCACAACAATGACAAGAGTGGCCACTTGATTTAAGGGGATTATGGGATGTTTCCAGAGGCTTATCACAGCGCAGTAACAAAGTAACAAAACACCTCGTTCACACTGGCACTGTGACGCACCAGCGGAGGCGCAGCAAACGTTATTCCGCACGCAGAGGTGGAGTACCAGCAGTGCTGTAGCTGCGGAGTCAGAGTGCTGTATGTGCCTTGCCAGTGTGGACGGGGAGTGAGCTAGTGCGCCCGGGGCTGCTTTATTGTGCTGTAACTCGCAAGTGTAGCCAAGGCCCAAGACTCAGTATTGTTGTGTTAATCCAGATAGGTAGTCTTTACAACTGTCATAGCATTCATTCCTTAAGCAAACTCAATAAATATCGACGAATTGCATCTGACGAAGTGGGTATTCACCCACGAAAGCTCATGCTGCAAAACGTCTGTTAGTCTATAAGGTGCCACAGGATTCTTTGCTGCTTTTACAGATCCAGACTAACACGGCTACCCCTCTGATACTCAATAAATATTCTTCTGACAGCCCCTTCTCCCCCTCCCCCCATAAAAAATCCTGCTGTTTAGCATTAGTGTCCATGCTCTTGAGGACTGGATGATCGCAGGGGAGAGTATTTGTCTCCTCTATGAGATCTAATAGGTGGCCACACAGCTATCAGTATAGTTGGTCATCCAGTGTTCAGCCATTCCCATATTTGGCAGTCTTAACACGTTCCCAGGGAAGATGGAGGTTATGCAATATGTCTGGTTTTGCCTGTTTCCCACCCTGGAAGGCTCACTGCTACAAAAATACCATTATGGGATCTCTGGACGACAGCACAAAGAAGAATAGGAAAATGCACATGCTTAGCTGAAAATTTGCTTTTTTTGGATAATGAGGTCCACAGATCAGTCCCAGAATAGAGGTGGAAATTGATATCCATGGATTTAAGTTAGTTTTGTTAGGGAGAATTTCCTATAATCCTCAATAGGATAAATTGTGCATTCTCTTCAAAGTATAATTAACACAATCCTTAATTTAGGAAAGTAGAACTGGATTATTTTGGCTATGGAAGTTGACTTAACTGGAAGAAACTTCAGGTTGTGGGGCATTACCCCGCTGCTAGTGACCAACAGGTCTGGTTCTACCCTAAGCAACAAGTAGACTGAAGTACACAGTGTAATGGATCTGTGGACATTATTACTGGAAGAAAGGAAATTTTCAGGTAAACACATGTACATTTTCCTAGTTTGTCAACAATACAGATGAAGTTAAACATTTCAGCACTAACTTCTGATATCTTCAGTACAAACATTAAATAGTTTAAGTAAAAAACCTATCTTTTGTGAGGGCATGGGGGAACAACTCAACATCTCATTTAATACTTTAAAAAAAGTTAATCATTTTTCAGTGTTTGCAGTTATACTACTGCAATTTTTATTTTAACAGTAGAACTGGAAAGTGAAACTAAAAATAATTGAGCTTATGTTCAAGGTTAATGAAAGTGTTAATTAACTAGCACAAATATATATATTCCAGATTCATTTAATGCACTGTGAGTAATGCAAGTAAGAAAACGTATTTTAAGACTATTTTAGGAATATAGTTTTACTTGATCTTCACCTTCTAAAAATCAAGGATTGGCAATGTACAAATTTTAATCAATGTGTAAGCTAAATGAACAAGACACATAACTGTGATTATTTTTAAAATTCATTCCTTTCCTATGTTGTTAAACACTATATATTGCGTTCACTTGAATTCCAAAGTTAAAGGAATGCAAACATAAGCCTCACAGTTCACCTACTTCATAAATGATTCTTTTTAATATGCAAATCTGTTCCAGTATATTTCTATCCACACTTAGTAGTTTAATTTTTATTGCACTAACTGTGTACTAACCCAGCTTTCCCTTAATGTGCTATAAAGTGTGGAAAAATAGGGGGAACACTGTATATGGATCTGTCTAATTTGTGACATAACACACCCATTAACTCAAGCTGTATTGCTTTCCTTGTATGAAAAGAATGTTAAAAATCTTGTCAGTCCTGTTTTACCTGCAAGGCTTTGATCTTTCTCACCGAAGTTCTCAAAAGCCCAAAATTAACTCAGAATCATTCATTATTCCAAGGTTTCTGAGTTATAGTACTAATTGATGAGCTGTATATTTCTTCCTCTAACTTCCACTTACGTAATGATTTATTAATCTTTTCTTGCATGTCATTTTTGCTGAAATTATTGGAGGTGTACTGCATGCCATAAGGAGAGGTGAATAGGTGGTGCTTCATGAAATATTGTTTTTAATTCTAGTTCATAATTGCCCTCTAAAATTACCATCTTAGTTTATAGTAAGAGGGAAATATTCCATCAACAACACAATTAGGTTAAAAAGACAAAATAATAAAAATGAGCTTTTTGGGGGGTAGGGGAAAATATTTATTTGTTGAAGATAACTGACTTTTGCAAAGACTTAACTTAATTTTCTGGGCCGAAGTAGCATTACTCTTTTAGTAGGTTGTAGGTTTTTATATAAAATGTCTAGCATCTTTAAGACTGGGGAAAGAGAGTGGGGAAAATAATTAGACATTGAATTTGTTGTATGCCATAGGTCAGTTGCAGATTAGAGTTAAAATGCAAAAAAACCCCAATAACTCCCCTCCCAATCCCCTAATTTAAACCAAAATGTCAGTTATGCAATAGGTTTGTATTTCTTGTTATAAAGTCCTGGGATATGTTAGGCATGGAGTCATTGCTTGTCGACTTACTCCTTCTACTTAAAATAACTGTTTGTTCTAAACATTTCCAAATGAATACATTATTTACATAATCATTTAAACAGGAGCTACTGTTTATGCAACCATTTCGTAAAAGGCAGAAGATTTTCTGTACGGTATTTTTACAGTGGCCTTTTAGTGAAGAGAATGGGATCAGAAAGGGGATTGCCACTCAGTGTTTAAGGGGAACGGGCATGTATAATATACCACTGGGCCCTGGTTGAATTCTGCTTTACTCATTTAGGGTGCCTACTAATGATTTCTCACTTCATATTTTCTGTCACAGTTTACAGACTCTTGGGAATGACAATTCAGGGCTCCAGACCAGGGTGGGATATTTGACTTCTATTTTGGGGGGGTGGCAAGGGCTCAGGCCAGCTCTGCACAGTGGGGTCCAGGGGAGCGTCACCTCCACCCCTTGACTCACTTCAGCAGGCCACCCACCTGTCTGGCTGGGGGGTGGGGGCTCAGCTCAAAGTTTGAAAAGTACTCCAGGTGCAGGCAGGGTGTAGCTAAACTCACAGACCTAAGATGATCCATTCACAAGCTGAACTGTTGCATATTCTCACAAATTATTGTTGTTCTACCTCTTGGTCAGCAGCAGTGTCCCCTCTAATTTTCCCCACACATGTACGGAATGAATTTTGTTATGTGCACCATATGGAGGTGATGGCTGGGCTGGTCCAGGGCTGGGCTGGGGCCGGTGGGGAGAGGCGCTTCTCCCTGCCGTGGCAGGTCCAGTGCTGGGGGGGAGGCATCTCTGCCTGCTGCAGCACTCGTGCGCCAGCGAGGTGCTTAATAGGCGGCCGCGCAGCTTAGAGAGAACTCAGATCAACAGCCTCCTCTCTTCTCTGTGCACAGGTCTCCCTGACTTCCTGTTTGATGTGTCTTCTATTGTTTCCCTCCCTCCACTCCATTCTGACTTCTTTCTGCTGTCTTGTTTTTATTTATCCCACTGCTCTTGCCTCTCTCTTGTAGGTGCACATGCGCTGCTCCTTTGTGCAAAGATTCCCTAGCTGGAGTTATGCCTTGCAGTAGGAGCAGAGGCAGAGTAAAACAAGAGTTTGTCAGTGTCCTTCTATTGCTTTTTCTAATAACATAAGTGCAGGAGCAGCACAGACACAGGCTTGCAATCCTCCTTGTTGTGAGCAAGACACGAGAAGTCATTCTTCCGCTTTACTCTGCTCTGGTTAGGCCTCAACTGGAGTAGTGTGTCCAGTTCTGGGCACCATCTTTCAAGAAAAATGTGGAGAAACTGGAGAGGGTCCAGAGAAGAGCAACAAGAATGATTAAAGGTCTTGAGAACATGACCTATGAAGGAAGGCTGAAAGAATTGGCTTTGTTTAGTTTGGAAAAGAGAAGACTGAGAGGGGACATGAGAGCAGTTTTCAGGTATCTAAAAGGGGGTCATCAGGAGGAGGGAGAAAACTTGTTCACCTTCCCCTCTAAGGATAGAGCAAAAAGCAATGGGCTTAAACTGCAGCAAGGGAGGTTTAGGTTGGACATTAGGAAAAAGTTCCTAACTGTCAGGGTGGTTAAACACTGGAATAAATTGCCTAGGGAGGTTGTGGAATCTCCATCTCTGGAGATATTTAAGAGTAGGTTAGAGAAATGTCTGTCCGGGATGGTCTAGACAGTATTTGGTCCTGCCATGAGGGCAGGGTATTGGATTCGATGACCTCTCGAGGTCCCTTCCAGTCCTAGAATCTATGAATCTTTACAAGATTCTTCAACAAGGAAATTTCTAATGGGGTGGGGGGGGGGGGTCTGTTGGGATTAATGAAGTCCGTACAGTGTGTGTAAAATCCTGGATGTGTTTGAAATCCACCTACAGTTTGGGTAGAGAAAAGTATTGTGAATAATGTTACTGCAGCAGATTACTGAGGGCTAGTCTACACTAGAAGCACTACAGCAGTACAGCTGCCACACATGTGGTGAAGAAGTTCTATGGCGACAGAAGAGCTCTCCTGGCAGCATAATAAATCCACCTCTGCGAGAGGAGAAAAAACATATGCTTACTGTGTAATGGCTTGTAAGCGATTCACTTTAGTGGTTGCAGCTATTGCATCCCCTTATATTCCATATACTGTATTAGAAGTAATAGTTTGCATCTGTTAATTGTGTGGCTTTTTGAAAATGAAAACTTAAATTGTTTAATACTAAAATTGAATTTTTATTGAAATGATTTATATTAAAAAAATTTCAAAGGAATGCCAAGTCCTTACTAACTCCATGGAACTGATACTTAATTTAATCCAGTATTTTCCAAACTTTTGAAAACTGAGTCCTCTTTCAGGAAAATTAAAGTAATGGTACCCTGAGCCTCCCGTCTCTCCTTACTGCACTTTCTTTTCAAGTCTATCATGAGGTATTGAAGTCCTAACACATCTTAATTTATACATCTTACTTGCCACCTTCGGTAGGCCTGTGCACGTTTCCCTAACCCTATCCCTGCCGGGAGCACACTAGGCTGTGACACTGGCTAGCTGAACCAGTGAAATTAATCACAGGCTAGCTGGGTACATTTGCTACAGGCCTGTCACAGGTTGCCATCCTGTTACTCTCCCTCTCCCCTTCCCATGCAAAATGTGAAACCACTCTCATTGGTACCTTTGACACGTCACTGAAATCATCATCATTGTGCTGTTTCTCTGTTCTTTACTTCGATCTGTTTAGACTAACTACATGGTAATAATAATACCTAGCTCTTACATAGCACTTGTTGTTAGTAGATATGAGTACTTTAAGAGGCCCAGATCATTATCTCCATTTTACAGATAGGAAAACTGAGGCACACAGAGTGGCTGTGGCTTCCCCAAGCTCGCCAGCAGGTCTATAGCAAAGTTGGGGATAGACTCCAGATCTCCTAAGTCCCATTCCAGTGTACTATCCACTTGGCAACACTGCCTCCTAATAATTGGCAAAGCCTCTTCCAATGACTTGTAAATTAAAGAGCTAATTCTTAGTCTGTATCTGATACAACTAAAGATTTCTATTCATTATTCACTGAGCTATAGGATTGTATCATTTCACAGAAGCAGTTTAAGTCAGTGTTGCTAATGGAGAACTATTTTTGGTGTAACATTTTAAAATTCCGAAAATGTTCAGTTACTTTTCATCTTGGTTTATCTGGTTTTCCTTGTTGCATAACGAACATGTATGTTCTAGAAAAAAAGGTCATTTACACACACACGTAAATTAGATGAGAAAATTACATTTGCGGCAATAGTGTCAAACGTACTGCTATGTACATATATTACATAACCTACTGCAATTTGCCCCCTCCCCCACTCTCCCAGAAACACAGAAGCGCCAAATCTTTATGCAGTGCTTTGAGGTCAGACCTTCATCTCTTTACCAAGGAGGCTTGCTTCGTAACTGAGTGGCAATGTGTTCAGTCTAGTTTTCAAGCTTCCATGGGCAAAGACTGTAACTTCTATGTATTCCGCATGGTTGAGATCAGTGGCTGTGTTCAAATAATATTGCTAAAATTAATCCTAGCAATTTTTCCTCTAACAATAAGGATAACAGAATATTCAATCTAAATTCTGCTATAGATATTGCTAAACAGTTTGAGGTTTGGTCCACTGTTGGATTTTATGTTGACTGGGTGAGAGTTCTGATCCTATAGAACTCCTAGAAATGGCAGGTATAGCTGGCCTTAGAGACCTAAATAAGTGGAATTCATCCAGAAGATTTCAAAGCCTGCTGGGCTGCCATCTGAAGAACCCCCCACCTAACAGGAGAATTTGGGTGTCATTGTGACCTTCACAGAGCTGGAACTGTACAGTACTTGGATATGAATGTTTTGTGTACTTGCATATTTGGGAGCCATTTCTCAAATGCTGTGGCCAGTCCCACCTACACAACTATCTGAATTCAAAGGCAGAATTGAAATGTAAAATTATTTGAGTGCTTGCTCATGTCGATTCCAATGAGGTGTGTGCATGCTGTGTGCACAGTCGCTGGAAGGTTTTTCCCTTAGCGGTACCCATTGGGTCGGTTCAGGTGGCGCCTCCATGGTGCCGTATATAGGGTAGTGCCAACCCGCCACCTCTTCAGTTCCTTCTTACCGCCTGTGACAGTTAGCCGGAACACTCGTTCCTCTTGCTTCAGCAGGACATTTTTCTTCCAGTTTTCTTACTCTAAGCCATTTGCAAACAGTCGGGAGAAAAAATTCCACTCTTTGGATGTTCGCCGGGATGTGTTGCCCATGTCCATTCCAAGACCCCTCTGTCACAACAATGCTAGTAAGAAGGAACTGGAGAGGTGGTGGGTCGGCAGGACCATATACATGGCACCACGGAGGCGCCATTCCAGGGTGTGCGTGAATCGATGGCTACCGCTAGGTGAAAAACCTTCCGGCTACTGTGCATGCAGCGCGCACACACCTAATTGGAATGGGCATGAGCACCACATCTCGAAGAACAACAGTTACGAAAGGTAGATAACCGTTTTATGTGGGCTGAGTATAAAAAGGAGAGAGAAAATGCTTCCAAATCAATGAGCGATACCCAATTGTGTATTAAATAACTACAGCCCTCAAAGAAAAATGGTGATGGGGAAATGTGATTAGAGTAATGAAACATTAAGATGGGAGAAATCCCAGAGCATTCACTCTATCATTCATAAGTCACTGGAGAAGTTTAGATGTAGTTCTTGCTTAGCTTGTAGGGAACACAGATGGGGTTTGTAAAGCATTTCCATAAATTGTGGTTTTTACGAAGTCATAATTTTTTATGGTGCAGTAATTTAGGGCACTACTACTAGGACTTCAGTGCCTGAGACTTATTTCTTCTCCAGTATGTTAAATAAACTTTACCGAGAGAAGAGAGATACTGAACACTTGCTTAAATGTAAATGTTTCTCCACAACAGAACTATAGGTTTATTTCTGTCACTTATAGGCAAGACTAGAAACTCTGGGTGTGAGAAGTTGACTTAGTGTTTACTGAGTTTAGGGTGTCATGTTTGACATTTTCAAGTTGGCTGTGAAGAAAACCTATATCTCTCTAGTTTTTAGTCAAGCATTGTTGTCAACGAAGAGGACAGTTTCTTTGAAAAAGTTTGTGTGAATTGCTCTGTAGAACCAGAACCTGCTGATGCCATACGTTTGTGAGAGATTATTTTATTTCAGCCCTAAACTTTACATAGAAAGCACTTGTGATACTTGTCACAGTTACTAAAGTGCCCCTCTGACCCCTCTTGGGGTCTCTGAGTGCAACCCCCCTACCCCCAAGCCTTGGGTCTCTCGCTTCAGCTCTCAGGGTGGAATCACATGATTCCCTGCTCTCAGGTCTGGCCCTGTGTATAAAACATTATTACCTCAGCAGCTCTGATTTATGTCCAGGCCCTGTACTATTGTTCCCTCAAGACGTGCTAGTGCTAACCAGTTACTAGTCAGCCCTCTTAGAGCAATGTTTTTGTATAAGATCTGTTTGTCTTAAATGCTTTTGTATTAATATACTGAGTATATGCATGTCTAGTTTACGAGGTGTCTATTCACCTTCTTCTTGGGATCCCTAGTTGGTTTAACTTGCTATAGACTCCTCCTCAAAGCCTCTTTCTCTTCCCTTTATGCACTCTCTTCCTGCTTGGGGGAGTGTCTTTCAGTCTTGCCCAGTTGTTTTATCACTCCCTTTCATGAGAATCGTGTCACCTTTTAACTGTTTATATCCCTTTGACCTGGTAACTCCCAGCTTTGGCGAAACAAGGCTTGCAACTTGTTGAAGGCAGGAGATAGAATTCTCAATGCTGATAGTTCACCCTCTCCCCTCTTGTCTTTCACGTGCATGCCTGAATGCCATTATGTTGTCTTCCCACACAGTCTGCATTGAATTCAAGCATTACAGGCATATAATAAACATTACACCAACCCTCATAGAAGATATTGTGGCAGGGTCAGGCCAGATGGCTATAGGAGAGCATTAGAAGGCAGATATATTAGTCCCAGATTAAGTAGATCCCTTTTCCCTGGGTAAGGTAATAGGGGCAGTTCCAGAACAAGCAGGAACTTGCTTGAACCAATTAAGGCAGGCAGGCTAATTAGGACACCTAGAGCCAATTGAGAAGATACTGCTAGAATCAATTATGACAGGCTGATTAATCAGGACCTCACTTCAGTTTGTAGTTTGTAGTGTGCATGCAAGGAGGAGGGAGCAAGAGGCACTAGGAGCTGAGAGTGGGAAGGTGTATTACTGGACGATTGAAGAGTGCAAGCATTATCAGACACCAGGCGGAAGGTCCTGTGGTGAGGATAAAGAAGGTGTTGGGAGGAGGCCATGGAGAAGTAGCTCAGGGAGTTGTAGCTGTCGTGCAGCTGTTCCAGGAGGCACTATAGACAGCTGCAATCCACAGGGCCCTGGGCTGGAACCTGGAGTAGAGGGCAGGCCCGGGTTCCCCCAAACTTCTCAACTCCTGATCAGACACAGGAGGAATTTACCTGGACTGTGGGCTCTGCCAGAAAGGAAGGTCTCTGGGCTGTTCTCTGACCCACATGGCGAATCTCTGAGGTGAACAAATCCACCAATAAGCACAGGACCCACCAAGATAGAGAAGGAACTTTGTCACAATATATAGTCTGTCTCAGTAATTAGGTCACATAGCAGTGTTTTTCCATTATTATGTAACCGTCTCAACAACTGTTCAAATATTGAAAAATCAGGTTGGGCTGGGAAGTCTCTGGAAAGGAGACCTGTTCTAAACTTTACCATTCTCACCTGTCTGGGTGTAGGGGGAAATAATTATTGATGCTAAGAATTGCAGTCCTTGATGTTCAGCTTGACATGCTGTCCATGAGTGTCTTGGTATGGCGGAGAAATTGGATTAAGCATCTCATGTAACCAGTTGATCTCTATTTAGATGATGGGGAGAGGAGAAGAGTTTTTTTCCATAACCTGCAAGGATTGAATTGAAATTCTGACTGCAATATAAATCCCTGTTTGGATCACATGATAAAATTAGTTATGTCTGTGCCTTTTGCATTGTCAATACATAAATATTTATTTTTCATACTGTATAAAGTAAATCTTCAAGTTAGTTTATTGAAGTGTTAATCTTTTACTGAGGTTTGAACAAGGCTTCTGGTTTTTCCTTTATTTGAAGGCATAGGTGCTTTTTTGCCTGCTTCAGCAGGAATAAAAAAATACAGCTTTAGTAAACTAATAGTGTGTACCTTTCTAAATATATATATATATATTTTTTTTTTACAGATGCTTTTGTAAATAGCCAGGAGTGGACACTAAGTCGATCTGTACCAGAGCTGAAAGTGGTAAGTAATATTTCATATTTACATGTGTTTTCTTTGCTTCTGCATTCCATTCTTACTGCATTACACAAGTGGAACATTCGTAAGGTTATATTTTAAAGTCTGCCAGGTTTTTCCTTTATAAAAACATTTAGATGATTTTAAACCTTGAATATAAATATTAATGGGACATAACTTACAGACGCCTCTGTCTAAAATTTTAACATCCAAGAATATTACTGAGATTGGAGACGATGCTTTTTCCTGGTTTCCCCCCCCCCCCCCCCAACTTGGTTACTTAGTGCAATTAACAATGTTTTGTGTGTAGTAGTCATTTTCCTAGTGTAACTTGCTTTGTTTTTTGGGGGTAGAAAGTGGGTGGGATGGGAGAGAAAAAATGTTTGAAAATAAAAATATTCTAAAATGCAAAACTGGGCAGGTGGACTAGGAGGCACATGTAGTACCTGAACAACTTTTAGCACACTGTTTGAAACGGATAACTTTTAAAGTGGAATGTGTCTATTAGATTCCTCCAGGGTCTCTGCATAGGACCAATCTTTTTCACTCCCAAGTTTTAAAAAAGAATTTCAAAATGAATTGTCTGGTTGAAATGTTTTTTTCTGTTGCTTTTTGTCAGGACTCCATTTGATTTCCTAAAAGACTGGAGATTAGTGGGAGGCAAGATACGAGATTGTCTTAATGTTAGTTCCAGAAGAATGCGAATTAAAGCAGCGTTTTAGAAATTGTTTATTTTTGGCATTACTTTAGCTGAGCTTGAAGGGAGCGTAGGTGGGAGATGCCATTGACGAAAGGAATATCTGGAGATTAAAATGCATGGCACAGATGAGGGAATTTCACAGAGCTGCTGTTTTGAAACCGAAGAATCACACTAGAGGCAGGAACTGGAGTGCCCCAAATGCTAATGGGGTTGATAGAATAGCTGAGAAGCTCCCCTTCACTGTAACGAGGCAGCTTTTGGGTTGAAGATGGAGAAAGAGCTTCCTTCCAGCATTCAGATGGGGACAGGACGATTTCAAAGTTATCAGGCACCCATGAGATACTAATACAAAGCACAAACTGTGTTTATCCTGCTGGGGACAACCTCCTAATAATCCCAGCACTAAGACAGGGAACTAGACTTAGTGCCTCTGAATGTCTGCAGCTTGGTGGTGGGAACTGTTTTGTGTGCGCACATTTGACTTTGATAGTGATTTCTGGTTAGTGGGTTTAGTTCTCTGGCTGTTAAGTGTGGTAATTTTTCAAGTCCAGAGCATAAAGCAAGTTACAGTGAAAAAGATCGTGTTGTGGCCCTGAAGAATTGAATCCTCAGTAACTCTCTTGTGAACTCTCAGCTGTGTGTCTGTTCTAGGATATGTAAGTACAGTGGGACTAGAAACACAAGAGCAGCCTCCTCTGAGTTTCCTTTGCCTGTAGGGTTCTTATGACAAACCTCTATTACTTTTTACCTAATTGAATTGGTCATAGACTTATTGTGTCTGCATTAAACTGTTACACCATACATAGTATGTCAATTGAGCCTACAGTAGCAACCATTTAGTTAACAGTAGGCATTGGCTATTCCCCAACAGTTCAACACCTTGGGGACTAACCAGTTCAAAAAGCTGGGCATGCTGCATATGCTTGCTGCTTTCAGGCATTGTTGGAGGAGTCGAGGTAAGTAAGGGGCCTTTGTTTAGTCAGAGGCTTTGGCTTCATTGCCCCGAAAAAAGTCCATTGTTACTGTGGAATAACTAATACACATTAGGATGTTACAGAAATATAGCTAGTGGAGACAGGGCACATTGTGGTTTTACCTGCAAGGTAAAAAGTCACGGCCAATGCTCTACCCTCGTTTGTGGCTGACCTTACCTGTTTACTTCACCAAAAAAACTTCAGTGCCTTGTCTGGACTAGGTTTTTGCAGCGGTATAGCTGATGTGTGTTAGTTATCCCTCAGTGAAAACAAAGCCAAAAACAGCATCTCATGCTGTTTGTGCAGGATTCCACCTCTTGTCTCCTTATCTTTTTTCTATCTTCTCCCCATCCCATTTTTTGTTAGCGTAGGGGCTGTGTGTGCATATGAGGTGGATAGTCTGAATTTCTCTTTTGCCTTCACTGTTTTGGGGATATGAAGATGTTCCCTTGCCACCTCATATTTTTCTTGTGCAACCAGATCAGAGCCTGTCTCTCTCCTGCTGCCTTTTAAAATAGAATCTGCAAGACAAAACTGATATGATTCTGTAAATTTGTGCAAGGATTTATTCCTGGTCTACATTACACAGTTAATTTGATGTAAGACAGCTTACATCGACATAGCTATGTATGCGTATACGCTTAGATTTCGTTCCTGCCCACGTAACTGCCTTGTTATATATACCAACTTAATAAAGTCACCTCCCCTGTTGGCGTAGAGTCACGGCTGATATAGTTAGATTGTTGCAGTGTCAGTGTAGAAATTGTGTTACTTACATCAACTGTTAATGGCCTCCAGGAGGTATCCCACAATGCCCCACCCTGACCACTCTGGTCACCAGTGTGAACTCTGCTGGCCAGAGAACTGCATCTCTCCTTTAAAGCCCTGTGAATTTTTGAAATTCCATTTCCTGGTTGCCTGGCTTGGAGAGTACACCTAACACCTGCCTAGCTGACCCACGCTGACTACATGCTGCAGATTCTCCCCTGCCTGGAGAAAACAGGAGATGGTGGATTTCCTGGGTCTATGGGGAGAAGAGGTTTTGCAGGCACAGCTCTGATCCAGCCGTAGAAACATCGACATCTACGAGCAGATCGCTTGGGGCATGGAGGAGAAGGCCTACAAGAGGGATGAAAAGCAGAGCTGTGTGAAAGCCAAGGATCTGCAACAGGCGTACCAGAAGGCAAGGGAAGCTAACAATTGCTCTGGTGGATAGCCACAAACTTGCTGCTTTTACAAAGAGCTGCATGCCATCCTTACATGAGACTCCACCACCACTCCCAAGAGCCCTGTGGATACTTCAGAGAAGCCAGAGTCAGAGGCCTCTGCTGTGAACAGTGAAGAGGACATGTTGGATGAGGAAGTGGAGGAGGGGTGGGTAGCATGGGGGGGACAGGTGATTGGGGGAGGCAGCTGCTCAGCGAACCAGGACATGTTTTTGACTCCAGCGCAGTCCAGCCAGTCCAGCACAGTCGATCCTGATGCAGGGGAAGGAACCTCTGGTAAGTATGCTGTTTGCTTTGAAATTACAGGGATGGAACCCACAAAATAGCAATACACATCTATTGATTTACTCTATTCTAAAAGAGGCAGTGAAACAACTAGCAGAGGAAGAGGAGTTGTCTGCTTCTCATCCCCCTCGACAGTTAGGCATAGGGGGCCCTGTGGAACACGCTATTTATGTGCACCAGAATGTCCCATGAATCTTCATAGATATCGCGATGAAACTTTCCTGGAGTTTGTCTGCAATCCTCTGCTGCACCTTTCTGGGGAGGGCTGCCTTATTTCTTCTCCCGGGGTAGGACACTTTCCCATGCCCCTCAGCGATTACTTGAGCGGGAACCATTGCAGCATGGAGGCTAGCAGCATAGGGTCCCAGCCTGCAGTCAGCCTCCATTACCCTCAGGGGTGAGAGGTCAGCTAAAATCGCCACTGCCTGTGGAAAGCGGTGCCAATATTCAGTTCATTTGCCCTGTACACGCATACTCATGCCTGTGAGCTATCTCCCCTCATTTCCCCAATTTGCCCCCACCCCAGGGCTGTGCTCACCATGGCTCATGCTGTATAAATCCCAATGAGAAGTGAGAATGTAGTGCTATCAACTTGTGTGGATCAAAGGGAGTGAGTTCAGCCTCCTAAGTTTTGGTTTATCTCATGAATACACTGACAATGGTATTTCTGTATATTGTATCTGCAGCAGCTGCAAATGTGGCCATGAGGGTTTCTCCATCCACACCAACAGAATGGACGAGCCAGATAAAGAGAAGAAGGAAAAGGACTTGGGATGACATGTTCCAAGAGAGCCTGCAAGCCTCCTTTGCCTCCAATAAAAGCACAGGGCTTAGAGGATCACCTTTGCAGACAACATGGAGAGGGATAGAGTGGAGAGGAAAAAGCTGCAGGAAAAGGAGAGGGACGTGCAGCTGGAGATGTTTGCACTTCTCAAGCAGCAAACAGACATGTTGCAGACTCTGGTGGATCTGCAGGTTCAACAATCCTATGCTTGCCTCTCTCTGCAGCCCATAGAGAACTGCATATCGGGAACTCTCGGTGCCCCCTGCCCCTCAACATTCTGTGTGGCATTGGACTGCTGCACTGTCCTTACCATTCCACCCCTGGGAACATTAAAGACATTCACAGCTGCACATATGCTGGCCTGGGAAAGACATGGTTGGTGTATGTGAATTTGAAATGGAAATGACTGTTCTTTCCCCATCATAAGTTCTTTTTCCTTAATTTATTAAGTTAAAAATGTTTTTTCTGTTTGTATCACTGTGGAATAAATGTGTTTTTGGAAATGTAATTCACGTTTTAGTTCACAACATATGCTAGGTGGTGCTGGCATCATTCACAAACAGTATTAATAGATGCATTGGCAATGTTAGAATATCAGGGTTGGAAGGGACCTCAGGAGGTCATCTAGTCCAACCCCCTGCTCAAAGCAGGACCAATCCCCAGACAGATTTTTGCCTCGGATCCCTAAACGGCCCCCTCAAGGATTGAGCTCACAACACTGGGTTTAGCAGGCCAATGCTCAACCAATGAGCTATTTCCCTCCTCCTCCCCCCCAAACGGTTCCTACAGGGCTGCAAAAGAGCAAGGACAGGTAGAGCAAATTACAGCAACACTGTCTACTCTGGCTCACTATTAAAATGGTCTTTCAAAGCCTCCCTAAGCCATATAGCTCCATGTTGAGCTTTTCTTATAGCCCTGGTATCTGGGTGCTCAAAATCAGCAGACAGCTGCTCCATCTCCACTTTGCTTCACAGATACTATGCAGGGCACAGCAAACAGCTACAACCATGTTTTTCCCTGAGGTCCAATCTCTTGAGTAGACAGTGTCAGCAACCCTTTAGATGCCCAAAGGCCCATTCAACTGTCATTCTGCACCCGCTCAGCCTATAGTTGAAGCACTCCTTGGTGCTGTCAGTGTGCTGGTGCATGGCTTCATGAGTCATGGGAGCAAGGGGTAGGCTGGGTCTCCCAGGATCACTGTTGGCATTTCAACATTGCTAGTGATAAGCTGCTGGTTGTGAAAGCAAGCCCTTGCTTGCACCTCTCTGAACAGTCCTGTGTTCCTAAAGATGCATGTATTGTGCACCTTCCCTGGCCAGCCCACACTGAGGTTGGTGAAGTGTCCCCAGTGATCCACAAATTCTTGTATTAACATGGGAAAGTAGCTGTATGGCAAGGTGGTCTGGTGCCAAAATGGGGATATGCGTGCCCTCTATCACCCCACTGCAGTTTGGGAAGCCCATTGCTGCAGAACCACCCACTATGTCCTGCACATTGGCCAGATTCACAGTTCATCCTAGCAGGAGGCAATTAAAGGCCCTGCACGCTTGCATCATAACAGACCCTGTTTTGGATTTCCTAACTCCAAATCAATTACTGACTGATTGGTAGCAATCTGGCATTGCAAGTTTCCACAGGATGATCACCACTCGCTGTCAGTGCGGATCTCATTTTGGTTTTGCTATGCTGGAGGGAGCTCTGCATGCAGATCCAGAAATGTGACCTTGAGCATCTGAAAGTTGTGCAGCCAGTGCTTGTCATCCCAAACCTGCATGACCATGCTTGTTTCTTGGGCCCAGAACTGACACTCCACCGTCTGAAGCTGCTCCATGAATGCCACCAGTGTCGACACACACAAACTATGTAATAATTGTGCTGGCTGAATTCCCATGTAACTTAAGTCGACGTAATTCTGCTGCTGGGATGAGGTGAGAAAAGAAAAGACTAGACCCAGCTGAAAATGCATAGTGCAGGTTTCCAGCAGGAGTAGTGATGAAAACTAAAAAGATTATGCTAAGATTCACTCATTTTTGCTCAGCTTTTCCAATCAGAGCACAAAATGAAACGTACAAATTATATTAGTTTAACTTGCAGACAGCTGGCACCTCACTCACTAAGTAAACTTTCCTGTACTGAGTGGGAGGTGTTTTCTCCCACCCCCCCCAACCCCTCCTCCCCCACCCTCCCAAAGCCTTGGTTAAAGTGGAGATTATCCCAGCATGCAAGAAATGGCAACGGTAGATTTGCACCTGCCAAATCCACCTATCTGTCAGAGCAGCATCACAGCTGACAGTGTGTTAATGACAAGTCAGCCAAGTTGTTTGTTTTTATTTCAGATGTGTACATGCTACACAGAGAGTGAAACACATGGCAATACCTAGAACAAAATGATATTGAATTAAGTGCTAGTGTAACCACAACAGATTGACTTTAACTAACACTTAAAAAATAGCCTATTGAATTTTGAAATAAACTACATAAAGGGAAATTAAGAACATAAGAACGGCCGTACCGGGTCAGACCAAAGGTCCATCTAGCCCAGTATCTGTCTACCGACAGTGGCCAATGCCAGGTGCCCCAGAGGGAGTGAATCTAACAGGCAATGATCAAGTGATCACTCTCCTGCCATCCATCTCCATCCTCTGACGAACAGAGGCTAGGGACACCATTCTTACCCATCCTGGCTAATAGCCATTTATGGACTTAGCCACCATTAATTTATCCAGTCCCGTTTTAAACATTGTTATAGTCCTAGCCTTCACAACCTCCTCAGGTAAGGAGTTCCACAAGTTGACTGTGCGCTGCGTGAAGAAGAACTTCCTTTTATTAGTTTTAAACCTGCTGCCTATTAATTTCATTTGGTGACCCCTAGTTCTTGTATTATGGGAATAAGTAAATAACTTTTCCTTATCCACTTTCTCAACATCACTCATGATTTTATATACCTCTATCATATCCCCCCTTAGTCTTCTCTTTTCCAAGCTGAAGAGTCCTAGCCTCTTTAATCTTTCCTCGTATGGGACCCTCTCTAAACCCCTAATCATTTTAGTTGCCCTTTTCTGAACCTTTTCTAGTGCTAGAATATCTTTTTTGAGGTGAGGAGACCACATCTGTACACAGTATTCGAGATGTGGGCGTACCATGGATTTATATAACGGGCAGTAATATATTCTCAGTCTTATTCTCTATCCCCTTTTTAATGATTCCTAACATCCTGTTTGCTTTTTTGACCGCCTCTGCACACTGCGTGGACATCTTCAGAGAACTATCCACGATAACTCCAAGATCTTTTTCCTGACTCGTTGTAGCTAAATTAGCCCCCATCATGTTGTATGTATAGTTGGGGTTATTTTTTCCAATGTGCATTACTTTACATTTATCCACATTAAATTTCATTTGCCATTTTGTTGCCCAATCACTTAGTTTTGTGAGATCTTTTTGAAGTTCTTCACAATCTGCTTTGGTCTTAACTATCTTGAGTAGTTGAGTATCATCTGCAAACTTTGCCACCTCACTGTTTTCCCCTTTCTCCAGATCATTTATGAATAAATTGAATAGGATTGGTCCTAGGACTGACCCTTGGGGAACACCACTAGTTACCCCTCTCCATTCTGAGAATTTACCATTAATTCCTACCCTTTGTTCCCTGTCCTTTAACCAGTTCTCAATCCATGAAAGGACCTTCCCTTTTATCCCATGACAGCTTAATTTATGTAAGAGCCTTTGGTGAGGGACCTTGTCAAAGGCTTTCTGGAAGTCTAAGTACACTATGTCCACCGGATCCCCCTTGTCCACATGTTTGTTGACCCCTTCAAAGAACTCTAATAGATTAGTAAGACACGATTTCCCTTTACAGAAACCATGTTGACTATTGCTCAACAGTTTGTTTTTCTGTGTCTGACAATTTTATTCTTAACTATTGTTTCGACTAATTTGCCCGGTACCGACGTTAGACTTACCGGTCTGTAATTGCCGGGATCACCTCTAGAGCCCTTTTTAAATATCGGCGTTACATTAGCTAACTTCCAGTCATTGGATACCGAAGCCGATTTAAAGGACAGGTTACAAACCTTAGTTAATAGTTCCGCAACTTCACATTTGAGTTCTTTCAGAACTTTTGGGTGAATGCCATCTGGTCCCGGTGACTTGTTAATGTTGAGTTTATTAATTAATTCCAAAACCTCCTCTAGTGACACTTCAATCTGTGACAGTTCCTCAGATTTGTCACCTACAAAAGCCAGCTCAGGTTTGGGAATCTCCCTAACATCCTCAGCTGTGAAGACTGAAGCAAAGAATCCATTTAGTTTCTCTGCAATGACTTTATCATCTTTAAGCGCTCCTTTTGTATTTAGATCATCCAGGGGCCCCACTGGTTGTTTAGCAGGCTTCCTGCTTCTGATGTACTTAAAAAACATTTTGTTATTACCTTTGGAGTTTTTGGCTAGCCGTTATTCAAACTCCTCTTTGGCTTTTCTTATTACACTCTTGCACTTAAGTTGGCAGTATTTGTGCTCCTTTCTGTTTGCCTCACTAGGATTTGACTTCCACTTTTTAAAGGAAGTCTTTTTATCTCTCACTGTCTCTTTTACATGCTTGTTAAGCCACGGTGGCTCTTTTTTAGTTCTTTTACTGTTTTTCTTAATTTGGGGTATACATTGAAGTTGGGCCTCTATTATGGTGACTTTAAAAAGGGCCCATGCAACTTGCAGGGATTTCACTTTAGTCACTGTACCTTTTAACTTTTGTCTAACTAACCCCCTCATTTTTGTATAGTTCCCCCTTTTGAAATTAATTGCCACAGTGTTGGGCAGTTGAGGTGTTCTTCCCACCACAGGGATGTTGAATGCTATTGTATTATGGTCACTATTTCCAAGCGGTCCTGCTATAGTTTACCTCTTGGACCAGCTCCTGCGCTCCACTCAGGATTAAATCTAGAGTTCCCCAAATTGGTTGTGTACTCTGTTAGTACTAGCAGTGTTCTGTTGTGCAATTGTACTAGTTTGACAGATAAATCATTTGCTCAAACCATGGTTAATGACACACATGATACATCTCCTCTTTACTTTCCTTGTCTCCTTGCTGTCTGTCTGCTTTACATACCACACTTTTTGGAATGCTTGCATTGCCAAGTGATCACATCTTTGCTGAATACGAGAGTCCATTTCACCATGATTCCTATCCTCCTCTTTCCATAATACTGGGGCCAGGGTCTTGCAAGTAGTGGAGACAAACCTACAGGTTGTCAGGCAGTACAAGTCTTACGATGACCTTCTGCTGGTTTCATTTTTGTGCAACCCCTGCTAAAAGCAAAGCTCCATTTTACCGTTTAATAAAAACAGAAATTTGATTATACTATTGAAATATAATTGAAATGAGCTGCACCAGCTGAGCCTGTGGCACTTGTTCTCGAGCAGGAAGGATGGCCAAGTAGTTCCACCTCAAGTCTACATTCATTCTTAATCTATAAATCTGCTGTCATGAAGGAACTTGTGTAGTGAGTCATCACCCTATAACAGGCCATGTTCGTTCCCAGACTAATGATCAACTCCATAATATGCCTGAGGAAGTGAAGGGCCATGTTAACTGCTAAATCTGTCTCTCTTGTGCCACAGCACTATTATGTTCACTGCCACTTAGATTAATTTTGGGTTGTGCGCGTCTGCTTGTGGCTCTTTTGTTTAGGGAGGTTATGGAAATATGAAAAGCATATAGCATTTGCTCCTGTCACAAACTAGCATATTAACAGCCTCGGTTAAATGGAGCAGTTAGGTTGCACACAGGAGAAGATGTTTATTATAGTAAATATATGCTTAGGGGCTTGATACTTTAGATTGCTGAGAACTTCATTCAAGGTACTCAGTGCCTACAAGTCCCACAAGTTATTTGGGATTTGCTCATTTAGCTTCATTGCACTCTTCGTATACAGAGTTCTATCTTGTCCTCTCCTGATTTCATTAGTTCTCTTTACACGCTACCCCAAAATACTGGGAGTTGCAAGTTAAACATCAGGAGGGTGTGTTAATGTACAGTGGAGCAGAATAGTACATCATGTGGTATTTTCCCATTTCAGTGGTGCTTTTTCTGCAGTGCCAATCAGTGAAGTTAGTGTTACACAATCTACTGTAGTTGTTGTGTTATGTACTGATGAAGAAAATGAAGCACAGGGAAGTTAAGTGACTTGTCAGAGGTCACATTAGCAGTGTCGTTGAAATAGAATGCAAATCTTTTGATTCCTAGTGTGAGGTTTTAATCACAAAAGCATCAAGCATCCTTTAACTTGCTAGTATACAAGAATGACTGTTACAGGTGGTTCTCGGGAACAAATTCCCTAATGGCGGACAAAGCTGTCCCTAGGGACTGCAGGCAGCATGAGGCCAGCAGCCTGGAGCCTCTAGACTTCCAAGAGCTAAGCAGATTTTCAGAACTACACCTATTTCTGGTAATTTAACACACGTGAGTATTCATCATTTTCTTGGCAACTGATATTACTCTCCTGAGAAGCTGTTAAAATAGTGCTGGGATTTCCACTCTAGTCCAGTCAATTTTAGTATCCTTGTATGGAAGAACAATCATTTTCTTAGGTCACGGTTTTTCCTTAGGTAGCTGTTTGTCAGTCATCTTACTGGGATGGAAAAAGACTCTTACAAGTAATACTGTTCTCTCACCAGAACAATAACTTCCTATGCAGTATACTCTACAGTACAGCTACTCCTCTTTGAACCATCACTGTTAGGACTGGTCAATTGTCTATTGTATTGTTGTAATAGATTTTTGTTGGTGCTTTGAGGTAGGTGTAGTCTGTGTATGCATTGTACGTTTGACTAGTCCTTCAGTGGGTGCTGTCAGTGTGCTGTCCTGTTACAAATATTAAAATCTTAGCCAGAGAGGTTTCTGTGGATGGGCTTGCCTGTTGGGACAGCCACTGATTACCCATAAGGCTTTCATTTTGTCCAATCTGAGCATACTCTTTGCTGAGAAAGATACCCCTCACGGTCAAGACCTCAGAAGCTCCTGCCTGGTGCAGCTTCACAGCAGGCAGCTAGACTGTAGCCAGTCACAAACAGCATCTTTCTATGATCTTTATTGTTGGAAAGCTCTAGGCTGCGATACATTAAGGAATAAATAAATACCCAGCCTTTTTCTTTGTCAGGAGTTTGCTTCATTTCTGTGCTATAGAATGCCTGCAGTATCTATCTGCTAAACCGGATGACATCCATGTAATATGTTGAATGTACTTTTATCAGACAGAACAGTAAATTGTACTCTTCTGTTACCCGGAAAACACGCTTAGTTTTTCCACAGTTCTTCAAAATTTAGGCTATACACTTATCATAGTTTAGCCCATCTGGAACAAAAAAAACAAAAAAAGCACTCCAAACTCATTTGCATGCCACTCCTAAACATGCTAGGCACCGTACAATTTGCTTGTCTGAATCCTTTGATAATTTCCAAATTGGTTTATGAAGGCATCTCAAATTACATAAAAATGTACATGTGTGGAGGAGGGGAATGTTTTGTGTTGTCTGTGCACGCTAGTTCTCAGCAAAAGTATCAACCTGATACGGTTAAAAAAATTTAGAAGTAAAAACGGGTCAGTCAGGAAGACAACTGCATAGTGAAAACAGGCTGGTGTGTTTGTGGTTCCTGTGGTCCCTCACAATTGCTAATCTTGATTAACAGATTAATTCCTTGGTACGGGGCATCAGATTTTCCCAGCGTTTTCTCTATTGCCAGCAATCTTCAGTGATTAATAACAGTTAGGGGCCCTGAGTTTTGTGAAAAATGATTTTTATTTTCTTATAACAGATACATTCATGAACATGGAGGACACAACTAAATATAACCTTACACTTCACAGATGGAGGCAGCTGAGTTGAAGAGATTTTTTAAGAATCTGATCTCCCCTTGAAATTGAGCGGAGGGTGTAACTAAGTGCCAAAGGGTGCTGTCTAAATCATTGAAGCTAGAACAGAGAATAAACAAATGAAGTGGTACAGAAGTAGACTTGATAGAGAGAACCATCCTAACTATTTTTGGACGCTTCTTGGGGTTAATGAATGTTGTTGCTATTGGAAGAATGAGCCCAAGTCAATACTTAGAAACATAAAACTGATCTTACACACTACCCTTAGCTAATTGGATAAAATGATTTGTGTTAATTACTCCTGGAGGAATTGTGTGCGCGCGCGCGTGTGTGTGTGTGTGTGTGCGCGCGCGCGCAGAATTCATGTCCCCCGCAGATTTCTTTGCTTCCCCGCAAAAAATGACTTTCTGACAGGGAACCAAAGGGAAGCTGCAAGAGCAGTCATGCACCACTCCCTAGCTGTGCAGGTACATCATTGCAGGCACCTGGAGCAGCCGGAGGAGAGAGAGATCACTGCAGGGCTGGGGACACCTGAGCCGGGATCAGCTGTTAGTCCCAACTGGGCTGGAGGTGGGAGAGGCTGTGACTTACGCTTTCCCTGCAAGGAGTCTGGGGCTGTGTCAGACCCACCCCCAGAAACCTCCCCCAGCTTCAGAAAGCTCAGCATCCTCTTCTGCTTCCTGCCCCCATTGGTCATCAGCTCTCGGGGGAGGGGCCACTGTATGGCGAGCTGCTCCCGCATCCGCTCAACCCCTGTGCATTTGGACCTCCCATATCCAGACACCTCCACAAAGCCTCACCCCATACTCCCAGAACCCCCCATCCCTCCATACCTGAACCCCACCCCACTGAACCTCAACCCCTGCATCTGGAGCCCGTCCTGCACCCAGACCCCCTGCCTCTGGACCCCCCACCCTTGGACCCAGACCCCCCCCACTAAGCTCTTTGCACTCAAATCCCCACCCTTATGATCCCCACCCCCTGCACTTCCCTGAGCCCCCATATCCAGACCCCCACACCACTGACCCCCAACTAGTTGCACCCAGACCCCTCTGCTGAGCCCCAACCACTTTCACCTGGAAGCCCCTGTAGAGTCCCATTGCCCCTGCACCTGGAACCCCCCCTCCCCATGAGCCTCTGTGCATCCAGAACCTCTCACACCTAGATCTCCCACTGAGCTGCCTGCACCCAGATTGTCCCATACAGAATCCTCTCACCCCACCCATGGATTCTGTCTGGTTGAGCCTACCTGCCCCACGCCTGGCACAGAAGGGCAGGGCCCCTGGTTGTTTCTGGGGCAGGCCCAGGCCTTGTGCTGTGCCAGGGTCAGGTGCAACCTCACCACTGAGTCCGTGTCCCGGGGTGGGGAGGCTGCTGAGCCTCAGCATTTATTTATTGAGAAATAAATCTTGCAGAGTTTTAAAATATTGTGCATAGAATTTTTATTTTTTGGCACAAAATGCCCTCAGGAGTAGTTAACACATTCCACAAGTCAGGTGTATTACTTACACTCATCATGCCTTTTTTAGCCAATGGATTAAAATACAGTAACTCCTCACTTACCGTTGTAGTTCTGTTCCTGAAAAATCTGACTTTAAGTGAATCCAGTTTCCCCATGAGAATTAATGTAAATGGGGTTAGGTTCCAGGGAAATATTTTTCACCAGACAAAAAACTATGTGTTATATAGATATACACAGTATACGTTTTAAACAAACAATTTAATACTGTTCGCAGCTATGATGATTGTGAAGCTTGGTTGAGGTGGTGAAGGCAGAGAGTGGAAGAGGGAGGGATATTTCCCAGGGAATGCCTTGCTGCTAAATGATGAATTAGCACTTGTCTGAGCCCTCAAGGGTTAACACATTGTGTTAATGTAGCCTCTCACTCAAGGCAGCACGAACATGAGGGAAGGGAGACAGCATAGCAGACAGAGACAGACACACTCCTTGTGTGTGGGAGAGAGAGAAAGATGCACTGCCCCTTTAAGTAAGCTGACCCATTCTTTTTAAGTGGATCGGGAAGTTGACAGCAGCTGCTGCCCCAAGCTCTCTATATCTCTCTACATCTGTGCCCGTGTATGGAGAAGGGATAAGCAGGGTGCGGGGGACACCCTGACAGCCCCATCTTTCCTCACCTGCACAGCAAGCAGGAATCTCTGGGAGCAGCTCCAAGGCAGAGGGCAGGAGCAGCATATGGCAGTGGTGGGGAGGGACAGCTGAACTGCCAGCAATTGATAGCCGGCTGGGCGGCTGCAGAACAGGGAACTTAGGGGAGCAGGGAGCTGATGGGGGATCTGGTATGGGGGGCTGCCGGTCCACCCTGGTTCCAAGCCCTCACCAGCTAGCTGCAACGGGCTGCTCTTCCTGCAAGCAGTGGACAAAGCAGGCAGCTGCCAAACGACGTTGGAAGGAAGCATTGCACAACTTTAAACGAGTGTGTTCCCTAATTGATCAGCAACGAAACGACATTAACCAGGACGAATTTAAGTGAGGAGTTACTGTATTGGAACTGTGAAGACTTGTATGATAAATGCATGTGGGCACTGCATTATGTTGTAAGATTTGGAGAATCTTGTATATTAACAGTGTATATATAGCAATGAATAACATTTGTGAAGTGTAATGCTTTTGATCCATGATCCACAATGCTCAGGACTTGAAACAAATACATAAAAAGAAAACAAATAGTGGGGAAAATATACCACAATTATTGAATGAACTGTTGGAACATAATTACATTTCCTTACTGGGACCCTTCCAAAAGACAGTGCTACGTCTCACAACCAGAACGTTGTGTGTGCTTTTCTTCCTTGGTCAACTGTGTGCATCAAATGACAATGGGGTTGATACAGGTTTTAAAAGAAATAAACTTCAATTTGTTGCAGACATCATTAAAGTGACCTTTTACTCTTGACATTTCAGTCCTTCCTGCCTAGTCCTGCCCTGCTGTTTCATTGCCCTCTTCTCCACCAATTTGTAGCATAATTTCTCAGTTAGGGTGTGAGCTTTTCAGGGTATGTACCTTATCTTTTGTGCATACTGTGTGGCACTCAGCAGAGATTTTCAAGTGGTGTAAAATAATAATGGAAATCCGGAAACGGCCATGAATACATCCAGTGGAGAACTGATGTGCAGACTAAGGCTATGTCTACACTACTGTGGTAAGTCGTCCTAAGATTCACATAGCTGGAGTTGTGTAAAACGTATTTGGAGTTTACTTACTTTAGGTCCACTTACTGGGGCGTCTACACCGCACTGGGTTGATGGTAGACACTCTCCCGTTGACTTACCTTACTCTTCTCGTTCCGGGTGGAGTTCTGGTGTCAACAGGAGAGCACTCTGCCGTTGATTTAACGGGTCTTCACTAGACCCGCTAAATTGACCCCCGGTGCATTGATCACCAGAGCGTTGATCTGGCGGTAATGTAGACATAGCCTGAGAAATAACAAAATGTCTTTTCTAATATTTGAAGTCTTTGGGTAGATTAAAAAATAAACAAACAAAAATATCTAGCCATGGTAAAAATAGACTTCCTTTCTTTGTACCTCTGTTCTGTCATTCTGGAATCTGAGTTGATGCTTTTTTGATTGTTGCAGGCAGTTCCACCTCTAATTGACTTCTAGGTTTTTGACAGCCAATATGGCCTACATCAGGATCAACACACATTTGCTCATGTTCTCAACTACAGCCTCCCTTGCTGTGAGACAGCAGCTCCTGCCACTGTGGTGGCAGAAGTGATATAGCAATTCACTGGGGTGCTGCAGTGACTCATAGACTCTAAGGTCAGAAGGGACCATTATGATCATCTAGTCTGACCTCCTGCACAGCGTAGGCCACAGAATCCTACCCATCCACTTCTATAACAAACCCCTAACCTATGTCTGAGTTATTGAAGTCTTCAAATTGTGGTTTGAAGACCTCAAGCTGCAGAGAATCCTCCAGCAAGTGACTCATGCCCCACGCTGCAGAGGAAGGCGAAAAACCTCCAAGGCCTCTGCCAATCTGCCCTGGAGGAAAATTCCTTCCCGGCTCCAAATATGGCAATCAGTTAAACCCTGAGCATGTGGGCAAGACTCACCCGCCAGCACCCAGGAAAGAATTCTCTGCAGTAACTCAGATCCCGTCCCATCTAACATCCCATCACAGACCACTGGGCATACTTACCTGCTGATAATCAAAGATCAATTGCCAAAATTAATTGCCAAAATTAGGCTATCCCATCATACCATCCCTTCCGTAAACTTATCAAGCTTAGTCTTAAAGTAGACCTTAGCTATTGTATGGCAGGCCTATTCTGTTCTGTTTGCCTCATGGGACTTTCACCCTCTTCCTTGGGGGGTAGGATGGGAGCAGATGGGACACTAAAGCTCAGTGCCCTCCCTCCACCACCCTGATTTCGCCAGGCAGATATCTTCCTTCCCTCTGATTCTTGGGATCCTGGGGAAATTCTGGGCACAAGAAGGTTCTCATTCACTTCAGAATGGTCCTGCTAGTTGTGCTGTTCAGACAGATGACCCTTTTATTCAGAGATCATCTTCTCCTTCCTTTCTTACCCAAGCTCTCTTATTCAAGGCCCAATGTATTGCTAACCCCCCCCACCCCCCAAAAAACAAATAGTAAAAACACCAATCTCCATAAAAGGTCTTGCTCAAAAAAAAAAAAAAAAAAAAGGGCTCCTGGCTAAACAGCACTTGTCAAACCAGGTAGTCTCCACTTACAGAAATAATGTTGAGGGCCACGTTTTCAGCCAGACTGCAAATTCACGCTATGCCAGTTATGTAACTAGAGATGTAGAGACAATTTGTTCACATAAATGTTTGTTTTCATGCAGGTTGGTCCTGGGATGCAAATTTCAGAGACAAGTTTTGAAAGTTTGGCCCAAAATTGCAGCCACACAATTATGTAGAAAGAACGAGGAGTACTTGTGGCACCTTAGAGACTAACAAATTTATTTGAGAATAAGCTTTTGTGGGCTAAAACCCACTTCATCGGATGCATGCAAAAATAAAACAAAAAAAACCAAAAATCCTTTTGTAGTGATAATCAGGATGGCCAATTTCCAACAGTTGACAAGAAAGTGTGAGTAACAGTAGGGGAAAAATAAGCATGGGGAAATAGTTTTATTTTGTGTAATGACCCATCCACTCCCAGTCTTTATTCAAGTCTAATTTAATGGTGTCAAGTTTGCAAATTAATTCCAATTCAGTAGTTTCTCGGAGGTTTTTTTTTGTTTTTTTTGTTTTTTTGAGTATTGCAACTTTTAGGTCTGTAATTGAGTGATCAGGGAGATTGAAGTGTTCTCCAACTGGTTTTTGAACATTATAATTCTTAATGTCTGATTTGTGTCCATTTATTTTTTACGTAGAGACTGTCTCCCTACTGTTACTCACACCTTCTTGTCAACTGTTTGAAATGGGCCATCCTGATTATCATTATAAAAGGTTTTTGTTTTTTCTCCTGCTGATAATAGCTCACCTTAACTGACCACTCTCGGTATAGTGGGTATGGCAACACCCATTGTTTCATGTTCTTTGTGTAAATATATCTTCCTACTGTATTTTCCAGTGCATGCATCTGATGAAGTGGGTTTTAGCCCACAAAAGCTTATGCTCAAATAAATTTCTTAGTCCCTAAGGTGCCACAAGTACTCCTCGTTCTTTTTGCTGATACAGACTAACACGGCTACCACTTTGAAACCCGTCACAATTATGTAGCAGTCTTGTATGCTAGGGTGGGGAAGGAGAGGAATCTTCCAAATGAATTGGCATGCCCCATCAGTCTTAGCAGGGTTTCCACTTTTACCTCTAGCAGTGGCATAGTAACCTATAGACGTTTTTGCCTTCATTTGAAGCCATGTCACAGGTTACAGAGCGCATCCTTTTGTTTAGCTGGTGTTTGAGAATGAGGCAAATGCAAGCTCTCCAAATGATTGAACTTGTCAAGAATCTTACCTCACACTTATTTTTAGATGTAGGTGTTTCTGCATATACCGGTGTACTCAGTAATTCCTCTTGGGTGAAAATTAGATTAAAAGCTTCCAGTGTACTCCTTTTAAACGCTCTTCAAAGTCAGTTTACACAGAACCCTATTGAACAGATGGCCTTCCTACTACCACTTAGCTCCAGCTTTACTTGGGATTTATTTATTTTGGTCTGTTGCTTAGGTTGGTAGCACCTACGCTTGTAAATACAGTGGCATTTCCCTTGACATAATCCTGTTAGTTTCTTTGCAGCAGGTGACTCCCAAGCTGCTTGCGTTCAAGTTCTCCTCCCCATCCCCCCAGCACTATGGCCCAATGCAGTAGATCTGATCCCTCCATTTCTTTCGTTCATTCTTTCGTTCGTTCTTTCGTTCTTTCACATCATTCACTGCACCTATGGCCTATTGGGCAAGGGCTGGATCCATGAGCTTTGATTATGAGCTCTATGCTGAAGATCCTTCCACAACTGCATTATTGGCAATCTTTGGAGTATGGAAGGAGAGTGAGCAACTTTCAAGAAGCTGCCTTCACCTAGTTCTTTACTGGAGTATGTTTGCAGTGGAGGAGAATAGATCCAGGATCATAAGGCTTTCCCCAAGCCCACTGCTCCCCAAATTCTGTCACTTTGGGATTCTTTGGCATCCTACCTACTGTTTTGAACAGACTTTATTAGGAAGACCACCTTAGTTCAGCATGCCGATAAGAAGGATCCCATGAAATGGATAGAATGTCTATTAATTTATTGTGTGTTCATTGAACACTTTTATTGTGTCCGGAGATCAAAAGTGCACAGTGGCACACAGTCACTGACCCTGGAGCTTACGTACTGAACTAGATGGATGATAAAACAGTTGAGACTCACAAAGGACAACCAGGAAAAAAGTGTGGTCTTGAAATCATGTATAGTATTCCACCTTTTCAAAAAGGTATGATCAAGTAAATACTTTCAGAACTGTATTTTAAGAAGGAATTTGAATACAAAGGAATGATTGACAAATGCACAAGAGGGTGCTTCTTCCGAGTGTAGGGGACAGCATATCAGAAAGGGAAGTAAATGGGCTACCTAAGGGGTGGTTTAAAGTAAGAATTTGGTGAAGCAAACAGAGCAATTGTAACTGCCACTTACTTGCAGGTTTTTAACAAATAAAAATTTCCTTCGTGTGACTCATAACAATAGTGTTCCTTCTGCTGACTCTGCAGCAGCAGTTACACCAGAATTGCTACCTGGGATAATTGATGTTAATGGACAAAATAGTGCAACATGGTATGAAAGCTTTAGACAAGTTGAATTTTTTAAAAAAAGCATAAAGGATAGAATAAATGTTCCTTCACCTTGACTCAGTCATGATGTGCAGTTGAATAGTGTGTGTTCTGGAAGTCTGGCATCCTTGGCGGTGGGTGGGTAGGCTAAGATTGCAGTGCATTATCGGATACAATGTACAGTAGTGGTGATGTGTGTGCCTGAGGAGGAGTAGAGGGAAAGGACTGTAAAGAGCTTCACTTCTCAGGGCATTCCTTTTGCGCTGTGTATGCGGTGTGCGCTCTCACTGAATTTTTTGGGGGTTCTGAGATACATTGCTTGTTTTTCTTATAAATGGTATTTCTCCTAAACATAGAGGTTAAAATATTAAATCTTCTTTTGGGGGACTGAGACGTTCTTTGTTTAAATAAAATTATACAAATCATACTATTTGTTATATTTTTTAAATATCAGAAGATTTTATTATGACTCAATGTGTATCATCTTTTCATTCCAGGGAATTGTGGGGAATTTAGCTAGTGGCAAGTCTGCACTTGTGCACCGGTATCTGACTGGCACGTATGTCCAAGAGGAATCACCTGAAGGTAAGTGGATATGCGGATGATTAAAAGCATGCTGATTTTAGTTCTTTTGCTTTCATGCAATGCACCATTAATTCCTGTTTTTATATATCATACAGAAATAGTACAGTAAAAAAAAAAATCATCATTGGTTGTTCTGCAATGTTGGTAAAAAAAAGAAATTGTTTCCTTTTAACATTTGTCATAGTGGAGATAAGTAGCAGCAACGACAACAATTGTATACCTCTTCTTTTTTGTAATATCTTAACATTTTAAAATTTTTTCCCATGAAGTATTTGTGCATATGGGAAACGTTCTTAATCTCAGTTTCATAAATGCAAACATTACCCAATGTAGCGCTTACTACTATGAGTACTTCCATTAATTCCAATTTGGCTGCTGAAGGCAATAACTACTACTCTTGGTATTGGAAATATACAGGATTGGGCCCTTCAGTTTGTTGTACCAGAGACAGTAAAGATTTTCAAATAAAACTCGTGTTATGAATTTGCTCCATTATTTTTAGAACACTAATTTTTGGGCCCGGAGGAGAACACTTTTTTTTTCCAATTCTAGTTTTATGTTACAGTTTAATATGTAGTTCAAAACTTTCATTGTATTATTTTAATTAAGCTTAGTCACTTGTACCGTTTGAGATCATGTATATCATCGTAGCACATAATTGAGGTATATTTTTCACTAAAAATATTTTCTTGATTTTTTTATTTATTCTCCTTATGAACTTTAAATCCAACTCTGAGACACTGAATTTCTGGTTCCTTCTTTTCCTTACTGGCTGTTCCATTCTTTGCAGATATGGATGCAGGTAACTATTCATTCTCTTCATGGCAGTGCTTGTCTTGTTTTGAAGAGGGAGGAGGCACAGCTTTTGTACTGTAGTGTTTTCCCTTTGTTTTGTGTATCATCTTAATTTTGTTTTTCTTTTGATTTTCTCAAATTTTAAGCACATCTCTCTCTGTCTTGTCCCTTTCTGTAGATGTCTTTTTAGCAGTAGTCATATGTAACTTCATGTGTCTACTGTAACACCTGTTTCAAATTAATGCTTGCCGTAGGAGGTTATACAGTTCAGAATGTTAGAGCATAGTATTCTTGAGGTTTTAACTAGTCTTGGTAGTTAAAAATCTGTGCGAGGCGTCACTGTGGTGTCGGCCATTTTCATGGGCAAATGCAATGGCGGTGCAAACATTTTCTAGATTTTATTACTTTGCATAAAAGAGACTTAGGTCGCTTCTCTACTGTTGATAGAGGTGATGTGTGAGGGCCATTGCAAAAGGAGCAATAGTTGGATTTGTACATTAATGCTCAGAAATCCTCTACTGGAATGTTGGGAAAGGTGTTGGAAAGTCACTCCCTAGTACTGCCGCTTGAAGTGGCTATCAATAATGAGAAACAAAGAAAGCTAAATGGTGGGGAAGCCCCAAAACTGAGAGAGCCTCACAATGAAAAGAGCATAATCAGTATCTCCACTGATTTTTATTTATTTATTACTCTCATGAGCAGAAGATAATAAATATTTGATTAGTTCTTTCAGGAGACAAACTTGTTTCTGTTCTGTAGAATTTTAATGGCACTCTTTCCCCTCAACCTGGAATATTTAGTTTTTCTTGATTCTGTGATTTGTTGCTCTGTTCTGAGCGTATTCCCATCTGTCCTCTTGGTCTTCAGGGATAGTTATTTACTGTACTTGCAAGTGACATTTAGGCTGTTTTCATGGACAGGATTAGATCACCAGAGCAGAGTCGGATCATTTCTTTGCACATAAATGTAGCTGACAGGCCTTACTAATGGCACCATGCATTTTCATTAACAGGTAAAACTGGAACAATTAAAAGCCATAATTCACCTTGTAAGCAATAGGGTTAGGCTGCCCAGTGAAATCAGTACTTAGGAATTTAATTAACTCTGACAGCCTGTCGTTAGTAAACGTCATCTTTGGAAATAGCTCGAGCCCCACATAATTTGTGACAGTAATAGTTTATCCTCTCCCCATATCCTTGTGTGAAAACATACCCTGTCAATCTGGGTCCATACTGGCAGTTCGAGTGAATCTAGGCAAGGAAAGGAGCTTGTTGCTCCAAGTTCTGCATTGGGATTTAGATTCAAGCTCTGTGCATAAGGGATTCGGCTGAACTGTTAGCAGTAACCTTCAGATTGGATGCTAATGTGAGGTGTTGCCTTTGCCCCTTGCTGATGACTGAAAAAGAATATGGACTCTTTAAGTTGGACAAAGAGTAGAACATATCTGAGATGTTGTGGCTTATGCCATTTCTCAAAATAAAACAGGTTCTTATGTCAGTGGTATTTGTGAGCTGTTGGTGAGTGCATGCTGGGTGGCATGTTAATTTACTCAGCAGCTGAACTACCAGTATCTAACTGTAATGTACTTGGGGTATGAAAGGAACCAGATACAGCCCCACACTATTTTTGTTCCCTTTATCGTTTCTGTCCCAAGTTGCTGCCACCTCAATAAACCACCTTCTGGCATGGGTTGGCCAAGTGCCAGACCTCCTCTATGGTTTTCAAATGTTTCTCACCATGCCAGCAACTGTTTCTAGTGAGCATTTAAGCATCAATATGGGCAATGTCTGTTTTCCTTCCACTTTCTTTGAGCCTAAGTGTTTCTTCCACCCCAAAATACACTTGAATTACATCAGCATATGGTGCAAAAAAACCTTTTCTCATCACTTATCTGGCAACTCTTTGGATTTTTAATTAAATGAAAATTAGAAATTGAAAGCTGATTTATTTCCTTCAGTAACAATCCAGGAAATAATGCATGTTATAGCAGGCTTTAATTCATTATACCAACCTCCCACTATGCATATATGCATACCCAGCGGGACAAGCATTTTCATTATGGAGGTATTTTGGTGTCTGAAACAACCTTGAAGCCAGAGTATTCTATGAGATTTGCAGTTACATTGCGCTGATGTAGAAACAGGGAGCTGATTAAATATAGAAGACCTGTTGAAGTTGTCTGCCTTCCCATAGTAAAACAGGGAACGATTAGAAAAGCAGCCACCAATCAGCAACTTGTATTGTGCAAGTACAAGACATGTAGTTGAGCTGCGAATGTCACATTCAAACTGTCATCTTCACACCTACGTTTAAAGAGTAGTTCTGGTTTCTTGAGAGGGGTGAACTGGAAACTGTTCTCAGTCACCAAACTTGTCCTCTTAACGATTATCTGTGGGTATATGTACACTTCAATTAAAAACCCATGGCTGGCCTGTGCCAGCTGACTCGAGTTTGCAGGGCTCTGGCTGAGGGGCTGTTTACGCTCCAGCCAAGCTTCGGGACCCTTCCATCTCGCAGTGGTCCTAGAGCCTGGGCTCCAGCCCGAGCCCAAATATCTACACTGCAATTAAACAGCCCCTTAGCCTGAGTCAGCTGGCAGTGTAGACATACCATAGAATCATAGAGTATCAGGGTTGGAAGGGACCTCAGGAGGTCATCTAGTCCAACCCCCTGCTCAAAGCAGGACCAATCCCCAGACAGATTTTTGCCCCAGATCCCTAAATGGCCCCCTCAAGGATTAAACTCACAACCGTGGGTTTAGCAGGCCAATGCTCAAACCACTGAGCTGTCCCTCCCCCCATGTTTGGACTAGTAAAAAGCTAATTCCATGGATGGTGTTTTTCTGCACACATGAAGTTTTTGATACTGCTCTTGTGTGGTGCATTCCATTATGATGATACTGTACAGTTCTAGGTCCCCTTCCATTTGAGAATATTAAAATGTTTTGCAAACATGAATTAATTAAGCCTTGAAACACCAGTGTGAGGCAGGTACTGTTGCCATTTTATAGAAAAAGAAACTGAGGCATGGAGCAGATACATGACTTGACTTAACCAAGGTGTCACATACAAGAATAAAATCCAATCTCCTTACTTGTCATGGCGATTTAGAGAGGTTTTGTCTGTTTCAGCTTCCTTTTGAAGCTTCAAGCAAGTTAAATGGAAAGCATAATAAAATACTTCTCCTATCCAGGAAGCAGCAGCATGGGGAGGAACCCAGTACACACAGTAAACCTGGACAGTGTGGGAGGGTAAAGCAGGCAGCTGAGAGAAGGTAAACAAAGAATGTGAGATGCTCAGTCTGCCCAGGGCATTTTCTAGGGATTGGAGGAGGGAAAGGAAGTAATAAGGAACTGTTATCTGGGTCCCTTTTTTGGACACAGGAAAGTGTAAGAGCTGGTGCTGAGAGGGAAGCAGGTCTCCTGCAGGAGGGATTAGAGACAGGATGAAAGATAGCACCAGGTTATAGCAGGCTACCAATTTTTTTTTAATTCAATATTAGAACACAAACACAATGGCAACTTCAAACGCTGTTGTATGTTTAAAGATGTACATACTTCTATAAAGATATTTAAGATAGTAAATTCTTATAAAATATGCTGATATTTTAAATTACCAATATGCAGACATTACAAAAATCATCCTTTACTTAACTGCAGAGACTGGAAGTCACAGTTCTTTTCCTCTCTCTGAACAGCTGATATCTTCAAGCAGCTCTGCTTTAATTGTAGGATATTATACACACCTGTAGTGGTACAGGACCCTGAGTGGGGAAATTAAGGAAATATGCACAAAATAAAATAAATATTTATTTATTAATAAATTAAATATTAAAATATATTTAAAACTCTAGTGTTTGAAATGTTTTTTAAAGATTGGGGAAAAAAGTCCATAAAAGCAAGAAAAATCCTCCTCCTCCTCCCTCATTTGAAGTGAACAAACATAGCACCCATTCTTGCAACTGATTCATTTAGGCAAGTATGTGATGAGGTCAGCAGGGCTCTGTATGAGCACAGGAGTGCCCATATGTGGGACAGTTTACAGGACCGGGGCTGTAGTGTGGATCGAAATGTGGCACAACGCCTATCCCCCACCCTTTACACTTCTACTCCTGCTTAAATCTTTAATGTGACATGCTAGAGAAATAACCTGCTATTCTGAAACATTTAAATGGGGCATGGTTTTTCTTTTTCAGGATAAGGATTTTTTCTATGTTGTCTAGTGTCTCCAGAGCTGGACAGGACATGTCACGTCAGATTATTCAGCTTCCCAGTGGCTTTTTGTGTCCACCATTGTCTCCTTTTACAGATTATTGAAGTATTTCATCTTTATGTATTTGCATTGGTTTCAGGCACCTTTCTAGAAAAGATTCACATGGTATCAGGTTTTATTCCTCTTGTCTCAAGGTTTCTCCAGACTTGGTAAAAAGTGTAGATTTCAGCTTGTGGTAAACTTGAATAAAGAATGGTTTTCTAGTGCAGGTTGGCCGTAGGAAGTGTGAAATTGATACTTTTTAATGCACTGATGCTTCTACCCATCATATGAATTTTACTCTTAGTTTTGTTCTTTTGTTGTGTGTGGTCCAAGCTATGGCCTCTAGTCCCTATTTATTTTTACTTATCTTGCAGTTTTGACGGGAGAGAATTCTGTGCAAGAAAGAGTGGAGTAAATGTTCCTTTTAGAATTTCAGCCACTTCTGTGGTTTAACTTCCCCTGACATTCCTTTCATCTGGTCCTAAACTTATAATGAAGTAGCTGAATACATCTTTTACTGGAAACCTTAAATCTAAGAAATACTTGATTTGTCAGTCTTGATAACCTTCCCTTTGATTTGTTCAGCTGGGCAGTTCACTAACTCATAACGTTGCTTGATGGTTGAATAAATACATAGACGGAGTTGAGCTTCTCCTGTTTCTCTAGTCAATTGAAAGTTTTTACTTTGTGTTTAATGTATTGTGCTTTGGTGAAGTGTTTGGAGTCAGAAGATCTGAAAGGAACATCTTGTCCTGACACTTTCATTTTCCCCTCCAAATGCTTCAGTCACCCCAAATTTCCATTTTTGCAACTGGGACCCCAGTCGTGCCTTCCAGTTCTGATGGACTTGAATTGTAGCAGGTTCTACCTATCATCCATTATAGGAGGATTCTCATGTGTCTTTATCCCCTGAAATGCGCATTTGGGGTGGAGCTATTTAGAAATAAGATACTTTATGCATTTGTGTACTCCTAATGTTATAAAGAATGAAGAGAGACAGTATACAGATTTAGATGCTATGGTGTAGATCTTGCAATTAAGTCCACACAGACAGGCCAGGTGTAAGGCGCTTCCTGTGGAAATCTGCTATGTAATCTCTGATTTCAATCATCTACTGCCCAGCATTATATTCTGAGTTGAGGGGAATAGCTCTGTCCCAAAGGTTACATTTTTTGTTTACTATACAATGCAAGTAATCCTTCAACATCTGAGCAAATAAAGAATGCTAAATAATAAAGGTCACTTTTTATCCTCTGAATAGACAGGCCCTGCTGAAAATTCCATAATTGATGATTGAATAAAAATTCCTGGACTTCTAAACCATGTAAACTAACTCAGCTGTGCAATGCCTAGAAAAATGAAAATAGAATTCCAAATGCTAAAATGAAAGGATTTTCTGTCTGCAGTGTGTTAGAATGTAATCTGATGTGATTGCACAAATGAAAAAAGGAAAACCTTGAACTGCACATAGATAAATACTTAAATATTAGGGCTCTATTCTTGGCTTGTTCCATGTCCCTTTTGAGTCGGCTAAAGCTATCTACTGTTCTACTAGTGTGTAGTACCTTTCATGATACCATTGTGCTCCACTGAAATTGGTTAGGTGTTGCACAGGTGTATTCAGTGTGGAGAGTTGGGAAGCCAGGAAGAGCTCTCTGGACAATTGGTGTGAACTCTTTACAAATGGTGATTGGGGCACTTTAGAAAGATAAAGGATGCTGTCAGTACGAAGAAAGTTAAAAATAATTTCAGTGTTTACTTTAAAAACAAAGTCAATTTTGCATCACACTGTCTGACTCTCCTTTTGCCAGCAATCATCATATAAAAGAGCCAGGCGTATAAAAAACAATGATTTTTTTCTTGCACACAATACAATACACTCAACCCTCCTCTTACCGCCCCCCCCCCGAGATGCCTTGCACGGATGTGTTTTGGTTTCCAGAAGATTTTTTAAATTTGCTTCAGTTTTGAAGACTGCTTATCCTCCGTGGCTTTTCTGGGAAGCTGCTATTGGGGGAATCTGTGACCATGCTCTAAATACATGCTGCCACACTAGTATTTACAAAGGTCTTCCAAACATCTTGGGGTGTTTACCTACCAAAAACATATTTCAGTGATAAGTGAGAGTTGAAGAGAGGGTTTCTAGTTGTATATTAATGTAGAATGTAACATTAAGTTGACCAGTGTCCCTGTAGGTTGTACAGAATATCCCACCTACTAACAGAAAGCTGTGTAACAGCTGAAAGAAGCCAAAGTTATTTGAAGTGAGTTGGAATACTTCTCCTAGCCTTGCAGACCGTCCAGCTGGTGTTCTGAGGGTGTATGAGAGGATCGGGGTTTTGTCCTCAGGAAACTGAAGCGCTCTTATAAATAGATTTAGAGGGAAGCTAAGTGGAGTTGCATGAAATTGTTCTTCCTCTCTACTTTTTGCTCTTCACAGCAGCAGGAAAAGGAAGAAAATGGCTAGTCAGGCCTAGTTGCTGATGGAGTGGCTGATTAGGTGCAGGATCAACATATGCCGCTTTTGCAGTGGAATATCACAAGTCATAGAAATGTAGGGCTGGTAGAGACCTAGAGTGGTCATCTAGTCCAGACCCCTGAGCTGAGGCAGGATCCTAAGTATACCTAGATCGTCCCTTTCAGGTGTTTGTCTAACCTGTTCTTAAAAATCTTCAATGGCGGGATTTCCACAATCTCCCTTGGAAGCCTGTCCCAGTGCTTAACTATCCTTATAGTTAGAAAGTTTTTCTTAGTATCTAGCCTACATCTGTTGCTGCTAACCTGAGAACAATTGATCACCATCCTCTTTACAACAGCCCTTAACATATTTGAAGACTGTTACCAGGTTCTGACCCTTCAGTCATCTTTTCTCAAGACTAAACATACCCCCATGTCTTTCTTCATAGGTCAGGTTTTCTAACCTTTTATCGTTTTTGTTGCTGTCCTTTAGACTCTCTCTCCAGTTTGTCCACATCTTTCCTAAAAGTGTGGCATCCAGAATTTGACACAGTTCTCCACTTGAGGACTCGCCAGTGCAGAGTTGAGCGGGACAGTTACCGCACGTGTCTTATATATGATGTGCCTGTTAATACATCCCAGAATATTATCCCTTTTCTCCACTGCATCAGATTGTTGATTGATATTCAATTTGTGATCCACTATAACCCCCACATCCTTTTCAGCATTACTATTAACTGGCAAGGCAATACCCCATTTGGTAGTTATGCATTTGATTTTTCCTTCCTAAGTGTAATACTTGATATGTGACACTTGTTTTTATTGAATTTCATCTTGTTGATTTCCATCCAATATGTCTGTTGTTTTGAATTCTAATCGTGTACTCCTCTTGGTTTGGTGTCATCCAGAAAAAAATATGAGTATTCTCCACTCCATTGTCCAAGTCATTAATGAACATATTGACTAGTACCGGACTCTGGACTGGCACCTGTGGGTCCCCACTAGATATGTTTCTCCAGTTTGGCAACAATCCTTATATCATGGATTGTTGTGGATGTCTTGAGATTTCGTATTACATTATCTCTATGGAAGATTTTTTGGCTTTGTCTTCTGTTTAGAGATGATGATTCAAGCAGATGAATTATTTTTCTTCAGTTTTTTTTTTACTGTTGACATTCAAATATGGAGTGAATTTCTGGATTTTTAATCTCTTGATATATATATGTCAAGTTCTTATAGTCTACAAAATCCTTGCAACGGTTCATTAAAACAGCATCTCTGTTATATATGCTGAATCCTCCCTTTCTCATCCCTCATGAGACTGACAGTGCAGTTCAGAGAGAATTCTCTGAATGCTGCTGCAACCCAGAGCAATACTGTTTAAGCATCCCACAAATAAGGAGATGTTCCTTTGTGGTGCATATTCATTCTAAAGCAGAAATATGTGCTTGCTCTGCTACTGGGAAGAAGTTTCTTAAGAAACTGTTTCCTGGAAGGAATTTACCTCTTTGCTGGTATGCATGGGGGGAAATAAATGATTATTGTTAAATAGGGTTGCCAACCCTCCAGGTTTGGCCTGGAGTCTCCAGGAATTACAGATTGTCATGTGGATGGAATCTCCAGGAATACATCCAACCAAAATTGGCAACCCTATTATGGTCTGAATTAGTCTTTTTTGAACATCCCAGTTTTAATGCATTTCTAAGAGTTCAACAGCTGACTCCCACTTAATTTCAGTGGAATTTGGGGGCCTAAATATCATAGGCTCCTTTAAAGATTCCAGCATAGATAACAATTGCAGTCAACTCAGATTTATAGCTAAGATTACAAGTAAATCTGCTGCTAGTGATAAAGATAAATCCTGCCAACAAAGCACTGATTGACTTTCTGAGAGTCTTAGTGAGATAGGGGTCACTTGATAAGCTATTGGTGGAAAAAGGGAGTTCCTCACTTTGTCTTTTATATATTTGGCTTTTGGATTCATTTTAAAAACCACACATTGACCTTTCTAGAAATACCTTTATTGTTAAGCATCTTAAATCTTAAAACTAAGTTAAACTTCCCTTGACCAATAATGCAATGGAATTTTCCCCAACTCCTATTAGATTTGATTTTCACTAATTTTCATCCATCTAATTAATCCGTTGCTCCTTTTTGGGGTCTAGTCACAAATGTATGTGAAGCATCAACTGCTTGCAGGTCCTTAAGTTTTCTTTGCATCAGATATCATTAGCTGATGTCCATTGTGGTTGATGCCAAGAAGGGTCTCCTGGTCAGCTGTTGTAGATGCTTTTTCTACTGGCCTCCCACACAGCCAAGCATGGCAGGCACCTTCTGCCTGACCTTTGGAGGTGTGACGGGAGGGAGTGGTTGGTTGGACTCTGAAGAATCCCTGTTTTCAGAAGAAGTGGGAGAGCAGAGCTTCCTAGACAGGGAGGGTTAGGTGCACAACCGCTTCATGCCCAGTATTTCAGTCATTCTGACTCAGTAACCTGTTTATTTTTCCCCCAAGTATGTGGATGCCTAGGTGAGCCTGTGCAGGGGAAACGAGGGCTGGAATGCAGGGCCAGCCTTGCCCCTCACGCCCATAGTGGGCAGTTCACAAGAGGAAAAACCAAGCAGAATTATGAGGAGAGAATAGGTGTTAATTAAGTACTCTCTCTCTGTTCCAGAGAGGTCACCAAGAAGATAGTGAGCTCTTTGGGATAGGGACATCTTGATTATTTGAGTACAGTGTCCACCACAGTGGGGCCTTTATTCTGATTCTGGCTTAAATCTTACTGTTACATATTAATAAACTATATCTGTGTGTCCCAGCTCCCATCAGTCATGAGTAGCTTTTCACCTTCCTCCAGTAAAATGTCTGTAACAGGAAATCAGAGGATTCTGATTTCATAGTCTGTGCAGTATACAATGTTCCCCATAAATGTCTGGGAACAATGGCAAAAGGATATTTTCGGAAGAACTTTCAAAACTCTGCCAGATATATAATTGCAAGTGAAAGAAAAACGTAGCTTTTGCAACTTATCTTCCTGGAAATGATCTTTAAACCAAGAAAATAAAATGGGTAACTAAAATACTACCATTGGTTGGAGAGAGTTCCTAAATTAGTGGACCTAGACCTTAAATTGTCACTGCTTAAAGTTAACTACTTAATAGACTGTTTTCTTAACATAGTACCTCCTTTTCATTTCACTGGAGCTTCTGGGTGCTCTCCACTTAAGAAAATAGGTCATTTAGGTATGTAATAGTAGGCCCCTGTTTTTTAAAATGTTATCTGTGGGCTTTCAGGTGTTCCCTTTTCTCTGCATTATCTCTCAGCAGTGTTTGGTATGGACATGGAAGATGTTTAGTAGATATATAAAATAAAGGTGAACGTTACATGTATAGTTTCTAACTTTCAGTTACATGGTAGTGTGCTCTGTCACAATTACTGTACATTTAAAATAATCTTGGTTCAAAATAGAGAAGAAAACATGTTTTTGTGTCGCACGAAAATGCATTACTATTATTCCAGGCTTCCTTTAGTTTTATTACAGTTCTTTTCTTTGATTAGTTTACAGGTTAATTGCTGCTAGATCAGTCTAACTTTAACTTCAGGGGTATTAGCTGCAGTGTAATATTGTGATGAAAGGGCATCTACTGTATAGAAGCATGTGGAGTTATGTTTTAGATCAGGGGTAGGCAACCTATGGCACGTGTGCTAAAGGTGGCATGCAAGCTGATTTTCAGATTTCACTGCCTGGGTTCTGGCCACCAGTCTGGGGAGCTCTGCATTTTAATTTAATTTCAAATGAAACTTCTTAAACATTTTAAAAACCTTATTTACTTTCAGGGCCGGCTCCAGGCCCCAGCACGCCAAGCGTGTGCTTGGGGCGGCATGCGGCAGGCGTCTCCGGTGGACCTCCCGCAGGCATGCCTGCGGATGCTCCACCGGAGCCGCGGGACCAGCGGACCCTCCGCAGGCACGTCTGCAGGAGGTCCACCGGAGCCGCGGGACCGGTGACCGCCAGAGCGCCCCCCACGGCGTGCCGCCGTGCTTGGGGCGGCAAAATTGCTAGAGCCACCCCTGTTTACTTTACATACAAAAATAGTTGAGTTATATATTATAGACTTCTAGAAAGAGATCTTCTAAAAATGTTAAAATGTATTACTGGCACACGAAACCTTAAATTAGAGTGAATAAATGAAGACTCGGCACACCACTTCTGAAAGGTTGCTGACCCCTGTTTTAGATAGTCTTGGTATCCAATCCAGGCTGTGTATGTTTGCTAAACTCTGTGAAATTATGCTGAAAGCTTGGAAGGTTTAACTGACCTAAAGAAACTAGAGCTGGTGTTAGTGAGAGATTGTTGTGTGTTCCGTAAATAACCTACAGAACATGTGTTAATGTTTGGTGAAATGAGCTAATGTTATGTAAGCTGAAACATTGAACATCTGTCAAGGTTTGGATTTTAGGAGATACTTTTTGGAAAATAAGTTTTTTGTTTTGTTTTGTTTTTCATTGGGGAATACAAAATTAAAAGGGGGGAAGTACTTTCAGTTGGGGAAAGACTATTCAGCGCTTCTCTTCTTCAGTAAGCACTGTTGTGTATTTGAGCTTTTAGAACTTAAACATGAGTTTGAGCAGCTTTCGTGTCCTGTCACCAGCATCGAAATACACACTTCAGTGTATTGTGTCCTGCCCAACAAAGTGGATCGCTATTTTGAAAGTTTTGGAGAATGGTGTATTGATAAAATACATCTTACATAGACTGTAATACAGAATTGGGGGGAGACTATCAGAGGCACAGATGGTAATTAGGTGTCTGACTCCTGTTTGTGCATTAGAAAATCTCCCACTTAATGCCTGCAACCTAACAAGAATTCTTTCTTCTAGATAAAACTAAGCATCCAAATATGCTTCATTATAAATAAATAAATACAATGAAAAATGGAAGCTGTGTGTGCCAAAACTGAATAAATACATTATCACATAATCTGGAATGCCTGGCCCTTCATGTCCCTCCCAGACGCTGGTGTGTTTTATCCTAGCTCCTCTAGGGAAGGTGTCGTTTAGGTTATAAGATCTTCAGAACATGGACATCTCTCCCATGTTTTGTGTAAAGCATCTAATACTTGGTCCTAGAAAATAATGATGAAAATGGTTTTAGAAGCAGATTGTTGATGGAGATTATGAAAAATTCATATTCTGATAGTGAGAGGTGTGGTCAGGTGCCGATTGTCTTGTTATTAAAATAGGTTGGACAGATGGTTTAATAGGTGGTTTAGGTAGCTCCTAACTGGGTTATAGGGGAAAAAATTCCCTGTAGGTTGTAATTTAGATACTGTGTTTCTATACTAATTGGGGAATGGGAAAGGAACAAAATATGTAGGGAGAGGAATATAATTTAGAAATTGTGAGGACAAGCAGAGGAAAACATTTTGAATTTTTATATTAATCTTTATCTTGTGCCATGCTCAAAATTTTTATTTGAGAACAGTTTGTATTTGGAGTTTTGTGTAGATTAAGGAGTCAGAAAGATGAGGGGAAAACAGGTAAAATATTTGTGGGGTATTTTAAGACCTGTAATAAGATACTTGAGTTATTAAAGGTTTTAAAGTCCTTTTAATAATTACTCTTTTTCATGTAACCCATTTTAGGACAGAGAAAAATCATGATTTACTTGATAGCCTCAAAAATCTTTGTTAGCCTGCTAATCAAAACAAAATTGTAGTCTAAAGAAGCTTGAGCAAATGTGATGGTATTGTGCAATCTGAATTAAATAAAACTAAGAGGAAATGGTGCTAGGAAAGGGTACTGAAAATAAGGAACAAAAGCAAAACAACAGTGTAGGAAGAATGCCATTTAATTGTTTCAGCCTAACCTTCAGTTTCAAGATTCAGCATGTTCATGTAAATGTACAGTAATAGGTCTTCATGGAAAGGAGGCAAACTAGGATCAGGAGCAAACATTCCGCTTCAATAAGGATTATTGAGAGCGTGGCTGGAAAAATCCAAGGAATGGAAGCTGTCTAGCTGCGGTTTACATCCACTTTTTATTTTAACTGCTAAATGAGTTTTAAATACAGCCTGAAAAAGGAAGGCATGTGGCTATGAACATCTGGGTGTAGCATGGGGTTGAGTTGGGCTGCTGCTGCCCTGAGCTTTCTCTGAAAATGGCCCCCCATTGCAGCTCTTCCAGTACTTGCAGCAAGGGAAGTTAAGAATGCTTGCTGGCACTTTGCTCACCCTGTCCTAGAACTGTACTAGTGCAGATGACGTTGTTAAAAAGTCAGTGGCCAGTCTACATGAGCTATGACAACACAGCGAAGGTGGGAGACTTAGGAGGGCCCCAGGGTAGGTAAGTTCCGGGAGATTCAGGTGACAGAGGTTCAGCCTTCATTCACGTTAATAGGCATTACATGCATCATTGAGAAAATGTATTTACTTTTAAAACATGCAGAGTCTGCATGTAGATGTCACAGTTCAGGACAACTGCTCTGACCAAAAACAACGAGACGTACTTGTGGTACCTTAGAGACTAACAAATTTATCTGGGCATAAGCTTTCATGTGCTAAAACCCACTTCATCAGATGCATGGAGTGGAAAATACAGTAGGAAGATATATATACAGAGTACATTAAAAGATAGGGATTGCCTTACCAATTCTAACGAGACAATTCAATTAAAGTGGGCTATTATCAGCAGGAGGAAAAATCACTTTTGCAGTGGTAATCAGGGTGGCCCATTTCAAACAGTTGACAAGAAGGTGTGAGTAACAGTAGGGGGGAAGTTAGCATGGGGAAACAGTTTTTAGTTTGTGAAATGACCCATCCACTCCCAGTCTTTATTTAGGCCTAATTTGATGGTGTCCAGTTTGCAAATTAATTCCAGTTCTGCAGTTTCTTGTTGGAATCTGTTTTTGAAGTTTTTTGTTGAAAAATTGCCACTTTTAAGTCTTTAATTGAGTGTCCAGGGAGGTTGAAGAGTTCTCTAACTGGTTTTTGAATGCTATAATTCTTGACGTCTGATTTGTGTCTGTTTATTCTTTCGCTAAACTGGACAGTCTCTACGCAAATGTATATGGCAGAGGGGCATTGCTGGCACATGATGGCATATATCACACTGACCAAACTAGGGCTCTCATACTCAGGCTTCTGGCTTCCCAGCCTTTGTCTTTCTGGAGTGAAGACCCGTGCCTCTCTCCCTGCTGACCAGGGTATTTCCAGGCTGAACAGTTCCCTGCCTTCATTGTTATTCCCAGCAAAAGACAATCTGTCTATACAGGCCTGCTTGCTTTCTCTGCAGAGAATAACAGTGTCATTTCCAGAAGTTTTAAGTTATCATACAGTTTTTTCTAAGCAAACATAAGGTAAAAGCACTACAGAGAAAACATATTGAAAACTGTAAAAGAACTTACTTGTGTGAACAAGCTTACCAGAGGACATCTGCCCCATCCCCGCAGTCTCCAGAAGGGCTCTCGTTGGTGTCGGTCCTTCCAGGCTTTCCCTAAGGACTGAGCCCTCTGTGGAATGGAGGACCTGCCTATTTGCTGTATCAGAACAGAAGTCCTGCACCTGTTTAAAACCAGCTATTTGTCCCAAAATCCCTTATTTGTCGTTGGTCCCTAGAAAATCCAGTTTGAAGTACCAGGGGATGTTTTCAAAGGGGCTGATTGCCAGAGGAATTACTTTAGCATACCACCTCCTCCTAGAGAAGCTACCTACAATCTCACAATAACACAAACAATTGCATTTTTAATACAGTGGACCCCAAAGGTATTAAACTTAGTAGAATAAGGTTTGTCCAGGATGTGACAGGAAATTGTCATCATTGTTGCAGTCGTTTCCAGGGTTTGGGGCATATGCTTCTTACAGAAATGAAAAAGCTTTTCCCCCCTGAATTTTACCTTCTTTACAAAACTGAAAATACTTGCCAGAAGAAAATGTGTTAATTCACAGTGCTAGTTTAGTATTGTGGACTCTTTAAAGCCATGTCTGTACTTACAACACTTAGTATACCTCTGCCTCGATATAACGCTGTCCTTGGGAGCCAAAAAATCTTACCGCTTTATAGGCGAAACCGCGTTATATTGAACTTGCTTTGATCTACCAGAGTGCACATTCCCCCCACCACCACCACCTCCCCGAGCGCTGCTTTACCACATTATATCTGAATTTGTGTTATATCGGGTCATGTTATATCGGGGTAGAGGTGTACCCATATTCTTGCAGTGGTCCAACTGTACAGGTCTGCTCCCTAGTGTACACAGTGCTCAGGTGTTTTTACTGCCTTGTAATTTATACCCGTGAGAAGGTGGTAAATATTATGCAGTCATGCCAGGTTCAATTCTGAAGAGTACTGAAAGTCTCAAACCTACTTCGTTCACTAGTTAGATATCACTGTCATATGCAGGTTTCTTGTGCATCATGATAGGGGAGAGAGTGATTTTTAAATACAAATCTGTTTAAATGGCATAGAAATTATAATATTTTAGGTGTGATATGAAATATTTAATATTCTAAATATGAACACCTTTTCTCTTTGTTAGGGCTAAACAATAAGGTTCACAGTGAGATCAGGAAGTGAGATCAGGAAGATACCAATTAATGCTTCGTTTTTTGATCCATCACAGCAGAAGCAGCTAGAGAACAGTATCAGGTACCTTTGTGTAGCTTAGTGTTTGCTTTTATGTCAGCTATTAAGTAGGGAGATTAAACATCATTAAACAGATCATGGACAATTGCAGATATTTTTAAATTTAAGTGAATAGGGGCCAGATTTTCAGATGATATAAAATGATGTTGCTTTATTGAATTCAGTGGAACTATGCTGGTTTACACCTCTAGTTGTTCAGAGATCTCAATCTGGCCGCCTATATTGACATGAAGTCCTCCTATATGTCCACTAAGCACTTAATTGGTACATCTATGGTAGGAGCAATACAAGCTTCTACCTTGGTGCTATAAAGTATGTAAAGGCTGATGTATATGGACTGCCTCTGGGAGTGTAAAATCAGGCTTTTTTGTCAAATTCCTCACTGATGCTACCACCAGTTTAGCTCCGCTGACACTAGCTATTGTTGGAGTGCTACTCCAGACAGGATGTCCATGGTCACTGTTACCACCAATGGGAAAAGTTTAGCAAAGTCTGCTGTAGACAAGACCAAAGCCTATTCAGTACTTGGTCTCTTGGTAAGACTCCCAACAAGATGTCAAATGTAATGGTGGGTTTTGGGAGTATGCAGTATTTTTCTCTGCGGAAAGTTCCACATTTCCTAACAATGGGATTCCAGAAGTGTGGACTTATCATTGAGGAGAAATTTTGAAATGGCTTTGGTGATACTAAACGCATCAGCAGCCACCATATGTTCAACTAGATTTGTCAGAAACAAATGAGACAAGAAATGATCCACTCCTGTGCAAGTGATGTTTTACCTGAGACATTGGTTTCTGTTGCAAAGGAGTCACCAGAAGTTAACAGCAACATTTGTGGCAAAAGGTATCCCTAAATCCTGCACTTGTGGGCCAGGGGACAGTACGTTCCTAAGGGTACGTCCAGACTACCTGCCGAATCGGCGGGTAGCGATCGATTTTGCGGGGATCGCTATATCGCGTCTCATCTAGACGCGATATAGCGATCCCCGAACGCGCTCCCGTCGACTCCAGAACTCCACCGGAGCGAGTGGCGGTAGCGGAGTCGACGGGGGAGCTGTGGACGTCGATCCCGAGCGGTGAGGACGGGAGGTAAGTCGGGATAAGATACTTCGACTTCAGCTACGGTATTCCCGTAGCTGAAGTTGCGTATCTTACCTCGACACTGCCCCCCAGTGTGGACCAGGCCTAAGAGATCACACAATAGCTTAGCCAGACAGGATGTTAGCTTAGTGGGGTGCTTCTGTTGGTGGAAACAGAGCAAAGTACTTCATAGAATAGTCACAGTATCAACCAGTAAGAGTTAAGGGTGATATGGAATGGTCTTGAAGCATTTAATATAGCTTCTCAGTTGGGATGACCGCACTATGATGAGGCTTGGCAGAATATGTTCAAGTGATTGCTTATGTCCATTCCAGTTAGGTCTGTGCACGCTATGTGCACGGCAGCCAGAAGGTTTTACTGGTCGTCAGGTCGATCCGGGCGCCCCCTGGAGTTGCGCCTTCATAGCGTTGGATATAGGGCCCTGCCAACCCACCGCCACATCAGTTCCTTCTTACCGACTGTGATGGTTAGCTAGAACATTCATATCTCTTGCTTCGGCGACACTCCCCTATCTGGGAGAGCCACAACCTGTAGCTGCCATCCACACTGGAGGTATTCGAGGTGGTCAAGGATTTTATCGCCCTCACGGCACCACCCTACCCTCCAAGGTGGGATAGGTCTCCTACATTGGTCTCAGCGGCATCCAGGAGACCCTCGGTGCTGTCCAGGGGCCAGCCAGTAATGATGCTGCACCAGTCACCTTCCCCCTGTGCTCATGTAGGGGAGCTGCACCAGTCCCCAAGTTCCTGGCACCAGTCCCTGGCACCGATGGGCACCGCTCCTCTGTTGTCCTCCAAAACAGTCCCCTACTGGTTGAGGAGAAGCAGGAGATTCAGGTCTAGTAAGCGTGGACAGCAGCCTCATCTGGGACCCTGGCCTGATCAGTGTCAGGCTCCTGCCTAGTGGCCGTTCTGGACGCCCTGGGCATTCCACTAGGGCCAGAGTCAGAGGTCCTATTCCAGGTTGGCTTTGGTGCCTCTGGTGTATCAGCAGGACCAAGCATTCCCCATGCCAGCACCTACTGCCTTGGAAGACCGGGCGTCGAGAGATCCCCTTGATGCTGAGGGCAGGGAACAGGACCTGCTCCTAGCTAGGGCCTCATCCTCATCCTTGCCTGATGAGGCGGTGGCAGGAATGTCAACGGCCCCTGCTCTGGAGGAGAGCAGGATGCTCCAACAACTGCTGAGGAGGGAGGCACAGAACCTGGGGATCCAGGCAGAGGAGATCATTGAGACATCAGACCCCGTGGTGGACATTCTCGCCTCCTCTGGTACCTCTATATTGCTCTGCCACTTATCAAAACTATTGATACCACCAAAACAGTGTGGCAGAACCCTGCCTCCTTACCACCTTTGGCAAAGAGGAACAAACGAAAGCACTTTGTTCCCTCTAAGGAGTTCAAGCACCTGTACAGTCATCCTCTGCCAGACTCCCTAGTGGTAGCCGCAGCAAATGAGCTGGAGCACCGAGGCTACCAGGGTCCCTCCCCAAAAAACTGGGAGGCTAAAAAACTGGACCTTTTTGGGAGAAAAATCTACTCCACAGGAGGGCTCCAGCTCAGAGTATCTAACTACCAGGCCGTCCTCAGCAGGTACATTGACAACTCCTGTGGAGCAATGGCAAAATTTACGAAGCTGTTGCCAGAGGACTCCAGGTCAGAGTTTTCCTCCTTAGTAGAGGAGGGCAAGCTCATTGCCCAAGCTTCGTGGCAGGCGGTCCTTGACGTGGCGGATACGGCTGCCCACACCATAGCCTCGGGATAGCCATGAGAAGGAGCTCCTGGCTTACAGGTTTCAGGGTTCCCATATGAGGTCCAACAAACCATTCAGGACCTCCCCCTTTGAGGATCTGGCACTCTTTTCAGAGAAAACTGACTCTTGTCTTCATAGCCTGAAGGACTTGAGCCACCTTCAAGTCCCTTGGCCTCTACACTCCGGCTACACAATGGAGACACTGTAAGCTGCAACCACCGCCTTGTTTTTTCCATCCACAAAACAGGCAGGCATTTTTCTCAGAGGAGTGGAAATAATAGGAAGAGGCCACCCCCCCATCAGGCTAGGGCTCTGGTCAGGCAAAATAGTCCTCTGGCTCGAAGCAGAACTTTTGACGGTGCACCCAAGGGCAATGCACCAGTCTGAATTCTGGATCCATCCTGCCTCACTTTCTCATGCTGACTGTCCCCGTTCTACCCTGCATGGGCTCAAATTACATTGGATCGTTGGGTACTCCGCCCAGTAGAAAAGGTGGTTTGAGTATTGGCCTGCTAAACCCAGGGTTGTGAGTTCAATCCTTGAGGGGGCCACTTAAGGATCTGGGGCAAAAATCAGTACTTGGTCCTGCTAGTGAAAGCAGGGGGCTGGACTCGATGACCTTTCAAGGTCCCTTCCAGTTCTAGGACATGGGTATCTCTCCTATTATTATTACGAAAGGGATATTCCCTCCAGTTCTCCCTCCCTCCCTTCCTTCCACCTTGCTTCCTGTCCCTCTTTAGGGACCCTTTTCACAAGCAACTCCTCGCACAGGAGGTGCACTTGCTCCTAATGCTGGGGGTAGTGGAAAAGGTTCCTCAGGAGCTGAAGGGCAAGGGATTCTATTCCTGGTATTTCCTAATACCAAAAGCGGCCTCAGGCCCATCCTAGACCTGTGAAATCTCAACAAGTTCATGAAGAAACTGAAGTTCCACGTGGTCTCCTTGGCCTCCATTATCTCTTCCTTGGCTCCGGGGGACTGGTATGCTGCCCTGGATTTTAAGGGCACTTACTTTCATATTTCAATACTGCTGTCCCTTAGAAGGTACCTTAGATTCATGGTGAACCACAATCATCATCAGTTCACAGTCCTCCCATTCAGCCTCTCAGCGGCTCTTCAAGTGTTTACCAAGTGCATGGCAGTCATGGCCGTGTTCCTACGCGAACATCAGGTGCTGGTGTTTCCATACCTTGATGACTGGTTAAGCAAGGACCTCTACGAAGTGCAAGTGGAGGCTTCATAAGGGCTACTTTCGACGACCCGGGCTTTTACTGAATGTACAGAAGTCAACCCTATCCCCCATTCAGCGGATAGAGTTTATAGGGGCAATATTGGACTCTACACAGACAGGAGTCACGTTTCCAGTCCCTGTGCGACATCATACAAAGTCTCAGGCAGTTCCCTACTACCACAGCAAGGAATTGCCTAAAGCTTCTGGGACACATGACCACTTGTACCTATGTGGTACTGCATGCCAGACTGAGACTCCGACCTCTTCAGGCGTGGCTGGCTTTGGTGTATCAGCCGATTCGGGATGGTCTAGAGTTTTCTAGACAAAGTCGTCACTCTTCCTCATCTGGTCCTCGACTCCCTCCTATGCTGGCTCAACCTGCAGGAGATGTGGACAGATGTTCCCTTAGCCAGACCCCAGCCATCCCTCTCGTTGGTGGCCGACACATCAGCATTGGGGTGGGGTGCGCACCTGGGAGACCTCAGGCCTCTGATCCCAAGTGGAGCTCTCACTTCACATCAGTGTCAGAGACTTGAGAATGGTCTGTCTGGCATGCCAGACGTTCCAAGTTCATCTGGAAGGCAAATGTGTATTGGTTATGATGGACAATACAATGGTGTGTTTTTTATAAATAGACGGGGATGCACGCTCCTCTCCCCTGTGCCAGGAAGCCCTCAGATTGTGGGACTTTTGCATAGCTCACTCAATACATCTGGAGGCGTCATACCTCCCTGGAGTACAGAATGAGTTGGCGGACTATCTCAGCAGGTCCTTTCAAGGCCACGAGTGGTCCCTATGCCCGGATGTTGCAAATACCATCTTCCAACAGTGGGGGTTTCCCCAGATAGACTTGTTCGCCACACAACAGGAAGTGCCTGCAATTCTGCTCCTTCCTGAATCACAGCCCGCGCTCCATCGTGGATGCATTCCTCCTTCCCTGGAAGGGACACCTCTTGTACGCATTCCATCCCATACCTCTCGTTCTCAAGGTGCTTCTCAAGGTTCGAAGGGACAAAGCCTCAGTGATATTTGTAGCTCCAGCCTGGCCCTACCAGCACTGTTATACATCTCTCCTGGAAGTGTCCGTGGACAACCTAGTCACCTTACTGCTCTTCGCGGACCTGATAACTCAGGATCATGGCAGTCTCCAGCACCCAAACCTTGAGTCGCTTCACCTCATGGCGTGGAAGCTCTATGGCGGAACCTGATGGAGCTTGCCTATTCGGGTCTGGTCCGGGAAGTCCTCCTGGGAGTAGGAAACCCTCGTCTAGGCTACCTACCTAGCCAGATAGAAAAGATTCACAATTTGGTCTTCCCAATATCTCCTGTCTCCAACATGTTCGTCGATACCCATGATATTGGACTACCTTCTCCACTTCGAGCAGCATGGTCTTTCTTTGTCATCAACAAAGGTCCACCTGGCCGGTCGGTGTTCGCCAACCCTTTGGTGAGTCATTTTCTAAAAGGTCTCGACAGACTATACCCTCACGTACGGCAGACGATCTTGACCTCAGACCTTAACTTGGTCCTATCCAGGCTAACAGGGCCATCCTTTGAACCGCTGGTGACATGTTCTTTGCTGTACCTCTCATATAAGGTGGTGTTCCATAGCGATAACATTGGCCAGGAGGGTGTCTGAGCTCAAGGCCCTAACGTCTGAGCCTCCTTACACTGTGTTCTTTAAGGACAAAGTCCAGCTCAGACTGCATCCCGCTTTTCTCCCTAATATTGTCTCCCAGTTCCATGTTAACCAGGATATCTTCCTTCCAGATTTCTACCCTAAGCTGCACGCAAGCAGCAAGGAGCAAAAACTTCATTCACTGGATGTTCGCCAGGCATTAGCTTTCTATATCTAGTGCACAAAACCATTTCAGAAGTCCATTCAGCTGTTTGTTGCAGTAGCATACAGAATGAAGGGGCTTCCAGTCTCCTCCCAAAGGATTTCGTCATGGATCGCGTTCTGTATCGGGCCATACCATGATCTGGCGAAGGTACCTGCCCTTCTGCTTACAGCACACTCCACAAGGGCACAGGCATCATGGGTTCCTGGCCCATGTTCCAACCCCGGAAATTTGCAGAGCTGTGACGTGGTCAACAATACATATTTTACCTTGCATTACGCTATTACCCAGCAGGCTATAGATGATGCAGCCTTTGGCAGAGCGGTGCTGCAATCAGTGAACTTTTGAGCTCTGACCCCAAAACTTAGACCTGGTAATCACCTAATTTGAATGGACATGAGCAATCACTCGAAGAAAAAAACGATTACCTACCTTTCGTAATTGTTGTTCTTCCACATGTGTTGCTCATGTCTGTTCCAATACTCATCCACCAACCCCTCTGTTGGAGTGAAATGGCAGGAAGGAACTGGAGTGGTGGTGGGTTGACAGGGCCCTATATCCAGCGCCATGAAGGCGTGACTCCTGGAGGTGCCCAGGCCAACCCAACAGTTATTGCTAGTGGAAAAACCTTCCAGATGCCATGCACGCAATGCGTGCACACCTAATTCGAATGGACATAAGCAAAACATCTCAAAGAACAACAGTTACGAAAGGTAGGTAACTGTTTTTTTTAATTTTTGTATAATTTAGGTTTATAATATCAATATTCATTTTAAAACTTTTAAATTTTATCAATTTTAAATTTTCATAGTTTGGGGAAATTACTAGGGGGATCTGGCAATGAGGGGGTCAAACAACTATTTAATGAGGTATTGAGATTCAAAAAGTTGCTGCTTTATAACTGTTAAAACACTAATTGTCAAGATATGTCAAAATATACAAAGTAAATAGCCTTCAATCAAACTCTAATATGTTCTTAAGCAGCATTTGTCTGACAATCATCAAAAATGTACAGATAGGCAATGGAAATATTTTTTTCCATTGGTTTGTGTGTATAGGGTGAAATCAACGTTCATCAACATTTACCGATAAAAATTGAATCCTTCCAAGCCTAGCTATGATAGATGACATGCCAGCTATTCCATATCTGAACAAGTAGAGAAGAAGCAGATCTCCCAACATGCAACAGGAGATTAGTCTTAGTGTTTGAGCAAGAGAAAAACCCACAATCGTTATATGCACACCACGTAAAAGGGAAATTTGATCTCAGCACATATTAGCTTAGCAGGTAATAGCTGTAGCTGAATGGAATCTCCAGCTCAGTTTCTTCCTTTGCAAAACCCCCCCCGAACAACGTAGCTACTGATCTGTTTGCCTACAAGACTCCAGATTCTCCTCCAAGAAAAGAACTCAACTGACATCAGTGACTCAAAATTTGGACGAGATTAAGGTACTGTTGCAAAGAACATGGGTTGTCTCCAGCACCGGGAGAGGTGAATTGTATCCGACCTAGAATTAAAGATGGGCTGTCCTTTAGAAGGAAGACTCCAGTGCTAAAATGCCAAATAACAGCATTGTTTGTCCTACTGGAGTTCATGGAGGAAGGCAAACTTGTTTTGACCAGGACATTAAATGTTTTGCAGGTTCATATGACTCAGTTGTGGTATTTATCTGTGCATCAAACACCCAATCTTGCTATTGAGCAATCTGTCCCTCAACAGCTTGTCTGTTTAAGTGGCTGTTCTCACAGCTGTTGCCACAGTAAGGAGACTTGGAGTTTAGTATGCTACCCATGGTAGCATACTAGATTGGTTCTGAGGTCTACCTTTTCTGAATGGAAACAATGACATTTTTCTCCAAGGTCAACTTCTTGTTCCACAGGGAACAGTGCAGCAGTCGCCCTATCTGAGGCCATCACATACATCAGAGAGGTTAGGAGTTAAGTTAGATACGTGCAGGTGCTCTAAATCTAGAGAATATGCATAAGTTGCTTCTGAAGAGTTGGCCTTTTCTTAATTGTATATTACCTAGATACAAAGGGTATGAATACTTCAGTCTCCATTTAGCTGCTGAGTGGTGACTATATGAGAGGAATGTAGCCAAGAGATAGATTTAAAGGTCATCCACATGACAATCTTAATCCTGATCATAGTGCCATATTATTTGATCCCAGTGGCAATTTTCAGTAAAAAAGATGAACAAAATAGAGCCAAGGGGCACACCGTGACAAATCAGTGATTGCTTGAGTGAGTAGTTAGCCCATGAAACAAATAGTCTTTAGCAAGAGAAACTGAGATTTGATACTCTTTGACTCACAAGCTCACCTGGGTGATGTAAAAGGATCCCCTAATCTGCAGTGCCAGTGCACAGAATTAGCATTTAACATATGCATGTTAAACTAAATATTTCAACAAGGGACACAGAGTTCCTCCAGCTGCTTCTCAAACCAAAGGGTGCTTGACATAGGACAAAAATAGAAAGTAGGTTAACAAGCCTGCCCTTATCTCAGCCCAATATTCTGATGCATGCCAGGCCTATACTGTGGCTGACAAATCTATGGCTGATGCATGGATTTATTTTAGTTTTATATTTACTGAAGCCAGGCCCTTTGTCAGATGGCTGGGCCACCTTTCAGTGACACTCTAGCCTTGTATCCTAGAATTTTAGTTGTGTGCAACATGGGGGAGGGGAGTGTGAAAGAGAGGTAATATATTATTTTTTCCCTATTCACGAGCACTTTTGTGAATATGTGGGTTATGGTAGGCGAACAGATATCTCTCTGCATATATGCATGAAGTTTTCATGTATATAATAGTTGAGTTTGAGTCCATGCAGCCCTAACTTGCACAAACATTGACATGTTTGCACACATAAGTTGGTGTGCGGGTTTGAAAACATGGGCGTGTGTGAATACTTCCTAAATCTGCTCTGAACAGACTGAAGAGATACTACTTCTTGCCTTGTGCAATATTTTCAGTCATAACACTGAAGTTGAAAGATATCACTTGTTTAAACTGATCTGGAACTCAGCCTTCCTGTATGCTGAAGTATCCCTCCAAACAGTCTTGTGACTTTCTCCTCACAAGATTTTTTTCTTGTAAAGCTGATGTGACTTCTTTTGAAGTCAATACATGGGTAGTATTTTTTTTCTAATTACACTGGTCTGCCTGATAGCAAAGATTATTTGTCCATGAATTGATCAGTATGTTTAACAGGGCTTTCCCCAGCCATCTTTCTAATAAACATTGCAAAACAGGTTGAAAGAGGGTAGCCATGTAGCCCTGGCTTCATGTGTTTACAAAGCAGTAATTGCTTGGATTTAGCATTTAGGGAAGAATTTCTCCTGTTTCTGAAATAGGGGAGCCCAAACTTTATTATTCACTTAGATCTCTGGTTCTGTTTAGAATCTCTCTTAGGGCTGGCCAAACTTCAGGATTTTTTTTCCTGGCTGCATCCTTCAGGCTTTTAAATTGTGTAGATGGGGTATCTTGGAAGGAATCCTATCTGTCATTTATAACTTAAAGCCAACCAAAAATGAGTATTTGAATGAGGCCAATATCAGTATATTTTCTGTTGTTGTTCTGTTGTTAAACATTCCTCAGTGTTGTTGTTAACTCCTCAAACTACTTGTATCCTGAAATTAGAATCCTGCACTGATAACTGTTATGGGATGAACATTCATTTGAGGTGTGTCAGTTTTTGTAGACTAATGTTTTCCTTTTCTACCCTTTTAGGGTTAGTTTCTCACTTTTCAATCAAATGTATTTTCTAATTGGCTTCATTTTTGAGGGATCTCTTGTTTCCCAGTCAGAAACTGTCTGGAAAGTTCCAGTACACTAGATGGCTATGCTAGTGTCTTTGAGAGCACTAGTAGAAGGTATATTAGTGTGTTCTTCTAAGCTCTGCAGACCAGAAAACCTTAAAATAGTCCAGGAGTTTTTTCCTGTCTCTCACTGAGAACTAGGATCCCCCACAGTGAAAATCAGGCAAGATAACTTCAGAAAGGTAGGGTTACAAGGAAAATAAATCATTCTTGCATCTATCCACATGTAAATCCAGGCTGTCATAGTATCATGAGTTACTATACAGCCTTAGAATGGCATGACAATTGTAAATAAATTAGGAGAAATCTAAGAATTACTTCAATAACTTTTCTGTATGTGATCTTTTGATTTGAAGATTTGTTATTGCTGTACTTCCCAGGAATATAGGAAATGGTTGCACTAGTATGTAAGTGTAAGGAGTAAAAGATTAAAATAACACCCAAGGAACCAATGTACTCGACTTTAAAGGCAAGGTACCAGGCTCATTGTATTGGAGTTAGGCATATATTTATCCACTGGAGTGCCATTCATTCTAGCATGATTTACTTCATTAAATTGATGCACATTTTATATAAGTAAGGTAGGAATGTAGTAATAGAAACAGAATTGTAATAACTGCCCTTTTGGTTTCTGAGACAAGGTGGATGAGATAATCTCTTATTGGATCCACTTCTGTTGGTGAAAGAGAAGCTTTCAGGCTACGCAGAGCTCTTCAGGTCCTGGAGGTAATTGAAAGACAATGTAATATAGTTTTATGTAAAGTGAAGATAATTCAGGCCCCGAAGAATTCTCTGTGTAGCTCGAAAGCTTCTCTCTTTCACCAACAGAAGTGGGCCCAATAAAATACATAGCCTCACCCACCTTGTCTCTCACGTGTCCTGGGACCGACACAGCTACAAGAACACTGCAATCAGCTTCTGGTTCATGGCACTTGATGTTTTGGAAGGAAAAAAAAGCAACCCGTTAAATGAGAACTTGTGGATAACATACATACAGGGGGGTGCAAACTGTGGCTCACAAGCCGCATGCAGCTCTTTTACAGTTAGTGTGGCTTGCGGAGCCCCCCCTCCCAAAATCCATTCTCCGCTTACCAGACTCAGGGGTTGGGGGGAAGCTCAGGGCTTCTTCCCTGTGGTGGGGTGATGGGGCCGGGGCCTCTTCCAGAGACTACTCGTGCCTGCTGAGAGTGCGGGGTGTGTGCATCACAATTTAAAGGTTCCCCCCCTCAACAGCTTGACTCTGGCCCCCAAGCACACCTTCCCTTTTATCCTCAGCGGCCCCTCCCTGCAGCTCCCAGGTGTTAGCTCTCCAGGCAAACAGCTGGGAACTGCAGGGAGGGACTGCTGCTGTTGCTCTGCAAGGAGAGGCAGCTGCAAAAGTAGCAGCACTCCCTGCAGCTCCCAGGTATTTGCTGTTGCCTCTCCCTATGGCCACAGCTCCCAGCTTATCAGTTCCAGCAGCTGCTGCACAGGGAGGAGGCCTGGCAGCACCATGTGAGCAAGTGGGGCCAGCAAACCCTGGCAAAAGTCTGGGTTGGGGGGCACGTGACCCCACATGCTCCCACCATACGTCGCCTCTGGCTTCTGCCCAGCAGGGAGGGGTATCTTGGGGCTTCAGCCCTGTGGGAGATGCTTGCCAGGGTGTGGGGCTTAAACCCTGGGCCCCAGCAGGTGCGCCCTGTCTCTCAAACTTCTGAAGATTGTTGTATGCAGCTCGGAGGGTCAGTAAGTTGGCTATCGTTGTCAGATGTTGATTTTCTACTTCTGCTTCCCCCAAAATGAATCTTTGACATATCAGACACCTTTAAGGATGTTAGGTTCTCCCAGTGTAATGCTAGTAAACTGCAGCTGCCACTTTAGATGACAGGGAGAAGTGGCAATCCAGATAAGTGAAATCGCTCTCTCTGGTGGTTGCAGCCACTTTCTCCTTACTACATACGTACCGTACACACTTATTATGTTGTCATTCTCCACTTACGCCTATATTCCTCTTTTAACCTCTGAAGACTGTGAAAATGCATTGAGATCTACATGGCCCAAGACTTTCTCCCCCTCGAGTGAATAAATTATGGATCATGAGTAAGAGGGATGCTCTTTCTTAAATGGGTATACGTTAACCGTTGTACAGTTAGCCTGTTCAGAGTTCCAATATTTACTATTAAAAGATGGGAAGGCCAAAAACTGAGGGCTGCTGCAACAATTGCTCAGAATCTTCACTTTACATCAAACTACACTACCTTGTCATTCAACTATTTAGAGCTTAAAAATGTACATGTCCCCAGAGGAGTATATTATTGAGCATTTACAATACTGAATTCTATTAATTCTTTACTAAGCCTATTACATCTTTTTTGGTAAACTTTATTATATTTTTTTCCAAAGAAAATAATGAGATTAATGGAAATTCAGACTAAGTGATCTAAGATGGTCTGCTTTCTTTGATCTCTTTAATTTTATTTTTAGAATTCTATTATTGTTGGACTTGAAAGGATTTTCGTCTGGGACTTGATCTTGGGAGCCAAAAGCTCAATCCAGCTAACCAAAAGCTTCTACTGAGCTACAGTAGATCCCAGTTTTGTACAGTGTGATGACCAGACAAATCAGTATTTCCCACGCTTTTACTGGTGCTTCTGAGCTATATGTAATGAAGACGTGTAAATAAAAAGCTATGGTCTAGCCACTTTTACTCAATGATTTGTAGCTATCTTAAAAGCTGAATCCATTGCACCTTGCTGAGCTGTTCACAGTAATCTCAGCAAATCAAGCAATTCTGTATTGATACAGCGTTGTAGCAATCAAGAAGGGGGAAAAGGTGGGTCTGAAGTAGCCAGTGTTTAATTTTGTATTACTTCCCTGAATTCCATTCATAGTTCTGTTAAACGTTTCAAAGGATTATTGCTGGCTTCTGCTTGCTGGCCTTTTCTCTTTGTTGTTTGAAGAATGATACACAAAAGACTTGAGTTGAATGCTCTTCTATAAGAACACTTATTTCAGTAGTTCATTTTCATATGAAATATTTTTTCTAAAGTATTTTTCAGTTTTACTAGTATGACAAGTTTATGAAGAAAAGGTAGAGTTGAGAAATTAGGTTAAAAACAAGATGAGGAAGAATTGGAAGTAGCCCAAGTTTTAATACAACAAGAGGAAAAACTAGACATATTTTATACCAATAATATAATATCATTAGCATATCTTTGCCTGTTGAACTCAGATGTGGGTTAATTGGAAGGCATTATGCATAGAGGCTGAGGGCTTGTGTGGCTTAGTCAGTAAGATAAGAATGCTTTCACTTCTAGGAGCAGAGTATAATCCATCCTAAGGCCTTAAGTGGACCAGGTTTGCTAATCTTGGTTCAGGCTCAGAAACCTAAATGTAATCTGGCATTATCTGGAGTCTGTCATGAGAAACAGCATGGTGCCTGAAATACCTCTCAACCAAGGGAAGGGTAATCCCTATCTCACCCGCAGGTCAGACTTGAAGTCATTGACCAGGGCAGTGGTGAGGAAACTTTCTGTGCAGCTGCATGCCTCATTTAATCTGTGACTGTTGAAGAGGTCAGAGTCTGAAGTGCCAGTTCCTTGGTCTTCACAAGCACTAAATACCCCATTTCCTTTCAAAATATGTATTTGAAGCCCAGAAATAGTTCTTGCTTCAGATAAGGTTTTGTAGCTTCTACCATTTTACCGCTAACCCAAAATAAGTCTCTAATTCATCCTATTAGTAAATGGTACAGTACTTCTCTCATAGTTTAGTACATCTTACAGAGGTGCCATCATTGTAGTTCTTCTGTCTAACGTGTGTAGTGTTTCAGCACCCTTTCCCTAATTGTGACTTGTGAGTAGAGAATACCATTTTCATAATGTTAAATGTTGATTTTTAATAACTGGGCTTCTCTTGAGGAAAAATAAAGGGTGAATGTAGCTTAATTATTTTAGTTTGCATATGAGGTAATGTGAAAATTCAGTATTGTATGTAACTTCAGATTAATATCATTTTGTCAACACTTGCATTTCCCAAAATTACTATTTTAAATCACATCAGGATTGTGGACAAAATGACCTTACTTCATATACTAGCTATCAAAATTTTTAACAATCTCTTATTTTCTGTAGCAGCATGTGTAATAGAGCCCTTGAAATATGCTTCTCAATCAGACATATAACTCCTTAAAAAGATGTAACTGAATTAGCTTTCCTAAATAAGTCTTGCATCCATAAAACTTTATAGATTTGAGCTACATTTGTAATTAATACATAATACATTATTCTTATGTGAGAGTCTTAGAAATGTTATTTTCCACAAGTGAAGCCTTTGTTTGTGTTTTACTTTTTCTTTTTTGTAATGAGTTACTTTGTGTGACAGGTGGGAGATTCAAGAAAGAGATAGTAGTTGATGGACAAAGCTATCTGCTGCTGATTAGAGATGAAGGGGGCCCTCCAGAGGCACAGGTGAGCATTGCATTTAGAGTTTTATTAGGCTAGACTATAAATCATGAAAATGAATAACAACTTTAATGAAATTATATCTCACTTGGTATAAGAAAAAGTGCAAAGAATTAAGCCAGTAGGTTGAGAAAACTTGATGGTTTCATAGGAAGTTGTTAAATGTGTTTAAGAATATAAATGTGATGGATTAAAACTTGCTCATGTAACTCAAAACAGAATGCACCGATGGCACTCCTAGGAAGGCAGCAGAATATATTACTCCTGATGTGAACAAGCTATATCGCAGTCTGCTCAGGTCACCTAACCTGAAAGCAAAGCTGGCTCGTTGCCCCACCTTTTCCAACAGCCTGAGGAAAATGGAGATGTCATTTAAATCTACCTTTTTGGGGGAGAATTTCCATACACTTGAACGTGTAACGACAGCTGTGTATTTTTAAATTACATATAATTAATCAATAGTGATGGTCTCTGGGGCAATAGTAAAAGTTCTCTGGTGCAAACTGGTTTGTTTGTACCTACAAAAGGGGCTAAGTTGTAAATTTCACTCTGATACACTAGAGCAGGGGTAGGCAACCTATGGCACACGTGCCGAAGAGGGCACGCAAGCTGATTTTCAGCGGCACTCACACTGCCCAGGTCCTGGCCACCAGTCAGGGGAGCTCTGCATTTTAATTTAATTTTTAAAAGAAGCTTCTTAAACATTTTAAAAACCTTATTTACCTTACATACAACAATAGTTTAGTTACAGACTTAGAGAAAGAGACGTTCTAAAAATGTTAAAATGCATTACTGGCACGCGAAACCTTAAATTAGAGTGAATAAATGAAGACTCAGCACAGAACTTCTGAAAGGTTGCCGAACCCTGCACTAGAGGAACATAGAACATGTGCATTGATGGGAGATAAGACCACAATTCAGGGCTACAAAGCTGCTTCACTGGCCAGGTAACTACACTGCCTTATATTGTTGTTAAACGTTCATATTCAAGGAAATGATTGAAGTATGCGATGAAGTCCTTTCATAATGTTATCATGGCAGACGTACTCACGCTGAAAAGTGTTAGAAGTGTCTGTTTTTGAATCTCTGTCCTCCTCCTTCATTCTGCCTCATCTCTACCGCTTCTACCTTATTTCTTCCTTGTAGTGTTGTGAGGCTTTCTCTAGCTCTCCAGGCCTCAATAGGGCACCATTGTAATCTTATGCATTTCCTGTTTGGTTATTGAACTTTTATTTAACTTCTTTTGTCCCATAGAAGGCTGTTCTACTGCACCCAGAATTTTGATAACTCTGAAGAGGAGACAGATGGGTCACTTTTCTCTGGTTCCCATACTCTCGGCTGATACAAGTTGAAACCATTAACAATTTTTGTCAGCATGTGCTCATATGGGCATTAGCACATATGGTGAAACTCTGGCTACAATCAGTGTGTCTGGGGCTACGAGGACAGATCACCCTCTGCCTCCTCTTACCTGGTTATTAGCAGTGTTGCTACATAGAATCTACTGGCCTCACTGCCCTCAGCTGTTCAGTGATGGAGCAGCTTCAAAGAATAAGCAGCAGGAGCTGCTGAGCTGCTCTGCAGCCAAACAGCTGAATGGAGTGTTCCAAGCAGCATCAGCAGCTTCTGTTTCAATGCCCCATTATTGCCCATTAGCCATGGGAGGATTAAAGCATCCTTGAAGAAGTTCAGACAAAGGAGAAGAGGTTAGGCAGAGGAATGAAGGAGACTCAGAGGAGAAGCCCTTAAGGGAAGTTACAAACAAAAGACAGACTTACTTAATTCAACCTGGATCTTGTGAGGTAAATGTGTGTGTTGAGGTAAGAGAGAGAGCCAGACTACTTAACACTCAGTGTGAATAACTTGTCCAAGAAATGTGTTCACAACAGCCTATATATATATATATATATACACACACACACACACACACACACACACAAGTTTAAAGATAGTGTGTATTATAATCAACTTATTAAATAATAATCTACCAAAAAACTGTTTTCTTGTAATATGTTCACTTGATACAACTACACACACAATCGTTATAGATGCAGAATTTAGGACATGACACCCAAAGTAGTGTTTTCATTGTATCTAGTGCTGCTACAAAACTGTTCTTTGACAGATAAATACCAAATATTAGATTGAAATGATCAGAATTTGTGTCCAACAAAGCACTTCATAAAAGTCATAATACGTATCAGAATGTACATTTTTCTTCCTGTTTGCCAGTCAGTATTTTGCAGAAACAAACTATATGTATACGTAAGTAATCTCTCTTCTTAAGTTATTTTAATTATAATTTGGTCATGTAACATTGTTACAGAAAAGATCTGAATTTTTGTGATTTTTTTTTTCATATATCTGATTCACAAAATAACTAGAACTACTATTTCCGGACAAATTACCCTATATACTCGATCATAAGCCGGCTGGTTTATAAGCCAAACCCTCTTCCCCCCCCCCCCTCCGCTCCCCAAGATGGATAAGGAAAAATGGAAATTTTTTATGACCCATTCATAAGCCAACCCTATAATTCAGGGGTCAGCAAACTTTGACTCCCGGGCCATCAGGATAAGCTGCTGGTGGGCCGAGATGGTTTGTTTACCTCGAACGTCCGCAAACCTAAGTAAACAATGTGTCCCGGAGCACCAGCTGCTAACCCTGATGGGCTGGGACAGCAACTGGCGGGGAAATGTTTTTTGTTTTGAGGGGAGGGTTGGGGGGAGGAGCTGGGGGTCAGGGGAGTAACTGTTGTGACCCTAACCCACATTACCCTAACCCAGGAGCCCCACACTCTCCCCCATCCCATCCCTTCCCACCTTATCTGGGGAGGGTCAGGCAAGGATGTCTCTGGCCTGGCTGGAGGTTGGGGGCAGAGTAGCATGGCCAGAAGCGGAGAGGCTCTGGCCCCGCTTCTTCTCTTCTGTCTCTGCTGGCTGTGCTGACTCTGCTTGCTCCCTCTGTTTGGGGGAGGGGCTGTGTCCCACCTCTCCCTCTCTGTACCCGTTCATAAGCTGACCCCCTTCTCTGGTGCTTCCCTTTTTTACTAAAAAAATTTGGCTTATGAACAAGTATATATGGTAATATTGATAATTTCTGTAATGGAAGTGGAACACCTGAAGGAAAATATTGTTTGTAACCTTCACTGCTCCTTTATAATTCATAATGATGGCATGATAAAGTTTTGGGTTTTAAAGGGTTTAACCAGTTCCTTATCCACCTTTCAATTTTCATATTGATCCCCATCTTTTCCAATTTAACTAATAATTCCCCATGTGGAACCATATCAAATGCCTTACTGAAATTGAGGTAAATTAAATCCACTGTGTTTCCTTTGACTAAAAAATCTGTTACCTTCTCAAAGAAGGAGCTCAGGTTGGTTTGGCACGATCTGCCTTTTGTAAAACCATGTTGTATTTTGTCCCAATTATCATTGATGTCAATGATAATGAAGTCAATGTCCTTAACTACTTTCTCCTTCAAAATTTTTTCCAAGACCTTGCATACTACAGATGTCAAACTAACAGGCCTATAGTTACTCGATCACTTTTTTCCCTTTCTTAAAAATAGGAACTATGTTAGCAATTCTCCAGTCGTACGGTACAACCCCTGAGTTTACTGATTCATTAAAATCTTTTGTAATGGGCTTGCAATTTCATGTGCCAGTTCCTTTAATATTCTTGGATGAAGATTATCTGGGCTCCCTGATTTCGTCCCATTAAGCTCTTCGAGTTTGGCTTCTATCTCGGATGTGGTAATATCTACCTCCATGTCCTCATTCCCATTTGTCATCCTACCATTATCCCTAAGCTCCTCATTAAAGACTGAGGCAAAGTATTTGTTTAGATATTGGGCCACATGCCTAGATTATCCTTAACCTCCACTCCATCCTCAGTGTTTAGTGGTCCCACTTCTTTTCTTTGTTTTCTTCTTATTTATATGGCTATAGAACCTTTTACTATTGGTTTTAATTCCCTTTGCAAGGTTCAACTCTACATGGCTTTTGGCCTTTCTCACTTTATCCCTACATGTTCTGACCTCAATAAGGTAGCTTTCCTTGCTAATCCCTCCTATCTTCCACTCCTTGTGGGCTTTCTGCTTTTTCTTAATCCCCTCTCTGAGATGCTTGCTCATGCTTGATCTACAACTTCTGCCTATGAATTTTCCCCCCTTTCTTGGGTTGCAGGCTTCTGATAGTTTCTGCAACTTTGACTTGAAGTAATTCCAGGCCTCCTCCGCCTTTAGATCCACAAGTTCTTCAGTCCAATCCACTTCCCTAACTAATTTCCTTAATTCTTTAAAGTTAGCCCTTTTGAAATAAAAAAACCCTAGTCCCAGATCTGTTTTTGTTTATCCTTCCATCTAGTTTGAACTGAATTAGCTCATGATCACTCGAACCAAGGTTGTCCCCTACAACCATTTCCTCAACAAGGTCCTCACTACTCACCAAAACCAAATCTAAAATGGCATCCCCTCTTGTTGGTTCTGCAACTACTTGGTGAAGGAATCCATCAGCTATTGCATCCAGGAAAATCTGAGCCCTCTTATTATTACTAGCACTTGTCCTCCAGTCTATATCTGGGAAGTTAGTCTCCCATGATCACACAATTCCCATTAGTGTTTACTTCATTAAAAACATTTAAAGAGGTCTCTATCCATATCCAAATTGGATCCCGGCGATCCGTAACATACCCCAAGCACTATCTCAGGGGAGGTTCTAGTAGCTTTCTTTCCCAATGTGATTTTTGCCCGGACAGACTCTGTCTTATCCATTCTATCCCTTCTTATTTCTTTACAGTCAACCTCATCATTGATATACAATGCTACTCCACCACCTTTGCCTTTATTTCTGTCTTTCCTAAACAGCACATAACCTTCAATACCTGTACTCCAGTCATGACTACTATTCCACCATGTTTCTGTTATCCCTATAATATCCGGTTTCACTTCCTGCACCGGTAGCTCTAGTTGCTCCATTTTGTTACCTAGGCTCCTCGCATTAGCGTACAAACATCTTAATTTTTGCTGTTTGGCTTCACTGACATTCTTTACCCATTTAGGCACAGACATTCTACCACCAGTATCACCTATTAGACTGGTATCTATGCTACCCTTCCTCCTTATGTCCATTCTCCTAGCCACGGCTGTATCCTTTCTTACTTTATTTTCTTCCCTCTCAATGTTAAATTCCGGCGTGGAGATTACCTGGACATCTCCCCCCAATTCCTAGTTTAAAGCTCTCTTAATCAGTTGTGCCAGCCTCCATCCTAAAGTCTATTTCCCTCCTTACTCAGGTGAAGTCCATCCCGAGAGAACAGTCCTCTGTCCATGAATGCTTCCCAGTGGCCATACATCCCAAAGCCCTCTTTATAGCACCACTGCCTGAGCCATCTGTTGATCGCCATAATCTTGTCACACCTTTGTTGCCCATAATCTTGTCACACCTTTGTTGCCCTTCTCTAGGGATATTCTTTTTACCGGAGGAATAAAAGGGATGTGACATCACAATAGGCAGAAACCTGTGCTGCAGCCTTCCCAGTCCTTGGTTCAGTGGTTCTCAACCTGTGGCCCAATCAGCACAGAGCTGCAGCCCATGTGACATTCTCAGGGCTGTACGGATAGTATTGGATGCAGCCCACATAACACATATTGGGGTGCATATGGAGCCCAGAATGGTAAATAAGTTGGGAACCACTGCCTCAGTTAAAGTGAATCTTAAGTCCCTTGACATTCTCTTCTTTCTTAAGTACCAACTACTGCTCGTTTCAGCTTATTGTGATGCCACCATTCGAGCCCTCTAGCAGAAAAGGGAACTTGGAGTTGGGAATTGGTGTTCCAGATCCGATCAGTTGTCTAATACATGAAGCTTCAGATTAAGGTGAAAAATCCTGAAGTTGGCAATTATGGGGTAAATTGCCTATAGAGAACTTTCTTTTCTAACCCCTCGATTTCGAGTTTGGCTTATGCCCTGAAAAATGAAAGTTTATATTCTAGACTAAACAAAAGTAGGAAAATTCATGATAAAGGTGTAGTAAAGGACAATCACTGCTTTTTGCTTTGCATTTTTTCTGTGCCAAATTAATACATAAACAGTTTTTAAAATCTCATTTTAAGGATGAAATCAGAGTGAAATATATACTACTGGTCAGTTGGTGGTAGTCTGTTTTTCATCCTCATCCTTTTTAAAGCATACCAATTGTGAGTAAATCGCCAGCCATGATTTTAGTTCTTCCTGGCCTACCACAAAACTGTTAGTCTCCTATGATAAAACACCACACAATAGTTGTGAGGGATTTGGATGGCTCATGATAGTTGCTCTGGGATGCAGGTTCTAGGTTACTAGTGTGGTGTTTTTTTTTTTTTGGCCTCATTTGAACAAGTGTTCACCTTAATTAAAAAAATAAAAATGAATGTCTTTGGTGCCATTCAAGACACTGAATGCATATGAAATTGAACTGTCTTCTCTGCTCAGAGAGCTGTTCTCTGCCACAGTGGAATTTGAAGAACGCTGGTGAGGAAATGAAAGGGAAGCTTGAATTTGCCATTGCTTGTGCTGTTTTTCAAAGACTTCAGTTTCCAGTACTGTTAACATGGCACCTTCATAACATTAAATTACTTGAGTGTGTAAATTATTTCTCTCTTTGTGTGTGTGTACACACACACACACAGTGACTGAAGGGAACTATTTTAAATAGTCTCCTTTGGTGTATCTCATAACCGTTAATAGATGGAATACCTTTCCATCATAGTACACTGGTTTCAAGAAATTTCAATATATTCTACAGAAACCATTAGTCTCATAAATTATTCTTTAAGAAAATCAGTGCTGCAAGCAAGAATTCTAGGCAGAATACAATTGATTCCATGGAATGAGATTAATTATACATTAAAATCCACCAGCTAGACTTCCTCCACAGTTTTTATACCTCTCTCATGCTTTTCATTAGGCTTCCAGTTCTGAGAACAGTTCAGCTCACACACATTGACCGCATTGAACATTTCCTGCCATATATATATTGTGTATTAGCACAATACAGCATTGGCAATGCATTGTAAGGGGTTGGTTTATTAGGTATCTGTCTTGAGAACTGCAAAGATTTGTTTTTAGTGTTCTTACACCTTGATCCTACATGAAAAGACGTCCTTGTGTGTTGAAGTGTTCAAATGGTACACAATCATTTGATTTGTGTAAATTCTTTTAATAGAAATAATGAAACACGCACCCCAAAAATAACCTGTGGATTCCTATTTTCTTTCTGTGCGTTGAGCCTTTTCAACCTTTTTTGCACAACCGTGAAAGTTAGTAACTTTTAAATGTAAACAGGGATAATCACGTAATCCTAGAAATAGATACTTTTAAAAGATGTGAAGCATTACAAACTTAAAATTGCAAGAGTTAGCATTACTGAAGTAACAAAATGGGCATAAACCCAGGAGAACAATAATGCATAACACATGTATGTAAACATAAAATATGCTAATTATGGAGAGCATAGAGGCAGTGTTGTCCATGGATAGAGCATTGGACTGGAGATTAGGAAACTTGTGTACTATTCCCGCTCAGACACGGGGCTGCTTGATGACCTTGGGTAAATCACCTCACCTCTGTGACTCCATTTCCCCATCTGTAAAATGGTGATAGTGATATTGACCTGCTTTGTAAAGCACTTTGAGATCTACTGATGAAAAGTGCTAGATAAGAAGTAGGTGATGTTATTTTTGGCCTTGTCTGCTCTTTGCATAGCATCTTTCGCTATGTGTATGTACAGTGGGGCCCTGGCCTTGATTGGTTCTGTATGTATGATAGTAATATGACTAATAATTATGGAAAGATAATGTGCCTTATTTAAGGTTGCAGCTGGTTAGCTTTGTATTATTGATGGAAATTTTAGTCTTGGAATGGACACATTTATAAACACATGCTATTTATTAGCTTAAGAAATCCTCTGGCAGTCTATAACCAAGATGAATTTGCTGCCAGGTTAGTTTCTCTTAATATTTCTAACCAGTACTTGTGATCTGAAATTTCCCCTACAGCTATGGTTGTTTTAAGCCTTACCTGGGCACAGAAGTGCCTCTCCTTCAGTAGATTTACGACACCCGGGAAAACCAGTTCACTTTCTCACTACAAAACCTTAAGGCATAATCATTTTACTTAAACTTCTATAATTGTGGCATTTTCAAATTCAGCTATCTTAAAATTTGAGTTTTAGAATATAAAAGAAATGCAAGCAGTGTTTGAAATTTTGCTCAGATCTGACATTTAGTGGGTAAACTTGTAAACCCTTGAATGTACTGTTGTGCTTTTAATGTCAGTGCTGATGTTAGTTAAGAAATATATATATGATGAACGGAAAGTAACATAATAGGTTTTTGTACTAACCTTTCATTTCTAGATACCGGTTTTCAAATATTCCTTTCGTTCACAAGTGCAGAGGCAAACTCATTTCATTACCAATTTTTCTATGTAACAAAAACCGGTTACTACTTGGAAGATACCCAGAATTAATAGCATATATTTTGTCTCCCAGATTCTTTCTGATTCAAGCCAATATTTTAATGTGTGTTAATCCCTCATGTTCATATGCACTGAACTCCTGTAAAATGAAAAAGCAAGTTCAGAGTTCATAATGTTAATGGTTAGCTTTCCTGAATGCAGCATTCTTTCTCCTCTCCCTTCAACACAGGATAATCCCACTAATTTTATTGACTACTGCTCAGTGCTTTCCCACTGAATATCTCTCTCTCCTGCCCCCTCCCTCTTTTTTTCCCCCTCTATAGTTTGCCATGTGGGTCGATGCTGTTATATTTGTCTTCAGCTTGGAAGATGAAATAAGCTTCCAGACAGTTTACCACTACTACAGTCGTATGGCTAACTATCGTAACACTAATGAAATCCCAATGGTACTAGTGGGAACCCAGGGTAAGTGCAGTCTTGATTATAACATCTCTAAGATGATAACGGTATTCTAGTTGCTGTCTTCATATTCTGTTATCTTTGGCTGATTACCTGTCTGAAAGTGTCTTTAGAGTGACAATTTTGTATTGGAACTTCTTTTTAAAGACAAACATACTTAACTTGATCTATTTCCTTTCATACTAACCTTTTGGGGGGCATAACTGATATTTCCAGGCACTTGGTTGGTAAAATGCAGTACATTCCAGATGTTAACAGAAAATGGCTGTTCTGAACCTCTGGGGTAGTTTAAAGTGTTCCTAACTCTGACCAGTTAGGTTTCATGCTCTGAGTTGAGTACATGCATAAGTATTTGCAGGATCATGACCTAAATTAGGATGGGACTCAAATTGCCTAAAGAGCCAGAATAGACCAGTCCTTTATTGCCCTTAAATCACAAACAAAAGAGAAAATAAGACTTGGCAATCATTCCACTATAAATATTTATAAAAAATGAAGGTTGCCATATACAGAGCAGACCTCAATCCTCGTTATTTTAGATTTGCTGCGCAGTCGCTTGTGTTTTGTGTCACTTAAAAAGAAATCCCACAATTCTCCTTCACCCCATTTAGGAAAAAGCTATCCTGCAGCAACAGTGCTAGAACAGCAAAAGGCTCTTGCAGGACAGGCGAGCCCTGAAGGTGGGCACAATTTCAGATCCTCTCATGAAAGTTAGGTACTTATTCCCCCTCTCCTCAGTGTTTTCAGCTGTGGTTTCAGACTCCCTTTCCCCTCTAGCCTGCAGCATTGTGAGAAGTTGGGGGTGGTTTAATGCTGATCTAGGGCTTCATTGCTTCCTCACCTTGTCTTTTTGCCAATTAAGACAATGCCTGGGGACAGGGAGCGGCTTGACAGCCCAATGCCTGATTGCAGACTCTGAAACCAAAGCTGCTCATTGTGAAGCCCAGGAAGTAGGGGGAACATGGAGGGGAAAGAATAGTAACAAGGCAATAAGGCGGAAGCAGGTGACAGATAAAAGGGGGAAGTAGATGTGGAAAAAATCCTGGGGTGAACAGAAGAAGCTGCAGTCAAAAAGGGAAGTGAATCGCTTAAAGGGACTCTGTCAACTTAAACATTTCACAATGTTTTAACACCTAAGATTACTGTAAGAGAAAGGTTGGGGGGGGGAGATATTTGTTCAGGATTTCTTTGCTTTGTGTGCCATTTTCAGTGTTTTCCCTTACAGTGAGGTGGTCAGTGCTGGAAGTTTTGTATAGGTCTTTCCCAGAGCACCACAGAGAAGGAGGGGGGAATTTTAATGATAGCAGGGCTGGAAGGTAGAGAGGCAGGAGCCAAGGGTAGTTAATACAGGGCATCACTCTTAGCTCCACGTCAAGGTGACGGTGTCCTTTTTAATGTTATGGTGTCGATTATATCTGACTGGTTTCTGCTACCAATTCACTAATCATAGCTATTAGGCTGGTAGCTGTGAAATGATCTCTGAAGTGAAATCTCCCTAAAATGCTAGTGTGTGCCCTGCTGCTGCTCCTGCAACCAAAAGTGAACCATCTCCCCATTGTGAATATAGAGGGCGATATGTTCTCCCCCATCTCCAGGTGAAATTGAGGTCCAGATTTTGACACCAAAATATCTTTTCAAGTGATGCTGCTAATTTTAGATGCATTTATTGTCCACATGCCTTCAGCACCCTCTGCTGGTTTTACAAAGAAAAATCCTTAGACTTGCTTCCAAGCAGACATGTTTGTGTTTACCTTTTATGTCAGGTAATAGATAGCAGTGTAAAAAACAATATGCTTCAGTTGGTACCTCACAGCACATGTAAGATTTAAAATGTTTGAAACATTAACCTTAGTAATATACTTCAGACAGGAATGCCAACTGTGGTATTGATTCACAGGAATGGTAATTTATATTCAAGTTCAGATGAAACCAATGGGAACCTCATTGGTTTCTACTAAATAAATTGTAGCTGAATCTTAGGTACATTTTCTGATCACTTTTCTGATACTGCAGTTCTTTGCAATGTTACTATAAGCTGCCATGGGAAACAGGAAAATTTTATCGTTGTGTGTGTTGGTCTGAATTGTAATGGGTTTTAGTGCTATATGTCTCAAAGTATTTTACAATATTAAATAGTCCTTATAATGCCCTGACAAGTGGGTAAGGTAATGCTAAAAACCCTATTAAAGTAAATTGCAGTTTCAAACAATACATACATTATGATTAGGTCTCCTTGCTCTGTCAATTGTTCCATGAATAAACTCTTTAAAAAAAACCCTTTACATTATTCCTTTCAATTTTCTGCACTCACTAAATCACCTCTTTGAATCTTCCCATTACCTGTGTGGGATAACTACATCTCCCCACTGTGAAATGAATGAGGATCATCAGGAAGGTAATAGCTTAGTATACAGAATTCAGAAATGTATATATAAAAATATAGGTTTTATATATATGTATTCCTAAATAGCAGCTGATTATATCCAAAATGTGCTGGATTCTTTTTTCATACGAGATATAAAGATAATATAGACCTTCATTTAGCAAAACACTTAAATATGTACTTAACTTTTAAGAATGTGACTAGTCAATGAAATTAATGGGACTTAAGCATGTGCGCTTTCCTGAATTGGGGCCATATAGCTCGTGAGGAAGAGGTGTGTAATTTCACACAGTATCAGTTTGTAAGTGGTACAGGTGAGAACTGCAATGTAAAATACTCTGCTGTAGTGGAGTTTTTATCAGGACTAAACTAACCACTTTCCTAGTCAGCTGCCATTTCTCAGAGTTCTGAGAGCTGAAAGAGGTGGCAATGTGAGTACAATCATCTCGCTTCAAAATATTGGGAAATCCAGACACATTGAGGATGATACTATAGCAGCAGTTTGGTTTCTGCTCCTGGAAGCTGAAGGATGAACATCAGTAATAGTTTGTAGAATATGATTGCTATGAGCAGTCAAGAGTTAATCCTCTCAATGACTCTCTAATTATGTTAATTGTTTATATTCAAGTATGTTGATAAAATCTATTGCTTGATTGGTCCTGCAGGACCAATGGGTATCTACAATCAGCTGCTATTTAAGTCAGTGTCATGTGTTGGGTCCTAAGGTGTGAAATTCATTTCTCCATGATATCCGTTTCTTTACTCCAAAAATTTTAGTGTGATTACTCTTGAATTCTTAGATGTTTCCTCGGATACCATCAACTACTTCAGTTTATATTTCCAGAGGGAAATGTTATCAGTTATGTATGTTACAATAGGACATTGATTGCAATCCGCTATATTGAAGATTGCATAACAGTTGCTGTTACATCCCCCTGTTTTCAGTTGCTCATTACTAACTGACATTTTGACCTTTTGTGGATGAAATTTTCCAGAAATGATCTCTGCCCATAGGTGAGTGGTTTTTGAAAGTTAGAGCAAAAATGGTTCAGTCTTTTTGAACACACAGAGAAGGAAACCAGTAATCTTCCTATAATAAAATAATTCTTGCAACCTATTCAGATCAGCCCTACAGCTAAAATGCCTGACAATTTAGTATTGAGATTTGCATGGAGAATAGTCCTCACTGAGGAGTATTGCATGCCTTATTGCATCAGAAAATGGGTTTGATTTCTCTGGCCTTTAAAACAGCATTTTGAGCATGTACAGAAGGTGTGTTTGCTAAGCTCATTAATGGTATAATCCAAATCCATTGACTTGACTGGGCTTTGGGTCAGGCCCTAAGTGTAAATGTAAGGAAAGATGGGCAATGCATGTATGCATAGCCACTTTAATTTTGCAGTAAACTGGGCTATTTACCTATGCCCAGACCTGTGCCAAGGCTTCTGAGGATTATTTCAAGTTGCAGTGGTTGTAAGAAGGGCTGCTGTATATTGGGTGTGTAGTGGTCAAGAAAAGGGAACTGGCTGGCTTGTGAAGTATGCAAGTGAGGTCTCCTAACTGCCACCTATACCTAGGCAGGATGGCTGGAGATGTATATTCAGGTAAGCTAAATGTAAACTAAGCTTAATGCATAGTTTGTGGGATGTGTAGGGGCTGAACCAAGGTTTTGCAGAATCTGTAAGGAGGGAAGAACTCCTGGACCCTTGTAATGACTGCAAGGACTGTGGTGAGAGAGTTGAATTATGGAATTTACACTATACATTTTGGAACCCGGTAGAGTTGTGTTGCCCTTGATCCTTAGCCAAGTCTTAACTTTTATTTTTTCCATCTTTTTATTTCTTAAAATTAAACAGACCACACTATCCAACAATACTACACGAAGAGGCCATTAATATTGGTGGTTAAACACTCAAGTGAAGAAGTGTGCTTATGCGTTATGGTAGTATCACTTCTGCGTCCCTACATCCTACTACTCTGTATATCAGACTGTCCATGAAAGTCATTTTTACATCATACTTAGCATATTAGTCATTGTGTTGGCGTTAATAAGGGATCTAAAAGTAATTTGCTTCCTTAAAGGATTACAGCAGTATTGGTTGTATTTTGTTAATATATCTTACTCTAAGTATATTGTTACTATTTAATACAGCTAAATATATTCCACCTGGTAGCCTTATATGCATTTTAAAGGTAACTTAGGGGGAAAATTACAATTTATTTTCCAGTTAGAATTGTATCAGTGACTTGAAGATCAGTAGTATAGAACTATGAACTTTGAAAACAATTTTTTCACTAATTACAGAGTTAAATGGTATTTTAAAGTATAGCCAGTTCTCTGGTGAAGTAATACTTGACTTTATTAAGACAGCTTGTTAGGTCACAATTAAAAGTACAATATAGTAGAAATCATTGAAAAAAGTAATATTGATAATAGGACTCTGTTTTTCCTGTGTTTCCTGAGAAGAGTCCAAGATGCACATCTGAACAATACTTTTATTGTGGAATATTACTAGAGGAAACATTGTCCCTTTATGATATTTACGTTTCTTAGCAGTTAGAGAATTTATATAAAAAGCAGTTGGTGTTGGATGTGTATTATATGCAAAAAGGAAAGTTATGGTTATACAGTCTTAAATTGACAGTACCTGGCTTTTTTGCTTATCTGTGCAACCTTTAGTCTCCTTATGAAGTTTTTTGTATGAATTTGTTTTTAAGGTTACATTTAAGCACCTTGTAGGCTCTGTAGGCATAGTATGTTTTGTAAATATGAACTGCTGCTGTTGAATACTGGCTTTGTTATCACGATAAGACTGCTAATGCTGTTGCTTTTTTTCCCCCTCTGCATGCTGTTACTATAGATGCTATAAACTCTAATAATCCACGTGTTATTGATGATGCCAGAGCAAGAAAGCTGTCGAACGATTTGAAGAGATGCACTTACTATGAAACCTGTGCTACTTACGGGCTGAATGTGGAAAGGGTCTTCCAAGATGGTAAAGATGGATTTTTTTTCCTACTCAGTATCTCACAGCATACTGTAACCAAAGTGTTCTCCAGATTAATGACCACTGCCTGCTATATAGGTCAGAAGATTTAATCCTGGTTGAGATTTTTTATTTTGGTAACACCTAGAGTCCCATTGGGAATTGCTCAGCATTGTGCATACACATTCAGCCTTCTGTACTCCAGTTATCTCCAGCTGCTGGGTTCAGTACCTTCCTGGTTGGAAAGAAACAATACATTAGAACCATAATATCATGAGTACATTTGTTATTTATGCAGATTATATTTATATCTACTTAAGAAATGTCTTCATGCAGGTATACTGTATAACAGACACTAAGTTGTGTGACTGTGGGTAATCTTTTGTATAATTACCCCCACTTAATAGACATATATAATAAAGATGTAACTAAACATATTTTAAAAAATTAGTAGAGAGTAGAATATTAAATCTGATGAGATAAATAAAATGCATAAGATCAGTATTAAAATTCTCTCATGGCATCCACATAACTGTTATCAATTGGCAATTTCACCTAGCCATCAGAGTAGAATTGAGTCTTAGGGAGGGATTTAAAAGATAGGGAGTAGTCACTTTATGGACTAGTTGAGCTATCTTCTCACGTTGTTTGAGCATTGGCCTGCTAAACCCAGGGTTGTGAGTTCAATCCTTGAGGGGGCCATTTGGTGATTGGTCCTGCTTTGAGCAGGGGGTTGGACTAGATGATCTCTTGAGGTCCCTTACAACTCTAATAATAATAATAATAATAATAATCTAAGATGTTCCAACTCATTATTACAGCATGGAAGAAAAACACTAAATATGTAACTTGACTGGCAATTGTTTACTTGGACAGTTACTCCTGGAAAAAGCTCCATTGTGTACCTGAGGGGAAAACACAATGGCTAAATAAACAAAAGGAAAAGATTCCTAAATGTCCTCTGTGTATGAAACAAGTCTCTGTGCTCCCTCTAGTGGTAGTTCCACATACTGTGTATATTTGAGGCATCTTCTATCTTCCACTGTACTAATAAATACGTTACTTTATCCCCAACTGTAAACTGGCCACTACAAAAATTATTCTGTTTAAAGAAAAAATTTTAATTAGTTAAAATTCGTTCCTGAAGTTCCTGATCTCTGCCATGTTCTAGTCTCTGGGTTTTCTCTTGTAAGAACCACAGTTACATGAGATCCCATCTCATCAATAAGTGTCTAAGGTTATGTCTACACTACACACCACTTTTGCTGGCATGTAGTATATGTGTAGCTACATGCTGCAGTGAAAAGCAGGCCAAGTCCACGCTACGGTGTGTCGCTACATGTGTCAGGGAAAGGCTCTGGCAGCTGCCCCTCTCCTGCCAGAGCCTTTCCCTATTGCAGGAATGTTTCCCTGTAGTGAGTCAGGGCTCCAGCCGCGGGCAGCTGCCTGAATCTTTCTCCATTGGCTCCCCAGTGCCAGAGCCTTCCTCAGTGGTGGAGAAAGGCTCCATCAGTGGGGAGGTAGCAGCACATTATACTGCTAAAAATAACAATGTAGACAGGCACTGCTTGAGCTAGTACATACATACCTGCACCTTTCAAGTGTCTTCACTTGCCTGAGCCATTCCTCTCTGGCTACACTGCTATTTATACCTCTGCTAGGGTGGCTATGCAGGTGTGGACACTACATACCACCAAAAATGGTGTATAGTGTAAACTAGTGTAAGTGGTGTACATGCAAAAGAAGTGAGGACAAATAGACCAAACGGACTTTCTGTAAGTGGAAGTACTGAAGTGAATTGCTCTTGGTTTAAATTCCAAATAGGTTTTTATTCTTAATAGTTATTACCTTTATTACCTAGCTAATACAATTTGTTTTCCCACGTTGTTCTTAGAGTATTGAGGAGAAATCATTGTGTTCTCTTCGTATTCCCTATATCAAAGATGAATTTCTAAGAGTGTGTGTGCAAAAAATAAAAGTTTAATTTCCTTGTTTGCGATTAGCTGCAGTTTATTTTTCATTACATATACCCTAAAAACTTTTTGGAGTCCATCCCCTCTCATTTCTCAGGGAACTCTTGGGAGATGGAACTTGCAGAATTATACAGTGATACAACTCCTCCACTTCTTGTGCATATCTGTACTGGATGAGCTGGTTATTACATACTGTAGCCTTCTCCTATAACGTTAGTGATGCTATGTAGTGAATACAAGGAGTAAATATACTGTGAGAAAACATGGTTAGAATATGTGAAGTGGTGGTGAATTGTAAATGTTCAGTATGCTGAGTGGCATAGAATTGCCTAGACATAAAAAAGTGAAGTGTTTTTCAGACTAGGACCGCAGCCCCTATTCTCATTGAAGTCAGAGAGAGTTGTGACATTGACTTCAATAAAAGAAGAGGTAACTTTGGGCCTAAAACATAAATTTATGGCAGGTAATACAAATCCTGATCAATGGCCAATTGATTAACTAATTTCAAGACATCTTCGGGGTAATACTTACCAAGATTAAATATGACTCACCTGTGATTTACAGCTAAGGGAAACACTAGATTCAATTTAGTCTTTACAGAATCACTGCATCATTTCGTAGAAACAAAATTACAGTTCCTTGACGGTGAAGAGATCTTATGTTATATGTCAGTGCTTGGCCTTACGTAACGATGATTACGGGGGGGAATAGCCTTTTTAAGATGTAGGGTTTTATCCTTATAGGAATATGCCTGAGTAATTCCCATTAGTGCTCTGAGAAAATCAATGTGTGTAATGAGGAAAATCTTATGTAATTATTTTGTCTTTGTTACCGTCTTACTTTTTGGCTGAAGAACAAAAAATCTTTTGTGAAGCCATATTTAATAGGTAAGGAAAATCAACCATTTTTGAAGGTCCTGTATTTAAAATATACTGTGTTCTATTTTAATTTCTGTACTGGATGGCAGGTGGCGTTAGGGGCTATTTAATTTTGTATGTATACTTCTGACCTAATTTACTGAGGGTGCCCACAATGTGTCACTACTAATGCACTAAAACGTCTAAAAGGTTGCCCACTATAAGATATTTTCGGTGGAGAGATGGCAGACATGGAACGTTTTAGCTTCTTGTAGCTGTTTTGAACATGCTGTGTTAATGTTTTATTAGCTTTTATATAGCACTTTGTATGGTCGAAACTCTGTACAGGCATTCAGTTATTATCCCTCCTCTCCTGTGCTTCCCACTGGTGATATTGAAATAGATGGAGGTAAGAATGATTATCCTCATTTTATGTATAAAGAGTCTGAGGCCCCAGTCCTGCAAGTTACCTAAACACCCACCTAACTTTAAGCATTCCATTGACTTGAGTACAACTGTTCACATGCTTAAAATTAAGCATGTGCTGAACTACTTTACCATGTCAGATCTTGAAGTGACTTGTCCAAGGCAGCATGGCAAATAAGTGACACAACCAGGATTAGAACCAAGGAGCTCCTGGACTTCCAACCCGCCTTCATTCCTCACCCAGGCCACTTTCAATATTATGAGGAGGAGGAGTGGGGGAGGGGTGGTAGTGGGAGAGAGGTAGTGGTGGTGGTAGTGGGGGAGGGGTGGTGCTGGTGGTAGTTACTATTTGTTCAGGCACTTTACAAAACAGGAATACATTATCCTGTGACTGAAGTCTAATTTTAGGAACCTCCTATGATGAGCATGTGGGGGGGGGGGGGAGAGAATGGGATGAGTGAAGGAGTATTGTAGCAATAAGATTAAGCTCTGATCCAGTATAGGCATGCCAACATTTTCATGGCCCGATTACCATTTTAAAATTCTATTTAATTAATCGTTTTTGACTTGAATCTTACAGCCTTTGTAGAATGTCAATTTTTAAGAAAGATTTGATGGTTGTACCTAACGTAATTGTGTACATGGTGGTGATAACCTAATGAGTGTGGTAATTCCTAATAAAATTTGGTGGTAGAACAATTTCTCTGTATCTGTGGAACAAACAGGCTTTAAAACAGGACCTTTTTTGCAAAATCTTCACCAATTAAGCAGTCTTCAGAAAGTACTGTACACAGTATGATGCAGCCATGCAGTAAGTTACCAGTATGTATGTAAGGAAACTAGTTAATGGAGCCATTGATAAGACAAGTTTATGGGTACCAAACTAATTGTAAAACACGCCAGTTCAATAAATATCTTTTCTTGGATTTTACATATAGATTTTTATCACTTTGTTTTAAGCTGATAGGAGGTAGGTAACACTCTCTATTAGATATCTCATAAGCCTTCACAACTGTTTGTTGTTTGTATTAATATGTGTTTATGAACATCACTATATATTATAGAGATTAATATGTGCTGTCTAGTCACCTTTTTTCTTATTCTCCTACTTTTTCCTTGTCTTTATTGCTGTCCTGTCATTCTGTTTTAGATTTTCCAGTAATGGCGCATGGTAGTAAGTATTGTATAAAGAATAGAATTATAGAATTAGTAGTAGATAAAAAATTTTAGCATTAGGTTTGGAGCTCCTATGTTAGAATTCGAGTCATATTTAAAAAATGACCTGTAATTTTGCACCCACAAATACTTGTGGGTACAGGTGATGGAATATAGTCATCTACCTAACAGGTTACTTCCACTATCAGGAAATTAGGCTACATAAATTCAAGTTCAGAATTTCTAAATTCCTACCTAATAGCAACCCTAGGTTTCTTTCATCTTTTCCAGTTGAAATTTAATTTTATTATTTGTCAACTGTGATAAACTCAGGACAGACAGCTGCAAGGGAGGGGTAGGAATCAGTCCCAGAGGGTTAAAAGGCCCCTCCTCCCTATCAACTGGGAGGCAACTATAGATCAATCAGGTTCAGCTGAGAAAGGGTTACCAAGGTAGCAAATTAGAATCAGCTGAGGGGGAGCTACCTGAGGTTAATTAGGATCAGCTGATTCCAACTTGGGGCTCCCTGAGACCTTTTTAAACCCTTCCCTGGGAGGAAGGAAGGAAGGGAGGAGAGCGGAGAGAGAAGGAGCCCTGCTGCCAGGAGTGTAGGAGCAGCAAGACAGTGAGCCTCACCAGGAGGAGAGGCAGTACTCTCTCCCACAAGGGAGTAAAAATACTCTAAACAGGACTGGTGGAGATACGGGGAGCAGACTTCCCCTGTGTCCCAAGGGGGACCACATTAGCCAATCCTGTCTCACCAGGGCTAAAAGCAGCAGAGACTGGGGAGACTGAGGAGGCGCCTTGCCACACATGGTGTCAGGAGTGGGATGTGAGTGAGACTTCGTGGGAAACCGTCTTGGGGCAGGGTTAAACACCCCCTAGAAAAAAACAAAAACCAAAAACGGAGGATGTAGTGAAGGCCTTGGTGCAGGCCACTGTGGCCCAACAAGAAGCTACCAGGGTGCAGATGGCTGCCCAGCAGGAGGCAGTGCGAATACAGCAGGAGACAAATCAACTACTGATGAGCCAGGCGGCTCAGGATCGAGCCACCCTGCATGAGGTTGTGAACCAGCTAAAGGCCCTGACCACCCTAACGCACGGCCCCCATGGGACTTGGCCCCTGCGGGCAAGCCACTACTTACAAAAGATGACGATGGATGATGACGTGGAGGCATATCTCCTTGCGTTTGAGAGAACGGCCCGGCGGGAGGCCTGGCCCCAAGACCAGTGGGATGGTATCCTGGCTCCTTTTTCTGTGTGGGGAGGCACAGAAAGCATATTTTGATATGACAACAGAAGCAGCTTCAGATTACTCCCAGCTAAAGGCGGAGATCCTGTCGAGGTCTGGCGTGATGACAGCTATAAGGGCACAGCGGTTCCATGAGTGGAAATACCGAGTTAACAAAGCCCCGAGGTCCCAGCTGTTTGACTTGATCCATCTAGCCAGGAAGTGGCTGCGCCCCGAGACCCACCGGCTGGAGGAAGTCGTGGAAACCATAGTTGTGGACAGGTACATGAGAGGGCTACTGCTGGACATACGAGGATGGGTCAGTCAAAATGATCCCTCCTCCTGTGATGAGCTAGTTGCCCTCGTAGAGAGACATCTAGCAGCGCAGGGACTTTCTCGGACCACCGGGGAAGGGAGGCGCCAGAATAGGAGGCAAGTCTGTGTACCAAGGGCCCAAGTTGCCGTAGCTCCGGGCCGAACTATGGAGGGGAGGAAGGAGGCCGAAGAGTGGCCAGAGTACTCAGAGGGACTTGGGGACTGGGAGAGAAAGACTCGGGGGGTAAGGCCTCACAGCCCAAAAAATAGGGGGCTCCCCCGAGCAGGGTACCGATGTTATGTATGTGGAGAGATAGGGCATATAGCTGCCCAATGCCCAAACCTAGAGGAGCCCATGCAATGCGACCTGGGAAATCTAGAAGAGCCATGCGACCTGATAAATCTAGTAGGGGTAATGATGGTCCCTCATAGATATACTAGGCCAGTTAAAATGAATGGTATAAAGACCACCGCATTAGTAGACTCAGGAAGTGCAGTCACACTGGTGTCTGGAAAACTGGTCGGGTATGATCAGCTATCCCGGGCCAAGCGCACAGGAATATCCTGTGTCCCTGGGGATGTCCAATTACTACCCGACCATCCCAGTAAAAATAGAAGTCCTGGGAAACCCCACTAGGGTGACGGTGGGGGTGGTCCCGAAACTCTCCTACCCAGTCCTCATAGGACGAGACTTCCCAGGGTTTGGCAGTCTACTTCCTGGAGGAGAGTCAGAAGAAGATAACAACCCAGAGAGCAATGGGATGGCCTCAATAGTTAGCAACCCCCTGGCCTTCCATGAATTTGCCCAGGATTTATTCTCACCCCCTGGGAAGACCAGGAAGAGTCTGTGAGAAAGGAGGGCAGATAGGAGGAGGGGAATGAGAATCTTGACCCAGAACCAGAAGCCTATACTTGTAGGGGAAAGAGTTGGCCCGACTGACAAGGGGACTAGGCAGGAGGTCGGTGAGCCAGCAGCCGGGCCCAGTTCTCCAGGGACTTACCTCGAGGGGGAGGGGGAAATAGAACCCCCTGAGTTTGGGCAAATTGGACCTTCACTAGAGAATTTTGGACAGGATCAGGCCAATGATCCAGTATATAATAATATTCGCAAAGAAGTAGTTGAGGTGAATGGAGTCCCTGTGGAAGGAAGACCCAAGGGCCCAGGGCCATATTATATGATCAAGAAGGATCTGCTGTACAGAGTAGTCCAGATCCAAGAGCAAGTTGTGGAACAGCTCCTAGTACCACAGAAACATCAGAGGGGTGTGATGGAGCTAGCCCACAGCCATCTGTTCGGGGGACATCTAGGGGTGGATAAAACCCTGGATCGAATTCTGCAGAGGTTTTTTTGGCCTGGAATATATGCGGCGGTCCGACGATATTGTGCCTCCTGTCCGGAATGCCAATTACATGGGCCCCGACCATGCTTAAGGGCATCTTTGCTGATTATTGAAGTCTCCTTTGAGCCAGTAGCTATGGACCTAGTAGGGCCGCTAGAAAAATCAGCCCGAGGCCATCAGCACATACTGGTGGTGCTAGATTATGCCACCCGATACCCCGAGGCCATTCCCCTACAGAACACTACGTCCAAGACCATAGCTAAAGAATTAATCAAAATTTTTGCTAGAGTGGGAATACCCAAAGAGATCCTGACGGATCAAGGAACCCCCTTCGTCTCTAAATTAATGAAGGATCTATGTGCAATGCTCCACATACAGACCCTAAGGACATCAGTCTATCATCCGCAGACCGATGGCCTCGTCGAGTGTTTTAATAGAACATTGAAGAACATGATACGAAAGGTGGTGAGCCGGGATGGGAAGAACTGGGACACCCTGCTACCGTACCTAATGTTTGCGATCAGGGAGGTGCCTCAGACTTCAATTGGGTTCTCCCCATTCAAACTGTTATATGGTCGCCACCCCCGCTGCATACTGGACATTGCCAAAGAAAGCTGGGAAGAACAGCCGAACCCAGGGAGAAACCTCATTGAGCATGTGTTGCAGATGAAAGACAGGATAGCCCAAGTCACCCTCATAGTGCGGGAACACATGGAGAGGGCACAAGGGGCCCAACAAACGTACTACAATCGCCAAGCGACGATCCGAAAATTCCAGGTGGGAGATCGGGTAATGGTACTCGTACCCACAGCGGAGAGCAAGCTCCCGGTCAGATGGCAGGGGCCATACGAGATAATAGAAGCCATTGGAGAGGTCGATTACAAAGTCCGACAGCCTGGGCGCCAGAAGCTGGAACAAATCTATCATATAAACCTGTTGAAACCTTGGCAAGACAGAGAAGCTCATGTGGTCACTCTAGGGTCACCTCCTCCCGAGAGCAACCCGCCTGGCCAAATGGGAATATCCCCAGAATTGACCCCTGACCAATGAACTGAGGTGATCAACATGATCAAACGCAACAAGGACGTGTTCTCAGAAAAGCCAGGCAGGACTACTGAGGTTCACCATCACATCCTCACAGAGCCTGGGGTGAAAGTGAATGTCAAACCATACCGGATCCCGGAGGCGAAAAGAGAAGAGATCAAGACAGAAGTCAGGAAAATGTTGACGTTAGGGGTCATTGAAGAGTCTCATAGCCAATGGTCAAGCCCAGTGGTCCTAGTACCTAAACCGGATGGCAGTATGAGGTTTTGCAATGACTTCCAGAAACTGAATGAGGTGTCCCAATTTGATGCGTACCTTATACCCCGGATAGATGAGTTAATTGACCGACTGGGGAAAGCACAATTTTTGTCCACCCTTGACCTGACTAAGGGTTATTGGCAAATTCCCTTGGCCAAGGCCGACAAAGAGAAGATGGCCTTTTCAACACCAGAGGGACTGTATCAATACACTGTCCTCCCTTTTGGTTTACATGGGGCTCCTGCAACCTTCCAACGGCTCATGGACAAACTGTTGTATCCACATGGCAGGTATGCAGCCGCCTATCTTGATGACGTCATTATACACAGTCCAGTTTGGGAGATGCACTTAGGGAAGGTGGAAGCAGTCCTGGACACCTTGAGGAAGGCGGGGCTGACTGCAAATACCTCCAAATGAGCAGTTGGGCTAGCAGAAGCCAAATACCTCGGGTATATAGTGTGGAGGGGCGTGGTGAAGCCCCAACTCAACAAGTTAGAAGCAATACAGAATTGGCCCCGACCAGTCCGGAAGAAACAGGTCAGAGCGTTCCTGGGGCTGGTTGGATACTACAGGCGGTTCATCCCCCACTTTGCCACCAGGGCATGCCCGCTAACCGACCTAACGAAAGCCCGTGGCCCGGACATAGTAAGATGGTCTAGTGCGGCTGAGGAGGCTTTTGCAGATCTGCAGACCACCCTCTGCACTGACCCAGTGCTGGTAGCTCCAGACTGGGAGAAAGAGTTTATCTTGCAAACGGATGCCTCTGAGGTTGGGTTGGGAGCGGTTCTTTCACAAATGGTTGGAGCGGAAGAACGCTCAGTCCTGTTCCTCAGTAGGAAACTCCTGCCCAGGGAACATAAATATGCCATAGTAGAGAAGGAATGCCTGGCCGTAAAGTGGGCCATAGAAAGTCTTCGCTACTACCTACTCGGACGGAGGTTTACCCTTGTCACGGACCATGCTCCTCTGAAGTGGATGCACCAAAACAACGAGAAAAATGCGAGAGTGACAAGGTGGTTCCTGTTGCTACAACCCTTCCACTTCAGAGTACAATATAGGTCCAGAATCAAGCATGGCAATGCGGATGGCCTTTCAAGGATACACTGTTTGCTGACCCAAGTAGCCCAACCCTGTAGTGTTGAGCGGGGCGGGGGGGGGGGGAGGATGGTATGTGATAAACTCAGGACAGACAGCTGCAAGGGAGGGGTAGGAATCAGTCCCAGAGGGTTAAAAGGCCCTCCTCCTTATCAACTGGGAGGCAACTATAGATCAATCAGGTTCAGCTGAGAAAGGGTTACCAAGGTAGCAAATTAGAATCAGCTGAGGGGGAGCTACCTGAGGTTAATTAGGATCAGCTGATTCCAACTTGGGGCTCCCTGAGACCTTTTTAAACCCTTCCCTGGGAGGAAGGAAGGAAGGGAGGAGAGCGGAGAGAGAAGGAGCCCTGCTGCCAGGAGTGTAGGAGCAGCAAGACAGCGAGCCTCACCAGGAGGAGAGGCAGTACTCTCTCCCACAAGGAAGTAAAAATACTCTAAACAGGACTGGTGGAGATACGGGGAGCAGACTTCCCCTGTGTCCTAAGGGGGACCACATTACCCAATCCTGTCTCACCAGGGCTAAAAGCAGCAGAGGCTGGGGAGACTGAGAAGGCACCTTGCCACACCACTTTTTAAATATATCTTTGTTCTCTTGTGTGTTTTTTGCCTTGACAGATGTTGGTAAATCCTCCTAATTTAATTTTGTCTGCAAACTTCAGTAAAGCACTGTTTGCTCCTTCATTCAGATATTGTTAAGTAAGACTGGATGGAAAATTGATTTTTGCTTGGCTGCTGTTGACCCGTAAACACTGATAATCTTTTTGCCACTTTTTAGTCTACTTCATTGTTCCTGTCAATAAGCAAATTGAATTTTTTTAAGTAAAATTTTGCGAAATGGTATCTCATGCTTTATGAAAACCCAGATATATTGCATCTAGCATGTTCTATTAAAGTAATGGAAATTTTGCTCTTGACTTAAATCACATTTGTCTCGGAAGATCTATTCTTTATAAGTTTGTTGCTTTGTTAATATATCAATGGTATTTTCTAGGATTAGATAGTTAATGATTCTTCTCAATATTATTTTTCTTTGAAATTTGAATTGTAGAAATTTGAATGGTCAGGACAAGTTAATTTTATCTTTTTTGGAAATCTGTTCTGTTTGCTTTAGTCTTACTGTTCAGGTTGATGATTTTTCAAAAGTGATTATTTGTGGTATAATAAATGCAACTAATTCTCTCAGTTCCTTAAGATCCATAAATCGGATCTGTCTGATGTGTTTATGTTCAGACTTTCTCTTATGTGATTTTCATTGGAAGTTATTTTTGCTTGCTCATCTTCTCTTACTAATTGTTCAAACTTAATTAAATCGAAATTGAGGGTGTTTTTTTGGTGGTGGTGGGGGGATTAACATGATAAATAAAAGCCTGGTTTTGCTGCTCTTCTGCATTGACTTCTATGGGATTACTGTGAGATAGGGCACTATTCAGTGTGAGTAAGGATGGCAGAATCAGGCCATAAATCACTGCTCTAAATAAAAGAAAATGGGTTTTCTCTTTGTGTGGTATTCTGTGACCAACTTTTACAGGTCATGGGCTGTTTATATATATTTTGGTAGTAGGAAAAATTGTGTGAAGGTTTTTTATAAAATTACAATAAGTCTTTTAAAAGATGTAGTTCTCTTTTGCCACACATCAAAATAGTTTTATCAGTGAAACTGAAAATGATTATTTTAATATTTCTTGTCAGCACAGTATTGTACTGTCTGTGTTCTGCCCCAGGATGTCTCTCTAATTACTTTAGCATGCTTGAATTAGCTTGATGTACCATTAATACTTAAGAATTGCTTTTATTTTTGCTCATGATGAATTCATAATTGCATGTCTTTTTGTTTTCTTTCCTTCAGATGTTCTGTTGTTTGACCCATTTAACCTCATGCTATGTAACTATCTCAGTGTACACTAACAGAGAAGAATGTCAAAATGTTATCTGCCTGTGTAGTTTGCTTGCATCAGGTGCAAACTGATTTAAAGTTGTTAATGTGGGCCTATAATTTGAGTTTAATGGAAAAGCCTGATACTGTAGTTTAGCAATCAATTTATTTTTCTTTTGCACTTAACAGTTGTGGAAGTTGGAGACAGTTGCATATTTTTATAAGCACAGTTTAAACATGAACATCATGCAGGGTTACTATTCCTCACTAATACATTGTTGTTAATATAAATTAAAGTTATACAGAACACAGACATGTTTATAGGTTTTTTCACACTTCTAAATTTCTGGGGTATTTCTCTTTTAAATCGATTGCTTTAAGAATATGAGCTGCTCATTTTGGTAGGAGTAATGCACAGTTTTTCAAGCATTGCTGAAATTTCAGTGTTGCTTACTGTCTAATTGTTAAGGTGCCGCTAGACAAATTAGAGCAGGCCTTGGAAATAAGTCATCACTTGAATGGAATCTTTCAATGTGATTTAATTATCCCAATTACTGTGGGTAGTGTGGCTGCAATCATGTCTAATGAAAGGTGAATTCCTTAGCTTCTGAAATAGTTCAGAACATGTGCCAAAGGAGGAAAAAGGTACAAGGCTCAGAAAAATAGCTTGTTTAGCTAGGGATCTAGTACGATAACTGATGAGATACTTGTATGGCTGTGTGCAAGATCTAGCCTCTTAAATCAGTTCTGCTGCTGCCTCTTGCATTTTTCCTTTTCTAATTGACCACATATTAACCACTGCCACTAACAGTCACTACCAAAGGCTTAATGTAGCGATGAGGTTGTAGACTTGAATGCACTGCGTTTTGAGTTATTTGAACCAGGTATAAAAACCTCAAAGCTGGATGAGGAGAAAATTGACCGCAGTTTATAATTTGTGCCCTTTGCTATGTCCCCCTTACTGTGTCAGGTTGAGGGAATCTGGAAGTGGAGCTGCTGGAATCCTGAAATGCCTACTGAAAATTAAATTGATTTTGTTTGATGCAGTATGTATCCAATGTGGTGTGTATATATCAAAGGTATATTTTATTTTCCAACCCTGCCCACTGTAGTAGGTATTTTAAAGTGTAAACTACAAACTCTGTTAAAGGAGAAGGGTGACACATTAGCGCTTGTACATTTGGATTACAGGGAGAGGCTGTCACTCGCTATCAGTCCTATAGAGTCAGTTTTTACAGATATATTTTCATTAAGAAATGTTAATCAGCTTAATGGGTAGAGAATAAAGTCTTAGTCCTATTTACACTGACAGATCTTAGGAAGAGGCAATCTTCACTCTTATACTAGATGTGGCCCCAAGGGTTCCTCAGTTGGAAGTCAGATGCTGGAGCAGTGTGGATCCAAAGTGCTATGCAGAGCAAGGGAGCAGGTCCTCTGGCTTCTATAATTACTTCGATTTCAGTAATGTACAGCTGTGACCTTTCGGTAGAATGCTTATGGCTACAGTACAGCATCTGAAGTGACATGTGGCCCTGATTATCCATTAGCCAGACTAGTCAACGCTGGACAGTATCAGCCTGTTTAAATTCTGAATTGCTGCAGTGCAGCAGTAGCACTGGGGCATTAATCCTTTGGCTCTAGTTAGTCTCAGGTATTTGTATTTTTCCTTTTTTAACAAAACAAACACAAGATACCCAATTATTTTTGTGCACATTTAGCCTAGAGTACTAAAATCTCATGTCTCCCATTTATTTTAAGTAGCTATTTGCGTCATATGAAGGCACATTTTAGTGTAAAACATTTTTTCATGGAAATAAAACATATGACATGTTTATTTGACCAGTATTCATGAGCAGCTAATTGTTATGGCACAATATTTAAGATCTGTATCTCAACTTACTGCATTCTTACTCTCAATCAAAGACTAACATGACCGGATAAAGATGGCAGTTTTGATGTAGTCCATAAAATACTTGGTAAACTCAGTGTGGAAATAGAAGTAATTATGTATCTATTATTTGGCTTTTTTTCTGCTAATGGTCTGTTCTAACTAGTACAGTATGTTTCTGTAGTCAATTAATCTAATTTCATTACAGAAATGCATAGAGAATAGGCATACCAGTCCATCAAGGCTGTTTTTGTTTTGGTGTTATAAAAACATTTGTCTTCTCTTGTTAACTTGATTTGGAGAATAAGATTTTTTGAAGTAGCTACTGCTTTTTGCTTCTTGTGTAATGTCCTCTTCATTTCCCTATATGCATATACATACTTGTATATAAAATCTAGTGAATGACTTATGGAGACATACAAATTATAATATATCCCCTTTACTAAAGATGTTAAAACAAGTGTTCAAAGTGTACCGTATTTATAAGACTTGAATATTCTCGGGATACACCCTTACCCTTATACTGACATTAGATATATGGTAAAATTTTCAAAGATTCCTAAGTCCCTCTGAATGTCAAAAATGCTTAGACTCCTAAGTCACTTAGGTGTTTTTGTAAAATTTTACCCTTGAAGGACTAGATTATTTTGTATTTTATTTACTAAGCTTGGTTTGGAGCAATTAAGGAAGAAACTACCTACCATTAAGTTAATTTTGTTTGTTTGCATAATTATTGTGTTTATATGGAATATAGAATGTTTTTCTTCCAGCAGAACTTGGCTATTTTATCAAATATTGTGGAAAAAATATAGCACCTTGTAATTTAGGAAGAGATCACTAGGGAGCAGTGTAACAGTATCCAAGGATTGCTTTTATGCGGCTTCCCCTCCTCCCTGTTACTGTTGAGAATACAGGCATAATAAAACTAACACACTGGTTTAAGAGATCATTTAGACCTGCAATAAGACACACTCCATAAAGTATGAGAAGTTATTGGATCAGCAGTATACAGAAGTAGAAGTTCAGAAGAAAAAAAAAAAACAAAACTCCTTGGGAAAATGGAGGGGAGAGGAGTTGAAAGGTTAAATAGTATAGAAAACTGGAATCTCTCTGGATTTCTGCAGCCCATTAAAAACAAAAAGTGAAGGTTAAGATCCACTAAATGACTCATTTGATATTACAATATTAAAAGAATTTAAATATAAAATCTCCCCATGTTCCTATTGGAATCTTGGGCATCTGCCCAAAATTTTCCATTGTGAAGACTGCATTCTGGAGGGCCCCATGTTGCAGTCACTGTAGGACTAGGTTGGATTATCTTCATAATCAATTAACTCTGCTCTTAAATTGGCCAGTGGGACTGCAGCAGCATGCTATGTATTCTGCAGGACAGTGACCTAGCATTCCAAATGTTATAGTGCACTGAGGTTAGCTGAAGGTGCTTAATTTTTTTTTCAAGTTAGAGCCCTTTATGAATGAAATAAGAAAAAGAAGAGTCCAAGCAGTGCAATATATATCTCATATTATTTATATTGATATTAAATTCAATATAAATTTCTCTGGGAATGTGTTTTCAACATATGCTGTTCCTAAATTTGGAGTTTGCATGATGCTGCAGGATTTTGTATTAACAATGTTGCATTGCAGAAGTAGTTGAAGGAAAGTGGGAGACTTTGGCACAGTGTACGGAAAAGGTGGGAGGGTCTGGCAAGCTGGAAAGGATGAGAGTTGGTTTGGGTGTTAGTTGCTTATAGGGGATATATTTACTCTTTTCTTTCTTCCTGTAGACAAATACCTCGTTTGGGAGGTGGTGGTGGAGGCGATTGATTTGATTTTCTAGTTCCCTGTACCATTAACTCTAGACAATGAGCAGGCACCCTCAGCCTCCATTCTGGCCACAAGACAGATACTTGCTAGTTGGATGTTTCTGCTAAAATGATCAGCAGCTTGTTTTTTAAATGACATCGGTGTGGGGCTTTTTTTTGGTGTTTGGTCAGTCTCTAGTCATAAAGCAGAGCAATGACTGTGATGATTGATGGCATTTCAGAGTGCCCAGCATATACTTACTGTTGGAATGAGTCTCTTACTGGAATCCATGAACTGTCCTGCATGCTGGATTTGCTATATAGGATGGCTTAAGAAATTTGCTTAGTACCTCACAGACAAATAAGAGAGGCATGTTCCTGCCCTGAAGAACTTACAATCAAAGTATAAGACACAATGAAAGTGATAAAAACAATGGGAGAAAGGAAGCACACATGTTACAAATGTAAGGTTATTTAGGTGCATCTTAAGCAAGTCTTAAATTGCTAAGATATGTACATATTGCTTTTTAAAATCCAATTAAAACTAATTTTAATAGTGAGGCTCTTTTAGGGGAAATGAAGCTGTTAACAGGAGTTTGGGAAGGAATGTGAAATTAGGCAAGGACTGGGAGAGCAGGGAGATGGGGAAGAGATGATGGAGCAGAGAGGGCTGGGAGGGACACGGTGTTGAGAGAAGCTGAGGATCAGCATGGTGGAGTAGGGTAGATGGATAGAGTGAGATGTCATTGGCTGGTTCTAATAGAGATTTTCATTCGGAGGGGTCAGTGCCCTGCTGAATTTGAAATAATACAGGTCTTGATATTACAGAAGGTGCTACTGCTCCTGAGCCCCCTGGAGATTTTGAGCTCCACACTTGGCAGACTCAGCTGAGAAGGTTGCTTCATGGTGGTGATCTGCCACTTGGATCTATTGATCTTTGGGCTGACTGTCCCAGGATCCAGTGATGGGAATGGTATGTAATCTTTCATGCAGGTTATAACAAATTTAGCTTTGGGGGAAAGGCTTGACTTAATGCCAGGTGCTTGGGGGGGTTTGTTTCCTTTCTAGCTACTAGTTAAGATTACGGTTGGTATCACATTACATTTATTTCTAGCCTATATCAAACTGTATTATTATGTTACACTTAGTAATTGAATCTGGTTTCTGCTATTCTTCACTAAATACCATGTTAAATTCATTGTTGCTATTAAATGCAGACTGTGTTAGCAAAGTATAAGATTCTGCATAAATACCTGTCTACAGTATAAAGTACTGTTATTTAAGGTGGTATGCAGCAGTATCTTTTAAAAATGTATTACATATACATTTCTATTGCTAATCTGTTTCTGCTGTATTGTTATTTTGCAGGCTGCAGTATCCATTTATTTCAGGTTTTGCTGTTAGCAGCAGCGTGTTTCACAGTGTGCTAAGTGTTACTGAATCAGATCTTACAGAGTTTTATTCTGAATAGATTGGAAATAAGCAGCCATCCTGTCAGTTTGAGAGAGGTGAGGTTATAAAAACCATCCTGCTGTTAGGTTTTGAGTGCAAGATTTCCTGGTGGGACCAGTGGAAGAGGTTGAACAGAGGAATGATAAATTCCCAGATTCAATGCCAAGGGATCTGAATCACAGTCTGATTACTTAACTTTGCTTATTGAGTTATTCTGCAAACTCAGGATATTCAGTTGCAGGGGATGTATCTGAATGCAAGAATAAGAAATGCAGCTCACTTTTTGTAAGGGTTGCTAGCTAGAGCCTTAAGCTCTGCTTTCATCTGTTGCAATGGGGGCTGGTTGAGTTCACCACAAGGTTAGATAAGGGCCAGGAAGGGCTTCACCAGAGCATATGCTGCTTTAAGTGGTAACCATTTAAATCCGTTTATCACATTGACGTCCTTTTCCTTACTTCTGACAGACTTGTTTTCTGAAGGACCTTCTAAACTACTGTTCATTTCCAGCACAGTTGCCAACTTTCATGCAGTAAATAAGCAGCTCGATTTTCACAATAAGCCAGAAATCAAGCTGATCCCATTTCAAAACAAGGCCAACACGAGCCAATCCATAAGAACCGCAACACACTATGTGACTGGATCCCCCCGGTGTGCAGTCTGGGACTGTGGTGGGTCCACTGTGCACCCCTGACGCTCTCCCTCCCTTGCCGGGAGCTGATTTAAAAAAAAAAAAGCGACAAGCCAAAAACTAGCCAACAAGCAACTCACAAGCCAATTACGCCAAAAACAAGCCCAATTTCTGTTGTTTTTCTTGCAGATTTGGCATGTCTAATTTTCAGCACTTTTGGGGTAGACTCCTTCACATTGCACTTTTTTACTATTCTTACTGTAAACGCTCTTGAATTCTATATCTTGCCATATACAGGTTGCTCAAAGCTAGTATTTATAGTGAGGGTTTTAACTGAAGTCCTGAGAGAACTTATTTAACGCTTACATTTTCTTCAGTAATCCATTGTGCCTGTTCTTAAAAACGTATATAAGTTACCACACTGTGTTTTTCAGCAAGGCTGGAGTTTAGCATGACGTTGTCTGTGAAGTGTTTGGATTTTTAATTGTCCCTAACGTGTCCTTATTCTGTCTGTTTTACAAGGTTTTAATCTTTCAATTGTAAATATGGTGTTTCATTTTTAGTTAGACCTAGAGGTTAAATTAAAGTCATTCACAGATTCATTTCAAACCATGTTCAGTGCCTTAGTAATAGTGAATGAACAGAGTTGGGGTAAAATTGTCAGAAGTGCCTAAGTGCAAAGATCCTTAGCAAGAGGTCAGCATAGGCATAAAGATATGTAGCTTTCTATCATTATTGTAAGACTTACTCTTTAACAAAAGGGTACAGAATATGAGCTTCCAGCTCAGAATGTCATGAGAACAATGTCACTGCTTGTTAAGTTTCACAGCTTTAAACAAGAATTTAAACATGTAAGAAATGCTGTTAGTAGACTGAGTGGACACAATCAAGATACACATACCTGTGTGCACTTTGGGTGAGCTATTGAAAATGTGTCAAGGTTTAATCACAATTTGCTGTCAACTTTTCTCACACAGCTTCGTATGCATAGTATACACTACATTGCCTTTACTGTGAATTTCTTGACTTTTCACTTTGAGCCAAACTTTTGTTGATTCCTGTCATATTTTGGTTTGTTTTCTGTGTTTTTTGTAAACTTAAAATATTTTGATGCAAGTAACTGAATAGTTGTTTAATTTTCATCATATAAATACACTTGACATTGGCTGCTGTGACTTCTGAGTTGTCGACTGTCAGTCTTATAATATGTCTAAACTTAACATAATCTGTTGGTGGCATTTGATCCTGGTAGTGGACGTGTATGAAGTCCATGTTTTAAACAGAGTTGTATTTATTGAAAAATGTTGCACTTCAAAAGAAATTTCTGAACTACTTGGCTAATTCTGTCTTTAAGAACCCTGATTTAGTATGAGGTATTTATAGTATAAGTCATGGACAGGTGACTTTTTGTTTATTGCACGTGGCCTGTCCATGACTTTTGCTAACACTACTCGTGACTAAATCATAGCCTTAACCTTGTCCACTGTGGTAAACTAAATTTAAATTCTGTAGCAAGGCTCTTGAGTTCTTATTCTAGTGCAGTGTTTTGTGGTTAACAGGAAATTAGGCAGCCACTTCCTGTAACTCCAGAGTGGTTGGTTAATTCAATATAAAGAATAATGCAGTCTGTCAGGATGGATAAAAATAGATTATTTTTAAAATATTTTTTATTTAAATAGGATTTGTTAGAATTCAATACAGGTTTCTTTTTTAAAAATCTTTTTTAAATTAAATTTGAAATTGACAATCTATGTTAAGTCTTACATTTATTATAACTAGGGCTGTCGATTAATCATAGTTAACGCATGTGATTAACTCAAATTAATTGCAGTTTTAATTGCACTGTTAAATAGAATACCAGTTGAAATGTATTACGTATTTTTGAATATTTTTCTACTTTTTCAAATATATTGATTTCAATTACAACACAATACAAAGTGTACAATGCTCACTTTGTATTATTTTTATTACAAACATTTGCGCTTTAAAAATGATAAAAGCAATATTATTTTTCAGTTCACCTCATACAAGTACTGTAGTGCAATCTCTTTATCGTGAAAATGCAACTTACAGATGTAGATTTTTTTTGTTACATAACTGCACTCAAAAACAAAACAATGTAAAACTTTAGAGCCTACAAGTCTACTCAGTCCTATTTCTTGTTCAGCCAATCACTATGCCAAACAAGTTTGTTTACATTTATGGGAGATAATGCTGCCCACTTCTTAAAATGTTACCTGAAAGTCAGAACAGGCATTTGCATAGCACTTTTATTTTTGAATGCAGGTTTTTTTGTACATAAGTCTACATTTGTAAGTTCAACTTTAATGATAGAGATTGCACTACAGGACTTGTATTTTTCAATTCACCTAATACTATTTATTTTGTTTTTTGTAGTGCAAATATTTGTAATGAAAAAATATAAAGTGAGCAATGTACACTTTGTATTCTGTGTTGTAATTGAAATCAGTATATTTTAAAAAGTAGAAAACATCCAAAATATTTAAATAAATGGTATTTTATTATTGTTTAACAGCACGATTAATCACAGTTAATTTTTAATCATGCAATTAATCACAGTTCATTTTTAATTGCTTGACAGCCCTTATTAAAATCATTTAAATTAAATACAAAAAAAAAATAAGCAGTAAATTTTTGCTGCCTAGTTTTACAGTTGAACTGTTGGATGTCACCGGCTAATCACATGAGGCCAGAGTTTGCTGAAGTGCTCAACAAGCTTTTGACAGCAGTAGCCCCTTCTGCAGGTGCAGAGAGAATATTTTCTTCGTTTCAGTTTAAGTAGTTCAGTTCAATGACAATTTGATTTAAAGTTAAGAAATGAATTGGGAATTGAAAAAGCAAAAAAGCTTTTTCTCCTCTTCTAATCTCTGAATAAAAAACTAAGTGTGAAAGGATGAGATCTACTAGTTCTAAAATCTTGAGGGGCATAGTCACCAGAACCCCTCAATTCAGTGCCCTGGCTACAGATATCTCCTTTGTTTAACAAATCAGTTTTAAATGTAAAACATGTTTGATCAACTTTTTTCTTATGGACCCAGCACATTTAAGGTAGACTGATATAATAATAATGTAATACAATGCTGCTTTTGTGAATTTTTAATTGAATTGAAATTCCATCTAAATATTGACATCACAAATAAAAAGATAATCATCTAATAAATAAGAAATGCATCATTTACAATTTTAACGTAAAATGTAGAAATTAAAATCTAAATAAACTATATTTATACACATTTTCTTTAAATGTTTATCTTGGTCAGCAAAAAGAAGCATGCTACATTTTGTGTAGTTATATTTAGTCATAAGTTAGCATGTTTTAATGGTTACCAACCAATGAGAATCAACCTTCTTTATGAAAACACACATACAAAGTACAGATGTAAAACATGATTAAAATCAATAATTTAAATCAGGGTTTCCTTTTTGCTGATTTAAATCATAATTAAAATCAGTGATTTAAATTGTGTTGATTTAACAAAATCCACCCTGCTGTCTGTACAGTATTTCTTGCTGGTATTTTGATAGTCTGATGTGATTGGAAAATTATTTAGGGCAGATCAAAATAGGCCACAAGAGGTGGCTTTTTTTAAAAAATTGACACTGCATGGTTGCATTGTGGAAATGTTCAGAGGGAGGCTGGAGAACTTGGCAGATGAGCAGGAATGGTTCAGACTTTCCTACACTAGGAAAATAACCCATTCCTTAAAAATGGTTTTAGCAGTGGGGGAAGCTGAATGAATTCTGAAAGCATAGGTCAGACCAAACTGGGTTTGGTATCAGTTTGGAATTGATCCCTGTGTATAATTCAAATTAAAAATATTTTTAGATCTTCTGGTTTGAAAGGCACTATGATGCTTATCACTTATTTTGAGCATCTTTAAAGCTGAGATTGATAGCATCTATTACTCCTCTTTGCATGATATTTACACTAGTTTGAGCACTTGTTCATTCTGAAATAAAGCTTCTGTACTGCCACTGTTGCAAATGTCACTTTTTTAGCAAGATGGCTGCCACCAGTATTGGTCTTGGAAATGCCAGGTTTAATGGGGAAAAATGAAACGTTTAAATGTATTACAAAAGTTGTTCATGGTGAAATGTAATTGCTACCCATTTTGTGCAGCATAGACGTCTGAAAGCTAAAAAACATAATACAGCAGAATTCACTTGATTGGCAGGCTGAAAGCAGGCATATTCAGAATAATCATGTAAAAGATTTAATACAGTGCATGTCAGTGACTCAATAGATGAGACACTGACTGTTATCTACCAGTAGTAGTTAACTGGTGTGAAGTAGTAGCTGGCATGCATTCTAATTTAGCTTTTAGTTCATTTCATGCTGCTTCTCTATTCTGTTTAATGAAAGTTGTTTTTAATGTAGTCGTTACAATATTGTTTGAAACATTGACTTCTGCATCACGCTGAGAGTAAACAAACTTTCCCAACAGTTACAATGTAAGAACCACGCAATATGAGAAGTTTCAGAGTAGCAGCCGTCTTAGTCTGTATCAGCAAAAAGAACAGGAGTACTTGTGGCACCTTAGAGACTAACAAATTTATTTGAGCATAAGCTTTCGTGGCTACCATACTTATTTTCTATACTTGTAGGGAAATACTGCAGTAACTCATGTAACACTGTGTGGTACTGTGCGTCAGTTGAGACCTTTTAATGGTGACCATTGTAAATATCTCTCAGCATAACGTGTTCGTACAAGTATCTGCTGTTTGGGAAAATCACTTAGGTCTGATCCTGGAAGGACTTAAGCACTTACTTGTGTCTCTCTCTATCTCCCCATCCCCCCCAGGCCTGCTCTTTTGCTTACTGGAGTAGGCAAGTCCCTGTGTGTAAATGTAATCGTGTCTGTCTTTGCAGGATCAAGGCTTTAATTGGGATGTTTGATTTCCATTAGTGCCTATGTCTAAGAAGAAAATTCTTCTTTGTTTACCTTCCAATCTATATTGGGTCATGAAGATATTTGCCTTCCATTAGAGTAAATATTTCGACAGAAGGACAGAGCCCTTGTCAGTCCCTTAAAACAGAAGAAAAAGTGTGTTGGCTACACAGATTTCTTGTTAATGAGTTTTTTGTCCACCAGGTGGTGCTGCTGTTACAGCAACAGATAAAAATGTCTAAAACCAACTCCTCAATTTTAGCTAAGCTTCACCTTTTGGGGAGCAGCAAGAACCATGTCGTCTAATCTTGGGAAATAGTCATTGTGTTCCATTGAAGAAAACAATTAATATAACTAGACATAAAGCAGGTGTGGTGGGCAAACTGAAAGCTATTTACTAGTCTGTTTACTGAGAGCTGGCATATTGCTATTGCAATCTCACAGTTGAACATGCTGCTTTTGAATGATTCGTGCTTTGTGTCTGTGCTCCAGAATAGGAGGAAAAGCACTAATAATTGGAGTGAGAGCGTGAGTGTGAGAGTTTTCTGACTCGAATTCTAAAATTGGCAGCCCTAATTTGCCCTGTTGAACCATACATAATATATTGCATTTGGGTGATCATTCATTCTGTCTCCTAGGAGAAAGATACTTGGCTACCTTTGTACAGCAGTGCCCTTTTGTCAGCCAGTTAGTGTGGCAATGGGATTAGTTACAAAGAGATCAGCTTGCTGTTCTTACCACTTGAAGTAAAGGTACTTGGAAAATAATTTAGGAAGCTTTTGTAGGATTTGTCATAGGAAAGAAGATAGAAAGGAGAGCTATTATTGTAGAGCAGTTCATACCTCACAAGTTAGCAAGTTTCCACTTGTATTAATACCACATGTTTGCTCTCAGCAGTTTTAGTATCATAGACCCCAAGATTGCTGCCAGTGTTCATTGTCACTTTTTTAACACACAAGATCTACCTTCCTCAGCTAGAGCCTTCCTGAGGGCTTAGTTTTCTGCATTGCTTATTAATGCATGTATGCTCCTTTTTTTAAAAAAGTCTGAAAATAACTTCCAGTTTAAAAAAAAAAAAAGAGGTACTACAGCCTAGGGCTGTGATTCTGTCTTCCAGGGACCTCCGTGACTTGAGCCCCCAGCGTCTGGGAGCGGTAAGGTCTCCCACCACCTCTGGCGGCTGGAAACTGAAAGGGCCCAAGCTCCCAGCCGCAGAGGGAGACGGGTGCCCCGCAGGCAGCTCCCAGCTGGGGTGGAGGCAGGGGTGTCCAGAGCTCTGAGGTGTCGGGCAGACCCCAAACTCCTGGCCGCTGTGGGTAGCGGGGCTCCTGAGAAGTCCCAACGGCCACCACAGGGCTTGGAGCCGCCACAGGCAGTGGGGGACCCTGTAACTCTGAGCCAGGCCCCCCTGGATGATGTGGGGAACCTGCAGCTCCCCATTTTGTCGTGCATGTTTTTAGTAAAAGTCACCGACAGGTCACGGGCAATAAAGAAAAATTTACGGACGCCTGTGACCTGTCGGTGACTTTTACTAAAAATATGTGTGACAGAATCTTAGCCTTACAGATAACTGCAAGAAACATAATTGGCAGAGAACAGAAGAAATATTTTTTCCATAGAAAATGTTTTATACATAAAACGTGTTTGTTAATAGAGAGCAGGTCATTACCTATTTCAAGTCAAATAAGCAAACTCCAAGAGATGTAGTCCATTAGCAATGCACCTTTTTTTTTTTAAGAGGGAATTGTGAGAAGTCAATCAGCTGCAGATCATCATGTGTACAGTTGACTTGCTGGTATCATTTATGCCACTTCATATAGTCGCTACAGTTGCTTATATCTTATTCATCATAATTTTCAGTGCAACAGAAATGCATGTTTACATTTAAGCTATGCAGCAGTGTAGCTAAATACACCTTGATGATCAATAAGAAAACCACCTAGACATGAATTGAAAGCTGAGGTCTCAGAGCTGTTTCAGTTGAAAGAAAAATCTTTGAAGACGAGACAAACTTTGACTCACGTGCTCAGTTGTTGCATGAAAAACAGTCCAGGTAAATATTTGGCATTAGTCTCGTCCATAATCTTCCTGTTGCGTTGGTCGATCTCTAAAGGAATCTCATGGCTCTCTTTTGCACCTGTCATTTTGTAAATGTACCATTCTTGCTGAACCCTAATCTTGTGAAAATGTCTAAATTTTCCCATTAAGTGCTTAAAAAGTAATAAAACTAAAGCCATTAGCCTTCACTCATCAGATTTGTATCAAGAAAAATATTCTTTGGTGCAATAAATCTGATCAAGTGTTCGACATTTATATCATTCGAATTCATTCTCTGGAAATGGACCTTTGAAGGTAAATTGCATTAAGCAGGGCAGTTTAAATTTTTAATACAATCTTATTGTAACTGTTAGCAAATGATTAAAGTGCAAGGAGGGGGCCTTATATGTTTTGTAAGATTTATTCTGAATGCTATTTGATGCTTTTACTCAGGCAGGATACTGATTTTATGACAGCGAAAATGCCATTCCCCCCCACCTCCCCGTGTAGAATTTAGCCATTATTATGGACTCAATAGCTTTCTGTCCACATTCTTAATTGTGGAGAACATTTTGGAAAGAGGGATTTATTTCACCATGGACTTTAGCAGCAGTCTTATTAACAGGCTTAACTACTAAAGTAGCAGATTTTAAGGGGGAAAATAATGTATTTTCTAATGGGAAAATTAGTGTGTCTGAAGTAGATTTTGTTGTCGCATGAGGTCAGCCTGAACTCATCAGTTAAGGGGTTTTATCTTATCAAACTGAAGTGGTGTTTTACTGGCTTGGTTTGAGGGATAATTTCAGTGTCCCTTATGGAATAGGAAACCAGTGCTGTCATTTATTTCATCTTGATGCCAGTGGGCTATATTTGGATACCCATATGCTTCAGATCAGTTGACATTCCCATGCACCTTTTGGATGCCGCTGTGCTTATGCTCATGTTGATTTAAATTGGGCTTTTTTTAAAAAATGTGTTTCATATTCAAGGCAACTTGTAAACTGCCCATTAGTTTCATGAAGGAGAATGGACATTTGAGGATCATGTGTTGCCAAGTAGTAGACTTGTGAAGTTAGAACAGCTGTCCTAAAATTCAAGGTATTTTGAACCTGAAGGATTCTGTTCGCTTATATCATGGTGAAGCATAAATGGATGGTATTTACTAACAATCAAAAACGTTGTTCCTTTTGATTAATTTTCCATTGGGATGATTTGAGCGTGCAAACTGAACCCTTTCTTGATATCACTTAAAGATTCTGATGGACAAAGTGAACTCTTTGGTCAGTAGTATGAAAACGTATATGTGGGACTTGAGTTTAATTTGGTTTATAGAGGAAAAGTGATAGCAGATTAAATATTTATGGTGGGGCAACAGTTAAAGTTGGTATTTCTTAAATGAGAGAAATAGGGTGCTTTTAGGCAGCTTCATTTACGTTTATACAGCATGTAGCCCAATGGTACACTGGTCCTGACTGAAACCTTTGGACACCACTGGAATGTAAATACATTACATTCATGATCACATAAATCCCACTTTAAAATGAAATAAACTTTTTTTTGTTAAGAACTCGAAAACTGTGCATAGCAACAAATGTGACTATATAATCAATTCCTTAATTTAAATGGAAGAGGAGTTGGATTAAATGACTTTATCAGTGATATGAAACTGCAACAGATTAAAAATTCAAAATCAATCAGCTTTCATTGTTTAAATAATTAACATCTGGATGTGATTAGTAACAAACATGACATCTTAATCAGTAATGAACTCAGTATTCTAAATCTAAATACAATTAGATTTAGATCACTTAGATGTTCATTCTCACTTGGGCGATTAACCCTTTGAAATTATCTGCAAAAATGGCTCTGTCAACACTAATTCAGTTCTCACTTCATTTTGGGATGCATAACATTTTATTACTGTATCATTCCTCCTTGTCCCCGTGTGCATTTCTGATTCGTAATGTTTCCTTTATTTTGATGAATGCTGTACTTCCACTATCAAATGCTCATGAGGTTTTTGGGTTTTTCTGGAGTTTAGTGTTTGACTTATTGTGTAACCCATGAGAGTTCAGGGTTGTTCAGAAATAATGTTTAAAATTAACAGCATGATTATTAAACTACATAGGACATTGGTAACAGTTTTCAGTAGGCCAAATTTAAGATTTTTTTTAAAAGAGAGAACTATGATTAAAAGCTACTAGGTAGGAGACAGGGAAGTAATGTATAAGTTTAATGCACAAAATCCTGATGAAAATGTCCTGTCATTTAATCACACTTTCTAATTGCGTCATAAATTTACTGTAATTTGGCATGACTGACAGTCTGTCCATTCTAAATTCAGGACTGGAAGAGTAGGGGTGCTTCAGATTAGGTTTTAGGTTCATTGACCTATCTCATGCGTGGAAGACAAGGGTGGATTGCGTAGCCCTGTTTGCAACGTGCGTGGCTCTGGATAGTGCTATTGGTCACTTGCATTACGAAATTGATACTAAACACTGCTTTTAACAAGTTTTGTCCAGCTTTTTGAATCACTTAAAATCAAGGTAGTGATTTGTGACCAACAAAATACTCCAGAGATTACAATAATGCAAATCCTATTTCTTACTACAACTAGGAGAAAACTTATTTGTAAAATTACCGGATTCACCAGGAGTATGCCGTGTTACCTACTATCAAAAGAATTGTACCCTGAGTGAGCTTTCTTTTGGCAGTTGGTGCTCTCTTTTTAGCATTTTAAGAGGAGGGATAACTATTTGTGTAAATAGCACATGTGCCATGGGGTAAACCTTATTCTGGATATTAATTTCCAGTGGGTTGGTGACATACCATGCCTCAGATTATACTATGTACATCTTCATACAGAATATGTGCTATATTTTTTCCTTCCAGACCTACGCTGCCCCAGGGTTTAATGACACATGCCTCAGTCTTGCACTAATATCTTTTCACAGTGTGAGGTGGTTTGAAGGACTAGAGATAGGTGCTATATCTCAGTGGGGACATGGAATTCCAGATGTACTGTTGTTGGAGAACCACCAATAAACATCTTACTTTCTAGATGGCTGAGAGAGAGAGATCGATCCCCTTAAACGTGGCTGTGCAGGTGGCCAGGAAGGACTCTTCAGACCTCTGTGGGGGACACTATAGTTTGAGAACCTTGATTCTAAAGCATGAATTTCTAGATTTGGTATTTTTGAGTATGCATACAGTATTATACTCATCGCAGTGATATCTGGGCGTTCTGTTGAACTTTGGGATTGTCAGACTTTGACTTATAAGGAAAGCTATTTTATATCCCTTTTGGAGACTTTAAAACCACTTCCATGCTATTCTTTCTGGCATGCCTGATTTTGGTAACTAAGGGAACTTGGCTTTACAGATGGAAAGGATAAAAAGTATTACCATTTTAAAAAAATGTAAACATAAAAAGCCCTAAAGAAACTTTTCTCTGAAGGGAGGCAAATGAAATAAATGTGACAAGGCATAAACTTTCCTTTGTACTCCTTGAACTGAAGTTTCCATTTATGGATAATGGAAATCTCAGAATGTTGCCTGTAAAGCCTTTCTCCCACCACAACCTGTGTATGTGTGTGTGGTCAGCAATCTTGATAGAGAATTGTCAAGCTGTGTAGACATGACTAAAGCTGTTTTTTTTTTAAACCACAATTTTATACTATCCCTGAATATGTTGCATAAAGCACTTCAGAATTTTGCTACCTACTGAACTAGCATGTCAGCTAGTAAAATGTTTACAAATAATACTGTAGTACCTCATTTATTTAATAATTGGTTAGATTACTCATTTTTGAAAAGGTTCTTAGTACAGAGTGTTTTTGAGAATCTTTATTTTTACAGTGATAGGTTAAAGTTAGGCTATGGAGAAGAAGAATTTTGACAGATATGCTTCATTTGCATATCACCTTTCATTAAACTTGTATGCTAGTTTGTTTTTTTTTACTTTTAATTAAAACAGTCTGTCTTAAGGATAGCACGTACTCACCTCACGTAATATAAGATGGTAGCTGAATATCTCGTCTCACAGATGAATTCAAGTGCAAAGTTCTTCACCTTAAGCGCTATGTCAGAAACATTTCTGTCTTGGAAAACTCTTTCTTCTCACATGGTAGCTTGATGAGTTGAGAAGAAAGGATGGGCTCATTTTTTCTCATTTGCCATTTAGAAGCCAGACGCCATCTAGATTGTGAAGGCAGTTTATTGGAATATTCACCTATTTTATCATGGGAGGCAATGATTTGCGTTAGACTTGGGGCTACGTGTTAGAGTGTCAATCATATTCTTACCTGTCGAACAGGTTTAGTTTGGCAGTGATTAGAGATTTTTAATACAAAGCCTTATTTATAACCAGATTTCCATGCCTGGTAAAATGTGAATTGCCCTAATCTTCAACTTCTACAGCAAGGTGCTGAAATCTATATTTTGACTGACATATCAATGAAAATGTAATGCCTGACTAAAGTAGAGTTTTTTTTAAATACTTGTAAGGGGGAGTGCATGAAAAATTGACCTCTGAGAACTGAAGCTGATTAAAGCCTTGTGTCTGGAAAACTCACTAGTAATAGAGGTGGTTGTGCAACAGTGTGTGACCATAAAGAATTCACCTATTACACAGACATTCCTCAATCAGTTGAGTTATGAATTACCCAAACAAAACTGTCTCAGAATCTAGCTGGTGGGATATGAGCACTATAAGATAACAAATTTATCAGCAAGAGAGAATAGAATTATTCTTCCTAAGACTGAGAGGATATGTCACTAAATTCTTCCAAGGTTCCCAGTTGCTGTCAAGAATTACACTTTAGCAATGTGTAATATTAATGCTCTGCCTTGTAAAAGTTACTATGTGCAATGCAAACTCTTCCTGAATTAGAAATACAATAGCAGGCACTAAAAGAACATTGTTACAAAGCCTCCCAATTGATTTTTTCCTTGGATTATGTAAAGAACATCATGACTTGGGTGTGCAAATTGGGGGAAGGACAGTCTAGGTTGCATATTATATTGTTAATAGGACAGATTTTTCACTTCTAGGTCACTAGAAATTTGGATTATTAGTGATTTAAAAGTTGTTAGTATCTGAAAGTTTTTTTGGTCGATAGTGTATATATAGTGAATTGTTGATCTTGGTTGAGTAACTAGATCGGAGACATTCATGAACACATACCAACACAACTAGTAGTATGTCAAGCAAGTAAATGAGATCCTATTAGAGGTAGCTCTTGGAACAGGGTTAAGGAACATTAACTTGGTGTAATGGTGACGCTTCCTTGCATTTTCTTGTGCCTAACCTTGGGGACTAAGTCCTCTATTTATCTCTCTGACATTCTTTACACATTCACTAAATGCACTATGAAGGATTCTCACCTAAGCGGTAACCTCAGCTTTTCTATCCTGGCATGTAAACTTAGCCCAATAGAAAACACAACATCACTAGAAAACACCAAACCAAACTAAATGTGGAAGAGGAAGCACTAAACATTTCCAGCAGTTCTTGAACTGCACCAGAAAAGATAAACTAATGCATGAAAAATAAATCCGTTTGTCAGGAAACTGGAAGAATGAATGAGGAAGCCGAAATTAGTCCCAGTTTATAGAAAATATAACAACTGTCCTGAAAGCAGGCTATGAAATGAAGATTACAGTAACTTCCATTATTTCTTGAAAGTGAAAAATCTTTCCTTGGGTTCATGGTTTGAGTAACATGGTTTACTTGTAACCAAAAGCATGCTTATTGTCGAGTATGGGCAGGAGTTCATAATGTCAGTATCTTGTTCACAGAAGAGTATAAATGATCAAATCAGGTCACAGTATATTAATTTGAAAAGTTTGGACCTTTTAAACAAAAATTTAAGCAGAGAAAGTTTAAAACAAATGCATTTAAATATCAAATGTACATAGTATCATCTACTCCCTTAGCTTTTTTTAAAAGGGGGAGAATATATATAAATATACACTTTTGTATATTTGGCTGCATGAGAAATTTTCTCCATTCCAAAATTAACGTTAGCAGCCTTGACTTTGTTCTGTCCTGAAGGTAACTGTTTATTACAGTCAGCATTTAAATCCCCCGATTAATAGGAGCAATTAAACAATAGCTTCATTTCCAGCAAATTAACAGCCCTAAGAGGTAATTGCGACATAAATGAAGATAAATTTGTTTTAATACAATGAGATAAAAAGAATATAGACAAGAACTGAATCTCAGATTAAAAATTCAGTCTTCATTATTTCAGGAGAAATTTGAAAGTTTCACTAGTCATCTGAAATAAGTTTTAGAGTAAGATCTGGTTTAATCTTGAAATATGTCTGAGCGGGGCCCGTGTGAACATTGAGGCATTATGCTGTGTATGCACAGTACGCACACTACAGATGGCTGAGAAATTTCAGGTGCTTATTGGAAATGTTTGAATCTGAGTGTGTGTGTGTTAAACAGGAACCTATTTTTTTTTCAGTCTCTTAAACTGATTATAGACTCATAGACTTTTTATGGTCAGAAGAGACCATTATGATCTAGTGTGACCTCCTGCACAATGCAGACCATACAATCTCACCCATCCACTTCTATAACAAACCCCTAACCTATGTCTGAGTTACTGAAGTCCTCAAATTGTGATTTGAAGACCTCAAGCTGCAGAGAATCCTCCAGCAAGTGACCCATGCCCGACGCTGCAGAGGAAGGCGAAAAACCTCCAGGGCCTCTGCCAGTCTGCCCTGGAGGAAAATTCCTTCCCGACCCCAAATATAGCGATCAGTTAAACCTTGAGCATAAACCAGCCAGCACCCAGGAAAGAATTCTCTGTAGTAACTCAGATCCCATCCCATCCCAGACCACTGGGCATACTTACCTGCTGATAATTTGGCAATTGATCTTTGATAAATTGCCAAAATTATCTCATCATAACATCCCCTCCATAAACTTATCAAGCTTAGTCTTAAAACCAGATATGTCTTTTGCCCCCACTACTCCCCTTGGAAGGCTGTTCCAGAACTTCACTCCTCTAATGGTTAGACACCTTCGTCTAATTTCAAGTCTAAACTTCCTAGTGTCCAGTTTATATCCATTTGTTCTTGTGTCCACATTGGTACTAAGCTTAAATAATTCCTCTCCCTCCCTAATATTAATCCCTCTGATATATGTTAAGAACTCTGACGAGTTTACCTGTGCCATGTCAAATGAGGGAAGAAGACTAATGCCTCTCTGTCTTCGAAAAACTAGTTTTTTAAAAGCAATGTTAACTTAGTGTGTAATGGTTTAAAAACACTTTACAGACATTAACCAAGCCACCCATCATTTCTATGACTTAAGTAATGAAGTATGAACTCCAGATGGGGAAATTGAGACACATTGAGGGATCACGTCTTGCCAGAATTAGAACGCTAGAATTCTAGGTGTAGGCTCCCAAGTCTATAGAGTCCTCCAGATAACACTGATGCATGCAGAAGGTGCAGCTTTGATGGAGAGACCAGACCAGACCATTGCTGACAGTAGATTGATGACGTTTACAGCTCGCAGAAAGGAATTATTTGAACAGGAGGTAGAAAGAGCAGTTTACAGGGTTGGTTTGTGTATGTTGATGGGAACTGCAGACAGCACAACTCTTGAGTAGAAATGGGCAGTCAGAAGCTGTTATAAGTGAGATCATTGTCAGAAGCATACCAGAAGAATAAAAAATGTTGTTGTCATGAAGATAAAGGGCTCTAGTTTTAGGAGAGTTGTGCATGATCCTCTGTGGGGTTTACTCATTGAAAGAAAAATGTGATATTTTCTTGGATGTGTAGAAAACTGCTCAGTGCTGTAGATATTGCATATTAGTGCAGATGGACTTCACACTAAATCAGTTTTTATTTACAAAAGGCCATGTTATATTGTCATTCATCATAACATTTCTCTGCGTGACTTTTTGGCTATCTGGTCACAGTCTGAGGTGTCAGTGATTAGATGCTGCTATTCTTATATACATGACAGTTATATTTCAGACATTTTGTTCCCATTGTATATCTTGCAAGAAGCAGGGCTTCTTACCTTTTGATGGTCAACTAATTTTGGCCCTATTTATCTATTTTGGGGTGGGTATTGTATAGCACCAAATACTCAAGCTCATATTGTGGTAGCTAACAGATTTGCTTGTTAGCCACTTTTAGAACCAGGGAAAGCAGACACTGAGGCCTTGTCTACACCACCATGGTAAATCGATCTAAGTTACACAACTTCAGTTATGTGAATAACATAACTGGAGTTGACGTAGGTAGATCCACTTGCCGCAGTGTCTACACTGTGCTGTCAATAAGAGATGCTCTCCTGCCGACTTATCTTACTCATCTCAGGGACCTGGAGTACACGAGTTGACCAGAGAGTGCTCTGCCATCAATTTAGCAGACCTGCTAAATCAACACCGCTGCATCGATCTCAGCAGTGCCAATCTAGCCGTAAGTATAGACAAGCCCTGACTTTCAGATGGGGTGCTTTAGATGACTAAACCATTAAACATATTTATGTCTACTGTCTCTTTGATCTACTGTTTAGGCCAGAGAAGAGGCTCCTTTTATATTAAGTAACTTTGGTCAGCTGCAATGTAGAATGGTCAAGAAGATTAGCATTTAAGCCTCTCTTTAAGCCTGCTTGGGGATGTGTATTGAAAAGGAGGTAGAGGAGAGAAACTCTTAAGCACCTGACTAAAGTCTTTCTATGCTTTGTGTGACACCTGCCCTATGTTCAGAAGTCAGTGAGGTTTAATGGAATAGTCAACATGCAGTGATTAACTATACAACCAAATATAAAAAGACTGTAATGACTTGATTGCTAACACCTTCTGAATTGGAGTTTGCTTTTGACACATTAAAAATGATACATCAAGTATCTACATACAAAGAGGGAGAATATCTACAAACAAAAGCTGTAATACTGACTAATCTATATGTTAAATGGTATCTGAGTGTAGATGGTATTTTATCCACCCCGGTTTTATACAAATATATATTATACACACAAGTTCCTTGCTAATTTGGCTGTCATGGCAGCCTCGCTTACATGAAACAGAATCTCTTATTAAAATAGCCACACTGAAATAGAGTAGGTAAGAAGGGGAGAGGATATTGTGTTTTCTTTTTGTAGTTTTGTTCTGAACTGAGGGTGCTGCTTGATCGTGTGGCTCCATAAGAGAGGTGGTCCTCTCGGTTGATATTGGAGCTGACTGGCCCCTTCCCAATATACTTTATTGTCCTTGCTACTTACCTATGCAACTTAACTGTTACCCTCTTCTGCCCTGAAATGTCAGGTTGCTCCATAAATGCAGCAAAAAAAACAGACTAAAACTTCCTTGAGAACAGATTTTCTCTTGGGATTTGGGGGTTTGTACTTGTTGAAAATGTCAAAAACGACCTTCATCACAAAACTACATTGGTTTTCCAGTCCCACCTAAAACCAAGGTATTCTAGATACATGTGATAAATATATTTAACTTGCTCTTTGGAGGAATGGTTTTGGGTTGGTTCTTTTTGTATCCATACCTGGCATGCAGAGGATCATGGTACAGGATATATGAATTGCATGTTAATTCATTTTACATTTATTTAAATTTTACATGATGGTTTGTCTGGATAACGATACATGCTAAAATAAGTGCAGACCCTCCTTTAAAAGTGCCGTATCAAAGTTGTTAGGCCTAGAAATTGACTTGCATTTAAGAGAGCACGCAGAGTGATTTTAAAAGTGGATGCTTATGTTAATGTTTCCTTTTTCACAAACATTTTAGTTTTAGTGCCTATTCTTCTTCTTATTACTGCTGTGCTCGTAATGTGTAATTGCAGAATAAATTTATTTTTTATTGAACGTTTATTTATTGTAAACATGGGATATTGAACTAAAATACAGTTGCAATAAAGATACAAACCAGACTTACATCTCTAGTTCTAGCAATATATTGTGCATAATGGCTGTTCAGGAAAGGCTGATAAACAAATTGTCATCAACAGGGTTCATTGGAGGGATGGAGAAACTAAATTGTGTGAGAGTAATATATGGATGTATCTCATTCCTCCAACTCTGCTAAAGCACAATTCTACTGGTGCTACAGTAATCATGGCTAGATTCCTTCCATCCTTTTTTTCTCTTATTTAGCTTAGTTAGGTATGTTATTTAGGAACAGGGGCTACTATAGGGATTGGTTTATAATGTAAGGCTACTTATTGGTATACTATGGCATTTTTCCCATTAGTGAGCTTAAATGCTATTTTCTACTTCAATGTCTTCTCCTTTCCTATGCCCAAAAACCTATTGCTTCCAGTCAGGGCAAGGACAATGACTAAAGCAATTTAAAGAACCAGAACTCTTTGGTAGGAGAAATCAAACTAAACCAGACTGTTAGAGAGACTAATTTGAGAATGAAATAACCAGTTCTGTTTTGAGAAACTGAAATGTTTAAATTGTGCTAATTATGGTGAGACCATTTTATGATGTTCCATTTGTGTTATATTGCTCTCTTCTTTTTCAGAGTATATCTATACATGATGGATGGATAGGGAAATACATGTAGATATTAATTTATAAATATACTTGTCAGAATATATACTCTAGAAATGTGTCTGATTACTTATAAAAACTTCACTGCATCTCCACTATGGGACCTAGGGGAAATATTTTTTTTAAAGGAAGGATTAATTCTTAGAACTGTAGTTCCCCCAATGTGTAATTCCCCCAATTAGTTATGTGTATTTTGCTACTGCCCTTCACTGAGTATGTTCTGTCAGTCCATCTGTGCTGAGAAATCTCTAATGTAGCGCTTCCTAAAAGTCACTTAAAATAAGCTTTGTTTGTATCAGATACACAACTTGACACTGCACAACAGCTAGGCTGGAAGATTTATACCACAGTGCCATCCAGCTTTCAAAACAAATTCTGACCACAGCCATGATTAATGGAGCAGCAGTTGACCAATTTAGGCACTAGTTGCCAGTTGAGGACTGATTTGGGTCATGGGATTCAAGAAGGGCCTGTGAGACTTAAAGACACAAAGCAGAGGATACATGGACCATTTTCTTACAAACTAAGGATCACAGTGGTTTTTTCCCCATGTAACCTTTGGGATTAAGTGTTAACTTGGTCACTTTCTAGAGAGATTACCACCCAGCCCTTCTAATGGTTGGGCATCCTACTACTGTTTGCATTGCAAGGACCCAGCATAACACACATATTGCTCCATTGTCCTTCTGATCAATTTAGCTTCATGGACTTGAAGGCCAGACGGGACTAGGGGATAATCTAGTCCAGGGGTCAGCAACCTTTCAGAAGTGGTGTGCCAAGTCTTCATTTATTCACTCTAATTTAAGGTTTTGTGTGCCGGTAATACATTTTAACATTTTTAGAAGGTCTCTTTTATAAGTCTATAATATATAACTAAACTATTGTTGTATGTAAAGTAAATAAGGTTTTTAAAATGTTTAAGAAGCTTCATTTAAAATTAAATTACAATGCAGAGCCCCCCGGACCAGTGGCCAGGACCCGGGCACTGTGAGTGCCACTGAAAATCAGCTCGCGTGCCGCCTTCGGCACATGTGCCATAGGTTGCCTACCCCTCATCTAGTCTGACCTTCTGTATATCACAGGCAGCTAAATTTCACCCAGGTACTCTATAGTGAGTCCAGTGACTTTAGTTAGTCTAAACTTCAAGGATTTCACAGAGTGCGAGTTGTTCCAAGGGCAGTAATAACATCCTGTGCATCTGTATCTAGGGAGGGATCATCTGAAAATGCCATCAGAGCAGCATATTTGCGCTGTTTATAAATGGTGTTCAATCTCCCCAAATTTGTAAACAGAATTAAGATTTGTTATGTAACTTAAAAAAAAGAGCTTGTTGAGCTCCTTTGGATTAATTGGCCATTAACATCAGCAGGAGTTTTCAGGTTTCATTAAAGCCGACACTTGCAGTTTTGGTTGTTTTTTTTTTCAAACTCTTGAGGTGCCATATTTAATGAGTGACTTTTCTGCATTGGCATAATATATAATATATATATATATATATATATATATATATATATTTTGGACATCGTTTGAAAAGTAACCTATCTGATCTGGAAGATGGCTAGGAAATCTTGCTCTATATCCTCACTGGTTGGTTGTGGTCTCTGTTGGGGTATATTTTTTTTAAATAGTAAATATAAATGGATAATGAATAGTCCTTCCTTCTATTGACTGGGCTTGATTCAGCCCCAAGTTACACCAGCTTCTCCATTTATACCTGCTGGTCCGAGAACTGTCCTAAACACAGTTTTGGTGGGTCTAATGGGCCCGCCATTTGAGCCCCTGCTGCCTCTCTTGTGTCAATAAATACCGTTCCTGATTGCCATTATGTCAGTGGCTTGTGTGTATGAGTTGCAGGCTCTGATGGCAGGGGCTCCTTACACACAGTTCTCCAAAGAGACACAACCAGAGTTTTTATCCAAAGTGGTCTTTCAGTTTCATGTGACCCAGCAGTGTGTTTGCCTGTATTCTTCCCTAAGCCGCATTCATCCTCTGAGGAACAACACCTCCATACTTCGGTGTTAGACAAGGTCTAGCCTTTTATCTGGATAGAACTGAACAGTTATGTGCTTTGCCTCGCCTGTTTGTGTCATTCGCACACCGTGTGAAGAGGCAAGCAGTCATTTCACAGACCATCTCCAGATGGATAACATCCTGTATCAAGACTGCATATGAGATAGCTTCAGCTACTCCCCCTCAGTGGAAGTGAGCTTATTTGAAAAGAGCACAAGTAACATGGATAGTGTTTCTCAGTGACATTTCCATATTGGACATGTGCAGGGTAGCCACGTGTTCGTCCATACATACGTTTATGGACCATTATGCTATTACAGCATCTTTCAAAGCAGACAGAGGCCATGGTAGGGTGGTCCTGCAATCCCTATTTTGGTAGACTCCTGGACAGGGGTACTACTTATGAGTCACCTAAGTGGAATGCATGTCTGCATCTACTCAAAGAAGAAGAAATGGTAACTGTAACTGTGGTTTTTTGAGATGTGTACTCCTCGACCCACGCTCCATCTTGTCTGCATCAGAGTCTCCTCTCATGAGCTTTCAGGGCAAAACCAATGAGGGGTGTCAGGGCAGCGCTGACACTTACAGGCAGAGCAGGGTTCATGGTGGCGCCGCCACATATAGCTGGGGAGAGATCACAGCCATGAATCTGGAACGCTTCCCCTCTATGGGTACTGCTAGGCAAAAGTCTCTGCCTTTGCAGTGTTGGGCGCACGCACACCTAAGTGGAATACATGCCTCCATCACATCTCGAAGAACCACAGTTACAGTAAGTAACCATTTGATGCCTTACTTGACACCTTCTGAGATATATTATGACAACAGTGTGTTAGTGAAATGTGTGTGTCAGGCTTGATGTGAGTTACAATGTGGGGGGCCCTCTGCCAGTTGGCCTTGAGGGGCTCCTGGAGTCACAACTACTAAAAGAACTGTGGAACCGTCAATGACTGTGTAGGTGACTTCTTGAAGTATATCTAGTATGCCTCTGCCTGCAGCTGTGTCTTTAGGTTAGACTTAGCTTTCGCAATCCCCCTGTCACCAGAATCAGTGAACCTTGACATTGGTACAGGAGCCAATTCATGACACACTTTTCTCAATGTCAGCCTCTTGAGAACTTGTGGGCTTATCATTCTTCAGTAGGCAAGGTCAATGTTGAATACCTTTGTTGAACCAAGATGTACATGCTTTTTATCACTGGCAATGTCTCTACTATTCTTGGTGGTGTGTCATAGAACCCTGGGGGCCAGCGGTGTTCAAATTCTTGATTTGGTGAATTCCAACTGTACGTACATCATCTACACTAACTGATGGTGGTGCCACAATCCCACAGACAATGTTTACTATTGCCTCTACGTGCTCAGTGAGGTGCATCAAACCTGTAGTCAGCTCTAGCTTCTTACTAATGGCCTCTCTGTCCATTGCATCTGCAGCAATCCTTGTCTACATTTCTTCTTTGTGGATTTCTTGTGTTTGCGCCTCTTTGGTGTCATTTATGTTTGTGATGTCTTTCACCAGCCAGCTGCCTAGATGGAATCTTAAGAGTCCAAGTCTTGAGAGTCAGACCAATTATGCCACCATAAAGATGATGATTCTTCAAGTGCTTGCTCATGTCGATTCTATTTTAGGTGTGTGCACGTCCATGTGCACAGTTGTCGGAGGTGTCTGCCTTAGCGGAATCCTTGGGGCTGGCTGTGGCACCCTCTGGACTGGCGCACTCATGCAACGATATATCAGACGCTGCTGGCTCTATGCCCTCTGTTCCTTCTCTGTGACAGTTGGTTGGAGTGCCTTGCCTTGCCTTGCATCGCAAGAGCACTAGCGGTTTCTTCATAGTCTTTCTCATAGACTTCGTTCTACTGGTTGTTGTTGATAGTAGCTAGCTGATAGTGTTAAGTTAGTTAGTAGAGTCCCTGTGGGGACTTTGCCCCAAGCGGGGCATGCCCCCCTCTCCTGGCTTCAAGTTGTGTTCGGCATGCAGCAGGCCAATGCCAATCAGTGATCCCCATGACAGTTGTCTCAAGTGTCTGGGAGAGAGCCACAGGAAAGACAGCTGTGGCATCTGCAAAACTTTCGCTCTCGGACCCAGAAGGAGTGAGATTAGCTTGAGGGCCCTCCTGATGGAGGCAGCTCTTTTCCCTGTGTCAGAGCTCTGCACCGCAGAACCCACTCTGAGTACATAGGCCTCAGTGCGCAGTGCACCGCCGGCATTGGACTCAGCCCAGCACTGCTTCCTTTCACTGTGCCAAGGAAACATCAGAAGAAGCTGAGTCCCTCGGCACTGAAGGACAGAGGGGTCATGGGCAAAGGACCCGTGTCAGGCCATGTGACCACTCCGGGGCTTCATGGGGATGCCAATGAGGTCGGACCTCCCAGCCTGGCTCGGGACCCGCCCCCCCTCTCCAGGCATCGGCAGGGCCCCCAGCCTATTGTGTGGCCTTCAGTGCCTGAAGCAGCCCTGGTGGCTAGAGAGCAAAGCCGACCAGCTCCTCAGGTGCCATGCCAGGCGAACGAAGCGACTTCGCCCCCAGCACCGAAGGACAAGCCCACCAGGGTGCAACATAGGCAGAGCTTCGCCGCACCACAGGCTCGGGTCCCTAGCGCCATGGTCCCGAACCCCGGCATTCTCACTGGTTTTCAAGTCCCATAAACAAATTAAATTTGAATCCTAAAAAAGGAATGGTGCTACATACCTCTCAGAGACTTAATAGCACTTACCTGCCATTGTTCTTAGTTTTCATTATATCAAGAGTATTAAATAAAACCACCAATGATAAATCCAATTTGTGCATTTTGGAAACGATACACATATTAAATGTGGGGGACCTTGCTGACATCTATAGGCCCATGCGAGGATGTACCTTTTACTTTTTCACAAATTAATGGGTACAATGAAAGTTTTGTTCACCCCAGACAAGGCAATATTTCACTTCACTGGTCTGTTGTGTGGTTTGAGGTATCCTTGTACTCCAAGCTTAAAGAGAGAGTGCTAGATCTCTCTCTCACCTTCTGTTTTGGACTTTGCAAGAGTATTTTTTCCCTCAGGAGTCTGACTTTCTTTACCTGAATGAAGCTGTACTAATGAGATTTTAGAGTCATAGCTGCTCCTGCCAAAGAAGGTTAATACTGAACAAGACGTTGACATGAACAGCCCTTTGAACCAACAAAAGACAGCGCTCTCGATCCAGTGTTTCTAGTGGCAATTAGCTCAAATACTGAGCACAGGGAGGACTTGGCTCATTATGGAGGCATAGACCTTGGTTTCAGGGAGAAGACTGACCTAGTGTTCCTCCCTAACATGAATTCAGACCTCAGCTAGGCAGCCCACCTTCCTTTGTGTCTGCACCCTTGAGAGCGAAGCAGGAGTGCGTGTTTTGTTTTTTAAAACTGGTGTAATTTTTGCTTCAACAATGGTTAACTCTTCTATGTGCGTGGAGGTGGAAAGAAAAAACAATTTGCTTAAATACCTGTTTAACATGACAAAAATGGTGTCCTGGATTTAAAACACAACATTCATGTTGAAAAATAGTTTTTGTTTTTTTTTCTTTGTCCAAATTTTAGACTACTCTGCTACTTTTTTCCTGTATGGTTAATACTCTGATTCAAATGTTCAAGATTTAAAAAAAAAAAAAAAAAAAAAGAGGTGCGGGGGGAGACTATTATCTTCCAAGAACCAAGGTCCATTATATCTGTGGTTTGTACGGGATGCTTACCAACGGAATGATTTCACTAACAAAACAGTTCTGTTAAGAGGAAAGTTGTGAGGGTAGGAAGATTAAATTAGTTTTTGTAACTTAGGTCAAGTGTGAAAAAAGAGGCATTCAAATAAGGACGACTTGTGAAAATTTTCTCATTTATTACAGACCAAAAACTTTACATGCCCTAATTTAGCAAGACCTTAAAATTAAATCTGTTATGTGCCTATTTATGAAAGTGACATCTTATTTTAGGAGTTCATATGAATCACCTCTTTCAAACACACTATTGTTAAACATTTAACTGTGTTAGGTGTTAGTTTTATACTACCTTTATGGATTTTTTTGTTTTAACTGACTCCTGTGCTATGGCCATTTTTTGTTTTTTTTAAATAAAACCTATAATCTGGGGTTTTTTAAAGTTTGCAATTAGATTTTTTAGGTTTATATCTCTCTAGATCACATGGCTCACAGTAAAGCCATTCTGAAGTTGATATAATCTTTTATATAAGCAATGAGAATGTAATTTTCATTAAACTAAGAATACTCTCAGTATCTTTCCTACTTTGGAAAATCTATTTTATAAAGAATTTGCCAGTATTATAAGCTTCAGTTTTTCATTTTAGCAAAAATCCATTAGCAGAGCTTTTATTCAAATTCACAAATACCAAGATTAGCTTTGTGAGCAGAGCAGAACCTGGAAATATGCAATTAACTGTATTTTTCTTCTAACACAAAATAAAGAGGTTTTATTTCTGCTATATTTATCATATATACATACCATATGAATTAAGAACTCAGGATTAGTGTTCAGATTCAGTCATTTTCTTTTGATTAATCTTGTATTGCAAATGAGAGAGTACTCCAGTTTAAAGGCTAAGCTTTCCAACAAAGGGAGTCTGGTTTTACCTCAATTAGAGACAAAAAAGACACATGTGCCTCTCACACATACATCATGAGTCCTAGATATGGCTGCAATAAAACATAAAATGTATGTTAATGTCATGATAGTGTCACTGTAGTTATGTTTTAGAAGGCCATTCAGTACTCTAAACCCCTATTTTCAGTCTTTCATAGCTATCAGACATGAACTTTTTGGTTGAATATTTCATATTTAGAGCCAAATCCTAGTTTGCTCATTGGAGTCAGTGGAACGTCTTGCCTTTGAGTCTGAGCCCAGAGGTTTAACCCAAGCGATTGGTTACATGTGTTTGTGTATGCAGGTGATGAGGCATGGATATATTTGTTCCATTTTAAATATTTTTTCCCAATCTTAAGTTGTCGTCTCCTCATATGATCACTTTACTCAGTCATGAAGAAAATGTAATAAAGTAGAAAACCTGTGGAATGCACCAGCACAGTATGTTAAGATACTTTCCAGTTAAGATACTACTGTATTTAAGTTATAACCTAAACAGATTTCAGCCTTGCCACACACCCAGCTAACTGTACTTTTCCCCTTCCCAACCGCTAAACAACTGCCCCTCAACTAAAGAGGGCAGCAGGAGGAGTTCACCTGATCTGTAGGGGTTTTAAGTGCCTGTCATTTTAAATTTTAATTACTTTTTCATTTCTTCTGATAGGCAAGGCTTGGATTCAGTTCTTTCACAAGGTAGATTTTGAAGGAGTTGGCAGTTCAGCTATTACCCCACAGATTAACTGTCATTTGTTTCACGTGTGTCAGACTTTGTAGGGTCATGGTGCTTCTTTAGGTCCTTCTAAAGCTCTTATTACCACAATATGCAAGGGCGGGTAGCCCAGACCAGCCAAAATGCTAATTGAATATTGAATGTGATCTAATTAAGGAGTGACAGCTACATAAGTGTAATGAAAGAAGCCAAGAGCATTTGCTGTCTGAGATGAGATCAGGTTGTATAATTTTGAATGGAGGAGAGTTATTTCAGAAAGAATTGGCAACTTTGGGGAGATATCAGAGTTGTTGCCGGAATGGGAGAGGATTCAGGAAGGTTTGCCGGCTGGGAAGGGGGGTTCAATTAAGGGCAGATCATTTTCTCCCTCTAACAAAGGATAAAACTAAGAAATACAGTGCCTAAAAAGTACATTAAATTTGAGAATTTATAGATATAAGAAGTTGTAATGTTAAGGTTCCCACAACAATGTTGCCTTGGTTACATTGAACAAATGAGTACATAGTATTTTTGATGATTGTTCATTCGGTTGAGTGTATTTTTGAGTTTGATTATAATTTCCAGCCACACTATGGATCTCTCTCTTGCCTTTTGTCGTTGTATACCAATCTGAGTGTTTCTAAAACGGTTATTTTAATTATTTAGTCTTTGCTTGGATTTTCAGTCTGCAGATTATGCCTCGCATGTGATTGAAGGCAGGGGTTTGTAGGTAGAGTCCTGGGTGGATACAAATTGATCCGCAAACATGGTCCACGGATATCCGCATCTGTGGATATAAAGTGGATATCCGCAAATTTGCAGGGCTCTATTTGTGGGATGCTCTGCTTGTGACATTGTGAGTGGCACAAAGTAATACAGGGAGCTGGTAGGCATGGATGCTGCCATTCCCACCTTTTCTAGGATACAAGTTTTAAAAGGATGAGGTGGGAATAGCCATATGAATCCAAATGTACATTCTCTACTCAAATAGTGCTAAAATGAGATCAAAGAAGCCTGTCTCCTCTTATATCCGCTTGTATTAACTTAGATGGTTTGAAATACACCCCTTCTGTTTTTCACAAAGACTTTCCTCAGAGTAACTGTGGGAAAAGACAGGTCAGAATAGGCCATCCAAATCCTAGCATAGGATTGTGACCCTGATATCAGGATTGTGATCAGATAAAGGAAAAGCACACACACCACCCTTCTTCTTCACAGCAACTAACTTGGGTGAGCCTGACTGTAGTAAATGTTCACACAGATGAGAACTTGGAGGAAATATTTCTCTTTGAAAGTCCAGAAAAGTTTCTCCTGACTTCTGGGACCTTTGTATCCTTGTGTTAGGCTGTTGCCTCAAACAATTAGAAGCTTCTAGGAAAAAGATTGGCTAGGTCTCACTGGAGTTTTTGAAATGTACGTGAAACAATGTACTGTGTGTTAGTGGGTAGATCTAAGGAGAAAACAGCTCTTGCACCAACTTCTTGTCTCTGCTATTCTACTACATAGTATGGTCTTTGCTTTTGAGTAAGAATATTTTACCTGTTGTGGGAAATATTTAGGGCTATATCAGCCCTTGAGGAAAAATAGGTCAGATATATTCAATAGTGTGACTGTGATCCAAGTGGTTGGTTCAAATAACAGTTTATAAGTGGCGAGGGTAAAATTGTTCCCTATGATAGTTTAAATAATCAGCAGTTTATTTGAAAAAGAGCATAGGGCCAACATTTTAAATGTGGAAGCCTATGTTTATGCTGTAAGTGGTAACTGCTCAGTGCCAATTTCAGGAGAGAAGCAAACATTTGCCTAAACTGGTAATATGTCTAGTGTAAGACAGAAAAAGTAACTTGTGCAAGGAAGGTGGCCTCTATTTATCTGTGAGATTTTTAATTCAGTTTTTGATCTTAATATTGGCCTTTAACATGTATAGTGAAGATCTGACCTTCGCTTTGCTCTCTGCAGTCAGATAATGATTTTTAAAATATTCTAATATATGGCTTCCATGACGCCAGATCAATAAACCAATAGTTCTGAAATGACAGAGTATTACGATATTCCTCTGTAATTTAAACATGATTAGCTGATGAAGATTATGATCAATATGCTAGAAGAAGATAAATTAATTGATATCCTTTCAGGATGATAAGAGGCTTATTGCAGGTGGGATGCAACTAATGAAGCTGCTTCTTCATATAGATGAGCCATTTTTAATACAATATATTCTCACTAAATCATGGTTCTGCCATCATTCATTTATATGAAAAACATAAGCTGCAGACCAGTTCCTTATTAAAATTATATTCATTTGAAAAGAAATTGTGTGCATACACAATATCTAAACTAAACAATATCTCTGTCTACATTATAATGTACTGGGAAAAACCATCTGCTTATTTACATATCTTTTTATACTATCTGAACAAGACAGGGATTGAATACTATTGAATTTAATTACATCAGACTTCTAATTTCTTATATCAACAGCAACAATGGTTGCAGTAATTCCAGTGTAGTTACAGTTACTGCAGAGAGTTACTGGAGTGGGCAGAGCTAATGGACTACAGACTCCTTTGCAGATTCTAGGACAAAGTTCATAAAACAAGTTTCCCAGTTTCCTTTAGAGAAACTAATTTAGATCTTAGCCTGATCAGCTTTCAGAGAGTGTGCAAACTGAATGGTATTTGAAATTAACTTTTGTACTAACAGACAAAAAGAGGTGGCAGCTATGTATAACAATGGCTATTACGATTAAAAACAGAAGACCCACCTGAAATATTTGAAGTATGGAAATGAACAAATTAAGGGAAGGGAGATAAGTGCTCATGTACAGTTCATATGGGCCTTTTTTAAATAAGTGTGTGCGTAAAATACTACACTGCATGTTAAAAAAATAAAACTTTGTCTGCCCTTGTTTTCTTGCCTCACCTTACCCTGTAGACCAGTATGTTTGTTGTATTCACCCACGCTGCCTCTTATACAGTTCAGCATCTCAATACTCATTACCTTGTGTGGGCCATAAAAAAACCCTCAAACTGTGAACCAGCAAATAGATGTGGCCTATAGACAATCCTCCATTTCCCACACTCTTTATCAGCAAGACAAACCAAAACAAACATAGTCCAACCCTTCTCTGTTCAGAATACTGCTCACTGTGGTCAAGAGACCCCAACAAATCCCATCCTATTCCTCAGATATGGTTGAATAACACATTTACCCAACCCATAATTCCACAATGAGGCAAGAAAAACGGATCTACTTTTTCTAATCTGCACGTATGCACCAGAAATCCCACTATAGCAGACAGTATATTTTACGTTCCCAAGGTGCTGCAAACCTTGAGGGTAGCCTATCCATCAAACCATAGAGGAGAGAAAGAAGTCAACATGTCTTTTAGAATGTGTTGCATTTTCATTTGCAGTTTATGATTTCAAAAGTGTCTAAAACTGGTGTTATGTGTGTAACCCTGTTTGATCAATGGCAGGTGCCTGTGTGTGGGCAATGTGCTTTTTTTTTACATGTGTATGTTGTGTTGTTTGAATGCTTGAAGTATGACTGTGCTTGAATATTTGTTTACCTTTCCTTTAACTGTTCATTTCCTTACTTTAATAAAGCTAGAACATTCCTCACTACACATACCTAGTAATAATCTTAATTTACACTTAATAAAGCTTGTTTGCATTTTTAAAAATTGCAGGGCCAGCGTAGAACATGCGTTCTCCAAAGGTTCTCACTACTCTCCAGGGTCTCTGGTTCTTTGCCCTTCAGCATTTTGTAGCACATTGTTTCCCAGGCTCCCAGCTTTCTGCCCTGTGGAGCTTAGGAGCGATCCATAGCATTCCCTTTTGTCGCTTGTATGGATTCAGAAGGCACCCCTTAGGCCATGTAGGCTTCCTAAAGTGTACATGGCTGAAAAATTCAAAGCTAGTTTTTGTAAATAGTAGAGTTAGGGCCCTACCAAATTCATGGCCATGAAAAACACGTCACGATCTGTGAAATCTGGTCTTTTGTGCGCTTTTACCCTATACTGTACAGATTTCACAGGGGAGACCAGTGTTTCTCAAATTAATCATAGAATCATAGAATCTCAGGGTTGGAAGGGACCTCAGGAGGTCATCTAGTCCAACCCCCTGCTCAAAGCAGGACCAAACCCAACTAAATCATCCCAGCCAGGGCTTTGTCAAGCCTGACCTTAAAAACCTCTAAGGAAGGAGATTCCACTACCTCCCTCGGTAACCCATTCCAGTTCTTCACCACCCTACTAGTGAAAAAGTTTTTCCTAATGTCCAACCTAAACCTCCCCCTCTGCAACTTGAGACCATTACTCCTTGTTCTGTCATCTTCTACCACTGAGAACAGTCTAGATCCATCCTCTTTGGAACCCCCTTTCAGGTAGTCCTGACCAAAAAGGGAGTTGCAGGGGGTGGTCACAAGGTTATTTTAGGGGGGTCACAGTATTGCCACCCTTACTTCTGTGCTGCCTTCAGATCTGGGTGGCTGGAGAACGGCGGCTGTTAGCCGGGCACCCAGCACCTTGCCAGCAGCAGCACAGAAGTAAAGGTGGCAATACCATACCATGCCAGCCTTCCTTCTGCGCTGCTGCCTTCAGAGCTGGATGGCTAAAGAGTGGCAGCTACTGACTGAGGGCCCAGCTCTGCAGGCAGCAGCACAGAAGGAAGGGTGGCAATACCATACCATGCCAGCCTTACTTCTCCGCTGCTGCTGGCGATGGCTCTGCCTTCAGAGCTGGGCTCCCGGCTAGCAGCCGCCGCTCTCCAGCTGCCCAGCTCTGAAGGCAGCACTGCTGCCAGCACCAGGGCAGGAGTTAAGGGTAGCAGTACCACAAACCCCCTACAATAACCTTGCAACCCCCCCCCAACTCCTTTTTGGGTCAGGCCCCCTACACTTACACACCGTGAAATTTCAGATTTAAATAGCTGAAATCATGAAATGTACATCCTATGACTGTGAAATTGACCAAAATGGACCCTGAATTTGGTAGGGCCCGAAGTATAGTTGATTAGCCATTGCTGTAGATATTAGTCTACAGTTAACTGTATATAAATTTGAAATGTTACCATCATCCTATTTTTAGCTAGTGACCCAAAAGAATTTGACTAAAGTTTCAACATTTTATTTTAAAGCATCCGTAGCTTGCAAATGTTTTGCCCAAAACCCTAACTTTCAAAAATATTCAAGTGTTTCCTGAATGTAATCCCACAAATACTGTACTTTTCTTATCCAAAGTTATATGGTGAGTGTGGATAACTGAACCCTTCTTGCAGTCTTAACTATAAAGCTGTTACTGGATGGCTCCATTTTCAGTGTTATTTTAATGATCTCTAACTCAGTTTGTATAGTTTTGTTTGTGTTGCTGAAAATTTCTCCTTAATCTTCCAAATGAATTTGGCATTCTTCATGCTGTATTAGTGCTGCAAACTGAAGAAATAGGGGACTAAAATTAGGAATTATAGTGTAATATTTTTGCCGTTTTAGTTATTGGACTATCCTCATTCCATAATTAATTTCGATATCTTTTATCAGTTGTCTTGCCTGAAAGGTGACATAATTTGAAGCAGAGGTAATATGGGGACTCGATCAGCAGCAATATATCTGTGTCTGTCCTTCTCAGTCTTTTGACCCTTGTGTCTGTTCAGAGTTGGCAGTTTTGATGCAGCTGAAAGTACTTCTAAAGGTGCCCAGCTTTAAGCCACAACAACCTTAATTTAAAGTAGGGCTGTCAATTAATCACAGTTAACTTGCGATTAACACACACAAAAAAATAATCACAGTTTTAATCACACTGTTAAACAATAGAACACCAATTGAAATTTATTAAATGTTTTTGGATGCTTTTCTACGTTTTAAAATATATCACTTTCTATTACAACACAGAATACGAAGTGTACAGTGCTCACTTTATATTCTTTTTGATTATAAACATTTGCACTGTAAAAATGATGGACAGAAGGAAGAGTATTTTTCAGTTCACCTCATACAAGTACTGTAGTGTGATCTCTTTATCATGAAAGTGCAATTTAGGAATATAGATTTTTTTTTGTTATGTAACTGCACTCAAAACCAAAACAATGTAACACTTTAGAGCCTACTAGTCCACTGAATCCTATTTTCTTGTTCAGCCAATCGCTAAGAGAAACAAGGTTGTTTACATTTATGGGAGATAATGCTGCCCACTTCTTAATTACAATGTCACCTGAAAGTGAGAACAGGTGTTTGCATGGCACTGTTGTAGCCGGCATCACAAGATATTTACGTGACACAAGTGCTAAAGATTCATATGCCTTTTCATGCTTAGGCCACTGTTCCAGGGGACATGTTTCCATGCTGTAGCTGCTCATTTAAAAAAAAAAAAAAAAAAAAAAGCATTAATCAAATTTGTGACTGAACTCCTTGGGGGAGAATTGTATGTCTCCTGCTCTGTTTTACCTGCATTCTGCCATATATTTCATGTTATAGCAGTCTTGGATGATGACCCAGCACATGTTCATTTTAAGAACACTTTCACTGCAGATTTCACAAAACGCAAAGAAGGTACCAACGTGAGATTTCTAAAGATAACTACGGTGCTTGACCCAAGATTTAGGAATCTGAAGGGCCTTCCAAAATGTGAGAGGGATGAGGTGTGGAGCTTGCTTTCAGAAGTCTTAAAAGAGCAACACTCCAATGCGGAAACTACAGAGCCCAAACCACCAAAAAAGAAAATCAACCTTGTGCTGGTGGTATCTGACTCAGATAATGAAAATGAACATGTGTCAGTCAGAACATGGATTCTTATCAAGCAGAGCCCTTCGTCAGCATGGATGCATGTACCCTTGAAGCATGAAGGGACATATGAATCTTTAGTGCATCTGGCACATAAATATCTTGCATTTCCGGCTAAAACAGTGCCATGAGAACGCCTGTTCTCACTGTCAGGTGACATTGTAAACAAGAACCAGACAATATTATCTCCTGCAAATGTAAACAAACTTGTTTGTCTGAGCGATTGGCTTAAGAAGTAGTAGGACTAAGTGGACTTGCAGGCTCTAAAATTTTACATTGTTTTATTTTTCAATGCAGTTTTTTGTACATAATTCTACATTTGTAATTTCAACTTTCATAATAAATTGATTGCATTACAGTACTTGTATGAGGTGAATTGAAAAATAGTATTTCTTTTGTTTTTACAGTGCAAATACTTGTAATAAGTGAGCACTATACACTTTGTATTCTGTGTTGTAATTGAAATCAATATATTTGAAAATGTAAAAAACATCCACAAATATTTAAATAAACGGTATTCTATTATTGTTTAACAGTGCGATTAATCGCGACTCATTTTTTTAATCGCTTGACAGCCCTACAGATAATTTATTGTATTTATCTAGACTCCATTTGAAAAGGCAATGTACAACACAAGAGCCATGCACATAGCTCATTGTAGAGACAAGGTGGGTGAGTTAATATCTCTTATTGGACCAGTTTCTGTTGGTGAGAGAAAAAACAGAAGTTGGTCCAATAAAAGATATTACCTCTCTAACCTTGTCTTTCTAATGTCCTGGGCCCAACACAGCTACAAATACACTACACAGTTTATTGTAAAGAAATGTATTACTGCAAGGTTAATTGGTGAATGTATTGTGCTAGTGGAATGCTCCTGTTAAAATGAAAGTGAATGGGAACTTCTTTAAGTGCTGGTCCCTGTGTGTATTCCACTGTGGTGCACATTTGTTCCGTGTGCCTAACAGGAAGATATTTGCTAGAAGTGTCTGTTGGTCTGCACCTGCATCCTTCTCTTTGTGCTCCAAAAAGAGGGCAGTTGGGGGGGCAGGGATAACTGCCTCTCCAGGTCCTTTCTACTGCTGCGTAGTGTGAGATAAAACTCTTAAACTTTGTGGACGCTGATCTTAAACTTTTTTCCTTTAAATATTGTTAATCCTTCCTTCATTGAACAGAGATGACTACTTCACCTCTCTTGATATGAAGGATGCCTACTTCCACAGAGACATCCATTCCTCACACAGAAGGTTCTTCAAGTGCTTGCTCATGTCGATTCCATGTTAGGTGTGCAAGCGCCACATGCACTGCTGCTGGAGAATTTTCCCCTAGTGGCATCCATTGGGCTGGCTCTGGAGCCCTCTGGCCCCATTGGTTCTGCACCCTCTCAGTTCCCTCTCACCGTCCATGACAGTTGCTGGAACAGTGCTCTTGCTTCAGCAAACCTCCAGTGCTTTCTCCTGATTTCCATTGTAAATAGTTGTTGTTACAGTTTAGTGTAGTATAGTTTCTTACTGTTAGTTAGTCCCCTTACTAGACGTTGTTCCCAGGAACAGCGACCCTCACTCTAGCTGCCTGAAGTGTCTGGGGGAAGCCCACATTTGTGATAAATGCAGGATTTGCCCGCGGACCTAAAAGGACAGGGACATTAGACTCAAAGTTGTCCTGATGGAAGCTGTGCTGAGGCTTCTGAGCCAAGTCCGTCAGACCCAGCACCGAGCACATCCTCCTCAGTGCTCGGTACTCCTCTGGCACTGTGTCCTCCTCGGCACCGTTCAATATCCCTGGCACCAAGGAAAGAGACAAAAGAAGTGCACCGAGAGAGGGCTCTCCCAAGTGCTCACGGAAATACGAAAGACTCAGGAAGCGAGTTGCGACCCTCTCCTGGCCGCTTGCAGTCCCTGCAGATGTGTGAAACCTCACCAGCAGCCAGCCCAGCTTGGGACTGACCTCATACACCCGGCAGAGATGTACCACATCTTAGGGTGCCACCCACGTATGAGGCCTATTAGGTAGCCAAGGACCTCATGGCTTTGCTGGTTCTGCCCACGACTCATGACTGGCAGTCAGTTACCAAGCTGACTAAGACAGTTGTCTCACGGCACAAGCCTGCATTAGGGTCTCCGTAGTGGTCACCTACCCAGCACCATCCACTGTCCCCAAGCATGTCCTGAGTCTCGAGATGGCATTCTCCGGCTGGCTGGCGTGAGTTGCCATCCCCCAGGTGTTGGTCACCCGAGCCCCAACATCAAGCTTCTGACTCCAAACGTCAGTCACCAGAACCTAAATGCCTTTCTCCCGCCTCCCAACACTTGTCCCCAGAGTGGCACCGATCTCCCAACCAGAGACGATGCTCACAGGAGTCCCAACGCTAATCCCTGGACTCCCCGCCCTGGGTACCCAGGTCCGGGCACTGATCACTGGTCTCCCATAGCCAGTCCCCAGTGCCAGAGCATCTTATCATAGCTGGCAGGAGTGTTCCATGGGTGCACCTCTGTGGCCTTCCTCATCAGACTCCGAGACCTTGCCCCCGCAAAAGAGGTACCGTCCCCTGGCATACCAGACTGATGTGGGTACTGTCTTACCCATGGGCATGTGGTCCCCTGGTCAATGGCCAGTCCAATGGCAATGCTGGAAACCGTGGGGGTTTCTGGTGGTACCAAGACCTTTCTCCCACCCACCTTCAGTAGCGATATCAGACACATAGCACAATCCCGCCGCAGCTGGTACCAGAGCAGACCTCAACTCGGAGCACAGGTCTGAGACCCCCAGGTCCTCCCCCAGCAAAGACAGTTTCTGGAGAGGTAGAAGCCCCCTTTGCTCCCCCACAAGTGGTATCTTCCTCGTCTTCCCCTGACAAGGTACTCGTGGGGCCCTTTAACCTTCTACCGCTGGATGATTTTAGAGCTCATCGAGTTTATGGTGGGTCACAAACACTACCACTTTACGGTGCTCCCCTTTGGACTCTTGGCCATCCCAAGAGTCTTCACAAAGTGTATGGCAGTGGTGGATGACTTCCTCAGGTGCAGAAGAATGCAAATTTATCCGTACCTCGACAACTGGCTGATTAAAGGCCGTTCGAGCGATCAAGTTCAGAACAGCATTGCAGTGGTGTAATGACCATCTACAGAGCTCTGGGCCTTCTCATAAACGAGCAGAAATCAATGCTGATCCTGGTACAGAGGATAGAATTTATAGGAGCAGTGCTCGACATCTCCCAAGCCCCGGCGTTCCTCCCAGAGGCCAGATCCAAAGCCATCACGGACTTGATCTCTCAGCTGTTAGCTTGTCCAGTGATGATGGCCCAGGGATGTCTGCGGCTTCTGGGCCACTTGGCAGTGTGCACTTAGACCATTTGACACACACGGTCACACCTCTGACAACTCCAAATGTGGCTTGCGTAGGTCTTCTCACCAAGCAAACACCGTTTGGACTCAATCCTTACCATCCCAAGGTCAGTCCTGGCTTCCGTGACGTGATGGCTGGACCCAGTGATTGTCCTCTCAGAAGTGCCCTTTGAGACTCCGCGATTATTATCCTGGTATCTGAAGCATTGGACCTAGGCTGGGGAGCCCAGGTAGGCAACCTCAGGACTCAGGGTCTCTGCATGAGAGACAAATTGCCCCTACACATAAATGTGAAGGAGCTTAGGGCAATCCACTTCGTATGCAAGGTGTTCTTCCCCCAGCTTGCAGGCAGGATGGTGCAAATGTTGACAGACAATACTGTGGTGGTGTTCTATGTCAACAAGCAAGGAGGGGCCCACTCCAAGGTCCTTTATCAGGAAGCCAGCCCTCTGGCTATGGAACTTCTGCGTGAAACATTCCATCGACAGAGGCCACACACCTGCTGGGGGAATGGAACATGCTAGCAGATTGCCTCAGCAGGTTCTTTTCTCACCACAAGGGGGTCTCTCCACCCAGAGGTAATCAGTGCCATCTTCCGTAGGTGGGGGACTCCCTAGGTGGATCTGTTGGCCACTGCAGAGAACAAGAAATGTGGCCTCTTTCATGCAAGACTTGACCAGTGCAAGGGCGCTCTATCAGATGCCTTCCTCCATCCATGGTTGGACGGCCTGCTGTACGCTTTTCTGCCAATTCACAGGGTTCTCCTGAAAATAAGTGTACAATGCAAAGGTCATTCTGATTGTTCCCACATGGCCTCACTATCATTAGTTCAGTATGCTCCCAGACCTAGCAGTCACAGCTCCGTGGAGTCTTCCCCTCAGACCAGACTTGATCTCGCAGGATCAAGGGAGGCTCATCAATCTGAACCCCACAGGCCTACATCTGACAGCATGGCTGTTGTATGGTTGAATCCAGAGGAGAGGGCATGCTCTGAGCATGTGCAGTAGGTCTTGCTAGTTAGTAGAAAACCCTCTACCAGGGAAACCTACCTGGCCAAATGGAAACACTTCTCATGTTGGGCAGTCAAGTGAAGCCTTTCTCTGATGCGGGCGTTGTTGCAGTCCGTCCTAGTGTTCCTCCTCCATCTAAAGCTCCAAGGCCTATCGCTGTCCTTGAGAAAGGTCCACTTGGTGGCAATTTCAGCATTCCATCCCCCAAAGCATGGCAGGTCAGTCTTCGCGCAGGAAATGACAGGCAGATTTATCAAAGGGCTGGAAAGGCTCTATCCGCAGGTTTGTGACTCATCCCAACTTTGGACTTGAACCTCGTTCTGTTTAGTCTCTCTAAGTCACCCTTCAAGCCTTTGACATCATGGCTATTCTGCTACTCTTCTGGAAGATTGCTTTCCTGGTGGCGATCCCTTCAGCAAGAAGGGTTTCTGAGCTTCAGGCTTTAACCTCTGAACCTCCTTATACCACTTTCTTCAAGGACGAGGTCTAGCTGTGTCCCCACTCAGCTTTTTTGCCTGGGGGCCTAGCTCGGGACAGTTTATTCCCTAAGCAGAAATAGTATGAGCAAGCTAGTCTAGCTCCCTCAAGGGTGAGAGCTTTTCTAGCCTGATGGGAGAACAAGGATTAGGTCCTAGTTATTCTTTCTTTCCCCCCTCCCCCATCAGAGAAGACATTGATCACAGATGCTTGGCTGTTCCTACCTATTCAAGTGCTGTCACACAACTTGTCAAGTGTTCTACATCAGCTACCTGGGAGCAATAAAGCTTTGGAACTGGTATATTCCCCAACAAATCACCCCACTTGTTGGTAGTATACCTGCCAGGGATGCACAACACACTGGCAGACCACCTCAACAGATATTTCTCTCAGGATTGTGAATGGGAGATTCACAGTTCCATGTAAACAGGGTATTTCACTAGTTGGCATCCCCTGGAAACAGTAAATGTGCAATTTATTGCTCTGCAGGAGCACAGGGTCAAGATTGTGGAGAAGATGCACTCCTAGTTCCCTGGTGAGGGTAACTGATGTATGTTTTCCCAGGCATTCCTCCCTCACCTCAGGTTCTGAGGAAGTTCAGGCAGCATGGGGTACTGGTTGTATTGCTTTTCTCCCAGGTGGCCTGGGCAGCCTTCTGATTCCCCAACCATCCTCAGATGTCAGCATGACCATGCATTAGTTCCCAGATCTTCCTGGACCTACTGACCCAGGATGGACAGAATCAATCATCGCAGTCCAGCTTCCCTCCACTTGAGAGCCTGGTTTTTTTTGGATGGACATGAAACCTAGAAAACATGTGCTTGGAAGCACTTTAAAGACAATAGTAGAAAAGAATCTACTAGGAAATGTTACACAGCCAAGTGAAAACTTTTTTCAATCTGTTCACAATCGTCAGTTCCTGAGGACTGTGACATCCCTATTATTTTGGAGTATCTTTTATTCTTAAAGACCTTGGGTCTCTCAATTAGCTCATCTCGGGTTCATTTGGCAGCTATAAGCACCTGTCATCCTCTGACTACTCCTGTTTTTACCTTCCTGTGACAGTACCTTTTTTGAAAGGCCTGGTTAGAACTTTTACACCTGTGAATAGGCCCATTCTGACATGGGATTTCAGTTTGGTCCTCTCAGCACTCACAAGACCTCCATTGGAACTGTTGTCTTCATGCTCCTTATCCCAGTTATCTATTAAAGTCACCATTCTAGTGGCCATCACCTCAGCTAGAAGAGTTGATTAACAGGGAGCTCACCATATATGCAGTCTTTCACAGGGATAAAATGGCACTGAGGCTACATCCTGAGTTTTCTCCTGATGAGATCTTGGATTTCTATGTGAATCAGTCAGTCAACCTACCTAACCTCATGCCGTTAGTGAAGACAGAAGGGTTCACTCCTTGGGCATACATTTAGCCATGCCGTTCTACCTACAAAGAACAAAACTATTTAAAAAAATCATCTAGACTATTTGTATCATTCTCAGAATGGATGAGATGGGAAGCAATCCCTTCCCAAAGGCTTTTCAAGTGGATGTTGGGGTGCATTGTACTATTATGAGTTGACAATTTAGCTCCTCTGCTAAAGGCCAGGCCGCCTCAGGAGCTTTTCTGCAGGTTGTTCCTATTGTCAGTTGCATTCGCTTGAAGAAGAAAGAGAAGTTACTTACTTGTACATTAACTGGAGTTCTTCAAAATATGTGGTCACTATATATATTCCACTACCTCTTCCCCTCTGCTTTGGATCTTAGATGCAATTCATTGTAGAGAAGGAACTGGAGTGGCACACGAGGAGAAGAAGGGCGCAGGCATAGAGTAATGGACATTGCTAGCAAAAAGTCTTCTGGTCTCAGGTACATGGAACGCATGTGCACCCACTTTTGATACAGACCACACATCTTGAAGAACTCAGTTTTGGTACATGGTAAGTAACTGTTCCTTATGTGTCTGACCTCATTGGGGTGTTTTAGAAGTTCTAAGTCTCTTTCTCACTCTCCCCTCTGCCCCTCCTCCCATTTTGACACAGTAGCTAGTGATCATTCCCACTGACTAACCTTTTGTGATAGTTTAAAATGAATATTTATTAAATATAGTAATGCAGGGGTTCCAAAATGTTGGTTCCTGGCCACTGGTGATGGTTTTCAGGAAGCTGACTGGCCAACATGGCCTGATTCGTCATCCACAAGTTTCATTCATGTTCATAGGAGCTCTAGATTTTTTGCACCTATGAAAATCAGGGCAATGGTGGTTTCTCCTTTTCCTTCCTTAATTCCAGCTGAGAAACAGACTAAATAGGGGAATGAAATAAAGTATCATTCTACAACAGTTTTAGTCTGAGATTAGTCCAGAACTGTGTTTTCACTTTACTTGGATTCAGTCCCCATTCTTGGCTTCCCCTCCCCATAGAGGAGGAAATATTAACCTCTTCACAACATATAGTTCATTATGGAGCATTGTTTCTGTAGCTATGTTCTGTAATAATTTACCCTTTAATCCCCACTTTCAAATGAAATATTTTAGTTACTATAGGAAATAAACAGGAAAAGGTGAAATTATAAAAAAAAAAAAAATGACAAAGTTAGTGGTATATGGTAGCCCTGTTTTAAAACTGGTTTAATAAACAGGAGTGATACTGTGTTCATTATATAAATATTAATGTTTATGCAGTGAGCATCTCATGTTTTCAAGTATTAACAGTGAATTTTCAAGAATTCTATGCTGTTTAAGGTTGCACATATAGTAGAAATGTCCATAACCGTTATCAATTAGTAACCCTGCACCAGTGTGTTAGTAAAGCACAACAAAGGTGTTTTTACCAGGATTCTTTAAGGGTTTATTTCCACATGATGGGTTCCTGTGTAATTGTTCCTAATAACTCCATGTGTGGACGCTCTTATTATGGAACAAGAGTGCCTTGTTCGTGGAGTTATTCAGGAACAGCTATTGCACTTTAAATTTACAACTGGGTTTACTTGCAAGTTTAGACAAACTAAAACCATACTTAGCGCAGCTAGCATGCTCTAACATTTCCTTTGTTATAAGAACCGTTGAAGCGCTACCATTATCAGAAATGGGTAAGAATTTCTAGTTTTCCTTATGTTTTAGTTGGATGAAGCTGACTTTCAAATATCCATTGACTGAAATAAATGCAAAGAGACACAATGATGAGCACACCACAGAGGAACACAATAATAGTCTGCCAGCTTAGATTTTTGTGAAGTGATACCTTCAATTTTAGGACCTCATACCTTGAAGATTAGTAGTGTAGAATTGTTTCCCGCCTGTGTTCTTGTCTGTGTTCTGTGCATGTTTGAATTGTGATACCTTGCAGCCTACTCTTTTGCTTAATCATTTACATGCTTATCTCTTTTTTGTTTGTTTGTTTTTGTTTTTTAGTTGCCCAGAAGATTGTGGCAACAAGGAAGAAACAGCAGCTTTCAATAGGCCCCTGCAAATCTTTACCAAACTCTCCAAGTCACTCGTCTGTATGTTCTGCCCAGGTTTCTGCTGTACATATCAGCCAGGTACAGAATGAAATGTTTGCTTTGAAAAGAAAATGATGGAATGTTAGAGTGCATTTAAAGCTGTTACTTTTTTTGCTGCTTTGTCAGCAGTTAGATTTTTCTAAAAGCGTACTGTGATCTCTAGTATAAAACAGTGTGTTCATAATTGGCTCGACTTTGCTTTAAGTAACTGCTGTGACAAAACATTTTTATTGGGAATTAGCTTTAAAACAATCCTTGGTCATGCTGGTTATGTTCTGCAGCCTGCTGGTATGAGTGGAGGGATTGTTACAGTCACAAGATTTGCTGTTCTGCTTTTTTAATTAGCTTACAGTGCTTTGGTCATTGTCCTGGTTTAATCATCCACTGAACAGTAGTTGGTACAGCTCAATAGTTAACACACTTCAGTCTCAAATTTGGCACCACCATTCAATTTTATTACCCATCTCTCCTGTGCTCAATTGAAACCATACACCTTTAGTGACATTACTGTGAAAGTTTGCTGAATTATTTACATTACAGTAAATTGTTTGACAGCCAGCAAGTACTAGGTAAAAAATTAAACTGCTGCCTTCTATGCTGAAATGCATTACTAATTTGCAATCAATATTATAATGTATACAAACTTGATACCTGCATTACATTTAACGCTCGTAATAATCTCATACTTTGTATGCTAGTGAATCTTTCCCCAGTATCTAAATTTAATTTCCCGAAAAGTGTACATTATAATCTTACTTGTACTTACTGTGTTTGATATTTTGAAAGATCTTAAAATAGATTGTGAACGTAGTGCAACATTGTCTTGCAATATTTATTTTTGTAATATCTTTTATGGTGCCATTTTGAATGAAAATTCCCTTCTGTTGAAATATTTGGAACATTAGGAGTAGGCAGGTTTAATTGTTCCCTTGCTTTTGTCAGCTTAACACAACACTGTTCAATGTTAATACAAATATGAAAGGCAAGAGAAAAAGAAACTAAAAATTAAGAGCTATTTAAGACCAGTATCATAATATGCATAATGTTTCTGCTGTATGTACTGCTTCTTTGTAACTTTGGGGTTTTTTCCTTTTTTCTAATCATTTTGAAAGGTGGAGAATAAATGCTTCTCAAAGTGTATTTCCATTGGATTCCCACTCACGTCCATCCACCTAATGTGAGATTATGCGAGAGCTGCCGTTGGACTCATATTTTGAACCTTTTGAGGCCCCACAGTTGTGCCTCTGTCTCATTTTCTCTCTTCTCTTCCCTTCCCCCCAACCAGTCAGGTATCCATGTTGCCTGGTCACTTCCTCTTTTGCTGCTATTAGCAGTGTCAGATGCTGTCCTGGCTCAGGGGTGGCATTCAGTTCATAAAATGTTTTCGGCCACTGTAGCAGTTGATAGAGCCTTTCGTTAATCCCCATTAATAAAACGCTATGACTAAATATTTTTCATTTTTGTTGGACACATCAGCTGTCTTTTTGCCAGGATATTTTCAGACTGTCTGGGTTTTTGTGGCGCTTCATTGTATGCCTGTGACAGGGCATATGTATGCTTCTCTCCTTTCCCCCAGTTACCCGCAGCTGGTGGAAGAAATGGTAAAGCAACTCCCTGATAAGAGGGAGAAGCTCTGCCACACCTCAGAGGCTGTCTGGGAGATGCATAGAGAGAGGAGCAGGCACCTGGACCACCTTGAGGGAAGATTGAACTTGAGTTAATTTGTTTATCTAGAAAATGTCTAGGACTGGGCTCGGTATGTGTCTGGCTTAAATTCCATTGTCAGATACATTTGCAGTGCCTTTAAATTGTCTTTTGGGCTGGTTACTGAGAGTCCAGTAGCATCCTCGTTGCAGCCTGGTTCTTGCAGAGGCAGTGGAGAAAAACCCATTTTCCTTGAGGATACTCTGTATGTGTGGTAGTCACAGGCTGTGGCTGAAACTGGCTGGACTTTTGTGGTGTGGTGTTTTCAAGCTGTAAACTGTGACCAATAGGATGTCCGTGTTGGCAAAGGCAACATTTTGCTTATAAACTACAAAACCTTTAGGCAAAGGACATAAATTGATCTGTGGAAGTGGGCTCACCTTCCAAAGAATATACTCAAACTCTATTGTCTCAATAATAGAAGATGCAGGAAACTGAATTTGTCCTGGCAAAGAATATCATCAAATCCATGCTATCAAAAGAAGTTTATTATATTATTCCAAATACTTCCAGGTGCCTTAAAACCCAGGAAGAGTTTGTTCTATGTTAGATCTAGAGAATACAGTCACTGTCTGCTAGGGAATAATTAACAATTGTTTTGCTGGAGTCGTCATATTTCTTCTAGACACTATAGAGGGGACAACTAGCTACATGCACACTTCTCAGACAGGAGAGTCTGTTTTGTAATATTGTAACATTGCTGCCAATACTGTTCTGGCCTGGCATCTGCATTGCTTGTTATGAAGTACTTAGTGATAGCAACTTACCTGCGCAAGATGTCAAATGAATATGTTGTACTACCTGAATAATCTGTCAACCTGGAAGGGATACGAGGATCGACCCAGCCACTGTTGGGATGCTGGTGTCACTGCGGTTCAAAGTAAATTGTCTGACCTCCCAGCTAGTCACCAGAAGACGCGTGGGAGTATACAGGAGCTGTGATTGGAGTCTGGGAGCCTTGACTTAACTTGTCCTTTCTTTGTCACCAGCAGGCATTGGCAAGAATCATGTTACAAATTTTGGGTGGCTTTATGGTCATAGATGTATTGGCAGTGTCCATGGCATGTCTGTATGTGAGGCAGCCTTACTGTATCATGGTTATTGGTAATCTCAAGCTGCATGGTCAAATTACATCAAGGAGTTGGGTTGATATATGAGCCTTTCTGATCTGGTTGCAGTACAGGGGCAATAGTCAATTAGGTTTTGAATTCCAGATTCTTCAAACTCAAACTGTAGGAACAGCAGCTGAATCGTTATTCAGTTGAGGAGCTCATTCAGAGGGTCCATCGTACTTGGAGCACTCAGTTTCTCCAAATGTAAAGTCTTCTCATAAATATCCTGGAGATCAGGGTATTTTTAGATTCACCAAGGACCTTCAGAGGCTTAGTACAATACTCTGAAAAGTTGGTGGCCTGATCATACCAGACAATCAGGTTACTATGGTTCCCGTGAATAAAGGAGAATATCACACTATATATTCTGAAGCCTTTCCAGTGTGGGTGTGAGCTCTGTCCCACAAGGCATTCCTGGTGGCCCCTTTCCTGCCAAGGAAGGAAAGTGTAACTGCAGATGAAGCAGCCAGGAATGAGCCTGAGTGTATAGATTTAATAGTGTATTAAATCTTTTATCACATGTAATTGACCTGAACAAACAGCTACTAGTATCTACTCAAGGCATCAGGAAAAGACCACCTCTTGCATGCACTGGAGAGGCCATCTTCATATGGATGTAAAACTGCCTATGCCTTCCCATCAATATCTCCAGCAACAGCAGTTCCTAACCAGTCTTGGGAGAGACAAAAGTTGATCTTATTAACCCCATGTTTGCCAAGGCAGATATAGTTCTCAATCTTGTTAGAGATGGCAATAAGGAAACTCCTCATCTTTGGGAGCTGGCTGAAATTGGTGACTCAGAACAGGGCACTCTGCTCAATAGCAGAGCTGACAATTTCTCTGCCTATCCACATGGCTCTGGGGGAGGATAATGATCCAGATAAATAGCCCTTTGGGCAGGTGTTTCAGAGCCATCTGGCTTCTTGAAAGGATCCTAAAGAAGAAGATTAAAAGTTGAAAAGGTTAGCATTCCAGTGTGTGACGGCCCCTATGGAAACTATTGGACAATCTCTTAATTTGTCTGAGTAGCTTAAAGACAAATTTCTTCATTGTTCATTTGATAACTATTTTTGGCTGCAATGAACATGTCAAAGTTAGACCAGCTTTTCTGTTGGGTTTGTACAGGACGTGAGACACTTAAATGACCCTACTGCAGTGGGTGGTTAATGAAGTCCTAATCAGACTGATTTGGAGCCACTTGATACCTGTTGGCTCAGGTTTATTATGTGGAAGGTTATCTTCCAGATGTGTGACTTCTTTTTATGGTATGAGACTTCGGTGACACATCTTATATTCTGCAAAGAATATCCATTCATACAGATAGGTCCTAAATCCCTTGCATAGCTGGTGATTGCAGTTCACTTCAATGAACCTGTTGTCCTTGCAGATATTTATCTTATGCCTGCATGCTCATCCCAGCAAGTTACTGTTCCACAATCTTGATGTGAAAAGGTCCCTAGGTTTTATCTGGAGCAAACAGAAGGCCTTAAAATGCCACCTAGCTTTTTGTTTCATTTGACAATGCATTAGGTTCTAATGTTACCAAGCATCTCATTTCAAAGTATATCTGATTGCATTTTCCATTGTTACTGTCTGGGATGTCTGCAGCTTGAAAATCATGTCAAGGCTCATTCCATTCTGGGCAAGTCAGCTTTACCTAGTAGACTCTGAACTAAGTAGCCACACAGGCTTACATGCACTTACCACGTGTTTTCTTAGACTCTAGCAAGAATCCAGGGTTAAATTATCAGTGTTGGAGCCCACTCCCCAAGCTCCAGCTCCGACTGGAGTTCTGTTCACTATGTCCTTCTTCTATTGAAATGAATCCATCTTTTGTACTTTCAAGATGATACTGTAATTCTACCATTGCTGCTTATGTTGTAATTTAGTCCTCAAATTTAAAGAGAAATTACACTACTTTCATACTTCAAGGCATTCCATTGGTTTTTTGTTTTTTTTGCTGATTACAGATTATTTTAGCTTTTGTTCTGTTTTATTTTAAAGTCCGCCTTTGTGACTTTGTCTGCAAGAGTGAAAATCCAATAGGGTTAGTTATCTTTGAAGAAAATAAATTACCCATAGCTCTTGTTGTCTGAAGAGGCATATCCCGTGGATTAGCACTCACTCAGCTCCATTTAGAAACGTCTCTGCTTAGTTGGGTGGTTTCTGTAACATTTTGCTATATATAAATTTATCATTTCAGTTTTTTTGGAGGGATTGGTGTTCATTTTTGAAAGAATTGACTTTAATATGCAAGACGCAGTGTAGGAAATGAGTGGGGTGAGCATAAAATGCATCTCTGATGGTCTCTAAACTTAACTTGAAATCTGTACCTGCTCTCTGGCTGAAAGGAAGACCTACGAATGTTTCTGCATATGACCAGGGGTGAATGTGGCTCCAAGTGTCTACCAAACTTGAAGTAGGAAAATTAAGCTTTTATTTTTAATATGTCTTGAAAAATGTATTGCTTTACAGTATACTGAAACAAGTTTTTAAACCAATTTGTCACATTGTGGAAGATGAAAATGTATCTACCTTAGCAGCAGAAACATCTGATTTTTCTCTAATGTAAATAGAAATGGCATTTTTTTTAAAAAGTTTAACAGTGCTATCAAGTGCTCCTAGGATAGGTATCACTAATTTTGTAAGCCAAGACACCATTCTTCCATTTGAGGATTAAGTAGATAATGCTGTGAATTGCAGGTTGCTTGAAAGCAGCATAACACTGTTAAAACTAACTTTAATCATTGCAGACCAGTAATGGAGGAGGGAGCTTAAGTGATTATTCCTCCTCTGTTCCATCAACTCCAAGCACCAGTCAGAAGGAGCTACGGATTGATGTTCCTCCCACTGCCAACACTCCAACACCCGTTCGTAAACAGTCCAAGCGCCGCTCCAACCTCTTCACGGTGAGTGAGCCAGAAAAGCAAATGTTGCTGTTTAAGTTTGACTACTGACTACAAGCTAGTCTAGTCTAAATAGAAGTGCCAGGAAGGTTCCACTCGTTTCAAGGCAAAAGGCTGAAGATTTTTGAGGTTTTCCTTTATGTTGGAAAACTCATCTAGACACAGTGAAGTTTCCTAACATGGTCCAGGTATTTCACTGTTATCAAACTGATCATTTACTAGTGGAACAATTTCTGTTCAGGATATTCTGAAGCTTCTGCACTATGTTATAAAGCCCCAGCAGGTTAAACATTCCATATCATAGATACACGACTTTCCTTCCCAGGCCTCTCTGTTCAAGCCTAAATTCTCCAGTTTTGTCACCTTCTGAGTTAGCAATGAGAAATCTGGACCTCTGGTCCAAAACAACTGATCGTGAAAAAAAACCCTACTGATTTCAACTGTGGAAGCATCTAGTATATATTGAGAGAGAATTCTCAGCTGGTGTCTCTGCAAGGTGAATTATACATGGTACCAGAAAACTAAACTGTTCCATACTGGCTTAAAAATACAATATCTCAATTCATGTTTCTTCGTCACATTCTTTTAATTCTGGGAGACATCCTAATTATGTGTATTTTCTTCTGAAGCATCTGACATTGGCCACTGTAAGAGACAGGATAGTAGAGTAGGTGGAACATTAATCAGATCTAGTATGACAGTTCTTATGTTCCTGCATAAGTATTTAGGGAAATGTAAATAATTGAAGAATTTTCATGTGTTTAGTATTGTGGTTCCATTGTGGGCCATTTTTATAAGACAAATACAATTGTGGTTTTGTACTTAGCTTTAAAACTCTCTTCTGACAGGGTTATAAGAAACAGAGTTGATTTGTGTCCACACACAAATTCTTTTCTCATCACAGCCATGTGTCGGTCAAGTTCATACACCCACACCTACCTCACTGTGTTTGTGTCTGTGCCTTCTGGGAAAAAGTCCCATACTGCCTCATCAAGGGACACAGTGCCTGAGGAACATACACAGAGCACCACTCGTTGTGTGTAGGAAGGTGAACCCTGGCTGGGAGGAAGAAGAGACCAGACTGGTGCGCGTATGGCTAGGGGGTTGTTTAGAAAAACAGTGTGCTGAATTATTTATTAGAAGACACGTGCCAGCCTAGACATTTGGTGAGTGCAAAACACTGTTACCTGCCATGTTTACCGAGTATAAACCATACTGGACACACCTCATGTTTAGTACCAACCTGTTACACAATCTGTTTAAAATTGTTATACAGACAGGCCCTAGAACATCATACAAGTAGTTAAAATTATAATGGATTACTATCTAGATATTACAAAAGCATTTTAAAAAACGGTATCTGAAAGCTTGTCAGAAATTGTGTTCTGACCTTTTATAAAGTGGTCTGTTTTGATTTGTAAATTTAGATCTTGTGAATTATTAACTCCACTAGATGTCAGTGTCATCCTAGGAACTGAATGCAGGATAATAAATTTGAAAGTACTCACAGCTGAAAACGGTTACAGCTCCATTTAGAAAAGCCTGCCAGCTTGTTCTTGTTCTAAATATGAATAGGATACAGTGGGGATGGTTTATATGTAGTGGTGATATAGAAAACCAAGGGTGGCCTAAAACTGGAAGAGGCAGAAGAGATGCATAAATGCTTTTTTATGCCTTTCCTATCTTCAAGGAGAGAGTTATAAATGAACTGACTAAAAATCTATTTGCCAAAAAAACAGTATTTTAACGTTTTAAATGTTTTATTGGAAATATATATATATATTCTGTAGTCATAATAAACAAAGCCCTTAGTTTTCATTGATAACCCCCCTCTATTAACTATTAACTATTGATATTGAATAATACTTAACATTGTTTAATTACTGGCCCTGCATAAACCTTTATTTTGGAAGGAAAACCCCTCTTATAATCATGAAAGTTCATTGCTGTCCAGTAATAGGCAATTGGCATAAAAATGTGTATAAATAATCTTAAAAACAAGTTTTAGACACCTTTTAAAGTGATCTACTTGTGTGACACATGGAAGGTAATTTAATTATGTAGTACTGCATACTATAGTGTTTTACAATAACTTTGTGTAAAACCACGGATGCCTTGGAAATAATGCCAACTGTCTAGCCACTTGGAATAATATTATTGAGTGAATAGATAGCAAATACTTTTCCGTTAGTACTGTGGTGAGGAACAAGGATTCAGTTCTTACTGCAGTTTTGTAACATAAGAAACATAAGAAAATTCTGGTTTTTTTTGGTTGGGGGCAAGGGTTTAGTTGGATGAATCTTAATCATTGCAGTTTTACTAAACTTGACACAGGTTGTCAGCCATGATATGTTCTCCCCCTCCCCCCCCCCCCATATAGTTTTCAGTTAGCATTGGAGAGGAACCCTTCTACCAAATGGTTTTAAATGATAAATGGATCATGTGACCTCAGGCCTATTTGTGTTTAGAGTGAGGATGGGTTTGAAGAATTAAAAAAAATAGTCAAGGTACAGTATGGTATATGCAGCAACTGGTCTTCTCACATCTTCACTACACATCAACTTTCTATATCAGAGTTGTTGCAGTGTTTATTTTTTCCATTGGCAGCATAACAAATCAATAAATGCAGCATTTCTGCACGTGTCTTGTACCTTGTATTTACTATCAGTGGATGAAATTCATAGGTTGGTAGATCTCATATTAGGATTTAAGATGTGCATAAGTTTCCTGCCTAGGGTGTACTTCAACCTATATGACGAATAGGATAGTAATAGTAACTATTTCTCTGATTACAGACCTGATTTGAATGAGACTCCAGCCAATGATATGTCAGTAGAAGCATCTGATTTCTCATATGAACTTAACTATCAGTGATATCGTTATTCTATAATGTTACTGCACAATTTTAAGAGTGACTTTATAGTGATTCTAAATTAAAATTGATACCTCTGCATCACTGAAGTGGCACTTAAGGATTAGTACATGTAACCATTGTGCTACCTAGACCTCTTTCTCATTATTATTGATATTCTGGTAATACCCAGACTTCCCAATCAGGTTTGGATCTGCATTGTGGAAGGTGCTGTACACATGCATAATAAAACACTTCCTGCACCAAAGGAAGTATATTCTGAATAACTGATTGTGATAGGATCTTAAGTTTAGATATTAGGGTTCTACTGTAGTTCTGTCCAGGCTGTGTCTGATCCAAAGTAGCAATGGACTGCATAGAATGCCAGTGCAAGGTGGTGTGTGTTTGATCATTTATGTGGTGTTATATTTTTATACTCCCTTAATGAAATTTTAGTAGAACTACTGAGGAAACCGAACTATTAAACAGAGAGGATTCATTAGGAATGCTGCCACTGCATTGTCAACTTCTGTTTCTGTATACTGAAGCATATAAGTCGCATCACTGTTTAGGGATCTCAGTACCACATTGGCACAATTTCAGGAGTTAAAGAACCATTTCCAAATTGAAATCTGCATTTGTCTGAAAATGTTGTTTACCATGGTTTAAAATAATAGCGGCGTTTATTATAACTAGCTAATAGACTAGCAAAAAATCTATTATGTTTACTTTGTGCATTTGACAACACCTAGTGTACAGACACTGTCACTGCTTCCCCTTTATATTCAATTAATTACTTCCTTGCTGAAAAGACCTTTATAAAGATGTATGGGGGAGCAGAAAAACCATTGCATTTACATATATATATTTTTTAATCAGGACATAGTACTTAAAGCGTGCTCCATTAGAAACTGTTTTTCTTTTTTAAATTAGATAGATTTAAAATATATCTAGTTAATAATGTCCCTTTTAAAGGATAACTGGCTACCTTCCTCACCTTCCTGAAATCTATTTTAGGGAAGAGAAACAATGGTTAGTTATCCTGGAAATTGGATCTCATCAGTCCCATTTGTTTTGCTTTCTCTCAATTATTCTTTATTTAATTCCCTGGCATGTCTTTCACAACCCTGAACCACAGTAACTAGTGATAGGAGCCTGCTCGCACAGAGTCAGGAAAAGCACAGGTCCCCTGCTAGGTTAATGTGCTTAGTTGAATGCTGTTACTTGGAATCTTTCTCTGCTTTCCCTCTTTCCCCCTCAAGGCAAGTGCGTTGGGTGATCTTCCTTCCTTGTATCCCTTCACCGGCTGGCTAACCTAATATGGAAAATGAGTGTGATTCTAATCTACGCCCCTATTTTCAGTGTCTGTTCTGACATCTCTTTTTAACTGTATTGAAAATCCAAAGCAGCATCTTGCATCGCTCTGGTTTCCATTAGCTCTCCATTGTGGCGCTGGACACTACAAGTGTATTCATTTCATATATCATTGGCGATTTGAAACCCACATGAAAATGTTTCCCCATTTTCAATTTTATGTGAGTAATGTTCCCATTGGAAAGTAATGGAGTGAAGTTGTCACTTGTCAGCGCGGTTATTAAGGAGGATGACTCTCAGATCCTTCTCTCATAATAAAATAAATCTGTCAGAAAATCATTGTGCTTGTGCATCTCACACTGTAAAGAACAAGGATCTAGAGTACATCTTAAATTTCAGTGTGTTTATTTAATGGCCAGACAAAATTACACTGCAAATCCCCTGAAACAATTCATGAATAGGTGGAGCTCATATTTCATTTACAGAACATCATAATAAAGCAATTTACAGACTTTTTTTAACTCCTCTCTCTCTCTCTCTCTCCGCCCTCTCCCCCCCTCCACACTCCAGATTTTGCTTCTCAGTGCTCTTACGCTTTGCCAAAACAGATTGGATTTTTCCAGCATCGGCCACTAGGTTGACTTTGAAGTTACTATTTTCTAACCATTCAAAAGAAATAGGGGAAAAAATGAAACTTGATATAATCAAGAGTGCATCATAAAATCACACATCTGAGTAGTTAATAGCATTTTGAACCATTCAGACATTACTTAAATATATACATTTATATAGTAGGGTTTCTTAGTAGGAAGCTAGAACCCTCTTTCTTCCTTGGAGCTATTAGAGGTGGTTTCTGAAATGTGTTCTCCTGGCAGGCATTATTTTCCTATCTGACCTCTTGGTTTCCAGTAATTGAAATATGAGCACTTCAAAACTTAACAAATTTTCAAATGTGGGTTGAGGAGGAGGAAAGTATTGGGAAAATACCTTAGAAATAAAATAAACAAGGTTATGTGACTGTCACACCATTTTAAGATCTTTCTTTCATTTCAAAATATACATTCAAAACAATGGTTTCAACAGGGCATCCCCTCTGTGTCAACCGAAATGTTTAACAGAGTGTGAACTTTCATTTTGCTCTGCAGTCTCGGAAAGGGAGTGATCCAGACAAAGAGAAGAAAGTCCTGGAGAGCAGAACAGATAGCATTGGAAGTGGCCGTGCAATCCCAATTAAACAGGTATGCTGCTTTTTTGCTTTCCTATAGTTAGAGACACACCTCGGGTCTTAAACACTATGATGCTGGGCCTGTGTGCCAAGATTTGTTTGATGTGCTCTGGTGATGAATGTGGAAGTCACTCACTTGACATCAATTAGGAGAGGTTCCTGTGTGTATTAAAATAGGATCATTAGAATAAGAAGAGGGAAAATGTGACAACAGGCCTAATGAAGTGCAGTCTGCCGGCCTGCATATGGAGCATGTTTCTAGGCTGAGCTGGCTTCAAAGTCTGCCTTTGTAGAGAATGCTTTGATTGGGCCGTTTGCTGCCAGTCGACAGGGGTAAATCAGATTGCTGTACAAGAGCCCCTTGTGATAGCAGAAATAGCCTGATGTGGTCCTAATTTGCTGTTGCAGACGGACATCTGAACACTGTTTCAGGCTGGTTTGTAACAACGAGGCAATTAGTTGTGATAATCATAGCCGGTGTGTCAGCTGTGTGCTCTTGTTTGTAATTTGCTAATGAAGGAATTGTAACTTTGATTAGGTTCAGTTTCATTTAGACCTTATTATATAAGAGAACATTTACAGCTGTAATCTGTGGCCTTAATTAAACTTCCTCATTACACAACAGGACTTGAATTCAAGGATTTGTTTTGGCCTGTTTTTACTAGCCTAGATGCACTTTCATTAGCCCAGAAACTGGATGCTAAATTGTTACTGTGTGCACTGCTTCATAAGGGAAAGATTATATTGGAATCTGTAGTGCAGAATGGAATAATTGACTTGTTCAATATAATTTAATCTGAAAGCATGCAGCTGCGAGAGCTGAGCATTTGTGTGGGATAGCTTACAGTTTTGTTAGCACTAGTTGCAAGTTCTTTTCAAGTGTGGGTTGCCATTTTGTTAGTAGAAAAGGTGCCAAGTGAAAGACAAGAAGAGATTCTTTCCTTCACAGCTGCCACCAATTCTTCTTTTGTCACTTTCTACAGGTCAGTTTTCCCCCCTCCCTGCTTGGGCATTGACTCCTCTCCTCCCTGCATCATCTTACTGACAGGTCTACATTCTCCCGTTTTGCTTTTGAGCTCTACTTGTATCTGGCATTTTATTTTCTGTAAAGCAGTTTAAAATTTTTTTGTGGCACCTCAGGTAGTGAAATTGTGTGCTATTATCACTGTAGATTTTTAGTAGACAAATGTAATCAAGCACGTTGCTATTGTGTGATTCCAGCACACAAACTCTTTACATTTAGCACTGCAAGTAGTGGAGGAAATTCCAGAACTGGAGGAGGAATGGGGGTGAGAGAGAGAACTTTTTCTACCAACACTCCCTCCTCCCCCCCCCCCCCCCCGAAAAACATTTCTAGCACTTATGGTATTAGCCATGGTAGGCTCAGTAATATTTTTGAGTAGATACAGAGTTTTAAATTTCAGCACTATGTAGTGAAATGGGGCTGCTACTCTTAATGCAAGAGCAGAAATGGGGGAAACTGAGGAATATTGTTGATGCACATTGAGGCTATGGCTACACTTGCACTTCAAAGCGCTGCCGCGGCAGCGCTTTCAAGCACTAAGTGTAGTCAAAGCACCAGCGCTGGGAGAGCTCCAGCGCTGTCCGTACTCCACCTCCCTGTGGGGAATAACGTACAGCGCTGGGAGCTGCGCTCCCAGCACTGGGGCTTTGACCACACTGGCACTTTGCAGCGCCGCAATTTGCAGTGCTGGAGAGGGTGTGTTTTCACACCCTGCTGCAGCGCTGCAAATTTGCAAGTGTAGCCAAGACCTTATTCAAAATTGCAGGTGCCATTCTTTCTCGAGCTCAGTTACACTGAGTCAGAAGAATCTGAGCTAAAATGGACTCTTCAGAAGATATCCTAGGGTAATGCATATACAGAGCAAAAACATCTCTTGCAGCGATGTAATAAAATATCCACTGCATACAATAAACTGGACTTCTTTTTCACAGAACTCTTACCTCTTGGTCTGAAGACTCCAGTGGCTGATAATTATCTCACAGGGTGTTGAGAGGGGTGTCACTCCTCCCCTCCCTTCCCCCCCCCCCCCCGTCTTTGGGGAATGGATTTTCATTTATTAACCCTATTCATCATATATTTAAGTGTAAGCAACCAATTATCCAGTGGGTCATTAGTCAAAAGACTTTTCCTGTTCACCCTAGGATTGGGGAGCAAGGCGAAGTAAGATTGCACTGCTCTATCACAGCATTCACCATCAATGAGTTTCAGCTCTGCAAACTCTCAGTAGGAGCTTGAATTTGCAGAGGATTTGGCATGTGGCTTTTTTCCATTTTTTAGATAGTAATCTGCACTTAAGATCAGTAGGCCCATCAGGGGTTGCTATGGCCTGGTCTACACCGAAAACGTAAATTGACCGAGCTATATTGCTCAGGGCTGTGAAAAATGTCATGCGCTCTGCGACACAGGTCAACCTAACCTCGACTGCAGATGTAGCTATGTCGATGGAAGAATTCTTCCATCCGTCTAGCTCCCGTCTCTTGAGGGGGTGGATTTACTACAGTGCCGGAAAAAACCCTTCCGTCACTGTAGTAAGTGACTGTTGTACAGTGGTGTAGCTACAATGCTGCAACTGTGCCACTGTCGTACTTGTAGTGTAGACATAGCCTGAGTTACATACATTAGGGAGCATTAGGGAATAAATGGTTCTTTAGCCAAACAAGGGCACTTCATCAGCGTATGTATGAAAGCAGCTCACTTACCTATGCGACCCAGTGGAGATTGACATTTACAGACTAAAAGCAGCGAAGAGTCTTGTGGCACCTTATAGACTAACAGACGTTTTGGAGCATGAGCTTTCGTGGGTGAATACCCACTTCGTCGGACTAGTGAGTGCTTGGAGGAGCTTTGGCACCACTGACCCTTACCTTGTTCAGGGCATTAGTTGAATACTAAGTCCTTGGGTAGGTCTTTACTATAATTCTTTAGTTTTATCTAAAAAAGATAGCGAAGGGAATCTGAACCCCTCTGTTCCTTCTCTGGTTTTGAATAGATTGGCAATTGGCTGGCAGATTTTAATCTTTTTTTTTTTTCATTTTCCATAGGGGTTGCCTGATAAGTTTCTTTCTTCAGTTATTTTCCTTCATAAGATGTAAATAATCTGAGTCTGCTACTTAGTTTTTCATATTGGAAACATTAAGTATTGGAAACACTAGACATACAAACTGAAAATTTTTCAACAACCATTAAAATAAAGAGAGATTAATTTGAGGCTGTCAGTTTATTAAAAATGTAACACAATTTATTTAAAGCTAATTTGCTCCGTGTGCTTCGTTTTCAAAGCTTGTGTCAGTCATAAGTCGGAAAATATTATTCAGTGCTTGAATTCCTGAAGGTGGTGAATGATCTTGCTATTAAGTTCTCTTTAAGTCTTTTTAAAGTTATTCAGGTAACTACTCCCACATATTCATCCCGCCTCCCATACACTGAATACGGAAAAGATGCCTGAATATGGGATGTCTGTCGCACTTGCCTAATTGTTCAGTGTCGTTTTTCATCAGCACTGAATCCTTGATTACAGCTGCATCTAGGTAAATTGCCAACATGGCTGTATTGCTTCAGCCTTTACAGATTGCAGGCACTTGGAGGTAGCTCAGAAGCCGTGTTCGAAAATCTTGCCTGAGAAGTTTCACTCTTAAGTTTATTTTCCAGTTTCACGGTTGTGAAAGAGACAGGTAGAGACAACAAAGAGGGCTCTTAGATGTAAGAACTTGAGTAATACTTTGTGTTTACGTTTACATGCAGTGGTTAAAAAAAAAACCCAAAATAGCATTAGTTTATTTAAATGAAAAGGAAAGGGCAGGGAGGTAGAAAGATAAATCCATTTTACTTCAGGAATGCAGTACAGATGGCAATATTCATAACCTCTCTGTTGCAAGAATATCATCTTGTATTGTTAAAAAAAATTCTATTTCATCCCCATATTTTCCTGTATTTATCCTCCTATTAGCCCAATTGTGACCTTGCAATAGTGCCTCATACTAGAAGTTATTGTCCATCAGTGACTCCAGGTATGTTAAAGGTCCTGTGACTGCAGGACCATTCCCTAAACTGCTCTTGTGAGTAATGGCTTTGCCAGCTTTACGTGTGCACACACAGTCTTCCATTATGCCATTGGACCTTCTTTAAAAGCCTGTAGCCGTTATGCTTTTTTTCAGATCTGTTGTCAATGCTACTGTGTAGGTTCTTATATGGCAGTCATCACTGTAATAATGTGCAGATGTGCTAGCAAGCCAGTGCTTTAGGAGCAAAGTAGAAAATAGCCTTTCCTCCAGGAGTCTAGTCTCGTCATCACTGGCGAGAAGGGGGAGAATTTCATGGTGGTGTTTGTGCAGTAGTACTTACTTGCAAATAAAAAAAAAACTTTGCTATAGAATTATGGTTGAAATTATGTTACAATGGATTCTGACTCCCCCGTCTCCCCAACCCCCAGCAAAAGATTGCATTCTACACCATGTAAAGAAAGTTCAAATGTTGAAGGGATGGGATAATGGATCCATCTGGTTCCCCCATTTCTCCTAGATGGTCCTTCATCACTCATTACGTCTGAATTATATAGTTACCCAGCCTTGGTGTTGCTCCCTAAAATCTGGAGGGGGGGAGAAATATGCATTTTCTAGGAAATTAGAAATGGATCCCATGAGTAAAAAATAGGGTTTTATCCTCTCTGGTTTTAGAGGGCAACGTTAAGGTTGGGTGGACAGTGTTAATCAGGTGTGTGAATCAGTGAGTGAAGAATTCCATGTCAGGGAGGAACAGACAGGATCTGTTCATGTTCAGATGTTCTAACCTTTTTAAGGTCTAGTTTTTTTGTCTAGAAAATGTAATCTCTTTTTGGATGTTAGACTGCAGGGAAATCCACTCTCAACCTTGATTCTTCTCTAAGGCCAGGTCTACACTGGGAACGCTTTGCTGGTGTAACTATGCTAATATGCTGTATAGGTAAAACACTCCAATGGGGGACAGTATATACCAGCAAAACTGTGCTTTTGCTGCCAGAGCTTATGCCACCACTTCGCTAGCAAAACAAACTGGTATAACTGCATGTATACAAAGCCTTTTGCAGGCACAGCAATGTCAGTCAAACCACATCCCTGACCTACATAGTTACGCTGGCAAACATATGTAGTGTAGAACTGGCTTAAGCTTTTTGTGGGTTTCCCAGTCCTTTAAATGAGCAACATATATACGTGTGGTTGGGTACGAGCTCCACAGGAGTGACATCTTGCTCTGACCAATCTTCTGAATAAGGAGGGGGGAAATATAAGGAGAGGGAAAACCCTGAATGTTGCAGGTTGCCACTTAAGGTGCATTATGTTGTGCAGAACGGGGGGAGGGATAGCTTAGTGGTTTGAGCATTGGCCTGCTAAACCCAGGGTAGTGAGTTCAATCCTTGAGAGGGCCACTTAGGGATCTTGGGCAAAATCAGTGTTTGGTCCTGCTAGTGAAGGCAGGGGGCTGGACTTGATGACCTTTCAAGGTCCCTTCCAGTTCTAGGAGATAGGATATCTCCAATTATTATTATTATTATAACATATCTCCACTCCAGTCTAAATTGCAGAGATTGAGAATCAGGGCTTGCTTCAGCCTTCTCCAAAAAAACTCCAGCTTGCCACAGCTGGCTTCAGCCAGGGAGAAAGCAACCAGCCCTTCATCTATTAAATTTTTTTAAAGCAGTTTGTCATAATTTTTCCAGTTCTTCCTTGCTTTCTAACCTGATGGGCTGGATGTTCCTATGGCTACTTTTTATAACTCGGAGCTTAGGTAAGCCCTTTTTTGCTTATCCTCTGTGGGGTATCCCAAATTGTTTTGATACTTTTATAATGTATCTTCATTACTTCTCCAGTGATACTAAAAAAAAAAAAAAAAAAAAAAAAAATCACAAGTGCCAACAAAATAAAACAGCCATTTTGGAATGTTTAGCTAGAGCCATTTTGAAGCTTTTGTGAATAACCTCCCCACCCCAAAAATTAACCAATAGTGAACTTCATGTAACTTTTCAAAACACTATAATTTGAAAACTTCTCTGCTGATTTTTACTCTAGTATGAAATATAGCGTGTGAAATTTCAGGAAGGTCAGTTTCTTTTCAGGAATTTAGGGGAGCTGAAAATCAGGTTTAAGATGGGAAGCTAGCTTCAAGCTTCACTGGAGAGTAGCATTAGCCCTGTTAGCTGGCCCGAATAGCTCTGTGTTCCACGATTTTCCATTAAAAACAAAGAAAGAAACAAAATTATGCTAAAAGAATAAGATTGCACAGTTAATACCTCAAAAATCAAGAATTAAAAAAAGATGCACTTGAATTTCACTCTTCCCCCTCAGTGTGTGTGCATGATGATGCATGCTTTAATTACATGAACACGTACTATTTCTCAGATACAAGAATAGATTCTTCCTGCAACCTTAGATATACATGTGTAGCATCTTGTAATACTGTATTTCAAGCTGTATGCCAGTCAAGCAGAGTTCAGGGAAATTATTTCTATAAAAGCCAGAAAAAATTTCAGCCAAAAAGTTGAAATTTCTGGAAGATTATGAACAACTAAGAAATAGGAGCTTAAAATGGAAAGACTTAAGAAACTTTACTATAGCTTTTACTGGCTTTGCTGTTGTTATAAGGTTAAGATAAATGGTTAATGCAAGATGAAATAGGAAAAATAAGCCCGTCTACTCTCTGTTGAAAAACATTTGAGAATTAAGTTTTGTTTCCTGCAGAGAGAGTGAATTTTCTAAAAACTCAAGCCATTTTATCAGTCAAGCCATTTTATTTATTTATTTATTTATTATTCATATGCTCCCTACTAAGCTTCTCTAGTTGGAGTGTTTTGGGAAGGTTCATTTTGTTTATTTTTGTGGTCTTGCTAGACCTCCATTAGTAGGACATATTCAAATAAAAAAAAATCACAACAAGAAAAATAAAAGCAAGAAGCTCAGCTCAGCGGTGAGTGGGCTTGTCATGTATTAATTTTTCATTGCTGTGGAGAATTGTACATACATAATCACTTGATTGCAGTGGGAGTTAGCGAGCTCCTATGGTGTCATTTGCATAAATCTTGTTAAGTCAATGGCAGTTAATGAAGTACAAATGAGCCTGGAGAAGGTGACATGCAAATCGTGGGTGGCAGATGGGAGGTCTGTTTTTGGGATGGCAGCTGTGTGCTCTTTCTTTTTTCTTTTTTTTTTCTCCCCTCTCTAGATTTGAATGTAAATAAATACATAAGAGCTAGCCTGGCTTTCTGGTTTCATAGATTCTTACGTTTATCATTTGCACTTAATCACAGATGCTCATATTATTGTATAACTGAACTATATAACCTTGACTCTGCTTTTACCCAAAATGAGAAGGCCGGGGCTTTGTTGGAAATACCTTTTGACATGACACTTGAGCCGTTTGGTCACACTTGCCAATATGATATTTTTGCCCCACAATTAAGGTTTAAAAAAATTCCTGATGCATTTCCTAGAATAACAAATGCCAAATTTTATTTCAATGTAAAGATTTCTGGTGACACTAAAAATGACACCAGTCACATTTATGGAAAAGCTGTTTTGAGGTAGTGAAAGAAGGATGGCAATATCTATGCTGTCCCAAGATTAAAAGATGACCTGTGAAGGGGAGGTACCAGAATCCAGTAATTTTTATCAATCTGTAGAGCCATTTTAGGGGAGACTGTTGGTTCTTCACCATCTAAAACCTAAGTACTAGAAGGTTTTCAGGCAATGTACTGATTTCTTCCTCTAGAAATTTGGGACATTCAACACATATTGGAAAGATTATTGGAATTTGGTACTTTGCCAGCATAGCTCGTCTCATTTTAAGAAAACATAACAAAATAATATGCACTTTAAATATTTGTCTATGCCAAGATCAATGGATCTTTGTTAGTGAGTGACATGAAGTAACTGCATTGGTTAAACAGTCACATCTGTTAAAGACTAATTCATATTTTTGGAAGTGTGCATTATCGCCTCTGAAATAGTGGGTCTCAACAAATTTGAACATGTAATTTCTGAATCCGACTTCAGTCAGGAAAAATATAGCATTAGAGCTGGTGGAAAATTCTGTCCTCCCCCTCCCCCCCCCCCCCCCCAACAGAAAATGCTGTTTCAACAAACGAAACTTTTATTGAAAAAGTTTTTACTTGGACTGAACTTTTTGTTCTTTGATTAAACAAATAGTTTTGAAACTTGTAAAAAAAAGTTGTTTTATTGTGAAAACACTCTAACTTGCTTTTTTTCTCACTAGCAAAAGCAGGAGAAAGGCAGAAAGTATTTTATGTTGTTTCTTTCCCCATCCCCAAAAAAGTTGTGAATTTTTTTTGTCAAAAAAACTCCAAATGAATACCACCATTGAATTTTTTTCATTTCTTGTGAAATACTTTTGCAAAATATTCTCTCTTCCACCAGCGCTATATGGAATACTTGCATATTTGGGATGTTCATTCTAGGAACAGCCATTGGGTTGTCTGTCGTTTGAATCTATGACTAGACACATGAAAACAGAGAAGTAAAATAAAAATGACTAGTGACTAGGGAAAAACAGATCTGGTTTTAAAATGCAGACAAAGTCAAAATCAGTTTTTTATTTTAGTTGTTTGCCTGCTTTTTAAATTACAAATATCAGATCTTTTCTATGCTGCTCTTACTGGAAGACTCTACGGAGAACTCGTGGGACTGCTTTTCTGCTCCACGCCTCATTCCTTCCCACTCTTTGTGTGTCTGGTTTATTTAGATTGTAAATTTTTCATGGCAAGAATTCTCTCGGACATACGTTCACACAGTGCCTGTCACAGTGGTGCCCAAAACTCCTTGTTTTGGGGCACTGCTGTAATTACAAACTGAAATGGAACTGTTTATATGGAAATAAATTGGTATACAATACAGTCCGTTTAAAACTTGGCTTTCTGTTTTCTGTGACAAGTAGAGAAAGTCTCTGTTAAAAATTCAAACAGCCCAGCTCCTTCAGTTGTGGTCAGAGCCCACATTCCATTTCAGCAGTGTGCTCTTCTGAGAGAAAGAAGGCTTGATATTACTGTTATTTCTAAAGGATGGGGGGGCGGAACAGGGAAAAAACCTTTAAAACATTTTACAAGGTGGAAACAAACAACTGTTCAGGCTTTAGTATACCGCAAAGAAGACAAAAGCATAAACACGATTCTTTTTTTCCCCCCTTTGCTTAAATGTGAAGGAAACATGTGAGAGCTGATCCCTGCAACCTGCTGTAGCCTGCTGACCTCAGCTGGCTGGTGCCTTAGAGGAACATGAGGTGGTGCATTGTGTGGTGCTTATTAAATAAAGAAAACAATAATAGATGTTTTGAGAAGGATCCACATAAAGATCAATACCATACACTGATGATTGGCCTGCTCTTTGGCAGGGTGCTCCTCTTCTGAGGAAACCACAGTAGAGACCAATCTGAAGACAGCTGCTAGAAAGGGGATGGGTGGACTGAAACAGGGGAAGGGAAATCTGTTGCTTTTTTGTTTCACTGGCTCTCAGTGACCAGCCACTTGTTTAACATTAAAAAACAATTTCTTACAATTTTCTGTACAGATCCATACATGGTTTCAGTTCCTCCTTTTTTTCTATCTTCTGATAAAATACAGTGCAGTGTAGGCCAAAAAGAACCTTTCCAGTAAAGGACACACAATGGGGTTTTTTAATCTTTATCACTAAGGTTACGGAGATCATGAAATCCATGATTTTTTGTGACCTCTGCAACTTCAGCCCCGGACAGAGGAGCTCAGGCTGTTAGCCCCGGGTGGCAGAGCTCAGGCTTCCATGATTTATTGTTTATTGCCCATCTGTGGCTAACTCTTAGCCTACTTATCATTGAACATATTCCTAAATATATTTTTGACGTGCTAACCAACTGGAGATTATAGTTAAGAGGAGATTCAATAATTTAGGTCTTCAAGGAATTTTCCTGTGTTAGTGCAAAAGCTGTCAGGATTTTGGTCAGGATTTTGTTGGCTTTACTGTGAGCTCAGAATTCAAATAAATGCATATAACCATTCCCAGAAAAACGCCTGAATTTACCGCATTAGCTAGAATTTGTTCTCATCTAGACCATTAAATCTTTGTTTGTGCCTGACTCGTGCAATTATTTTTGTATGGTCTTCGTGAATTTCCAGCCTTTAAACTTCAAGGTTGTCCAGTCTAGGGCATTACATCCTACTGTCTTGCTCCAAGCGGTGGGACCATATGATACCCATTCTTTGGCATCTTCACTGCTTTTCTATATTCACCTTTGTATCTGACTCAAAACTGCCTTTTTGAATTTTCACAACTTTTAAAGGACTTCCCCTTATTTCTCTGACCTCATGTCTACCTACTCTCCTGCAACTCGCAGCTTCTCTCTCTCCCCTTTCTTCAGCGTCCTACAATTATGGGTCACTTAGTCTTCTGCTGCCTTATCTGCAGTGGTTTCTTTCCTCATCCTAGCTAATTTTCCTTTTTAGCCTGTGTTTGTTTGACTCTTGCTGGTGAGTTTTCTGTGCGATACTTTATGGCACTATATACCAACTAAATGTCTAGTGCTGAATAATAAACTAATTTTTTTAATCTGACCCTTCCACTGAACCAAGTAGTATCGCTGTTGTATCATCTGAAATACATTTTCCCGTATAAAGTATTTAGGCCTCTGTAGACAACTGTTTCAACATTTCAACAAGGTTCAGTGGAAATATCTTTGAAATAGGTTTTGAAATGAGAACCGGAGCTACACATAGTCAGTCAAACTGATTTCATTAGTTCTCTTCACTAGGAAAGGAGCACTGTAGTGCTTCAGGCAATTGTCAGACCTGAAACCCACTATCACCATAAATAACAAATGTTCTTATAGCAGGTTTCATGGATGTAAGTGCTTATATCAAACCTATGGAAAAAGAAACCAAACAGGCAACCATCTTAGCAGTAACTGTTGCGGTTTAATTCATTCAGTTTGACAAGGTGAAGGAGTTGGTATTGCAGGAGTGAAATTGATTCATGATGCTACCAGAAAGAGTAAGCACGTTAAAGGGTTTGTTGTTGTGAATGTCAAAGTTTAACCAACTATTTTCCCTATTATGTATGTAATATAAAATCAGACTAACAAAATATAACTTGACTTCTTAATGCCAAAAACTATTGTATTTGCTCAAAAACATAACTAAAATCTAACAGATTTGCTGAGTGACCTATCAAACTCAACTCTAGGTATCTCCCCAATCTCAAATGCATGTACCGTCGCACAATTTCTCTGTTCCTCTGAGCAAGCAGTGTATGAAATACGTACGGAGATCATGTTCTGAAGTTCTTAGGGCTACATTGTTCACCTTCACCCACAACATTTCTGTCCTGTTGCTCTTGATTGCTCTTGTCTAACTACAGTATATTTGAAATCTATTTTTCGAGGAATATAGTCAGCTCATTTGCCTCTACTTCCTCCGGCAGAGGAAGTGTAAATCGTAAATATTTGCCTCCTTTCTGAGTCTCCACATTTTGTGTTTTTCATCACTTTGCCTTTTATTAAGGCTGACAGTGTAGTGGAAATGTTTGTTTCCTTCTTGCTTATCGGTAAATGGATCCCCTCGCTTATGACTTTTGCCCCCTACCTTTGAAGCAGCACTCAGCTTTGAGCTCTCATCAAAACTGCTGTTGCAGAAAGTATACCTTTTTATGGCTGCTGTTGATCTCATTCAGGACATCTTTCAAGGTTGAGGTTTTGTCCTTCTGTTTGCACCAGAGACATTGCTTCTAACACCTAAAGAAGAGGGCAACTGAGGCCTTATTGGTTGCTTTAGTTAAATAATTCTAGGTTAGGTTTTTCCATCCTTCAGGCATGCTTTCTCTGTGTGCTATTGTTAGGTCATATTTGTATATCATGGGGAGTCATTTGTGAACTGTTTAAAATCTCCAAAATTTGAAAACAAAGGCCAACAGATATGGTATGTCTACAGAACTCTCAATGTCCCCATGATCTAATATAGAATTTTATACCTTTCTCAATGCATTTCTACAATGGGGAAGAATTCCTTATGGGACAATGTCCTCAACTGAGAAAAGAAGAAAAAGATATCAACATTTACACCTCAAGAAAATGAGGTCTCAGAATGAGGAATCTTCTTCTTTACACCACACAGACGTCCAGGAAAATACTGCCTAAATGAATGGATGTGTCACAGGGATTTAGGTGCCAGGTTTGAAAAATTAAAGCACAACAATGAAAATGATCAGATTTCAAAAGATACCATAAAGCAAAATATTTGAACCCGTATCAGAAGGCAAACGAAAGTGGAGTTAAGCATAATGCCTTTGAAATGAGTGGAATCTCTAACTGAAAAATTTCAAGCCCTTTAAATGTTGATTCAGCATTAGAATTTCAATATTGTATGTGGCTATCTCTCATCCCTGTCTGATCAGCTGTGCACACAATACAACTAAAGTTTTTTTTGGTTTTGTTTTGTGTTTTTTTCATCATCAGATTGACTCTAATTTTTGCCATTTAAGTTGTCCAGGAATGAGTGTGTCCTTGCAGACCTCATTATATACTATGTACTTTGAAAGTGATTGTGTAAGGCATTATTTCTACACACACACTCTTTTGTATATTACTGCTGTTAATTCAAGTAAAACAGACTTCACCAGGTATTGGTAGGCAGATTAAATACTGAGATTGATTTGCAGACACCAGCATTAAAAATGGACTATCCACAATAAGTGAGAGGTTGCAAAGAATATGCAAATAAATTACTAAAAGAATTGAGTAGTGCTGTGTAGCTTGAAATCTTGTCTCTGTCACCAACAGAAGTTGGTTCAGTAAAATATTACTTCTCCGACCTTGTCTCTGTAATGTCCGAATTTAATAATCCTAGGTTGAATTATAAAAGATAAGTGTTTCTATCAGACTGTAAAACCAGCTTTTCTCTTATCGCTAACTCTGTCTTTGAAAAGTGAAGAAGCTACAACAATCAAACCATCAGTTGATTAGCTGTGTACTCCGTGGAAGGGACACCGGAGACTTCAGTCTAAACTGAAGCCTGGGCCTTTGCTTTCACTGTAAGCAAAGGATTGACTCAGATTCCCTTAACTGAGACTTCTTCCCTTCCAGGAAAAAAGTAATGGAAACTGTTCCCTGCTAGCTTCCTTGGCAACTGGTGTGCCCTAGCATGATGATCTGTGGGACTGGCTCACAAACTTTCACATGATAGAGCCAGTAAATGGTACCAAGGATGTGAGTCCATCAGTAAAAATGCTAAAATATAAAGAGAAAAAGCAATGGAATCAAAAAGTAAACAGATAGCAATTACAAGCAGATTTCACAACTGATCCTGAAGAGAGAGAACAACTCTAGGATTATTAGGTAGTAATCCTAAAAAAAGTAGTGTCTATGAAGAACAAATCCATGTTGCCATCTTGTATTCATCAACTGTAGGGAAGACAAACTCCCAATTTTTAGACTGGGGCTTAAGGCTTTTGGTGGTGGGGGGAGGAATCCCAAGGCTTTCTACTTTACTTACAAGATGGGTGAAGTGAGACCGACAGCTACAACAACACTGCATAGGGGGCTTTCTCTGGTACACCTCACTAATTATCTGACCCATTGACAAGTACTAATTATATGTCCTTTCAACTGCCTAGAGAGGTAGGGAGGTGTTAATACTCCCATTTTATAGAGAGGTACCAAGGAACAGAGAGATTAAGGCCCAAGCTACACTTAAAATGTTACATTTCACACCCTCTGAGAAATGTAGTTAAACTGACCTAATCTACAGTGTAGACACCGCAAGGTGAATGGACAAATTCTTCTGTCACTCAAGTTACCTCTTCTTGGAAGGATGGCTTAACTAAAGCAATGGGAAAACCCCTTCCATTGCTGTAGCTGTGCCCTTGTAGGGTCTCTAGTGTAGACATAGCCTTAGTGACTTGCCTGAAGCCACCCAGGAAGCCTGTGGCAGAGCAAATAATAGAACCCTAATCTTTGGAGTCACAGTCTGATCCATAAGGATCTTCTTCCTTCTCTTTCTAAATAACCTATCTGGGCACTGACTGCAGATAATAAGATGAAGGTAGCGGGTGTCTTTATAGTTCTTGATGACATTAGCTTGTAATTGTTTGTTAATATTGATATTACATGCATTTTACTGAACACTTTTTGCAACATGGCTGAATTTTACATGGAAGCAGAAATTTTCCTCTTTGTGTCATGTGTACCTCTGAACTGACTTGAGAATGCATCCAGTTCCTTCCGTGAGTGTGTGAAACCGGTTATAAACAGTGCAACACAGAGCACTTGATTTGCATTATGTTAAACCGCCAGTGAATGTTCCTTAAACAGAATTTACTAATTCTTTTTAGGTTAGCCTGTTTTACGTAATTGTGCAGGCAGCTGATTTTGAATGCCCGCATGAGGGACCCTAAAATACTGCATTCTGGACTGATGTTATGGTGAGGGTGTTATTTTCCCAGGGCCCTTTCATTTATTTTTAATCTACAACACAGGCTAGCAAACTTTCTCCCCCACTCATCTCGTGCTGCAGAATCCCATGCCACTTTCTAAACTGAGCCCTGCTTCAAGAAATGTAACTGCTGTGGATGTCCATTGGTGTCACATTCTAGCTTGCACATTTTTGAGCCCTGAATCACATACTAAAGTTGTCATCGCCTCCTTTGTTTCCCACTGTCCATATTACTTATTTTTACTGCACTTCTCCTGTTCTCCTTTCTGCTGCAAATTCCTCTCCCACTACTAAGAGCCTTGATCCCTATATGTAATTAAACTAAGAATGCACTTGTTTTTCCTGGCCCCATCCACAGAAATTATTCATATAAAAAAAATCTAACCTCTGCCACTGCTGCTTCCAAGTTGATTACCGCTCTTCCACACTGACTTTGATCACTTCACAACTGGTGTGGTCAGTGAGAATTGCAGCAGTGTCTGACTGAAGCTATCCAGCAAACCCAAAAGGAAGGAACCAGTCAAGCTGGACACGTTGCCCTAGCAAGCAAGAGAGTTGAGCCAACATTTTTCATGAAAGCATCTAAGAAATTGTTCTTTGCTCAGAATTCATATCTGTAGTGAATAGCTCTTTCCAAAACTCAATAATAATGAGGCTAACAAAGAGATAGTGTTTCTATTTGTGTATCTCTGATTTGAGGTGTGGCGTCTTGATTAGCACTTTGATCTAACCTTTCTTCCTTCCCAGCACACAATAATGCATTCCAAAATATGCTTGTAGAAATACAAATACCCTTCATACCCAAATATTCGTAATGCTGAAATCTTCTATGTAATTCTTCTGTAATTGTTTATAATCATAGCACCCGCAATTTGCTATGTTTTTAATTAGTTGATTACTAGTTATAAAATGTTCCATACTCACTGTGGTTCTGTACATTGTTAACTACCAGTATAATTAAATATTTCGGAGCACTTGGCTACAGTTCCATTGAACTGTGAAGAAATAATATTATATAGCCAATCAAAAAGAGATACTTGTAAACTCATTTAAAGCGTCAGTGTGTGTTAGGACTATCATGGTGATGCTTATTGCAAGAGAAATTAAAGATACAGTTTTGTGCTAAGAGGCAATACGGAAATTAGTTCCTGAATTAGTTGTTAATTGATTTGGTAATTCCCTCGGGTCTGCATGCTCTTTTTTCTCCGTTTTTTGTTGTTGCATTCAGTTAACAGTGACTATTCCCAGAACACTCAAAATATTTTTTCCAATTAGATCAACTGTGCCCTTACATCAGAGGAGTGATTGTAGCTATGTGTACCTGCTTAGAATAATGCTAAATTGGAGAGTGAAGGCTATTTTTGTGTGTTCTTAATGTTTTCACATTTTGTATCAAGAAACCCAGTACTCCTAAGTATTTGCACTGATATCCTATGCAAAAATATATTCCAGATCTTGGTTTTAATGGAACCTCATGTTCAACAGGAAGCTTCCTTTAAGTTAGTTCTTTGTGATTCTAAGTAGTGGAACAAATACTATGAACTAGATAGATAGATAGATAGATAGATAGGTAGCTCTGTTGTTGTTTCTCCAGTTTAGAAGAAATAACCCAGCAAAACTGCCAAATATGGAAAAAGTAAATGTTTCTGTGAGATACAGAATTGTAAGACTATTTGGGACCTTTTGTTCTGGTTGTCATCTTAGATAGATTGCATGCAAAGGGCTGCATTCAACCATCAAGTTTCTGATCTGCTACTTTTTAGTCTTTCCCATTCTCCTGTCGTTGAACATTTTGCAGTGAACTGGAATTGTGAATGGGCAGAGTCCATCTCAACGGAGCACACAGGCCAGTGTTAGTTCCAAATTTGCCCTTTTTCTGGGATTGGGGTTTAGTTTTGTCACTCAAAGAATAACCCAGCATAAAGCCTCAAACAGTCGTATGAAAGAGAGTCATTGCGGCCTTACTCTGCAAGACCTATGTCCACACCTACAGGGGAACTGAGTTGGCACCAATCTCTCCAACTTGTTTTCTCAGGCTAAGGGAGCTGCACTCCTCTTATACAGAAGTTGAGGATCCATATGCATTAGATGTGTTTAGAAATTGAGGGATACTCGTAGGTAAGGTTTGTGGCTTCCATAAGGCCTCTTCAAAACAACACTGTTTCACACTTCTTGACTCAGACTGCTGCTTTAAAGGCAGACTTTATCATCATTGAAGGGTACTTAATCATCACAACTGACTTGTGTTGGACCAATCCTGAGCTTGCCAGGGACCTATGTCCCCCCTGAGGTACGTGCTGTTAGCACTCCAGAATTGGTGGATGTCTGGTGGTTGATTATCCCCATTGGCATACCTTCGTTGCCCCAGTCCACAATTTCCACTCAGTATAGATCTGTTAAAAACTGCCAATCCTGTTAATATTGCAGTCAGTGCTAACATTTGCACTGTTGGTATCTCTGATGGTGGACATCAGTGTGGATGAATATTTGCCCTCAGTAGATAATGTTTTAGTATATCACTTCTCCTGTATCCCCTGTTCTCCTGCTACCTAAAGAGAAGCTTAAACTCAACATCCCTTTTCTAGATAGCTCTGTAAGGGTCTCTGAAGACCTAAGTTCTTGGCAAAACTATTTCATTCTAATCCAAGGAAAAGAGAGTTTAGATGAAGAAACTCTTTGGATAGCTAGAACAGCTAAACAGGAATACACATTCGATCCAGGGGGAACACATTTAATCCAGGGGGAACAATCCAGAACCTGGAAACGCTGTTGTAAATGCTGATTTACTGGTAGACTTCTACCAACACCTACCTGAAAACACTTGTCTTCCTGGTAATAGCCATGTTTAAGAGGCTCTAGAAAGGGTGTTTTCTATCTCTCATACTGCAGACTGCCGTTATCTCTATTGCTAAAAGCCAGAAAGGGTCTAGACTAATGTGCCTATTACTGCCCATTGCCGTCAATCAGTACTGACTATAAGATACTGACAAAATATTTTCTCCAAACTACTATTCACTACAATCAAGTTTGCTTAATTAAAGATAGATATGGGACTAGTACAGAGGTGGGTAAACTACAGCCCGGGGGCCACATCTGGCCCTTCAGACATTTTAATCCTGCCCTCGAGCTCCAGCTGGGGAGCGGAGTCCAGAGCAGGGGGCTTGCCCCGCTCTGCGCATGATGGGGCTCTGTGTGGCTCCCGGAAGCAGCGACATGTCCCCCCTCCGACTCGTACGCATAGAGGCAGCCAGGGGATTCTTCACATTACTCCCGCAGCTCCCATTGGCCAACACCCAGGAGCTGGAGGGAGGACATTCTGCTACTTCCTGGAGTTGCTTGAGGTAAGCATAGCCTGGAGCCTGCACCCTGACGCCCTTCTGCGCCCCTACCCCAGCCTTGATCCCCCTCCTGCCAAATGAACCCCTCGGTCTCAGCCCAGAACACCCTCCTGCACCTCCAACCCCTCATCCTCAGAACCCACACCCCAGCCGAATCCCTTGCTCCTTCCCACACCCCAACCTCCAATTTCTTGAGCATTCATGGCCCGACATACTATTTCCATACCCAGATGTGGCCCTAGTAAGTTGCAGCAATCAGCAAACCGAAACACAGGTATGAGGCTAGTAACTTGCAAAAATCGGCAAACACCTAATGTACATCTTTCAAGACTCCAGATGGTGGCCTCTATGATGTTTATGTGTGGAATGTGGGTCGTTTAAGTCATAATGTAATCTGTGAGGGTCCTGCATTGTGTTTGAGATTTCTCCTTGAGGTGACTTGCTGATAAGTTAACTGTTCATTTCTCTGTTTTCTGTTTGTGTTGGTGAAGGTACGTATAAGTTAACAACTTCAGCTGTCTTTAAAAAGTAGCTTCTTGTTTAATGAGTTTTGTTAGTTTTGAACTGGTTTAGTGTGTAGGCTTCCTTTAGAAAATGTTATTCCACTTGTCAATAGGATACAATCTTGGAAAATGCATTGAAGGATAGCATCATATCGTTTAAGGGGAAAAATTAAGAAAAAACCACTAAGAATCTGACAATGTGTGAGGAAAACCCTAAATGATTCTATTTTCTTAGTATCTGTCAAATATTTTAAAATTCAGGTAAATGTCATAAGAATTCATATAGCCTTATGACCAACAGAAAAACTGAGCGTTTTTCCTCTTCCCAAATTTAACAATTTAAACGTTTCTTTCTCTTTAAAGCAGGTAGGAAAGAATCACTGAATTGCAACTGGTAGCTAATGTTTCTTGGTTGGCAAAGCAAGTGTGAGAATAGCTCACATGCATCACCAGATTTCCAGGGGAAATAATCAGGGCTCTGCTTGGGAGTAGAATATTGATGAGATCAGGCAGTGCTTCCAGAGTCAGGGGAGAGACATGGGAAGTATGGAGACTAGATGTGGGGAGATTAAGAGTATAAGGAGGATGCTGTCAGGGTCTACAGGCATACCTAGAAATGGGGGGTTAACCTTGGTGATATTAAAAATAATCACTAATCACTGGTTAATAACACAGTTGCTGCTCCTCAGGGTTGGTTAACTTGCTTTCCAAGACCGCATAAGGTCTCTTAGAACAAGGGGAAAACAAGCAGATAACTCAGCCTCTGGGGTGTTGAGGATTTGGGCTACTGCAGTCTGGGTTTTTCTCCAGCTCTCAGGGAGATTCCAGCAGAGGCTGCCTGTTGTCCCGTCCCTCCACTCCTGGTGCTACCAGACTGGCTTCCTGAAAACCGACTGTTTGTTATCCCCTTCATAAGGCACCATCCCCAGCTTGAATCTGCAGTAAAAGAATGAAACAGTCCCTCCAATGAGAGCAGACACTTAGGAGACTTTTCACCTGCTTAGGAATGATCTAATTCTTCATCATTCCAACACAGGACAAAGTCAACATACCCCAGCAAAGGGGGCAGAGGATGCAATGGAAAAAGATGTGAGATTGTTTTGGGGAAGAAGTGGGGGAGGTGATTGAAAGCAATGAAGACCACAACAAATATAACACAAAAATTCTGATTTTTCAGTGGTAAAGTGTTGTAACAAATCATGGCGGCATCTCAAAGTGTGACATACAGACATTGACAGGCATGAGGTCAATAAGATGGTCCTCATGGCATCCCAAGGCTGAGATCTGATCTTCCAGGCAAAAGTCGGTGACTAATACAGCCGTAAGAGGGTATTTCTTGAATTGTTTTCTCCACGTTGCACCTAGAAAATGCTTACAAGGGATATTCTTTTTATTTCGGCCATCTGTGTGTACCCAGATAATTAAAAAGAGCCACAGAATCACTCAGTAGCTTATTGAGTGGGTGAGATTTATAAATGGTGATTGGTAATAATTGATGAGATCTGTAGAGGCTTCATAGTGGTGTGCCCTTTTTTAAGAGAATTGTTATAAAGGATGTAGTATAGCAAACTCCTCAGGATTGAGATTTTCTGTCTTAAAGTTGTGTATCATGTATTGCCTCTGTATGTGGAAGTTCATTCAAACAATCAGTATAAGATACACCATGGTGTCCTGCAAAAGTTCCATGGTTTCAGGGACACCTTTTGGGAGAGAGAGAATGTATAATACATTAAAATTCTGGGAGGCAGAATCTTTTCATTGTGTGGTATAGGTGGGAAATTAGAATGGAGATACGTGACATATGTAAGATTAAGTAGAATGGTGATGACTGTTAGCAAGTCAAATTGCCTGATAGAGTTTGGTTGACACAATGATTATTAATGTGTTGTAAAGATGTTTTGGGGATTCGCCGTATTTGTATGGGTGCCAACAAAATGTTGACAGTTGCATTGTGGTTAATAAATTCATTTAGATTTATAAGCATTGTTTACAGAACCTGTTCGCCTGCTGAAACTCTAACAGCATCTGTTCCTTCGTACTAATTAACTGCTAATTACGAATGAGCTTTGTGTGTTTGTCAGTATAACTGGCTCATGCATTTTGTAAGGAACATTAACAAATTGATTTACATAGTGGTAAAGCAATCAAAAGAGTAAACTGAACAGCAAGCATTTAAAGCCCTTTAGCCTAATTTTTGAATGAAGCAAACTTTTGACATTACAAATATTTCCATAAATGTTCTGCTACCTTGAATTCTGTGGCAATAGTAGATCATCAGAATTGGTGTTTGAGGGCGCACCATACTATAAAATTGGAGCAGATCAATGTGTGAGGAGAGGAGTGTACAGGGTGCAAGTAACAATGGCATATTAAAAGAAGCTAAAGGAGGAGGGAGAAGTGCTGGAAAAAACATTCACACAGTTTATACTGTGCTGAATGACTCCCTTGTAGCAGGTCTTCTAAAAAAGTAGCTGTGTGAGAGTTAAAATCTCTTCCACTGAAATATTTTTCTTTATGGTACAAAAGTAAAGGTTTTGGCCTGTTCTTACTCTGGCATTCATTTAAAACCTCTCATCCTTATTCTCCAAAAACTTCCAACTACACTAATTAGCACTACATGTATAAAGCTGCCTTAGCAGATGTGCCAGATGTTGACACTTAAAATAAGTCTTCAGAGTTTAAAGGGAAGGATCCAGCAATGCAGTTTTTGAAAGTAATTTTAAGGTTATTTTACACAAGTTAGTTTGTTAGAGATGAAGCTGTAAATACTGACCATTCTACTTGGGACAGCTGAAGACAAAGGCTCCAGCATTCTAACAAAATATGTATTATTTGAATAACAGGATCATAGATAATAAGACAGAAACTATCACAATGCCACTCTATACATCCATGGTACACCCACAGCTTGAATACTGCGTGCAGTTCTGGTCACCCAAACTAAAAAAAACGTTAGAAATGGAAAGGGCTCGCAAAGGGCAACAGAAATGATATGAGGTATGGAACAGTTTCTGTATAAAGACAGATTTAAAAGACCAGGACTGTTGAGTTTAGAAAAGAGATGACTAAGGGGGGGCATTATGACAGAGTTCTATAAAATCAGGAATGATATGGAGAAAGTGAATAGGGAAGTGTTATTTACCACTTCACATAGCACAAGAATTAGGGGTTACCCAATGCAATTAATGGGCAGCAGGTTTAAAAGAAACTAAAGGAAATTCTTCTTCACACAATGCATTGTCAGCCTATGGAATTTGTTGCCAGGGGATATTGTGAAGGCTAAAAGTATACCCCGGTTCAAAACAGAATTGAATACGTTCATGGAGGATAGCTTTTAGCCAAGATGGTCACGGATGCAACCCCCTGCTCTGCGTGTCCCTAAACCACTGACTGCTAAAAGTTTGGAATGGATGACAAGGTATGGATCACTCAATAAAATGCCATGTTCAGTTCCTTACCTCTGAAGCATCTGGTGCTGGCCACTGTTGGAAGATAGGATGCTGAGTTAGATGGACCATTGTCTGACTATTATGGCCGTTATGTTAATGCCATGCTATGAACACACTTCCTTGACAGCTGACCAAAAACGAGGTTGGTAGCAAATACTTGGGTTTTTATCAATTTTATACCCAATTTAAGACACAATAGGAGCACTTTGTATCCTGAACAGTATAATAAAGCCATGAGTAATAGGCAGCATGGCTTATAAAGAATAAATCTTGCCAGACAAACTTGATTGCTGTTTGATAGAATTTCAAAATTAGTGGATGAAGGGAACAGAACAGATGTAAAATATTTGGATTTTAGTAAAGCATTTGCTACTATCTCACTAAATTGTAATTGAAAAATTAATTCAAATTAGCTTGGCTAAAAACAGTTATGCTGATTGAAAACTGTCTAAAAGATTGTAATCGAAAGGTAAACCAGGATTTGAGTTGGTGGAAGTAAGTTGTCTAGTTGGAGAGATCAAGGATTCATATTATGTCTTTTTCTACTTAACATTTTCCTTAATGATCTGAAAGATGGAGCAAACAGAATAATGGGATTCACAGATTCTGCTAAATTAGGAAGAGCTCCAAACATCAGTTGAGATGGAAAAATCATAAAAAGAGACAAGGTCTGGAAACAGTGCTAGACAATAAAATGAGGATCAACTTGTAAAAAAGCAAGCAAATATATATAGGCAACAGTAATCCTAACCATTTGTCTTGATGTTTCTCACCGTTGCTCCCACTAGTGCAATTTCGTTAATGGTAGGAATGATGAGAGAACACTACTGTGCCCAAGGCATTGGTAGCTGCCAGCATCTCAACCACCATGTCCATTAGATTTTTCTCTCAGAAGTTTTACATGGCACTGGTGAAAAGTTGCTGAGCTGTCTAGAATAACACATTCACCATTGCCTCTAACCTGGTGGTAGCCAGGCTGTGGGAAATTTTAGGGGAAAAGGCTAAATAAATAGGAGGAAGAAACCTGGAAAGCAGTATTGCTCAAAGTGCTGCAGAGGTGTCACTGGTCAGCAAGTTAGACTTGAGGTGGGTGCAAAATAGGTCTATGTTGTTTGGGGCTGTATACAAAAACCAATCTTGTCAAAAGAAGGAAGGGGCCGTATGTGGCTATGGTCCAACTACACCTGAAATTTCAATTAATTTCTGGGCATCGTAGTACCAATACTGTTAAATTTGAGGGAGTTAAAACTAGAATAACAGCTGGAGAAATTAGTATATTGTGAGGAATCCATAAGCTAAATAAACAGGCTCACTGAGTGCAGCACAAGAGTGAACTTAAGGTTCTGGCTCCAAAAAGAGACCTCTGTGGCTTCTTTAGTTAAAAGATCCTTTCCAAGCCTGCAGTAGTAATAAACACTGTGGCCACCAATAGGGGGCGGGAGCAACATGATCAGTCGTATTCACATCCCACATTAAAAGATCAAAAGGGCTAATAATGTTTGGCTTAGGTAGGCTACTGCTGGGGGCAATGGTAAGTATACGGGGATCTGAAGGGTACAGACACTGAGGAAGAGAAGAGCTAGTTTTTATGTATATGTGTGTGTATATGTGTGATATAAAAAAATGTTGAGGAATACCTACATAGGTGTGGGTTAACAATATGGAATGAAAACTTCAGGCATGTTAAGGAAAAACTTCCTTACTGCAGTATCTGTTACCCTACTGAGAATATTTCACAGCCTAACAATAGAAGCCAAATAATTTACACTTTTAAAAGTAGATAGAAAAAAAAACAGAAAATGTATTGTAGAGAGGAATCCTGCATTTGTAGACAGATTAAATAGTTCATGTCCTTCTCTGACTTCTGTGATTCTTTAGCACAAAAATAAAATACACTGAACTGAAAGGTCCAATTATGAGTTGGTTTATAGTACAGTATATCACCTATTATGAATGACAGTATTTAAATGATTGGGTAGAGGACTGAAGAATAGTTACAAATCAAGTAGCTAGATTAACACCTAATATGCTACTGTACTGAGTGATTATTTCAGAAAAACATGCAATTGTGAGAGGTCTTTTGTGTTCAGAAACTGCCGTAAGTGTTGAAGAGAAAAAGTTTATTAAAATAGTACAGTGTAAACATGGAACCCCAGGGCTTTGATGAAATTCTCAAAAAACAAAATAAAAAAAACCCCATACTTGTTTTAAAAAAAATTCTTAAAGAAATTGTTCAGAATGTAGAATCTGAAATTGAAGATTTTGTATAAATGAACTGTTCATCTAGTGATAGAGGCTGCCATTTTTGTTTTGTTTAACAAGTATTTGCAGGTATAAGAAAAGGTGCCTCTGATATGAGGATATGTCTCAAAATACAGGTGATAAATCAAGCACACAAAATGCCTCCTTATATAAAATGAGAGATTAGAAATACAAACTCGTTATTCAGTGCAACAAAATCAAAGAACAAAAAAGCATTAGAGGCATCCAGTAATCTAGGAAACATAAACCAAAATTATAACATCATTCCATGCCCAAACATATAAGTGTTTATATCCTCCAGCAAAAGTTATGTTAGGAATCCCAGAATGCAAGCAGAGTCTGTGAATTTCATTGTGGACAGATTGGAAAAATAGTTTCAAGGACATGAATTCAGGAAGCATAAAAATAAGGAAACATGGAGTTGTTTTAATGCTTTTAATGAGAAACGGTCTCAAGAAACGGTCTTGCATCCGAAGAAGTGGGTATTCACCCACAAAAGCTCATGCTGCAAAAACGTCTGTTAGTCTATAAGGTGCCACAGGATTCTTTGCTGCGGTCTCAAGAATATTTTCAAAGAAAAAGTACTGAAAAATTAGAAATATTGAGGCATAGCTTTTCAGTGTCATATCCAGTAGACTAGTCACACACACATCTTCCAGTATTAGAATGAAAGCTGTGCATCTACTGAAAATGTATTCAAAACATCAAAGTCAATGTGTTGGCAAAGAACTGCCATGATTTCATCTAAGGATCTGGTCCTTTGGTTCTGTATGGTACATCAACACCACCACCTCATCAGTAATGATAGTACATGAGTACTAGGTTAGCAGAAGTTGAATTTGTGCATGCATGATCGCTGTGGTACACAAGAATGGTCATACTAGGTGAGATCACTGGTCCATCTAGCCCAGTATACTGTCTTTTGACAGTGGACAGTGGCCAATGCTTTAGAGGGAATGAACAGGACAAAGCAATTTATTGAGTAATCCATCCCCTATCATCCAGTCTCTGCTTCTGACACCCAGAGGCTTAGGGACACCCGGAGCATGGGGCTCTGTCCCTGACCATCTTGGCTATTAGTCCTTGGTGGAGCTGTCCTACAACTTACGTTATTCTTTTTTGAATGCATTTATACTTTTGGCCTTCACAACATCCCCTGGCAAGGAGTTCCACAGGTTGACTGTGTGTTGTGTGAAGAAGGACTTCCTTATGTTTTTTTAAACCTGCTGCCTATTAATTTGTTGGGTGATCCCTGTTTCTTGTTGTAGACGTGCGGACTCACCCCTGCGGTGCCTCCTGCTGGTCGTCCTCGGGAATTAGCTCACTTCCAGCCAGGAGTGCCCTCTGCAGGCCGGTGATCCGCCTGTCCTCTTGGCCCCTACTACAGGCACTTTCTAAAATAAATCAGATGTATTTGAAAATGAGTAACATTTCATAAATTAAAGAGCTTGGCAATAAAAAGTGTTTTCCTGTCCAGTTGGGTTGCCCATCAGCCATCTACTGCAGCTCTTGTGTCTGGTAGTATGTTTTCAGTTACTGAGACTCTAGGCTTGGGTTTGTATATTGCCTTAGAAGGCCTGGCTGTTTTTTATATACAGATACTTATTTTTTCTCTGCATATGAATGTAATATTGGAAAGAGAAAAGGCAGTGTTAATTGTAAATCTCTTTGAGATGCGCCTGTTTAACAGCTTTTGGGCCCTTTAAAATTGAGAGCTGTACAAGCAGGGTGCAGGAATGGGAGTAAGCATGTGACCTACAGGAAGCGAGATATACGTGGTTTTGCCTTTTGGACAGGGCTAGAAGACAGTAGATGTCAGGGAAGCCCCAGTGTGGGTCTCCCCAGAGCAGCCAGGAAGGGCTACTAAATGGGATGGGTGAGTCCTCTCCCTTCTCAGCTGTCAGATAAAGACTCTTTACTAGGAAATAATTAGTGGGAGAAGGGAAAAAAACAGTAAGCTGTAAAGGTTTCTAGAAAAAATATTGTCCATTTTTAAAGTTAAAGAAAGGAGGGGGAAAAGAAACAACAAAAAGAATGGAGGACAGATTTTTAAATTTTGTTGAAAGGAATAACAAATTAATGGAGTGCATAAACACCAAAAGGCCGCGGTACTTGAGGTGCTGATGGCTTGAGGCCTGAAATGTGGAGCTGAACCACCAACTAGAAGCAACTCATCAGCACCTCTGCCAATGCCTAGTAGCTAAGCACCTCAGAGCTGCTTCCCATTGACCAGTTTTCATGTTTTTCATCTATCAATTTCAGTGATGAACGCATTGACACTGATGCACCACAGCACTCAAGATGCAGTTGTGTCCATTGTCGAAGTCTATAAGGGTGAGATACAATGGCACATTGGCAACTGTTTTTAAATAAATTTTAGCTAAACCTCTAAAACCTACATTGAGCAGGGGATATGTGAGTTGTGGAGAATAGATGGAAGGGCATGAAGAGCCACAACATGGCTCCCCTCTTTCCCAGCAACACTTCCTCTGTCTGCCCTCCTCTTCTTTCAGCCCCATCCTGTCCACTGCCCTCAACCAATTTTAAATGTTAAAAATCAATACATGTGTAAACACCTAAAACTTCAGTGGGTCAAAGGGAAACCGGGGGAGAGGAGAGAAAGCACCAGGAGTAGAAGGGGGAAAGTGTCGGCAAGGAGTGGGAGGGTGACTACGAAAGGGTGCAGGATGGGCATGTTGCTTGAGGAGCAAGAAGAGCATACCCGGGGAGAACACTAGTGGTGGCCAGGGTCCTGATTCCATTACATTTCCCATTGCAAGATAGGAATGTAGGAATTAATATATTGGATCAAACTGGTGGTCCATCTAGTTCCGTATGTTGTCATGGACAGAGACCATTACAAGATGTTTCAGAGGAAGGTATAAGAAACCTTAGGCAGTTGTGGGATAACTTGCCTACTGGGAAAATTTCTTCGTCTAACCCCCGATCATTAGAGGTTGGCTTTAACCCTGGAGCTTGAAGGTGTGTGTGCCTTTTAAAAATCCTATTCCATTATTTTCATATTTAGTTTTGTAACTCTGTTTTTTATCTGTGTATATGTCTAATTCTGAATCCTGCTGAGCTCTTGACCACAAAGATATCTTGTGACAATGCCCGTTTTGTAGGTATGTTCAAGTTTTGTAAGTGCCTGTCACCCTGGTATCTGACCATTAGCATTATTGTACAAATTATAGAAATATTGGTAAACACTTTGCTGTTATATCTACCAACATATATGTGCTGCCCATTGGTTACCCCCCTTAACATTATGATCAAAGAAAGGTAAGAGGATGGCAGTGGCAGTTGTTACTGTACCAATACGCTGGCATTTTAAAACTTTGCAAGCCACACGTGAGGGGGAGGGTCCCAGAGCCCAGGCTCCATCCTGAGCTTGAATGCCTACACTGCATTTTACAGCCTCCCAGCTTGAGTCCCACAACACCAAGTCAGCTGACGCAGGGCAGCCCCGGGTGTTTAAGTGCAGGACATACCCCTGGCATAAAAGGAACAAAAAAGGAAAGGGTGGAGGCTGACGCCATTATAGGAGCAAAATAAAGATAGCTGTGTTGTTGCTCTGACAGAAACCTGCACTTTGTAAGTTTGTGTTAATGAATGACATGCTAAGTTGGGTGCCAGTGTATGCAGGTTAGCTGGAGATTTCAGTTTATTTTAAATTATTCATCTGGTGTTACATTTCTCAACAACAGCTGTTAGCTAACTGGTATTTTGTCTAAGCTCGCGTGTGCCTCGTTCAGTTGTCACCATTAAACGGATTAAAATATTTACAATTATTGATTTCCGAATTTTCACTGTATTGCCTATGACAGGTTTTAAAAATGCTACAATAACATTAGCTACTTGCAGACAACATTCTAAATATTGTAATAGTGACCTGTGGGTGTGTACTACTGTCCATAATCTTCAAATGTTAAAAATATAATCTATGGTAGTGTTGTTAGCTTTATGCTTTAAGACATTTAACCAGTAGTAACTATATCTTTGCCCTAGTTATTTTGTTTCGTGAAGATCCTTGAAGCACTTTCCTTTTTCATCTGAGCTAAGCAGGTATCCTGTCGGTGTTGTTCGTTAGAGCTCAAAGTAAAAATGACTTTGTTCTGTGCTATGTTAAATTGGCTGGTTAATTCTGGTGTTATTTACCCTGTAATTCATTAGTTTTACTCTACCATTGGCAGCTGACAGGCTGTAATTTCACGCCTTGCAATAAAAGATGTCTCATAATCTGCTTCATTTAGCAGCAAGAGAATTTAATGAAATTAACTGCAGTCCTAATTATGCCAGTGAATACTAAAGACTGCTATCAAGTTTCCTGCGAAAAGGACAAGGTCTACCTCATGAAGGATTTAGAATATAATTTCCTGGGAAAAGTTGCAAATGTCTCCTTCTATTGGCCAACAAGGGCCAATTAAAAGTGCTGATGTGACTTCAGTGAACTAGTTTGTTCTGAGGATCTCTCACAAGGAATCATTATTATTTTTTAATCAAGTTTTTTAAAGAAGTTCCTTCGCTTGGTGGTAATAACTATCCTGCAAATGTACGTATTGTGCTTACATTTCCAATAAACTGTTTTTCTTTTTGTAGTAACTTGTTGCTAATGCGCTATTCTCTTGAAGCTGAAATTCTGGGTTCAAATGCTGTGTTGATTGATAGTGAAAATACTGTATTGCTCTCTGTATGTATAGTTCTCAGTGGACGCTTGTTAGTCTGTCCTAATTTGGCATCATTGCTAGTTGTTTTTCTTGAAGAGGTGCCCAGGATTTCAAAGTCATGTAAGATTTTCACAGATCCTAACAAGCACCCCATCCGGGCCACCCACTAGGAGTGCTGCTGGGAAAGGATGCTTGCTAGGGTCAGTGACAGAGATCAAGGTATTCAGGACAGAGCTATGAGGGGAAGCTTACCCAAAGTCAATCTACCTGCACCACCCTATATCTCCAGATCTGCTATCAGTCCCTTAGTTTTGCAAATCTTAAACATGTTGAAGATTTTGAATGGGGGACAAACTATTAGTAATTATTTCAAATTAATTGCATGGTGCTGGCAGTCTGAAGTTCTGTAGCCCTAAGCTTATTTGTGAGATGTTAGTGTACGTGCATCGGATTGAAAAATCCAGAGTATTGAGTGACTTCTTCCTAGTGATTGTGAGAGATGTTTTTAGAGGAGCAGTCCTATGTTGTGGAATCTTTAAAACTTCTCTTTGAAGATTTTGCAAAGTGTTTCTGCTGTTTCTTCTGACACATACATTTTGTGTGTATTTGTAACTGATATTTTATGAATCTTACATTGACTGTTAGCAGACTTATCTTTAGTTTCAATTTTTTAAAATGTATTGGTGTCTGAAACCAAATCTGTGCTAAGCGACTTCTAAGCAGTTACTAGTGCCACTGTTGGACAAAACACTGTGAAATTTAACCACCATTTTATGGCTTAAATGCTGGTAAATGTAGTTAATTGGAAAAACTTTTAACTGCAAAGAATTTCCCTATGAATAGCCTTCATAATAACCATCTCACTGTAAAACGCAAAATGCGTTGCTCACAAGGACAACTGTACTATAAAGGTGAAGTGTGTTGATCAAATTACCTGAGATAATAAACTTCGGGTGAATAACTTCTGTATTGATGAATGGGAAAAGTCGTCTTTTCTACCTAATATTGTCAGTGTGGTGGGGAGGGGAGCAGAGTGAGTGGTGGTGTAAGTGCACATGCAGTTGCTTCCATAGTTCTGTTTATATTTTGAAACTAAATGTCTACAAGTTCAACTTTCAGTGATTCAATGGTTTTGACCAGCCCTCTGCCTCTCTCTTCCTCTGCCTGCCCTTCACGTAATACTTTGTTTTCTGTGGAGGTAAAACACTTAATATTTTGGAAGCTTAAAAAGTCACTTCTCCCAAACAACTTACAAAGCTTTCGAGGTTGAATTCTGGCTATGAACTTCTCTGTAGCCATTGGTGAGCCTACTAACCTGAGGTCAGAACACTGTTGGAGTGCAGTGAAAATTATGGAGATCCATGTATGTTAGGAAGGAGAGATTTTGGTAGTCAAAGAGAGAATAAAATCTGGTTGGAGAGACTTGAAAGACTAAAGAGAAATGTATTTTATCTTTGCAAGGGATTGCTCTTAACTACTGGACCTTTTATTGCATTGTTAAAGGTCAAGAAAGAGGAACAGATTCTTCTCAATGTATTAAATTAGTGATATATATATTGAGGTCAAAGAACCCTAAAAAAAACCTGTGCTTTTCCATGAAAATCTCCTTTGTGAATCTGAGGGCACTTCAAAAACTGGTTTGTGATGTGGAGAAGCAACATGATGCACAGAACTGGGATCGAATCAAAAAATAAAAAATGGCTACCCAGACAATGTAAAAGACACCGACTGATGGAAGTAAACATAGCAATACAGTTGAGAAAAATAGTGCAGGACTTTGTTTTTTACAGCATAACGATCATGTGGAAAATGAAATGTGAAAGAGTATCTGAAGCATAGTAATCATTTACAATTTAGAAGTAAAATGAGATCTCAACAGCTGGGGAGGCCAAAATAAAAGTACACTGAAACTCAGTAGGTCAAGTTTTAGGGGAATAGTAGAATTCTGGGTCAGACTGAACATGGTAAAATAACAAAGGAAAAGTATTCAAAGATAAATATATTGCTAATTGCTAAAAATGTGATCAAGAAAGATACTAGAAATGAAAGAGAACAACAAGAAAATGGGGTGAATATGTGAAGCTGAATTTAAAGAAGCACAGATAAAGGTTACAGAAAAAAAAATAGTGTGGAACAATAAAAACAAATGCCAAAATACTGTACAATTTTTTTTTCAACTTCAGGCACAAGTTAGTGAGACTAGGCCTTGGAGATATCCAGGGTTATATTTTAAGAGGTGTTAGTTTACGAAGTTGTTTGCTTTCGTGTTCACGATGAAGAATTGTGGGGCAGATGTTGATGACGTATGTTTCCGAAAGGTGGAAAGAAAAAACGACACTGAAAAGACACTCAGGATCATCACATCTGCAAAGACACTCAAGAAATTAGTTTGCCTGAACACTGATAAGAGTTCAAGTCAAGAGGCTTCCTCCTCACATTTCTAAAAGATTAAGCAAATAGGAAGGAATTCCTTGTTCTATTTTTTTAGTTGATTTTTCATTTGTCTGTATCGTGCTCTCTGCACAGTAGGCACACTAAAATACCAACCTTGATACAAATGTATAAAATAATTCTTCTAAAAATTGACCGCTGGAAAACCTTCCCAACACCAGACTGTCTTCATTCCCTTCTCTGGAAACAGGTGAGCCTTGTAGAAAATCCCGAAGGCCCCCAAATCAAGACCCTGGCAAACCAAATGGGAAGTGAATGGAATATAGAGAGAATCCAGAAAACTTCACTTCTGAATATGTACTCTACAAAGGGGAAACCAGTCCAGATCTGAATCTGCAAAGGGGAATGCTCAAGGAGCAATGATTTAATGACAAATATTTAGATTTTATAAAAAGCAAGTATTCAGAGTTTAAGATTGATAGAAATATCTTGATGAACAGTGTCTTGGATTTCAACTTTCTCATGCAGTGTTTGCAACCCTGCCATTGCACCATTGCAGTATTGCACTAGTGCATGATAGACTAAAGTTGGATAATGAAATCCAGATTAGTCAGTTTCACTGCAAGTCAAAAAGCAAAAATTCTTTGTTAATGGTTAAAAGTAATTTTTTTTATTTTTCAAATTATTTCAGTTTTAGTAATCTAAAGTCTTGGCAACAGGTAACAATATTTAGTTTTTAATAACAACAGTTTTAACTTGACAGTGTCATTTCAATGAAGATTGGGAGCATGGATTCACAAAACTGAAATCATGCCTAACAAATCCACTAGAATTTTTTGAGCAGAATCACTATAGGTGGGTTTTTCAACTGTATTAATACAACATTGAGGAAGGAGAGAGATTTCCAAATATAAAATACTTAATCTCCAGGTTATTATAAAATATTGCTAAAGTATTTTATAATGCACAAACATATGAAGGATTGTGGGAAGAAAGGTGGCTGATGCAGTTGAGTGTAGACAAAGTCATGAAATAAGCCTATGAACAGAACATGAAAAGTTAATGTAATTTGTAATAACTCTGGTTTAATACAGATACTCATGAATTAAGACCACTTTGTAGATAAATTACTACTTTCCAAATAGTGTTTAACAGCGATTAAAAAAAGGCAAACCAAAAATGCTTGGATGCACAAATAGTTTCCATAAATTGGAAGGCATTCTTCTTCTGCTGTAAAAGGGAGCAGTGAGACAATGTGAAATATTGTATAGATCTGGTCATCTTATCATAAAAAAGATACTATAGAAATGGAAAAGCTTCAGCAGATTGACACAGGGACTTGAGGATCTCACCTATTCAGAAAGGTTAGAGAAACCGGGTCTGCAGTCTTTGGAAATGAGATTAAGCGGAGCCTTCATTGAATAGAGTGGATTGATGCTACAAGGCTGTTTGAGCTGAAAAGTACAAGACAAGGGGGCAGGGGCTTAAGCTAAGGAAAGGCCAGTTACCCCAGGAATTTAGATAGTGATAAAATAGAAACTGTCAACATATTACATGGAAAACCCAGTTTGGAATCCTAGTGTATGTTAGCTTGGTTAAGGGTTTAAGTGTTCATTTCTTAGCTACACTTGATGTGTCCAGTTAACTTCGAACTTTGAAGGAATAAGGTTTAGTTGAGTACCAATGGACTAGACTGCAAACTTTTAGCACCCAAAATTAAAAGCTCAGTTTAAAATGTGGAATAGATCAGAAGCCCATGAAGGCAGAAACTTAGCTGGGAAAAGGGGCTTTGATGTACATAATGTCTATTGTTTAATGTCTGGTTTTTGCTTTTAAATGGCAGTGCACAGCATGGGAGCAGTGCCCTCCCATTGTGCAACAGAGGGTGCTTTGGGTGGTAACGAAAAAAAGAGAAATGTTCCATCCTGTGAGGAAAAAGTTGACAGGTATGAATGCTTTTGGAGATCTTTTTTAAGAAATTGTGTGTTAAAGTGTGCAAATTTGAAGTAAGCATACTGGGTGTGTGTGTGTGCAAGAGAAAGTTAGCAGTCAGTCAAGTTTTATCTCTTAATGAATAGAGACTGCTGAAGTAAGGGTTAGGTAATTGAGTTTATAATTAATTAGCCATAACCCTCATCAGATAAAGCAGTTGTCGAGATTTTTTTTATCTCCTTTCTCTCCCCAGGGTCTGCCCTTCTTTGTCCTTGCACTGACAGCCAGCACTTATCTTAGGCCTTCTCCAGGACTGTGCCCATCAACCCCTCCCCCCTTTTGCTGATTTTGGTGGTCAGCCGAGACCCTTATTGTACTATAAGGCTCACAATCAGCCTAGCTGTCGGGTGCTTGGATGATGAATTAGCAGTAGGAGTTTACGTATAGGTGAACTCCAGATTGGACCACCGATAGCTTGCAGAGCGGCTTCTGTTTGTTAGCCTCTTTCTACAGCTCTGATATACTGCTGACACTTTGCAACAAAGAGGTTAAAAAGGTAGATGTAGCAATGGTGCATTCCTTCAGAAAGTTAGGCTACTTACAAAGAACCCTTAATTCCTTCTGCCATGCAATTCATTATAACAATACAGAGAAAATAAATGAGATTTTACACCATTTCTTTTGGTGACCTTATCTCCCTTATATTGTGGGTCAGACTAGTTTGCTTACAAGGGTACAAACTTTGGACATATATTTTCAAAACATACAAGGTGGATGGTATCATCTTGTTGAACCCGATTAAGGGGACTTACGTGTCAAATGGTTTCCTCTATCAAAGCACTGTCCTTCTATAGATGTGTTGGAGGAAAGGCACTTTCATGCTGTGATTACAGTCGGTTCATGTCATTGAGTTGGTTTTAGACAGGTTTACCTGCTGGAGAAGAGTAGCTTTCAAAAACAACACTGGGGGTTTCTGTTCATTTAGAATTTCTGAATTAGAGATGAGAGAAGAAAAGACTCCTGTGTCTCGTAATATTGACTTTCAGGCTTATGATCAGTGCCGTTTCTTCTTAATCTGGGCGGGAGCACCACAAAATTGTAGCTGAATCTCCTGATGGGGGAGGGGAGTTGATTCTTCTGAAAGTCTGTAAAGCCCTGCTCCCCTGTGGTTGCCATTCGTTTTTAAGTAGATTGGTAAATCTTTTCTTTTTCCTTGCAACGTTAGCTGTAACATGTATTTCTAGCTTGACTTTGACAATCTTTTGTGGAATCAAGTAACAGAAACCTTCATTGGGCATTCGTGTGTATTCCACAGTACAATTTTACTGCACAGTAGTGAAGTACTTAACTTTCTTTAAGACTGTAGTTTGTGTGGGAGATTACTGATGACACAACAAACCAATTACATTTTGTGATAACAGTAGACAACCAATAAGCTAGAAGTCGACCAAATAAGTCTTAACGCTACAGCTATTCTGCCATAGCAATCATTGTTATATTTCTTGTTGTGAGATCTGCACTCCAGATTATCAAAGGGCATAAGGCACAAAATTAGCTGTTCTGAATTTTAAGTGTTTTTGTTGTTGAAAATCTTCAGTTAGGTAACATTTGTGCATATAGTCCAGTCCAGGAAAGTGGAATTCCATTTACCCTTCCCTGTAGTTGAGTAGTAAAGGGAAGGAGTGAAGAAGACAATTCATTGGACTACATTTTGCTGAAATCTGGGTCACACTCTGATATCAACGTGATAAGCTGAATATAGATTTGTTTTTTGAAAATAAAAGTTCGGCGTTCATAGCAAAACATTGAAACATATGAGAGACAGTGATCTGCACTAAACTGAATTTCCTGCTTGCGTCTCATACTGTATCTTTTTCAGCTTAAGGGTGGTTAATTTATTTTGCTGGTTAGTTCAGCTGAAACAGTCTGATATGATTTACTACAGCATCATTTTAGAGAAGAATCAAAGTGAGCAGTTTACTAGTAAACCTCACCATTTTCTTTCAGCTTGTGAATGTTCCTCCTGCCTCTAGTCAGTGATACCTGATTTCCTTTCTAAATGGATTGGCAGAAACAACTTGCTGTGGTGTTTGCGCCTTAATTTTTATCATTAAGGAGAGGGACTGTGTCCAGATCCTGTTTTGTTTGTGTTTAGCCTCTTTAAGTTACCAAAATATGTATCCCTTAGATATATTACTTTGGGCAAAATGAAAAATAATAAAATGGGAAGGGGGTTGTTTTCCCTAGAGGGGTTGAAGCTGCATGGGACAAGTGTCAGTTACTCTGTTGTGGAGGGGTTCTAGTACTTGTTTGGCTATGAAATGTTCTGAATCATTAGCTTTATGGCTACCGTAAGGCAAATTCAATTCTTCTTTGAGTGCTTGCACATGTTAGGTGTGCGCGCTGCGCACTGTTGCTTGAGATTTTTCTCTCAGTGGTGTCCCCCGGGCCAGCTCTAGAGCCCTCTGGTGCCGCACACACTGGGCCGGTAAAAGGAGCAGTGCTGGCCCCACACCCTCTCAGTTCTTTCTTACGGCCCATGGCGGTTGCTGGAACATCTCCTCTTGCTTCAGAAAGGCGTATTCAGTGGTTTTTCTCTTCGGCTTAGTTTATTTGTTCAGTAGTAGTGTAACTAGTATTGGTTAGTCCCCCTCGCTTAGCGTAGAGGGGCTCCCTTTGCCCCTGGGGCCAGGCATGCCCAGGTTTCAAACCTTGTACCTACTGTGGCAGTGTTGTGTTTCTGGCACTAAATGCCATGAGTGACCTACAAGCTAGTTGTCTGAAGTGTCTGGGAGAGAACCACATACGAGAGCACTGTCAGATCTGTTGGGACTTTGTCTCATATGAAGAAAGACAGGGAGGCTAGACTGAGGGCTATCCTAACGGAAGCCACACTTAGACCAGCATCGGAGCCAAGCCAACTGGACCTGGCACCGAGCACTTTGGCTTCAGTACGAAGCGCCCTTCTGGCACCGCATGTTTCTCAGCACCATTCTCCATCCCCAGTGCAGAGGAAGAAACAAAAGAAACAGTGATCCAAGAGAGGACACTTGCCAGTGCCGAGAAAGGATGAACGGGGAAGGCAGCCGAGTGCGACCGACATCGGGCCACTCCTGCACCTCTGGTCCCCTGATGGCACTGTCGACTCCACCCTGTGGGCCATTAAGTTTGGTGCAGGACCTCCCACCGATGCCAGGAAATCATTGCAGTGCTAGCGGGATCACAGTGCCTTCTACCCTGGAGGCCTTTGCAGCGGCTAGAGACCTACTGTCTTTCTCGGTACTGTCAATGTCGATGGGACAACCACTGGCTCCGATGAGCACGAGCAGAAGAGCACATGGGGCGCCAATCTCTTGCCTGGCACTGGGGCCCTCAGTACTATCTAGAGGCAAGCCAGCCTTTCTTTCATCGGCGAGATCATCCCCAATCTGGCCCCAGTCTCCAGACCCTTGGCACTGACCAGTGGAAGCAAGGAGTACCACTTCCCCATGTCACCTCAGGAGGACCCTTCTTCAGACTGAGTGGAACCCTATGGCCTTCCCAAAAGCCACCACCATTACCCATCCTACATCCTGTAGGAAAGTGATCAGGAACAGTCAGCATGGATTCACCAAGGGCAAGTCATGCCTGACTAACCTAATTGCCTTCTATGACGAGATAACCGGCTCTGTGGATGAGGGGAAAGCAGTGGATGTGCTATTTCTGGACTTTAGCAAAGCTTTTGATACAGTCTCCCACAGTATTCTTGCCAGCAAGTTAAATAAGTATGGGCTGGATGAATGGACGGTAAGGTGGATAGAAAACTGGCTAGATGGTCGGGCTCAACGGGTAGTGATAAATGGTTCCATGTCTAGTTGGCAGCCGGTATCAAGTGGAGTGCCCCAAGGGTCGGTGCTGGGGCCGGTTTTGTTCAGTATCTTCATTAACGATCTGGAGGATGGTGTGGACTGCACCCTCAGCAAGTTTGCAGATGACACTAAACTGGGAGGAGTGGTTGATACGCTGGAGGGTAGGGATAGGATACAGAGGGACCTAGACAAATTAGAGGATTGGGCCAAAAGAAATATGATGAGGTTCAACAAGGACAAGTGCAGAGTCCTGCACTTGGGGCGGCAGAATCCCATGCACTGCTACAGACTAGGGACCGAATGGCTGGGCAGCAGTTCTGCGGAAAAGGACCTAGGGGTTACGGTGGACGAAAAGCTGAATATGAGTGAGCAGTGTGCCCTTGTTGCCAAGAAGGCTAATGGCATTTTGGGTTGTATAAGTAGGGGCATTTCCAGCCGATCGAGGGATGTGATCATTCCCCTCTACTCAGCACTGGTGAGGCCTCATTTGGAGTACTGTGTCCAGTTTTGGGCCCCACACTACAAGAAGGATGTGGATAAATTGGAGAGAGTCCAGCGGAAGGCAACAAAAATGATTAGGGGGCTGGAGCACATGACTTATGAGGAGAGGCTGAGGGAACTGGGATTGTTTAGCCTGAAGAAGAGAAGAATGAGGGGGGATTTGATAGCTGCTTTCAACTACCTGAAAGGGGGTTCCAAGGAGGATGGATCTAGACGATTCTCAGTGGTAGAAGATGACAGAACAAGGAGTAATGGTCTCAAGTTGCAGAGGGGGAGGTTTAGGTTGGACATTAGGAAAAACTTTTTCGCTAGTAGGGTGGTGAGGAACTGGAATGCGTTACCTAGGGAGGTGGTGGAATCTCCTTCCTTAGAGGTCTTTAAGGTCAGGCTTGACAAAGCCCTGGATGGGATGATTTAGTTGGGGTTGGTCCTGCTTTGAGCAGGGGGTTGGACTAGATGACCTCCTGAGGTCCCTTCCAACCCTGAGATTCTATGATTCTATGAACACGGTGGCATCTCGCTGGGAAGACAGTCGCTGATGTAGTGGCTGTTCTGGAACCCATGTGGGTTTCCTCCAGTACCAGCACTGCCGTTGCACCCATCCTACTCTGTTGCGTCCAAGAAGCAGGACCCCACACCGCTCCATTCGGCACCCAACCCTGACTCCAGTACCGAGCCCAGTACTGACAGACAAGACATGGGCCCCAAGGACATAATAGGGGCAGAAGAAGAGACAGCTCCCTCGCTGGTTCAGGCCTCTTCCTCCTCCCTAGATGAGACCATCTTGGGGCCGAATGGCTCGCTGCCAAAAGATGACTTTAGGGCCCATGAAGAGCTTCTAAAGAGAATAGCTGCTAACCTGGGGCTTAAGTTTGAGATACTCGAGGGGTCTTCCCATAGCATCATTGATACTTTGGCTGCAGCAGCACCATCTAAAATGGCCCTTCCCATCAACTAGGCTGTTACGGGTCTGGTTAGAGCCCTGTGGCAAACCCGATCTTCTCTCCCTCTCACTTTGAAGAGGGCAGAGAAGTACCACCACTTGCCAGCAAAGTGGTGCAAATACTTGTATTCTCACCCTCCTCCCGGGTTTCTAGTGGTCACAGTGGCAATGAGAGGGACAGACAAGTCCAGACAAAGCCAGGCAAGTGCTACCCCCAGACAGAAAGACTCAGTTAAACTAGATCTGTTTGGCAGGACAGTTTATTCAACAGGCAGATTACAATTTGCTATCTCTAACTAACAAGCTGTGCTTCGGAGGCACAATTACAATATGTGGCACTCTGTGGCGAAATTTAAAGACTCGCTGCCTCAGGACTCCAGGCAAGAGTTTTCTGCCCTCCTTAGAGGAGGGAAAGAACATAGCCAGAGCCTCATCCCTGATGGTCTGGGCTGCAGCTGACACAGCAACCAGAATGATGGCTTCCGTGGTGGTCATCAAGTGATGCTTATGGCTGCAATCTATGGGGCTACCACCTGAGGTCCAGCAGTCAATCCGGGACCTCCCATTTGAGGTTACCTCCCTTCTTTCAGAGCAAACAGACACAAAGCTCCATGGTCTGAAGGACTCTGGGACTATCCTCAGGTGCCTGGGCGTCTATGCTCTGCTCTGGCTCCTTTGAAGAAGCATTTCAAGCTCCAGCAGGCGGCCCACTTCTCGGCTCCACAATTGCAACAGGATCTGTTCAAGAAAAGGAACAGGCAACTGACCCCATCCACCTCAGCCTCACTACCAGGGTCTCATAGAGACTTGAGAGGCCCCAAACAGAACTTTTGAAGGTGCGCCCGAAGGTGCTATACCAGTTCCCACATTGGATCCTGGCCCCCTTTTGTTTTGGTCCGACTTTTCAACTTCAGCCTGGCATAGTCCTTCATCACGTCGGACTGCTTGGTGCTGAGTAAAGTGGTGGATGGTTATTCCCTTCAGTTTTCCTCCACCTCTCCCTCCCATCCCCGTCCCTCTTCAGGGACCTTTCTCATGAACAACTTCTAGCCCAAGAGGTGCAAACTCTCCAATGGGTGGGGGCTGTGGAAGAGGTGCCTCAAAACTTGAGAGGGGAGAGGTTTTACTCACAATATTTCCTTATCCCAAAGGCCAAGGGAGGTCTTTGATCCATCCTGGACTTGCGCCGCCTCCGCAGTTATCTCAAGAAACTGCAGTTCTGCATGGTCTCCCTGGCTTCCATCATTCCCTCCCTGGATCCAGAGGACTGGTACGCCTTCCTCAACTTAAGATGCCTGTTTCCACATTTCCATCTTCCAAGGTTACCGAAGATTCCTTACGTTTATCGTAAACCAGTCCCATTACCAATTCACCGTTGTTCCCTTTGGACTGTCTGCAGCCCCTTGGATTTTTGTGAAATGCATGGCGTTGGTAGTGGCCTTCCTCAGAAGTTGAGGTGTCCAAGTCTACCCAGACCTTGATGACTGATCAAGGGCCGCTCAGAGGCTCAAGTAAAGAACAGCATCAGCCTGGTCCAAACCAGCTTCTGAGCACTGGTTGATAAACTAACACAAGTCAACTCTCGTCCCAGTGCAGAGAATAGAATTTATCTGGGCAGTGCTAAACTCGATTCAGGCCAGAGCCTGCCTTCCAGACGCTCAATTCCAGATAATGTTGGATGTGATATCCAGGGTCCAGGCACACCCTGTCATGACAGTCTAGTTTTGCCTCAAGCTTCTGGGACTCATGTCTGCGTACATTTATGTGGTACGACATGCAAGGCTGCACCTCAGACCCCTTAGTTTACGTATACTCACTGAACAGACTCCACTTAGACTCTGTGCTTACAGTTCCAGCCCCAGTCCTCACCTCCGAGGACAGGTGAAAGGACCCCATTCCCTTTTTCACCCCCCAGCTGTCAGTATCCCTAGTTTTGGATGCCTCTGATCTAGGTTTGGGAGCTCATCTCGATCACCTCAGGACACAGGGCCTGTCGTCCTGGGAAGAGCTCTCCCTGTACATAGATGTAAGAGAGCTCAGAACGGTCCACTTAGCTTGCCAAGTGTTTCTTCTCCAGATCATGGGCAAAGTAGTATGACTGCTTATGGACAACATGTCAGCCATGTTCTAGATCAACAAACAAGGAGGATTGCGCTCCTCCGCTCAGTGCCAGGAGGCTGTCCGTCTGTGGGACTTCTGCATGAACTGAGACTATTTTTTTTTAATCTCGCAGTTGCAATTTTTTTAATAGTTACGCAGCACTACTACAAAACAATGTTTATTCTGTGGTTATTTAAAACCAAGACAGCAGTGGCCAGCAACCAATAGTACTGGTGCAATTTTTAGTTTGCTTTCTACCCCAGCTCTTCCAGCTGTTTTAAGGACAGTTGGCAAGGGTTGCTGTAATTGGAAGTGTGTGTGCTTTCCACTCTCCTTATCTTCAAAAAAGAGATAAATTTGTTTTGCTCACAATCAAAAGATTTCACCTCTGGGCAGTGACTAAGAAAAATTCAGCTGAGTAATTGAAATTAATGACTCAGATTGCTGTGGATTTTTAACTATAGCTTTGGAGTGTGTGCACACGTATGCATATTGGTATGTAAAATGTGCTTGTGTATCCACAGCCACTTTTGAGCAGTAGAAGAGCAAAATGCATATTAAATAGGGAAATGTTGTATTACCCATCTAATTTTAAAAATTGCCCCCCAAAATATACTTCCAGGTTGCGACTTTATACTTATAAAACCAATCCTGCTTTAGGTTCATATAATGCTTCTCACCCGATCTCCAATAGTTTTGCACCCGATCTCCAATAGTTTTGCAGACAGTGTATTGTTCACATAAGGACAGCTTCTGAAAGAAGCTATGTTTCGAGCAGAACAGGGAGCCATTTAGTGCCAGAAACACAACACTGCCATTTTTTCAGAAAGTGTGAAGAATAAGTTCTCACATATAAAATTATGGGTCAGGAATCTAAATTATCCCAAGTTTGAGCCCAAAGCAGATTTTTAAGACCAAATTAGTAATACTCCCTGAAAAAAGGGTGTCGAGTACTAGCATGGATGCATCCTTAACTGTACTAGTGCCTGGGCTGCTATAATGGTATGAGAAAAAAATGATACTATTAAAACATCTTTCTGGGAAATCTTTGGGGGAAAATATTGGAGTTTCAGACTTTCACTGTGCTGACATAACTTCGTTATCAACAGACGGCAGTAGTGCAACATTACTTTTTAGTACTTGCAGTTTTAATAAAATGTCTTTTAATGTCTATAGTATTTTAGCAGTCTGGCACTACTAGACCAAATTACAAGTCATAATTTGAAGATGTGGTTGCTTATGAGCCTCCCTTGCTAGAGAGGGATGTTGTTTCAACTTTGAAAGTTGGAATCTCTGATTTCCAGTGGTATAAAGTATTCTTTTCTAGAACTGCCAAGATGTATCTTTAAAATCACATCATACTGTTTACTGTTTGCTTTCTTTCCCCCCTGAGTTGTGACATATCATCACTGGCTTCTCTCTTGAGAACCCTTAGAGCTAAGAGCCATGGGAATGCAAACTTTCAGATGACATAAAGCAGTAATCTATATACATTGCTTTGAATTTTAAAGCATCACACTTGAAATGTTGAATTGGAGAAGTAGGGAAATGAAGGTGGTTGGAATGAGGAGTTCTTAAGGGCTGATATCTTGTGAACTTCAATGGTTACACTGGGACCAGCGCAAATGCCTTCAGGACCAATAAATCTTTTCAAGAATAGGACTATGGCCGGTGACCAGGAAAAAGTTCCATCTTTGTAGAAGGTTGTATAGAGCAGTGCTACTTCAGACAAACAAGCAAAGTGTGTTAAATCTAGATAAGTACAGGGGATATCTCATCACCAAGGATTTCCTTTTTCTAATTTTTTTCGGTCAATAGTTAAAAACTTTTTTTTTAATTTCAGGTAATTAAGAGTTTTGAGAAAAATTCTATGGTTCTGTTGGACTACATTAGCTCCTTCCTCTTCCCATATTACAGTGGATTTTAGAGAGGGAGTTGAGGTTACAATTGTGTCCCTCTTCCTTCATGAGCCTTGTGACTTGATTAGGTAATTGTGGGGTTTTTATTTGTTTTGTCACTTTCATAGAACTAACATTTAAATGACAAAAATGTCTGACACGCCTGTGACAAAAAATGTCTGTCTGACACGCCCGAGCATGGGGGTTTTAAAGTTGGTGGGACCAAGTATCATCATCAGCCATAATTGACAAATAATACCCCTCATAAATACTGCCAGTCTTTTCAATTAGTTTTCATCTAAAATTCGGGATGCAAAATGATGGCCTGTCAACTGACAATGGATGACAAAAATTAATAAATTGTCTTCTAAATAGTATGGACACTTAAGAAAAATTGGGCAGCCAATTTAGCACAGCGTGAACCGGGAGGGGGAACCTTTTGTACTGTTGCCGTGCCACTAATGTTGTCTGGGTCTTTATTAATGGTGCTTGGCTGCTGCTGACAGTTTTGTTGCTACTGGCAACTTTCTTCATTAAAATTAAAGCCAGCGTCAAATCCCATTAGCCGCACTCTGGGTACCTTGCATTTTTATTTATATATTTTTTTTTCTTTATTAACGCATTCTCCATCCATAAAAAGTTGGAGGAAGTGGTTTAATAAATGGCCTTTCACTTTGTCCAGAGCTGGCCACTTAATTAAAAAATAATAATAATAAAAAAAAATGCATACGTTTTCTAACGTGGTACATTACACTCTTTTCACGGCTATGTAAGCTTGCACAAAATTTCATATAAGTCCCTTTTAAATTCTCTCTTGTACACACAGTGTTTTTCTAGACAACCTGCAAACTCATTGGGTCTTCCAGACGTCTTTATGAAGGAGTAATGTCCTATGAAGAAAATCAAAGGCCTCTTAAACCAGACTTGCCTCGTGCATCACTTCACTTGCCAATCTAAAAATATCATTAACTGTGGCACTCTCAGCTTACGGAAGGAGCAACTAATTAAAGCAAGTTACCTGTCTCTACTTTTACAGGAAAAAGCAGCTGCCTCAAGTCTCTCAAAGACCCTTATTTGGATTAATTAAACGTTCTAGAACAACTCCTTAAAAATTTAATACTTAGTTTTGCATGTGAAAATGGTAGTATTCTGTGTCTAAGTAGCTGATTGGACTCGCATCCTAGGATTTGCACCACATCTAATTGGAGACCAAGCTGAGGCCCCTTTAGAAATGTGGCCTTTATTTGCCATGAGGTTGGCAAAAAGTTGAGACACTTTTGGATGTCACAAATACTGAATTGTGTTGTTGTCAAGAATTGAATGATACTTTCATTTCTGGAAAAATTAAAATAAATAAAATTTAGTCATTGGCACGTTTGTTGATGTTGCTAACAAGATTACTGGGTGTAGTGCTTTGTGCAATGGCTATCTATTTACTAGAAAGGATACCAATTCATTTCATGCAAGCTGCTGAAAATTAATTTTTTTCTGATGTGGCTTGGACTTGAACTAGCGATCTAGAGGTGGAAAGCTTCGCCCAGTTACCAGTGAGCCATCTGGTCTGCCATAAGGCTTGGATTTAAAGGTAGAGATTGTTGATGTTTTAGAAGAATCAAATTCATTGTTCGTTTTTTGGCATGGGTAAGGATGTAAAATGTGAAGTGTGTTCCTGATATGGCAATAAAAAATTCCTCTTTACCCTTAAATCAGTATTTCAGAATACAATACATGTAGTACATCGCATCATGTCCAGGAATGAAAGCACTTACCGTACCATTATATCAGCTAATTGCTTAGTGACTATTTGTTGCTGTTTGTGTGTATGAGAGAGATGGTGAATCCCTTTAAGAAAACTGGCAAATAAGTGTTCAGAATATAATGTCTTCCGGCACACCATTTTTATCCCGGTATAAATAGTGTAAGTGCTCTATAGAAAATACCACTTAAATTTTCACTTAAATGGCGGCATTTGAGTGATCTTGTCTGGTAAGTGAAAAACAATTAACTGTTTAAATGCTATTTTAAATAATTGCACTGACAGTAATTCTTTTGACTAAAATATATGCTTTATGGTTCTCAAGTCTGAATTTCAAATAAACTGAAATGTAGATTTAAGTGGTTTTATCATTCTTGAGAATGGGTATTTGTATAAAGAAAATAAACCAGGAATATAGAATCAGCACAAGTACAATAAATCCAGCTCTTCCCCAAAAAAACCTTTTATGCTTAAGACTTGTACCAGTTGTTTGTTAATTGTTGAATGACACTTAATACCTGTGAAGGCAAATTAGGCAATAAATATACTATATAGAAAGTATTGTATCTCAAGTGATTTTAACATTAAAGCAATCATACAGTTTTTAACTTGCTGACATAGTATATCTCTGATCTGAAGCTCTAGCCTCCACCATCTTGGAAGAAGATGGTATTTCATAAATCCTCTAAACCCTTGCAAGTATTCCACTCAATCTCCAGTTGTTTGCATTTATCAATGGACAGAATTATAAGTGCATCCACATGTCCTGGGATAGAGTGCTAGTATAAGGTACATTTTCGCTTATCTGTAGCAAACATTTGCCTGTTGTATGTGTGCATGTACTATATATTGTATGTAAATAAGAATGTTTCACAGATATCCTATAATAGCAGCTTTATTTATCCTCAGTAGACTCTGGTGGGACGTTAAGGACTATATTATTGACTTAAATCTCTTCTCGTGCTGGAGAGAGAGAGAGGATGTAGAGGGGACCCAAGGAGGATTTCTAACCTGCTCAGCTAGAAAATCTCCTGGTATTCCCAAGGTGGGTAAGATACAGTGGCAGCTCTGTCAGAATGAAATAGTATGTGTTCTTTACTCCCATCCCACCTGCCCAACTCTGTTGGTCAGTAAAGGGTGGGGGAACCCTGACCTGGACTCTGACTCATAGGAAGATGTCTTCGACAACGAGCTGATGTTCCAGGAAAGAGGATTACTGTACTGGGAGGGGCTCCAAGTATCAAATACTGGGAAGAGCATCTTTGGACATCCTCTGGCTAACCTGATAAAGAGAGCTTTAAACTAGGTCTTACTGGGGATGGTCACAAAAATCCATCCAATGCACATCTAGGCTCAAATAATGAAAACAAAGGGAAGGGGCTGATCTCTGGAGAAGGGACTTGAAACCACCATTGCATTAAAAAAGCAAGAAGAAAATCAACAGGGCAGTCTGCAAAATAGCTTGGATGCCTGTATACAAATGCAAGGATTATGAAGAACAAGCAGGATGAACTGGAAGTCTCATAATATGAAGAAAATTATGACTTAATTGGTATTACAGAGACTTGGTGGCACATCTCCCATGATTGGAATACCAGCATTGAGGGATATAGCTTGTTCCAGAAGGATAGATATGGGGAAAAAGGAGGCAGCATTGCACTGTACATCAAGAATGTATACACTTGCTCCGAGGTCCAAGAGGAAGTGAGTGACAGACCTACTGAAAGTCTTTGGGTGAGGGTAAAAAAAAAAAAAAGAATAGTAACAACATTATGTTGGGGATCTATTATAGTCCACCCAATCAAGAGGAGGAAGTGGAGGAGTCATTCTACAAGCAGGTAACAAGATTAGCTAATGCACAAGCTAATATTGAGGGATTTTAATTTCCCTGATATCTGTTGGAAAACTATTACAGCAAAATATAATATGTCCTGATTCGGAAAGTTAAGGAAACAACTAGGGGGTCATCCATTCTGGATCTGGTTTTGACAAATTTGAATTAATTGCAAATGTGAAGGTGGATGGAAACTTGGGAGGAAGTGATCATGATCTAATAGAATTCAAGTTCCTAAGGAAAGGAGGATATGAGAAGAGCAACATAAGGGCACTGGACTTCAGAAAGGCAGATTTCAACCAACTCAGAGACATAGTAGGCAAGGTCCCATGGAAAGACCAATTAGGAGGAAAAGGAGTCGAAGGGGGCTGGCAGTTCCTAAAAGATGTAATACTAGAGGCTCAACATCAAGCTATTCTGATGCAAAGGAAAGATAAGAAGACCCACAGGAGGCCAATTTAGCTGCACAAGGAGCTTTTTAGCTATCTAAAAACTAAAAGGGATACATACAGGAAATGGAAGGTGTGGCATTTCACTGAGGAAGTATACATGGGAATAGCAAGATTGTGTAGGGGCAAAATCAGGAAAGCCAAGGCAAAGAATGAGTTGCAGCTGGCAAGAAATGTTAGACAACAAGAAGAGGTTCTTCAGATATGTCAGACAAAAAAGAAAGATCAGGGATGGTGTGGGTCCTCCACTCAATGGAGAATTTGAACTGGTAATGGAAGATGATCAGAAGGCAGAGCTGCTCAATGCCTACTTTGCCTCAGTCTTCTCACAAAAAATAAAATGCGACCGGACAACTAGCAAAATTACCATAGACAATAAAGGAGAAGGGCTGCAGATTGGGATAAGTAAAGAACGTGTCAGAGATCTTCTGATCAATTTGAATGAACTATAGACCAGTTAGTCCGACTTTGATACCTGGGAAGCTATTAGAGCAGTGTATAAAACACTCCATTTGAGAATAACTGGAGGATGACGGGGTAATCACTAGTAGTCAGCATGGATTTACTAAGAACAAACCATGCCAAACCAGCTTGCTTTTCCTTCTGTGACAGGGTAACTGGTTTGGTGGCTAGGGTGAGTGCAGTGGACATAATATACCTGGACTTCAGCCAGGCTTTTGACACCAGTCCTACATGACATTCTGATAAGTAAGCTGGAGAAATGTAGGCTCAATAGAACTACCATTAAGTGGGTACATAATTGGTTAAACAACTGCAACAAGAATAACTATGAATGGAATGATGTCGGATTGATGGGAGGTCTCAAGTGGGGTTCCACAGGGACCTGGGTCTGGTGTTTTTTTGACATCTTTATTAATGACCTTGAGGTAGGAATAGAGAGCACACTGATCAAATCTGCAGATGACACAAAGCTAGGAGGGGGCTGCAAGCACTTTGGTTGGAGAACTGGGCTCTAGCCAACAAAATGAAATTCAAAAAAGACAAATGTAAGGCGCTACACTTAGGAAGAAAAACCAAGTGCACAAATACAGAATGGGGGATAACTGCCTGGCTGGCAGCACTGCTGAGAAGCATGTGGGAATAGTGGTGGATCACAACCTTAACGTGAGTCAGCAATGTGAGGCTGTGGTGAAAAAAGCAAATGCAATTTAGGTTGCATTAACAGAGGCATAGCATGCAAGTCATGGGAGGTGATAGTTACCTCTCAGCTCAGCACTGGTTAGGCCTTAGCTGGAGTCCTGTGTCCAATTTTGGTCACCAGTGTATAGAAAGGATGTAGAGAAACTATAAAGGATCCAGAGGTGAGTGACAAAGACGATCAAAGGAATGGAACACAAGCCATATGAGCAAAGGCCGAAGGAACTGGGTATGTTTAGTTTGGAAAAGAGGAGATTAAGGGGGAACATGATAGTGGTCTTCAAATACTTGAAAGGCTGCCATAAAAAAGGTGGAGGAGTTCTCTGTTGCCACAGCAAGCAGGACAAGTGGCAATGGGTTCAAACTACAGCACTGCAGATTTAGAATAAATCTCAGGAAAAACTTCCTAACTATAAGAATATTAGGGCAATAGAACAGACTGCCTAGGGAGCTTGTGGAAGCTCCTTCACTGGAGGTTTTCAAAAGGAGGCTGGATGGCTGTCTGTCATGAATGTCTTATACATAACAAATCCTGAATCTTGGCAGGGGGTTAGATTAGATGACCACTGCGATCCCTTCTAACCCTATGATTCTGTTATCAGAGCTAACTTTCCCATACATATTGTCTGTCCTCCTCAGGTGTAATGTGGTTGCTGGCCCTTCTGAAGGGGTGCCAGGTTTGGGGAGCGGGGTGTGGAAAATGCTCCTTGTTTTCTGTCCTGTCTTCCCAACTTTCATCCTTGTGATAGCCCTTAAGAAGGTGCACAATGTGATCTTAAATCTGTTAGTCATCAGAACCTCAAGATAGGATTCCTTTATATTGGTACCTATTGCTTTACAGCCTCATTTGTTTGTATGTTACCTAGATTTACTGCTCTTTCCAACATACACAAAACTGTGTAATTTTAATGGGGAAAGCAAATAGCTAAAATACAAGAAATCCTTATTCTTATCCCTTTTTGATTAGGAGACTAACCCTCAATACATCTTCAGATGTTTATCTATATATGAAACTTCACATGTTTTGTTGATTGTTCCATGAAGTGAAATTACATTTTTAACACTATCACCATTTTTTTCTCAAATTTTCATTTTCTTATTTCTTAATTTACTAATATAGTGAACAAACCATCAGCCCCAAATTCAGACCGATATTAACCAGCACCCAGTGACAAGGGTGATATGCATGTACTTCACACACATATATTGAGTTTGTTTGACCTATGTACTGTTACATTTTTTGTCTGTCTTTCTGTTGTTCTCATGGTTCTCTGGTAGCTGGTTGTATAATTTCTCACCTTTTTTATTAATAGTGTAGATATAGATTTCTGTTTTTCCTCTCTTGCATGTATAAATTAATTCTTCTTTCCTAAAGCACAAAAATAAATATCTATTCCACCCCTCCAGCCGCTTCCCCCCCACCCCACCCCCAAAAAATACTGTATGGGAAAGATGAGTCATCCATACAGAAAATATGTCCTCTGTAAAAACCATCCTCATTAGAGAAGTTTAGTCAAGTTAAACAAGATGATATGACTCCGTGGGTTCTCCCTCTTCCTGCCCTTTTCTGTTCAGAACGTGTATGTTTTTTTTTATGAACCTTAGGAAGCAGGGGTCCAGGTTAGCCCTAATTACAACTTGTTTGACTTGACCATGTTAATGGCTAACCCTTTTTGAATGTATTGCTAACACATCAACATCTCTGTGTGGCCGCTTTTTCTAATTTTCTTTTTAGGATTTGGAAAACGTTTTAAGTGTGTGTGCATGTGCAAGCTTGTGTAGTGCATGCACACACACACATTTATGTAATATAATTGTTATATATTACATTTCCACTAATGCTACTCAAATACATATAAGCTATGTAGCATTACTAAAGAAACCTACCTTTAAGACAAACGTTTCAAGGCGTAGGTTTTGCTAAGTTACTACCACTTGATTCTTGTTCTTTTTGGCAATTGGGCATTGGCCTGTCTTCTTCCAAGTTCTGTATATGTCAGCCACCGTGTGTTAAATCAGTGCAACAATATTACCTGTATTTAGGGACAGTAAATTGGCAAGTATGATGCATTTCCTTAATTAAAGAAACACTGCAGCATGTATGCCCCTAAAATAAGCGTAAGTGTCTGAAATGCCCAGTCATTGATGTTTAAATGCATAGTTTTTGTGGCAGGTTGTATATAAGTTTTTCAGAAAGAGCTTAAAATTTATTTAATTGTTCCTTTTGCCAAATGTGCTGGCTAGAGTATCATGGGGTGCCTAAGTGTGAACAGCCTGTATCTACTGACGATTTCTGTTTTAATGCTCATTCCTCTGGCTGAACTGGAATTCTCATGCAGACATAGAAGACAGTAGATTTCTACACCATTGTAAGTCAGAATATGGAATTGTTGATTTTTTTTATTTATTTATTTTTTGTTGGCCTTAGGGGAGGTTCGAGGTGGGAGTAGGGGATGCGCAGAAGGGAGAATGATTGAGCATCTTTGCACCACTGAGCCAGCTCAATAAGTCCCTGGGTGATGGTCAGCATCCTGGAGCAGCTGAACTAGTTTCACTACCCAGTTATTAAGCATAGATATTGTAGTCACTGCTGCTGAGGATCCTTTGACAAGACAGGGACAGGGTGAAAGGAAAGAAAAACGAGGCAATCAGAGAGAATATTAACTAGAACAATCAAGAAGGTACCTGTCAGCCCTAGGAAAGAGATGCCCCCCTCCCCCCCCCCCCCCGTCCTCTTGCAAAGGATTACGGGCCAAGTATACAGCAGCTCAATGAAATTATTTTTTAACATGGAACACTTCTTTTATTTAAAAAAAATCTCATAGTTCAGAGTTTCTGATGGTTGCTCATGGAGACCTTTTTGGTCCCAAAACTTCACAACATGAAGTGTGAACCCTTTCTTCACAATAATATGGACCACAATTTAAAAAAAAAATCTTCCTTTTCTCCATCAATGTTCCCGGTTTTGTTATTCAGTAGATGCTGTATTAAATTGGATTTTGTGTCCATCATTATTAAAATGTGAAGTGTGTCGGTCACAAAGCATACATTTCAGGGCAGTTAGCTGAATAATTCTTTTCTTTATTATCCCAAATTACTGCTGAGCTCTGGAGAGGTGAGCAGTTTAGCCAATTATTGCCATTTGAGCTGGATTTGTGGGTGATTAGCTCCTGGTCGAATTCAGTCCTGGCAAGGGCTTTGAAGCCTTCGCTTGTGTGATTTTCACAGCAGTGAGGTAGGAATAGACGCGGCTAATGACAGGAAGGTCGCTTGGGTTATGTGACCTGTGAGGGGAGGGTTTGGGTTTAGCAAATAGGGCATCCACAATAACAAGTGTGTCACTAACCCTGCCGTGCATAATCGGAGTTTTATAGGATTGTTGGAGATGCTGACAGCTCAATTAAAGTGTAACCCTTTGTACCATACACCCTGGCAGAATGACAGAAATATTACCAACAGAAAAAGGAGGGGGCCACAAGGGAACTGGTTAAAGATCCGGTATTCTTTTTCTTCCCTCCTTCATGGAGCTTGCACAGACCAAGCAGCAAAAAGTATCCTTTTGTGAAATAATAGGCTGTCCGGGGGAGGGGTATGGTTCCAAACATGTCTACAAAAAAAAAAAACTCTCTGTTAAGTGATCTTCCTAATGTTTCTATGGAAACACTTTAGATCAAGATGGAAAGTTAAAATCTGTTTTTAAGCCCGACAGGGCTTCCTTCCATCAACCTACTCCCTTCCCCATATACCTCACTTTATACAAATACAATAAAGAGAATTTCATGGAGCAGGGAATTGAGTTACAGTAGCTGTAGTGCCCACCTTGGTGTTGAGATGTCTGCATAATGGTCACTTTTGATTTTTTCCTTTATTGCCTTTATCTCTTGAAGAAAAATTGATCTGTTGTCTTGACAGTACGGCCTACTTTGCAGCTGTTATGTCATGGTAGGGCCATTCCTATATTCAGTATGTAATATTTGTTTATGCTGTCAGTTTGCAATGTTTGTTTATTTTACTTTTAAGTAACAGTGTTTCATTGATGTTTTGTTTGTACCGGGGTAACATCATTTGTCCAATATAGTTCGAAGACCATGCATGATACAGTGGCCACAGCAAGAAATATTGTTCAAACAGAGCTGATAGCTGCTGGCTTCTGTACTTCTGACTTAGATCCCTTGGTATCAGCCCTCTGGTTTCCTGAACACTAAGTTAATGATTTGTATTCCAGTGAATTTTGCATGAGCACTCACAGTGGTCTCAAGGAAACCACAACTGCCAATGCCAAAGGGTTAATAAACTTTTGATTATTAAAGGCTGTGATTTCTACAATGCAGGATAAATGGGAATAAACGGTGAAAGACAACAGAGCTCTGTATACGGTAAGGCAAAATACAAATGTTTGACTTGCTTGGTGACATGCCTAGACTAGACTAGCTAGTGGCTATTCATATCAAGGGATGCACAGTTCCCTTTTAAAAATGAGTAAAATTTAAAAATGAATGTAAATAAAACAGAAATCACGGGTAATAGCTGCATCAGAATATAATGCGCTATTGATACAAAGCCTTCAATAATAAAAGTGATGATGAGCAAGGGTAGTGTACTAGATGGGTACTCATTTATCATAATGCTGTCACCACAGGAGTGATTAAGAGCTCTCACAAAAATTACAGTATTTCCACTTCCTTCAGAAGGTACATTCATTATTATTATACCATGCATTGCCCACTGTACTACCAGCATGTGCCTGGTGGTAATTCCTATAGTTTTAGGGTTATAAAACTGTTACTATCACCTCACCAGAGCATTGTGTGCACCTATAGTGGAGTTACAGCAGTACCTACTGCCTTTAGCCATCAGTTCCTATTTCACTGCCGACAGTAGAGGAGTTGCCTTAATCTGCTGTTGCATAGAAGCCTTTTTGCCTTAAAAATAAGGAAGCAGCCTTTCAGCCAGCTGAAGAGGATATTGTTGCACATCTGATACCAACCCACCTCTTTTGGTTCCCCGTACAATGATTTCTTGTCACTCTCCCTCCGATAGTTTAGTAGAGATGATTATGACCAGAGGTAAAACTAGCAGCAAGTCCCACAGTTCAGCATGATTTCAAGTACCAGGATTCCAGTAGGCAGAGATTGTTATATTGAGAATTGTCTGTGTTCAACATGAAGGTCAGTAAGCGAACCTTACACCATTTTCTTTTGTAGATGAGACAAGACGACATCACCATGAGAGAATTCAAACTTCTAGGTTCAGTTTCAAGGGTGCACAGTACTTACATTATGTTTCAAAAGCTTGAAACTCCAAGCTGTAACCTGCATCTATCAGCCCTGTGTGATCTCCCTATGGAAAGGAGATTGTAAAATATCTATCTTGGATTAACCAAATCAACTCAGGCACAGGAGTCTTGAGAAGTCTCTGAAATACAGCAATATTAGGTAAAAGCAACAAAGAATCCTGTGGCACCTTATAGACTAACAGACGTTTTGCAGCATGAGCTTTCGTGGGTGAATACCCAGTTCTTCGGATGCAAGTGGTGGAAATTTCCAGGGGGCAGGTTTATATATGCAAGCAAGAAGCAAGCTAGAGATAACGAGGTTTTTTACAAAAACCTGTAGGAGAACACTTCAACCTCCCTGGCCACACAATAGCAGATCTTAAGGTGGCCATCCTGCAGCAAAAAAACTTCAGGACCAGACTTCAAAGAGAAACTGCTGAGCTCCAGTTCATCTGCAAATTTGACACCATCAGCTCAGGATTAAACAAAGACTGTGAATGGCTTGCCAATTACAGAACCAGTTTCTCCTCCCTTGGTTTTCACACCTCAACTGCTAGAACAGGGCCTCATCCTCCCTGATTGAACTAACCTCGTTATCTCTAGCTTGCTTCTTGCTTGCATATATAAACCTGCCCCTGGAAATTTCCACCACTTGCATCCGAAGAAGTGGGTATTCACCCACGAAAGCGCATGCTGCAAAACGTCTGTTAGTCTATAAGGTGCCACAGGATTCTTTGTTGCTTTTACAGATCCAGACTAACACGGCTACCCCTCTGATACTTGACAATATTAGGTAGACATTCTGCAGAAAAAGCCAGTCTTGCCTGGCATTTAGTGTCCTTCATCCCATGTCACCAGACAAGGAAAATATTTGTACTCTTGGTAATTCCTGATGATCAGAATTTCAGGCCTAAATCTCACAGCTTTCAACTAGTGGTAACTAGAGTTAAGTTCAAAATGATATGTATGGGAGAAATTCTACCTCCTGCTAGAGAGAGGCTGCTCCCTATGCTTTTTGGACCTGATGTGTGCTTCCATGAACATCAAGACAATATGCATCCACCTACTGATTCTTGCGCTATTCTCTGTTTGGGGGAGCAACACATAATCTTACGCTGGATCTGGGTGACAGACTCCCTGTTAGATGCAGTGGCCTGATCCAAGTCCAGAGGCCACTTACAATGTAATGAGGCTTCCAAATTTATTCTGCTCTGAACTATAACTACAGATGCATCCACCCTAAGTCACAGTGGTTTGGCTTTCTTCAGAGGGGTGGAGGCAGCAGCTGTATACACTTCAGTCTGTCAGAGGCCTGTTATCCAAAAAGATGGCTGTAATTCAAGTGGACAGTAAGGCTGTCTTATCCACCAACAAGTAGCAAAAGATTTCTTCCTGTGACAGAAAGCCCTGCAGAGGTGGAACTGGGCAGTGTCTCACAAAATGTTGCTGCTTGTTACTGACTTGGCAGGAAAAGAAAACGCGGTCCCAGATGTGCTCACCTGGTCAGTAACAGGTCCTCACATGTGGTACCAATATTGGAAGGGATAGGTAGCAAATCTTTCTCATGTGGAAAACACCTAAGACTGATCTGTTTGGCATATAGCTGAACAGAAAGATACCATTTTTCTAAGTTCACATGCACAAGACATACGTAGCCCATGGTGGTAGATACACTCTCATACACTTTTCACCATCCTTTCTGGTAGCAAAGGTCCTCCGCAAGAGAAGAATGTTCCATGAAGCTTGTTACTCATTATTGGCCAGGGTTTAGGCCAGATCTTAATCCTCAGTCACTGTCCTTTCATTAGGGAATCCTTGGGTAGCATAGAATGGCATAGCCAGTTCCTACTTATTTGTTGTGGTCCTGCTAATGGAAGGAACATCTGGGAGCAAGAGGTGATGTGACTGTGGGACCTGATGATCATGCAATCCCATGCTGCTTGATGGCCCACTATTGGCCCATTACCAAAATAGAAGCTGCTGTAAGTTACTCCAGGAGCCAATCCTGGGATCAGAAGTGGTGGAAAGATGGTGTATGTGCTGCCCTCCTTGGGTTCTGCACTTGAGTGGAACCAAGGATCTACCACTTTTTAAATGGGATGTCTTGTGAGGTAGGGTATAATGGGCCCGTAGCGGATCATTTTGCTTGTCCAACACAACAGTTATTGAACTGTTTCCTCTTAGCACGGTGTGAACTCCATACTTCATTCCTAGGGGTGATCTTTTCATGACATGGTGTAGGTAGACCAGATCCTGTTCAGACCCCTAATTATCAGAGTTTCTGGGGTCTTAATGCATTTTAAAAAAAAACATTATGAATCCTTTGGAGCTTAATGTTGTTCTTTCAAATTTGATCAAACCCCCAGTGAACCATGTTGTTCCTCTGAGCTTAGGTATTTTCAGTGGAAAAATTGATTCCTGGCCAAAAAAACCCCACCCCTGACCGACAAAAGCTTTACCAACAAAAGTGCCACTGTGGACAGCACTGTGTTGGGGGGTGGTTTAATTATGCCATCTGGAGAGCTCTCTCCCGCTGGCATAGAGTGGCTACAGAGGAGACCTTACAGCTCCACAGTTGTAGCGGTACAACTAAGTGTATGTTAGCAGTGTTATAGAACTTCTGAGGTAAGACTGCCCCAACTTTCCCATTCTCTAGGTATATTTATTTAGCCAAGGATTGTGCTATAGTTCATTTTTCTTTATCTTACCGCTCTGTTTATTAATTATGTTGGCACTGGCGATCACACCATTCTGGTACTTTGAAGCTTGTTTTTGTTTTTCAGTTTCCTTTTGCTTCCTGGATAGTGCTCCAAAATGCAGACTAATGCTACAATCAGTTTCTAGGAACAGAGGTTTCATTATACTTCACTTCTGTAGAATAGAAAGACACTTACCTGTAGTTGTACATAGCAGGTATGTTGCAATGATAGATGTCCACACACACACCTTTCTTCCCCTCAATGTTAGGGATACATTTTGAACATTTTTTCACCTTGTTCCTCAGATGAACTGATGCTTAGAAGTAGCAGGTGCCACTACCATCACCTTAGCAGGTGCACATGCTCATGCTGCTTGCTGGTGAGATGGTTTAATATTTATAGAACTGTAGTTGTCGCCAGTCACACTCTGGAAGCACGGGGAGAATTGGAGATCTATTATCATTAGCATTTCTGAGAGCAAGAATTACCGGTTAAGACATTTTCTCTTGCTGAGTTGGACAAACCAGACAGTTGCAATACAGTTAGTTTAAGAGATCACAAGAATTCACAGGCCATTTTATGTGATCTATTGTGGGAACTGCAGGGTTTGTCAGACTGTTTACAGCGCTAATGGATTTGGAAGGAAGCGGATGCTTTATTGACCAAAATTCATATACAACAGATGTTTGTGAACTTGTCTGTGAAAATTGACTCAGGACTGTTTTTCGTTTGTTTTTTTTAAATGTGGTTTTCCTTGTAAATAGTATGCAGATTACATGGCCATGGGAAATATTTAGCACTGTTAGCTGCTAATTACAATAGCTACTGATGAACTGGAGAGCTCTGTGGGAAATTAAGGATTTATGCAATTTATGATTAAGTGAAAGATGACATGTTTCATTCTGTCAAAACAACAGAAGGAGAATAGAAACAAATATATACAAATATTTTCTTCTCGAGATGGACACCTTGGGTGAAATCCTATCTCCACTGAAGTCAATGGGAGCTTTGCCACTGACTTCAGTGTGGCCAAGATTTCACTTCTTGATTTTAGCTCGCCATTGTAAGAAAAATCAAATATTTCTGAAAGTCCTCTTCGTTTAAAAAAAAAAGGCAGTGCATCAAAGAGCAGTTGAAAAGTGTAGTAAGACTAGAACCTTTGTTTTAAGGAGTAACAAAAAATTGAGGTGTATTTTTGCTCATGTATTAATTTTGGCATCTGGAAGCCTCACTGAGTCCCATAACTCTCCTCTGCCTGCCTCCATAACCAAAAGCAGCAGTTTATAAGTTCCTATAAAACAGGGATGCAAAGGCAATATTAAACATCCGTAGCGTTTTCAACAAAAAATTGAGCCCCACTATGTAGAACCCAGAACACACACAACTTTAGACAAATTCATGGTGGCTTCTTCATTCACTTTCATTTAAAGCTGCTTACGCAGGTAAGGATTGCTGCCCAAGGCAAAGGATTCATAATGTCTAGATTTAATTGTTAACTAGATATTCAAACTGAGCTGGCTTTTAGAATACATACTAGTCCCTAGAGTTTCAGCCCACCACCTTATGTGCAATCGATCCCACACGGGAGTCTTGTCATTAACTGTTCCTCGTGTTGCCATAATGATCAGGACGCCAAACCTGACAGTGGTCTGTAGCATCTCTTGGTGTCTTGAAGTTCAACACCACCAGCTGATCGGCGCAGTTAGGGCCCTGATCTCTTAACAGCAAATGCAATCAATAAATCTTTGTTGGTAAATAATTGCTATTGAACAGAGTTTTAATATAAATTTATGAGCAGTGTTTTATTGCAGCTTGGGGCTACAGCAAGCCACTGAGTGATAGATTTCAGATAACACTTACATTCATTACATTAACTTTGTAAGTTATTTAAAGCTTGTACACTTAACATTGCTTTTGGCTTGCAATGACCTCTTGGGACTAGATGCAGAATACACATTACTAATAAAGAGATTGCAATACAGACAGACAGTTCCTCTGTTTTTTGCATGATGAGAGAGTTCCTTGAGCAAAAACTAAGCAATGGAGTGTGTGTACTCAAATCAAAGCATTTTTCTTGTAGCTCATTAAAACCACACAAAAAATGACCTGGTATTAAATACTGTAAATACAAAGTATCCCACTATTAAATCCACCACAGTTTTTGGGGAAGGTGATAAAATTTAATTTGAAGTGTTAAATTCTTTTCATAGTTGGTGAGCAAATTGGAGGTGTTAAAATCTGAAAGTCTTGAGGCTTGGGTCAACCATGCCTTAATTGTGCTGCTAAAATTGTTGAGATAGAGGAAAGTACGAAACTGAAGTATGTGCATGGATCAATTGTCAGATGAAATGATACTATCTGGTCAATGAGAGTTTTTGGAACAGACTTTTTTAATAAACAAAAAGTGATATCTTGGAGAGATTTGAGGGCTAGAAATTATTATTTACTAAGATCAGGTATGTCCCTTAGTTGAATGGTCTGAGGATAAAACATGACTTTATAATGTACTGCATGTACACTAGTAGATCTTGGGAGGTAAGCACCACTTGAAAGTGGAGTGAGCTGAAGGACTTTTTAAACGCAGTGTCTATTTCTTGCTTTGTGTACTGTATCTATATTTTAAATCTAGTTTATGGTGAAGAGTGTTTTTTAGCTATTCTTAACTCCTAGGCTCAGAACGTTTTTCAAGGCCATTCTCCAGGGTTGTCACAGACAGAGTGGCTCTCTTACATTAGAAAAATAGATATGTTTACATTTTTGCTCGATTAAACATTGTGTTAAAATGGTGACTGCATATAATTGCTTTTTGATCAAGATGATGGTAATTTTGAACAGTGCTTTTAACTTAGTGGAGCAGGAAGTAGGTTTGTATACACTTTCCTACCTGCCCTTTATAGTCTCTGATTTCCTGGGCTGATGTCCCCTGTATTCAACAATTAAAATACCTCCCTTCCATTTTTTCCCATTGTTTTCTTGCCTGATGTTTCTATACATTTCAGAGTAAAGAGCGAATTGAAGTGATTCATCCAGTCCCCTTTTGCCTCTCTGCAAGGGGGACCCAATTCTGTTCTGCATCTGAGGAGTATGGAAGAAATGAAAATAATTTTTTTATGTCTTGCTCTGATGTGGAAAATGAGGTCAGGGAGATCTCAGGGGCTGGCGCCGGGCCATGGACCGGCCGTTGAGAAACACTGCATTAGAGGAGATGATGCAGGGGGGCTGTAATGTAGTCTATCTCTTCCTTCCACTGTCTACTGCCTAACATGCACTTGCACAGGGTCCACAACAGTGGTGTCCAATCTGTGGCTCTCAAGATTCTAAATGTGGCCCTTGAGGACAACTGTGTTAAGAAACTGTGTATTTTTATATGTGTATGTATTAAAGAATAGAAAATGTGCTTCCTGAGCGTCACCCTGTCACTTTTAACCAGAGGGGCTGAATCAGCTTTGACACCACAGGGAGGAGTTAGGGGATCCTGCAGTCTCAGGGTATGTCTACATGGGGATAAAAAACCCATAGCTGGCCTGTGTCAGCTGATTCAGCCTCGCAGGTTTTGGGCTAAACATTGCTATGGAGATGTTCAGGCTCAGGCTGGAGCCCAAGCTCTGAGACCCTCCAGCCTCGCAGAGTCCCAGAACTCGGGCTTCAGGCCAAGCCCAAACATCTACATGGCAATTTTTCAGCCATGGAATTTGAGCCCCACCAGCTTGAAGTCAGCTGAGCTGGGCCAGCCATGGGTTTTTATCCCAAAGTAGTCATACCCTCAGGAGCATTCTGAGCAGTTACTGTGTCCCTTCTCTTCTGCAGCGGAGTACCTTCCCCAGGGACGTATACCTGGAGAGGGGGAGAGAATAAGCTCTAGCTGCACCATTGCCTGCTTCCCTCCTGGCTGTGAGAGCCCCAGGAGAGCACAGGATCTGCCTGAAATTTAAGGGAATGGCTAGCAAAAGATGACTTCCCCTTCTGAGCCACCTGGGATAACCTAGGTGAGGAGAGAAGGAGGAGAAGCTGAAAAACAGTTCCCTGATTCTCATATAGCATGATTTTAAAGGTTTCAAAGTAGCAGCCGAGTAGAGTAGAGACTAACATTTATTTGAGCATAAGCTTTCGTGGGCTACAGCCCACTTGATCGGATGCATAGAATGGAACATATAGTAAGGAGGGGTGTGTGTGTGTATATATATATAAAAATAATATACACACATACAGAGAACATGAAAAGGTGAGAGTTGATTTTAAAGAAACGTTGAAATTGCTTTAGTTTGTGCTGCCTGACTTTGCTCTCCCAAGGAGGTGTATCAGCAGTGCTTCAGCCACTCTCCCACCTGGCACCCTGCATACCTCTCCACCCTGGACTGAGAGAGGGAAGGTGTAGGAGCCGCCTATGATGACTCTGCATTTGCTGAGCCAATCCCTTACAGGGGAATTATGGGTGGTTTCCACTCCCTATGCACCACCTGAACAAAGGGAATAGGTCAGAACAGGGAAAACAAGGGAATCTTCCCCAAAGTATTGATTGCAGACCCTTGATCTTTTAGAAATAGTACATAGCACTGGCCCTCAGGCTGAAAAAGTTGGGGCAGGAGATTGAGCAGGCCCTTCTTTCAGTAAAACCAAAGTCCCCTTAACTACAGCTAGGTACAAGTGACGTTTAATTCCATATTTTCAACTGGTGTTTTTAATGTTGAGAATCCTGTGTTTTCATGAGGATATTAATAACCTTGTGTTGAAATTAACTTACTTTGTGTGTACACTGACTATTAAAATCTTTACAGTTTAGCCTTTGCCAGAGGGTAATTTTGCCCTGGACTCTCTATGCTTAATGAAGAGATACTGCAAATAATGTGGTGATATGAATTACTTCTGAAGTTATTACCACTGTACTAGACATGAGTCTGAACTAGAACCCCAGATCTGTTCCACCTCAGACTTTGGGAATGTTCTGATCCAGAGTAGAGGTGGAGGTTCATTTTGCGTCCTTAAATGAAGCAGTATTACTTGTTCTACTGTGTTTTGAGTGCCATTGTGGGTCAAATATATCTTGTGAAGTATTTTATGTTTGGACTGATGGAATGAATGGCTGACACTAGCTATAAATACTTCTTTAGTCAGTTAACTCAAATAGTTAAAACTACAACAAAAACAAATCACATCATGTTAAGGTTCCCTCCCCACTCTGAGGTACAGATGTGGGGACCCACATGAAAGACCCCTAAGCTTATATTCCACCAGCTTAGGTTAAAAAGTTCCCCAACGTACAAATCCTTTCCTTGTCCTTGGATAGTACTGCTGTCACCACCAAGTGATTTAGACAAAGATTCAGGAAAAGGACCACTTGGAGTTCCTATTTCCCCAAAATATTCCCCCAAGCCCTATCACCCCCTTTCCTGGGGAGGCTTGAGAATAATATACCAACCAGTAGGTTAACAAAGTGAGCGCAGACCAGACCCTTGGGTTTTTAGGACACTAAAAACCAATCAGTTTCTTAAAAGAACTTTATTATAAAGAAAAAAGTAAAAGAAGCACCTCTATAAAATCAGGATGGAAGGTAATTTTACAGGGTAATAAAAAGATTTAAAACACAGAGGATTCCCCTCTAGGCTCAACTTCAAAGTTATAAAAACAGGAATAAACCTCCCTCTTAGCGTAGGGAAAATTCACAAACTTAAACAAAAGGTACTCTAATGCATTTCCTTGCTATTACTTACAATTTCTATAATCTTAGATTTATCGTTTCAGTAGAAGCTGGGTTACCTGCTTGCTGTGTCTCTCTCTATCCAGAGGGAACAAAAACAAAAAGAGCACAAACAAAACCTCTCCCCCCACCCCCAGATTTAAAAGTATCTTCTTTCCTTATTGGTCCCTTTGGTCAGGTGCCAACCAGGTTATTGGAGCTTCTTAACCCCTTACAGGTAAAGGAGGGATTTTATGCTACCCTTACCTGTATGTTTATGACACATCACAAGGGAGGTTAGATGTACATAATGTTCAATAGAATGCTACCATACATAAAAATAGAGTGGAATCCTCTTTTTTAAAGAATATGAACCGGTGTAACTTGCATTTTGATTGTCAGAGTCATGACTTCACCCAGATCCATGAAATGGAACTTCCTAACTCTTACATGCACAGTAGCAAAAGTTTCTTTGTGCAAGAACCAAGTGCATTTTAGACATTTTAATATCGAACTTCTAGGATTGCCAGCCCTCCAGGATTGTCCTGGATCTCCAGGAATTAAAGATTAATCTTTAATTAAATATTGTCATGTGATGAAACCTTCAGGAATAGGTCCAACCAAAATTAGCAACCTTACACTTCATTGAGCTTATAATTGCCTTGAACAGGCACCTCCAAAGTAGTAAAATGTTTTACCTGTAGCTGAGTGGCAGTCAAAAATGCGTAAAGTGCATTTCCACTTATTGAAAATATGAAGAAAGTGGAAAGGAAAAAATTGCCAATGTGATGCTTTACAGTTTAATTCCCATTAAAGACTACGAAGAAAAAACATATCAGCACCAGTTGGGGAATAGCTTTTGTAAATTATTTTTTTATTTATATAGCATAGTGATAACAGTGCAATCTTACATTTAGGGGAATTCAGTTTTAGGTGCGTGTAAAAGACTGGAAAGGTGAAATGACATATCACCTGTTATAGACAAACATAGAAGTCAAAGGCAGATGCAAGCTTTTATTTTTAATAGAAGAAAACTTCTCTTACATGAGAAAACAGTAATTGGCATATAAACCTCAAACTTGCAGAAGCATGAAAAGAACCTTCAGAACCCTGTTTCATTTTTACAAGTCTGAGGTCTCCAGCACTGGGAAGTTGCATCCAAAAACAAAGAGAAACCTGACCCCCAAACTATCAGAAAGTTACTACAACACATTTGTGCCTAATTTCAGTCATTTAAAGTGTGCTTTTGGGTACAGTGTCTTTCAGAGCCGATGTGGATTCTGAAAGGTCACTGTTGCCTTTATTTAAGGAGTGTGTCAAGTAAAGGGCAGTTAGGACCCTGGACTCCCCTGTGGATCCATCTCCATAGTTGCTAAAGGAGTATTATGAATCCATCTGGATTGTGGCATGGGAGATTTAGTTGAGGATTATGTCTGTCAGTGTTTTGGGGAGGGAAACGGTTTTCTGAAGCAATGGAGCAGTTGTAATTGTGCATTGGCACAGGCCTGACCCTTGTCCCCCTGTATTGTTGGGACTCAGTCTGAAATGACATAATTTTATAAAGCAAGCTGTTGAACTAAAAAAGTAAGCATGCATCACAGCTTTCTTTAGGTTTATTCATTTTTTAAAAATGTACTAAATACAGTATCATAATAGTTGGACATATTATACCTTTTACTTTCTATTTCCTGCTGTATTTTCCATGTACTAATATCAAATGCTATTCCTTCATTATTTAATTTTATTTAAACATAAGAACCTGATTTTGGTTTGAACTGATCCATGCTGTTGAGCACCTGTGACACCACAGGATATATTGAATTTGCAGATACTTCTCAGTACAAAATGACCAGGCCTAGCTGTGGGTCCCCAAGATAGTACTTGGATACGAAGATAGAAGTTTGATATTTGCCTGAGTAAGAGCAGTTTAACTAGAAATAGTCCTCAACCAAATTATACTGTGCAGCATTCATTAAGAGATGCCTTATAATTGTGTTTTTAATCAGAATTTCCTAGACAAAACTGTTCCTAAAGCATTGGTTGGCATATCTTGATTAGCCTAATGGGCTTAGTTTTTTATTTAGTTCAGGATAGACTGAAATTCCATAGAAGTTCCAGCCAATCTAACTGTGATAATGAATTTTGAAAATATAAATCATGGCTTGTAAAACACTAAAATTCAACTGAGAGGTGTTTAGATCAAATGCCTTATTAAAGTGACTATCTTCATAATGTTTCAGTTGTTTTAAACTCATGATGAAAGATCTTTTAGTTATTAATGCTAGTTATTGAAAGTTGCAAGTTCCACTTACATGTTTAGTATAAGTTCAATGTTTCGGTCCTTTTCCTTTTGAGTGTTACAATTACCAATATAGATGTAAACTGTATTTCAGCATGGGCATAACTGGAATGGGAGAACCAAGTGATTAATTGAAATGAATTATGTTTATTAAAAATTGTTTGTCTCATGAAACCACTCCATCAGTGAACTTGGTTTCCTGTCTCTCAATGCCCTAACCAGTCAACTTATACTGTAATGTTGGGGGGAAATGTCCCCAGGGTGAGACCACTTCCTTAGTTAACATGAAATGACACCATATGTTTGAATTAGGTTGGTAGTAAGATCAAGTACATACAAATATTTAGTTTTTTTCTCATGGTTTTGTTTTCTTGCCCGCCCTTCTGTATTTTTCCTATGTTCCAGTTTTTCATAAATTCCCATTTAGTTTTGTCTGCATCTGGACTTCCTTACAGACCGTTTTTTGTCTTGAGTTTCCTTTTTATTTTAGTTCCTTTCCTCTCCAATATTTTTGTGTATTTTCAGTAGTTTTACATCTTAATTCATTGTTCAATCATCTCTTCCCGCTGCTGTGGTAAATTACTTCCTGTTTGGCTGCTCTTATTTTCCCTTCTGCTCCCTGGAAAAACAAAACTTGGCCTCTTCCCTCTCCCTCTCTTACTCCATGACCCCCAGGTTATCCTTCCATCCATCTTCTTCCAAGGTTCCCCTCTGGATTACTCAAGATTGCACTCTCAAAATCTCCCCTCCGCAACCTGCTTTAGCTTTATTTCCTTGTAAGGGTCTCTCCTGCTGTCACCTGCATCAGTAATGCTTCTCCTTGCTAGGATTATAAGTAACTGGAAGAATTTCTGTGCCATGCCACTGCTTGGGAAAGGGAGAGAAAGCTGCACAAATTAGTAGAACGAGTGTTCATGCAGAAACAATCAAATGCTAACTGCTGCCTTTCCGTGCCCATGCTGCGGCTGAGCTCAGATACAGCAGAAGAATCCACAAATAGCAGTTGACATAAAGGAATCCAGGAGCCACACACTAAAAACACTAGAATCCATAATTGCATGGAAAATCCATTCAGACAGAAATTTATTATTTATCATTTATTTTATAGTGCCCACAAGTGTACTAGGTGTTTGATCTTTGCTCAACTTAGAGTTTATTGTTATGGCTATAAATCTGACTGAGCGCCACCATTAAGATATAAATTCCAAGGGAGGTATAATTCAGTACAAAAGCTTCTCGTGATAGCCCTAGTGGACAGAGCAAATGTTGACACAGACGATATTTTGTTGGGCTATCCTGCTTTATTGAAAACCATGTTGAAGAGCTATTACTCTACTGCTGCTGAAGCTGCTGGTAGCTGCCATTCGATATATTTTGGCAGAAAGAGAAGGGAGAAACAAAATGAAGAGATAGAGAAGCTTGTAGGGAAACACAGTACTAGAATGTTAGTGAATATGTTATAAGTCTCTGCTGCCCTTGCCTTTGAATGGCTATGCATTTGCAAAAGATCATGTTTAATTCCTTTCTCTGCCTTTTTCCTCTCTAACAGGGTGTGCTGCTAAAGCGAAGTGGCAAGTCATTGAATAAAGAGTGGAAGAAGAAATACGTTACGTTGTGTGACAACGGTGTACTGACCTATCATCCCAGTTTACATGTAAGTATGCCACACTCTTTGCAGTCAGCACTTGTCAGACCACAGATCAGATACTGTTAGCAGGCTCATCTGGACAGGGTTTGACAAAAATACCCTGTCTCTGGTGGAAAGAAATCCTGAAGTATGAACCTGAGGGCACACTTTAGCTAAAATTCCATAGTGTGATCACATGTACAACCTAGATAACCTTCCTTTATGCAGTTTACTAGTTGTTCAGTAGACGTAAGAGTTTATTTCATGTTGGGCTTCTTCTAGACTTGCAGGAATGGCTGTAAATATCAGGATTTTAAGAGATGACACTTCTTGATTTGTGAAAGGTGATATGAATGCAGTAAATAAGAATGTATTTTTTAAGCTTTCTATAGCTCATGTGTTTCCTGGGTAGCAGTGATGGTGGCATTTTTAAAAATAAAAAACATTTTATCACCTTTTTAGATTTTAAATTACTGTGGAATTTTCACATACACCATTAAAATCCCTTATGTGGAAGACACTATTGCACCGATCTTGCGTCAAGAAGGGGGTGAAAGCATGAGGCGCCTCGCCTCCCTTTAGGCCCTGCAACACAATCCACAGTCCCAATTGCCTGGGGGAGCTTGGTCGCTGCACAGTGCTAGTACTCCTCTGAGCAGTAGCTACCTGAAAAGAGTGGAGAAGAGTTTGCTCCATCGGTCAGAGCTGATTGGGTAGGGATGGGAGAACATGCTGCTGCATCTCTTTGGAAGGTGGTGGAGCCAGAACTGCTTCTGCAGTGTGGGATGCCAAGACACTCAGGCTCTTCCACATGCTGTCCAGCACAGGCCATGGCTTAAAGCCACAGTCTAGCCCTATATTTCTGAATTCGCCAAGACCCACAGAGATGGGGGAGGAGGGTGTATTTTTGTGTTGTAGAATCACATTCCTCACTATGATCAAAGGTCTGTTCAATGTATTGTCATATAAACCCAGCATTCCAGCAGCCTCATCTGTCTTTAAACGGAACATGTAACTCGTGAGCTCTCAAGCATTGAAGGATGTAAATCTCTTCTCTGCAGGGATGCGGCATAGCGGAAATGCTTTGGCGTTCATAGATCTGCACGTTGATCCTAGTTTTCGGGGGCTAAAACTGTTGGGGCCACCTGCTGGACTGCAACAATCAAGTCTTTCTTGAGCTCTTCTGCTGAACGCAGTCTCCTGGGAGTACAATCCACTGAGCATTAGTGCTTGCTCTGGCTTGGGACAAAACTTCTCAGCCTTACTTCCTACCCTCTTGGGAATGTCTTAGTGTCATCTCTGATGTCACTTCCTTGACTCTTTAGAGCTATTGATTTCATAAATTGCATGGCAGTTAGCTGCAAGGCACTGACCCGCAACAGAATTCATATCCCAGAATCTTTGTCCACTCCAGCCGGGCTTCGTCCCCTGTTCCTCTGATCCTTTTAGAACAGCCCAACTGCATCTGCTTCTCTGGGTCTTCCATTAAATTGTGTGAAGCTGGCGAGAGAGCCTCAAAGCATTTGACCTTGAAGCAAGAGTTGAGCCTCCCTGCTGCAAGTCAAGACTACCAGCATTGCACTTTTGCGAGCAAAGCTGATACAGGGCAATCAGTTCTGGGTTTTGCTGAAGGTATATCTCCATGTACGACCACTTGCTCACCTTCCTCCCCGTACATCTAAGGGTTTTATAACTTCTCATTACTTTTTCCTGGCAATTTAAGTTTTAAAGTAATATCTCCACTACCACATTGAAAGGAACCAGCCATTCGAGCACCAGGAGCAGAGAGTTTTCTCAGCAGAGGTGTCACAAGATGTCTCACTTGATCAACTGGCTTACAATTTTAAAGCTATAGGAATTTCCACCAAGTTAGTCTGTGGGTGCACAAAGCCAATAGTAATCCACTGAAATGTTCTGTTACAGAACAGGGTGAAGATTGATACTTTAACACACTCTCCTTACTGTGGCTTGGTGTGCAGTCAAGTGAATGTAGCAAATTTAAAATGCCAGTCTCTTTAAGGTTCGGAAGCAGCTACTGCACATTCACATTATAACATTACTATGGGGTGAACAATAACCCATATTATGTCATTTTAAATGTTGTTTCCATTGGCATTAGTCTTGAAGAAGCCATTGGAAATCATTGCAAAAGTAACGAGAGTGCCCATGGAACATTTTTTGTTTTTGTTCGTTTAGGTATTATCAATGTAAAGTGTGGAGCACTGTTACTCTCTCTATCAACCAGGTGGCAGCCAATTACCATGAATAGGATTTTTTTTGCATCCTCCAGGCAGTAGGTGCTTTCTGCTACTCATTCTGCAGCAGAGTTCCACACAGAGTCAATGGTCTGCAGAGGAAAAGGGAGAGCAAGGCCAGTTGTAGATTTTGGTAATCCTGTCTTTATCCTTCATCGTGGGCAAGTGCTGCTCTCCCCTTGGTGGGTTGGAAATGGAAACAGCTTCTGCCTCTCTGCCTAGTCATATATGTAAACCACAGCTTGAGGCAGAATCAGATATTCAACACTCAGTTACATACATAGACCTGTTTGTACAGAATTTCTACATAAGCAGTCTTCTGTGTAGACTCCCTGCTTGTTGTGAATATGAAACTGGAGTGAAATGCTTGGTTCATCAGGCTTTACTCGCTGCATGATGTGCAGGAAAGCTATGCTTGTGTCAGATGGACACACTTAATATATCTGTTGCTTGGGGGCAACACACATTGCTCAGAAATGTGCACATTGTAGCAAGCTCAAAGCCAGGGCTCACAGAGATAGAGGACCTGAGCCTGAAACCCTTTTTGATGGAGAAGTCTCTACGACCAACCTCTGACCCAGGGCAGGAAACCCCTCCCGGCACAGATCACCAGACATTTCTCTAGCAAGGTCTCCTAAGACTCATTCTTCCAAAAAAGCTGCAAGGAAATGGGCATCCTCTTCGTCTTGTAGAGAGCAGATCAAGAGGAAGTGGTCTCCAGCCAGGTCACTCTCCTCGGTGCTGACCACACTGCAGCTCAGCACTTACGAGGCTCCAGGAATCTCCGGCACCTCCCGTGCGGTAGCCTCTGCCGAATCCCAGCTCTCCAGTGCAGAGTCAAGGGGCACCAAGCCTACCTCCTCCACCATGGCACCGTCAACGACACTGAAGGAGTCAGAACCGTCAGTCACTTGGCCAATTATACCGCTGTGTCAGCACTCCTTCCACTGACACTAAATTACATTCTCAAATTAAAAACCTCTGGCATATCCATAAGTTCGACCAATGTACACCTTACTGCTATCACTGTCTTTCATCAAAAAATCGATGAGGCAATGCTGTTCACACATCCAGTCACCAAACGATTCCTTTAGGGCCTACAAATAATCTACCCAGATGTACGCCCATCTACACCACTGTGGGACCTTAATTTGGATTTAAAAAGTCTCACCAGAACCCTGTTCAGACCCTTGATGACTTGCTCTTTAATGTGCCTATCAATGAAAATCGCATTTTTAATGGCAATCACATCGGCTCGATGTGTGGGAGAGGAATAGGGGCTGTCATGGCAGACCCACCACATGCTATCTTTTTAAAAGACTAAGTTACATTAAGAACCCATCCAAAATTCACCCCCAAGATATCCTCGTCCTTCCATTTAAATCAACCAGTACATCTACACACATTCTTTCCCTAACCACACGAGAATGTATATGAAGCTGCATGGCACATCTTGGACGTTAGACAAGCTTTAGCATTCTACCTGGATAGAACCATACCATTTAGGAAATTCCCGAAACTCTGTTTCTATCGCGCAAGGTTCTGAAGGATCCTCTATATCAGCACAGAGACTATCAAAATGGATTTCCGGGTGCATTCACCCAAGCTACCAACTAAAGGACATACAATCCCCATAGGGGACCGGATCACGTTCTACCAGATCAATAACATCATCTGCAAAACACTACGCAATAATACAAGGTCCAGAATCAGATGCAAAGCTAGGATTAGCAGTGTTATCCTCCATCAACCAACCAACTCCAAACCCCTTCCATCCCCAGGAGGGCACACTGTCCTCTACAGTCACCTGAAGTGGAGTACCCACAGGGACATCACTAGAAGAAGAAAAGGTTATTCACCTTGTGCAGTAACTGAGGTTCTTCGAGATGTGTTCCCCTGTGAGTGCTCCACTACCCATCCTCCTCCCCTCTATGTTGGAGTGTGCAATAGGACTCTACAGTAAAGAAGGAACTGAGGTTCGGGTCACATGCATGCTAGATGAGGCGTCAATGGCGCCGTGAGACCAATACTGCGCATGTACGACCCTGTATGGGCACTGCTACAAAACTCTCCGAGCAAAGGCGCACTGACACCTGAGCTGGAGCACTCACAGGGGGGCACATCTTGAAGAACCTCAGTTACTGTACAAGGTGAGTAACCTCTTCTTCAGAGCTCTGGAGTTATGGTTCCCTAATGTGTAGCACTTGGCAACCCTTTCGGGAATAGTGGGGATGGGGAGGGTATAAGGGGGAGAAATAAATGAAAAGGCAATTTCAGTCCCTCTGTACTGCAGATCGAATTGATGCAAAAGTTGCAGGGACAAAAATCATTAAAATATTTAAACTATTCTTCAAGCACTGACAATGTGTTTGGCAACATTGCCTCGTATCAGGTCTAAGGTCATAATGATCACAGATCCTTACTATCAGATACGTTCAGCAGCCTATGAGAAATGACTCAGTGGTCTTGGACCATTTCTGCGTGAAAAGTCTACATCACACAAACCGGTATCAAAACTGGCACCCTGTAAGCAGTCTATACAGAGAAACAAAATATCACAAGGGTGCGGAAAGTGAACTAGCATCTGAGTTCTAGAGGTGGTGCCTCCAGAAGAGTTGAGAGACAATGGCAGGGCAGCATGGGGAAGCTTGAGCTATACTTTGTTAGCTAAATAAGGAACTTCATTTGCTAATGCTGTCAGCCTGACACCTTTCACAATCACTAAATGCATTTTCCTTTTCTTAAAGAAGGAGAAACTATATACATAAGCAACCTACATTTTCCGGACTTGGTGCTGACAGTTTTTTTTCAAGAACCTTAAACCTGCCCTTCCCTTAGTGTGCCTAAGGGACTACCTTGATAGAAAAATGGAGGGGATAATGAGAGAGAACTTTGACCTGCAGGTTTCACAGTTCACCGTGTCTACCTATTCATCTTACATGTCTGTCTTGCCTTCACAAAGGGACCCATGAGAGTTTGTCTAGGCATCTCTTGGTTCCTAATGGCATAGTGCCATGCATCAGGGCTCCCTGTGTATATTCGCTAGGATACTTGCTGGGTAGTGCTATTTTAATGGTGAAGGACAAGTTTGTGTTTGAAGCCTCTTTAACTTAGCGTCATCCTGATGAATACCTATTTTGACACCCATCTACCTTTTTGGGTTTTTTACCAGCATGCCACAGGTCAGCAGATGACACAGCTTTAGCTTTGCTTGTCCTTCGTGTAAAATGTTTTGCCCTAGGATCCACTTCAATTGTTCACTTCCCCACTTCTAATAAAGAGAGATGAAAACGTAACTTTTTCCTGAGGAGATTATAATTTGTTTTATATGTGAATCAGTTTGTTTCTGTATTTGTGTTTATTACATCGATATACAGCTCCATGGCAGACTGTGGGGAAGGGAGGGTTTTATCGTTATCCTGGTTATATGGCGCTCCTTGGAAAGTGCCTTTCATCAAAGCTCAGAATTGTCTTTGTAGTTCAAGAAATACAGCTTATTTTGAGAATTTCTGAACACTACTCTCAAGATTGCTAAGGAGATGCTCCCTGCGTCATATTCCCAAGATTTCAGTTCTTACCTACTTTTCTTGATACTCAAAGCTATTGTTAGGGCTTGTCTCCAGGGAGACACTCAGTAAAATTCATTTGAATTAATAAAAGGTGTACATTTAAAGTGGATTATTTAAACTGCATTAAACCCCTATGTGGACATACTCATTCAGAATTAAAGTTGTCTTAATTTGCTTTAGATTGCTGAATCCACTTAATTCAAATTATCTTTCCTGAGTGTCCCCATGCAGACAAATCCTAAGATTCCCAAGCAGAAAACCAAAGCCTAAACTTGGCCAGGGCAGAAACAAAGCTCCAAGGGTTCCATTCCAAAGGTTCATCTCATCTCAGAATAAGGATGAAGTGGGGGAAGATCATCTAGTTCCAGCATGCATGGCTCTCCACTGATCTTAGACACAGTGGGTTCAAAAGTGTTCCAACAATTCTGGTATCTCCCACCATGCGAAAGGTGGGAAGTTCCAACATTTCTCTAAAGGAAGGGTCTCCTCTTCCTCATGATGCCTGTGGGAAATTGAAACCATTTAATAACTTTCTTCTGGGAAAAAGTTCCCAAGGCTTTATTCTTATTTCATTGCCTTCCAAAATAACCGAGAATGAGAGGAAAATCCTGCTGACTATCCTTATAAAACCCAGCTGGCCATCTAGCATCTATATATCTTGGGTACCTATCCAAGAGAATAGTTTGACTGTGTACATAAAATAGCATTGTATGGAGGCAGATTGGCCAAGGGGATAGTGCACTGGGACTGTGGAGACATGGGTTCTGTTCCTGGCTCAGCCATAGGCCTGCTGGGTGGCCTAGGGCAAGTCATCTCATCTCTCTGTGTTTCCGTTTCCCCTTCTGTAAAATAGGGGTACTGGTACCAACCTCCTTTGTAAAGTGCTTTGAGATCTACAGATGAAAAGTGCTGTATGAAAGCTGGGTGTTTTTATCATAATGTTCTGACGTCTGAGACATAAGAGGAATGCTTCTATTTCATCTTTCTCCCATTTGGGATAGACTCTGTTCAAAAGACCTTCACAAAGGTTATTGGGATTGTGGTGGTGCTGCAGGACTGACTAAAAAAAAAAAAATTGTTATACTGTATCCAGATGAGACTCATCTAAATAAGTTTGGCCTGGTGGTATCCACAACTCTGGAAATCCATTTTCTTATGAACACCGCTAACTGAAGGAGAAATGAGCTCATTCCGTCATTCATAGAAACGTAGTTCATGTTGGCTTAATGATAAAGACCTTAGGAATGATTTTTCCATCATCAGACAAAGTAATCATGTTGCAATAGTGGTGTGTGAAACTTCAGCATGGCCAGGAGTTGTTTTGTTTCACGCACATCTGCTCCTCTATATTGTAATGACACTCACCTTCTTAGGAGACAGGCTAAAACTACCATAACAATACCTTGGCTTGTGAAATTCTACAGGCACGGACTGATCTTCTAGGACCCAGTCAGAGTTTAAATGATGATCCATGTAAAAACTGTTGAAATGTGACGCACGAGTGTCTAGCACTGTAGCCAACTCCAGCAATGTTCTCACGTCTCATTATATTTAGTGTTGTTTTCTTAAAGCCTTAGCTCCTCAAGACGTGATTAAATAAAGCTGGGATTCTCACGTTTTAAAAAAAAAATTCCTTGACTTCATGCTTCTGCAGAAAAGCTTGAAAATGGGAACTTTAAAAATTCAGTGGCCAAAAAGAACCCAAAATATATTATTGTTTTTAGGCCGATTTCATGATTTTGGGGGACCTGAGAAATGATTTTTGTAAGTTTGGGGGCTGGCAACAATGTGTTCTTGCAGTCTGCCTATCGTTGTAGTTAGGATGACCAGATGTCCCAATTTTATAGGGACAGTCCCGATATTTGGAACATTGTCTTATATAGGTACCTATTACCCCTCACCCTCTGTCCTGATTATTCACACTTGCTGTCTGGTCACCTTAATTGTAGTAGTTAAGTGCTGTGTTGCACAACTGGGTATATGAATAACTTTGTGCAAACATCTTTGTCTGGCTCTTCTCTTGCTCCAAAAAGTGTGTTTCCCCTTGAACTGTTTCCCAGCCCCAAGGTATGTATAAGTATGTTGGATTAACAAACTACCCACGCTTTCCCTGATGATTGTAGTTAATAAAAAATAGTTTGCTTCATATGAAAATACAACTCTAGATATTTGTAAAGTCTGAAATCTCTTCTTTAATACCTTTCTTGGAAGGGCAAAAGTAATCATAAAATCAGGTCACGTTGAATAGGTCTGGGAATTGACCCAAAGATAGCTTTGTTTATGACTTCATATTGCTATGTATCAATTAGGATGCAGATGTACTCTTTCAAACCTTTTGCATTCAGGGCAGACCCTGGGAAAGGGAAGTCGACAGAGTGATTTTAGGGGTAAGGTATGTTTGACAAAATTATGGTTGCTCAAATTTGTGTTATAGTTATTTTTTATCAGTTAATATATACGAAACATTGGAATACATGGAAAAACAGAAAGGCATGAAAGATGTACTGTGTTGTGTCTAATCCTTGCTGCATATTTGATGTGTTGATACCATATATATTCCACACAAAAATAATTGTGAACAAGTTTAATAGCTTCTGTCCTAAAACCTTTTCCAGAATAGTATACTGCTTTATGATGTCATTTGTTACAATTTCTCTGGGCTGCATTTCTTAATTCTGTCATACTTTGTTACATTGCTACTGTTATTTTGTAGAAACTACATGGTAACCTCTTCAGAAAAAATGATAATTAGTCTGTTTACCACCTTATGCCATGATAATATGGGATATCACACATCACCTCTGTGTGTTTTCAACTAATACATATATTGTGTGTGATAGCATGTGTGCTCATATGGGAAACAAAGGGGTTGGTAGCACGCCAGAGGGGACCACTACAGGAGATCATCCATGCAGTTTGTTGTTTACTGGGAAATAGGCTGCTTTGTTTCCTTGAAATAATGCTGCAGTAAGGATTAGTTTAAAAAAAAAACAACAAAAAAAAACCTAAATACATAGCTGCCACCCTTAAGGTAAGGCTTGCAGTGTGGGAAAACTGCCGAGGTAAGTAAATTTTAAATCCTAACAACCTTAACAGTGTCCCTTCAAACTGAGTGTAGCCCTAAATGAAATCACCACTGCACCTGCTATGCCAAGTGAAAAATCATGGCAAGTCATGGGCATAATGAAATGTGGAGTTCTCAGTGTCCTGTATAATGGTCAGTAAGCTGTACCATAAAAGACTCCCACTTAAGCAGTCTGTGCTTAGGGTAATGAAGACTGATTATTCCTGTTGTTTCCATGTAACTAGTCCCACAACCGGGTAGAGATTCTCCTTGTTTGTGCATTAAGTGACCTGTGAATATATAAAGCATATTTAGCTTGGAATCCATTTGTTTCTGAGCATATGACACAAGATTTATCACATGTAATTAGTGTAGGGTACTGCAATGCACATGGAACTATTACTTGCAGAACAGTGTAAATGTGCAATATGTAAGAGATCTCAGCAAAGAGTGAAGCTCATTGTCAAAAAAGACAGGTCTGTAAGTGTTTGGTTACTTGAACAAGTTGCAATTTAAATAGCAAAAGGCAAGGGATTGATTTATTAAGAGATGCTTTATGAAAATAAAGCTCCATTTCTAGTAGCACTAACCAGTATAGACATAAATGTTACATAAATTATTTGTGATAGACAAATTGTGATCTAGTGTTTACTAAATGTTAGATCTGTTCTTGCTATGAACTAGTGAGAGCAGGGGGGAGTGAGGGGCAGACACAGAATAACCTATTCAAATTTCCATGAAAATGTGCAAACTATGAAAAATTCAATATTCTGTATGTTTGAGATCTGGTGTTATACATCGAAAGACTCTTCCTACCCCCTCCGTCCCCAAGCACCCATTGATCTGATTAATATTGTAGCATAGACACAGTGCATGGTTTTTGTTTTTTATTCCTTTAACTTCAGGGTCTCAGTTCCCAATATTAATAGTAAGGGAACAAGATGACCTTCTTGTTACCAAGACCCAGGAGGAGCTTTAGGTTGACCAGAGTGTTTTCCGGAACAGACTGACACACACATTTTAAAATGACTAATTGTCCCCCAGTGTTATTTTCTGGGGAGGTAGCTTTGTAGTACCTTTTAAGAAATCATAGTGTACTAAGATGTTAAAGGATGTAATGTCCATATCTCTGTGTAGGAAGGCGTTTAGGGAAAATGTTCTTTCACTGCTGCTTGCACAGAAACTTGTGATAAACATTTTCTTATGTGGCTCATAACAGGACTGTAGGTTTTTTGCTGAGGTCTCTGCAAAGAATGGGGGAAGTGGAGTTGGAGACTGTTGTTTTTTCTCAGGTGTGCCTGTGGCCCCAAATGGAAACCAATCAAGGTGCGATTTATGTTCATTAAGTGCTTGTCAAAACTGAAAAATTTTCTAATCAACAGCAATCTAGCTGAGGCCCCCTCTATGGCTGGGAGTGTCGCCTCCGCAGTATCGGCTATTTGCCTGTTACAACTCTAGGCTAGAAATCCGCTGATGATTACATTAGGCTAAGCTGCGAAGTAAATGAACCGTGTCTTATTTAGGTGCAACTAGCTTCAGTGTAGTCCTGCCCCGCAGGGCACTTTATAGCGTTTTATGGCTTTAAAATTAGTGTAGCTTCCCATTTGCTGCAGGGTGCTGCATGTTATGCCTTTGAACTCAATAAGCAAAGGGAAGGGGGCCTTTTGCTTTTCCCCCTTATTTTTTTTCTTTTGCAGTTTAGCAATTTTGTTTTGCATCTTTTCCAGACGGCATTTTGCAATAAAAATGTCTGACTGCCATGTACACACAAAAGTACGGCTTCAGCATTTACCAGTCCACGTCTCGCACCCGCTTCTGACAAAGCAGTTGTTCCTGATGATGAACAATAGCTTTGCAGGTTACCATTCATGGCTCCCTAAGTCAGTATTGTTCTCTAAAATGTGCCATCTTGATCTTAACTCCCTCTGTCCAAAAACTTCCAAGATGCCATCCTGAGATACAAACACGGGCTTCCTGTTTTAATACTTCTGGAGCATTTTTCACCTACGGATAAGGAAGCGATATACCAGCCTTAATGCAGTGAGCCTCACAAACATCTCTATATAATAGACAAGCAGGGTCTCCTATCTGCTGACAGGGAATCTAATGTACATATATCAAATATCTGGCCCAGCACCAGCAAACCAAAAACTGTAGTGGGAATAGAACTCCTAACTACTTGCCCTGTGTCTTAACCAGTTTCTAGCATGGGAAATAGGAGCTGTTAGATTGTCTCAACACAAGTCACAGAATGGGAAGTGTGTGTTTTTTCTGGCTGTTAACACTTTGAGGACTGCAGAAATATTCAGGCATCGCTGAATATTTGACTGGAAAAAGCCAACACTCTGCGGGTTAAATTCTGTATTTTATTACCTTAGAGTAAGTTATCAATGGGGGATAGAAAAACGAAGGGAATGCAAGAGAGAAAATGAAAATTTGAGGAACCAGTTTTTTCCAGGACTTTCTGAGAAGTGAGAGGTTAGATTAGGTTTAGGCACATTGATTTTGTGACACACAGCAATCTTGTGACTGAGCATGAAATAAGAGTGTACTCAGCCAAACAGCTATCATGGTTAGGGCCCTGCCAAATTCACAGCTATGAAAAACGCATGACGGACAGTGAAATCTGCCAGTTGCAGCGGGGTGTGTGGTATTGCCACCCTTACTTCTGCACTGCCTTCAGAGCTAGATGGGCACAGAGCGGGGGCTGCTGGGCAGCAAAGCAGAAGTGAGGGTGGCATGGTATGGGGAGGTTGGCCTTATGAATGGGCACTGTGGGCGACTGCACAGGGTGTGGTTAGGGGGCTGCTGTGGTCACCCCCCCCCACACACACAAAGCCAGCCGCAGGCCCCTTTAAACCTGAGCGCCAGGCCCAGAGTCGGGGAGGGGCAGGGCTCCTACAATGCACCAGGCTCCAGCTGCTAGTTCTGCCCCGGCAGGGATGGGACTTCCTCTTCCCCAGTATGGGCTGCTCCCAGGCCAGGTCATACCCACCTCAGTGAACCTCTGCCAGCTGCAGGAAGCGCTGCACCTCCTGGCTGGGAGCCAAGCTCTGAAGGCAGTGCTGTCACAAGCAGCAGTGCAGAGGTAAGGATGGCAATATCGCAACCTCCCTACAATAGTCTTGTAACACCCCCCCTCCCCCCCCCCCCACACACACACTCCTTTTGGGTTGGGACCCCCACAGTTACAACACGGTCATTTAAATATCTGAAACTATTAAATTTAAGATTTTTTAAATCTTGTAACGATTAAACTTACCAAAATGGACTGTGAATTCAGTAGGGCCCTAATCATGGTAAACAGTATGTGTATTCTATTGTATGAGGGGAAGGATTGTGGAGAAGGGCTGCTCCAACTATAGTCCATCCGAATGCAACCAGAGGGAGTCCTAAGAATCCCCCCCTCTGAGGCCTCCCAGGGAAAGAGATGATATGGTTTCTGTACAAGGAGGAGCACACTGCAACATTGGACCTTTCACTGTAATTTCAGAACTGTCCAGTAGCAACGATACAAGGCACAGTGTCTCCCAGTCCTGGTCTGCTTTGGCAGCAAGACTCTGAGTCACTCATTTTTGTATATCACATAAAGCAGTGCAGAACTCTCCTACTTAGTCGCCCATGGTCTATAGCTACCTACTTAATCATTTCATTCCCTTTTAAAGGTCTCGCTTGCTTTGCAATACTCAAGCTCAGTCTCTGCTTCTGTAACACTGACCGACCCCGGTCGTCAGCAGGCAGGATGGAACCTGGGACCTCTGGAGCTTAGTGAATGAGCCTTTACCTCATGAACTAAAAGTCAACTCACTGTTAGCTAAGGCTGTAGAGCAGACTCATTTTCTCTCTCTCTAAGGCTTTGGCTACACTTGCATTTCAAAGCGCTGCCGCGGCAGCGCTTTGAAGCGCTAAGTGTAGTCAAAGCGCCAGCGCTGGGAGAAAACTCTCCCAGCGCTGTCCGTACTCCACTTCCCTGTGGGGAATAACGGACAGCGCTGGGAGCGCGGCTCCCAGCGCTGGGGCTTTGACTACACTGGCGCTTTGTAGCGCCGCAATTTGCAGCGCTGCAGAGGGTGTGTTTTCACACCCTGCTGCAGCGCTGCAAATATGTAAGTGTAGCCAAGCCCTAAGTCAGGGCTCAATGCCACTAGATGGGACAGAACTCCACACCCAGGAGGTGTGTGGGTTATACTACTTTGCTCTTTGTATAGTTATTTACCACTGTGCAAAGTAATGGGAATGGTAGTATTTCACACCTACTTCGCACAAGTGTTGTTTAACCACAAGGAGCAATGCACCGGAGATATGGTGGATTTTAAACCTGAAGTAAGTTTATGGTATTTGGTATCTAAAAATTCAGTTTGCATATTTTATTAGTTTGTAACATTTCACTAGCTGTTCTTAGCTTATTAGTCAGGTTGTAGAAACAAAAGTGGCTGGGTGCTTGCAGGTGTAACTGTTTAAATGTGGTGTAGCCACAAACGCATGGAGAGTGTTCTTGCATAATAAACTAGGTTTAGGAGAAGAAAAAGTGAAATGCAGCTGATAACTGTGGTAATTTATTTATCTGTATTTCCTCCACAATGTAGTGTGCTATGCACTTAAATCATATTACAAATATAGTTCCTGTGCCAAGGAGTGTAGAGTCCAGACAGGCAACATGCGAATGGAAGGAACATAGAGCAGGAATGAGCGTGGTCCTATAGTTCTGCCTTTAAAATAAACTGTGTGTCTGTTTTAAGAGAGCATTGTACAGTCCTTCGAACCTGATGGAGCTATGTTCTGATTTTTTCTTATTTGAAGGGGTGCTGAAATAAAGGCATATTCTATAGTTCATATCCTATAGTTCTGCCTTTAAAATAAACTGTGTGTCTGTTTTAAGAGAGCATTGTACAGTCCTTCGAACCTGATGGAGCTATGTTCTGATTTTTTTCTTATTTGAAGGGGTGCTGAAATAAAGGCATATTCTCATGTGCAGACAGTAGTGTAGAGAAGAAATTAAACTACTGTGCCCAATGTTATGTGATATATGGAGGGACATTTTTGTGGTTCCTTTCTTAAGTCTTGAAAATTAAAGTTTGATTTTTTTTCACCTCTAGACAAGATTGTGTGTGTCCATGACATGAATAGTGGTTTTGTTGAAGAATTCTTCATAGCTGTTTTTATTAGATTTTTTTTTTGTATAAAAGAGGATTCTAATTCTCTTGGGAATGAATGTGTGATAATTGGACACCTGAGTTCACTGAATTTTGTGTGTGTGAGTGATTTTAAAAAACTGAAGCCCACGTGAATGTATACCAACAGTTGGGTAATGTTTTCATTGCAATTATTGTTCCAGTCAGTAAGGAACATCCTTAAATGCCATTATTAAATATTCTCAAGACGAGGCCTATTTAGAAAGGCAAGTCATATCTATCTCTTTCGTCAGTCAGTGTGTTTGCCTAAACAGCTTCCATCCATTTCATTGTTTAACTTAATTATATTTCCATTTACTGTTTTTCTGAAAAGAAAGCTGTATTATTGCATAGCATGTCTTTTCACTATGGGCAATTCATTTTGAGGTGTTATCAAATAACATTTTGTTGCTTCCACAAGTATTTGTCCTTTCTATGGCAATCACAGATACTTTAGTAGTTAATTTAGTCTTATAGATAATAGTCACTTGCCTTGAGTAGTCAAATTAACACTCAGTGGCGCTATATTTGAGCAGACTGCTAAAGGTGTTACCTCAGGATGAAAAGCAATGAGAATCAATATAGTGAGTGTATTTTTAGAGATTATTGATTGATTGATGTGTTCTAGGCTTAACTTCAAGTACCAGCATGCCCCACAGCTGACTAAGATGAAGTCGCCAGTTACTGATAACTGTAGGCCATTATCTATGTAGTATTTCATAAGCTCGGAGATTAGATGAACACTTTTTAGATAAAGAAGTTGTGTACGTGGTAGTTATAATGTGGTAGTAACGCCCACCAAATCCTAGTAAAGTGCCTCGCATTTTCCCCACTTACAGTGCGGCTACCAGCCATTGCTGTGAGAATTGGAGACGACATTGATTTGATTCAGTGCTGCACATTATTCCTGTAGGGATCTGTTTGGTACACTGAGACATTAATGGCTTATCTCCCTTCCTCGGAAGGCAGCTCCACAGAAGGTGGTCGCCATGTTAAGCTGTGCTTCTGTCAGCAAGCTGAGAGCTGTGTCTCTGACACAACTCTCGATTGCTAGCAGGTTTCTCTCATTGCACCTCATTTGCATCTGGGACATCAATTAGCATGTTTGTTGAGGCTAATTGAATGAAACTCAATCATAGCTCTTAATTGCTTGACTATGTGAAAAGAAATCACATTAATGCAGCTAATTAAGTGTATGGCAATAGATGCAACATAATTAGGAGTGAAATGTGAAAAACAAGCGGATGGCAAAGGTGTAAGAGCAGGAGTGCGGGGGGATTCAGGCACTCCGTTATCTTGTTATTGACGCATTTGGGGAGGGTTCCCTTTGCTCTGGTGCTTGTTTTTTTCACAGTGCTGAATGATGAACATGGACAACTTGAGAAGAAAAATGCAAATGGATTTGCAATTACTACTTTTTCAAGCTGTTGAGGGGCAGAAGATGGCACTTCTGGGGTGGCCCGCTGTTGAGTAGGCTCTAGGGACTTGTTAAGTGCTGTTTAAAAGTACTTGGCTTTGAATTACCCTCATGCCTTGTTAAAGGGTTTTTTCCCCTTTTTTCTCAGATCAGCATTTTCTACAACTAACATCTAGGGGAGTTACATCTGTAACATTTGCATATCAAAATCAGACTTGCTCTCTTCTCTTTAACACAGCATATTCCAGATGACAGCGAGACCCTCATCTGTTCTAATCTGATCAAACCACACATCACACTTCTGAACATGCTGCATTATTTTGTAGTTGTAACTTTAATTCCTCAAGTACAGATCTAAGATGGGTGGATGCAGGGCTAGGAGCGAGTTGACATCCTAGTGGAGGGAAGCTCAGTGCTTTCCTCTCTCCCTCTGCGGGGAAATGTACAGGATTATTGTTATGCATCCAGCACAGAATGAAAGGGTCTTTGTCATGTGCATTCAATACATCCATAGAAAGCAATAATGTAAACTGTCATTTAGTGCTTGTGGAGCTTCTGTTTTGTTTGGGCACCTTTGTTTAATAGTAAAATAATAGTTACAGTATATTTATTCCCTGCTTCCCAACATTCATTTACCCTTTCTTCAGTAAGTTTATACCTCACTTTCAAACCTGATTCCTTCTCTGTTTAAGGCAACTTAATCTGTGCCTGAGACATTTCCAAAACTGAGGGTTAAAGGTGATTTGTGTACTCTCTCCAGTTCCAGAATTTGTGGAAAACACTTTAAACTTCTCCATTAGCAAAATGTAAATGGAATACATCAGTTATTGTATGTTAAATAAAATGTGTCTATTAAAAGAGCGCATGCTGAGGTTTAGTCACTATCTGATTAGCCTCATTTTAGAGCCCATAAGCAATAAATGCTCAATTACGTTCCTCTTATTGTATTTTAATTTGTGAAGAATTGGCATTGAACAAGAAAGTTATACTAAGTTGATGTTTTATAAGGGGAGCTATTCTTTTCATCCTGTACTGTATCCAGAAACTAGTGAAGGGAGGTTTTTTTTTAATTTTTGGCTACCCTTCTGATACTTAATTTTCGGTGTCGCTCTGCACTCTAATACCTCCAGTGAACTGTTCCGATTCCCCTTTATACCATGTAGATATTCACTGCATTTGCAAACAACCTGAAGAAAGCTGATATAATTTCTTTATCAAATTGGATACGTCGACCAGAAAATAAGTATTGCCCCACTAGCAGAGTTCAGCATGTTTTAAACAGAATGTGTATTTCATATTGTAAAATGTGTATTGCTATGTCAAAGGTGAAGTGGTATTTATGGAAAAGAAATAATCTACCAAATTGTAGCCATATAAGAGTTGCAGTGATTTGGACCTATAACAGGCCTATGTGCCAAACTATTTTAATCCTTCTGCCTTTAATTCAGCCTTCCTAATCTCAACATTATGGAATCGTATCAATTACCTAATGGGGAAACAGCCCTGAAGAGAACGTCGTCATTATCACAAAAATAAATGTTAGCCTGGCAACTAAGAATTTAAAAAAAGAGAACGCTATAGGATAGTTTCAACCCATTTTATTTGCATAGTTACCTATGGAATTGAGGAACTCAGAAATATGCAACTCTGGTTTTTGTACATGCCGTTTTGTACCACTAGCATACTAACCACTTAATTTTTGGCCCTATTCTTGAAATATCTGGTAGCTCCAGATATAGTAGCTATTAGTCTGGCTAAGTCTACATGACAATACTATTACACTGGTCACCCCACATACTTTTAGAGAATTCTGTAAAAGAATTATCTTTGGAGAACAGATGCAAAGGCCCCTGTATGGGTATAAAGAAGATGAGTGTAATTTGCTGTGCTGTGGAATCCTGGAAAACAGGTGGTTGTTTCTATTCAAGCCACTAACCAACCTCTTTCTGCATTAAGATCTGTCCTCTTGGTGCATTTATGTGTTTGATAAACAAGAATTACGAAAAGCTTTGCCCACTTTTAGTCTCCACTTCTTAATATACTATTCTATCTTCTAGGTTTCTTGTACCTTTTAATTTTTTTTAATTGGTTTGTTTCTCTGCAGGACTATATGCAGAACGTTCACGGAAAAGAAATCGACCTTTTGAGAACTACTGTGAAAGTGCCAGGAAAGAGGCCACCTCGAGCGACATCAGCTTGTGCACCCATCTCCAGTCCCAAAACCAATGGCATGTCCAAAGACATGAGCAGTTTACACATCTCTCCTAATTCAGGTAAGAGAATAGCATGTTGAGCAAAACAAAAGGATTTATGTTCTCTTCCAGTCAAATACGTTAGTGTGTGTGAGTACATGCATATGTTCAGACATATATACCACCTATGTGGGAAAGATGGCTATGAAATAAATTACAAATTCATGTGACAAACGAAATCCATGACTCTTAAACTTTCCCTCTGTCTACTAATCCATTTCCCACAAAAGATCTCAAACCTCTGAGCGTCTTTAAACTGCCACCTTTTAATTTATTTTGAAGTGCTTAGCCCGTGAAATATTTCCTTATTTCCCTTCTAAATTACACAAAGGCTTACAATGAGAAATATTCAGTCCTGTCCCAGTGCGAAGTTGCATCCCTGCTGGGCTAGAAACAGGAGATTTATGCCAATGGAAAAGGGCGCGTCCAACTTGCCAGTGGAATTCACAGCACCCATGTCTAATTTCTGTCTCTTCCCTTTCCATGTTATTGTCAGCTGTTGGAAGCTGGGTCAGAAGAGGAACATCTTCATTTGCAGAATCTTCCCATACGCTATACTGCAGAAAGTGAGAGAGCAGCTTCCTTTTTAAAATGTCCCATGCTCCTCCCAACCAGCAGCAGGAAACAGCGGGTATGGGTGTATGCTTCATTTCTTAGAGAACATAAGAATGGCCATACCAAGGATCTATCTAGCCCAATATCCTGTCTTCCGACAGTGGCCAGTGCCAGATGCTTCAGAGGGAAGGAACAGAACAGGGCAATTGTTGAGTGATCCATCCCCTGTCGTCCAGTCCCAGATTCAGGCAGTGGGACGTTTAGGAGCACCCAGACAATGGGATTGTGTCCCTGACCATCTTCGCTAGTAGTCCTGGATGGACCTGTCCTCCATTAACTTATCTAATTATTTTTTGAAACCAGCTATACTTTTGGCCTTCATAACATCTCCAACAATGAGTGCTACAGATTGACTGTACATTGTGTGAAGTATTTCCTTATGTTTGTTTTAAACCTGCTCCCTATTGACTTCATTTGGGTGAACCATGGTTTTTGCATTATGTGAAGGGATAAATAACACTTCCCTATTCATGTTCTCCTTGCCATTCCTGAATTTATAAACCTCAGTCATATTCCCTCCTTCATAATCTCTTTTCTAAGATGAACCAGTCAGTCTTTTTAATCTGTCCTCATATGGAAGTTGTTCCATACCCCTAATAATTTTTTTTGTCCTTTTGTCTAATTTTTCCAATTCTAATACACCTCTACCCTGATATAATGCTGTCCTTGGGAGCCAAGAAATCTTACTGCGTTATAGTTGAAACCGCGTTCTATCAAACTTGCTTTGATCCACCAGAGTGCGCAGCCCCGCCCCCCCGGAGTGCTGTTTTACCACATTCTATCCGAATTCATGTTATATCGGGTCGCGTTATATTGGGGTAGAGGTGTATATCTTTTTGGAGATGGGGCAACCAGAACTGCACGCAGTATTACCCTGTTATAGCCTTGGCCTTCACAACATCCTCTGGCAAAGAGTTCCACAGGTTGACTGTGCGTTGTGTGAAAAAATACTTCCTTTTGTGTATGTTAAACCTGTTGCCTATTAATTTCATTTGGTGACCCCTAGTTCTTGTGTTATGAGAAGGAGTAAATAACACTTCCTTCTTTACCTTCTCCACACCCGTCATGATTTTATAGACCTCTATCATATCCTCCCTTAGTCGTCTCTTTTCCAAGCTGAAAAGTCCCAGTTTTATTAATCTCTCCTCATACGGAAGCCGTTACATACCCCTAATCATTTTTGTTGCCCTTTTCTGAACCTTTTCCAATATATCTTTTTTGAGATGGGGCGCCCACATCTGCACACAGTATGATATTTTGAGTCTTTCCTGATGGTTCCTTACATTCTGTTAGCTTTTTTGACTGCCGCTGCACATTGAGAGAATGTTTTCAGAGAACTTTCAACAATGGTGCAAGATCTTTTTTTTTTTTTTTTTTTGAGTAACAGATAATTTAGACCCCGTCATTCTGTAGTTTATAGTTGAGATTGTGTTTTCCAGTGTGCATTACTTTGAATTTATCAACACAGAATCTCATCTGCCATTTTGTTGGCCAGTTTTGTGAGATCCCTTTGTAACTCTTTGGAGTCTGATTTGGACTTCACTATCTTGAGTAATTTTGTATCATCTGCAAACTTTGCCACCTCACTGTTTATCACTTTTTCCAGATCATTTATGAATATGTTGAACTTGTACTGATCCCAGTACAGATCCTTGAGGGACCCCGTTCTTTTAACTTCTCCACTGTGATAACTGACCATTTATTCTTACCCTTTGTTTCCTATCTTTTAACCAGTTACTGATCCATGAGGACCTTCCTCCTTACCCTGTAACTACTTACGTTGCTTAAGAGCCTTTGGATGAGGGACCTTAAGAACATAAGAAAGGCCATACTGGGTCAGACCAATGGTTGATCTGGCCCAGTATCCTGTCTCTGAGAGTGGCTAGTGCCAGATGCTTTGGGGGGATGAACAGAACGGGGCAATTTTTGAGTGATCCATCCCCTGTTGACCAGTCCCAGCATCTGGCAGTCAGAGGCTTAAGGACTCCCAGAGCATGGAGTCAAAGGCTTTCTGAAAGGCTAAGTACAGTATATCCAGGGGATCACCCTTGTACCTATGTTTGTTGACACACTCAAAGAATTGTAATAAACTGGTGAATCATAATACCCTTTACAAAAGCCATGTTTACTCTTCCCCAACAAATCGTATTCTTCTAGATGTCTTATAAGTCTCTTCTTTTCTATAGTTTCAACCAGTTGGTTGGTATTGAAGTGAGGCTTGCCGGCCTGTAATTGCCAGGATTGTTTCTGGAACCTTTTTAAAAAATCAGCATTACATTAGTTATACGCCAATCATCTGGTTCAGAGGCTTATTTAAGCAGTAGCTTATATATCATAGTTAGTACTTCTGCAATTTCATGTGTGAATTACTTCACAATTCTTGGGTGATACCATCTGATCCTGGTGACTTATTACTGTTTAATTGATCAATTTCTTCCAAAATCTCCTCTATTTACACCTTAAATTTGTCATCTAAAAAGAATGGCTTAGGTGTGGAAATCTCCCTCATATCATCTGCAGTGAAGACTTGATGCAAAGAATTAATTTAGCTTCTCCACAACGGCCTGGTCTTCCTTGAGTGTTTCTTTAGCACCTCAATCGTCCAGTGGCCCCCATTAGTCGTTTGGCAGGCTTGCTGCGTCTGATGTACTTAAAAAAGTCACTGCTGTTGCTGATCAGACACCTCTTTCCTTAGTCACCCAAACAGCCAATTTATCAGAACACTGCTGATCACCAGGAGGGTTTTTCCCCTTTATTACTCAGTTAACAATCAAATTTGATATTTGTGACCTTGAATGTAGTTAGCATAACACATTTTTCACTCACATTTGAAGGGAGTGGATGGATTGTTGCTGTTTACATTTTAAAAAATGTAAATAAACCCTTTAAGTATTTTACATTTTTTTAAATGTATGAGGCAGTGAAGTTACTTAGTAAGCAAAAGAGGCTTTATAGTCCTGATGTGAGTGTCTTTGAGAGGCAGTTATAGTGTTTTGGCATCCTCTTCAACCAACTAGAGTGAGGTATATATCCAGGTCATTCTGTATAGACATCAGTCCCTGCAAAGCATATGCTGTCCTCCCATGCATTATGTAGGAGAGGAGCTGAACTGCCGCAAACCCTTATTAATAGGATTGTGGGAAGGTTCACGCTGAGAGGTGCAGGTGCATACAGCATCTTTCCCATTGTCCAGCTTGGCCTATCATTGCAATATTAGCTCTGTGCTTAACAGCACTCACCGGAGCAGAGGGCCAGACTACAATTAAATGCCAAATGGGGAGTGGCATTGAGGGAACAGTTCCTCAGCACAGCTTATTCCTGTCTCAGGGCAGCAGAATTTCTAGTGCCCTTTCACTGCTGCCCTTTAACAGACATGGGGGTGGGTGAGTAGACTGGGGATGTTATAGTTAGACTGGCCAGCCAATTGGCAGCATGACAAAATCAACAGCTCTGCTCTCGGGAGCCAAGATCTGTAGGACAAGGTTCTTATTCCTGTGTCATCCTTTGTTGGGAATTAGCAGCTCTGCCCTCCTACCATTCACCGGTGCTATTCTCACAAGACCATTCAGGAGAGTATCAGCCCAACAAAGGTTACAAACCTCCAGAAATATGCTTTCAACTTTCTCCATGAGACGCCCATGACCTGGAACTAACAAGCTGCTTCTCACTTCCCACAAGGCAGGTGGGTGGATTGCTCTAGTACTGAAAGTTTGGCGCCAACACTGCCCCCTCTCAGGAGTTGCTTGCCCAGCACTTAGGAATGATCCTTCTGCCTTCTGTCCAGCAGAACTTGACCTGTCCATTCCATGGGCAGAGCAGATAGAAAGGCCGGAAGAAAGCAAATTGTAGTGAGAGTCTGAAATGGAGGCGATTCTCTTTCTCATGCTACCAGCTACATCCTCCACGTGCCAGGGTGGGTAATTAAACAAGACCTACCTCTCCTAGGGCAGACTTCTCAACATTCAGAGGATCCTTAGGGTGGTTCTGCACCATAAACCTTGTCTTTCTACCAGGGCTGACACCCAGGTATGGTTGATGCCATCGTTGCCAGAGCCCTCTTCATGGCTTACTAGTACAGCTATTAATATTGAGTGGCTGAAGTCTCCCCTGCACCTAGCAAAACTGAGTGAGTTGGGTGCAGTGAGGAATGAAAGGGAACCAAATGGTCAGACCACTGTCACTTCTTCTCCTGTCCTGCTTTGAAGGCTATGCCCCATAGTGGTTTCCATCACTCAATTCATGCAGCCATTCTTTAGCCTGTGTGTCTCTTAGACAAGCAACTCTTTGATTTCCTTGGCTAGGGGACTGCTTCATGTGGATCCCTGATTATTATTTTTTAATATAAACTGATTGCAGAATTGTCAGTTTGTATGATAATAGAGCAAAGAAGATGGTGTATATTAAAGGATAGCAGAGCTCTGTAGCCTTAAGTATGTTGTTTTTTGTGCTGTCTGATCCACGATCCCTTAGCCATGGCGTGGTAGTGGTCTCTTTCAACAGAACTTCCCAAAAGTGGGAAGTACATAATTTGTTATCCATCTGACTCTGTGCCCAAGGATGCCTTCCTTAGGATTTCATTGAGAGAACAAAGACAATGTTAAGTGTTGAGAGAGTTGCTGCATCCTAATCCCTATCAAGGGTGATATAATTTCCATAGTTGAAGAGGGAGCTACAAGAGTCTTCCATGAGAGCACTCTCTTTCTTTCTTTTTAAGCTCAGCTTGGTTCAAGAGAGAAGAATCTGGAGGATTTTTTTCCTCTTGGTTTCACATTTTTAGCCAGAGGGACTTCTCCCTCTTCCTTTAGAGAGACTTTTTTTTCAGCTCTATAAATCTGACTGCTTCTGGGGGCTTTTTGAAGCTTTTGTTTTAAGGTTCTTGAATCATCAGATTCACAAAAGAGACCACCTGAACATCCACAAGTGTCTATTTGAGCGTCCTGGAAAGATTATGGGGATTCTGAGGAGTTGGTACCAGGTAATGAAAGGTGAATGAGCGCAAACTGTCTCAGGATGTATATAGAAGAGGAGTGATGGGACCAGTGTCATCCTAATAGGCCCACAGGTGTGGATTCTCTCGACCGGTGTAAATATCAGCCTCTTGTCCATGGACGTAACCTCTCTCCAGAGACATACAGGACCCAGTGTTGCCAGTACCCTGTCAGGTTCAAACTGATGGGCTGGAACTTAAGAGAACAAATATTTTGAAGACTCTGGGTATGCCAAACAGTTAGTTGATGTCTTCCTACAATCTAGAAAGACTCCACATCCAAAGTCAAGTGCCATGTCTAACACATTTTCAAATACTGGAGTGCTAAAATCTGTCCAAAATCAACAACAGTTGAAACTTGCCTTCATTTTCTTTGTGATGATTTGTTGAAGGTCTGACCCTCAGCATCTCTCTTAAAGATGCATCTGACTACCTTAGTCACCTTTGATTTATATATGGGGGAAAACATCTCAAGCTGCTTATTCTGACATTGCCAGGCTCTCCGAGGCAGTGGTAAAACTGTGTCCTCTAGTCATACTCCTGTAGCCAGCTGGAAGATGAGCTACTCTTTGAACCAGTAACTGACTTAATAGTTTATCAGAGGGGTAGCCGTGTTAGTCTGGTTCTGTAGAAGCAGCAAAGAATCCTGTGGCACCTTATAGACTAACAGACGTTTTGCAGCATGAGCTTTTGTGGGTGAATACCCACTTCTTCGGATGCAAACAGTTTTTTATTGTCTCAAGTTTTACTCAGTTGTTTCTTTTTACCATTTTTTAAATCAAGACATCACACTTCCTTTTCAGTGGTTTAGCATTGGCCTGCTAAACCCAGGGTTGAGAGTTCAATCCTTGAGGGGGCCATTTGGGGATTTAGTTGGGGATGGTCCTGCTTTGAGCAGGGAGTTGGACTAGATACCTCCTGAGGTCCCTTCCAACCCTAATATTCTATGGTTCTATGATCACCAGTATATGTGTCAGGCTATTAAATTACCTGGACAGAACAAAGACTGTCAGAGAAAGAGAATTCATTTATTTCTTCCCTGGGCAAAAATTATGGTGGTTCTTCGAGTGATTGCTCCTATGCATTCCAGTTAGGTGTGCGCGCCGTGCGTGCACGGCTCTTCGGAAGACTTTTACCCTAGCAACACTCGGTGGGTCGGCTGGGCGCCCCCTGGAGTGGCGCCGCTATAGCGCAGGATATATACCCCTGCCGACCCATCCGCTCCTCGGTTCCTTCTTTCCGCCCATGACGGCCGTTAGAACAGTGGAGCGCAGCTTAGCTGACCTCCACCTCCCTAGCTACTCGTAGTTTCTCTCGTTTAGTGTATAGTTTATAGTTGTAGTTACCTTTATTTGTTTGTAGTATAGGATTTATTTTCAGGGGTTCGGGGTTTATCCCCTTCCCCTCACCCGGTGCCGGGTCCGATGCCCGGTCCACAGGGTTTTACAATGCTCGGCCGGCCACAAGCCATTGCCGACAAGAGATCCTCTCCTAAGTGCCTCGAGGATTCTCAACTGACAGATAAGTGCCGCATTCGCGGGGCCTTTGATCCTAGAACAAAGGGGAGCGGGACTTTCGTCTCAAACAGCTCCTGAGGGAGGCAGCTCTTGCTCCTCCGCTCTCGGCGCCGAGCGCTGGTTAGTCTTCAAGGAGCGCTCCCTCGGCACCGGTTCCCCGGTGCCGCCAAGGCCTCCCGGCACTGGCCCTCGCTGACTCCGACGTCCACTCGGCATGGTTACCTCTCCTGGAGGATGCAGAGGCACAATATACTTGCTGCGTCCGAGCCGCCTGCTCTGCAGCCGAGCGCTATGCTCAGTCGGATCGCCCAGCACCGATGTCTGCCGCGGCACCGACAATATCCGCACCATTAACTCCGGCCAGGCAAGAGCCGTCGAGTCCGGTGCTGGAAAGCTCCCCGGTACGGACCGTGGTCGAGCTCGCTATGACGCTGCGTCCGAGCCGCCTGCTCCGCAGCCGAGCGCTATGCTCAGTCGGATCGCCCAGCACCGATGTCTGCCGCGGCACCGACAATATCCGCACCTTTAACTCCGGCCAGGCAAGAGCCGTCGAGTCCGGTGCTGGAAAGCTCCCCGGCGTGAACCGTGGTCGAGCTCGCTTTGACGCTGCATCTGAGCCGTCTGCTCCGCAGCCGAGCGCTATGCACAGTCGGATCGCCCGGCACCGAGGTCGGCCGCGGCACCGACAATATCCGCACCATTAACTCCGGCCAGGCAAGAGCCGTCGAGTCCGGTGCTGGAAAGCTCCCCGGTACGGACCGTGGTCGAGCTCGCTACGACGCTGCGTCCGAGCTGCCTGCTCCACAGCCGAGCGCTACGCTCAGTCGGTTCGCCGGCACCGATGTCTACCGCGGCACCGACAATATCCGCGCCGTTAACTCCGGCCAGGCAAGAGCCGTCGAGTCCGGTGCTGGAGAGCTCCCCGGTACGGACCGTGGTCGAGCTCGTTATGAAGCTGCGTCCGAGCCGCCTGCTCCGCAGCCGAGCGCTATGCTCCGTCGGATCGCCTGGCACCGATGTCTGCCGCGGCACCAACATTATCCACACCGTTAACTCCGGCCAGGCAAGAGCTGTTGTGTCCGGTGCTGGAAAGCTCCCCGGTACGAACCGTGGTTGAGCTCGCTTTTCAGCGGCGTCCGAGCGGCCCGCTCCGCAGCCCGAGCGCTCTACTACGTCGGGCTGCCCGGCACCGGTGACTGCTACGGCACCGACAGTATCAGCACCGTAGGCTACGGCCTCGCAAGAGCCGTTGAGTCCAACACCTGAATGCTCCCCGGCGTGAGCTGTGGTCGAGCTCACTATTCCCTCCACGCTGGGAACATTTCCACAGCGAGGGAGTTGATGGCAAGGGCAGAGCCTGCGCTGCTTAACCCCCGACATCGCCGGTGCGGGTTATATGGTCTTTTGGCGAGCCTGTCTTGCTCACGCCACCCTGCGTCGGCACCGCAGAGCGGCACCGTCCCCGATCGCGGTCCCGCAGACGTTCTCGGTCCCGACGCCGCTCGTGGTCTCGGCACCGTTCTCCATTGCGGTACCTTTAGTACTCGCGGCACCGGCCAGCGTCACGTTCACTGGCCCGGTACATTCGGCACCGATCCCGCTCCCGGCACCGCCCCAGGCACCGAGACTCCCGTACCTACTCCTGAACGTCGAGCCTCGCGCTCTCGGTCGACCGCCCAGCACAGCTCCGGTGGCAGGTCTCGTTCTCGGTACCGGTATGTTTCCCGGTACCGATCCCCGGTGCCGAGTCGAGCGACGTCAGTTAGAGAAGGAGACTCTACCAAAGGCTCTTCAGCTCCTTCAGGGCCACCCAGTCACGCATCAGTGTTGCCACGTGCGGACACTTCATATGCGCAGTACTCTCTTTTCCGATGTGCCTTCCAGAGTCTTCCAGGAGACCTATCAGAGGTCCTTCTAGTCACCATGGGCGTACTGCCACGCCAGCGGCATACCGGTGCTCCCCTCTCGCTCCGTTCCATCGGAGCTCTGGGTGCCAGAGGTGGCAATTAGCCGTCCCCCTGCGACCAGTACGGAGCAAGCCCCGGTCAGCCACCAGGCTCCCAGATCCCACCGGATCAGGAGGTCGTCCAGGAGTGCGAGCCCACACAGGACCCGCTTGTCCCTGGCCTTTCTTCTTCCTCCTCCCCAGCTGAGGCGGGGGCAGGAACATACTCCTCGGGCCCTCCTTTGATCGGAATGCAAGTGCATAGCATCATCCAGGGGGTACGAGTACCTAGGTACATCTAACCCCCCCTCCCCCCCGCTCCCTTGTCGTCCAGTCCCTCAATGGGATGGAACGCCATGGCCAGCAGGCACCAGCTCCTAAATCTTAAGGGGCTAGGCGACTGGTCTTACGGGGCCGTACGATGTACTCGGCGGGGGCCCTGCCACTTTGTGTAGCAAACTAGCAAGCCCTGCTTAGCCGCTACTACGGGTGGCGGTGGGCAACTTTACAGAGTCAGTTCTTCAGAACTCACGTCAAGAGTTTGATGCCCTCCTGGATCGAAGGAAGAAGCTGGATAGAGCTTCCCTCCAGGCCTAGTTGGATGCAGCTGACTTCGCTGCCATGACCCTGGCCTCGGGTGTGGCCACGAGGCGCATTTCCTGGCTCCGGTTATCGAGCCTTCCCTCGCAGCTGCTGTCGACTATACAGGACTTGCCCTGCACTGGCAAAGGCCTGTTCTCTGAGAAAGCTGGCCCTAGGCTGCAAAGCCTGAAGGGAAGCAGGGTCACTTTCCGCTCTCTATTAGCATGCACACGCCGGTGCTTAGCGCCGACCTTTCCGTCCCCAGCCTCACCACTCTTACCCTGCGCCTAGACAAAGACAAGACTTTGCCAGCAGGCGTCACTTATGCGGTCGTGGGCGTCAATCAGGCCCTCAAGGTTAAGGTCCTTCTAACCATCCTCGTCCCTCTTAGGGACCCCTCTCATGAGCGGTTCCTCTTGCAACAGGTGCGGACGCTCCTCTTCATCGGAGCTATACAGGAGGTGCCTAGGGACGAAACCTAATCCCCTAGGCGAAGGGAGGTCTCAGACATATCCTAGACCTGTGGGTCCTCAACAAGTTCACGCTGCGGATAGGTTCCGCATGGTTCCCAGGGGGACCGTCATCCCACCCTTGGATGCCGGAGACTGTATGCCGCCCTCGATATGACGGGCGCGTATTTTCATATCCCCATTTCTCTTCCACATTGGCTCGTTCGAGGGACCTCCGAGCCCAAGTACCAGTCCTGTGGGCATCGACACGGACCTATTCCGGTGTCTAAGCCTGATCATCAATGGTAAAATCCACTCTGGTTCCCACACAGGGAATAGAATTCATTGGAGCCACCCTGGACTCCAATCTCACCAGAGCCTGCTTACCTCAGCCTTGGTTTCATGCGGTGGTAACAATTGTACAAGGTCTACGGACCTTCCCGACAACTTTGGCTCGCCCAGGCCTAGGTTTCCTGAGTCACGTGGCTGTCTGCGCGTTTGTTTCCAAACATGCCAGGCTTCGCCTCTGTCCACTCCAATCGTGGCTCACCTCGGTGTACCACCCGGGCAGAGATACCACCCTGGTCGTCTCGTTCCCCCTGAGCATCCTAGGCTCCCTCGACCGAGAGTCAGTGCCCTCCCTGGTGTATCCAGGGATGCTGTTCCATTCACCCCTCGGGGCCCCTCATGATGGACACCCCATCTCTCGGCTGCGTGCTCACCTGGGTCAGCTTCGCACTCACGGCCTTTGGTCGGCCCAAGAGCTGGCCTTACGCATCAGTGTCCGAGAGCTGGGAGCAGTCTGCCTTGTATGCCAGGCTTTTCAGCTGGCGGATCGCCTCAGCAGATCCTTCCGGTCTCACAAGTGGTCGTTCCCTCCGGACGGTATCCATTCCGTTTTTCGGAAGTGGGTCTTTCCCCGCATAACCCTCTTCGCTCCCGCGTGAGCGAAAACAGAGAGAAGTCCTCCTCATTCCAAGACCTCTCCCTGGGCTCAGTCTTGGAGAGGTTTCTGATGCCGTGGATGAGCCATCGGCTGTCCAATTTCCACCGTTCCCGCTGGCTTGCAGGGCCCTGCTAAAACTCCACAGGGGCAGAGCGCACCTGATCATGATCGCTCCAGCGTATCCCAGGCAGCACTGGTACACCAGGTCGCTACCCCTGTCGGTAGCCAACCCTATTTCCCTACCTCTTGGCCCAGACCCCATTTCGCGGGATCGCAGCAAGCTTCACCACCCAGACTGGTAATCCCTGCACCTCACAGCAGGGCTGCTGTGTGGCTAAACCGATCCGAATTACATTGTTCTGCCTCGGCTCTACAGGATTCTCCTGGGTGATAGGAGATCCTCCACTCGGTTAACGTATCTGGCAGAGTGGAAGAGTTTCTCCTGCTGCTACGAAACGCACACTGTTTCTCCCGCCGAGGTCCCGATCCAGTCCGTCTTGGACTACCTCTGGTCTCAAACAGCGGCACATGGCGCGGCCCTTATTAAGGGCACTCTTGGCAGCCATCTCTCCCTTCCACCCAGCGGGGAGTGGCCGCTCCGTATTCTTACGCCTTGTGGTTTCTAGATTCCTCAAGGACTTGGAGCTTTATACCCGCGCGCCCCCCCCCCCCAGTTGGCCCCCGCCACAACCTGGGTCTTCAACCCGGTTCTCGCCAGTTTTATGATTGCCCATTCGGGACACTGACGACATGCTCGCTGGCATACCTGTCCTGCAAGACAGTTTTCTTTGTAGCCTTTCCATCGGCCAGACGAGTCTCCGAGCTTCAGGCGCTCGCGATGGACCCACGGTATACTGTGTCTCTCAAGGACAAGTGCGGTTGTGACCGTATCCGGCCTTCCTCCCTAAAGGGGGTGCCAGCCTCTCATATCGTCCAGGATAGCTTCCTTCCGGTCTTCTTTCCGAAGCCACACTCATCGCAAGGAGAGCAACAATTGCCCTCCCTAGACGTCCGTAGGGCGTCCGCAATCTATATCGAGCGGACAAAGCCCTTGCGTAACGCCCCCGAATCTTCATCGTACTGGCATACCGGACGAGGGACATACCTGTCTCCTCCTAGAGGATTTCATCTTCGATGACTGGTGCATCTGCGCCTCCTGTGTTTAGCCCATGTTCCATGGAGCCACCTTACTGCACATTCCACCAGGGCTCAGGCTTCCCTGCTGCCTTCTTGGCCCACATACCCTTTCAGGGGATGTGTCGTGCAGCTAGTACACACCTTTGCCTCATTGGCCCAAGTGTCCAGAGATGATGCAGCCTTTGGCACAGAAGTTTGCATTCTGCAGCATCTAACTCCGACCCCACCGCCTACATAAGGCTTGGGAATCATCTAACTGGAATGCATAGGAGCAATCACTCGAAGAAGAAAAGACGGTTACTCACCTGTAGTAACTGTTGTTCTTCGAGATGTGTTGCTCCTATCCATTCCAGACCCGCCCTCCTTCCCCACTGTCGGAGTAGCCGGCAAGAAGGAACTGAGGAGCGGATGGGTCGGCAGGGGTATATATCCTGCGCTATAGCGGCGCCACTCCAGGGGGCGCCCAGCCGACCCACCGAGTGTTGCTAGGGTAAAAGTCTTCCGAAGAGCCGTGCACGCGCGGCGCGCACACCTAACTGGAATGGATAGGAGCAACACATCTCGAAGAACAACAGTTACTACGGTGAGTAACCGTCTTTTTCAGAGCTTTAAAATCAACCATCTCTTGCTTGGTCTCAGCTGCAGTTATTGAATAAAAATAAGATAGCATTAAAACAAGTTAAAAAAAATGGTACCTGCTTGGGCTGGTTGTACTGTCTGTCAAATGTATAGCAGAGTTCCATTCTCAACATATTTTAGCATTCAGCTCAGATAAAATTGAGAGGGTATATAACAAGCAATGGCTTTAAATAATACTATGGAAATGTTAGTATTTTAGAAGATTACATCACAGTCTATAAATTGGTTTGCTCTTCTGACCCTCATAATGGTGAAGGATGCTGGAAACATTCTTCACACAGATAGAGGATCACAGCTTCAATTCAACTAAAGAGGAAATATAGACAGGTGCAGTTCAACTCCCATGTACAGCAGATAAGGGTCCGAAACATGTACATATTTAAATTATACAACTGAATGTATGTTTTGGTTGGTTTTTATATATACTGTGCTGAAAATATTTTATTCGAAAGCTTTCTCACTATGACATCTTGCACATGAGTATAAAGTGACTGCGAAAAGAAAATGCACATAAATATGTTTGAAGTACAGGAAACATATGCAGTGTATTTTTCTCTAATTTCAGGTATGGTATTTCACATTTGAGGACCTATTGAAAAACTAGTAGTGGTGGGGAGGTTTCAACGCTTTGTACAATACAGTAATGACAGATTGAAAACGCTTCTGTTTTTGCATTGGAAAAAGTTACTGAAAAACAGTGCTAGTGTGTAGCTGATAAGAGTTGGAGAGATGGGATGTGAATTAGCCAAAGAAAATCTTTTTCTGAGGTGATGATGAAAGGGGAAATTTCATGGCCTGCTGTAGAAAAGTGCAAAATATTTGTTACACAACTGAAAACATTTGTAATTTGACCTTCGTTGTGTTCACGGTGCTTTCACAGAAAAGCAGGTTTTTTTCCACAGATTTAACTAAATCTGTGTATAAAAATTGTAATGTAGTTGCCTTCAGTTTGAGTGTAATTAGCTAAGTGATGTCACCTGCTATTGTTCCCAGATTGGGTGAGTCTATTCCGTGTGCTCAGGAAGGCTCAGCAGATACTATTTTCACTCTTGGGTATTTCTAAGACACATGGTATGTAACCATTACAGTAATATTTAAACTGCATTTCTTTGAGGGAGAGACTACAGCTAAAAAGTTAGACAGAAAATAATTATATTTTCCCCAATTTTTTAGAATCAATAGTAATTACACAGTCCAGCCTGGGAATGAATTCTTGTCAAAAGTATATTTGGGGACTAAGTTCCTGTTAACATTTTTGAGACGCCATTAGCTACATAGATTTTGAATATTATTTATGGTTTTAACACAGAAACATAGGCAGCCCTCTGAGAAAGTGGGAAGGTCTGCACTCCTTTTGCTGTTGCCTTATTTAATCCCCCCTTTTTATACAGGCAAGGAACTGTTGCATTTTCCTAGGTTTGATATTACCATATGTTTGTTTACTGCTTCAGAGTTTACCATTTCCTAAGAGGAGCAGTTCTCTATGGGGTTTTTTATGCTTCTGTCATTGTAGACCTAATGTCTTTGGTGCATGATAGAGCTCCTCATACCAAAAAAGCACGCCTGGCTGGCTTTCAGTCTTATGTGACATAACTACATATTTTAAAAAAAAAACTATGTTAAAAGAACATGAAGGTTGCAATGTCTAATACCCATTTAGAAAATGTGAGATTTATGATTCCTGTCCAACTTTTAAGTTAGCTTCTTTGCACTTATGCATTGTGATAGTCTTGGGCAACATCTCATAGGAAGTCTAATTGAACCCAGCAGTTCTGTGCAGTGTCTTAAACACAGGAGAACATACCTTCTTATTTAAAAATTGTGTGTCTTATTTAGTGTCTCTCCTGTGTGCTACATAAGGTAGGGATCCTGTAAAACACATGATAATGTAAATCAATCTATAACACAATGCATTTCCACAAGAGGACAGAATTAAGATTGCACCTTAATTCTGGGGTTTTCTGACCCTTGAGTGATTGATTTTGCAACCTTAACATTCTTTTAACATTTTTAGTATGAACTGTCCTGGGGTTTTTTAAGCTAACTGGGGAAAAAAAAAAAAAGAACCATAGTACCCCCTACATGGGCCATCTGCATTTTAATCCAGGACCATAATATGCACATCACAGACCTCTACCGCTCAGTCTAAAGGAGTAAACGACAACAGTAATAGGCTGTTGTCTTCTGTAAGAAGAGGCCACTAGAGGGGAATTCTACATGTGCTTTGCTTGTGCCTTATACAGCTGTTTGCTAGACAGCAGAAGAATTTGGGAATCTGGAATCCTAAATTCTATTTTGGGCTCTTTAGGGAGTGGAGCATCATCTGGCGATGTAGTAGGAAGAGAATCTGAGACATAAGCCCTTGTATCAAAGGCCTGGTATGAGGCAGGACCTACTCACAGAATCTGGCAAGAACAGGGCTAATATTGCAAAAATACACATTCCTAAGAAGTGCTAGTCACAGAGTACTCACGCAAACACATCCTGATATCAAGTGGTACCAGAACATCCCAATATCAAGGATGGTACAGAAACATTCCCCCTGGATAACAGGAATGCACTCACTCCTCCTAAAAGATAAGGTCAGGATGACAGTATGTAATAAAGGTGTTTTGATCGAACCAACATGTACAAGGTGATGGGTAATAACTAGCCATGTCAGGGGGCAGTAACTAACTATATCAGAGGGGCAGTATGTAACTTGTTTGTATCGGGGTGTAAAGATCTATCTCAGAAGGAGTGTCTTTGTCTGGCCTAGGGAGGAACGGAAAAACCTGCCATTCTCTGAGCTGGTCCATTGTTACAGGCATACATATATTAGTGGTCCGGTAGAGTCTGCAGGATACTAGTACCATGCTTCATTGACAATAAACCTGGCTGGGTGCCTTCATCCCTTAACTGAACTTGTAGTTATTGGGCGGTTCACTTGAGATCTGCTGTGCCAGCTGTCTGCGCAGGGCTAGGGTGACACACAAAGGGAACACACACATACAGAGCCAAATGTCTTATCAACATCTAACCACAGGTGGTTGCCGACAGCACAGCATATGGTTTTGGCTTATTAATTTTGAATAATAATGTAGCTACATCCGTAACACTGGACTCTCTTCAGAGCCATGCCAGAACTGACCTTGTGCTCTTTGAATTTCCTTGTTTGTAAAATGGTGAGAGAGATACTTGCCTCCCTCCTAAGGAGGCAAAATCCCTCCAATAATTGTCATGGGCTGTGCTTTTGCCTTCTGGGCCACAACCACCTTGCGGCCATTTACACCTACTTCAGTCATGAGAGAGCTCTGCTGCAATACTTTAGTATTCAACAATATGAGCTAAGAATGCTTAACCAGCACCTACCCTCGCTTTTCCAAAAGATTACCATTGGAACCCACATGCTTGCATGAATCATTATCCATGTATATGATAAGATGGAGATTGGGATGTGTGCTTCAAAGGTACCTCTGTTAATTGTGCTCCAAATACAGGGCATAGCGCTCCTTCCATAACTGGTCAGTCTCAAGATGTCATTAAATAGGTGCCATGTTCCCTATCACCACTGTTTTCTTTGATGGTGCTGTAACAGCCCAGCTCTTTCCTGTCCTCTCACCTTCCATCTCAAAAGCCTCCCTGTACATGTGCATTTATTGCCCATGCAATCTCTCTCGTTCTTCACCTACCAAAACCCAGATGTATTTCAAAGATGTCTGCTGCAGTATTTCTGCTTGCTTGAACAGTCTAGTGCAAAAGGGCCTTACAGATTCTTTTTCCATGTTGCCAAAATTTTTAGCAGCAAAATTTCAGCATTTGAAATAGCAGGCAAAAAAAGGGCAGGATATTTTTCATGAAATACCAGTGAAATGTTTTTGGCATTTCTGCATACTGCTACCACAAAATGACAACTGGAGTTCCTTATCAGTAATTATCCCCATTGACATTTCATTTACTGCTGAGAGCAATGTCCCAGCTTTGTAAAAAATATAGTCTTGAAATAGCATGACCAAGGACTGCAGGATGGCTTTGCTACAGGTAGTCTTGTGGTAAAAAAAGGAAACAGGCTAATTGTGGTGAGGTTGTAATGAGGCTCAGCAGTTACCCCATAATGTAAAATTTGTGAGCCAAACAGCACCTGGAAGTTTTCTTCAAACAAGATTTAGTGTTTTTCCACTTCGCCCCATCTGCTTGAGAACAAAGGTTTTGCCTTGCCTTGAGACATGTATCCCAGTTCCAGCAGAACTCTTTTGCTGGCTTTCCTTATTTCTGACTTTAAAGGCTTCACCAAGGGCACAGATGTAACTATCCATAATCTTTACCTCCCGCCAGGTTGTTGTCACATCCCCAGCATCTAGGAGAGTAAGCCAGGAAAATAAATTAACATCCTAAAAACAAAATATCAAGTTCCCGTTCCCCCCTTACTTAGCTCTAATTTTAGAGGCTCTCCAACTTACTGAGGGAAAATAAATCCTGTAGTGAAGGTCTGAAATGAAAAATTCTGAGTACTATCAATCACTTCCTTTCCAGAACCAGTAAAACTGATAGCAGAAAAGCTTTCCCCACCTAACCTGGAATACATCTCTAATTAGGGCAGGTGACTCACCTGTTGGAGGCAAAGAAAAATAACCATCTCCTTTCCCCTGTCTCTTCCTAACAAGTCCTAGGACCCTATCTGAAGACATCTAAGGGCTTGTCCATATAGTGCATAGTCCACACTAGCGGAGTCTAAATTCTTGTGCGCACTAAGCGGCCAGTGTGGACGGTGCTGGGCGTATTAAAGTTCCCTAGCGCACATTAATATAGGCCCAGTTCAAACAATATTACATTAATGCACTCTAGGGAACTTTTAGTGTACAGCAGCAGGATCCCCGCAGGCCAGTTAGTCCGTAACATAGCTAGCATGCCCTAGAATGTACACCCCTCTAGTGTAGTCTAATGCACTGTGTAGACAAACCTAAGGTAAGAAGTAGGGGAAGGAGGTTCTGGGTTTTTTTAGTGAAGTGCTATTTGTGGGAAGATCCCTTTAGAGGTTCAAGCTGTAGAAGGTTAGTTTGCTTGCAATGCCTGTGATCCAAACTGCAGGCTTTAATTGGGGAATTGGTTTTGCACAGATTTACCCACAGGTTGGCTACTTGCACACCAGGTTGAGCAGAGAGGAGGATGGTACAAATTCTCACTTCACTTAGCATTAGCAAGGCTCATTTCCTTCAGACCACATTTTTTAAAAGTTGTATTGCTGTCATGGCACCCCACGTCCAAGTTGTAAACACAACATTTTATTTATTAATCTTTAAAGGTGAAGTGAAATTCTGTTTAGATTTTGTGACAGGTGCAAAATAGACCTGCTTCACCATGGTGACCAGTCAGTGTGCCTCAAGCCTGACCTGGGACTACCTTCTACAGGGGATAATTTCCAGATCCCTTCAGCTTCTGCTGTATCCAGCGATACTGCCAAAAGAAGGGCCAATTCTGGGGTAGTATTACTAGATGTGGACATGTGTCCACCCGCTACATCAGCTGCTGAACGGCCCTCCTTCTATAGAAGTTATTAGCACAACTCTCAGTGACTTCAAATGGAGCATACTCACAGGTCCAGTTTTCAGTTACCACTGACCTGGGTTAGATATGAGTTGGCGATCTGTGTGTCCAATGATTTGTCCCAGGAGCCATCCATTTTCTCTTACAAACAAACAAAGCCACATCATAGTTAGAGCCACTGATGTAAAAAGTTCACATCTAGAAAAGTTTACTGTACCAATAAATTGTGGAATGTTTAACACTGTTAGTTACAGAAGACTTCATACTATATATTCACCATTGTATGTACATTTAATAACACTGATGTATTCAAAAATGTTTGTTAGCTGCACAGCTGTCATTAAGTTTGTTGAACACTATTATCATCTAACAATGTGTGACACTTTGGACATGTTGCAAAAATGTAAAGATGCTGTTCTCATAAATGTGAGTTTCATATCTGTTAATAATCCTGATCATCTATCAAAGCTATGCAATGGCCATTAAGTAATCTTATTGTACACTGAAGTGCTTAGAATCAGATTAAGTTGTAATGAACTGCCTTCCAGACATTATTTAAAAAATGTTAAATACAGAATTTATTTTTAAGTTAGACTAATATACTTTTAAAGTATCTAATATGACATCATTGGGTTCTAATAGTGATAGTTTTTCCTTACAACTAAAAGTTATTTCCTTTTAAACTGAAATGGAATATACAGCCTGGTCTGTATCACAGCATATAGTTTCCACAAAATATTTCATTACAGTAAACCTGAAGATTAGTGGCAATCGCCTCTAAAATGCATTGTGGTACTCATTTTAAAAAAAAGTGGGAGGCGGGCACAGGGAAAACATAATATAAAACCTAATAATACATGGATAAGGTCATTCAACTGTCTTAGATATGTATTGTTAAAATTCGGCCTGATCCAAAACTGACTGAAGTCAATGAGTCTTTTAATTGACATTGGTTAACTAGTGTGTGTGGCCCGTTTTAAATTGGAGGTATTGTGTGGTTTTAGATTTTATGATCAGGCACTTGCACCAAAGCCAGTAAGCACTGGCCAAGTAGTAAATATTCTCAGGATCAGTCCCTAAATTCTTTAATCTATTCTGGATATAAATGATCAGCAATGAAAGTAAATGGCCCAGAGTGCTGGAGTATTGTTCTAACACTGAATATTTTCATTTTAAAATATATTTTGATAGTGTTGGCTGGCAAGTGTGTAAAAAGGAGCAGGAAAGAATATTTTCTAAAGAAACACCTAATTTTTGTCTAAAATAACTCTTACACAGTGTGTAACACTTACAATATGCTATATTAGCAAGAGTATAAACGTGAATTATTTTAGCCTATTCCAGTACACTAGCCAGCATTATGCAGTTAACATGAACTGTTTTCTCTCCTTTCTTTCTCACTTGGACACATTATATGATTATACTGCAGACTGTAAACTCAGCGACTTGTGAGGAATTTTGTTCAAATTTTAACATTAATCACCAAAGTCTGTTTGCTTTGATTGGGTTTCTACAAAAGAGTCTCAGGTGGATCATTTTATTTCTGTTGCTAATTCAGTTGCTGATAGCCCAACAACACGCAGCCATCCTACAAATTAAAAAACTGGTCACTTTTGTCACTTTGCACACAAAAAAGAGTCAAGTCATAAATATCTTGGCGATTACCCTTCCATCCTGCCAGAGGGTGATCCCTCAAGGTCGTTTTTTCAGTTCTCTTCATGACACTGTTTCCCCCTCGCCAGTACTAGAGAGAAATAAACCTACTTTTGCTTTCAACATTCTGTGCTTCGTAGAAAAGGGAGGGAAAGATCAGGGCTACTTGAGTAACTGTTTTGGGGTTTTGGTTTTAAATCAGCATGAAACACTTATGTTCATTTACAAATTTCTTGTGTAGTTTTTAAGTGTGCAGGCAGTTAGATTGGGATTCCTTCTTCCTCCAGTTCACAAATGGGGCTGAAGTCTAATAACAATTAGCAAGACAAACATTAGAAATATGTTCTGAACTTTCATGGACCTGAATGTAGGTGCCAGAGGAGATGAGATAATTTACTGATGAGACTGCATTTGTTCCAAGCTGACTGATTTTTATGCCTCACTGTACTCTTGCATTGTATCCGGGATAAAATCACAGATTTGTCCAGTCTCATTGATGGGATCTTGACTATTACATATTGTAATACTAACCAGTTGGATGTTCGGACCATTGCAAAACTGCTAGCTCTTTTATTCCCCCAATGATTTTAAAATATTAAAGCCATCAAGGGGGTTGAAGCTGATTTATCAAAAGGAGAAAAAAATGCACAAATGTGTTTGGAGTATTGAAGTGCCGTTGACATCTAAAGTCCTAACCATGCTGTTTTCCTCCACACTCCAGCAATCAGGACATCCAGCAAACCCATAAAAAACCAAACTAATAGCATGAATATTCAGTGACCTAGAATACTAATTATTGTCATGAATATTAATGTGATCGGACTTGCTTTTTCCCCTTCTCTTTCTCTCTTGCTCTCTTTTTTTCCACTCAGCCGGCTCTAAAGATGGGCCATAATGAGAGCATTTAAGAGAGAGAGCGCTCTCCGCCGTGACAGGGACTGGGGTAATAAGGAGAGCTTGATTAACGTGGTGCACTTGGGGGAGAGATGAGAGGATTCACGTGGTCCTGTTGTGGGGGAGGCAATGAGGCACCGGCGGCTGTGTTGCTGCTCCCTCAGATTAATGAGGCCTAAGAGTGCATTAGGAACAGTGACAAAGGTTTGATCTAATGGGCTCAGTCATTTTTCCTTTGAGTGACAGACGCACAGAAGTAATTGGCTGTGCAGAATGGCAGCTCATTGGCAGTACTTAAGGATACATTATCCCCGTTGTGTGGCCCGCAGAGGCTGTTTATCAAAACTGCTCACACTGCAGACATGCATTCGCTGAGCTGCTGTTACAGTGGTAATAGCTATAAAAAAAAAAAAAAAAGTAACATCAAAATCATAGCTATTGTCTTTTAGAAAGAAAGTTTCTCTATTTTCATTTAAAATGCTCTAGAAAATATTTTAATAATGATAATCTACTTTGTACACCACGCATGAGTATTTTTAGGCCCACGATTATGGGTGATAATTTGGGGAAGTCTATTTTACTGGTACCTTAAGTATGAAGTTAGTTTTTGTCCCATTTCTGAAGTCATATGTTAATTGTGTCCAATTTGGAGGTTATTTATCTAATGCACAGGTAATGCCTTTTTCCAGTTTAGTTATTATTAAACAACTTCCATAAGTTTTCGCAGAGATCCCAAAGCACTTTACAAACTATGGCCCCAACCTGCAGATATTTCCACATGTCCTTAACTTTACACATGGGAATTGTACTCTTTGAATTTACTGATGTAACATTATTGAATTGAATGGGAGTACTCCCATGCGTAGTGTTAAGCACATATATAATTGTTGGTGTGATTTGGGCCCAAATACTTAACACACACAAATCACTTCACAAAGAATGTAGCATACCCACCTCCGGGATGTTACAGCATACAGTAATAGTCAACAGAATTTGCTCAGAAAATGAATAGCAAAGGGAAACAGTGCAAAGGGAATATAATATGAGCAAACTGGATTTTGGTCACGATGATTTAACTAGAAATGTCCTTACTTTTCAAAAAGTGCCATGGGATCTTGAACAAAATCTGTTGGACATGGTTGTGGTTTTACTTTGTGACTGAAAGGTGGTACATGTGAAAACATAATGTCCCTAATCATATTTGGAGTTGAAAGAAAAGCGTGCCCTCCTATTGAATCATTAATACCACTTCCTGCAGCACTAGAGTATTTTCTGGGAGTCCTCCCATCCATTCATTAAACTTGACTCTACTTAGCTTGTGTCTACCAGTGAGATCCCAGCCTGAGGTTGTAGGGCTTCAGGCCTTTATTACTGTATTGGTGTGATTACTGACTATGAAAGAAAACTATTGAAATCGCACAAAGTAATTCACTTAAGAAAACGGCATTAGACAAATATACCAAACAAAGCTCTCAGAGGATTATTGAAAATGAGTTCTGGGAATTTTGGTGGGGGAATTGGGGGTTTATTTCAGCCCCTAGTAAGGTCCAGGAAAAAAACAGGGCTGCCATGTTGTAGGCTGGTATTGCAGCTGGGTCCAAATGGAATTCATAGCAAGGAGACAAGTAAAGAAAACATGTTCTTTTGCCTTTCTCCATTAATAATCCCTGCCAGTAACCTATCTGGCTCTAGTCCCTGCTCCTGCTGCCCATGGTACCTAACTGACCATGCTCCTTGCAGTAGATAGTCTTTCTTCCCCCCATCCCCCATTCTGAATGGGTTTGTGGAGACGCTGTCCAGTTCGTAAGAAGTAGTGGTGCATCTTGATGTCAGCACTGGGCACAAATTCTGCCCTTGGGCCAGCAGGGAAAGGGAAGAAGCACCTTCTTTGAGAGAGTTATGATGGGATCCTAGGTGACCTGCTGCAGATTCCTGAGGGGTGTTTCCAATCGCTGTAGGGAAGGTCATCACAACGTGTATGTAAGTAGGCACTGAAGAGAGCACAAGAGAAATGGGAAGGTGCTGGAAGATTACTTGACTCCCACAAAAAGTTAGTCTGCCAAAGGTAATTTCTGCATAACTCTGGGAATTGGATTCATTAGGGCAATGGAAGGCTAAAAGAAGCACTTCTCACAAAAGTAGTGTCTTTCCCCTCTCCTCTTCTACACCCTCATCCCCAAAATAACCCCAAATACAGAAGATTTTGGGCCACAATTTTATAACAGCGGGCCAAGCTGTGGTCTAATCTACTTGACAGTGCTGTTTAATGAATTAGAGGGCATTTCAGGAATATGCAGTATCTTGCAACATAAATTCACCCAAGATGATTTGGTACAATTAACCCTCTGATACCGGGAGTCAGGATTTCCTGACCCTCTGCTCTAATGTATTTTTCATTAGTGTTAACAGCTGGGGAGCTGAGCCCTCTGGCCTTGAGAGGTTTATTTCCTTTTGGAAGAGAAACTCATAGTGATCATGAAGAGCGTAGCACAAATAAACCGTGAATATAGTGAAGGCAGAGTAATGTGCTAGAGTTCACCCTATGCCCTATCTTCTTCTGTTCTAGTGTAATCTCTCTCTCTCTCTCTCTCTCTCTCTCCTGGTCTCATATATACACAGATTCTTGCAAAAAATGTATAATGGTAGATTACCCAACTCTAGCATCATATATTCACCTCTTACTTTGAAAATAGTGCACTGGGTGCACTCTGAATTAAACCTCTTACAACTCAGTTGTTTGCCTTGGGGATGGTGGGAAATCACAAATGCACATGCTGCAATGAATGCAGGCTGCTTGCATGCATTTAAATGATCTGTATCTCACTTTTTTTATGGTACAGTTGTGAATTATATTCTTTTTGCGTTTGTAATTAGTGGGTGGAACAGATGGTGAAGGCTTAGTTTGAAGTGATGTGTCCATTAAAATGACCTGTGCTGCCCAGTGATGGTTCATGATAACATATTTTTGTTAAGATGAAATATATTGGACAAAGACAGGAGTTACAGGAGCACTCACCATTAGTGTTTCAGTAGATACTAAAATTGTGCAAACAAACTACAGACTTCTGCAAAGCAAATGACTGCTTCAGAATAAGAATACCTTTTTATTATCCTCACTCTATAGTCAATAATTTTTATTGAAAATTTTCATAACGTACAATTTTTGTCGTCTCTGGGTATAATTGAATAGGTGGTACCAGATAGGCATTGAATGGCATGAAATCATGAGTTTGGATAAATCTTCATTAGTGATATTTTAAAGATATTTCTAAATATTATGCAACTGAATTCTGTAGGGTCTAGCAATTTTGTGACATATTTGTGAAGACTATTTAATCAGGCAGTGTATGCCATGTGAATGGGGGTCTATTCTCCCCACAATCCAGCTGTTTATTTCCCATTAATGAGTTGTTCACACAGGCACTGATGGGAACAATGCTACCCTATTTTCATCCATCTACATTGGCCCTATCATAGGAGCAAGTAAACCCCAAGCAAACTCTCTTTGCAGTTTGATGCTGTCCACACTGGCTTAATGAGTAAATAAAGCACAAATTTCAATCCTCATGCATCTTCCAGTGCCTCATATTAAAAATCTCTCTGTTGAAAGGTGATTTTTTTAAGCATAGACTAAAATTGGGAATGTGCCTTGAATTCTATTCGTGGTGGTCTTTGAAGAGATTAATTGTTTGTGAAAGTGTAATTGAATGATCTGCAAACTGTATCATAACAGGATATTTTATAATATCAGAAAAGAGTTTTAAATGTTCTAAAGCGGTCTATAGCTAGAAAGAGGAATTCTTCTTTTGATGCTGCTTTGGTAGATGAAAACATTTTTGTTCAATAGGAAACCAGCATCTTTTTTTGCTCATTTGAGACCAGTTCTGGCAACATACTGATATTCATTCAAATATAAATGCCATCTTCACTTTGAAATGCAAATTGTTTAAAGAAAAATAGCATATGGTAGAGGTAAGTACCTTTTCAAATCAGCTCCTACACTTTAGGGTTGTGAGTACAGCTAAAATTATTCTTTGGAAAGAAACTGGAGCCTTTGACACATTGAAGCTTGAACTAATCAAGGCTTCCCAGTAAGCATATACACATATCCATATCAAGGAAATAGTGCTGAGAATACACGGATTAGCATAGTAATTTAACTGCCCCCCTGCTAATCAACTTAAGCAACCAGCTGATGCATATATGATGTATTTGAAGAAGCACTTTTTCAGAACACAGAATGGACTAGGTAGTTGACCATGTATTTCATGTTAATGTTGATATATTGAGAGGGACAGAGAGGGAGACAGATGTAAAAGTGCAGCAAGTCCTTGCTTCTAAGGTTTTTAGATATAAAGGCTTCATAACATGTATCTTGCCATAATATGCAGAATCTACTTCTCAGTGAACATTGTTGGCTTCATATTTTGAGCTGGCTGGCTTGTCTGCTAAGAGACTGCTATGATTCCTTGCCACTGGCTCTGTATCTTGACATGTAAAATTAAAGAAATATTGCTTCTTGAAGGTGGGAAGAGGAGTTTGCCTCCTGGAGGAGAAAAATGAGTAGGAGTGTTTCCTGAAGCTTTGTGTGGCAGAACAAGTCCATAAGAACAGCAGTTGGCATTAACAAGGCTCCATTTGGATGAGAGTATGATAGCATTGTTGTTAACTTGACACGACTGAATAAGAGAGTCCGGGCATGTTATAATTAACCTGAAGGAGGAGTGAAAAATGAGCAATAGATTGGGAAAATATTTAAATTCAAATAAATATTGTCATCATTCAAGGATTGGGCCTGTGTCTGGTCAAAGTATGTTCGAGAAAACTCTCTATCTCTTATTCAGTTTTTATGTAGACCAGCCTTTTTGATATGTCAGTGACCACATGGGGACTTTTATGAGGTTTGGTTTATTTAAAAATTTTTAGTAACCTCAAACAAGATTGAAAATGTACTAATGCCTGAGATGGATTAAGGAGCTCTTTGTGCTTGATTTTGCAACCAAATCTGATAAATTGTATCATTGACCACAAAATAAAGCTGCATTATGGATCACCAAGAAATTAGCTTCTCAGATCCTACCATATTTGCTCCCAACTATACAAAATTCCTCATGAATCTGAATTGACAGAATTATTATATGATTCTCCTGAGTTATTCACTTTCTCTGTGGTGAAACTAATTTCACAGGCCAAATCATTGTGTTTCTAAATAAGTTTAAGGCTTATATAAAATTTTGAATACTGCAATTTCAGTATAAGAATCAGCATGTTATGGATATTCTCTGTAAAGTTTTGCTTTTGTATCCCATCAAGGTTTAGAATGTGACTGGGCCTTTTTGTTCTAGATCTAGCTAAATGGCCAGAAAATGTTGACATTCAAAATATCCCTCTCTCCCCCACTCAGCCACCCAATTCAGACTGATGGCAATGTGTTATTCAAGCAAAGTCGTTCAATAATTGTTTTCCATTGTTCCATGATCTCGCAAAAACATTCCATCTTTTCATTCACATACCAGTTTTCTCCTTCTCTGTCTCTGTTATGAAGATTATCGCACAGGAACTCATCAAAAATAACTCTGTCCATTCTACTAGGCAAGGAATGAGAGATAGTTAAAGGTTAAAAATGGGCTTACATAGCATCACTCTTCTGTCCAGCATGTTGGATGCCACTTGTAAGGTCTTTGAGATGTCTTTCGAGGTGCTTCTCTAATTCTGCTTCTGAAAAATAATGCATTTCCAAAGCCATTGTATTCTAAAGGTGCTAAAATAGATGCCACAGTGAACAGGAATGCAGGATCACTCTGTTGCGGTGAATATCTGTCACCTTGAATAGGTGGTTTTGCTTAATCTTAACGTCCCAATTAGCTTTGTTAATGTCGAAAGTTGAGAACAAGCCTAGAAAAATGCTGTAAACATTCTAAACAAGGCTTAAAACAAGTAAAATATAAAACATAATACATGTAAAAATCTTTATCTTCCTCAATTGTCCAAACTTAAAATTAAGGGAACCCAAAATGATATGTGGATGGGGAGAAGGTACCATTTTGTTGGTGAGGACTTTAATAAGGTCCAAATAGTTAAAGAGTTTAGAGTTTAATGCGATACAAAAGTGGTTTCTGAGATCAAGGAAGTGTAGGTAGTATTGTTTTGTTTCCAGATGAAAGAAAAAGTGAAAAGACCTGACTTATTCATCCAGCTGCTTCTAAATTAGTATGCCATGACAGAATTTACCTGATTCCAATACAAACAACAAAGATTTCTAGTGACCCTACCACTCGGGTCAGCAGCTATCCCACTCAGTAGTCCTCGCCTAACACAAGCTATAAACTAGGCATAAGAGAGGAGAATTTCTAATATCTCAAGTTCAGCAGCTAGGAGGCATGATAATAGCACATGCTTCCACAGGCAGTATGGGCTATTTAAGCCATGGATATTAAATATCTTTAGTGTAATCATAGTCTATTATTTGAGATGTGTGACCTCATATATCTCCTAGCTGTGGCCTGAAGACAGAACAGGACAATAGGCAGGTCAGAAAATCTTGGAGTGTCATGCTCGGAATGCAAGAGTCAACCACCTCGCCAGGGAACAATAAGTCTTACTGGCACATTAAAGCAGAACAAGTCAGCTAGTAAGACTGTTTGACACCATAGTATGACCAGATGAGCAGCAACATTTGCTCTTGACTGACATCTGATCTGTATGCTTATTGTGAGTTTGAGACTGTTTTCAGCTGGGCTACTGGCTCACCTGTGCTATAGTTTGCTGTGAAGAAAAGATCACAAAGGACTGTGGTCACTAAGGGCCCCAATCCTGCCAAGAGTTTGTGCATTTTGGTGACTTCGTATCCGAGTAGTCCCTTTGAAGCCAATGGGATTATCTGAACGAATACAGTTACACATGTGCATGTATGCTTGTAGGATCAGGGTCTATCATAGCAGCTTTCTTGGAGGGGAAAGGGAAAATTTCTAATGACCTCCGGCTATGGGCAGGCTAGTTAACAACTTTACTGTTTATTTTGGTTTTGAAGAGGAAATGAAGTAGTCTCAGGAAGGCAGAAAAGTTTGTCAGAACAAACCCTTCACAACCCAAGACTGGGACACTGGGGAGTAGGGTTGTCTAGGGTCCCCATCTATCTGCAAGCGTTTACAACTGGGTAGTATCAGAGATATCAGCATTAGCAGATCACCCCATCTACTGGAAAAGTGGGTGGTAGTTCTCTGAATGCAAATTACAAGCAATCAATTTCTGCTATTTTGCTTCTCCAAAGAGTTTGAGATATGGGTTCGATCTGAAGTGTCATATCAGTTTCTGTAACTGAAGTCTTTAAATATAAAAACTCTAAAATCAGTTCTGAGGGAGTACATTTAGTCCTTAAAGGAAATGTGCATTTTATAGATGCCTACTTATTAAGGCCAGAAAAGATCATTGTGACCATCTAGTCTGACCTCCTACATAACACAGGCCATAGAATTTCAGCAAGTTGTTTTTGCATCAAGCCCATAACTTCTGGTTGAGCTAAAGCATATCTATTAGACTGACTTTCTGTCTTGATTGAAAAGATGTAGTGATGTAGAATCCACCACATCCCTTAGTAAGTTGTTCCAATTGTTCATTATCCTTTCTGTTTATGGGGGGGGGGGGAAGTGTCCTCTTATTAGTCTGAATTTGTCTAGCTTCAGCTTCTAACTATTGGATCTTGTGTTATGCCTTTGTCAGCTAGATTAAAGAGCCCCCTATCATAAATCATGCCATATAGGTACTTATGGACTTCAAGTTAAGTTGCCTCTTAACTTTGTCTTGTATAAATTGAGCTTTAGTGTCTCACTATAAAACGGGTTTTCCAGACCTCAATCATTTTTGTAGCTCTTTTCTGAACCTTTTCCAGTTTGCAACATTCCTTTAAAAGTCTGGACACAGGATTCCTTAAAGGTCTCACCGATGCTGTACCCAGTGATAACATCTCCGTACATCTACTCAGTATTCCCCTGCTTGTACATCCAAGGATAGTATTTGCCATTTTAGCCACATCATCATACTGGGAGCTCATGTTCAGCTGGCTATCCACAATGACCCGTACGTCCTTCTCGCTCACTGGTTTCCAAAATACAGCCCCTTCTCCAATAAGTGAGGCTTACTTTATACCTCCTAGAGATGACCTGCCATTTAGCTGTATTAGAACATAAGTGAGCCCAACTTACCGTGTGATCCAGATCATTCTATAGAACTGATTTGTTCTTATTATTTACCACTCCATTAATTTGTGTTATCTGCATACCTTACCGGCAATGATTTATATGTGATCACTGATAAAAGTGTGTAATAGCACTGGGGCAAGGACAGATTTCTGAGAGACCCCATTAGAAACACAAAGCAATATAGCTTAGCCTTTCTACAGCTCCCCCACATTTGCAACATAATAGCACGGTGATGTGATGATGAGCGAAGTGATTCACAAGTAGTAATGTCTGGTCTCTCTGGTATATATGTCCCTGTGTGTCTGATCCACATAGGATAGGAGTCTTCTGCAGCTCACGGTCAGAGTTTGGCTCTTTCCCTCAAACTGTAGAGAATCATCTTTCAGCTCTGGAAGTTTCTGATGTGTCAGCCAAGATGGAGCTGTCACAATAGGTATTTTTTTCCTCATTAGCAATTTTCTGACTCAAGTTTTTTCCCCAGGCTATAAAACCTGGAGGAAAAGTATGCTGATACTATATCAGAGAAAGCATGAGCTGGAGCGCAGAGAGATTCATTTGGAGAAAAAGTATTTATTTAATTCAAAAGAATGCAAAAAACTGTGTGTGTGCTTGATTCAGTATTTTAGTGAGACTTCAGTCAAGAGTGGGGTTCTAATCTGAATCGTCACCACATATGTGCTGTTTTGTGGGCAGGGTTTCATTGCTGAACTTTACATGTGTTCCCAGTGCCTCTTTAGAAAACACTGGCACAAGACGGTCAGATACTAGCCTTAGTAAAATGCATTACATTGGTTGTTCAAACAGGCTCAAAAGAAGTGTTCACCTGTTGTAGATTTAACTTGTGACCAGTGTAATAGATGCCAATCAGCGTATGGAGGCCACATTGGTAAAAGAATGGCTCGGGAAAAGGGATTAGAGAGGAAGTCCAGTGGTAAAGGTACTGGCCCAGGACTCAGGAGAACCAGGTTCAAATACATGCTCTGCCATAGGCTTCCTATGTGGCTTTGGGCAAGATATTTAGTGTCTCTCTGCCTCAGTTCCCCATCTGTAAAATGGTTATGTTGCGGACAAATTCATTAACGATTGAGGTGCTCAGATCTTACAATAATGGAGGTTATACAGGTACCATAGACAGATAGTGTTTGGTCTCAGAGAGGCAATCTTACAAACTCTAATAAGCACAGAGTGTTTCACAAAGCTCTTCTTTCTTTCAAAACACTGCTCTTGGGAAAAGTCGTCATGATGGAACTGGGAGTCAGGAGATCTGGGTTTTATTTCCCGCTCTGCTACAGTCTTCCTCTGTGACCTTTTGGTCATTTAACCTGTGGAAAAAGTGGGAAATAATAGTAGATAATAATTAACTCCCTTACAAGAGTGTTGTATCTTAATTCACCAATGTTTCTGAACTCATCAATGGTTGTCAAATTGAAAGTGCTATGGAAGTGCAAAGTTTTAGTATGAAAGTATCTTAAAAGTGTGTGTGTATGTACACATAGAATAGAGAGAGTCTTCAGTAGCAAAGAATTGCAAGGTGCTTTACAAACTTTACTAACTGTACGTTGTATGTAGGTTTAGATGACGTTGCTTCCAATTCAGCTCTGCTGGAAAGCCATTACCAGTTACTTTGTCTTTGGATGAAAATACTAAATGCTTTAAATCTGTCTCTAAAAATAGTATTCTTAAAGCCATTTAACCCTACTGTAGGCAAGTCTTAACAATGGATTCACGATGTCCACTGTGTTTTGGTAAAGTCTGCCATGAAGAGATTGCAGCTATTAGAACATTCTTACAAAAATCAAACTAACACTTTACTGTTTAAACAAATTTAAAATATTTTTAAAGTCTAAATCAGTAATGGAGTATGTGATTAAAAACTAAACTACAGAGTGAAATTTCTAGCGCATGTCAAACACAAGAACAGGAAGGATAGACTGAGACCACTAGAAGTCTAAGTTCATGGAAAGGGTTTTCTTTGTTTTGTCACTAAACTGGATTCAACTAGAGCACCGGTCAGCTATTTCCTCCATTAAACTTTTTACTGAACTATTATCTGTCACAGCCCTTATGGATCATGAGAGCGCTAAACACATTTGCCCCCTGGTATTGCCTCCATGTTGATGATAGTTAAAAGTCTGTGGAAGATGGGTTTTATAGTTGATGTTATGCTACTAGTACCAGTTTATTTACTGGCACTGTAGATTTTTCAATTTTGCCTTTATTCAGCGGTGGGGATACTCAATTAAAATAATTGAATTAGGATAAGAGGATAAGAGATAAAGTGTCTCCATTTGATGTAGTTATTACACGTTTTGTATGTTAGAGTTCTGTTTAGAGAGTCATGTTACATTTTCAGGACTTGCTTTTGTAAGGGTACAATGGATGGTTTGCTTAATGCTTATTAGTTTTTAAGGATTGGGTTTTTTCAGCATGTCTTTTATGCACTAAGCCAACACTTCCCAAAGCATGAGGGGCACACCCGCTAGGTGGGTAGGAAGGACTAGCTAGGGCAGTGGAGAGGATATATAAATTAAGCTGTGTAGGCTTTTAACGACATATATCAGGGATGTGCTGGGGGCTTGCAAGGATTTCCATTTTCTAGAAATGGGTCAGGGGGAACTCAGCTTCCAAAAGTTTAGCGAACACTGCATTCAAGTGCTGCTGCTGTTCTCCACATTAATGAAATTAGTGCTCTCTCTGCTCTGTGGTATTGTAAGATTTATTCTCCTGAATGTAAATCAGCATTATCTTGTATAGTAACGGGGGGTTATGTTTGTTTGTTTGTTTCTAGGAAATGTGACTACTAGTACGTCTGTATCTCAGATGGCAAGTGGGATCAGTCTAGTCTCCTTCAACAGTCGCCCCGATGGTATGCATCAGCGCTCCTACTCAGTTTCCAGTGCTGACCAATGGAGTGAGGCGACAGTCATTGCAAACTCTGGCATCAGCAGTGGTAAGAGACAAGTTGTTGGTTTTTTGCTAGAGTTCTTCTCTGTGGACTTATGTCACTCATCTGGGTACGTTGTCCTAAGCAAGGCTGCAACCATTTAAACAGAACAAAAAGGATGAAAATGGGGGAGAAGAACATAAATTAACAAAACATCTCTCCTTGTGGCATGGAAGGGCTAGGAGTGCTATGGAAGCAGCAAACATAACTGCACCAGGAAGGAGATGCCTTGTGATGTCAGCTACCCCATGCTGGAAATTTCACATAGACCCAAAATTATTAAAAGCATAGCAAAGCCAGGGTTGCTTTCTAAGTGCATAGCTTCCAAGACATCTTCACTGCATCTGTGAATGAAGGTACACAGTTCTCATCCCTTTATTCCCTTTGTTTGTGGTCTTAAGTGTTGAACTATTTATTATTTTATTTTTATTGTTGTAATTGGCCAGCTGTAGGCAGAGGCAGCCTTTGGAATGAATCCCACAGCTACTGTCTCCATAACCTCAATTGGAGGAATTTGTAAATGTCAGGACTACCGTTTCTTTTTCTATAGCTGTTTCCAGCCATCTATTGTGAAGAGAGCCTTGAAACTGCTGACCAATCACAAGGGTTGCAAGTTTGTCATAGTGGTTTGTCCAGCACAGGGTATATTCATGATTTTCATATAGTCACCTAAGGAGTGTCTGTGGGGCCAACAAATCAGTTGTCATTGATATCTTGATTTCTGAAAAGATCCCAGACCAATTTGATGTTGCATCAGAGGTGTTGCCTGAGCTGCTATAAGCTCCCTACAGACTTGTAGCAAACTGTTTTCAGTTGAGCTTGTTCCTCTACTAAGCGCACATTGTGGGCTTTGGCCTCAAGGGGCAATGTCTGAATAGCATGAAAGGTGCTGTGGTCCAATGGACTACACATGGGATTGAGAACAAGGGAGTCCTTTATTCCAATCTTAGGTCTAACACATAATTTGTCTGTGACCTTGTTCAAGTCACTTCCTGCCTTAGTAGTCCCATCTGTAAAATGGGGCTATACTACTCACCTCACATAGGGAGTTGTGAAGATTCCATTAATGTTAGTAAATCACTATGCAAGTGCTAAATTTGTAGTATTTGAAAAAGAGGCAAAGGGAAGCACCATGGAGAGCCCATGAAAGTATGGTGGAAGTAATGGAATGGAGAAATAAGAATGTGGAAAGCAAAGGGAACCTTGAACAGAGTAAATGGAGGAAGGGTGTGAACAACACGGGATGAAGTGACCATGAAAGAGAGTTAGAGAAAAAGAAACTGCTGCTTTTGAGGCTACCCCTTAAAATACTGACAGTTATAAGGGTCTCAGAAGGACACATTTTGTGGCACAGGCGCACACGCACACAGCTGTTGCTGTTTTGGGCGTATCTGCTGATCTTAGCTTTTTTGTCTATGTCGGCAAGCCCTACAGCATTCATGAGTGTGTTATGTATGCTGGTATGAAAGAGGCCCTCCCTTTCTCCTACACCCAGCTACATTTTATACGTCTTACATTAAGGACATCTAATTCTGTTTGATGACTTGGCAATCATATGTTATTACTTCTGGATCGTAAGAGACAACAGCCAGGGTCAGCTGTGCTACATTTACGCAAAGGATACAGGAAGACTGAAAAGTAAATAACAATAGAAAAGTGATATTTGCATCATTTCCCGCTTTGCTTTTTTACATTTTGAAAATACTGGGAGAGCTTATTTTCACTAGGTCGGTGCTTAGTGGACAGTCTTAGACAAACAAATGTCAACATAAACATTAACTATTGTGATTGATAAAACTAGTTCAAAAACTCAAACATGATTCATCTCCATCAGTGTACCCTCTTTCTCTTAGATTGTAGAACTTTATCCTTTATGCTGGCGGTTGACACATGAAAAACCCTTTTTAATTTCAGCGTTTTTGCCCCAATAAAAGGTTTTGAATTTTAGAATCATAAAAAGATAATGCTGTGAAAGCAGCAGGGATAGGGAGAAGCTAAGCATCTTTTGGAATTCAAATGCCAATGTATTGGAGAATATGCCTGCTTATTGTCACACGGTTTTATTGTAGACAAAATAACATATTGGGATTCAATTTTTCTTTGCACCTTTTTTCACATTAAATTAATACTTTGTGTGGCTCCGGAGAACTTTTCAAAGTCTTCCTATCCAGACCTTTGGTTTCCTGGGGCTTCAGTCTTTTAAGCAGCTGTGAACATCTCCTAATTAGATAAATTACTTTGTAGTGGGCAGAGCCACAAAACAGGAGGTGCTGGTTAAATTAAAGGGGAAAAAATAGAAAAATCCATTCTCTGAAATGGAATGCCCCACTGCTTTATGACTATTACTGTTGTAAGGTTTTACATTTAAGTACCTGAGGTTTAAAATTAAATGTCTAATATAATTTGGCACTGGTAACAGGAAGCCTGTGACTGCCCTTAGAGAAAATCTAGACAGCTTAGTTCAATGTTTCAAATTGCTGTCTGCTTGATAGTGAGCAAATCATAGGTTTGGATCGCTATTTAGCTAAATACCACATGCTGCTCAGCATAATTTTAAATGCAGTAACATGTTCGTCTTTAAGTTTATGAATTTAAAGAGACTGTTCCAGGACTACATGAAAAATTAATTTTTGTACCTTTTTTCTTACTCTTGTAAGTGTTTGACAGAAGTAATTTTAGCAGCAAGAGAATAAAAACTGGGGGCAGTAAATCCCTGTCTGGGAACCTCTTGTATAGATTCTTTATGGACCTAGAATTGATCTACATGTCAGATCCTGATGTAGCTTAAACTGTTTATCACCCTAATGGCAGACGTAAGACCATGAACATCAACTTATAATCCTCTGTGAAAGAAATTGGTGTTTGCAGTCAATGAAGGAGCAGCTTAGGTTTATTGATAGATTTAGAACAATTACCTCTGCAACAACTATTGGCTGATGGGTTTTCTTGAATCTGATTGGAAGCCTGTGATTTTTTTTCCCCTTGGTCATTTTCTTGACGGATAATTTTTTTTTAAGATGTGGCTTCACACTCCTGGGGATAGGAGGGTCATATGGTCTCTGGGGAGCTATTCCTAACTTGATTAGTTGTTAAATTTTACTTCAAGACAAGATCCTTTGTGTGTGCTTCACATATGCTTTTAGTGGAGTAAATACTGCCTCTGTTCATCTAACCATCAGTTCCTTTTTTTTTTCTTGGCACAGGAAGGAAGCACACACCCACTTTTTCATTTTCTTCAAATTCAGTTCTAGTTTTCTCTTGGTTAGCACTTAGACTTCAGAGTTCTTGTTGTTCGTATTTCATTATTTTATATTGTAAAAAATGGAAATTGCTGTATTTTGCTGGGCCTATGAATTTTTGGTCAGTCATTGGCTATTGCTCAAATTATGAAGTATCTCAAGCTTGCGTAGGAAATTCAGTCTTCCAGAGGAAAATATCAGTTGATATTACTAGCACTTGATACAGTCACTGGTGAATACTGATCACGTCTGTTCTCTATTACATACAATTTATAGATCTTAACAGAGCTCAAGAGAGAGAAATTCCGTGATCTTAATAGGACCATCTCTTTTGATAAAAGGTGGCCATAGCCAATTTTATGAGATCAGGAATCTAAGTTCTCCAGACCTCATTAACAAAAGGCTGAACATTCTTTTCTATCTCAAGATATGCAATGCAGCTCATTCATTTTCTCTTCTCAGAAGTTCATTCACCCTCTCTTCTGAGAAGTTAGGATTTAAGGTTTGATTTGTTGGAATGTGTCCCAAAAATAGCGTATTAGATACTCCTTCCTTTTCAAGCGTAACAAATGTTTATATGTACTAATAGTAATGATAATACCTAGCTCTTGCATAAGTTCTAGTGCCTCAAACTAAATTAATGCACATGCCGGCAGGGTATTTGTACTCTGCTTTTATGGAGCACCACGTACATTTCTAGTATAAATTATTACCATATTGTCACATGAAATCTTGAATGCCATCTGCATATATTTAATCTCTGAAAGATTGTTTATTGTATTTACAGTGTCATCTCTTCAATAACTTGTATAAAGCACAACTCCTAGTTTCTATTCAGTCTCCAGCAGTTTGGTGTTATCAGGGTTTATCAACCTCAAATTAAGATCCTGCTGTGCCAAGGGATCTAAGTGGTATTTTGAGCTTGTACATTTATGCAAACCTTACTCAGGTTATTTTTCTGATGGCAATCACTTTGTCTCATATAATTAGTGAGTTACGGCCTCTGAAGACCTACGGTACATTTGAATAGAGAGGCTTGGCTTTGTGTGCACATTCAGGAAGTTTCTTCTGGCAGTAGTGTCAAAACTCAATTTTGAAGGTGAACTGGAAAGATTTTAGTTTTAAAGAATCATTTATAATCCCAAATCAATAACAAAATTGGGGTAAGGTAAACTATATTATATTTTTAATACATTCACAAAGCTTTTCAAAATTAGTTCCTCTGTCACTTATTTGCTAAGTCTTGCATACAAGATTTGGTACGTTCCCTATAATAGTATCTTCACAAAACCCTCTAAAATAATGCTGGGATTCCTGTTTTAGGTGGTAATATTATCAACGGTTGCAGAACATGTACAGAATCCTGAACTCAAGTCTCAAGTAGTAAACGAGAAGGAATGGATTTTCAAATCTTCTCTTTTAAAATGCAAATGTGTGTGTTTGTTTTTTACTTTGTTTATACACACAGGTCAGGTTTCTGCTTTCTGGTTTTCGAATTAAGTGTTTACATTTTGCTTTCAAACAAGTATTCCAGTGCCATTATTTTTGAATTCTTTCTAGCTTTCAGCTTGGGGGAGCTTTGTTCTGCAAATTAGTTGCAGCAACAAAGTCTCTTTGAAAAGTGAGGAACGCCATTAGAGAATTAATCCACCATTTTTGTTTTTCTATAAGAGTGGAACATAAAGCAAGCCTGTGTCCAAAAGAACCCTTTCTGATAACCTATCAGTGTGCATCTGTCACCGTTGCACTGTGGTAGCAACATTGAAATTTGAAGGGGCATGTCACAACTCAATCAATCATGTTGCAGCATCTACAAGACCGGCTTCGGTCAGTCCCACCAGATGAGATCTGCAAGGCTGCAATATGGTATTTTGACCATATATTTTCCAATCATCATTACAGTATTTTGCTGTAGTAACAAAAACACAACAACAACAACAAAGATTTAAGGTTTGGGCTATTACCTACCCGAGTGACCATATCTTACCTATTGTATTACTTCTAGATTCAGAATGCTCTTAAAATTGAGCCGCAAGTAAAAAGCATTGCAATTCTCCAACCTGCAGTTACCCAAAATAAGGATAGAGATGTCAAGATCCAGACTTAAGGGGAATAGTTGCAAAAGTGCAGATAAAAAAGATGCTTTGGGTATCTCGCATCACTGAGATTCCCAGAACAAATTGTGAATTAATTAAAAGGCAGCACCTTCCTGATCTCAAAACAGAGGACAGAACTCTCCTTACCATATGTTCCCCCAACCCCTAGTCATCATGACCAATTTGTCCAGGTTAGCCTCCTGCCAGTTTGCTCTCATCCAGATTGCATTTCTCACCAGACATTATATCCATATATCTAGGTGCTATACAGGGTCCTCATCACCAAAGTATCAGAGCACCGTGCTAAAGTACAGACTCTGACTTCTGTGTTCTTGTGGGAGTGACACACAGCAGCTCATATCATTTGTATGTTCACAGTCTTGGCTGCATATTATGTCATACTTTCCCTTAGCAGCATCACATATGTGTTTAAACAGGAGGGGGCCACAGAATAGAGCCATGTGGAAACCTATAAAAGGTGTCAAAAAAACAATCTGTAGAACTGCTTGAGAGGGAAGAAACAGGACCGGTTTAGAACTAAAGGTTACTTAAAATCAAAAGCTGCTAACACACACAAAGAAAAATCATCATGGACGTCAGGTCATTGTCCACCAGCATGAGATCATCAACCAACAGGACCAGTGTGTTCTGTATCATGCTTAGGCCTAAAAATAGACTGAGATAAATGAAGGAAATCTGAGAGCTCCAAAGGGCACTGCAGTTGCCTGATTATCATTTTCTCATGGTCTGTCTGGATAAGGAAAAATTAGTTAATAGCAGCAACACATGGTGGTTCCTTGGGTAAATCCCTGATGACTTAAATTAAGTGAAGCAAAGTACCCTAGCTCTCCATAGGAAGATATTGTTAATCTCAGCCATCAGGAAATCCAGTGCTTCGCAGTTGCTTTTCACAAGCCTTGAAGACCATTGATCCAATTGGCAGGTTGTATGCCAAGCTCCCTGAGTAATGCTAGAATCTCACTGAGGCGTTTGTGCCAGCTTCAGTCAGTGAAAACGCTATATTTGTGCTCTCCACACGTGGAAAAGGTCCGGGCTGGGACCGTCAAATCCTGGAAATAAATGCATGTCAACACAGTTGGTGTCAGCAAAAAGGCTTTGGCTTCTGACAACGAGTTGATCTTCCAGAAAAGAGGATTACTGTGTTGGAAGGGGCTCCATCTATCAAATACTGGGAAGAGCATCTTTGGACATCCTCTGGCTAACCTGATAAGGAGAGCTTTAAACTAGGTCTTAGGAGGGGTGCCGACAAAAATCCAACCAATGCACATCTAGGCTCAAGTAATGAAGACAAAGAAAAGGGGCAAATTTCTGGAGAAGGGACTTGAAACCACCATTGCATTAAAAAGGCAAGAAGAAAAGCAACAGGGCAGTCTGCAAAATAGCTTGGATGCCTGTATACAAATGCAAGGAATGTGGGGAACAAGCAGGATGAACTGGAAGTCATACAAGATGAAGAAAATTATGACTTAATTGGTATTACAGAGACTTGGTGGCACATCTCCCATGATTGGAGAACCGGCATTGAGGGATATAGCTTGTTCCAGAAAGATAGGTATGGGGGAAAAGGAGATGGCATTGCATTGTACGTCAAGAATGAATACACTTGCTCCGAGGTCCAAGAGGAGGTGAGCGACAGACCTTCTGAGAGTCTCTGGGCCAGGGTAAAAAGGGAAAAGAATTGTAGTGATATTATGGTGGGGCTCTATTGTAGACCCACCCCCCAATGAGGAAGAGGAAGTGGAGGAGTCATTCTACAAGTATGTAACAAGATTAGCTAACGCACATGAGCTAGTATTAATGGGGGATTTTAACTTCCCTGATATCTCTTGGAAGACTGTTACAGCAAAACATAATACATCTGTCAAGTTCTTAGCATGTGTAGGGGACAACTTGCTGATTCAGAAAGTTAAGAAAACAACTAGGGGTCATCCATTCTATATCTGGTTTTGACGAACCGGGATGAATTAGTTGCGAATGTGAAGGTCGACGGAAACGTGGAAGTGATCATGATCTGATGGAATTCATGATCCCATGGAAATGAGGACATGACAACAGCAAAACGAGGACACTGGAATTCAGAGAGGCAGATTTCAGCCAACTCAGAGACACAGTAGGCAAGATCCCATGGAAAGAATACAAGGAGTCCGGTGGTCCATGCATCTGAAGAAGTGGGGTTTTTACCCAAGAAAGCTTATGCCCAAAGAAATCTGATAGTCTTTAAGGTGCCACCGGACTCCTTGTTGTTTTTGTGGATACAGACTAACACAGCTACCCCCGATACATGGAAAGACTAATTAGGAAGAAACGGAGTCGAAGTGGGCTGGCAGTTCCTAAAAGATGTAATATTAGAGGATCAACATCAAGCTATTCCAATGCAGAGGAAAAATAAGAAGACCCATGGGAGGCCAGTTTAGCTGCGCAAAGAGCTTTTTAGCAATCTAAAAACCAAAAGGAATACACCTAGGGAATTGAAGGTGGGGCATGTCACCAAAGTATTACATATGGGAATAGTGCAAGTGTGTAGGGATAAAATCAGGAAAGCCAACACTAAGAATGAGTTGGAGCAGGCAAGAAATGTTAGAGACAACAAGAAAGCTTTCTTCAAATATGTCAGACAAAAAAGAAAAATCAGGGATGGTGTGGGTCCTCTGCTCAATGGAGAAGGTGAACTGGTAACGGAAGATGATCAGAAGGGTTAATACCTACTTTACTTCTGTCTTCTCACAAAAAATAAAATGTGACCGGATGACTAGTTACCATAGACAATAAAGGGGAAGGGATGCAGATCGGTATACATAAAGAGCACATCAGAAATCTTCTGACCAATTTGAATTAATTCAGATCAGCGGGGCCTGATGCTATTCATCCAAGAGAATTGAAGGAATCAGCTGAAGCGGAGCCACTGGCAATAATATTTGCTAAGACCTTGGATGACAGGAGAGGTCCCGGAAGACTGAAGGAGGTCTAATGTAGTGCCCCTCTTTAAAAACAGGGAAAATAAGGAGCTGAGAAACTACAGACCCGTCAGCCTGACTTCAGTACCTGGGAAGCTACTAGAACAATGTATAAAACATTCAATTTGCAAATATCTGGAGGATGACGGGGTAATCACTATCAGCCAGCATGGATTTACTTAGAACAAATCATGCCAAACCAGCTTGCTTTCCCTTCTTCGACAGGGTAACCGGTCTGGTGGATAGGAGGAATGTGGTGAACATAATATACCTGGACTTCAGCCAGGCTTTTGACACAGTCCCACACGGCATTCTGATAAATAAACGGGAGAAATGTAGGCTCAACAGCGGATACATACTTGGTTAAACAAGTGCGAAAAAAGAGTGTGGAATAAATGGAATGATGTCAGATTGAAGGGAGGTCTCAAGTGGGGTTTCACAGGGATCTTTTCTGGGTCTGGTGGAGTTTAACATCTTTATTAATGACCTTGATGTAGGAATGGAGAGTATATTGATCAAATTTTCAGATGACACAAAGCTGGGGGGGTTGCAAGCACTTTGAAGTATAGAGCTAAATTTCAACATCCCATCATAGGACATCAAAGACTTTTATATATGTTATTTTTAAAGAACCTGTTATCACGTTATCTAGGCTGAGTCTACTGCAATTCATTTAACTTGAAAGATGACTTCCACTATTGGCACTCTGCCCTTCTTATGTTTCATCTATAGCAGGTCGTGTGTTTACCTCATGATCTCTTTCAAAAGAGAGATGTATAGAAAGCAGCTTCTTAGGAGCCACATTGATTGTGGAGGGGAAAAGATCATCCTAATATACTATCAGTAAGGTTACGATTTTGTCATGGGTATTTTTAGTAAAAGTTATGGAGAGGTAACGTGCAATAAACACAAATTAATGGAAGCCATGACCTGTCCCTGACTTTTACTAAAAACATCCCGGACAAAATGGGGAGGAGGAGAGTCAAGCACCCTGCCCCACTGCGTGCAGCAGCTGGGAGCTGCAGTCCCCCGCCCTTACCCAGTGGCTGGTAGGTTGGAGGGTGATCCTCCACCACCCTGAAGAGCTGGGGGCGGTTCCCAACAGCAATCGAGGACTGTGGGGTTCCACTTTGCCCGCAGCAACTGAGGACTGCGGGTGAGGCCTGCGCCAGGGTCATCTAAGCTACTGCTGGGGTCTCTCCACCACCCATGGGGCTGGGAGTTGGGAGGAGATCCCCTGCACAGCTGGGGAGCTACAGAGGGGTTCTTCCACCGCTCGTGGCAGCCGGGCTCCTGCAGTGCACGAATGTCACTGAGGTCTCCGGAAGACACAGATTGTGACTTCCAAGCCCTCCGTGACACAATCATAGCCTTAACTATCAGTCCTTCAGTATGGTTGGGTCATTACACTAATTGAATCTATTTCCCTATGTTAAATTCTCCTCACACCTTCTATTGGCCATCTTAATTATCACTTCAAAACGTTTTTTTTTCTTCCTGCTGGTAAGAGCTCATCTCAATTGATTAGACTTTTCCTGTTGTTATGCATACTTCCACCTTTTCATGTTCTCTGTATGTATAAATATCTCCTGTCTGTGTGTTCCATTCTGTGCATCCGAAGAAGTGAGCTGTAGCTCACGAAAGCTCATGCTACAATAAATTTGTTAGTCTTTAAGGTGCCACAAGTACTCCTGTTCTTTTTGCGGATACAGACTAACTCGGCTGCTACTCTGAAACCAGTCCTTCAGTAGTGAGCCACCAGCTGCAGAGGGTTTGAACGAAGTTTAGACTAATCTTAATGTTGAAAAGTTTGAATAGGTATTTGGGCATTTGGTATTAAAAATAATGTTTTGGATTTTTGGGTATGTGGCGTTTTGGAGTTGTACAACTGCTCAGTGCCGCAGACAGGTATTTTCTGTAACTTTATGTAGTGTTGCTGTTTAAATATAGAATTGCACAATACAGCTTTTTACAGTTTCACAGTGCTAGCAAAATGTACCTTCCTTTTTTGTCTTTTAAAATACCCTAGAAAATTAAATTTAAAAAAAAAAGGAATTATTTTTTTCAGGCTGTACATCTGAAAACAAAAGGGTAGGAAATATGAATGTGTTCCAGTAATTTACCTTGGCCACCTTGAGTATATATAAGAATTTTGTTTACTGCATAGGTTGCTGAACGTTTAACTCAGAGTTATTTACAATGTGATCAACTCAACTTTGCCACTAGAGACTTAAAGCTTTTCATTTCTTGACATTTTGATATCCAGATTTACAGCCTTAATGTTGATTTAATGTGGATTTTTGCCTTTAATTTAGTTTAAGCTTTAAACAGAAATGATGGAATTGGGTGTGGCATATGCCATCTGGCTAGAAAAGTTTCCTGTTTATTTTTCCTCTGGATTATTAATTAATACTGAGTTAATTTGACTTGATTATCTAGATAGGTTCAATAAATCAGTCTCTTTTCTGCACATAGTTAAATTTGTTTCCCCCCCCCCTCCTCAGAAAAATTACTCCTTTTATTATGGAGAATATAAACTATTGCTTCCCAAGATTTAGTCAGAATAGTGAATGTTCTCAGTATCAGGCCTTCAAGTTTCTATCCCAGAGAGATCATAGGATTCTGACCTTTCAGGTAAAAGGTTAGTGCTGCAGTGTACTGTGCGTGCAATTTAAACACCACCAAAACTTAGTACTTATAAAGTAAGGAAAGTGGAAATCTGGCACTGATATCCCTAGACAGAGAGAGCACTTTTAACTTCAAGTTCTGTAAAAGCAACTGTCTGCTTGTCTGACTTCAACTAAAAGATTGTTCTTTGTAGCTCAGACACTTGACATTTGACTGATACAGTACTTAGAAGATTATAAAATACCTTCCATTTTCAATTTCTGTATTAATATTTGTCAAAAGTTATAGGTCATTATTGAAGGTGATCATCCTACATACCGTATACATTAATGTATTTTTCATCAATAAGCAAATATTTTAATCTCATTTGTGTAAAAAGATGGTTTAATTTTTTAAATGTTGTTTTAATCTTCTAAAGATATGGCCATAGTTTGTAATATGGTTTTATTATGATGCCATTGTCAGGTCAGCCACCACCTAGTTTGAGATATAGTTTCAGCTATAATGGGGTTTTTTTCCATCCTCTTAGAAATAAACATTAACTATGTCCTTAAATTCCCTACAATATATATGCAGTAGCAGATACTTCATTGTGGTGGTTAAATTCACCAACAGTAGAAAAGACAAATCTTTTGGCAACAGCTGTTAAATGTTAGCTGACTGTATTTTTATCTGAGCATATATTTATGCATTCTGAAGGTATTTCTCGTTATAAATCATAATCAGAAAGAAATAAGTATGTGAAACTTCTTCCTATAATACTGAGGTTGTAGAGGATTTTTTGAATAAGAAGATATTCGTAGTAGTTATGGATTGTGTATGCCAAAGGCCAAAATTTCACATCCCCCTGCTGAGCAAATCATTATCATAAGAAGAAAATGTGGGGCTTTTAAACTCTGCTGGTGGTTTCAGCAGAGTTTATAAACTCCATAAATTTAACAATTTTGGTTCAGTGACCTTGCCTTCATCTTTGCCAGTGGAATGAATACACTCTCCAGCCCAGTAGGTTTGGATTTTTCATCAGTTCTGTTTGAAATAAATATGGAGAAATAAAATACCAAATTTTCTGTTTATCTAATATTAAGGTTTAGGTTTAAATACACAAAATCAGGGAGCAAACAGATATAGTTCTGACGGTATGTAAATTCCTAACCTTAATGTTATAAAGTATCAGATTTTTCTGTATTTTCATTTTCATGTCTCTAGTTTTGCATCTTGATAGCTAGCTATAGGCATGTTTTAGCAGGTAGGTCTGATTAGCATCCCAACAATACGGTATAGTGCAACACTTTGTTTTGTTAGTTTCTAGGTAAAGCATGTTACAAGCATATTTGATGCATTTCTTTCCTCTCAGGCTTAATGAAGTTTCTGTTCCAATTAATAATGGGAGAGTAGTTGTTTCATCAGGCATGTCTCTTTGCAGGCTTAGTTTCTTTCCAGTCTAGATCACAGAGCTTTAGGTGGAAGGTCACCATGTATACCTTACCTATGGAATCCAACACTTCAAAGCTTCTTCATATTGTATACAGTTCAAGGAGCGAAGGAGACCTGTGTGCTAAATCTGATACACTGCTCCTTCACAACCTTGTGATTGTTAGGGCACAGGTGAAGCACAGAGATTGGGACTTCCTGCAGATGGAAGAGCATCTCTTTTCAAGTTGCTGGACCCTTCATTTGTTGCAATTGATACCATCACTTAACTCAGCAATCATGGTGTGCTACCCACAATCCGGGCTGGTGTAAGAGATAAAATATCCAATTTCAGCATCTCTCAGCAGAGATACTGTGCAACTGTTTCTCCTGGTGCAGGGCTTTCATAGAGCAAGGAGGGAACTCCTGAGGGCTGAGAATCCAGGACTAGCACTTTTTTCAGCTTAAACACTCAAATGAGCTATCAGAGTAGCAGCCGTGTTAGTCTGTATCCGAAGAAGTGAGCTGTAGCTCACGAAAGCTCATGCTTAGATAAATTTGTTAGTCTTTAAGGTGCCACAAGTACTCCTGTTTTTTTTTTTTTCAAATGAGCTAGTAATTTCTGCAAAGATAGAATAAAGAAGTGATGCAGTCCAAAAAAAATCTGCTTGCCAATGACAATTATGTACACTCGTATAGCATCTGACATTTATAGAAAGAGAATGAGGATGTCATATCAGTAAAACTCAACATCTTTCTACTAAGAGCAAGATACTATAATTGAAAAGTAAAATACAAAGTTCAACTAATTTGAATCAATTAATTGTATCTATTTAAAAGCATAATTTTGTTTGGATCCAACCCTGCTCAGCTGTTTTGGAGCAAACATGGCTTCTGTGCCATTGTACAAGTTTTCTCGTTTGAAAAGAGTTCAGCTGGTGTCTCTTCCCGTATTTCCTTTATTTTCTGATGCTTATGTTCTTGACATACATTACCAGAAGGATCTTAACCTTTTTCTACCTAGCATGAGGCAAATTAGCTGCTTGTTCGTTATATAGCAGTTGCTCAGCTTTAATTGTAACATGTTAATAGTAAATGTCTCTTGATTTTTGAAACCCGAACATCAAGGGTTTCTCATTTAAGTCCTGTGGGCTGACAATTAAGATTATCCTAACCTCTTCTCAATTACCAGTGTATTTTTTGATGCTGGAGGTTATCCGTAGGTTATATGGAGGGTCAGATAATCTTGTGATTAAGGAACAGGTCTGGAGTCAAGACACCTGGGTTCTGTTCCCAGCTCTCACAGATTTCCTGTATGACCTTGAGAAAGTTGCTTCATCTCTTTCAGCTTTTATTAGCCCATCTTGTAATGTAAGGATAATATTTTACTAAATGATTATTTAGCAAGGCATGCATTAATATTTTCAAGTGATTTGAATGATTGTTGCTGTTATTAAAGCACTTGCAGTGACAGCAATAGTTAGATTACAGAAGAAATGCGCCCCCCCTACCCCAGACTTGCGTTTGTTAGGAGTCTTCCAGTGTTACCATTATAAACCCCATATTTTAGAAGATTGAAATTTAGCAGTAAAAATGTGCTTCGCATGGAAATTTGGTAACTAAGGTTTCTACTCAAAAAATTTTCCTCTACATTCAGGTGCTTATAAGATTAAAGGACGGCAAAAGAAATAATTTTGCATGGTTTAGAGGTAATGGACATTCTAGAATTGTCTTTAAAGAAAATAACACAAAGTTTGTTTTGTTTATAATAAATATTGTGGGAAACCAATTGTACAGCAGACAGCCAGAACCCAGATTGAACCAACCCACAAGGGCTCACTGATGCCAAATGCATCTAGAATTGAATAGCAGCTGCTTTCTCAATCATCATCCCTTAAAAGGAGTTGTTCATGAGTTGGCAGTATTGGCATGTACACCAGCATAAGAAAATTTGAGGAGGGGACAGAACTCCACATACTTGAGGTTGATCAGTATTGTTGTCTCGCTAAGCAAAGGGTTAATAATGTTTGTCAGTAATTGCTTCCCAATTCCATCACTTCCTGTAAACACTGAAAATGGGCAAAGGTCAGATCTGCAAGGGGCAGATCTCAAGGAATGCAGAAGACATCCTTCACAACATTAAATAGAAGTAGCCCATTGTGAGCCCACATTTCTTAGAGTCTAAAAGCCTGGAAATGATCTAGATAACCCATAAAACACATAGCAAATTCATTGTCATAATCTGTTGAAGAAACACACTACTTATAGATGTTTGGCTAAGGAAAGGAAATGTCTCTTGGCCTTCGTCATGTAATCTTCTATATGCTTGAAGATGATAAAACACCAAGCAATGTGCTAGACATATTCCCTCCATCTGCATCCCAGCTCCTTCCACTCCTGCAGATCACCATTAACCTGTGGGTGTCTCTGGGTATAAGAAGATAATGTGGTTGTAAATGAGGGGGCGTTGAGCAGCGGTAACAGCTATTGCTGAGCTGCTCCACCCCCTGGCTTCAAGGTGTGTTAGGTGTGCCTCATGAAATGCAGGGGTCACATGGACACCAAATATCAAACAAGACTCTCAAGAGACCAGAGTCAAACAGGTCAGTCCTCTCCTCACCACTTGGATGAATTCTAGAGTCAGTTACATTCAGGAGAGTTGTGTATGCATCCTTCTGAGCAGATACCATATTCACATTGATATCTCGGGATAATATTCCACAGTGACTCAAACACTGGTACCAGTACCTACTCAGAGGGCTCAGCTCTGAAACTCTCTTCGTATAACCTCATGATTTATATATAAGCAGGACCATAAATTTTGGCTCTACCTAAGAGCACAGGTAAGAATTGTTTGCTTGAATAAATGAATCTCCACCATTAGTCGTCATTTGTATAACTTCCCATTTCTTCATTCTGTATAAAGTTGGTGACCAGAGCAAGCTATGCCTGTAGTGTCTGTCATCCACCCAATGAATGTTCAAGGCAACACACTGTTATAGAATCATGAAAAGTGCTGGACAAATTCGGAATAGATCTGACACTGACCAACCAAAGCATCATACAGGAGGAATCTGAGTTATCCATTAACGGTCTATGTGGGGCCATGGAATTTACCTTGAGATGCTATGTTATCTTATGGTATGTCTGCATTGTAATTAAAAACCTACAGTTGGTCCATGCCATTTCACTTGGACTTGCAGGGCTCAAGCTAAAGGGCTTTTTAATTGCAAGGTGGGAGGGTCCCAGAACTTGGGTTGCAGCCCAAGCCTGAACGTCTAGGCCACAATTAAACAGCCCCTTAGCCTGAGACCCGCAAGCCCAAGTCAGCTGGCATGGACCAGCTGTGGGTGTCTAATTGCAGTGTAGGCATATCCTCAGAACATCTGAGACTTACCTCTCCTTAGAGAATCACACTACTTGCTCATTTTCCTCATCTACCCAAATCACTTGTCACTTTTGATCTCACCACATGGAGCATTCAACACATAATGGCAAACAAGGCAAACACAAAAATGCTTCAGTGTAATATAGAATAAGACAAGTTTCCAAACTCAACTCTAGGAGTTGATTTATATGACCGTAAGGATCTGAACTAAATCATATACATGGTAGTAATTCAGAGTGAAGGGCTGGAATTCTGTCCTTATTCATCTCTGTGATGCTAAGTATCACAGGCTCTCCAAAATGTGGCTGATCTTCAGTGCTCGTTGCAATATCTCAGTACAGTAGGGTGAGTTAGGGATGGATTTGTTTCCTGGTGGTGAACAAAGGATCATTATTTTCTGAATGATTCAGTGAATTTACTTTATTGGTTAGCGAGCTTTTAAACTAATTTAACTTATATGATCTTTAACCTTCATCTTCTCCTCCCAATGCTTAGATTTCCAGAGGCCAAGTGGTCTCATACTAGTGCTGTAAAAAATTATCTTTTGGGAAGGAGTCTTCTGGAAAACAACCTACTAAGATAAAAACTTGCACACTTCATTGTTTACTTTCATGGGTCCTTTCAGATATTCAGAAATCACAGGCCAATTGGAAATTGAGATCTTAAATAGAAGTGCCTTAGTGTTCCCTACATGTAAAATAATTTGCATAGGGGTCTTCCTCCACAAAAGTTCACTGAAGACAATCATTCTAATGTGTATACTTTAGTTACAAGACTATTTTTCTTCCCACAGTTTTGCAAATAACGTAACAATATACTTCCATGTTTAAATGATCCTTGTGTTCTAAACTTGACTCCATGTCTTTTGCTTGAGGCATGCAAGAATATCTCAAAAGCTACAGCCACAAAAGTAGGGAGATTTGTGTTGTCAAAGAGAAATCTCTGTTTTTCTTATTTAATTGAAATTGCCATTAGAGGAAGGAAAGGCAGTCAGTAACTTGGGCATTCAGTAGGGCATTCTGTACATGACAGGATAGCTTTGTGATTTATAGGCTCTAGGCATGAGACTGGAAAAGTGGTAGATGCAATGGAAAGAGAATACTCCTGAGGCTCTTTCATCTCCATCAAGCTCAGAGCTCTCTCTTAATTTCTTCAAGTGCAGCAGGTTAATTTAAACCCTCTACAGCTTGAGTGTGGAACCACATTCAGCTAAACAATGACCAGCTGCCCAGTACATAATTCCATTACAAATTTGGCCTACACCCTTCTTTAAAATATTTTCATCTTATTTCTTTGTCTCCTTCTCCTCAGAACCCCCTCCCACCCGCAAAAAAAAAAGCTAAATGACTACCCTGACTTTTACCAAGGGACAATTTTGTCAGGTTTCTTACTTTAAGTACTGACACCCATACCTCCCTGCCTAACTTCAGCAGCAGGTGCTTTGAGCACAATCTTTGTATCATTGCAGCATCCCTTTAACTCAAGTTTGAGGCAGAATGGAAATATAAAGAGCTTGATAGAACATTTACGGTGATCCCTGTAAAGGGACACTATAGAGCATTGGATTTCACAGTCAAAAAACCACAGCTCAGGAAAATGGGTCTGAAATATAACTATAGATGGTTTTAGTCTAGTTCTTCCCTCTTTAAATAAAAAGGTTGCTGTTTTCACCTCTTTATTTAAAACACACATACAGTAGATGAAAGTGTCTAGCTATTTTTTATTATTATTCTGTCCAGCAGCTACAGATGTCTTTGGTCTACAACACTAATAGCATAGTAAAAGTTCTGAAATGCTCTCTTTGGATTCAGCCTTCCTTGGTTCATGGCGAAGATTCCTGCTGCAGTCAAAGCTGTTGCTGTTGTTTTCGTCATCGGTCCTTTCTTTTTCTGTTGAACCTCGTGGTGTTAATTGTGTTGCCGCTTCTGCGCTTTAATTGATCCCATTCACAGGTTCTGCTTTTGTAATATCTGACTTCTTGCCACTTCGGAAAATCAAAAACCAAATTAATCAATCTCCTGCCTCCTGAGAATAAGACCGCATTAGGGAGCAAGGCTTGACAGAAAGTCTAATTTCACTTTGAAAGCCTGTTGGAAAATTTTAACAAGAAGATGCAAGAAAAATGTAAACCAGATCAAGCCAGACTTTGGTCTGTGGAGAATAGCATCACCTGTTGAGTTTTTTTTTTCAAGTTTTGTAAATAGGTGATTTGACAAAAATATAAAATAAATCAAAAGATAAATGGGTAGCAAAGGTCAGAATATCCTTGTTTCCATTTTAAATTGTTATATGGGAGAGACAGGATTGTGTGTGTGAATGGGAACTTTGGTCCAAGTAAGAAACTCCATTCTTCTGTTTTATCTGTCAGTTCATCCTTTGTGTTGCATATCTTCCTTTGCACATCATCCTTTGTGTTGTCCATCCCATGTTGCCTGTCTTCCCATGGTCACACTCTCCGCACCCACCCATCCATGTCTAATGTCACTTATTTTCTCCCCCCCCCCTCATTCTTGCGTTAGCATCTTCTGCTGCTCCACTATGTGTGCACTGCTAGCAGCACAGTAAAAATGACTAGAATGCCAATCCTTAAAATGCTTTATGCAGGCACTTCCGAGATTGGGATTCAAGTCAATTTCACTTAGAGTGACCAGACAGCAAGTGTGAAAAATCAGGACAGGGGGTGGGGTGTAATAGGCGCCTATATAAGAAAAAGCCCCCAATATCGGTACTGTCCCTATAAAATCGAGACATCTGGTCACCCTAATTTCACTGTGCTACAAACACCTGTACCAGAGGACAATAGGCAGGGGGTGGCTTTGAACTAACCTCCTAACCCTCCACAAATCTGATAGGAGGGCTCTTGCATTGTCCTTGGCTGGTGAAAATAGAATTGTCTTTATCTCCTGATTCTGGAGCACATACAGTTCTGAATAATAGAATCCATAAAGAAATGTAATACAGAGGACTTATTTTTAATTTTCTGTTTCACAACTGTACTGTACTGAGAGAGGGTCTCAGAAATGCTTAAGAATTGCAGATAATCTTGGACTGCAACTCAACCTCCAAAGACCTACGTGGCATCTACAGGTGTCCCCTACGTGATTGCTTAAACTAGTTTAATCTGAGGAGGATTAGTTGATTATTGGTATCATTTATTCCTCTTAGTGCTCTTCTGTGCTTTTGGGTGAGCAGTACACTTCACCTCTTCCTCCCAATTTTTTCTTATATAAGTCAAGAGATGTGAGTAGTATAAGATGACTAATAGGTACTAAATGTATGTACGGGGGTGTGGTTGACTGTACTTACATGTAGGGGTACAATAACACTGTTATCTGGATGAGTTTGGGTTTGATCTTGTTCATAGGAAGTGTGTTACACAGTTTGTGTCAAACTTAAACCAATTCAAACATAGTATTATGCCATAGTTTATAGAAAAACGTAAGAACTTTTATTGAAATCATTGGGACCAGTTTTCCCTCTGCGTGGAAGTTAGGGGCCTTGGTTATCGAGTGTCAATTGTACAGGGCTGAGGTGCAGCCATAAAAATTGTAAAAATGACCTAAAATAACTGTGACACTTATAGAAAAAAGTTCAATACCTTGGGACTTTGGGGGGCTGGAAGCCTTTGTTGTGTGCCATATAGGAAAATAACTCTGCCCTTTTCTTTGGTATAATGCTCCTATTATTTCATGACTGTGTAGAGCTAGAAACGGAAGTTGTGTGCCATTGTCAAGGGGAGATTCCCGATCTAGTATAGATCCTGCCTTCTGCTTCATGGGTATATTATGATGAAGATGATGTAAGGAGCCGCTGTGTCTCAAATCTCAAACTACTGCTTGATTAGGGCTAACAGCTGCACCAGCCCATGTATCAGATTTCCAAGGGAGCATGGATATGGGGGCATATCTATCCACAGCCCACTAGTGCATGTTGTGGTCAGCAGCAAGTGCTAGCCAGGGGTACATGGTGTTCCTTTTCAGAGGAAAAAGTGCTCTTCAGTGCATTTTACCCCTCATGCATTTACAGATCTGCCATAGGCGTTCTAGAGGAAAGGATACACTGACAAGCATACCAGGTTCCCTAGCAATGTGGACAGGACAGGATTTTGTCCTTAATGTTATTTAATATAGATATACACTCCTGAAAATGATGACCATCATCAGGCAAAGCTGCCTGTGCAGTCCATCAAAAACTGCAGAGCTAATGATGGGTTGGGCAGATAATCGTGGGAGAGTTAATTGTAAGGTTCGATATGGCATCTTGTCAGTAGAGATAAGTTGTCACGTTTTCCACTTGAGCTGAAACTAAATGATTGTAAAATAAGTTATGAGTGTCCTTGGGCCTGTCTGCCAGAATGATGGCTAAGAATACATTCCTGGCCCATCAGTCTCAAGCAGCCTGCTTGATATTTATGCGAACTGAATGTTATTTTATTCCCCCTCTAGTCATGCTTGTCAGCTTCCCGAGTGAAAAGTGAAACTGCTTCTTTGACTCATACTTCAAGTATTGAAGCTTGGAGAGTCTGCAGATTGTTATTATTATTACTAGTATTATATATTTTTTTGGGTGTGCATTGAACATTGATGCCCGATTGGGAAGAACTAATGGCTGACATTGAACGTACAGGATGGCTGCAAAACAGCCCATCCCAAATCAGTGAAACGCATCTTATGAGTTCTAGTGCCTCTGTCAAAGCTGGTTTAGATGTGGAGTAATGAGGCGCTTGCTTTTTTTAATTTGGCGTGCCTTTTTCTTTTCCTTTTTTCATATTTAATAGCATCGGCAGTGGTCATCTGTTCTCACGCGTGGTAATTGATACAAAATAAAATGCATTATTTGTATTCAGTCAGGAGTAAGAAATTGCATTCAGTGGGCTGAAGCTTGAACTCATTTACAGTTTTCCGAAGCCAGGTTTTCAGGAGCCCTCTTTTCAATTTGAAGAATACCTTGTCAGGCAAGAGAAGTAGTTGAAGATGGGAAAGCATAGCATATAAGCCTAGTACATTTTGATTGCTCATATTTTAAACCAGTAGAATGTTAAATAACTTCCATCTTCAAAAGGTGGTCTCTGAAACTAGAATATCGGGCTTTAATACACTAACAATATAAGCTCAGCATCCATTTACCAAAGATTCACATTTCTTTTCTGGTTGAGGAGGAGGGAGTACCTCAGACTCTTCACTTTAGAGCTGTTTGACTCAAGGATAGTAGGTTATTATCTGAAAAGGTTTGTTGGATCATAAGGATTTACCATATTAGGGTAATTCTCCAGGTCTCGTATATGAGAGAAGTTAGATTATGCATATTTCAGGGCAAAACAATCTTTACATCTTACCACAGATTCCTTACCTATCTTCAAGAAATTAAACTAAGGCAAAGCAAAGATATAGAATTATGTTTTCTTAAAAACAAGTGTCTGAGTGAAATAGTGAAATTTTCAATCAAAATTTTTATTTAACCAGGCTAAATTCTTGGCGGGGGGGAGGGGTCAGTCTTCATTTACAAAGGCCAAGACAAGCTAGTTCAGAAACACTTTAATACAACTATAATCCTTCATGTACCATTTTATATCACTGTATGGTTCCATTAACATATTAAATGTCAACATGTAAAATATCATTACTGGCATCTGAGCTAGTGCCCACTGAGAGGAATATGTTAGTTCATGCCTCAAAGCTATTGTTTCAGGCTCTCTGCAAACTCAGGCAGGAAAACTGTGAATCAGTTACACTCAGGTCACCTTTTGAACGTTGTCTTTGCAATCATAACTAGATAGCTATTTTTAGAATGAAAGCTGAAACTCTGGATAACTGGTAGGCCTGTCCATGACCCCCAGGTAGTCGTCCTCACATTCCCGGGGGGGGGGGGGGGCATGTTGTGAAACAAACAATCCTTGCAGACTCAACGTACTCTCCGGTGTGTAGGTTCAACAGTCTCAACAACGTGATGTTTTTAGCAAATCTTCGTTCAGCAAGCAAGTGAAAATGAACAATTAGGCCACTTTATTCATCACCTTATCATTAGTTACTCCTGGGGGAATTCTGCGCCACTGCACAATGCAGAATTTTGCAGAAATTAATGCTGAGTACGCAGAATTTCCTTTCCCCCACAGAAATGGGCTGCAGTGCTGCTAGCTGCCACTAGGGGCCGCTTGACCCGGCAGAGCCCAGCTCACACATAGAAGACACTGCTGGGGGGAGGGAGGTAGAGGGGCCTGGCAGCTGTAGTTCCCAACATGCCTGAGGGAAGGAGATGGCACTATGCTGGAAACTGTGCAAGCCTGGGACCGAGCATCAGGCTGTTTCTCCATCTGGATCCCTGGGCTCTGGGGTGGGAGAAAGGGGACGGGTGTCTGGGCTGGGCTCTGGTGGGGGGGGGTGGGATCTAGGCATGGGGGGCCCTGCAGCTGGGCTCTGGGGCAGGAAGAGGGGTGGGTATCTGGGGCGGGGGACTGAGGCTGGGCTTTGATCGGGAGGGAGTGCAGGTATCTGGGCTAGGAGGCCCTGCAGTAGGGCTCTTGGGGGGAGGGGTTGTGGGTATCTGACCCCCTGGCTGGGCTCTAGGAGGGGTGGGGAGAAGAGAAACAGGAACTGAGTTGTCAAGGGGGGGTTTCTTTAACTCTCTACTCCTGGGGGGATTTTTGTGTGTGTCTATGTTGTTACAGATATACTTGCTGACAGGTATTTTGAAATAAATTACCAAAATAATTGAAACTGGTGTTATTATGTAGTCTTATTTTGACAAAATTTGCAGAATTTTTAATTTTTTGGTGCAGAAGGCCCCCAGGAGTAATTAGTACCCCCACACAGGCATTAGAAATTATTAACAGCCATAAGAACATTAACCATGATTTGTACTATGAGTAAGGCTACATTTTAGTCATGGGTGTTTTTAGTAAAAGTCATGGACAGCAAACAAAAAATTCATGGCCCGTGACCTGTCCATGACTTCTACTAAAAATACCTGTGACTAAAACTTGGGCGGGGGGCCATGAGCGCTCTGGGCAGGGGGCGATCGGGGGGGGTGGGTACAGGTCTGGGGGAGGGGGAGATGGGGCATGGCCTGGGACTCTTGCTGGGGGGGAAGGGTTGGCAGGGCTGGCAGGGGCTCCCTACCCGGCTCCGCGTCCTTGCAGCTCCTAGGCGGCGGAGGGGCACAAGTGTCAGCTGCCGCAGCTCCCATTCACCAGGAACCGCAGCCAATGGAAGGGGATGGGCCTGCGGGCACAGGCAGCACACAGGGCTGAGCCACCCCCACTGCTGGCCCCTCCGCCACCTAGGAGTGCAGGGACATGCCAGTGGGAGCCCCCCACCCCAAGGTAAGCAGCGCCCCCCACAACCTCCAGCCGCCTGTGCATAGCCTTGAGCCCCCCACACACACCCAAACTGCTGCTGCTGGCCCAGGGGCTGCCTGGCTCAAGCAGCCCCTGAGCCAGCACCAGCCGTTGCAGAAGTCACAGAGTCACGGAAAGTCACAGAATCCGTGACCTCCGTGACACTCACAGCCTTAACTATGAGTAGTCGCATTTAAACATAGGAGTCTCTTCTTTTTTGGCAATGTCATGTTTTTAGTGTCCTAAGTACAAATCATTCCTGGCATCAAACATAGAGGAAAACATACAAAACAAGTGATGATCTGTCTGTTTGCTTGGCTAATTTGGTCTTGCATCTGTATCTTTTTCATGCATTTTATTTTTGCTTTACTTTCTCTCAGTATTGAATGGAGAGGAAAAGAGAAAAGACCCTTCCCCAAATGGATTTTGAATCTTCTCAGGAGTAGCAGCTTGTTCTAATCCAATATTTATTTTCGTATTTCTTTGCGCTTGGAGAAGTCACAGTCTTTAAAGCTGTGTCCTGCTTCAAGCACCTCTTTTTACAGATAGTTAGAGCTACTGTACAGTGAATATGTACCCCATGCTTCTCTATCAGGTTACATCATAAATTGCCTAATTTAAAAATAGTCCTACAGATGTGGAAAAAGGAATAATGAGGCTTTTACAGGAATTTTTTTAAATCCCTGAAATATGCCTGTGTCATTTGCCACCCACAGCTCTCTTTCAGTATTTTCAAACTAAGCATGCAATTAATAAACAACCATTTATTCAATAATTAAATCAGATGTTTTCTTATAAGGTGTTTCTTAACCTTTTTTTAAACATTAAGAAACGAGTTTGATTTTTGTATGAAAGTATCAAATCAGCAGTATTGCAGTGTTATTGTGGCTGTGTTGGTCCTTGATTATGAGAGAGAAGGTGGGCGAGGTAATATCTTTTATTGGACCAACTTCTCTTGGTGAAAGAGACAAGCTTTTGAGCTCCACAAAGCTCTGTGGAGCTCGAAAGCTTGTCTTTTTTACCCACTGATGCTGATCCAGTAGAAGATATTACCTTTCCCACCTTGTCTCTGTCAAATCAGATGTAAGCAGTTTTAGATGCTGAATGGAAAAGAATTCATCTTGGTTCTTGAACACAGAAATTCCAGCAGTTCCATTTTCTTTAATCTTTTAGAGTATTTTTTTTAATGTGTGGGATGTTATACTGAGTAAATAAAAAAATAATTATAGCTATTTAACACTGTTCTTATCCAAAACATTAATTGCTATTTAACTGAAGTCCTATCTACCCTTGATCAGAGACTGAATGAAGGGCTCTTAAGAAGTATATCCTCAGTATAAAACCACCTACAGATTCAGAGGAAAAGTACAGTAGAAGTATTTCTTTCAACACAGTATCCCATCACATAATTAAAACTGTGGTTAAACGATATTCCTGTTTTATTTTTTTAAGACTGATGTGCTGAAGGGCGGGGGGAGCTAGCAAATACTTTAAATTAAACTTTTTCTTTGGGGTTCATATTTGGCTTTGCTTATTTTTAAATACTTTATCAAGTTTACAAGGGAAAAAAAGATATACTCTGAATTAGTATTTTAGTGCTTATTGGCTAATTTCCAATATGCTTTTTTCATTTTTCTTTTTGTATTATGTCAACAAACTAACTAAATAATAGAACATTAGGTATAACAAATATATAGTCTGCCTTTTTTGTGCATTATACATCTCTTGTCAATTGGTTGTTGATTGTGTTGATCCATTCAATCAGAGGGCCCCAATCCTTTAATGGGGTCTTTTTGTGTAGCGCCCTATGCCTGTGCCGTGTTTCAAGATTTTTATTAAGGGGATTAATTTGGACTTCAGTGGGACTGCACATAATTGAGAAGTCCTCATTAATAGATCCAATTGCAAATTTTTCACATGAGACTGTGGCTCAGTGATAATGAATCACAGCTTATGTTATTTTTCTCTGTTCAAGAGAGAGGAATTTTAAAATCTATTTCACTTGATAATATTACTATAGAGGATTATTACTTTTTTTTGCTGACATTTTTTTGTAATGGAATATATAAATATGTTAAAAGAAGGTTAAAGTTACAAAGCAAGCACTCAATAGTTAAGAAATACCAACATTAAGGTTGCCTATGAAAATCTAGTGTCAGTTAAAAATCCAAAATGGCATGGCTTCGACAGTATGGCAAGTCTAGGTGGGATTACTAATTCCTACCACTTGTGACTAGTGGGTTCCTTGCACTTTTTGGCTTGAATCAGTGTTGTGGTGGTAATGGTTTTTTAAAAATATATGAAATACATGGTTGTGATGATGTAATTTTTATACTGTATTGCTTCCATATATGTACTGAGTTGCCAAACCAGCAGACCAGAGGGACTTTCCCCTTTCTCTGTATTTGCCAACTCCTATCAGAGAAATTGACTCTTAAGAGCTTGTATACTATAAAATAACCCACCAACAGCACATGTGCTTTAAGAATGATAGAAATTTTGAGATGAGTCATTCTGTTTCACATCATTACCCCTCAGTACCTAAGCATGGGATATAGAATAGACATGCAGGAATAGGAAGGTATTTATGAGAGATGGCATAGCTGCTATGTTTAAGTAATCTTCCCTTTGATTGGCTGAATACAAAAGGGGTGACTTGATTTATGTTTGTAGTGTTGTAGCTGGGTTGTCCCGGGACAGGGAAGACAAGGTAGGTGAAGTAATACATTTTATTGGATCAATTTCTGTTTTAACAAAGCTTGGTCCAATAAAAGATATTACTTCACCCACCTTGTGTCTCATTTATTTAATTATGGAGGGAAAAACTACTTGCCATCATTATTGCTGAGAAAACTTTGTATATTTTCCTAGAATACTACAGTAGTGCGAAAGTAGTGAGAAAAGGTTATTTTTGTAATGTATTGGCTATCCGTAAGTATACACAAATCAGAGGAGAATACCTGGAATTATTAAACTAATCTTCCACCTTTATGTCCCATTTGAATTCCCATTAAAGTCAGTGGAAAGACTCCCATTGATTTAGTGGGAGTTGGATCAGTCCTTAACCAATTTGCTAGTGAATGTTTTTTGCAGAAAATAGTGGATTTTCCTGTAATCTTTGGATGGTAAATTAAAAAGAATCTGAATATGCCCTAATATAAATAACTACTAGGCAGTACAGAACTGTAATCTCTCACAACATTCTTATTTTGGCAGGATCTTTCAGGCATTTATTTAAAATGATGCATTGTTCACTTTTTGTCTGCTTTGTGTCAAATTTCAGATACTGGTTTGGGAGATTCTGTGTGTTCAAGTCCAAGTATATCCAGTACCACAAGTCCCAAACTGGATCCTCCTCCCTCCCCTCATGCCAACAGAAAGAAACATCGTAGGAAGAAAAGCACTAGCAATTTTAAAGCTGATGGTATCTCAGGCACTGCTGAAGGTAAGCTTCCTATGCTCTCGGGACGTCCAGATTCCCAGTGTTCTTTCATTGTCCTGAAAGCCTCCAAGTGTTGTCTTGAATCTCTGTTGTTGGATACTATTTTAACTTGATTGCTAGATTTGTGTCTTCAAAGGTGAACAGAAACACATGTAAAGAGAAATCCAGCAATCCAACCTTTTCATGAAAAGCTGTATGGTAAAAGAGACATCATAATAGACACATTTCTGTGATCTTAAAATCTTGTTTCATCAAATGGTGTTTGCTTTTAGAAATGTACCCAACCTGTTCCTTAGTCATGTGCATGTGTCTATCATCATGGGAAGCACAGATGAGGTTTGGGCTTTTTTATAAGACAGAAGTGAGTTAACATATATTCAGTAGCAAGTGCATCATATTAAAATGTATACATCTCCAATAAGCACAGCTTAAATCCTATATTATCTTTGCTCTTTAAGCACACTCCATGTTCCAGAGCCAGTCGTCAATGCTTTTGCTGCCTGTTATTGTTTGTTTGACTATTCAGCTGCTTGTGGAAAGATTGCATTATTAAGAGCAATAAAGGAATGGGGAGAGTTAAATGTTTGAGTTCATTTTTAAGAACTAGACAGCAAAAGCCAAAAGAGCTTTTTTTATTCCCTTACTTTATCTTAATATTTCCAATGCTATCATTGCTAGTAGTTCAATATCTTGCTGAAGAGATAGCAATATATACACAGTAGCTAGATATGATATAAAAACTTACTTATATCTGTAGAAAAGGAGGATAGAAGCATGCTATAATTTAACTGAATGAGCTCCAGACAAAAAATGAACAAGGGTAGTGGGAAGTATAGAAACTGGAGAGTCAAAAGAGAGAGAGTGGAATAACAATGTGGAAGAAGTGTGTTAAGAAAAGCATTGGAGGGTAAAACTAGCTAATTCAATATTGAAGAACAAAGGGGCAAGTTCTGGAAATGGGATGACAATTGCAGGCATCTGAGGAGACATTAAAATAGAGACAGGATAATAGTATACAACGGTGAAGGAACATAAATACTACTTAGTCATCCTTATTTTCCATTTACTTTAATTTCTCAGTTGTGGTGCTATCACCTCTGGATTATGTTTTATTTCCATAGCTGCATGTGTGAATTCTTTGTTGAAAACCTTGGCTTTGTCCATAATAGCTCCTGCTGCTTTCTCTCCATGTTATATGTCACCTTTACCATTGGACTCCCCCTAGTTTGACCGAGGAAAACCAAATTTTATTTTAGACTTTCATTTTTTACTTGAGTTCTTTTTCAACTCCACATTTACACACCAGGATATTAAGAATGGGATTTTTCAAAAGTGCTCAAAGTCAGCCCAACAGAAATTGGTCCAGTAAAAGATATTTACTCACCCACCTTGTCCCTTCACAATTCAGCATCCTTGTAGTAGATGCAATGGTACTTAATGTTTGACCACTAAATCTTCTTTTACTGCACTAGTAGTTAGCCTCAGAGAATCCCAGCTTCTGATACCAAAGGGTTAAAATGCAGAATGCAGAGTCTAAAGATCTTTGGTTAACATTGGAGAGGAAAGGGCAGTCTTCAGATTCCTTCAGAGTGTGGAGGAGTCCCCTCCATGCCCTGGCAGAATGTTGTCTGTAACATTGTCAGAGGACAGCGTGATGTCCTACTCAGAAATCTCTTCAGCTCAAAAAATTCACTGCGTTATCACTCCCTTTTCACAAGAAAGAAGATATGAAATATGTCTTGATCTGTTGCTAAACAAGGGGAAGCTGCTCACTTAGTAAAGAATTTATAACTTTTGAGCTCAAATCTGTTAGATGACAAGGTCATGTCTGGGTTATGTTGCTGAAAATAATAATGCCTAAAATTGAGTAACATTATTAATGTTTAAAGGTCTTCCAGATTTAACCACATCCAAATGAGAAATAGTACTATGATTCGTGTAAGTAAATAATCATTTTCCGTACAGTAAAAAGTTATTTCTGGTAGTGCTTTCATACCAATTGTGATAGATGGTAAATTCACTGGTTAGGAGGAGCAGATGCAGAGGCATTACTGAAGAACTTCTCTTATTTTAGTAAGTGGAGTCTTCTTTCGTAGTTTTACAGCCACAATGAATTAGGTAAACCAGTTAAAATTCAGGGAAGGCCATGATTCCTCGTGAGTTTGTGAGATGTTCTGATCAGTTTGCTGAAAATCCATATAATCCCAGAGTTAAGGTTGGGGATAAGTAAGTGGGAAGTGTCAAATAATAGCTCATTCAGCTTCACACAGAGAGGATCAAAGTTATTTGTCTCAACTGATTACATGTTATAGGGTGTGTAGTAATTGACATCTCATCAAGACAAGCAGTGTAATTTGGGGGAAGTACCTAACACATTGACCTGCTGGATCTAAATGTAAAGAAGTATCTTGGTTTCCAAAGTAGAAAAAAACAGATGAAATATATATAATATAAAATGTGTGACCTTAGGCAGTATTGCATTTTGCAATCTGAGAACAGGGTCTATGTGATGGGACTGTTAATACCAAAGGGAAAATTTATATAGTGCCATTTTAAATTAGAGATACACAATTTAGTAAAATGCATAGTAGCAGAAATGTAATGGGGGTTCTTCTCTAGTGTGGTTCCCTCTATTGACCAATTTCTAATAGGGCCCATAGTCTCTTTCAGGGATTGGATGACCACCTCAGAGGTCTAAGCTGCCTCATGCTCCACGCTCTGAGGCTATTAGTATCATCGGCATGGACATCATGTATAAGGGACTCATCAAGCAGATCTCTCTCCCGTCTCCAATATCACACCCGGTACCACTGGAATTTAGCTACTCCAAGACTCTGCATGTTTCCAATGAGCCAGAGTTTTCCTTCTTAATGGGTACTGAGCACCTATTGATACTGAGATTATCATGGTCACCAGAGTTGCATGTCTCTCCAGTACCGCCAGATTCTTTACCAATTTCGGAGCTAGAGAGGATAATCTGTTTCACATGTCTCAATCCAAGATTCCCCTACCTACCATCAGAGGGGCTTCCTCCCTGAGACTTAGGCCTGGTCTACACTAGGGGAGGGGGTCGAACTAAGGTACGCAACTTCAGCTACGCGAATAGCGTAGCTGAAGTCGAACTACCTTAGTTCGAGTTACTTACCCGTCCTCACGGCGCGGGATCGAAGTCTGCAGCTCCCCCGTCGACTCCGCCACTGCCGTTCGTGGTGGTGGAGTTCTGGAGTCGACGGGAGCGCGTTCGGAGTTTGATATATCGCGTCTAGATGAGACGCGATATATCGAACTCCGAGAATTCGATTGCTACCCGCCGATCTGGCGGGTAGTGAAGACGTACCCTTACAGGGGGAAGGACTATTCACGTGAGAGACGTGCTCCTCTTCCGTGGTATAAGCATCGGTGGGTGCCAACTCCAATGCCTTAAGTTCCCCCCCAGTCGCATATTGAGTCCCTTGGGTTGCCTACTGTCAACAGTTTTTGCAAGCCCCCAGCCTCTCTGATCAGGACAGTCGGAACAGGCAGTCATCTGCTCTGTTTGTTCCTCCTCAGTCTCCTTAGTTGCAAGAGGAAATCTCTGAGGAGCAAGAGGCCAGAGTAGATAACGAGACTACTCCAGTAACCAACATCTCCTCGTCTTCCCCAAGTGAGGCTGTGATGCCCTCTCTACCTTCCTTGGCTAATGATTTCAGGCAGTTCCAGGATCTATTGAAATGGATTGCAGACTCATTGCAGATCCACTAAAAGAACTCTAAAAGCAACAAAGAATCCTGTGGCACCTTATAGACTAACAGACGTTCTGCAGCATGAGCTTTCGTGGGTGAATACCCACTTCTTCAGATACTTCTTGCATCTGAAGAAGTGGGTATTCACCCACGAAAGCTCATGCTGCAGAACGTCTGTTAGTCTATAAGGTGCCACAGGATTCTTTGTTGCTTTTACAGATCCAGACTAACACGGCTACCCCTCTGATAAAAGAACTCTGAGAATTTCAACATAAACTCTTGGACATTCTGCAAATGTCACCTTCTGCAAGAGTGGCTCTGCCCATAAATGAACCCCTTCTAAATCCTGCCAAAACAATGTGGCAAACCCCAGCAATGGTACCGCCCTTGTGTAAAAGAGCTGAGAAAAAGTAGCAACAAAGATTCCAAATTTTGATTTTCACACCCTGCACCCAACTCCTTGGTGGTTGAAGCTGTACATGAATGTGGCAGACAGCACCAAAAGCTCCTTGACATTTTTTACCATAAAACTTATAACTTACAATTTAGCAATGTGAATTATGGCACTTAAGGCAAAGTAAAGTTACACCAATTACTCAAAATTCACTTTTTATTGAACACCTTCCAGCAGAATATTGGGAGCACCATAGCCGAAGTTCATTACTATGTGCCTCCTCGGATGCAGATAATATGGCAGTTTGTTCCATCTCCATGGATGTTATGTGACCGATATTTTGGCTACAGATACCAGGATTCCCAAGGGTGGGCCAAAATACTGTTAAAGATCTCCCATTTGGCAAGTCATTACACACCTTGAAGGACTATAGGGATCTACACACCTGCAAGCAAATGAAAATTTAGTAAATCTCAATTGGCACAGAGATCACACTCCTTACAATTCTTGGGTTTCCAGAGACCCACTAAGCCACCTAGGAAGAGACTTATGTTTCAAAGAAAAAGACCATCCACTACATCTCCTTCGTCAACAACCATGCTCATCATCAAAGCATCAATTTGGGTGATCTGGTCAAGTGTCTGGATCAACCCTGCTTTGCAATTTCTCAGCTGCACCAGTTTACACACACTGGGAGCAACCTCCCCTGCTTCTAGCTGGCATGGGAGTAGATTACTTCAGGTTGGAGGTTATAAAATCAGGTTACTCCATCCATTTTACATCTCTCCACCCACCTCACCTCCCCTTCCCTGTCCCTCCTCTGCTCCCCTGTCATAATTGCTTGCTGAGACAGGAAATCAGCTGTTCGTATACTTCGGGGAGAGAGAACCAGTTTCCGTCTCCGCACAGGGAGAAGGATTTTTACTCGAAGTATTTTCTGATTCCTAAAAAAAATGGAGGATGGAGACCAGTTCTAGATCTAAGACTCCTAAAACACTTTGTGAAAACACAAAAGTTCAGAATGGTGACTCTGGTGGCTATAATTCCATCATTGGATCTTGGCCTTCAAGATGCATAATTTCATATTACGATTCACCCTTCCCACAAGAGATTTCTTCCATTTATGATTGGTCAAGACCATTTTCAGTGCCAAGTTCTTCTTTTCAGCCTTTCTTCTGCCCCAGGATTTTTCCCCAAGGTGTTAGTAGTGATTGCTGCCTATCTGCGTCACCTGGGGATAATAGTCTTCCCATAACTCAGAGTGGCTGATCAAAGGCCAGTCTTACAATGAAGTTCTTTCTGCTGTAACCCTTCCACCAGGTGGAGTCGGCAGCAACAAGGGCCAGGTTCAATATATAGGGGTTCTTTTTAACAATACAACACAGAACCAGCTGGATCATCCACCCAGTAATCTGGGAAAATTACACACCACATCTGGGCTCCTCTAAGAGGCGATACTTCCCCTCTCGCAAGCAGTGAGTCGGAATATAGATAAGAAAGCTTTTAATAAAAAGGGGAAAAGAACTCAGCATTTATTTGGGGAAATGCCACAAGCATGATTTGCAGGCATGTGACCATGAGGAAAACACCTACCCCAGAGTATACTGGGCACTGTCCTTTGCCTCAGATTCTCACCTTGTGGTGTGAAAGTCTGACAAACAAATGTTCCTTTAACATGCCACTCCCTTCTCCCTCCACCGCACCCCACTCACAATTGTTGTCCTTGGTCAGCGAAGACCCGGAGTTCAGAGGTGTGTTTGCATGAGTTTGCCTCCCATCCCGGTGGGGTGGGGGGAGGTGTCAAGCAATGCCTCAGCTGCTGCTGCTGCGCTATTCACTTTGCGTTGCTGCCTGCTGCCACCACCACTACATTGTTTACTCTGCCACTGGCAACTGCACCATTGATCACTCTGCTGCTGCACCGTTGGCTGCTGCCTGCATTGCCGTGCACTTTACCACTGCACCTTTGGACATTGCCTGCATTGTTGTTCATTCCACCGCTGCACTGTTAGCTGCTGCATCTTCATTCACTCTGCTGCTGCGTCACTCTATTGCGATGTCTTGAGATCCCAGCACTTAAGACAGCTCTCAGTGACTTCAGCAATTGGTGGGGGAGCCTTACTATGAGGGCAGGCTGGTCAGTCTCTCTCAGGGCCGGCGCTTCCATTTAGGTGACCTAGGCGGTTGCCTAGGGCGCCAGGATTTCGGGGGGTGGCATTTTGCCGCCATTGGCGGCAATTCGGCGGCAGGGGGTCCTTCCGTGCTCCGGGTCTTCGGCGGCAATTCTGCGGCGGGTCCTTCACTCGCTCCAGGACCCGCTGCCGAAGTGCCCTGAAGACCGGGAATGCGGAAGGACCTCCCCCCCCACAGCCGCAGAATTGCCGCCAACGACCGGGAGCGCGGAAGGACCCCCGCCTAGGGTGCCAAAAACCCTGGCACCGCTCCTGGTCTCTCTCCCTGGAGACCACTTCCCCACAGCAGGTTTAAGACTTAGCACTTAGAGCTGGTTATCAGTGATTTCAGTTCTAGTGATCCTTAACAAAACAAGAGATTCCCAATTGAATCTAATCAGCTCTGTCATTAGCAGTGGAGAGAGGAAGGGTCAAATGGTGTCTAGGACTCTTTGGGCAGAGAACACACCACCAGGCACAAATATCTGTCCCCACCCATTCTCCTCTCCACTGGTCTTTGGCTCCCCTACCCCATGCTTAGCAAGTGCTGTCGAGTGTGACCCACCCTCAATCACGGCACACCACGCCCTGTTCTGTGGCCCTCTACTCACAGCCAGGGTGACAACACTTTATTACCCCTGCACCCAATACCAAAGTGATTTGCAATCCAGCACCAGCCAACAGTGATCATTTGGGCAAAGCAGCTCCATCATGCTGAGCATGTAGACATAGTAGGTCTATGCAAACAAGGTCAGTTCCTGGAGTGTCTTCCCCCAGCTCATCACTAGATGTCAAGGAAGAACTCATGCAGACCCTGCTTACACATAAAGATGTAATTGTCTCTGTTTCTCCAGTTAGGTCTCCAGCTCAATGCTGAAAAGTTCATATTGACTTCAGTACAAAGGATAGAGTTTATAGGAGCCTCCTTGGACACAGTGACAACTAAAGCCTGCTTCCCCATAAACAGATTCAACACTCTAGTAAATTTGATTGCAAGAATTCAGATAAGCCCACAGACATCAATAAGAAGCTTCCTTTAGCTACTGGGACACACAGCAACTTGTACCTTTGTGATACAGCATGCCAGGTTATCCCTTTGGTGTTTCCAGGAGTGGCTCAGGATGATTTATAGCCCGTGCAAACCCCATCTTAACAAGCTAGTATGGGTCCATCATTAAGTGTGGAACTCCCTCAACTGGTGGAAGGACCTTCACAATGTCTGTGAAGGTGTTCCATTCATTCAGCATGCTTCTACTGTCACCATAATGATGGATTCATCTCTTGTTGGCAGGGAAGCACATTTGGACTATACGCCACACAGGGCAAATGGAGGCTCATATACACAACAAACTCTGAGAGCTGAGGAGAGTCAGAAATTCCTGTATATACTTCCTTCCATTAATAAAGGACAGACACTTGGAGAATATGAAGAACGGAGTAGCCTGCATATTTTATATTAACTGGTAGGGAAGGGCAGGATCCCCTTCAATTTGTGCCAAAAGTTGTGGAAATGAGACATAACAAAAATCACATTCTGATTTCAGCAGCCGCATTCCGGGGATGTTGAACACCATGGTCAACAACCTCAGCAGTTACTTCTCCCAAGATTACACATGGAAGTTGGACTCTCACATTCTTAAAAGCATTTTCCTGACATGGGGAGTCCCAGTGGTAGTCCTTTTTGCCACCATCACCAACAGGAAGTGCAAACAATTCTATTCAAGGTGGGAACAGTTCCTCCCTCTCTGGGGAATGATTTCCTCATTTCTTGGACAAGAGGCCTTCTTCATGCTTTCCCCCCAACACATCAGATGTTCAAAGTGATAAGCTCAGACAAGACAAAGCTAAGGTTATACTAATAGCTCCAATATGACCCAGACAGGCTGGCACCCTTACCTGACTTGCCTTGCGGTTTGCCCAGCAATCAGTTTTCCATCCATTCCGTACTTTTTCATTTTGACCACATCCTAAATTCTTACCTAAGGTATTGTCTTAATTTAATATCAACCCAGTTATTCATCTCCCTGGGTTTTTTCTCTCTGAAGGTACATCAGAACAAGGCAGCTGTAGCTTTCCATACACTGAATGTTAAGAGGGCATTAGCCTTCTATTTGGGCAGAACAAGGTTATTGAGAAAGCATCCCAGAATGTTCATCTGCATTGCTGAAAGATCCAAAGCCTGCAACTTGGTCTTCAATTCATATCTTTCTCAAGGATTATGCATTGGTTCATTCTTGTAGATTAGATGCTGCCCTTGGGAAGGCAGTCTTGTCTTGGGCTGTCCTCTGAAGATTGCTCCTCCTGTTGAGAATGCTGCTTGGAAGTCACATGAACTGGAGCACCCATAGTGACACTACTTGATGAAGAAAGAGAGGTTACTCACCTAGTGCTGTAATTGGAGTTCAAGATGTGTGTTCCCATAGGTGTTTCACTACTGGATCTCCTTCCCCTCTGCTTCGGAGTTTTCTCTAAGGGACTTTGTGGTGGTAAAGAAACTTAGGGAGGTTCATCCACGCAGCCCTGTATATCCTCATTGCGGGGCATAAGGAGGTGAGGGGTAGGGCAGATACGCGGGCCAAACAGGCACTGCTACCAGAAATCTCTAATCAAAGGCACATGGGCACCTGAAGTGGCACACCCATAGGGCATGCATCTTGAAGAACTCCAGTTACTGCACAAAGCGAGTAACCTCTCCTTTTTCGGCCCTCTTAGTCTGTATTAATACACATCTAGCTTTGGACTGTTCCTTTCTAAAACCTTCACTTGTTTCTAAGTTTTCGAGTGCTTAATTGGACACTTCAAAGAGTGTCTGATTTTCCAAAGGCAGGTACTCTGCTGTTTCTGAAAACCATGTAGCAGGGAAGTCAAATTCTCCATCCACCAGAACTTTTACCATAGGTAAATTTGTATTTTTATTACTTATCCAGGGCCGCCATTGTGCCTGTATGATTTATCTCAAACCCTTTACTTACTGCAGTTACAAAGGTAATTGTTACACAGATACATTGCTAACAGTGTTTTGTAATTATGGAATCTTGTAAATTATATGAAAGAATTAAATTGATTTGGAGTAGATTTGTTGCATTGGCAAACAGGTTGTCTAAGAACATTTATAGTTCTTTTCTGAGCCAGAGGTTTTTCTCTGCAATTGTGCAGAAAGTATAATGTCTTAAGAGATAAAAATGGGGCTCTGATTCTGCGTTTGAAAAAAATTGATAGTAGCAAATGGTTTAACAACATTTTCCTTCTATGCCTACATAGACAGCTAGGCAATATAAACTGCATTTGACTATATTGTAATCTGTGATATTGAATGTATATGTATCTTTAAGGGTACTGCAACTGTCTCCAAAGGTTTCCACCTATTCAGTGTTCAGTGTTAGCTATAATCCAACTGATCATAATGACTTCATTCACTGCCTTGTAGGAGATATAAGAGTGGACTATCACTGCACACCTGAGAAACAGGAGGGCAGAAATTAATAAAATCTAGACCGAATCTACAGAGATTCACTTTTAACCATGGGACAAAGGTCACAAGTTGGGAAACCTTCAGCCTTAGTTGTCACAGCCTATCTGACATGAAAGGTTTGCTGCTGAAAGGCCTTTATGTTGATGCTGAGGAACAGAAGATAAGGGAGGTGAAGCTCATCTATTGTTTTAACCTACTTCATTGCGACCAAACAAGTTGAAAGGTTCCTTCTGGTCTTTAAAAGTCCTGTTAACTTCAGGGTCAGAAGGGCCTGCACGTTCCGCCTCCCTGATTGGAGGGAAAAGTGTCACAGTGGCGGTCAGCAGAAAAGGGGATTCTGGGAAGGGTGAGTCCCAGGATGAATTGGTGATTGCAAGTACTTGCATACCTAGATATCTCCAAAAAGATATAGAATAAAAAAATCACTTGTCTGTCTCAGAGAAGTGATCCCAGTATCCCTGTGGCATTTTAGGAACTATGCAACAATTTGGCGTCCAGCACCTGATGTATTCTGAGTGGGGTAGGGCACTGAGTGCTGCTGTGATGTTATGTTTTGACCAATCTTTTTCTTGGTGAGTAAAGGTTAAAATAAAAGTACTCGCTGTAGATAAATGACACCTTGGGAGTCCTCCTAACTTCAGGTACTACAGTATACTTAAAACTATTCCATCAGTCAAAGGCAGGTGCCCTCATCAGGAAATGATTTGTGGCTCTTTGCCCATAAGGTGGGTGACTGGGAATAGAAGGGGGAAAGCATTTTAAATGGGAATTGAAAATATACCCAATTTCAAGTTTACTGTTGGAGAGGGATCAGAGTATTTCCCATAGTGCCTCTTGTTCTCCCTGTCTTGGATATCATAATATTCCTTGCCAGTTCCTCAGGTAGGAAAAGAATATGTTGTGTATATTAAAGACAGTTACGCATCTTGTCCCAAGTAAACGTCTCTTTATACACTGAACTTCCAACAGACATTGTGATGGGGAGGGACAGCTCAGTGGGTTGAGCATTGGCCTGCTAAGCCCAAGGCTCTGAGTTCAATCCTTAAGGGGACCATTTAGGAATCTGGAGCAAAAATCTGTCAGGGACAATACTTGGTCCTGCTGTGAAGGCAGGGGACTGGACTTGACTCAATGACCTTTCAAGGTCCCTTTCAGCTCTGAGATAGGTATAGCTCCATATTAGTTTAAAAAAAAAAAAAAGGCATTGATGTCATCAAGGACTAGTAATAGAATAACTTGGCAATAATATTTTAAATTTTTGGGGTAGCTGTGGTTTGAGCATTGGCCTGCTAAATCCAGGGTTGTGAGTTCAATCTTTGAGGGGGCCACTTAGGGATCTGGGGCAAAACTCTGTCTGGGGATTGGTCCTGCTTTGAGCAGAGGGTTGGACTAGATGACCTCCTGAGGTCCCTTCTAACCCTGATATTCTATGAACCCTGATGCTAATATAGATGCTAATAAATAAAATCAGCTTCCTTTGAGGAGAATAAGATTACATGTGACCGGACTCTTGTAATTACATACATTTTGGTATTTACAATATTTGCATATTGGTTTTGCATTTTATCTTTTGCGTTCACAGAAACTTACAGTAACTTAAAAGTCGCACATTGTATAACATGGAACTTTAGAACATGGTTCTACTTTTATAATCTGGGTAAAACTAGAACTTTGCAATATATCAATTATTTGTATAAATTTGTTTAACATCATTTGTTTTGTTCAGCCTGAAGCACAGCCCTGCAGGGGGATATTACATTTAGATATAGAGCATTTCCTGGTACCAACAAGACCTGCAGTACCCATCCCCCCAAAAGATGGATTTTCCAGTATGACCTTCAAATGGACAGGATGTTGGACTAAGCAGGGGCGCTAGTTCCCAAGTTGAGGGCCCCTTGTAGATGGTGTCCTACCAGCAACCCCCTCTGTTGTATCCTTGCGCAGACCAGCGGGAGTCCCTCCGCTAAGCATAGCTGTCTCAGTGTGGCATGGGAAAGAGGCAGCCTTTCAAGTAGGCAGCTCTCAGGCTGTTTAGTGTTTTATAGGTCAAAACCAAATGCCTTCAACTACACACAGAACCACACAGATAGTCAGTGCGGGTTGCAAGCTGCTACCATTGCTGGGAACTGACCGTATACTGCAATCCGTTTAGTACAGACGTGCCCCTGCAGGCACGCAGTGGCCTCTTTTGTGGGCACAAGATGTCAGCTGACTAGAACCTTGTTCTTTGAGTCATGCTGTATAATTAGGGCCCTACCAAATTCACAGTCCATTTTGGTCAATTTCATGGTTATAGGATTTTAGAAATTGTAAATTTCATGATTTTAGCTCTTTAAATCTGAAATTTCACGGTGTTGTAATTGTAGGGGACCTGACCCAAAAAGGAGTTGTGAGGTGGTCACAAGGTTATTGTGGGGGGGGGGGGGTTGTGGTGCTGCTACCCTTACTTCTGCACTGCTGGTGGCAGTGCTGCCTTCAGAGCAGGGCAGCTGGAGAGCAGCAGCTGCTGGCTGGGAGCCCAGCTCTGAAGGCAGAGCTGCCACCAGCAGCAGCACAGAAGTAAGGGTGGCATGGTATGGTATTGCTACCCTTACTTCTGTGCTGCTGCTGGCAGGGTGTTGCCTTCAGAGCTGGGTGCCTGGCCAACACCTGCCGCTCTCCAGCTGCTCAGCTTTGAAGGCAGTGCAGAAGTAAGGGTGGCAGTACGGCAACCCCCTGTCACAACTCCCTTTTGGGTCAGGCCCCCCAATTTGAGAAACTATGAAATCTGTATAATATAGGGTAAAAGCACACACAAGACCAGATTTCACGGGGGGAGACCAGATTTCACAGTCCATGACACATTTTTCGTGGCTGTGAATTTGGTAGGGCCCTATGTATAATGCAAGGGTATTGACTAATAATGACTTGATCAGGAATGTGGCCTGTGATTTCTGCACGTTTTTCTGAGTTCTGGCTAGATTAGGACTTTTGTTAAATGAGACACTACCTTTCATAGACTGTTCTTCATGAATCGAGGGAGAATTGAGGAGGTGGTGTGGGTATGTTGAATCCCTGTGGCCTCAAATGGAGGTCTCCTTCTCCAAACCTAATATAATAATGAATCATCTAATTTGTATGTTTCCAGTCAGTTAATAGGGGCTGATATTGGCCTACGGGTTACCCTATAGCTCTTAAGAGTTGCTCTTTGAGTTGATAGCCCCTCTCCATGGTGGCACTGGGAGTGGTTGACTCTGATTTAACACAGGCAATGGAGGTTTACACCTTTGTCAAAAACAAAGGTGGAGCAGGTCCTCAAGGAATCCATTTTGAAACACTTGGAGGAGAGGAAGGTGATCAAGAACAGTCAACATGGATTCACCAAGAGCAAGTCATGCCTGACCAACCCGATTGCCTTCTATGATGAGATAACTGGCTCTGTGGATATGGGGAAAGTGGTGGATGTGATTATATCTTGACTTCAGCAGAGCTTTTGATACAGTTTCCCACAGTATTCTTGCCAGCAAGTTAAAGTAGTATGGATTGGATGAATGAACTGTAAGGTGGATAGAAAGCTGGCTAGATTGTCGGGCTCAACGGCTCGATGTCTAGTTGGCAGCCAGTATCAAGCGGAGTACCCCAGGGATCGGTCCTGGGGCCGGTTTTGTTCAACATCTTCATTAATGATCTGGATGATGGGATTAATTGCACCCTCAGCAAGTTCGCAGATGACACTAAGATGGGGGGAGAGGTAGATATGCTGGAGGGTACATCAAGCAGATCTAAGATGACAGGATCAGGACCTAAGGGTCTTTTATACAGATTTCTAGCAGCCACTTGACCATACAGTCCTGGGTGAACAATAGGCTTTTGATGTAATCTACTGTTTCCCAAACCTCGCGGGTAATTAGCTACACAAATTAATAATTTATCCTTTAGGCAGTTTACCACAAACTTTAAAGAGACATATAGACAATGACTTTATTGCACCCAAGATTAATCTAAATGTTAATATTTCCTTTTGATTTCTGAATCAATAGCTATAGTGACAGACAGGAATTGTCTGTTTACATGGTTAACATTTAACGAGTAAACACATACAATTAATATCACCTTAATTCTTTAACAATACAGGTTTGCACTTCAAAGTTCTAGTCTATCTAACATGGAATGGCCTTAATTACTTTTCACATACTTTTCTAACCTGTCTCTAAAAGTTGAATCTGGGTCATTTATCCTACAGGATGCTTAACTCTTTCTGGCCATACGTCACATATTGTGTATGATTTGTTTCAAATATATAACAGTGGTAGCAACAATGATTTCCATGGTCATATTTTAATTAGATAACGTCACACCAGCTCCTGGACCATTTAGGACTTTAAAGGTTATCAGCTCCATCTTAACTTGCACATAGAAGTGAAGAGGGCGTCATTATTAACTTAACACAGCTCTTATGTGTTCATTACAGTCCACAATTAAGGCCACAAACCACTTCTGGTGGAAGTTTGGTATAAATCTTCAACCAATGGTGCTGGCACCTCTTTTACTTCTGAAAATTATCCTCTGCCTACAAACAATTTTCACCTTACAGATTGGGTCACAGCTAGTTAATTTTCAACCACATCTTCATCCCTGTTAGAAACCGGGAGAGTAATGATACAGAATTTGGATTTGATGAAAAGGAGCTGAGTATCATTAGCTAACTGGTGACACTGCAGTGTGGAAACATCTCAGTCTCCCCTGGTGGCTGCCTATGAACATAACATAAGAAGAACGACATGGATCCAAAGGAGTCCTTGCATGTAAAAGGCTTAGGAATGACAGGCAAGGTGGTTTAAATGAAGTTACTATAAGGTAAGTGCAGAACTGGTAGGAAGTGTACTCAAAGTAATTAAAATGGTTTGCTGTCAAACTGGGTGTGGTCCCACAGGGTTCTGTCCTGGGTCCTGTCCTGGGTCCAGTACTAGTCAATATTTTCACTAATGACTTGGATGATAGATGCTTATAAAATTTGTGGATGACACCAAGCTGGGGAAGGGCTTGCAAGCACTTTGGAGGACAGGATTAGAATTCAAAAGGATCTTGGCAAATTGGAGAACTGATCTGAAATCAACAAAATGAAATTCCATAAAGGCAAGTGCAAAGTACTACACTTTGGAAAGAAAAAATCAAATGCACAACTTCAAAATGAGGAATTAACTGGCTAAGTACTGGTATGGCTGAAAAGGATCTGGGGATTATAGTGGATCACAAATTAAGAGTCACTAATGTGATGCATTTCTGAAAAGGGCTAATATCATTCTAGGATGTATTAACAGGAGTGTCATATATAAGACACGGGAGGTAATTACCCCACTCTGCTTGGCAATGGTGAGGCCTCAGGTGGATTATTGTGTCCAATTCAGGCACCACTTTTAGGAAGGATGTGGACAAATTGGAGAGAGTTCAGAGGAGAGCAACAAAAATTATAAAAGGTTTAGAAATCCTGACCTATGGGTAAGGCTAAGTTTTTCTCATGCATATTTTTAGTAAAAGTCTCGGTCAATAAAGAAAAATTCACGGAAGCCCGTGACCTATCCTTGACTTTTACTAAAAATATGCATGACAAAATGAGGAGCTGCAGGCTCCCCCACACTACCCAAGGAGGCCTAGCTAGGAGCTACAGGTCCCCCCACCACAGATGTCTCCAAGCTTGGGACACTGCCACCTGCGGTGTCTCCGAGCTCCAGCGCAGTGGCTCGGAGAGGGATCCCTCTCCTCCTCCAGTGGCTCTGTGCTCTGGGGCACCCCGGCCTCCCACAATGGCTCCATGCTTCCCCTGAGGTAGATGGAAGCTCCCGGAGTCCCTGCTGCCCATGATGGTTGGGAGCTGTGGAGCACCCACATGCCTGCAGCGGCTGGGAGCTCCCAGGGGCTGTGCTGCCTGCAATGGCTGGGAACTGCAGAGCACCCGTGAGCCTGCGGCAGCTGGGAGCTCCTGGAGGCCCTGCTGCCCGGTGGCCGGGAGCTGTGGGGAACCCCTGCTGCCATGAGCAACTGGGAGTTCTTGAGAGCCCCGCTGCCCACAGCACCCAGGAGCTCTGGGCACCCCTGCTGCCCTCTGTGGCTGGGAGCTCAGACTCCCACATTTCCCAGCCGCCAGGGCTGGCGGGAGAACCCGACAGCTCCCAGGTGCCGGGGTGGGCTCAAGTCACGGAGGTGTCTGGAAGTCATGGGTTCCATGACCTCTGTGACAAAATTGTAGCCCTACCTATGAGGAAAGGTTGTGGGTGTTTTTGTTGTTGTGTTTTTTTTTTTTTTTTAAAGCCTGGGTGTATTTAGTCTTGAGCAAAGAAGACCGAGGGGAGACCTGATAAGAATCTTCAAATATGTTAAGGGATGTTCTAAAGATGTTGGTGTTCAATTGTTCTCCATGTCCACTGAAGGTAGGACAAGAAGTAATGAGCTTAATTTAGGTTAGAAATTAAGAAAAACTTTCTAACTATAAGGGTACTTAAAATATGGGCTAGGTTTCCAAGGGAGGTTGTGAAATACCCCTCAGTGGAGGTTTTTAAGAACAAGTTGGACAGACACGTGTCAGGAATCATCTAGGTTTATGTGGTCCTGCCTCAGCACAGGAGTGTCTGGACTTGATGATTTCTTGAGGTCCCTTCCAGCCCTACAGTACTATGACCCTGGAAATCTTTTTTTGTTCTCCAGGGATGACTGTTATGTAATGAGTCATTACCTTTATATTCTCTTAGATAGTTGCTTACCTAATATGATGCTATACATATTTGTTCAAAGTCCATGGCAGAGTACTTGCCATCTTTGTATTTGGTTTCCTGCCTTTTTGCGGGGAGCTATACAGTACATTACTAATATGTCCTGTTTTGTCCTTCTGGACACCGGAGACCAGTTTGATACCCTTATTGATAAGTCCTATAGAATTCAGTGGAAAGTATGTGGACCTTTCTTATTGTACACTGGATTTATAAAGCACATAGTTGACAGTGTGTTCGAAAGATTCCTTAAATAGGATGAACACAATACAACAGAATGTGAACTGAAATATGGAAGAGAAGTTACCAGCGTATGAATAAGTAAGTCTCCTTGTTAGACAAAAAAAAAAAAAAACCTGAAAATTCTATTCCTGTTTACTGTTTTGTCTGCTGTGACCCATTCAGGAGAAGGTAATTCCCTTCCTAATAGACTATGGAGAAGTCCCGTTGAATGGAAATAATTAAACCAACAAGGTTCTGTTTTGATCCTACAAAAATTACACTTACAATTATTATAGTGATGACCTTCTCTATGATTTTTTTAAATAATCATATAGAACTTAATAAATAAGTATATCCCTGCTATAAAGTTAATGTATATTTGGTGCCTTAGTGAGCAGCATTCTTCAGCTTGCTCTTGGGCTAAGAGCTAGTGAGAGCATCACCTGAAGGTGATCCTACTGAAGAAGACCTGTGTGCTCAGTCCCTCAGTAGGTACCAAAACAATGTCTGGTCAAAAGTCTATAGATCCATCTGAGACAATAATTGGATATGTCTTTTCTGTATACCAGAACAGTGCAGTAGTTCTTTCTTCTGAGTTTAAACTAAAATCATTCCAAGCATGTCTTGTGAGCAAGTCTCTCTTTTACAGAGGAGGCACTCCAGATCCAGGTGTATTCTGGTGCCACCTAGATTCTAGGGGAGTAACAGTGAAGATGTTTTCAAGGAGTTCAGATTCAAAAGTCTATGTAGAAGATATTTTCTCAGTATTGACAGGGTCCTCAGATCGGACATCTCATTTAGTACCGTTCCATAGGCATTTATAGCCTTTGGAGCATGAGTTGAGTTGCACTGCAGGTTGATGCCCACTTTAGGTTTCAACAGTTCCAGCCAGGTTTCCTTCCAGTAGGGTGGTTCTGAATGGGGTTGCTTTGAGCATCTCTCTCTCCTAGGCTTCAGAATCCAGTGAGTCTACTGTCCTTTTCCACTCTTCTTCCCATTCAGTTTGTTTGTCAAAGTGTTTGTGATTTCTTTTTGAGGGCAGATCAAATACTAAATTGAGCAAAATGAGTCTGTATCCATATAAGTGGTTTGCCTTGATATTTATTTTTATTTAATGCAGTCTCTTGCCACCTTTTGGGTTCATGTGGAGCTCATTTTGCTGATTTGTAGAAGAGGCATTCTGGAGATACCACTTACCACAGCTGCCAGTACATAAAAAAAACTTCTGACTTACATTTTCTTTGCCCACATATGTTCCTTCCTGTGATTCCAGTAGTATCAATTTAAGACAGGGGTGTAGGCAATTTACTCAGATTTATTGGGGCTTCAAAATGAAGTTCGTTCTTTCCCTTGGTCAGACAAGTAGAGTTTCTTCCCCCATCCCTTTTTTTTTTAATTCCCCACACCTTTGTAGTTCTGATGCATCTACACTGATTACTTGTTGATAACTTAATTTTTCTGCATCCATTCACGGTTCCCCTCTCCCATCTGGTTGTGTGAATCAGTTTGTGGAGAATCTGGGAAGGGATGAATTTGGGTGTACTGGGGCTGATGCATCAGTTTTTTATGAGCCACAAGGGTCACTTTGGGCACCTCTGCATGTATTACTGTGTGGTTCAAACATGTTAATAGTACCTAGAACTAACACTGTTATTTTGGTGGGATTTGGCACATTCTAAAATGTGGGAGATGCTAAGCTCTTCCTCCTGCCCTAAGAAGAGGAGAGCCTGAGTACTACCAATTTGTGTAATTATGTGCCACATTAATAAATAAGCTTTGTGATAGGGAGACACCCAATGTCCAGAGTGATGTGTGGAATTTATTATCCCAAATTTCACCCTGATACTTTTCATCTAAGATATAGCGATACAGAGAGAGAGAGAGAGAGATGGCCCTTTGGTTTAAAGAATTATGTTTTAAAAAGGTGGGCCCAGGAGGTAGGAAAATGGTGGATTTTGACATATTCACTGTTCAAGAAACAGTTCTGTGTTGTCTCTGCCTGAAGGAAAAACAAACAGAAAAAACAATGTGGTGTTGTTTTTAAATGCTCCCAAGTTCTGACTTGTGCCTACCCGGGAAGCAGTAGGTGCTTCTTCAGACAGACCAGCCTCCCCATTTGAGAAACGCAGCACAAGAGCAATTCCAGTTTTGAAGCTCTCGTGGTATTGGTGTTGTCATGACAGGGAGGCATTTGTAAGACAACCTTTAAAAAAACTCCATTGCTGTTGTTTATTTCAAACTCCTGATCATTCAGTCATTTCAAACCTACATTGTTGTTCTAAGTTTTAATCAACTACTTCCCTTAAATTGGCTGTCAAGTTCAATCAGCAGTACTCTGCATCTATCTATTTGCAGTCTACCTTTCATCCCATAGCTGTGTGTAGTTTTGGTTGCCCTGCTGCATGTTTGTTTAGTAATCTATTCATTAATCTACTTGTCTTCCTTTTCCACCTCTGCACCCTATGTTCTCTCATAGATCTGGAGTGCTTATAATAGACCCCAGGCATTAAATGCACTGTGTATCTCCATAAAAATAGGTAAAAAGAAAACTTCAATAGGCCGTGCCATTTACCCCCCCCCCAAAATTAATAAAGGCTTCCTTTGTAAGTGAGAAATAAAGAACATTGGCCATTTGTGTGTGAGGTAATAGGCTTTGCTGTAATATGAAAATCCATCAAATGATTAATTTCAGTGACATTATATCAGAGTTCATGAAAAGAGAATACAGCACACAGTTTAATTTTATTTAATTTTTAAGAAAAAAAAGCAAAGAAAAATTGTTTGAGTTTCTCTTAAGCTGATTTCTCTCTGCTTTTTCTTAAAAGTGCCTTTCTAGTTGCCACACAGTGATGTGATCATTATCTGTCACCTCGTCGCCTTGCTGCCTCAACACACAGTAAAATACAAAAAAAAAAAAAAAAAGACCAGAGGAGCTTGTGAAGTATGACTTCCTATCCCAAGACTCATTGCCTGCGATTCGTACCGCTTGACAGTAATGATCTTATTACAGTACTCTGGACCTTGAAGAGATTTCATGAGGAGAGTGAAAGGACGTGCCTCCATGTAATCAAGTGGCGCTGAATATTCCACGCGTTTTTGATCACACACTGATTGGGCACAGTTTTAGCCCATCTTCTAGTCAATTATGCATGGCCCCTTGTGCTCCTGTGATAGTCAGAAACATTGATAGCTGTTGTCTGGGTTTTGGCAGCCAGCCAGGGGTTTGAAGTGCCTTACGCACAGTCATTCCAGGATAAGTGCTTTTTAGTTGGAATTGATTACCTTTCTTTGGGTTTTGCTTAATAGCAAAACTGCATTGGAGAGGGCTTCAGGTGAAAAATGGACATATTAGCCATTTAGAGTATCTGAACTCCTAGTCAATTTTTAGCTTTCCACTGTTTCCGTCTAATTTATATTTAATGATGTAACATTTGATAATATTTGAGATATTTCATTTCGGTTGCTGCTGAGCACACATGTTGAGCGAGTGTTAAATTATAGCGTATCAATTTTCAGGTTTTCCAAATTAGTCCAGTTTAACCTTCAAACTACAAGTGAATGTGTGTTGGTGCCTGTATTAGTGGGTACTTGGGTTAGCCACCAATATTACAGAGTTTACTTGATCATTTAGAATGAACAAACTCTGATCTCACAGTGAGGGTAATCTGTATAGTTTTTTTAAAAATCAAGGGAAAATATTGTTTGCTTTGTTTTGTTCTTGGTTTAGATTCTTATATTGTAGAGACATTTTTGACTTTTGGTAATTTATCACAAGTAAAACTCTCTCTTCATACAGATGACTCCTAAAATCAGAAGATCATTGCTTGATCATTTTACATCAGGGGCCTGGGTATCTCACTTTAAATAATTTGTCTATCTGTCTTAGCCATTTTCTATGTAGCAGTACTACCTTTCCTACACCGAAAAGCTAGCATTTTATATCTGAATATCTTAAAAAATATGAGCTGTGGGTTAGGAAATAGAGAAACAAATATATGCTGGAATAGAGGAAGAAATAAATCCTCTGCCAGTGTGGACATATGCTCTCTACAAAGTGTGTGTGTGTGTGTGAGAGAGAGAGAGAGAGACACTTTATTATAAACTGGAATAAAATGCCTTTGTATCAATGTATCAGATCTGCACTGATGTTGCCCATCCTCTGAATTTGCTATTCAGGGAGTGACTGTCAGTGAGAATATGGGATCAGAGTAATCTGGAAGCACCAACATTTTCTGTCTCAGTTTTTCAGTCTAATTCAGTTCCAGTTATCAACAGCTTAAAACATATAGTTGTGAAATAAAACAGCCCCACAACAGGAGAGTGAAAATGATGCAAGTCAATGACTGTGGTACACCTCTTCAAGCCCTCCATCATGGGACTGCTCCACTAAAACAGATGGAACATCAGAATCTACAGGGCTCCTGAAACTGGCAGGATGTGAACAAAAGCTCAGCACTCAAGTTTAAAAACAAACCTCCCTTTTGGAGCATAGCACTGCCTATTGTTTCCTGTTTTAAAAAAAAAACAAAATCAGAATTTTATGGCTCTTAGAGAGAGCATTGTAAAATGGAGCATAGATTGACCAAGCTCTTACAAAGCAGCTTTGACTTCTGTAGATTTCCACTATTCTTTTTCAAGGCCAGTTGTGACTTCCTGTTTAGAGAGCAATCCAGAGTCAAGGCTAAGCAAGGTCATCAAAGTCGCTTCCTTTCTTCAAGCTTTTCAAAACGGAGCCTATCAATCTTCTTCCAAGGATTTGAGGTTCAACTGATGTCTTAAATTCCAAAGGCTAAGGTTTTGTTTTGCTTTTTAACCTAAGACCATGGATAACATTTTACTGCTCCTATGTAGGCCACAAGGGTTCATAGTTCCTTTTTTCTTTGAAAGAAAAATCTTCTCCCCAAATCCACTATCTGTTGACAGAAAAATAAGTCCTCCTTCAAGGTGGCCTCTGCATATTCCCACTTGTGGGATGCATACCCTTGTGTCATGGAGTTTCAGCAACCTTCTGGAAAGCAAGGTCCACTGGGACCAAATTAACATCCTTTTGTGGCACCAAACATTCAAAGACCCAAGTTATAGAGACCAGGCAGTGTCCGACCACCTCCTTTGCTTACTTTCCGTGGCCAGCTCTAGGTGTTAGGGACCATCTCCCCTAATCAAAGCAATATCTGGGGGATTTGACAAAAATCCATTAATTTGTAGCTAATTAGTTAATAAGTGTTGGTCTGCTTTCTTATTTAGTTTTTATTCTGGACATAGAGACCCAAGATTTTGGTCATTGCTAATCAGGTTTTCAAAGACACTGATAGAATAATGGATTTAAGCAACATGCTTCATTCTCTATGTTCCCAAAGGTAGACATGAAAAATCAACTTTATCAGGTGAAATGGCAGGTGTTCATTATTTCTCAAACAGCTGGCAAGGGTTACAATCAGTGAAAGAGTGAGAAATTCTAAGGCATGTCAGACCTTGCAGTATTAGAGACTCTGAAAAGATGGACTTTTAGGGGAGGAAAGTTGACTTCTCTGGTACTTTGAATGTCTCCATGAACAGTTACTGAACTGTCAACCTAGCATGAGTTTAATATTTGGGAACAAGTGCTTCCTTTAATCAGCTAAAGAAATATTTATAAACAGTAATAAGGCACTGGGACCAGATGGACTTCTGAAGGAACTCAAATGTGAAATTGCAGAACTACTAACTGCAGTTTGTAACCTTATCATTTAAATCAGCTTCTGTACCAAATGACTGGAGGATAGCTAATGTGATGCCAATTTCTAAAAAGGGCTCCAGAGGTGATCCCGGCAATTACAGGCTATCAAGTATCAGAGGGGTAGCCGTGTTAGTCTGGATCTGTAAAAGCAGCAAAGAGTCCTGTGGCACCTTATAGACTAACAGATGTATTTGGAGCATGAGCTTTCGTGGGTGAATACCCACTTCGTCTCATTCATCCGATGAAGTGGGTATTCACCCACGAAAGCTCATACTCCAATACGTCTGTTACTCTATAAGGTGCCACAGGACTCTTTGCTGCAATTACAGGCTGGTAAGTCTGACTTCAGTACCAGGCAAACTGGTTGAAATGATAGTAAAGAACAAAACTCTCAGACACATCGATAAATATAATTTGTTGGGGAAGAGTCAACATGGTTTTTGTAAAGAGAAATCATGCCTCACCAATCTACTAGAATTCTTTGAAGGGGTCAACAAGCATGTGGACGGGGGGATCCAGAGGATATAGTGTACTTAGATTTTCAGAAAGCCTTTGACAAGGTCCCTCACCAAAGACTCTTAAGATAAGAGGGAAGGTCCTCCCATGGATTGATGACTAGTTAAAAGATAGGAAACAACGGGTAGGAATAAATGGTCAGTTTTCAGAATGGAGAGAGGTAAATAGTGGTGTCCCAAAGGGGTCTGTACTAGTAGAAGTCCTATTCAACATATTCATAAATGATCTGGAAAAGGGGGTAAACAGTGAGGTGGCAAAATTTGGAGATGATACAAAATTACTCAAGATAGTTAAGTTCCAAGCAGACTGCCAAGAGCTACAAAAGGATCTCAAAAACTGCGTGACTGGGCAACAAAATGGCAGATGAAATTCAGTGTTGATAAATGCAAAGTAATGCACATTGGAAAACATCCCAACTATACATATAAAATGATGGGGTCTAGATTAGCTGTTACCATTCAATGAAGAGATCGTGGAGTGATTGTGGATAGTTCTCTGAAACATCCGCTCAATGTGCAGTGGCAGTTAGAAAAGTGAACAGAATGTTGGGAATCATTAAGAAAGGGATAGATGATAACAGAAAATATCATATTGCCTCTGTATAAATCCATGGTACTCCCATGTCTTGAATACTGCATGCAGATGTGGTCACCCCATCTCAAAAAAAGATGCATTGGAATTGGACAAGGTTCAGAAAAGGGCAACAAAAATTATCAGGGGTATGGAACAGCAGCCATAAGAGGAAAGATTACTAAAAACTGGAACTTTTCATCATAGAAAATAGAAGATTAAGAGGGAATATGATAGAGGTCTATAAAATCATGACTGGTGTGGAGAAAGTAAATAAGGAAGTGTTATTTACTCCTTTTCATAATACAAGAACTAGGGGTCACCAAATGAAAGTAATAGGGAGCAGATTTCAAACAAAAGGAAGTATTTTTTTTTCCACACAATGCATAGTCAACCTGTGGAACTCCTTGCCAGAGGATGTTGTGAAGGCCAAGACTATAACAGAGTTCAAACAAGAACTAGATAAGTTCATGGAGAATAGAATCAGGACTGGAAGGGACCTTGAGAGGTCATCTAGTCCTGTCCCCTGCACTCATGGCAGGACTAAGTATTACTTAGACCATTCCTGACAGGTGTTTGTCTAACCTGCTCTTAAAAATCTCCAATTATGAAGATTCCACAACCTCCGTAGACAATTTATTGCAGTGCTTAACCACCCTGGTCCATCAATGGCTATTAGTCAGGATGGGCAGGGATGGTGTCCCTAGCCTCTGTTTGTCAGAAGCTGGGAATGGGTGACGGGATGGATCACTTGATGTTTACCTGTTTTGTTCTTTCCCTCTGGGGCACCTGGCATTGCCCACTGTTGGAAGACAGGATACTGGGCTAGATGGACCTTTAGTCTGACCCAGTATGGCCGTTCTTGTGTTCTTAAAGAAAAATGCAACAGTGGAGCAGATACTATTTTTTTTCTTCTTTCTGTCTTATGATGTTTCAGATACTCTGGCTCATATGGTGGCATCAGAGGTTTCTGTGAGGTTCAGGCCCATATGGAAGACCTCCCATTTGGCCAGGAGGGTGTATTCGTCCTCAAGATGGACAGGATGTGTGGGGCCAAAAATGAAAGGCACTAAGACATTTCTGTGCCAGCGTAGAAGTGAAAGGCATCCATGTCCTCTTCCTTATGACACTGTAGATCTTACCCAACATCTTCTGACTTCCAGTGTCAATTCCAGAAAAGGCTGTCTTCATAACATCAGAAGAAGCCAGGCAGTATACAACATTTTGGGCAGAAGCACCAGCCACAATTCTCAAAATGATGTGTGCGTCCCTTCCCACCTCACCTCCCCTAATCCTTTCAGTCCACTTCTTTGCAGTGTCAGGGTGGAATTACTACGGTTCACAGGGAACTAGAAATCATTCAGCTCAGCTTTGTGATTCAGTTATGCTTCGTTTTGCTTAGAATGTGCAGCTCTGCCCCTAAAACCACTCCCCCAATTCCCTTTACTAAATGCACTGAGTTCTCCTCCTCCTATGTTTGTGCACAGTGCATGACACATGTAATGTAAGTGCTTGTCTAATATTTTATTGTTTTGGGAAACAATCAAAGTACTTTATTTTAGAAATAAATTAGCAATCTCAGGCTACCGTTGGTGGTGCCTTGATTTCTGAAAGTGGTGGTATTTGTGACATCATAAAGATAACTATGTAGAAGACAGCCAACCATTTTCCAACTAACTTTTAACAATCATTAAAAAAAAAGGATAAATTTATATATAAAGTTCAGTTCACGGTTTACTTAACCTGCATTGAAATTGGTTGGAAGCTATCCTATTACATAGAGTTTTAATATTGTCATTGTCACACACATTATTACTTTTTGGTTGGGTGGCTGGCAATGAGTAGGCTGTTACTGGTCAGTTATAAATAACTTGTTTCTCAAAAACCAATTCAAATTTATGGTGAGACGTGCTTAACAGGAGTGAACTGTCAGATTGCAGCAGAGTGGACAGAAAGGTGTATTCAGTGAACGAAACTGAGTTCAGTGTGGAGTTCTTATCCAAAAGTCTGAGGAACTTGAGTAGGTATGTTTTTCTGTGGGAAGGTTGGGTGTTTTTAACACATTTGAATCAATCAACATGATAGCTACTGTGTGAGGGGAAAGATGTACACATTTATTTTCTTATTGCAACCTGATGTGTAGCCCATTGATTTTAGTTTGTCAAGGAATCCAAATTTCCAGGTATGAAATTAGTATATTTATACCACACAAATGATGACAAATCAGATTCATAAGTGGTACTGTCTGTGGCTCTAGTGATGTGTATGGACTGTCATATCATCTGTAGTACCTTTGAGACATTCAGCTCTGTCTCCTTTTCTCTGCCCTAAGAAGCTGTTTCCCTACTGTCTCAGTTACTGGTCAGAGTAGGGGCTTGGATGAACTTCTGTTTGGACCAGAATCAGAATAATGCTGATGGGGAAGCAGAAGCATGTTGAGGAATTGCATACTATGTTACTGTTCCACCAGTTCAGAGCAAGTTCCCATCTTCTTCCCATTTACCTGTATTCTTGAAGTCATCCTTGACATATCTTCCTAGACTGCCCCGAAACACTTAAAATTCTGGCCTGCCAAAAATATTTTCTTTTTGATGAAAATCTGTATGACTAACTACAACGGCTACTGTGCATCTAGTTGCAGAATGTGCCAGCCTGCCATCTGAATATGGCTGGCTGGCCGGCCAGATCATGTAAGAGCTTTTTCCTCTTAGGAGAAGGTGGTGGTGGTGGTATTGTTGCCTCATAACTTTTTAGCAGTAAGAGCGTTAACTGTTGGAACATTTTACCTGGGGCTGTGGTGGATTCTCCATCACTGACAATTTTTCAATCAAGATTGGGTGTTTTTCTAAAAGGTCTGCTCTAGGAATTATTTTCTGTGGCCTCTGTTATACAGGAAGTCTCACTAGATGATTACAGTTGTCCCTTCTGGCCTGGGTATCTGTGAATCTGCACTTTGCAGAAGTTGACAGTAAGCTACCAGATGAAATTCAACGTGCTGATTATTATCGTACTTATGCCTAAATGGGAAGAACCCAGCTACTTCAGTGAACCTGTAAAACTTGCCTTTCTGTCCCAGCTTCTCCATAACTGATATCTGTTTTCAGTATCATCTATTGCCAACGTCTTTTCAGAATCCTTGTACCAAATATGGTTGCAGGAAGTTAGGCCCAAAGTCTCTTAACTACCACACACTGTCATGCAGAGTCTCTCTCTTCTCTCCCCCCCCCCATTTCCCTGTGTGTATATACATATTGTAGAGATCTCATTACTGACTCTCTATTTACATTATGATTCTACTTAAAACAGGAGTAAAATTACTCTGTTCACTATATAATTAATTGAATATAGGGGTGCACTGAGTGAGATTTTGTACATAATATAGTGAGAGTAATGGCTGAGATTAATGAACAAGAATGTTTATTGGGAATGGTTAAAATTTAACACATGCTTAAAATATTATTACAATGAGAATTTATTCAAAACTGTTTTAGGACAGATAAACGTATTATTTCTGCAAATTACACTAAGACAGAATTGAACAAAGTTATCTTATTAGAATCTGTCAGCACCCACCTCTTCCGAGCACCCCCTTTCTCTGGCCGATATGCCTGCAAACACAGTCTTTCCAATGGGATGGCACGCACCTCTCATGGGCAGGCTGCTTTGCTTGGTTGGGTGTGAGCCTGCTTCTGGTTTTTTGCTCTTTCAGCGGGGTGGCACTGCCTCTGGTGAGCGCCCTCCCAGCTGATGGTTCTCTCGGCAGGTTTTCAGTGACTCAGTCCCCCGGCCGAGCCACATTCGCTGTCCCCCATTCTGGGGTACACAGTCCCAAGTTCTGGTATGGGGCTGTAGCTCTTTGGCTTCTTCCCAGAGGCATTACCTTCTTCAGATACCCAGCCGGGGCCCATCTCGTTACCGTCAGCTGGTGTCCTTTTCAGCAGCCCTCCCTGGGCTCAGTCTGCAACCAGACCAGCAGAGCACTTCTCAGTACCTTCGTCTGGTCTGGCCAGGTTCTGTGCTCCGTCCCCTGGGCTCAGCCTGCCCACACTGACCTTTCGATGGGCCTGCTGCTCTTCTATCCAGACAGAGAGACACACGGTCTTTGCCCGCCTTCCCTGGGCTCGGTTCTGTCTGGTGAGCTCTCTGCAGAGAGCTGTCCGCAGTCCTGCTGTTCATCTAGCCAGCGAGGTACCCACTCCTCCCTCGTCGAGCCCCACACAGCAAATAAAGGCTCTGCTCTGCTGCTTGCCTTTTATCTGCCCCTTTATTGGTCGCTCCAGCAGCCCCTCTGATTGGCTGCTCCTCTGCAACTGCTCTAGGCTGTCTGGAGGACTTCTCACTCCTCTGTTCTGAGGCAGGGTGATGCAGGGCCATGCGGCCTCCAGCAGGGGGCCTCTGGACCTAGTCCATCCTGCTAAATACACTGTCATTTTATTGCATGTAGGGTGACCAAACAGCAAGTGTGAAAAATCAGGACAGGGGGTGGATGGTAATAGGAGCCTATATAAGAAAAAGACCCTAAAATTGGGACATCTGGTCACCCTAATTGCATGAAATGTAAAACCTGTAGATGCAGTTGCAAATTATGTGTGAAACGTGTTTTTCCACATGCGTTTTCTGACTTCTGATTTCCCCTTGATTTGAATTTTAATGTAAGTAGATGAAAATCAATGAGACTGTGACACTGACTTTCTAGTGCTCAGGATTGGGTGGGAAAACTGATTTTTACATGCATACTAGCTAAGTATGATCTTATAAGTTGCAGTATAAAAAAAAAACTTTCAGACAGTGAAATCTGCTCTAAGAACTCACCTGGTGTAGATAAACAAAAAATATTTCAAAGTATCCTGAAGGTTCCCAACACAGCTATGTTCAAAAAACCATATTTGCTAGACAACTGAATTGTTCCGCTCTCTAGGGGAGGGTGCATAAGTGTGGTCTAATTGTATTATAACAAACCTTGCTCTAAAAATTATATACACGTGGTATGATGCTCCAAAATAATTACTAGCAGAGGGTTCAGCAGATATTTTGTGAGGTGGATAATTCTTTACTTGATTTTTCCCTCCCTTCCATGATAAATTTCCTGAATAGTAAACACATATCATGTGGATTCCTGTTCATAGTCTACTTCAGCTCACCAAGCCAAAATCCATATTAGTAACTAGATTATTAGTGCTCATGGGCGGATCATTTAAATTTCCTAATTCCAAAAAATTGGAGAAGCAAATATTCAGCAATGCAGAATGCAGGATATTTAGTGCCTATAGGACTTCAGCTACAGTTAGCATATTCTAGAAGGTCTGAGAGAACTCTTTCTTGACTAGAGTAAGGAGACTGATACTCTGATCTAACTGTACATGTGTTAAAACACATGAGTAATAGAGTAGTGTTCTAACAGTCACCTGTAGGTGGTAAAAATATTTGCTAATTCAATCAGCAGGTAATTCTATAGGACACTTACTGACACTGTTAGACTAATTACCAGGAAAAAGATGTAGTTTGAATTATAACTAGTCACCTAAACAGAATAACTAATTTTCCCTTCCTTCCAAATGTTTGATTCTGAGTTACGGAGCTGGTTCCAGACTCCTGGTAGAAGTCTAGTTCTGGATCTGCTTCTCCAAACTGGAACATGCTCAAAATTCAGGGGGTTTCAGATTCAGGGTACAGGTTTCGGCTTATCATACACGTAAAGACATTTGTACAAAACTCTCATCAAAATCTATGTACAGGTTTTATTAACAATTACATGAGAAAAATAAATGAGGGGAAAATTGAGCCTGTCCTTATCCATAGTATTAATTATTCACCAGCTTTAGAGGCGCAATACAATTGATATGCTTTTTCTTGGATTCAGCTTTATTTTGCTATTATTTTTTAGTGTATTTCTCAGCAAACAGCTGAAGACCATTAGGATATACTTAAAAATATTCTGTTTAGAATGAACTCTGCTTATATTCCAATATATTTTCAGGTCTTTATTTCTGCGTTTACTGAATGAAAACAATATACCCCTAGGATTTTGGCTGCTGCTTCTGCTAGCTCTCAACCTGCAAACATTAGCCTCTGTTTGTGACATCATAGTTCTTTCCTCAGCAACCAGTGGTGATATCACAAATGGAGAATTATTGCTTTCTGTGCGCAAAGGGCAGCAAGAAGCGGCTGAACTCAAACAAAATCTTGCTTTCATGTTAATTATTTCTGGAATAAAGAATGAAAGATTTAAAATATAGCAAATATGATGTAAAGACAGTTTTGTTTCTAATTAGAATAATTTTCAAAGGTTTTAATGAGTTGTCTATAGATATTTAAGAACAGGACAGAGTGCATCTGAATTGTTCATGTATCAGTTTTTCTAGTGATCAACTATCTTTGGGCTGGTCTACACTGGGGTGGTGGTCGATGTAAGATACACAACTTCAGCTACAGGAATAGTGTAGCTGAAGTCGACGTATCTTATTTCGACTTCCCATGCCGTGAGGATAGGAGGTATCGATGGCTGCAGCTCCCCCGTTGACTCCGCTTCCGTCTCTCACCCTGGTGGAGTTCCGGAGTTGACAGTAGCACGTTCGGGGATCGATTTATCGTGTCTAGACGAGACGCGATAAATCAATCCCCGATAGATCTCTACCCGCCAATCCGGCGGGTAGTGTGGACGTACCCTTTAAGTGAATGCAATCACTGCACAAAGATACCCTGCTTCATGGGTAATTAAGGTATTTCATGTCTACAATTCTTTATCCTAATGAAGAGGAAAAAGTTTCTTTTTGCCAGAAATATTTCTTTTAAGCTTTTTTATTTCCTCTGTAGGCTTTGACTTGGGAAGATGTTCTTGTAACATATCATCAGGTCCCATAATTTGTCATAATACTACTCAATGGCTCATCTCAAAAATTTAAAGGAATACTGTCAAGGTTGTTAGGTCCAGAGTTTAACCTACAGTGCCTTTGGAAAAAAAAGAAAAAAAGGTTAACTTAAATCACTCCCCAGAGCCTGAAAAAATCTGAAAGCTTCCAAAATTAAAGCTGCAGCCTGGTTAAAATCCAAAATCATCTGCTGGGCAACTCGCAAAGTCAGTATATTGGTTTCTTCAAGAATATGCATGTGAAAATTGTTCTATACCTTGTCACGGCCTGTCAACACTATTTCTAGGAAGATATTAAACAAAAAAAACTTACTCTACAGTGTACTTAGATAACAGGATTCTTGTATGTGTCAAATACCCTCCTTTACTCATAAGAATGGGTTAGGTTAGAGAGAGAATCCCATGTGCATGCATTTGCAGTCCAAAGGACAGCTAGTCGGTTAAACTTTTAAGAATTATGATATCTAGCTTTGATACAGTACTTTTAATCTGTTGCTTTACAAATGATTTACTCCTGGGGGAATTCTGCACCCAAAACATCAAAAATTCTACACATAGTACTTTTAAATTCTGCAAAATTCTGCATATTTTATTTGTTAAAATAACACAATATAATCACACCAGTTTCAATTATTTTGGTAACTTATTTTAAAATACTTGTCAGCAAATATGTCTCTAACGATACATACAACAAAAAAGATTCAGGAAATGTTTTTGACAAATAGATTCTGTACTAGGCATATTAATACAGAACTTTGAGTAATAATTCATTTAAACTACCATACAGAAAGGTATTTCCAACACCCCTTAGAAGCAGCGCAAAGGCTTGCGGGAGTCAGGAGTAATGGAGGAGCTGGAAGTTTTTCCCTCAGTGATATCTGTAGGGGACCGGCTCTGGCGCCCTCTAGAGTGGTGCACATGTGCACTGGTATAAGGGGCCGTGCCAGCTCCCCCCTCCCTCAGTTCCTTCTTACTGCCAGTGACAGTGCTGGAATGTCTCCTTGCCTCGGCAAGATTTCCTTCTTAACTATGCCGAGTTGTGAATTCTCTTGTATATAGTTCTTAGAAAGTTTGAGTAGTGTATTAGTTCCCTTAGTGTAGAAGTTAGAAATAGTTAGTCCCCTGTGGCATTTAGCCTAGGGACAGGGCATGCCTTGCAACCGCTGCAAAAAACCTATGCCATTCAATGATCCCCATCAAAGCTGTCTTAAGTGTTTGGGGGAGACCCACATGAGCAACAAGTGTCGCATTTGTAAGAGTTCAAGTCCCGAACCAAAAAGGAGCAGGACATTCATCCTCAAGTCCTCCTTATGGAGTCGACCCTTGCACCGGCCTCGGAGCCGGCCAGATCGTACTCCACTCCAAGCACCACAGCTTCAGTACAGAGCATGCTGCCAGCAACAGCCTCTGACCGGCGCCGATCACCCTCCCCAGTACTGGCTAAAAAGCAGACAAAGGCTGGGAGGAGGGCATTTTCCTACATCCTGTAAAGGGAAGGAGAGAGCTGGCACCAGTGCATGTGGTGAGCACACGCACCTACAATGGAATGGACATGAGCAACACATCTTGAAGAACAACAGTGACGAAAGGTAACAGTCTTTTTGCCAGCCTGGAGAGAGCCAAACAGAGACATTCTCCAATTCATAGCTTCTGCCTTGTTCCAATAAGGAGCCTTAGTATTCTTTGTGATAGTACTTTATATTTTCCATTGTTTTTCTTTCCTGCTTGATTCCTCTAACAACCCCTTGTTGATCTCACCCCCTAGCAAGTAATCTGTCATCCATCAACACACAGAGGTATGCACGTTTATTAAAAAATAATAGACATTTCCCAGCTCATAAGTGCGTTTTAATAGATATTTGATTTTAATATCATTTGGCATTGATCTTGTACTATTTAGTGTCTTTGGGGTTTTATGTACTACTGTTGTTTAGTACCACTGTCCACATCTTTATTGACTCAATATGAAAAAACACCACACTTCGCTCTCAAAATAGCAGATTGATGGATTGGAATATAGTGGAATCTCCCTGATTCCTAGCAATGCCTGATTCCTAGCAATCCATTGTAAAGGAATGAATTTTGTGAATTACTAAGTAAGGCCTTATTTTAGCTAAACATTTAAACATGCTTAAAGTTATGATTGTCTAGTTTCATTTGCTATGTGCAAACAAAATATAGTCTCGTTCAGTAATATATATATATATATATATATATATATATATATATATATACTCGGAGCTTTAAAAAGATGAAAACAATCATGAGCAAACTTGTGTGGGAAGAAATGCTTTAAACGTAAAAATGTGAATGGTAATTGGGAATTGTTTAGGAATACTTTATTAAATGTTCAAATAAACCACAATTCTGTGTACTCAAAAGCAGGCTTCTTTGGTTAGAGCACCATTGTTAGGAGGTGAAATGAGAAGCAATAAATATATATAAATTTGAATAATCGGGAAGGTGACAGCAATGAGTATAAATCAGCAGTTAGGCAGTGTAGACAATTGAAAGAGGATTCTGAAGGTATCAGTATAAAGGAAAAAAAAAGGCCAATCTTGTTAACAACAATAAGAAGGAATTATTGAAATATTCAACAAACAAATAGAATCCTAACAGTGGTGTAGGTCTGATAGTGTACAATAGTGGTAAGATTATTAATCATGATACAGAAAAGGCAGAAGTAGTCTATTCATATTTCTGTTCTGTATTTGGAAAGAAGCAGGATCATGTATTAATATCTTACAGTGGTCATGAAATACTTTCTGTTCCATAAGTAAGTAGGCATTATGTTAAACACCATCTATTGAAGTGAATTATTTTTTAATATGCGGAACCAGATAACTTCTATCCAAGAGTTTTAAAAGAATTGGCTGAGGAGTTGTCTGAGCCATGAATATTGATTCTCTTTTTAACAAATCTGAGAACCCTCTTAAAGTTCCAGAAAACTGGAATAAAGATTAATGCTGTGCCAGTATTTCAAGAGGGTAAATGGAATGCCTTAGGAATTGATAGGCCAGTTAGCCTGACATTGATCCTGGGCAAAATCATGGAAAGGCCGATTTTGGACAATCATTAAATAATTAAAGATGATGGAATAATTAATGCCAGTTAATGTGGTTTTATGAAAAATAGGTCTTATAAAACAAAGAGTGTGTTTAGTTGATAAAGATAATTATTGGCATAATATACTTAGGCTTCTCTGAGTAATTTGACTTAGCCCACGTGTCATCCTGATAAAAATAAAAATAAAAACACTATACAAAATCAACATAGCCCATATTAAATGGATTAAAAACTTGTTAACCCATAGATCACAGAAGTAATTGTAAACTGGTAACTGTCATCCACTGAGGATGTTTTTGAGATCTGTTCTCAGCCCACTACTATTCAATTTCTTTGTCAGTGACCTGTAAAAAAAAATCCGTGTTGGTAAAGTAGACAAAAACTGGAGCAGTAAATAATTACTGGGATAGGTCAGTTATGCAGAGTGACCTGGATTGCTCTACTCTCTGCTCTCTTTTCCCTGTCTTCCATTGATATGGGTGTTGATTCTCTCCATGCTTCTCTCTCATCCACCTGTGACTATTTTGCATTCTGTCCCATCTAAAGGTGCCATCTCTGAAAAGGACTTGGGGGTCAGTTGAACATGCCCAGTGTGATGTGTAGTGAAGAGGGCATAGGTGATCTTTTGGATACATAAGCAAAGGGAATATCAAGTAGGAAGAGGGAGGTGGAATTAGGTCTTTGATATTAGTGAGACCATGGCTGGAACACTGTGTCGGGTCCTGGTGTCAATGCTTCAAAAAAAGGATATTGGCAAATTTGAAAGAGTTCAGAAATAAGCTAGAGTACAAGAATGATTCGCGGTCTGGAAAACATGCCTTTATAGTGAGAGAAGCTCAGTCTATTTAGTTTTGTCCAAGTGAAGGTTAAGAGACTACTTGATCACGATTTGCAGGTGTATATATATGGGGAAGAGATTTCTGATAGTAGACAGCTCTCTAATCCAGGGGTTCTCAAACGTCATTGCACCACGACCTGCTTTTGACAACAAAAATTATTACATGACACCACAAGGGGGGACTGAAGCCTGATCCCGCCCCAGGTGTGTGTGTAGGGGGAGGTGGCAAAGCCAAAGCCCAGGGGCTTCAGCCCCAGATCGGGGGGCCTGTAACCTGAGCTTTGACTTCGGCCCTGGGCGGTGGGGTTCGGACTTCAGCTTTGGCCCCGGGCCCCAGCAGGTCTCATGCCAGCCCTGGCAACCCCATTAAAATGGGGTGGTACCCACTCTGGGGTCCTGACCCACAGTTTGAGGACCGCTGCTTAATCTATGGCCTGTGTTATGCAGAAGGTGAGACTAGATGATCATAATTGTTTCTTCTAGCCTTAAAATCTATCAGTGTCTGCTTATGTGGTTTGCTGAATCAGGGCCTAGATGAGCAAATACTAAGAAGAGTAACGCATAACAAACTGTACTTGTTCGTCCAGATAAGCACATCCGTAAGTGTTTAACTTTGAATATGAGAGTAATTCTGATCGGTCGATGGTAATTCAGCACAGACTTAAGTACTTTGCTGAATCAGGGCCATATTTTGTGAATTGTTTAGTTTTATTTATGATAAGCTAACATCATGAAATGTTTGTGATATGAGAGCTCAACTTGGTATCTGCCTTTGTAGATTTGTACAGTTTATAAGGCATGAGGTTTAGTATTGTAGGGATTAGCCAAGCTGTACTTTGTGAATATAAAAACCTGCACATCTGTGAAGTGGCTGCGTGGGGCTCCATTCACACATTTGGAAGACATTATGCCCTGGTGTGGGAGTCTTCTGCTGATGCCTCCTTTGGGCTGGTGGTACTCTGCTCAGTCCTACCATCTACATCCTCGCACTCTCCTACCTAGGTACTTCTTGTCAGTCACCCACAGTGGAATACAATAGGGACCATCACTCGAAGAGGAGGTTACTTACCTGTAACTGGAAGTTCTTTGAGATGCCTTCCTCTTTGCTTTGTATCTTATACGATTCGTGGTAGAGAAGGATTTGGAGGGTGGTCCGCCCCGCCCTTTATCCCCTCATTTGGAGGCAGAAGGTGAGCCAAGGCACATATGTGGACCAATGGATATTGCTTTCAAATTCTCCAGCTCTGGGCACATAGTGCACATGTGTAACCCACAGTAGAATACAGATAGGGACCACACATCTGGAAGAAGCTCCAATTATACTGGTAAGTAACATCCGCTTACCCCTTCACATAACACAAGAATCAGGGTTCACCCGATTAAATGAATAGGCAGCAGGTTTAAAACAAACATAAGGAGGTACTTCTTCACACAATGCACAGTCAACCTGTGGCACTCATTGCTGGGATTGTTGTGAAGGTCAAAAGCATAACTGGGTTCAAAAAAGAATTGGACAAGTTCATGGAGGATAGGTCCATCAATGGCTATTAGCCAAGATGTCAGGGATCCCTAAACCTATGACTGTCAGAAGCTGGGACTGGACGACAGGATGGATCACTTGCTGATTGCCCTGTTCTGTTCATTCCCTCTAAAGCATCTGGCACTGGCCACTGTTGGAAGACAGGATATTGGGCTAAATGGACCAGTAGTCTGCCCGAACATATCAGTTCTTATGTTCTTAAGTGTGCTTCTAATGAGAGAAAAAGCATAGTAACTGAGGTGTTTGCCTGTCCTTCAAAAGAAGGAAAAGAATGATAGAATACATTTGACTTCTGCAGGAAGTAGAATGAGGCTATTGTACCATCCAGATAAAGTTTCTATTGGTGTGCTGCTTATAAATAGAATATTTCATTCATTTTTTCCAACCAAAAAAATCACATATCGTAACCTCTTCAAAAGAAGCCACATCCCTCTCCTCCATCTGAGGGAAAATGGGAATCGCTGCACAGAGCAGGAAATGTAATATTACACTACAACATAACAAACAACCTTGACAGGTTTGTATGAGGCTGCAGTTCAGATTTTGCCATCAAGGAAATCTATAAACTATACCAAGCTTTCTGAAATCATTAATGCCTTAGTTGTATTGATGATTTCATTTCTCTGTTACAGGAGTGTGGCCTAGATACCTAGCTGCAAGCTGCAGCTTATTGTTTTTATGATACTCCTCTTTCTTTCCACGCTCTCCAAAAAAATCCATTGCGTAAATTGATTTGGGGATCAGCCTTGATAAAATACCAGCATTCAGCCCCTCACAACATCATAGCTGTATTGTTAGCTGTTCTTGATTATTTGGATGCTCCAGTAGAAGCTGCCACATCAGAGTTGGAGGTGTGCAGAGATTAACTGGTGTCTGTCCAACCATTTGTCATACAAATAACAGTGCCGGTAGAGTGAAATACTATAAATCATTTTTTCCAGGATTGAAACCTTTTATCAGTTGTGTCAGTTTCATTATTCAATAAGCGATTAGTAACAGCCATTGTCATTTAGCTGTTTAGTAGTTAACAACTCAGATTTCTGGCTAGTAAGGGAACTGTTTGACACTAGCATCTGATGTAAAAGGAAGTTTTAATATACAGGTGAAATGCAATTGGACTTGCTGGTCAATTACTTAATGCTTTTTGACAGATTAAAGACAATCAACCCTAGACTTGAGATTCTTAATTTTATGGTGGTTGTGCTTTCTCAAACGGCAACTTTGAATTCAGTTACAAATAGTCTGTTCCATGCAAATGTTTTGACCAGATATGTTAAAAATATGCAAATATAAAATTGGCCTCATAATTTTCCCTTTTTTAACTTTAATTGTTCAAAAGGCTAATCACTGTAGTTCATGGAGAGTTTTTTTCTGCCATTCCAGTTGCCTTCTATATAAGCCGAGTTATAACACTGCTAGTATTACATTAATGGAAAAACTACTGAATAGAGAGAAAAATTAACCCTGAGCATGCTGGCTTATCTCAAACATTACTCAGAGTTCAGAGTGTGCTTGTATATTGTGTGCCCTCACCAGACTTGATTATAGTTTGATTTAAGTATGTCATCAGAAAGGTCCTGAGAACCAACAATAGGACATAAGTAAAGCTGAGGAGTGCTATCCAAGATGAACCCTAAATAATACACACATGAAGGAGTGAAATTTAAAATAACAGGCATAATTAATAGAAAACACAAAGTCAAATCTATTTTGTTAATAGCAAGAACATTTTCCTATCCAGTCTGTAACCTTAAATTGGAAAAATCCCAGGAGTTACAAAGGAGCACCTCAGTCCTCACCTGCATCACAAAAGAAACTCCAGCCTTGCACCTCTAGAGAACAAACTACAAATGATGCTAGATTTTGCAACATACACCTCTACCTCGATATAACGCTGTCCTCAGGAGCAGAGCCGGCTCTACAGTTTTCACCACCCCAAGCAGCGTGCCGAATTGCCGCCCCAGCCGCGGAGGCAGTCCGTGTGCCCTTAGGGCGGCAGGTTCGTTTCCACGGCGGCGGCAATTTGGCGGCAGCTTCTATGTTAGCTGAAGCCACCGCGGACAGCTAAACATAGAAGCTGCCGCCGAATTGCCGCCACCGCGGAAATGCACCTGCCGCCCTAAAGGTGCGCGGACTGCCCCCCTCCCGCCCGTGGCGGCAATTTGGCGCGCTGCTTGGGGGGCAAAACAACAGGGACTGCTGCCCCTTGCAGAATGCCGCCCCAAGCACCAGCTTGGAATGCTGGTGCCTGGAGCCGGCCCTGCTCGGGAGCCAAAAAATCTTACCACGTTATAGGTAAAATCGCGTTATATTGAACTTGCTTTGATCCGCTGGAGTGTGCAGCCCCGCCCCCAGGAGCACTGCTTTACTGCGTTATATCCAAATTCGTGTTATATCGGGTCGTGTTATATCGAGGTAGAGGTGTGTATGGAAAGTAGAAACCATCAAACCCCTCATATGTATTTGTAGCAGAGAATTTCACCCGAAAGAGGGCTAACACATGGCTCTCTTTTCCACCACTTAATTTCCACTTTAAACCTCAAAACAGGGCTGAAGTGAGATTTAACAACCTTCTAGTGGAAACTTTATTTTACATGTATTACTTTCCCTTCAAATGCCTGCCTAAATGGCTCCTCAGCGACACCATTAAACATGGCCTTATTTCTTGTAGATACCATGACTAAGGCTGAGTCTATCACAGAAGTCCTCCATGACTTTTGCAGCAGCTGGTGCTGGCTGGTGTAGCCTTAACCATGACAGGAGTTGGACTTGAGCAGGGTATCTGAAGGAAAATTTCAGTTCAGAGAGCACATTCCTAACTCACAGTGTACATAACTATTTGTCTTTGAAGAGCACATTATTTTTATACCATGTTAGAGAATGGGTGCCCTGGAGGCTTGTCTCTAAATTTCATGGCTTTGTTTGCATCATGGTAGCCCAATTAATAGTAATTTTTTTTTAATTTACTGGTTTTTTCACATTGGAAAAGAGATTTCATAAAAAAGTGGTGGCAAAATAAGTTCAGAAATTTCAGGATCCCTGCTTTGAGAATAAAATTCCTTTTAGCGGAAACATCTTTCTGCTGTTTTGTAACTGTTTTCTTGACAGTAATTGCTTGCACTATCAACAAAATGTGGCTGTGTTTTGTTCAAAGAAAAAGTACAGAACAATGCATCTTTGGTTAATGGATTTAAATGCTGCTTGTTTATCAGCCTATAACGGGCAAGATTGCAGGCTCCCTATCTGTAGATGAAACTGATGGTCCAAACCAAGAATAAATCCATCATGCCATAAAAGTAGTGGGTCTTTGTAGGGTAAGCAAGTAAGCATTTTCTCTTTGCTATGAATCAATATTGAGTCTAAACAGAGGAAATAAGATCAGCTTATTGAGAAGAACATGTTCACCTATGTTCCATACTTGTTCTTCTAGTATTCATCTCCTTTAAGTCCATTTTGGGCAGTATGCCCCGATGGTGCGGGGGGTTCCCCTCACTCCCTTTCTTTGCTGCCATCTCTTATTTTTCCCCTCCTCTTTAGGAGTAAATCTGTTTGCTTGTAATGCTAACACATTTTACTGTATGTGATGGCAGCATTGCCAGTTGAGGATTTCATTTGTGATCTAGGTTTGTACTTGATTTGTTGTTACAAATGTAGAGCTTTAATCTCCTTTCTAGCAGTGTGAACAGAAGTCCTGACTTGCGTAACAGTATATTATCTGTGATAGACCCAGGCCAGTTGGGAACAGCAGAGTAGAAGGGAGATATACTGGCCACTGGATAAGCAGTTTTCTGTTCCCTGAGTGACCAGAGCAGGGGCTGCTCCAGGCTAATGAGAACACCTGACTAAGAGTCAGGTGAGGCTGTTAAGCACCAGCCTCTAATTAAGGCCCCTCTGATGCTATAAAAGGGCTCACTCCAGTCAGGCCAAAGAGGGAGCCAGAGGAGACGAAGTGCATGCGAGGAACTGGGAGCAAGAGGTGTGCAAGCAGCTGAGAGTGAGTAGGCACTGCTGGAGGACTGAGAAGTACAAGCGATATCAGACATCAGGAGGAAGGTCTGGTGGTGAGGACAAAGAAGATGTTGGGAGGAGGCCAGGGGGAAGTAGCCCAGGGAGTTGTAGCTGTTGCGTAACTGTACCAGGAGGCACTCTAGACAGCTGCAGTCCACGGGGCCCTGGGCTGGAACCCGGAGTAGAGGGCAGGCCCGGGTTCCCCCGAAACCTCCCAACTCCTGATCAGACACAGGAGGAATTGACCTGGACTGTGGCTTCTACCAGAGGGGAAGGTCTCTGGGCTGTTTCCCAACTCACAGGGTGAATCTGTGAGGCAAGCAAATCCACCAATAAGCGCAGGACCCACCAAGGTAGAGGAGGAGCTTTATCATGTATCCTTAAATTATAAGACTTGAAAAAAGCAGTGGCACATGAGAAATCAATTTGGCTCGAGCGGTGACTTCTCTGTGTAGTATCCAGATCTGATAGTGGCATCCCATGTTTGTGAAGCTTATTCTATATTAATTACACAATTGAATCTTCACCTTGGCACAAGTACAAGAATGTTGATTGGGTATGGTTTTGGAACCCAGCAATCTTTGGAATACCAGAATTTACATGGGGTACCTTCTTAATGTACCCTAAAAGGAAGTGTGTGAGTTAATAATGGTAACAATGTATATTATATATTTAGCGCTTGGTATTAAGTTCAAGAAGCTTTTCTATGATGGAATATCTCTAGTTAAGTATCTTTTTCTTAAACACATGAAAACACAGATCATGTAAATAAATGCAAATTGTTGATAGGTTTAACAATGACAAATGTACCATCAGGCATTATACTGCAACATGTCTAATTGTACAAGTCACTGATAGACTGATCTTTTAAAACTTTTCTATAGCTGTTCCACTAACTCAGAACAAATGGAATATTGATGGTAAATATCAAAATGCAGTTAAGGACAAATATCTCTTTTAACTAGCAGTTTCTTCATTTACATTATAATTACTGGAATAAGTTGGGCCGGAATTTATAGAAAACTGCCATGTACCATTAAAAAACACTTGGTGATGTTGAGCCCCAGTATGGTGTGTCTAGGGAAATATTTTTGTGTGGTGGTGGTAGAGAGGTTTTTCTTTTCCCTACCAATTCTCTCTAGTTAAAATATGTGCAACAAAAATGGAGGTGGAGTATCAACTGATTATCTAATCTCATAATTCAACTAACCTCGTGAAGCTGACTCGGTTGTCAAAACTAACCTTAGAAATTGGTTGATCAAATGCTACAAGCGAAGTACTTGTTTTCCAGTATAGAAGCTGGTGGTCTAGTGATCACAGCCAAGCAATTATGTCCCTCTTAGATAGCATGAGTACTAGTCATTAAATAATTATACCTTTGATTAGCTGCTTTAGCTGTTCGCTGCCTTTGAAATATGATAGCACAAATTAAAGCTTTTATTAAAAGACAATTTTTCTAGGTGGCTGAAAAAGATTTGTGTGTGTGTGTATAAAAGAACTGTAATTTTCAGCTGCAGGAAATGAAAAAGCTGAGGAAAAAATAAAAATGTTTCCAATTAACATCTATTTCTGTCTTTGTGAATCTTGAATGTTTATAGTATGTTGCTAATACACTGGATAGATATGCCAATCCTTTACCTTCTGCAGAAGTTTCAGGGGGGAAAAAAACCTTACTCAGATGGAAAGAAGAATTAATCGTTGTTATAAAACACCATTCTTCATTAATATTAGTTTGAGATTAACTTTTGTGTAAATGAGTAAATATAAAACTTTAAATTCGAGTTAAGTGATCAAGATGAACTTTCCTTCTCCCAATTTTCATCTTTTCTCTCTTTGAAATATATGAAGATGAAAAAGCTGCAAACCAAATTACTAATGTGAATACAATTATTACCCTTAAATTGCAAAATAGAGCACTGATGGTCAATTTCCATTTTGTTGTCAGATGTGAAATTTTAGTGTAGCGTGTAGGTGATCTTCAAATCCAGAATTCAGTATTCCTACCAATTTCCCTTCTCAATCACCATCCTTCCAAAAACATTCAGGGCCAGATTATTTAAAAATGGGGCCAGATTTTCCAAATAGTTCAGCACCCTCCAAGCTTGGATTTCTGATTTAATGACGTACCCAGTTGTCTTTGCTTTTGTTTTTGTTTCAGCTCTTGCCTTGGTCTGGTGGTAAGTCTGCTAGAATCCACATTAACCCGCTAAATGGAAATCTTTTGACGCTTTCAAATCTCTTTCAAGTTTTTAAAGCAATTTTACTGTGGAAATCTAGTTTAGTGTGAACTACAACATGAGCTACTCTGAGAATTTGCTGGGAAATGCAGAAAAATGACAATAATTCTTCGTGTGTGTTGTCAGATATTTGCACTGTTTTGAAATTTTTTTAATTAGGATTAATTTTTATATTCATTTTGAGTAGAATTTACAGGCATAATGTTACTCAGAGTCAGAAACTCAGTTCAGCCGGTTTATTTTACTTTTTGAATACGTGTCCTGTGTTGTATTTGCTTGGTCTTAGTTTTTTAATCCTTTCAAAGATCTTTTAATGGATGTTTCAGCTTTACTACTTCCCTGTATGGCATCCTCTAGGAAAAGACCATTGTGTCAAGCCCCTTTGCAGTTGAAGTAGGGAGTTCACATAGTGTAAGAATCTTCTGGGTTGCATCTTATGAAATAATTCTACTCCTGTTATGAAAGAACAGAACATTTACACAGTCTTGTTGAGTAAATGAACGTTCAGATGGCCAGCATAAAAGAGATCCCCAATCCGCAGCTTCTCAATGAAATGACAACTGATAAAAGATCATGGGATGCGGAGCACACTAAAAAATGTAAGAGAAGAACAAAACTGCAGAATCCTATCCCCACTGTGGTGTGTTAGCTTTATGCAGATTGCCCTGGAGCATGGGGTCACCCTAAAATGCCCGTCTCTCATGCAGGCCTGCCTTTCTGCAAATGTGGTATTTATACAAGTCTAGCATAGATATTTAAAATATACAAGTTAGGCTGGTATGTGTTATCTGGAAAGGTTACCTTACATTTTCTCTTGCTTTACCTTGTGTTTCATAAAAAATAAAACTTCTTTATATGAATGGACAGGGTTATTTATTTTGTGCTGGTGGTGATGAGATATTCTCAGAAATGAGTGGCACACCAACTACATCCCCATCCCCCTTCCTCCGGTGTAGGTGAAAAGATCCTATTATTTCTGATAATTGATGCTGAGCGCTGTGGCGTGCCTCATTTAATCAGCACTGTTCAGCACACTCCAGGGATGTAATTCATGCACACTTTAACATCCAACATGGCTGACAAGGCTTGGGCACACAACCTAACGGCTACATCATTTTTTAATCAGCTATCTGAGGACTATTTATCTAATCAACAAAGAGCTCTGTCAGATGGAGACCAGAGGTGACATTAACCAGTCTGTAGTTTCTTGGTACAATGATGGAAGAAAATTTTAGAATCAAACTGTAGAACACTCTTAAGAATGGAAGTGTATTTTTAGTTCACTTACCAAAAAAAAAGGAATGAGTTGTAATGAGGTTTTTTTAAATAAGATTTACAGGAGATTATATTCTTAGGCTCCATTAGGGAGTATTCCAGGTACTAAATAAATTTATATACAAGCACCCAGGTGGTACAGTGGTTTTGGAAATCACATTGTAGTAGTAATGGTGGTAAACATATTTGCTATAATATCTAGATAATAAAAAAGCAGTGGAAAAATAGATTCATAAAACCGAAATACCTGGTATCCCTATTAAAGAAAACAAACACACACAAAAATCCTGTCTGCCAAGGGACGGTCACAGATGTAAAGCTGTTGATTGAACAAATACAAAGATGTGCAGTAATTGGGAGACATTAAGTTTAAATGATTCCCAATTACTCCATATCCTAGCAAAAGCAGCATTTCTCTCTTATAGACACACTGTCCCTCTCTTTATGCATATATATATTTTAAAATATAGAAATGAATGCTACATACAAAATATACCTGTGTTCAGTTTGCAAAATTGAGCACTTGAAAGTTAGTGAATGGCAGAGTTAAGGTTGCCTTTGCCTCACAAATACTTACAAATTGATCTTTATAACACTACTGTGAAATAGCAGGGAATTATAATCCACATTTTACAGAGAGGGACTTGATTCAGAAGGAGACAGGCCAAAGCTTTAAAGTCTTCACTAATTTGGGCGGGGGGGGGGGGGGAGTGATTACAACCAAACTTGAGAAACCCCCAGTACTCAGTATTTGTATAGCATTTCATGTTCAGAGATCAAACTAATTATTGCTTACAAATCCCCAGTGTGAGAGTTATTCCCATTTTACAGATGGGAAAACTGAGACAAAGACAAAAGTGATTTGCCTGAGGCCACACAGTGAATCAGTTGAAGAGTTAGGATTAGAACTCTGGCCTTCCTGCCTCCCCACTCTTCTGCTCATTCTCCAGACTACACTGCCAAACTGTTTGAAAGGCTGAGGATCCACAGGTCCCATTCACTCTGGTTGCAGGTGAGTGCTCAGCACTTGTGTGTGTCAGGCCCCACCTGCCTCAGGCGGTACTCAGAAAATGGGAACACAATTAGTGGAACACCTGGAATTTTGATTTAAGTGATTTGCCCAGAATTACATTAAAAGTCTCTGACAGAGGTGGGACTGAGTTTTCCTAGCATTCGCCTGCCTTAGTAGCAGTAGCGGTCTCTGCTGTGTATCTGAAGGTTATAGGTTCAAATGCAGCCAGTGACCCATCGGAGAGACGAATATATGTAGGTTAGTGTGAAAACATTGGAATAATTGTTGAAATTTATTTTATATTGCAAAACAGCATGATTAGAGGTGAATGTGGATGTTTTGTGAATATTTGTTTTATTGTATTGTATGTATTTTGGTTAGTGGCCCCAATCCGTTTAAGAAAGGGTGGGACACATTTTTTGTTTGAAGAAGATTGAGAGCAGGATGCGGGAGATGTTGCTTGTGCCTACAGACTGTATAAGACCCTGCCTGTGTAAACTCCAGAAAAGGTCAGAACTTGATTTAATAAATTTATCTTCCAGAAAACAGGCTTCACACTTGAAGGTGTAACATTAGTACAGATTAGGGGGCTTGGATGCCTGAGGACATTTGCTAATGATGAGCGTAAGAGCCTTTTGCCTCTTTGGTTGCTGGTAAGAATCCAACCCCACTCAGTAAGGATTAAAAGCGGTTTCTGTCTAATGGATGTTTGGCAGCCCCTATATCAGAAGTGTTTGGGGGAATCTCAGCTCCATCTCCCTAAGCACACATTCCCCACTGTGCTTTGCACTAATTGGCAGACTCAGCAGAGAAGCTAGGAACTTCATGAGGCCTGGAACCTGAACTTATCCCGGTTACCCCTTACGGAAGGTCCTCCACCCTCTGATCAGGGTCGAGACACGCTTGGAGGGCAGTGTGTGTGGAAACCTTAACCTAACCTGCTGTCCTGTAGATAGCACTAAATCCACACAACTTTTCTGAAGCCAGAGTTTATGGTTACATACAAACTAGTGGAAATAATTTACATTTCCATAAAATGTTACCATGGAGTGAACGAAACTTGGCAGGTATGTAGAGGACATCACATACCACATTGAAACAGTGGATTATATATGCAAGAATAGCCTTGTTCTTACAGACAACAAATCCAGAACACCTCACATGTGGTATGGCTGAGATTTGGGTCTGCCACACTGGAGATCTGAGTTCTGTTTTCAGCTTGCGTAACTTGTGAGGCATCGTTTGCTAATAAAAGCAGTGAAAAAGACAGGATTAACAACACCAGCTGGTAAAAGGGGTGAGTCTAGAATGTATGCTCTCCTGGGTCCCAGCCCAGTGTCCTCTCCCCCTAGGCCACATTTTGATTAGACAGAAGATGAGGAGGAGGATCCATTTTCTCTGTGTCCTGGCCAGAGATTCCACCCAGTGTGGACTGCTGAAGTGAGATGCTGAGGCAATTCTAAGAAAATCATGAGGGTTTCTGGCAGCAAGTGAATGTAAATGGAGACACCAAAAGAAAGGTGCCTCCCTGATGGCAAATGTCAAAATCCTCCCATAAGCCAGCCAGGGAGGGTTTAAAGCACTTAAAATACTTTTGCAAATTCTTTTAATAAGATAAGTAGCAAGCAGGGGTTGCTGCCACTCCTTCTATAATAACCACATCTTATTTATGAGGAAAGAGAATCATACGGTCGTGTCATTTGGGTACACAATTCCCTATCAGGAAATATAAAAAAAATTGGGGCATTTTAGCCACAATGAAAATTACTGCATATAAGAACCCTTATAATTAATGTTTTACATTGATCCTCCTTGAAGATTGGGAGGAGGTCTTAAAACTGTACAGAAATAACCAGAGAAGTTCCTAGTTTCACCTCTGATAAATGGTGTATACTATTGCATAACTGTGCAGCCAGGGGTGTGCATTTCCAACTTGGGTAGACACCACTGCGCTCTTCAATCAAGCTTGCTCACTAAAAATGTCAGTGTAGCCACAGTGGCTTGGGCAGTCTCACCCACCCCACCGGTATGCATTCAGGCACCCGCGCAGGCATACTTACACTGCTGTTTTTAGCACGCTAGCTCAGTCAGAGCTAGCAAGTGTACCGAGCCCGAAATGGTCACCGGCTGCAGTGTGGACATAGCCACAGTGTGCTGAGGGCCCTGCTAAGCCTCTAAAGTTGCAACAGACATTTGGGGGAAAGAGGGGAACAGGTTCTTAACTTGAGCATTAGACAAGAGAGAGAATATTATGCAGTCACTAAAGAGGGAAGACCAATGACTTTTCATGAAGTATATGGCTGTATCACATGCTACAACAGGGCATATTAATGGTCGTTCTCTTTTTCCTCAGAAACTTGTTCACACAGGGCATAGGTCCCAGCAGTTGCTGAATTTAACTAGGGAAATATTTAACAGAGTTTTTAAAATGCCTAAACACAATAAAGGAACCACTCATTACCTCTTTTGGACATGAAAACATCTATATACAAGCTACACTTCATGAAAACTCATCAGTCTTCCCTCCTTATGGATCAGTCATTCTGCTGGATTCGACCATCTTAAACAGTATATTTGACCTACGTAGTCAAGTAAGTTTGTGCCATGCAGAAGCAATAAATCAAATCACAGAATGAAATGATTTAATCAAAAGTGGCTGGCTTGCAAGATTTCAAAAAGTCTTTTTGACCCTTTCGTCTTAGAAAACATGCTTCAGAGCCATGGATTCAAAGTCTTTATGGCTTATCATTGTGTAATCTCTTGCTATGATCATTATAACAGGAATTGCTGGGCTATATTTTGTGCTGAAGTAAAATATAACAATTTATGCCATTGTTTCACAGTGTAGTACCATAATGCAGCTCTGTAGTTAAAAACATAGCTCTGTATTGCTAGGCTGCATATAATGACTTATTGTACCAGTCCGGATTGGGAGTCAGAAAGCACAAATTAATTTTCTTGACTGAAGAGAGAGAATTTTAATCTCAGCAGTCTAAATTCTAGATGTTAATTAGTTTGGATGAGATCAAAATTATACTTGTAATCTAGCTGTGCGCTCAGGTTGGAATGTTTTGGGGTTTTTTGGTTTGTTTTTGATAGACAATGAAGCCAAAATCAATGAGAGTTCAAAGACATTAATAAAAGAGTTTGTTGAAACCCTTTAAAATAATACATTAATAATGCAGGTTATGGTATTTCAACATTGTAGACAGAAAGCTAGATATGTCAGGGCAAATTAAAGAGCTACAACTTGCATTTCTTGCAAAATTAATAGGCTAAAAAAAGAAACTAGTATTTTTTTAATGGGGGAGAAGCCTAGGGAAAAAGACTTTAGCAAATCCAGCTATTTGAAGATTCTTTCGAAATAGGAAGCTGAGTTACCGTTAAAAACAAAAGAAAATAAATATTTATTTTAGATTCTTTATATAGAAAGCTTGTTATGAGATTTAATAAGCAGTGCACATCAGAGGTTGGAGATATAATCATCTTCTGTTGAACTGGCTTTTGAATTAGAAAGAGAGTCCAAACTAGATAGATTGAATGTCCTGGGATGTGAGTCAGTGACATATCAGGCACGAAACTACCTGCAGTGTCTTTTAAGGCCTTGTTTGTAAGTTACAAACATTTCTAGTCGGTGTGTAATCGTGAAGGCAGTCAGGGTAGGCTGTCTAAGATGGGCCTTGGTGTTCTCACATACATCAGTCAGAATCCTGGAGGCTGCATTTGGCATTGTACAAAGCCTGCTGATGGTAACAGTATTGTATTATCGGAGGCAGTGAAGCACCGCAAAAAGTAGACTGAAGTCCAATCAATGCTGCAAGACACACAAGGATGTATCAGGACCTCAGCTTCAGCCAGAAAATGTCCATTTGTTTAAAGGAAGAAAAAGGCATGACATTTAACACATTTAAAATTGATTATTTCATCAATAGGTTAATAGAAAACCAGGCTGCAAGTTCACTTCCTGCTTATACATCCATTCTCTAATGTGCGATTAGAGTATGAAAAATGAAAGACATAAAGCAGACTGGGAAAGGGGCTTTATGTACTGGAGACAGCTTCCCCTTTCAGAGGGGTGCTAAGTCTAGACTTTGCTATTTATATGCAAATTTTTTTCAGAAAAAGTAAGTTTTCAGCGGGGAGATTGAGCCTCTTTAGTTGTTACTTCCTGCTGTGACTTGCTAAATGTCTCTTAAAACTAAAGGTTCATAATATTAAAGGACACAGTAGACAGACACTTTTAGGCCTGACCAACTTAAATATATAGATAAATCTGACTGAATCAGTTGGTCTCCTGGATAATATTGTAGATTTTCATTTCGGTAATAGATTATCTATTTTTTAAAGTTAAGGGGATGGGTGACGGCAGTCAAGTGTCCAGGTTTCCATTTTCCCCCCTTATCAGTGCATAGTATTAAAAACTGAATGCCACTACGTGTCTGGGTACCACTCTTCAATTACAGTTGAATTACCATTTTATAATAGTGTTACTGGTTGCGTGCAGATGGTAGTTATCATTCTCCGCTGTACATGAGGAATTGCTCCAAATAGTCAACATTCTAATATAAGGTAGTAGGACAGGGTTTCTCCTTACAGCACTAAACTGGATTCAGCATATGATCACATCACTTACTGTACGAATCAGGTTACGTGCTCAATCTTCTGATTGAGCTACTTGTCCATTATGGGAAAACAAGTATTTTTCTATTCTTAGCCATTCAACTGAAGATGCAGCTTTTTGTTAAACATTTGAATGAGTTAACTGTAATGTTACTTTTCCATATAAACAGTCTTTTGGTTGAAGTGCTTCTTGGCATTATAAAATACACATCTAGAAAAGAAAACAAGAAAAAGACTTTTTCAGAGTTTGCATATTTTATTTGTTGTGTGCATATCATCTCAAAGGTTGAAGTGGCATACTGGGCAGGAATGGGAGAAACAATATATACACCTAATTGTGACAGATTTGTTACCAACAGATCCTATGTTGACTGAGCTGGTAGACTAACCAGTCCAAAGTGTGCACTGCAATGCACCATCACAATGAACCCTGCAGTATTTGACAGCCTTAGGCCAAGATTTGAACGAGGGAAGAGACTAGGTGGAATATAAGGCCTGCTGTCAGTTGGCACTTATCTCATTCTCCTCTGTCTGGCTTGAAGATAGGTATGAGCTCTAATACTGCTGACAGCTGATGGAGGTTTGCCTTTATCACTGTTAGTATTGTGAAGTCTGTTCTCCACGCTGCATGTATACAGTTACCTGACCATCACAATGCCTGCTAAGTGGTGCAGCCATGAATCACGGCTTTACCACCTCATCCTGAGAAGTGGCCCCAGTAGGTTACATTTGAGACCTATTTTGGGATAGCAACGGGGAAGCTTGCCCTGCTACTGTCCATACATACAAGTTTGGTGGATAAATAACAGATAAGATGTTCCAGTGTGTTAATGTTGGTTGCTGTTAAATGCCAACAGTGTGTTTCTGTGCCTGGTGGTGTTTTGAAAAGAACACCATGAAATTTACTCTAAAAATATTGTTAGTCTAGTGTATTTCCCATGTTGTGAATTAGCTTTTGGGGAGAAATACTAGATTCTGCTAAAAGACAGAGAATTAATTTCCCATAATGAGCAGAGGATTTAAGTGGTTTTTGTACTGTTCTGCCTATTAACGTCAAAAACGGGAACTTGAAACTGAGAGAGATTTAAAAGTTGGATGGGATTCTAAGAAAGCAATGATGGTGTTACAGTTTCCTTTCCAAACAAGAGTTTATACTTTGCCAGTAACCTGCCTCTGAAAAACCAAGATGTGCATAATAACAATGTCTACTTGACGCTTATAATAATCATAAAGTAGAAAAGCTAACATAACATTCAAAATAATTCTTACGGTGGTTTAGATTATTTGAACCTGTTACATCAGCACCTGGAATTAAAGGTTTTACAGTTACAGGTATCTAGTGATTCGTGCATCCTCTTAGCAAAAGGGGAAATCCTTTGGTCTGGCACTTTTTGCTATGATTTAAACAGCATTATACCTCAGTAGTTGTCTTGTCTCTAATAGTGTATCATGTATACAAGCAGTACTGAGTGCATTTTCTATTCCATTGTTCGTTGCTATTTCAGATCCAATTACTATTGACAAGTCTTGTCATGCTGTAAAGTCTTGAAAGTATCTTTTTCAGTGTGGGGGGAGGAGGAGCAAGGCCTTCTGTGTTGGTGGTGGTTTTGAGAAGCTGTGGTGTTGTGTGTGTTTGTGTAGCTGCTTCACATACGACAAGCTTGTGCTGGTATTTTACGTCACATGCTACTTTGACATTTCTTTTCTCCCCCTTTTCATATTTTTCTTTTCTTTATATTTTATTATTTTCTCTTTTGTTTTTCTCTTCCCCTTCTGCTCTCTGGATGCAGCCAAACGCAAAGCATGGAAACTAAACCGTGTTGGTAGCCTGCGAAATATATACAGCAGCAGCAGCACCAACACTGAAGGTAACAAATGAAAACAACACGTTTTAGATGAACACCTTCCCCTCTCTCCCCTCTTTACCTGCCTCTCCAGACTTGTTCCCCTTTCCTCTCCCTTTCCAAATGCAGGAATGGAAATCAGATTTGCCCCAAGCATGCGTGCTTTCATCTTTTGTTTGCAGAGTCATTCCCATGGTCTTTTCATCTTTTTGTTTGTGCCTTTTATTTTGCCATTCATGTTCCTTTCAGCTTACTTAAATTCTGACCTTTCCCTCTAGTCGTGGAGTGGTGATGTTTAAATTACTTCGGGAACCCATTTTCTTTTATTTATTTAATTCCCCCCCTTTATACATGTGGGCACTCAATGTAATATTTCCCAAGTTATTACAGTTTTTAAAAGTGTTAGTATCAGGTGTAATGATCTGTAGCCAAATACAATAGTGTGCCGTGACATTTAAGTAACAGTCTTAATTTGTTTTGTGAAAGCATTCTCCATAATGCTCTTTGCAGCTCTAATCCAAAGGCGAGACAGAGCCAGGTCATTTGCATGTGCTACTCTTGCTTGTAAATTCTGTATATTGTTGTATTTCTAAAGGTCGCCTGGTGCCAAAGTTCACAAATTGACTTACATTGCTTTTTTCACTGAAGACAGCCGTCATGCCTTTTGTATAATAGCAGATTGAATTTTTCCCCACCTTCATTTGAACAACACAATTATAAACTGTCTTCTTTTTTTTATTATTACAAATGTCAGAGGTCAGAATTACTTGGAAGCCAGGCAAGGAGAAAAACCCTTGGCCACCATCTCAGACAGCGCATAAGAGGGGATGGTGTATGAAATATGGAATGCAAAATAGGTCACATCTCGGTAATCTTGGTATTATAGGGGGGAAATCTTTTTTTCACTTAAGTGCGAACCAAATGGGTCAAGTAATCGCAAGCGCATGCCCTAACACTAATTGACTTATTTTGGAATGATTATAACTGTAATATTTTTCTTAATGTCACTGTTTTCTGGGCTGTTGATTTTAGCGATTGCCAAGTAGTGGCATTAAATCTCTTGTAAATTTTAAATTGCATGCTATTTCTGTAAACAAGTCCCTCTGTTCACATCCTGATCATTAACCTTTGGTGATTTATATCACCAGCCTTTTTTTGCACAATTACTACCGTATTGCTGTCAGATGCCTTGCTCTCACCGACAGATAAAATGTGTCTGGGAAACAAAAGTGTGTTTTTTACTGCGGCTTGTTAAGGAAACACATTTTATTATAATCTTGTTTTAGTCCTCATTGTAAACTTAAAATTCTCACCTTTTAAGTAACAACAACAAAGCTATATCCATTGTGATACTTTTGTTACCTTTTAAAGCACTTAAGCGCAAAGTGTGAAATGAATTGAAGAGAAATAAATACTAGTTGCTGAACATGAATAAATAAGCATTTTGCTATTTAAAAGGAAACTTCTGAGATACTTTTTTGTAATTTGCAAAATGTGTTCTTAGTTTTTTCACTGATCTTTTAGACTTGTTTTTTTCCCCAGATCAAACATGCAGGCCTGTTTGCTATTGTAGGATGACTCTTGACAAGCATGGAATTTATTGTTCTATTTTTACTAAAATTTTAACAATAAAATAAATAGAAATAATTGCATATATTTTACAGAAAAGGGAGTTCATATTTGGGGGCCTGTTCAATCTTAGGTGCCATTTAACATACTGATACCTTTCATATTAATATATGGGTATGCTAGGGGTGTGTTCATCTGTGGGAGAACATAACTGTAAAAGTTGAACTCCTAAAACTGCAACTAGCAGCACCAATGAGATTTTTCTCTATCTTAACTAATTAGGCAAGGGGGAGGGGTGGTCTTTCTCAGAAGTACTCACCACATGGGAAAGAGAGTGTCCAGGAAAATTGAGAGTAATAATCTTGAATCTTTGAGCTACTAAACAAAGTCTCTGGATAATGGCCGGCATTGCAAATCTGGGGAATGTGCAGATAATCAGGAGAATACATAGTAGGAGTCTGTTACCGTGCCTCAGTGGGTCACAGCTGAAAATACTGGATTCAGGACAAACTGCTAAGAAATGGGGCAGATCTCCTTCCCCCAAACTGGTGGATATTCCTTCATAAAATATACTAAGCCAATAACAAAAGTAAACTTCAGTCTCACCACACAGGTTAATAAGAATTCATAAATGCAGTCTCCTTGAGTATCCCAGCCCTTGTTTCACCATCCAGACACTAGACTTAATGATGAGTGGTTATTTAAAGCCAATTTCATCAAAGGGTTCTTCTAATCCCAAGAGATCAGCCACATAGCCAGGTCAATATAGAACTCAGATCTTACCCAATAATCATGCTGTTGCCAGTCCTTTAGTATCTAATATCTAAAGGTTATTTATAAGAGGAAAGAAAGAGGAGAGAGTTATAATGGTCAAAACAAATACATACACTCATTGCAAAGTTCTTGTATCAGGTTTGAAGCAGTGACTTTATAAACTGCAGGTTTATAAAGTCTCTGGTAATTTGCAAAAGACTGAAAGGTCACCTTTGTCCGGCTTATCCTCGTCCGTCCCTCCACAAACGCAACTGGACACCACACCATGCTGTTTTGTTGCAAGCACGTTCCTTCCATTTCTGGCCAAAGAGCTTAGTCATGGGATCAGCCCAGCCATCACTTGTGGTCTCTGGGGATCCAGTCACTGATGATTGAAAGGTACTCAGACCATTAGTAGAATGCTCCTGTTAGTGTAATCCCATAGTCCAGAGATCAGAGCAGGAAAGAGGCAAAATGCAGATGCTTCTAGGGTTTTTTATATCTTCTCTCATGTGGAGGAATTGCTCTCAGTTTTAGTTTGTGGAAAATAACAGGCACAAAAAGGAGTCCAGGGTCACATGAGCTAGTCACATGCCCTTGCATGCTTCGATGAGTCATGGAAACAGTCATTACCCATATTCTGGCTAAAACATCCCCAGGAAGGCCCATCAGGCGGGGACAGGCTTCTTCCATCATCTGTTGCGCAAGCTAAGTGTCCTTTAATGGACCATCAATTTGAATAGTCCATTCACAATGTGCTGGCCAGACTGGATGTAAATTACCTTGTGGGTGTTATCCCAGGAGCAAACACACTTGAAATACTAATACTAGTTAATATTCATAACTTTAGATACAAAGATGAAACAGGCATACAAATAGGATAATCATATTTGACAGATTGTAACTTTTCCATTGACAATTTTCATTTAAATTAGTCGTAATTACATAACTGTGGTGGCAATAGTGATATATATTGTCATATTTTAATCATACAACAAGTCCTAAGTGCCACCAAACAGCTGTTTGGCAGCGGGGAAAGCACTAGGAGGGAGGGAGGAAGGGATGGGGAGGAGACGGAGAAGAGGAACTTGTGCAATGCTCCCTTGTAAAGTCAGCCAAACGACATTATAAGGGAGCATTGCCCAACTTTAAACGAGTATGTTCCCTAATGGAGCAGCAACGTAACTTCGAAACAAGGTTAAGCGGGAGGACAGTAAGGGTACGTCTATACTTACCGTCCGGGTCGGCGGCTAGCGTTCGACTTCTCGAAGTTCGATATATCGCGTCTAATCTAGACGCGATATATCGAACTCCGAACGCGCTCCCGTCGACTCCGGACCTCCACCACCGCGAACGGCGGTGGCAGAGTCGACGGGGGAGCCGCGGACTTCGATCCCGCAGTGTCTGGACGGGTGAGTACTTCGAACTAAGGTAGTTCGAGTTCAGCTACGCTATTCACGTAGCTGAACTTGCGTACCTTAGTTTGAACCCCCCCCTTAGTGTAGACCAGGCCTAAGTGAGGAGTTACTGAATTCTGTTGGAACTCTTGCATCCACAAACTGACTAGGCTCATCATTTCTTAACTGGGATCTTGTCAATATCCTGTCCCATGACAGCGTGGCTTTAGACCAGTGGTTTTCAACCTTTTTTTCATTTGCGAACTCCTAAAAAATTTCAAATGTAGATATGGACCCTTTTGGAAATTTTAGACGTCATCTGCAACCCCCAAGCATCTGCGCACCACAGTTGAAAACCATTGCTTTAGACTATTGATTTTTTTGAGATGCAGAGAAGTCCCATAGAGAAAGAGAGCTAACAGGAGCTGGAGCGAAACCAGGTCTCACTCCCTAGCATGTTACCATTAGGTCATTAATATATAATAGGTAATATATGCTAAAAGTGATCAGTGGAATCCCAGCAATTCAACATCTTTACACCCAAGGGCCCAAATTCCATCCTCGTTTAGACTTGATCAATCATGCGGATTTCATTGGGAGTTATGTGACTGTAACTGAGGGCAAAATGTGGGCCAATGGTACAGTCCAAGTAATAAAAGGGACTAAATTTGTCTAACTTCTATAATCAGAAAAGAACAAAGCTGTTTAGACCAATAAGGTCATTTGTGTTCAAGGAATTACACCTCCCTCTTACCTGCAATTTAGTGAGACTCCCATTATATCATCATTCACTGATTTAATTCTACATTTGCAAGGCCACTATTAGGGTTTGCTGTAAACATGAGGTTTAAGACTTTATTCTACCATAGAGAAGTGACAAGTTGAATTCTTATTGCAGGCAAAGCAATGGTCACTCTGAGTGAAAGATCCAAAATATTTAGAGGGAAAGGTATATAATGTAAATTTGGTATGTTTATAAAAGACACCTGACCCCTCTCACCATTGTAATTTCAATTATCATCGTTATGCTGTTTAAACACAAATGTGATTTTTCAGAGATCAGCACATTTGAAGCATTGTACACCAGTGTAACTTTCTAAAATTAAAGGAACTGATGCTGTGCTTGCTCAGTATGCTATATTTAAACATCTATAATTATATCAAAATCACATTTCTTCTGGTCTTCATTCAGGACTGCATGCATGACAAGTTTCAAGTGTTAAACCCAAGTTGTTTGAGTTACCAAGTATTAAAAAAAATCTGAAAATGTCTAATCGTGAAAAAATTTGTCCATGTTCATTAACTCCAAAATGCCTGAACAGATTTTTATGAAACGGTCCCTTTAAAAAAGTAATACAGAAGTGACATTTCAGCTGTAACAATGGGTTTGCTGCCTTGACACTATTGATGTCTCATTTAAATGTACTTAAGTGTTAAGAAAGCTCTTAACATTTGAATTATATGTCCACTTTTTGAAATGTAAACTATAGAACGGCAAACTGAAATGTGAAATTATTTTTAAAGGTATTAGGAAAATTATCAGTCTAGCATTGAGATAGATTCTGCATAACTGACTGAAAATGATTTCATGGATTTCCTCAAACCCAAGTGTCCTACAAAAAACAATGAATGCCTACAATAAAATAACCCACTCCCCTGAGCTAATAGCAAGCTTTTTGTCTCCAGTTTGTCATGTAAGGGTGGTGATATAATTCATCCAATAGATCACAATCTTTATCAAGAGCTGTGGGCCAGAATACCTGTGGGTGACTAATGGCAGAGTCACATTGTCCTGATAGGGTTGAATTTCAAAACTAATTAGATTTAGACCACTGGATTTGGAGAGGGGAGAGAAGTATTAGCATAGTCATGCCCAGTGGGACATGGCACAAATTTATTTCCTTAATTGGGGCTGCTAATAAACATACTTATAATCTTCCAAGATATGAAGATAAATTACACTGAGTGACAAATGGTAATGATAGCGAAAATTATCAAGTACCTAAATAAATTAAAACAAATACCTTTGGTGTTGTATTTCTTTCACAACTACATGGGTAGGGCGCAAATATCTATTGCTTCTTTTAGGGCATGAATACAGTTTTTTTGCTGCAACCCTAAGTCTTTTCAAATGACTGATTCAAAAGTGGGAGTGGGTAGGAATTTTATGTGGAGGAGGGCTCATCTGGGGGAGTTTAAATCAGTCTTTGATACCACATTGTTATGAAAACTCAGCTTGCAATATGTCATTTCAGGCATGTGCACAAGAATGGGTTTCAAGCTTCAGTCCCAACTGTTGAAGTTGTTTTTGGATCATTAAAAATATGCCAAGATCTTTAGTCCTACACATCACTTGTTACTATATTTAAAGGAAAAGTATATGATCCCTGTTGCAAAGTTAGTTGACTTATCCAATCTAAATATGCAGTGTTGTTATTAATTTACCAAGTAAGCAGCCAACACTGTGATCATGGCTACATTATAGTAATATCAGCATCCCAAAAATATGAAACCTGGTACCAGTGCAAAGAAGATTAATTTTATGATTAAGGCACTGGATTAGGACTTGAAAGGTCTGGTTTTGCTTCCTGCCTCTTCCAGACCACGTGACCAAATGTCCCTTACTCCCACTATACCGTAGTTGCGAATCTGCAAAATCTCTCTCCCCTGTTGTCTGTTTAGATTGTAAGTATTTCAGGGCAGGCCCTGGTTCTATGTCTTTGCATGATGCCTAATTCAATGGAACTCTGATCTGAGGTGAGGCCTCTAGGAGCTACCATGATAAAAACCACCACCACCAATGGATGCATAGTGCAGCATATGTTTGAGGTAACTCACGTCATTTAGATTAGACGATGCTGGAAGTGGCACCTACTATCACAAATTGATCTATATATGATTTTAGAATTACTCTTCAGATTAAAAGCCAACTGACATTTGAAAAGTTTTCTGGGAAGAGGTGTTGCCTTTATGAATATAAAGTGATTTGAGTCAATCTTATGCGTTGGCGATGTTCAATATAATTAATCAAACCAGGCCTCTCCACTTCCTATCAGAATGTTAGAAGAGGAAAGACATTTAATGTCATTCATTGTGGGCCCACTGCCTTCGTCTGTTTTCCATTGCGATGCTTCCTCACTTAGCATTTAGGGCTTAAACAGAAGGGATACCAGAGGTATATCTTGACAAAGAATAAAGTTTATCCAAAAAGGAAAGCATTGAGGGATCTGTCCACTGAGGTAGCCTGAAATAATACATTATAACCCATTGTAAGCCTTATTTCATTGGATCCATAGGACGTGTTATCCATTTATATGTGGTGTATCAATGTTTGTTTTCACTTGTATTGTACTTGGTATATAAGAAATATTTCTTTCTTTTCTAGGGTTGGTGGGTTGTTGATGCAATAACATTCCTGTTGCCTCAATGAAAGTAACTAATCACTACAAATAACTGAAGATGAGTTAGGCAAAATTAAAAACCAAAGGAGGGTGGTGTAGGAAAATAGTAAAAGCCAGATCTGCAATATAAGAGGTGATATTCTAACATGAAGGGCAGCTATTACACTGAATCTTCAGAGAACTCTATAGTTCTTTTTATATGCATTGTCTTGGATATCCAGTTCTCATTGGTTCTTTGAAAAAACATCACAGTGATGCATTACTCTTTAATTATGATGCGCTAGAGTCCGTACATACGTGTCTCCCTCCAGCTCTTTCCAACTCCTGTTTTCCCATCCAAAAAGGTAGTCTTGTCAGACATCTCCTGTTGATAACTTCCAAATGTAAAACAATTGCAGCTGTTTTTTAGCACTTTAACCCTTTGTCTGCTAGGTTTCCAGGAAATAATTGATGACTGATTGGCCCATTAACCTTTTAAAAAAAAATGTTTGACAGCCTGGACTTGTGTAATGAGGAGGGATTCCTTGTGAAATCAGTTTGATGGCTGAGTTGCTTGCCCCTGAGGATGCAAAATTAGCCTCGTGGGACCTCGTCTGCATAGAAACTGGACACAATTAGTGTAATATCCGGTGTTATTAATGTAGTTTGGAGTAATTGGGCAGGTTGATTTCGACAGGTTGATGGTGCTAAAATACTATTATAGTGGACCTTTCTATGAATAACTGTTAAACATGGAAAACTGTTTAATAAAATTTTGTGATTAGGCTCGGAGGAGTTTAAACAGCTCAACATATAATATTGCTGGATAAAAAAACCAAACATGGTTTTGTTACATGGATTCTTCTGTCTGTGTATGTAGTATTTAAAAATTGTAAACATATACTTCCTAGCAGTGCGTGCATTTGCTCTGTAGGCATTGCTTTGTGTAATCACAGTAACATATAATATGCTGTAGTATTTATTATTTTAAGATCACAGGTTTGAAACCGTAGTTTACCATATCTGGAATAGTTTAAACAGAAAGCTTCTTATAAGTCAAATCTTCAGCTGGTGCAGTTATTTCTGATCTTCTGTTTCTAGCCTCCTCCGCCCTTTTCTGGGGTGGGGAGCAAATTCAAAAGTGGAGGGCATGGGAAAAAGAATACGGACTTCCACTTCCTTCATGGGCTGCTTCTCTCAGCCAGTTGTGGTGAACATTTTGGCAGGTTTTCAGACCAAAATAGCATTGTAGCCCAACCAAAAAAATTACAGTGCCCTTTTACCAAGATGGGAGTACATGTAATAACCCACTGGTTGTGTGTGTTATCTGTGTCCTCTGTGCCTGAGCCACACGGGGTGAGAGTCTGTTACAGCCCACAGTATGGCGCCTAGCCGGAGACTTCTGTGTTGAGCTTTGGAGGCTCCTAGCTCATCCCCCAATGTGTCAGCCAAGATGGCAGCTGTCAGGGTCATCTGGTCACAGCAAAGAGGGTCAGGAGATGAAACAAGACATTGGTGTGTCAAAAACTATTCTTTGGAAAAAGATAGTTTGTATGTAAAAATGGAACGTGCCAAAAGGTGCTTCTGTACGACACCGTGTAATTTTTTTAATAGATTGCTTTGGACATAATGCATTTGGTAGACATTTCTGTAAACAAGGAAAAATGTATAATTTGACTGAAATATTCCTGAAAAGCAAAACTGGCAGTTGACACACATGTTGATGGAAAATCACATTGGCCAAATGAGATTCTAACTTGTGGTTGTCTAGAAAGGGATACTGTGTGTTCAACACCAAAGTCAGTTCTGCCTGCAATACCTTGGCTGCCAAGAATGCCTGCCTAGAATATAACAGGAATTGTTGTAAAGTCTTTAATGCAAAGCCAACATGATGGTTGAATACTAATGTGTGAGGACAACATTCTGCCTGCAGACTACTCCCATTTTAAATTCCTTTCCATTGACTATGAATGTTCAGAGCTGACTATGATACTGAGATTGGGGAAGGATGTGGAGGAATAATTAGTAATGAGAGAGCAGTTGGCTCTGTCAGAAAACCAGATAAAATACATGTACAGCAGATAAACATAATCAAGTGTTGATGCCAAATTTTACTGGATATAAAACTGGTTGAATTGTTGAATTTATTCCTAATTCCAAATCCCTTGTTCCCACTTACGAAGTTAGCTTCTCTAACCATAGTATGATCTAGACTATAACCAATGGAAGGTAGGAGAATTTAATCATACATTTTTTTAAAATTTTCAACTGAGTCACCAAGCAATTAGCAGAGACTTACCAAATCCATACCAAGTTAAAATACAGTTGAATTACAAGTAGAATCATAGTCCACACAGCTCCATAACTTGTTCAAAAATCAATTCTTTCTTATGTATGGAGGAGTCTCCCCTCTGTATCATTAGGCTCCTCGGTTTTTATTTTTCTATGAAAAAAGAACAGGAGTACTTGTGGCACCTTAAAGACTAACAAATTTATTTGAGCATAAGCTTTCGTGGGCTACAGCCCACTTCTTCGGATACATAGAATGGAACATATGTTGAGGAGATATATATACACATACAGAGAGCATGAAAAGGCGGGAGTTGTCTTACCAACTCTGAGAGGCCAATTAAGTAAGAGAAAAAACTTTTGAAGCGATAATCAAGATAGCCCAGTACAGACAGTTTGATAATGAAACCTGTCATTTTTCTATGAAGATCTCTGGAATCTCCACAGAACCTTCTGTATACTTAGCAAAGGAGTTGCCTCAGTGCCAATACATGCATTTTTTTTTATTATTTTGAAAGGGGCTATACTGAAAATCTTACCATACGCTGTTGCTTCTCACTTCTCTGACAACACATCTTGTAGCTGAGCAGATATATTTCTCTTGTACAAATAGAAGGGAGCCTATTTATAGAATATACACCTGGAGGTTTTTCTTAAATGGCAGAGGTGGTGCCACTGGCCTATAGAAATTCTTCTTCAGTATTTGCATGTTTGAAGGAAAGGCCTATTAATCATTTAGGCCTGGTCTACACTGGGGGGAGGTCGATCTAAGATATGCACCTTCAGCTACGAGACTAGCATAGCTGAAGTCGACGTATCTTAGGTCGAATTAAAATTACTTACTTCGCATCCTTGCGGCGGGCCACGGCTCCACCGTCAGCTTTGCTTCCGCCTCTCGCCAAGCTGGAGTTCAGCAGTTGATGGGAGAGCGATTGGGGATCAATTTACCGCGTCTACACTACATGCGATAAATCGATCCCCGGTAGATCGATTGCTACCTGCCAATCCCGTGGGTAGCGTAGATGTACCCTTAGAGACCATTAAAAAGAGGAGTAATGATAAACTCTTGAAGTTGGACGACTTAATACAGGAAGCTGCTTGATCCTTCCCTTTCTCTTCTTCAACTAGCCTTCCACATTCTTTGTTCTGGCTCTTCCCCCTCAACAGCACTTGTAACTTATTTTGTTAATGTAACTTTAGTTTTGATAGAGATGATACATCGGAGTTGTGAACAGCAATCTGATCATTAAAGAAAGCAGCTTGGATGACATCACCACAAGAGTTTGATATCACCAAGACCTGTGAGAAGTAAATGCAGGTTTCTTCATGGTTTAACTATAGTATTTTATGTAACATGAATCTGGCTATATGTTTTGGCATTACACATCTTGTTTTGGCGTAGGAGTAGTTATACTGATGTCCAGCTAGGAGTTGCCGAGTTGAATCTTATTACAGAAAGTTTAAATAAATAAACCCTGATGAGAGCTACTGTTAAATGTGGCTGGATTTCAGATCCTTTTCATGCTTTCATTCATGCATAACTTTACTCTCTTGAGTATCAGAGGGGTAGCCGTGTTAGTCCAGATCTGTAAAAGCAGCAGAGAGTCCTGTGGCACCTTATAGACTAACAGATGTATTGGAGCGTGAGCTTTCGTGGGTGAATACCCACTTCGTCGGATGTAAGTGGGTACTCACCCACGAAAGCTCATGCTCCAATACGTCTGTTAGTCTATAAGGTGCCACAGGACTCTGCTGCTTTTACTCGCTTGAGTAAGCCTGCTGAAGTCAATAAGACTACTCCACATTAGTGAAATGTTTGTAGGATCAGGGCTCAAATTAAGGAGAAAAACTGTTGATCATGTCCCTTACAGTTCTCTGAGTCAATTCTTACTCATGCGTTGGGAAAATTCCCACTGAAGTTATGTGGCACCACATGTATAGATTATGAAGTCTTCCTTCTAGTATTTATGTAAATTAATTATTTGTGATGCTGGTAGACCCTAGAGGACCCACCTGAAATTGGAGTCCCATTGTGTTAGGCACACAAAGATTGAAGACGCAGGCTGTGTCTTCACTGCTAAAAAAAAGTGTGTTTTTACCATAGAATAATTAATGTGCTTTAGCTATGCTGCTGTCAAATCCTAGAGGAGACACGGTATCTGTAGTTTTTACTGTGAGGTCAACCATAGTCAGGACAGAATGTTGACCTCACCTCGCTACCTCGTGGTAAAAGCTACAAGGGCCTTGTCTCTGCTAGGGTTTTACAGAGGGATAGCAAATGCATGTTAGTTGTCTTGCTGTAAAAATCTCATCTGGTAATGAAGACAGCCACAGAGTAAGAGACAATCCCTGCCCCAAATTGCTTACAATCAAAATAAGCAGGACAGAAAAAGGTGAGGGCAAGGGATATAACAATCAAGCAGTGTGCATAACGTAGTGATTTCCTAGCACCATATTAGTTCCATGATTTTTTTTAGTTTGGATTTTTGTTTAACTTTTTAGAGGTGGGAAGATTCTTGGAGCTCACATAACAAGAGGGGGTATGGTGTCACGTGAGTCCTGAGGTTCCTGGGTGGTGATCTCTGGCTACACTGTTTTGGGGTTTAGGGGGAAACAGGTAGTGTAGTATTATGTAATTTATGTAGTAGTGTAAAGTGTGATTTACCTGTTGGTTAACCAGTATATCATTGTTTTGCATGGATAGGAGGGACTGTATCTCTCTCTGTTTTTTTAATCATGTTTTTAAAAGTTGTAATTCACAATATTTTGATGCCAAACCAATGAATCACCAACTTGGGATTCCTTGTAATTCACTGATGTGGCATCATGATCAATAATTGCAACATATAATTCAAACGGTGGGCCAGCCCCAGGGGAGTACTTCTAAAAGCCGCAGCTGGTTACAAAAATGAGCCTGCCAAACAGCCATGGTTTTCATAAGCCTTTGCTGGGGTTTTTTGCCCCTCTTATGTTTTGATTTAAAAGGCCAACTTGAGGTGTCCTGATTCACCTCAAAATAATGTTTGCATTCTCTTCCCCTTGCAATCACAGGCCTTATGTCAAAGCTGACTTGCACCCGAGGGAACCTTTTGTCCAGCCTTTGATAGTTCTCTTCTTTGAGCCAGGCTGGGCCTGACCCATCCTGGACAGGTCATTTAAGTGAATGTGAACCCTGGGTATCTTAAATTTGGGGCCAAATTATCTACTGATTTTTAATTGCCAAAGCTGTAATGAAGTTAGTGGCGCTCCACCAATTTACATGAGTGGACACGGCCTGTGGACTGGAGTTTGAGTTTATTGGGGAAAAACTGTTGCCCCAGAGAATGAAAGAATGATTTCCAGTGAGTACTAAAAATGTATTTAAATGGGCTAATTTTTAGACTTGTCATTTATCTGTACATGTTTATGAACGACAAAATAATGCAAAAGTTCCTTGGCTGTAAATGTGTAAGTCTCTCTAAAGGAAACCCGTTATACTTTATTTTCACTGGTACATTGTACTCGTTTATTCTAGTCGTTCAATGATTCCTTGGGCTTTGTTCAACTTCCTTGAACTTTTTTTATTTGGCTTTGAGTGTCCCAAGTGTGTTTGGAATCTGTGTCCATCCCTGCAATATGGCTGATACTTTCTTACACTGTGTTCCTCTGGCCTTGAAGTATTTTTCTTATGTTCCTGTTATCCTTGGATATTCCAGTGACCCTTTCTGTTGGCTCCTCAAATCATTTTCACTGCTCGTTTAGTCTCCTAAGCTGCTGAGAAGAGAGTATTGAACTAAAATTAATCCTGTATTGCAATTTATTTGAGCTCTGGGGAAAAGATATTATTCAAGCCAGTTATCAGCTGTGTGTATGTGCATGTGCGTGTACATTTAAAATGTATTACGTATATTGTATATGATACATACATATAACATATACACCAGAGGATTTGTATTATAATTTGTTTATTCAGTAGAACATTCATCTTAAGTTATTTTTCTAAGTGCTTCAGCAGATTTTACAATAGACTGATTTCTCTTCAAATATTGGTTCTTAGCTACTTCTGAGGGTTAGCGGAATATAGGCAGGGGGTTTTTAACTAAAATTTGCAGATCTCCCTAAAATGGTTGGTATTTCATCCTCATGAAATAAATGTATGAAGCCAGGAAAGAACCAATAAAAAGCTTCAAAATCTTTGAGGCATTTTCTGGCAAAGCATGGTGCTTCACGAGAGGAGAAATGTGTTTGCATTAGAATCAGATGTGCAAACTTGCCTTTGCATGTAACACCATAGAGGTTCTGTCCAAGTAAGACAGTTTTTAGAACTGATTGCTGGTTTCATTGAATGTGAACTGTTCATCCCACTGCTGTTTTTCAGAACAAGAAGAAAACTTCGAGTTTATCATCGTTTCCCTCACCGGCCAGACCTGGCACTTTGAAGCGACCACATATGAAGAAAGAGATGCGTGGGTACAAGCCATAGAGAGTCAGATCCTGGCCAGTTTACAGTCCTGTGAGAGCAGTAAGAATAAGGTAAGATGCACAACATCACATTGAAAGTGAGCAAGGGCCATTGATCATTAGAGCGCATTCAGGATCTAGGGTATTGTGAAAAGTAAACATATTCAGCAAGGTCCATGTACTTGTTCGGCACAGCTAAGGAAAAGGAAACCATGCAAACTTGTATGCTTCCAAAATAATTCAATATGAGACATATTTTATCCTGTTGCACATTCTGATTTTATATTTAAATTAAAATTATGTAATTTTTTTTGTCTTTTCCATCTCTCATAATTTCAGATGTAGAATATTAATCTTTTGGTTGGATCATTTGCTCTAACAATACAAACTGTATTCTGGTGGGGAGGTCTATGGGAAAGCCTTTAAGAGCTGAGAAAAGAACAGCTTATTTACAAGCTAAGTCGCTACTGGGCTTCTCCATGGCAATGTTCCATTAAATGCTCTGGATTACTTAATAGTAATGTGCACTGCTATCCCTGTTAGTAGGAGCAGACTTGTGTCTAAGGTGGTACACGTTTCAGAAGTAATGATCAATTATTCTTGTATCCAAATTCTGTTTTTGTGAAACTACTGTGTGGTTTTTCTTTCCTTTAATTAAATGTAATTCATTCTTTGTGGTTTTGTTATTAGGCCAGGCTCAGGGGGAACCAATCAGGAAGCAAAAGCATGGTCCTTTTTGTGGTGTCCTGGGGATAGGCTTCCCCCATCACATTCATATTTGGCACAAGCAATTTCTTCTGCTTTCTCTGCAAAAGTAAACTCTGATACCTCCCCCAACCCAAACAGTTTCTTTCTGTAGAGGGCTGACAGTTTGCTATTCTTGAGCCTCTTGATTTTTCAAACATTTAATAACTAGAACACAAGAGGTGAGCGGGGAGATTCTTTTCACAGACCTGTAGATCCTTTTGCTATCCATGTAAAGAAACTTCTTAATGATTTATGTTCTTTTTTGTCATTAAGTAGGGGACCTATATTTTGAAATGACTGCCTTTTTTATTACCTCTATAATCAGGGTACAGCAGACCAAAGTAATTATCATCGTCATGTCATTTACTTCCTATTTTTTAAAAAATTGACTTTTTATATCTGAGGTGGAGAAAAATCACTTTTATTTCTCTGTGGCCTGTCTTCACTGAGATCAGTACATTACAACAAGATAACCATGGAAATTAGGCTGCAAACATTAGTACAAAATGTTAATATAATAGGAGGTAAAGAATACTGGTTTGAATATTGAATACACAGTAACTGAAGAGAGAATTACATTTTGGTTATATAAAGGCAAGAGACTAAAAAAAAAGAAAACACTTAAAAGTCATATTTGTATGGAGGTTTTCTGGGAGAAGTTAGTTGGGGATTGGTCCTGCTTTGAGCAGGGGGTTGGACTAGATGACCTCCTGAGGTCCCTTCCTACCCTGATACTCTGTGAAGTTTTTATCATTCACCTCTGGAACTAGGGCTCAAGACGCACTTGGAAGGCATAAGTGAAATGAATTAGATTATCTTAGGGCTCAGTGTCCTGTTGACAGAGCAGAAGTATATATGTGAAACTATCACATATATGACCTGCTTAAGCTCTCATTTAATTCAGTGGCAATAATTTGGTGCAGTTAGCACTTTTTGCCTGGGAGAGATTGCAAGATTTAGCTGGTTTTGAGGCAGAGCTACCTCTACAGGGGCAATTGTCTTTTCAGGTCAAAGTAGCGGTTATGGGCAGGCTACAGTGGAAAGAAACACCCATTGTAGCCATCTGATTAAATCTGATCTTTTGATGATAAAAGGCTTTCAGTTCAGATTCCTTTGCAGACCATCCCTTAGTCTTCATGTACACAAGCATACATACCAGTAAAAAATAATAATAATAAAGGGTTTATAAACAGTTATATAATTTATCTCCAAAAAGTACTTTGCATGTGATCATAAATGCTGTGCTTCATTTTTCAGCTCAGCTTTCCTCTACACAATCCCATTATTGGTCAGAGTCCAGTCCAATATCTCATAAATGCACAGACTTCCTGTGTTCTATGCAGGGAGCTTCAATAAAAGTTTGAGCTGTCGGAAATATGGATGAAAATGGGTAGCTATGCTTGTCAGGCACTGAGCTGCAGTACTTAAAGATGCCAAAGGATCAACTCTTTGAGAAGCAAACTAAAGATATCCAATTCCCTGATCATGTTCATTCAACCCTGATCTGAACTTTCTTTTTTTTCTTTCTTTTTTCTTTTTTTGCTTTTCACATTGCTGACAATTGTGTTGTCTAAACCTTTTCATTGAGTTCTTATTTCTTGTGTGTGTTTCTTTAAATATACACAGTCCCGACTGACAAGTCAGAATGAAGCCATGGCCCTTCAGTCAATAAGAAACATCAGAGGCAATTCTCACTGTGTGGACTGCGAGGCACAAGGTAAATATAGCCATTGCTATAGAAGAACTGTTGTTATCCTTGGCTTTATAAAGCTTACGTGTTCTCTTTGGTCCAGGGTTACGTGAACACCTGTTCTGATTCTTTTCCTCTTGGTATTGTATTCCACATCCCTTTGCAAGCTTGGTGTTCATTATGAAGGTTGGTTAGTCAGGTTTACTTTACATTAATTTGTTATTAATACATGCTATGCTATAATAAGCCCTGATTTTTCGCCTGTATTTCATCTGTCACATTAAACATAAGTTCGTACGTTTTGTCTTCGAAGTTGCAGAAAAAATGGTTTTGTTTCATATTTCTTTTCAACATAAGATGCTACCATTGTCCTCCAATAAGGAAAAAAAAATCATGTGCCCTAGCAATGTTAGAGGTGTAAAGCTTTGCTTGAGCTTTCTGCAGTTTTCATATTACTGACAAAGGAAAATAAAACATTCGCTAGTAGTGGAATGCTACAAAATTGATTTTGTATTTCTTTCCCTTAGTGCTTTTTTTAAAATTCTGAATTATTTCAAAATATACGGACTAACAGTTAGCAAAGGATTAGCCAGTTTAATTTCAGAGGTGCTGTTCTCACTGCTTCTAGGGGTTTGTAAGTCAGCTATAAAAATTAGCTCAGGGCTAAAACTTAACAATACAAGGTCCCAGCTGAGAAACAATCAATTGGAGAAATAGGACGAAAGGGTATTTGAAAATTCTTATTTCTTTTACGTTTGAAAATCATACTCATTTCTTTTAATTGTACAAGGACCAAAAGTGAAAATTTAGTAATTTCTGTTGCTTTTTTGTGCTTTTATCTTAAAACTGAGATTTTATAGACCCGTTGTTTTATAAACTTGTCTATGTAGTTATCAACTTAAATCTTTGTAGCACCTTCCCTAGACTTAATGCAGAAGCTTTCACACACTTAATACACTGTCCATATAATGAACAATAAAACTGATCTCAATAACCTGCCAAGAAACTCACCATAATCCTATCCCATCAGCCTGCTTCTTCCTCACGTAGCTTGGAGGGGATGTGGGTATCAAAAGACTACTGGAGATTTAGAATAGAAAGCTAATGTGTAACAAAAACATATCCCTGTTACTTTAGAAAGAAATGTTTTACTTTTTAAAAATGTGAGTAGAGTCCACTAAGAGCCTCTGTTTTCTCCCTTTCATTGCCCCTTCAGAGGACCCAGTTCATGCCAACACCTCCTTGCAATTAAGGGAGGCTTGACATTACTTCCATTGAAATCTATCAGATATTCATAGGTTTTTGAGAGTGGGTCAAGAGTAATGCCAGGAGCTGAGCATGCTGGTTCTGTAGTGTTGGCCTAGTTGGCTTGGACACTGAGTACTAAAGCTCTGGATCTTAATTTAGATACCATCAAGGCAGCACATTGACCTGCTCTGCACAGATCTTTGGTGTAAATTTTACAGATACTTTTTACAGGGACTTTACATTCTATAAGCCAGTAATCCAAAAAAGAAGAATATATATGATAAACTAATGGGTTTGTTGCTTTAGGATATATTCTATCATAGACAGACTAAAACAATTGTTTATTAAAGCATCTTTCCTGTCATTATGGTTATCAATGTTGAGATTTACTCAGCGACTGATAGAGCTAAAGTGAAGTATATATAATATACATACAAAATATGGCTCATTCTATACGAGTGCTGAGAAACTGCCCAAAATATGTATTTTGTTCATTCAAAATACTAGTGTGTGTCAGTAAACTACATTGCTCCTGTCTTTTACTTTATAGGATTTCACTAAAACCTCACTCCAGTTGCCCAGAACAGGCTAGAAGGGGGTATATGATACCTTCACAGGTCTACCTCATAGACCTTGCTGCTAAAGTTCAAGCAGTCAGTTATTAGCATACTCAAAGGCTTAGCTCGGAAGTTCTGTGGGAGGGGCAAGTGGCTAAAAGTCTCCATTTCAAGGTCACCATTAAATGTGAAGCTTTTATTTTGAAAAGGAATTCTTCAAGCCTCCATTCTGAGAGAGCATCTTTAAACAGCATTTTGCCTTCCTGGGCCTGCCAGGGTTTCTTTCTTCAAGCCTTGCTTTTGTAGGTCCCCATTTCTGGCATGTATGCACGCACTCCAAACACTAGAGCTCAGAACACTTTGGAAAGCAATGGCCATTACGGGCCAAGTCTGCACCCTCACAAATCCAAATATTTAGAAGCAATGGGATGCATAAGAGATTGCATCCCCCAACCAGCCTTCAATTCCTTTCAACTACTACCAACAGCTTCATGGTCAGAATCCTCATTCACCCTGTTTTTCCAATGTTCTCATTAGTTCCCTTGTTAGCAGTTGGTTTTAGTGATTTAGGTTCTATTGGTGTTACTACTTTTGTGTTTTATTGGTTAGGAATGGCCATTGCTGGGTTCCAGCAGCCTGGCTCTTTAGAAGCCTTGGACTTGGGTTTTATCAGTGCCCTTCTCTTCTGTTCCCACGTCAGCACAGAGTGATAGAATAGGTGTCCCAGGGCAGAACACTGTACCTTTTGCATGACTCAGATGTCATTGCCAGACCAGAGTATTTGCTGTGTCTCAGAAGGACGCTGTTGTGGCAGTGCACAGCTTGTGTTGCCTTATCCCAGAGGATATGAAAGGAATTGGAATCCCTGCTTTGACTTCCTTCTCGAGGAGCCACATCAGACAAGTGGTGCTGCTGAGGAAAACCCAGCTGAGTCTGTGCCCCAAAGTGCTTTGGCTCTTTCCGTGAAGAGGCCTAAGGGGAGATCCAAGGATAGATCTGAGTCAGGTCCAACACCTTCAAAGAAGCTCCCAAGAGTCATGGGTCCAGTGAGCTTAGAGTCTTCAAGATCATAATGAAGAAAAAAGAAGAATGGATGTGGTAGCAGTTCGGCACAGGGCAAATCATCTAATCCAAGGGAGCTGGGACAGTTAATATCTTGGTACTATATGCCCTTTTTTTAGATGATGACCAATCTGATTGTAGTTCTCTTCCAGGTGAAGAGAAGGAGGAACTTCTTGGCAGAGATAATGACTCTGAGCATCTCCTTCATCTTGATGCAAAAGTATTTGTATTGCCATTACCTCTTGTGGATTTCAAAACTTTTCAGAACGTCTTACACATGTGCTGAAGCTTTTAATCCGGAAATACCAATAGTTCTACAGAGGTCACATTTGCTGTTTGACATACTGGAGAAAAAACAAATGGGAAGAATGGCTCATCCAATAAATATAGCTCTGCTTGAACAGTTCGAGACCTTTGGCTCATTCTAGCATTGTCTTGCCGTATCCAAAAAGGAGAAGAGAACCAATCATGTCCATACAAATGGCTTTGAGTATTTTTACAATACTCTAACCCCAGGATTATTGGCGGTATCAACAGGGAGTGAAGCAGGTTGGTCCAAAAAGTTCTTTTGATTTGCACCTTCTGAAAAAGACAGCAAGTGTATTGTCAGTTATCAAGCACTACTTGATAGGTATGTTTTTTCACCCTGTATCAGCGGTGAACCTTTTTTGCAACACATGACATGAAATTACAAGGGAAATACTCACTTTCATGTGGCATGCTGGAGGTGCAGAGGTCAGTGGCACTTCTGCTATGTTAAATTTCAGAAGAGAGCTTTTCTGTGCTCTTATTTGTATTTTACAGCATCACACATGATGAACTCCATATCATTCACCCATCAGTTCCTGATGTCTGCCTTTAAATTCGTTTGAGAACAATTGTTCAGAAGAGTGCATTGAAACAAAGGTCATCAACAACACTATTGCTTTTTTTTCATAGAATCAAAAAAAATCAGACCATTTGTTCCAAGCTTGCAAAACTTTGTTTTTGAGACTGGATTGATTATTTAATTCAATCCTGTCCCTTTCTTGATTTTCTTGTTGGAACCGAGGTCAACAGCCTTGGTTTTGTTGGGGTCATTTCCCAAGACCTCAGCCATCTCATTCTGAAGTCTGTCCATATCTACTCACTTAAGATCTGTAATCTTCATACATGACCATATTTTCTAGCTATTGAAACTCGAGATACCATACTGAAAAGATTTCTAGTGACTTCTTTATTGTATTAGAGTTTGGTACTCTACTTTGATGTTACTACCATTGTCCAGGGAAGTAGATGAATATTTCTTCAGCAGAGGATAGCGAAGGTGAATTTAACAATGCTCAAAGACAGTCTAGGTCTCCTGTCATCTTGCCATCTGGGATCCAACACAGAGATCTTTAGTCTTGGCATGTGCAATTATTAAAAGATCTCTGAGAAGACTAAGCTAAATATTTCCTTAACTGTGAGCTAGCTCATTTTGAGCTAGCTCTATTCTTAATTTTTGTGCAAATAAATCTGCTGAAGCCACCTTTTGAGTTTCTTGCAGAATGTTCTCCTTTCCACTGGAGCCTGGAGACATTTTTAGTGGCAATCACTTCTGCAAAGAAGAGTCTGAGAGATACAAGACCTGAGGACTGATTCTCAGTGTTTCATAAGAAAATACTGTAAATTCTTTACTAAGGCCCTGATAAGCAAAGCACTTATATATGTACTTAAATCCCATTTATTTCATTGAGGGTTGAGCACATGCTTAAGTGCTTTGCTGAATCAAGGCCTATGATGGTTTCATATGTTCATTTACAACACTCTATAAACGTGCTAATAGTTCCGGCGGGCAACTTTTTTACCTAGCGCTCCGCGGTTGTGCGCCGGCGCCCCATGCTGCTGCCCCGCGCGCGTCGATAGTGAACCCCGGCCCGCCCTCCTTCCCCGCCAAGTCCGCCCGTAGCCGCTAGCTTGGATTAGACTGTCTCCTAGTCCTCCCACCCAGCAGCAGTTTCTTCCCGTTTTTTCTATATAGTAGTTGTTTTTAGTTCATAGTTAGGTTAGTTAGTTAGTTTAGTTAGTTCTAGGGGGTTTTGGGGGGTTTTATTTTCCTCCTGTGGTGCCTTTCGTAGCTTTTCCAGTTTCCTCCACTCGCTCTCTGGGTTCTGGCGTTGTTTAGGGTCATATGTTGAGGCTCCGCACGATTCCTGAGTCCTGGGGGCAATCTCATTGCCGCCGCCGCGTGTCCTGCTCTGATCGCCACCTGCCCAGTGGCCCTGCGAGCGCAAACAAACACAAATCAACGCTGAGTCGGCGCCCACGCTGCCGGGCACCGCACCGCCCGCGGCGCGCGCCGCCGCCTCGCGGGGCGGGCGCATCGGGCGACACGCGGCGTAGGCGCCGCGCTGCACCCGGCCGGCGCGGCCCCACCGCTCCGGCTCCGCCCCTCCCCCGCGCGGGCCGCCGCGGGCGGCGGCCGGCACGAAAGGCGCGGCGCAGCACCCGCCTCACCACCCGGCCAGCGCGGTGGTCCGGCGCGCCCCGCCGGGGCGTGCAACTCCCGGCCCGGCCAGGCGCGAAAGCCCGCGCGCAAGCCCCGCCGCCCCGCCCCCGCGCCGAGCCCCTAGCCAGCCCGCCCGACAGCCACTCACCCCGCAGCGGCGGGCGAGCGGCAGAGATGCGCAGCTCACCCGCGCCGCGCGCGCGCTCGCGCGGGTGCGGGAACCCACTTCTGACGCCCAGAGGCCTCCCGCAGACCAGGCCCCACCCTAGCAGCCGCTTCAGGGCCAGGGCCGCGCTCCAGTGCAGCGCGCCGCCCCCCGCCGCGCCGCCCCGCGCGCCGCAACACCCCGCCGCCGCGATCGCGATCCGCCTCATGTACGCGCCGCGCCGCGCCGCGCTCACCGCCGGCACCGCCCCCGCCCGGATCCCGCGGCCGTCTGCCTCGCGGGACAGCGCAGCGCACCGCGGCTCGCTCGGATCCGCGCTCGATCGGGCGCCGCCTCGCTCGCACCTCCTCGCTTCTCCTCACGCACTGCGGACCGACCGCCCGCGGCGCCGCGCGCGCGCAGGCAGGCGCCACCGATCGCGGCTCGGCCCCACGCGCGCAGGCAGGCAGCCGTCGGCACCGCACCCCGCCGACCCCTGGTCCCGCACCGGGGCCCCGCAGGACGACAGACCGGACATCGCCGGACGCCCGCCGCCGCCCGCCCCGCGGACCCGCGCGCTCCGCGAGTGCGCCCAGCGGCCACAGGCACGCATGAGAGCGCCCACCCGCCAGCAGTCAGCAGGGCGGGCCAGCCAGCAGCGGACCAGGCCAGGCACAGCCCCCACAGGGTCCAGGGCTGGCAATGGGGCCCCACGGGCCCTTGAGCAGCGCGCCAGGCACCCAGGTGGCGCCGCGCCGCCGCCAGGGCCAGAAGGACCGCGCCAGCGCAGGCGCCCCCCAGGCCAGCTGCCAGCAGCGCAGCCCGGCCGGTGCAGCCAGCTGAGGCTCCGCCCAGCTCCATGGCGCCGTCTGCGCGCCCAGCTGCACCAGCCCACCCTCCAGTGGTGCAGCGCTCACCAGCCCCCGCCCCTCCATTGGTCCGCGACCCCCCAACCCGCGTGAGGCCAGCCTCACATCGCGCCACCATCACCCCGGCGCAGGCAGTGACCTCCGCCTCTGCCGCGCCGCCGCCCACCCAGCCAATCGCAGCGGTGACCATAACCTCCGAGCCGCAAGGCTCCCACCTCTCAGTCATTCCAGTCAGTCCAAGCGGCCCTCGCCATGGTGGCGGTGGATGAAAATGTCCTCCATACCCCCCGCGCATCGCCGACTCAGCCCCTCGGCTGTTCCCAATACCGAGCTGAAATGCATGCGGCGCATCCCACTACACCATCGAGCAGGCCGCATCGACCTCGGTTCCCCACAGGATAATGGAGCAACCGGCTATCATCGCTACCACCTGACCTCCACCGGCGCCAGTATCAAGACCAATGGCAGCGTGTCAACGAAGCGGCTATGCAATGCTGCGCTCGCTGCGCAACGGCGCAGAACTGGGCGTAAGATCTCCCGCCCTGGCCTGCAACCTCGCGCGCTTCCAATTTACAGAATCGCCTCCTCCACCAGCGCCCGCGCGCTTCGCTTCGCTCCCCAGCAGGGGCGAAAGTCGGCTCTCGCGCGCCAGCGGCGCCGATTCAGCAGACTCACTCAGCCGACCCTCCCTGGCGGCGGGCCGCGGATTCTCCAGGAGATTCTCCTCTCTTGGCGCTGGCCAGACTCTGTGCTCGCCTCTCAGCCTCTGCTGCTCGGGCTTGGCGGGCTTTTCTCTACCTCAGCCCTGCAGCCGGCGACTCCCAGGGACGGCACACGCGACGACCGGCCATCAACCGAAGACACGAGCCAGCGCCCGGCCGATCCGGCAGACAGCCCACCCGGCCAGGAACCCCCGCGCTCACCAAACACCTCATAACGCCATCAGGCTCCAAGGCCACCCATCAGGCGCAGGGCTCCAAGGATCCAACCAGGATAGCCCGACCAGGCCCCCTCGGCGGCAATCAGGCTCAGAGGGTCCATCATCCCTTCAGGCCCCCTTCCCTAATCGCTCCTTCGCCCCGGCATGCGCCGGTTCTTTTTCTCATCGAAGCCAGTTCCTTCTCGGCGTACCGGCCGTCCCGAGTTTTTCCGGTCGGCCCCCTTCCCCCACTTCCTGGTCCTCCCCCTCATCCTCCCCCTCGTCCCGTGGTACCTTCTCGTCCCGCTTCCCCTCCTTCCCCTCTTCAGGGAGGAGGAGGAGCCCTCCACTCGGCGGGCAAGGGTTTCTATTCCCGAGTATTTCTCATCCCCCTCCAGCCAAAGATATTCCCTTTCTCCCCTAGACCAAAGCTCAAGGAGGCCTCCGCCCGAAGCTTCGCAATCTCCAAAGCCCTCCTATTAATCCTCCCTACTACCATTCCTCCTGTCGCCCTGCCGATGGCCTCCCTGGCGGATCCGGGAGCTCCGTTCCCGGACATCGCCCCGACTCTCCGCCGCTCCGCTTCATGACTCGCTCCATGGACTCGCTAGTCGTCATGGTCTCTCCCAGCCGCCTGGAACGGCAGTTTCTACCAGTTCGCGGTGCTGCCCTTCGCCTTGTGCCCGCGCCGTCCACGGCCGCCGCCGGCGGCGTGGTTGGTTGATCGGCGGGATCCGTCGCCACGTGCGCCGCATCGAGCGACGGTGCCCTCGGCCGCGGTCTCTCCATCGTGGTATCCGCACCATCGCGAAGTCGGCTGGTCCTGTGCTCGCCCTCGAAGCAGCTCCATTCTGGTCCGAGATTCCCCTGCTCCCAGGCTCGGGGGGCCGCGCTCATCCGCTCCTGCCGCGCTGCAGCCTCTGGCCAGCTCTCTTCGCCACAACCCGGCTCCGGTCCTGTCTTCGCCCAGCCCCTCGCCACATCCAGGCGCCCGGTCCTGTCGGTCGGGCCTTCGCCTCCCGGCGCGCCTGCGCCGTGGCCACTTCTCGTGTGCCATCAGCCAGGCTCCAGTAGTGATCACCGTCACACTGTCCCTCTGTGCCCACCCGCCCACTCGTCGACTCAGTGTCAGGGTGTCCTCGCAGCCCTCAGGTCACACCTCCGTGGGTGGCTGATCCTCCGCAGGTAGTCTGGTGCGATTCCGGTTGGGGCCCGCACTCCAGGCGAGTTGGCCACGCCATGGGTCGGGGGGCACCTGAGGAGCACACGCACCTCTCGTCACGCCGGCAGCCGGGTACCGGTCGGCGCCTGGGGGGCCTCGAGGCCGGTCAGGCGGCTCTCTGCGTTCGGGTGTCGTGACTGGCCCAGACGTGCCCGCTGTCCGCCTGACGCTGTCATTCCTGCGCTGTTTCATGCCCGCCCGCGACACCTGTCGCCGCCTGTGGCCGGTCGACTCGCTCCCGCGCGGGCACGCAGCCCGCGCTGTGGGCACCCGCGCGGCCCGTTTCTTTTTGGGCAGCCCGCCGCTTCAGGCAGCTGCTCAGCAGGTCCTTCCCTCGATGGTAGAAGTGGTCTTTCGGCGCCGGATGTTTCCTCTTTCTCCGAAGGTGGGGTTTCCCCAAACTGATCTCTGGATCACTGGGGACAGCTCAGGGAACCTCGTCCCGTTCTTCTCTCCGCAGCTGTGCCTTTCCTCTGATCCGCCCTCCTGCTCCCTGGAAGCTCTTCCTCGCTTCCCTTCGCTCCGCCCTCTTCCTGCTCTCAGGGGCTCTCTCGCTCTCGGGCCCCGCCCTCCCCATCATCTCCCTGGCCGGCCTGGGCCCTGGCTCTCATCTCATCCGACCCTGCTCATCCGGTCCTATTCCTCCCCATTCCTCTCCCTCTCTCACACAAGACGCACCCGGCTCCGCCGCTCCTGGCGGCTCCCTCTCTTATCACACTGCCCTGGACCTGCGACTTAATCCTTGCGCATCCTGGCTGCTCAGCCTGACTGCTGAGAGGTGCTCCGAGCAGTTCGTCCACCGCCGGCGGAGAAGTTGAAAACGTCCAGCTACGCGCGCGATCACCAGAAAGGCCAAAACCCCTTATTCATCCCCATTCCTATTACCTATCCTACCTTCTTCTTTCCTCCTTTAGCTTTCCCTCTCTCCTCCAGGGTCTGGCTCTGGCGGTTTTATACCGCTTTCGTCCGCATCGGTTGGTCCGTTCCCATTTTTCCCCATTTTCCAACCTCCGCTCAGGGGGTCTCCTCCTGGTTGGGGTTGGACCGATGTCCGACGCCCCCGTGGGTCCGGAATCTGGTGGTTCCAGTGAATGGGCTGTCCGCCGGGTGAGCCTGGCGCCTCGCTGGCCTCTGCTCTTGCTCGAAGAAGCAGCCCCCTTGGCGCAGCGCCCCTGCGCGCGGGCATCGGCGCGACTCAGTCTCAGTGCCTCACCGGTCTCCCTACCGTCTTCTTCCACACGGACAAAGTCCAGCCCCACCGCATCTCTTCCTCCTCCGCCTCCCTCCCAGCCTTCCGCCTTCCACCAGGACGGACATCTTCCCTTGTTCTTCCCCCCGCCATCTCGCGATCATCCGCAGAACAGCAGCCTCCGCAGCTCCTTCGGCCCCCGCCCTCGCTATCGGCGCGGCCTATCCTTCCGCGCGCAGCCCCGCTCTCGCGCCAGCTCTGGGCTGCAAGCGCGGAGCAGTGCGGGGCAGAACTTGATTTCTTCGAGGCAGTCTCGGTGACGGCTTGTATTCGAGCTTCGCACCACCTCGAGCCCCGACACTACACACCACCACCTCACCCTCTACCTCTCTTGCCTGCCTTCCCAGCCCTCATTCCACTCCCCACTCCATGCTGAGCCCACTGTCCACCCCTCGTCCACACCCCTGCACCACTGCGCGCTGGTGCAACAATCAAGTTATGATCATGCAGCGATGCAGCCTGCTACTACTCTCGCCTCCTGCCTCTGCCCACTCCACCCCACTCAGAATCCTGGTAAGGGAATAACTGGAACTGGAATGCATTGAGCAATCAGAAGAAAGAAAGTTACTCACACCTGTAGGTAACTTGTGTTCTGAGATGTGTTCCCGCTCCCATTCCCTCTCCCCTCCCCCCCCCGCCGTCGGAGTAGGGAAAAGAAAGAACTGAGGAGCGGGCGGCTGGGGCTGGGATATATTTGCGCGGCGCAGCGCGCCACCACTCCAGGGCGCCCGCCGCCCAGGGCAAAAAAAAAGTTCGAATACCGTGGCACGCGCCAAGCGCACACTAAACTGGGGATGATTGAGCACACATCTCGAAGAACACCAGTTACTACAGGTGAGTAACCGTCTTTTTTTCATAAGTCTGACATGCTACCCCAGGAAGCCAGATTACATAGTGTGGATGATGAAAGAGAGTGCATTTGTAGAACAAACATATTTGCCTATCTTTGATACAGTCTGTGGCTTGTGGGGATAGATCTAAGGGAAGTCCACCTGTACTCAGAGAGAGTCTCTAAATAGGTGAGACTGTGTATTAAATGTTGCTACGGCCTTACCTCCAAAACTTGAGGATGCTGAGCCATATTCTGTTAGATCTCAAGCAAATTTTACCACATACTTGAGGGATGACTGTCACAGAAATATATAATGCTGATATTTGCAGTTCTGTTCAGGTTTTTTGCACCACTGTTCACTTAATCTGGTTACTTGATATGATGCCCAGTACAGAAGAGCTGTCTTGCCATTTTTATTTAACAAATATGCCTCAAAACCACCTCCTTTATAAGTTACTACTACTTGATAATCTTTCAGTGCAGATACATCTGAAGAACTTTGGTTCTTTGAGATAATTGCCTATGTAGATCCACATTCCCACTCTGCTTGCTCATGTAGTCAGAAAAGAAACTTTATATATCCTCACTTCTGAGTATCACAAGGCCTAAAATAGAGTACGGAGCTGCAGTTTCCCCTTTGCGTGTTAGCAATATCATCAGTGTTGGTGGAGAAACACAGAACCCTGAACTTGGGCTTTCGCAGGTTAGTGAAAAAGATTTTATTCCAAGTTGAAATTGTTTGTAAATTGTAATTTAACAACACATTATCTTACTAATTTAGACCTTAAACAATTACTTTTTAAAATCTTTTCAGCTAGCTTTCAATACTACACAAGTCCCCCAATGTACTGTTTGAGACATGAAAATTCTCTCTTAAAGATGACTGGAGGGTGAGGGAAAATAATGTGTGCCTTTTGTAGATCCTGTATGTTGTACAAAGAATACATGAAAGGAATAGCAAGTCGTGTCTTCCTTGTTTTCACAGGACTCATTGGAAATCTAAGATTTGTACTGCGCTTTCTCAACACTTAATCAGAGGACTAGGAATGACAATGAAGCTTTAACAAATAATTCTGTTCTTCTGTTTGAACTAAATTTTTTTAAAAAATCTTTATTAGGGCTGTTCAAAACATTTCCATCAACTTTTTTGGAGGGAAAATTGGGTTTTCAATTAAACAAAAAAATGTATGGAAAGTGTCTGCCTTCCTTGAAAATATTTGAATTTTTGTCCAAAACCCACATTTTTTGGCTGAAAACCAGAAAATATTTTCAGTTTTTGGCAGTTTTCAGTGGCAGAAAAATTTTCAGTTTCTGTTGCAGAAAATTCAGAAAAAAATCGTTGTTCTTGAAATTGAAATTTCCTACACCAGTGGGGGAATCTCATTTTCTGACCAGTGTTAAAATTTACATAGTGTGAATAAAAATCTCCTCCCCTTTGAACCAGGTTTTTCCTGCTTGATATTGTGATATCATACTAGGGGTACGTCTACACTACAAGACTATTTCGAATCAACTTAATTCGAATTTGTGGAATCGACCTTATGAAGTCGAAGTTGTGTATCCACACTAAATACACTAGTTCGACTGTGTGAGTCCACAGTAACGGGGCCAGTGTCGACTTTGGAAGCGGTGCACTGTGGGAAGCTATCCACAGTTCCCGCACTCCCCGCTGCCCATTGGAATTCTGGGATTTCCCCCCAATGCATGCTGGGGGGGGGGAAATGTGTCGAGGGTGGCTTTGGGTAACTGTCATCATTGAACCGTCAATCACGCCCTCCCTCCTTCCCTGAAAGCGCCTGCGGGCAATCTGTTCATGCACTTTTCTGCTCAGTGACAGCGCGGGCGCCACAGCACTTTGAGCACGGATCCCGCTGCAGTTATGGCCGTTGTCAACTCCTCGCACCTTATCGTCCACCTCTTCCACAGTCAGCTGCTGAGAAATAGGGCTACTTTTCAATGGTGCTGCGAGCACTGGTGGACCATGGGGGACGTTTTACCAACATCAACGTCGGGTGGCCAGGCAAAGTTCATGACGTGCGTGTTTTCAGGAACTCTGGTCTGTTTAGACGCCTGCAGGAAGGTAGTTTCTTCCCGGACCACAAAATAAGTCTTGGGGATGTGCAGATGCCTATAGTGATCGCCGGGACCCAGCCTACCCGCTAATGCCCTGGCTCATGAAGCTCTGTGCAGGCGCCTTGCACAGCGACAAGGAACTCTTCAAGTACCAGCGAGCAGTGAGCAGCGTGACCTGTGACTGTTCAGTTTCTTTACAGAGAAGCTGAACCTGCCCCTGTTTCTTTACCAAGTGACTGTTGACTAGCATCTGCAGTTACATACCCCGCCCACCCCGCTTCCCCAACTTCCAACACACGTTTAAAAATAAAATACATGTTCCATTGTAACTTTACAAAGGTTTCTTTATTGATGACTTTGCGTTACAGGGTTGAAACTGGGACACGGACTGTGCTGGGTAGGGTGTGCAGTGATGTAAAGACCGCCTGTAAACTCGAGGAATGACAGGCTCCTGCTCCCAGAGCGGTCTGCAGTGCCGGACTGGATGTTTCAACGGAGCCTGCCATCCCTCCTTTTGGGACTCTGTGTGCGGGGCTATGTGGCCTTTTGGCGGGGAGGACGGATACAGAGTCCTCTGCTGCCTGGCTCTGTGGTCCAGGACAGGGACCGTTGCATGAGATCTGTAACCCCCTCCCCCGCTACAAAGTCACGTACCCCCCCACCCACACAGAACCTGCAAACCACCTCCCATACCGACCAGGGTGCCTACTGACTGCAGTGTGTGTGTGACATGCTGCTGATCCTGCCCCCATGTCTGTACCCTGGTAAAGGTGATTGTCCTGTCAAATTACCAACCCCCTTCCCCCCCTTCAAACACAGTCTCCTCTAAAAGAACATGACGGAAACAGTAATTAACAGAAAAGTATTTTTATTATCAACTAGACAGTTAGGGGATGAAACTGGGATGGGGGCTTGGGTGAGGCAGGAAGGAAAGGACTTCTCAAAATTTAGGGTATGAGAGCTTTTGGGTACTTGAGCACTCTGCTGGGGTGCAGTGACAGTTTACACGGCCTCTGGCGCCCCTCCTTCTGGTTATTTTGGGTGAGGGGGGTATGGGACTTTGTGGTGGGGGAGGGCGGTTGCAGATACACTGCAGGGGAGCTCTGTCCTCCTGCCTGAGGTCCTGCAGAACATGCACAAGGCGCAGGAGCATGTCCGTTTGCTCCCTCATTAGTCCAAGCAGCGTTTGAGTTGCCTGCTTGTCTTCCTCATGCCACCTCTCCTCCCGTTCGCTGTGTGAGCGCTGGTACAGAGAGAGGGTCTCCCTCCACTGGCTCTGCTGGTCTGCCTCATCTCGGGAGCACCCCATAAGTTCAGCAAACATCTCGTCCCGTGTCTTTTTCTTTCGCCGCCTAATCTTTGCCAGCCTCTGTGAGGGGGATGCTGTGGCAGGTCTGGAGACAGTCGAAGCTGTGTGATGGGAAAAAGGGAGTGAATTCCTTGCAAAGATAAATTTTTGCAAACAATGAACACAGTGTAGTCTGTCTCTGTGAATTCTGGGTTGAGATCCCAGTGCCTGATGGGGCAAAAACCATTTTCGCGGGTGGTTCTGGGTAAATGTCGTCAGTCATCCCTTCCTCCGGGAAAGCTACAGCAGACAATCATTTCAAGCCCGTTTTCCCTGGATTGCCTTGGCAGACGCCACAGCATGAAAACCATGGAGCCTGTTTTGCCTTTTGCCACTGACAGAGGCGGTCCAGCAGCGCTACACAGCAGCATGCTCTTGCTTTTGCATGACAGCAGAGATGGTTACCAGCCATACTGTACCATCTACCATACCATAAATTGGTAATAAGATGGGCATGGTTACCAGTCCTTTTGCACTGCACCATTTGCTGCTGTCATAAGTGCCCCTGGCTGCTCTTAGCCAGGGGTGCAAAAGCCAAAACCAGAACCAGAGAGCACAGCTGCTCTGTGTCAGATCCTGCAGAAATTATGAGCTGTATGCTATTCACAGGGGGTGCTCCTGCAACAGCCCCACCTGTTCATTCCATTCTTCCCCAGCCTTCCTGGGCTACCATAGCATTGTCCCCCCACTTGTGTGATGAAGTAATAAAGAATGCAGGAATAAGACACAGTGACTTGTTAGTGAGAAATGAGTGGAAGGCAGCCTCCAGTTGCTATGATAGTCCAGATAGGACATTAAGGAGTGTGGAGGAGAGGAGCCCAGCATCCTGCTGCTAGTCCAGGAGCAATTGAATCTTTTCTTTACACATGAAGGGTGGGGGCTGATGGAGCTCAGCCCCCTGTTGCTATGACGACGATGGTTATCAGCCATACTGTACCATCTACCAGGAAAAATTAGGGCCAGGCGCCCTTGATCGACCTCACGGATGCTAGTACGCATGGTTACCAGTCCTTTTGCACTGCCCCATGTGCCAATAGGCTGATGATGACGATGGATATCAGTCATATTGCACCATCAGCCACCCATGGCAGGGGGGAGTGAGGATGTCGGTGTTCAGTGCTGCAGCATCCCGTCTATCTTCAGCATTCAGTAAAGATACGGTGACATGTAAAAGCGTCAACAGAGGATTGATTTCCCTTTCACTTCGGAAGTGCGTAAATTGCCGAGCTATGCCCTGACCCACCGCGGACACTGTGTTTTACCCTAGAAGCATTTGGATCTCAGCCAAGAATGCAAATGCTTTTCAGAGACAGCAGGAACTGTGGGATACCTTGCGTCCTCAGTCCCCACTCCCTCCATGAGCGTCCATTTGATTCTTTGGCTTTCCGTTACGCTCGTCACGCAGCAGCGTGCTGAGTCTGTGCTATGCCATCTGTCCGGAGTTTTTTGAAAAATACTTTGGACCAGGCATAACATTACAGTAATTCCCCTAATTAGATGCAGGAGTCTCCGAGCGAGATCACCCTGAGGACGGTCACTGAAGGAGATAGAGAGCGCATGCTGCGTGAAAGCCAGCACAAACTAGGGCCCTATGCAGCCGTGCTCGGGGAGGCAATGCTCCCTGAGTACCTCATGAAAGCCTGGCGCGGAAAAGTGTGCTGCCACGGAGCACCCAATAAGGCAGCTCTCCCCAGGAACCTCCTGCGGAGGCTTTTCGATTACCTCCAGGAGAGCTTCGTGGAGATCTCCCAGGAGGATTTCTGTTCTATCCCCATATATAGAGAGACCACCTTTTCACATACTTCAGATTCCTGTTATATTAAGAATAAAAGTTTACATGGTTAAAGCACTTACCGACTGCTCCTTCCCCTGATTCAGGGTCCGGGTTAACGGCCGGGGAGGGTTGTTGGGGGATCTCCGTGACGGTGATGAAGAGATCCTGGCTGTCGGGGAAACCAGCGTTGTAAGCGCTGTCGCCTGCCTCTTCCTCCACAAACGCTTCCTCATCTTCCCCGTCGGCGAACATCGCCGAGGAACTGGCCATCGACACTGTCCCATCGTCAGAGTCCATGGTCACTGGTGGGGCAGTGGTGGCAGGCTCCGTAACGTCCGTTTGCCGCTTTGATTTTTTGGTAGCCTTGTCTGGGGTCCTTGATTTTCACGCGGCGCTGCGTTGCATCCCGGCTGTATCCTCTGTCTCTCATGGCTTTGGAGACCTTCTCATAGGTCTTTGCATTCCGTTTTTTGGAGCGCAGCTCCGAAAGCACAGACTCATCACCCCACACACCGATCAGATCCAAGAGTTCCCGGTCAGTGTATGCTGGGTCCCTCTTTCTATTCAGAGATTACATGAACTCCTCTGCTGGAGAGCTCTGCATCGCTGCCAGTGCTACTGAGCTCGCCCCGATGTCCAACCACGAAATGAGATTCTAACTGTCCAGACAGGAAAAGGAATTCAAATTTTCCCGGGACTTTTCCTGTGTGGCTGGTCAGAGCATCCAAGCTCGGACTGCTGTCCAGAGCGTCAACAGAGTGGTGCAGTGTGGGATAGCTCCCGGAGCTAGTAAGTTCGATTTGCATCCACACCTAGCCTAATTCAACATGGCCATGTCGAATTTAGCGCTACTCCCCTCGTCGGGGTGGAGTACCAAATTCGAACTAAAGAGCCCTCTAGGTCAAATTAAATGACTTTCTGGTGTGGACGGGTGCACGGTTAATTTGAATTAACGCTGCTAAATTTGAATTAAAGTCCTAGTGTAGACCAGGCCTAGCTCTTCAGATCTCCATAGTGTCTACCAGGAAAAGAATGGTAGACAATATCTGACATCAAGAAAAGCTCCTCCAAATATCCTCTCTTGGAAGTGTTTCATTGCATGTGTTAAAATTAATATTTGTTCAAGAGAGGTTCAGACAAACTTACATTTAAATAACATAGCATGGTTATAAAAATGAAACATCTTGGGAAATGACTTTGAATTTCTTGGCTTTTGCCAGGTTTGTCATAGCCTTGTCTGTTGGGGGGTAATTTTTTTTCTGTAGAATTGTTCTTGCTAGTACACTTAAAAAAAATGCTCATTTTCATCTTAGTACTTATCTCCCTGATCTTAGAGATAAACACACACCCCACTGCATGGTAGATGTAAAAGTCGTAAGTAGGTGATAAAATAGATGGTTATTAAGGAGTTGATATAGTTAGCAACAGCAACATTGTATCAAGTAACTTTTTCTTTTGTAGTAATTGGCTACAAGTGGTTCCAGTTACCCAAGGAGGAGCTTTTTCTACCACTTCATCTGAGCTACCTGCTACACTTTTTTTATCTTCCCTATTGCTTCTTTTCTCTTTAGAATCACAGGTTCTCGTAGTCTGTTGGGGTGTTGCATGTGCCTTCCTTTGAGACCACAACTATTTCTCTGTTGCAGGAATGGCACATTGAGAGGGCTAGACCTAGGAACCAAATTTTTGCCTCCACTTCCTGTCAGGCTTCCTAACAGTGCTGTGAGACCAAGAGACCTGAATATTACTCCTCTTGCTTCCCCAGCCAAAATCATTATCCATAAGTTCTTCAGTTCTGAGAGAGGTTTAGAATGTGTCACAAGGAATTTTGCTTCGGTTTTTTTAGTGATTGTTTGTGTCTGTCTTCCTGTAGACCCTGACTGGGCCAGCCTCAATCTGGGAGCCCTCATGTGTATCGAATGCTCAGGTATACACCGGAACCTTGGCACACACTTGTCACGTGTCCGGTCACTTGACCTGGATGATTGGCCTATAGAACTCATCAAGGTGATGTCATCCATTGGGAACGAACTAGCAAACAGTGTCTGGGAGGAGAGTAGCCAGGGACGTATGAAACCCTCTTCAGACTCCACAAGGTAGGCTATTTTATTCCCTTTTGTGTACAATGCATCCACGTGTCAAAACTGTGACTAAGATTTTAAAAAATGAGTATCTAAAACGAGGCACATAAATACATATTTAGGCATCTAAATCTATGCCTTGATTTTCAAGGGGAGCTTGCTAGGTCTTAGCACTTTTTACTACATATTGACTTCTAGGAGCCAAATTTCAGGCACCATTTTAGCATATGTCAGGTTAACGTGAAGTCTGACCAAAAAGTGCCAAAAATTGAGTGAGCTTGGTAACTTTTGTGCTTGCCAAGGCTGCCTCAGCAGTTTAGAAGTCTTGGAAACAGTGGGAAATTTAAGCCTCCCAAACTTTTGTTCCATCGTTTTCATTAGACTGTTTGTGTGTTTAGCTTTTGATAAATCAGTAAATCTACCCTCTGGATACTTTACTGTAATTAGCAACGTGCTTTCCATAGTCACAAGCTAACCCAGCAAATTGCTGTCGTCTTTTACACCTAACTGTGAATTCTTGGGGATGGATGTTATTGCTCTTATTGTTCTGAGAGTTCTCTTCCAAATAAGGCTGTTTAATTTCCTTATGCAATGTATGTAAAGGAGTCAAACTTTTGGGTAAGTGTATGTTTTTCCATAACTAATACAATATTTTATCTACAAATCATAGGCCAGCATGCAGAAGATCCTCTCACTATAGTTTATCCTAAAAGAAAACTAAGACTGTTTTTGTATTGCATCCATATTGTCAGTGGCAAATGGCTTAGAAAAAAGTTTAAATGGTTTAGAAAGAAATGTTAACCGTGATGGGTGTTAAATGTAAGAGCTGATATTCACACTGAACAATTAAGAAATACTTGCTTGGCAGTCTCTATATCAGTAGAGCAGATTTCAGACATGAGGAGGAGCCTGGACTACCTTGCCCAGCTAGTCCAACCTTTTAAGTTGCCTTCAGAAGTGCATGTGTTGCAGTTGTCACAGTGCCACACTCCAGGGGGCTAGTGTGTAGAGCTGACTGCATCTGAGCACCGTTTAGTCCCCAGGTATCAGATATTATGATGGAGGTTTCGCACTTGCTGTCAGTGTTTGCCTCCTGGATGTAAGAGAATAAAACAGAAGGGTGACTTCTACTTTTTTTTTAAATGCATATGCTTCATTTCTGGAGTTTATTGTATCCAATACCAGATTTACCGAAAGGATAACTGAATCTATACCTGTGCCTCCTACTACAGAAGATAAATAGATTTGTCCTGTTGACTGTAATAAAGTCAACCATATCGTACTGCATTATTTCATTAGTACTGAAAAATGAATTTGTGGTGCCACCTTTGGTTCATCTTAGAGAATGAAGGCAGTGTATTAATCAGGCTATTTATATACACAACTGTCCATCTAAATATGTGCATACTCAGATATACACATGGAGTTCATATGCATAGAACCTGTATATGTGTGCATATATTTGTTACACAGATCAAATACATTAAGAATTTCACAAATTAAACTAGATCTATCTTAAAATATTATTAAATCAGCAGCATTATCTAATAACTGTCGACTTAATCTGAAGACATTGTTCTGTTTTGTTTGATTATAGATCTTTAATAATGAGGCATTGGAAAGATTTATCGATTATGAATATTAAAGATAGGCTTCACTCTCAATATTTCAATTCACAATGTTTTTAAAGATTGCTGTAAGGCTGGACATCATAAATGAAAGAAATTGTCTTGGTAAACCCAGGCCCCAAAAAAGATCTCAATAGAAGGAGAACACTAGTGTTGAAGTCAAATAATTCAGTTCTCTGACAGTGGCTTGGTTGGAGGTTTGCATTTTCTCTTTATATTCCGTACTTAGAATTTATTTTAAGCTGTCCCTGCATCTACACAATTCCCTTATGTATGTATTTTATAGTGTAGTTTTCCAGCTGTTTTTGTATTTGTCAGTAACTTTTTTTTTTTTAGGGTAATTAAAAGTTAATACTTTTGAACACACTGGTATCGTGCACATTTATAAATGCTCATTTCAGGCTCCGTGTGTGTGTGTATAAATATATATAATGGAGGCATTGGTAGCAACAGCATAGTTAAGGTTGTGCTGAAATTTTAGCTTAAAACAAGACTAACTTCCCTCTGTTACACACTTTTAATTAATGATTTTGTTTCTCAGAATTTGGAACAATAACTATCGTGGGACAATTGCATTTTTGATGGCCTTTAGTAAAATATTTAATAACTTTTGCCCAAGAAAATTTTAAAATCCTCCTATTTTGAAGTTTAACCCTGTTCTGTGACATTTAATTGGGTTCATCTGGTGTAAAATAATCATAATCATACTTGAAGTTTCACAGTTTTACTCACCACCTCTTGGACATAAGTTAGGCACTAGAATTTTAAATTTAACAAATTATTCAGCTAGTAGTTGTGTTACTCCTGAGTTAAGTTTCACAGAAGAAGGCCAACAGCCAGACACTCTAGTATGGACGTGGAGTCTTGAGAAAAAAGTCCTATGATGGGACATGAGATAGGTTATGGAGTTGGAGGGGAGAGCAGAAATCTAGATGGAGAGCTGGATGTTATGAGTTATAGTGGCTGGGTGACTTTATCATGGGGTTTGGAGGCTAAGAGCAGAAGGAGAAACCACTAGCAGAAGGAAAGTCAGTCTGCTCTGAGCCATAGCAAAGTGCTGCATGAGCTTCCCCTCCACACACTAAGGCTTACTGGTCCTTCATACAACTTGGAACCTGAGGTCTGCTGGCTGGCACATAAGGAGCCAGCAGCTCAGACACTCACAGCTTAGTGGCTACCCGTCTTAGTGAGCCATAGTAGCTCCATCGGGCAGAGGCGGGAGGGAATCACTAGTGCCTCCCTGCTTTCTCATCCTCCTGCACTTACCCATTCGTCCTCCACCCCGACATGGTCATTCATCTTTCATGGCCCCACCAATATCTCCACTTCCCCCAACCCACTCACTTCCTCTCTCTCCCACAGACCTGCTTAATTTCTCACATTTCCCACTCCACTCACCTCGCCCACTGACCCACACTCCCACTTGCTTGCCACATACCCCTCTAGCCTCTGAGCAGGGCCTGCAGACACATGCTAGGAAATGCAGGAAGAGAGACTAACACTGGGGAACAAACAGTAGAAAAGAGTCAGAAGGATACGTAGTGTTTTCTCCCATTCCACCCTTCATGGTAACATGTCCTGGGTTTCATTTAGAAAACAGGTGGGAGTAGATTGGTTGGGGAGAGGTAAGGAATGAGGACCGTGGCTGACAACTTCACTCTAGCACAATGGAACTTTCTACATACTTGTAAAGCTCCTCTGTTCTAGAGATGCCAGCCCACGGCTGTGGAACTAACTCTCACAGCAATGTTAGCCTATAGGGCTAGCCTGCTTGCTTACCCGTATATCTTTTCTTATGAGTTTAATCATTTGTTATATTATAGGTTTGTTATTTGTTGTTATAATGGCTTTATCAATTTGTATCAGAGTATTTTGGCTGTTTGTATTGGAGTATGTTAGCTGGAATGCAAGGAACGTACAGGCAACATCCTGTATGTTAAGCTAAGGCAGGTTAACATACTTATGTTTGAGACCTGTACCCTAGATAGGTGGCGATGAGCTAAAGCATACAGGATATATGTTTGTTACCTTTAACATAGATAAATGGTCATATTTAGAGCTAGTTGGTAGGTAAGGCCACCCAAGTTCTTGGCCTTTTTCAGATTTAACACGTACACCACAAAGAACAGGGAAACAACCAGTTAGAACAGAAATAACAGAGGTGAGGATGAGCTAATGGTCACTCATAGTTACAAATATGTCATTAATACACATGGACATGCAGGCCTATAGAGTAAGGATACCCTAACATTTTTGTAGGTGAGGAAATTAAGTTTGGACATGGAAGGAGGGCACTTAGGGCTCAGGCCCTATAAGAGGGGCAGCCCACCATGTTGGGTAGGTTCTGCTCGTTGACTGGTAGTTCATCCTTGTTAGCTCTTAAGTTCTTCACCTCCCACTCAAGACTTGAGGAACCTGGACCATGAAACTCTCTTGTCGTGCCAGAGGCAAGGCTGGTCTTTTTCTCTTGTCACCAGGTTATCAAGGAAGGGTGTGAGTATATTAATCAAGAAACCTTTATAGTATATCATACCACATGTACTGCTAGTATTGCTTTTGTAATTGATTATCTGATTATTAGTTGATTACTATTCAATTACTAATGTTGATAAATGCAAAGTAATGCACATTGGAAAGCATAATCCCAGCTATACATATAAAATGATGGGGTCTAAATTAGCTGTAACCACTCAGGAAAGAGATCTTGGAGTCATTTTCAGAGATGTTGTGAAGGCCAAGACCATAACAGGGTTCAAAAAAGAACTAGCTAAATTCATGGAGGATAGATCCATCAATGGCTATTAGCCAGGATGGGCAGGCATGGTGTCCCTAGCCTCTGTTTGCCAGAAGCCGGGAATGAACTATGGGGGATGGATCACTTGATGATGACCTGTTCTGTTCATTCCCTCTGGGGCACCTGGCACTGGCCACTGTCGGAAGACAGGATACTGGGCTAGATGGACCTTTGGTCTGACCCAGTAGGGCCATTCTTATGTTCTTATGTACTATTCCGTTTATCTCAATAAAAGGCTTAAGGCTGCATTTTGTTCTCAGTGTGAGTTTCATTGTCATATATCCTGAGGGTCCCTGCAAATTCTGTGTAGCCTGATTCTGGGACAAGAACCTTATTATCTTCTGATCAGATTAATTGGCGAGCCTGTAACCCATATTATCTATTAATCTCCCATAAAATCAGCCAACAAATGAAGGATGAATACAAACCTCATCACCTTCTGCTCTGAATGTAAGGTGCGTCTCTTTTGCTTTTGTCTTTCTCTAACATAGCGGTTTTTAAACTGTGGGTTGGGACCCCAAAGTAGGTTGCGATCCCCTTTTAATGGGGTCACCAGGGCAGGCATTAGACTTGCTCGGGCCTGGGGCTGAAACCCAAGCCCAAGCCTGACAGCTTCAGCCCTGGGTGTTGAGGCTCAGGTTACAGGCCCCCTGTCTTGGGCTGATGCCCTGGGGCTTTGGCCTTCCTGCCTGGGGGTGACTCAGGCAGGGTCAGACTTAGCCCCCCTCCCCCACCACCACCACCACCATGGTCATATAGTCATTTGTTTTGTCAGAAAGAGATTGTTATAAAATGAAGTTTGAGAACCCCTGCTCTAACATAAACATACAGCTGTGTGTGTGTATATATAAATATTTTTAATTTTTAAAAAATGCTACCGCACACACTTCTCCCCCTGCTGAGAGGATGAGAGAACAAACAGATGACAGTCATGTATGCTGTGTCACTCATGTCACTCAATGCACTTCTGGAAGATGCTCAGATACAGTAACTCCTCGCTTAACGTAGTAGTTATGTTCCTGGAAAATGCGACTTTAAGCGAAACGATGTTAAGCGAATCCAGTTTCCCCATAAGAATTAATGTAAATGGGGGGTTAGGTTCCAGGGAATTTTTTTTCACCAGACAAAAGACCACACACACACACACACACACTATAAGTTTTAAACAAACAATTTAATACTGTACACAGCAATGATGATTGTGAAGCTTGGTTGAGATGGTGAAGTCGGAGGGTGGGATATTTCCCAGGGAATGCCTTACTGCTAAATGATGAACTAGCAATTGGCTGAGCCCTCAAGGGTTAACTCATTGTTAATGTCTACAAGGCAGCACAAATGGAGGGAGGGGAGACAGCATGGCAGACAGAGACACATGCCATGTGTATGAGAGAGAGATGCGCACTGCTCCTTTAAGTACGCTGACCCCATTTTAAGTACATTGCCTTTTTAAGTAGATCAGCAAGCTGAGACGGCAGCTGCTGCTAGGAAGCTTCCTTCGTCCTGAGCCCTGTCGTGTGTCCCCCTTGCACTATGAAGATGGGGTAAGTGGGGTGCAGGAGCAGGGGGAAGGGGGACACCCTGACAGAGCAAGCAGGAGGCTCCGAGGAGCATTTCCAAGGCAGAGGGCAGGAGCAGCACATGGCAGTGGGGGGAGGGACAGCTGTACTGCCGGCAATTGCTAGCCTGCTGGGCAGCTGCTGCACAGGGATCTTAGAGGAGCGGGCAGCTGATGGGGGACTGACGGTCCACCCTGGTTCCAAGCCCCCACCAGCTAGCTGCAACGGGCTGCTCTTCCTGCAAGCAGTGGACAAAGCAGACGGCTGCCAAACGACATTATAGGGGAGTATTTCGCAACTTAAAATGAGCATGTTCCCTAATTGATCAGCAACGAAACAACCAAACAACATTAACCAGGACGACTTTAAGTAAGGAGTTACTGTACTGTGGTGATGAGGACAGTATAAGAACCTGTATAAGAGTATGGATGAGTTGGACATCCGTCTCTTTCCTCCCAGCTGCTAAAATTCTCCTGTGTGAACCTCTGTAGCCCCACCAAAAGCTTTCTTTGCTCCCCGCATCCACAGATGTCCTGTCTTTTCACTTTGAAAAGCTGGATTAAACATTCTACAAGAGATTAGCACAATGGTCTCTTCTGACCTTAAAGTCTATGAGATTGTCCCCTCCCCCATCCCCAAAAAAACCCTAAATAAGATAAATTAAACATAAACTCTGTCTCTCTCTGACAGGCATGGTTCACAAAATAATACTGCTTACAAAAGAAATGGTGCAAGGAAGTGTTGATTTTAAGGAAAACAGTGCTACATGGGTTTCACCATTTCATAGTATAGTTTGTCTGATGTGAAGCTACCAATGGCTGCCTGCAGGCTTGGGGTAGGGGAGGGAGGAGAATGATTGACTCTGGTCCACAAATAGAGTACGTTATGTAAGGATGCTCAAGGCAGCATTGAGGTAAAACTTTAGGAAGTACTGTAGTAAAGACATTCTCTCCAGTCTCTTCCACACTGGACCAGGAGAAGCTGAAAGTGCTGGACATCATTTCGAGAGCAGTCCTTCCACCATGTTAAGAAGCATCATTGACTGGCCATAAATGGAGTCCCATGCATTTGTCCTCCGTGGAAAGAGTGTAAGGGGGTGAGACATGCAGGTCCTTTAGGATAGAATTGTGGGCTGGTCAGTAGTAAAACACAGAATATGTGAAAAGCTGTTTCCCAGAAAGTGGGAAAGGGCAAGACTGTCATCTCCTAAACATTTCATTTTATACAGTTTATTGAAGTGTGCCTATCCAGGACTGGAGCTGCATGCTTTTTAGGTACACATGCAAAATGGAGCTGAACCAGTATCAATACCAAAAACCTTCTCATTAAAATTCTTCCTTCTCGACCCGCTCAAACCTCTCCTTGAGGAAGACTTGGAAACCAGACAGGCTTTCCAACATGTTCTGAAGATCAACAAATGGAGGCTGTATCAGACTGGGGTACATAAGTTCCAACGCTGAAGATTCTTCACTGAAAATCTCCTGCCACTGGCAGTCTTGCTTTATACCGGGGGCTGTTAGCTCAAACACTTCTGCTGATCTTAAAGTCTACGGTGTTACATGAGGGGTCAGAGACAGTCTGTGAGATAACAAGGACTCCAGGCCATTTAGAGGCTATATGTCAAAACCAACACCTTGGGTTGTACCAAGAAACAAATTGGAAGCCAGTGCAGGCTATGGGAACACGGGTGTAATGTGCTCCCTAAAGGAAGCACTCCTGAGTAAATAAGCAGCCAAAATCTATACAAGCTGAAGTTTGGGTTAAGGACAGTTGTATGAAAATGATGAGGAAAGAAAGAAATGTGTGTTATTAGTAAGCATGGAAACTTTGTTGGAGGGGGGAACAATATGGTAGAATTTGTGAAACTAGAAAGAAAATGTGAACAGCTGGCCTTCTGATTGTTGTCCATGGGCCCCTGATTAGGTCAGCTTTAGAAAGCTTGTAATTGGTTCCAGCAATTATCAGCAGCCCTGAGAACTGCCGTTCAAACTTCTGGAGCATTGTGACAAATTGAAGCGGACTGCTGCTGAAGGAGTATCGACTTCCCATTTCTAAACAGGGGGATCATTAGTCAAGAAAAGCATCTTTTAATTACTCCCAGGAAGAAAAAAAATCTTTTTGGTATGGATCCTGCAACAACTTCCATTTTTTCAGGTGTATTCAATATTAAATTTATTGTCTAGGGGGGTGATTTGCCCTCAATCCCTCCCTCAGTAATGTGGGTTTAATTTGGAGTGAGAAGTCAAATTAGAGTAGATCAATGTTGCAACAATTAACCGGATCTGAGGGTGAAATCAGGATTTTCCTCTCTAATTGCTATTGATACTATTTAAGCACACACTTAAAAAATTGATTTTGAATGGTGTAATACTGAAGTGGTTTGTGGATAGTAGCAGTGGGCGGGTGGACAGAATTTACTTGATAAAAGAATGTGAAGATATTGTTGAAGGTAAGTGATGGAAGTCGGCCTTTGGAATCCTCATTAAACATACATTATGTTTGTATGTGCCTTTGTCAGTGTTGTTTTGAAGTTGCATCAGAATAGTGGATTATTTTGTGGACCTTTACTTGTGTGTGTGTGTGCGTGTGTATTAAGGCTGTTGATTAATCGCAGTTAACTCATGTGATTAACTCAAAAAAAAATTATGATTAATCACACTTTTAATTGCACTGTTAAACAATAGAATCCAATTGAAATGTATTAAATATTTTTGGATGTTTTCTACATTTTCAAATATTTTGATTTCAGTTACAACACAGAATACAAAGTGTACACGGCTCTCTTTATATTATTATTTTTTATTACAAATATTTGAACTGTAAAAATGATAAAAGAAATAGTATTTTTCAGTTCACCTCATACAAGTACTGTAGTGCAGTCTCTTTATCATGAAAATGCAGCTTACAAATATAGATTTTTTTTGTTACATAACTGCACTCAAAAACAAAACAATGCAAAACTTTAGAGTCTACAAGTCCACTCAGTCCTACTTGTTGTTCACCCAATCACTAAGACAAACAAGTTTGTTTACATTTACTGGAGATAATGCTACCCACCTTTTATTTACAGTATCACCAGAAAGTGAGAACAGGCGTTCACATGGGACTTTTGTAGCCGGAATTGCAAGGTATTTACGTGCCAGATATGCTAAACATTTGTATGCCCTTCATGCTTTGGCGACCGTTCCAGAGGACATGCTTCCATGTTGATAATGCTCGTTAAGAAAATAATGTGTTAATTAAATTTGTGACAGAACTCCTTGGGGGAGAATTGTATGTCTCTGGCTCTGTTTTACCTGCATTCTACCATATATTTCATGTTATAGTAGTCTCCGATGATGAGTCTGCACATGTTGTTATTTTTAAGAACACTTTCGCTGCAGATTTGACAAAACGCAAAGAAGGTACCAATGTGAGATTTCTAAAGCTACAGCACTTGACCCAAGGTTTAAGAATCTGAAGTGCCTTCCAAAATCTGAGAGGGACGAGGTGTGAAGCATGCTTTCAGAAGTCTTAAAAGAGTAACACTCCAATGGAGAAACTACAGAACCCAAACCACTAAAAAAGAAAATCAACTTTCTACTGGTGGCATATGACTCAGATGATTAAAATGAACATGCATCAGTCCGCATTGCTTTGGATTGTTATTGAGCAGAACCAGTCATCAGCATAGACACACGTCCTCTGGAATGGTGGATGAAGCATGGAGGGACATATGAATCTTTAGCAAATCTGACATGGAAATATCTTGCAACACCAGCTATACTAGTGCTATGTGAACGCCTGTTCTCACTTTCAGGTGACATTGTGAACAAGAAGCAGGCAGCATTATCTCCTGCAAATGTAAACAAACTTGTTTTTCTATGCAATTAGCTGAACAAGAAATAGGACTGAGTGGACTTGTAGGCTCTAAAGTTTTACATTGTTTTATTTTTAATGCAGTTATTTTTTGTACATAATACTACATTTGTAAGTTCAACTTTCATGATAATGAGATTGCACTACAGTACTTGTATTAGGTGAATTGAAAAATACTATTTCTTTTGTTTTTTACAGTACAAATATTTGTAAAGAAAAATTAATATAAAGTGAACAATGTACACTTTGTATTCTGTGTTGTCACTGAAATCAATATATTTGAAAATGTAGAAAACATCCAATAATATTTAAATAAATGGTATTCTATCATTGTTTAACAGTGCGATTAATCACAACTAATTTTTTTAATCGTACGATTAATCGCAATTAATTCTTGTAATCACTTGACAGCCCATATGTAAAAATCAGCATGCACCATTCTTGCCCATATGACTGCAGGCCTGAGGATTTTTTTGGCACTGTCTACAATGAAGCAATCCAGAAGGCATAAGAGAAGCAGTATATGCTGGCAGTGATGCTTTCTGTGCACTTATTTTCATTAAGGCCAACATTTTCAGGAATGTTTATTAATTGATACAAGTTTTGAGTGCCCAACTTCTGAGTTGCCTTGTTGTGGATTTTCAGATTTTCAGGACCCTCTATTCCCACTTAAAAATTTACCCCAAAATTGAGATGTGTACAATGAGTGAACACTATACTGGTAGCTACCTTTGTGTACCAGCTGAAATGTATAAGCTCTCCTGATGCAGTGATAAGCAGAAACCTGCAACTTAGTTTGTTTTTGTGTTATACTGCGTAATACACGCTTCTGAACATGGGTACAACAAATGTGTTGGACTCTGCAGTCCATTTTTCACATTCAGCTGACATAAGAATGAGGAGGAATATTTTCCTTAAAAATTTACAGCCTTTCCTTCAGCGTTGATTACAAAACATGTCGTAGCTGAAGTTCTTAGGGATGGTGGGGAAAAAATAAAGCTTTATCCCCTACATTGTATATACTTCCTCTTTTCCTACAAGCACTCTAGAAATATAGTATGACTTTAAAGTCAGCACCAGCATCAATTCTCTTAGAGTTCCTCCCAGGTAGTCCATTTACACAGTGTTTTTTCTATTTGGCAAAGCTCAGAGGAAACATGAAAAGGTTCTGAATTCAGTCTGAGAACTTTTGGATTAGGAGTTGAGAGTTTCTGAAATTATCCTTTACCTTAAAATGTGAAATCCAGTTTGACCCCCACTCTCAAATGAACTGAGCCAGATGGTCTCAGAGAAAACATTATGCAGTTTGGCAGGGGAAAAAAAGTCTGTTAAATATACCAAACTCCAGGCTAAAGTCTAAACCATCTCCTTACAATACAAAGATAATGGCCACTACAGAGGATGTGTTGGTCCCCTGGTACTGAAGGTTTCTTCGGGTTAACCAGAAGCTGATTTATAGGTTAAATAAGTTTGTCCTCCCTTTTTCTTCAAATATTAGTTCATTCCTGTTTGTGCACACTGTAAATATTGATAAAGGGTGAATATATCAAAACTGAGAACACTTGGAGCCCTGTACCTTATGCTGAATGTGTAAAGATAGTCCACATCAACCTTTCTTTGTTTTGTTCAGCTTGATCCTAAGATCACAGTATAGCCATGTCAATCTCAAATTTCTGGCATAAGGATGCACCATTACAAATGCAGCCTCAGGGAACATTAGTACCCATATATCCAAAATTGTCAGGTCTTATTATTTCTTAACAGCTCCTGGCCTGATGAGGTCAGTGTTTTGTCCCTTTTGAATGTTGTTTCATGCTTGACACCTTTCCCATTTTCTGGGGGGAGGGAGAGAAGGGGTAAAAAAAAAAAAAAAGACTTTATTGTGATGGGCTGACCAGAGCCCATCTGCAGTTGGGTGGCATCTGCTCCCCACATGTCACTTCCCTCATTAACAAGCAATTGAATTAATTAAATGCTACTCAGAACACGCATAACAAGCTACCGGCAGTGTCCAAATTAGCACTGATAATCAAGGATGATTTCCTTTATTATCCTGCTAAGTGGTGTGCAGGCTCTGATCTCCCTGTCTGCCCTCATCTATTTACATACCCCCAGCTTCTGCCTTTAGAAGCTGAGGTTATCTTACCTAGTTAATTTGCCACGATCACCAAGCATGGCGGATTGATATTCCTGCCTCTGCTGAAGCAAACCCCCTTCTCTCCCCCTTTCCTCCCTCCCCAAGCCTGGTCCTTTGTATCTCAAGCTCACTGATAAATTAAAAGCCACCCCTGTGGTCTCTCAAGTGAGTAATAGAGGCAGAAATTTCATTTTGCAACTGGCTGATTTAATGATCCAAAGGGTAATTAATGGCCTGATTATCTTAATGTTAAATATGTCCGGCAGCAATTACTGTGACCTCCCGCTTGTCAAGGTCCGGGCTATGCTCTTCTTTCAATTAAGTTCTCTGGGGCTTAATGGTATGAATAAACTCCTCTGATTCTATCATTCCGGACTCTGAGATTTAAGCGAGCTAGGGGCTCGTTTGGAGTTTTAATCAGCCCGTCTTCTACTTGAGCGATCAGAGTTAACAATTATAACAAGGACAGTTTAACTTTCTTCCCCCCAACCCCTCTTCTACTTCCTTATATTCTATTTTATTTTGTTTAACTGCTCCAAGGGAATTCTGTTGGCTGAAGCAGCAGCATTGCTAGGCTCGTCTCTCCCTATATAAATTATCATGTGAATGCTGCTGTTTTTCCATTTGACAGGCTTAATTAATTGGCAGGAGCGCCCAAAAATGACAGTGCTACTAATTGCAACTCAAAGTACATTTCTGTCATTGTGGCACGCTTGTCAGCGGGCATGCCCCAGTCCGCACTGCGGCCAGAGTTTGTTGACGTTTTCCATTTCAGTTTTCACATCTCGTCGGGGAGCGTGATCATATGTGATGGCACTAACGGACCAAGATGTGCCTTTGGGTTTTCCAGGCACACAGTTTGTGTGCAAGAATGACATTTACTGCCAATAAAGTTTAGACAGCTGTGCTTCTGTGGACCAAACAGCTGCTAGGGGACTTAAGATTTTACTTAAGATATTTTAGCGAGTTCTATTAGACAGGAGACTTTGAATCAAACTGTGAGTTGTAACTTACTCATTGTCTCATGACTGAATTACCCTTATTAACACATCTCTAAGAATGCTAGAGTTTACTTCAGCTGTGCATCAGGATGCAAATATTTCATTGTAAGCATTCTGTCAATTATGCAGTTGCATAAATTAGAAGTGCGTGAATACTGAATTTTTAAAAGATATACATGTAAATAAAAACACTGATCTATTACGGCCTGTAAACAAAAGCTTTTCAACCCACGTCACTGTAGGAACGAACCAATTCTGACATGCTAGAATACAGTTCTTTCAGGTGAAGCTACTGTCACTTCTCAATAATTCTCAGAAAATGCACCTTCGGAGAATAATTCATCAAAAAAAGATTGTTATTGCTCATCTTCCACCGTCAGGAGGCCTGCAACTCACAAGAGGAAGCTAAGTGCTACAAAATGTTTTATTCTGGATCCCTCAGAGGTTTACAAAATAGTACCTAAAGGCAAGAAATGCATAAAAAATAATATTTTTAAAAATCTTTAACTTTCTAAGCCTTTTTTTAAATGTTTTGTAAATCACTTGTCTTTTAACATCTTTGTATATATGTTATTTTATATCTCTAGCATGTACATGTACAGTGCACACATACATGACACATCCTTTGTGTGGGTTAGATCAATATGATAAATTATGGGGCCAATTGATAGATTGACATGCCTTCCTTGAACAGAGATTTCCAGTTGTGCTAAGTGGATAACGGCAGTGTTGTATACACCTTCTAATTCTGTTTGACTCCCTGTAGCTCTTGATACCATTGACAAGTTGGTATTTGAGTTGATTAGGGATCTTGAAGGAAAGGGCCAAGCAGCTCTTCACTGGTGTCTTTCTGCATATAGGGGTATTGCTGAATAATTGCTTGTCCTTTTTAAGTCTTTCACATTCAAGACCCCCTATGGTTCCATCTGTCACTCCTCTTTTGTGATATTCATATGCAGCCACCAGGGGAGATTGAGATGTTTCCACACTGCAATGTCACCAGTTAGCTAATGATACTTTGCTCCCCATCTTCATCAAATCCAAATTCTATATTATTACTCTCAGAGTTTCTAACAGGGATGAAGATCTAGTTAAAAATTAACTAACTGTGACCCAATCTGAAAGTAGGCAGGGCATAATTTTTGGAAGTAAAAGAGGTGCCTGTACCATTAGGTGAAGATTTATACCAAACTTCCACCAAAAGTGGTTTGCGGCCTTAATGATCCAACTTTGGAACAGGGTTCCCAGCTGGCAGGGGTCTCTTGTCACCTATAACTGATCAGAAGACAGTTCCTCTCAAGTGTCCCGCTTTCAGTTGTCATGCAGACCTTTATCTCCTGGCTAGGCACCTGCAACTATGTTCTGCTTTGGGCCTAGTCTTTGAAGTCTGCTCAGAAGCTCCAAACAATGTACAATTTCAGCTGCCAGAATTCTGAACAGTGTGGACTGTAATGAACACACAACAGCTGTGATACATCAACAATGACTCTCTCTTCACTTCCATGTGCAATTTAAAGTGAAGTTCATAACCTTTAAAGCCCTAAGTGGTCTGGGCCCTGGTTATTGAAGAGTCTTGCTTTTGTCCCATACCATATCTCACCTGTGTGGTGGAGAAATACTTGCTGTTGAAAGATCAGTGTAAACACTAGTCTATTGCCTAGTGACGGGCCATCTTATCAATTTTTTCTTTTTTTTTCCTAGTCTCACAATTTGCTGTGCTTTTCTTAAAACTCCGGCCTCTAGAATTGTGGTACTCTCAGACTTTATTTATTTAAATATGTTTTTACCCTTCAGGGATGTGGAGAAAAGCTTGAAAACATAGTCTGAAGGCTCAGAAAACAGCAGAAAAACTAAAAGGACCCCAAATTTATTAGGCTTAAAAATCAGGAGGTGTTTTTTTAATCTCATCATTTTGTGGGTCTAACTCACAGCTTTGAATGGTTGAGGGTTCCAGTAGTGAATAGAGGTTTCTCATTTGAGGGGCCTTGCCTTTGAAATTCACTCCTTTAGCAGCCTGTTAGTGACTGGGTTCAATGTCCTTCAGAGTACAACACAAGATGCATTGATTTTGTTTAGCATTAGACATTTTGGTCTGTTTTTGTGTTTTTTTCTCTATAATTAATGTTACCGTAGCAATAGACACTGTGTAAATTAGTCATAGGAATATATTTAGAAATCTGCTAGGTATTAGGATGATATTATCAAACTCATTTTTTGCAGTTGAGTAAAGCTAGGATTTGAATCCAGGACTCCAGAAGTAAAAGGGAGAGGACATTTTCCATTGTGTGTCATCTTTTATCAATTAGAGAATTACATGATATGGTGTAGATATATAGTTTTTCTAGTTGTCACTATTAGCTAACTAGAGCTGTAAATCAGTGTGCAGTATTAATGAGGACCAGACTTCTGATGCGTGTCTATGTTCTAAAGTTCTCTCTGAGATCCTGGAGAAGTTCTGCACTGAACCTCATTTTGAGTCTAGAAATGGATTGGCCTTCACTGTCAGCATGACAAAGAAGTATCACTTCTACACCAACCATAGAGAGTGGTCTTCCAGTTCCAGGATATCAGATGTGCAGTGTTTTATCTGCTGGTTTAGAAGACAGTGAGTAAAAAAGCCCAGTTTAGAAGATACCAAAGAACAGAAAACCATTGCTGTGCCTAGTAGAAGCTACGTGGGACAATGCTGAGCAATGTTCCTATGACTGATAAATGGAGGAGCTAGTTAGAGCAATAATGTGACCTTCAAATGGAGAGAAACTGGATTATGAGTATTTTTAATGGTAATTGAAAAAAATAATGTTTCTCTCAAACTGTTGTCTGGAATGGCAATGCCACCTTAAATAATCTGGGAACCAACCACCATAAATTAATATTTATAACTCTGAAAATAATATGATATCCATTAAATCAGTTTGGAAAGACATGAATGTATCAGAGCCTCTCATCAATATACATATGAAAATTTACCTTAGTTATAACCACAGAAGAAAATAGAACTTCATATTACCAGTATAACAACTATTCAGACCACATTGATGAATATAAGAAGCAATAGGAGTCATGTGGATAATAAAATTATTATCCTAGAATTGAGTCCTTCAGATTTCCACAACACAGAAAAATGAATAGAGATCTGGAATACATAAATGAATTGACAATGATGTATGAGAGAGAGCAGTTCTAAATTGCCCCACCAACCGCTTTACATGTTACACATGATGCCCAGGTCCAAGAGCGTAGAAAGCTGAAGATGGATCAGAGAGCATTCCTGCACATCAGACCTTTGAATTAGATTGCAGCAAAGGACAGTTGCAAACTTTTATAAGAAGTTAGTCCAATAAAAGATACTATCTCATGCACCTTGAGTCTCAACCTTTATAAGGACATTATACGATCATCATCCTGAATCCAGACCAGGTTTATTAGTTAAATCTTGTGTGGGAGTACAAAATGAAGCTATAAGGTAACTTCTTTCCTTAGAATTTCAGCAAGAACTGGAAGTTTGGCGATAACTTGATACATCTTATCTGATGATTCGCAGTTCTGAACAAGATACAAGGTGCATCAGTGATGAATGATTTTGAGATGGGTAACAACTAGGATCTGATAGAATACGTTTTCTGTATAATAATCAGAAAATTGCCGACATCTTGATGAGCTTCAAATTTGCAGTGTGAATTTAGAATTAATGATATCCAAAGTCTGAACCAAGATTAATGGCCTGAACTAATCACCTATGGGTTTGTCTATACAAACTGTTAGTTGGTGATAAGCTGGGGTATGAATCTACTCTACATCATCCTACCACAGACTGCCCGTGTGGACCCTGCCAACATGAACTAACTGCTTGTTAGTGCACCTTGATTTCGGCCTCTTTGAAATAGGAGTAGATCAATGCATATTAGCAAATTGTTAACGGGCATCAGCAGAGTCCACACGGACAGTTAGTCTGTGGTAGATGCTGGTAGAGTCACACCCCAGTTTCCTGCAAAGAAAATGTTTGTGTAGACAAGCTTTAGCAAAGAGTAAAGCAGGGGCATTGCTTAAGGCCTGATGATTAGCTAATGAGTCTTTCAAGCTGAAAATATCATTATCACAATGGCCCTCCAATGTTATTCATATCTCCAACCAGTAATTTTTAGAATCCAGTGATCCAAAGTGAACCATGGAATTTTAGGTTTATGATGTACATTTCATCTGTTTAACATAAAATAAATATTATGACATTGGGCCTAGGAGCATGCTTAGTGCAGCTGATATGTAGATGCTCCATGGGGCTGTAGCATCAGGGCCGGCTCCAGGTTTTCTGCCGCTCCAAGTGGCACAAAAAAAAAAAGCTGCAGCAGCGCGATCGCTCCGCTCCGCTCTTGGGCGGCAATTTGGCAGCAGGTCCTGCACTCCGAGAGGGACTGAGGGACCCGCTGCCGAAGACCCGGACATGCCGCCCCAATAGTGGCCAGAATGCCACCCCTTGGTATTGGCCGCCCCAAGCACCTGCTTCTTTAGCTGGTGCCTGGAGCCAGCCCTGTGTAGCATGCTCAATACAAATAGAATCTTTTGAGATCTTAGCAACAAAAAATTCTACTGAGCATGTAGAAAATGATGGCTTTCAGAGGTTTATGACTATGCCAAATCTGGATGGCTTTTCACAGGGTCAGCAAAAGGTACCTTCCTGGCTCCAGGATCATCTGTGTCTCAAATTTCAAGCTCCTGAAGCAAAGCTAGAACTCTTCAAAGGAACAGTTAGGGAAAATATTTACTTTGACAAAAATAGCTATACAGACCCTCCCTGAGTTACTCAATCCCAATTTACACAAATCTGTTCCATAAGTTCCATAACCTTTGTTTGTTGTTTTTTGCATAACTGTCAGGTATATGTTCCCGACTTACGCAAAATTCGACACCTTGCTTAAGTCAGGGAGCGGCTGTATATCCTTAATCTCATTCTTTTCTTATGAAAAGCTTAATTGTTTTTGCTGAAACTTTTAAGAAAAAAAATCAGCCTGCAGTATAGCGCAAGCATGGAAAATGTCTGACAAAGTTAAAGGCAACTGAAAATGGGCATTTACATTGTAACGTGTTAGGCATCCTTAATTGTAGGGGTTCCTGCCAGCTCAACATTTAATACCTGTTATTTTTTAAATTTAGAATTCTTGAAAGAAAAGAGTTCAACTTAACACTGTCAGTACTAAATCGAAGACATTTGATGGACGTAACCCTGCAACAAGAGGAAAAACCCAGTAGTGATCAGAAAAAGAACACGCCGAGGGCTTTTCTGCACAGCAAGCTGGTGTGCTGTCAGGTCATACCTCGGCTTGCCGTGCAGTAACCTGCTATGTAGACAAGCCTAAGTACCAAACATCAGCTATTGTGAAACCCTTAGAAAGAATCATAGCCCAAGTGTGATGTTTGAGATTTGTTGCATTTAGACACCGAATTGGAGCAACTGGTGTTGCTGAACATACAACTTTATATGTATCAAAGATAGGTAATAATTGATAGAGGGATTTTTTAGCTAGCCAGCAATGGTCAGTTTTTTAAGGAGTGGCTAGAGCTCATCAGAATACTCTGAATGAGAAAAATCTATTAAATCTCTTCCATATACTCTGTGCTGAAGCAGCTGCATTTCATTGCCCCTGTCTGAAGATCACAATATCTTCTTTCTGTATCTTGGGACTAGTCTAAATACAAAGTTGAACCAGTTTAACTAAAGGAGCTAAAATCATGTTGTTAAATTGGCACAAAACCATAGTGTTATATAGTGTTCGCTTATTTGGGTAAATAATTGACTTAATCTAAATAGATTTAAGTGTGTCCGTAGAACAGATTTGCACTAACTAAATCTGTTTTTAAATCAATTTTAGTTAAACCCATGCAACTTTGTGTGTAGCCAAGGCCTCAGTAATACACTGTTTTGGCTGGGAGTCAGTTAAGATACGAACTGCTCTTGTACATGACCCTAGCTAGAAGTTCTTTAGTCCTTGTGTTGGTTAATCAGCATTTTGTGTTTCAAGAGCCAAGAACTGCAGGCATTTAATCGTGGTCACACCAGATTGTTCTTCACCAGGTTGTGTTGCATTCAGTAGTTGTCAAGATAGTAAGAGGCTTTGTGTGAACTTGTGCCATACTGAAAATAGGAAGATGCCTAAAAAAGAGAGCTAGTAATGGCAATGGTAATAACACTTTAAAAATTTTTTTAAAACCCTGCAGCTTCAGGACCTTGCAGATGATACTCGCAGCTTTGCTGGTCAGCACCACAGTGACACTGGGCATAGAAGTAGCAGCAACAGCATGCTTCTGCTTTGGTCATAGTTACAGAACCTGCAGGGCTCCATAATAGTAACTGTGACCAACTTTCTCTCTCTTGTGATTTTTTTTCCCCACGTTTTTCTTTAAGACTGAGCTTTGTTTCTGGCTCTGCAGGTAGCCTATGGCAAGGGACTGGGGAGATGAGACTTCAGTGAGAGAGAACTAAATGCAAAGGGCAGCAGATTGCAATGAAAAGGTGGTGCTGGCTTTTCACTGGACTGAAACTTTTGAGTTGTCATCCCAAATGTAGTTTTCTTGCAGGTCTCAAACTTTGTGAATTTGTAACATAGAATCATAGGACTAGAAGGGACCTCAAGAGCTCTTCTAGTCCAGTCCCCTGCACTCAGGGCAGGACTGAGTTATCTAGACCATCCCTGACAGGTGTTTGTCCAACCTGCTCTTAAAAATCTCCAGTGACAGAGATTCCATAACCTCCCTAGGCAATTTATTCCAGTGCTTAACCACCCTGACAAGTTTTTCCTAATGTCCAACCTAAACTGCCCATTGCTTCTTGTCCTATCCTCAGAGATTAACTAAAACAATTTTTCTCCCTCCTCCTTGTAACAACCTTTTATGTACTTGAAAAATGTTATATGTCCCCACTCAGTCTTCTCTTCTCCAGACTAAACAAACCCAATTTTTTCAGTCTTCCCTCAAAGGTCATGTTTTCTAGACCTTTATTCATTTTTGTTGCTCTGCTCTGGACTTTCTCCAATTTGTCCACATCCTTCCTGAAATGTGGCACCCAGAACTGGACACAATACTCCAGCTGAGGCCTAATCAGCATGGAATAGAGCAGAAGAATTACTTGTGTCTTGCTTACATCACTCATGCTAATACATCCCAGAATTGTTTTTGCTTTTTTTGCAACAGCGTTACATTGTCGATTCATATTTAGCTTGCGATCCACTATGACCCCCAGATCCCTTTCCTCAGTATTCCTTCCTATGCAGTCATTTCTCATTTTGTATACTGCAGATGTTGCTTGTTTGTGCAACACATGCAGTGTTATTAACGACCCAAAGTTGAACCCTTGCAGAGAAGTGTAACCAGAAAATCATGATCACTATTATAGAGACAAGGTGGGTGAGGTAATATCTTTTATTGGACCAACTTCCGTTGGTGGGAGAGACAAGCTTTCAAGCCACTCAGAGCTCTTCTTCACGTCTGGGAAAGGCACAGCTACAACTACACTGCATGGCCACTATTATGTCAGCTTTAAAAAAAAAAACTTTTAAAATTGCAAATTAAAATGTGCTTAACTGAATGTAGCTAAAGCGTTCAATAGTCCTTGGACTCTCTCTGGATTTGGGGGAATGTAGTGAAAAGAAATCCCTATCTACTGTGCCCATTATTTAGATTATGCAGTTGGAGCTAAATACGAGAGTCTAAGAATTTTTGTCTGTGTTGAGCCTACAGAGTGAGATAGCAGGAAGAAGCCATCTCTAATGATGGGTTTAATAGATGATTATTCTATAGTCTAGAAATCTCCCCAAGTACAGATTTTCTCAAGAGATTTCAAGTACATCCTGGATTAAGCAAGGTGAGAAATTCTAGGTGAGAGCGGCGCACACAAAATTAAAACAAAAGGAGAACTTATCACTTGAACTGAAAGAGTGACCTCCAGTGAACACCTTCAGCCTACATTATCAGATATAACTGAGATGCACAGTTGGTCACTTTTTCAATCCAAGGAGCAAGACTTTTCAGCTATAACTCTCAAGAGCAAATATATACATATACGTGCACATACTCTTTACTTCAAGAGCCGAGCCAGACCCTCTGCATGCCTTTTGGCTGCTTTGTGCCACTCTTGCAGTGAAAAGTAGCCAGAAATGCAACATAAATGACCACTTAGGGAATTCCCTAGTGCAAGGGAACCAAACTAGCACACAGTCCCGCCGATGGAAAAGCAGCAATAAGGCTTCATTTTATGGAAGTGAATATCAGTTTGGTTGTAATTTTTTAAGTGTTTCAGAAGTTTTCTTTGCACAAACTCAGGGTTTGGTTTTTTTTAAAAAGCTTTTGAAACAGCTATGGTTGATTTTTTTCACAGTTCATTTTAAGAAGTAGCTAGTACACTTTATTTTGCTAGCCATAATTTCTGTGTAGCCTCTGTACTGCACATTTTATAAGCAGTACAACTATGCAAGACTGAATGGTTTCAGTTGGTAGGGGATTCATGCAAACCTATTTTTCTTTTTTGTAGGGAGTCACAGCTTCCTGAGTTTGGTTTTGAGCTTTGGCTTTGAATGAAACCAAAAACTCAGAGCAGCAGTGCTGCATTTTGTATAGCTGTCTATCATAATCTTGCGAAAACAATCAAGTTCCATGTAACGGATGGGTAGAAATCATAAAGTGGCTCAGGTTCACTCAAAACTTGGCTTTGGTTTGCTTAAAGATTCGCTATCTTGTCAAACCTAGCTTGAATTGTAGATTTATAAGGAAACCCAAAAGCAGGTGATATCAACCAATTTAAAATTTTATAAAAAGCAACAAAGAGGCACCTTATAGACTAACAGATGTTTTGGAGCATAAGCTTTCGTGGGTGAATACGCACTTCGTCAGATGCAAATTCGTCATGCATCTGATGAAGTGGGTATTCACCCACAAAAGCTTATGCTCCAATATGTCTGTTATTCTGTAAGGTGCCACAGGACTCTTTGACGCTTTTTACAGATCCAGACTAACACGGCTACCCCTCTGATACTTAAAATTGTATAGTTACTGTGATAGACCCAGGCCAGTTGGGTACAGCAGAATAGCAGAAGGCAGATATACTGGCCACTGGATTAACGTTTTCTGTTCCCTGACTGACCAGAGCAGGGGCTGCTCCAGGCTACTGAGAACACCTGACTCTAATTAAGCTGTAAAGAGTCAGGTGAGGCCATTCAGTTAATGTGACCACCTGACTCTAATTAAGGCCCTGCTGATACTATAAAAAGGGCTCACTCCAGTCAGGCAGAGGAGCCAGAGGAGAGGAAGTGCGGCTGAAGGGCTGGTTACTGAAGACACCCTAAAACATCGTTAAAGGAGCTCTAAGGTAAGGGTGAAGAAGGGAGAAGCAGGAGAGCTGTGGGGAAGTGGCCCAGGGAAATGTAGCAACTCTGGCAGTGAAAGGTTGGCTGCCAACAACTGCTACCATTAGGGTCCCTGGGCTGGAACCCGGAGTAGAGGGCGGGCCCGGGTTCCCCCCAACCCACCACTACAGGAACATCTCCTGGAAGGGGAAGTCAGGTCCCTGTCAGGACAGGAGGCTGAACAGAGACTGTGGGAGTTCTCTCACCAACCTCCTTGCTGGCCTATGATGAAAAGGGCTCAGTAGACTGTAACCCTGGCCCTAGAGAGAAGGGCTACGTGGAGGGTCACAGTGAGCCACTGAGGCTAGCATAAACCGCCTAGAAGCACAGGACCCACAAGAGCAAGGTCAGAGCTCTGCCACATTACGTTTTGTACAACTCTGGATCCCTTCATTTTAACTCTTAAGAAGCCTTGACTTAGGCTACTATTGTGTACTGAGCTGTCCATCAAAGCCAATGACAAAAGATGGATTCTAGACTTTGAACAAACATAAACCAAGATTGTCAAAGTCATGAGGCCCCAAAAGGCTATTGCACCCCCTGAGAATCAGGCCCCTGTCGGACATCCAGTCAGTTTTACTAGTCACTTTTGAAAATCTGGGCCACTGCTTTGAGTCAGTACATTGCACCTTATGAATTTATTGGATTATAATTTGATAGTATCCTTTCTTTTGTATTTCTTTATGTAGCATAAATCAAAAATCCCATTGAGCTACAACTTTGCAGACAAGATATTAGCCACTATGGTTTTTTTTTTCCATTAACGTACACTCTAAAACATTAAGCTTAATTTTAAAGGTCATAGAACAACATCAAGGAAAAAAGAACCTCTTTCAATTTCAAACAGGCACCAGGCAAGAGCTATGGACAGTCTCCCTGTCAAGACAGCTAGCTTTTTACTTTTCAGAGTCCTCCAACCTCACTAGGCTCATTGCTCTAGGGCAGATTTAATTAAAGTCAGCAGAGAATTTAAAAATGGGAAAGGGGGGACAAGAAAAAAAATGTTTCTTAATTATGCTGTGGAATTTCTCCCTCTAACATCTCAGGCAGCTCCTTTTGAAACCAACTTTTAGTGAAGTGTGTGGCATCCTCTACAGATCAACACTGGGACACTACAGCTGTGCGCGTACAGGTTTTTGATTTCTGCATGATTTAGCAATCGGGATTTTTGGAGGTTAAATAAACTCTGCTGTTTCAAATTCCTTTTAAATACCATGAAGTGTCCATTCTACATTATTAATTATTCTATTTTTAAAAAGTCATCAGAATCCGTACATTCTTCACACAAATGTTGTGAGGTTTAATATATAATTGTTTATAATGTGGCTTAAGATCCTTAGAGAAAGGGCACTGTCTGGATTTAGAAGGAGAGTCTCAAAAGTACAAAGTTAGGTGCCCAGCTCCTTTTGATTTTCAGTGGCAGTTGGGCGCCTGATTTGTTTCTGCCTTTGAAAATCTCCCTCTTATCTATAGCTGCTACAATTACTGCTACTATGCAAATAAATTAAAATATGAAGTAGCATATAAGTTTTATATTTCATAACACATATAATTGTATGAAACTATTCCAGCTTAATCACCCTTTTTAGGACAGCACAGGAGTCAAATCAGATAAGCTCATGAATATCCCTCCATTTGTAGGTAAACAAGCAATATTGATTTTGACATAGAAAAAGTCCCATGCAGTTTGTCATATCTTATTGATTAAAACGTTATGATCTGAAAGAACATAAAGCAAAAGTATCAACAAAATCTGAAAGATAGCCACTAAACCTGAATGAATATATATACACACACGCGCGCAAGTATTTACTGTAATCTAAGAAAATAAGCTATAAATCCTAATGTATCCATCCTACACACAAACACCATCATGACAGTCATATTGTATATATTGGTTAGCAAACTCTTTTCTTAATTAATATGAGACTTATTCTGGTTTTCCCTGCATCAGAGTCTGGCACTGAGTCACCACTGTTCTCTTTGCTATCAATTTTAGCTAATTAAGTTTCAGCTGATTTTTTGACCCAGTAGAAATATTGTTTGCTCTGTTATGTGACTCCAGGTGGTCTTGGGTGAAATAAACTCTCTCTGTATCATGGTTGGTGAATGATATTTTCACCGATAAGAAAGATGCCTTCATTTAGCATAAGTTGTTGGTCCCAAATTTGGAAAAAATAAGAATCCATCTCTTTGTATTATTGCCTTTCTTCTTATGAGCTGAAAGTAGTACTTTTTTCTTTATCCTGGTAGTCATCCATTATGTACAATTACAATTTGTCTTTATAGCTGAACCACTTTGGTTATTTCTACTCGTGTCACAGTGATGAGATGGTCACCTCTCACATTTAGATTTAGTGTCTTTAAAATCATTTCTCAACCCCTCTTTCCCCCTCCAAAAAAACCCCCAACCCATGCAGTGGAGGATCCCCACTCTTCTTGTCAGGAAGTCCCAGCACATATGGCTGGTTCTTAAGTAGGTCCATCCAGGAGCACCGCCAGCTTTTTTGACTCCCTAGGCGGCGGAAGGTCCCGCCCCCAAAATGGCACCCCCAACAGAGGCGGCGGAAGGTCCTGCCCCCGAAATACTGACGACGACCAGGGCAGCCACCGCCCCCCAAATGTTAGAGCTCTAGGCAACCGCCTAGGTCGCCTAATGGGTTGCGCCAGCCCTGAGTCCATCCCATATGATGTTTCTTAGGATATTTTCCTTGTCCCTAAAACATCTATTTTGAGGCCTGTGTTAAAAATCCCAAGATAGAGTCTTCATTCTCCTATTTTCAAGTTCTAAATTCTACACTCTGCAACGTCAGTGTAGTGTTCAGCCAATTCAATGTGCTATCCATCTCTTCAATAGTACAAGAATGGGACCTTCAGCCAGAACATGCCTAGCTGTATGCCAGACTAATGATGGAGGCCATATCAGTGAGGCCTGTGGTCTCACTTACCACATAAAGAGAATTTTAGGGTTGAAAACAGCTTGTTAGTAGATTTTGGCACCATAGAAACCTGAATGTTTATATTCACTCCTTGAGGGCAAACTGGACTGGACACTTTCTCTTCTCATTGGGTCTTCCTTCACATGCAGTCTACATGTCCTCAGTGTGATCTGCTTCTTCATAAGCTGTTAGCTCTATAAATTCATGTGAATGATCAACACTTAAAAACCAAGCAAAGATCCTACATATTTTTCAGAATCTGTCATTTTGTTACACAAGGAAAGAGAGAGGCAAAACAATTTACAAATTGGAATTTTGCTATTCAAAATAAGTAAATAAAACTTCAACTCATTTGGTGACTCTAGAGTATCTTAGCATCAGTCCTTCCCAGCCTGGATTATCTTGAAGCCAAAGCTACCACTAGGATGGGTGTGGGATAGGAATCTAAATAGAATGACGGAGGGATTGGGCACCAGGATGTGTGTTCTGGGACCAAAGTGTAAGTGTGCACTTTGTAGGGGAAGGTGATTTAAGGGGAAACCAAACTTATGTTTTATTCCATTCTAGACATGTCATTAATGGACAGATAGCAGAAAAATTAAAGAGAGTCCCAAAGGCTGCACTGAATGACTTATGAGGAAGTATTAAGAGTTAACTATTTATATCTTGGCTAAGTGGTTACTATGAGGAAATGTGGGGACAGAATCGTTGGCCAATCTTTGAAGAGTGTACACACCAACAAGGAATGAATTGACACAGTAAAAAGAGTTATAGCTAGGAATAATGGGATTAAATTAAGAGAGGAAATATTTAGGCTGATTATCAAGAAAATCTTCCTGGCAGCTAGATCTATTAGGCTGTGGAGTAGCCTCCCATGGGAAATGATGGAAGCCTCATCACTAGTAAATGTACAATAGGGAACAATCCTGTACTAGCAAGGAGAGGCACTGAATGATCCAAGAGGGCTTTTTCTGTTTCTAGAGTATTGATTCTGTGATTAGGGATTTTAGAAACAGACCATCCAGACTAACGTAATACACTTCTTACATTTTTGTTTGGCTTGAGCACTCAAACAAAAGCAATGAAGTACACAAAAATGAGCCTGCAGCTGAAAGGCATGGGAAGGAGAGATACCACTGAAATAAAGGTCTAATTCCAATGCTGATTCTTATGCGCCCTCTCCCCCCATTGCATCCGCTAGATGTCCATTCCTGTAAGTTTTCCCTTCAGAACAAACCTATCATTTTTCACCACAGGATATTTACAGCTTCAATCAGTGCCAAATTCAATTGGCTTCTGATCTCATTGCTGGAAGTTATAGATGCAGATATTATTTGCACTGCGGTTAATTATGGAGCAATCAAACTTTGGCTTTTCCACTGTAATTTCCTCTGCCAGCTAATTTAATTAATCACCCCCAGCTCAGCTCTTCCAGCTGCGACCGGCAGGGTCATTAATTAGGCATGTGGCGGTAGCTCATAGACCAGTTCCTGTTAAGGGGCTGCTGCCCACTTGATCTCTAAGGGAGTGATAGCTTTTCCTAAGCATCCAGGCAGGATTAGAGGTGGGTGACACATTGTCTTCCCTCTAGAAGGAAAGGCTGTTCCCAAAAGGTGTTCTAGAAGCAAACAACATGATTGCTGTGACTACTGGCTTAGTTCACTGGCATGGCTAAGAAAAGGAGGGGGCTTTATCTCATGCAATATTTTAGGATTTTTTTAAATCATGTAGTTGATAGATGTGAGTGCACACTGTGTAGGTGTGGAGACTGCCTGCAGCCCCGCCAAGCGTTTACAGGTTCCATCCTCGGTATTCCTAATGTAGGACCCCCCCAAAAATAGAATCTGACTGCTAAAAGCCTCTCTGCAGCTATATTTGGGAACTGATCAGTTTTCAACAAATGCATCTTAAATTTCCTGTTTCAGAAAGGCAAAGCACGTTTTCACTGCTAAAAGAAATATAACTGTAGTTTTGTCTGTTCCGTTTAAAAAAAAAAACAAAACACCATGGTAATAACCCAGTAGGTCTGTGTCTTGTTCTTCTGATCTGAAAATGATCAGCAACAAACTGGTTTTCTTTTTTTACATAATATTCTGCAAACTAATTTGTATGAATCACTTTGTAGTTGTTCAGATTAAGAATCACTTGCTGAATGTAAACAGGAAAGGCCAGTAATGTGACACGCTGGTCTGATAGGCTTCAAAATACCAAGCTCAAAGGCCACTTAAATCCTAGTCCCCTCCTTTGGGATCACGTATTATGATATATACCAACTACATATCTTTCCACCAGGTTCTGCCTTGTATCCCGATGCTGCTGCTTGTCTGAACTTCCAACTCAATCTCTAAAGCTCCTTGGTGGCCAGGCCCTGAAAACATTATTATAAAACACCCCAGCTTCTATGCGAGTTCTTTCTGTCCCCCTCAGATGACAGGAAAGCCCTAGTGTCCCCTTAATATAGTGTAATATTGTGCCAGCCTGGGTTATTGGAGCAAGTTTGATAGAAACACCAAAAATAGGTAAAGTTAATTGCAACTCTCAGGGAGCCACTGACTACAGCAAATAACTTGTAAAGAGTTTTAACAAACTTTGAATCTGCAGCCCATCTCAGTGACTGATTGGTATTTCTAGTCAACGTTCCTATCCACCATATGTAGGTCCCTGTTGAACTGGTCGGCAATTATCCCACTTCCTTCTAGAATAGACAGACTGTACTCAAGATAATTGTGTCTTAGGAATAATTTGCTATAGAACGACTAGCAAGTGCTTCAAAGTGCTTTCTTCCATTCACGACGTTCCCAAAAAAACAATCACACACACCAAAAGAAAACTTAGGATAAAAGAGATCAGTTGCCTCCATCGAGAGAATAAGTGTAATTGAGCCAGTTTCAGTAGAAGAGTAATTGTTTGGATGTTCTGTTTCTAGAAAGAAGACAACATTTCTGATAAAAATTCACTTCAGCACTTCCCCTGATGACTGCCTTACTTTGTAGAATCTCTCAGAGGCCTATCTGCACACTCACATAAGAACTTTGTACCAGAAATCTCCCAAGTCCCAGACTTTTCTTTATCTGGTCACAGACAGCCCTTTTCTGAAAGATGCAATTAATAGTCGTATCTTAACTGAAGTCACAGAGAGTGCACACATCCCATTTTCTTATCAAGCCTAGAACCCAAAAGGAATCCATTAACAGCAGACACCCAAGTCACCACTGAGACCCTGGGTAAAACAGGTTTGTAATCGACATAACCTAAAGCAGCCTAATTCCTCTCAGAAAATTCTGCCCTTTCAGGTCTTCCTAGCTATGAAGTAAGGATGAGTTACTTTGTTTGTGGTGAGTTTCTGCAAACTCCAGCAGACAATAAGTAAATTACTAACTCAAGATCAATCCATTGTGCAATCTTTCTTCAGCCTTGTTGGGTTTATGACCTGAAAATTCTGCCATTAGAAGGATGGAACATGAGACTATTGGAGCCTGATTGTCACTGAGGATCCAAAACCTCAAATATCCCTGGATCACAAGTTAACAATGTGCCAGGAGGTGCAAAGGGCAGACCAGGAAACAATATTTTTCTGCAGCTGAGTAGCTGAATTACCAATTACATCTGTTCATGTAAAAGAAGTGCAACAATAAACATGGACTGGCACAGTCTCCAAACAGTCCATTAGGAAGAACAGAACCTGAAATACTCCAAGTTGCAGCAGATCATAGTAGCATTAGGAAATTCAATTATAAATGCTTCTGCCTCAGCAGAGAATAAAGTAAGATGCACGTTTCCACAGAAAAAAAATCTCTAAGATAAGGCAGTAATTTTGCTATCATAAAACTAGTTAGTCCATTTATATATGCCTTTCCCCAATTTCTCTTCACACAGGAAGTGCAGAAAAATTAGAATAGAATTGGTCATTTTAATAGTCCTTCCATTAGCCCAGGAGATCTGATTCTCCGAAGTGGTTTAAATTTCACTAGAAGGCTCTTTCAGTCTTCCTTGATCATCTATTTCAGGTTTCTGTAAGCATCAGGATTAGTAAAATGGAGATAATAGAAAATAATCTATACTCTCAAAGTAGAAGAAATGCTGATGTCATCTAGAAGAACATCTACTGCAAGAATTTATTCTAGAATGAGTTTCTGTAACGGGGGTAAGGAAGAGGAGATAACCAACATCTTATATATTCTATAGCAGAGCCTGAAAATGAATTTGTTTTAGCTTGCAAAAATTACAAGTGTCAGCCTTACACTTGGTCTGATCAGCAGAATGCGATCATCCCATCCCAGTTCACCTACACATCTCACTTGTTTTTCTTGAGCAATAAATATCTTACATCTTTCCCATGCTATTGAATGCCTTCATTGAAGACTCACCATAGTCCTTAAAGCATTCATCAAGGCCTTCACTGAGCCACTGCATGAAGTATCCTTCTGCTTCTTATCAATCAAAACAGTTTACTTATAACTCTTTTCTTTGATTTCCCAAAGTAATCAATATTTGCTCTTCCATAGATTGCAGAAAGTTGTCCCTCCCACATTGTGTGCTAATTCATCACATGAACAGGCATAATTTGGACAGAAGAGCATTAAAGATGTAAATGAGCAAGTGTCATTCCATAAGTGAATCTGCTAACTGCTCCAGATGTCAGAGCAAAAAAGTATTCAAGACTCCAACTAGATGACTCAAGAATTGCCATACTGAAACATACAAAGCAACAGGACGTATGCATCCTGCAACAAGAAAACAAGCTTTTCTCAGCATCTGTGTGTCTGTCACTGGCTGAAAAAGCGATGTCCCAATATATGTCCCAATAGAAGAAATACGTAAACCATCAGTATCGCCCCTTACGTGTACCTTCACAGAGCACAAATTTAACTTTCAGTATTCACTTGAGAACCCTTCGGAAGGAGAGTGCCACAAGGTGACGTTTCCACTTACCAGGTTTTCCAGGCTGTTGAGGGGTCAGATTTACTATTTTTTTCCTGATCTTACTTCCCTTCCTGTTTGCTAGCATTTTAGCACTTCCCAAAAGTGTTGGATTAGTGGACATATGCTAATCAAATGTCTTCTCCAAAAAAAAGTCAGATTTACTGCCCATATTTGTAGTGAGGAATTGGCATCATTTATTCATAATTTTGCTTGAGTATAATTACTAGTTTATTAGCTTTGGAAGAACTTTTTCTGTGGTTAATGCAGTGGACGGTCCCTCCTGATAATAGCACCCTTGGGAGACAAGTCTGTGACTTTTTCCAGTACTCCAGAACTCAGTTTAAGAAGGAATCTAAAAACTTCTTTTGGGGTTTACACCAATCTCTGACTATTAAGGGTTACAAGAAGGCTGTTCTAGGGAATAGATTCTCCCACATCCTGTCCTGCAAGGTTTTCTACACTTTCCTCTGAAACATCTGGTGCCAGCCACTGTTGGAGACCGAATACTGCACCAGATTAACCATAAATCCAATCCATTATGGCAATTCCTATTTTTCTGTTCTGTGGTAAAGGACTCAAAGGTCTCATCTCAGAGAAGAGAAAATGTAGGGGAAAGAGTGTCTTTGGGTGGGTAAAATGTGATTTTTTTCCCCTCGAAGTGTGGGAATCATTTATATTATTCTATTTGATATACAAATATTGGACCTAGAATATGGATTATGTGTATACAGCCCTAGTAACAATCGTGAATAAGGCTTCATGCTGTCCAGTGTGATGTATACCAAACTGTGCTGCAAGACCCATTTCGCTCAGGTTTTCTTCTGAAATAATTCCCCCTTTCCTTCCTTAGTAGTAAGTGTCCGTACATCATCTCCCTCTAGCTGGCATTGCAAACCAGTATGTCCCTTCTGAAGACGATACTATATCGAACCAATGGGGAGTTGTGAAACAGAAACACCCTTCTCGCATGCATATTACCTTTAAAACAAACCAAAGAAGAAGAAATACCATAGCAAAAGAATTTTAACACTTTTTTTTAAAGGGTGAGTGGCAAGAGGAAATTATAAAGACTTGAGACAGTAATTATCAGTCACTGAGACAGCAAATCAAGCTGTCTGGGCCAATATACAGGAGAAATGTGCTGCAGAGGCTGGGTAGAATGGTTAGATTAGGCCCGCTTGGGTGCGATCTGTCTGATCAGTGTAAGGTACTGATTGTAGTTGTCAGTTTTCTGCTGTTATAAGCTCTCCTGTTATAAGTGCACCTCATTCACTGCCTTTTAAAAAGGTTCCCTAAACCTCCCTTCTGCTTAAAAAACACAGTGGCTGACAGTCCAAATGTTTGAAATAATTGGATTCTGCATTCTAATTCATCTGTAAAGTATTCGTTGATTAAATTAGCCTAATAGATATTATTTCTTACATGACTGCATAATTTCATCCTGATTGGATCTCTATGGCACTAACGAGTCCCCCAATTTACTATTGACTTGAGAATCACAGAAGGCTAGAGATAACTATCCTCTTGTTTAAATTTTTTTTTCCCAGGCTAAAAGTTAAACTGATTTATACTAAAAGGGCATACTGCTAAGGCTGCACTGCAGTTCTGCAGTGTATTTGATTCTTCAAGACCAGTGGTGGTAGAAAAAATATTGTTTAATATAATCTTGAGCCCTTGTATTTACTCAGTGGGTTGTTCTTGAAGCAGAAAGATTAACTAACCATTTAAATTCCTTTGGGGCAAAATTGGAATATTTTTAAATAAAATAAGTTTTTATCTCATCAAAACAATTTTTCAAATCGCAAACAAACCCCATAAGAACTGCCCACATGCAGTGAAATAAAAACGCTCCTTTAAAGAGAGTGTTTCAAATAAAGCAGCTTTATCCTTTATCAGTAAGATTATCTTGAGCTGCAATTTGAATTTAACTAAGAGAAGATAAGGAAAGCAAAAGCAGCCATCAAACTAAAATGATGTGGAGCAGGGACAAATTAAAAATAGGTACCTTAGAATCCCACTCTGTCAATTTTTCATAAGGAAAATGCAGCCTCTGATTGTACTAGTATCTTTTCTAGTCTCAGCATGAAATTAAACCATTACCCAACAAGTTCCAGTTCTGGAAGTACCTTTATGTTGGGAAGGGGTTAACAGTAAAATTTGCTTTCTCCCTTAGCCAGGAGCTGGAAACAGCTGGTGGGTTTTGTATAGCGCTGGTGAACTGAGCAGTAGGAAGAAAAAAAAGTTTTGGCAAACACTTGGCCTACCCAGGACAGAAGAGGTGGGTAAACTCAGGAAACTGTTTTCATGAGTAAACGGAGGAAACAAAGGCAGCTCAGCAGGAACAGAAGGGATACCCACTCCCTCTGAATAGCTCCCCTAAAAACAGGGCTGAAAAGGAAGAAGGCCCATTTGCTTCTGGGAATCCAATAAATTGTTTCAGGAAGTGAAAGTCTGTCCACACTAATGGAGCTGTGATTGACAGTTGGATCTCATTACGGTGCCCATCAGGGGACAAAGTGCATTCCAAAGTTATTTAAGAGGTTAAGTAGAAATAAAATGCAGGTGACAGCCCAAGGCCGAGGCATCTGTGACAGTGTTCGTATGTTTATATGGAAAGGCTCTGCAAAGCTTAAAATGGATAAAATAGCAAGCAAAATAAAATCTTATGAAGACTGAAATTTAGTGCTCCCAGCCACACAACAAGAGAGAGAGAGAGAAAAAAAAAATTTTTTTTTTTTTTTTTGTTTTTTTGTTTTCAGTTTTTTTTTAGTGTGTTCGTTTTTCTTCCTGAAAGCTATCCGACTGGCAGTCACTGACGTTCTGTAGCTGCAGAATAGCTACAAGATAGGTTGTGAGAAATGTGCGCTTCTTCACACTGCCTACTAATGAGTTTCAATCCTCACTTGGACTTTCTAGCATAGGGATAGGAGGCTAATTTGGGGCCCTTGGCCAATTAGCTCATGGTCAGTCAGTGCTAAGGTTGCAAACAAGGATATCATATGGATGTCACGTTAGGGGTTTTTTAATGTCATCTTTGTCCCCTAGGAACAGGACTAAAACTACTAACTCATTTAATACAGGCCACAGAACATATGATATGTAATGACCAAAGCCCGTTGTGCAATGCAGCAAGCTGGAGCCAGATCCTCTGGCATGGCAGAATGGCATATCTGCTGCAGCTTTATTTAAACTTTAAAATGAAGTTTTAATTAAGTTGAGAAATGATGAGTCTATTCAGTAAAATTGCCCCACTGTTATTTCCCTTGGCAATAAATTTGACATGTTTCGTGCTGTCCACATACTTTCAGTTTTTCATACCCACAGGCCTTCATATTGGCAATGCATAACTGCATTGTAAAAGTTGTTGGGACAGCTGGTAGTAGGAGACAGCTGGAGCTTTTGTCAGCAAGTGAGGATGGGGGAGGTAGTCTGGAATTGTAGGATAAGCACCTGAGTGTGATGATTCTGCTAAAATTATCAGCAGTGAATTAGTTAATATTAACATTTAAATTGTCATCTGTAGGTTTCAGTGTAAACACAGTGAATGGGCCAGTTTTCACCTTGCATAGCTATTGTTTCAGCTTGTGTGCTAAAAAAGAGAAGAACACTGAATAGATGTATACTCCCCATGTTTTCAAGTCTTTATTACCGTAAGGGCTGGACACCTTTTTTTTGTTGTTTTTGTTTTTGTTTCATGGCAACATGGATTTTGGAGAACAATTGAGAGGCAGAAAGTGGATTGCATACAGTGCAATGACTTTAATTCAATACCAACCTGGACCAGTGAAAGGCTCAGCCCATCACTAAACTACTGAGCCATGCAGTCCCTGTTAAGTGAACTCCATTTTGCTTATGTGATAGAAATTCTATAATTGTACGATAGTTGTCCACATGAGTAGAGCAGAGCACCATTTTTTAGCAAACAGCAAATTTACTGAAGAATGAAAACTGAAACTATTTGAGAGGTCAGGTGAAATTTGGCAGATAGTTTCAACCAAATAAAAAACAAGGGGAAAAACTTGCAAAAGTCAGAATGTTGTTTCAACTGTTTTAACATTTTGTTTAAAAGGAAACACAATGTCATTTCTCAGCATTTCATTTTTTTAAAATTCATTTTTGTTTCAGCCAAAAAAAATGAAAAAATTCAGTTTTGCTTAGGCAGGAACCAAACATTTTTTGGGATCTTTCAGTATGGCCACCAAACCAAAAAAATCAGTAATTCACTCAGGTCTGTACAGGAGGTTAGTACCCTTCGTGGGGTCTCACAGCTTGTTAATATTACTGCAAGTTATAGAGGAAGATGGTAGAAAGAGTTTGCATTTGTTCATTGGTAGCAATTCAGTGAGCAGGCTCCTGAGATTCCAGAGACTTTCCTCTGAGCCCCCATAAGCGTAAGGCTGCAAGAACTAGTGAGATGCAATAACCGTGTTAGGTTTTTGTCTGCTGATGGTGCTGTTAGCATGTGCCAGAACTTACTGCTACACTTACTGAGGCAAATCATGTAACATTTAGTTCAATCAGATCAGATTTGATCAACTGCTAGCACAACTGGCAAGTAGTTTTGAAATGAAATATGTAAAGGCCCATACAGTGATATAACAGCATGTTTACATGACACCCTTGTCAGATTCAGATCTCAAAGACTGCTGAAAGAAAAGAAGGAAGGTACGAGGAAAACGTGCTCCGAATCATTAATCTAAGGTGCCTTGTACTGCCCGTACGTATTAGCATCTTGATCCATGTCAATGCAGTGCGATCGTGAACTGATGAGTCTGGCATGGCTTTGGACATTAGAATGCTGACTTGTGTGCATCTTATATTGCATTGAGTCAGAGTTAAAACCAGAATCTTTCTGTGGCCTTATTCAGCATATACTTTATGTAATCCAAAATACAGTGTTTCTTGTATAGATATACGCACCAAAGGGTATCAAAAACAGTGGCCGGAGCAGAAAATGTATTGAGCGGGCGGAAACCAGACTGGATTTTTTTTTCTTTCTGTACTTGATTTTTTCCTCGCTGACTGTGATGCCAAACTAAGCCATTATTGGGTATCTGGCACTTTTGGGTGTCATAGTGAGAAAAAAAGTGTGAGATGATGGATCTAATATGAGTCACTGTATTGATAGAATAATACATGGTGCATGATTAAATACAAGGATGTAATTTAACCAAGAGATTCACGGATGGCTTGTGAATGACGGTGAAACTCCCAAGTATGAAGTCTGTAATAAATCTGGTTCTGTACAGAATTAATGTGGTATTCAGAATTATTATTTACCATTTGAAGGACAGACACAACTGTAAAATAACCCAGTGTGGTGTTTCACAAATAAATTTCTGGGTTAAGACTAATGAGAACTCTGCTTTGGAAATCTAACTGCAGGATTGATTTGTGATGAGATCAGCTCTAAAGAGTACATTTATGGAATGATAACCTGATTGGTGGCACTGCCTCTTGAATGGCTGAAGGGGTCTAATTGGCATATAACGCACTATAAATTTATTAGCATGTTCTGCTTTCTCATTGGTAGGCCCTTTACTGCTAACCACCAGGAAATTACCAATTTTCAGGAGTTAGTCACTCAAGTCGCACTGCATCTGGGTTTAAAAAAAAATCTACTTTGCTGCTATTATAAATCATGGGGTTATAGCTTGTACACCAATAGTCCTTTGAAAATTAGTCACTTTGCTAGTAGACTCCTTGAATAGCATGGCAGGCTAAGTGTTTACTGTTAAACTTTCCTCCTTCCCTTCTTATTACTTCCCTCCCCCATCCAAGTTTTGCACAAAGACCATTAGAAGCTAACTAATCAGTTTGGCAGCCCTTGGGCTGCAGCTGCCACGGACCAATGTACGTACTTTGTAGAAATTACAATTTTGTGGCAGTTCATGTTCAGGGCTTTGATGTACTTATTGATACATTCAGCCCTAGGGCACATCAGGCAAAAGAAGACAGACCCACCCTCTTATTTCAAGAGCATAATAGAAATATTCAGGAGCAGACATAATTATTTCAATTACTTCTCTCTGGTTTTGAGACACACACTCAAGAGTCACAAATTAGAAAATAATATTCACATGTTTTTTTCTAATTGGTAACAGATTAGAGACATTTTATCTTTTTTTAAATAATTTCCAAATGTGCCCTGAAGAGACTATGCGGGCAAATGGCAACAACAGCCAAGTCTTTTAAGCAAATATTGCTTTGGAAATTGGATCAGAATAATCCATTTTGGTGTACATCTGAAATTTCTTGTAGATACTTCCATCGAGTCTCTCTCTAATAGGAACTTCTTGGCCTTACAGTTGGTGTGTATCACCTGTGCATATTTTCTTTTGCTTACAAGCTGTTAGATTTTATGTTAGCTTTTCATATTTTACCGATATAGGTTCTGAGCCTATTGCTACTAAACCATAAAAGCTTAAAAGTTACCAGGCATGGCTAATGATTTTGTATGCCCAACTTCAGTCACCTTAGAGAGACCTGACTTTCAGAAGGTGCTGGGCACCTACCCACTGAAAATCCAGGTCCGTGTTAAGTGTCTCCAGTTGGACACCCAAACATTTTGGCCAAGGGACTACTCTAACTTTGTAAAACTAAGCAGATCTTTTTATCCTCTCTTCTCACCTCTTCCCCCAACAGCACAATCTAATCTCCCTCCTCACCTTCTTCCTGGCAGCATGGTTACATTGGCAGCACAGTGACAGCCCAAAGAATACCCCAACATATAGCTGCATAGTGGGCTGAGGGTGATGGTCACCAAGGGCCATGCTCCTGGCAATTTTTCATTGATGTTAGACTAGAACAGTAGCAGAGAGCCTTCAAAATTCAGTTGGACTGTGGTGATTCCTTATGGGGCATCTAGGAGAGCATTCTCAAAGACTGGTGCAGGTTTTTTAGTTGTATTATTCCCATTAAAGTAAATGGGAATCGCACAACTGAAATCCCAGGTAACTCATTCAGAATGAAACCCCTTCCTTTCCTTTTCCTCCAGTGCCTACAAGCGTGTCAACATCTGTTAACTTACTGTGAACGTTCTTCACTGGAACTCAGCTGAATTCCATTTTCATGGCACTTTTTCGAAACAGTGTGTGAGATAGGAGAATTGGGCAGTCAGAACTAGACAGGCATTTTACACAAGGCCTTCTATTTTCCTCATTGCAATTAAGGGGGAGGGATAGCTCAGTGGTTTGAGCATTGGCCTGCTAAACCCAGGGTTGTGAGTTCAATCCTTGAGGGGGCCACTTAGGGATCTGGGGCAAAGTCAGTACTTGGTCCTGCTAAGTGAAGGCAGGGGGCTGGACTCAGTGACCTTTCAAGGTCCCTTCCAGTTCTAGGAGATAGGTATATCTCCATTAATGTATTTTATTTTTTATAAATAAGTCATTAATGGTTACTATGTTGGTAAGAGTCTAAGATTCCTTTGCTTTTCAAGTTATTGTGTGTTTGATTTTTGTTTCTAGAGGAAGTACTTGAGATGCTGTACACTTTCAGAAAATGTTGGATGATACACTTTCCCAACGCCAATTTTAAATTTTACTTCTGGCCTGATTTTTCAAAGGTGCTGAGCACCTGGACTCCATTAGCTTCTAATTTAGCTCTTAAGTTATAGGGGGAATATGATGTATTGATGAAAAGAAGGCACTCCTTCAGTTGACCTACCATGCCAATAGATAGAGCTTTATCACAAAATGATGTGGCAGACAGTGATGTGACATTTTAAACATTGTTAATACACCACCAGACTTCTATCAGTTTTGGCTCCAGAACCTTGGATTAAATTATGATGGAGTTAAGAGAGGCCAGTGGCTGAAGAAGTAGAGATGAAAAGTGACATGGTAATCTGGACAAAGAGAGATTTGGGGGGAAAGATAGAAGAGACTACAGTGTCTGAGAGGGGAAATGAGAGAAGCTCAAAGTGGTAAAGGATTGGAAAGGGAAGCAGTGATGATTGAAGGGTCTCAAATGGAGTCACTGGAAAGGGAGGTAAAGACTATAGAGGTCAGTTGCAGCAAAGCAAGGAGAACTTTCTGCATTAAAACTTTGATTACCGTTTATAATTTGGATATTTTTTATGTATTCTTTGGTTTTCACGCACTAAAACTTCAGCGGAAATTGTGCCTGTTCTTTGCTTCTGACATTGACAATATCAAAACGTTTTTGTATTTGCTCGTTGCTCTGAATGCAAGTTTTTTTCATAATCTGTGCTCAAGTACTGAGTTTTAGTACTGAAGTTTTTTGTTTAGCTATAATTTCATATGTATGAGCCAGTATAATCTTTTTTTTTTCTTCCTCCCAAAGAGTGTTTTTATTTTCTATGGAGGCATAACAAATAAATCTTCAGTGATGGTTTTACTGGTAAAATATTTGTTTTTAAATTGTAATGTTATAACATGGTGAACATTGTGCAATGTAGTTGTAGCTGTGTCAGACCCAGGATATTAGAGAGACAAGGTTGGTGAGATAATACCTTTTATTGAACCAACTTCTGTTGCTGAGAGAGACATGCTTTCGAGCCACACAGAGCTTTTCTTCAGGTCTGGGAAACATACTCCCAGAATCATAGCGAAAGGCAAGGTGGAACAGATTGCTTAGCATAAGTACAAGGAGACAGGTGCCACCGGACTCCTTGTTTTTGTGGATACAGACTAACATGGCTACCCCCTGATACTTAGCACAAGAAGTTAGCACATATTGTAGGGGACTATCAAGGTAGATAGTCTGTTAGTCTATAAGGTGCCACAGGATTCTTTGCTGCTTTTATCAAGGTAGAGTGGCCTGTTATGCAACATGTTGCATATCTTATCCAGTGCACTGAATGCCCTGATAACAACTATGTGGGTGAAACCAGACAAACACTGCTCTCTTGAAGGAACTCACACAGGAAAATGATAAAAGACAAAAACACACTCTCTCACCTGTGGGTGAACACTTTTCCCAAAGCGATCACGCCATATCTGACCTAACAGTCCTCGTCTTCAAAGGAAACTTGCACAACACTTTCAAAGGACAAGCCTGGGAGCTTAAATTCATTACTCTGCTAGACACTCAAAATCATGGGCTGAACAAAGACACTGGATTAATGGTTTATTACAACAATCTGTAACCCACTAACCCCCTCTTTTTGTCCTATGACTGCAGAGGTGTTAGCGGACTACTCTACCTTGAATGGTCCCTTACAATGTGTGCTAACTACTTATATTAAACAATCTCTTCCACCTTGCATTTTGCTGTGACACTGGGAGTACCTTTCTCAGACCTGAAGAAGAGCTCTGTGTGTCTTGAAAGCTTGTCTCTCAGGGTATGTCTTCACTACCAGCCAGATCGGCGCGTAGCAATCGATTTCTCGGGGATCGATATATCGCGTCTCATCTAGACGCGATATATCGATCCCCGAACGCTCTCATGTCAACTCCGTAACTCCACCAACGTGAACGGCGGTAGCAGAGTCGACATGGGGAGCTGCGGACGTCGATCCCGCGCCGTGAGGACGGTAAGTAATTCGATCTAAGGTACTTCGACTTCAGCTACGCTATTCACGTAGCTGAAGTTGCGTGTCTTAGATCGATTCCCCCCCCCCCAGTGTAGACCTGCTCTTAATAACAGAAGTTGATCCCATAAAAGATATTACCTCACCCCCTTGTCTCTCTAATAGTTAACAGGGTAATTTTCTTTTTTTGTAGCCCAAATGGTTATATTATAGGTTGTTTTAGAAATTAACATTAGCAAGAGCTTTGGATTTTCCAGTGATTTTAAACTTTCGATGTAAGCGCCCATATGTACACAATATGAACATCCTCCTCTGTTTTGTAGTCTTCAAACAAAAATTGTATACAGATTCTGTAGCTCAGGTCTTCCCATGTCTTTCCATTCCCACTCAACTCAATCACTCCTGTGCAATCCGTTTGGCTATAGGCATGTCCCTGGTTGAGACTTTTTTTTGTGTGTGTAAATCACAAAAGTTTATTAGCTCTTGGGTGGAGCCTGGATTTTTCCCTTTCATTATTTGTAAAGCATTGGTGCACTCATAGCTGTGATACTTATCCACTTTATAATATTATGAGCAGAAGAAAAGCTCCATTTCTCTTCTTTCATCTGTTTATGATGCGATATGTTCCAAAGCAGATCACATCAGCGACTGTTATGGTATCCCTAATGCAGTGTGATAGTCGCATCACAGAAAGAACTGCTGTAAAGTACATTGCTGATGTACATCCCTGCTATATGCCACATTACACTGGGTCTCTGAGAACCTCACTTGACTACCTCGGTCTGCTTCTCACCTGGCACAGATTTATTGAAATTTATGCATTGAAATATTTGTGTCACATTTTTCTACTGCTTAAATATTGTACAAAAAACTCTACAATGATATGAACAAGAAAGCAGAAGCCTGATGGATTTTGAAATAATTTACATTAAAATAGTCACTTTTTCATAAATAGATATGATGAAAAACTGCCTTCATTTGCACAAAATGTTGTCATGTTCATTTTGAATTGAAATGTTCATTCAAAGCAAGTCTCCAGTTTTTAGTTTACCTTTAGTGTGACAAATTAGCATAAGAATAGAAATTGGTATGCTGCTTTTTAAACAAGAGAGAGAATGCATTTTTTTACAACCCCTTGAATGGAACTTTAAAAAATACTTCCACTTTTGGCAAATTAATGGAATGCTCCAACACTAAGTGTTATATATTAAATTGTAAACTGAAATTTCCAATCAGTCTGCATTTAAGAAATGACACAATGGAAATTTATCATTTACATACTTAATAGATATCTAGATAAATCAGATTATAAATGTTTAATGAAATGCAGTGGGCATACCATTGCAATTAATACTCTATTTACATATTACTGAATTCCAAGGCAGTCTTGTCATCAATTTTGTAGACTTTCAAAAGGAATTCTATAAACAGAGGAACAATGTGGAACAATATGGAATTCCAACAAAATTAATCAACATTATGAAGGCATTCTACACCAACTCAAAATGCTGCATGTAAGCCATTCAGCATCAAGACAGGTGTAAGGCAGGGGTGCATCCTGTCTCCTTTTTTGTTTATGCTAGTCATTGACTATGGATTAAAACAATGCAGCAATGATAACATATGGCCTAAAATGGAACAATTCAAGGACATTTGATCTAGAATTTGCTGACAACGTCACTCTTATCACTGAAGATGCCAACCGACTACAAAAATGCACAAACCAAGTAAAAGAAGTAGTGGAGAAGATAGGTTTGAGAGATGATGCAAAGAAATGTAAAGTCATGTTAATGGGGCCTACAGGGACAGAAATCAAAATTGAAGAGGAGAAACTGGAGAAGGTGGACAGTTTTACAAACCTTGGAAGTACCATCTGGAAGTACTAGTTCCAAGGAAATAAGAAGAATCAGGAAGGCAAACGCTGCATTTGGAAGACTCAAAAACATCTGGCAACTCAATCTCCCTCAAGACAAAACTGAATGTGTTCAAAGCAATTGTTATTGCCATCACAACATGTAGTGAGATATGGCAACCAGGGGCATCCCTAGACATTTGGGTGCCCTACACAGTACCCCGGGGGGTGGGGGCTGTATGGGCCCCAGGCTCACTTCCCCCCCGCCCCCTGGGTCTGGAAGGCAGGAGCTGTGGGGACCACTTTTTGTGGGGCCCAGAGTGGCCCAGGGGATTAGCGGGGGGGCATGAGCAGCCTGCTCCGCTTCCCGCGCCCCAGCCCCAGCTGTATCTCTCGGGGGAGGGGATCCCACCACACACACTCACCGGCAGTGGCGGAAAGCGGAGCAACTTGGCCCCAGCCTGCTCTACTCCACCAGCTCCCAGCCACGGCGCTCTGCTTCCTGCCCCCGGTAAGAGCCATGGGTGGTCCTTTCCCGAACCCAAGTGACATGGCTGGGGCCAGAGCAAGGGAAGCAGCATGGGCTGGGGCCGTGTCGCTCCGCTTCCCGCCGCCGATGAGTGCAGGGGGCAATCCTTTCACTAGGGGAAGAGGTGGAATGGGGGCGGGCCGGGGGAAGGGTAAGAGACAGGGTGGAGGGAGTTGTCCGGGGCCCCACACTCCCCTAGGGACAGCCCTGCCCCTTGCAGGGGGGGCTAGTATGCAGCACAGCAGCTGCCTAAGGCACCATGAAATTTGGGGCAATTTGGTGCCCCAAATTTCATGGTGCCCTACGCAGCTGCGTATGCCTAAGGACGGCCCTGATGGCAACTTAACACGAAAGATACGCAAAAGCTGGACGCATTTCATCATAAATGTCTGAGAAGAATATTGGGAATAACATACAGAGATAGGAAGATGAATGAAGAAGTCAGAAAAATTACTCACAAACCCTAAAAAGAAATCAGTGGCTGGAATATGTGTTGAGAATGGAAAAAGAACGCTTACCAAATACCACCCTTGAAAGGAAGCCAGAAAGCACAAGAAGAAAGAGGGGAAGACCGCGAATAACATGGAAACGAACAGTTCTGAACAACATCAAGAACCTCAACATGAAATGGGATGATATGGAGAGAAGGGCAGTTGACAGGCAAGGATGGCAAATGTGGGTAGCCCAGTGTGCAGCAAAGCACAGGATGGACTAAAGTCTAAGGAATCACCAAGAATGTACTCCAGGGTTTATAATTTGTTGGTGTATCCGCTGTAAAATAACTTCGGTGACTTTCTTCTTCTTAAGTAATTTTTAGTATGCTTAAAAGTTGCCAGATTGGCCAGGCTCTATCTATAGGGGCTGCTACATAGTTTCAATGTAAATTTCCCCATGCTGCTCTGACAGCGTGCCTCAGCCCCGTTCTTAGTGGGGGGTCATCTCTATGAGAGACGAAATAATGTACTCTGTGTCCCTTGTATACATCCATCGCCTCCTAGTGATGACACTGCCTGCAAGAAAAGCAAATATGGGAGGCAGGGGGCGCTCAGGAATGTGTGGTGGGTGGGGACATCTGTCTGCTAGGAACTGCTCTGGTGGCACCAACTCTTTTCAATTTCTGTGCACCTTCAAACAGCTATTGGAAGATCACTTTTATTCACTTCTGTTGTGGTCTGGGTTTGAATGATTCCGTGGCCCACAAGCCACCCATCCCTCCCTTCCCTCCTCCCCTCCCTCATGTTTAATTTCATTTTATTACAGATTTTTCCAAGCTGTGCATTGAAAAGTGTTACGATTCGCTGTATTTTTTCCTTTCTTTACAGCTGTTGGTAGTACAGGTACAGTCTAAAAATTACTAATTGTTTTGGCTTCGATGAGAAGATACAAGCTCTGGAAGGCCTCGTGGTTTATGAAGTGCATGTCTGACAGAAAATATGGTTAGATTTGAAACAGGAAAAGACTTAACGTATTTATAGGGTTTATAGTTGTCACACTTACAACCTTGTCATTTGTCTTTGATAACTTAAGAAAGCTTTCCTTAGTATCTGCTGTGTTCCCTGTACTATGTTGTGTGACTTTTATTTAATCACATTCAGAGAAATCCTCAGCTGTGATATATTTTATCAAATGTGCCTTAAAAATTATTAGGTTTAGTGGTGTGTGCTGCAATGAAAACACTACATTTACTGCTGATTTATATAGTGTAGCAGAGTCCACAATTACAGTATATTTATCCAGTTCACTTCATGTCAGTAAGCCTTGATGTCCTGGCCAGGCTGGTAATTAATGTTATACAGTAGTAACTCCAGCAGTTGTCTAGCACCTGAGGGAAGCTCAGGTTATTTCATGGCATCATTGAAAAACAGAGCTTGAAAACACATGAAATGCAGCTATTTGAAAGACCTGGGTAGTGGCAGAGTGTCAGAAACGAAGTAGATATGTGGGGCTGGTGTCTTCGGAAAATCAAAAGGATGATTATTAAATTATAGGTAGCTTTCAATAGGTGATTAAACCGACAGAATGATTCAAGTCAGAATGCTTGTATAAGAAATCGCTGCTATTAGGAGCTCCTGAAATTTGTAACACAAGTTTGTAAGGGTGTGACTGAAGTACTAAGTATAGTTGTGGAGTTACTGATAGAAAAATGTTCTGATTTGTGGGCTACTGAATCTCTCATGAATGATTTTTTGTTTTGTTAAATATCAGGTGAAACTTCCAAAACATCAGAAAATGTGTCTTTTGCATCCTTTTGGTGTGAAACCCTCTTTGTTTAAAAATAAATGAAGTTTGGGGGGGAGCATTTCCATGTGAAAAATAGGCCTTTTATTAATGAGAAATTGGGCCTGTATTCATATTCATTATGAAATGAGAATAAACTTGAATTTGGAGTAGCTCTGTAACACTGCATTATGAATGTTACACCTCTCCTGTCTAGTAAACTGGAAATAGATTGAACACCATCCTCATCCAGACAGCTTCTCTGCCCTCAACAGAGAATAAAAGCATTTCTCAACAAGATTCCCTGCATTGACTGGCCCTGAGCTCACTGGCCAAGTATTGTAGGCCCTGCTTGTCTGCTTACTGCCGCAGTACATTTGGATGTTGTCCTGTCCACAGCTTTTCTACATGGCCCTATTTCATCTGCCTGGTGTATCTAACTGGAACTTGTAAGGAGTAATAAGCTTAATAGGTTGACTTTATTTATTTAATTATCCTTCTCTGTCCTTAAAGTTCATAAAACACCCTGCAGCTTGGCAAAACACTCATAATATTGATCAAGAGCCACAGGAATATTTATTTCCTCTGTGCCCTAGTGCACATAAATCCTTGTCCTTTGCTTCCCTTTCTCGGCATGTGGGATTTACAGTGGCCAGTTTCTTAAAGGCTTTTGGTAATTAAGGAATAAATAGCCATCGGTCTTTGTTTGCTGTCTGCGGCCCCCTTGTTAGCCAGGGGCCTGCATCCCTAGCAGGCCTGTGCTCCTTCCCCCTTAGCAACGCAGCCTAGGAGAGAAGGCATGCATGTGAGGAAGCAGTCAACTGCTAAGCACTTACTTTGCAATAGAGTGGGGTCTTCTCCTGCAGAGAGAGGAAGCCCCCTCTGTTTTCTCAGCATATTGTTCCTAGCTCCTCTTCCATGCCTCTCCTCCCAGTTCCTGCTTTGCTAGAGGCAGGAAGACACTTTGGAAATTCCTTGCTGCTAGCCCATTCTTCTTACCCTCTCTTCCCCCCCGCTTCCAGTCAAAATTTTTAAAAAATTGTAACTGCCTCCTACCTCCTCACCCTTCCAACCAAATGTCTTTGCTCCGTTGCTTTTCCCTACCAAAACACTGCATTGCAAATTCCAATCAGCCCAGGTGATAATTTATCGAATACTGAAACGTAATGTCTTGAACAGCTTTCTGTAAAGAAAATCTGCAGCATGATCTAATGCCAAGATAGTTTATGATGAGGCTGCCGCTTTGCTTGTATGATACATGTTCCCTACATACTGAATCACTAAGTTAATGACACATCCTGGGATACTCCAGGAGACGCATGTAAAGCCAGTTTTAGGGGGTGTTGAAGGGGTGGGGGTTTACTTCACTTTCTTGGAACCGACGCATTATCCTTGTCAACCTCTGACAGACTGGCAAGGCTGGACTACTCATGCTGAGATAGCCAGGTTACAAGAAGTTAAACATTAGTAAACTTGTTGCCTTAAATATGCAGCCATAAATGGGACAGACACACGGTGCTAAGGTTTGAGTTATCAAATATATAAAAGATAGTGAGAGCCGAGAGACTGTCTCAGATAGAGCATTATCTATGACAATGGAGGTGTATTGTTTACGTATTTTTGTAAGGTTGGGGGATGTAGGTTGGAAGATAAAAATACATTTTAAAATGCTGACTCTGCAGACTCACTCTGTATTTTGGCTGGTACCTGAAATAGGCGTGATAGTGATTTCCTGATGCAATAAACCACCTCCCACTTTTTGTAGCATTTCTAATATAACCTTGCAACATTCCATTCACCTACTTACTTGGGGTGAATAATTTTAGATAATAGGTAACTAGAATATAATTTTCTTTTCTTATCAGTTTAATAAGACGGAGCTCATAGATTTTTATGCCTGGGCTGGTGAATTCTCATGGCTTTCCTCTCATATACTGTATTGACTAAACAACGAATTGTAAATTCCCATACTAACACTATTTCTGCTTCCAAAGTGCATGTTATTTCGTTATCTTGCTTTCGGGTTTCTCTACTTAGTACATTTGAGGACGGGAAATGAGGTTGGACGTAGAAGTGAATGTATGGAGGGCGAGTAGGAATGATGCCAGCAATATTAAGCTTTTACCTGGATCTGTGTCAGGTATATAAATTTGCATTCCTGATAGGAAAAAGAGAGCCAAATGATGCAGTAGAAGTGAGTCTGGACTCTTAAATGAGTATTTTATGCTCCAGCATGCAAGTACACAACACAATCAAGTTCATGAAGCAAAATAATTGTGTCTTAAACAATTCTGCTGTTTCTGCCCTCTCATCCTACCTACTCTGTCCCCATCCCTTACAATCCCTGGTATTTATGTTTCCATAATAGTGATCTGATGTGGCTGGCAGAGTAATTTAAATAATTGGACATTATCCTGAGGAGCAAGCACCTAATTAGATCAGAATAAACCGAGGGTTGAGTTTTGTTCCATTTCTCATAAACTTTGGCTCATCTACAGTATCAGAAACATGGCACCATTTTCATTATTCACACTAAAGTGGATTAGAGTTCAGTGATGATGGAGACACACTAAAGTAAGGAAATGGATGGTGCTTAGTGGATCATCACTTCCTTGACACAGAGGAACAACATGATGATGATTACTCAGTTGTATCAGACCTTTATATAGACAACAAGGCTTTAAGGTTATATCAGTAAACTAGGTTCAGATGGATTGGTATTCACCTGAATAAAGGTAAAAGGTGCAAGCACCACCTTATTTAATTTACTGTACATCTGCTTGTTTATCCATTAATTTGTAGATGATTATTAATCCACCCTGTGCACATGTTTTTGAAAAAAAGTACAGTGCAAGTAAGCTATATTTTGAAGGTCATTGAAGAAAGGCTGTGTCCTTCTCAATCACTGCCTGCTGGGAGAGGCGGCACATGCATTCTCCTGGGTCAGGCAAGCTAGAGAAGATCCAGACACATCATGTTGTAACCTCTCCCAGGAGCTGGCCTTGGCCTGCTCTCTGATCCAGAGAAAAGTATGTTAATGAATTTTGGAAGTCACAGTAAACAAGCAAGCTAATTTTGTTTAAGATTAGGATTTGGCATGCTAGGGCTACATCTGGGGTCCCTAGCACAGGCGAGGTTACCCAGAAAAGGGATTAACAGGGTTACACGTGAAAAGAAGAAAAATATTTACTAGCAGATGTTCAGTTGCACATTTATTTGTAGGGATTGGTTCAGTGTCTTTCTCCTGATTAGTTGCTCTTTCTCTCATTTCCTCTCACTCTTATGCAGTTGATTTATTTAAAGGTATGTCAGCACAGGCTGAAATGAAGTACTATGCCTCCTCTTTCTGCTTATTGCTGACCGTTCCAATCATTCATTTTTTAGCTCATTAGCTAACGGGGGATGTGAACAGTGGTCCTCCAGGGGATTGGAATGAGGTTAAGTGATCTACTGCTGACAACTCTGCTCTTGGACTGGCCTTCCTTTGGGAAAATGAAAGCTCAACCAGGACAAGCTGTGGATCCCAGAAATGAAATTGTGACATCAGAGAAACAGTTACAGTATTTATGTCTTAGTGTCATAATTCCTAGGGAGAGCAGGCACAGTGGAGCCAAAATAGTCTTCCAGGAAAATCCTGAGAACTTTCCCTTTTAAATTAAATCACGCACACCAAAGGGGAGAGAGCCTGTATTAGGGGAAATACAGCAGGAGAGGATGTCTGTGAGGCTTTCTGGATTTTCACTCAAAAGAGTAATAATTCTGAAGTGTGAACGTGCCGACCCAGGGGAGTTTGGGGAACACACTGCCAGCTCCAGACTATGATCAGCCAATAAAGAGAGTTGCTATAGCAATACCCAAATGGAATGTCTCACTTGTGCCCCATTTTGCCCATTGGTTGTGTTTGGAACCTCACTTGCCATCAGAGGTCAGAAATGAGCTGCCCCAGGGTGTGCTAAACATTTAAAGCCTTTTTATTTGTGTTTGCACTGATTGCTCTTCACATGGCTTTCCGCTAGAACCCTCAAGTGGAATTTTGGGAATCCTTAACCAGGCCTGTCATTAACATCATGTGGTATTCAGGTGAAAGTTTGGGTTATTCATCAGGAGTGTATTTAAATAGCTATTGTCTGTCTAGATATATAACAGGCTGACATTTGCTAGCCAGTATATTCCCCAATAACTACTGTGTCTAGAATTGTTTTTAAATAGTCTTGCAAACTAGAAACAATTATTGACATTGAAGTATCTTCCATCTGAGGATCTCAAGGTGCTTTACAGACACTAAGGACAAGATTCTGCAACGCTTACACACCCTGAATTGTATCTTACTCCACAAATAGTCCCACTAATTTCAGTGGGACTACTTATAGAGCAAGGCTTTACTCAATGTGAGCAAGGGTGGCAGAATCTGGCCCTAATTAATTCAGAGACTCAGTACCCATAGGAGGTAGGTGAGTATTATGCTTATGTTACACATGAGGAGATTGAAGTAACCTGCTCAAGGTCACACAGCAAGCCAATGACATGACACAGTGGCAGAGTCTAAGATAGAATGCAGAACCCTGTTCTTGCCACTCTCCCATTTCCTGAATATCTTGGATTACCAGTAACTCCAGCCATTGCCCAGCTCTGCAACAAATTTACTACGGTTGTACAGAATTCTGATCACAGCATACAGTAAGAGTCAGAGAGTGAGAAAGTGGTTTGTGTCACCAGGTTATGTAGCAGTAGAAATCTTTGAAGGGGACCGGTTGCGTCCTGCACTATGCCTCCCCCCCTAAGCCAACAGGACAGCGAGAGTGGATGGTCTGTTCCCATCCCCATAGACAGACCCTATTAATGGATTACCCATAATAACCTAACAAGTTTGTGGTCTGTCCTCCTTACTCTTTTTGAAACAGGGTGATAATGTGGTCCCAGTTTGGAGCTTAATGGCTTATTCCTGATTCCCCCAGGCAGTCCTAAAATGACACCATCTCTTTGTCCGATAAACCTGTCCATCACTCTCAAGCAGCCTTTTTTCCCCTTTGCATAAGATACACATTTTTAGAAAAGTTAATGTTTCTCTGTAAAAACTGCTTTTGGAGCGTATGTAAATGCTGTGGAGGAAAAATAGACAAACTGTTAAAAAATAGTGTAAACATAAAATCCATTCTCATGAATTTTGTAAAACTTTGGCAGCGTAAGGCTCTGAAAACTTGCAGCTGATCCTGGCACGTTTAGTTGCTGCTTCTGTACGCACTAAGGTATCAACTCTCATGGCTCATACTGAAGTTATGCTCATCTTTAATAAAAACAAAACAAAACTCCTTTTTCTCATAGCTGGATTTTGAGTAGAATAGAAGGTTTGTTCAAAACAGCTTCTTTCTCTGAACAGAGAGCAACTTCTGTTCAAGTCACGGTTCCCACAACTGATGCCACAGCTGGGATTGGGACCGTTACCACCTATTGCAGAAACAACTACAGGTTGCTGTTGCTGACGGTCCTCAGTGCCCTTTCAGTCCTTACATTTAAGATTTAAAAGTTTTGTTATGGAGCATATGGGTAGAAGCAGCTTTTGAAAAAAAAATTGGATGTATGATTTTAAGAGAGATAAATTGACTGTCCCCTGACCTAGGCAGTGGTCCCAAAATAATGCTGTGAAATTCACTTAATCTGGGAGTCCTGCCCATTTTGTAAGGGTAAATTATATATTTATAAAATACTTGGTATATTATACACACTTTTATTTTTAACAAATATTAAAACATTTTAAATGAGGCTTTCCAAGAACAGTACCTGCTTACTCCGTTGACTTGGAGATGTACAAGACCTGGATAAATAATAGTTTTACAACCATCTGTGGTTATTTTAAGAGTGTATAGAATAGCAAAATGGCATCATGTGACACAACTCCACAACATTAATGACATTTTAGGCAGCTGGAGCTATGCTATTCCATCCTTCTCACAGCATTGGTACGTGTTGGGTTTGATTTTATTTGTACACAACAGCACAAGATAAATGGAGTATTAACTTTCCCTGTCAATGTATGTTTGTGTCACAATTTTAACATTATTCAAAAAATTTTTCTCATATTGAGTATTTTAAAATAGAATGTACTTTTAAGCATCAGCATCACAGGTGAATATTTTTCAGCACCCAAGATGCTTTCAATATTATTCAGAGTGTGGTGGCCATTTGAAGGATTGTCCAAGCCATAATTTTTGGAATAAATTGAAAAACGTTTTCTTTATGGGGAAAAATGACTGTATATTGCATAGTTATAGGCTGAATTGTCATTTGTGTAGAAAAGTGCATGCTTTGGAAAGCTTTGCATGAAAGCATCCAGAGGGGTCAATGTAAGGTCACTCCACATGTACCAGGAAGTGATGCAAAACTAATCCAGATCTGCTGTTGGAACTATCTGTTTACATAAGTATTTAAAAACAGATTAGGGCTAACCTGACACTAGATTACTGGGAGTAGTGTAAACACGGCTGAAAGGTGTAAACAGAGCTTTTCTTTCTGTACTGAGAGGAAAAAAAATGTCACCAGTAAGTAGTTTTCCTGCTATGCGCTGTATGTGGTTTTCACAGGGCAGACAGATCACTATGTAGATACCTGAAGTATTAGGCAAAGGGCACCTATAAATGGGAATTTGCCTGCGACCAGATCCCCCAAAGCACATCAGTGTGTTTTGAAAAGATTTTAATAGAAATTGGAGTTACTTGTAAAATGTGGCATTATCCTACAATACAACTGTATCTAGGAAGCTTTTTGGTGCTTACTTGGTATGGTGAGAGGAAATGATGTTTCAAAGTCCTGAGATTTTCCTTAAAAAAACAAAAACCTCCTGAACCTCTTTCCCGTTCTGAAACAAATTGGGATGTTGTTGTTCAGTGGCCGAATCTTCCAGCCTGAAAAAGCAAGGCAGTATCTTTCATTGATTTCCCTTTTCTTTCTTTAGATGCGAGCAGGAGTCAGTTTTTTCATGGGAGTGAACTTGGGGGAATTTAGTGCTGCCAATGGCTACATCTAGGCCCAATACAGGCAAATTCTGTGCACACTTCCCCTGTGTAGCTTTACCAGCACGTATCAGTCCTGACCTGGAGCGCCGCTTGGCTGCTCCAGTCTTGGGCCTCTCTTGAGTAGAGGAGGCCGGTTTTGCTGACCCAGGCCAAACTGCATGGCACCAAACTTGTTCCACTTGTGATCCAAGGCATGCTTGAGTCTCAGTTCCTGGAGGTGAAAGGCTGGTACATGAACTCAATATGTAATGTAGCTCTCTGGCCAGGTACAACCAGGTGAGAAATGTTTAGGTGTCATAAACTTTATCACAAGTATAAGGTGCAAAGGAAATGTTTCTGAGAGAAGCTTTTTTGCTGACATTTACAAGAAGAAAATGTTTTCTTGCTAATTAGCCTCTCGGTATGACAGTGTATTTTTGGATTGTTTGTCTCCAAAGGTGAATATATATCACACACGGGCAATGGAACCGGTTTTTGAATGGCATGTTTCTTTTTGCTTCTCTAGGGAAGAAAAAGAGCGCTGGATACGTGCTAAATATGAACAGAAGCTCTTCCTTGCCCCGCTGCAGTGCCTGGAACTTTCTTTAGGCCAGCATCTGCTACAAGCGACAGCTGATGAGGACTTGCGGACTGTCATCCTGCTCCTGGCCCATGGATCCCGGGAAGAAGTGAATGAGACCTGCGGAGATGGGGATGGGCGCACAGCCCTTCACTTGGCATGTAGGAAAGGAAATGTAGTGTTAGTTCAGCTCTTAATATGGGTGAGTACCTGCCTTGTGGTGTTGGGTATGCAGTGCTGAGTTACGTTTCGCTCCTCTCTATTGTCTAGCAAACATTATTTCAATATGGCCTTTCAAAATATTGCTAGGAGCATACTCCAGTGGGGTGCTCAAAGTATCTCCCTCTTTTCCTTAGTCTGAATGTTTCTATTCCTTTCAAATGATGGCACTTAAACCTTCTTGGAGACCACTTGCAAAATGTGTCTTTCGCCACATCTGTTTAAATGTGGTAAAAACTGGAGCGAGGCATGGGAGAGGGATAGGTGCACACACACTGGGAAATCCACATAAAATGCAATGGTGAGAGATTATTTGCGGGACCAGCAGCAGGTGAGGATCTTCCAGTAGAAAGCTGTATGTGCATGAAGCATGTTTGTCATGTTCAGATTTACAAACCCTTAAAATAAGGAGCGTCTATCTTTGAGTATTTCTCTCTGTCTGTCGCACCCCTCCCCTTAAACTCAGCTGTAGTTGTGCTGTTTTTTTCACTCCATTTTAACGTTTTGTTAGAAGCAGGGTCTCAAATGGCATCTGTTTTTTCCACAGTATGGCGTGGATGTTATGGCCCGTGATGCCCATGGGAACACGGCTTTAGCCTATGCCAGGCAAGCCACAGGCCAGGAATGCATTGATGTTCTCCTGCAGTATGGCTGCCCTGATGAGCGCTTTGTCCTGATGGCTACTCCCAATTTGTCCAGGAAGAACAATAACAGGAACAACAGCAGTGGAAGAATGCCCACCATCATCTGAGGAACTTACTCATTTCTTCACTGACCTGAGTAACATCCACAGCCTCATATTGCTCCATTTTCTTCCCAGCTCTGACCTGTGAGTCTTATACCTCCCCATCTCCCTTTTCCCCTCAATCTCTGTCCTCTCCAGAAAAATCACATCTGGACAATGTGAAGGGACCAGAGGAGAAAAGGGGGCTGCAGAAACCCTTTATTTTAATAAAGGGTCTTGAATAAGGAAAACTGAAAAAGGGAGGGGTTGTGAGAGAGAGTGGTTGTGAGGTCTCTAATTATAGCACATGACATGGGACCATTTTACTAGTAGTCTTCAGGCAGAGGCTCTACAAGTGTTGAAAGAAGGGGTGGAGGGAGAAGAAAGGAGGAGGAAGAGGAGAGGAAAGAAGAAATGGTAACTTTCCTTAACTGACAGTTAAGCACATCAGTACATTTCACCTCTACCAAACGGAACACTTGGATTTCATTCTCTTCTCCGACGAGCTTGACGGCATAAATCAGAAGCAAGCACAGAGTTTGTCAGGTTTGAAGCTCCTATGATGGTATGTGTCAAATCAGTTGTAGCTAATCTGTCCAGGGAGAATACTGGCTTCATTACACTTGTATAGTTGAGTTCTTCCAGCATTACTGCTGTTTAATAGAACATGATTAGTCATCACGGAGAAAAAAGCATATTAGCTGAGGAGGTAGTTACATGGCACGCTTCGGTGATTGCTTGGATGTGATTGCAATATTCTTAGAAGCATCATATTATCTCAGACATGTTCTTTCAAGCCCTTGGAGCCCTCCTTTCTAAATTCACTGTCATAATTTAGTATCTGTTTAATTTTTCAGTCCAAAGAGAGGAAATCGGTTGCTGAGTGTTATTTGACTGCAGTCTCCTTGGTGTAAAAATAAAATGGAAAAAATAAATAAGAATAACTATGAAACACAAAAAGAAATAATGAATACTGCTAAGGAAAAACATTTCAAGTACATTTAGTAAAATAAATAAATGTATTAAAGGCTACTTTTTTTTTCAGTCACAAGAAATACGTTGTGTCATTTTGCCAAGTAAGTGTGTTGAGTTTTTTTGGTCACTCTTGTGATGCATTGCCTAAATTATACAGATTTTGTATTGTGTCTTTAGATTATGTGTATGTAAATCTATTTGAATAAACAAGTTCATAAATATGCATTGATTTTTGTACAGACAAATGACACCTCTGTTAATTTATAAACTATAATGGATGTGAACTAAATAATGTGCAAGTACTTAGGATCTGAGGTTTACAAATAATTGCACATTGAAAATATTCCCAGCAGTGAACTGTATTTCCATTTGTTTGATGCAAACCTTTGAAGAACATATCGGAATGAGATGATGGCATATTTGGCTTGCAAAAAAAAGGTGTACAGTATCTATTAGGAAGAAAAGGAGGATGTCTCTCAGTAGCGTAAACATATTTTACATTAGAAGCTATGATGCTTTCACAGACCGAGACAAAGCCTGGGGGCAGGAGGGGAGATCAGATTTGTCTAATAGCTAAACTTAATGTTGTTCTCTGAGGTTGGCATGGCCTGGCTCCTTTGACTCATAACTTGGCTGCTTTGTGAAGCAACAATGATATGTGGAAGGAGTTTGGACAGTTCATCCATCTACCAGTTTTAATACTTGATTCAATATTTTGGTAGCACTAGACTGATGCTGGTTTCTGAAGTTTTCTAAAAACTGAACTTGTGGCACAGAGAAGTAGATGGCAAAAAGAGAAGTGATTTTTAAGTGGCATATGGTAAAATGAAGGTGGGAGAAGGGTGTTTTTCAGGGAAAGTTGAAATCTGATCTGAATCATGTGGCAGAGGAACAAGTGTATGAAGTTGGTCAGGTGCACCACAGCACACTCATTTGCTAATCTACCTGATCTTCATGTATTTCACGAGTTTCTGTACTTCTTGGGGCTCTGTATGTCTGTTCAGATCAGAATGGGAAGAGAAAATAATAAAATGTATGTGGACAAAATTGGGAGAGGGGAGAGGAATGTAATATCCCATGGGTGTCCAAAAGAGGCAGGTTTGGCCCAAAAGCCATAGTCCCCAAATGATCAGGTGAGAGAAGCACCAAGGGCTCAAGCAGGTGGACATTGATGGGCTTTCCTGGTCCTTTATGATTTGTTGCAATAGGGACATTTAAAGGGGAATGGAAAAAGCTTTTAATGTTAATTTTACCACCTTAAGTCAGCAGCATCATACGTGCACATGTGCATTCAAAATGATAAAGCTATTTTTTGGTGGTGTTTTTTTTTTTAAGTAGTTTGCATAACGGTGCCATCTTTACTCACGCTGCCGTCTGGATTTAGATATTGACAGGTATCTTCTTCCAGCCTTGGATGTCTTCACTAACATCTACAGTTGAACATGAAACTGCACACTCAGCATTCTGCTGCTGGGTGTTGACGATCTTACCATCGGTAGCAGGGGACACAGTAACCTGCTCTCCAGTCTCTTGGCACGCTGGTGAAGTGGGAGTTGAGAGTCTGATTTCCAGAAGTGCTAACCAGCCCCCCGCCATTTAAAATACTTAGTTTTAAAACAAGTTGCCATTTTTAAGCCTATAACACATGCTTTTTCAAAGCAGGTATTCTTCCAAGTTTAAAATGCTTTTCCATTCACCTTTCAATGATCTCTTTAAACCAGTCTTCCTAGCATTAAACATACCAGCGCACTAAGAAATAAGGGGAACCGGGCTAAATTGTAACAAGTTTCTGACACTGTAGAGGTCCATCACATCCTTCTGTGGTAAAGGAAGACATTCAGAAATTGTAGCAAAGGAATCTTTAGAAAAGGAAACTCTACTGTATCATAGGAAGGATGGTTTATCCAGACAAGCAGAATATTAACACACTACTTTAGATAAAGCAGTAACACAGTTGTGTTTAAATTAGCACATATTTTTCTTAGACATATTAGTAAGGGATGATGATAGCAGTGTAGACCAGTGCTTTGGTAGACTATGAGAGAGCTTACCTCTTTCTAGTGGCATATCCCAAAAGTCAAGGGATGTCTGCAGGGAAAATATACAGCCCATCCACTTGGTGGCATTCTCTTTGAAAGACTGGGAAGGCCACCCAGACATGTCCCTGGGGACAATGTAATGCGCACTAGATGTGGAAGGCTTGTCATTGCTTTGATAGATGTGGCATAGGCCCTGACAAACCTACATTTTTGTGCTATCTAATATTCATACCTGTAACGAATTCCCCCCTCGCCTCCCATTGAGATGGGGGGAGTAGCAAAGGGGTTAATGAGCCACAAGTTACCATATCTGAGCAGATTCAGGTCCACTTGTCTCCCAGGAAGTTTGAGGCATCAGATACTTATTCAAGGAAGGTTGGTCAGAAATGGCTGGAAAGGGTAAGGCACTGCTTGGGCCTTTGGTCTTTAGGACTCACACCGTGAGAGGCAATGTGACAAGATCAGGCCAGTGTGAATACCATCCCCTGCTTGTTGCTGGCTCTCTGTCTTGTGCAGTATAATATGCACTGTACTTAAAGAAACAACAAAAATCTTCTCGCCTGGTGTTCCAGTCTGTCTCCTAAGCTTCAAACTAAGAAAAGTCTCATGTTTTCCTTTGTAAGATAGACCCCATTTTATCTCCTTCACACACTAGGGTACAAGGTGCCCAGAGTTGATGCTTAACAAATATCTCCCAGATATCCAGGACCAGCAGAGCTAGTCTGACTCTGATTGGCAGTAGAAGCTGACATTTTTGACACTAAGCGCCTATAGGTGATGTGGTAGCATTTTGCAGAGGGTGCTCCTGACCCCACCAAGCCATTGAAACACAAAGGAAACAGTAAGACTTCTAGACTCCACAGTAATTTTTTACGCTGATTCTTCTCTTTTAACCTGTCCGCTTCAGTTCCTCACTTCTGCTTCTAGCCCCTCTTGCGATTCTGGAACCCACTTACCAGAATGTTTACGCCCTTTGAGCGTGTTAGGAGCAACTTAAAAACAATGTCACCCATTCAACCCTTTTCCTGCTCCCGTTATCTTCTTTCCTATCTCCTCTGCAGTTTATCCACAAGTAATAAGACACTAAAATCAACGCCATCTTTGCTATTAGCATTGGCATTTCCATTCTATGTATTTTAATCCAATTGCTGTTGAACCATAGAGATGACCCTGATGCGCAACACCTGGGTCTTGATGTTCCCAGAGTTTGGAAGGCTGCGTTTCATCTTGTAGACATAGGGGCCAGATCCAAACTTCTGGAAAGTTTAGGATTTTCCAGATCAGGGGGTTTGGTCAGAGCTTCTCTCTGTTTAATAGATTTCAATTTTATTACTAAATGGGGGCAGAAGAATGTATCTTGAAAATGTTGGTGCGTTCTGGTTCACATGCCATTCAGGCAGCTGTTTATTCGTTGGGAAAGAGAGAAGATTTTTAGGCATTGCTACCTAGGTACAGTGTATAACTGCTGTGTAAACATTAATACTGTTTATTTTACTGTCTTTCCCCCACCTCCTTCAATCATACTTTGTAGGGAGCAAAGAGCTTCCCCTTCACTTGATATGAGATTTGCTCATAGGAAGGGGAAGTTGGGTAAAATAGGAAATAAGTCGGAGAAAGATTGTGAATATATAATGTTAAATACACTCCCCTAAAAACTGTATCTAGCTCTACAATGTACCGTTACTCATGGGGCCTGCACTGAGGGTCCAGTTTGTTGCTATTTTCATCTTTTATATTTGTACGGTGATCAGGAAAGATGAAGTAATATGTGGGTCTAATAATGTAGCAGTAGCTAAGACAAGCACAGATTTCAGAAAAGATTTCTAAATAAGTGGATTCCTTCACTACTGTTTTGGGGAGCTGTGTTTGCACCCCAACAGGGAACATGTGTTCATTCAAGCTATCACTACTCTACTTTGAGAATGCAAATGTAGGGGACCAAATTTTGAGCCGTTTAGCCCTTGCTTGGGAAAATGCTGATAATTCCCTTGTTCATGTTTTATATTAAAGCACCTTTATTTTCCCACAGTGGGCTATTATCGTCATTAGTGTGTGGGATCTCTGACCTTTGCTTCATTAGTCTCGGACCCCGGATTTATTTTAACGTCTCTTATTCTATTTTTGTAGATTTGTCATTTAGAAAGGGAATCTTTGGCATTTTATCTGTTTGTTCCACTATAAAAGCACTCCTGGTCGCAATTCTTTTTCATGAAAGAATAAAATAAATCTCAAGTTTGAAGTTGTGTTTTTCAGATCAGGGTTTACCTCTTGCATATTGAACTACAAGAAGAAGAGTGGTTAAGTAGTTTTAGTTTGAAGGGATCTCCCAGCTGGAAAAGATATAGATTACAGGGCAAATTATAAAAAGCCATAGGCATGTAGATTTGTTATATGACCATGTTCTGTTTGTTATCATGAACCAGGGATTTTCAAATCTTTGGTGCTCCCATCTCATGGAAACTAATCTTTATTTGACTGAGTCCAAGTCACATATTTTAAGCCGAGGAGATAAGTTTTCAGCAGCAGTTAGTAATTTTGGGTGCCTAAATTGAGAATTTCAGAGGGCTGGGTGCTCAACACTTCCTGAAAATAAGGCCCCCAGACTGGCACCCCAAAATCACTAGTCACTTTTTTGGAAATCATGGCTTTTGTTGTTTTATTTCAGGTGACAGCAATATATGGGTGAATTCATTCCCTATACTTGTCCTCTGAGCATTTTAGAGACTTTTGTTTAATGGGCAGATAAAACATTTAAAGATGTTTATATTTAACATGTTTAGCTTTCTTATTTACATCTAACATTTCTGGCACATCCACACGACAAAGGTGAGATTCACTGACTCTCAAAACTTTAGTCTTCTCTCTCCTCTCTTGGCCACCAACCTGTGGGGGTTTGTATTGAACGCCTACTGCTCATAGTTCTAACAGCTCCAGAGCTAGGCATTTTCAGTGTAGTGTGTATGTTAGATTAAAATGTGAGGGAGAAAGTGGTGTTGTGTGTTATAAAGCTTTTATTGGCATGAGTTTGGAATGACGGTATCATTGACCAGCAGTGATTACACCATCAGGTACCTTATGTGTGCCACGTATTTTACAGAAAAACTGATCAACAATTTCCGGTTTCTGCAAATATCAATGGTACAATTTTTCTTGTATCCTTCCACTTTTAAAGCTAAGTTATCTAAGTCAAGGTGGAGGATGGGAAAAATGAATACATTTTAGAAACCTCTTAAAAATTATCTAAAACTTTTTGTGTCATAATATTGCAGCTTTAGTCTGAAATCTCATGTCGTATCACAGCTATGAACAGATACGCTATCTGATTAGAAAATTGGGTCTGTCCTTGCTCCTGTCCAGTAGCATTTAATCTTTTCCTAGTCCTGATGGACCACAAGATATGGGACCTTAAACCTGCCACTGGTGGAGGACTTAATATCGTCCAACCTGTAGATAAGGCCAGTGTAATTCTCAAAGCTAATTCCACAGTTAGGGTGGGGGGAAATGTGTGGCAGGTTCATGGGTGGGGGGGGGAGGGGTTGGGAAGCAGCTCAGTGATTTAGAATCTTAGAATGAGACCAGTAGAGTTGGATTATTACTGGGCAGAGTGCAAGAGAAATTGGCAAAGTTGCAAGATAAAGGCAATGGATGGATACTACTAAATGTATGATATACAAATATTTTGCAGTCTGTGTATGCATATGTTAATATATACATATATGCTATATATAACACATGCGATATAATTTTATATATAGTGTGTGTACATATATTTACATATATGCAAATCTATAGTGAGTGCCAGGTTTTCAGTTAGGTGTACATAACTGCACATTTTCACACTCCTAATTTAGGTGCATGAGTATGTGCATGCATGAAGCAGGTGTTTGCAAGCATAAATGAGGCATGCACAGATAGATGCACAGAACTGTGGCTGTCCGGTCAACAGTAGACACTGTGTATGTAGATATAATTATGCAGAAAGAGACATGCAGTGGTACTTCTGGGTTCCCACTCAATGTATGAGGCTCTTAGTTCAGATGATGGTGAGGCAGGCAACTGGTTGCGAGCATCGATTCAGCTCATTCAGAAAACTTCAAACTAAAGGCGCACACGGTGTCTTTCTCAAAAAACCCCAAGCTCACCACTCGTCGCGGGATATGCCAGCTCTACCGTGATTAAAAATGGCATAGTCAGCCCGCAGGGTTAACCACTGCGGTCTAGGCAGCCATAGTGGTGTGTTTATAGTCTGTGAAAGAGGAGTAAAACGCTAGGGTGGGAAAGGGATGCAGGAGTTGAGAGGGACAGCGGACTCACCAGTCAGAAGCCCATTTTGATGTATATAATTATGGGGAAAGTGCTGAGAACTTCAGCTGACTGGCTGAATTGAACTCTGAGAATGACAGTTTGACCTTCTGCAGCTGTTTTAAATAAATGCCATGTGACATCTTACTGCCATATAATGTGTGTGTGTATATAGGATAGTTCAGGAATCCACTCTGAGGAAGCTGTTTAAACGAGCACTGTCCAGGTTGACCCTTAGACCACTCCCTGCCCTTCCCTTCACATGTTCGTTAGCTAAATTGTGGCAGTATATTAGTTTCTGAAGAGATTGTACGCATGGACTCTAGGGTATGTTAAGGCACTGCGTAATAGTGGGCAGTCCACAAATATGAGATCGTGATTCGCACCCTTTCTCTCAGTGACCACTGCAGTTTGTAATCGTGGTAGGGAAAATACGTTAGAGAACTCAAAGCTGCTAAGGTAAAGATGCCGGTTCTCTGCAGTGAAGGGAGGTATGTTGGAGAAAACAGCTGTGGGGGTGGAATATTTTTTAAAACTTTTTTCCCCTTCTTGTACCTGAACATCTTCTAGGACAGGCTAATTCTTCTTTTAAATGACTGATGTATTCCAGGCTTGAATTGGATTCAAGATGCACATTGCAGCTCTGCACTGCATCCACTGGGGTCATTTTGCCAATCCACAGATTGTCCTCTGAAGCACAGCCCTCTCCTCTGTGGAAATACAAGGCTTCCTGAGCCACAGAATGAGGGACACAAATTGGTCCAATCAACTTTATTTTTTTTAGGCTAAAGAAAACTTCAAGATAGTTTTGAATTGTTACACCGTTTGTACAGACTGCACAAAGGGAGAGGGAATATGTGGACTGATTGTCTTTTTAAACACTTGTTAGGGAGTTGTGCTGTGTAGAAAAGATTCGATAGCTCTTTGTAGTTTCTCACTTCGTCTCTCCTAGGTTTCATGTTTGCCGTGAGCCCAATCCTGCAGCCTTTACAGTGGCGATCTTCCCATTGGCTCCAGTGGGATTTGAGCACGACCTTAGGTACTTCGCTGAATCAGAGCCTGAATAAGGGCTGCAGGATCAGGCTGGAAATCACAAAGGGCTAAATTCTGGACTCATTGAAGTCAAGGGGAGTTTTTCCACTGAGATCAGAATTTGGCACTCAAGCATGGCTTATAAGATGCCTTTCTTTTGGAAGTCCCATTGATCACCCGTTTGTGGTGGTTAAACGTTTGTGTTTTATACCTGCCTGAATGCAGCCCTTAGATTTCTACACTGTTTCACCATTCTGTCCCATTCAGCCGTCAAACCCTTTAGTTTCCTTGCATTGTCACATTGGCATGTTTCTTAAAGTGGGGTTTGGGGGAGGGGGGAAAGGAACAGGTGAATGGTGATGCCCAAGAAACGTTTCTTGGGCGGAGGCAGGAAATGCCTAGCACATGACAGACTTTCTAGTGTGTGGTTTCAGTTTCTGTAAATAGTCATGTATAAATGATGACAAAGCAGTGTGGAAATTATTAAAAGAAACAAAAAGTCTCTTCTGTTGTTGTTTTTTATATTACCTCATTCAGCAAGTTTGTTTTACAATGACGCAATGATGCTTTATTTATATTGTTTGTACTGTAATTAAAACAATTGACAGACATTTCACTTTGCTTGTTGTTTCCTATGATCTTGTTTTGATTAAATATGCCAGTTTGTGTTATGTTTCCCCTCACCCTGTGCTCCACCTTGAGATTTTTGTGTCAGCTGTACAGTATTCTGAGTTTTTAAAAAAAAACTGTAAAGTAATGCCGAGAGGGACTGCCATACTGTATAGGTCTCTTTCTAATAAAGACAACAAAACTTATCTGTCGTGGCTTTGGTTCTTCGCCTTCGTCTTCACCGCAGAGGATGTTGGGAGATAACTACTCAGAACACCTGTCAGGCATGGTCCAAATATACTCAGTCCTCTTTGCGCACCAGGAGCTGCCTCTTGAGGGCCCTGCCAGCCCTACATTTCCAAGATGCTTCTTTTTTCCTGTTCTGAATGATACGAGATGCTTTAATTTTATTAGAATTCGTTGGAAGGGTCAGCTAAAGTAGCGCACAAACGGACAACTGGTTGACGTAATTTATGTTGAAAGTCCTCTGACAATATTCCTCACAAAGGCTATTGAAGAAGCTCAGTACGCATGGGGTGAAAGGCACGGCTCAAAAACTATCTAAGAGTAGTAAGTGGTGAGTTTTCATCACGACAAAAGGTTAAAAAGCGCAGGCGCACGAGGGTCCTTACTGGGACCAGTCTGTCTGTTGTTTTCATTAATGCTCTGCATTGCGGACGGGCAGTGAGGCAGCAAAACTTGCAGACGACACAAAATTATTTGATTAGTCAAGTCAACGGATGACTCTGAGGACCTAATCAAACTAGGTGCATGGGGCAACGCCGTAGCAGATTAAATTCAATATTGATGAATGCAAAATAGTGCAAGTTGGAAGGAAAAACTGGAATTACTCATGCACTTTACTGGGCAATAAGTTAACTATCAACTCAGGAAAGGGACCTGGGAGTCATTGTGGACAGCTCAAAGAAGACTTCTGTTCAATGCGCCACTGTGGTGGAACAATCCAATAAAATGTTAAGATGCATAAAGAAAGAGGTGGAAAATAGCCTGGGCAATATAATGCCATTATATAAATCAATGACTTGTCCTTATCTGGAATACTCTGTTCATTACCAATTATCCCATCTTAAAAAGAATATTGCAGAAAGAGAGTGGCCCAGAGATGAGCCAGGAGAATGGTTAAGGACATGGAGAAGCTCTTGTGTGAAGGGAGATTGAAAAGATTGGGATTGTTTACCTTAGAGAGAGAAAAAAGAGGAGACATGATAAAATTGTTCAAAATAATGACTGGTATAAAGAAGGTGGCATGTAGTATCCGTGTCTCCTGTCAGTTGTCATACATTGGTCTAATTTCAGTTGTTGGGCTTTGTGTCCGGGTGCTGAGTGGTGGTGGGTGCCTTGTGATATGCAAAAGGTCAGACTAGATGATCTAGTCTTAAGCTGTATGATTCTAAGGTGGATTTATTTTCTCCCAGTGTCATAACAAAAGACTAACCGGACATGCAATGAAATTGAAAGCCATCAAATTCAAAACTGATAGACAGACAGACAGACATTTTCACACAGCACATAGTTAAGTGTGGAACACATTGTCACATGATGTTAATGAAGCCAAAAGCTTAGCAAGATTCAAAAAGAGATTGGACATTTGTATGGATATCAAAACTATCCAGAATTATAGTAATAAATACTAAAAAAAAAAAAAAAAAAAAAAAGCTTTAAAAGGGATATAAAATTATATGCTTCAGGGTTTACACCAATTCCCTAACCATTTCTGGTGTTAGGTCAGTGTGCCGGGGAGGGAGGGGAGATTATTCCTCTTCCCAACATGCAGTCTTTCTTGCACCTTCCTCTGAATCATCTGGAAGTGGCCACTGTTGGAAACTGGATACTGAACATTTATGCAAATCTATAGTGAGTGCCAGGTGAACATTTCAGTTCACTCAAACCTGACATTTTTCCCAGACAGGTTGAAGACCACCTTTTCCTTGTTATGTCCACATATTTTTCTCCTCGTCCTCCAACGTGTCAGGACTATCACGGTTTTCCTGCCTACTTGGAATAGCAAATAACTGGATGGTATTGGCCAGCAAATGCTGACTGTGCAAAAGTAACTTCTGTGTCATGCTGAACCCTGTAGCAGTCTCCTTCCTTTGACGGAGCTCTGTGTCCTACACATAGCAACACAATAGTACAAGGACTCAAACACCCCATGTGATAATACGGTACAACCCCTATTTTTTTTAATTAATTGGGGACTGAGAAGATCCTAAAACTGAACATCTCCAAGTTACGGTACGCATGGTGCATAAGTGGCAGTACGGTGCACTGAATTGCTTTCTTGTCCTTCACACTACTCCAGAGCAACTTCTAATGCATTGACAGCATTGGGATGTGAAAGGATGGTGACTTGTTCTTCACTGACATCACTTTCATTATGTGATTTTCCCCCCCCCTTGGGAAAAACGGTTCTTATAACTGGTCATTGGTAAGACTTGGGTTCATAAAATCAAGGTTTACTGTACCACGCATTCCTTTCAGGACAGTACTGGATTATTTTTTTCACACTCCCTGAGGAAGGAGCCTTGTAAAGTGACCTACTCTGCTCCTAGGGCAAAGATTAGCCTCATGCCACCTTGCTGAGAAACCTACTCCCCTAAATGAGAGGTGCCTAAAAGATCCCCAGTGCCTACATTTAAAACAGCGTCCGTCACTACAAATACCATATGAAAAGGCCAATTACAAATAGAGTAACGCAGAGTAGCCATGAAAACCTGGAAGACAAAGTTCAGGTGAAAACGCCATTCTGTGTGTGCCATTAAAAACGATTTAATTAGTATATACATGGATTTCAATATTTTACATAAATGTTGCCATTACATAGAAATGTTTATACAAAATACAATCTCTGTTTTACAAATAGATAAATTAAGGCACCGGAGATGGCCAATAAAGATTGTCACCGGACCAAAGTAGCACAATAAATCAGTGGCAGAGCTGGGCCTAGAAAAGAGATCAGCAGATTCCAGTTCTGTTATCCTGTATACCGGAAGTTTGCCATTATGCTCCTAGATAGCAAATTCAATAGAAATATAAGCCCAGGAAGCCATATGAAGGCTTGAGTAGATCTGAGCCAAAAATGTCCTTGCTTTGGTAAATTTCCTTTAGAATTCTTAATTTCCCACTCCCACTATTTCCAGGTCCTGAGATTCTTCTGAATGGGTTGCAGGTAGCATGATTTCCAGCTGATGCAGTGCTGTATAGCTATAGTGCTGCTGTGTAACAATTCCTACCACTGACAGCTGGAGTGGTACCCCCGAAAGCCCTAGATTGGATGAGTTACTAAGAAAAGGCTGTGGAATTTATTAAGAAAATGCATTTACTTGTGGTGAAACCACTAAATGTACTGCAGTAAAACCACAAACCACATTCCCTCTGTGACATGCTGGGCGAACCCACTAAGCTGTAATTTATCTCCTGAAGTCCAGTAAAGCTCTTAATTGGCCAATAAATGTGGTCACAATAACTGCTCTTGACACACAGTGACACTGCCTGCAATTAGCACTTATTTATTTGCATATGATATTGACCGATCTCCGGCGCAACTCGTTTTCAAGATCTGTTTGTTTTGAAGCCAGGAAACATCTCATTTGCCACAAAGGAGAGAGAGAAACTAAAACAGCCAAAGAGTAAAAGGCAACACCATACCAGCAAGCAGGAATGATAAAGGAATCTGGCCTTGCAAAGCTAGCTGCTGGGCATGTTACAGCATTTCGGTAATTAATTTTATGCTGGCACTGAATGCAATGCATCTTCTTAAAAAAAAAAAAAAAGATTACTAATTGGTGCTGAGATTCTGAATTCTTCTATTACAAGGAAGGGAAAGAGGCATGTGGATTAAGACACTAAAAATTAGCCTGATCAAACTGACTATGATTTGCTACAGCAGTTGACAATACCTCAGACGAACCTTGCTGGGTCAGAGTAGGCCTGACACCCTACTGACGTGCTGCTTGTATGAAATTGCTTGATTGAGGCAGGACCTCTTGAGGGTTTTTTCTCTCCTACATTTATCCGACAGGCCAGGTGCAGTTCAAACCTTTTCTATCGATGAACTATGTCCTTATCTTGAGGGGTGCTATCCCTTTTGGGGGGAAGGGAGGCTGGCTAAGGGGCAGATAGTATTCTCAAACCTGGTAGCTAAGCTGCCATTGCCAGCTGTCATGGATTCTACCTCATTACCCGTACTCAGTTTCGTGACAAAGTCATCAAGGGCTGAACAGCAACCAACACTAAATAGGTTTCATCCAGGCAGAGACACCCATGGCTGTGATTTTAAATGGCAAGCTCTGTTATGACAACAAATTCAACCAGCTCTCTCCGACTCACTATTTGATTTTTTTCCCCTCCCTTTGTTTCTTTGCTGTTAAAGCATGTGGGACAGCATAATTCTTGGGAGTCCTCCCCACCCCTCCTCTTCAGAGATGCTAGAAAGTCCCTGTAAGGTGCTGAATGTCCTCAATTTCCGTTGACATCAGTGCAACTTGGTGGGAGTCAACATCTTGCAGATTAAGGTTGTTACCTGGGATATCCCACCTACCCCTGACCTCACAGCTGTGTTAGCAACTCCCCTGCCATATATGTAAAAGCTAGAATACATCAGGGAAAATGTAGACAAAGAGAGAACCCATCATCATAAGAGTCATGAAAATCATATGTGTAATCTATGTTCTTTATTTGCATATTCATTATAATACTTTCCCATTCTATGTGGTGCCTCCCATCTGATGATCACAAATCTTTGCTCTGCTGTGTTGTACATGTTTGTTAGTAAAGTCGTCATGCTTCTGTCAATGGAGACTGCACCGAGGAGACGCTATGACTGCAGCGTGTGATGAATCCAGATAAAATCTCTTTTACTGATGGCTCTTCAACATTGTGCTGTCACTAGGCCATACATCAAGATTCTGCCATTGCTGGCAGCCGTCATGAAGGACTCCCGTGCCCCAAAGCTTTAGGTTGGATGAAGAAGATGGTGTGAGGGAAGAATTTGGAGCCAGGCAGAGAAAATTGAGCAGTGCGTGGGGGTGGAGCGGGGTAAAAAAAAATTAAATGGCCAAAAAAATAGAAATAAAATGCCGTGTTTACCCTTCTGAATGTGCAGAATTTTGTGACTGTAGCCCTTGATTTCTCAGACTTTGTGGCCCGGAAAGTGGGTGTGTTGCCAAATTGTTCTGGTCAGAAGCAAAGCAGTGTCATTCTACCTTGCACGCCACAGTGGGACTGAGATCTTGAGGCTTTGTACTTTCTCCTTTATTTAATGATCCCCAAGATGGATGGTCTCCTGTGACTATTGACAGATGAAGAAGACTTGGGGGCACTGTTCCTGCCCACCCCCCTTGTGAACCCCACCCTCCAAAACAGAAAGCTATCATAACACCAATCTACTGCTCACAGTGCACAGTTCCAACTGGTAATGGCCAGGCTGATTGACTGCAGATTTCCCTGTAACTGAACTTAATTAGCAAGCCATTCAGGTCTGAAGATGGTTCCAATTTATTTATTGGCTGATGGCATCCCACAAATTGGCCTGGCCAGTTAATATCCACAAAGCTGAGGTTTTGTGCCAAGTGAATAAATAAAACCGGATTTACGCATTCAGCCATGCAGTGACTTGAACAGAGCTGGCAAACTCCTCTTAAGCCACTGGGAAGCCTCTGCCCTTAGATTTTAGAAAGCGATGGGCTGGAGTGTTGGACGGTAGCTGCAAATCACAAAATCATGTTCCAGTGACACGGGGTAACAACCAAGGGTAGGGAAGGCCTCATAAGAAAAATCCCACCACCTCTCTGTGGTCAATTAGAAAAAGAGGTGCATGAACTGTACAGGCTGGGAAGCAACATTCAGAGTCACAAGACTTAGAATTCAAAAACTCACCTACATACATGTGACATGACCATGTGTTATGACTTATCCTAATGGTGGGGGGAACTGAACAGAGCTAAGGAATTTCTGAGTTAGCCTGCTGTAATGGCTGTGATGCTCAGCTGAATGTGAATGGTCAGTGATGTGGTGTACATGGTTAGGTAACTGAAAGGAGAAGGTGGCATCCTGTTTTCTGTGTGCTGCACCTTTCAATGTAGAGCAGTCTCTCTGCCAGCTGCAGAGGCAGCTTGAGGAAGTTACCATGATGTTTTTCAATTCAGAAGCATGACTGAGTTACTGTGATCTCTTTTGTGGAGACTTCGTATTTGTTCTTTCTTTGGAAGTTGTTTTCCTCATTCAAAAGTAAGTCATCTAGCCAGAAAAGGGCTCATTTTGCTTGGAAACCATACTACTTAACAAACCTGATGAAATTACTGAGTAGGTTTGTTATGTAGAAGACACTTCAGTCAATAATACCCTTCTTGTCAACACTGTTAATGGTTACCTACAACCGAGCTTTTTCCTTCATTGGTCCTGTACCCTTTTCAGTTTGTTTGCCTTGGATAAAGATGACATAAGAAGTGAGGGGGTTTTTTTCCTTTAAAAAGGAAAGAAGGAAAAATAGCAGCAGACATGGCATTCTTGATCTCTGGTTTTCCTGGAAGCAGCTGTGACTCTCTTGGGGGATGTGCATTGTTAGTGCTCTCACTGCAATTTAAAAGGCAGGTGGTTTGAATCTTTAAAACACTGGTTTTGTTAACAAATTCTACATCAATGGCTAATTAACATGTTGGGGAAAGGATGTCGTCGTTAAACAGTCTGCCTAAAAATCCCTTCCCCTCTCAATTGCTTCAATGTTCATTGTTTTTGCTCTTATGAGGTCATGTTTTCATTAGATCTCTAAGCACCAGAATCTTTCAGCCTGAAACAGGACCTACATTTCTAATGGAAATAAGAAAGGGACAAGGAGACTTTCCGGCCGCCTTTAGCCATCATAAAGAAGTAAAAAAGGGCACAGCCATTTTTTTTTCATTGCACTCACCTTTAAATCTCTTGCTGAACCTGTAAAGTAAACAGCTAAATCAAATCAAAGAAGTGGCTCGGTAGAGTTGTATCTCCTGGTGAAGCTATTGTAATGATACCCGATGGCTCATTATTGAGTTTATAACAGAGGCCATTACATTTCACCCAGTCACCCCTGTGTTGAGCCCAGTAACTTGAGTTTAACCAAAGCCTACCTTCTGTTTGGCTAAAGTATATCTTCCTGGAAGGCCTCCCATCCTGATGTCAAGACAGCAAGAGGAGAATCCACCACTTCCCTTGATAGTTTGTTCCAATGGTTTATTTCTCATTTTTGTCTGGCTTCAGCTTCCAGCCATTGGTTCTGGTTCTGCCCTTGTCTGCTAGCTTACAGAGCCCTTTGGGGAGGCGACACACAGGGTGGGCATGTGAGGGTCACTGTCCGTCCCCCCACCCCAGCAGCTGGTCCAGGCAGGGAACAGAAGGGGCAGGTCCAGAGCCTCTTTTCATGCTGCCCACTCAGGGCTGGTGCAAGGAAGTTTCGCGCCCTAGGCGAAACTTCCACCTTGCGCCCCCAGCCCTTCAGCAGCTCCCCGCCCCCCCTCCGCCCTGAGGCGCCTCCCCTCCAGGGCAGCTCCCCCCCCCGGCCCGGAGAGCCGTGCGGTACCTCCCCACCCTAGCTCACCTCGGCTCCGCGTCCTCCCCGAACATGATGCCCCCCCTCTAATTCTCCTCCCAGGCTTGCGGCACCAAACAGCTGATTGGCGCCACAAGCCTGGGAGGTGGGAGAATTAGAGCGGGGGCAGCATGTTCGGGGAGGACGCGGAGCCGAGGTGAGAAGCCCTGTGGCAGCTTCCCCCCCCCCACTCTGAGGCACCCCCGCGGCAGCTCCCCACCCCCTGGCCGGGGAGCCGGGTGGTACCTCTCCACCCCAGCTCACCTCTGCTCCGCGTCCTCCCCGAGCACGCAAGCCTGGGAGGCGGGAAAAGCGAAGCAGCGACTGTGCGGTGGAACCCTGGGCTGCCGGCGGCGCGCCGGCTCAGATTCCTTCTCCCTCCCAGCGCAGCGGCTGCTGAAACTGCTTTAAACATTTTGGGGGGGGTGCTGCTTTTTGTCGCCCCCAAATCTTGGCGCCCCAGGCAACCGCCTAGTTCGCCTAAATGGTAGCACCGGCCCTGTGCCCACTGCCTGCGAGAGAGAGCCTGGCTGTGGTGGCAGCAGGCTGCCCCCCCCCCCAACGAGGTTCGGCTTCTGGGTACAGGAGCCAAGCGAGCCTCTCTAGTTTTTCAGCACCTATTTTAAGTCGTGGGCACCAGAACGGTATGTAGTATTCCAACCGCCGATATGCTCTCACGCCCCAGTTCAACACCCAGCCAGGAGAGGGCGCCGCAGAGTGCCACGCAAACAAGAGCGAAGATGATTTGAAGAACTTGACGAAGACAGGAAGGAGAACACACGGGGTGGTGGGCTGGAGGTACAGGGGGAGCTGGGGAGGTGTGGGGGAGATCTCAGAGGTGCTGAGGGGTCTTGGGGACGTACAGAGGTGGTATGGGGGGCAGAGAGGAGCACTAAGAGGAAGGGTGAGGTGAAAGTACTGATAATGGAAGGAGCTTGCATCCGTGTCGGGATGTGCAGATTGCTATGTGGAGGGAGATGGACCTGAGGTTGAAAGGAGAGGAAGAGAGGATCCAGACCCCTTGATCATCCTTCATGAGGGGGTGGAAATGACAGAACGCTTAGATCGAGAGAAGGGAAGGGAGGACTATGCCAGGTTGAAGGTAGGGCAGGTCAACTGGAGGCTCAGGTGATCTTCATCTGATCAAGGCCTGTCCCTAGAGGGGAAGAAGAAAGAGAGGAAGGAGATGATTGAGAGTGAGGAGGGCTGGAGTGGGTGGTGGAGTGAGAGGGGGGCTGGGATGGGTGGGGGGAGGGGGGCTTTGGGGAGGACCAACTGTTCTCAGGAGGGGGGCCCACTAAGTAGGGAAGGGGGAAGGAAGTCTAGGGAGGCTGGCTCATCTGACTATAAAAAGAGCTTTAAACTAGGAGGAGGGAGGCGGTTGAGAGAGGTCCTGGGGCTCTCGGTTGAGACATTTATACATGGGGACACAACAGACAAACAACAGATGGGAGAGAGAGGTAAAGATTACAGACGGGAAGAGAGATAATAAGAGACGGAGACATATAAGACAGACATGTAACTACAAGTATAAGTGAAGTGAGTGAAGTGAGTGAGTGACAGGAAAGAAAAAGAGGGATGTTCCATGTGGAGTCTAAAGAAAGAAAGTAACAAAATGGAGGACCTGGAGCGGGGGGAAAAAAAGGAGGTGAGCGAGGAAACTTGGAAAAAAAATGATGGAGGAAATGACTGGAGTAAACTGGAGGAAGGGTATGGGAAGTTGTGCTGGGAAAGAAGAACCGATGCAAAGGGGAAAGTGTGGGATATCAGTAGGTATGTCAAAATGAGGGGTAATGATGTAAATGGCAAAAGCAATGGAATGGTTGTGCATCAATTTGGTGGGTGGGGAAGTCACATTGGGGAAGAACAAACACATAGGCCTCATGTGTGATAGGAGATCAGGATCTAGCTTAGAGACGGACAGAGGAAGACTATGTGTTTTGGGATAGGAGTAAGGAGCTAAACACTGCTGAGGTGTGGGGACTTTAAGGGACTTGAATTGGGGGAGGATAATAGTAGAAATAATATAATAATGCTTTGCTAGATAATGATATGGCTAAGCTTTTCCTCTGAAACAAATAGCATGAATGCTGAAGGGGCGAGGCGAGGGGATTTGATTTTTTGATTTGATTTGAGATTTTATGATTTGATTTTGGGAGAGTTGGTTGTTGAGGAAATTGAGTGATCATGAGCTAGTCGGAATTCGAGTGAAAAGGATAATCAATAAAATCATTGAGACTATGAGTGATAATGAGCTAAAGGGCTAACTTTAAATTAATAAGGTAAGGCGACTAAGTTAAGACGACTACTTACATTGGGGGGTGGGCTAACATATCTGTTAGGGGGGGGAGGGGGGTTACTTTGCAGGAGGTGTCAGAGGGTTGTGAGAGGCATGTACGGGTCAGAGGACTGGTAGCAGAGAAGGGGCGAGGAGAGCAGTGTATGAGTGAGCAGGGAAGCTTGGAAAAGAAGGGAAAGAGAAAAAAACAGAGGAAAAGGAAGGGAGGGATCAGGAAGGAAGGAGAGGAAGGAAGAGAGAAGAGAGAGGAAGCAGTGAGAAAGGCAAAGAGACGAGTGGAGATGGAGGGTGTGGATGAGATTAAAAAGGCAAACAAAAAGCAAAACAAGAAAGAAGATAAAAAAGAAAAAAAAGAAGAAGAGAAAGAAAAATTAAAAAATAAAGGGAAAGGAGAGAATCTTGGCGAATGGCATTGCATACTTCTTTAAGAGGACGAATACTAATCTTGGAAATGAACAATGGAAAGCTGAGGGGGTGAATATAATAGAGGAATGAATGGGAAGGGAAGGGTAGGGTATACAAGTAGGGTAGAAGGGAAGATGAGCGGCTGGGCGGAAGTAAGGGGGATCCTTCTGATAATATTTAAGAAAGAAAGGGGAAGAATATTGGAGGAATTATATATTAATATCATAATTAATAATATAATCTTAATAAAAAGATTAATTGTACCGACTACTAATAAAGTATGTAGTTCAAATTATGAATGAAAATGAAAAAAAAAAGTAAAAAAGGAACTATAAGCCTGTTTAGTTAACATAGTCTAGTATGCAAAGTAAAAAAAAAATGAAAAAATCAAAAAAGAGAAAGTGAGGCGATGGCAACTGCTGGGATGGATTACAGGATGGATTACAGTTGTAGGGAACTTGGAAAAAAAACACCAAAACTAACTTGAAAAAGAAACTTTTTTTAGACAAATTTTTTAGACAAGGGAATCTATATTATCTGGGGAGTATTATGATACAGTATGAATGAGATGTAGATATAAAGAAAGATGGAAAAGATGGGGAAAAAAAAAAAAAGATGGGGAAGGGGACTGGTTGGAGAAGGAACTGGAGCAGAGGGTAGGAGAGGGGGGTGGTGGAAGAAGGGGGGGGGTTAGGAGGGAGGTTCTCTCAAGAGTCTCTTTTTTTTCTTTTTTTATTAATTATATTATTTGCTGACCTGGGAACCAAGAGTAGGAGGGTGTAGGATGAAGTTTGTTGATATTGACAATTAGGGGAGAGAGGTATTGCCAATTCCAGGAGGGAGGATATTTCCAGGAGATTTGGAGAAGGAGGAGAAAACTGAGTATTAGTAACAGGATGAGATGAGAAGTGTAAGTAAAGGGTTATGCATTGCATTTAGGGATTACTAGTTATAAGCTGAAGTTGGGGAGGTTGGAAGGAGTTGGAGGAGAGGGAGGAGGGAGAAGGGGACCTGGAGTCCTGGTTGATCGTATGATGGGATGTGGTAAAAAATGTGATGTTAAAAATAAATAATTGGGTTGGGGGTATTTCTAGGGATAAGGTAGTAGTAGGTAGGAGGGATAAGGAGGGTATATGTTATATTATTGATGATTTGTGTGGAGTATTGGAGTAGTGTGGCAGTTTTTTTCTCTCCATGTAAGAAGAAACTAGACAAAGAAGAACAACTACAAAGGGGCAACTAGAATGATCCGAGGAATGGAAAAAGAGATGAAAGGAGAGAGACTTTTGGTTTTTGGTTTGTTTTCTTAAAAGAAAGAAAAGAGGAAGAGGAGATACCTCTTAAATATATCAGAGGGATAAAGACCAGGGAGGAGAGATATCAGCTCTCAGTGCTAAAGTGATAATGTGGACACACGGATATATATAAATCATTGTCAGTCAGGAAGAAATTGAAAATGAAATTAGAAGGTCCATCACCATCAGGGGTGCTGGGCAAGGGAACGAGAAACGGTGAGGGCGAAGGACCTCCATGAGATTATAAACTTTAAGTTTAAGTTTATGGAGGAGATGGTATGATAGGATAAACGAGTATAATCAATAATCAATCAATAAATAATAACAAGTACAATGGGTCAATGGTATGATATTACCTTTTCCAGAGGTTTGGCTGGAGTCTTGCCATGCATGCTCGGGGTTCAGCCGCGCCATATTTTATTGGGGGGGGGAAGGAATCAGGGGGAAGATTGGCATTGGGGCCTGTTTTTTTTCGCCTTCCTCGAAGGGGGGGGGGCAGGGCTTGCGCTAAGGAGTGGGTGGATCGGCTTATGTGGCCTGCATCTTGCAGGAGGTCAGACTAGATGATCATAATGGTCCCTTCTGATCTTGAATTCTATGATTCTATGATTCTATGATAACGCAGGATGGATACGTTTTTTGGGGGGTGCTCCTAGATAACAGTATTGGGTGTATTCTAAATGCCTTGCTGGAGAGTAGGGGAGGGAGATAACCAGGATGAGTGAGAGAGAGAGCAGGGGAGGGACACGATAGACATCCAGGAAGGAGAGATTGTTAAGAAGGGGAAGTGAGTGGGAGAGAGGGCAGGGTCAGGGGGGATAGAGATCTCAAGGACCGAGTGCCAAAGGAGAAGAGACCCCAGGAGGTGAGGCCCAACGTACTGAAAGGCAGGTTGGCCTTGTGATTCAGGCACTGCGCTGGGACTCAGGAGATCTGAGCTCAAGTCCTAGCTGCCTACGTGACCTTGACTTAATCCCTGCTGCTGACACGCGCCCTTTTGTGCTTCAGTTTCCCCTCTTTAAAATGGGGATTACGCTTTCCTGTCTCGCCGAGGTCATCTGAGCCTCAGCCATTAATGCTGGCCGGGGCTAGCTCCTCCAGTGATGCCGGAGAGGGGAGTCATAAAAAAGTCTCTAATGAGCCGCTGGCCAGACCCCAGGAGGTGAGGTGAGTGGGGGGCATCTGGGGATGGAGATGATGACAGGTTAGGGAGGGGGGATGAAGCCAGGTGTCCTCCTGTGGTGATTTGTGCAATATAAATACACATGTGGAAGGATGCAGGGGAAGATTTATAGGGCAAAAAGATGAGAAAGAAAAGGTCATTGGCAGGAACAAGAGAGAGGCAGATAGAAACAGAGAAGCAAAACCCTTAAGCATGGAGCGATGGGAACAAAAACCAGAGGGAGTCTGGCTATGTCCATTCTCCTGTCAGGTGCCAGAATGTTACACGCACTGTGCCTTATCTGACACATCAAGAGACCTCACGGGACAGGATTATCTAGGCCAATGGTGCTTGGAAGCCCATTGTGTCCTGGAAGTTTGTCAGGGCTGGTCTACAAAAAAAAAATCATATATATCTATGCAACTTCAGGTGTGAGGAATGCGTAGCTGAGTATATTATATTATATATAGATCACGGCAATCCCTCCGTCGGGGGATCGTCCATGGGCTCTCCATCGCCGGCCGCGCGCCGCGGCGGCGCGTTGTTCGTTCGATCGATCGGTTCGAGCGGGATCGATATCGCGCGGATCGAGAATAAGATATATATCTCGAATCGAAAATCGATCGCTATCCGCCGATACGGCGGGTAGTGTAGACGTAGCCTCAGGTGTCTTTTCTCTGTGTATGGAAGAGGAGAACCCGCTTTGGTCTGATGTGTATATGTTTTATAAGGGTGATTCTGGCTAGTTTTTACATACTCAGGGCATGATTTTGCTGTGCTCTGTGTAACTTCCCAAACATGTGCCGTCTTTCCCAGATGTTGCGCCCCTTTTTAAAGATAGATACTATGTTTGCCCTTCTCCCGTCTTCTGGCACCGCTCCCGTGCTCCAGGAGTTCTCAAAGATAGTAGTAAATAGCTTTGACATCTAAGGCATCACCATCACATTTCAGAGGGCCAGCCCCTGATTTGTGCAGGGGCAGGCCGGGTCCCTCTGAGGGGTGGCTTCTGGCAGCTAACTCCTGCAGACTTCACTGCAATAGTTACATTCACACCGGTGTGAATGTAAGAGGCTAACAGAATGGAATGGGCCACTGAGGAAGAAAAGCAGAACACTGGGGGACTGACCAGCCAGAACAAAGTGCCTATGCATGGGGTTGGGGCATGGGGTGGGATGGAGGGGGGGCACCTGGGAGAGAGGGTGACTCCTGACCACCAAGGGAATCCCTTGGCCTGCTTAGGGGATAGGAGAAGCCCTGGGCCTACAGGGGAGGAAGGTGGAACCGCTGGGTGCGGGGAGCCCTGGGCCGGTGAGGGAGGAAGGTGGAACCGCTGGGTGCGGGGAGCCCTGGGCCGGTGAGGGAGGAAGGTGGAACCGCTGGGTGCGGGGAGCCCTGGGCCTGCAGGCGAGAGGGAGGAAGGTGGAACCGCTGGGTGCGGGGAGCCCTGGGCCTGCAGGCGAGAGGGAGGAAGGTGGAACCGCTGGGTGTGGGGAGCCCTGGGCCGGTGAGGGAGGAAGGTGGAACCGCTGGGTGCGGGGAGCCCTGGGCCTGCAGGCAAAGGCGGGGAGCCCTGGGCCTGCGTGGGAGGAAGGTGGAACTTCTGGGTGCGGGGAGCCCTGGGCCAGCAGTTGTGTACTTCAGGCGTCAGAGACCCACACACCTGACCTGTGGAGGAGTCAGAATTTACTACTACTACTTCCTCCTCCTCCCCAAACCTCATTTTCTGTTTCTTTCTTTCCTTCTCCTCTGAACTCTTAGGCTTGGTCTACACTTAAAAGTTCAGTTGTCAGAGTTACATTGGTCACGGGAGTAAAAAAACGACACCTGCGACGGGCATTGCTATGTTGACCTAAACCTTAGCGTACTCACAGCTAAGTTGATGGGCTAATGCTTCCATTGACCTAGTTCCCATCATTCGTGGGGGATGGTGTTCCTGCACAGATGGAAAAACCCCTTCCATCAGCGTAGGCTGGGTCTCCACTACGGGGTTATGCCGGCAGAATGTAGACACAACTCTAGTAGTCTTCTCTCCTCCCTCCGCCCACCTTGATTTTCTTCTTTCTCTGCTCTCCTTCTGCTTTCTCTGCAGAAAAGCTCTGTAGCGGCCTTATCTAAAGATAATTTAAGTCTGTAGAAGTCAACTTCAGTGAATCCTGTTGGAAATGGTTCCACTCACCCACAGCTGCTGAGCCCCAAGCAATCAGCTGAGCTGTCAGTATGTGCTGTGGGGAGGTGGCTGCACAGGTACTTTCACTCTGGGAGGTGGGTATCAGGTTGCTCTTGCAGGTCCTACACACACTGCCATAAATCAGAATGTCAAACTAGTGCCGTTGGGTCCATTCGGGTGCGAGGTCCTTCCCGAGACTGAGGCTCCACTGTTCATGGCCATAGACTGTTCCTTCCCCATAGAGTTTGTAGTGTAAATGGACAAAAGGCGAGAGAACGAACAAGTGCGAAGAGATGACGTGACTTGCCCAAACTTCCTCATCAAGTCAATGACGGAGTTGGAAGTAGAACCCAGTTCTTTTGAGTCCCAGTCTTCTGGCCAGTCAGTCTCTGACCTCTGCCAGGACTTCCTACGAGGATGGCTTTCATGATGTGCACTGAGAACACCACAGGTCGTGGAACCGTTGTCATATGGCAAGTGATGACTCAGTAGGAAAAGTTCTGTCTCCCATCTCCAACCTCCTCAACCACCCAGTGCCACTAACAAATGAAAACTCAAACAGCCACAGCTACATTTTAATGGAAGAGCTTCCCACACTACAAGCAAGTACAATGGAAGCAAGTAGAGGTGAGACATTATGAGAACAGAAGAAATTGTAATAGAGATGAAGTAATCGCTTAGTATGTAGAATACATGAATCCTGAGGCGCACGCTAGAATGTATTTACGCTAGACACTGTTACACGGATAAGCAATAGCACACACAGGAGAGAATTCACCAACAAGGGGTACAAAGTTGGTATAAAGGCTTTACAGTAAAAAGGGGGTGAGCATTGTAGAAGGTACGCATGTGGAATGAGAGGCACTGCTACCTCAATATAACGCCCCCCGAGATAACACGAATTCGGATATAACGCGGTAAAGCAGTGCTCCGGGGGGGGGAGGGGAGGAGGGCTGTGCACTCCGGCGGATCAAAGCAAGTTCAATACAACATGGTTTCACCTATAACGCGGTAAGATTTTTTGGCTCCCAAGGACAGCGTTCTATCGAGGTAGAGGTGTATTGCCTTATATTTCATATGTGTTTGCATGCACAAACAGCCACCATACACTTCTGGTGTAACGTTGATTTAATTTTAGCTTAAGGAAAGGCAATTATAAGAAAGAACAAAAGTCATAGAGGTTAAGGCCCGGAGGGACCACCAGAAAGTAAACGCCCCTTGGGTGAGAGTGAAGTGAGTGCGTGTCTTCTCTTTGACGGTCTGCATTGATCCAGGGCTGCCCGGGGAGAGGGGCAAGAGGGGCAATTTGCCTCGGGCCCCACAGGGGCCCCCACGAGAGTTTTTTGGGGCCTCTGGAGCGGGGTCCTTTATTCGCTGCTTCTGCTCCGGGTCTTCGGCAGCAATTTGGCGGAGGGGGGTCCTTCCGCTCTGGGACCCGCCGCCAAAGTGCCCCAAAGACCCGCAGCGGGGGGGGGGTCCTTCCACTCCGGGACCCGCCGCCGAAGTGCCCCAAAGACCCGCGGTGGGGGGGGTCCTTCCGCTCCGGGACCCGTCACCGAAGTGCCCCAAAGACCCGCGGTGGGGGGGGTCCTTCCGCTCCGGGACCCATCACCGAAGTGCCCCAAAGACCCGCGGCTGGGGGTCCTTCCACCCCGGGACCCGTCACCGAAGTGCTCCAAAGACCCGCGGCGTTGGGGTCCTTCCGCTCCGGGACCCGTCACCGAAGTACCCCAAAGACCCATGGCGGGGGGGGGGTCCTTCCGCTCCGGGACCCGTCACCGAAGTACCCCAAAGACCCGCGGCGGGGGGGGGTCCTTCCACCCCGGGACCCGTCACCGAAGTGCCCCAAAGACCCGCAGCGGGAGGGGTCCTTCCACTCCGGGACCCGTCACCCGTGCAGGATCTTCGGTGGCAATTTGGCGGCGGGGGGCCCCCACTGCCGAAGACCCCAGGCCCCCTGAATCCTCTGGGCGGCCCTGCATTGATCTCAGAAACAATGGGCTGCCAGTCTCTGTGGTCAGAAGAGACCTTGGAGATTTAAAGGTGCAGTGCACAGAAAACAAAAACAGTTACATAACTGAATACACCACAGGAGCCACCATTCATTATGTGGATGGTGTTTGGGTACCACTCAAGCAGTTCTCTGTTGATACTGAGATTGGTTCGGTATTAAAAGACCTGCTTTTTTTTTTCCCCTGGTTTCCTCAGCATAACTGTGAAACCTCCTTCTGAATTAAGAGTTATTAGAGGGAGTAATTGGGATCACCTTACTTTACAAATGTTACTTTGCAAAATGAGTCAGGAAGACAGATCCATCTCAGCTATTATTCATTAAGGAAAGTCCTTTATAAATCCCAAATTAACAATTTCTCTTAGAGAGACTTGCTATTATCCTTCTTTCATGGCAACTTATCACAGCTTTGGAAATGTTGAAATATGAAAATAATAGAGGGGAGAAAGGAGGAATATAGCAATTTACACCTAGGAGCAGGGCATCTGCTTAAACAAATACTGATGTGTGTTTAAAAAAAAGACCATTAGCCTGTTGGTGGAATGCAACGTGTTTATCGATAGATAATATTAAACTAGGAATATAATGATGTTCACAAAGCACAAGTATGTTTTTAGCAGTGAAGAGGTTATTTGTAAGTGCTTAGTGCATCATGTCACTATAGAACTGCCAATGGTTTTACGAAGTTCCTTTATATTATATATTCATGCCCAGATCCTCAAAGGTAATTCCATTGATTTCAATGGAAGTTATGCATCTAAATCCCTTTGAAGCAAGGTGAGGATGCACTACATGGGTCTAGAAAGCCATTGCTGCTGGATCCACTAAGTTACTTTGCCAGTTGTTGATAATGTTCCCTATATGTTTATGTAGTGTAGTATTTCTGCTGAGCCACCAGTAATGTTTCATAATTTGGTCCTTTACATATACAGTAAAACTATGTTTATCCAGAATCCTTTGGCTGTATAGCATTTGGAGTGAGTGAGTTATTGGTGAAGAGACGCACAGTCTGGGGTTGTTACCAGGACTTGGATGAGAGAGTTTCAGATTAAAAGGGTTCAGATAAACAGGGCTTTGCTGGACTGTATCAGTTCCATTTCCTACAGCAGGAAGGAGGAACCAGCCCATTTTGCTTTAAAGATTTTTTTTTCTTCATTGTGATTCTTTTTTCAGGCATAGCTCTCAGACATTCTTGTTTTACTAGGTTGTATTATTGTTTCTGTGTCACAGCTTTCACAGGCAAAACTCCCATTGACATTCACCTTGACTCAATTGGGAATTTTGCCTGTGTAAGGACTGTGGGAATAGGCCCCATGGAGGATCTGTGACCTCAACGTTCTAGTGTTTCAAAGTCAAACAATGGGAGGAATCCTGTTTGTCACATGTCACTGATGCCAAACCCGTCCGCTTCTCCTTTTGGTGATGAGCCGAATCGGCCAGCGGATAAACAATTATTTAATTTGCATAATTACATCACCATTTTGATATCTCTGTTTTTCGTAATTGTTCCTGTTCTGAGGATATGATGTAGTGAGGCTGTCCCTGAAAATGCTTGCTGGTAAGTTGCAATGGTACAGTTTTTCATTGTTCTCTTGATCAATTCTAAATGCTTAAAAGGCAGCAGCAGTCATCCAGAAAAGCATATGGAAAGTACAATAGCAAGCTATGGCGTTGAGGAGTGAAAGCGTGTAAACCTTTGCCACCTATTATCAGGGCCTTCTCACACAAAGCATCATGAAAAGTCATCTTAAAAAATAATAATAAGTAAAGGAAAAGCCCATATGTGAGGCAACAACCTTCAGCTGATTTTGGAGGAAGTTCATAATAACTCCACTCAGGTGACTGCAGATAAGCCATATTTGTTCATAATGTATGTTTAACTTCTGCATTTCTGGGTTTACGAAACAGCAGTGTTGTGTGTTCTTATTCGTTTTTCTCTCTTTTGTCTTGCTGTGGAAAGAGAACAACAACAGACACTTTGAAATGTGTATTTACACCCTTCAGTCAATCTACTCATTGTTTATGGGAACCCTCAGTTTGTCTTTTGAAGTATCTCAGTTACACTGTTTGAGTGTTGAAACTATGCCCATGGAAGTTAATGGCAAAACTGGCATTACTGCCAATGGGACGCAGCTCAGACCTTTTGGGCCCAGATCCTCCAAGGGATTTAGATACCAAACTCCCATTGTTTTCACTAATTCAATCATCCTGGTGGATTGATATAAATTTCCCATATTTTTCCTCACGTTTTTAGAATAGACTCTAGCTTTGTGATCATTTCCCCCCTTGGAATGCAGGGACTAATTCCAAACATCCGTTCCTTCACAAATGGTGGTGTGTCCTATCATGAATGGAATGTGACGCTTCCACTAGCAACGGAGAATGTAATTGGAAGTTTAGTCTGTTTATCCAAAGCTAAAGAAATATCATTAAACCGACACTCATTTGATGCAAATACATTTTGTACTTCTGACATTTCCTGTAGACAAAGAGGGCTGATCCCAAGTCGGTGAGAGCTTTTCCATCTATTTCACAGGGCTTTGGCTGTGGGTTTGGTTCTCAGCTCTGCCACAGATTGCGTGACCTTGGTCAAGGCACTTAGCCTTTCTCTGCCTCAATTCTCTGTCAGTTAAATGGGGATGATAACGCCTTGTTTCCTCCACACTTTATCTGTCCTAAGACAAGTAAGAGAATTCCAGCCCCACAGAATTTACAGCCCAGCACAACATGACCCTGAGCTGGGTTGCTCTTGTGACCCAAACAATAACAATGAGGGCAGATCCTGTTCCCATTTAAATCAGTGGGAGTTTTGTCCCTCAGTTTGATGAAAGCAGCATCAGGATCTTCATCTCTGTCCTCCGCTGCTCCCAGTTTCCAAGATAAAAACGGCAACGTTTTCAGGGACTGCAGTTGCACCTCCATGGGTCCTGGGAACTGTGGGTTTGGGGTTTTTTTGGGCCCTTTGATCCTGTGCGTCTCCAGAAATGTGCAAAACTCTGTGACTCCTTAACTGGTGCACATGCAGCAGGATCCCTGGGCAAATGCAGTTCTCTGTGTATGGCTATCGCCGGTACCCTTGGCCTGATTCACTACAGCGTTACCTGGGGTGCCTCCACTGAAATCAGCGGAGCAGGGCTGGTTAAATAACAGCGCTGCTGCTTCCTCCTCTGTGCTATAGAATTGAAGGCAAACGGGGGGAGGAGGAGGGGAGAGAGACTTAAGAGACACGTGGCTCAGAACTGCCTTGGAATCATCAAAACTCCATGTGAGACCCAACTCGAAAATACACCTTGTCCTGCTGACGCTTTGGCTAAGTTCGGTCCCAGTGCTGGGGGGTGAGAGAGTAAATCACCAGAGAAAAGTTAAGTAAGTTTGCAGAGCAAGCTGAAGGGAGGTCACTGCAGATCGATTGGCAGAGTTTAATAGGATCAGGTCCGTGTAATCCTGTTTTATCTATTGTAATTCAGGCAGCCAAGGAGACCCCGAACTAGAGGGGAAGGGGCTTTAGAAAGATCAGCGGTCATACCACAAAGCCAGGGGCTGGTGCCATGACAAAAGCAGGAGAGTGGATGAAGTGGCTTGAAATAAATAGATTAGAGTTCGCTCTATGGCCGAGGCTCAGCAGGAAAAAAGAGCAACCGAGGGCCATGCAGACTCGGTTCTCTAATGCCTTTGCATGGCCCTTCCTCTTTTCCCAGGGCCGGGCTGCGCTTGTGGGAAGGCCGGTAATTTTCCGAGAGGGGCAGGATTTGGGTCCCTCTGCAGCAGACACCAGGAGTACATGCACTATTGAGTGGGGAAGCAAGCCAGAGAGAACAGAGAATCCTTGAATTAAGGAAGATCAGAGGGAAACATTCTGAATGGCCGGATCAAAACGAAAGCATGTGCCTCCCTCCTAAATTCGGTGGTGGTTTTTTACTCTCTCTCTGTTTGCCCCGAGGCTCTTCTTACAGGTGCTGAGATCTGTGCAGGGAGGGGAGGACGTGCAAACATCTCGCTGCTTGGTGAGAATCTATCACCCTTATTTGTTACACTTCTCCTGCCCTTGAATGATAGCGCCACGTGAGTTTCCTCAGAGCCCAAACACAAATAGCCACTGTCTGCTCAAGAAGCAACTAGCCACCGGGGGGGGGGGGAGGGGGCTGCATTCACCGTAGCAGCCAAGGATCTGAAACCAGTGCAAATCCCAGGGCTCTCTGGTCTCACAAACTGAAATTCCTGAAGTCCTCGCGTGGGCTGGTGCGAGTGCGGGATTCACGGGTGTTTCTGGGCAGGCACTAATAGACATGACTGCGTGCTGCCTGCGCTGCACAAGGTAGAGCGGAACAAGCAACCACCCAAGCGACACTTTTGCTTTTGTAAGCGCGCGAGGGTGGGAAGAGCTGCTGCAAACTGTGGCGCGCAGCTGGGAGCCTAGCACCGGGTTAAATGAAGAGCTGCAATCTGGGCATTTGGGAAACAATCCGTTGGCTCCATTGCTGCGTATGCCGGAGCCAGCTGTTCTAGAGTGGGGTGGGGGTGTCGTGCTCGTGGGGCTCCCGAATGGGCCTGTCTGTTATGCAACAGAGTCCGGATTTAGATTCTGTCTGTGATCCCCCCCCCCCTTGTCACATCCAGGGGTGGTCCTGGCTGACACTTTCTCCCAGGGTAGGAAGATGATGCCAGCACCTATGCAAGGGGTGCGCTGGGACTGTCACAGCCGCAACTTCCGCTAGCGGTGCCTAAGGGGGCCACTGACTCGGTGACAGCTGGCAGATGGCCGCCTCCACCCCCAGTGAGCCCCTGCACAGGGCAGCGTCTCTGGCGCCTCGCCCCCCCAGCTGCAGGCCCTGCAAGCAGCGCCATGGCCAATGCCGCTGCCTCTAGAGCTGGCCAGCAGAGGGCGGTGGCGGACGGTGCAGGCTGCAGTGACATTTGGGGAGGGCACCTGGGCTTGTGGCTTGGAAGTTAAGGTCCCTTGGTCCAGTCCAGGTGTCACTCGCGGGTTTGAGGGAAGGCGGTTTGTGCCTAAATTACCTGAGTCTGAGAGATGGGGAGTAGGAGGGTCGAGAACTCAGTCAGAAAGTTGTGTGCTCGCATGTAATCAGAGGCCACCCCCAGATGGCCGGGACTTTGGCAAACCACTAAGGCTGCGTCTCCCTGGCCCTGGCCCATGCCAAAAAATTGGCTTTGCAACACGGATGCGATCCCCGACACCGGAAGGCACCGTGACCTTTAGCAAGAGAGAGCGAGGTGGAAGTCAACACCGATTTGTGTGTGTGTGTGTTTCTGAACGGGTGAAATAGGCAATCAATTTTTATGATGTAATTTATAATTCATACAGGTTGTCTCCATACATATGGTGTTGCTTTTGTGTGTCAGTGTTTCAGGTACTTTATTACGGTGACAGTGTGATTTGCATTCATGTTCCGTTACCCTGCTCATATTTCTCGTGTTTGCACCAGAAGGGCCGAATTATGAAGATTGATCTCGCCGGCGATGTTTGGCTACATCGCAGCGCAGAAATACGTAAGCGTGGCTTGGTCCAGATCTCGCTAGCCGGTCACTGTTCGCCGGGCGTTTAAAAAACGCGGATATATAGTCACACCAGTTCTTATTCTTAAATGCAATGCCATGTGTCCTCTCTCTTCAGTTCAGAGACTGCTGTCTGACCAAATTACTCAGTCCGCATGCAGAGCCACAAACTTTCTCTCGAAATAGTCCTCACTATAATATTAGCTTAGCCCCAGGGGAGGATTTTTGATATTTTCAGGTGGGTTTTTTTTAATCGATATAAAGTAATGGTCACATTGCAATAAGATTAATCTTTTTTATTTAAAGGACATTGTCCCCCTAAGAAATCGATGATCACTTTCAAACTGCTCGTTCTCGGGAAAAGGCAGAAGAATGGTTCAGTTTTACTTCTGTTTTTGGCCCTTACGTGCTGTTGCTCCGCGTGGGTTTCAGGTGCTGCTCCAACCTTTCTGTTTGGCCACCGGCTTAACCACGCGATTATTTGCAAACGATCTTTCAAATCTCCAACCGATTGCGTTGTCCGGTGAAGGCCAATCGGGTTACTTCCACCCCCACTCCCGGTCTGAGAAGAGAATCGGCGACCGATAATAGTAAATTAATTGCGAAAGCATAATCTCCCCTCCCACCCCGCCTTTGCTGGGGTCTGGGATAATAAATTCATCCCGCGTTCCCAATGGAAAGCGAACAGTTCTACTTTTATCTCGAGTCTGCAGCACAAAGGGACTTTTGTAAATTGCAGGATGGCTAAGCAATCTGCATCCTTCTGACAGAGATCACTGGCAGACCCCTGGGGCAGTTAAAAAGGTACAATGCTGAGTATTGCCAATCACAGCTGAAATAATTAAACCAATTAAGTCAATACAAACAGAAACAAGATGGAAGAGAGGGCTGACCCTTCGGAGGGGGGGAGGTGTCTCGGCTTCTTAGAACAGATGTGTTTGCCCCAGAGACATATGTGTAGTGGTAAATTGCATGCAATATAGGGAATAGCATGATGAGTTTACAATAATACAACATGTAATGATCATCATCAAAGCTATAAAAACACAAGTGGGAAACGCAGTCAGTGGGGAACCTAGAGATCACCCCCAAGGAGAGAGGAGAGGTCATGTTAATAGTAATAAAAAATCCAAACCTGCGGGCTCAAGGAGTAAAGACATAGCTGTGGTGTGTACGCGGGCAGGGGAGTATCAAACCCAACTTGGCCCCAAGGATTCGAGCGGTAGCAGACCCACCCCACAGCCCTTCCTGCGCACTGGGACAATGTTAGTGCCTGTCCTTTGGAAATGATGGCTCGCCGGTTAGCCCTTCCTCCTGCGTCCCTGACATCCGTGCAAGGAAAGTTGCTAAGTTTAAACGCAGTCTGCTTGTCAGCTAAGCACAGGTCTAGCGTGGCAAAAATACAAAGCCAGTCTCTTCTCAGAGCTTTGGTTTGTGTGTGTGGAGTATTTTCTACCAAAATAATCCCCGCCCCCTGTTTTCCTAATGAGATGATTATAAATACCAGGAGTGTATTTAAAATGAATGAATCTGATCTAATAGAATCGCCTCGTACCAAGAAATTAGAGGGATTGTGTGTATGAGCATTAGTGGTAAATTTTACTTTTTGGGGAAATTATTTTATAATAAAGTGTCAAATATGAGGGCCCGATGAGCTGCGAGTGGCTCGGAGAAAACTCCCAACTTCGGACTGGTGCAGCTCGGGCCCAGGTTTCTGTTCGGTGACAGAGGCGTTGTAATTGTTTGAGCTGCAGATGTAGCTGGAATTTATTGTAACAACAAATATAGTGATGTCAAAGCCCAACCTTGGATTAAAGCAGGCAGCCAAAGGGGAAGTGTATTAATTTCAAACAGCATCACAGGCCAGTGCCTATTAGGACGAGCGATTCTTCAGGCCCCCCCATCAGAATTAATCATTGGGAGTTAATTTGAAGCTCAGACAAGTTGCTGTTAATTTAGTGCAGGGAGGACGGGATGGAATAAAAAGCTGAGGTGCTGGCCAAGCCTCCTGGGTCTCATTAATCAGCGAGCTGAGACGGCCTGGCTTGATTACAATTTGCAAAAAAATTCATTAGAGCCTGGGCGATTGACAATTTTTCTCTCTGCCTGTGATCTGACTCATTAGGCAGCCAAATGAAAGCCATGATAGTGGTGATGATGACAGCTATCAACCCCCCTCACTTGTTTATCTTCTTTTCTTCTGTCCCTGTTTCCACTTCAGGGCACCTCAAGCCCTGGATCTCCCTTTCTCTCTCTCATACTTTGCAGCTATTTTATTTGGGTGAGGGGAAAAAAAACTTGATTAGTAAGTAACTTTGCTAAGCGTTTGGCAGCTGCTTCCTTTTCTTGTATTTACGGTCGCGTGTGTCTCTCCCCTCCCAGCCCCCGTGGCGGAAAAGGGGTAGAGAACATCTGTTCTTTCCTAAAATGAACCCCTCCCAGCTCTGGAGCGGAGTAACTGACCCCAATCCGAAGCGCTCGCGTCATTCTCGCATTCCTCCCAGCTAAGGACGGCTGGAAAACTTCTTAAGTGACTTGAGCTGCTATTTTCAGGGTCTTCTAAGAAGGGACAAACGGTAGCCCCATAACTGCCTGCGCTTCCCTTTGCAGGATAAAGATTGCGCTGTAGTGCTTCTGGCATCGCTTAAAAAAATACATAGAGATCATGGTATATACTGAAAATGTAGGGTTTGTCATGGGGCTACGCATTTGGATATTCCCCAGGCTTTCTTTTGACTTCTGCAGGGGGTGTAGTCAGCGCCTACATTTCTCTGCTTGATCTGGGGGTGCCAGGAAGTCTGTCTTTGACAACTCTATGGGGACAGCGCGTGGGTTTTATATATGGCCACACACATAGAAGCCCCACACCAGCCCCTCGCCTAATGAGCACAGGTACCTGCTAGCAATTACTTTCCTTCTGCACCTGATTCCCCTAAAACAACCCACCTCCATGTGAGACACCACTCACAGTCAGACTTTATTCCTTCAATGCCTCTGTGGCTATACATTGTTTTCTATGAGGCTTGATTCGTGTCAAAGCCTCTGTATCAATAGATTTTTTTTTTTAAAGGACCGGTCATTATCTGCGAGTGCCGAAATATTTGGCCTTGTCCTTTCAGTGGCCATGATTCAAATGTAGGCTAGCTATTCAGGACCCTCTCCTGGCTTTCTCTCTTAATCCGTCTAGGCCGTTTATCAGTCATTATAAATAACATAGTCAGTCGTGCAAAGGGTGGGGGGAATCGATGTTGATCAGGCTACTTACTTGGAATATTTTGAGGGCAGTTTCGAAGGGAAACCACTCACAAGACGCGGTGTCCTGACAAAGCTTCGTTTCCAGACCGTTCTAATGCAATTTATACCCCAGCATTTAAAAAAAAACGATGAAGTGCAACTGATATAAATTATGTCAATATTGGTATTGATCTTCTGGACCATTTGATTTACTCACTGACGCTTAAACTGGAAGTCTCAGCGCTATCTGCATAGCAAATTGCTCCTTGCAGCTCTCCGTAATGGCCTGTTAGGAGCTGGCTGCTTTTTTGGGGTTGTTTTTCATTTTATTTCGCAAATTAACGCTTTTAATTCCTGTCTTTCTATTTATAGGTCGCCTCTGTCCCTGATACCCACGGTAGATGCGTTATAGGTGAGTTATAGAGACAATGCTTTTGTTTAAATAGCTGTGGGAGGAAAGGTGGTATTTTGCGTTCACTGATTGTTAATAATCAAAGTCTTTTTGTTAGCAAACAAGCTTTCGGTGGGGGGAGGGAGGGAGGAAGTGGACGATCAAGTATATGTTTAATAACCAGGCAGAAACGAGTTCTGGTCTCCTAATCCCATGATCATGTGGAAAAGAAAAAATCCCCATTGCGATGGGTTTATTTTGGCCGAGCTTTCAGCGGAATGCTGTCATTTTTGTCATGTCCTTGCAGATCATTGCATGGTGCACATACCAATTAGTGTGGCATCATGACAACTTGGGGGGGGGGAATAGGGGGATTTGCTTTTAAATATCACTAAAGACCCTCCACCGTTCTGACAACTTTGCGGGGTTGCAGTTTTTCTTCTTCCTAACCGGACAGATCGTAGGCAGCGAATAGATACGGATTTGGCCCTGTTAATTTCCTAGAGCGTTAATCAGATACAGCGCGGCGGGTCAGATAACAATACAAAGAGTCAGTCCCACTTGCAAGAGTAAAGTGCCTGCATCTCTCTCATTGTCTGACACTCCACCGTAACCCTGCCCAGGACTGGAGCAGGAGTAACATCAGAACCGTTCATTTACAGACCTTTCAGCACTGGCTGGTTTTAAAGCTCCAGGTGGTGTGGTGCATGGGGGTGTGTTGGATATTTACGGAAGGGGCAGAAGACCTGTCTGATCCTTTTCAATTCAAGGTACCTAGAATCACAGGCCTGGCTACCGCCTTCCCTTCTGGTCAGCTCCCTCCTGGACTAGGTTCTGCAATGCCACCCTGTTTCTATAACATCCTTTTCAGCAGGGTTTTGTTTACAATTTATTATAGAAGAAATTCGCTTCCCTAAACTCAGCCATCAGCTGTGGGGGGTGGGGCAAGCTTTGCCTTCCCTCCTAGTTAAACTTTAGCTATTTTGCTAAATATTTCCTATTGACAATAAACCTGACCCAGACTCAAAATGATACTGTCCTAGGAGGGAAAATGCTCCCACTCTCACACAAGAAATTCTGTACAGAAGGCGGTTGGCCTTTTTTTTTCTTTTTCTTTTTGATTTTGTTTATTCACAAGACTGAGTTTCTTTTTAAATTTCATAACTTATCAGGAAAAAGCTACATTGAAATAAATTAAACACAACAGAGAGGATCGTGCTTTTCAAACATGGCTTAGTAGAATATGCAACCAAATCGACAGAAAGCCAGGCAAAATAATAATAATGAAAATAATTCACCCAAATGTCTGCCACTCAGCCAACCCAAAAAGGGGAAAACAAACCTCTTAGTTTTGTTTCATTTTTACCTTTCAAAATGATTTAAAAAAACCCCAAGACTCAAAAGATGAGGAATATGCATTGCAGTTTGTTGTTGGTGGTTTTCTTCTGGAATGTAAGAATTCATGTTACTGGTTATTTGGTCCCGTAAGAGTCAAAACACAGCAGCTGAGATCCAGCACTTTATATACAAAGTAGGACAGTATAATAAATATTTATTATGTCTCTTCAAGGGTTTGATATTCCCGCTCCAAAACAAAACACAGTTTTAAGCCTCTTAGTAATAGATTCTTGCTTTACTTGATATGTCGAAAGGTTCAGATTAAAGTTTGTGTTTGTTTTTTTAACCCGATTGGGAAACATTGATCAAAACTTTTGGATGGGGAGGGGGAAGGGATAGTGGAAATGTATCAGGGTCTGGCTTGTTCCAGCTGCTGGTGCTGACTTCTGATGGCAAATCTGCTGACATGGACTGGGATGGGTACCACGATCTTGGGGTTTCTGGAGGGTTCTCCTGTCTTCGAGTTGGCATTGCCGGCTTTCACCCTTTTCCACTTGGCTCTTCTGTTCTGGAACCATATTTTGACCTGCACTTCACTGAGTTTGAGGGCATGAGCGATCTGGGATCTCTCTGTCAGGGACAGGTACTTTTTGCAATGAAATTCCTTTTCCAACTCGAGCAGCTGCTCGCTGGTAAAGGCTGTTCTCCTCCGCCTGTTTTTGCCAGTGGACGTGGTGGTGTTGGAGTTATTTGTGCTCTGGGTGTTTTCTTCTAGTGCGTTGCCAGAGTCCTCTTCTTTATGGGCGGCTTGGCTTGTGATGTTGTCATCAGAGCTATAGTCTAGGTCGCTGTCCATCGAGAAACTTTCCTCTTTGCCTTTAGAATCGTCTTCCGCTTTGGAATCATCCTTGGCCTGAGCCCGGACAGCCCCTACTGAAAGGGAACCAAAGGCATTGCGTTACATTTTGCACGGTTAGCTCTGCAGCTGTCTAGCTTCCCAGCACATTTTTCCAGCATCTGCTGAATTAAATCCTCCTCGATTTATGTCCCTGTATTTATCTACGGGAGGGAGCTCTAGTGGAGTTTGAAGAAAGCAAACGGGCTCATAGGGAGGAAAGAGAACCCCGATCTTGGCAGACACAAAGTAACATTTCGGGACATGTAGCTGCTTCCTTTAGACTGAATTTCACACTGCCCGTTTCAACACTTCTTCACTGGCCGGTATGTTCTCGTTGGAATCTCATCCCCCATAGCCCCGCACCAAACCGATTTAATGAAATGTTACCTTGTGTCACAACACAAGATTGAAGAGCCAGTTCTCTGCAGGTACCTACCGGGAGCCGTGTATATTTCACTTGCCAATATTTTTGTAACAATGGGAGGAAAACGGAGGACGGGTCCTTTACCTCTCAAAAATAAAACGGAGAAAAGGAAACTAAATTTGTTTGGGAAGTACTTAAAACTTCTCCTCTTTGGATAGCACTGTGAACAATGGATAGACGGGGTTTAAACCGAGATTAGTTCCCTTTGGAAAACACATTTTTTCCATGGGATGATTCAATATTTCAGAGATGAGACACTTTCCTGCGTGCGATTTTTTTAAAAAACACGCTTAAAATCAACTGTAAGATCAAACTGGCCTCCTGCAGCACAGCCAGCGCTGTTCTAAATAGCGATTAGACAGAATTTAGTCATTACGTGTGACGATTTTAAGTTTTCAGTTTGATAAGGTTGCGTTTTGCAGTGTTATCTCATCCACCCTCGTCGAGCGCATTCCTTTGGAAATAACGTGGGGGACTCATCACCTCCCCCAGGATTTAAGTTGGGGGGGGGCGGAGAGGGGTTTATTTTCCAGCCGAAAAATATCTGGAGATCACCTCTCTCAAGGGAATGGAATTGCTACGTTTGTGAAATTTACAGGGTTATGGCATAGATGGGGACACGCACCAAAAAAAAAAAAATCTGCCTGACAATAACCCTTCCTCCCACCCTGGCTTCGCTGAAAGGGAGGAAGACACTTGCTCGAACTGCGCGCCCAGAAGCGTGGTGTAGCCACTCACCCAGGGACGCCTGCACGGCTTCTGCGGCGGCGAAGGACAGCAGGGCGCTCTCCTTGCCCAGGAAGGATTTCCCCTCGTCGGTCTCCGGCTGGATCCCTTCGCCTTTGTCGAAGTTGCCCTGGAGAGCTTGGGGGGCGAACTTGCGGGCCGCCTCCTGGTGCTGCGGGGAAGCGGAGAAGCTGCCGGGCAGCGTGGCCATGAGCGTGGAGGTGAGAGCCATCCCCTGGGCCAGGCTGGAGCAGAAGCCGGTGGGCAGGCTGGGGATCTGGTGGTGGGGGTGGGAGGGCGGCAGGGCGGGCTGCAGCGAGGCCGGCGGGGGCGGGGGCGGCGGCGGCAGCACCACCGGCCGGTAGGGCATGAACATGGGGTAGCCGGTGTAGACGAAGTGGCCCGGGCTGGGCTGGGGCGGGCTGCCTATGAGCGAGTCGATGCTGAAGGCCGTGCTGCTTCCCAAGGGGCGCTGCATCATCCTGAGGGAGGGCTGGAAAGCGGCGCTCATAGAGCTGCTGGGGACCGGAGCCGGCGGAGCGGAGAGGCAGGAGCAGGCGGCCAGTGCCCCGGCCGGATCCAGGAGGCGCCTGGCGGTCCCGGCTCCGGCGGGTGCAGGGCAGAGCCGGAGTCAGGCCAGGGGGGGCGCCGGGGCCACTCCGGTGCTGCTGCTGGGGGGCAGCGGGGGCATCCCCTCGCCGGCGCCTGGGGCCCCGCTGAGCCGCCGCTGGAGCCGCCGCTGCTGGAGCCGCTGCCGCGCGGGCCGGGTGCTGGGTCGGAGCGCGCGGGGCTCTCGCCGGGCGCCGCCAGCACCTTTAAATCGCGCTCGCCGCCTCTCATTCACATGTTGCCCGCTTGCGAACCTTGCCCCGCCTCACGTGGCCGCCCGCCTGGCCGCCCATTGGCCGGCGGCGCGGGGAGGGGGCGGGGCGGGGGCTCGGCCCCGCCTCCCCGCCCGAGCCGAGGGGGCGGGGCGGGGTCAGGGATGGCGAGGGCGAGGGGAGCGAAGCCCTGAACGCTGCGCCCTGCGCCCGCCCCGCTGCCAGGCCGCGCCCCCGGGGCCACGGGGCCCGGCCCGGCCTGTGCAAACCCGAGTCTCCCTTTCCCCCTCCAGGCCGGGCCGGGGTCACAGGGGACGGGCCGCTCCCGGCTGGTTCGCACGCTGGGATCCCCCCCTCCCCCTTCTTCAGTTTGTTCCCTTTTTCCCGGAGAACTAGGGTGACCCGTGTGAAAAATCAGGACAGAGGGTGGGGGGGGGGGGGGAATAGGATCCTATATAAGAAAAAAGATCCAAAAATCAGGACTGTCCCTATAAAATCAGGACATCTGGTCACCCTACGGAGAACAGAATTTAAAATATAAATTCCTATTGGTCTTTTGAAACCGTCATACACATTTTCAGGGCACGTACCCACCCGCAATAACAGCCGTGGTAGTGACGCTAATAAAGGGCGAGGGTTTTTTTTGCCTTTGAATGTGGTCGGTCCTCAGGGAGAAGTGGGGGACTTGAAATGGTCGCCTGGTTATATGGCTGGAGCCTGGTGGAGGCTTTACGATGTTTGTCCAAGTGATTTTTTTGTAAAGGACAGTAGATCCGCTTAGTTAGTAGGAAAACGAAGATTTAATGATGAGCTGTAGCCCCTATTGGCATAAAACTATCTTTCACTGGGCTGATTTGCTGTTATTAAAACGTTATCGAAAGTTGATTTCTCTCTCTCTCTCTCTCTCTCTCAAAACTAAGATTAAAATATAAAAGATTCCACGGGAACCTAAACGGGGGAAAATACAAATCTAACCGGTGCACAGGCCGAACAGATCTACTGAACAGATCCCCCCTGATGTACCAATGTTTTGCTGATCAGTTTTAACAGCTGCAATAGGACAGAAGTGTATGTGTGTGTGTGTGGGGGGGTGTATCATCCTTTTGAAACATTAACCAAGACAGCGATCAGAGAGATGGGTGCTGTTACCCTAGTGATGGGAGTCTTTTCACCTGTACATTTAATTGGAAGATAAAGGCAAATCGATATTTATGAATTTATCGACCCAACTCTTTGCAAATCTGTCTGTCTTTTTTCTCTCGCAGACTCCTAACTCTATGGCCCGGTAGGGAATATCTCCATCCCAGTATAACTCTTACAGCGAGGTTCCGTGATGGGGGGGCGGGGAGGGGCGTGGAATCCACTCTGCATCACACCAGGCTGTCTGTAATGATGGAGACCTCGCTGTACTTTATCCCAAAGGGGGGGAAAACACCCCCCAGCAAATTTTGAAGACATCTGTAAGTGTACCGAGAGAGCCATCCGAATGCCTGTATATTTGGAGAGAATCCATTCGAACGCAGTGTGTCTATTTACATCAATTCGTTATGGGTGCAGAGACAGAGGGGGCATGACTCTGGGGGTAGCAGGAAACACGAAACACTACTTCAGAATCGACTGATGTCATCGGAGTCAAAATCCAAAGAGAAACTCCGGAGGACGTTAAATAATCCCACTCATTGAAATACCAGAGCAATCCACTCATTTACTGGCGTGTCAGAATGGTGCTGACAGGACCCTTAATCTTTCCGAAAGTTGTTGGGTTTAGCTTTCTCTGCTACTTGTCACAGATGTGCCCGTCAGCTGATTTTTTAAATCGCCAGGCGAGCAAATATTTCTAATCAGTCAAGAAACAAACATCTGAAATCGTACTTTCAAGTATCACGGTGGGAACTTTCGATGTCTCGGGGAAATTGCCATCATTCTGGATTTAGATTTCACTCACCAGACGATTTAAAATCCCTCGAAGTACCTCCACATTTAGAATAATTTGATGGCATATTATTTGCATCTATAAAGTGCTACCGGAGATACCGACTGCAGAGGCTTGTTCAATAGGGATTCCGGCATAGTCCCATCAACGGGAGGTTTTATTTACTGGTGTGCTTTTCCTAAAACGCAAAAGTAATATTTTCTCATTTCATGTTTAACTGCTTAGAAAACGACTGTACGTGTCATAAAAGTATCCCTGAGTTTTGTAGTGATTAACAAGATCGATCCCAGACACCTTCAACTATCTGCAATGCGTTTAAAGCTTGAGGACTGCAGATAATAAAATCCTTTACAGTTTTTAGTCTGCTCCTTGTACAGATTAACCAGTATCTATCTATCTATCTATCTATCTATCTCATTAGCAGAGGGCCGCAGTCTATTCTTCTCATGCACTGTATGCAAGCCAATTTGCATATATTCCTTTGCAACTTCCATCAGCAGGGGAAGAGCAGAAATCATTTCTGGAAAGCCACCGCCGCTTCTCAAGCCAGGCACAAGTTTAGCTCCGCTGGTAAAGCAAGCACTCTGTCCGTACGCAAAGTTTACAGCACACCAGGTGATGAGAACACTCCTGACACCAATGTTAGACCGAGTAGAGGCCAGGATTAGTCAGCATCACAGACACCAGCTAAGAAGTCTCTATAGCAACGCTAGATTTTGTTTATTTCAGCGCACACATGTTTGCACGTAGGTGGGTAGCGCCTGGAGTTAACAGCATTTCAATGGTTGGGTTTATGGCTGAACACAAGCAGGGCGAGGGGACGTTAATGTGGCGTCCTTGTAATTTTCGGTGGAGGAAGCGCCCACCTGGTCGTTTGCTGATGTTGCTGGGAGTGGAGAGGAAATAAGGGAATGAAACACAACACGCAGGCAGCATGTGAATGTCAGCTTCCAACACTCTCCCGTTTGCTCGCGGCGTCGCGCTGCACGTCTTGCTTGTCTGACAGAGCAGCCCCATTTGCCCGGGGAAACGTGTTGGCTTCGCAGGGAACTACTCTTATTTGGGGTTTCATTGCAACGCCCGGATCAGCCAGTCGTTATTGCAACCTTCCCTGGTAACGCGTTGGGAAATAGCCCGGGATGGTTTTCTCCAGGGGCAGGGCGATTGCATTCACATCCAGCTAACCCAGGCGAGTCCCTCGAGTGTCCAGGATGGGCTCACAAAGGGCTTCTTGTGTAAAATTCCCCATCAGACACACCAATTTGCAAGTGGCAAAGCATTAAAGCCTCATCTTTTTAAACGATTTTATTCAGGCTGCTTCTTTTTTTTTTAATCTGAAAGCCCAAAATAGACTCCATGCGGTTCTAAGTGAAGTCAGCCTCTGGCTTGGCTTTGAAACAGCTCCTGCAATTATGTAAAAGAGCCATTCACTAACACGGTGGAATTAAAAGCGAGCTCGCCTGCTCCCTTTTCACGGGCAAGCCTCTCATGTTTGGCGTTTCAAAGCCCTTCCAACACGATGTCTTGCTCGAGGACAAAAGGCAGAACAAAAAAAAGTCCCCCAACTTGTAAATTGAACGGCAAGGGGACTTTAAACAATTGAAAGCCCATAAATAATGATAAAGAGACCTGGCAAAAAGGCAAACCCATTCAATTAATAGCGTTTCCCAAGCAAAGAGCAAGTGCTTTACAAAATGCAAGAAAAATAAAGTTTGACTTCTATTCTTCTGCCGCGGTGGAATTTAGAAATGGAGGCAGCAACCCCCCCCCTCCGCCCCAGTCTGCTACAAACATCACTGGGGGATGGGAAATAAACTATTTACTGGTAAACTTCTAACCAGGAAGTGTAGTTCCTGTACTCTTGTTTTGGTTGCAAAGTTGGCTTGCGGGAATTTGAAACTTTGCATCCACTCGGATGACTTTTTCTTTTCTTTGAAAGAAATTGCCCTACACGCTCCGGGTGAGAACTTGGGTACTTGCAACTTGCTGTTGTGTTTAACGAGACTTTGCCATGCTGGGGCCGCGTTTTCATCGCCGCTCATTAGCATTTCTATCCTCACCCAAAGGAGTAAATAACGCTGGGCTCTGTGAAAGTCACAGTGTGTTTACAAGCTGCGGCTGTCCCGTGCGGTGCTCCTTGGCTGTTGTGCTGTAGACAACGAGCCCTGCAGCCTGCCAAATCTGAGCCCCTATTGCTGCCTCGGTATTTCACTGATGGCTGGGGTAGGGTTGGCATTTATTGATTACGGAGTTACCACCGGGGTAATGAATAACCTTGTCTGCCCCCCCCCTCCGTTTTATCTTCCCCCCCTTTATAATTTTCTCCCGACCTCTTACTGTTCTCTGCCGAGCTGTTGCTTTACCACATACACACAGCATGATCAGAGGCAAGAGGACAAATGCAGGTCTCCCGAGCAGTAAATAACTAAAGTACCAGTCCCCTGTGTCAATCGGCTAGGTACAGCTCGTGTCTAGCTGCAAAGTTGGTGGAGGCAGAGGGTTCATTCAAAACACACAGTCCGTGCAATGGCTCGCAGGAAACTCTCTCGCAAACCAGAGGGAATGGAGCCTATGCCAGGGTTGTTCAGACCGAGACCAAGAAAGGACCGAAAAGAAGTGTGGAGTGACCAGCTGGTCAATGAAAGGGCTGGCTGGGCTAGAGGAGATCGGGAGAACCCCGAGTCCGAAGGAGGATGAGCAGATACTCAGCTGGCTAATGCTACACTTTGGAGGTTACGAAAAGAAATTAAAATCCAAGGAGAATTGAAGTCACAGACCCTCTCCCACAGGAGAGCGGGGCTGCCCTCACATCTGGGCTGCTGAAGCAGGCAGAAGAACTGGTGTTTGACAACCGTCTCTGGCAGGTAGGAAGGCTTGGCAAGCTCACCCTGCGGGTTTCCAGTGGCCAGGTGAGTCCTTATCTCCTAGCCCTAGAGATTTGTATTCCTGCCTCCAATCTGTTAAACAAAGCTACTGATCTCCTGTGAACTTCAAACGCGCTGCTATCTCCCTCTTTGGAGCAGTAGCCTCACTTTTGTATCTGCTTCCACAGAGTATTGTTTGAGAGATCACAGCTATGCTAATCCCTGGTACCTGTAAACAGAGGGCGGGGACAGGAGACGGGTGAAAGGGGTGACCGAAGCACTGCATTGTGTGCTTGTGTTTGTGGATTTGTGACTCCCAGTGGCTGCCTATAAGGGCTGTTTAGCAACCCCCCACAACTCTGATTAATATTCCCCGCCAGCTAATTGATCTCCTAAGACCAAACGCTTATGAAGCTTAATAAACAAATCTCAGCCTTTGCAATCGAAATGGCCCAGTTGGGTCAAAATGCCTTGAAATTACTCCTCAGGACAGAAAAATGAAACAATCCAACCTTGTTGCACTGCTTGTCCAAAGGAAGAAGGGGAAAAAAATTGGCCCCTGTGCCCAGCCAGTTCTTAATTACATGACAGTCATTTATAAATAATTGGATCAAATATTTTCTGGGGAAATGAAAGAAAAAGCAAGACAGATGTTTGGCATTTGGCTAAAAAGGAGAGGGGGGAGAAGTGAGGAAAATGACAGTAAATCAAGGTTGAATGATGGGTGCTAAGGAGCCGGGTCAGGACGGAGGACTAACTGGCATGCATGCATTGCTTATTGAGCTTTTCCGAATGAAATGCAGAGTAAATGAGCTCTGGTATTGCTGCGCCCCCCTTGGAGGTAGAGCCCATGCTAAGGCATCGCTGTCACAGAAGTTTATAAAGCAGGCCAAAGCTCAGCTGGAGAAACCCTTCGGGAACAGCAGCATGTCAGGAAAGGGATTCACATTTTCCAGGGGGAGCTCTGTTTTCACTCCTTCCCCAGCCCCCTATTATTGTTGCATTTGGAATGCAGCTGCACCTAGAGGCTTCAGGAGAGATCAGGGCCCCATTGCGGTAGGCACTGTGCAAACACATAGACTGAGTGAGTGGCCCTCTAAACTGACTGTCTTAGGCCCAAAGACTTTACCATCTAACCAGACAAGTTAGAGCGAGGGAGAAGGGAAGCAAAACAGAAGCAAACGACTAGAGTCACAAAGATATTTAGGCTCCTAACTTCCATTGATTCCTTTGTGGGTCACTTTGGGGTGCTGGGCCAAGGTGGACAGAGTTTCATTATATAGTAGGATTTCTTTTCAGGGTGAAGGTGTATCGTCTTGATACATCAATTCATCCCTTTACAATCACATATTGTGGGGTAGGGGTCTCAGCTCCCCTCTCTCTCCACCCCTGCACCCATCGATTTCAATAGGAGCTTTGAATGCACAAGAGAAGCAGACATGGTGGAGTCCTCTCAAGACCTAAGGATCTGGGCCCTATGCTCCCATGGCTTGCAAGCTGTGAAGCGCAGCAGCTTGCTAGACAGCTGCCTCCATGTTCTATGCACCGGCCAAATACGCTTTTCCTTGGGAAGCTGTCATGTAAATTACAACACACAAGGCAAAATGACAGTGCAACCCCTGGAAAAGGGGGCATGGCTTGAAAAGATGCGAGAGGAGTTAGGGACATGTACTGTTGCCGCTATCCTGGAAAAAACAATTTAAAGGCCAAATACTGCTCATTACAAGGGTGGGACTCAGAATAATTCTGTCCAAATCCAGTTAAATCAATGGAGTTAATCATGAGCTCAACCCCTGTAAATGAGAGAATTTGGTCTTCAGCTACTCCACCAAGCGGACAGTAAGTCAATGCTGTGCTATGTAGGGCCGTCTCTTTCCCGGCCCTGCAGTTGGGGCTGGCTGTCCCTCGCTTAGTTCACAATGACCTTGCAATACATGCCCAGAAGACCACAGGATTATTGCAGTTTCCTCATAAAAAGTTTTGTTCAGGGCCTCCCTCACCGCTGGTGCACAAGGGGGCTCATGGGACTGAACAGCCGCCATTGGGTGACCCCTCAGTGGGCTGCCCTTTGCACTCGTAGCCTGCAAAGTTGTAGATTGGCTCGAAGGTCCATTTGTTGATTTATAGCCCTTATTACTGCAGCGTTGGCTATACCGATATCCACCTGGATCATTTCTGTTAGCCTGCAACTTTCAGGGACCCCAGGGCCACGTCTCAGCTTGGCCGGTGGTGAGTTACTATGCAGTAACAGTAGCTCCTAGAGGTCCCATTGTGCTGTGCAAACACTCAGTAAGAAGCAGCCCCTCCTGCAGACAGTTCAAAATCTAATCTAATTTTACAAGCTAGACTAATATAATCTAATTTTACAATCTAAGCAAGATGGTCAAAAGGTGGAGAGAAAGGAAAGATTCCCAGACAGGGAAGTGAGGTGCAGAGAGATTAAGGGTTTGGCTACATGGTGGAAATTGAAAGGCGTAGCTATAATAGAATAATTATCCTGCTACAGCTATGCTGATATAACCCCCTATTTGGACACTTTATTCTAAAGTGACTTTTAGACTCTTCCAGTAGAATTACACCACTTCCAAAGTGGAGCAGCATCTAAATGCCTTGAAAAATCTGCACCAAAGCGCCTCAGACGTACTCATCTGAGACTTGCAGAGGCTTGGAAAAGTTTTCTTTTACTACTCATGTCCATACGCCCTGCCCCCATGTTCCAGCTGCTGCCGTGTGTGTAATAGTTCAGGGCTCTGCAGCTTCCCCAAGGCAGGGTCTGTAACTTTTTGATCTCTTCAGTGAGTGTTTTCTAGCGTGCCCACTGCTGGGTCCCTCAGATGTTTTCTTTTTCTCTTGTGACTGCAGGATCTCTCCATGTTCATTTTGTGCGATCGTTTGGTGACCTCAGCCCTCTCTATACGTCTTGACAACAAGAAGGAGTATATGACCCATTTTAATTAACAGAGGCCTCCTAGTCTCACAAACCTTGGGCTGCACTGTCTTCTGGCTTCCACCCTGTGTTGCCCCGCTGAAGCCATCGGGGCTGCAGAATGTGGGGTGCTCAGCACTCTGGGAAATTGGGCTGCTGATTGAGGTGCCAAAATATGGAGTTAGGAGGTTACATTAAGGCGGCTGTCGAAAAGCTCGTCCATAACTTTAACTTCAGCACAGCTACATTCAGATGCATCAGAAGTATCAGTGTAGCCTGAATTCAGAGGCATCAGTTCTGCACTCCACTCTGGCCTCTGTATGCTGCGGTGGCAGTTTGCAGAGGTAGAGGGAAACAATTCCCCAGCCTGGCGCAAGTGGCCCTGTGCTGCTTTACAAGCCCAGCACAGGAATGTGTTGGGGGTGGAAGGGTGTGTGTCCATAGGCACCATGAAGGAGTCTGGGCTCTGGTGCAGCCTGTAGACAACCCCGCGGAGGGTGCTGGAAGATAGAGCAGCCCTTAGGGCCCAGTTTGGCTCCTGCAGAAGCCCAGAATCAGCGCAAAAGTAGCGTAAAAGTCACCTTTGTTGTCTCTTCTCCCTAGGCTGCTCTGTCTGCGTTTCCCATCTCAGGAGGTGCAGCTATCCCAGAGTGTTATTCCTCATAGAATATCAGGGTTGGATGGGACCTCAGGAGGTCATCCAGTCCAACCCTCTGCTCAGAGTCGGACCAATCCCCAGCTAAGTCAATTGCCTTATGGTAGGCTACCCAATGCGGAAATCCGAAAGCCCAGAAGACAGCATTACGCTGCGAAGAGCAGAAAACTAAATATTTATGAACATATAATTGGTTAGAAAAACTTCCAGGAAAGGACATTGGATTGTTGGCATGCCAGATAATTAGCTCTGGTAATCCGTCAGCACATGGCACTGTGCACCAACACGCCAGCTCTTGCATTGTCTGACCCCTTAAGAATCTGCCCACAAACAAGTGCACTTGTCAGACAGGAGTATGAGTTCAGATTTGGGGGGAGCATTAGCCTGCTAAACCCAGAGTTGTGAGTTCAATCTTTGAGGGGGCCACTTAGGGATTTGGGGCAAAAATCTGTCTGGGGATTGGCTCTGCTTTGAGCAGGGGGTTGGACTAGATGACCTCCTGACATCCCTTCCAACCCTGATATTCTATGAGACCAGGCCTTTGTGCACCACATAATTAGCTCATTTTTCTCTAGCAAACCGCTGCGATTTCTGATTGGGGAGGAAGTGAGCCAAGTGTGAAATGGAAAGCAGGAGGGCCAAATTGCGCAGAGGATACCAGGATGCAAGGGAGCATGGGAAGGCCCCTAAACTTGTGGAATGCGGGGAGCCATTCCTTATTCCTGAGCATCTGGCAGGGCTCTGTAGGTTTAGGGTGGTGGGGTTGAGGCAAGATGGGGGGAGGGGAGGAGGGAAGCAGAGGTGGGTAGCAACTGCAGTGCTTTGGGGCCCAGCCTTACTTTCCAGCTATGTCTTCTACACCCTCCGCCCCCAGGAAGAGGCTAGTGCCAGGGCAGATTGTGGGAAGGAGACAGCATGACTCCCCCACTTATGGGACCCAGATAAGCTATCCTGGGCTGGGCTCTGGGCTAGGCTCCCCCTGGCTGGGTTGGCTTCTTACCCTGCCTGTGTTCTGACTTTGGAATTTGCAGGGGCTGCCCGGGCTCCCTTCAGCTCTCATGTGCCCAAGTGCAGGATCAGCCTGAGCTGTGGTGCTGCGGCCTGTCTCTCAGGGGTGCGGTCTGCAGGCTCCTTCTGCAGAAGGGGCCAAGCCTGGCTGTGATTTCATGCTGCAGCTCCATGACCTCCCTAATGGCCAGTGGCGCTGAGGCCGGGCAGGGGAACGACGTGGCGGAGAGTTACACGAAAGTACCAACTCACTGTATGTACATGAAATGGCCCTTCCGGCTGCTCATGGGCTGCAGGCGAGTATGGCAGGGGAGCTCCTCAGAGAGCCGTGCTGGCCCAGGCCCCGAGGAGCGCTGTATCCCTTTCCCAGGTATCACGGGTTCTGCAGGGTTTGGGCTTGAGTCCCTTGCAGAACTGGTGGATCCACGCACTCTACAGGCCCTGCTGCCTCTCTCCTCTGTGAGGCAATACGTCCCTCCTCCCTGAGGGGAGCAGGAGGCACCACGTCTCATGCGTGGAGCTGTGGACCCTTTCCATAGGTTTTTCTGCTGTGATGGTCACATCTAGCCCTGAGTTAATGTTCTGTGTAAATGGAACTGCACAGAAAGGCAGAGAGAACGGCTGGGATGATCCCCTCCCTCAGCCGCGTGGGCATTTCTGCTGCACCAAGTCAGCCAGCATTAATGTGTATGGCTGTCCCCACCCCATGGCAATTGGCGGCCCTGCTCCTCTGCAAGGTTGGGGTGAGGGATGTGGAGGCTCTGCTCCTTCATGTGGATAGTTCTGGTGGCCGGTGGCTCTCCTGGTTCATGGGTATCCCAGCCACTGTGTGATCCAGGAGCTGGGGTAAATGCTACTCCCCTGGGCGAATGAAACTCTGCAAGTCCTTACTCCAGTGTCCTCTCAGGGCTCACTAATAGTATTGCCACGCACTTCTGAAGTCTCCCGTTAGCATAACTGGGCTTTGAATCAGGCCATAGCATGGGACTAAGCCACCCAGGGGATGCTTTGGCCCTCAGTTACGGAAGGTAGTTGTATCTGAATAAGAGACTTCTCCATTACAACCCGGCTTCTCTTTTTCCTGCCCTTGCAGCTGCAGTGACGTGACAAAAGACCTATAACATCAAAGAGTCTTGCCAGGAAAGTGATTGCACTGCCACAAGCCCAGCATTGGGATGTCACAGGAGGGTCAAAATAGCCAGGCATCGCTGCAAATCCCTTTGAGTAGTGCCTAAAAAATGGCAAAGGGTAAAATTTTCAAACGCACATGAATGACTTAGGAGCCAACGTCCCATTGCGTTTCAGTGGGATTCAGGCTCCTAAGTCACTAAGGCACCCTTGAAAAGTTTGCACAAGTCACCCCCCATAAAAGCAAATGTAAGTTAAACAGAAAAATCCTATGTTTCCGTAGGACACAATTTAGCAGAGGAGGTTTAATTTGAGAGGAACCTTAGAAGGCAAGAAAAAAGTGACATGAAAGGGAGCACGTCACAGTAAGTAACCAAGGCAGCTGGACCAGGGCCGGTGCAAGGATGTTTCGTGCCCTAGGCGAAACTTCCACCTTGCGCCCCCCCGCCCGTGCCCCCGCCCTGAGGTGCCTCCCTCGCGGCAGCTCCGCCCTGAGGCACCCGCCTTGCGGCAGCTCCCCCCCCTGCTCTGAGGCATCCCCCCGCCCTAGCTCACCCCTGCCCCGCCCCCTCCCCAAGCACGCCGTCGCTGCTTCACTTCTCCCGCCTCCCAGGCGTGCAGCGCCAATCAGCTTAGGTGCTGGGGGTGGGGGAGTGAAGAAGCCCACGGCGTACTCGGGAGTAGGCAGGGCAGGGGTGAGCTGGGGCGGGGAGTTCTCCTGCGTGCCGCCCCCCCTCCCCTTACTTGCTGCAGGCGGCCCTCCCCGCGCTCCCCTGCCCCAGCTCCCTCCGCCTAAATGCCGGCGGCGACCAGGGCGGCCGAAGATCCAGCCGCCGTGGTCACTGCTGAAGAAAATGGCACCCCCCCAAATCCCAGCGCCCTAGGCGACCACCTAGGTTGCCTAAACGGTTGCACTGGCCCTGAGCTGGACTAATCATGAGCTAATATGGGAATGCCCGAGCACTGTACAAGAGGGAGCGGATCTTGCCCGTTTTGAAAATCCTGGGGGCGACTGTTTCATGTAGGATTTCCATTGCTGCCCCCTTTCCCAGTTCTCAGCTGGGGAGCAGGATCAGGATTTACTGGGGGCGTGGCACTTTCCCTGTACATTCCTGGGAGTAAGCAAGCCTTCATCTGACCACCCATCTCAGAGTTAAACAACAAAACGGGGGCGGGGGGGGGGGATTGTCCTTGCATGTGGGGTGTCTTGCACCAGTCATCAACCCTGCATTACAATGTATGCACTAAGTGGGGTAGCACAGGATTTTGTCTCTGTGATAGTCATTGGTTCATTAAGATTTTAGCCAGTTTTTCCCCAAGAGGGGGCATTTGGGAAATGGTGATGGAGGAAATGGCTAGAAAGGCAACTTGCAGTACACAAGAACTAAAAGCCCCTTTAAACGTAGACAAAACTCAGTGCTACAGGGCGGTACACACTGCCACGTCTGGAATTGTACTGCGCTTGGAGCTTTAACTTTGTGCCCCACACTTGCATGGATGTAAATGAGGAGTAACCCGATTGCAACCCAGGGAGTCACATTGATGTGATAGGAGATTTGGGACCTTTAGCTTTCCTCATCCAACTACACAGAAACCTTACAGCCCCTGACTTCAGAACTCCCCTGAAAGAACTGCGCAGGCAGTTACTCCATGTCTGAGAGGATGAAGTGCTGCACATATCCAGCATGCAGAGTCTATTGGGCTGAACTCCAATGTGCCTCCTTTCCAACCCAAAGCTGCTTCTACTGTACAGGCAGGGAGAGTAGAAAAGGGGTGGGAAGAGCCTCTGCAGGCTCCACTGGGCAGTCTCGTTGCAGGATTAGATGAGCCAGAGGTTAGAATGCCTGAGTCTTGACTACACTACAGCTGCCCCCTTTGCAGTGCTCTGCATTACATGTTCTAATTTTCCTCATGTAGGAAAGGGTGTGCAAGTGGGTTGTTAGAGGGACCATACAAGGCCTATCTCATGCGGGAACATGCTCACAATATTAAACAGTTTAAGAGCCAACTCCTTCAAGTGTGGAGACTCCCCTTGTTGGGATATGAAGAGCAGCGCTGCCATGGGACGATCTCTACTGAACACGCATGTGCTCTGTATTCGGCAAGTCATTGGTCTTAACCATGGGTGTGTTCCAAAGCCCATTGAGGCCAATGGAAAGACTTGGGTTAGATTTAATGAGCTTTGGATCAGGTTTCGTGGCTCTGCTGACTTAAACTGCAGGATTGAAGCCTAAGGGACCATCTGGAAAGCTTTGTTTTATGTTTTTTGGTTTAAACAAACAAAAAAAATTATCTTACATCATCATTCAGGGCTGTACATTTTAGGATTACGTAACAGCAGCTTTTTATTTTTAAATCTGGTAAGTTTAATTCCTGACATTAGGCAGATATTTTTTTTTAAAAAGTCAAATACTGCAAAAATAAATTAACAAATTATAAAGCAAAACTAACTTACAAAGGCCCTAACAAGGCAATCATTTAAAACAAGCTCTGCCTTCATCTGGGAGATGTGCTGAAATTGTAATTACACAGTACATGCATTTTAAAGCTCCTCACACTAATATGTAAACTACATGCAATTAAATCAATTTTAGGGGGAAAAATAACATAATGTGCCAGGGCAATGTTTAATGATATGTAGGTTACATGTGATCACTGAGGACTTTAAAATAGGAAAGAGACACAGATAGTATCCTTTAGTCCTTAGGATTTCATTAGGAATTTTGCCTGATTGAAGATTGCAGGATTATACCTGCATTTTCACCACTTCACCCTAATAGCACTGGCTACTCATCCGATGGCTATTTACTCCTGGGATGGCTCTGTTGTGATTTGCTATGCTCAGTTGGATATGGAGAAGTGTTTTTGGTGTCTAGCATGTGGGAGAATTCCCGCTTTATCCCCCTTCTTTCTCCTTAGCCACTTCCCTTTTGTGCTCGAAGGGCAAAACCTGCAGGCCTCACTCCCGGCAGTTTTGCCTGCATGAGGGAGGCAGGATTGGATCCTGTGCAGAGGAGGCTGCAGCAGGCTGTTCTGCACTGATTTCTGCAGGGCTGATTGTGACCAAATCACAGTTACTGTGACAGGCCTGCTAATTATCCCCCTGTCAAGTGCAATCAGGCTGCTGCTCTTTGACACTGGGAGATCTCACAGCAGAATGTGACCCCCGAAGCAGGATCCCTGCAAAACTCTAGAGCAGTGTTACAAATCAAACGCGCCATCCATGAGTAGTGTTTCAGAGTGAGCTGGGCATTTCCATCCTCCCCATCAGTGGTGCTGGAACAATTGGAATAGTGGAGGTGTTGAAAGCCATAGAACTGAACTGTAAATCCTGTATATGATGGAAACCACTTCAAGCCAGGGGGTGCAGGTCCAGCACCTATGCGCCATCAAACTGCTTGTCAGCCCCTTTGATTGAAATCTCTCTCTTTTTGTTCTTCAGGAAAAGAGAAAACATTCGATGCTTAATCCAATTAGCTCGTTTGCATGTTTCTCTTTAACTCATTTCAATCTAGTGCCTATGCTTCAACAACTAGCTAATTTCTCCCGGATTGCTTTCCCGATTTGCATAGAAAGCTGATCTATGAATTCTGTGCTCAGTGGTGTCTCTTTTGGGGAGGGTTGTGGGTTTCCTTCTTTACATGGCTCCTGGCTACAGTATGCATTGGCTTTGTTATTTAATTCATACTTGCTGCCATAAAAGGAAACCATAGATGCCGATCTTAATGAAAAAGATTTACAAGATTAAAAAAAAATCAGAGGATGGCAGAAAAATGAGAGATGGTTTGAATAATCTTGGTTGATGTTCTTAAATTAATTAATTCCGATGATTTGGTGACTCAGATTTGGAAATATATTTCACTGGATTTTTTTTAAAGTAGTAAAAGTAAAAATTCTGTAAGAAAAGTAAAGCAGAGGTTAATAAAACTCTGCTTTGCAAAATTCTCCCTCTTTCTATCTAGATATACCTGTACAAACACATGCATATTCACTCACTCCTGCATGGAATAGAGTTGAAGAATCTGCTGGTTTAAAATCCCGAATAAAAAATCTAAAATATTCCCAGGTCAGAGGGGCACTGTCTCATTAAAACCACCATGGTCCTGAAACTGCAATGCAGACATTAAAGTGCAGTATTTTTCAATTAGAGCTGACGAATTCAATCAAAATTCCATAGATTAGGATGAAATGAGGCATGGGTCATTTACAGGGGAATTTAATTGCAGAGCCATTAGACAAATAGTATATTTGCCATTCTCACATTATCCATCATTTTAGACATCAATAGAAGGAACAGCATCTTTACTAATACTGCAGCACTTCCCAATCTCAGCCTGTAAACACTCCCTTTCCCCATAGCTCCTGATTAGATCTGATTTCATTTAAAGCCATGGGGGATTATAAATGTTCATGCAATCAGGTTCATTAGGACTCCGAAATCTCATTTCTGATTTGTATTGCTTTGTGGATCACCCGCCTCAGTGCAGCTTGTGGAAAGCCTCTGCTTTTAAAATCAGATGCTATTTCATTACAATGGCCAGCTTGGGGGGTTGCTGTTGCGGTTAGCGATTTACCCATTTAGCACCAGATCATTTTGTAAGTATCTCTCCCCCCCCCCAAAAAAAAATGAGGACCAGCTCCTGAACTCCAATGGGAGTTGTGCCATTCTCTCTCCTGGGGGGCTGGATCGGGACCCTGGTCAGTAGGGTGTATGTGGTGTGTACACACACACACAGCAAATATAGGAAAGGACATTGTTTTGTTGTTGTTGTGTCTGTAAGGTGATTGCTGTGTCTAGAGCCACTCGTTGGGAATGGGCCAGAATCCGCCCCTCCCAGGTTAAAAACCTGAGCCACAGTGTAAGTAAGAGTTGGCCAAGATTGCATTGCAACTCGCCGTTGGTCCTAAATATGCGGGGTGATAGGGAGACACACGGAGACCGTCGCTAGATAGAGTCCATTGAATAGATCTTATTTAGGAGGTTTGTTTTTTAAAGTTTCCTGCAAGCATCCAACTATTGAAATTTACTTGGCGACTATAAAAACCTTTAACTCTCCCTTATCGCTGCTCTTTATTCTGCCCAACGACGTATATTTGAAAAAAGCCAGTTCACCAAAGCTCAGTGCAGAGTATTTTCGTATTTGTATTGTTGCAAGGCACACACTGGATAAACAACTCGTGCAAAGGGTAAGGGAGACTTGTTAAGGTCACTGACATTTCATCCATAATAGCAGCTTAATATTAACTGCATTTCATAAAACACACAGGCGCATCCAGAGAGAAGAAAAAAAAAACCACAACAAAAAAAACCCACCACCAGAAAAATCCTCATTTTACCCAAATGTATTGTGTGCTCATTGCTGTGTTAGCTGCCTCAGTAACTTAATTGGAATGAAACGTGAAAAATGTGTCATTTTTGAAGAATTTATGCATCACTTCCTAGAAATCTCATTGTGTTAACTAGCAGCCTACTGTGTTCTGTTTAGCAGTCATAATCGCATTTTTATGTGTCTCTGTATTATAAGTTAATGTGACCTCCTGTCTTTAGCTGATGAAAAAAATGATCCCTTCCCATAACATCTGCATCAAAACCAGGGGCTGGTAGGAAAGTACTGAAATGTGCATTTCAAAATGTTCCTAGGAAACTTGCTAACTTTGCTCAGAGATGGGAAACCAAATATGTACAGAAAACTGCCTACCACATGAATAATGACACAGAGAGTTAAAAACCACTGCATTGAGCATAGGCAACAGCAGATACTGCATTTTCAATCATGTTTATTGCTTACAAATTACGTTACAAAAGAAAGCTCCTTTTTTTTAGTGGAGTGCTTAAGCAAACATTTCTAGAATTGCAGTAGCACTGAAATGCCCAATCTCAAAAAGCGATGCCTGAAAAGCCCATGTATTTACACCCCAGGGTTAAGTGTATAATTCTGCTAAAGAACTCGTGGACCGCACGGTGGAGAATGATGCTGTCATTAGAGCATCATGATCCAGAGAGGCTGCTTAGCCCTGCATTTATGTACAAACTCATAACCTAGCAAATGTTCGTGATTAACACAGAGACGGCACTAACACAAGCCAATAATCAATATTTGAATTACTGAATGTCTTGGGCTGGGCAGTCCAGTCCTATATTCTACTAGGGCTAAAGAAGACGGCTAGGTATATACCCCAGAGGAGAACAATCCACCCCCCCCACCTCCAACGCCCTTAATTCGGATGAAACGCAGGTAACTACCACAAGCGAGGCTAATAGTGCGACTGTTGTGCATATGGCGCCACCTGGAGGATGTAGGGAAGATGCCTTTAAACAGCACAGCAATCAGCAATTTCACTTGATTCAGCAAGCTGGGCTATGCTATTCTGGAGGTCGCCTTCTCTTAGATATTTTGCAGTGGCTGTTGATGCATGTAGCTCTGAAGCTGACACAGGTTTCCTGTTCTATACCTGGATTGACACTGATGACGCAGGAAGAGGTATTTAAAGAGACCGAGGTGGGAAACCTATTGGCTTCTGGATGTACTGGCTGATCAAGACAGGAGAACTTTGATAATAAGACAGGGGGCAGATCTCCCTTTTCCCTTGCTAAGCACACATTAAGAAGGCCATATTTCTTATCTGTGAAGAAGGCCAGTTTACCTTCTCATTATATGTTCTGTTGGCTTCTACGCTGGGCTGTCAATTTACTACCTTGTCCTGTGCTTTCATTCTGAAATATGTTTTGAACAATACATTTAAATATGTACTGTTTTATTGAGTATGCCCCTCTGAGAAGTTGCCCTGCTAATTATGTGACAGTTAAAAAAGTGCCAGTAGGATATGTGAATGCTACAGTGAAAATGTTTTTTTCTATATGCAACCGTGCAGATGGACTATGAAAAATAAGACAGAGATGAAAATTAGACCTATCTTTGCTAGTTTGGATACAATGGAGCCCGGCTCTGACATCCCTTATGCCCAACCTCCCCCGGATAAACCCATCCCGAAGCAAAAAACAAACAACCCCCCAAAACAAAACACCCCACCGAAACAACCTTTAAAAAAGGTTAATGAAATCTTACAAATCAAAAACAAACACTCTCCACCAAGCAGATTTTTTGCCTTTAGTAGGGTGCCAGAGATGCCATGAAGTCCACCAGAGACGTCAGGATTGCTATAGATTTGACGTGAAAGGTGCTCAGATAGAATGGTGATGGGTAGCAGTATGGGCAACACCTGTTGAAGTTCTGGATGCATATGAATCGCTGGGACTATGTCAGACAAGCGCGTGTTTAGGTACTTCGCAAAATCTGGGCCTAATTCCTGTTGACATTCCATTCTCTTGTGCATATATGCTTCTGGCAACAGCCCCCGCTACCACCTAAGCCTTTCAAGTGTGGAGCAGAAATTTGGTAATGGGGGCTCTTCAGTCTAGCAAACAAAGGCATAACAAGATCCAATGTCTGGGAATTGAAGCTAGACAACTTCAGACTTAAAATAACAAGCACGTTGAGGCCAAATCAGAAAGGCTGTGTTATGTCTAGCAAGGGACATAGAAGGCAATAAAAAGAAGTTCTTTAAATACATTAGGAGCAAGAGAAAGCTGAAGAAAAGTGTCGATCTTCTACACAGTGGGGAAGGAGAGCTAATAACTGATGACACCAAAAAGCTGAGATGTTTAATGCCTACTTTGCTTTAGTCGTCACTAAAAAGGTTAACGGTGACCAGATACTCAACGCAACTAATACTGTATTAACAACAAAGGCGAAGGAATGCAAGCCAAAACAGGGAAAGAACAGTTTAAAGAATACTTAGAGAAGTTAGATGCATTCAAATTGGCAGGGCCTGATGAAATTCATCCTAGGGTATTTCAGGAGCTAGCTTTTGCAATCTTGGAACGGTTAGCAATTATCTTGAGAACTCCTGGAGGTCCCAGAGAACCGGAGAAGGGCATACACAGTGCCTATCTTTAAAAAGGGGAACAAAGAGGACCCAGGGAGGTATAGACCAGTCAGCCTAACTTTTCTATCAGGAAAAATACCGGAACAAATGATTAAATAATCAATTTGTAAGCACCTAGCGGATGATAGGATTACAAGGAATAGCCGGCATGGAATTGTCAAGAACAAGTCATGCCAAACCAGCCTAATTTCCTTCTTTCACAGGGATATTGGCCTAGTGGATGAGGGGGAAGCAGTAAATATGATATATCCTGATTTTTAGTAAGGTATTTGACACAGTCCCATATGACAGTCTCATAAACAGACTAGGGAAATTTGGTCTAGATGAACTTATTATAAGTTGGACGCAGAACTGGTTGAAAGACTGTACTCAAAGAGTAATTATCAATGGTTTGCTATCAAACTGGAAGGACATATCTAATGGGGTCCTGCAGAGGTCAGTCCAGTACTATTAAGTATTTTCATTAATGATTTGGAGAATGGTGTGGAAAGCACACATACAATTGACAGATGATACCAAGATGGGAGGGGCTGTGAGCATTTTAGAGGGCAGGATTAGACTTAAAAATGAGCTTGACAAATTGGCGAATTGGTCTGATTTCACCAAGATGAGTGTCAATAAAGACAAGTGCAAAGTGCTTCACTTCGGAAGGAAAAAATCAAATGCACAACTACAAAAATGGGGAATAACTGGGGAGGTGGTAGTATTGTTGACAAGAATCTAGGGGTTATAGTGGATCACAAACTGAATATGAGTCAACAATGTGATGCAGTTGCAAAAAAGGCGAATATTCTGGGGTGTATTAACAGGAGTATTGTATGTAAGATATCGGAGGTAATTGTTCTGCTCTACTTAGCACTGCTGAGGCCTCAGCTGGAGTGCTGTGCCCAATTCTGGGTGACACACTTTAGGAAAGATGAGGACCAATTGGAGAAAGTCCAGAGGAAAGCACCAAAAATGTTAAAAGGTTAGAAAAACCCGACCTATGAGGACCTTTGGGCATGTTTAGTCTTGAGAAATGAAGATTGAGGGGGACCTGGTAACAGTCTTCAACTATGTTAAGGACTGTTATAAAGAGAACGGTGGTCAGTTGTTCTCCATGACCACTGAAGGTAGGACAAGAAATAATGGGCTTAATTTGCAGCAAGGGAGATTTAGGTTTGATATTAAGAAAAGCTTTTTATCTCTAAGGGGTAGTTAAGCTCTGGAACAGGCTTCTAAGGGAGGTTGTGGTATCTCCCCCTCAAGGCAGTTTTTAAGAACAGGTTGGACAAACACCTGCCAGCGATGATCTAGGTTTACTTGGTTCTGCCTAAGCAGAGGGGACTGGACTTGATGACTTCTCGAGGTCCCTTCCATCCCATTTCTATGATTCTATAAGGTAGTGTTTCCCAAACTTGGGATGCTGCTTGTGTAGGGAAAACCCCTGGCGGGCCGGGATGGTTTGTTTACCTGCCGCGTCTGCAGGTCCGGCTGATCGCGGCTCCCACTGGCCGCAGATCACTGCTCCAGGCCAATGGGGCCCGCAGGAAGCGGTGAGGGCCAAGGGATGTGCTGGCCGCTGCTTCCAGCAGCTCCCATTGGCCTGGAGCAGCGAACTGTAGCCAATGGGAGCTGTGATCGGCCAGACCTATGGACGCGGCAGGTAAACAAACCTGCCTGGCCCACCAGGGGCTTTCCTTACACAAGCGGCGTCCCAAGTTTGGGAAACACTGCTCTAAGGCATTCGTTTTTATCAGCTAGGGTAATTAACCACTGGACCAGCTTACCATGGGTTGTGGTGAATTCTCTGTCAGTGGAAATCTTTAACTCAAGATTGGATATTTTTCTAGAAGACGTGTTGTAGTGCAAACTGGAATTAATTCTGGCAAGTTCTCTGGCCTGTGTTATACCGGAGTGTAGCAGGGTGGTCCCGAGGCATCTAGATAGACTTATGTGTAGTGCTGGGGAGGAGCCGGTGGTCGTGGTACATGTAGGTACCAATGACATAGGGAAGGGTAGGAGAGATGTCCTGGAAGCCAAATTTAGGCTGCTAGGGAAGAGACTGAAATCCAGGACCTCTATGATGGCATTTTCAGAAATGCTCCCAGTTCCACGCGCAGGGCCAGGTAGGCAGGCAGAGCTTCAGAGTCTCAATGCGTGGATGAGACGATGGTGTAGAGAGGAGGGGTTCACGTTCATTAGGAACTGGGGGAACTTCTGGGATGGGAGGAGCTTATACAGGAGAGATGGGCTCCACCTAAACCAAAGTGGAACCAGACTGCTGGCACTAAACATTAAAAAGGTTGTAGAGCAGTTTTTAAACTAGGAGATGGGGGAAAGCCGACTGCTGCAGAGGAGCGTGTGGATCGGACACAGACTTCTCTTAGGGGAGAGTCTGATGATAGAGAATCTCCAGGTTATAGTCGGGAGCAGAGGAATGAGAAGTATAATGTAAGGGCCGGATCAGATGATAAACAGTCACATAAAAAAGAATCTGGCACATCAGAAAAAGGCAGGCTAATAAACAGGGACAAGTTTTTAAAGTGCTTGTACACAAATGCCAGAAGTCTAAATAATAAGATGGGTGAACTAGAGTGCCTTGTGATCAAGGAGGATATAGATATAATAGGCATCACAGAAACCTGGTGGACTGAGAGCAATCAATGGGACACAATCATTCCGGGGTACAAAATATATCGGAAGGACAGGACAGGCCGTGCAGGGGGAGGAGTGGCACTATATGTTAAAGAAAGTGTAGATTCAAATGAAGTAAAAATCTTAAGCGAATCTACAGGTTCCATAGAGTCTCTATGGATAGAAATTTCATGCTCTAGTAAAAATATAACAGTAGGGATCTATTATCGACCTCCTGACCAGGACAGTAATAGTGATGATGAAATGCTAAGGGAAATTAGAGAGGCTATCAAAATTAAGAACCCAATAATAGTGGGGGATTTCAATTATCCCCATATTGACTGGGAACATTTCACTTCAGGACAAAATGCAGAGATAAAATTTCTCGATACTTTAAATGATTGCTTCATGGAGCAGCTGGTGGAACCCACAAGGAGAGGCGACTCTAGATTTAATCCTGAGTGGAGCGCAGGAGCTGGTCCAAGAGGTAACTATAGCAGGACCGCTTGGAAATAGTGACCATAATACAATAGCATTCAACATCCCTGTGGTGGGAAGAACATCTCAACTGCCCAACACTGTGGCCTTTAATTTCAAAAGGGGGAACTATACAAAAATGAGGGGGTTAGTTAGACAAAAGTTACAAGGTACAGTGACTAAAGTGAAATCCCTGCAAGTTGCGTGGGCCCTTTTTAAAGACACCATTATAGAGGCCCAACTTCAATGTATACCCCAAATTAAGAAAAACAGTAAAAGAACTAAAAAAGAGCCACCGTGGCTTAACAACCATGTAAAAGAAGCAGTGAGAGATAAAAAGACTTCCTTTAAAAAGTGGAAGTCAAATCCTAGTGAGGCAAATAGAAAGGAGCACAAACACTGCCAACTTAAGTGCAAGAGTGTAATAAGAAAAGCCAAAGAGGAGTTTGAAGAACGGCTAGCCAAAAACTCCAAAGGTAATAACAAAATGTTTTTTAAGTACATCAGAAGCAGGAAGCCTGCTAAACAACCAGTGGGGCCCCTTGACGATGAAAATACAAAAGGAGTGCTTAAAGATGATAAAGTCATTGCGGAGAAACTAAATGGATTCTTTGCTTCAGTCTTCACGGCTGAGGATGTTAGGGAGATTCCCAAACCTGAGCTGGCTTTTGTAGGTGACAAATCTGAGGAACTGTCACAGATTGAAGTGTCACTAGAGGAGGTTTTGGAATTAATTGATAAACTCAACATTAACAAGTCACCGGGACCAGATGGCATTCACCCAAGAGTTCTGAAAGAACTCAAATGTGAAGTTGTGGAACTATTAACTAAGGTTTGTAACCTGTCCTTTAAATCGCCTTCGGTACCCAATGACTGGAAGTTAGCTAATGTAACGCCAATATTTAAAAAGGGCTCTAGGGGTGATCCCGGCAATTACAGACCGGTAAGTCTAACGTCGGTACCGGGCAAATTAGTTGAAACAATAGTAAAGAATAAAATTGTCAGACACATAGAAAAACATAAACTCTTGAGCAATAGTCAACATGGTTTCTGTAAAGGGAAATCGTGTCTTACTAATCTATTAGAGTTCTTTGAAGGGGTCAACAAACATGTGGACAAGGGGGATCTGGTGGACATAGTGTACTTAGATTTCCAGAAAGCCTTTGACAAGGTCCCTCACCAAAGGCTCTTACGTAAATTAAGCTGTCATGGGATAAAAGGAAAGGTCCTTTCATGGATTGAGAACTGGTTAAAGGACAGGGAACAAAGGGTAGGAATTAATGGTAAATTCTCAGAATGGAGAGGGGTAACTAGTGGTGTTCCCCAAGGGTCAGTCCTGGGACCAATCCTATTCAATTTATTCATAAATGATCTGGAGAAAGGGGTAAACAGTGAGGTGGCAAAGTTTGCAGATGATACTAAACTACTCAAGATAGTTAAGACCAAAGCAGATTGTGAAGAACTTCAAAAAGATCTCACAAAACTAAGTGATTGGGCAACAAAATGGCAAATGAAATTTAATGTGGATAAATGTAAAGTAATGCACATTGGAAAAAATAACCCCAACTATACATACAACATGATGGGGGCTAATTTAGCTACAACGAGTCAGGAAAAAGATCTTGGAGTTATCGTGGATAGTTCTCTGAAGATGTCCACGCAGTGTGCAGAGGCGGTCAAAAAAGCAAACAGGATGTTAGGAATCATTAAAAAGGGGATAGAGAATAAGACTGAGAATATATTATTGCCCTTATATAAATCCATGGTACGCCCACATCTCGAATACTGTGTACAGATGTGGTCTCCTCACCTCAAAAAGATATTCTAGCACTAGAAAAGGTTCAGAAAAGAGCAACTAAAATGATTAGGGGTTTAGAGAGGGTCCCATATGAGGAAAGATTAAAGAGGCTAGGACTCTTCAGTTTGGAAAAGAGAAGACTAAGGGGGGACATGATAGAGGTATATAAAATCATGAGTGATGTTGAGAAAGTGGATAAGGAAAAGTTATTTACTTATTCCCATAATACAAGAACTAGGGGTCACCAAATGAAATTAATAGGCAGCAGGTTTAAAACAAATAAAATGAAGTTCTTCTTCATGCAGCGCACAGTCAACTTGTGGAACTCCTTACCTGAGGAGGTTGTGAAGGCTAGGACTATAACAATGTTTAAAAGGGGACTGGATAAATTCATGGTGGCTAAGTCCATAAATGGCTATTAGCCAGGATGGGTAAGAATGGTGTCCCTAGCCTCTGTTCGTCAGAGGATGGAGATGGATGGCAGGAGAGAGATCACTTGATCATTGCCTGTTAGGTTCACTCCCTCAGGGGCACCTGGCATTGGCCACTGTCGGTAGACAGATACTGGGCTAGATGGACCTTTGGTCTGACCCGGTACGGCCTTTCTTATGTTCTTATGTTCTTATGTCCCCTGCTCCTGCCCTGAAGGGCTTAAAACAGACCAGGAGAGGGCTGTGGCTGGGGCAAGAAGTCTGGGCTGATTGGGGAAAGCAGGCCCAGCTGTGGCCATGCCCCAATCAGGCCCAGCTGCCCCGTATAAGAGGCTGTGAGCCAGGAGCCCACTCAGTCTTCCTCTGCCTATAGAGGGAGACGGGCCTGGCTGCAGGGAGCTGAGACAGGGTACCTGAGTGGAGCAGGGCTGGGGAAAGGCAGAGGAGCTGGGGAGCTCCAGCCTGGAAAGCCCCAGGCTGCGGCCTAGCATTGGGCTAACAGGTACTGGGGGTTGCAGAGGGCAGCCCAGGGGTAGGCAAAGGTAACAGGTACAAACCCTCCTTGCCAGTGATGAGTGGCTGATACTGCAGTCTGCCCCAGGGCGTGGGGCTAGACGATGACTGGCAGTGGCCTTATACTGAGGCGAGGCGGGGATAGAGGGTGGGGGTTCCCCGGGGAGGGGAGACCCTAAGGCTGAGGGGTTACTGCCAGGGGGCAGCACCCCAGGTAGAAGGGCACTGGGTCCAGGGAGGAACACGGGGGGCCAGAGGACAGGCAGATCACCGGCCTGCAGAGGGCGCTCTGGAGCTGGAAGAGCTAATTCCCAGAAGTCACCAGCAGGAGGCGCCACAGGGGCAAGTCCACTCGTCTACACGGAGGTTGGACTAGATGATCACAATGATCCCTTCTAGCCTTGGAATCCCCACTTACTGGGTGAAATCCTAGCCCTACTGAAATCAAAGGGAGTTTGGCCATTGATGGCAATGGGGCCAGGATTTCACCCACAGTGTAATGTTCTTTGCCTTATTTGCTGTAGGCTGGGATGCTTTCGAAAGGAGCCTAAGGGAGGTTAGTGCCCAGTTCCCACTGGAAGACATAAAATAATGAAACTCATTGGGAGCTGGACACCTGACTGCCTAAAACACCTTTGAAAATCACTGCTCGGGTGCCTGGATGTAAGAGGGTTAAAGAGAGCGCAACTGCCATTAGTCTAATGCTCCATGTTTTGGTCAGAACACTATTATTTTAAATTTATATTATATAGATTTAGAAAGGATCCTAATGTCTTCCCTTAGTTTTCAAACGAACACTCCCCAGCTGTCCTGCGTTAGTGTGATGGAGGGGCCCCACCATGTGACTAGGGTCAGTGCCTTGATGACACATGCTCAGAGCAGAGCTGCACTCATATGTGGTGCCAAGAGCATCTTTGGAGATACTACAAGCTGCCTGTGGTAGGATGGAACTATTTTAATTTTAATATAGGGATCAAAGAAAAAGTTCGTGTGTATGTAGAGTAGCCAGCTTTCAGCCAGCAGCCTGTTCTTTAAAGGACAATTGAAATGCTAATAGGGTCTCGTCTCTATTTAGGCTTGGCAAATTTTTATTGGCAAATGTCAGTAAATGCTGATTCCACCATACACTCACAAAGTGATGAAAAAATATTTCCATTGATAATAATCAAAATTTACAGCTAGGCAAAGTAAGACAAATGTTGCTTGAGAACTTCTTAGAGTCAAAGTCCAGCGATTTAGAGCTTTGAATTAGGCTTGTTACAAATGGACTAGCAAATGAATAGTAAAAACAGGGATGCATTCCAGATTTAAGGCTTTGTATATTTTGACGTGTGATGTTGACAATTTGTGCTTGAGTGGCTTATAAAGCTTTGACTTTTGGAATCTTATCAGCCACTGTCATTAATTAATTGTCTGCTCCTGCATAATTTCCTGCAACTTTGAACATTTTAATTGATAAAAACATGCTTCAAGTCCATAATTTGGTTAACCCTGAAAATTTACATCGATAAAAATGCTCAAAAATAAATATTGATATTATCTATCAAAATGATAAAAAAAATAAAAATAGAATTCTGCCAAGCCTTTCTATATTATAGGTTATCCTCATCAGTGCCAGCATTCTGCCAAAGGTTACAGCAGAGACTCTATTAAGGGCCAGATTTGGCTTTCTTTACTCATGAGAGTAATACCACTGAAATCATTAGGACTGCACACGGGTTAGATCCTGCTGATGCTTACACCCATTTAACATTATGCATATGCGTCGTCTCATTGACTTCAATTAAGTTTTTATAACACGTACTACTCATGTCTGTAATATGCTTATAACAGTTATTACTCATTTGTTAACCCTTTATAGACAATTGATACGCGTAACCTTAACATATAATGTGGTTAAAAAACATTCTATACAAAGTTTCCACTGAAAGCAAATTTTTAAGTTACAGTGTATATCCCTGAAAAACAGTTATGTATAATGGAAATGACAGATCCTGAATTCTAAAGGCACACACAAAAGATACCGTAATACCCGGCTGAGGCTCGGGTAGTAAAACCCCCGCACCTCAAAGCAATATTCCTTCAGGCTCCAGCAGCAGGTAGTTTTGTAGGGGTTTGGGCACAGGTAATGAGGGGATAAGGTAGTGGCATTTGCTGCCAAACTGGTTCCGAATGGCGAAACGGCACAAATGTTGCAGACACCGAGGTGTGCATGCCAACATGAAAAAGGATTCATAAAAGGGCAGGTGCATCTGTAAAGCAAGAGAGAGTAAATCTTGAATTCAGTTTTTGGATAAGCTAGACAAAACAGAGCATTTTCAAACTGAAAATCAATGGCACGATGAGATTAAGTAAGGTAACAGGATTACCGAAACAGCATTATCGCACGTTAAGAAGTCTAGGTATTGGTAGGATTCTCTGAGATGAAACACAGCTATAAAAGTAATTCCCATCCAAAAGGACACACACAACATTTCTGCAGGTACAACACCTCATTGTGGAAAACAGTTTTATTTGTTTGTGATTTTAAATGTACTTGACAGCAGAATTCTTCATAAAGCATTAGCGTGCTGACGCGAAGTACAGGAGACATGGAGCGTCTAAGATGGCTGCTTAATCCTTGGTAGAAACAACTGCAGAAAGCACAGAGAACAGGCATTAGATGCCACTTTTCTTTTTCTTACCAAGTGTGGCTGGGGTAGATCTACAAGGATCGAAGGCTGCAGCAGCAATCAGCGACTGCCATTGTAGTGCTCATTGCTGCATACCTATATGCTGCCATCCACCGGTTGTAAACATACAAGGGTGAGATTTTAGCTGGGCTGAGGCCTGGTCTCCCTGGCTAACAATTTGATGTGCACCCAGAAAAGGAAGGTGGTGGGGGAGATTTTAAATGTTGTAGCCCTAGGTCTTCACAGGAGTTTGGGCCCCATTGACTCTGTGGGGCAAGGCTGGGGGTTTTCAAAGGATTGACAAAGGCCAGGTTTGCGCTTTGTAAAGCCCAGCCTTGTCCCACAGCAGCTAGCTTGGCTCTTATGACCTGAGGACACAAAAAACACAGGCCTGAGCTTGGTGAGCTAAGCAGGAACTCTGTTAGTGGACGGAAGCAATAGAAACAGGGGTGGACGTACTGCAGCCATTCAAAGCCGTTCACAAATACACCAAGCGACAGATGCTAGATCTCTGCTGTGGTTACAGGAGCAGTGCAAAGAGACCGAATGCTGCCACAAAGGGGCAGCTGACGATTGCCCTGGTATGGGGCATTATGCCAGCCCCTCCTGGCCTCCTTAAAAACAATGAGGCATCCGGTGGCACCTTAAAGACTAACAGATTTATTTGGGCATAAGCTTTCTTGGGTAAAAAATCCACTTCTTCAGATGCATGAAATACCCATGAAAGCTTATGCCCAAATAAATCTGTTAGTCTTTAAGGTGCCACCGGACTCCTCATTGTTTTTGTGGATACAGACTAACATGGCTACCCCCTGATACTTGCCTCCTTAGGCAGGGGGCATATTGGGGCTGGCTAGGAGTAGGGAGGGGGGGTCCAGGTGATAGGGGACATGATGGGGACTAGCGAGGGAGGGGCCAGAATGCAGTTTGCTGGCGGAAGGAACAGTCCCTAGGGAACAATTCTGGCTGGTGCTAGCTAGAGCTGTGCGGTGGCTTCCCAGGACTGGGAAGGGTGTAACGGTGGCTTACAACCACTCTTGCTTTCCTTCCCTGACCCATGCCAAGTGTGAACGCAGAATATTTGAGGACTGTCCCATGGTGGCAAGACTGAGAGGGGATGAGAGCACATCTGAAGGTAAATCGGAGGTTTGATTGTAGCATGGGTCGGCATACGAGCTTTAATCTAGCTAGCACGGCAAAAATAGTGCCCATGAAGATGTGGTGGCACAAGTGTACATATTCGGGGTCCCTGGGTAGGCATGTACAGCTCACACTGTTGCATCTACACTCACACGCACCGACTCCGTGGGTGCTCCAGGGCTGGAGCATCCACAGGGAAAAAATGGTGGGTGCTGAGTACCCACCAGCAGCCTCCCTATCAGCTCTCCACCCCCCAAGTGCCTCCTGACCACCATGGACCCCATGGATCAGTGCCTCCCCCTCCCTTCCCGTGCCTCCCGCCCACTGCAATCAGCGGTTTTGCGGTGTGCAGGAGGCTGGGAGGGAGAAGTGAGGATGGGGTACTCTCAGGGGAGGGGGTGGAATGGGGCGGGAAGAGTGGGGCAGGGTTGGAGTGGGGCGGGGGTGTGGCATTGAGGGAAGGGTGGAGTGGGGGCAAGGTCTGGGACATAGCTGGGGATCGAGCACCCCCTGGCACAATGAAAAGTCAGTGCCTGCATCTACACTGCTGGTTTTATCGCTACTAGCTAGATCAAATCTGGTGCGGGTATCCCTAGCTGAACTGCAATATCATCTTAGACTGTAGCGTAGACGTTCCCTGAGGAGACAGAGCAGGAAGGCGGGTGGCCTTGTGATTAAGGCTGCATCCTGGAGACCGGGGTTGTGTTCCCAGCTCTGCCACAGACTCCTTGTGAGACTCTGGGTCACTCCCTTACGGTCTCTGTCTCAGTTCCCACTCTGTTGTGAGGCTCGCTGCATTCAAGATTGTGTGGTGCTCAGATATAGCTATCATCCCAAGACCATATGCCAGAGATTGCTAGTGCAAACTATCTAGAACTATAACAGGGTTCAAAAAGAACTAGATAAGTTCATGGAGGATAGATTCATCAATGGCTAGTAGCCAGGTTGGGCAGGGATGCAAAACCATGCCCTGAAGTGTGCCTGGCCTGTGTTTGCCAGAAGCTGGGAATGGGCAACTGGGCTTTCACTTGATTGCCTGTTCTGTTCATTCCCTCTGGGGCACCTAACATTAGCTACTGTCGGAAGACAGGAGACTGGGCTAGATGGACCTTTGGTCTGACCCAGTCTGGCCGCTTTTATGTTCTTATCTAGGGATCATGATGCCTTGAGTTTCTGCATGCCAATGCCACAAAGGTGCAATAAGCATCTCATGTTCTAACACTGTCTCTGCAGCCTTCACTCTTCAGAACTTCCTCTTTTCAGCATTCTCTCACAAATCTCACCAGGAAGGGGCACACCCTTATTTCCAGAAACAGCAGCAAAACGGCTCACCCTGAATTTTTCCCCTGAACATCTACATTTTGTTGGGTGACTCCAGCACGTGTGACAGGGACAGGCTTGGCCATACTCCTCTGTATGCCCATGGCAGAGACAGCACTAGAAGTGCAAGGGCTTCCCCCACTCTTCACACCAATGCAACCTCAGCTGGGACCTGGAAGAATCTCTCCTAGGAATGAGATTGTCGTTCAGATTTCAGTCCTTGGCTCCCCTGCTACATAAGGCCAAATGGCTTCATGATGTGGAAACCTGCACACTAGTAGCTGACCTGAGATCACCTATTTATTTCACAAACAGCCATCAGAGGGTAACAACTTTTGATCACTATTAATCTTATTCTAGGTATGCCTGGCAAGGGTCCTGTGAAAAAAATAGTATGTAATCGAGACTGTATCGTAATGCATGTGTGCAAGAGGGGTTGAGTTAACGTTGCCAGGCATTGCTTAACTATTGAATGCTTAACTTTGCAACCTTAATGGTCTTCTAATGTAGGGTTTTTGTGTGTGCAATTATTATTTCTAGTACAGTAATGCTTAGAGAGGCAGATCGAAATTGGGACCTCATTGTGCTCGGTGCTGTACAAACAAGACAGGCCTCACTCCACAGCACTTCCAGTCTAAGTAGACAAGTGGTGGGAAGGGACATAGAGCGGCTCGTGCAAGGTCCCGCAGAAGGTCAGTGGCACAGCCAGTCTCCTGAGTCCTAGGTAAGTGCCATGCCCATTGTACCATGCTGCCTCCAGTTTGGGTCGGAAATAGAACTGACTAGAGAACTCAGGCTGTATTTCCCTTTACTCTCAGCTATGCACTGCCCCGCCATTTTTTTGTTACTCTCCAACATTTAAAAAACGAAATAAACTGAAAACTAAAGCTATTCTGAGCCTCTCTCTTCTAACAGACATTGAGCTAAGGCCGGCTTTGTGCAGACTGTCAATATGGAGAAAACTGGAAAGCACATTCAAAACAAGCGTTCCGTTGTTGGCCCTTTTGACTGTAACTTTGTATGCTTGGATTTGCATTGACCATCGCAACTCATTTCTGTGTCATCAGGGCAGGACCTGCAGGGAAGTGATGTCACAAATGCACGTATCAGTTACCACGTTGGGCTGTCTTGTGCTCTCACGCTGGTGTAAATCAGGAGTAACGCTTTTTGAACTGATGGCATTAATCGAGTGTAAAACTTAGGTCTGGGCTATATAAAACGTTCCCAGGGTAAACATTCTTTTTTTAAGGTCAGTTTGAACATATTTTAATCTTCATTTTGGAGTTGCTCTTTTCCATTTGCTCCATCCGCTGGAAACTGTGCTTGGCCTGGATGCCATGTGGCTAGTTTCATTTTTAGAGCAGGCTCCTACGCAATTGGGTGCAAAAGCAGGGGCTCGATTTTTCCTTGCCTTGCACTGGTCTGGTTATTGACATGTGTGCAGGGCAGGTGGAAGAGGCAGCCATTCTGATGGTGGGAGTGGTGTGGGAAGGAATGTGCAGTGCTGAAAGTCTCATGGTGGCGTGGCCTCAGGCACTGTGGGACATCAGCCCATGTCTTGGGAGGCAAAACTACGCCACTGGCTATAGGCATATCTAATAAACCAGCCCAGAGCTTTCCTACCTGAAATATCTCCTCTGGAATAGCCTCCCGCCACTGCTCGGAGATGGGGACTTGAGAGTAGGAATTGAAGAGGATTTCAATGATCTCTGGCACAGATGCACAAGACCTCAGCACCTAGAGGGACAAATGCAGAGGTGATGTTGTGAGGTTTCACTGGGGGTGCCGTACACACCTCAGGGCTGAGGCTCTTCAAAAACCCAAATGTGGACGACTGGAGGTTTCACTTTTCATTGTGTCACTAAATGAAAGGACCAGAGGTTCCGCCAATGACAGCCCAATTGTCTGTGTGAGCCACTTAACCAAGGCAGTCCTTGGGAATGATGCACACAATATTAAAAGAAGTTCTGCTCTGTAGCAAGTCCCTAAATCTCCTTCATATGCAAAAATCATTGGAAGGCTTGCTTTCATTGTGAGGTTATTTTTGCTGGATGCACCATTTGCTTTTTGTTTACACTCTTTGCTTGTGCATGATAAGCCAGGATAATATTTTCTTTATGGTTTGAGGTAAAATCAATGAAATGCAAAGCAATAGCAAGACTACTTTGATGACAAAAATACAAAGTTGATATGCCATGGCTCTGTGATAGATAGATAGATACATAGGGCACTCTCTGTTTCTTAGCCTCCACAACAAAGCTAGTTTCAGCCTATCCTAACCCTTTTCCCCCTTACCCTCCTATAGACATCATACACCCATCACCACAAAACATTTCAATCACTCCAGATTTCATTACTCCAGGCAGCAAGATCCCAGTGAAAGGTTACCGCCTCTCAAGTCAGATTGAATTTGAGCACTTTCACAGGACATCAAAAAGTCACCCCTTTACAAAGCGAAGTACTCTGGGTAAAATTTTAAAAAGTGTCCAAATGACGTAGGTGTCTAAGGCCAATGGAACATTCTCAGCAGGATATAAACCTCTCTGATCACTGAACTAAGTTTCCAACATATATTTAATTAACACAAACATGGAGGCCAATAAGCCCCTGCACTTTTGAAAACTTTACCCTCTGTCTGCATGTGACCAGCATTTCTCATTAAAAGATGATTTAAAGCCAAATGATATAGGACGCTAAGGGCCTGATGCTGCGATGCACTCAGCACCTCTCAAGGCCAGGTGGCAAAAAATATATGGAGTGTGATTCACCACTGTTTAACTTAGGCTATGTCTACGCTGTGGGCTGCTACAGCCGTGCCGCTAAAAGGCACGCAGCGTAGCTGCTGTTTGTTGGCAGGAGAGAGTTCTCCTGCCGACAAAGCGCTATTCCCACCGATGCTTTTCGTCAGCAAAACTTTTGTCGTTCGAGGGTGTGGTTTTTTCTGTCGTTCAGGTTCCAGCATAGACGAAGCCTTAGTGGAGGTGCACCAGCCACAGACTGGACTAATGAAGTGCTGAATTGGGCACATAAAAAAATTACCCTGTACACAGTTGTTCACATGAATTCTTAGTGTAACTGCACTGACTTCAGGGAGGAACATCACAGATTTTGAGACAGATGGATAAATCAAACAACCTTACCTTGCCTCCTTCCCAAACCCAGAACTATTTGTTTATGTCAGGGGATGCGATGGTCCTTTAAGTTCCCAATGGAACTAATTAGCTGCCTCCCAGGGTTCAGGTCATAGCTGCAGGTCACCTGGTCCTTAGATCAAAGGCCAACAAGCAGCTAAATGGGGACTGAGCTCCAGCTACTTGCTGGGAGCAGGTAGCCACCTGCCCAAGGCCCCCAGCTCAGGCGAGAAGGCCCTAGAAAGGGGCCAAGCAGTGGGACATGGTTTAGCTGTTTAATTTATCTTGGACTTTTTTTGGTTTGTGAAAGACACTGACATTCTGCTGCAGTTTGAGAGCTTTTACTTGATGCCCTGCCTGGCTTAGAGTTTACTAGCTAGATGCTCCCAGCTCTGGTGGTTCTGCCTACACAGGTGTGAGCACAGAGTGGCCTGTGTACATGGGACAGAGTTCATAAGACGGAAGCCTTCTAGGGCCAGGTTAATATCTAGGGTAACTCCATTTTCTTCACTGGCGTTACCCAGAGGAAATATTTAGTCCTCAACACGTAAGTGAATTGACTGCATGTTGGCAGCATATTTCGAGTTTGTACCCTGCTTTGGGTGCTGTATTCAATTGACAAGTTTCTAAAGAAAATGATGTAAACTTACCGCAAGAAATGTTTCCCTCTCGAAATGGAAGCTGACAGTCACTATTATCGCACTGGAGAACATTTCCCAAAGTGCCTCTGTTGATTTAGGCTCTTCAGGCCCATTTTCAAAAGTGACTTAGGAACCTTCATCTAATTGCAAATCAGTGGAGCTCAGGTTTCTAAGGGCTTGGCTACACTTGCAGATGTGCGGCGCTGGGAGTTACAGCTGTGTTCGTACAGCTGTGTAGGGAAAGCGCTGGTGTGTGGCCACACTCACAGCTACCAGCGCTGCAGTGTGGCCACATTTGCAGCATTTGCAGCGCTGTTGGGAGTGATGCATTATGGGCAGCTATCCCAGCGTTCAAGTGGCAGCAACGTGCTTTTCAAAAGAGGGGGGTGGGGTGGAGTGTGACAGAGAGCGGGGGATAGAGAGAGAGAGAGAGTGGATTTTTGGAGCCGACACTGTGTGTCAGCTCCCTGCATTGCAAAATCTGAAAATTTCCTCGACCCCTCATTTACTCTTAACTGCAAATAGCCTGCAGACCAGATAAGCAGCTGCTCCAACAGACTCCCTTTCTCCTCCTCCGTTTCTCTCCTCAAGCAAACACTCATCCCCCTGCCTGCCTCATTCACAGCAAGGTAGTGGGTTATCTCAATTGATTGTTCACAGTCAGTTACAGATTGATCACAGCAAACAGGAGCTGTGTTTGTTTTTTAGATAAGCAGCTCCCGGAGCCCCAAGTTCACAACAAAACAAAGAGAGGCAGCATAACAAAACAAAGAGAGTGATTTAGTTAAAAGCATTCTGGGATATCTCCTAAGACCCTGGAGGCCAATAACAGCGCTGGGGTGTGGCCACACTTGACGAGCAGCGCTGCATCACCAGCGCTGCACTCGTTATACCCCAAGCAGACCAGGTGTTCAGCCAGCTCTGCAGGCAGGGAGTTGCAGCGCTGGATGTGCCTTGCAGGTGTGGACAGTTACTAAGTTGCAGCGCTGTAAAGCCTCCACCAGCGCTGCAACTCTCCAGTGTAGCCAAGCCCTAAGTCTATTTTGCAACGCTACAGTGACTTGCAATGAGGTGTAAGTTAAGAACATAAGAATGGCCGTACTGGGTCAGACCAAAGGTCCATCCAGCCCAGTATCCTGTCTACTGACAGTGGCCAATGCCAGGTGCCCCAGAGGGAGTAAACCTAACAGATAATGATCCAGTGATCTCGCTCCTGACATCCATCTCCACCTTCTGACCAACAGAGGCTAGGGACACCATTCCTTATCTATCCTGGCTAATAGCCATTAATGGACTTAACCTCCATGAATTTATCCAGTTCTCTTTTAAACCCTGTTATAGTCCTCAGGCAAGGAGTTCCACAGGTTGACTGTGCGCTGTGTGAAGAAGAACTTCCTTTTGTTTGTTTTAAACCTGCTGCCCATTCATTTCATTTGGTGGCCCCTAGTTCTTATGTTATGGGAACAAGTAAATAACTTTTCCTTATTTGCTTTCTCCACACCACTCATGATTTTATATACCTCTATCATATCCCCCTTAGTTTCCTCTTTTCTAAGCTGAAAAGTCCTAGCCTCTTTAATCTCTCCTCATATGGGACCCGTTCCAAACCCCTAATCATTTTAGTTGCCCTTCTCTGAACCTTTTCTAATGCCAGTATAGTACTAAGTTCCTAAGTCACTTCTGAAAAGGGGACTTCAGAGCCTAAATCACTGAGGTGCTGTTGAAAATGTTCCCCACTGTCACGCCATGCTATGTGAGTGGGGCACTATTAGCTTGTTGTTCCCGTTCCTACATCGAATAGAGCTGCTCACCACTCACTCAGCAGCCAGCTGAGTGCTGACATCGGCCCTTTGAAAGAGGCTTTGTCCTCCCTTCTTTAAAAGAAACGTGTGAGTGAATTTAGTGCTCAGGCAAGGTGCTGGGTGTCTGGCCTCAGAGGACTAATTCCTCTGCTTAGTTACAGATCAGGGACAGTCCAGGAAACTGCACTGCAAGTTTCAGCCCTCACTGCCCCACCGTAGCCGAAAGGATCACTTCAGAGGAGGCTAAGAGAGCAGGTCAGTCTCTACTGAGCTGGCCAACAGGAGGGATAGCTCAGTGGTTTGAGCATTGGCCTGCCTGCTAAACCCAGGGTTGCGAGTTCAATTCTTGAGGGGGCCACTTAGGGATCTATGGCAAAAATCAGTACTTGGTCCTGCTAGTGAAGGCAGGGGGCTGGACTCAATGACCTTTCAGGGTCCCTTCCAGTTCTAGGAGATTGGTATATCCCCAATTATTAAGGGGGGAGGGATAGCTCAGTGGTTTGAGCATTGGCCTACTAAACCCAGGGTTGCAAGTTCAATCCTTGAGGGGGCCATTTAGGGAACTGGGGTAAAAATCTGTCTGGGGATTGGTCCTGCTTTGAGCAGGGGGCTGGACTAGATGACCTTCTGAGGTCCCTTCCAACCCTAATCTTCTATAATGCCAGTGATGTGAACTTCTCTCTGCTGGAAAGTTGCCTGAAACTACCAAATCCTTTTCACATAGGCCACTGCACAGCCCTGGGATGCTAATTGCCCTCCGCCATTACTGGCCTGGATTAGAACTAGCAACCAATTGGCCAACCTTACTGAAGCCCTTTACGGATCGCCTCAGAAAAGCCTCGCCAATATTTAAGCTGGCTAACTGCCTCTGCCTCTAGCCAATGCGTGAGACTGTACCTTCCCAAAGGCCATAGGCCAGATTTTTTGGGAGCCGTGGTTCAGCAGTGTCTGCACTGTGAGATGTGGCCTCCATTGCTGCTTGAAGGCTGCGGTCTGTAGGATACAGGACAGGGGGGAGGCTCCGTTGTAATCAATGGCATTCACATCCGCTTTATTCTGCAGCAAAAACTGGACCAAGCCGTGACTAGCATTCTTGCAGGCTTTGTGGAGAGGACTCTTCTCCTCTTCATCTGTGGTGTTGACATCTGCTCCGTACATAACCAGCAATCTGCACACCTGCAAGTAGCTTCCTTGCTCCTCTTGTTCTTTTGCCTGTCCGCAAGTCACGCTGAGTGCTGTTTCTTCCCGACTGTTCTTCCTATCCACACTAGTGCCATACCTCAAGTACAGGAGAGCGTGATCGTAGAGGCCATGTTTAGCTGCTATGTGAAGTGGTGTCTCCTGTGTCTCTTCACTTGGTAGATCAACCATCGCGCCATACTTCACCAGCAGTTTGGCACATCTGTAATGAAGTGACACGGCCATTTACTGAAGGAGAAATGGAAGCTGAGTTGCATGACTTGGTTATGATTGGGCCATCTTTTCTACCTCCCATTAGCGAGACCACTAAGGTTAGAGAAAACAGATCTACGAGCCCATAAGCTCGAGTGGCCGCCACTGACTTTTGATGGGACGTGTGCTCCTAATTCACTTAGGTACTATTGGCATGATGGGACACGAGGTTGAAGGAATGGAAACAATGTGGTTAAGGCTGGGGTGGCTCACCTTGACGGGGTGCCCACGCGCATCCAAAACATATGAGCGGCCTTTATTTAAAAATGAACTGAAATGTAATGTAAATTGTCTTTTCTTTAAGAACAATGCACAGAAAAATTGGCAGCGTCTGCCCGAGATGGTTGCAGTGTGGCAGATGCAAGGCAGCCAGCACATGCTGGGCCACCAGAAGGGGAAAAAATGTTTTGTGGGTGTGCTTTTTAGAAAACACTCTTATCCTGCTACTTATGGCCAGTGCAGAAGAGGAGGGAGTGGGGGATGCTTGGCAAGCCGGTGCTGTGTGGGCATCCCGTGTATCGAGGGTGGTGTGCAGGAGCCTAGAGATGAAACTGGTAAAAGGAAGCAGGCGGACATCCTGGGTGGGCTGGGATGTGACCTGATAAGACGTGTGAGACGGAGTGCTACGTAGGCCCTGGAAAGGGAGAACAAGAAGGTTAAGCTTGCTGCAGCGAGGAAGGGAGAGACAATGGAGGTGTCAAACAGGTGTAGATGCTGCGGTCAAATCAGTGGGTGAGACATCTGTGTTTTGAAGGGGGTGGTGGTCAGGCCCAGGGTTCTGGCACCATCCCACCCAGGATAGGGAGCCCAGCATGAGGCTGCGTCATCATGTCGCTGCATCTGGAAGGGGCTTCACCCACAAGGGAGCCCGCTCGGAATAAGCACTGAGGGTGATGCTCTCGGAGTCTGGTAACAGCATAGCATTGGCGACTTGACCTTGAGGCAAACATCCCTTGATCCAGTGTAGAGCCCCCTCTGTTCTTCAAACAGCTGTGAGTCATCAGACCTGGTAAGTCTCCTCCGGAGACATCCAGTTTCCAGCCCCCTCTGCTGGGCTTTTCAGGCAAACTCTCAGGAACCTGAAATGAGCCCAGAGGCTCTGCATCCTGGCAGGGATGGCTTCCTTGCTTCCCTCTCCCTTATCTATCCAAGGTACTTATACGGCTTCCATCACTTCAGTGTTTAAAGCATCCATCCTCACCACACTCTCACGTGGGAGTGCAGAGCTGCTATCCCCAGCCAGAGGCGGAACTGCAGCAAGGAGAGGCTCAGTGATGGCCACACAGGATGGCTGTAGCGGCGTAGGGAATTGAACCTGGGTCTCCCTGGCAGAGCTACACAACAGCTGTGGTTTCCCTGCAGAGCCAGCTGGGGGAGAGGGGACAGCAGGATGCAGTGCGGAGTAGGGGGCAGACAGGAAGCTCATCAGCAGATTGGGGAGAGAGCAAGATTCTGGCTCTCCCGCCCCAGAAAATACTTCATAGGGAGAAGGGGGGATCTCCTGGCTCTGCCAGAGCTTAGGGGAAAAGGTCTTGTTGCCTCAGGCAAGACAGGAAAATCAGGGGTGGGGGGGGAAGGTGAAACTCAAGGAGGAAGCAGGAGCGTGGGGGAGGGAGGGAGTTAGAGAGGATTATGGAAATGAGGTCATGCATATTCACTGAGCATGCGTATTGGGGTATTATTTGCATAATCCTCCAAATCCACAGCCTTATCAACACTGGAGCAAGGTGAGAGCAGCCCGCTCCCTGCATGCCATGGCTGCGCCTAGCCGTTAGCTCCTCTATCCAGCGTTGGGGACTGCGGTCCACACTGCCACCCACAAGCGCTTTCCGGGCGCAGGGGAGAAAAGCCAAAGACGACCGCCTATGTGAAAGCATCTTCTACCCCAGCTGTTTAAAAGTTAAAGCTGTGATTCTGGCTGATTGCTGCAAGTGCAGCAAATGCTGGGCTAAGGTCCTGGGCCTTGGCCACACGAGGAGAAAGGAAGGGCACCGGTTGGAGAGGTTCACACTCAATACCAACCCCAGGCAGTTGACAAATGTTGGGTGTCAGTGCCTGGTTGCAATGCCTGGGCCACGATGGGGTCTGGCTGTATCAGTGTAGCCTACTGTGGTTTCTTCTCCATACGGAAAGCTACGATGCTTCAGCCAGTCCTCCCAGTGCCATCCCTACAACTGCCCCAAAACCCCAGCTCTCAGCAAGGTCTCTGGGCACTACATAGTAGGTGGTCCTGGAGACCCAGCATCTACTGGTACAGGCAAGGTTACAAGGTGGCCACTGCGTGTGGATGTGCCAGAAAGGTTTTGTCAAAATCAATGTTGCTCTGGAGACACATTAAATTATTGCAAGGACACATGAGACCATCAGCCAGTTCATGCAATCAATGTGTCTGCAGTCGTTTCATCTCTCGGTGTAGATACCATCCCCAGAGTGTGATGCAGACTATCCATATAATCCAACTCTTGTCTGACATGTATGCCTTAGGGCAGGGGTCTGTGTGTAGGCGGTAGGCAGCGTGGAAAGGAAAGGTTCTTTAAATAGACATCAGCTGTAAGTGAATCAGAGAATGAGTCTCAGCTGAAAACATCAAACCCACTCTCTGGACCTTGGCTGCCAGTGGTCAAGGCTGTTCACGCTGGTATCGAGCCAGAATAACTAAAAGGGAAAGAAACTTCTACAGCTACCTAATGCATTGACTTGGGCTGCTTTGAGACGCATGGGGTGATGCACATGGGCAGGTTTGGCATTAAAAATGCTTTCTCCACCCATTTAAGTGACCAAAACTACCACCCAGGCCTTCTCCTAGTTCCAGAAACATGTAAGGTGCTGAAACATATTCCCTGGCTCTCCAAACGTAGCATAACTTTACTCACGCTAGAATGGTCTATTTCCAAATTCTTGCAAGGGAAATCTCATCAATGGGAGAACAGATGTTTTCATTCTGAGGTTAAACCTTTCAGCTGGAAGTGAATTGGGGCATGAGTGGCAATTATCCAACAAGAACTGCTTTTCCCGTTTGTCTTCTTCCTTGGCTGAGCTCTGCAGTCTTTCCTGAGTCCCTCCTTATTCAGACAGAAATCACACTGATGTCTCAGAGTTTTGCCTGAATAAGGAATGTAGGATTTCACCCCTTGTGTGTACTGCAAGGGAACACTTCCTTTCTTGGTTCAAGCCCACCGAAAGGAAGGTGTTTTGTGAGCAGTGTACAGAATTGCTTGCTACCCAACTTTGGGGACTGTCCCATGTGGCAGCACCTGCCATTTCAAGAAGAACAGGGTTTGTGTTTAAACAAAAACATTCCTGTAATACAAGTAATCTTGGAAATTTGCAAAGGAGTGATCTCAGGCCGGGGGAGGCTGTCATGAAACCTTGGCCATTAAAAGGACACCCCACCCCCACCCCCTTTACAATATTCTGTCACAGCACAGAATGCCTTCTGACAAACAGAAGGGGGTTAAAGATAAACAGTCCAAACCAATGGTTTTTTAGTGCAAGTAAGTGAATGTGATAAGCCAGTCTAAATGAATCAAAATTACTGCTACTTTTTCTACTAGAAGTTGACGTTGTAACCGTTGTAACTGTGACATGGTGGCAAAACAATGTCAAGATCTGCAGTACATGCAAAGGGCAGTTGGCACCAATGCCGGTACAACTGGCCATGCTGTGATTAGGATTCCGATTAGGTAATGAGAGGAGGGAGGAGGGGAGACTCCCAGGTAATAATGCAAGACCTTGAAAATATTCTGGGATGTAGGTTTCATGATAGAGACTGATGTGCCAGTATTGACAGCTGTACAGCAATCCCTATCTCACGGATATTGCCCACATCTGATTTATTTGGTTCTGCGCAGATATTTACTCTCCTTTGTGGCTTGGCCTGTAAAAATCCTGTCTAAAGTTTCTTCTTATATATCCTGTGCCCCTGCTTTCTTTGCTCAAGTATGCTGCTACAGAGTTTAGTGATATTCAGTGCTGATATTTAACTGAAATGATCCTTGCTCAGGTCCAGACTGACTCATGCAAACTTCAAGCAGGTTTTCTTCCCCCTAAGCTCTCCTTATACGTTGCCATTTGGCTTTGGCCGAGAACAGTCTGACTTGTAACCATGTTAAAGACGGCCAGCCAGACGCCTAATGAAAAATCTGTTTGGAGACCCTTCTGACAACATGTAATATAGCCACCTAATTCTCTTCTCTTCTCTCATTTTTCTTTCATTCAATGGTTATATTTCCATGGAAATTAGAGCCCCAGCTCGTGCAAATTGACATAGCTCCTTTTTTTTTGGTTTTTGAAGGTGGCCTGTAAAGGACAAATTAAAATCGGACTAACCTCAGCACTGTGGTCCTGGCCCTTAAGCGTATGTGTATACCAGTGTTTGGTGCATGTTATGTGTCCCCCTCTGTAACCAGTTCACAGCCTGCTAAGGCCCTGGTTCTTTAGATCAGCCTATAGAGACTCACATATTTAGCTCTGAAGGTCCCTCGTCCAATAGCCATCATCTTGACTAACAGTGGAGATCACATAGCAGGGGTTCATGGGGACTTGAGCTGCTCTAGGCCTGAGAATGAGTGTCTTCTCTCCAGGGGAATCATGTAACCCACTGGTTAGTGCACTATGTACCTGCTACTATGCCTGAGCCACAGAGGATATGGGTCTGTTGAAGCTCTCAGCTTGAGGCTCTTTCACTTGTGCTTTCCGCTTTGGTGGTTCCATCTTCAGTCCCCATGGTTGGTTAAGATGGGGACGTTTCTGCGTTGCTTAAATGCTTTCCTGAATTGTGAGTGTTGAGCTTAGTTCTTCCATTGAACCTATAAGGGGGACATTCAGTACATAAATAAGTGTAGTATAAACTAGCCTGTAAAATAACAATTCTTCATCGTCTCACAAAGTCAGATGGCTGGTTCTGAGAGGCTGGGTGATTCCGGAGAAAATTCAACAATGTTTATGGCCTCTTATTTTTTATTTATTTTCTTAAACTCTTTCCTCCCAAAGTTCACTACCATACAGACACTGCCTTTCATGTCCTTCTAGGCAGTTTGCCAGGATTCTTAGCTTCCTTCTCCACTAGCTGGAGAGACACTTTGGGCATGTCTACACTGCACACGAAGCGCAGGCTCTGACTCATGTTTGAGCCCGAGCCCTCCTTCTGTCCACACATGAATCAGTCTGACGTGGGTCAACAAGCACTCAGGACACAGGTCCTTGAACCCTGCTAAGGGGGGTGGGTCAGAGCTGCTGACCCTGACTTGGGTCTAAGTCCTGTCATTCTGCTCTGTGAATGCAGGCCAAGCCACAGACCCAAGTTAAAAGGTCTGTATAGCGCAGCATGGATGCGTTAGCACAGTTGTGAGACCAGAGTTTGGTCCAGGTTTACAAGGCAGTGTGGATTCTCAAGTGTGGTCTTGGAAAACTGAACTCACAAGCTTGGGTCCAACAGATTTGGGTTTACAATGCAATGTAGACATACTCTCAGTGCAACATTAGCTTTGGGGGGGTTAACTTTATGTCCATCTCTGAGAGCGCTCGGATGCCCATGTAATTACCTCTGAGGAGGAGACAGAAAGACAGCAATGAGGCTAGTTATGGTTATGAAGCTCCCTGGAGACCCTGCAGGGTGCTTCCTGCACATCAAGGCGCTTCTGTTCTTCTTTTGTTTTATCTTAAGTAACCAAGTTTATTAAATTAAAAGTATCTCTGCAAAGAGATGTGAATAGAATGCACTAGTACAGCAGAGGTCCTGTTTATCTCAGTGGCTGCCTCTCTCTTTGTGTCTTCCTCTTACAGTTGAGACCTTCAAGTTGATAGTCCCTTGGTTTGTTTCTCTGGTGGCTGGAGACAGGGCATTTGAGAAGAAGGTCCTTGACTCCTGAATTCTGTCCCCACTTTTTGGTGTGACAAAACCCAACTCTGACCAGCCTTCTTTCTGGCCACACTGTATATTCAGACTTCTGAGGGGGTTGCCAGAAGGGTGTTAGAGTGCATATGGGAGAGTTCCTTTGTAGAAGGCGTTGTTAGGTTTGCATACGTTAGCATTAGTGCAGCTGACCTATGATATTGCTTTTATCGCAAATGTGTGGTGATCGGTCCATGTTATCAATGTAAGTAAATATATTCGTAGCTAAGCGACAGGGCCTGTATGCCATCTTCTCCTCCTTGACCTCTAGGTTACGGGGGATGTTGGATGTTGGTGGCCTGACATACACAGGAGGTCAGAGTAGATTGTCTGGTGGTCCCTTCTGGCCTTACACACTATGACTTTATGACCTCGCTTCTGCTTTTGACACTATTGATCACACACCCCTTGAATTCTTGTGCTCTTTTGGCTTTCCTGACTCCTTCCTCTCCTGGTTTTCCTCCTACCTCGCCAGTCACTCCTTTAATAACTATTTTGGTAATAAAGGTGAACAACACATAAGATTGCGGGGAAGTAGAGCTGGTCACCATTTTTTGACTGAAAATATCTTCCACTGTGAAAACGGGGTTTAAATCAAAAGGAAGATTTGTGTGGGAAAATGTCATTTGATGCAATGTGTGCAGTGCTGTTGTAGCCAGGCTGGTCCCAGGATATTAGAGGGAGAAGAAGGGTGAGTAATATCTTTTATTGGACCCACTTCTGTTGGTGAGAGAGCTTGATGAAGAGCTCTGTGTCAGCTCAAAAGCTTCTCTCTCTCACCAACAATAAAATACATTACTTCACCCTCCTTGTCTCACTAATTGGAGGCAAAGAGAATTTTCATTTTGTTTCTATCTGAAATTTTTGTTTAGGTTTTTAAAAATCAAAATATATTTGAAATGTAAAATTTTCATCTCCTCTTTTTGACAAGGTGCAGTAACATTAAAAAATGTCCAAGTTTTCTTCCCTCAGCACACACAGCTTCTCCAACATTGGAAAAGTTAGAGAGGGAAAAGGGTGGAAAAAAATCAAGGAAAAAGTGGAAAAACTCCATGACATAATTTTGTTTTGTGGTGAAAAAGAGAAAATAAATAAACAAATAAATAAAAACCTGATTATTTTAAAATCTAAAATAAAAAATTCAAACCATTTCCAAAAAATTGCCACAGAAAATCAAAATTTTGAATGGCAAATTTTTGTTTACAATTTTTTTTCAAAGGAAAAATGGATTTTTTGACCAGCTGGTAAGAGTAAATGTTTTCCTCCTGCTCCTGTTGTTGTTACCCTGATCCATATTAGCTAACATCCCTTTCACATATCGGAACTCAGCATCCTATTTCTCCAGTGGTTACTGTTACATCTTGCCTTTAAAGAAAACGTATGTAAATTAAATCAGCCAAAAGTAACTACAAGCCAGTCCAGCTAATTAATGTAACACATATGGACACATCTAGGCTGGAAGTTCAGGTAAATGTTCTGAGTCCCCTGACAGAGGAGAGGCTTATCTGCCTCTTATTGGTGGACATCTGTCAATAACAACTCTGAAATTCAGTGTTTTGCTGATCCTGCTTCTTCTGCAGAGGCTTGTTTTAGCCATTGAGTTGACTGCATCACCTGGAACGTCTATTTGCTGTGCACTACAGCTCTCAGCACAGAAGCATGGACAGTGGCTTTCGGGGTGCTCTCCAGAAGTAGAGGCAGTATTTGGTTTTGTTGAGATGTTTCCTGTTCCTCCTCTGGGACTAATCTCAGAAATTGTTCTGATGTAGGACCTTGGTGCACAAAGTTTGTTGGAGTCTACAATTCTTTTTTCCTCCAGCAAGGGGTGGGGGTTAACTGTTGGTCATTCTTGGTGTAATATTTCTTCTCTTCTAGTTTCCTGTTGCAGAGCTCTTTGGAAACGGCTTTAAGGTTAATTATTTCTAGCTCAAGGGCCTTGTTAGGCAGAAGAATAAAAAAACCTTAGTGCCAGTCTATGAAGCTATGGATCTTAAGATGTTGTGGAGTGTATTGCAATATTCCAGCAATGCTAAATATGAGTCCCCTGAATTTGCAAGGGGGTATTTAAATAATTGTTTTTGCTATTTGTAATGACTCTTACTATGCATTAGCAGAAGAGTATGATGTGGTGTGCTTGAATTGATATTTCAAAAAGAAAGTATCAGAGGGGTAGCCGTGTTAATCTGGTTCTGTAGAAGCAGCAAAGAATCCTGTGGCACCTTATAGACTAACAGACGTTTTGCAGCATGAGCTTTCGTGGGTGAATACCCACTTCTTCGGCTTGCATCCAAAGAAGTGGGTATTCACCCACGAAAGCTCATGCTGCAAAACCTCTGTTAGTCTATAAGGTGCCACAGGATTCTTTGCTGCTTCAAAAAGAAAGGTTACAATGAGCGACTAACTAGTTGTGGGCCATTCTCTCTTAGTTCACCAGGTTTCCATGAGCAAGAAGTGATACATGTTCTGTTGTAGCACTGCTACTTGACAGGCCTGTGCAACAGCTGAGTCTTAAAAATGACTGAGTTGTAGTTTGTTACCAAGGAATTATCCTTCCCCTTTAATTCAGGTAGCCCTTCACCAGCCCTTCACTTAGCCCAAAGGCCATTTGAAATCACACATGGTTTCAGTGGATCTTTTACATTCTGTTTCCTATAGCGTAGCATACAGGTCATCTGTGATACCCCCCTCTTCCTAGGCTGAAAATTTCACACATGGATCTTTAGCAGCAGCAGCACCCTCTACCCTTTTGATTTCTTGCAAACATTATTTTATGGAAAACTTGGAAGCATCAAAACCGCCGCTCCCAGGTTGCTGCCAGGTTCCTTTTCAGCCTGAGGAATTCAGCTGGCTTAACTTGCTTTTTGCAAAGATTCAGTTTACTTCTGACACCCTATAACAAGAGCATGAGACACACAGGATAACAGTAAGAGGCTGTGTGTTATTTCCTCGCCCCAGGACCTGGTGGCACCCTGTAACAGGGATCGCAGTTCGATGACTGCTACTCCACTCTCCATGCGGGTTTCCCAGGGGCTCTGCAATTGGTACCTCACCCCTCCCCTTTATAGACCTCAGAATGATCTTCAGCTCTTCTATGTTGTCAGCTACCATATGCATGCTGATCTCTCTCAGATCTGGGTCTCCACTCCTGACCTGTCCACACCTATCCATATCCACACCTCAGACTGTCTCTCCAAAACCTCCCCTGTGCCTTGGGACTGACTTTAGCTTAACATGGCCTGAAACTCACCACCTTATCCTGCTTCCCAATCCCTCCCCACCATCTCTGTCATTGCAGTTGCCACCATCCTCCTCCCTGTCTCTCAGACCCAGCGCATACAGGTCATCTGTGATACCTCCCTCTTCCTAGGCCCTGTGTATAAATCGTGTTGCTTCTCCCTTCTTAAAATTGCTAAGACCTGACAGCCAAAGCTGCCATCCAGGATCTCATCATCTTGATGGCTACCACATCCTGCTCCCTGGTAACACCCTTCACTAAGACATATGTACCTGCCCCAAGTGGCACAGAATTGTTATTTACTTATCGTTGGGCCAGGTCAACAGGGAAAACTCTTATGAGATTCACAGGAGGCAAACAGCCCTATGAGGTTTCTTTTCTGGATTTCCCTGGTATTATCCCTGCTGCTGGGAAGAGAGCATAGTGGTGCTGTAGGTTCTGGAAGGCTGCACCCTTTCCAACCACGGGGATCTCCAAAAGCCACCATGGCAGAGGAGCTGCAGCTGGTTGTGATGGCACCAACCATCATCTGCGATTGGCAAGGCTCCCTACCACCATGGGTTGGGGTCCCAGAACATTAGTACAACACAGAAACACCCTCTCCCATTGCTGGCCTCCAGTGCACGGAGCTGCTCCAGAAGCACACCTGTATGAAGCAATGGGGTGGAGTGATGCATTGCCACAGCAGAATCTCTCTTCTCCAGTCCCTGTGGAAAGCAGGAGATGTGTGAACGGAGGGCATCGCTGCATGCGCGGGTTGACCTGGAGCCCGCCAGCCCATTGCTAACGTTCATGTTCCTCTCTGAAAACAAAGGATCTTTTCATTTCATACAATTGTGTCTCCATCTCAGGCTGAAGCAGACAGAAATTTTCCACAGATCCCAGTAGTTCAGCACCAGCGCACCTGACTCTTTCCAGGCGCCTGTTTTTATTTTCTCCTGGCGCCACTGACAAAGTTTAGAAGCAAAGAACCTTTTCTCCCCCTCAATTTTAGTCTCTTTAAAAGGAAAAAAAGGAAAAAATCAACTCAATTCTCCTCTTTTTAATCATCCCACCTTTAGCAAAAGGGAAAAAACGACTGAGTGCAGTGAATTTAGAGACTCGTCTTACCCCACCATGTTAATTATCTCTGCTGTAAAAAGGAGGTCAAGGAGAGGAACTCTCTACTAAATAGGGCGAAGTTGGCATGCATGGCTCCTAAAGCGAAGAAGGTAAGAGTGAACTTTACTGGAACTTTTTTTTTTAAATCTCTTCAAAAAGCTCCTAGATTAAAGCTCTGATATGCTTTTTTTTTGTTGAATTCTCATGGATTCTGAAGCTCAAATGGCTGGAAGGAAGCCCAGGTAATTTTTTTTTATCCCAGTCACTCAGAGGCTCAAAGGTTTTAAGTCCTGCCCCCATGGTGAATTGCCGACTATATGGGAATACAGAAGAACCCGACACATAGGTGTCCTGGCCATTGTTATCAAGAGGGAGAAAAATAAAATAGCTCTGTATGTAGGTCAATGACCTGCTCTTTACTGTCAGTAAAAAATTAAGGATGACCTAAAATCTACTACTCAAAATCAGGGACAAGTAGTCTCTCTTAATCAGACGAAATGTTTATGTTACCAAAAGCTTGACCTCCTCAGGGTCTAACTTTAGCAAAAGTCTTTGCAATTGAAAAGCAGTGGTCGAAACCTCAAAACCTGTCTGAAATGTCTATTAATTTTTGATCCTGCAAGGTAGTTGGCTTAGTTATTGTAGAGGCGCCCGGTAGCGCTGCTGTAGTTAAGGGTCTGCCAACATTTCCATTATAAAGCCCCAATACTGAAGGGCTTATAACTCTGCTGTTTCCACATTGTCTCTGTCTGATTACAGGTTGGCAGCTCAAATGCCATGTCACCCCTGCCTCCCCATTCCTGTAAAACCAGGTACATTGGCTAAGGTTGGAGAGTGACTAAAAGAGCCAGGCAAAAAATCCTGTGCGGGAGACTTTTATCTTTTATGCCAGCAAGTAAAACTGTCACCCTCCTTCCCATCATTTTTATGGCATGGGAGAGTGAATTTGGCATCTGGGCAAATAAATAGTTACGATTGCAAGGCTGTGGTTAACAATTATTTTAGGCCATAGGCTTGTGGAGCAAGCTTTCTCTTTCAAGAGAGAAAATGTTAAAAGGGAAATTTAGGGATTAATCCTGCTCCGATAGAGATGAATGGGGTAAAAATCAGGTCCTTTATTAGTAATTGTGGCTCAGTGTCACAACACAATATTCATCCAGCTACCCTCTTGGAAAGTCATTTTCGCTTTGTTTGTGTCATGCAAGAGCTTCCCTGCATCATCAAGTTGTTCTTTGGTCCACCCATAGATTTTGGTTGGATCATTAGTATCTTTCGGTGCTTTGCCAAGATTCACATTTATAGGAAAGCTTGAGAGATTTATATTTGAAATCTGCCTCCCCGAGCGGATACCTTCTTTCCTCAGGAGCCTGACTCACAGATCTGTCCAACATCTGGCCCATCTTATTTGTGTTCTGTAGCGTTACCCCAGACTCTCAACCTAGTTTTGTTTAGCGTCTCTACCTGTCTAAAGGGGACTGGTTTGAAACCAGGGTGGCACTTCCTTGAAGCCGGCTGGCAATGAAGTTCACTACACTTGTAAGCATTGTTACCAAGATATCGAGGTAGCCTAGCTTTTTAAATAAAAAGCTTTCCAAGTTTTTAATGATTCAGACACTTCAAGTCATACTGGGCTGAAACTTGACATAGGTCACAGCTGGATGAATGTTTCTTTAAACATTTATGCCAGCATCTTAATCTATCCTGCTGTAACACATGGCACGTGTATTCTTCCTGAGGTTCCAGCCATTACTTTATTGCCATGTCAGACTAGAATCAGTGCAAAGGGGCCACAACTGATGAAGTTGGTATCTGAGTTAGTATCTCCTCTCAACAGGCCTCAGAGATACTCCCGGATGCAGTGTTTCCACCACCACACACCCTGACACCATTATGAGCAGAGGCTGCAAAAAAACCCCCTGACCCCCCCCTATGTGCACTGCTGCAGAGACTACAGAGATGCCTGCAATCATCACATCATCATGTTCCATGGTATCCTGGCTACTCTCTCTCCCCGGTCATCACCTGCCCCATTGCTCTGCCGACCCCCTGCAGAGGGGGAGTGGGTGAGGGTGGGTATTGTGGCTGCTTTCCACAGTCACAGCCTTCACTCTGTGGACTTTCTGCCGCTGGGGGCTCTGGGCACGTGGCAGAAAGTCCGTGGAGTGGAGGCTGTGTGATGGGTGTCTGCCCCACACAAACTCTGAGGGGGTGAATGTGGGCCTGGAGGGGCCCATTAACCTAAGATTTGTGCAGCCCAGCTGGGCAGGAGCTGGGATGGGATTATGAAGCCAGGAAGTGAGAGCAGGGAGGAGGTCTGCAGTCACTCTGCAGAACAGCAGTTTTTAAACTGTTTGAGCTGAGCCCCACCCCCCCCAAGTTACAATTTTTGGTTACATCCCCGAGACAAAAATAGACCCGAGCAAAAGTATGCTCAATATAGCTGCTCACAAAGCTAGCAGAGACCTTTGCATAGCTTTAATTAAGTTACCTGCACTTGTAAGTTTCAAATACACAGCTACTTTCCAATGGCACAGCCAAGGCTTCCTCAGCAGTGGGCTGCTTCTACCTTCTAGCCAAGCAGTACCACTCGGGCAGGGCCAATACCTGCCCCTCACCCCCCTCGGGAAGGCACGTGAGACAGTCTCTGGGGGCAGAGCCAGCGTGGGGCGCAGAGACTGCTTGGAGCGGAAATGGGTGTGGCCACAGTGGATGTTGACGCTGACCCACAGGCTGGGTGGCTCACTGAGGTAAGTTGGGGGGGAGGGGAGGTGGTGCTTCCTCCCCACCCCCCATAGAGGCTGCCCCAGTCCCTGCCATGTGGGGCTGGAATGAGCTGCCTGGCATTGCCACTTGCTCCCCAAAAGATTCCTTCATGCCCCCCTAGGGGGGCGTGCCCCACAGTTTGAAAACCTCTGCCCTAGAGGGAAGAGAGTTGGCCAGGGACAGGAGGAGGTCAAGCCCTGGGGTCCTGCCCTGGACTAGAGAGTCTGACAAGAGATCTAGAGAGGTGAAGTAGCCACGGGGAGTGGAGGAAGCTCCTGGGGTGAAGCCAGAGATAGGCAAGGAGATAGAGAGGGGAGGTAGGGAGGAGTCCAGGGAAACAGCAGCCAGCTTGGAGACTGAGCAGACCTGGATTGCCAGTGAGAGGGTCCCTGGGGATAACAATTGGCCCAGGTTCCCAGTAGCACAGGACCTGGAGTTGGAAGAGGAGACCGCCTGAGACAGTGTCTGCACAGCTTGTCCGGTGGGACTTTGTCATCCCAGAAGGAAGAACTATATAGGGACCTGCCCAGAAAGCTGAGTCACAATGGAGTAGGACCGAGTCAAGGAGAGAGAGGGGCCGCAGTGCAAGTAAGCATCGGAAGGGGGTGCCAGAGGGGGTGAAAGCTAAATCCCCAGACCCAGCCACAAGCAGGCACAGTAGCAGCGAGTGGGGAGCCCGTTACAGGCAGTAACTGTGGAAAACAGCCCCAGCCCCTTCCCTCACTCATTTCCCCTCTACGGTGGGGAAGACAGTGGGTGAATTTAGCTTAGGGCTGGGCTTTTGGTGAGCAACCGTGTTGAAACTGTGAGCATTTGTTGGTGTCGTGTGAGTATGCACAGTGTCTGTATGGCATAGCAATGCTGTGACCAATACATTCGCTTGTCTTCACCAGCCGCCATGTGCTATAGGGCTGGGTGGGGGGTGGTGTCTCTGATTTGCGCTGACCCTCTGTAAATGATCAGTGAAGTCGTGTTTCCATAAAGTGTGGTCAGACCATCCCTCCTGAAATTTCACTTGTCTGTGGAATGACTGCTGGTAAAAATTTCAGACCTGGTATTTCTTTTCAGATTACTGCAACTTAATTATTTTCTCGTGCCAGTAAAATTTTTTTCACAATTAATAATAACAAAAAACTTGTACTGTGTTTAAACTTCGGTTATTTTTATTTATGAAAATATTTTTGGATAGTGGGTCAAAAAGATTACTTTTTGTACTTTTTTTGTGGGCTTTATTTCCCTGTTTGAAATTCACAATCAATGAAACGTGGTCAAAAAAATCCGGGTTTGAAAAATGTTGACCTGCTCTATTTGAATCCTGCTAGCACCCTAGTTCTGGCTACTGGCCACAGACAACAAGGGCATGGATTATAAAGGCCCTAACCCTGTCAACACTTATGCATATGCTTTACTTTATTGCCATGAGTAGTCACACTGAAATCAAACACCTGTGTAAGTATTTGCAGGATTGGGGCCCAAGACAAGAAGTGGTATAAATGGGGTGGAAAGAGAGATGCAATCATAGTATGCACATTTAACATATTTAAATGCCCCAGCTATATGCAAGTGCTCTATCACCTATCTTATTAATGGATAACTTTTGGTTGTAGGCATTGTGGAAGAAAATGGGTGTTGATTTTGCAGTTCAGTTGTGGGGGCAGGGTGTTCCATGGGAGCAAGGTACAGGTAGTAAAGGAAGAGAAGTGCCATAGAAATGGCCTCTGAAGAGCTCTGGGCAGTAACATGGTAGGTGTGGTAAGGACTGACACAGGACAGATGAGATTTGCTCAGCCATGCTCAGGAAAATGGCGGAGGTCACCGTCTGTTCGGTGACACAGCCAGCTATCTTACAAGGGACAGTGAACGTGAGTCAATGGAGTCTGGAGGGAGGAAGTTCATATGGATGAAGTTTCTGTCTGTGGGAAGTCTGAGGAAGAATTTAAGATTGAAGTAAGTTCTTAAGGCAGTTGTGTGGCTGCTTGGCTAAAGTGATGAGGCGTGTACGCTGAAGCAAACCCAATGGCATGTTTTAGGGCATGTGCTTGATAGAGGACGAGGGAAGAGCCAGAGGACTCCTAGAGCCAAGCTATAGGACTGTATTAGAGCTGATGCTGTTTCTAGATATAAAGAATGAAGGCAGATTTATATCTAACTTATCCTCAAAAGGCCAAGCTGTTTATGTGACTCTAAAGCCCTAAGGATGTGGGCTGAGACACCAGAGGAGGGATGGTGCAGTGGTTAGGGGGCTAGCCAGAGACCCAGGTTCAAGGCCCTGCTCTGCCACAGCCTTCCTGTGTAACCTCAGACTCTGTGAAATGGAGGTAATACATCCCTACAGTCATTTCAGCAAATGCCAACGGCTACACTCTTGGTGAGTTGCTACTCTAGTGGCACAGATACGGCTGGCAGTTTATGGCCTATTCTAGGTACCTTTGTCCCCCAAGAGAGAATGTTTGTCTCTGTAGGGGTGTGCAAGAGTTTAATATGCTACTTGTACAGTCTTGATCATTTCAGGTTGCCCACAACCACAAGCTGCTCTTGCCATTAGTAACTAGAAAAGACCTGGCCTCTGCCCGACCACCACCAAAGACAAAAATGATTAAAATAGCCATTACTGCTGGCACACCTCCCCCCCCCAAATGGTGTGCAATAGACATTGTTGGCCAAGTTACTTGCCACGGTCCCACATCTAGCTCATAAAATCTATGCTCTGAAGCTGAAGGTCTGATTAAGTATGGTCAACAGTCCTTGCAGGATACATGAAGGATACCAGGGCTTTAGAGAATGCTGGGATTGAGCCCAAATGGCAGTGTGGTGGCCCAGCACAGGGAAGAGCCTAAAATTTAAGATAGAATCACATGAGTCTTGCCGAATGACCAGGAAGATATCTCAGAGAACTTAATATCTTCCATGTAAGTGCTCCAGACACTGCATATGCCTTTGGGAAAGAATAGCACCAGAGCTGCATGAAAGGGACGCACCTACATGGAGTGACAATTTTTTTACATCTGTAGACATTCTAACTAGACCTACAACTCTCCAGGTCAGAACATCTTGTCTCATGTGGCATTCTGGAAAGAGAGTCCCTGATAATGGACCACAGTTTGCTGGCTCTGAATTCCATGCTTTTGGGAGACTGTTATTTCATGCATATGAACTGACCGGTGGAGAGAGCAGTACAACTAGCTACGAGCATACAAAAAGTCCCTGTATTAGCTCTGCTGAGTGATAGGGCATGACAGCTGATGATAGGTCAATGGTAACACTTGGATCAAGTGGGGAAAAAATAAATCATCCTCCTAAATGGCCTGGCTTAAAGTGCGCAAGGCTGAAAGGTGCCAGATCTATGAAGTTTCAGGCTGTCTTCCTTAGCTGCTGGCATGTAGCTCAAAACATACCCACATTTAAAAGAAAGACACTTAGTCTTGATAAGACTGGATAAGGCAAAACGTTGGCCACCATCCATTGTCACCAGATGTAGCTGTGCTCCATTCCTGGGCCCCATGTGAGTCCACCTGACAGAGACCAATTAAGTCTCACTAGAGGTGGCCAGGATTCTTAGATGACATGTCTCACTGTTGGGAAAATACCAATTTATCAGGAAGATTTCTCAGCTCCATGGTGGAATTTCTGGTGTATGAGAGATGGCAAGCACTGCCTGACAATAGCTTAGTGGCACTCATTTGGGATGTGTGATACCCAGGTTCAAGTCCTGCTCTGACACCAGCAGAGCAGAGACTTGGACTTGGGTCTTCTATATCTCCGGTGAGGGCACTGACCAGAGGGCTATTCTGGGGTGGCTCACTGATGCGCCATGAAAAAATTCAAAAGGTCTTGATTTTATCCAAGTGCCAAAATGCCAACACCCTCAAACTTTTTCATGACTAGAATTCCTGTTTTCCCCCCAGCCACTGAGTCCTCACTACAGAAGGAGCAGGCAGCACCCGCAGCAGATTCCAAACCCAGCTCATTTGTGAACCTACGTACATCACGGCCAGGGTGAAGGGAGATAATCCTGCAGAGAAGAGTCCTAACCATACTGAACGTGAGTCTCCACTTGTTTGGATTTGATAAGCGCCGTGAGTCACCTGGATACAAATCCTCCTCAAGGCTAAATTGTGACTGGATCTCGACCTAGAATTAGTTAAACATTATCTATTGTTAGAGATTGCTAATGGGGAAAAGAGGTGGGGGGAAAGATGTGAAGTGGCGGGTACTGCTTCTTTACATTTGTTGCAGTAAGCTGGAAGCAGCAGATGGGCAAAGCTTGTAGGCATAAGTTCTACAGTGAAGCAGAGTCACTTTATTGGAATACAGGAAACAAGCATTTTTGCTGAAGTTCCTTGTTCAGTGTTAGACGAAAGAGACTGATTTTGTCATTGTCACATGGCAGTAATAGGTCTGGTAAAACAGGTGTGCTGGATCTGCTAAGCTGGGGACTACAACTCCCATCCGTTCCCTCCCTGCTGCACATCGTTCCTGCTGGCTAGGTAACGAGAAAGGCCCTGAAAGTGGTTGGGGTTAGTTGGGAAGTGGCAGCTGGCCTGCACGGTGAGCCAGGAGCTGCAAAGAAGCTGAACGCAAACTGGAGTCCCCAGGAACAGTGTGCAGAGCTGTGTGTGGAACAAGGCTGTGGGTGCCAGGTGTTACAGCTGGGTGCAGGTCTGGGTGAGGCTTATGGGGGAGCAGCAGTGGCTGAACAGGGAGCCAGTGCAGTGGGGCCCCAGTGAGACACTAACTGAGGCTGGCCTGGAAACCTACAAGCTCTTATTTGCTGGAAAAGAGACTGGGCTGTTTTGGAAGTTTGCCTGAAAAGGTTTGTGCCTAATTCTGCTTTCAGTTAGTATAGAATAAATCAAGAGTAATTCCACTGAATTGAATGGTATGATAGCAGCATGGACTTGGCTTGAAGTCAGAAGCCGGCCAACAGGGCCAAATTCGGCTTGAATATAAACAGTAGTGAGAAGTTATGTCACGGGTCAGAGAGGGGTAACACTATCACTTGTATTCAATGGGCATACAGAGTTGGTACCCCTGCATGCAGGTAAATCTCGATCGGTCACATGATGTAAAGCCAATGTGACTCCAGTGCGGGAACGGCTTCAGTTTTTTCCATCAGAATGGAAATTACAGCATGGAGGGGTTTGATCTTTTGTTGTCCATTGCTCTTCCTGCTATACTCAACTCTCATTCCCTTGGCATGTAAGTTACCCGTTTTGCACAACCACCCAATACCAAATCAGTGGAAGCGACATAGCTTTACCACTTTCATCCACTTGGCATTGGGTGGTCCATGTTTATTCTTCTTTCCAGGACTGTGGCATATGTAGGTTGTGGTTATTAGCATTGTTTTTAGAGTGACTAGGCAGCAAGTGTGAAAAATGGGGGTGGGGGTAATAGGAGCCTATATAAGAAAAAGACCCAAAAATCAGGACTGTCCCTACAAAAATTGGGACATCTGGTCACCCTAACTGTTTTATATGTACTGCTGCACCTTGATATTTTTGAAAGGGGTCTGCCTGGCTGTAGAGGCGACTGGTGCCTGCCGATAGTGGGGGGGCAGAGGGAGGGCAGCCGACTTTAGCAGTGTTACTGAGCATGCTCAGTACAAACCAAGCAGCAAATCGGTGGAGGGGAGGGCACATGATCCTGCATGACCCCCCCTCCCCATGTGTGTCATCTGCCTGGCTGACTAGTGAGGCAAAGTTGATACAGGATGTTAGAGGCGAGAGAGCCACATGTTCACACCGAGATCTCTCCTGGAGACAGCGTTGCAGTTTTCCTTATTCCAAGATATGAAAATCAAACTTGTTTTGTGGGAAAATGGAAACATTTCCCGGTTTTGCTCAGACGTACTCCCTCTAAATCAACGTTTTGTTCTGTCAGCCTGAAAGTCTGACTGGTCTTGGTGTTGCATAATCTCTCATCATCTAGATAATGCAGAGGGGTATGATAGATGGAGTTAAGCTGCTATTGTGGTCTACACAGCTGTGCATTGGACTTAAAGAGTCTATGCCTGGAGAGGTTAGCCAAGCCAAAATCCAGCTCCCTGTTGCTATATTGGCTCTGAAGGGCTAACAAGTAGTAAAAACCTATTCCAGTCATTAACAGAGTCAGGAGAGGAGATGCTGACTACGCACAGGATGTACATCTGGCGTGTAAGAAGCTGTTAATTTGATGCAAGTTCTTCTGACTCGAATTCCCCTTGAACTCAGTATTATAGGGGAAAGTCACTTTGCTTGGGGTAGGTTAGTGCTGAGCAATCACCAAGATGCTATAGGTTCTATAGGAGTCTTTCTATAGGCTCCAAAGGGCTCTGGAGCAGGTCCAGGTAGAGAAGAATATATGAACTGGTGGAGAGAAGAACTGCACAGGGAAGGTTAAATGAACATGTCATAAACAGATAGTTAAGGGTTAATGCCTCTTTTACCTGTAAAGGGTTAAGAAGTTCACCTAGCCTAGCTGACACCTGACCAGAGGAACCAATGGGGGAACAAGATGTTTCAAAAAGGAAGGAGGGAAGTTTTCCTTTGTTTTAGTATCAGTTTCAGCCGGAGTGGAAAAGATCAAGGAACCAGCCTCTTATCAGAGTAGTAAGTTTTAGAAAGGAATCAATAGGTTTATGTTTATTTTCTTTTGTAACTTGTCTTTGTGGAATTAGGGGAGTAATCAAATTTGGGTATTCTTGTGTGTACTAAGTTTTTTGCCCAGGGGAACATCCTGTGTTTTAAATCTGTTGTCTGTGAGATCAGCTTGTATGCTGTCCCCCAGAGGTTTTTTTTTCTTTTACCTTTCTTTTCTTTAATTAAAAGCCTTCTTTTTAAGAACCTGATTGATTTTTTCCCTGTTTTTTAGATCCAAGGGAATTGGATCTGGACTCACCAGGGATTGGTGGGGGGAAAAAGGGAGGGGGAAGGAGTAATTCTTCCTTGTTTTAAGATCCAAGGGATTTGGATCAGTGTTCACCAGGGACTTGGTGGAGGAGTCTCTCAAGTCTACCCAGGAGGGGAACGTTTTTTGGGGGGAAGACAGAGTTTTCCAGGTAACTCAGAAATCTGGATGGTGGCAGCGAGACCAGATCTAAGCTGGTAATTAAGCTTAGAGGTGTTCATGCAGGTCCCCACATCTGTACCCTAAAGTTCAGAGTGGGGGTGAGACCTATGACAGAACATTACAATTGCAAGGGTGGTGGTGGTTAATAATGGGAGAGAAGGGTGTGTGTGGGTACATGCTGCCTGGCACAGCTCTCTCCTTACCCCAGCGTGTTCTGGTTGGTGCACAGATGCAGTGGTGCCAAACCTTCCTCGCTCAGGAGGTTGGGGTTGGCTTTGTGCTCCAGCAGCAGCTCCGTGCAGTCCGTGTGGCCCCCCTCGCAGGCCTCATGCAGAGCACTCTGGCCTCCTGGAGCCATGTTGGGGTCTGCCCGCCAGAACAGCAGGTGACGCACGCAGGCAGTGTGTCCATTTCTGGCAGTGATGCACAGTGGGGTGGTCAGTTCCCTCTTGTATTCTAGGGTCCACAGGCCTGTAGGGCAGAGAGAGAGAGAGAGAGAGAGGTGAGAAGGATGGACTTGTGGTTAGGGCACAGGATAGGGACTCCTGACATCCAAGCTCTGCCACATGCTTTCTGCGTGACCTTGGGCAAGTCCCTTAATTTTTAAATGCCTCAGTTTCTGATCTGCAAAGTGGAAGCCGTGCTTCCCTTCCTCCCAGGGCTGAGGATAACTTCATTAGCAGCTGCCCAGCTTTGATCATTACAGTACCACAGGGAAGCCGATAAATGACTGGGGTGAGTGGCAGACACAGATGTCAGAGACTTTGCCCTTTCACACCAGATAGACAAGGTGGATGAGATGGGATCTTTGATGGACCAACTTCTGTTGGCTCGAAAGCTTGTCTCTCTCACCAACAGAGCTTTTATTCAGGTCTGGGAAAGGTATTCACAGATTGAACAGCTAAATACAGATTGAACAGCATATGTGCTGCTAACTGCTTCTGCTACGCTAAGGGCCCATGCAAAGTGAAGTGGCCTGTTATTGTATACAAGACATACAGTAAATGTTATACTTTTCAGCTGCACAAACTAAGGCCCTGTCTACACTACAAAGTTATGTCAACGTAACTTACATTGGCATACAGCCCCGGCAGTCACAAAATGGCTCGTGTGCGCTCCTGGTGTCGGTGCTGTGCAGCCTCACCAGGAGTGCTTGTATCAAGAGTATTGTCAGTGTGGGGTATTGTGGGATGGCTCCCGAAAGGCAGTAACAGTTGATGTATGCAGCGCTGTGTCTACAATGATGCTGCGTCGGCCTGTGTACATTGACCATGACTGTACACCACTCAGGGAAATGGTGTAACTAAATCAACATAGTGTCAAGTATCAGGGGGTAGCCATGTTAGTCTGTATCCACAAAAACAACGAGGAGTTTGGTGGCACTTTAAAGACTAACGGATTTATTTGGGCATAAGCTTTCGTGGGTAAAAAAATCTGAAGAAGTGGGGGTTTTTTACCCATGAAAGCTTATGCCCAAATAAATCTGTTAGTCTTTAAGGTGCCACCGGACTCCTTGTTGTTTAAATCAGCATCGATGGGCAAATTACATTGATGGGAGCCAAATTTAAGTGAAGACATTTCCACAGCGACGTAAGGCAGCTTATGTCGACCTAACCAGGTAGTGGAGACCAGGCTTGACAGCGGGAGCAATTAAAATACAAAGCAAAACAAAGAGAGTTGGCACCCGTGGGCCCCCTCCCTTCTCCTGCCTGGCGCACAGTGGGCAGGAAAAGGAATTTGAGACAGTTTTGACCTGCAGAAAATGCCTGTGCGTTTGCAGCTCTTTAATGCGCATTGCTCTCAAAAAGGGTTCCTGGCTCCTCATTCAACACCATTCTGGTTTATTTCTTTCCCCCTTTTTAGTTCTCGGTGTGTGCAGCCGTTGCCCTTTTGCTGAATAAAACAGAGCAGTGCACTGTACATTTTTTCGCTCTCTGAAAACTTTGGGGCTTTCAAAAGGCCCGTTTAAGGTTGTTAGCCACTCTGAGCAGTGGTGGCTATAGGGGAAAAGAAAATTCCCCAGTGAATGCACATCAATGGGCAGGATTTCACATGGCAGGAATACCGGCTTATAATGATGGAAGAATCGATATCGTGCTTGTAATGAGCCGCAAAGGGTACCTTATTCAGAGACTTAACTTCTTCCCCTGAGCCCATGCTGAGAAGTTTTAAAAGACAGCTCATTAATTACCCACCTGCATCTAATACAGATTTGTAACCTGTTGAGGGCCATGCCTGGCCCCTGGGTGTGCAGCTTACTGTTCATCCAGGGGGAAAGCCTGCGTTAGCTGGACATATAGCGGGCCTGAAGTAACAGCCAAAACAGGAATTTGATACTACAGTCACCCTGGACATGTGTAGCAGGGTGGTTACCCCGCTCCTGCCCTGAAGGGTTAAAAACAGCCCTGGGAAGGGGCTGTGGCTGGAGAAAGCAGCTTTTAGGCTGGGCTGATTGGAGGAAGTGGCTGCAGCTGGGGCCACGCCCCAAACAAACTCAGCTGGCCCTATAAAGGCAGAGAAGCCGGGACAGACAGAGAGTCTCCCTCTGCCTGTAGAGGGAGACGGGCCTGGCTGCAGGGAGCTACAGACAGGGTACCTGAGTGAAGCAGGGCTGGGGAAAGGCAGAGGAGCTGGGGAGCTCCAGCCTGGAAAGCCCCAGGCTGCGGCCTAGCATTGGGCCAACAGGTACTGGGGGTGCAGGGGTTGCAGGCCAAGGCAAGGGTCAAAACCAAACCAGCCAGTGATGAATAATGATACTTGCAGTGCCCCCAGGCGGGGGGGGGATGACAATGACTGGCAGTGCTACTGAGAGAGAGGGGGGGGGGTCTGGGGGGGGGGAGACCCTGAGAGAAAGGGGTTACTGCCAGGGGGCAGCACCCCAGGTACAAGGGCACCAGGTCCGGGAGGGACACGGGGGCCAGACGACAGGCGGATCACCGGCCTGCAGAGGGCGCTCCGGGGTGGAAATCGAGCTAATTCCCTGAGTCACCAGCAGAAGGCGCCACAGGGGTGAGTCCACTCCTCTACAACATGAGAAAGCAGCAAAGAATCCTGTGGCACCTTATAGACTAACAGACGTTTTGCAGCATGAGCTTTCGTGGGTGAATACCCACTTCTTCAGATGCAAGTCAACATGACATGACAACTGCCCTTGCAGGGATAGAGTTTGGATTTGCAAAGAACTACATGTGTGTATTTCATTCAAGTGGCTGGCTTCTCTGCTTTGTAGCTCCTGTGTGAAGCTAGCCATCAGACATGTGCTGGCTGTTCGGTTCCACCGCCCCCTGCTTGCTTTATGTACACACAATCCCCTAAAGTCAATATGCTGTCACACACAGCAGGTCAAACCCTGCAGGCTGCCTTCTGTAGATCACGAGCTACATATGTTTGGGAGCAGGTACACCCTCTCTCTAGGTACTCCAATAGCTCTAGAATACCCAAGTCGTGCCACCAAAAAATACATAAATAGATTTCCCCAGCATGCTGGTGAGGCATTGGCAAGGGAAGTATTATCCCCTCTTTAGACATGGGCAACTGAGGCAGAGAGATGAAGTGTGGAGTGATGAAGTTCCAGATCTCGCAGGGAGTCTGGGGCATAGTGGGGGTCGCCCAAGTCCCAGGCTCGTGGTTTCCTCTAGTGGTCTAGTGCCACATAACCAGCCTTCCTCCCTATGCACAGGTAGAAATCCTGCAAATTATTTTATCCCCTTCCCTTCAGTTGTAGCCTCAGGAAATTAAAATCCAGCGGCCAATGATGCATGCATGTATGGTGTAACTCCTTCCCCCAGACCCTTCCATTGCCCGAAGGATGGAGGCTATTGTTTCAGACCAAAGTTTTGGATGGGAAGATTTTGTGATTGCATTGACTGTCTATTTTGGGACTGCATTTGTCCCAGCTTTTCCCATCCCTTGAACCAAAGGAGGCGCCGGGTAAGCACTATGAAATGTTACCGATCCCTTTCAGTATAGACACAGTGACACATCCCTAATATCCAGGAAAGCCTTTAAAGAACTGCTTAGACAAATGTCTCCCCTTGAGCCTCTGGGATCGTTCAAATCCTATTACTGACACCACTCCCCAAGCCAGGACACTTAGCACTTCATGGCAACAGCAGAGAGGGAATTCAGCTTCGTCTGCTTCAGAAGCCACTTGAGCTAAAGGGGCAAGTACAGGGCCTGTGACCTCCGACTGAGCAGTTACGACTCTAGGTGGAGACACACGTTCATACTAGTTTGTTCATAGGGGGCGAGGGCTCAGCCTAAAAGTCAAACTCTCGGTTTCTGCATATTTTAATATGTACAGTGTAATAAGCGCAATTAAAAATAAACCTAGTCAAAGCAACTTAGCCCCATTCTGACTTGAATGACTTTTTTGTCTATTGAGGCCATTTCAGTTACACTGGTAGGATCCCTGCTTTTTCAAGCCCCGCCTCAGCAGCCATATGTCTAACTTCAAGCAGGGAAATAGTTCAACTTCGCCTGCTTTAAGGATAGACACAAACTGAGCTGCCCTCTGCAGTGTGGCCTAGTGGACAGACTGGAACTTGGGAGACCTGAATTCTATTCCTGGCCTGCTGGGGGACCTGGGAGTCAGCCTGGGGAGTGATCTCACTGTGTGCGGTGCTTAAGGTTGGGTAGAACGGATTGGAAAATGGAATTTCCATCCTGTGGGAAATGGATATTTGTTTGTGTCCTGAACTGGGACAAAAACCTGAAATAACGAAGCTTGTGGCACACTAAGGAGTTTAGCAAGACATTGACTTGGAAAGGTTGAAACGCCATGGAGAGGCAGTGGTGCATCATGGGAAATGTAGTCCAGACAGTGAGCTGGGCTCTTAGAGAAGAATGGGAGCATAAGGAATCCAGAAGTACAACTCCCATCAGGCCCTGTGGCAGCTCAGGTGGTCACAGGGATTAACACTGACCTGAAGGAAAACATTTAATTTCAATTTTCTCTAATGGAAAATCCTGGGAAAAGCCCTCTCCTTTTCCACAGGAGATTTTGTTTTCAGTGAAGCCCCATTTTCTGACACTCTGGTGTTTTGTTCAGTGTTTTTATCCAGCCCTGGCGCTGGGTATATAGTTCCATTGCCCATGATGGGCTAGGTTCAGCCTAGGCATTATGTAGGTGTACAGTGGGAGGGAGGGAGCCTGTGCAGAATGGCATTGTGTGCTCTGGGCATTGCAGGCTCTGCTCCCTCTCTACTTCCCTAGGGCATCCTAGTGCTAATGAGGGGCTAAGAATAGGCACAGCCTGGGTGTAAAATGCTGCAGGGATATCGCACATTGCACGCTCCCCCTGTCACTGCAGAGCTCCAGTAAACCTTCCGTCTCCCCAGGACAGGACATCTCCAGAGCGTCCCCTGCTGCAGTGTCACTCTGCACCCTTTTATCCTCCTGCCCCGAATGCACAGCTGCCCGTGAGCGGTACAAACTGGTCCCATGGGACTATGCTTGGCAGTAAGCACTGTGGATGCGGTGTTCAAACATGCCAAACTGACCTATTATTAAAAACAAGTTAGGCACGTTAGGCTCCTAAATCACTGAACATTTGTACCCTAGATCTGTTAGTGAGAATTTGCAGAATCAGGCCCTTCATTTTCCCTGTCTAGAGCACTTGCTAACAGCGAGGCACTGCAAACATTTAGCACAAAGCCTGCATCCACGGAGCGTATGGTATAATCATCTCAAAAGAAATCAGACTCCTCTGCAACATATTAGCAGGCTACTTAAAAACAGAGCATAATTCATTTAATATAAACACACCGGACCTTTCTCTCAAGCAGTGTTAGTAAGTGCCTGTTTACTTTTTAAACTGGTCCTTGAAAGCAAGAGTACCTGACAATCCAAAAGAGGCCAGGCTTTTCACTTGCCATTCCAGCTCATTTTTAATGATCTCAAAAATCAGATTGACGTCTTCATAATATTTATCAGTCAGGACCTTGATGTTTCTCAGGTCTCCCGTGACCAGTGCTGTATAGTACTTTTCCACTGGAGCATGAGCCATTAATGGGTGCTCTGATTCCACTTTCTGAAGGATCTGTAGCTTCTCTATAACGGGTCCTGGCAGCTCATCCATTGCAATGCACTGCAACTTATTTTAGTACAAGACCTAGCTGTGTGGATAGATGGTCTTTTATAGTTATTTCCATTGTCCTGTTACCATTGTCCAATTATAATCCAGTTAGGGCTCTATTGTTGTATTTATAACTCCAGTGGGGTCAGATGATAATGGTTACTTGATACAGTAAGGGTCATATGGACTTCTGGATACAGCAACAGCAAGCCTGCCTAGTTTTATATATATACATATGTATGTATGTAATCACAAGGTGATAGCTAAGGTCAAATGTTCACAGTGCAGCTTTGTGTCAGCACCTCTGTGATTAAACTCCTGTTTTAATTCCAGACAGCAAGTTGGCGGAGAAAGAGACCCGTTTAATCCGGGAGGAAAATTTCCCCATAATAAAAGAAACCACTCACCCCAAGGCCTCTAACTTCTCTTTTTCCCTAGCTGAATTAATTTATATCACTTGTATTCTTCTGGAGTCTGTGTAAAAATACATGTTGTAAGTGGTTTAGCTGGGAGACTGATTTTTTTAGGACTATGATCCATATTTCCGGCGCTATCCACTGCCATATGCTTTTGAGCACAAAAGAGCCATTAGGTGCAATTGGGTTTCACATTAAGTGATAATACTCTGCTGCAGAAGCCGTGCTCAGAATAGCGTCTTCTGAGTATCTCAAAGCACTTTATAAACATGAATGTATTAAAAACTCTCAGCACCTCTTGATCTAAGGATTAATATCCTTGTGCTATGTATAGCAAACAGACAGAACCTAATCCTGTTACCATTGAAATTAATGGCAAAACTCCCATAGACTTCAGTGGGGTTGCAAAGGCGTGAGGGTCGGTTCAGCTGCTCTCACTGAAGTCACTGGGAGTTTTACAATGGGAACGGGATCAAGCCCTAACGAATATACTCCAGCTCACGCAGGATGACTATGCAGAGTCAAGAACTGACGATGGATCTCATGACTCCCAGTCTGACGGCTTAAGCACAAGAACATTCCTCTCAATTAATAGGTTTCATATAATCTAAAACGTTAAGATCCATGTCCTAACTGCCCCCCTCCCGAGTAAATAGCCAAAGAAATCTCCTTGAGAAAACACAATGACCTAAATAAATTGCAACCTAATGAAGCCAGCAAACCATGTACAAAAATGGAGGAGTCGTGGCCTTGTGCTGCAATTCTTTTACATTTCCCAAACTAACGAGGGTCACTAGTGGGATGGAATAGTTGACAGAATATGTAGGTGAGGATGGAAGTGATTTTGGCGTTTCTGTAGAGGGTGTTCTTTACAATCTGACAGCTTTCCATTGTTTCCCAGAGTTTGTCACTGTATTGCTTTGTTTTCCTTTTACCTTCTTTCCCACGGACCCATGTGTATCTCTGCATTCATCATTGTGCTATCATGTCTGCAGTACAGACGCCATTATAGCCTCTTGTGCCACCTCCTCAGTGCTACTGCAAAGAATCAGAGGACCTTGTAACGAAGCACGTTGCGAAAGTCGCATTGAGCTCTACAGTGCAGCATCTTGAAAGTTGCGCTAGACCCCAGCCAAACTCCCAGATCTGAACACTTTCAATCTTTTGAGGGAGGGGTGAATTTGAAATCCGATCCGGACCTGACTTTTATGCCTCAGCCCCTCCCACTAGAAAACTAGAACTAAAATAGAACATGGATTTATCCTAACTGGTAAGGCTTCAACTCCTCAATATTTTATTTTTCCTTTTGGCTTTGAGAGAGGGACGCTTCCTGAACCATAAAACGACGTCTCTATGTGTGTCAGCACCTGAAGTTTATCTAAGATCATCCAAATCTTTTAACATTTTTCTTAGTTTTCCTTCTCCGTCCAAATCCAATCAGGTTCTACCCATCCTCCTGTCCACCCTTGCCTCTCCAACCTTCGGCTGATCCTTAGCCTCCAGTGTCTCTTCCTCGTCTCATCCAAGCCTCTGTGCTTGTTGATATTCCACCAGGCAGGGGAGGTCTCTGGCTATGTGCTCTATTCATCCTCCTATTCATGTTCTATATTACATGGTTGACTTGAATGATGCACCATTGTAATATATGCAGATGTCCCAATAGATCTTGCTGATCCTTCTGTGCCCCAAATGTGTCTTTGAGCAAAGGCAGTAAAGTTTTGGGGTAAGGAAGGAAGGTAGGGGCAGGAATGAGTGTATCACTTTAACTGCTTTGAACCTGTATGTAGTCTGGGCTTGGTTTGAGATTTGGATTGGTGTTTGGCATGGTTCATATCGTCTCATAATTTCTCCCAGCAATTAACCTGGGTGGTTGCCATAGAGGAAATCTGGATTTTGCTCCTGATCTTTTATTTCCCACCCAAGGAGCCGCTGGGAATGCTGGGAAATCAACATATTCTACTGTAGGAAGGGAGTATCTTCTCCCACCCCCCATGCAAATTAGGGAGCAGGGCTGATATGTTCAGAAGAGAGCCTAGTCCTCGGCCCCAAGAACGTGAAGTGGGACGTGTTGTGAATGGAAAAGAGGGGTGTGAGTAGCACAGGAGTGGAAAGAATGGGGGAGAAAATCCCCCAGACGTACACAGCCAGAGACAGCGTGTTACAATATTCAGATCAGTGTTTCATCCCTCCCCCTTTTTATGAGCCATTATTTCCATCCAATTACTCAAATGTTGTGGTCAGCGCAGGAACACAGTTATAATAATAGCAGCATTACTAACATGTGAGGCTAAAATTAGCCACAACTGGGAGGATTTTAATAATCCCTAAGTATCCCTAAGTGGTGCATGTAACGAACACCAGTCTGTCTCAGTTACTTGACTCACATGCTAGCTAAGGCAAGCTGGGTTTTCCAACTGATTAGAAGCTACGGTATGAAGCTCAGGATGAAACCATATTTTCATGGTTTTAGTTAATCTGAGCAGTCATAAAATTAGCACTGATTCCTGGCAGGTGGATTATTGTGGATTTGTTGGTCACTTTCCGAAGTCTGTGCACCTCTGAGTGAAATCTTGGATCCATAGAAATGCTGCTGGCTAATAAACAGTAACGAGCAAAGAAGGCTCCCCAGCTGGATTGCTAAAAAAGCCAACGCTATAAACCTCATTGCTCCATGAGAGAAAAGACTGTAACGAACCAGCAGCTTTGGATCTAAAGTTGTCCTAATTTGTTAGAAGTACTGAAGAAACTTCATCGTGGTGACAGAATTTGGATGTATATTCAATAGCTTTTCAAGAAAGGCAAGTTCATACAGACACTATGGGTGAAATCCTCACCCCCCTGAAATCAATGGGCATTGCACCATTGACTTCAGCAGAGCCAGGATTTTACTCCATATACCTACTTCGGGACACTTCGAGTTGCTTGCTTTTGGCCCATGCACCATCTTAGTACACTCTTCCCTGGGAATCAAGTGTTACCGGGTTTCTTTTGTTTTCTATGACTGATATTCAATGGTCTGAAATCACTGTATTTTTAAAACCAAAATCCATTTCAGAAAATAAATAATCCTGATAAAAACTACAGTAGATATTGTCCTATGCTCCTTAAAATATGCCTTTTTATACCATTTGCCATGTGCCGATCTCAACATGCTTTACAAAGGAGGTCAATATCAATGATCCCTTTGTACAGATGGAGAAACTGAGGCACGGGATGAGGAAGTGACTTGCCCCAGGTCACCCAGCAAACCAGGGTCAGGGCTCAGAATTAAACCCAAGTCCCAATTCAGTCACCAAGACACTAGGCCGCACTGCCTCCCCAATAGACCACAAATATATGCTCTATGTAACTTGGAGGAGATGTAGCCATTCTGTGTACTTCATCATTAAAAGTACAAGATTCTCTTCCTGCCTGCAACATGGGAACATGTGACGCAGCTACTATCTTGCGTTTCAGGTCAGCATGCAGAATGTTAGTGATAGTGATCTCTCACTCATGGAGACTTGATATTTGTTCTTTCTGTGTTGTTTTTCTTAATATAAAATAAGTAATCTAGACTGAAACAGATCTCTTGCTCTATTTGTATGGGAAAATTAATTTTTGTTATGACTTGGTCAGAAATTACATCAGTGATGATGAAATATCGCTCTATGATCTTGGACAAAGCTACGTTCTTTTGGTTACCTTTATATGTTATGTTTTGGATGCTTTTTTCTACTGTCTATTCATACGCAGAGTAGGAACTGCTGTTGACAGAGGGTCAGTTTCTGATTAGTTGATGGTGATGAGCAGAACTGAGCAAAAAATGCACTTTATTTTGGGCACTTTGTGGGCTAAATTGAAAAAAACCAAAACAACAAAATACCAACCTCCCCAAAAAATCTGATTTGATTCAAACTGAAATGATTTTTTTTGTCAAACTGAAAAATTTTGTTTTGAATGGACCAAAACATTTTTCAAGGTTTTCATTTTGAGTCACCTGTTTTGGGTGTTTTTCATCTTTTTTGGTGTGCGTGTGGTTTTTTTTGTAAGTTGGTCAAATTTGAAATCAAAATGCCATTTCAAAGCAAAAATCAAAACCAAAATGTTTCAAAACCAAAAAGTTAAAAAGAGACATTTTGGCTCTTCTGATTGAATTCAACCTGAATTTGGCAAATAGTTTTGGGCCCTCCAAATGCCTTTTTCATTAAAAAAAAAAAAGACAAAAGTGTTGTCCAACTGAAATAAGTTACTTATGTCTCATTCAATTGAAACCAATGACACTAGTTGTGGAGTGAAATGCTTCCCTATCTGACTAAGGGTACCGCAATCTGTTCCAAAGTGATCTTCCTAGTTTCAGTGTTTTTTGTCATTCTTCCTTCCTTTTAATAGTTTCACTTTATTATTTTGGGTGGGCAGACTAACAAACAGGTTTTAGTTTTAGGGCCTGATCCTGACAATAATTATGCAGGTGAGTAACTCTACTTAATGGTCTGACTCAGATCTGTAAATTACTCAGGGATGTATTTGCAGGATAGGGCCCACAAAGGTACAGCTCACAAGCATGCCCCCTCCATTAGCAATAGCATTACAACCATTAATCTTTAATATGTTTAGTATCTTACCCTTCTTTCTGAATATGAATGTTTGTAGAGTACACCTCATTTAACAAAACATTAAGCAATTTTACTTCTTCAGATCAAGTGTGTCTATTAATAATGACTCAAATTGTCTGAGCTGATTTCACATTATTAGGAAAACTCATTATTGTCATGTGAAAGAGCACAATATGCAAAACTAAAAAGAGTAAATTGAGAGCATGTTTGCTAATTTATTACCCTGAAGCTGCTACATAACAGCTTTGTTAGTTTATAACATTATATAGGCTTCAAATCATAACTTCCAATACTGCCAACCCCAAGGATTCAAAATCACAAGATTGGCTTAAAAATCAGGAGATTTTTACATGTACATTTTGGGGTTTTTAGAATCCATTTGACTTTCAAACCTTTAGGGTGTATTCTGGTTAAGTTTTAAAGCCTTGCTCCACAACCAAGAGAACTAGACATTTTTAAAATGAAATTTAAGATTCTTACATATTTTAAGAAAAGTTCCAAATAAGCAAGAGAAACATAATAGTCGCAAGAGGTGTCAACACTGATTAATAGTGTCATCTCGAATGATCGTGTATTAACTAATTTAAAAGTAAATAGCTAATTGTAATTGAGAATGGGAGTATTTCATTCACAGTTGTGTAAATACAGAAAAACAAACAAACAATCCCTTCCCCCACAGGAGATATGCAAGTCAACTTTCATTCCAATTCTTAAAAGAGGTAAGATTCTCTTTGACTGTCATCTTAGCTCTGATATTTGTAGTCCAGGAAAGTACTAGTAAGTGCTGACAGGAGTTTTTGTGGAAACAAGAAATTGAGCAAATACTGGAAAATATTCATCATGCAAATCATGCAGTCATAAATATGAGCATTATTAACATACAGTTAACATTTTAAAGTAGAAGAATCTCTTCAGAGCTTACCTTCTAGCATTCTTATCAGAACAGTACTTTTATTAGTACTATTGTTATCAACACTAACGGTGAGGTAGAAGAGCCTGCATTTTATAGGCTCCTAGACTTCTCTTCCCATCATGCTTTGCTAAAAGCAGGTGGACTGAGGCTTCCCTTTTCCTTGCTCTTTCAGAGAATCATGTCTGCTCTAACCATGTCTTAGGTGTGTTCTCCAGGTAAGGATGAATTTTTCGGGTCTGCTTCCTCACTTTGTTTTTTCTCTCTCAGACCATTCTGTCCCAGATTGATAACCCTGTGGAAGAAAGAAGGGACCCCTTCTTTTTCAGGGCTGCATTCTTAGACTGTGAACAAACAAAGAGGGAGGGTGCATTTATCTTGTTACAAAGCATGGCACCTTTTCCCCTAAGGCCCTTTTCTCATTCCCAGAGACAGTTTGCTTTATTGCAATAGCGTTGATATGTTTATAATTATTGTGCTGCTTATTTACCTGTGGAAATTACTCATGTGACTTAAATATCCAATTAAAACAGCTCATATTTACATATCGGGTTCTCGCACTTGATTGCACACACGCTATAGGCTAAGAACTTACCGCCAACATTGTTAGGAAATGATGCTGAATCATAAATAAATTTGAGACAACTGCAATGGAGAAAAAGGCAAAGTTTGTCCAATAAATTATTAATTGTAAATTATTTGTCCAGCTCAAGCATAAACTTATTGTTCTTCAGACTGATTCTCTGCTGTCTTGTATCTTGTGATTTGGGAGCATTTTGCACACTCTGAGATATGTAAATGAAGGCACAAAGTGCAAGGCAGGGGAGAATGAACGCCCTTGGTTAGACTCTGGATCTGACACACAATTATGTAGGTCAGGGAAGAGCAGAGAGGACTGTGAGGCTCTCCCGAGAGACCAAGCAAAGCTAAGTGAATGGGCAACATGATTGCAAATGAAGTTCAATGTTCATAAATGCAAAGTAATGCACATTGGAGGGAAAATTTAAATGGCTCGTACACCTTATAAAGTAACTGTCTTAATTCAGGAAAGAGATCTGTCATTGCAGACCGCTCAGTGAAGACCTCTGCTCAGTGTGGTTAAATACACAGGCCTGGTCAAAATTATTCCAGTGGAACAGCTTTCCGGTGGAAAATGCTGATTTGACTAAGTTGCCCTGTTTTGTGGGAACATATTGATTTCATCAACATTTTTGAAGGGAAATTATCCAAGCATTTAGATAAGGTCACAGTGTTTTGTTTTGACTCGTATCACGTATATCATACATATACATATAAACAAATTTTAACAGAAAATTCCTGTTCAGCTCCAATAATAGTGTATTAGTGTCCTCTGCTGTCTTTTAAATTTGGTTTGGTGCAGGTAGAAAAATTATAATTCTTTGTTTAATTAGAAATAGACATTCAGATATGGATTTAGTTTTTCACTGGCAAAAGAAAGACCTTCCTCAATACCTATGTACAAATTTCATCTGAATCCACATCAAATCAAATTTCCCATGAAGTTGATGTTGGCAAAGAGACCTTTGCCAATTATTTTTTCCCTGTGGCACGCAGCTGTGAAATGGTAAGGTGAATAATGGTGTGTGAAGCTATGGCAAACTGGCCTTATGTCATATGGCTTGTGAAATTCCATCAGTTACAGTAGGTTTGCATGTTAGCACACCCCATAGTGCTCTCACATATACAATGGTCTCTCGCCGCTTCCCAACGATAGCTAAGTACAGTAGTGATGTCTCATGTTACCAAGACTTCATTACTTTCATAAATTGTGCTGGAAGATACTTGTACACCAGGAAGTATCGTAAATAATTTAAAGTAAGCTCCATTTGTCAAAATCAATGCCCAAAGTATGCTATGATGCATTATCCTTGCTCTCCTAAACTGTGTGTTCCCACAACATCTGATAACTCACAATGGGGCTTCCAGTCATTAATGTGCATTTTCAAGGTTTTACCGCCTTGTTCAAAGATGCAGCATGACTGTGAGGGCAGAGCTGAAACGTCACCTTTGAACACAGTTGACTTTAAATATGAGGGGAGCAAGAGCTTGAATTCCTCTATGTTAGCAACTCCCAGTTTGCTCCCTCTGTCTCTCTAGCAGCTTTTATACGCCCTATTTCTATGTTCCTCACGATTGTTAGTGACTTTATCCCTGCAACACCCCGTGAAATGGGGCGTTACTTCTCTTCCTATTTTGCAAAGGCCCAGAGGTATTCAGACTTCTAAGCACCCATATCTCCTCTTGAGGTCAATGGGCGTTGTGGGTGTGTGGCACCTCTGAAAATCAGGCCCTGTGGGACTTGCCCAAGTTCACATATGCAGCCTGTGGCAGAGCTGGGAATTGCACCCAGTCTCTTCATACCAGGCCAGTGCCTCAACCACTGGTCCATCCTGTCGGAGAAAAACTCAGTTCTCACTTTTTGGTTGGGTGCAGCAAAGTCAGATACTTTATTTCTCTAGCAATTGCATGGAGGGAGAGAGTGCGCTAGGACACAGGGTTTCTCCCTCCTAGGCAGGTCTCTCCAAAGATAAACAATTCCAGCAAGCATTCATACCTTTTGTTACAGACAATAATAAGCAACAGCTGCATTTTTTTTATACATAGGTCATCCTGATAACTTATTTTTCTCACTTATTTTGACTCTAGTCCACATTCTATCTTACCTACACAAGGTCACAGCAACTTCTCACACAGTTCTTTCCCATTCGCCTCACACAATCCTCACTTCTACAAATCTCGCGTTATTAGGGTTACAGCCAGCCTGACTCTTGCTCGCAGAGGTGACTGTTTGCATTGAAATCCCCTTCCAATCCCTGTCAGGCCTGGCTCTTCTTCCACAATCCTGACTAGTCTTCATTGCCCACAACCTCTGCACTCTAACCCCATAGACTCCAGGCTCCAAAAGCTAATTCAATACAGGGCAGTTAAGCAGCGGATTCTCCACACTGATCCCCCTAGGCCTGGGGACTGGGCCTAATCAGCAGTCCTCCCAGACCTCTGACAGCACTGCTTCTTCTCCCCAGCTGCTCTCTGTGCTCCTGCTTCATCGCTCTTCCTCTGAATGCTGCACTGCACGGGAAACCAACTTACCTAAACGGGGAAATTCAAAAGTCTGATTGTTCTCTAAGCTAAGTTCTGGCCATTCCCTTTGTATTCCTCCCTCTCTGCAACTTTGTCTCGTATTTGAAAAAAAAAGAAAGATATAAAACAGTTTAAAAACAGAAGAATCAGGAAAATAATGTACCCCCCTTAGTGGATTAGACAATTACAGGACATGCTCAGTTGGCTTACTTGGACAAGACTCATCCTTTTCCTCTCTCTTATGCCGCATGACTATTAGAGTTGCAGAGACTATGGCCATGGTGCCTCCAGCATTGCCAAAAGTCCTGAATGTATGGAAGCCATCCTGAGCGCCAGTGAAATCCCCTTCCCATGCACTATGTCCTGAGTCCAAGTCTCTGCCTTCCTCTGAGAAATGGATATAGGTCACTGTTGGAGCTAGCTCTATATTGTACTTTTCATAGAATATCAGGGTTGGAAGGGACCTCAGGAGGTCATCTAGTCCAACCCCCTGCTCAAAGCAGAGCCAATCCCCAGACAGATTTTTGCTTCAGATCCCTAAATGGGCCCCTCAAGGATTGAACTCACAATTCTGGGTTTAGAAGGCCAATGTTCAAACCACTGAGCTATCCCCCCTTCACTGAGCTATCCCACTTTGTTCTGTTTCCTGGCTGGACAAAGAGGCTGTGATGGTCAAAAGTGTGCCCATTCTATTTTTCTCACTGTTTCCATGGAAGAGAGGCTCCCATGTTGATAGAGAGGCATAACACTTTTGTCTGCCCGTTGTCCTCATACACATGATGCAACGATAACTTCTGGTTGCTTTAATTTTAAGAAATGAAGTAGTGTTTGCACTCTGGTATCAAGATTTTCTTTAAAGGGTTTAAGTGTTTAATATAGCACTCAAAACAGCTGAAATGGAAGGCAAAATAGTTGTGTGGCGGTTGTTTTGGTGCAACACTGCCCCCTAAGGGTGAGAAAAAGTAGCTGTAAAAGCAGCGATGTAATGAATTGTTCAGTGTAACAGAGGAGACTGGGAATGTTGGGGTCAGCACCATGTCATAGGGTGGCTCGCCCCGCTAGGGCCAGAGGCCTGGAAACAATTAGTCTGGGCTAATTAGCTGGCCCACCACAGCTGAGTGGGGATGTGGGTATTAATTAGCTGGCTATAAAAAGGAAGCTGCAAGTTAAGGTGGGGATGTTACAGACAGCATCAGGCAGCAAAGCCTGAGACAGAGGCTGAACCAATAGAAGGGACTGCAAAGATGTCCAGCTGGGGAGGCCTAGGAGAGACTCTGACCATCTAAGAGTGAGACTACAGAGCTATCCAGACAGCAGAGAAGCCTGAGGCTTACAGAAGCAGGAGCTGCTGCTAAAGGAAGCTGAGACTAACGGCTCAAGAAGCTGTTGAACTAGCAAGGGAGACTCATCTTGGCCTAGCTCCCTGAAGAATTTTCTGAACAGATTCAGAAACTGTTGTACCTGGGACTTCTAACGTTTTGCCTGGGCTCTGTGCTAAGGGCCTTTAAACCATTGTGCAAGTGGTCCTTTCAAATGGAGCTATGCTGAAGTTAGTTAGGCCTGGTCTACACTATGGGGTTAGGTCGAATTTAGCCGCGTTAAGTCGATTTAAAAATGAATGCGTCCACGCAACCAACCCCGTTCTGTCGACTTAAAGAGCTCTTAAAATCGACTTCTGAACTCCTCCCCAGCGAGGGGAGTAGTGCTAAAATCGACCTTGCTGGGTCGAATTTGGGGTAGCGCAGACGCAAATCGACAGTACTGGCCTCTGGGAGCTATCCCAGAGTGCTCCAATGTGACCGCTCTGGACAGCACTTTGAACTCCGATGCACAAGCCAGGTACACAGGAAAAGCCCCAGGAACTTTTGAATTTCATTTCCTGTTTGGTCAGTGTTGCGAACTCAGCAGCACTGGTAACCATGCAGTCCCCCGAAAATCGTAGAGCATAGAATATTTCTACACTCCCCCATCATCTCCGTCTCTGAGGTTATCGCAGACTAGAAGGTGAAAAAAACGCACTCACAATGACACGTTTTCCGAGCTCACGCAGTCCTCCCGCACTGATAGGACACAGCTTAATGCATGGAGGCATTCATTGGCAGAGGCCAGGAAAGAATTAAGAGAGTGTGATGAGCGGAGGCAGGATGCGATGCTGAGGCTAATGGGGGAGCAAACGGACATGATGAAGCATCTGTTGGAGCTGCAGGAAAGCCAACAAGAGCACAGACCCCTGCTGCATCCACTGTATAACCGCCTACCCTCCTCCCCATGTTCCATAGCCTCCTCTCCCAGATGCCCCAGAATGTGGGGGGGAGGCTTTGGGCACCCAGCCACTCCACTCCAGAGAATGGCCCAAGCAACAGGCGGCTGTCATTCAAACACTTTGATTTTTAGTGTGGCTAAAATAAGCAATGTGGTCTTGTCCTTCCCTCCTCCCCCACCCCACCTGGGCTACCTTGTCCATTATCTAATTTTTTTTTAATTAATAAAGAAAGAATGCATGGTTTCAAAACAATAGTTACTTTATTTTGAAGGGGGGAGGGTGTTTGGCTTACAGGGAATTAAAATCAACAAAGGGGGCAGGTTTGCATCAAGGAGAAACACACACAACTGTCACATGGAAGCCTGGCCAGTCATGAAACTGGTTTTCAAAGCCTGTCTGATGCGCAGTGCGCCTTGCTGTGCTCTTCTAATCACCCTAGTGTCTGGCTGCTCAAAATCGGACACCAGGCAATTTGTCTCAACCTCAACCTGCCATAAATGTCTCCCCCTTACTTTCACAGATATTATGGAGCACACAGCAAGCAGCAATAACAATGGGAATTCTGGTTGCGCTGAGGTCTGACCTAGTCAGCAAACAGCGCCAGCGAGCTTTTAAAGTGCGTGACGGTGGGCTGAGCGGGCTCCATGCTTGCCATGGTATGGAGTCTGCACAGGTAACCCAGCAAAAAAGGTGCAAAATGATTGACAGCTGTTGCTTTCACGGAGGGAGGGGCAACTGACGACATGTACCCAAAACCACTCGTGACAATATTTTTGCCCCATCAGGCACTGGGAACTTAACCCAGAAATCCAATGGTAGACAGAGAAGCCAGCAAAACTCAGTAACCTAGAACTTAGAGGCCTGAGTGCTGGGATTGTGAAAGATTCATGTGATTATTCCTGTTAGGGAGTGGATGGCATACTTAGCTCCGTTAGACAGGCTTTTGTCCAAACTCTAATTTACAAAGAGAGGCAGATTCCAACCAAGTTAAATTTATGAGCGTTATCTGCCTGGAAATTGTTCTAATGCAAGGTAGGGTTGAGAAACACTCTTCAGTGTGGAGAGCAAATTGATCTTTGATCCTGACCTGATTGCTGCACTTACGGCAGCCTGTCTGCTAGAATAATGTAATCAATTGTTTTAAACATGGCAAACATCGAGCATAGGCTGGAATACTGGAAAGAGGTGAAACTAGTGTGATGATGATGAAGCTTGGAGCTAGTCTAAAGTGCCAGCTCATAGCATGGAAAACCGGTGCCCTGTTAGACTAGATTTAGTTTTCAGGTAATCAAAATTTCATCTGTCAATTTCTTCCCGTTAAGGAATGCTAGTTCTTCACACAATTAAAATGATAATGACATTTTAAGTATCTATTTTTGCCATTTAAAAAAATATTGCTGTTACCTACTAGCACTAAAGGGTGCAGGTGAGCTTGTGGTTCCTTCATCCAGTCGTCATTAGAGAGTTCGATGGTGGCATTCACATGTTGAACTTCAGTGCAGATCAAATCCATCACTGTGTTCTCATCCCCGACGTCCAGGGCAGACTTTAATCTCCTCACCAGATCGGAGCTGGACGGGTGATCAGGAATACAGTCGACGCTGGACATTTTCAATTCTTTGCACTTGGGAAGCACGTTTTATTATTTTTAATAGAGTGTACAAAGGTGGCCAGTTGTAAATGAGAAGCGGGTGTGCTTTTGCTATAAAAAGACAGCTCTGCTCATGTTACACCAGTTGGGAATTACAAGGGGAGAAGGAGCCAGATGTAAGGGAGCCACTGAAAAGAACCATACACAATAAACTATCTTTCAAAAGGTGGAGGTGATTTTTTATGTGTTAACTTTGTGTTTATACCATAGGTGTAGCGGGGAGAAATTGAGACAGGCCCTCCCAGAGGACTTCTGGAGGAGAAGCTGTTGCATTCAGAACTGTCACACAGAACAAGGAAAAAGAAAAACCCTCATCCGAAACACAATAAACCCGCTGTATAATGCTTAAAAAATAGTTTGCTAAGATTAGAGTTTCAAAACCTCTGCTTAGCAGGAGAGAAGCCTTTTGATATTTCTCTCACTTGAGAGATCAATTCTAGTTCAGCAGGGGGTCAGTCTGACCAGAATGGTCTAATTGTGACAGAACGTTGTTTTAATTTCCAGTTTTCCCTTTGTCTGCTGAAAAGACAATAATCATCCGAAGAAAGAGAGACAAATAAAATAAGGCCATGCTCAAAAAAGAGGTCTGCCAATTAAACAATGCATCACACATTGGAGCATTTGAACTGTAGGATGGATTTAAGGAAAAATCCTGTATCCTGTGTATTAGGCAGAATCAGAAAATGCTTGAGTGGATGGACAAGTGTTTTCATTAGTGAGGTGAGCTGGTTAATGATTTTGTAGCCCTTGTGGCTAAATTGTGTCCCCAGGCTAAAATCTAGGCTGAACGTGGACTGACTAGCTGGGCTGGATGCTGGGAGATGCAGTCAGGAATCTTCCTCCACCCCTGGTCGTAGAAGCTGCTTTAGCCCAGTGACTGCAGTGGCCTATGGAATTGCACATTTGGAAATGGCCACAGATCGGCCAGCAGTCAGTGCAGCTGCTTTGGTGCTGACTCTTTGGTATAGGCCTGGGCAAACCAGGGTTTGGACCGATTGTTAGTGACTTTATCCCTGCAACACCCCGTGAAATGGGGCGTTACTTCTATGCCTATAGATAAACCCCAACTAGCTCAGTGTAAGCAAATCCCTACATGTAGAGGTCACCTACACTGAGCCCTAGCCACCGATAGTTGAATTGAGGCTATGCCCGAGTATTAACCAGGCCTAGGTGTGGATCCTATGTGGCCTTCCTGGGCTGAGATCTGTGCAGCAATGGATGCCCTGCCTCATGCCCACCCATCCAGCATAGCTCCCTCACATCCAGCTCCCCCATTAACACAGCAGAACCCCACGAATTGCACAGGTCCCTTGCCCAGCTGCAGAGGAGAGAGTTGGACTTGCTCCTCATTGACTCTGAACATACACTGGGGTAACCCAATAACATCAGTGGCGTTTACTAGAGACTCTCACTGGTGTAAGTGAGAAGAGAATTGGTTTTAACACAGTTTTGAATCGGCTAAGCAGGAACTAGTATTCCCATCAATCCCCTTCCCACTGAGTCATGACCTTCCAGGGTGGAGACGCAGGCACACACCTCTCCCCTGTTTAATATGGGGAAGTGGTAGAAACTTTTCTATGAAACACCCTTATCCAGGAAATAACTTCCCCCTTGGGAAAGGCAGCAGCCATATGGTGATCAGCTCAGGGCAGCTGACTGCAGGGGAAGCTGCTGCGGTACGTGGGGGAGCAGGCTCGGCCTGGCTGACGTTGCATATGGACTCGGGTCTGTACAGAACTTGTTGGGAAGCTGCAGAGACTGGGCAGGGGTCCTGAAAGCAGAAGGCTGAGCAGAGAGGGGCCTGAGGGAACTTGCTGGGGTGCAGAACCAGCAGCTGGGCTGGACTCTTAGAGGAACAGGGGCCTGGAGAAGGCTACTTCCGAGAAAGTGCCTTAGACACTGAGAATTAGCTGGGGCAGTGAGTGTGCCCTAACTGGGGTTGGTCTTAAGGGACTGCCCTTGTAAAGGACAATTATATACAGCCAGGACAGTGTGGGGTCTTGCAGCCTGGCGACCACCATGGCTGAAGCAGCATGGTGTGTGGAGGATGCCATTTTGTGCTACAAAATGGTGCCCACCATGTGGCATGACCTCTCGAAAGTTCCAGAATGTGTCCTGGACCATTCTAGCTCCACTACACCACTGGCCCCAGGGCCCGACAAGGAACTGCCCATATTTACTTTCAATTGTAACTAGTTAAGTTACTGCACATAGGATATTTGCAACCTTCTCCTTTTCTACTAGACCTATTAAAATATCCCTACACTTACTTATGTGGGACCCACATCTATAGGGCCCAGCAGCTGACATACCTTTAGCCCTTGTCTCCAAGTCATGGTACATCTGGCCTCAGAGGACAAGTTGTGTCAGTCTCTGAAGAAATGCTGCTTTGTTAGTTTTGTGATGCAGGTTCTTTTGGGGAAGTTGTTGCTCTGTGCCAATGAAATTCCTGAAATTCCTGAAACAGAGGCTGAGATTCCTGAAACGGGTTTGCCCATGTGCTGTTTGTGACCACCCCTGTTCAGGGGCTGGTGAACACAGTGTAAATAATTTGTACTAAGAAAATATCCATCCACCACATTACTAATTTCTCCTTCAATGGGAAACTGACCTGCAAGGCCTGAAACCTGCTTCTATTTGGCATAGGGACTGCCAACAGTGACCTGCTGAGATGATAATGGTTGATCACAGGGGACTGCAGCCCAGGGTCCAGTCTGAGAGTGGGAGAATTGCGTGATTCCACCTCTCGAGAGACAGACCATGAGTAGAGGTCTATGCGGGGGTGCGCTTTGAGAGGCCAGGAGGGGTCAGAGGTGCAGTTAGCAGGGTAGTTGTGACAAATATCACTTCCTAAGCACAATGTTAAATCTTAGCCCAGAGTTCCCCTACCCCTCTGAGCAGGAGGTGGAGGGACCCATTGACACCCCTCAGTAGAAAGGAGAAAAAGTGTACAGCCCACCCCACCCCACCAAGAAAATTGTGGAGTGGAAGATGACGAAGAGTGGAAAAAAATCTTATTAAAAATCAAAACAAAAAAGACACATTCATACATACAAATAATATAGTCTCTCGCCGCTGTTTCAGGACTGGCATCTTGTTTTGATATCAGAGTTTACAATCAAAGGCACCAATCATGTTGCACACAGTAGTAAAGCTAGGCACATGCAAAAGTGTTTGTAGGACTGGGGCTTAACGCTTTGATTTTGGAAACATGTAGGCCTGTGCATGAGTTGATTTGCATGAGTAAAATTCACCATGTGCCTAAAGTGTTGCTTGAGTGACCCAGGTCCAGTATTCCTGATTTAAGAATAAAGAATATAGAGCCATGATGATTAAAAATTCTGACACTGGATGATGATAGTTGATTTGTGAGAATTGTGGCTGATTAAGGTGTGTAGCTGTTTGCTTGGGGGCAAGCCGGGAGAGATGGTGGAAACATGAGAAGTGTTCTCATTGGAAGGGAGTTAGAAAATATGCCAAAGAGCAAAGGGAAAAATAGTAGCGTTGCATTTCATTAGACATTGGAGCTTCTGATTTTAAAGTCAGTGTCCCAACATTGGGCAGTTCCTCAGTTGCTGTAAATCTGTCTAGCTTCACTTTGGAATGATATCAGCTGACACCAGCTGAAGATTTGGGATGACTTGTTTTGCAGCTCATTCTTCTACATAGTGTTTGTGGGTTAGATCCCTGGCTGGTGCACTTTGGTGTAGCTCCACTGAGAAACCCTTCGGAGATTTAAACAAAAAAGGCTTTCAGGCCCAGTTCTAAAAGGTATATAGGTGTCTAACTTCCATTGATTTCATTGGGATTTAGGCATTGGTGATGGAACAATTTTTATAGTGAGGGTGCTGAAGGCGGAAACCATGTATTTGGGTTGTTGTTACTACTTTAAGCCAGGGGAGTGGCAGCATCTGTGAAGTTAGATACCTAACTACCTTTGAGGATCTAGGCCTCAATCCCTCTTTGTACAGCATAAATTAGCAAAAGGGCAGAAGCCTGTTCTTTTCCTTTGAAGGACAACTTAAAAGTTGGACAAAGATTCAGGATAGTGGAACCCCTGGCAGGAAGGGAAATTTCACTATGGCATACCCCATATTTTTTTTGCTACATGCTGCTTTGAGGATGCAATCATCTTAAACTAGGAAATTCTGTCAACATCTGATAAACAAGAACAAAACCCAGATTTGGAGAATTTGGGCATTATTCAAAAGGCCTTCAGCTGCCCAATTTAGGTAACCCTGCAATAAGAGGCTGCTCTAAAGCTTTCTTGATGTGAGCTCTGGCACTTTGTCACCAAGAAAATCCGATGTGTAGAGCTGAGGATGCAGATGATGTTTGTCCAGGAGTCTGCAGTGTCCATAACAATCTAAATTCAGGATAATGGGAAGATGATTGCAGGAATTCGGGTAACAGAGACAGATGTTAATTTTGAAGTGGACTCATTTTTCAGGGAAGAAAGTGACCATCAGCTGTGGGGAGAAAACACTAAAAATAGCATATTTATGGAGCTATTCTCCAGGTACCTGCTGCTAAGAAGTTATGCAGATAATTGCTTACCTTCTGGGATGCAGAACAATACACTTGCTCACTCTTTTAAAATTTGTGCTTTTCTGGGGGATTGATTTATTCCTTACCAGTGGATACATTTGAACTTCACTTGTCAGCATTAATTAGTGGGGACTCTGCCTGTGTAAATTGTGGACACACCATCTTTTTGGCACATCTGGAGCTTAATGAGAGAACCATCTGGTTTCTTGAGATCCCCTTGCATTTCACTGCCTTCATTCCATGTGTCTTTTGGATGGCTAGGTATAATGCAAAGGAATGGGTCATTCCTCGTTAACATCAGTTTCTGAATTTGAAATAAAATGTATCTGGGAGTTGACACATTCTAAATTACAGGATGCTGAAGTTTTGGGACAATTTGCTAGATTTTTTGGGCTGGGCACTACACCTGGTTCCATATATCATTTTGTCAGCTCTCAGCATTTTGCTGCTGAACTTTTTTCCCTAATGATGAACTATTTGTCAATAGGGAAGCAGCCACTATACCCAACAATTACCAAATTGTTCACTGTCTAAATGCTATGTTTGTCTGGTATTTGTTGCTACAGTCTTTCATGAACCATTTAAGAGTAAGCTAAAGAAACCTAAGTTACACTTTTCCTAGTAAACTCAGTCAATTGTGTTGAATGGTGAATATAAAATAACAGCTAAGGAATGTTTATGATCTTGGGAGGTTATGATTAATAGTGCACACAAGAGAAATGTAAACACCTGATTCTTACTGGTGACTAAGGAATGCCAGAGGGTGAGATAATCTAGAAAATGTAATGGAAGTGGATTGGAAAATAGATGGTAATTGGCAACTTACTGTTGCAGGGTGAGAATTGTGCTTACTCAGTACATTTGCCTTTGTCTGTGAAAAATGTCCCACAACTTCTAGGTTTCTCAGGGAGTGAATCTGAGAGGAGCCAATAGATTTTGGATCTGATTTCAGGCTTACCAATTGGCCTGAGATGACGAGAGCTGGTGACGTTTTTTGGACAGGTAGTGTATTTGCTGAAAAATGCAGTTTTCAGTTGACCAAAACAATTTGTGAATTCAATGCTGCCCCACAGTCACAGCATAGAGAGGAAACCAGGCCAACCTGGCGCATCATAGAATCATAGAATCTCAGGGTTGGAAGGGACCTCAGGAGGTCATCTAGTCCAACCCCCTGCTCAAAGCATCATTGCAGCAACTCTGGATGAGCCAGAGAGTGGCCTGTTGAGCTTTGATCTACGAGCAAGTGGCCAAGGAGGCAGGTGTAGTGATGGTCTCCTGAAGTTACTTAGAGTGTTAGACTTTCTTTCCCACTGACGCTTCCACTTGATAAAAATGTAGTGTTTAGCTATTGGGACCCCACTACTGAACCTCTGCACCTCAGTGGTGCTGCACCTCAGTCTTAGTGCTAAAGGCCTATAACCTCACTATACTAAACGGGTTGGGATGTTAATATCCACCAAGGCCCCCTTGAGGCCTTGGATATTACAATGGACTTCATGGTCAAATTACCAGAATCAGAGGGATGCCATACCATAGTGGATCAACTGACAAAGATGGCACACTTAATTCCCTGAGCACTTCTTCCCACCACTGAGGACTCTGCTCATCACTCATGTGTTCCATCTTCATGGTCTCCTGGACCACATCACCTTAGACTGGGGGACTCAGTCATATCTTGGTTTTGGTGGGAGGTGTTCTGCCGGCGGGAGGTGTTCTGTCGGCGGGAGATGTGTCTCCATGCATCAACTGTCTACCATCCACAAACTGATGGCCAATCAGAAAAAGTAAACTAGGTATTAGAAGAATACCTGCGAAGCTTCACAAATTGCCATGAAAATGACTGGGCCTCACTGATTTCATATGTGGAATTGGAGTACAACAACACAGACCATGCCCTGACCAAGATGAGCCCACTCTTTGAAAATTATGGCTTCCAACCCTATTTCCACCTTGCACTGCCCATGGCACTCACAGTTCTCACAGCCTCAGACCTGGTTCATTAAATCCATCAAACATAGGAAGAGTTGAAACAAAACATAGGTGCAGCCAACATGGCATACAAATACCATGCTAACCATCGCTGGTGGGAGGGCCCTACATTTGCAGTAGGCCAAACACATCAAGAAGGGCAGACCCATGTGTAAGGATACAGGCTGCAGGAGCTGTCCCGGGAACAAGCCCGTTGTGTGGATGCTCCCCAAAAGGTCGGAGCCTTCCACAGAACCCATCCAGATAAGCTCCATCTTTCAGCACCCATCGTTTACTCCAAGGGAGGAGGACGATGTCAGAATCCCGGTACTGAACTTGGGCCCTGTGATGGAGCGGCTGCCCCTCACTGGTATGTAAGGGGTTAAAACAACCTTGGGGCGGCTGCATGGGAGGCAGCCAATAAAGGAAAGGCTTGTAGTGCCAGCCAATTAGGGGAAGGTTTATTGGAGGAGCCAATCAGGGCCAGGCTGGCCCATATAAGAAGGGGCAGCTGAGCAGAGCAGAGGCAGTCACTCCCTGGAGTTTGAGGGAGGAGGACTGGTTGATTATAGGGCTGGAGCACCATGGACAGAGCACAAAGGATGGAAATAAGACATGAGTTAGATGAAACCTCTGAGAACAATCTATCTCCCTAGTGGTATTTGTTTAAGTGGCGACACTTGGAAAGAAGTGGTAAAGATTAATGTTATTTTGCCTTGAAAATACTTCATTTTTGGAGCTCTTTATAAAGTAAATTAATGGCAAATGCAGAACTTATTTTGTTATGGAAGCTAATATTTATTTTCCTTTTTAAAATATTTTATTTGATACATACAGAGTGGTTTTATTTTATTTTCAGGGTCATCAGAGTATGAGAGAGTTCCAGGCTGACGGCTGCCAAACTGAGACCCTGATACAAGGGCAGAGGAGGTGCTGGGGCTGTGGGGGAAGTGGCCCAGGGAAGGAGATAGTGGAGTTGGAGGAGGGGCAATGCATGGTTGCTGGGTATAGGGGCCCTGGGTCGGGGCCTGGAATAGTGGGCAGGCCCGGGCTCCCCCCTTACCGCCACTGGCTACTGAGGGAAGTGGTCAGAGCATGGACTGCAGTCTGCCACTGAGATGAGTGGCTAGAACCTGGACTGCAGATTGCCACTGAGGCAAGTGGCAGGACTGAGGACTGTCGGTCCCCTGGAAGGGGGAAAGAACCGAATAGGGCACAGCCAGAGGGCTGTGTCCAGAAGAGGACAACGTGGTCCGGGGTGGGGCGATGCAGGTCCTGGACGTGGAGACAGGAGTGGCGAGACACCAGCTGAGGAGGGTGCACTGGCAGCTGCAGCTAATTCCCAGGGAGGCGAGCAGGAGGCACCGCAGTGGTGAGTCGAACCCTGTTACAGGCCCGTTTGGTCCATAGAGGGCACCCTAAGCCTCCGTGCCACAGTGTTGCACTGAACCACCACCTCTGACCAACAGCCAAAGTGCTAAAGGCCTACAGCCCCACCGCAGCCATGCCACCGGCCCATGATCGGCTACGGGCCAGACAGCATTCTCATCGGGAACCTGGGCTGTATAAAGACCCCAATGGGAAGAGGAAGTTGTTTGAGCAACAGGCCATTGGCTGCTAGCTGCTTCTTAGACTGCCTTGCCCTGCTGCCTCTTCTGACTCTGCCTTGCCACCGTGTCTAACCTCGCCTCCCTATCCAGCTGACCCGGTCCCTTAGATTGGATCTTTCGGCTACTGGCCCCTGTGAGAACTCCGACCATTGCCCTGCACTGCCTCTGATATCGATTAACCTCCTGGCTACCTGACCACCCCCACACACTTGACCACTGCTCTGGACTTACCCCCTAGCCTGCATTGGCCACTGGGCATTCAATCAGTTCCCTGGTGGCGCTGGTCACCCATGCACGGTAAAGAGCCAGGAGTGCATGAGCTGTCATAGCAAAGGGGCATCAAGAGATCACCCATGGTGTCACCCCTTGATCCACGGGAGTGGCACTCCAGCCCTGAATACGAGCAGTCCTTCGAGTTGGCTCTGTGGGTTGTTTCCTGGGGCATCAGTCCACTGGAGATGTAATACTTTGATTTTACCTGTCACAGCTCTCCAGGCAGACTTAACAGTAATGCCATCTTGTCGAACATCTGGCAGAGCTGTGTGCTCCAGCACATACAGACTGGAGGTTGGGGTATAATTCAAGCAGCCGCTAACAATATGAATGAGCTGAGTATGGTGAATGCACCCCCAAACTGCGCAGCAGTATTCAGCTGGTGCAAACACCAAGGCCAATATAGATGTACGAAGGACTGAAGGGTCTGCTCCCCAGGAGGTTCCCAATAATTTTCATATCAAGGTCACACAGGAAGAGATCTTCATTTTTCATGTGTTCCAGGTGAGGCCGGTATATCAGGCTATGGTCAAGTTTTACGCCCAAGGATACGACAGCTGGTTGCAATGGCACTAGCCGTCCTTGTACATGGATTGAGGTGGGTTGACTGGCAAGATGATTGTTTAGATGGAAAGTATTTGCCACTGTCTTGGTCTCACTAAGGATTAGTCTCCATAATTTTCAGTCTGTGTTTCAGGAAGGTCGTATGTGTCTATATTAAACAAAAGGGGGAGCCAAAAGCTTTGTGGAAGGCTGTTGCGGAGACATTGAAGGTGACTGATTTTCTCCCTGACTAGCAGGATGAAGTTTTGGATGAATCCTGTCTTGGCTAAACACACCATTGGTCTACAAGTAATTTGCAGCAGCTTGGTTGTCAGCCAGGCGTGCCGTGCAGTGTCATAGGCTGCCGTCAGGTCAATAAGGACGACACCAACTTTCCTGACTTAAATGTATTCTCTATGTCTTGAATCAGACAAAGTACCTCATCTTGGGTGCATCATCCTCTCCAGAATCCAGCCTGAATGCCAGGCAGCTCAGGATCAACTGCCTCCAATAATCAGCATCAGGATTAGTCTCTCCATCAGCTTTTAGGTAACACGGAGCAGAGAATTCGTTTGTTAGCTCTTTGTGTCTAACAATGGTTTCCCTGGCTTGGGAGCAGCTACAACTTCTGCTCTGTACCAGACTTGTGGAATGCTACAATCCTACGTACAACGATTCGGAAACCGAAGCAGGCAGCTTTTGCTGATTGGCCCAAAGTGAGTGAGAGATGAATTCATTGTGGATGTTATCTAGAATTCAAGTCGAATTTGGCAAATAGTTTTGTCCAAATTTTTTTGTATATGTGGAAAAAGTCAAAATGTTTCATTTTGACATTTTTAAAATGAAATGTTACGCCTTTTTGTTTCGAAAGATGTTTCATTTCAAAATGTAGCTAGCTGTATTTAAAAAGCCTAAAAACAAGATGTAACTCCAGAATTAAACAAAACAAAAAATCTGACACATATTTGGCTTGACTCAAAAGTTTTTCATTTTGCAAAAAAACCTCAAAAATATTTCCATTTTGGGTTGACCCGAAACAATGTTTTTTTGATTTTTCAGTTTGGTGATCAAATTGAAAAATCAATTACTTGCTCATCTCTACTGAAGAGTACTCCAGCTAAAGAAATGTGCCATAACTAAAGTGTCTTTAAAGGAAGAAAGCAAGGGACTTTGGGCCGAATTCTGCTGTTACACCTGTGTAAATCAGCTGAAGTCAGTTACATGGGTTTAACAGAGAGCAGAGTTGAGCCATTTGATTTCACTTCCAGGATTTGAGGAATTCAACTTGTCAAGTAGATACAGTCTAGCTTTTACCATTGCCTGGTCCGTTAAAGAAAAATATATCTGGTTGTATTTTTATGGCTTGTTTTAAATTAGTTTGGTTATGATTCAAGGGTAATTGACATCTGATTTGCTTCTTACTTTGCATAAAACAGAGCCGATTGCACTCACTATCATCTTCAGTCCATAGGCACAGCCTGGGCATGCTCCAAATCCAGTCATGCAGAGGAACATTTGTTGTCTCTGTGGCCCACACCTGTCTTTTAAAGAAGGGAGTAGCTGCCAGCTACACTGAAAAACATTGTGGGCTGTTCTTTGGCCAGTGGGTCTCTATAATCTTGGTTGGAAGCAGATTTAAATAATTTCACTTTTTCACAGAATAAAGGATAAATGTTCTTATGAAAATATTTTCCTATATTCCCCATGAATATACTTTGTAGCATATTGTTTGCCATGTATACATGCTGATGTCTTCCCAGCGAGCCTACTTATTATCTAAGGTTTCTAACAGTTTGCACCTTTTGTTGCTTTGCAGCATTTCAGCTGGGTCTTACTGATTGGCTCTGTCCTAGGCAAAGCTGTAGGTGGTGCTAAAGTGGACAGAGTTCAGTAGCAGTATAGGGTGTGGGCGGAAGTTCTCCCTTTCCCAGTGAGGATTCTGGATTTCAAACACTGTCAGAGGCTTTGTCTTCTATTAGAGAGAGTTTTAGACTGTAGGGATGAGACACAAGGTCCAGAGAAAGAAATCAGAACGTATTGTACAGTAAAGTGTATTAGTGCCGAGGAGGACTAGAGGCGTCGCTGGTGATTGTGATGCTAACTAACATCTTTTGGATGAGATGTATAATTAAGGGCTTGACCCCTTGTAATTAAAACTCTCATGGCACTTTTCACAAGAGCTGGTGTTAACCCTGATAAATTGAACAAATTCCAGGCTGGAAAAATGTCTTCTACCATGTTTAATTTCCCCCTCAATATAATATTCGGTTTCTGTCCTGAGAGAGTTTTCACTTTGTGAGGGAATTGTAGAAGTGGGAAATGCCAGGGGTGGGTTTGGTTTTACAATTATAAAATTACCCCCTTGTTTTGGTTGTGGATTTACAGTCGTGTATAGAAATAGGATTATTTTATACTCTGCTGATTAAAGCTACTGTTGCCCTTTTAAATTCTTGTCCTGCTTCTGGGACATGGACTTTCTAATTGCGCGTGCAAACTCCATATTGCTTAGACGGGCACAGTAAGTCAGCACCACTGTGCAAAATGTTATAATAGTAAAGCAGCTGCGCTACTGGGAAAAACTTAAACAGAGGTGGGGGGTCTTAATATGTCTCCTAGTTTGGCTTAAATAAGCAACCAAAGGTGTGGCTTATCTGTGCTATTGCATTCTACACATGTCCCACCTTGCTATTCATCCTCTATCCCCGTGCAAACCTATTTCCCACAATGGGCTGTGCAACAGACTCTCCTCCAAAGTATTCCCTTCTCTCTATTTGGTGTTGTCAAGGTGGCTGGCAGTGGGGAATGTCCAATGAATCTGACCCGTGTGGGAAGGACGTATATAGATGGATAGGATGGGAAATATGATGAGCATGATGATGGTGTGTGTGTGTGTGTCTGTCTGTCTGTCTGTCGCTTTCATGTGATACGACACACATAAGGATGGAGAGAAGATACGAAATCAGCCACTTTCAGGCTAATTCGTGTACATATCAATATATTGACCTCACCTAAGTCCAACATGTAACATTTAAGCTAGTTATATCGCATTCAAATATAGATTACCTATGTTTTTGTCCCAAGTGGCAGTGCCCCCTTGAGCATCTTTGGGACAGCAGACCTGGTCCTGCCTTCAGTGTCTTCTGGATGAGGTTTGTCGTTAGGATCCACAGGAGCCAAGGAAGGAGTAGGAGCAGGACTGGAAGAGATGGGGCTGGAGCGATGGAAGAGTCGACTTTACTCCCACTCAGGGATGGGTGCAGCAAATAGCACTTTTTGGACCTACGTATGCTATGTTGACTCAAGTTGAGTAGTATCTTATCCTGAGAATAGTTCCATTGGTTTCATCTACAACTTACCAAGAAAGGTACTGCATAGCATGAATCCGGGTGGCAGAACCAGACCCTACGTGAACATTTACTCATTCAGAGCTGTACACACTGGCAAATTTTTAGAAACACAATACATAAGAACATAAGAACGGCTGTACTGGGTCAGACCAAAGGTCCATCTAGCCCAGTATCTGTCTACCGACAGTGGCCAATGCCAGGTGCCCCAGAGGGAGTGAACCTAACAGGCAATGATCAAGTGATCTCTCTCCTGCCATCCATCTCCATCCTCTGACGAACAGAGGCTAGGGACACCATTCTTACCCATCCTGGCTAATAGCCATTTATGGACTTAGCCACCATGAATTTATCCAGCCCCCTTTTAAACATTGTTATAGTCCTAGCCTTCACAACCTCCTCAGGTAAGGAGTTCCACAAGTTGACTGTGCGCTGCGTGAAGAAGAACTTCCTTTTATTTGTTTTAAACCTGCTGCCTATTAATTTCATTTGGTGACCCCTAGTTCTTGTATTATGGGAATAAGTAAATAACTTTTCCTTATCCACTTTCTCAACATCACTCATGATTTTATATACCTCTATCATGTCCCCCCTTAGGCTTCTCTTTTCCATTCAAACAAACAGACCCGTACATTCCCCCAAATCAACTCAGAGAGGGGTAACATAAACATAAGTGAGATCAATCAACCCTAAACACAAGCCCCAAAGTCTCTACACCTATCTCCTCAGGAGACCTGGAGAGAAGCTGGACCTTTCTGTGTGCCCTGAGTGCTAACCACTGCAAATGGTTGTTACAGGCCTGGGGAGGAAGTGAATTCTAAAGGCCCATAGCCTTAAGATAGATTGTTCTGCCAGCCAACCCCTCTCTTATACTGAAGGAGCTTCAACTCCAGTGCTTCCACAGTGTGGCAATGTGTTGCATGAATGGCATAGATGTCACTTCTAGTGTAGAAACAGCAATGGATCCAGGCCTGTAGGAGTTAAGGATCTATGTGGAAAAAACACTTGAATGTCCCTGTTTGTGATTATCTTTATTTTAAATCTGACCTCCCATTGCTCTTAAAAAAACAAACAAAAAATCTCAGACAGATGTGAAATCTGCGTGTAGCTTGAGGATGCGAACTGGAACACTGTAACTCTTTCATGCCTGACCAATATGCGTGTGAGTAATCAGCTGTGAAAGAAGTGCTTCCAAAAGAACCTACTTCATCAGAAGCATTTTCATTTCCAGAGCGGGGTTGAGCGAGTGGCATACAGATAGAGAGAGCGTCCCGGCCTTCATCTTCCCCAATCTCTCTTTCAGATGCTCTGAGTGGTGGTTATAGATCAGCACGAGCCCTCTATAATCTCCAGAACTGCTTACTTGACACAGGCCTTTTTGCTCCTAAGTTAAAATGAATCCAGAAGCTAAGGAACCGACTGAAACAGAAATAGCAACATTTAGAAAGAAGACAAGGGGGAAACAATCTGTCAAAGAGCAGCTTCGCTTGTTAAGAAAACTCCATTTAGAATGCTCAGGCCTGTCCAAAGCTGCTGCAGGGAAAGCTTCAAGAAACTTGTCAAAATAAGCGGCGATGAACCAGCCAGTGTCAGTCTTTTACTAGACCCTTTCTATTCCCTGTGGGTTTTCACAGTGCTTGGAGTCTCTCTGTACTTTGACCTGAAACAACACAAACAGTGTAATCTCAAGCACAGGCCTTCCTCAGAACACTGATAGGCCACAGTATCAAAGGGTAGAAAAGGGAACGGGGGGTTTGTTCCCGCTGGCTCTTCATACGCTAACCTGGCTTGAGGGACTCAGGAGCGTAGAAGCAGCCGGTGAGCTAGCAGGCTTTAAACTGTTTTACCAGCCAAAGGCTCAGATGAGTAGTATGTAATCAGGAGCGTCTGGGCCAATTATCTGAACAGAATAAGACGACCTGTATTGTATGCATGGGCCCTCTTACTCGTCTGGGGTGAAAATGACCGTGCTGTGTGCATAAGTCAAGGCTTGACAGCAGTAGGAATATACTAAACCACAGGGCTATACATTAAAAGAACGGCAGCCCCCACTGTTCTGCAAACACTGCTGAGCACGTACAGCTACTCACTGTCTGATGACACCTGAGCACAATGAGGTTGTTTAAGGAGATGCTATTTCAGCCTGAACTCTGCAATGCTGAGCTCTTGCTGGTTTAACCTCTGATCGTCTGAGATCTGCTGGGAGCGTCACAATCAATAAATACGAGGCTCCCTCCCAACCTTTTTCATAAAATATATGAAATCCCATCGTCTTGGCAAAGTTTCCTAACTCTGAGGACCACTCCACACTCCATATGTGTTCTGCACTGTATTTACTCCTAGGGCAGGGATTGTAAAGTGTGCTTGATACCAGTGGTGCTCTAGAAATGGGTCATCATTACCAGGTACAGGCGTGACGTGTTTTATTGTTGTACAGGGTTCAGGCCCCGAAGGAGAGCTCTGTGTGGCTCGAAAGCGTGTCTCGCTCACCAACAGAAGTTGGTCCGATAAAAGATAGCACCTCCCCCACCTTGTGTCTCTGTCCCATGCTGTCGCTTAGGTCAGGGCACAAAGGAGGCTCCCTCATCCCTGTCTAGCCCGAGCCATTCTTTGCGTGTCCTCTCTGTTGCTACGTGTCATAAGTTTTCCTTTGATGGAAGGATTTTTTCAGTCGGTCCCTTTTGTGCATCCCGCCACTGCCCAGGAGTGTCATCTGTCATGGCAGATGCTCTGGCTTCACTCTTAACACAGGTCCCATATCTTTCCATCTTCTTTCCTGGATAACTCTAGAGAGAAGGGGGTGTTGAACTCTGACACAGCTCAGCATTTGTTGTAAATTCATTCCATTTAATAGCTAGTGTTCTGCTAAGGCATTTGCTTTCAAAGGCGTTCTGGATGTCCGTACCTTTGGTGGGTTTATAATGGAAACATTTTACACACCTTTAATTAAAGTAGAACTGTGGGCACAACTACAAAAACTCTCACTAGAAAACAGGAGATAGCTGTCTGTTCCTCAGCTTTTGCATTGTTTCTTTGTTTGGTTTGTCCAATCTCTTCATTGCTCCAATTGTTCATAATGAGAATGTGATATTCTACCTAACCCCTGTTCGCTTTATTCAGGGCGTGGCCTATAACAACATTATATGCTCTCCAGGCTAACTGGTTCTTTCACAGATATAATCTTCCCTAGTGCGCTTTGATTTTTCTGGTGTTTTTCTTTAAATTTTAACCACCCCACTTTGTTTGGTACTTGTTACATTCATGGCATACAAGCAGAGAAGTTAGATCAGTGGCTCTCAAACTTTTTTTATTGGTGACCCCTTTCACATAGCAAGTCTCTGAGTGCGACCCCCCCTATAAATTAAAAACACTTTTAAATATATTTAACACCATTATAAATGCTGGAGGCAAAGCGGGGTTTGGGGTGGAGGCTGACAGCTCACGACCCCCCATGTAATAACCTCGTGACCTCCTGCGGGGTCCCGACCCCCAGTTTGAGAACCCCTGAGTTAGATAAACAACAAGGAGTACTCTTGCTGGAAGGTTGCAATGTAACACTACTTTATTTTTTAGAATTCAGAACCAGGGAACCCCAAAATAGAGAGACAAAGCAGGCTGCTCCCTAGAACATCCAGATTACACTCACCCAACTTATTCTAGGCTGTTTGCAATCTGATGCTTCCCCACAGAGCCCTCTGCCCTACCCTGCAAGCAGGAACCCCCCCATAAATTTAAAATGACAGTTTTTACAATTTTAGCATAGCTTTCAAATACACCACAGGACTTCATCTCAGTTCAATTTTAGTTAGATACCTAAAGGCTCACTCCTTAAAATAACCTTTATGTGGTCAGATTTGGTGCTTTCTCTCCACTTTTCCATATGTTTCACAACAGCTGAGATTCATAGCACAATTATGGTGCTGTGTGGGATTCAAATGCGAGTGTGTTGCTTCTTTTCATTCCAAGTTAATTTCTGTAAAAATGGGTTCAGACAGCCATATTTTTGGCTTATATTTTGGCAAAACATTACTGTCCTGTTCTTGTTTTGCATGAAAATATCTGGTTTTGGACTGAATACTTGGTCTGCGTGGCTCTGGAGTGTTAGTCACTTGCCAAATTCCCTCTAGTCGCTTGTGACATAATCAAACTCAATATCTCCATTTCCCCTTTAGCTCTTACTCTTCTTCTATTATTATTAGGGGGATTTAAAAACGACAACAACTCAAGCATCTGAATTACAAATCTATAACACTGTGTCCAAATAATAAATTGTATTCACGAGTCTATTCAATGATACATGCCAAAGTCCATTGGATAAAGTATTGGGAATGGGTGGTCTGACCAATCTAGTCCTAACAGGTGTTGTAGCAGGCAGGCAATAAAGCAACCTCTATAATTTCTCAAATATTCCTGTATAGTGAGGAGAACTCAGCAAACCACCTCAGACTGTAGCCAAAAATAAAATGGAAGGCACGGTCCCAGCTCCAGCGTTGCCATATACTTGAAGGAGCGTGTGGTAAACAAACCTGCTTCCCCTCCCCGAGTTACGGCCTTATGGGGATGATGTGGGTTTGAGATTTTTATTTAATGTTTATTCTACACTTTCAAAAGATCTGAAGTCAGAACAAGAGACAACCAGAGCTGGGTCAGATCACCTAACAGGCCCAAATCTTTTTGTTTGACACTCCATGGTTTAGACAAATGAATGCAAGAGCTAGGGGAAAGGGGTTGGGGAAATGTATATAATAATAATAATTATTGCTATTGTGGAGCCCAATCATGAACCAGAACCCCATGGGGATAGGTGCTTTACAAACACAGAACAAAAGGACAGCCCTAGCCCCAAACAGTTTGCAAGGAACCCTAGAAACTAACTAGGAGATAGGCCCTTGGTAAGCACATTCTATGGCCAGGGTCAGGGATAGGGGTCTCTTGACTTTACCCCCATATCAGATATTATGCTTCAGGTCATAAGATAGTCACTCCCAGCCTGGGGTTAGGGTAAACTTTCCACCTTAGGCACGTTATTGCATAATTCTCCATTATGGTGACGGTACGCCTTCCCTCCAAATCTCTGGAGTTAGCCACCGTAGGAAGTGGGATACTGGACTAGAGAGACAGCTGGCCTGATTAAGTGTGGTGTCCTGTTCCTATTATTACCAGTCTTGGGACTCGCTCTCCTGACTGCCCTTTAATGGAGTACAGGCTAAATGCAGGTGGTGCATTTCCTGGAAACTGCAAGCTTTGGTCAGGACTGGAATCTGGTTCCATGGTGTGGCTTGGGGATGGGAGGGCAATCTCTGTTGGAGGTTATCATGAGGTGTAGATGGAATGCATGATTTCCCAGCTCTAAGCCTAAACCATCAGGAAGAGAATATGTAACAATGGTGTTTTTTCCCTAGGTGAAGAAATTCAAACGGATCATGGAGAATTTGCCAGATCACATCCTGGGCTCCCTCATCAGCCCACCGGCTTTAAGGAGAGGCAACCATGAAGATTCTAGGTAAGAACTTTATTTCCTTCAGCGAGTAACAACTGGTCCCACTGCCAGTCTTCCTGCACTGTGAGTGCCATAGCAACCCAGATGAACTCTGTGGCAGCTGAAGTCCTGATTTTCTGAGCTGAAGAGTTCAGGTCCAGTATTCCTGATTTAAGAATAAAGAGTTCATGATACAAAATGCTCAAAACTGCAAGGGGCAAATTTAGCCTTTGAATCTGTCATTCCAGCTATGGGAATCTCTCTGACCACCTCACTACTCCCCCAGAGCCCCTGTAATGCCACTGCTGCCCTTTTAAGAAACCCTTTGTGACAAGGGAGATACAATGGCTTTTGGAAACAGGCTTCACCAGAACCTCCTGGGTGCCTCTCCACCAAGGAGTTTTGTGAACTAACAATGATGGACTTATGGAAGGCCAGACGCAGGGCACAGGGGGCCTTCATGTCCTGAACATGTCTGATCCCAGTTTCCCGGTGAGAGAAAAGTATGTGTTGATATCCCCTCTGTTTATGGAAGGAGTGAAACTTCCGTAACCTTGCCTGAAGCATGTGAGAAGTGGTGAGCTGATTTGTTTCTTAATCATATGTTCCTGGGTTCACCCACTGTCGCGTAGAGGTGGGAAACAAGGAAGATCAGCAGGTTGGTATGGTGGTAAGTCGTTACGTCAGCTTCATACCAGCATCTCTGTGTGAGCAAGTATTCATGCATGTGCCTGTAGGCCATACCTGTATTTTCAGGTGGAGAAAAGGACATTTTAGCTACATTTATTAGCCATTCCTAATAGGTGTTAACATCATTCAGTGACACTAACTGATAGAAATTGTTCATACCCCATGATTCCTGGCTAGGTTCTACTGATCTTAAAGAGTAGGCTAAGAGAAGCATTTGTTTTATTGTAACTCCTTTGAGCGTTACTCTAGCATTTTAAAGGAGAAGCTGCAGAAGATATTAAATTCAGGCTGCTTTTCTCTGGATGGCCCAGCTGGCTGATTTAGGCTTGGGATGAGTGTTGGTAGGGATACAGCAATGGAAACAACAAGGTCTTATCTTGCCTGGCATGTTGATGGATTGCAAGTAGTATCTCTTATGGTAGTGTCCTGGTAGCACCCTGGATAACACTGAATTACTGAGAGCTTCTGAGACTTCTTGGGTCAGTGAGGTCCAAGGGATAAGTAGGATCTAATCAGCACTAGATCTGCATTTCTGCTTTCTTTTAACTTGTCAGACTCTTCAGTAGGACCCAGAGCCTTCTGGTTCCTGCCTTGACACTCAGATCACGTGCCACTGGGAGGCCAAACAGGAATAGGGATACCTGCAAGTGTTTCAGTTTCTTCTAGAAATAGTAGTTTGGGGCATTCTGTGGGACCAGACATCAAGTGTGAAAAATCAGGATGGGGTGGGGGGTAATAGGAGCCTATATAAGAAAAAGACCCCAAAATCGGGACTGTCCCTATAAAATCGGGACATCTGGTCACCCTATGGGGGATGGAGGCACATAGATGGGGTCTCCTCAGTTCACGGTCCTCCACAGTCTGTCCCAGCAGGGGGACATGTGACAACCCCGCTGGACTCAACTGCTTGTAAGAGAAATAGGAGAAGAAACGGCTGGAGTCCCTGCTGATGACATCACTGCTCCTGTTGCAAGGAGCAGGCAGGCAGAAATATTCAGCAGCTCCCGCAGGAGTGAGAAGGAACCTGCAGCTTGCTACCAGAGCAGGCGAGAGCCCAGAGCACCTGCCCCTTCACCAGAAGAGACACTTTCCCCACACCCATTTCAGCTATGGTAGCAACAGACCTGCAGAGGAGACTGTTTTGGTTTTTCAAATTGAAATCCAGGGGAGCTGCAGATACAGATTCTGTCTTATCCGGCCCCGCAGTTACAGGGGATTTGGTAAAAGGCTATGCCCCATCTCTAGGACTGAAAATGACCCCACTTTCACCAAGGTACCAATGTGGTTTTCGATGCGCTTAGGAGTCAGTCTCTTTGACATTGCAGTGTTTCAAGTCCTCCCTCTTTTGCAGGGAGATCTATCATGTCTACCTGGAACTATGCGAGACAGCAAACGGGTGACACAATTTGCAGAGAATGCGGCAGCTGTCATCGGCTCACGTTAGGCAAAGCGGATGGAAAGAGCTAGTCCTGGTGTGGAAAGTCTAATAGCTCGAAGTGCTGAAACTGCTCGCTGGAGCATGTGACAGTGGCTCAGGCTGTGGCATCCTGCTTTGGAAAAAAAAAATCCTACCAGCAGCTCCCTGGAACTAGGGAAATAAATGTGTGAGACAAACCTGCAAAAGTATCTCAGCCCAGGAGATCAGTACTTTTAAGGCTTGATTTTGACCCCATTACTTACGCCCACTGAGTAATGCCTTGCTGTGTTTAAATGGGATTACTCATGGAGTAAGGTACTACTCATTAAGGGCAGCAGAATCTGGTCATAGTGACTGATATGTTCAAAGTGTGCTCACTCCTCTCCTGGCAGAGATAAGCATTATCCCCCTTTTCTAGATTGGGAAACCGAGGCAGAGATAAGGTGCCTTGCCTGAAGCCATGCAGCAAGTCAATGGCAGAGGGGGGCTTTGGATGAGTGTCCACAGCCACCTTCTGATTGGCTGGCTGGGTTTTTCTTTCTTTCTTTCTTTCTTTCTTTCTTTCTTTCTTTCTTTCTTTCTTTCTTTCTTTCTTTCTTTTTGATGTCACACCTACTAATCAACTCCCAATAGTGCACAGCTAGAATTTCATCACCAAAACATGTCTGAGTGTCAGCGGTGGTCTGCAATGCTGGATCCCTGTCCGTTTTAATAGAGGGGGGACTGGCCATAGCGTGTTTTCCGTGAGGGGCTCTCAGTGGAGGCACAAGCGTTTGCCTTTGTCTGAAATAGTCTGATTGTTCAGGGCATGCTGCTAAGCCCATCATGTCCTGAGCTTCGGGAAAGGTTGGGGCCAAATGGCAGGAGCAGGGGGCGAGAAAGGGGGATGGAGCATGGGAGATGGAGGTTTGCTAGGAGAAGTCCTGCTTATTGGGTTGAGTTGTGGTGGGGTTCCATTTTGCTGGACTCTGTCTGGTTTGCTGCCAGGTTTGTAGTATCACCAGACACCTAGAGTAGCACAGTACCTTTTTACGATGAATAAAGTAATGCTTGTACCTTCTTTCTGCTTTAAGGTTCCCTAGAGTCACTGGACACCCCCTCTTTTCCCTAGAATGGCCTGGCTGCCCCTCCCAAAAGCCACTTTCAACTAACTTTGTGTGCAGTGGGTATGTTTGGAATATTGAACAATTCCCAATTTAGCCTTTACAACAGAAACTGTTCCAAGTGAATTAAGCCCATCAAGAATTTTCATATTAAAAACTTGCTACCAATCTTTGTTACACAATAGGCTTTTTGCTGTGTTTATATTGAAAATTTATATCAGTGGAGAAATGTCAGTTTAAGTGTATTTACCATAAAACTATTCATAACACGTTGTACTGGAAATTTGTGCATGTGGTATAAAAGTTAAAGTCTTGGGGTAAAATTTTCAGAGACTCAGTGTGACTTGGGACCCGAAGTCTCAGCGAAGGTCAATGGGATTTAGGTTCCTTGGTGCTTAACTTGCTTTTGAAAATGGAACTCAAGTTAAGTCCCTTAGGCACTTCTGAGCAGCTATGAGGATCAAAGTCGATGCACATGCTCTGATATTTAAAGTAGAACAAACACCCTAATAAAAGGTACTATATACTTGCTCTTTTAACTATAGACTAAAACAAGAAATATTTAAAGAATAAACCAAGGACAGCAACATTGTAGCTTGTACAGCAATTATCCAAGTGATATGGGCACCGTAGTGTTAATATATTAAATTCTTGATCTATTACAGTTCTAGCTAGTTGGTAAAACATTCTGAACAGCTCGAGCCAGTGCCTAGAATAGACTCCCACTGGGTTTTGGATCAGGCCCACTATGGAGGGTTCTGGTAACACTTCTGCTGAGAAAAACAAAGAGAATCCATCCTTTAAGAAATGCACCGTTTGGCAGGCTTTAATGGAGACAAACATTCCATTGGCTTAGGTTAGCTTGGCGTACATTTCCATGGTGCCTACCATGCTTCAGACTGAGTCCTGAAGAACTGAGTTGAATTCACCAAATCAGGCTATTTGAGACCATCAATTCATCTGACATTCCACTTCAGCCCATTAAATGCTGCCCTCTTCCTGTTGAGGTTTGTTGAATTATCTGGAGCAATGTCCATCTTGAGGCCATTGTATCTTAGCTCTGCCATTTGGTTGGCTGAATTTATCAGGTGTTTATTAGTGAATTTCAGCTATATCATGCCACATCCCTTGGCTAAGAGCTTCCCTGCCTCTTTTCATGAGCCCCTTACTTGTTCTCTATTGAGCAGAGGGAGCTCTGTGTCTAACCTGACAAGAGCTGGGAACTATTACCAATATTGCTATCCCCAAGCAGCCAAAAACCATAAGTCAGGCCCTTAAGATGTGACTGGCTAAAAAAAAAAACTTATTAAAAAAGTGGGGTCTTTTTATTTCCTGTCTAGTTTTTGAGCCTTTAAGGTTCACATTTTCAATCTTTCTCCACAACCATGCGTTTTAAAAAAAATGAAAGCTGAGATTCTCACAATCACATGGCTCCAGGAGCTGGGGCTTTAAAAATAACCCCAACTAGAGCTAGCAACACTGTTCACCTTCTAATCTCTATAATGTTCAGTACAAGAAGCCTCTTGACCAGTTTTCCTTCATTCTCTGCTTCAGGGAAGATATCCTCCACACTGCTCCCTTTCCACTCCCACCTGACTCCTTTCTTTCAATAGTTTCCTTTTCATAGAATTGTAGGATTGGAAGGGACCTCGAGAGGTCATCTAGTCCAGTCCCCTGCACTCATGGCAAGAATAAGTATTATCTAGACCATCCCTGATAAACTGTCTAACGTGCTGTTAAAGATCTCCAGTGATGGAGATTCCACAACCTCCCTGGACAATTTATTCCAGGGTTTAACCACCCTGACAGTTAGGAAGTTTTTCCTAATGTCCAACCTAAACCGCCCTTGCTACAATTTAAGCCCTTTGCTTCTTGTCCTGTCCTCAGAAGTTAAGGAGAATAATTTTTCTCCCTTCTCCTTATAACAACCTTTTATGTACTTGAATATTGTTATCATGTTCCCCCTCAGTCTTCTCTTCTCCAGGCTAAACAAACCCATTTTTTTCAATCTTCCCTCGTAAGTCATGTTTTCTAGACCTTTAATCATTTTTGTTGTTCCTCTTTTGACTTTCTCCAATTTGTTCACATTCTTCCTGAAATGTGGCACCCAGAACTGGACAGAATACTCCAGTTGAGGCCTAATCAGCATGGAGTAGAGCAGAAGAATTACTTCTCTCTCTCTCTCATATAGAGCTGGTTGAAAAATGGCAACATAAAAACTGCCCTGGAATGCAATGGAAAAAGTTATTCGTTTTCTCCACTACTTCCCCTCCCCACCCCCCCCCACCCATTTTTTTTTTTGCTACTCTAACTTTTCCAAAAGGAGGAAAGGAAAAAAAAGTACGTGTGTGGGGGGGAAGAGTGGAGAAAGAGGAGAAAACCATACCCTGTTGTTCATTCTTTTGCATTCAGTGGCAAAAAAGAAAGAAAGAAAGAAATCCCAACTTTCCAAAAGTTTTGATTTCAAAAACTGAAACGAAAACTTCCATTAGAAATCAAAATATTCTGATTCACTTGAAATTTCCTGTCAGAAAATTAGTCAATTCTTTCCCCCTGAAACATTTTGTTTTTGACACAACTCCCCCCCTCCCCAAGCGCAAGACCTTTTTGATAAAAAATTGCAACCAGCTCTATTTAATTAAGACATTCAGAATTCGGACGCCAAAAGATTTACTCCCCCAGAAATGTTTTAAAGGGCTGGATAGTTTTTCTGCAAGATGACTCCCCTGAGGTGCTCTATCTTGTGCTGGGCCTCGCTCTGCTGCTGGACAATCAAGAAGGAAGCCATTGGCATGAGTTGGGCTTTAGCTGTTTATTGCTTGTCTGGCCTGAGGAGGGGACGCCCCAACTGTCAGTGGATTGCAAATCCCAAGCTTTGTGCATGAAGAGCCCTGTTGGCTTCCCATTGGGCCCCATTGGTGAGGCATGTTCATCCACCAGGTCCTATAGAAATGTCCGTCTCAGTGATAATCATGTTACACGTTTCCTCCACGTTTGCTAGCTCTGCCATTTTAACGCCGCGGCCTCTTTACGTGCCACAGCACCTATTTTAAACGTAGCTCTTTATACTGGCACCCCGCTCGGGGTGTTGGGCTGGGAGACGTTTCACCTTGCCAGCTTCCTCGTCTGCTCTGTTCAGAGCGCTAACGTGAGCCATTTTTAAGCACTGACATGCAGGAAACAGCATGGCAGTAGAGGTATTACTACAATTTACTGGCCATTAGTTGGAGACAGCTGCCTCTAAGCAGAGAGGGTCACCTGCGAAGGCACCGGCTGCTGTGCTGTGGGCCAGGAAGGCTCTTTCCTGCCGCTACAAATCAAGTGATTTCCCAGAGCAGTGGGACTCCAGCATCAGGGTCATAATGCTGAAGGGCCAACTCGAGGGCTTGCCAGGTCCTTTCATGTGAGGCAGGCACACAAAAGTGCGCCAGCACTTGTTTGGTCTGCAGGAGAAGCCGCCCCACTTTTGCAGCGCAAAGCGGAAAGATGTCCTCCCGGGGCCCAGGCTTTTCAAGGCAGAGCCTTGTCAGTACCTTTTGTTAGAAGAAGAGTGGGGAATTAGACAGAACCACGTACACGTTTGCCTTTGATTGCTCTGCGGCAGTGGTTCTAGCAGTCAGCCTGTGAAAGGCTTCCTCAGCCTGATGTCATCGTTGTAGGCCACCATCTGTACGTGCTATGGGCATGTCACGGCAGCAGGCACAGTGTGTTGTCCAAGCCCAGATTTTGAATTACGGGACAGGTCTAGAATTTCAGATCTGGACTCATCTCCTCAGGAGCTTAGCTAGGTCAGCCCCACGGATGCAGCATTACTAGGAGCACATAAGACAAATGTGGAAGAGAATAGAGCCCTAAATGATTTGGGGTTTTTATCCAGCTTGTTATTTTATGTATTTTTTTAATCCCAGCAAGAAACACTCCTCTTTTTTGTCAGAATAAAAATGGCTTAATGCCATGAGAAAATAAAAGGAAGCTCTACACAGTGCTGTGATGATTTGCAAGGCTAGAGAGAGAGACTCCATAAGGCTTTTTCAAATAGACTCCAATATTTTCAGTGCTTAAAGAGGAGCGAGTATGTGACACTTTTTGAAGTGCTGATTTACAATGGGCCCTAGCTGAGTGCATTATAATTTGCTACCAGAAGTTCCAAAGTGCCAGTACTTTCAATAATGGGAAGAGAAACCCTAATATGAGACGGCTTTTGTATTGTGTTTAATGAAAAGCTAAAAATGTGCTAATTTGTAAGTCCTGTTGTGGTAGTAGCATTAGAGGCTTTTGAAATGTATTACTGACTTATGAGGTATTAAGAAAAAGTGACATTTTGCTACTAGCAGAAAAGTCAATTATAACATTTCAACACTTTAGAAACTTGCTGATGCAGGATGGGAGTTAATAGAACAGTCAGTTTCACTTTGTATTATGGGATTTTGTTTTTGCTGGGGAGAAACATGTTCTATTTTTTAATGGCCACTTAAACAATACGCTTCAACCAGCTGTGCATGAATGGGAGGCTGGTGCATGCCTGGAGAGTGATGTAAGGCACACGGTTGATGTTAGATTTATTTACCGTGGCAGTGGCTAGAGGACCCAGCTCTGATCTGGGCCCCTTTGCGCTAAGCGCTGTACCTACGTGGAGCAAGAGGCAGGCCATACCCTGCTGAGGTTGGATTGGAACCAGTAGAGGGATGGGAGTGGAGATAGAGGAGAAGGGTCTTGCCTATGGTCAGACAGCTGGTCAGTGGCAGAGATGGGACTAGAATACAGGTTCTGATATTCTGTGATTCTATGACTAGAATACAGGTGTCCTGAGTTATAGTCCAGTGCCTTCGTTTCCAGGCCAGACGGCCTCCCACATTGAGAGCCTTCCCTGAGAAGACACACCAATGGCCTGGAGCGCGTACTCTGGTGCTTGTCGCTGAGGAATGGATTCCAGATTTGGAAATGTCACTTTTTACAGTCCATTTGAGACTGAATGCAACATTCTTTGATTAGAAACCGTAGTCCAGGTTGGAATAAGAGAAGGAAATACAAGCATGTGCACTCTGGTAGGACCTTTGTTGGTAAAGGAACTTCCTCTGCCATTGCTTTCTCTCGCCTCCCTCTGCCATCCCAGAAGAGGCTATTCCTTCAGGAGCTATTTGTGGTCTAGTGGTCATTTTCAAGTCACTTACCAAGGGATGGATCCTGTAAGCACAGTGCCTGGCACTCTCAGGCAGCTGTATGGCCACCCTTCCCAGAGTAGCTGAGCACCGCCGAATTTTTTAATGGATGTCTCCTCACAGCACTCCTGTGAGGTCGGGAAGTGCTATTACCCAAAGAGACTATGGGGATCTCTATGCTGCAGCTGGGAGAGAGCCTGCCCGCCCGAGGGAGACAGACTTATGCTTGCTTGAGCCAAGCTGGCATGCTAAGAATAGCAGTGTGGACATGGTGGGACCCGCTAGCCGCCCAAGCTCAGACCCAGGGGGTCAGGTGGCAGCCCAAGCTTCCACTGGTGCCACAACACCCACACTGCAATTTTTACTGTGCTACCTCAATTCTATTTACCCGGACTGCTGTGTAGATGTACCCTAAGCAGCTAAATGTCTTTCTGGATCTGGGCCTAGGTGACTTATCCAAGGTCACGCAGAAAGTCTGTGGTAGAGCAGGGACTTGAACGCCGGTCTCCCAAGTCCTTGGCTAGAGCCCTAGCCACTGCACAACACGTCCTCTTCCCTCCTCTTTAGCGGGGGTTCAGCCTGCCAGGAGCTCGCAGTATCAGGCCCAACGTTGGCAGGGTTAACCAGCTCCCGATGTAAGTCCTGTAATAAGTGAAAATTGGAAGAAATGAGAGAGGGGCTTATGAGAAATAGCGACTCACACTGCAGATAAGATCTACGTGGAGGCTCTGGCCCTGGAAATACACACACATTTCTCTGGGAGCACATCGACGTGAAAGGGTCTACTCACATGCATAAAGCTGAGCAAGTGTGAAAGTGTTTGCACCGAGTTAAGCTCCAGTCTAAAGGAGCCTGCACCTGCTCTCTGCACCACTTAAGCCTTAATGTGAGACTAAAATGAGATTTAAGCCATGCATAGGCACTTGTGAGTACTTTTCACTTGGGGTGAGTTTCACCCTATGGCAGTAATGCACACGCTAGAACAGCCTGGCTTATTGGTAGAATCCTGTACAGTCTATTACATGGTACTTAGGAACAGACAATCCACTTTCTGTGTAGAGCAGAGCAACGTGTAGAAAAGACAAGAATTTTTGCATGCCTTGCCCCACCCCTCTTCTTTTGAGCACTTTTTTTCTTCTGCCTTGACACAATACAATATATTTTTATTGAATTCCCAGAGAAAAGAGTTTTGCAAGGAAGCAGGAAACTATTGGAGTCTTACTGCAATATGGCCAGGATACTTAAGTGCCGTCTGTAAAATCCACGTCCAAAAGGAGTCAACTCTTTCTGGAAAGCAACTGCAGTCACAGATACATTATCTCTAAATTGGTCAGTGAGGAGTACCAAGAAAAAATATTTCATTTGAAACTTGCAACGATCAAAGGGAAATGCTGGCTCTGGTTACAACAGGAGTGACGCTGTCTGATTAAAGGACTTTGGCATTAAAGACATAACCTGAGAGCTTGACATAAACCAGGTCTCTAATAATACCACATGCTTACATTGTAAAAACATGACTTCATAGTGCTTTTAGTCACCTCCATTTTTAAATCAATGTCTTGTACTTGGATTAGACCAGTGCTTGGAACGTAGGTACTTCGGTGTCCCTGCTTTGCTAATGGGATCGGGTGTAGGCACTGGTTGTATGTGTTGTAAGGATTTCTTCTGTGCTTGAATCAAAGGTCAAATTAAATCCTACAAGCCGTGTCTAGAGTCTAACATTGGTTCACGGGGCTATTTTGGCTGCATCGTTGCCCCGCCCCCACTCCACCCCTTCCATGAGGCCCAGCCCCGTCCTGCCTCTGTCATATTTACATTCATAAGCATATTTCCATAAAGCATTATGGGTTGTACTGTCACAACATAGAAGTAGGATTGTGCAAAACATCCGCACCAAGCCCGAACCCATGTGTGGTTTTAACGTTTAATAGATTGTGTGTACAGGCAGATTGTTTGCACAGCTGAAAAGTCCATGAACAGCCAGCCCCAGCTCATTTTCCTCCTGACATTTGCCCCACTGGCCCTTTTCCATCCATTCTCAATTTCCTCCTCTCCATCTCACATGAGATTATTTCAAGGAAGCACCTAGCTCCATAATATCTGGGCATCAGGGGTGGACTTCTCTGTAGCATTCAGTGTAGGCCTAATTGTTCCCTCAGTTAATTCCATGGGAGCTTTATTATCAGCTTCTATGGGTGAAAAGCTAGACGAGCAATGAGTGCTTTTAAGAACCCCACTCCATGTACGTGTGCTGAGGGCAGTTCAAGAACAACATAGCCAATCGGTTTTAGTTTGTGGAGTATTTTTATTTAGTCTTTTCCTAAGGTACCTTTTTCATAAGTGATTTCTGTTTCTTGAAACATGACCTTTATTGCTTCACACACGTAACAATAGCCTACATCCATGCTTAGGGAAGGGTTGATGGAGAACTCCCATGTTAACTTTTGGGAGCAATTGTTGCTGCTGGAAATTAAAGTGCTTTGATGACATATTTGCCATACTCAGACACTTGACAGCAGGAATCCCGTAACTCCCTCCTCTGGTCTTTGCATGTTGACTGTCCATCCACCAGAGTGGTACTTGCATATCTCCTCACAATCAGTGCAAAACAGTGGCACCACTTCAAAGCAGACTGTGTGCATATTATGCTTGACTCTCAAAGGATTACACCTCCTTTTTTGGTTTTGCTTTTTAGGTCTGGGCTACCCAGCTAGTGACGATATAACTATTTTGGTTAGTGGCATGATTTATTTGACCAATAGTTATACTGGTATAAATATGATTATACCAGTATAGCTGATTTCCTTATGGGAATAAGTTATACTGGTATTATTGAGCCCACACAAGGGGTGGGGAGCGGGGCTGATGAGACTGATAATGAGATTTTAACCGTTCATATAAAGATTGCTGGTTCAAATCCAGCCTAAAGCATTAGTGACTCAGAGATTTTACTGGCTGCAAGTGCTCAGGTTACACTATTTTAACAATACCCTCTTTTTTGGTATTGAAGTTTGTTGTCCAAAACTTCAGAGCAACAGCAAAATGCCGGTACAGTTAAAGCAGCACAACTTGTGAATAAATAAGACGGATTGAAACCTGGAATTTTTCCTTAGTACATTTAATAGGTTGAAAAATACTCTAGGTACTTTCCATATCTGAGGGTATTTACAAACAATACATTCTTGTAAACCGTGAAAGGTCTTATCTGGGCCTGCAAGTGCCAAAAGGCTCTGTTAGACTTAGGTTTAGAAACTATGCAAAGGCCACAATCACCTTTTCAATGTTTTAATTCCCCCCCTATATTTTGTTCTAGAGTAATAAATGTTGAATGGAAATTAATGAGTGAATATAAACAATTTATTTGTAGCTCTGGCACGCAATAATACATGTCGTTTGCCTTTTCAGCTCTCAGAAATTGATTTAGTTTACTATTATCTAATTGTAATCTAATTATCTAATCTAATAAATTATCTCATTGAATTTACCAGCCCGGAGAATGAGCTCATGCATTTGTTATCTGAGACCATTTCTTGTTTTTTAAGGTGACATTTGTATTTTTGGTATTGAGGTTATTTGCCTAAAACTTTCAGTGCAATGGCAAAATACACCGCTACCTCGATATAACGCCACCCGATAGAACACAAATTTGTATATAAAGCAGTAAAGCAGTGCTCCGGGCGGGGCAGGGGCGGGGCTGTGCACTCTGGTAGATCAAAACAAGTTCAATATAACACGGTTTCACCTCTAACGCGGTAAGATTTTTTGGCTCCCAAGGACAGCGTTATATCGGGGTAGAGGTGTAGTTTCAGCTTCTTATCCGTCCTTTTTCCAAATACTACTGGTAAATGACGTGTGTCGTTTTAGGCTTATCAACCAAGTTTGTAAGTGCCTCAGCTTAAATAAAAACACATTGCATTATTGTAACAGAAACAAATCTAATTTTTTTTGTAATATGTACTGGACCTTTTATCCAAAGACCTCCAAAATGCTGTACAAACACTAGCTAAACCTCACAACGCCCCTGTGAAATAGGTTAGAAGTAGAGCTATTTCACACACAGACAAGTTGAAGCACAGATACTTAGGCCCTACAGTTCATTAGTTTTGGGTGCAAAGTTTAAACATCTAGGAGTCTCCACCTGGGGACCCAAATTAACGGGCTCCTTTGAAAATTGGAGCTAAATGATGTGCCAAAATCGTACAATTAGTCAGTTGCGAAGCCCACAACTCAGGGCTTCTGACTCTGGGATCTCTGCTATAACCACTAGACTATAGTCAACTTGTGAAAGTTTGTAGGTCTGTTACTAGCCTGAAATATTCGCATTGAAGTCTGTTCTTCCATTTCAACTGAACTGGCACATTAGCTCTAAAGCTATGTTTAAAACACTGTGAAAATATGAAGGGCCAATGCAGATGCCTTTGTGCCCATTGGGGTAGAACTGTCCAATTCTGCTCCCTACTCATGGTGGAACCTTAATGGCACAGAGGTATCCTGAAAATTTCAGAGCAAGTTTTTCACCTGATGAGCTTGACCGCTAAAGGATTACAGAAGAAACGGGATGGAAATATGAACATTGAAAAAAAGTCATATCATATGTAGTTCTCCTGGGTTTGTAGAAAGCAATTAAGCCAATTAATTTATTGGTAAATTATCTTATGATGAATTACAGAATAACTGCAATGAAACGCTGACACTCACATTAATACCAAATTAGTTACTGTATTATGACTGTTCTTACAATGAATGCCCAGTAATTTAATAATAATGGGACACTTAAATAATTTAACCAATAATTCTGTAGATCACTCACATATATAAATGAGCGTGACAGCTTCCTTTCGCTGCTTTGCTGGTGCTCTTGGCTTAGCTTCCTGGCAACCCAGCGAACAATTCTGGCAGCCAGACAGCTCCACGCATTTGCACTGGGATTCCACCGGGAGTAGTAAAATAGAGAAATCGGCAGGAGATTGTGTTACACTGGGCCCCCTTCAGAAGACACTTCACTGATTTCCTCTACACTGTTGCAAAGTGGTATTGCTATAAGAAATGTATCCATTCTGCTGGGACTTTTCAAGATGAGAGATTCCGCTCCCCGCAAACTCTGGATTATTTTGAAGCTATGGCTCCATTTGCCATAAATGCAAAATGTCAAGAGACATGCCATTGGTATGTTACAATGAAATGAGGAGCCCAGCTACCGTGCTGGCCATTATAAATATTTGCTGTATTGCAAGCTGTGGCAACTGTTATAAACAGCCTTTCCCTACAGGCAAGCCCTGCCGGGGACCTAGACAAATCAGAGGATTGGGCCAAAAGAAACCTGATGAGGTTCAACAAGGACAAGTGCAGAGTCCTGCACTTTGGACGGAAGAATCCCATGCACTGCTATAGACTAGGGACTGAATGGCTAGGCAGCAGTTCTGCTGAAAAGGACCTAGGGGTTACAGTGGACGAGAAGCTGGATATGAGTCAACAGTGTGTCCTTGTTGCCAAGAAGGCTAACGGCATTTTGGGCTGTATAAGTAGGGGCATTGCCAGCCAATCAAGGGACGTGATCATTCCCCTCTATTTGACATTGGTGAGGCCTCATCTGGAGTATTGTGTGCAGTTTTGGGCCCCACACTACAAGAAGGATGTGGAAAAATTGGAAAGAGTCCAGCAGAGGGCAACAAAAATGATTAGGGAGGGCTGGAGCACATTACTTATGAGGAGAGGCTGAGGGAACTGTGCTTATTTAGTTTGCAGAAGAGAAGCGTGAAGGGGGAATTTGACAGCAGTCTTCAACTACGTGAAAGGGGGTTCCAAAGAGGATGGATCTAGACTGTTCTCAGTGGTACCAGATGACAGAACAAGGAGTAAGGATCTCAAGTTGCAGTGCGGGAGGTTTATGTTGGATATTAGGAAAAACTTTTTCACTAGGAGGGTGGTGAAGCACTGGAATGGGTTACCTTGGGAGGTGGTGGAATCTCCTTCCTTAGAGGTTTTTACAGCCCGGCTTGACAAAGCCCTGGCTGGGTTGATTTAGTGGAGGATTGGTCCTGCTTTGAGCAGGGGGTTGGACTAGATGACCTCCTGAGGTCCCTTCCAACCCTGATATTCTATGATTATGTGACTGTGAGGTCCTAGATGCTACTGCAATACAAACAATAATAAGTTATGGTTTAGGGAATCAACTCACTGTATTATAACTACAGTATTTTAGTGACCAATAAATCAGGCCTGGTGTGTTGCAAACATTGGCCATTGTATTTACTGGTCTGCTCTGGGTAAGCCCTGCTGGCTTCACAGTACTGTCACTGAGTAGCAACACCCATTTCTGCAGGGGCCATAGTGTAGGTATGTCTTCACTGTACAGTTCACCCTGGTTCTTACCTGAGTTTTAGACACCCTCCCTCCCCACCATCCACACAGAGAAAACTCTGACGTCAGTTTGGAGGTGCTTTAACCTCGGGCGAACTGCCCTGGCTGTTGGTACAGGTTAGAACCAGGTGTTACTCCAGTGCTGATAATCCTCCAATGCCTTCCCACAATTCTCCCAAAGGACAGACAAGTTCTCCTGACATTGACTGGGAAAGAATCCTAAAGCATCTCAGCACAAAGAACCACGGGATATGCCTCCAGACACACCCAGCTGGGTGCAGAAACAGGGCGCAGTAATGCAGGTGTGGCTTTGTTACTGGAAACACTATTTCACTAGGAGGGTGGTGAAGCACTGGAATGGGTTCCCTAGGGAGGTGGTGGAATCTCCATCCTTAGAGGTTTTTAAGACCCAGCTTGACAAAGCCCTGGCTGGGATGATTTAGTTGGGGTTGGTCCTGCTTTGAGCAGGGGGTTGGACTAGATGATCTTCTGAGGTCCCTCCCAACCCTAATCTTCTATGCTTCAATGATTCTAACCCAGGCTAACCTGGGTGCTCAGAACCAGGAGCCAGTCACCCAGGTTAACTGAGCAGTAGAGTTACCCTTAGAGTTCTGAGCATTTCTCCCAACTGCTCTTGTAGATAACTGTACTATCAGAGTGCTGTAACAGGAAGACTTAAAAATAGGTAGGAGTCTAATTACACTGCATCTGGTATACAGCTTAGAAGTAATCCACCCTGTAATTGTTGCAAATACATAAGACTCACAGAACACCTTTAGCAGCAATACTTTCAAGAGCGTTATTAGCCTCACAGTAGGACCTAATGTTAGAGAATCAACTGGGGCCACTTAATTACATAGTTCAATCATTAACACTGAAATTACAGTGAGTGTTGCCCCTGCTTGACGCAACAGTTTTATTTTCAAATAGCTACACATTCCCTGATAATAATTATACCTTGTATTTAAATAGCAATAAAATTGCTCCCTACTTTTTTTAAAGACTGACGCTCTTTGGCGGTGGTGTAGGTATACATCTACACACACCAAAGCAACCTGGCGGCTTTGTGCCATTCTGGCAGTGCAAGTCAGCTGTAAAACTCGCTTAACCAGCCAGTGAAACTGTCTCCTAATGTTCTTTTTTGCTACATAGATAGGTCAATTGTGGTTTCCAAGTCCCAGTCCTATTAAGATCCATGTACAATCCAGCTGTATGGCTTACAAGGGCAGAGCCAGGAGAGCACCACTGCGATATTCAGTTGAAGGATAAATTGAGACGAAATTGAAACATTTAATTACTTCTATCACATGGAAGAACACATGGAAGAAACTTGGAAGCCAAATTCTCTCCTGTCATGCACACCTGTGCAGGCACGTGAGTGGGTGTGAGGTGCTCCTCACCTCTGCGTACGTGGTTAGAAATGTCGCAATATGCCAAGGGGGACATACACTATGCCACTCATGTTGGATGGAATCCAGGGAGCTACTTGGATGCCTAAACCCAGAATTACGCACCTAAATCCTGTTTTTAGGCACCTAAATTCCCCACCATGGTCCACAAAGCTCCACGGACCCATGTAAGCACCTCTCAGGAGAGAGCTCTAACCACGGGACTAGACAGTCCTTCTGTGTCTGGCCCGATCACTCGGTCTTTATTTAGCCACAGTGGAACAACTTCCACAGGAGAAACTGAGAGATACCCCCACGTCAGACTGTCCTGTAGCTCAGTGGTTAAAGCATGTTCCTGAGAGGTGGGAGACCCCCCTTCAAATCCTTTCTCCCTGTCTGCCAGGAAGAGGGGATCTGAACCTGGTTTGCTCACCTCCCAGGTGAGTGCTCAAACCAGGGGGCTAAAAGTTATTAAGCTGGCAGTGGCACCACCACCTTCTCCTCCAGCCATTTCGTGTAGTGGGGCAGGCGCCTTATTCATTCCTGCAAGAAACTAGGTACCTAAGAGAGGCTCCTGGGTTCCTGTCTGTGGATTGCTAGCAGAGCTAGGCACCTCCCTGCATCCTGGACTGAGGCCCCTATCACTGAGAAAGGGCAGGGCGTAGCATATTGGGGTCTCCCACTGGCTAGCTTAGACAGGGAGCTGCCTAGCGTGCTGGCTTTTGTGGATCCCATTCTTAGGTGCCCATTTCTTCCCATTCATTGTACAGGGAGCCTAGATGCCTATCTCAGGTTTTGTGTATTTCAGTGTTGTTCCTGTGATACTTTAGCTGCCTAAACATTAGGTGTTGTGATGCTGAGTGGTCAGGGCCGGTGCAAGGATGTTTCGCGCCCTAGGCGAAACTTCCACCTTGTGCCCTTCCCCCCCACTCTGAGGCCCCCCCCCATGGCAGCTCCCCCCCTCCGCCCTGAGGTGCCCCCCTTGCGGCAGCTCCCCACTCTCCACCCTGAGGCAACCCCCCCCGCCCCAGCTCACCCCTGCTCTGCGCAAGAGCACAAGCACGCCATCGCTGTTTCACTTCTCCCGCCTCCCAGGCTTGCGGTCCCTAAGCTGATTGGCGCCGCAAGCCTGGGAGGTGGGAGAAGTGAAGCAGCTCACCTCTGCCCTGCCTCCTCCCCGAGCATGCCGGAGCTGCTTCACTTCTCCCGCCTCCCAGGCTTGTGGCACCAATCAGCTTAGGCACCACAAGCCTGGGAGCCGGGAGAAGTGAAGCAGCCACGGCATGCTCGGGGAGGAGGCAGGGCAAGGGTGAGCTGGGGCGGGGAGTTCCCCTGCATGCCACCACTCCCCCTTACTTGCTGCAGGCGTCCCTCCCCGCGCTCCCCTGCCCCAGCTCCCTCCCCCTAAATGCCGGCGGCGACTGGGGCAGCTGAAGATCCGGCTGCCGTGGTCGCTGCCGAAGAAAATGGTGCCCCCCAAATCCTAGTGCCCTAGGCGACTGCCTAGGTCTCCTAAATGGTTGCACCGGCCCTGTGAGTGGTGCAATGCTAGAGTCCCTTCCTGGATTCCACCAATTGTTACTTTAGTTTTCAGATGAATAATACTATTTAACCTACTTGAATGTTATATAATGGCTTTGCTTATGTCCAACCTAATCTTATTTTTATCAGTTCATATTCTGCAATCAGTAATTCCCTAGCCACCCTGTTGAAGTTGACCGTAACTATTATGTGTAAGAAGTCAGTGGGGCTGAGGGCAGAATTTGTCCAAATTAGTTTTCCTGCTGACTGTAGAGACTACAAAAGGTTAATGCAAAGATTAGCAATATTATTTTTAGAGTCTGGAACTCTTTGAGAAGGATAGTTGGAGATTTTTTTATTTGGAATATGTTAAGATCAGGATGACTGAATTTGTAAAGCTACCAACAGGCTGCAGCCAAGCGTCTGTAAAAAATTACACCAAATTTTGTAGCTGTTCTGTGCAAGTGATTAAATATAGGCCACTGTTCATGCTCAGAGAATCTCATTGTTCACTACCTGTCAAAACTCTAGCAGCCAGGGGACTAATTACCAATGGGATTCCAACTGCTACTGATGGGGTGGGAAAAAAGAAGCGTGCACAAAAAAAATCTTGTTTTTTGCTCTAAAAATTGTCAGGCTCAGATGGATTTCTATTGGGGATTAGTTTATGTCCATTGAATGCAAGTACTGTTGTAGGACGGATGGGTCAGTGCATAGGGCGGTGAACTGGGCCTCAGAAAACATGGATTCCATTTCCAGCTGAGCCACAAAATTCTTGTGGGACCTGGAGTACGTCATGCACTCTTCCCTATGTGTCAATGCCCATTGGTAAAACTGGGGGATACTTCCTCACAGGGGTGAGGAGGATAAGAATACATGAATGATGGGAGTTGCTCAGGGATTGTAGTGGTTAGGGCCCAAAGAGGCCTATTTCTGAGGTATCACCACCTGTAGTAGTGAGTCAACATGCCCTTTCCCCCTTGGGAAGTAGCAGAAAAGAGAGGGTTTATTAAACCAGAATCAACTAGTTCTTCCCACTGTGCTCAGGGACATGGTCCCCAAGGTCCTCTTATATGCAGTTAATCTCTCACAGAAGCTTTTTTAGACTTATTTTTCCTTGCTCAGGTTTCTCTTCCAAGCTAGGATCACCTTCAGTACCAACACCCTTTCAAGAACTAACTGTGACGTAAGAGAGTATGGCTTTTATAGGGCCTCAGACTCCTCCCCTTCCCAGTATGCTTTGTTAAGAGGAGCTTGACAAGCAGGCTTTTCTTTCCCTTGGTCTTTCAATAGGACACGCCTGTTTGGCAGCATAATCTGACCATTTTCTAGGTAAGAACAAACCTCTCAGGGTTTATTTCTGGGTCTTTTTTCCCTGAAACCACTGTGCTCTGGTGTGGAAAACTGGGGAGAAAGGGAAGCCTTGACCTCACCCACTTTTCTCGCAGGACTTTAGCTTTGGGATCCAAACAAACCAAACAGAAGAATACAGGCAGTTTGTTTAAAAAAAGTCTCTTTTTTTCCTCTGCGGCCCCTTGCCAGCGACTCTGTCGCACCAGAATTAGAGCAGCAGTGAACTGGTAGCCAGAGAAGGGCATGGAAGACGGGTATACTATGGTCTCGTTGGACTGCCCTGCCTAAAAGTGAGATGATGCAGTCTTCATTAGATGAAACTGCTGGCCGGCCTTCTAGAGTAATCCTGTGTAGCATGTGTTACCGTATTCTAGCTTTGCGAAAACAAAGGTACGTATAGGCACTATGATACCATGGTGATGATGAGCATTGTATATAAACTTAAATACTATGATAGAATACACATTATGAAGCCCACACTGAAAGGAAAGGCTGCAATCACTTGGCTAGTTAGAGATGAAAGCAGGTATTATCTGGAAATTTAGGTGCACACGTGAGTCCTATTAGATCTCCAGGTGTGTGAGCTAACTTGATAACAAGCAGCCATATTCCCTCTACTGAGGTGCAGTGTAACGTTTTTCATTTCCACAATGTTTACTCCTCCCAACAAGCACCAGGACGGTGAGATGACAAGCTGCCGTAGAGGTTCCAGTCTTTGATAGATGTTGGGTAAAATCCTGTGGAGGTATGGGATAGAATGTGGACCATATAGAAGGGGGGTTGCATATCCTGTCCTGTGGGGTCCTGTGGTCTGCAGTAAGGGGGTATGCTGGGTGTCTGTGTATGGTGTCTTTGTCTGTGTGTTGTGATTACGCTGTCTGTATGTCTGTTATATTCTTGTTGAAGTTGTAATAAGTAGTATCTGAATGTCTAGATTCTGTGTTATTGCTCAGCTGATCTGAGATTGTCCCAGACAAGCTGATGTGAGCCCTGCTAAGCTGCATGATATACATTATTGATGGCCATCAGCTAGCACACATGGAGAGAAGGCAGAGGCAGATTGCCCATGACTGGCACATGTGACTGCAGTAACTGGCCCATGTGACTCCAGGCTGGATTCTTACTCATTTTTACACCTGGAACCCTAGACTCCATCCTCATCTAAATCTGAAATCCTGCTTCTGACCTCTCTTCATCTCCATATTGTCTTCAATCCTGACCCTGACCTCTGGAGGCCACAAACTGAGCTCTACACCAGGGACTGAACCCCCATCCCAGATGTTCCATCCTACTTATCTGCTGCCTGAACCTGAGACCAACTTACCACATGCTGCACTGAACTGTTTGCCACCTGAACTATACCTTTCTTCCATTAATTTTTTTCATTTAAACTTTCTCTACCTTTTTTACCTTTCTTGATTTGTTTTTAAGAAAGATTTGTTCAGATAACCTGAGATGTGTAAATTGACCTTTGTGTATGATTTGTGTTTTTTCTATGATGGTGGGTCTTTGGTGGGTGGGGGTTTCCTTTTATTGGGGTTTTGGTTTGGGTGTCTGTTTTGGAACCATAACCATTCATGGGGCTGGACTTGTGTGTGGTGTGGAGAGAGACTGGGAGTGTTCATGAAATGCTTGTGTGACCAGTGGTTTGAGCTTGTGACTTTTTGTGTTTTTTTGTCTGGCTGATTTGGCCAGGCCTTTGAGAGGGAAAACCCCAAGCCTAGGGCTTTTGCTTTGCCTGGTTTGAGCAATTGGTCCTGATTTGGCACTCTCAGTTGGGTCCCGCCAGCCCCACCTGCCACACAGGTTAATAGGGATCCATCCAACCAGGTCAATTAAGCTTTTTGTTGGTTGAGAAACCCACACTGTTTAAAATTTAAATGTCAGGGAATGAGTTTGGCAAAAGGAAAAGACCATGCACCAAAACAGATCAGGAAAAGAGGAAGCAGAAAAGCAAGAAACTGCAAGTGAGCGAATGGAAGCATTAAGAGGCAAAGCAGAAGCAGAAGAGAAAGAAGAGAAGAAAGCTGGAGAAAGAGGAGGAGAAGGAGAAGAGAGAGCTGCTGAGAAGAAGGGAGAGAGAGAGAGAGAGAGCTGCTGAGGAGGAGGCGCAAGACAGCGCAGGAGACTCAAAGACTGCAAAAAAAAAAGGACACCAAAGTGAGAAAGTAAAGCCCAAAAAAAAAAGCAAGGGAAGAACGGCAGAAACTGGAAAACTCAATTTAGTACTGTTACTATAGTATGGGCTGGGTCTGGAGTGACTGGGTTTTCTGTAAGTTTGGTTATGGCTGGGAGATGGAGAAGAAGTGTTTCTGGGAATGAAGATTCTGTGTGTCTGATGTTTCAGGCTGTGAAAAATGAAGATTCTGAATGTCTAATGTTTCTAAATCTGGGAAGGGGTTAGGGAGTAGAAGAGGAAGATTGGGGAGATCTCATTGAATGGATTGGGGTGTAAAGGTAGGTGAAGTAAAAGGAGTGGTGAATTGTAGTATGGGTAGAAATGGAAGTTGTAGTAACTGGGTTGCTGTAGTCTGTGAGTGCAGTAAAAAAGCAGTGGAGAAAGAAAGTGCTGGCAGTGGCTCTGTGCAGAGGGGAAGTGGTTGGCCTGGGGCCAGAAGTTAGGAGTCTAATCTGCAGCCTGAGCAGCAGGCAGCAGCAGCCTGATAGTGGAGGGATAGTGTCCTGTTGTGGGATTGTGGAGTGGTGTGAGAGTGAAGTTCTGTGTATGTGGCTGTGCCTGTGTCTGGAAATGGACTGTGCATGTGTCTGTGTAGAGTGTCAAGGAAGTGGACACCCTGTGTGCTGGGTCAAGGAAGTGGAAGCCCAAGCTGTGTGTCTACAAGTCTGTGTGTCTGGTGTCTGGTGTGTCTGTCTGTGTCTGAGGAGGTGTGTGTCTGCTGTGAATGTGGAAGAGGGAGTGCCTGTGTGTCTGTGATGGTTGAGAACAGGCCTGCCAGTCTGCAGTTGAGGAGGAGATAGTGTAAATACAGAAAAGGAAGGGAGGTTGAAAATCCTCTAGAAGGAATCTGGGGGAGATAGTGTGGAGGTCAGTTCTGTGGTGCTGTGGTGGTGCCAGTCCAGGTGCAGTTCTGGTGCTTGTGGTTTGCCAGTGCAACCAGTTCTGCAGAGGGTGCTAGTGCATGGGCTGTGCCAGAACAGGGTGATAGTTCATTGTGTTACTTAAGTGAGAAGTGATTTAAGTGTGTGCAAGAAAACAAACTGACAGAACTTGTACTTAAGGAAAAGAGAACTACTTCAAGACTGCTTCTAGAAAGTCTGTGGAGAGAAAAGGACTGACCTGACTAAGAGATTGTGTAGATCTAGGCCTGTAAGGGGTGTGCCTCTGAGGGGAAAGAAGTGAGTCTAAGTGTAGGGTGAGCAGGAGAAAGAACCTGTGGAGAGGCAAGCCCTGTAGAAGGAAAGTTAGAGAGAGAGGTTTCTGTGAAGGGAAGAATTAGGAGGGTGAAGGGTTGTGCTGAAATCTAGCCTGGAATTGCAGTTTAGAAGCTCTGTGAAAGTAGTTGTAAAGTGATTTAATCAGGGAAGTGATTTAATCAGTAAGTTTCATTTTCTGTCAGAAAGTTATCCACTGAGTTTTTTGAAGCCAGATCCTTTCTGGTGATCCACTGACAGTGTGGCCAGTGATGGCTGTAGCTGGGTTAGAGTGGAGAAGATAAGAAGCTGGCTGTGTGTAGCCAGCTTGTTGCTGTGTGCTGAATGGCTTTAGGACAGAATGCGCTGTTGCTATGTGGCCCCATGGAATGCTGAGCTGAGCAAGCAGTGCTTCAGGATCTCTGGACTTCAAGCAGAAGAGTTCACAGTTTCTTCTCACAAGAGTTGCAGGGCAGCTTGGAGAGCAAGGCAGCTCTCACCCCAGTTCACTTTCAGCTCTGTTCTTTGTGTGTGCAAGACAAAGTCCCAAGTCCAGCCATATGTTAGCTAAAGCAAAAGTAAGAGCAGCTAAGAAGTTAAAAGCTAGTGTCTGTTTACAGAAGGAAGAAGAAAGCTGGCAGGGGAGCTAGAAAGCAGCAGGCCCACCCCATCAGCCAGTGATCTCCTCAGTCAGCAAATCTGATCAGGTTACAAGAGGATAAAGTTTAAAGAGAGAGGACAAGAGACTGAAAGAAGGGAAGGAACAAAAGGAATTAGGTTAAAAAAACCAAACTAATTACAAAAGGTGTTGTAGATTGGCATGACAAACATGTTTGTAGATGGACACAAATGCTCAATATTTTGTTAATGCTAACTGTAACTGTTGTAATAATGCTAAATTTGGAAAATTTTTGGAAAATCCCTTGTCTTTGTGAAGAAGGGACTTGGAATACATGAAAACACACTTTATGTGATGTTTCACAGTTATGAACTTTTCACACTGTAAAACAGTTAATTTCTTTAAACAAAATACATTCATTCCAGAATGTGCTGCTGTAAAGGAAAAACTATGGAGGCACACTACCACTTTCATGGCTAAATGCCAAAAAAAAGTGCTAAATGTTTAACAACATTGGTTCTAAAACATTATCAAGATCTACATTGGTTTAATTGCAAAGCTGGTGTGGGATTTTGCAAGCTTTCTTTTAGCTCTTGGCAAGCACACATGAAACATACAACAGGAACCATAAAAAGTAAAAAACCCTGCAATAAGTTTGTGGTTAGAGATCCATTCATGTTATTGAACAGGACTTTGATAAAACAGGACTTGATAAACTGTAGTGCCTCAGACCCCAACACTAGCTGCTGTGATGAGACAGACCTGAAAGAAAGGGATGCAGCGGGTGCAGTTTGCGATTGTTTGTCATCCCTGCATCAATCAATTTTGCGTTGTGGGTGTTGGGTTATTGTGGGGAATGGTATAGAACATGACCATAAAGCAACCAAAGGTCCTGTAGTGGCATCAAATAAAGGGTAAGGGGGGAAGGTAGTAGGACCAGGTTGGCTGTCTCTATGTCTGTATATCTGTCTGTGTCTGTGTGTATGTGTATCATTGTATGTGTAGTGTAAGTAGTTTATTCTAAATGTCCTCTGGGAAGTGTCTCTGATCTGCTGATGTCAGCCCTCCCAGCCTGGCTTGATGGCCCATGCCTGGCCTGCAGCTTGCCAATTGACCCCATGGAGAGAATCATTGACACCATGGATGGAGGCAGCAACGCACCTTGTGACTCAGCAAAGACTGCAGCTGGCCCATTTGCTGTAGGCTGCCATTTTTTTTGTAATTTTCCAGTGACCTGGAAAGATTCTTACACCTGGAAAAGTCTATCTCCATCTAATCTCATCTCCATCTTGCTTCTTCAATCTGGCCTCTGACCTGGGGAGGGACTTTGCCACAAACTGACTCTCACACCCAGGGACTGAGGACCCTCCAAGCGAGATGTGAGCAGAGACTGAACTTCCAGCAGTTTCCAGCCACAGCTGCAGCCCTGAACTAAGAACTTTGCATTATTGTATGTAATTGATTCCATTTAATTCTATTCTACCTCTCTCTCTTTTCTTTTTTTTTTTTAATTTTTATTTTAGATTTATTATCTAAAGGATTGTAGCGTGATTTGTTTGTGAAGATTGTGAGTGTGTATTGACCTGGGGGTCTGGGCTTGGCTTTTGGGGGATTGAGACCTTTTTTTTTTTTTGGGGGGTGTGTTTTCATAACCATTTCATCCCCAGACAACTGGTGGCACTGGTGGTGCTGGGAGACTGAGGTGAAGTCTAAAATTGCTTTTGTGACTTGTGGTGGGGTGCCAGTGGACCACTTTCAGTTTTTTGTTTGGGCTGGTTTGGTTTTTGCCAGGGTGGAAAAACCCCAGCCTAGGGCTGTAACTGCCCTATTTGAGCAATTGGTCCTGATTTGGCACTCTCAGTTGGGTCCCGCCAGAATCGCTCCGTCACAAGGTATCACTGGCATTCTGATGATACTGTACCCAGTAGTGGCTCTGGCTCGCAATTCCCTCCAAAGGCATTAGAGCTGGTCCAGTCTCAGGTAAGTTTCCGTGGGTAAACTACTTTGTGAATAAATTGTGTCATTATTTGACTACTCTGGTGATCCAGTCATATTCAGTGCGTGATTCATTTAAGGATTTTTTCCCGTCAATTCCCTAAACAAGTTACTCATGAATAAATGCTTTCATTATTTGACTTGCCGCACTCTAGCTGTTAAACAAGAAGGACAACAATAGCAAATGCCCAAGGGCGCCAACAGTTAGAGAGCTGTCTGCCAGAAGCCTCTGGGGTCTCCCTGAAAGGACGAGACGATGCCATTTGAAGCTTCAGGTTCTGCTGCTACAAGCTTATACATACACAAACAACGACCCCAATCCTGCAAAGACTGAAGTGCATGCACGATGTCATACACATGAGAAGTCCCACTGAAGTCAATGGCTCTGTTACGTTGAAGTCAATGGAATTGCTCAGGTGTATAATGTAAGTCTTTGCAGAAGGAGGGCTATAAGCTGTGCATAGTTTTGAAAAGCTTAGTACAGGTCAGGCCAAATTTAGCCTAAAACCTAGGACCAATGGAAGTATTTCCATGTCTTCTTAAAGTTCCAATCTTTTTTTTTAATCTTCTTACAGTGTTAGCAACCTGAATATTGCAGCGCTGTGGTTTGAGCTAGTCAAATATCACAAAACAGGATTCACAACCGCTCTTTGAAATAAATGCCATCTAAGTGAAGTTCCTCTGCCTATGAGTCTTTTAATGTGTTCTCTGCTAACATTTGCATCTGTGAATGTTTGTGCACGGTGCCATTTGTAGAAAGATAAAGTGCTGCACTGGTTCTCATGTGAATATGTACATGCTTCTGTAACTAAATGTTGGTCAGCCTATGGTAGCCTACATTAAGTGCTTGGTAACAACCCATGGTCAAAGAAAAATTAAAAAGAGCCTTTATAACTGTTTTATTGGGAATTAGAATACACTAGACATACAGGTATGGAAAGCAGTTAGTTTTACAAAGCATCTAGGTTAATAAAATAAAAATAAATAATTAAAGGCTCTTAACATGACATCAGTTTTTAAGCAAAATTCCTCATTGAAATCAATAAGGAGTTTTGCCTAAAAACTTGATGGTATGACATAGTCCTAAGTAATTCTTAAAAAACTCTTTAGAATAAATGATGCTTGAGAAAGTCAGTGGTCATTAGCTCTTAATCTTGTGGGAATTAAATGTCACACTGGTGTCTCGTCCTATTTGCAACTTTTTTTTTTCATGGAACACACTTAGAAATATAGCCTTCCTCCAGAGCTGGCCACAGATTTTTTGTGTATGTTGTCTCTAATGTCCTCATCCCTCTTCAGAGAAATGGATCAATAAGCTTCCTGCGATGTATTCCCAGATGAGATCTCCTCAAGGAAATAAATTACTTTTTCTTCTTTTTCCCTTTCTTTCCTCTCTTCTTTTCCCCTTTATCTTTTCCTTTTCCTTTTCCTTTTCCTTTTCCCACTTCCTCTCCGTCCAGCAGTGCTCTGGCTCGTGCTTTCCCCAGAGGTGTCTTGGCATACCAAACCTGGAGAATGAAATAAGTGGTGAGAGGGGCGGAAACAAAGCATGAAAGAACATTTAAGTAACTTTTTTGCATGTACGATGAAGTGTTCCTAACAAAAACCTTACAATTCGGGTTGGCTTGTGGAGAAGCTGAAACAAGATCCTTAGAATTCTTGAGAACACCATTATAACAAGAAGTGTAGCAATCATCTGCTTTCGGAGTCCCTCATTAACATGAACACTTAGCTGTGCCACTTGTGTTGCTATAGTTATGGGAGTGTTAGAACTTCACGATCAACTCTATTTTCAAGGATATGTAGCTCTTGTCGAAATTACCTCTGATCTGAAACTTGGCAGTATAAAGAGCATATTTTTTTGGTAGTTCTCGAAATCTGTTCAGTTGTTTTTAATTTCAGTGGGAAAGTTAAATCATGATTTTTCAAAAGCTGTTTATTGGTTTCATGTGCTTGTTCATAGTCCTGTGTCTTGTAAATGGTTTTGTTTTGGTTGCTTTGCAAATTTGCAAAGCTCTTGGACTGTAATGGCAACCAGACCTCTCTGGGATATGTTAAAATAATTTAAAATGTCTGAACTGGTAATATTTGAAATCACTTGTGCATAGGAAATAACCTTTTCCCAAACTTGAAGTGTGCGTGTCTGTATTAACAATGTCATGGTCCCTTCTGTAGCTCAAGATGCGACTAGATATTGATGTGCATGATGAAAAAGCTATTAACTGTGTTCATCTCTTTTGTTATGCCAGGAATGAATTTGGCTTTTCCCCTCTCAGAAGCCTAAGGACCAGTATCCTGATGTCTTGACTTCTGCCTCTCACCTCAGAATCCTACTTAGATCAACTCCCATCTCTCTCTACTCCTCTCCATTCCCACTTACACCAACATGATCTCCATTCACAATGGTGTTCACTCTGTTGGGGCTTGTAGCGTCTTGTGGATTAAATGCCTTAAACAGGTAAACAAAATGCATCAGTAGCAAAATGGCCAACTGGTTGTGGAACAGCTATGATATTGTGATGCACAATCTAACTATTCTGATTTAACTGAATACATATTCTTCAAATCTCTCTATCTTACCCCCTCTGCTAACTCTGCATTGTACCAAATCTCACCCCAAACTAGGTGGGTTTGAATAATTAGGCTGTACTTTACTGTACTTGCGGTGGGGGTGGAGCAGAAGGGAGTAGTGATGGTGCACATACATTGTGGGCTAGTACAAACTTTTGAGGGGTTGTGCCTTGAAACCGTCGGGCTGTTAGACTTCTCTGAAGAAATTCTGCATGGTGATGGAACTCTTAGGACCAGCTTATTAAGGACTAACTAAACAATGTGGCAGCACGTGGTAAATGTGAGGGAATATTGAGACCTACTCCAACCCGCTCTCCATATTGCTAGCAAAGGCCTTGCCTTATGTGGCAGGGTGTGGTTAATGATTTCCAATGTCATAGAATCACAGAATATCAGGGTTGGAAGGGACCTCAGGAGGTCATCTAGTCCAACCCCCTGCTCAGAGCAGGACCAACCCCAACTGCTGTTGGTGTCATCCGTTGTTTCCTTTTCCTTACTTCTGTATATTCAGTTTAATTAAATTATTAACCTATTTACTGGCATGTCCCCATGATAGTTTCTTCTCAGATTCTGCAACTAGGGGAACTGCTCCAAGATATTACTGAAGTCAACCGCTTAGCAAGAATGCAAACCAGATTAGATTTTCTCTAATGAATAATAAGATACACAGTTAGGTTTCTGTTTATGAGATTTGAACCCTGAAGTTTCAGGGCATAAGCCAACAAATGACTTCCTTGAGTTAAGAAAGAACTTCCCCTGGGGGCATGCTGATCTATAATTATCAGTATAGGTTTTCTTGCACCTTTCTCTGAAGTATCTTGTACTGTCTGCTGTCAGGGAGAGGATGCTGGAGCATTGGTTGATCCAATAAGGTGATCTGTTTGTTTCTACTTAACTATTTTGTATCAGACAGGTGCAGTAACTAGGTCACTTTTTAAATGGGTGTATATAACTGAATTTAAGAAATCCTATTATCACCATTTTCCATTATTTATATTCATTTGGGGAACAGTGGCAGAACATAACCGCATGTCAAATGGGGAGATTCATGTTCAGAGTGAATAGAAATCAAAGATTCATCAGCGTATTAATCCTCACTTTGAATACTGCTTTAAGTTTTAGTCATGTCACTTCAAAAAGGACAAAGCAATACAAAAGGTCCAGCAAAGAGCAATGAAAATGATTAGAGGCTCAGGGGCCAGCCGCTTCCATGTGAGGAGAGATTAAAAGGATTGAATTAATTAACATGAAAAAGAAAGCTAAGAGTGATCTCTGAATGTTAGAGTGAAAGCCATTTTGGCAATCAGTTCCTCTGGGCCATGACACAAGAACTGGGGCTACACTACCTGACATTTAAAGGAAACAGATTTAAAACAGGTAAAAGGAAATACATTTGAAAGAAGGATATAGTTAATGCAAAGAAATCACTGCCACAGGATAGTGAGGGAAATATTTTAGCTAGATTCAAAATTATTTGATTGCTGTCAGCGTACTTTGTGCTGTGCAGTTATGTTTATAGGAATAACATCTGCTGTTTCAGCCCTGGTCTACACTGAGGGGGCGGGGGAGGGAATGATCTAAATTACGCAACTGTAGCTGAAGTCGACATACTTAGATTTATTCACCGTGGTGTCTTCACTGTGGTAAATCAACAGCTGACACTCCCCCATCGACTCCGCTTCCTCTTCTCACTCCGGTGGAGTACCAGAGTCGACAGGAGAGCGCTCGGCGGTCGATTTATCGTATCTAGACTAGAGGCGATAAATCGATCCCCGCTGGATCGATCACTGCCCATCGATCCAGCGGGTAATGTAGACAAGCCCTCAGTTAAAAAGTAACAACAAATATCAGGCCTCATATTTCAGGGCACAAGTGGCTTGCTTCTTGGTATTGGGAATGAATGTTTCCTGCTGTGATACAATGCTGAAATATTAATCACACCTTGAGGTAAGATACTGGACAGATTGTAAGGGTGAGCAAAAAGACTAAAATGCCAAATAATACAAGTACTGACCATATTCATAGAGCCAAATGTTTCTGAATAGAAATTGGAGACTGTTCAACTGACTGGGGGAGTGTGTGCACCAAGCTGAGATTAGAAGTTAGAGAGAGACGTACATGTCTCATGAGAGCAATCCAGCCAACCAGTGGCTGGGTTTAGACTCAGGTGATCAGTGATTCAGTCATTTTTGTGTGTCGAAGTTGCTGGGAACTCTATACTGCTTGTTGCTGGAGAAGTAAAGAAAGAAAACCAGACTGCAGCACTGACCGCCGTTAAAAGTTCCCCCTTCTAGCCTACATAATATTTGATTGTGTGAATGTAGGAGAAATGAGCGGCAGAGAGGGGCACTTAGGGTACGTCTACACTACCTGCCGGATCGGCGGGTAGTGAGTGATCGATCGGGGATCGATTTATCGTGTCTCGTCTAGACGCGATAAATCGATCCCCGAACATGGTCCCCGTCAACTCCGGAACTCCACCGCTGCAAGAGGCGGAAGTGGAGTCGACAGGGGAGCGGCGGCCATGGATCCTGTGCCGCAAGGACGTGAAGTAAGTCAATCTAAGTCGATCTAAGATACGTCGACTTAAGCGACGCTATTCTCGTAGCTGAAGTTGCGTATCTTAGATTGACCCCCTCTTCCCCCCCAGTGTAGATCAGGCGTTACACTCTGCTATTGGTTGCAGTGTAAGGGCCCTGTCCAGAATGGTGCGGGGTATTCTCAACATCCATTGCCTTCACCTTTGCTCAGTATGTGGTTGTGCTGAGCCTCTTGTACAGCAGAGAGGACAGCATGAGCAATTAGCAGACGCAATGGCTCTAACCCAGTGAGACACTCGGCACCAATCCTGTTCAGGTGCAGACATGTTCTAAGATGCAGCTTACTAAAGCTAGTCTGTAGCAGGTCATGTTTTGGTTGTAGTTAGAGGACATCCCTGTGGGAGGTGAGTGAGAACACTGAAAGGGAGAGTGAAAGGAGCATTGTTTATGTAGATGTTAATTTCACCTTATATGTTTCTTCTTCCTCTTTGTACACTGGGTCCTGCCTGGCCAGGGAACTCAGGAACTCAGCAGCTGTCAGCGGCTTGTTAGTCATCTGCCTGAGGCGTCGTTCACTGAGGATAGTTTGCACTGCATAAACGATGTGTCCCTGGGTGAAACCGTCAGAAACCTTTGCTAGGCAACTTATGTTCAGGGATTTGGTGACAGCCCCTCCATTCTGCAGGATGATGTGTTTCCATAAGACTGTTCATCACCAACAGGAGAGGGAAGAGAAACCCAAAGACATGTATTAAGGAGTTGGAAAAGCAGTCTGAGTGACCTGGCTAATCGCTTTGAACCTAAGGTTCTTTCTGAGAAGGAAAATGAAAACGCAGGACATCAGTACGATCAGCAAAACCAAAAGATTTGATATATATATATATAGATAGATAGATAGATAGATATTTATATATGCACCCTGTACATATGGGGGAAATACACAATTAAAATAAGCATATTTTCATCTACTCTGTATATCTCTGTGTGTGTCTGTATATATGCATACAGATAATGTGGCCAGATTTTTAAACCAGGGTGCCTAAAGTTAGACACTTATATCCATGGCATGATTTTAATAGGTGCTTAGCCGGCAGCTTCCACTACAGTCAATGGCTCACTACTACACTTTAGGTGTCTAAGGCCCGGAGCCTCCAAAGACTTGGGCACATGTTTAAAATAATATGTGTATGTCTTTGCAGGCGTAGGGCTCTTTCTGTAAATACTAAGGTGCATTAATCTCATGCCTTTGTCTTTTAGCTTGCAAACTCTGGAGGACAGAGACCATATTTTTCAAATTTAGAAAGCGCCTAGCGCTTTGTGGGTGCCACAAAAATATCATAATAAATAAGACTAACATCCTTCACCCTTTGTACGGTAATGCATATATCCGAAAGTCATGCTGATTACAAGCTTTATACCACCATAGATTCCACAGATTCTTAAACATGTCTGCCTAGAAAGTCTTTTAAAAATATTTTCTTTGTCTGAAAAGTGAAAATAGTGACTTAGACAAACTGCATATAGAGGATTGAAATTGTAGCAGTGTAGTATGGTAGTGCAGTTTGCGCCACATGAGTGATCTGTGTTTGAAGACACAGTACATGGCATGATAATATGCGTGAGGAGAGTTACAATTATGAGACTGATGCAGCATCTAGTAATAGTCTTTGTGTAAGAGAAAAACTGCATCACCTTTTCTTCTATTGTAATGTAGATATTATGGACTTTTACTCATAACCGCTGACTTCATTTTTCATTCTAGAAAACAGTGTTCTTCAACTTGATTTATACCTACTCTCAATAACTATTGGCTGAATCACTGATTCATAATAGGGAAATTGATACATGCAGCGGTGAACATTTATTTTGTGTTTCCCTGTGTTGTGCAGCGTAGCTTCCACTTCAGGCGAGGATCATGGGTAAGAAGAGAAACTGATGCACATCATGACTAATATCAGATCTCCAGATGTAATGACTGCCACTGTGTGTTTGCTGTACCCCTACTGGGTATAAATGAAAGATCTTGTGCTGTAGAAAAGTAGAAGGGTTACAGGCTACGTGTGAAAATTGGGCATCTGTAGTTACGAATGTCTGGCTGTTAGAAATCAGCTATAAAAATTCAATTGGATTCTCAAACTGGGGGACTGGCCATGATAGGTGCGGAGTTCCTCATGCTAGGGATTTAAGGGTGCTTGGCACCAAGAAAGTGCTCTAGCATGTTGCAAGATTTCCTACAGTTTGTCGGTCTGATCTCAAGAATAAACTTACTGTTTGGTGAAAATGTGTGTGATAATTTTAAAGGGGCAGTGTTAAATAATTAAGGCCCAAATTTTATTTACTTTAAAATTTAGACGGTGGTGACTTTTCTTTGCATGCTAAGATTAAGGATTTAATCCCTTTTGATTATAACTCTCCTTTGGATTCTAAATTACTGATGAGTAAAACCCATAAAATGAAGGTTAAGCCCCCAGTGTCTTATCTGAACTATTCAAACTCACTTTCTTCCATCTCCCTTCTCCACATCCTAGCCACGTCCCACTCCCCTAACTTAGGAAGAGCCTTATCTGTTATCGACTTGTCAGGGCTGCAGCATGCATGTCCTACTGTTGTTATACAGTCTGGTGCTCAGGGCCGTCCTTAGGATTTATGGTGCCCTAGGCGGGATTATTAAGCTGGTGCCCCTGTGCCTGTCTTGCTCTTAGCAACACAAACATAAGCTTACACTATTGGAAAACTTGCCACATGCATGTTATTAAAACCAGTTTAACTTAATTAAGCACACTGTAATGCTGATGGACTAGCACTAAAGAGGTAGCAATATAGAAAAAATTCTGATTTGACCGAATGATGCAAATATAATTTTTTTAATTTGTCAACATTTTATTGGAAATTTATATGAAGAGGTATTGAAACAAGGATTTGTTTTTAATTAAAAGCAATCTTTCTGGCTTGTTTGGCTGCAAAATCAGTAATAATGTCATTGTATGACAAAGACAAAGTGATGTCTTGTTTGATTGCAAGAATAGCAAGACCAATCAAGTGTTCCTGACTCCTTGTAGAGTGGAGATAGTTTTTAATGAGCTTTAGTTTTGAGAAACTCCATTCTCCTGATGCTCCTATTACAGGAATTGTCAGTAGAATATGAGTGGCAATGTACACATTAGGATATATGTCAACAAGCTGGTATGAGTAAACTGTACAACGTCCATCATCGATTTTGCATGTGGCACCATTGATGACAGTGTACTCAATTCTTCATACAGTTCAAGTCCATTTAAATCGAAACGATCGCTGTGCTTCAGGAGGCTCTCTAGGTCAGGGATCCCCAACGCGGTGCCCAAGGGTGTCATGGTGCCCGCTGGGGCCTCTCAGTGCACCCGCATACTGGCCGGTGGACAAGCATCTGCCGAAATGCCACCAAAATTCAGCGGCATTTCGGCGGCAATGCCTCTGGATGACGCCGCTTGCCACCAACAAGCAGCGTCATCCAGAGGCGTCGCCGCTGAAATGCCACTGAATTTTGGCAGCATTTCGGCGGATGCTCGTCCACCCCCACGGTCCTTCATCTGACGCCCGCCAGATGAAAAAGGTTGGGGACCACTGCTCTAGGTTCTTGCACTTTGTCATTAGTTGCTCTTGTTTTCCTATTTCGTTGAATTTAGTCCTGCTCAGCCCACCTACCAGCTGAGTGAATGGAACCCCAGGCCAATAGTGGGTTGAGTGGCTCAGCCAGGGTATCAGCCGCCGGTCTGCTCAGCCCGCTGCCAGCCTGGGGTTCCTTGGGGGTCCCCAGGCCAGCAGTGGGTGCTGAGTGGGGCCGGCGGCCGGGACCCCGGGTGGCAATGGGGCAGCAGCCGGAACCCCAGAGCAGTGGCGGGCTGAGCCGCTCAGCCCACTGCTGCATGCCACCAAAAATCAGCTTGCGTGCCAACTTTGGCACATGTGCCATAGGTTGCCGACCCCTGCTCTATACACTAGTAAGGAGAGGAGCATATTACAGTTGTTGGAGGGCTCTATTTAGCAGTAACAGGGCTATAGGAAAGTCAGTCAACATTTTTTGTTTATCTGATGAAAACTGGCCCACTCCCTTCCCCATACCAAACTTGTCACAAATAATTGTCAACAACTTAATTTTCTGTTTTTGGCTAAGATATTGATTTTTAAAAAAAAAAATATTGAAATTGAATTCAGGATTGTTAGCAAGTATTTTTGGCGAACAAATTTGTTCAATGACAATCTAAATGGCAACGCAGCACTGCTTTCATGCTTGGCTCACCCCCCAGCCTGCTGGTCCAACAGCTGCAGTAGAGGAGGAGATAGGTGGAAAACTGCAGGACCCCAAAATCCACCTCTTGGGGTGCAGAGTGGCAACAGCAGCAGCAAACCCTCAGGTCCGATCACACGCCAATGGGCACCACTGCCAGCCCAACAGACCATGGTGAAGTTAGCACAGCATCTGATCTCAGGGACGGGGCACCCATGGAGCCACAGCAGCTCATCCTGCCCTGCGCAGCTCCCCCCGGATGAGATGGATCGCTGCCAGCCCGGGGGAGAGAAGCGCTCCCTAACTAGGGTGACCAGATCCAGATGTCCTGATTTTATAGGGCCAGTCCTGATATTTGGGGCTTTGTCTCATATAGGTACCAATTATCCCCACCTAGGGTGACCAGACAGCAAGTGTGAAAAATCGGGACGGGGGTGGGGGGACTAGGAGCCTATATAAGAAAAAAACTCAAAAATCGGGACTGTCCCTATAAAATCGGGACATCTGGTCACCCTACAGGTGAGTTCCTTTCCCCACCCCTTCCCAGAGACCCCAGCAGCCAATCCCCTCCCTCAGACTGTGCTGCATTCGGCTCTCTCTAGGACCCAGCAGCCCTGCTCTTACATGCTCCACTGCTTCCCGTCTGTCCGGGCTCCCAGCAGAGCAGTGCCCCCAGACCTAGTGGTGCCCTAGGCGGCTGCCTATTCTGCCTATGCCTAAGGACGGCCCTGCTGGTGCTGTCTAGAGGCCAGTGTTCCATCTGCACTGTGGAAATGATGGCATGTGGGACAGAGTTGAAACAGACTAGCCCTTCATACAGTTAAAAAGTTGCTGTTTTGTGCACCAAACTGCGTGAGCAAGCTCCTGAATGGTGGTACAAGGCTGGGCTTCACAGAGCTGTTGTATGAGTTGGTAATTTGGTAACGGTATTGTGCAAACCTGTGTACTTTGTTTGAGGCACAATCATGTTGTAAACGAGTGCCCCAAAATGACTAATTGTGGTACAGCTGGGACTTAAGTGGTTTGTTTTAATTCTGCGGGGGACTTCAACCACAAGTGATAAAATTGTATGAAGAAAATCTGTTGTCTTAGCAGTTGTGAGCAGCTGAGGTGCTTATGCTAACAGCCCCTGGCTCAGATAGGAGGGGATTGGTGGCAGGATAGCCTCAGTGAGGAGTCTGATAAAAGAGCCTCAGTTTTAGACCTCTAGCTCACCACAGCACCTCATTCCAGACTTTTTCAGGAGTGCGAAGGGGGACTGATTGGCCTATTAAGTTCCCTGGGGTCTGTAATTCAACCCAAATTGACCTAAATTAACCTAAATAGCCTTTGTGGTTTTGAAAGTCACCAAGTCTGGGCTCTTCTGAACCATGGGGAAGTGATTTCAAAAGATGAAAACACATCATTGAGAATGCTCTGCTACCAGGCCCTTCCCATTCCAATCAGGCAGCTATCCACTTACCTGCCTCAGCTGTGCCAAGATATCAAGGGAAGAGAGGTGATCTGACCAATAGCTGGTGGGACTCAGGAGTGAATGTTGGGGAGCAGATTGCTGTGGAGTTTGGCAAGTCTTTTCAAATGTCTGTTTGATTCTTGTTTGTGGTTTTAAATAGTGTGAGTGCTCACAGAATTGATAGCCACTATGAATGGGTAAATAACAAGCAACTGTTAAGATTTCAAGGAACTAGGACTCCAGGAAATTCACTGTTGAAGATAATATTTTGTTTTGCGTGTCTGCGTGGCAAGGGGAAGAGTGGGGGGCTGCAGAGAAGTATGAGCTGAATGAAGGGCTTAAATCTTAATGGTGACTTTTCTGGCATCTGCCAAGTTTGCCTTGGAATTTTAAAGTTGATCTATAAACCTAAAAAAAGGAATTTTTGATAGTGATAAAACACAATCTTCCAAAAATGAAACCGGTTATGAATAGCACCTAAATTATGTTCTTTAAAATGTGGAACCCAGTTAGAAATAACAGCCGTTCAGACTCTACTTCCTGTAAAAAGTCGGGTTAAAAATAAAAATGAGCACCCAGATGGGTTCTTGTCATTTATAGAGCCAAAAATAATAGTCCAAGACCAGATTCAATGTATCTTAAACCGATATACATAAAATGAAGTACAGCCACTGGAGAACAAAACTTTTTTCTTCATTTTTGAGACTATTTGTTTTAGCTTGTCTTATACCATAATGTTAACTGAAAATCTCAGGTGCCTAGGTGCACACAGTGTATGAGTTCAGGTTAAATCATATTTTTGACAATAGCCAGATAAAGTCATCCCTCCTGTGGCATGTTATTTCTTTAGCATGTTTTAATATAAACAGCTGATCTTGATCTGCCATGATGATTTAATATACTTGCCAAATCTTGAAGCATAGTCTGGCCTGGGAATCAGAAGGATTTTTTTGTAAACTTTGCAGAAAGGTCGGAGGTCAGCATCAAAGGGACGTTGGGTAGTCCCTACAACAAGGACTCTGTCCTCTGCTTTCAAACTCTTCAGGATTTTGGGGAGATTCTTTTTCAGACGTTTAGGTTCCATCTTCAGGAGCAGAGATATATATGGAAAAAAATTGAAATGTTAGCACCCAGCCTTTAGAGTTAGGCAGGTGAAATAACTGTCCTAAAATAACACCTTCTGAATGCTCCATATAAAGAAAGCTTTATGGCTCTCTGTTAGAGGTACACTTACCTTTACACTTAATGTAAAGAGAGGAGATACTCAGCATAAGTGGGACTAAGTTAAGCTTTTGTCTCCTGGGCCAAGTCTGGCTATTGCAGGTTGAGTCAGCACTTAATTTCTATTATGAATTTGTGACTTCTTTGACTTCCAGTGTTTCCCTGTTTCATCTGCAGGCACTGACTAATTGGAAGGAAGGAAGCTAGCTTTTTTTTTTTTTTTTTTAAATTAAATCCCTTAATATCAGCTGGATAATATCAGTGTACTTGGTTAATTTCAATACCAAGAAAACTGCTAGGATTTGTAATGTTTGCTCTTGTATCTTGGAGATCTAGATTTACAAACAAGCAGCTGTGTTTTCAAGGAGATAAGTGTGTTCCTCATATTCCGCTATGGTTTTAGCTTAGCAAGGCTCCAAGTTCATAAACTTAAACACTTGACTGTGTAAACTTAGTACTTATGTGACTGCAAACTATTGCAAATAAATTTCATCATTGATATTATATCGCTAACGAGCAGGGCCCTGCAGAGTTTATATGATCTGTGGTCTTACTGTATCTTTAAAATTCATAAACTGATGCATGTAGATAAAAAATAATCTGCAAAGCAATGGATTGGGGTAAACATTTTAAAAGGGCCTAAATGACTTGAGAGCCTAAGTTCTATTTTTAAAAGACACTTAGGGCCCAATATTTAAAGGTATTTAAGCACCCAAAGGGATTTTCAAAAGCACTTTGACCTCAATGGGTGTTATGCACCAATGAGAGTTTGATTGTTAGACATGTAATGTGATTTTCAAAATACCTTTAAAAATCTGGCCTCTAGGCACTGGGAGCCCAAATCTATTGAAAGCCAATGGGTCTTAGGCTCCCAAGTCACTTTTGGGTCTTTTGAACATTTTACTTTGTCTCCTTGTTTCACTGTATGTCAGGCTGCAACATGGGAGACCTTAACTTGGCTCTGGACTCAGCTTTCCATAGTGCAAATATAGAGGAGACTCTGTACTCTGAGGTATCTGAGTTTCAAGGATGGACTATAACCTGCCCTGTGAATGCCCTTGCCAGGCAAAGTTTTTCATCTGCTTGTACCACCAGTGGCTGAAAGGAGGGAAATACCTATTCTTTGGATTAAAGAGTACAAAGGAGGAGAAATTAGAAATGAAAGAAAACTCCAAACAATCAAGGGGAAGAGGAAATATCATTTTCTTCTAGTTTAGTTGGATAAAATATATATAGTTTCTCTTTTTCTAAGTCATTCTTCAAAGTTGCACTGAGAGTCTAAACAACGAGGAGTCCTTGTGGCACCTTAGAGACTAACACATTTATTTGGGCATAAGCTTTCGTGGGCTAAAACCCACTTCATCAGATGCATGGAGTGGAAAATACAGTAGAGAGGTATAAATACACAGCATATGAAAAGATGGGAGTTGCCTTACCAAGTGGGGGTGGGGGGGGTCAGTGCTAACGAGCCAATTCAATTAAGGTGGAAGAGTCTAGTTTATTAGATTGCCAATTGCTTAATAATATTAGAACTGAAGTATTAGTGGGCAACACAGTTTAATGGTCTGAAATAAGGACTTCACACAATCTCCTGAGTTCTTTACCTCAGCTTTGCCACTGATTAGTTAGGCAGCCTTTGGTGAGAGATTTCACTTCTCTGGCCCTGTTCATACTAGCCAGAGTATCCCTGAAAGCACTTCTTAAAATAAAAGTTTGTGCTACCGGTGAAGACTGGCCACACACAGTTGTGTTAAAAAGGGTTTGTAGCCAGTTCACACTAGCTGCACAACTGCCCAATATTTAGGGAGACATTTGGCTTTGTACTTGCCTATCTTATAAGGATGTTGGAAGGAGTCCTTAATGTGAGTATAGTGTTTTGAAAATGAAAACTGTTATTTGAGAGAATTATCATTATTAAATGGCACTAATCAGGTTCCAAAATTAGCACTTTGCTGAAATAAATGGTAGAGATTAAACTATTACTGCTGGTTAGAGTTACTGGTTTATAGGCTGCTAATACAGCCCTTCTACTGGGAAGAGTACCTTGGCAACAGGAATTGTCAGATAATTAACCAAAAACAACAACAAAATTCTCCCCTGCTCTTTCCCCTGGTCTTTGTGGTAAGTCCTAATTCAGCCATTACATTTTGAGCAATCCATTTTTGGTAGGGGTAGTAGCTTTCTGTATTTCCATTGATCTAGAGTCAGTTACATGTAGGAATCTTATTTTTAAAATCTAAATGACTGTAATAGTGCCAACCCCCCAACACTGCCGACATTCACCGCTCCAGTGTGAAGCCTAGAAAGCCATTTTGGCATTAGTGTCTCTACAGCTCCTGTTGTGTATTTGAAAATAATGTATGTCCATTGTATTGTAGGGATATATACCGAAAGCTAATAATATTCCCATTCACTTTAAAAGAAAAATGTCTGTAGCAAGAAAGGCTGTTGAACAGGGTCCCCAGGGCTTTCAGCTGTCTTCCAAATCTGGAATGGAGAATGTGAGGTGTATTGTGAAGGTGCCCCAGGTTCCTGAAAAAAAGATAGTGACTGTACTGCTTGCCCCATTAGCAACTGGGTTACCATGACAGATTTAATACTTGACTGTCTGGCTGTCAATTCTGGGAAGGCAGGAAAGGGCTGACCCTGAAAAGAGGAGGGCAGTGGAGACCAGTTTTATAATAGGCCTTCCACAAAATATAAAAGCAGCAAAGAGTCCTGTGGCACCTTATAGACTAGCAGACGTATTGGAGCATGAGCTTTTGCGAGTGAATACACATGCATCCGACGAAGTGGGTATTCACCGACAAAAGCTCATGCTCCAATATGTCTGTTAGTCTATAAGGTGCCACAGGACTCTTTGCTGCTTTTACAGATCCAGACTAACACGGCTCCCCCTCTGATACTTGACACAAAATATAAGGTTTTCTATTATCACAATCTCAGCCATTGTGCCACAGTCATTGCCTGGGGAGGTGTTCAATTGGCTCTCATTGACTGTATCCCAAGGCAGAATTTAGCTTACCATCTCCAGCTACCTTTCTGCTTTGTGTTACCTGTCTTCCTTGATTCCTCTTTCCCTATGCTGTCATTACTGTTGGGGTTCCCTCACTGAGGCCTGCTCAGACTGCTTGTTAATGCTATTAGGAGGACTATAGACTCCTTTAGCTGGCTCAGAATGCTGGATACAGCTTGTGCTATTTGTGTAGCAGTGGGACTAGAGACAAGTGAGCTCAGCCCTGGAGCCCATCTATTTCAATCAAGGAAAATGCGTGAATTTCCACTAAACGTGAAAAGATCGGAGTGTGATTTATAGAACTGTCCCTAGCATTGTGTTTTGGAAGTGATATAAGGGCAAAATTCTGACCTTAGATGAAAAAAGAACAGGAGGACTTGTGGCACCTTAGACTAACATATTTATTTGAGCATAAGCTTTTGTGGGCTATAACCCACTTCATCAGACACACAGAATGGAACATATAGTGAGGAGATACATATACAGACAGAACATAAAAAGGTGGGAGTTGCTCAACCAACTCTAAGAGGCTAATTAATTGAGATGAACTGTTGTCAGCAGGAGAAAAAAAACGTTTATAGTGATAATCAAGATAGCCTATTCTATGCGTCCGATGAAGTGGGCTGTAGCCCATGAAAGCTTATGCTCAAATAAATGTTAGTCTCTAAGGCCACGTCTATACTTACCGTCCGGGTCGGGGCGCAGTTCGAGTTTTTTTCGAGTTCATCTCGTCTCGCTGACGATAGTTGAACGACCCGAAAGCTAGTTAGTTCGAACTACTCTCTCTCGCCAGGGAGGAGGAGGAGTCGAGTCGACCTGAGCCGCGGAGCGCGCGGCGGCGCGGCGGCTGGTCGTCGAAGTTGTCGAACTAGGATTGTTCAGCTACTTATTTCACGAGCTGAAATCGCGTATACCTAGTAGTTCGAGGGGCTGTGTGTAGACCAGGGCTAAGGTGCCACAAGTACTCCTGTTCTTTTTGCGGATACAGACTAACACGGCTGCTACTCTGAAACCTGTCTTAGATGCGCACAGACTGCTGCTAATGAAGCCAGTAGACAAAGGCTATGAACGCTTAAGGTGGTATTTGTCCCATAATCTTCTTTACAATAGTAGTTGCAACCAAGATTGGAGAATTAGAGAATTAGTTGCTTTCAGTATGGTATGTCAGCCACCAGAGGGCATCAATCACCACGTATGCAAGTCATAAAATAAGCACTCTAAACAGCTTGTGAAATGACAGGCCAATCTAAGACAGTTAGTATGTCGTCAGTATCTTAAAAATATTGCATTTGTGCCTTGACAAAAAAAAAAAAACAAGCTACCTTTTAAAAATAAATAAATAAATAAATGGTTCAGTTTGACATAGAATCAAAAGAATCAATTGTGGCTAAAGTCCTGAAAGCTTTGTGAATTGAATGAGTATTTCACATGTGACCCTGTTTGCTGTTGTACAGGTTGCTTTATATGAAAGTGTGTTTCTGGATGTTTTTTTTCCCTTTTCTTTACTAGTGGGAAATTACTGATCATGGGAGGGAAAGAAAGTAATTAAAACAGAAATTCCAGGAGGTAAATAAAAATCTGTTAACTGTTTGACCTACACGCGTGGTTTTTACAGTGCAGATTTGTCCTTATTCCTTTATTATTGATAAATAAAGCTGAATAATTTAAGCTTGTCTTAAGTCTTAGTTTCTTCCTTTGTCTTTTTTAGGTGTCATTTTTCTTTCACTGTTGTTTCTCTTGCTGTGCCATGAGCCCTGGGCACATTACTTTTAAATAAGGCCAGTTTAGGTGACTTCTTCAAGAGCTTGTGAGAGGTCATGAGACTTTCTTTAAAAAAGTAAGAGTGAGGCAAGCTATTATATAGTGAGCATTGGCAGGTCTGGTTGTAGTGGTTCACGTTAAGCTGGGAAATGCCCCTGTTCCTTTGGGTCAGGTCTACTACGGTATGTGGAATTATAATATGTTGAGAAATCAAACAGGAGCCCCTCACCTCTTTTTCAGACTTCGGCACTTTTTTGTAGAATGTTTTTTCTGCGTCTCCAATCCAGATGACGGAAGGCTGTAGCTGCTTAGCCACCTAGGAGAAATGAGAAGAAATATATGAAGTTAATTAAAATGGCTAAAATTTCAGACCTGCCCTGCCTGCGCTTACTATTATAGTGGCTATATCTCACCAAATCAATTCCCTGCCATTTCAGGAGCCTTCAACATTGGTGCACCGTGGTCCCTCCTAGTCTCTGCCTGTGGCACACAGTAGTTTAAGCTCCCAAGGGCTGTACTGCTTTTGTCTAATCCAGGGATAACTGGTGGGGTAGAGGGGCCTGTGATGTGCAGGAGGTCAGAAAAGATGATCTCTACTCACAGATGAACTCTGATTCTACATCCACATTTAGGTATCACAGTTGACTGTTTTCTTCCCCCCGAAGTGCTGAGTGCTTGTAGCTGCCATTGGCTTTATTGTTGAGCACTTTTTGGCAAATCATGCCTCTTTTGTTTAGGAATCTAATGTAATGGACTGAGCCATGGCTTGACAACTTTGGCCAATATGTTTATCTCACATTAATTGCTACAATCGCTTGGCTTAAATTCGATACCGAACTCCTAGTACATTGTGGTGACGTGCTATCTATTTTATTTGTGCAACAAGAGGCCTGTACTGTAGCGTTACACGATGTATTTAAGCAAAATAGGCTTATGTGAAATATTCTGATTCTTGTGAATGCTGACATCAGGGTTGGAAGGGACCTCAGGAGATCATCTAGTCCAACCCCCTGCTCGAAGGAGGACCAGCCCCCAACTAAATCAATATTGCTCAGGCATGCAAGGGTGAAATCAGGCATCGCACAATTAGCAGCCTAGCTAAGAACTAAGACAATATATTAAGTTTAGGTGCACATATTAATGTGCTTTCTACACCAAAACTTGGATGTACTATACCTCTGGCTCACAGCAGGATGGCAGCAATGCTACAGGCTTTTTCATAACTGCATTTCCTATTGCTATAGTAATCCTAGTGGTTTAGGAATTCTGCTGCCAAGTGTTAATCACATTGCAGTTGTTGCTGTCCTAGCTCTGTTAGATCGCTCCATGACGGACGTGCTGGCTGTATGAGTAAATTATAACTAGGATTAGTTTTTCTGCCATGCTCTTGTTCCATTCCACTTCTTCAGATGAAGTGTTGCTACTGGAAAGGGGGATGTAAATATCAGAAGCTTGTTTGCATTGTGCTAATGTGTGATTAATGACCATTCCAGGATTTACAGCCCATGTACGCTCACTTGGGATGTGGGAGACCCAGGTTCAAGTCCCTGTTTCACAGTAGGCAGAGCAGGGATTTGAAGGAGGGATTTCCCACATCCTAGGTGATTGCCCTGGCTATCAAGCACGACTCTTTTTCTTTTCTTTTCTTTTCTTTTTTTTTTTTCATGTAAAAATTTGAAAGGTCTCATTTTCATTCTCCACTGGAACAAAAACCATTTTCAAAACCTTGAATTTTTTTTTGTATGTGATATGGAATTGTTGTTTTCCAGCCAGCCCTAGAAAAAAACATTCTTTTGAACGTACTGTTAGCTTGGGTTTAGGCATTCTAGCTGCACGAACCCCCCCCAGTAGAAAGTAGTCATTTTAAGTGGATTTCTAAACGTATGCTTGCCCTTTCTCAGTGTTGGTGATTCCAAGAGGAAGTGATGCAATTTTAGACATGCAATACTCCAGTGGAAATAATCCATCAATTCTGGAAAATGTCCCTCAGTTCGTTACTTGACTAGAACTGTTTTAATGGAGGAAATGGAAATCTTCACTCATTTTGGAAGGCATGAGCTAAAATGTTGAGTTATAATACTGAAGATTAATTAAAATAAAGAGACTGGATGATAAATGACTATATGTGAACTCTGCCAAAATTTCATGCGTGCAGATAGGCAGATATCTGCATCTCTATTTACCCATATGTATAATTAGGGAGATGAAGTGTGAAGAGTGATCAAATAGCATATGGAGTAAATAACTTGGATGAATGGCTAAAGGTATAAAATTATACAAGAATAAGGCCACACGGTCTTACATTGAAAATGTAGAAACCAGATTATTTGAAGAGTTATATGTTGGTCCCCTGAAACTTGCGCACACACTGCCGGGATAAATTTAGAAGGCACTCTTGAAAATGTGGTCCTTATTATTGTGTAGCAGAATGGCAGACTTTTATCTTTATTACATTGGAGCTGAATGGCAGATTTGGGGATCCAGGGCTCTTCTGCTGAGTCATCTTATCAGGTGTTTGAGACCTGCAATTCTGTTAGCTCCAATCAGGGTATAAGAGGGGTTGGGTTCTCTTTCTCAGGAGCCGAGGGAATCAAGGCGTGGCACAGAAGTCATGCATTGAAAAACCTTATGTTTGGCCAAGCTTGGGGAAGAAAACTTAGGCTGAAGTCTAAGTTGTTAAGTTACCAAGAAAGCCAAAGCTCCTTAAAGGGTTCGTACAGTTTGTGTGTGTGTGTACGTGTGTGTGTGTATATATATAAAATCTCTTCAGAGAAGTGCAGGAACTCTGCTTGCCTGCATATATTGCTTGGGGGGTTAGACTAGATGGCTTTTGCAGTCCCTTCTAACCCTATGGTTGTATGATCTAGCACCTTTTATCGAGAGATCCCCAAATCCTCAGCAAGCTCTACACAACTAACAAACCTTTTGTCATCTGGCACTTTATGGTCACCTCAGGGACAGCTTGTGCTCCGAAGGACAGAGTAGCCCACGGACTGCCTTTGAGTATAGAGCCAGGGAGACCACAGTGAATGGGAGTTTGAAGCGGGACTGTGCTTTCCTTGGGTTGGAGGGTCACCTCCCTGCCCTTTACTCAGGACTGGGGCTAGCTGCTACAATTTAGTCTTCTGTTAATTTAGTCTAATTATAGGATATGCACATACACCTCAGCACACCCCACAGATTAGACTTTGTTGCCTGATATACAAGGGGTTTTCCATAGGGGTCTGTTCTGCCATCACTATATTTATGTGACTCCCATTAATTGTTCAATCACATGCTGCGATGGGTCACTTCTCCCTTCATGCTTACACTAATTGCTAATGTTAATGCGGAGAGGAACTGCATGTGAACTCTGAAGGGGTATTTTTGCTTTCCAAGGTAACTCAGTTGTACTAAGCTGATAGTCAGTTCAGTCTTTTTAATGCCCAGGGAAAGATGACAGGAAAACACGTTCCATACCTGTTACCTGACATAGTGGATAATGCTCTGCAGTTTGCCATGTGGAGAACAAGGTGTGGGGATTTCCAAAAGCACCTGGCTGTGGTATAACTCTGTTTCCTTTGAAGTCAGTAGTGAACTCCCCTTTACATCAGTGGGAGCAGAGTTAGGCTAATGCCGAGTGCTTCTGAACATTCCCCGCTAAACATGGTATGTTGTGAATGGACACTCTCACTTAAGTTGTATACAACACCCTATTCTTGTGGGGGTATTCTCTGGGATCCCACTAGGGCCTTTTCCTCTAGCAAAGAAGGCTCCCTCCAGATCCCCATCCCCTCAATATTGTTTCAGCAATGGGGTTGTTGGAGAGGTGTGAGGCCCCTGTCTTCCTCAGACGGCTCCGATGCTTAATTTGGGACCTGTTGCAGCACTTTGGACTGCTATGGACCCACTTTTATTCTAAATAACATTTACCCTTTTTCTTCCTTTTGGCACCCCGTTCCTCTTTTCTTGCCTTCAACAACGGGGAAATATAGCAAACTGAAAACAAGGTAGTGAATGAACCTACTTTCTACCAGCTCTTGAATAAAGCAGATACTTTAATGATCTCTGCTTTCTAATTCACAGCAATGAACTGTGAATGAGCAGAGGAGCAGCAGAATTCCACATATATGCTAATATGACATGATCCAACACACTGCTCTTGTGCTAATTAAAAAAAAAATCAGACACCCATAATCCATTGGTATCTAATTTAAATTGTTGGCAGATACAGAGCAGACTGTATGTCCCCCTGAAAGTGCTTTATTTGAATTATCCATGGGTAGTTTGAATCCATGGATAATTAAATGCACTGTACATAATTAATTTATAATTAAAATTTTATTAGCATTGCAGCATTCAACAATTTGTTGAAGTCACCAGCAGGTGGCTCCTTAACCCTTCTAATACTGCATTATGTTAGCAACATTTGATAAAAATTGATCTTCACTGTAGTTTCAGTTACTAATCTGATGTACATTTATGACAAATGTTCTTTTGCTGTAACTCTTGCGCCTTCTGTCCATCTCCGTTAATCAAAAATGCGTACAATCTGCATGTGCTGATCTGACTTTGTGTTTTTCATGGCAAATTCTCTTGCATGTGTCCAATAAGGACTAGGTTATCCTGCATTTTTGAATTAAAGCAGAACAGAAAGTAACTACTAAGTGGATTTTGTTGGGTATAATGGCTGATAACCACCGTGGTTCTGCTGCTCCACGGTTCTGTGGTCAACATTTTGTCTTAGAGCTATTTCAGTTACTCTCCAGACTGCTTTGGTTCATGTTTGGAAGGAACGATATAACTGCAACTGTAAGAAACTTATGCTAAAATTTTCAAACTTGGGTGCCTATAAATTAAGCACTTAATGCCACACATGGACACCCAAATAAACGGCCCAATTTTCAGAGTCACTGAGTATGTACATCTCCTCCAAGCTCAAAGATTCCAGTCTTAATTTAAAATGAAAGAATAAAGTTACGTTTCTGCAGAAATTGATGGGTCACTGTAAATTGGCTCAGTCGAGCCCCATATCACTGTATTTTCTACAGTTGCTGTATTGGCAGCACAAGCCTAGATAAAGCACTTGTGAGGTCAAACTGATGAAAATCAGAAATGAATATTTGGTCCTAAATGTGTGAGGTTGACTAGAACAAGTAACAAGTAGAACAAGACTTCAGTAAGAATGTGGAAAACATAAAATCGAGTTCCTTTAACAGATATTGGTTTTATAGATAATATATTTTGGCTTGCTATAGAGACAGTGTAATAATAAAATCCTCTAACAGATTGACTTTTATTACATTTTAACTTTAGGAGATAAAACAAGATAAATCTGCTCCCTTCCTTTGAAATGATATTGTACGTTTAATTTATTTGATACTGGGCAACATACATCCTTGCATGAATATAACCTTCTCACAGGTTTTCCTTTTAGGCAGGCTTCATTGCACCATGCATAAGAGTTTACACCTTCTGACTGTTGGAATAAAAGTCTGATCAGTATTTCAATCACAGTCGGGAAATACTTCACGGCAGTGAAACGTTTAATGAAATGGGCTTTTTACGAACATTTTAGGGTAACTTCTTATTGATCTTTTTCAGATTTCAGAAAGCCACAACACAAATGAAACTGACTGATTTATTTTTATGGAATTTACCAAAGCCGGAGACAATCAATACCTTTTGTTACTCAATCTTCCAATAGTGATGCTGTTTGAAATAGAATGCAGTATGTTTCAACAGAAGGAGCACTATTGTGTTACTGTAGCAGTAGCCCTTTCTCATCTGTGGCTCCTTGTATGATGCCTTTTCTGTGTGTTGCTGCTGCCCTGGGAAAGATGTCAAGTGAGGGGTGTCTGTCCTTGTGATTAATCTGATTGCTGCCCTTTTCAGTGTTGTTGCAATGCCAGTTATATTTTTTGCCTCAGAGTTGTGGCTTACAAACCGCCTACAGTTTTATACCTCCATGCCTGAGAGGTTTATGTCTTACAGCTTTTTCCCTTGCTGCTATCATGGCTAGGCTGCCTCCACTAACCTTTTATTTTGTCAGATAAATCGGACTATTATTTCTCCCATGGAAAACATTGTATAAGGTACGGTTTGCTGAAGCGCTACTCATGAACTGAGGCCCAGCTCAGCTGGCATAAACTGACAGTTCCGTTGACTTTAGTCAGGTGCAGGGTATGGAAAATAGTTATAAGCAAAATACTCCAATGTATGTTGGTTTCTATGGGAAGCAGTGGCGCTGGAACCGGGGTGTGTGTGTGTGGCAGCGGGACATGGCTGGTCCACTTTTTGCTGGGGCAGACCGCAGCCCCTTCCCCATCTCTTCCCTCTGGCCAGGCCCCACCCCCTGGCCAGGCCAGCATGGAGCCTGGCCGGGGAGGGGAACTCAGGCAGTTGTGGGAGCCGTACATGCAGACCCTCCACCTGCCCATGGTGCGGGGTGTGTGTGTGTGGGGGCAGGGTCTGAGAGCAGCCCCTGGTCTCTCCGTACGGCCCAGGGCGGGTGGCAGGTCCGCGACTCCGCACCGGCTCACCACAGCAGCCCACGCGGCTCTAACCCCAACCTGGCTCCAGATGCAGGGGAGGGCCTCAGAGCCGCAGCCGGGCCATGGTAAGAGCCGCGTGGGCAGCTGTGGGGCCGGAGACATGGAGGGTGGAGACATGGGTCGGGAGCTGCTCTTGGTTGGTGCCCCACACCATGGACGGGTAGAGGGTCCATTGTGGCTCCCCCGCAGCTGCCCGTGTGGCTCTTACCAGCTCCGAGCCCTTCCCAGCCAGAGCCAGGTCGGGGAGAGCCATGTGTGGAGCCTGGGTTCCTCCACCTGCCCTGGGTGTGGGGCCCAGGGGGCGAGGACACAGGCAGGGGACTGCTTTCGGCCTTCCCCACCCTGGGGGGCGGACTCCCCAGCCCCGCTCCAGCTTGGCTGGGGGCGGGGTCTCTGGCGGAACAGGGAGGGTGGGGGTGGGCCCTTGGGGGAAGGAGAGGCCTCAGGGGGATTGGACCCCTGGTTCCCCACTTATGGGAAGGATCCAGCACCCTTAACGTGAAGAATCAGATTCATTTCAGGCACTACTGGGACATCGTTCAATATCAGATGGAAATCCTTCCTCTATACTCTGAAACAGATCACTGTGGTATACGACTTCTCTGTGAGAACACGGGTGCTTATTTTTTGACACTCACAGCTTCCTTTAGTAATTTTGCTGTTAAATATTAATCACTCATATGTTTTTCAGTAAAGACAATGACATTTCAGTGTTTTCCCACTAAGGTCATTTCCTCTAAATTACATTAAAAGTGACAGTTTTTAATACCTTGAGTCCCATTTTTGTCAGAGCTGGTTTGTATCTTGCAACAGAGCCCTTCCAAAAATAATTATACGAAAAAGGGATTTGGATTTTTGCATCTGAAACAAATTAAAGTCTCATTTTTTCCCAACGTTGTTCTCTTGTTTAAGGTGTCTCCCGTGAAATGACTGCCATCAGTTCAATTATGGATAGAAAGTTTCCTAATGGTCATTTAATGCTCTCTAGAGTTTAATTTAGTTACCAAAACTCTTTTGTTTGTTGAAGTGATTGGTAATCAAGAGTTCTAGGTTACTTCACCTTCATCATTAGACACCATAAATCCATATTTAGTAAATCTCATGGTTTAGTAATGGTTACATGGATCATATAATATGAAAAATAACTATCACAATATTTCCTATAATTCACTTACAATTATAAGTACACAATCTTTATTTTGTTTGGCTAACTATAAATAAGTATCTTTGTCAATACAAATGCCTTCTATGCCAGTCTGACTAGGGTAACAGTTGCTGTTGCGTGCAAAATTTATAATTGAAACTATCTGTTATTGAGACCTGTGAATCTACACACAAGGAAAAATGTAACGAGGTGAACTATTATGTGTCGGACAGTGAGATTCAGAGAGCTGTGAATATAAATGCCACATGTATGCTGCAATATACTGAAGTATTTTATGTCAAGAATTATACTGTGCATATACTCTTGCAGTGATCAGATACGTTACCTGTGCATATACATGCTGTGATCAGATATTAGTCTATCATGGAGAGGAAGAAACCTTTGGTGGGAACAAATAAGCTTCCCTCCTCATGTGTTGTGAATGTGTGCGGCGAACAGAGGACAGGCAAACAGAGGGAGTTTGCCTGGGAGTTCACTTTGGGGGAGTTCCCACAGAGTGTTTTTGCCTTTCAGGCTTCTGTGAGCAGTAAATACAACATCTGAAGAGGCTCTTAGAAGGAAGACAATATGGATAGTGAGCGATCAGCTGTTGTGACCTGCACGGGTTGTGCCATGTTTGTCTTTCTCCCAGAGAACAGAAGCGACTTTGTCTCTACAAAGTGCAAACTGGTCTCCATATTGGAAGACGAGGTTAAAGGACTAGAGACCCAAGTATCAATCCTGTGTTGCATCAGAGAAAATAAAGATTTTCTGGATAGAAGTCAGTGTTTGGTACTGCAGGTACTGCATGCTGAAGAATCAGAGAGGGCAGTGCAGAACGTGAAGAAAATTGGCAGCATGTGACCTCCAGAAGAAGAAAGAGGAGAACCCATGTACCCCCAATGTAGATAGAGGTAAGAGTTTTCAGGCTCTCTGCACAGGTATTATGTCAGAGAATGGTTTGGAAGAGATCAGAAGGAGGGGCCATCAACCGGAAGGTATGGGATGCATTGTTCTAGGGATGGGGGTTCCATGACCACCACTCCCAAGAGGAGGAGAAGGATTGCTAGGAAGAGATGGAATCCACCTAACGAAGAGAGGGAAGAGCATCTTCGCAGGCAGGCTTGCTAACCTAGTGAGGAGGGATTTAAACTAGGTTTGCTGGGGGATGGTGACCTAAGCCCTGAGGTAACTGGGGAAGTGGGATACTGGAAGGAAACACAAGGAGGAGGGTGCAACGGGGAAAGCCTCCTGATTCATACTGAGAAAGTAGGGTAATTGGCTAGTTATCTTAGGTGCATGTGCACAAAAGGAAGAAGTCTGGGAAGCAAGCAGGAAGAATTGGAATTCCTGGCACAATCAATAAACAATGATGTGATTGAAATAACAGAGACTAGGTGGGGTAACTCACATGACTGGAGCACTGTTCAGAAAGGACAGGCAGGGGACAAAAGGTGGAGGAGTTGCACTGTATATAAGAGAGCAACATGATTGCTTAGAGCTCCATATGAAACTGGAGAAAAGCCTGTTGAGAGTCTTTGGGTTAAGTTTAGAGGCGAGAGCAACAAGGGTGCTGTCATGGTGGGCATCTGCTTTAGACCACCAGACCAGGAGGATGAGGTAGACAAAGCTTTCTTTGGACAACTAACAGAAGTTTCCAGATCACAGGCCCTGGTTCTTATGGGGGACTTCAATCCCCCTGACATCTGCTGGGAGAGCAATACAGCAGTGCACAGACAATCCAGGAAGTTTTTGGAGTGTGTTGGGGACAACTTCTTGGTGCAAGTGCTGGAGGAACCAACTAGGGGCTGTGCTACTCTTGACCTGCTGCTCACAAATGGGGAAGAATTGGCAGGGGAAGTAGAAGTGGGTGGCAACCTGGGCAGCAGTGACCATGAGATGGTTGAGGTCAGGATCCTGACAAAAGGAAGAAAGGAGAGCAGCAGAATACGGACCCTGGACTTCAGAAAAGCAGACTTTGACTTTCTTAGGGTATTGGTGGGCAGGATTCCCTGGGAGATTAATATGAGGGGGAAAGGAGTCCAGGAGAGCTGGCTGTATTTTAAAGAAGCCTTATTGAGGGTGCAGGAACAAACCATCCTGATGTGCAGAAAGAATAGCAAATATGGCAGGTGACCAACTTGGCTTAATGGAGAAATCTTTGGTGAGCTTAAACACAAAAAGGAAGCTTACAAGAAGCAGAAACTTGGACAGATGACTATGGAGGAGTATAAATAAATTGCTCGAGCATGCAGGGTTGTAATCAGGAAGGCCAAAGAACAATTGGAGTTGCAGCTAGCAAAGGATGCAAAGGGTAACAAGAAGGGTTTCCAGAGGTATGTTAGCAACAAGAAGGTGGTCAGGGAAAGTGTGGGACCCTTACTGAATGGGGGAGGCAACCTAGTGACAGATGATGTGGAAAAAGCTGAAGTACTCAATGCTTTTTTTGGCCTTGGTCTTCACAGACAAGGTCAGCCCCCAGGTGGTTGCACTGGACAGCACAGTATGGGGAGGAGGTGAGCAGCTCTCATTGGTGAAAGAACAGGTTAAGGACTATTTAGAAAAGCTGGACATGCACAATTCCCTGGGGCTGAATCTAATGCATCCAAGGGTGCTGAAGGAGTTGGCTGATGTGATTGCAGAGTCATTGGCCATTATCTTTGAAAACTCATGGTGATCTGGGGAGGTCCCGGACAATTGGAAAAAGGCAAATCTAGTGCTCATCCCTTAAAAAAGGGAAGAAGGAGAATCCAGGGAGAAGGAGAATCCAGCCTCACCTTAGTCCCTGGAAAAATCATGGAGCAGGTCCTCAAGGAATCCATTTTGAAGCACTTGGAGGAGAAGAAGGTGATCAGAAACAGTCAACATGGATTCACCAAGGGCAAGTCATGCCTCACCAACCTGATTGCCTTCTATGATGAGAGAACTGGCTCTGTGGAGATGGGGAAAGCAGTGGACATGATATATCTTGACTTCAGCAAAGCTTTTGATACAGTATTCTTGCCAGCAAGTTAAAGAGGTATGGATTGGAAGAATGGACTATATGGTGGATAGAAAGCTGGCAAGATCGTTGGGTTCAACAGGTAGTGATCAACATCTTGATGGCTAATTGGCAGCGGATATCAAGCACAGTGCCCCAGGGGTCGGTCCTGGGGCTGGTTTTGTTCAACATCTTCATTAATGATCTGGATGATGGGACGGATTGCACCTTCAGCAAGTTCGCGGGTGACACTAAGCTGAGGGGAGAGGTAGATATGCTGGAGGGTAGAGATAGGGGTCCAGAGTGACCTAGACAAATTGGAGTATTGGGATAAAAGAAATCTATTGAGGTTCAACAAGGACAAGTGCAGAATCCTGCACTGAGGACGGAAGAATCCCATGCACTGTTACAGGCTGGGGACTGACTGGCTAAGCGGCAGTTTTGCAGAAAAGGATCTGGAGATTACAGTGGATGAGAAGCTGGATATGAGTCAACAGTGTGCCCTTGTTGCCAGGAAGGCTGACGGCATATTGGGCTGCATTAGTACGAGCATTGCCAGCAGATCGAGGGAAGGGATTATTGCCCTCTATTCAGCACTGCTGAGGCCACATCTAGAGTATTGAGTCCGGTTTTGGGCCCCAGAAAGGATGTGGACAAATTGGAGAGAGTCCGGCGGAGGGCAATGAAAATGATTAGGGGGCTGGGGCACATGACTTGTGAGGAGAGGCTGAGGGAACTGCGCTTATTTAGTCTGCAGAAGAGAAGAGCGAAGGGGGAATTTGATAGCAGTCTTAAACTACCTGAAGGAAGGTTCCAAAGAGGATGGATCTAGGCTGTTCTCAGTGGTGGCAGATGACGGAAAAAGGAGCAATGGTCTAAAGTTGCAGTGGGGAAGGTCTAGTTTGGATATTAGGAAAAACTATTTCACTTAGGAGGGTGGTGAAGCACTGGAATGGCTTACCTACGGAGGTGGTGGAATCTCCATCCTTAGAGGTTTTTAAGGCCTAGCTTGACAAAGTCCTGGCTGGGATGATTTAATTAGGGTTGGTCCTGATTTGAGCAGGGGGTTGGGCTAGATGACCTCCTGAGGTCCCTTCCAACCCTAATCATCTATGATTCTATGATCGTTTCCTTTCTGGAGAAAAGGATTCTGAATCCATAATCTCTCCTGGCGATTCTGTCACTGGGAAAGGGAGATCTTGTTTGTTTTTTGTCTCAATTTTAAAGGATTCCTCCTGGGACTGTAGACCTACACCCTTTCTCATGAGAAATGTGAAGGTCATGGAATAAGGAAGAAATTGGGCCCTGACTATGTCCATAAGTAAGGGTTCTGGATATGCTCATAATTAATACACATGGTTTCATTTCCAAGCCCATCATATATTATCTTACGTTTTTGTTCCTGTAATTCTAAGCTAGAATTCCTTTTTCAAAATGATGACTACAGCTAACCAGGCAGCTGTGTAGCAGAGAGCCATTTGTGGTGACTTCTGTGCAAGGAAATATACACCCAACAATAGCCAGCATTATTTGACTACACGTTGCATCTCAAATAAATATTCCTGATTGAAGGAAACAGCAACACAGAAGAACATTTTGTTTTATATAATGCTTTTCATACTCAAGGTAATTCAAAGATCATTCAAGTGGTGACATGGAAAAACCTTCTTACATCAAGTGATTTCCCTTGGGGCATTAAATCCTCCACAGTGGTGAACATATTGGTTGTCAGAACATTGTTTTAAGGCAATTTGAAAGCCATAAGGGAGTTTCAAATCTGGGATGAAACTTGTTTTGACCTTAGACAGTTGTGCCTTCTTTTTGGTGTACTCAGACTTTGGTTCTTGGCTTTATTTTAAACCTAGAGCAACTGGCCTGTTGAAGATCTACTCTTTGAAGTTGAGAAAATGGGCATAAGGTGATTTATCATCCTCAAGGGGAAGTGGAATGAAATGTGGACATTTCAAGGGCACCATACACTCTTACCTCTTATAGATTCCTGGATTTTAAGGCCAGACGGGACCACTAGATCTCCTAGTTGGACCTAATATAAAATGCAAGCCATCTAATTTCACCCCGTGGCCCCTGGATTGAGCCCAGTATTTGAAAAGTGGAATTTATTTAAAAGAAAGTAGGATATGATTCCACAGGAGTTTTAAGAGAAGAAATAAAAAAGCACACAGCAGACTAGTGAGAATCAGCTGTCAAAAAATACAGTACCTTGAACACCATGTGGAGCATCATTTGCAGACCACTCTTGCCTGGGTATTTCCCAGCAATGTTAGAGGCAGACAAGTTGAAGAGATTGGCTCCTGTTTCTGTGCAGAGGGCATGCACCAGCATTTTCTTTCCTACTCCTGTGGGCCCAGCTAGCAACAGGGCTTTCACCAAAGGAGCCTTCTCATGTACTGCTTGAGAACCTATAAAAAGTAATAAGGCACTATTATTGCTTTCATTTAAGTCTGCCATAAATGTAATGGTGAATGATTCTTCAGTTTTTCTTCCTGATAAATATTTCATAATGTGAACTCTTCATCTCGCTAACGTAGAACAAGTGGTGTTGAATTCACTTTACAGCTGTAGAATATGTTAGCTTTTGTTCGTGGCAGGAAAACCAATAGTACTGAACTTATTTTAATTGTGACTTTCAGCAAAATTCTTCTCAGGTCCAGGGCGATCGTTTCACTTTGCTTAATGTTGGATATGGGCTGTAACGGGCTAAGGAGCATTGAAATGAAAATGAGACACATAGTTACATGCAGAAGACAAGCCTGACACTATGCACAGTACACATCTGCCTTCAATTACACCTAACTGTTAACTGCCTGCCTGTTGGCTGTCAGGCAGATGTATGGTTGTAGGTATACCTGTGGTCTAATTTAAGAGGAAACAAACATTTTACCTCAGAGCTGCTCCCCACTTCATAATTGGAAAGGGGAGGAAATTCCTGTCATATGTTAAAATAGTAGAATCCGTTATCTGCTCCAAAAATGACACTTTCCAACTTCCATAAAAAAACAAACTAATTGGAGTACTTTCCTGATCAGCGTTCTTCTGTAATTTAAAACCAGATGTCATCCGTCTTTCTTTTGCCCCTTTCTTCCCTCACTACCGTCTTTTTGGAAATTTTTCTCTTTATATATTTCTGCTTTTAGTAAGTGTGGGAGAGTCTGATCCCTTGATTGTAGGAATGGAATGTAGCTGACTGAGCTGGGCAATGACAGCACCCGGGAGTGGGATTGCTGTGAGTGTTGTCAAGTCATTCTCCAGCAAGGAAAGATGAAGCCGTATCTAGAACTCTGCTACTTTATTTATGAGTAGAGGCATGGCATATACCCATTTAGTGGCTAATCTGCTTTCTGTTCTCTGCTTTTTTTGTTGAGACAGTGCAGATGCTGGGTTCCTCCTCTTCACTTGCTCTGACAGGGAGGATGATGACCAACCACCATCCAAGATTTCACTGCTCTTTACGGCTCTCTCCTTTGCTTCTCCAGTTTAAGCTCTTCTGATCTGAAAGAAATGAGGTTGCCTGTTCTACCTTGATAGTTGGATCAGTGAGTATTGTTGAAGCCTGGGCTTGGGGTGTCTGCACTGTCTTAACAGAGCCACAGAAAGCAATTTAGCAGGGAAGAGGCAATGTCACATGCTTTTTTGTGGCTCTGGCTGTGACTGCACAGATTGGGTTTTGTATAGTGGCATCCTATGGAAAGCCACCCTACAGAGGGAGAAGGAGAGACAGAAGCCTGACTGAAAAGAGGGAGCCTGAGGTCATGAAAAGGAAGGGCCAAGCACCTCTGACTCTCTCACGATTCCAATGTCAAAGGCTGGTAGCCACCCCAGACACTTCTTTGAGGAGACTCTCTACTCGGGGGGAGCTTCTTTCCCTTCTAAGCAAGCTGAGCAGCTGTTTTCTGCTGCACTTCTGGACATTGTTTCAGCCACTGCTTTGCTCCACTGACTGATTGGAGATTTCCTCAGTGAGAGAAGGAAAAAGTGCTTAATGCTCCAGCGAGAAAGTGCTGCTGCAAGATGTGCAGGTGAGATTTCTTCCCTCGTTGAGAGCCAGATGGCGCAAGAGGTGATAATACAGAGGTTATCTTCTTCTGCATTGCTCACTGCTCTTAGGGAGGGAGGGATTGGAGAAAGGAGGCGTAGATAGCTGGAAAATGCTGAATGGTAGTTGCCATCATGCCTGTCAGTGGGGAGGCAGGACCCAGCATCTGTGCTGTCATGGACAAAGCCACAAAAATATTTAATATATTATGGTCAGCATCCCTCATAATAGAATTTGGACAGTAAACTTAACTGCAAACATATAAATTGCCTCTCCCTTGATGATCCAATAAAGTCAGTACGTTTTACATGCCACATAAAAACATGCCCTTGTCTTGATATAGTGATTACCTCTCCAAAGGAACTTGAACAGTTATGCCTCTCATCACGGGCTGAGGGTTTGCAAACTTTCTGTCTGCTAGCTAATTGGTAGGGGAAAAAGTCCAGAAGGTGAGAGCCCGTTGCGGGAGCTTTGCCAGTTCTGGAAAAGTTCTATTCCAGGTACCAAGAGCAAGAGAAACTCCGACTCCTACAACCACCACAGGAGAGGGGACAGTTTAGCTAACAATGCTATTAAAAGTGAAAACAAACCCATCCATCAATGTGTTATTGACTTAAAGTAGCCAAATAAATTACGATGAAGTATTAAGATGAATGCCACTGTAAGCCTTTATTCCAGCACCATGAACCATCTAGTGACGTTACCAACCTCTCAAGTTATATGAATATTTTGGTTATTTCATACCAATTTACTACTATTATACATTGATTATAATGGAGCAATAGAACCTCCCTCTAGAGAAATATAACTTCCATTAAAAAGTCTCCTTTCTACTGCTTAAAATTTTCTCAGATTCCTTTTCGGCTGAAATTTTCTCTATCAGGTGAATATTTTGGGGAAAGCTTTTTCTCACACACGCACACATGCTCTCGCTCTCACTCTCATACAATGATTAACTAGTTCTGAGGCCAGTTAAGTAAAATGTCATCCAAAGGTGAAATAATTCCTGAGACTTTTGGCTTCAGGCAATATATATTTTTTAACATACATTTGCTATTGCAAATGCAGTATATATTTGTTTTACTGGTTGAGGGTATTTTTCCTCTCACAGTTTCTCTCCAATTAATGGGAGGAGGTTTATGGGCCCCTCTTACCTTGACAGGAGCAGTCTTTGGGCTTCATTATCCTAAAAAATTAGGTTAAAACATGACCTTGCAGTGTAGACAGGGATGTCGTGTTTATCTTTGTCATCAGCTGGTTCTAGTGGAGTTAACCAATGACCAGCTGACATGGTCTTAAAATGAAGGTCCCTGTCTACGCTAACTGCAAAGTTCCATTTAACGTAATCTTAGAACTTCTCCTTGGGGAGTCAAGTTAACTAATACAATCTAACTTGCTACTGAAGGACAAGCCCTTTGAGGGAAAGCTCTCGCTCCCTCTTTTCCAAATTCCCATTGTTGTAGGATGGGAAGAGTCTTCTGAATGATGCAGCTTGCTCCCCTTGGTGCAGTGGGCCCACCCTTTATGCCCATGCAGAGGGGGCTGGCACCATGGAATGCACACAGTGTGTTCCAGTGTGTACAGAGAGAGCAGCCCGAGGTGCAAGGATTGCATTTGTCCCTGGTCTTTGTTAAAGGCACACAAAAGGGAGGGGTGGGGGAAGAGAAGGCTCCCTGCTCCCCTCCATCCCAACACCAAAACAAGAGCCAGGGACATTCTGGCCTGAGGTGGAACAAGTGGACTGAGTGACAGAGAATGAGGCTGTTGCTGTTGGTCCTGCTTTGAGCAGGGGGTTGGAGTAGATGACCTCCTGAGGTCCCTTCCAATCCTAATATTCTATGATTCTACATAGGACTGAGTTGGTTGGCCAAGGACTTGCCTGTCCTCTGACAGAGGTCTCCCAAAAGTGAAAACATTATGAAAGAAAATTATAAATAGCACATGCTATTTATGTAGTACTTTATGTAGTAAGTGCCTGTATTCCCTCTGATTAGCCTACAGTCCTCCTGTCAGTATTGAGAAAAATATTGGGCCTGACAGTATGTTTAAAAAACGCCAACTAAGTCTTGTTTCATATTAATAGTGGCTGGCATTTAAAACTACAAGGACATTTAAAAGTGCTCTCTTTCCGCTATCTGGAATCAACTCAGACTAATTCCTTAACTGCTCACCTTGCTTGGTGCCAAGTAACATTAGCCAGCTTGTAAAGGTAAATTGCAACCTTAGCCCTTCCCTTAACTTGATTGATTTTAATCACTGGAGCTTGTTTTAGCTATTATCTTTCCCATGTGATTTCCTTTATGTGCTGCCATTCACAAACTGTTAAAATGCAAACAGAGCTGGCAAAGAAATGCAATACCTGACAATAGCATGTTCATGCTCTTTTATACACTATTAAAATGATATGGCCTTCACTCAGAATGCTTAATTGAAAAACAATTATACTGCAAATGCTTTAGACTACAATCAATCAAGCACTGTCAAAGCTAGTAAAAATGTATGTTACTAGCAGGAAGCAAACCATCAGATTCTGCCCGTTAGTAATTTTTGCTGTGCTCTTACCTAATGGCAATATTCCATACAGTGCTATTAGCTGTCTGACATCTGTGAGAGAGGGCATTGGCTCTATATCTACCTGACGAAGCGTAGTCCCCAGATAGCTGTACTCGCCTGCAGGGAGGAAGCATGGGCTTAATAAATGTGACACTGTATTGTTATAAAATGCATAATTCAAATAATGAAAAACTACCACGGAATACAAATTTTGCATGCGCTGAGCAAACCCAGTTCTGTCATGGGAAAGGGACTCGGGTAGGGGAATGTTGCCATGGAATACAGGCCTAGAAGGAAAATGAAGTTAAGCACACATTCCTGTGCTGACTCTCCCTACTAAGCAGATTGTGGAGGGCATGCAGCAGAGAAATAAGTCTTAAATAACCTTTCAAAGAAACTTTGTGGTTCATAAAAGAATCATTACTGACACCATAAATCACATCAATAGCAGAGAATTTGGGGAGTTGAGATGTCATATTTTTGGAATCACCAATGAACCAAGATGTATCTAAGGGATTTCAAAGAGGGGAAAATATATTGTTTAAAAGGTTACTTAATTTTTTTTCTGAATGCTGCCTGTCTCCATAATTCCCACCACATCTTAGTTAGTGGGGACACTCTGCACAGCAGTCTGTGTTCAGTTCAATGTTTGTTTTTTGCATTGCACTCCTGCAGACTGAAGTAGTCTAAAACGAGAGTCCTGCCTCATCTCGCTAGAGAGCTGTAATCACATATAGGACATAATAGGACAAAGATCCAGAAGGATGGGACACAAGCAAGAAAATTAATGCTATGTCTTTGCTGGATCTGGAGGGGTAACTTCCAGCTTGAGTAGCTGCATGTTAGCTCGCGAAAAACAGCAGTGTAGCGATGGGATGGGCTAGTCGCACCAAGTACATACCTAGGGTTACAGACAAGATTGTACTCGTGAAGCTAAAACTACACTGCAAGCTGGAAATGTCACCTCCAGCTCAGACATACACTAATAGTGCAGGAAAAATACATTCAAGAAGGATTCATTTCTTTAGCATAAATAACATGTTCTGTAACTAATACCATTTTGTATTTTAATGATGATAACTTACAAATAGGAAGGAAGAACATCCAGCTTATCTGGGATAGATGTAAAATTAGGTATAAAATGAGAGAGTTGAGAGATACAGTCATAGTTTGGGCAAGGAGATGGACAAGCACTGGCATAGCCTCCCTTCCCCCTTTGAGGGTAAAATTCATTTCAGGTTTTATCTTTTATTTAAGGAGAAATCAAAAGAACTGGCTAGAAATTAATCTTCAGAGATTTAATTAGAAGGCATCAAAGGGTTTAATTGCAACTGGCCATAAATCATGATGGATATTCTCTGACTAATTTAGATAAGGTCACCAAGAAAATTAGTTCAGCAATGTCAGTTTGTCATAGGGACGGATGTTTCAGTACCTTTACTCACTGTGTGGCTTCTTGCACAGTTCTGCCCTTTGTCTCCTCCCCAAGAACCATGAGTGAGTGAGCAACCTTTCTAGGATTTCAGGGCTGAAGGGCTAAGGGCACTCCTTTATTTCTCTGTGGGCTATAACTCTAGCCTTGTAACTTTAAATGTTGCTTTTGATTTGATATCAAACCAAACATTTTAGGCCTCGTTCCCGGGAAATGCCAAGTACCATTTGTATCACTCTAGCAGTGCAAGTGGGACTTACAGCTGCCCTAAATGGAAAGCTGAGAATTCCCTGAACATGAGAGAATCTTCTGCTGGGGCAGGGCTGGCTTTGGCCTCCCCCTGCCTACCCAGAGTAGGGGCTGTGTGGGGACGTGCTGTCTATGAGCACTCTGTATTACAGTGATCCCCCACCCAGTGTAATGGCTCCTAGGAGGTCAGTGCTGCTTTTATGTAACTTAGAGCAGCCCTGAGGCTACCCTAAGCTATGACAGGAGCCAAACTGAGTCCTGGACAGCTTCAGGATCAAGGGATTACAAAGATGTCTCAAAGCCATCATTGCCCCCCTACCCACCTCTCCAGTTGGTGCGGTTGAGGATTTGGTGCTGAGTGTTTTATTAAAGTTGTGAGAGGATGTTTGGATTTTTACAAAATTCTACAATGTTACCAGCCACTAACTATCCTCTTGGCCAAGATGGTCTTTCAAAGTGTCTGTGATTGAAATGTCTGTCAGCCATAAATGACCTTGGGAAGGACAGCTGATAGTGGTTGGGCGCGTGCAATAATAATGAAAAGCTTCCATTACTACTCACAGCACTCTATGCTCTTTAATGAGTATGCAATGACTAGAATACCAATACCAGCTCATTCCCTAGAGTGGGCAAGGACTCTGATGGCAATAAATGCTGCTTTTAACAGTTTATAAAAACATGGCACTTACAGCTGATATGAGAGACTCCAGTTTTTCCTGCTGAGATATATACCATATTAATGGCCAGATGCACTGTATGTGCTAGGTACCGACAAGCTCTTTAATTGTGGTCCTTTAAATTAGTGGGTTCTTCTCCTGATATACTGCAGCTTGTTTCGTTTTAGGGAATGGCCCAAAACAATCAGAGAGTGTATCAAGCCACTGTGCAACCTGTGAGATTGCATTTCTTCTCTGAACATTAGCCCCACTACACTCAGATCTTTCTGTGGTGCTTGAGGTTTTCTATCCATGTATGTGAGGCTATATAATATTGGCTACTATTTTATTTTCTGGAAAATATTTTGGACACAATATAAAACACAAGGTCGCTATGCCCTCCGGTTCCATTGTCTTGCCAATATTGCCTGCAGCTGCTTGAATGGTAATTGCCATCTGACAGCTATTTGTGACAGCCTTAAATTCAGAATTTTCAAATGTGGGTACATAAAGCCAGTGCTTACCGCCATAGTTAGGCACTTCAACAGTACAAATTGTGGGTACTGAGCACCTCTGAAAATCAGGCTTCTTTTGATTTGGGTGCCTAACTTTAGACACTTGTCCCAGAATCTTATTGAAACTGTAACTGTATTTCATTTCATTCTTGACTTGGCTGGTCATAGTGATTAGTGAACCTTGGAAGGTTTGCATGTTTCATTAGATAAAACATAACACTAGGATGTTCAAAGTCCAAATATCTTTGAACTGGAAATCTGCTAGGAAAAAGTTTTCCTGAAATCTTGGTTATGTCTGGACTGTAAATAACATGAGAGCAACTTCTTACAATATTTTGGTACTTCTCTTTCTGGCACCTGGCAAATTCAGGAATGACAAAGTAGTGGCATGCAAAGATGTTTAAAAATGCAGAAAACAAACACACATTTCAAATTGTAAAAGAAGGGTTGATTTATTCTGACTTGAGTTTTTGGTCAGTTGTTTCATTCAATCTATTTCATCCATCTTGTATCAGCAGCCAAACTGCTGTAACTGGAGTTCACTATGGATGAAGTGTTCTCATAATAGTCAAGATATTAGCTCTGATATGCAAGACATTTAAAAATGTATACATTACCAACATAATCAGAGAGTTTCACTGTCTTGGACTTTATTAGTAATCCTTCTTCTACTAGTTCCTTGTACAGAGAATCAATGGTCCTACCGACAAGATACATAATTTCAGAAAATTCTAGAGATCTGCAAAAATGGTCCAATCTGTCGGTAACAAAACTAAATGGAACATTTACACATCTTTAGCTTTATAATATGCAATTTTTTACTGGGTGGTAAAATTGATTATCTCTGTCAATATTTAATCATTATTGACTTTTTCTGTCTCATCTGTTATTTGTTCTCCTTCCCCATTAAGTAATACTCCTACCCTTTTATTTCCTTATATACCACGTGATTTCTTATAGCAGTCATGACTACCTGTTTCCAGGTGATGATCACTGACTCCTGTTGTACTCATTCATTATCAATTACTGAGAAATTCTTTTAAAATCCTAATAACAGCACATTTTATGCTTCTGCAATTAGTAATTAATTAATCTTCTGGAATTGATTCTGTTTTCAATAGACCAACTTCCAGTCCTTTAAGAACATCACATACTTTATTATACTGGCTCAACCAATGGTTCACCTAGTTTGGCATCCTCCCTGTTGGGGGCCAGAACCAAATGTTGTAGAGGCGGGTGGGGAAAAAATCATGCCGTGGACAATTATGGAATAACATGCTCCTTGAGGAAGTTTCTTCCTATCTCCTGTCAATTTGTGGGTGTCTTTTGCCCTAAGAAGTGAGGATTTATATCCTTGAATTTTTTTTCTCTCTCTTTTTTGGTATCCTGCTAAACTCTCGGCCTCCATGAGATTTTGTAGCAATGAAATCTACAGATTAATTAAAATTGCTTTGAGGAAATAATTCTTTGTACACTGTATAAGTATATTGCCTTCCATTTTTACTGAAGGTCATAGTCTTATATTTTGAGGGTAAATAAGAATGCCTAATGTGACCTTCTTATATCTTTCATTATTCTGTATACCTTTAACATCTCTTATTCATCTCGTCTTCAAGCTAAACAGTTCCAATCTGTTGTGTCTCATAAGGAAGGCTTTCCATGCCTCTAATAATTTCGGTTACCAGTCCTAACTGAGGCATTTCAGTACTACTAAAAGAATACAAATATTTAATAATAGGTATCAGTTGGCCAATAAAATCCAATATACCTTTAATTTCATGTCTTGTGTGTTTTCCAATAGACATTGCATTTTAAAATTATGCCCACACAGTGCATAATTAATACATAAGCAGTAATAAGGAAAATGCAAAATTTAATGTGCCTACAACATTAATGCTGCCAGTCTGGTTCTTGTTTTCATAGCTGAATGTATAACATGGTGATTTTTATGTTAGGTGTATATCACAAAATGTACAGCAGGTACAGCAGTGCTATCTTGTCCATGTTATAAGAGCCATAACTTTTGCATTTCCTGCCTTATTATTTTAAATGTGCAAATTTAATGATGCATGAACTGCATCTCCTCCATGTGGAAGTGTGTTCTGCTCAGTCCCGTCTGTTGATTGAAGCCCCTCTGTTTCTCTACCGTGTAACAACACACAAAGATAGACATGAGCCCCTCTTGGCTATTTCTGAAATTTTACCCCTTTTCCTGAACAGCAGGCAGGAGCAATGTGTGAAACTTAAAGGCCAAAGAAACTATTATAACAAGCTAGCTACTACAAAGCATATAATATAGTATTAAAATAATAGTCACTAATAGCATAGTAGTAATAATTACATATTTTCTGAGTAAGCCACGCCTGTTTGGTGTAGCACTCTGTCCCCCTCTAGAGGTGGGTAGGTCAATAGAGGTTGATTGTGCTTGCTACAGCCTTGGCTAAGAGGGCTGGGTGTTTTAGTTCAGGCAGTAGAGCCTCATGCATTAAGATCCAGAGGTCCCAAATTCAATCCTTGATGCTGCTGACCCACCCAGAGGCATCAGCATTACAGCTGTACAAGTATATGTTCATATATGTGTGTATAAAGTAAGTATCGTTGTAAAAGTGAATATGCATATAATTGATAGACCTTGGAGCTGTTATACCAGGGTTTCTCAAACTGGGGTCACCGTTTGTGTAGGGAAAGCCCCTGGTGGGCCGGGCCGGTTTGTTTACCTGCTGCGTCCGCAGGTCTGGCTGATCGCGGCTCCCACTAGCCGCGGTTCGCTGCTCTGGGCCAATGGGAACTGCTGGAAGCGGTGTGGGCCGAGGGACATACAGTATGTCAGTATGAGAGGTCATCTTCCATACACTTCCATGAAATATTTCTTCAACGCTTACTTATTTGGCTTAAGAGATTTTTACATTTGAAACCCAAATAAGACACCATTCTTGATCGATTGTATTGCAGTAGCGCCCAAAGGGCCCAGTTGTGCTAAATCCTATACAAGTGAATAGGATTGGATCACAATACAAGGCACTTCTTTCCACCAGGTGCTGAGCATACTTGTCCCTACAGTGCTCTTGGCTCCTGGTCCCTTAGGAGCGCAATCTGTCCCTGTTCCACGCTGCTACTAGATAAACTGGTGCTTGTTGTTACATACAATACAAACCTATGCTGAGTTATCACAAGTGAAAAATGGGCAGATTATCAGTAGATGTATCATGTGAATGTTGAAAATGCAGGTGTCAAAACATGGAATTTGCTCGAACCCCTCAAGTAAAATAAACTCTGCCCTCAGCACAGAAACATTTAACAAATTGTAAGGTGCCCTCTAGAATTTATGTTGGTCAGACAAGAAATAAGACTGATCTATGACATGTACTTGTTACATGAGAAACAAAGGCTGCTTTATTGTGTATTTCACTAGGGCTGACTACAGCCTCTCTTCTCAGGGACTTTAAATTGGATGGAAAATCTGTAGACATCTGAGACTGCCAGGTGTTCCTGCATCTGCTGGTGAGGGGCTGGGGGAATAAAACTGCAAGGGGCTTCATTAGAGAATTGGGCCCAAGAGCCTGCAGGGACTTACACACATGCTATGTTTATGCACTGAGGAGTCCTATTGGTGTCAATGAAGTCTGGCTGTTGAAGTACATGTGTAAGTCTTTACAGGATCAAGGCCTTGGCTTTTACAAACTACTGAAAACAGTATAGTTAAAGGGAAACGCACCCAGCACGGGTCATTGTACAGTGTAAACCATCAAAGCACCATTTGTCTTGTAATGGGTAGTACTACAAACCTATCGGTCAAGAGGCGATGTGGCATTTACTGACAACGCAGAAACAGATTTTACTTTGAAATATTTCAGAGACTAAAATGAACATTTTGCAAATTCATGATGGGTTTGTTTTATTTTCTAGACATCTGTGGATATTTATAGCTGTTTGTTTGTTGTAGGGTTCTTCATGAGTGTGAGGCTGCTGGCACTGGTAGGTTGAAATGTAAACCTACCAGTTACCACCAGTTACCACCTCAGCTGCTGGAACAAGGCCTCATCCTCCCTGATTGATCTAACCTCGTTATCTCTAGCTTGCTTCTTGCTTGCTTATATATACACCTGCCCCTGGAAATTTCCACTGCTTGCATCCGAAGAAGTGGGTATTCACCCACGAAAGCTCATGCTGCAAAACGTCTGTTAGTCTATAAGGTGCCACAGAATTCTTTGCTGCTTCTACCAGTTATGACACTGTCCTTTTGTAAGTAAACAAAACGAAAAGGGTTTGGCAGTGTGGCAAATATAAAGGATACAGAATTTCATCGTTATGTAACTCTTAGAGTGAACAGGTGCATTCTTTACCTGTCGGGAGTCAAATCTTTCTCCTTCTTTTTCTTCTTCTTCCCTTTTTTCTTTTTCTGAGGATCATAAATGTAGACAGCAATTAATGACATAAGTAGCAGGGCTATTGGAACTGAGATGAAGGCCAAAACTTGCTGATCCAACTTTAATAAGCCTAAATACTTCAGCATTTGTATTTTCCATTATCTATGTACTTTTATGTGGTCCTCACCACTATAGTACCTGAGGAATAGATTGTATCTGTGCAGCACTCGGTGAGATAGGGAAGTACTATTCCTATTTACAAATGAGAAACTGAGGCACGAGGGAGACTAAGCGACTTGCCTAAGGTCCCATAGGATGGCTGTGGTTGAGCCAGGAATTGAATCCAAGTCTCCTGAGTCCCAGATAGTGCCCTAACCATTAATCTCCTTCCTACCTACTCAGGGAAGAAGTAGCATGAGGTCAGGATAACTAGAGCAGGTCTTCTCTTGGGATTTTCTCCACAGTAACTGAAGCATTACGAGAAGACGACATATTGTGCAAATGGTTTCCTCACACATTGCAAAACCCCATGGAAAACAAATAAACACAAGTGTGGGAATCACATATGCTAGTACTCTCCATAGTCATTAGAAGTCACTGGACACAAATCTACTTATGGATTTCAACACAACACTTAAGTAAGGACAGCGCTTGGTTAATCCATGTGTGTAACACACAGTGAAGTTAGAGCTTGGTGTAGTAGGCCCAGTCCAGCGAAGCACTTAAGCATGAGCTAATGGGATTGGTCATGCTGAGGTCAATGAGACTACTCCACACTTTAAAAGCCAGGCATGAGCGTAAACGATTAGTTTCCTCAGCCCTTGGGAAGAGGAGACTATATAACCACCTACTCATGCATTTATTTATTAGTTTATTGAATTATTCACAAACCCTTATGCAGTGCTCCAGGGGTTGCACATTTAAAAAAGAAAATCCTATCTAGCTATCTGGAAAATGCTATTGTTCCCGGAGTAAATCAGCAATGATTAGAAATGAATCAATCATAACTTTCTAAAGACCGGATCATACTTTAGACAATCTATTGCTCATATCATCGGTTACTGTTCATAATACAATGTAAATAATCTAGATATTCCCAGAGCTATATAGATAGGAGAAAGCTAATATTTTTAATGGACCTGCATTAGAATAATACAAACATGTTCAAATATGCAGAACTATACCACAGACTTCTTTATGTAAATAGTCCTAGCAGTGTGTGGTGGTTTATAGGACAAGAAACATGTTCTATGTTGCACAAACATCTTTAGTGATGGTGTCAGAAAAGTGTGTTTCACACTATAGTAGCAAGTGGGAGATTGGCTCTAACGCGGGGGGTGGGAGGGGGAACTTTTTGGCCTGAGGGCTACATCGGGGTTCCGATACTGTCTGGAGAGCCAGGTAGGGAAGGCTGTCCCTCCCCAAACAGCCTGGCCCATGAGCCCTCTCACTTCCTGCCCCCGGACTGCCCCCCTCAGAGCCCCCGACTCATCCTACCCCCCCTGCTCCTTGTCCCCTGACCACCCCCTCCTGGGCCCCCATGCCCCTAACTGCCCCCCTGGGGCCCCACCCCTTATCCAAGCCCCCCATCTCCCTGTCCCCTTACTGCCCTGACCCCTATCTGCACCCCCACTCCCTGATAGGCCCCCCTGGGACTCCCACACCTATCCAACCGCTCCCCGTCCCCTGACTGCCCCCTGGGACCTCCTGCCCCTTATCCAATCCCCCCACTTCCTGCCCCCTTACCATGCCACTCAGAGCACCAGGATGGGCAGCTGTGCCACCTGGCCAGAGCCAGCCACGCCGCCACGCAGTCTAGAGCACCGAGGCAGGCTAGCGGCTCTCGCAGCCATGCTGCCCGGCAGGAGCTCGCAGCCATACCGCCCGGAGCACTGGCGGCACGGCAAGCTGAGGCTGTGGGGGAGAGGGGATAGCGGGGGAGGGGTCGGGGGCTAGCCTTCCCAGCCGGGAACTCAAGGGCTGGGCAGAATGGTCCCACGGGCCACAACTGGCCCGTGGGCCATAGTTTGCCCACCTCTGCTCTAGTAGGTTATTGCCAGTGCTTCTCTAGCATTGTTTCTTTATATTTTTTAGGAAGTTGGAAGAAATTATAGCATCGTGGGGACTTACTGGGAAGGCAAGATGATTTTTTCTTTATAAAGACACTGAACATATGCTGAATTTATTGGCCAACTGGTAATTTCTTCAGGGCATTTTCACCAGTAAACTAACTCAAAAGCTTTAAAAAAATTGTTATATGGAAAAAATGTGTTTTCCTAATTGACATCAGTGTTTCTGTGAAATTTGGCAAGCACTGAGATAAGAGGAAATGTGAATTTTAGACTGTGGCTTTCCTACAAAATGTATCTTACTGACAGTTGCTTTTACTGTATATTAAATGCAAACAGGTTAATCAGTTATGAAAACCTATTTGATTTTACCTTTAAATGTGTCCGTCTATTCCATCCCCTAACCCATTCATTCGTGGTTATTTTCCACTTTCTTGCATATCCTCTACTGTATAAGAAACTGCATTTAGTTCTGGCTGATCTAATGGTCCCTCGTCTCCATTCCTAAGTGGGGTGTGCACAGGGTCTTGTGTCTTTAATGTGTGATCACTAAGCGGCTTTTGCTGTAAGCATGTACAGAATCAGTTTGCAGCAGGATTCTAGAGCACGAGGTGGAGCAGATCTTGATAGTGTCTTGTAGACACTTTGCCTGCAAGTCAAAATTGCATTGACCATTTCCACTTCATTTGCAATTGTACAAGGTACCTGCCTCAGGTACATCAATTGCTTATGTAGACAAGTAGCATGGAGAAAGTACTTCATCCCTTTTTTTTTTAGCTCTTTTAAGTGCAGTTCAGGCCTGAAAACCATGTAACCAGCTTTCTCTGAACCATTTGCAGGTGTTTCATGGACTGCAGCTGGTCCCTAGATGGCAGGTGAAGAAGCTTTTTCTTCTCACGGAGGGCAGCATGGGAACATGCTCACCAACGTATTTGTGCCATGTCATATTACATTAACTCTCAGGGGACATTAGAGAAGAAGGCAACTTTTTAAAAACGATAGAAGCAGATTCTGAAACTAATCACAGCAGCTAATGTATCTCCTCTACAGATTGCAAATGATACAGCAATGGCCTTGTGCTGCTGCACATTTCCATAAGTAGTGCAGGGAACCGTGTCTTCACAGCACTGTACCAAAGCACTGAGTAGCCTAAGGCTATGTCGACACTGCCCCGCAGTTCAGACTGCAGGGCTGCACACCAAAGTGCTGTAACTCCCTTGTGTAGACGCTGCCGGTGCGAACGGAAAGGTTCCTAGTTTGTACGATGTAGTTCAGTCTGAAGGAGGGTTACATTAACGGGAACTATGAACCTTTTCGTTCACGCCCACAATGACCACACTGGGCAGATACAGTGCAGCACTTTGGTGTGCACTGCTGTTCACACCCCTATAGTCGGATCTGCCAGGCAAGCCCTTGGATGCCTCTCCAGGCTTTCTGGCTAATGCTGCTGTGGTGTGCTGCCACTCAACGTGTTATGTCAGAGATCAATTATGAAACCCTTTTATATTGGAACTATGATGCAAGTAACACATGCACACACAATCTGAGCCATTTTCTTTCCTCAAAGTTCACATTAGTTTCTTGCTCATTTTTCCTGATCTTTGCAGAATTAATTTGTGACCAATGTTTACAATATTGGTAAGAATTGACTAAGAGTGCCTAGAGAACATGACTTGCGAGGCATAAATGTCCCTGAAATAAGAAACCCAAGGGGAGAAGGCAAAGCCAGGACTTGTGTATGCAGCAAGTGCACTATGTCGGTGTAGAGGGCCAGATTCTGATACCCTTATTCGCATTGAATAGCGCCGCCTTCCATGGTAGTCCCAATGACTATTGAGCAATTTCTAAATCTTGCCACTTTTTCTTCACAATATCTCTAAAATCCAACTTTTCTTTTCTGCCCATGCAGCCAAGGCCCTCATTATTACTGCAACCTCCTCTTTTCTGGGCTTGACTGGCACACCTCCAGTCTATTTAGCATGGATTTTCAATGTCACTTCTGAAAATTGTACCCCTCGTTAAAGTCTTCAGATTACTAGGGCAGTTACATAGGGTGGGGCTATTAGAATCCTAATAATGTTGACTCTTGCCTTCATTCCCAGCCTGCACCATCCACTAGTCAGCTCTTCCGTATGCATGGGGCAAATTCCTGATGCAGTTAAAACTGACAGATCTTCCTTTAAATCCATCCTTAAAATTCACTTCTCCCTGCTGCTTACAAACCTAGTCTGCTCATTATGGCTGCACAGGTGACAGGGTGCGACTATGCCTCCTTTCCACCTTTACAGTCAATTAAAAACAACCCTCAATCTATTTAACTACCAAGCTGGATCAATTCTTCAAAAGATTCATTTGCTTGAATGTTGCATTCTCATCCCTATCCTCTGCCTGTTGATGTGTCTAGCTTGTAAGCCCTACAGGGGCCCAGGAATGATGTCTCTTCAGTGTTTGTACAGGGCCTGCAATCCTTATGAGAGCTTTTGGGTATTACTTTAGTATAAATATTTAACAGTAATAAATACTTTCATGGGACTGCTTATGGAGTAAGGTGCTGGTTAGCCTGAGTAAGGGTATCTGAGTCTGGCCCAGAATAAGAAGTGATTTGGCTTCTTACCCATCATGCCTGGCTGCCTGATGTATTTTCATCACAGCCTAATGGCTAATATTCCAATATCTAATCCGCCTGCCCTTTGAGTGTGAGGCAGCAGGTGAATATTTAGGGTCCTTCTAAAACTATTGGGCCAAATGAAACCCTGGTGTAACACCACCAATGGGATAAAATGGCTTGTTACATTCCCTCAGAAGATAAGTGATTTTGCTGGTTTTTCTTTTAGAATGCTAAATGGTATTTAAAAGTCCTGAAATCAAAGGCAAGGCTCTGCTTGGAGGTAAACTGTGTGAAATAGGAGGGCTAACAGCTTCCTTCTGGATTTTAATGGGATGTCTGACAGAATCAAACTTTGAAAATCCCAGGTCCTGTTTAAGGGAAAAAAAATATGTTCAGCTAAACAGTTTTACAGGGAGAAACAGTCCGTTTCCTTACAATGGCCTTCCTAAGAGTTCAATCTCAATGGTGCTTACACATCTCAGCACATGTAAAGCTGAGCTGCCTCAGAAAAGGGAATTCTGGGAAGGATGTATGTCAGGAGTGTTTCCTGATGGATTGAGAGATTTCCTTTTTCTAATTCTTAGCATTTTTTTTTACCTGTGACTATTTATTCTAATGTGCCACTATAGAGACTGCAATGGTGCTTTTGACCTGCACATCAATTCCTAGTGTGTATATTTCCTAGGACCAAAGAGGAACAGCACTAAGATCTGTGGGCTTGCTGTGAATGGTAGTTGCAAAGCAAATAGAAAAAAAAGTCTTTCTAAAAGCTGCAGTAAGGATTTTCAAGAAAAACGGCCTCCCGGAAATGGAGCATGCCCCAATGAAAGAACATGAACTCTGCTTTTCAGTATTCAGCTTGACAGACATTATACTCACTGCCAACTTCCCACTGGTAACTGGACATAGAAAAAGGGTCTGTCTCTATAGTAGTTGTCTTGGGAATGCTGTTTGCAAGGCAGGTTAACCCCCTTGAAACATTTGTTTTACATCTGGCATCACTTAGTCTTCACTGGCACCATGAAATCTACAAACATTCCCTAGTTTGTATCACCTGCTTCAGAGGCCCTGGCTCTCTAGAAAAAGGGTGGGATGGGTCTGCCAACCCTGGCCCTTGATCAGACAGAAGGGTTACTATTGAATAATTAAGTACTCTTCATCAGCGAGTTGGCAAGCTGCTTCCTAACTGCTCCTCGTCTACATTATTCCCATTATAGAAATCCAAATGCTCAAAAATGCAGTCTAGGGTCCATAGGCCTCACTACAGTGACTCAGTGTGTATGAACTGGGGGATATTGTGTACACAAATGAGATCGGAGATGTCTTAACTGCCATGTGTGCATGCAACTATCCATTTTGTGTGCTGAGTCACTGTAACTGCACATGCATTTTTGTGCATTGCCTTCCTCCTCTTCAAATTTACCCTGACATTGTTTTAATTGGGTTCATATAGTATTCATAGATCAATTTTCAAAGATGCCTCAACCTAGATTTATTTAATTGCCCTTGTAATTTTTTTTTGTCAGGTGCAAAGAGCTTTCTAAATTTCTAAAAGGGCTGAGATCTAACTAGAAGTACTGCAGATGAAGGTATTGGCATGCACAAACAAGTCCAAGAGTGAAACTTCAGCACAAGATTAGGGTTTGCTATTTGCCTTTAGCATTTTAAATTGAAATGCTGATTCCGCCTGTAAATGCTGAATGCCTGCTGTACAAATGTTGTTTGGAATGTAAATCATTGGGTAAAATAAAAGTGCACATGCAGTTCAAAGGAACATGCACTTGTGAAGTTCTCTGGACGCTGTAATGCTGTGAAATTAGATGTAAACACTATATGTCAGCACTCAAGTTGTGCTAGAACACTTCAGAATGCTGTTCTGGTACTTTTTTAGGAGCTGGAATGGTGTTCTGGCACTTCCCTTGGGTCTGGGCCAGGCAGCATCTTTCCCTCCTCAGCTGCAGTATGTCAGGCCATCTGGTGCCATTGGCAGGCCCAAACAAGGGGTGCTGGACAGTGGGTCAGTGGAAGGAGCTGGGGACACTACAGCCAGGAGTGGGCAAAGGAGCATAGAAGTGAGGTGGGAGATGTCGGGAGCCAAGTATCAGGGCCACTCAGACAGCAGAATCCCCCTTGGGGAGCAGGAGTCAGACACAGCTAGGAGAGGTGGAGGCAGGACAACTGCAGGGAATCAGTCTCCTGCTCCACTGGACCTGGACCTCTCCCAGCTCCTCCACTGCCTTCCTCCTAGCTCCCCCTGCTCCCTCCTGGGGCCTCCCACTGCCATGCATTCCAGTACTTCTTTTTTTAGGACTCCAACACTGCTATATTTGCTGTCTTTTAATGGGTCAAATACACTAAAGTAATTTATGCTGCTAACTTATTTCCTTTTCCTAAATAAATGTGGTTTAATTGCATTAAATTCTTCAATGGTGAGCAGAATACATTTAAATAATATTTACTAAAATGCACACATTTGTGTGTCAGTCAGTTCAGATACTTGAATGATTAGACCAAGATTTTCAAAAGTGACTAGTGATTTTGGTTGTCTTGGTTTTGGGGTGTCCATTTGGAGACAACTTAAAGGGACCTGCTTTCTGAATGGAGGAGACTCAATCCATGGAGTCCCATGCCTTAATTACAAGACCATCGTGTTAATCTGGATCAAGCAGACTCACAATATATGGTCTGATTTTCAAAAGTGAAGAGCACCCTCCACTTCCGTTGGCTTCAGCTGGAGCTCTGGTTTCAGAGTACTCTTGAAAATCAGATCAATATTGTGGGGTTGTTCCCTCAGAATGGTTTGCCTGGCCCTAAAATATAAATTAAAATAAAAAGTGTAAGGATTGGTCAACACTGAAATCTAAAAAAACTACAAAGAACACAAAACAAAGCTGCCTAAGAAATCAGCTTACATGTGAGATGATTTTGACCTCTTGTGACCCAAGATTCACTTAAAAACTCCCAGAGGGAGTTTCGCTATTGACTTTAGTGGGGGTAGGATTTCTTCCTTGGTATTTAGGGGTAGAGAATTGTGATGCATGCTGGCTTCCCACCCTTTGCTGCACTCACCTTCTTTCCACCTTTTTTCCCCTTTTTCCGTTTTTTGTCCTTCTCTCTGTCCACTGCCAGTTTCAGATTCTTCAATTCCTGTCGCATCAGCTCATCAACCTATTCAGACAGGCACAGGGTTGAATTTTTTCCTTAGTTTTTCCATGCTGCAGCCATGCACCCGAAATCACTCTGCAGACAAATATTCAGCCAAACATTTAAGGAAAAGAATGGATAGGGCAAGGTCTAGATGTCAGGGCCAGGTCTTACAACCGTAGAGAAACCCATGCCGGCAAGAACCATTCTTATAAATGTCCTGTTGTTACTGTAAGCACACCTGCACTCTGATCTCTTCCTCCACTTCTTTCCGCTTCTCCTCTTTGATCAATTCTGGGTCATACTCCTGGGGGAAATTCCATCGCTCATCTCTGTTCTGCCAAATGTCTGTTATCCAAAAGCAAAGAAAGGGGGCAAAAAGTTATAGGAGACATTGGTTTTTTAGATGTTGTTGAAAAAACCAGGGTAGTTGAAATCATTATTAATTATATGTAAGTAGCAGACCCTAGAGACCCCAAGCAAGATGAGAGCACTATGTGCTAGGCTATGTGAAACTCAAGGTTAACCTTTTTTGCCTTGTATTGTAGTTTGGTATTGGATTTCAGGGGGCTAGTAATGGATATTGAGGTTGTCACTTACAGGTTGCAAGTCCTAATCCCTAGAGCATCACTGCTTGTGTTTTTCACTTGCAACCTTAAGGAGTAATGATATAAAATGAGTTTGATCATGTCACGGTACTTTGGAATCCCTCCACTGGCTCCCTCTTGCTTACTGTATCAAGTTTTAAACTGTAGTCATGGGGAAGTCACAAATATCTCCTACCCAAGGAGCCTACAGTCTAAAAGACGGACACAAAAAAGATAAGGGAAGCTGTGGGACCAGAGGCATGGGTTAATTTAAAACATTAACTCCTCACCGTCCTCATTCTCCCTTGCCCAGTTATATAATACAATGTTGCATTAAATACAATAGAATGAGAGGGCATTTGACTGATGTGGGATAACGTTTGTGCCTCACAGGCTATGTCTACACTACCGCGGTAAGTCGACCTACGCTATGCAACTCCAGCTTCATGAATGATGTAGCTGGAATCGATGTACCTTAGGTTGAGTTACCGTGAGGTCTACACCATGGGGGGGTTGATGGGAGAAAATCTCCCATCGACTTACCTTACTCTTCTTGTCGGGAGTAGAGTACAAAGATCAACTGGAGAGCGATCTGCTGTCGATTTGGCAGGTCTTTACTAGACCCACTAAATCGACTGCCGGTGGATTGATCTCAGAGCCTCGATCCCCTCTGCAGTGTAGATCTGCCCACAGAAGAAGTGAGTTTTGGGAATTTGAATGAAGATGAGGTGTGGGCCTGGACCACTGGCTTGGGAAGCCATTCCACACATAAGGGACAGTACAGACAAAGGCATGAAGATGGGAATGTGAGATGGAGGGGGCAGTGAGGCTGGCATCATTGGTGGGGCAAAGGGGAACAAGATAAAAATAGGATCCAGCACATACAGGTGTGGCAGAACTGTGCAGAACTTTGAAGGTGAGGGCAAGAAGTTTAAACGTCATATAGTAGGCAAGGGGGAGGGATTCCAAAAAAGAGTCATGTAGTCCAATGGACATTACATCACTACTTTTTAATGTTGCATGGGCCAAACACAAGCAATAAATGACTACATTTGAGGGAGGGAAAGCGAGAAGAGCAAGTCTATGGCAAAATTTCTTTTTATAATAAAGTGCCTAATGATTTTACTTTGTGAATATTTTTAATGAAAACTACCTTTTGTTTTCCAGAAAAGTAAACTGAAATTTGGAAAGCCCTGTATTTGTTTGAATACTGTGGTATGAACAAAGGACACAAATTTAACAAGGGAAACGCCTCATCCCCTCTTTCAATAGATTGAATTAATTTTAAAAGGACAACTCCATACCTTGAGTTTCCCTACATTCCAAACCCTGATAATATCTTTATAATGACAGCTGATCTCCAGCAGTATGCACTGATTCGATTTCCAGATGATTTAAAATTAGTTTTCTACCTTAAAACATAGACTCCTTTATGAAGCTGTTTTTCATGGACTACTCTTTTCACTAAAACACCATGAACTGAGAAAGATATTCATAGCACCTACAGGAGATCATGCAAGGTTTATTCTAGTTAATATAATACATGCTGCTATCTACTGCTTCTGAGAATTCTCTTGGATTCCAATTATGTGCAAAGTTTGTGTGGTTTTACACACAGGGAATAGTTTTTGCAGGTGAAGAGTCCTAATTTTATAACTAAAAATGGTAACGATTAAGGAGGACAGTGGATTTTTGGTAACAAGGAAAGGAACAAAAAGGTATAGATGTCAATTTCTTTAAATGACTCCAGGCCTGTCAAATAACATGACAGATGCCACATAATATTTCAACAGGAAAGGTTGACTTGCCCTAGTTAGAAGGCACGTCCCCCAGGGTTACCCTAGTTTGGAATTTCAGCCTTGGGGAAAGAAGATATTATATAGAAGAGATGTGAATTTTTAAACACTTTCCTGGCTGGGTCAACAGGTTGCAAGTACTATGTTTTCACAGGAGTGTTAAGCTTTAGGTATTTATTTTTCATAGACTGAGCCACACTTTTTATTTTATTTTTCATAATTGTTTGTCGTTCTGTGCATGGATTAGTGGGTAATAGGCTCTCCAGACAAATCAGTGACAGCCTTCTTCCTGCACCTTAGCCAATAGGCTTTATTGATATTACTTGGCAACTGGCTCACTGAGGACTAAATTGGTCACTAGGTTAGAGGTCTCTAATTTTAGAAGATAGAGGTGAAAGTAAGCTGGTCCAGTCCAGTACGGCGTACCGGCAAGTTCTTTTTAAAGCAAGGTTGGAAGATTAAGGACATGATGTTTTCACTGAGTGGTCAAAAGTGCATGGTGTTCAATTACATGTAGGGCCATTTAAGTATGGGAGTGTGTGCATGTTTTTGTGAAATGCCGTTGAATCATCTTTTTGAAATGCATATAGCTTTCTCTAGAGTCTTCTTTTTTCTCTATCTCTACATGGCTGCTAGCAGGCTGCCCTTTGGGCTCACATGGCTGTTAGCGTCAGCACTTCAGTGCACTTGCTCAGACTCAGAAAACTTCGCCTTTTTAATGTAGGAAACATTATTTAATGTTAATATTTTAATTGCAGAGAGCAGCCGGGGATCAATACAGGGGGATGCTTAATCATCACACTCTTATGGAAACTTTCAACCGCTTGGTGACAGGGTTTGAGATCTTTCAACGCAAGATAAACATGAAGTCATGTCACCACAGCGTATAGTACTATCAAACACATAGGAAGCATTGTCCAGTGGTTAGAGGGCTGGGCTATAGGAGCCCCAGATTCAATCCTGCTCTGCCACAAACATCCTGTGTGACCCTGGGCAAGTCATTTAGCCTGTCTGTTCTCTGTAAAATGAAGGTAATAGCCCTGCCCTACAAGGGTCTTGTGAGGATAAATACATTAAGAATATGAGGTGCTCAGTGATAGGGGCCATATAAGTGCCTTTTAGAATATCACAAGAACAAATTATTGCTTGTGCCACAACTTGAAGTTGTGCAAGTAGTACATTCACACTATTCTGGGAGAGGTTGGTTACCTCTTACTACAGCATAAGGGGAAATTACATATATACCGTGTGTGTGTGTGTAAAATGTGTTTTTAAGTGGATGTTAAGGTTCCCTAAACGTTTCCATTGTAAGCATCTGCTTTTGGTCACTCAGAATAATGTTTACCTATTAGATTGAAATTTTCTAGGCTTATTCACTGCTAAAGGTGAGTTTTCCTCTAAATTTCTATAGACAATAGTTAAGCACTTTCAAACAAGGGGAGAGTGAAAAAAAATCCAATATTAAAAAACAGTGACCTTTTCAGAGTCACTCTACCATCTATCTGATTTGATTCTTGAGATTTTGAAAAATTGCGCTTCACATGTGAGCAGTACATTTTTGGCTATTGGTAATTTAAATGAGGATTGCAGAGCATACTAAGTGAAGGTAGAGTATATTATGAATACATGTAGAAGGATAAAGCTATGTAATAAACTATACTGAATCATAGACTCATAGAAGAGAATCATAGGACTGGAAGGGACCTCAAGAGGTCATCTAGTCCAGGCCCCTGCATTCATGGCAGGACTAAGTATCTAGACCATCCCTGACAGGTGTTTGTGAAGGTTAGTTGTGAATGAGGTGGGGGATGTGCAGTTTGTAGAAATTAGTAACTTTTTGAAAAGCAGTGAAATGTGCATGATCATAACCAGACTATTGGTTCAGATCGTCTCAATCCACAAGTGGCAAAGATAAAAGAAGTGAGGCAAAGCTTAACTAGCGTGACCAGACAGCAAGTGTGAAAAATCGGGACGGGGGTGGGGGGGTAATAGGAGCCTATATAAGAAAAAGACCCAAAAATCGGGACTGGCCCTATAAAATCGGGACATCTGGTCACCCTAAGCTTAACAGCTCTGGATACTTTACCGTGAATACATTAAGCTTGGACATTCCCATAGCTATCCTTTGAATCTCGTTGGAGTTACTGTTCCCTCTCTAAGGATTTCTGGATGTGCTACATATTGGTTAAATCTGAATCCCAGGCTGTAGTTTCAATTTACCCCAAATGGATTCTAGCAGTGTCTCTTGCCTACACAAGCTCATTGTTAAGTGCTCCTGGAGGCGTTTTCAGTGCATAGGGTAGTCACAATGTGTCATATAATTTATCAAGACTCTAAACCTGCATATTTGGAGCCCCTACAAGTGTATCCTGTTAGGGAGGATTTAAGAAGGAACATACCTTGGCTACACATACAATTTATGGCAACATGTACACATCTGTTTTCAGTTACACTTTTGACAATTAACTTGCCCCTATCAGCTCTCAAGCAGAAGTAATAATAAATGGACATTTTTTTGAAAGGGCTAGCTGTGAGATTTGGGAAGTCTCTCTCCCCCCATCCCATCCTTATCACGGAGTCAGTACTCTTAACCCAACCATGCATATTAACCTAAATATTTTAAATTATTTAACTCCTCCCTCACTCCTCCAGTGATGCACACACCACTTACAAAGGTATGTGAATGGAGCATGCCATTTTGTATTTCTACCTTTTACATTTGTAGCTGAGCAATGTTTTCAGTACAGCTGTAGACAATCAATATACACAATTTCTGAGGGATTAACAGGTAGTATTCGGGGCAGCATGGAGCTGCGTTGCCCCAGAAGGAGTTCCAGGACACCTTCTGGCCCTCAAGGGTCATTAAGGGAGTACCATGCATGCTCCCCCACAAACCTAACCCATCCCATCTTCTCCCTGCCCCTTATGCAGAGGCTGGTGTCGGCAATGCTGCTAGCCCTGAGTGCAAGGATTCCCATTGTTGCGGCAGGATGGGGAGACACTTCTTGTGCCCTCTGCCTCCATTTTGTGCCTATGCAAGGACAAGACCCAAAGTGGCCCAAACATGCTTAGCAGCACACACAAAACACTCCTTGCAAATTAAGGAGCAATTTCTGTGCATCTCCTGTTGATTTCAGTGGGAGCTGTATGTGTGCATTCAAGGGCTTTGAGCCCTCCTTTGAGTCTTACCATGAAGCAACTCTCCATGATTTATAATTTACAAGAGAAATTCCACGAGTTAACAAGGTGGAGGCCGGGCAGTACTCTGCTGATTACAACTCATTTTCAAATTGATAACTTCTTTTTCCCACGGCTGACCTGAGGCAACGTAATGTGAGTGATTGCATAACAACAAAGGGTTTCAGGTGAGGAATTTAGCAAGTCAGTAACACTGTAGAGTGTTAAGAAGAAAAGATTTAAAAAAATTACTTTCTCATAATGAAGCTAGGCACGGAAGTAGTGACAGCGAAACTCAAACCTTTACTTCAGAGTTTGGTCTCAAGTGTTCCAAGGTCAGATAGTTGTAGCTTATTTGCACCTTTGAGGCCTTACACTATGGCTCATGAACCATACTTTCTATTCAGCCTCTTACCTCAAGAGACTCTTGATCCTGCTTGTTGGGGGAGTCTTGGGGTATGTCTGCAAAGCGAAGAAAAATTTGCACCTGGCTCATACTAGCTGACTTGGGCTCTCTGGGCTTGGGCGGCAGGGTTGTTTCATTGCTGTGTAGACTTCTTGACTTGGGCTGGTGCCCAGGCTCTAGGGACCTGCGGGGTAGGAGTGTCCCAATGCTTGGACTTTAACCCAAGCCCAGAAGCCTATGCAGCAATGAAACAGCCCTGCAGCCCAAGCCCTCTGAGCCTGAATTGGCTGGCCAGCCACTGGTTTTTCTTTGCTGTGTAGACATACTCTTGGTAGCTCCTTTGAGTAGTTAGGATATGGATTGCAGAGCTTTGGATAGGGAAAAGGGGACAAATGTGGAGGAAGGAGTAGAACAGAGCTGGTTGAAAAATTTTGAAAAATACTGGAGAATTTCAAACTCTTTTTTTAAAATCAAAAACGTTGTTGAAAGTTTTCATTTACCAAAAGCAGAGTTTTCTGTAAACAAAAAACTTCGATGTCAGTTTGACTAATCATTTTGACTTAAAAAAAAGTTGCAAAAAATCTTTGCAGGAAGCTCAAACATTTAAATCAACTGCTTTTTGAAAAAAAAAATCTCCATTTTGAAAATCTCTCTTTCTACAGCCAATCTTTTCATTCAGAAAATGGTGACCAGCTGTAGTGTGGAAGAGTGTGTATCAACAGCCTTGTCAATGAATGAGAGGGCAAAGAGGGTAAGAAATCTAAGGAATGTCCTTGTAACTGCTAGATAGAGCTTTCCATTTAGTGGCCAGTCAATCCTATATATAAGCACAGATGACTTTTCTGAAATAAAAATAACAAAAAATTAAAGCACTTACAGATGCACTTACAAATACTTTGGGCCAGATTCTGCCACCTTTCCTAGCACTGAGTAGCACTTCACTTTAATAACTGTCCCCTTGAAATCAAAGCGTCTAGTCACAGAGTACGGCCCTGATCTTGCACCTATAGTGAGAGCAACTGCTTTGACTGCATACTGTCAGCTGATTGGAGCCAAAGGCCTGAGTAAGGGTATTGGAATCTGGTCCTTGCTTTATGATGTCCCAATGTTACCAGAAAGGTCAAAAATCAATTACAGGTGCAGGAGGAATCTCCTTCCAAATTTGACTTTGTCTAAAGCTTGCACTTCTGTAATGTTCCATACTTTAGATTGATGTTACATGGATGGCATCCAATCTAAGTTTAATTAGAAGAATGCGCCAACTATGATTATTATCTTCCTCTACTGACCTTTGTATCGGTTGTTTCCTTCCTCCATTATAGGGAGGAAATTACTAGGAGCCATTTTCCAGCCCGCCTCTTCTTCCTGTGTGAAGAAAATATGGACTATCATTGTATTAATCACCAAATAGCCAGCCATTAAAAAGACAGGGTCACAGAATGATGAAAAATGGGATCAAGTGTAGTTTTAATTCACAAGTGAGTATCAGAAAGTTATTTGGTGAAAATTGTTGGATGAGACCCCTGAACTAAATCATATTTTTCAAGCTGATCATATGGTTGGACTTCATCCACACAGATTGGGACAGTTCGTGTTCAAAACCAGTTGGGTCACATTAATTTCAAAGTTATTAAACTCACTTGCTTTTGTAGTGTAGATGGGACCTTTGAGCATGGCAATCTATTTACCTTCCAATCATTCTTCTTCTTCACGCTGTAGCCACAATGTGCTAAGCGCTTTGGTGTCATGAAATAAGGATTGTTTTTAGGCAATTAGAGGATTATAGTTTGAGGGGAAAATGGGTTTTGAGAAGAGAAGTGTGCTGTGAAGGATGATAAAGGATATTGCAGGTACAGGGAACAGCCTGGGAGATGGCATGGAGGTGATTCTGGGGCAAAAGAAGAAAGGAAGCATGAAGGAATTTTAATCAGTAGAGTGCATGACTTGACAAGGAGGTGCTGAGGATTGGCTGGAGGGGCATGCTGAAGAATAATGCAAGCAAGAGGATTCAAGGGTGGAACTCAAATTCTCTGCTGCACTCCCACCTTCTGCAGGGCCTGAGGTGTCTGCGACCCCTATCTGGATATCCTGCAGTATGCGATGGACTGCATTTAGACTATCAGGCCAGCCCTGCTGCATTGCTTTTAATTTTTTTAAATCATACTTTTTACACAAAATGACATTTAGATGATTTGAAGTTGCATTTATAACAGACATACATTTATATTTTGTTAATGACATAAATATTGCTGTGAAGCCTGAAAACTCAATTGCTCCCCATTAATTTATTTAGCCAGTGAACAGCATAGTGCACATATATGAATTATTTCTGTTATCCTTAGGAATAAGCAAAGCAGTCTTTTTGATGGCTAACTTCACTGATTTTATCCTTTGAAGTAAAGAGTATTTCTATGCCAATACATTTCAAATATTAATATACAACATATTTAAATAGATTTTTTTCAAAATAATTCAATATATAGAGAACAGCTACAATGAATATGGGCCTAAATTCTACGTTAGCAGTAAGTGTTTTTCACATAGTTTTAGAAAGATCAAGGAATTATTTTCTTGATATTTTTTCTACATTCAGATGATCGAATAGCTGAGTCAATGTTGTGTAAACTGTTGTGGGGCACCTTGAACCGATGATACCGGTTTCAATCCAGCCACAGATATGGGGGTAACAATTGGATGAGCACTAAGCATGTGTTTGAATCTTTCCACAGACTGATCTGCATGGGGAAATACACACTGCAAGGCTGTGAAGAATTTGAATTGATTTTCACTGTGCTGCTTGGCTACATTTTCCTGGTCACAGTGAAGAGGTTCTGCCTGTGGATCTCCTTGATGGCAGAATGTTGCTTTAAGCTCCATATGGCTGGATGAAATTTGTAGAGAGACCACCGCCACATTTACGTCTTACAAGCAGGTCAGTACACAGTATATTACTATATTAAATAGTTCCAAATGGTTCAACATATGTCTTGAAAAGTCACAAAAATAAAAGGCTTGTGAAGAGAGATTATACTGTGCTAGGTTTCTGTTATTTCTTTCTTAGTGCCCAATGGGAAATCAGATCAGTGCTTAACAGGGAAGAGAATGAAGTTACTTTGATATCAAATGCATATTTCTAAAGATCACTATCAGACTTAAGGAATATTTAAATCTCCTTCTGGGATCATAAGCTTGTTTTCTTTAAAAAACTGAAGTTAGGAACAAGGCCTTGTTTGACTGCGTCACTATGACTTATAGCCTACGCTTATTTTAATAAGGTCCTTCTGTTAGAACTTTTCAGAATACTTCTGAACCATTCCAAGATGATTTTTTTTCAGTATTACAAGCAGGGAATAATGTTCTCTTTGTTCTATCTCAATGAGCCACAGAACACCTGATATAATGGCCTTGATTATTACTTTACAGAGGCTGGGGCATGAAAAAAGAGGAGAACTACAAAAAATTATAAAGCCCTCATAGTTCTGTACTGTTGTTTCTTCAGCAAATCTTCAAAATTTCATACCAAGACTCAACCAGAGCTGTGAGAGGACAGGGACACATTTTTGGTATCGCTGTTTATCCACCGAGGGATACAAAGCAATCACCTTACCTCATGAATAGGGTGACCAGACGTCCTGATATTTAAATGTTTGTCCCGATATTTCATTCCACCGGCAGCACTCACTTTTTTTTTTCGCTCGCTGCTCCGCTGGCAGCACTCCCTCCCCTCCCCCCCAAATCTGGTCACCCTACTCATGAAAGAGTGGAAAGTTGGGTTTTGAAGTCAGGGGCATGAATTTCACTGCAATCTTTGAAGCTCAGAATTGGTTCAGAATGTTCAGTGGGTCTGAAGCTATTTCCTCCTGACCTTTTCCTTGGTGACTTAAAAACTGAAGTACTGTTGGGATACATTTTTGCAGCACGTGTGGAAGGACCCTCTCCAATGTACTAGCGGAGGGACAGGATAGAGACATACTAGGGCTTTGTTTTGGGAGGGCCATTTAGGAAGAGTGGGGAATTAGAAGCAAGGCCTCAGTTAGCAGTACAAGGACATATTGGTATATGCTTCTCAGGCTGAAGAGAACTGCTTAATATCCTAGATTGCATGGCTCTGTTTGACATGGTCATTTAACCAGTGTAATTCTAATAATTCCTTTAAGCCCTCACTTAGGTAGAGATATACAACGGCTGTTAGTTGGTTCTTCTCTTAGGGCCATATTGTGTCCTGCACTGAGGGGAGGGGCAGTGCAGAGATGCTCTGTACCAGTGTGAATCAGTGGAGGCATTCTGACTTGGTAACCCAGGATGCAGCAGGTATTCTGCTCGCTCTGTAGTCCTGACTGGAGCAGAAGGGGATGGGTTTAAAGTTCTTCAGACTATCCACTTAGTATCTTTGGCATACGAAGACAGCTACTTCCAATATACTGTAAATGGATGCTCCCATGTTACAGTGTCAGAATCTGATAACCTCTACATTAGAAAGATTGACACTTATTTGTTTCGCATAGTTTAGTCTCGTGGCCAGCTGTTTCTATTTTTTCAGACAGCTTGATGGACATTGCCTAAGAAATCCTAGTCTTCATGTTATATGAGTGTCCCACAGTTAGAGCTAAACGTATAACTTCTCTTCAGAAGAGTTTACAGTGAGGGAATGTCTGGGCCCCAGGAGTCCCCTCCTCCTAACACTCAGTGATAATGATCACTAAAAGATTAAAGATTGATGGTATCTACAAAAAACGAACTCATTCTAGAAAGTTCACAAGCAACAAAAGTTGCTGTGACACCAAAAGTCAAAAATTCTGATTGCACAGCATGATTTAGAATTAAGACAACGCAGCTAAAATCCATCACAACCTTCTGGTTGGCATATCATTTGTCTGGTGTGTTCTTCCATGAACCTGCTATTGAAAAAAGCCGATTGGAGTAACAGAATCTCAACCTTTCAAAGCCTTCAGGGAGGATAGCATTCTAGTAGTTTTGTTAGCAAAAACATAAATTTGGCCTACAAACAACGTGAGGTGAAAAGAGCTCATACTTTAGGGTCATTTTAAGTGAATTGAAAAAACATGGCCACTATCTACAGAATAGCAAAACATTGGTTTACATTATAAAATAAATGGTTTGCAGATAGTAAATTGTACTTAAAAAAATTAGTTTGGAATATAAGTAAGCGTGCAGATTGGATTGGCAAAATGTTAGCTTCAGGGCAGGGGCGGCTCTAGACATTTCGCCGCCCCAAGCACGGCGGCATGCCGCAGGGGGCGCTCTGCCGGTCGCCGGTCCCGCAGCTCCGGTGGACCTCCCGCAGGCGTGCCTGCGGAGGGTCCGCTGGTCCTGCGGCTCCACCAAAGCTGCGGGACCAGCGGACCCTCCACAGGCACGCCTGCGGGAGGTCCACCGGAGCCGCAGGACCAGCGGACCCTCTGCTGCCTGCCTGCTGCCTTCCCTCTGGGTGACCCTGGCAAGCCCTGGCACAAATTAAGCATTGTCTATACTGCAGTTAAACGGTCCCTTAGCCCGAGCCCTGCAACCCTGAGTCAGTTAACATGGGCCAGCCACAGATTTGGAACAGCAGCGTAGACATACCCAAAGAGGCCTGTGCTTGGTGGAGACCACACCATACTTCTAAAGCAGTGTAACAGCCTCTACGCGTATTCTTTCCCATCCATCCCCCCCAGAGTCAATCCTCCCACATCAACATTCCACAGGCAGACTTCCTCCAGCTATTGCCAGACACAGGCAGCTTCGCAAACACCTACCCCAAGCCTCTGGTTTTGGAAGCCTAAATAAAGTCTCCATGGCCATCAAACTTAGATGAAGTAAGATGCATGAGGACCTCATCCTCTTCCAACCCTCCTGTAAGTGGGGCTGAAGCAATGGTGGCAAGTCAGTTTGTCTAAATGCAGAAACCCTGAATGGATGGAGGCCAGCGATGCCACGTGGATTGCACAGGCCTGAAGCTTTCACTGCTTTAACAAACTACTAAACAAATTCATATTTTAAAATGCCTTACAGTATCTGTCTTTCCTTTTTTCTCTTTTCCTTTCCCTTTTCCTTTCCCTTTCTTCTTCTTTTTCTCTTTTTTCCCCTTTTCTTTGGTTTTTTTCTTTACAGCTGCTTCTTCTTCTTTAGCAGCCAGCTCGGCAGCAACCTGGGAGAGAGTCAAAGTAACACACACCATTATCTTGATGTTTTTAAATATAAAGAATATTAAAGTATAGGAAGCAGGATAAGGGATGTTTCTGCCAAATTGAAATGCATTTTAACTTTCAGAATGGGTCATGATTTGATATTTCTCTCCCTCCTTCAGTTTCACGTTCTTGTGCTTTTTTCATTAATTGATCTCTATTTTCAAAATGTCACCCATTGCTAAGTGGCTGTTAGTGAGTATTAATGGACTGATTTTATTTATTTTTCATGTCAAAAATGTAATGATAAGCACTCAGTCTGTGCTCTGGACATCTACCTCAATGGTTAAAACCACAAAATCAGCAAATGATTTCCCATAAATGTATCCACCTCAACCCACCCCCATTACAACAGCCTCAGAGAAGAGAGGACAAAGATGGGCTTTGTTGTGTGGACAGAAGGCTACCATATCTGGGTTTTTGCAGACCCAGGGGGTTAGGAGAGCAAGTTTCAAAGCACAGAGAAAACCCTGCCTGGTGCCCTCTTTCATTTACACTGAGGAAGCTCCAGCTTGAGAACTTCTGGTTAGATCAGCGGTGGCAATATACTACGGAAAAGGGGTGATTTCTGAGGTAACTAGGTCCCAAACCATTCAGGGCTTTATAGACTGAAACAACATCTTGAATTCCACCCAGAGCCATAACATATCAGTGGGCCCAGAAGCAAGAAAAAGATGCATAATCTAGACCCCTTCTAGTCTTGGACTCGCCTCAGAATTTGGCCCAGTGTTTCCAAACCAGATTGATTTTATATAGATGGACTTTGAGATGTTTCCTTTAGGGATGTAGTGGATGTCTAGCTTTACTATCTAGCTGAATATAGGACCCCCTTAGAAATGGTATTTGTCTGAAGCCAAACACTATATAGGGCCATAAACTCAGAGGTCCAGATTGTCAACTGGTATAGCCCTATTAAAATCAATAGAGCTCATTTCTGACAGCTAAAGACTTGGCCCATTATATTTTGCTAGTTGTAAAGGTGTTGGGTCTTAATTCTTTGTTTCTTTATGCCATTCGCTCTCCCCTTGCGCCCTTTTATTTCCCACTCTCATGCATACGTTTTATATGCAACTGTTTGCCTTCTATATCATTCTTTCCATGAGCCTCTCTCTCCCTTTATATTTTCTTTCCTGTCTCCACATTTTTCATTTTTAATAGTTCCTCTCCCCCACTCCCCTATATTAATTTCTTTACTGCCTCTGAGTACCCTCCATACTCCCTTCATCCCCCTGTTTGAACTCTCAGGAGAAAAAGGGGCATCTGGGCCCTGCTTTCCCAGAGCTGAACTCCCAGAGACACCAGGAATCATTTGGGGCCTTGCTTCAGGCTTGCCCCGGATAATCACCTTGCTAGTTTTCTCCATCTTGATAGTGTTCCTACTGTCCAGTGTAAATTGGTGGAGTTCATGGCCTTCTAATCTGGCTGTTACAACCCTTCTGCAGTGTGCTGAAATCTAGGACTGCTGCTCATTCCAAAAACACATTGCTGCAACGCGTTTTACAAGGCATTTTGCAATGTGTAATCCTAGACTTCCATCAGCTACTTTTTGGCTTCAAATAGGTATTGGAAAACTGACTTGCTATAGCTAAATAGAATCATTTCATCCAAAAATTCAGCTAAATATTTGCAAAGCCAAATTCTGATGCAGCCTTACATGTACAGTAGGAGTAGGATATGCTAAAGAAAGGGCAACCACAAACAAAGAGTAACTTAATGGAATGCTGTCAGATTGGAAGGAGGCCTCAAGGGGATTCCACAGTGATCTGTTCCGAGTCTGGTGTTGTTTAACATTTTTATTAATGACCTGTATGTAGGAATAGAGAGCATACTGATCACATTTGCTGATGACACAAAGCTGTGGCGGGGGAGGTTACAAACACTTAAGAGGATAGAGCTAAAATTCAAAGGGATCTTGATAAATTGGAGAACTGGGCTATAGAAAAGAAAGTGAAATTCAACAAAGACAAAGACACTATTTTCTTCCCTAATATAGAATGGAGGATCACTGCTGAGAAGGATCTGGGAGTTGTGGTGGATCACAACCTCAACATGAGTCAACAATACAATGCTGCTGCAAAAAAGCAAATGCAGTTTTGGGCTGCATCAACAGAGGAATAGTATACAAGTCATGGGAAGTGATAGTACCGCTCTACTCGGCGCTGGTTAGGCCTCAGTAAAGTACTGTGTCCAGTTTTGGTAAACAATGTCTAGAAAGGATATAGAGAAACTGGAAAGGATCCAGAAGTGAGTGACAAGGAGGATCAAAGGGATGGAATGCAAGCCATATGAGCAAAGGTTATGTTTAATTTGGAAAAGAGGCGATTAAGCAGGAGACATGATAGCAGTCTTGAAATATTTGAAAAGCTGCCATAAGGAAATGGAGAAAAATTATTCTTTCTTGCCACAGAGGGCAGGACAAGAGGCAATGGGTTCAAACTACAGCATGGAAGATTTAATCTAAATCTCAGGAAAAACTTTCTAACTGTAAGAACAACAGGACAATGGAACAAACTATGTAGGGAAGTAATGGAAGCTCCTTCGTTGAAGGTTTTCAAAAGGCAACTGGCACCATCTGTCTTGGATGGTTTAGACACAACAAATCCTGCACTTGGCAGGGGGTTCGACTTGATGACACTTGCCATCCCTTCTAATCCTATAGTTCTATGATTTTATGATTCTAAGGGAAAAACCAGGAAAAAGGAGGAATCCTAATAGGAAGCACCAAAAACAGGCTCATACACAAAGGCACCCCAAGAGAGGGTATTAAGGCTCAAATTTATCAAGGAAAAGCAGGTTATTTCAAACTGCCCAACCATATGAGTTATCACAATCCAGCGTTTATTTGCAGTGATCTTGCTATTTTTGTTTTGCAACATAGGCAATGTTAACTAGTCCCTTATAGCAGGACTAGGGTGACCATACATCTCAGTATAAGGGGCTTTGTCTTATATACGCCTGGAAAAAAAAGTGTCCTGATTTTTCACACTTGCTATCTGGACACCCGAAACAGGACTAGCGTGAAACTCAAAGGAAGAAGATGACATTTCCCATCATGAGCAGTGATGTCTCAGATGGATGGAAATGTATAGAATGTTAGAACAATACTTATAGACAATATTGGAGATTTAATTCTCATGTCAGGTAACCAGTGGTAATGATGAAATACAAGCTCTGTGACACTGATGTTTAATTGCAAAAATACATTTTTAAAATTCTGACAATACAGGAAAAAATAAAACAGGGAAGACAAAATATTTCTAAGGCTAAAACAAACATATCTAGAACAGTAAAATATATTTTCTGAAGAATGCCTTTTAAAGATGCATTAAAGAGCTCACAGTGGAAAGAAAGTGAGGAAAATAGACATGGCTATACATTGCAATCATTGGAATCTCATTAGTGGATTTCCCCAAGCATTTCAGTAGCTTATATTTAATTAAATATGGTAATTCAAACCCCAAGCACCATTCAGTCATATCTTGCGTTGATAAGTGGTGAACCATTTCATTCTTCTAGATAGATGAAAAGAATGACTAGAGTTCAAAATGGGTTTTTATTATCATATTTTTTCATGTTTTTTTCCAAGTTTTTTTCTTTTACATTTCCATCATTTAAATTCATTATCATTTATTGTGCTCATTCATCTTTTTTTTTCTTTTTGATTGAGTTTCTTTTTTTCTTTTTGATCTTATCTTAAATATCTTGAGTAATTTTCACCTCACTGGTAGTTTAGTATCATCTCCTTACTTTGCCTCCAGATCATTTATTGGATTTCTCCAGATCATTTATGTCCTAAACTGACCCCCTTGGGGAACTCCATTCCCTTTCCACTCCATTAAGTTACCCCTTAATTCCTACCCTTTTCACCCCCTCTCCTTACCCTTTTCTTCTTTTTATAAACTTTTCCTTCCTTTATGAATTACTTTTCTTTTTCATGAAGAGACCTTCTTGTTGACACCTTTAAAACTCTATATTTTTCATGTTCCCTTTCTCAAAATGTCCACCATGTTCCATCACCCCTCCCATTGTCCACATGTTCAGATGCAAGACAAATTATGTTTACCTAGTTTATCAGACGTTTTGTCAACTATGACAATCTAGACTATGTTTTTCATTTTATTTTATTATTTCTCATTGTTATTTTTCAAACTCACTTATTAGCATAATTTTTTTTAATCCTCTTCGCCCTTTTTTATCATTGATAGGACCTTGGATTTATATTATTTTAAATTTCATATTTTAATTCTTTTCTTCCAGTCATTGGGTGTTAATACTATTTTATCCCTGTTTTACTTTTCTTAATACCTTCACATTTTCCTGGTTTCTTTCTTTCTGAGTGACTTCCATCTCTGTGATGAACTTCTTAATGTGACTTTAATCCCCATTGAATTTTAATCCTCTAGTGACACTCCTTTCTGTGATCTTCTTCAATCTCACTATCCTCATCAAAGCCAGCCTAGAAGCACAGAATCAGCTAGTTTCTTTCCCCATCTAACATTCTCAGCCGTGAAGACTGAACTTTTTCCTTTTCTACTCTTTCCTTTTTGCTATTTTATTTTTTTTTTCTTTTGTTTTTTACTGTGCTTGGCCAGGTTTCTTGTTTAGCATGCTCCTGCTTTTTTTTTTTACTCTCTTTGGCTTTTTTATAGCTTTTCTTTCTTCTTACACTTGTTCTTTACTTTGGCAGTGTTTCCTTTCCTTTCTGTTGTTTGTACTTTTCTTTGCTCCTCACTTTTTCTTGGATTTGACTTTTTTTTTTAAAGGAAGTCTTTATCTTTCTTCTTCTTTCTTTCAGTTCTTTCTTGTTTTGGCTCTTTAAGTTTTTTTACTTTTTTTTAATTTGGGGTATACATTGTTTCTTCTTGGGTAGTTACTAAACCTTCACTAAGTCACACTTTAGTCAGGATTTCACTTTACTCACTGTACCTGTCCCCTTTTCTTTTTCTATGTGTTTTCATTTTTGAAATTAAAAGCCCACAGTGGGCAGCAGTTGTGTTCTTCCACCACAGATGATGTTTGAATCACAGGGAGGATGAATGCTATTGTAATATGGTCACTATCCTGTTACCTCTTGGACCAGGCTACTGCGCTCCACTCCCCCTCCCGCTCCACCGCCCTCTCCCTTCTAGTTTCCTCGTACTTCTCCTCCATGACCATTCTCATTCAAGAAGTCATTTAAAATCGCATTGAAATGTTAATGTCTTTATCTCAATATTTCCCAAAAAAATAATTGAAAGTGGGGATAATTGATAATTTCAATATTTATTATTATAATTTTGATAGCCTCTTAATTTCCATTTAGCATTCATCATCACTCCACTGATCTGGTCTGGTCCGGATAATGATCCTAGAGCTTTATATTTTTACTAGCATGAAATTTTCTATCCATAGAGACTCTATGGAACCTGTGGATCGCTTTATTTTTTTTCATTTGAATCTTTCATCTCTTCTTTATCATCCTGCACCTCCTGTCCCTCCCCCTGCCCTTCTTCTGTCCTGTCTCCCGAATGATTGTGTACTGTCCCATTGTTGTGTCTCAGTCCCTCAGGTTTCTGTGCCTATTATTATATCTATATCCTCCTTTATCACAAGGCACTCTAGTTTACCCATCACTTTATTTATTATTATTCTTTTTGTTGTGCAAGCACTTTAAAAAAACAAAACTTTTTTTTTTTTTTTTTGCCTTTTCTTTCTGATGTTTTTTTTTGTTTGTGACTGTTTATCATCTGATCCGGCCCTATTATACTTACTCTCATTCCCCTGCTTCTGACTATAACCTGGAGATTCTCTATCATCAGACTCTCCCCTAAGAGAAGTCTGTGTCCGATCCACATGCTCCTCTGCAGCAGTTGGGCTGTTGTATCCAAAACCAACAGAGAGGTACTCAAAATTTCTTCCTAACTGAAGTGGTAGTACGATTCCAGAGGTCCAAACTACTTCCACCTCCCACTCTGACTAGTAACTAAAGGATAACTGTAACCATTTACAAACAATTCTGGAGTAGGTCTATTTAGTGAGAATTTCTGTAACTCTGCATGAAAGTTACCAAATATTTTTATTTTAGGTGACACTTCTGAGTTCTATTGGCATTATTTTAAAAGTAAAGTATCTCCAGTCTATGATTAAAGATAGATATTTGTTTTATAAATGTGAATAATGTGATATTGAAAGAGATTGAACAGACTTTCTGTATTCACCAGCCTGCTGTAATGGTATTGAATTACAGTTCTTCTGTCTTGTTCGGCCCAATTTTATAAGGGTGAAAAATAAGAATCTTGGTTGAGATTTTCAAAGCTGAATAGGGGATTGTCACACAATGAATGGTTCAAGAGTGATCATCTCTCCCTTTACCCGGAGCCCTAGGGACTCTGCAGTGACTGAGTGACTCTTCTAATCCTTGGTGTGACTGGGCCTAGACTAGCCACTCATCCAGATACAGGATTACACTGATGCCTGAGATGAACATTAACCACGGCCAGCTGCTTGATAAATACTGTTGTTGCAGTAAAAAAGTTAAAAGGATTGCGCTATTAATGGTCAGCTACCACATAAGAACAGATGTATCTGCTCTGAGCTAGTCTGATGGCTCTGTGAAAGCAGGCACTTTGTGAACTGAGTTTCTCAGATCAGTCTTTAGAGGAAAGTGGAACGAACAGTGGTGACAAATGGACATGGAGGATCAAGACCCCAAACAGAGTGTAGCCATATTCTGGGTGGCGTTTACCTACCTCTCTCATTGCACTGAAACTATGAAACACTGACAGAAATTTATTGTCCGTATGTGGAATCTGAACTCTCTGAAGAAGCTGTTCAGTTTCCAGAGGTTAATGATGGCACAAAGATCTTCTTTCCTCTTCCATATGAGGAAGTACCATGAATAGAAGCCTTTCCCTCAGTATTTCTGAGATGCTACTTCTACAGCCCTACTCCCACTCTGCTCTGAGCTGTTCTTCATGAGAGAGATTCCTAGAAAATCAAGTAAACCATCCCCAAAAGGAGGGGGAAAGGAACTGGAAGTTAAAACTAGTATTGGGCTCCTAAGCAACCCATCGTATCTGCAGCCTTTCTCCTGAAGGAAAGCATGTTGGAAAAAGCCATTCTTTTCTTGAAATGTTTTAAATTGTCCTTCCACTTCTGATGTTGCCAAGGCCTCCTCTTCTGGGATTGATGCTGGAAACCTGAAAACACCAGATAAGGTTTCTGATACTGGATAGAAGATGAAACAATCAGGCCAGAAAAGAAAGACAGAAGTAGTCCCAGAAACCTAGAGGCACATTTTCCCTAGCATCTTGTCCATTTTGAAGCTGAAAAGACCTTCCCGTTCTAACAGGTCCTCCACACAGGCCTAAAGGCTTTGACTACTCACAGGTTGCATCAGTTTTAATTAAAATAAATATTTAAATGGCTGTAGTTAAGTCCATGCAAACCTCTAAAATTGAGCTAGGAGTACCAATTCAAATTGCTGATGCCAGTGTATGAGTCAGAGTGCCCAAAAATCCTAATCCACCTGTAGAAATTGCTTGATTTTCTAGGATCATCAGGAAAATGCTTGATTAAAGGCAGCATCTTTCCTGAAGGTGAAACTGGCCCCTAATCAGTAACTGGCCAAGCAAATATTTGGAGTAGACTTTCCTCCCCCTAAATGTAAATCTCTTTGGCATCCTTCTTGATGAGAAGGCCTGACTTGCCTTGGACTTCTCATCCCTTCACTGACTGATACCACCAGTGAACCAGGAATAAGATGGGGCAGGAAATAATGCTGCTGTGGCACCTGAGAAAGGCAATATACCTCTTAAATGGGGAGCTTAGATTTATAGTACTTAATGAAGAGCCAGATTTGCAAAGGTATTTAGGTACCTAAAGATGCAATTGGTACCTCATGGGATTTCCAAAAATGCCTACGGGAGTTAGGTGACTAACTCCCATTCCCTCTCATTGGCCCAGTGAATATTTTATTATGTATACACAGAAGAACAGTTCCAACAGGAGAGATTGAGAGGTACCTGCCCCAAAATACCCCATATCCCAGTGGTTAAGAGACTCTCCTGGGAGGCCTAAGTTCAAATCCCTGCTCCACATCATTTCCCCCCTCCCCCCCCGGTTCCTCATGAAAAACCACTACCCTGGCTTAGGCGCCTAACTCCAGGAGGTTTACGGCTGTGAATTCCAAGTACAGGGAGGCTTCTCACTACTTTGGAAGGTGGGGCTTAGGCCGTACCCCTCTGCTCGGCTCACCGTGCTGATTTTTGTGAATCCCTGTCTCCATGCATTGTACAGGGACCCTGGGCCTGAACTCAGGCTTGTGAATTCCACTAGGTGGCGGGGTGTCTAACAGCTAGGCATGGCAGCGCCTAACTCCCCCTGTGAATCCCACCCTCAGTGACTTGCCCAAGTTCATCCTGTGATAGCGCAGGGATTGCCTAACTCCCAGGTTAGTGCCCTACAACTGGACCATCCATTCTTTGTCTTGTATTTGTTGTATGTAACGTCCAGACCCCTGTTAATGCTACTTTTGCTTAAATAAACTAAATTACAGGTCCTTTGATATGCTGAATATTTCTTTTAAGGTGGTGCCATCGTACATCAGTTATTCGTGGTACTTAAACTAATCATATTTCCATTAAGTATGGCAGACCTGGAAACCTCAATATCCCATCATGCTACTTGCAGGTAACACTTTGGATTCACTTCTTTTGAGAAATGAATTCCCTTAGCTACCTTTAAGTTTGGTTCCTCTTGGTAAGGCATGTTTGAACACTGTTTACACTCCAGTGTGCATTGACAAACAAAACCTAAGCTTTTAAACCTTTAAAAGCAGCCACAGGGATTTGTACCTTGCAGAAATGGATCCAAGATGATGAGTGGGATTTTGTGGGTCCCCCTGGACTTTGCAAAGTCTTAGTTTGTTTTGAGGGTCTGCCACACTTTGTGATCAATGGCAGATTAACACTTGTCTTTAGTTACGCAGACACTGTTCAAATCTGGTTTAACTCACAAGCACAACTAGCTTAGTGCTTTGCCTACTCCCCAGTAAACACTTGAAACTTTGGGTGCCTTGGTTTCTGTGTGGTTAACTTGAGATACTTAGGCCCTGATGTTCTGGGGTGCATGATCAGCACCTCTGAAAATCACCCAAGGCTTCTTAAATTGGGCACCCATAATTAGTGAGAAATGTAGAAAATCTGGGCCTGTGTAATTTGGTCTGTGTTCACTACCTGACCCTTTTGTGAGCAGTGAGTTGCAGGTCAGGATTAAGTGCGTTTGCAGAGCTGGCTATAGGAAGTTATTGTTCTATAGAAACTCCAGAATCTGTCTTTCACGCTGTAGGTATTACAGTTCAAAGTATTAATTAACAAGTGAACAGAACATTCCATATGGGGTGTATGTGAATGTTTCAATATAGGGTTACATTAACACATACAGAAACAATGTGGTTCAAGATACCTTGGTCAAATATGACGTAACTCTCCAACCTGAGTCTTTCGTAGGTATAATGCGGGTAACTAAAGCATTGCTATTTATACCTGTACAAACTGTCTGAATAAATGAACTATTTTAGTTTCATGGTGCTGATAATAATAATTATGATCATTTGTATTGTGATATTGCAAAGAGTCTCCAGTCAGGATGACGCACATGTGTTTGCACAGCAGACAGCACATAATTCCCCACCACCTCCATTACTGTCTGCACACTATAAAGCTGAAATTACAGTAATTCAGAACTGACTTTCTATTCTTGACACACACATTTCATTTGCAACCAAAAATGCCAGGAAGCAGATTCTTTCTTTTCTTAAGCTTCTGAATGTTGGAAGTAATTGGAGGGATGATGTGATTTCTAGACAGCAACTGTAGTGGCTTATTTCTAGTGAAGAGTCATTTATTAAAAAGGATTAATTGCAGAAACAAATTGCTTTTATACTACTGCCAACAAAATGACAAAGGCAAAAACTGTCTTCATAGAAGGATATAAAAGACAGGGGATAAAAATCTGAAACAGATGCAGTAAGATTATATTGATTTTCACCAAAATCTTAAATTATTTCCTTAAGGGACAAAAGCCTCTTGTCAACAAAGAAATCATATATTTTTCACTAAATAAATAACCAGAGAATTTCCTACAGGGACACCTTTTGCACACTTTATTTTTAATTATTATGATTAATATTTTTTATTATTTATATTTCACCTCAGTTAAATATATGTACACAATTCCCCTCAAAGTACAAAAGCATAGTTTGTGTAGAAGTACCAGGCTATATTATAAAGTCAAATAAGGTCATAGTCATCAAAGGATAAGGAAATATTGAATGTATACTAATGTAGCAATGGTTTGTGAAATGATACATTTTTATTTTATTTTCCCTGAAGTGTCTTTACCCAAGGCTTTATCAAATATTCACTTTTAAATACAATCCTGTCTTCATTTTTCAGAGTATTTAACTGGATAGTAACCAACCTATTCACAGAAGGTAATACATACAAGAGGTGAAGTCAATGGCAAAACTCCCATTGATTTATATTACCCAGAATACCAGAGTTGAACAAAAACAATTACATAGTAGTTGTTCTTCTGGCATCAACAGTATGTTGAGTCAGATGAACACAAGATCCTTTACTTGTGTATTTGACAGTCAGGTAGCAAATTCATTAACATACTTCAGTATCCTCTCTTTAGGGCAAACACATTCTGAGTATCTGAGAGAACATGGGTCATGTTCTGATCGCAATTATGCTGATCTTAAGGAGAAAAACGGAGGCAGAAATTCCGTCAAATCAGATAATTTTGATAATGTTGCCAGAAGAAATAGGTGTATTTTTCTTCTGTAGTGTTTTCATTTAGGGGGGAGGGATAGCTCAGTGGTTTGAGCATTGGCCTGCTAAACCCAGGGTTGTGAGTTCAAGCCTTCAGGGGGCCACTTAGGGATCTGGGGCAAAAATTGGTCCTGCTAGTGAAGGCAGGGGGCTGGACTCTATGACCTTTCAAGGTCCCTTCCAGTTCTAGGAGCTTGGTATATCTCCAATTATTATTAGGGCAGGGAGAAAGCAGATAGTAAAACAATCTCTCAAGCTGTTGTTCCAGGTTTTAGAATTCCTGTATTTATAATGTAGTGATGAAGCAGACGCCCAAGAAATAGAGCAAAATAAATGAAGATAGGAATTAAAAAGGGGGGAAAAACATACTCCAAAATCTACTGCAAATCAGTATTGCTTGGTGGTACCATTTCTCTTCATATTTTCTTTTTGAATTTTGTTTGTTCTTTTTATTGGCAGGGGCAGGTCTAATTATCCTCATGTCCCCTGAAGCCATCTCTAATAATAAGCAATACCTGCTGGAGAGCTCCCCCGCTGCTTAGAACAGCCTACAAAGCCCTCTTGACTCCAGCATATGTTTCTACTTTAAAACCTGAAAAACTTAACGGACTGTTTTTCCTCATTCTGTCTGGGATGGAACAACAATGAGGTTCAGATAGAGAGACTGGCAGGCTGACCTGAGCAAACTGTAAGCTAGAGTATGCCAAACTTCAGTTTGGGTGAGACACAGACACCCACTTCTCATCATTTTCCTTATTCTGAACAAAGTAACTGCCATTCAGAGCACCCTGCCTTAGGCTAGGCGAGTCAATATTTACAGCCAGTCTGGTTCACTCGGTGGGTCAAATACTACTCTCATGTACAGGAGTTCCCAAGGTTATTTCCCCAACAGATTCATCATCCAGCTAAGGTCACTTTTGATGGAGGAAATGGCTCTGAGTGCCAATCTCTGCCTTTGCCGTGCCAACTGAGCTTAATCACATTCTCCATGTGACACCTTGATGGTCAAGGAAAGAGATCACAAGCTGCTTTTATTAGTCAGAGGGGCCAGAAAAAGGTTTTAACAGGAAAAGCAACTGAGAGGGGTTGCAAAAAGGTGTAAGATAAACTAAGCCTCTTCCCTCACTTTAACTCAAACCTTTTTATTGGTCAGTGGCAGTAAATTAAAGCAACTTAAGCCTGGTGTATATTAGAAACCTTTATCTGGTTTAACTAAATATTTTAAAATCAGTGTACTTAGACTAGTGCAAACACCTAATGTAGAGACATACCAGTCCTTACTTAAAATTATTTAGCTTAATTTGGTAATTTACTGATGCGAACTAAACTTCTTAAAACCAGGTTTAAAATGGATTAAATGTATCTACATTGGGGGTTTGCATCAGTCTAATTGAATAACTTAAAAAAACTTCATTGAGGTAAACTGGTGTAACTCTTCTAAGAGACTTCTTTGCCCTTGACTCCCTTACACTCACTTATCAATGTGTAATTTACATACTTTATATCTCGCCTTCCGATGTGGCTTAGTAGCTATATATGCTACATGGGAATGAATCTCTGCTTATAAAGGCAAGGAGTAACGGAAACACTAAATTTACTTGCTTAAGAAAGTAAATCAGGAAGTGTTATTTCCTCCTCATAGCACAAGAACTAGGTTTCACCAAATGAAATTAATAGGCAGCAGGTTTAGAACAAACAAAAGGAAGTTTTTCTTCACACAACACACAGTCAACTTGTGGAACTTTTTGCCAGAAGATGCTGTGAAGGCCAAGACTATAATAGAGTTCAAAAAAGAACTAGATACATTCATGGAGGATAGGTCCATCAATGGTTATTAGCCAGGATGGGTAGGGATGGTATCCCTAGCCTCTGTTTGCCAGAAGCTGGGAATGGGCAACAGGGGATGGATCACTTGATGATCACCTGTTCTGTTCATTTCCTCTGGGGCACCTGGCATTGGCCACTGTCGGAAGACAGGATACTGGGCTAGATGAACCTTTGGTCTGACCCAGTGTGGCCGTTCTTATGTACTTTGAGCACATAGCCATTGCCATCCCGATAACAAGTTTAACCAAAAAAATTTAGAGCAGTGGAGACCATTGCTATAAAATCTCACTTGGGTAGGTGTGGACACTTTTGTTTCTCTTAGTTTCAACATCTAAGCATTTTATCCCTTTCTGAGGGGGGAAAGGCATTAAAATACCTGGTCTGGGGTTTTTTGAGAAAAAATTGCAGTTGAACCTCCCTCCTCTTCATTAGGGTAGTCAGGAAACTTGCCTGTAATATGCCTGCATGCAAAACAAAAGAAGAATCAATTAAAATACAATACCTGCCAATCCTATTATTAACCTGACAACACCAATGTGTTATGGAGGATCATCCCATCCCATCATACTCAAGATTGAAGGAATAACATCACCTTCTAAGATATTCACTCAGCAAATTCATTGTCTTTCTGTTATGTTTGTACAGTACCTTGTCTATGATTGGAGTCATTAATTACTACTGCAATAAATGTAAGAAATAAAAATACATGTATTATAATTGCAGGCACTTTGGCTCGCATGCGGAACAATTTCTATTTGCACATGTATAAATAGCATCAGATGGAAAAACTGGTTCCCTGCATTTGCAATAAATCAACATACATGTGAAAAAGGATTGTCTCACTTATACTACTAACAGTTTTTAGAGGCCAGTTGAAAAATGGCCCTTAGAACCAAAAGAGAAGCATAGATCGTCTGTTCTGTTTAATGTTAGGCCACATTTGATTTTACAAACATGGTTTATCTCTAAGATAAGTAAGGATTCATTCACATTTTTGACTCAGTGAAATAGTTTAATATTATATTAGATGCAGCTCCTGTGTTTAAATAATGCTAAGAGTTTGACTTAAAGCTGAAAAAAGCCAGGGCATTAGACATTAGGGTGGTTACTGCTTTCTTATTAATGCTAGCTGAAGGGAAAAAATGACAATGTGAACTAAAGTGAAGAATTAGTCTGAACTCAACCCCTTTAAGTAATTTACTATAAACATGCATTACAAAAATGTTTTATTTTGCTATTTTGTTTACTTTTTATTTAAAAATCATTCATAGATGCAAATGAATGTTACTTTCTTGAGATACAAAACTTCTGTTTCTTGAGCAATAGCCTAGGCAGGTATTCAAAAAAGTTAACTGTGAGAGGCATTTTTTTTGTTAAAAGTTATTAAGTCTTTTTAAGATAATTAGGGTGTGCTGAATCCAAATATGGTTGTTACCAGTCTGTATGTTGTGTATAAAGGCCTCACAAACAAAGTAACATTTAAATTGCTGGAGTGTAAATCTTTATTTCCTTTTTTGTCTAGGATTAACATACTTCAGCTGGATATTAATGAGCAATACGATGTAATGAAAGTGATCAAATAGTGATCAACCTTTTTAGAAAGCCGTTGGATTTCAGTTTCTTATTTGCAAGATGTACTAGAAATATTTTAATGTTATACAACCATGAAAGAGCAACACATAATCTGAAAACACCTGTTTTTGAAACAAGTGAAAATATTTCTTGACTAAACCTTAAGTAAGCATTTTAATGCACACAAGTTGAGCAAACATCTTAATGTACTATTTCAAGAAATGCTGGTATACAGTGGCAGATTGAATCAGTCTTATTAGGTCACATATTAGGCACAGCTATTTATTTGATAGTACTGCCCTGGTGACCTGTCATGTACATTGGTACAACCTTGTTCCAGTTCTCTGCATTTGCATGCTCCTGCACAGACAAGTTGCTCTGCCCTGCACCTGCGTCACTGACTTCTGCACCCTCTTGTGCAGCCACAGAATATTGCCTCCATGCAATCTGCTGGCATTGGAGGTTGTTACATGAACTGTCCTCCTGTTTCCAACCCATTGTCTTTGGAGGAGGAAATACAGGATTTTTGGGCAGTGGGACTGTCTCCAAGCTAGTGACTGGTAGTGAGCTTTCTGCATGTGAACAAAAAGATCCTCACTTGTTGGGGGTAAAGCTTCTGATAACTACATGTGTGTGAACAAAGTAACATGTGCTTTGTCAGTGCTGGGGACCTCTGGCATGCCATACATTTTATAAATAAACTCTTCTGCATTTTTCACCTCCTTTGAGTCTAGGTCACATTTTACAAGACGGTTAGAAGCGGATGGTGTTGCTGAAAAACTTTACATGAGGTCTTCTTGCTTTGTCCAGCAATAAAAGTAGTACCGGTCAGGGCATGAAATGGGAGCAGAGTTCTCAGAACAGTGGGTCCATATTGTACTTTCTCACAAATGGCATGAATAGGAAAGTACTTTGGCTTCATCCAAAGCTGCCTATGTGTCATATTGCTATAGCAACCCCAACTCAAAAAAACCCTACAACAGCATCCCTGGCTGTGACAACCACACTGTCAGCATCATTGTGGACAGTGTAAAATCATTTTTGTGTCTGCTTCTTCCTGATGAGCACACACTTGATTGGTGTCAACTACTGCTGTTGAGCACTGTATTTCAGCCTCATCCTGAAATCCACCAGCCAGCCTGATGATTTTGTCATATGGTTCTTCTGTCATTAGTTGCTTATATAAAAATGTTTCAAGATCCTCCTTATTTTCTGGAAGCTCAATGAACTCCATCCAGTTACTTGGGAGATGCACATAATTTGATTTCCACCAGTCTTCGGATGGGTCTTGTACCTCTTTAGCATTTTTGTGTTGTACCACACGTAACAGATTCCTTGTAGGACCTGTCAAACACAATGTCTATTCTGTGGAAGTCTGCTCCAGTCCTAAGTACTATTTTTACAAATGTCCCTGCAAGGTCTCCAAATATTTTGGCTACTGATGGCTTTCCTATAGCTTGTCCCAAAGCTTGTGTGTCTGTCACAAGACAGCTTCTCCCCAAACAGGTAACTGTTGGTGGGTACATCACCCAGTACTGCTTTTGTACTTGTTCTCAGACTGCCATTTGTGTGTGCTAATGCCAAAGGGACAGGCATTAACTCATGTTTCAAAATATGTTGCAAATTCACAGTCCTGCCGGCTTCATAGGCTGTGATAAGTTGCTGAAGAATATTTCTGTCTGCCTTCATGCTTGAGGCTTTTCCTTTGACTTCTTTCCCTACCTCATGTATCATGGAAAAAGTTGGAGCATTATTTTTTGGTAGTGGATCATGAATGTGTACAGGTTCAGGTTCTCCCTCTTGTGCCAGAAGCCATTTCTCCACAAAGCTTTCCAGCTGCACTTGTTCTAGGATCTATGCCTTCAACAGTGTGTCTTGTATCGCTTCAGCAGCCAGATCTTTTGTTGCAATGAAAAATATTGTTCCTATCTGGAGAAAATCTTGAACCTCTGAAGTGTTCATAAGTGCGCACTTTCATCTTCTTTGGCACACTGCTTGCTTGGCTTTCTTGACCGTGTAAAGGGTGCACCAGTCACCACTCACTGCTAGGGCACCTCCTAGCAGGCTGTTCTGGGGATTAGCTCCTTCCAGGTCTGGTGCCCCCTCATGTGCACTGCCACCCGTCTCTCTCTCTTTTTCTCTCTCTGAGACTCAGGGTGCTCTCTCTACATGGCTTGGCTGTTCAGCCAGGTCGCTGTGTATTTTCCCCTTCTGGGGAGTTATCAAAGCCTCTCCATCCAAAGTGGCAGTCTTCTCCCTCACTGCCCTGACTGTGCCACTTCCTCAGTGGCTGGTAGGGAAACCCAGGCCTGTCCTCTACACCAGGTTCAGCTCAGGGACTCTCTATTCAGTGACCAAGGTCTGCAATGTCCCACCTTGCTGCCATTTTCCTAAGCCTTTTTCTACTCTGCGCCTCTCAGGATTTTGCTCCATCACCCTTCTGAATAAACTCTTCCTTCATGGCCTAAATCTCCTGGGGTTTTTACTCCCCTGCTGAGTTTTCTTCCTTCTGAGTGTCCTCCTGACATCCAGAGAGTGGCTGCAGGCTCCTTCACTGCAGCCCCTTTCCATTGCCAGCTTCCTGGATTTATATTAACCCCGCCTGTTCCTTCTCAGCTGGGCTCCTTCATCAATCTGTGGTTACTTAGCCCACCTAATTTCCCTCATCTGTGGTCTATCCACTTAATTGGCCCCTGCTCATCCTTATTAACCCTGCCTAGGCTAGTGTGGGATGAACACCCCATGAAAGGTTCGTGAATAAATTGGTCATCCAAACCAACATGAATGTCTGGTGTCTGCTGTGATAGGGACTCTCAGGTTGTAAGAAAAGGCCTGTGCTGAGGGCTGAGTGTCGGCAATGCCTAAAATTCCATCTCCTTTCTTTCCTGTGCCATTAAGCTACTCTTGGCTCTGATCAGGGTCTACTTGGTTGAACTTCTGACATGATCTCTTGACAACAAAGTTCCCTTGCAGGAATTCCTCGAGCACTTCAGCTGGTAGTTGATGCATTTCTGCAATGCAGATGGCACCCCACTTTGCATAGTTTTTGTGATCATATCACATGAAAAATGCCAGTGTACACTTGAAGGGTGAAGAGATGCATCTCCCAGTTTCTTTCTCTCTGGGCATGGTTGAACATGAACAATAGGACCATCATTTCCATGTACTGTCACCAAAACCTGAAGTTCACACTACCTTGACCTTTGCTGCTCACAAACGTGGATGTGAGATTTCAAACTCTTTCAAGTGCAAACGGACGTGATGTCACTCTAAGAACGTGACTGGTGAGCTTTGACAATATCCTCTTTGTGCTCTTGATCGTGCACTGCTATAAAGTCCAAGAGTTGTGGAAGAAGCAGGTACCACAGTAGCTTGAAATGTCAGTTTGTGGGCCCATGTTGCCTTAACGTAGGACTTGCCATTCATAGCTTGCTCGGCAGAGTTTGGATCAAGAACTCCACTTTCAATCCAGTGCAAGTCCTGAAGCCTGTGTGTGCTGGCCTATAAATTCATCCCTCCTAATCATGGAAAAGTCACTCTCTCTACTCTACTGTGGCCCATTTTAGTTCCATCAGTTTATGGTACAGTTTCATCAACAGTTAGACCCACATACTGCAGCCTGAGCACAAACATGTGCACATGTTTGTATCTCCATACAGGAGTATTGAGGGCAGAAGCTAGTTTATGGGCAGAAGCTTGAATGACTGGCAAGTATCCAGTGGCAGTTTATTTCTGGTTCTGTTGTGTACAACTGGTTGAAATGGGCCCATTCACCTCTTGGGTTCTCATTTTGATATTTAATGATAAAGCTAAATATCAGAAGCTCTTGTCTGCACTGCTCTTCAGAGTGCACTGTTCTTCACTGTTCTTTAGAGTCTGAGTACCACTCTTTGCAAACATGGTCCTTGAATACTGGCTTAGCTTTACCATTTCTTACAATGGCTGCTTTGATGGTGTCGACTGCATCAGGAGCATTGAGCATGCTGCTGTTTAGATCATTCAACATTTAGCTAAGGGATAGATTCTCTTTGCCAAACTTGGGTTGCATGGAATATGTTCTTGCCATTCAGAGAAGCATCATTTATGGAAATATTGGTGGCTTTATAGTGAACAAACTTCCTGGGAACCAGGCCTTGGGGGAATAACAGCACCATTATCAGCATCCATATTTTGTATGGTTTTCTCTGCAAGGGCTGTGTCCACCTTTAGGATTTCTTCATAACTACATGCTGTGGACAGCCTTATGGGAAAAGCTGAACAAGTTGTTTTGACCTTATTGCCTGATGGGAGGTGCACCGCAAGACCAATATGCTTTGGTGTCCCTTTCTTTCCACCACTCACACTGTATACAATGTTTTGAGCTACACTAAGCATCTTGAATTTCCCTAATTCTTGTTTCTCAAGGTTCTCTTCAACAGCATCACAGTCAAGGAGAAATTGGCCTCATATTGCTGGTGAAGGAACATGTACAGGCTATCTGGAGTGCCAGCAACTGCGTCACCCTCACTGACGTTGAAACCTTTGTGGCCAGGATCTGACCAAGTATCTCCCCGAATTTTCAATGCAACATGTACCAGTGACAGAAATATGTCTTCCTGGGGCTGGTAAAAGCAGATGGCCATCTCATCATTGTGGCAAGAATCCATCGTTTGTGAGATAGGTACATATTTATACTTGGCTGGAACTAAGAGTGTTTGCCTCGATCAGTCTCCTGCTGAGAGACAATGAAATGAAGTGAAATAAATCATAGAATCATAGAGTTGGAAGGGACCTCAGGATGTCATCTAGTCCAACCCCCTGCTCAAAGCAGGACCTAATCCCCAACTAAATCATCCAAATGAGCGTCGAGTTTTCCCTTGAATGATGATCTACGACTGATATAGGAGTGGGGAATTTCAATGCCAGTTTCCTTTGCAAGATTGCTGTAATGATGCCAAAACTCAGATACTTTCAAAACACGGCCTTTGATTGGCTGCATGCTGATGCTCATTTTGAAGCCAAAGTATTGCTGTGTCAGTAATTTTGGTACCCTCATTCTTTTGCATTACAGACCTCAGAAGTGGGATGTAACAATTCAGGTAGTACCTGCATTCAGCAGCTATGAGGTCATTTACTCCGGTAAACAAACACTCATTTTGTGGTCAAATACAGCTGCCTTCATTATCTGTTCACTCATTTTGAATGTAGTTACGAAGGTAAGTCTCTGTTTAGGGCACGCTTCTTGACAAAACAGGCAGCGTCTCCAGCCTATAAGTTTCAGAGAACTGGACTGTCTTGTATTAGACACTGGTCTCTTTATGGAGGTCACTACATCTTGCCACATCTGATACAGCAGTTGCAGATGCTTTTGCTTTCTATGACCTCTGGATTTTGCCTTTGTCAATGTATTGGTCATAGAAATTTCTGTGCCAGATGACTGATAGTGTCTGTTCTGAATGAAAGCTGGACTCACTTCTGTCAATGGCCTCTCTGTATTTGACATCTCATGGTTTCTTTCTCATGGCTGTTGCCCTCCCTCTTGTGCACGGGCTTCACGCACATCTTTTTTACTTGATTTGCAGACGCTGTAGGAAACTGGTGTGGATCTCTTGAGACTTACTACCAGTTCCATGGTTTGCTACAACTGGAACAATATGAGTGCCATAAACCACCACCACCTCTAACTACTGTTGCTCTCTCTATCTGTTAAAAAAACAAAAACAAAACACACAACAAAAAGCCCATCACCCTCACTTCTATGTTAATTCTACTCTCCAAAGCATTATGTACTATAAAACAAATACTAAGCATGCAAGAAAATGAAAAAATGATTTCACATATTACATGAAAAATAACATCTGTGTTATGATTAATTTCTAATATTACAGTATGTGGATGACTAGATGTTATAAAAGTTACAATAGGTGTAAAAACCATGCTGTGCGCCTTCTCATTTCTTTACTTAATAGATTAAAAGGACTTGGGCTCGCAGGGCTTGGGCTCTGGCTCTAGGGCTGAAAAATTGCCATGTAGGTGTTCAGGTCAGGCTGGAGCCTGAGCTCTGGGACCCTGGGAGGGGGGAGGGTCTCAGATCTTGGGCTTCAGCCTGAGCATCTCCACAGCAATTTTTAGTTCTGCAGTCCAAGCTGTGCAAGCCCCAGTCAGCTGACCCATGCCAGCCGGGGCCATGCCACGGGACTTTCATCCCTGTATAGACGTACCCCTAGTGTACTGGCTGAGGGGTATATCCTACCCTTTCTGGGGGGACAGTGCCCACTGAACACATGGTCCAATATCCATCCTGGTGGGCCTGGGCAGCAGTGGAAAACTTCTACTGGGCACACAGCATTTGCTGATCCAGAATGGAGCGGCATGTGTCCTGGCCTGCCTAATATGTGCTAAAATGCTAAGTAGGAATCCTGCCCTGCTTCTGTGCAGCTGTACTTCGTAGGAAAGAGGCTCCCTTTCCCCCAGAGCACCCATGCAATATATAGAGGGTGGCGTTTGGCAATAACCGCATATTCAGATCGTTTTTCAAATGAAGTTGCTTGGTTCTGTTACGTATGCGCATAAATACTTTTACAGACATATGCTTTATGTAATTGCTACTGCTGTGTAATTAATTCTAAACTGACACCTGCTTTGAAAATTCTTGGAAACTATTTAATATTCATGACTATAACAGGATTTTTAAATGCTAAAAGCAAGTAACCAGAATACATGAGATGCTGTGTCAAATTTCAGCCCAGAATGAAGTTTTACATTCTCCATATTATGAACTTTGGCATGACAAGGTGTACTATGGGAGTCCTCCTCCATTCCAATTCCATGGTGCGAATGGCACGGTTTTGTTGTAAGCCAAGTATTACAGATGCTATAGCAGCAGACACCTCTAGCAAGCAACAGCCCTGATAATCAGAGTGGTGACTAAAAGAACATTATTCTAACTCCCACAGTGTTTCCGGCTCAAAGAGCTAGGGTATGACAGCATTTATTGCAGGCCACAGCCCATTTGTAGAGTGCTGGAGATTAATTGAGAACTTCAAACTACTTGCTGTCAGTAAGATCACTCTTCATTAAGAAATTTTTAAAAAAGTATCTGGTCCATGTTTCCTTCTAGTCTGTTCAGTGCTCAGTTCCCACAGAAATATCACCTGAATGTTTTCTCTGCATCCATAATGGTCTCTACATCTTTATTTCACTAGTAGGGTGGTGAAGCACTGGAATGGGTTACCTAGGGAGGTGGTGGAATCTCCATCCTTGGAGGTTTTTAAGGCCCGGCTTGACAAAGCTCTGGCTGGGATGATTTAGTTGGTGTTGGCCTGCTTTGAGAAGGGGGTTGGACTAGATACCTCCTGAGGTCTCTTCCAACCCTGATATTCTATGATTTTATGATTTAGTGACAGATCACTCACAAAATGCATGGGCCCTGTGACCTTTTTGCATTTTTGTTTGTCAAGGAAAGGGAAATAGTGTCCAAAAACACTGTAGTCGGGTAAGTCTTAAAGTAACCAGTTACATAGTGGGGCTTGGGATGGAAAGCTTATACTGGGGTAAGAACAGGGGCGGCTCTAGGCATTTTGCCACCCCAAGCACGGCAGGCAGGCTGCCTTTGGCGGCTTGCCTGCGGAGGGGTCCGCTGGTCCAGCGGCTTTGGCGGACCTGCGGGAGGTCCTCCGAAGCTGCGGGACCAGTGGACCCTCTGCAGGCAAGCTGCCGCAGGCAGCCTGCCTGCCGCCCTCGCGGCGCCGGCAGAGCGACCCCTGCAGCTTGCTGCCCCATGCACGCGCTTGGCGTGCTGGGGCCTGGAGCCGCCCCTGGGTAAGAAGAATAACATTCTGCTTGTACTAGAGAGTGTAATGTACTCAGGAGAGATACTGTCTGAATGTAAGACTTTGAAGAGAGACCCGATTCAGAGTCAAGCTTAATGAGTGTAGCACTGTTCTTGTTTTCTCTACATTGCAGAAAAATCCAATCTTGCTTTACAGCATCTCATAGAAATGTAAACACCCCAGAATTGGATGAAGCAACCCTCATTTTTAACGTGATGATCATATCATGGGAGGCAAATCAAAGAAAGCTCGAGGAAGGCAGAAAGCAGCAGCAAGTGGTACAGTATCCTATCAGATTTTCATATATAGCATACAATTTATCTGTAAAACTGTTTAAAATGATTATGATTGGGAGATATTAGTTTGCAAAGAAAAGTTTCCTAGTATGGTCACTGGGTGAGATTGGGTTCAGTGGCTGCAGCAGAAGCCAAATGGAAGATGCTGCAGATCAGGGTTAGGAAGAAATCACTCTCTGTCCACCATATCTGTGGAGACTAGCTCCAGCAGAGGCAGTAACCTAGAGAATCCTTTGTGCCCACAGGGGAATAAGGATTACCACTTTCTAGTCCTCAGGCAGGGACACAGCAGTGGCCCCTCCCTCCACATTGTGCACTTGCATAGCGCTGGGCAAAATGAAGCCTCAAATGATCAGGATTTTTCATAAATAAGCTGCTTCTGACTCAGTCAATGAATTCTAGAGAGCACTGTAGACAAATATATTTCCCTCAAACTAGTGAGTCTGGCTCAAGGAACTATGACGTGTTTCTGCTGCAAAAGACAGTGCATTTCTCAGGGACTGTGGAGAAAGGGGATCTTGGAAAATGAAACAGTAGAGTGTGGTGACCTGTAAGAGAGCCAAAGCACTTGAGAAATTCATTTCCTTTCTGGAAAGCAGTGAAATGCTTTCAGCAGGAGCGTAGTACATTTGGCAATCCTTACTTCAGTGAATAGACTTACAGACACATGCTCTAAACATTAGGCATTGTTAATCAATAATTAAATTAAAATAGCCCAATGAGAAAGTTAAACCAAGGGCAAAATGAAGAAGAGAGGGATCTCTTTGGGTTAAGGAACTGGAGAAAAGACCTTTTGAGATTCATCCATCACTACTGTAGATGTCTCCATATATTTTTGTGCTCATCTACCTGCTTCACTATTGTATTACTTTTCCCTTTCCAAAAACGATTCTTCTTAGATCTGAAATACTAGAATGACCTTCTCAGGTCAACGACATTAGCTTTTCATCTAGGGACACCTAGGGTGGACTCCCTGGCTCTATTTATGTCAATGGAAGTGACTTCAATAGGGCCAGGATTTTACCAGTTTTGTCTTGGGGCACAAAGTGAAATATGTTTTTGATTTTAACGAGGTCTGAATGGTAATTCTTTGACATTACCATGGGACTTGGCACAAATCAGTGTGATTGAAAGTCTGCATTCGGGATAGGCCCAAGAGTTGAAATGTCAGTACACCTCAATTCTGACTTGCAACAAATTCTTACCAGACATGGGTGAGAAAACAGGACAATGCACAGTGGATACCTTTGCTCTGCTGGGCTTAAATCAGTGTGTAATGTACTCAGGAGAGAGACTGTATGAATATAAGACTTTGAAGAGAGACCTGTCAGTCACTCCCTTTCATGAGCACTACAATTTATTCCTAACTTTAATATTTTCCTTCCTATTCTGTTTTGTTCAAAGATGGTTATAGTAAAGGCCCAATATGGATGTTGATTTATGAGAACACAACATTAACCTAAACATTTTCCTAGTAATAGACTCAGCAAATTACTACCTACTCTCCTTATTCTGGCATGGTTGTACATGTATTATTCTTTCATCTTGGCCAGGACTTCTCTATCTAATTGCATAAAAGGCCCTGTCAGAAAAGTAAAAAAAAAATTGTTCTTTTGAGGAAAAAGAATATTGAATTCCTTTCAAGGTAAGAAAGCATGTGGGATTTGTACAAAAGAAAGGGCATGAATAATTGCTGTAGACACTAGGCAGAAGTTTAGCAGTACAGACTACAGCAAATAAAGGACAACATACAAATAAAAATCCTTTAAAGAAACAAAATCCTATTTGTTATAATTCCTGCCAGTTTCAAAAATCCCACCTACTATGGGCTCAGTATAACAACTTATATGGTTTATTTTAGTTTTCTTAACTATGGAATTTTCCTGCATTTTCTTGCTTTTCATTTTTTAAAAACGCTTTGCAAGCTGCTTCTAAAATAAATCACACATCCAAATGTCACGCAACCATATATGATGCTTAATTTCCACACAGTACTTGCCATCTCTAATGGTATGGTACAGGAGTGTATTGTGAATAGCGTCAGCATTTAAGATGTAGGGCCCTGAGCCTCCAAATGCTTACATGAGTAACATTATGCATGTGAACAGTTCAGCTGATTTCAATGGGACTACTCACGTATGTGTTTGGACCACTGGGCCTGTGCTTACTGTGGTATTTTTCATGTGATGTTTTAAGAAATATAAAATGAAGTGTTACCAGGCCAGCATAACAGGAATAAAAAGATAAAGTACTGTCACAAGGGAGGGGGCCACAGACACAAATGGACTGTGTGCTGATTAACTGCCAGTATTTTATTAGCTGCAACCTTCCTAGAAGTGCCCAAGAAGATAGTTCTTGCAAGAAAAAATTAAGGAATTTTTCATGACACCTTCTATTTGACCTTCCTATTGGGTCTCTTTCCTCAGTCCCACAAACTGAGTATTCTGCCAGCTAGCAAGCTGGACTTTTGTTGATGCATAAGAATACTCCTTTAAGATCTGTCTGTGTTTTGAGCCGCAGGTCTGAATGCCAGCTCAAGGAGACAGATGCATGCTAGCTCTGATTGAGCTAGTGCACTAAAAATGCAGTGTACCTGCAGTGGCAGCACAGGCTTGCTGTCCCAAGCATGCACCCATCTCAGACTCTAGGCATGTACTTGGGACAGCTTGCCACTCACATGGCAGGGGCTACACTCTGATGTTAGTGTGCTAGCTTGATTAGAGCTAGTGCAGGTACATCTCCTCATGCTGGAATTTATACCTCCAGCTTTAAGTGTAGACAATACCCATGTCCCCAGATCTTGCAATGAAATATTGATTCTCTCCCACCAGAGTGTAAACTCTCCATTTAAGGGTAGCTCTGGGTCCAGTCCATCCCTGTTCCTTCTGGCCTTTTAAGGCCAGGAGCTAGGATGCTAGGACATCAGAGATAAGCAGACCCATTGCATCCCTTTTCAGGCAAACCCCCAGCCATACCCTAATAGTGGTCTTGTTTCCCAGCCTGTCTTTCCCCTGCCAGCAATTATGGTTCCCTTGGCCCCTTATCACATCAGGATTGGGAAACAATGATTCCTGTCCTCTGTAATGCCTTAAACAGGCCAGATGACCTAAACCCTTTTCAAGGGCTAAAAAGCCCAACTCATACTGCAAATTTTGACAAAACCAGAGAAAACTATATTAACTTTATCAAGCAGAGAATAGAAATAAAATGAGATCAAGTGAGGAGAATCCTTCCCTCTTCCCCGGTAGAGTGTTGCACTTCCTTATGCTCAGGCCTTGCAATACAAAGTTGTCTCTGACCCAATCCTACTCCCATTAACTATCAGTGATGCCAGATCAAGCAGAATACAAGGTTCTTCACCGTGCATGGTTTTCTACAACCATACATTGTAACTTTTACTCTGTTCCAGACAGAATGCAAACTCATGCTGGACTCCAGGACTGGTCAGTGCCAGCAGGCTAGCCTACTTGTACTTTGTAGTTTGGCAAGGGGTTGTGAGAAGAGAGCAAGCGATGTAATTGTGCTGTAGTTTCCAGTGGTTTCATTGTCAGCCAATCAGTAACTGCCTTCACAGTGACGCACTCATCAGACTCGGGGCTCTGTGAAAGTGAGTTTCTGAGAACTCCCTTGCACCCTGGAGAGGCAGAAGACCTCAATTTGGTTGCCTTTCTAAGACCCACAAAAAAGCATATCCCAGGGACATTGTTGTTGATGACGATATGATAGCTAATAGTAAAATAGATACGCGTATTTAAAAAAACGAACCAAACCACAGATCATATGTGGTCCATCTATGCTATCACTTACCTGATTTGAAATTATTTCAGTTTTGGCTGCAGGTTAATGATAGTGTCAGAATTTCTGTTGAGTCTAAACTCTCAGTGAGTAATATCTTGCTATGTACCACATTTCATGTCATTTGCTTGGGTACTCCTCAGGGGCGGCTCTAGCAATTTCGCCGCCCCAAGCAGGGCGGCACGCTGCGGGGGGTGCTCTGCCGGTTGCTGGTCCTGTGGCTCCGGTGGACCTCCTGCAGGCTTGCCTGCGGATGCTCCACAGAAGCCGCGGGACCAGCGGACCCTCTGCAGGCACACCTGCGGGAGGTCCATCGGAGCCACCTGCCGCCCTCCCGGCGACCGGCAGAGCGCCCCCCGCAGCATGCTGCCTCAAGCACGCGCTTGGCGCGCTGGGGCCTGGAGCCGCCCCTGGTACTCCTTATACTAACTTCAACCCCTGCCATTCTAAGCTGGCCTGATCCTGAAGGGCCAGATCCTGATATGCTTGTTCATGGTCCCATTGGCCCCTCAGTGGGACCACCCATGAAGAGAGATGCTGTTTACCTTTTCTCACATTACCGGACTCTGTCCCAAGATTACTGGAAATTGTCTGTGTCCTTTCAATGGGCCAGCCTCTGGCAGCCATACTTCATTTGGACTGAGTGCAGAGTAAGTCTTCCTGAAACTGAATAGCTCCTATCAGAACTTGTTTTTAATTGTCTGAGGGACTCTACTGCGTTGGAGCAACATGTTATGTTGAAGCTCAAAATTCTCCTTAAACTCTCATCTGAACTGATTTACTTTTATCTTTCAGTTCCCTTGAGGCTGAGGTCAAAAGTGCAGAAACCGGCTCCCTGCAACAGCAGGCCAAATATCCCTGTACTTCCTGAATTAAAAAACCCTCTTGCCCTCAGTCAGACCTGATTCTTTGGGAGATTTTAGTGAAATGAGGTATAAGGAGTATATTGATTTAAAGGTTCTCTGTGAGAAGTATTTATGCTCCTAGAAGTTAAGGTGGTGTCAGCTATGGAAACTGAATACACCTCCTTTAAAAAAAAATCTACAAGCCAGGGAGAGGCAGGCAGTTTTAGTGCGTCTCTTTGCAATGTCCCACCACTGACCTCCCCTTTGACCTGGAGGGATTACTTTCTTTATGGGTGAATAGTGCAGCCCGGTAGACCATAAAGATACTAGTCACACATTGACTCTGTTAGCTCTCTCAGATCCGTGACCCTCCACCTCCTATAAAATGTTTTTGCATAAGTTTAATTTCTTTCTCTACCAAAAGGTATCAGAATCGATCCCAATGGAAACCTGACTGCAAAAAGTACTCCAAGTATTTCTTGGGTTAATTGCTTTAGTGATAGATTTCATGGCCTCAATGGAACTGTTTTCAATACTAAGGGGGTGGGAGTGGGGGAAGCTGATTCAACAAAATTAAAATGTTTCATGGGAATATACCAATTTTGTTGAAATGTATTATGGGAAATTATTGAAATGTTTTGATAGTGTTGAAATGTTCCTTTTCACCTTTATTGTTTTTACTTTTGTTAGTTGTATTAGACAGGCCAGGGACAAAGTCAGAGATGATGCTTAAGGTGTTGTTAGACCCTCATCCCATTTCACTACTAGAACCCTATACATTGTTAGGCTGTCTTGGGCCTACTTCAACCCACTTTCCCAATAGGAAAGGTAGTCTACATTGATGTATCTTTATCACACATCAGCTGCTGGCTCCTTGGTGTTAAAACAAGATGAGGGCTTGTGCTCTCCATGTCAGCAACCCAATTATGGCTACTCCATGTGTGGCTCACTATGCCTTTCACCCCTCGTGTGCCCATGATCTGGCCCTAAACTTTTATAAAAGACTACATACAGTCAACCTCTGTTAAGCGCCGCACTACTGCTCTGGAGAGTGGTTGATTGCTACATTTTTAGACCACTACCATAGCACTGCGCTAATGACACTATATTTATGGTTGAGAAGACACTTGTAATGGAAGTACTTGTGACATGCAAGACAAAATTTGATTGGGGAATGAGAATTATAGCTATTTAAAAATACCAGAGTGCAGAAGAACAGCATCTTATTGTTAATCTTTAAACAATCCACCAAGGTCTGATGCTCCATATTTTACTGTTACTAACATTCTCATCCACTTTACTTCCAGATATCTAGTTCACTCTGTGGTCTTCTTGAGTTTTTAAATGAACTATTGTATCATAAATCTGATGCAATTTCATGCATATGAAAACAGACACAGTGACTGAATTTCAGTGTTCATTCCAATTGGTTTTTGGGGCCCTATTTGAATAAATCATAATGACATTAAACAGAATATAGAAAAGGGGGGCAGGTGGGGGGGGACCCTAGACTGATATTGATAATTTTTAAAGAGAGGCTGTGGAAACAGTTAATTAGAGTGTGTTGGTCAGTTGTAATTGCAAAATACCTAGCCTTTTAATTGAAAGTGACTAACATGTGACCCGTAGCAATATAAATTGTCTGAAATCTCGACTTTATTTCCTGTGATTCCTAAAATGTGAAAGAAGATAGGGAGAAATATTTCAAATGAGTTAAATTTAAAAGCCAGTCTCGGTGGAATACTAAGCGAACCAATTTATCAACATTGCTAATTGAAAAACTCAGTCATCTTTGCAGTCCAAAAAACACGTTACAGTTCTGTGATGCCAAGTTCATTAACCCACTCTCCTGTTTGCGAAAGGAAAACCTGAGTGCCAGATTTTCATCTATTTGGGATATCTGGGGTATGCTGCTGTATATTCTTCTTAAACTGGCTGACAATTGTGATACTCTAAAAGAATAAGATATTTGATGCTGTTTAGAGCACTCTGGCCCTACCCTTAATATTGCTTGAACAGTCTGAGGCTTGTTTATATTAACACTTAATTTGTGGCAAGCTGGGATGTTAATAGGGTGACCAGATGTCCCGATTTTATAGGGACAGTCCCGATTTTGGGGGCTTTTTCTTATATAGGCACCTATTACCCTCCACCCCTTGTCCAGATTTTTCACACTTGCTGTCTGGTCACCCTAGATGTAAATATACCTCACACTAGCCTGCTGCGCACGAAAAGTTCTGTAGCGTGCTTTGCTTTAGCCTGCTTTGAAACAGTGGGTTAGAGCACACTAAGGAACTTTTAGTGTGTGACAGCAGGGTCCACACGGGCACTCAGCACACACCAGGTTAGTGCGGGGTAGATTTAGACTCCCGCTTGCTGCAAACTGAGTGTTCATATAGACAGGCGCTAACTCTCCTGCACATGCTACTTTGTTGAATTCCGAGGGATTTCATTCAAATGAAGTGCAGAGAATGAGCCCTGAGTTTGACTTCTACATGCTCTGGTTTAATCGAGTGCCTTTCAAACGTATGTTTAAGATGGAGAGACTATTACAGCGTTTAGTTCACTGCAGTTCTCCTTATCAGAAAGCGAAATTAAGCAACAGTAGATCCAATGTTTATTCCTACATACAGACTTGGAGCTTGGTCATGCACCTGGGAATCTCTGCGTAAAGATCTTCTTCCTCTTTGCGAAAGTTTAATGGTGTTCGTCCCCCCTTTTCCTGGGTCTGAGTTAAAGAACTCTGGGGTGTTGGGATTGCTGCACTGGGTGGGGATTAGGGCTGGGGAAGATGAGTTTATCTTCCCAACAAGACCCTCGGAGACTACCTGAGAACTTGGGGTGGTATTACCTTATCCATGGAGTCCACTCTGCAGTGGAGAACTCCACTTCAGGGGTTTCCTCACGCACTGGGGGCAGCTGTGGCCAGGTGAAGTCATTGGTAATGAGGCTCTGATGGAGCCAGATTTGAGGCACTGTGTTTCTGTGGGGATTGCTCTGTCTGTGATTTGGGAATGCACCTGTGGTCAATTCTTGTGGGAGGTAGGGTGTGCACTGTAATCTCCTCCTACAAGAAGATGTGTGAGTAACTGTGTCAGATGAGAGATCCCTTCCTGTGGATTAGTGCAGGAGGTGCATTCGGAGCCTTGAATATTTCTCGAGAGTTATCTTCCAACCAGCACTGCAAACTACCCGCTGTGGTTTCATATACAGCTAGGCTAATACATTTGCTTCAAACTGTCTGTGTGTTAAAGTCTGCCACATAGTCTGAATGCTGAGAGTCATGAATTCTGTAAAGATTCTTAGATGTTGGTGGGGGCAATGCTGAATACCATGAGCTTCCAGAACCCAGCTTGCACATTCCAACAGCCACCCATATGAGAGAATGCACCATCAGTTCATGGTTTGTTAGTCTGCTGAACAACACTGCAGGCTTATTTCTTCTTTTTAAAGGAAATTATGATATCATCAGGAGGTGGAGCTTTAAGTTGCAGGCTCTCTGCAGAGCAGCTGTGGAAGAAGATTCTTTACAGCAGCCAGGGAGCGATGATATTTGAAGGGAAAGGCATACTTGCCTGCTGAACTGAAACTGTAAGGGAAGTCTTCTATGACACTGGAGTCAACTCTTGCTTACGTATCTATTGCTTCACACTTTCTCAGAACTTGGAAAGATTTACACTCAGCACCTACAATGGATCATTTCTCTAGAGCATCCTCCTTATAGTGAAGCACAAACATGATAGAAACTTTCCTGGGAGCCAAGTGTAAGGATCGGACTTAGAAAACATTACCAGCAATGCGCACTTGTGTACGTGAAGAGGCTACAACGCGCTTCCTCCCTTCCTCTGCATTACACTGCATCCCCAGCTCTGAGGCCACCCACCCTTTCAAACCTCACACTCTGTGCACGTCTAAAATAGTCAGTGATGCTAGACTCCCCAGAAGGGTGTGAGGTGAGAATTGGGGCATGGCCCTGCCCTCTCTCTCTGCACCAGCTCACAGGGCTGAGCTGATGATGGGGGAACGTATATATATATATATGCAGTACAAAAAGTGGCAGAGCTCCTGCTGTGGCATTTGCTCCCACAGAGGAATTGGGATGTTTTAGGGGGTGACTCCTGCTGCGTGGCCTCCTCATCGTCTCCTCCTAGTACAGATTGTGGTTTACATCCACAGCAGATGCTGGATTAGACACTTTCCAGGAAACCTCCAGTAATGAGACAGACTGCACCATGATCAGGAATACAAAATGAGGAAGTAGATTCTCTTTTCAAGCCATGAAAGGATTATTTTTTGAGTATGACTCTTTAAGGAGGGAGACAAAGAAGTACTTTAACAGATTTTAGTCAGTGATGCAGTTTACTTATCCTACATAAATATTTTTTCAAAATTTATGCAACTTTTACGTTTCAAATCTTTTTGCTTCAGTGAAATTATTTCTCATACTTTGTAGAGATTTTATTAGATGGGACTTAATGCTCCTCTGATTTGTACAAATACAGGCCAACAAGAGCTAGCAAATCACAAAGGCTCCTTGTCAATCTCTTTGCTTTATGTTACAATGTTAACGTTTAACATTTCATCGGTGTAAATCCTAGCAATGATTGCAACAACAGACAAAACATGGCTGGTTTATGAAAGCTAATGGCTGGGTGTGTTTAAACTAAATTATTACAAATAATTAGATTTTCAGTTGTATATGCACAGCACCGAAATACAGTGTGACTCAAAAGCCACGGACTCTGACCTGGATAATAAAAACAACCTGCTTGGTGGGGTTTGTCTAATTCAAACGGATTCTGAAAGGAGTAGACCTGACTTGGATTTCACCCAAACTCTTGTTCCATCCATAGAAATACAACCTTTAACCTTCCCTGTAAACTTGGTTCAGCTTGATTATGGGGTTCAGATGAATCAACTTTTATAGCTAACTTTGCACTGAGAAAAGTTTAAATTAAGGGCTTGCCAAGCCATGCAACATACTGTTCGTCCAGCAAGGGGGTACTTCTGGTGTTCTAAGGGTGTATGACCTGTTTACAGGAAAAGCTTTGCCTCCCTTAGCATACTCTTGCCGACCAGAGGGGTGGATCTAATTCAGTGCCCTGTCAGTACTAGGCCTGTACCAGCTGTTTTACTGCAGAATGCAAGCGACCATAGAGTACTCAGTTATGGGATAACCTGCCCACCCAGGGAAAGTTTCCTGTTAATTCGGGATAGAAGTTGCCCTAGATTGTGAGTGTTAAGATCCTGCCCCAAACTCTTGCTTGTTCTCTTAATATTTAGTTATTGCTCTGGATAATCTTATTAACCATATAAATGCCTAATCACTTTTTAAAGTACTGCTGTGCACTTGTCCTTATAGTGATATCCAGTGGCAATGAGTTCCACAAACTAATTGTGTGCTGCATTATTTGGTCTTTATCGGAGGAAAAGCACTTTATTCAAAGTACAAGCAAGGGCAGGGAAATTGAAATGCAAGGCTTGGGGAAGAAATGTCTCTTGGCAATTTGAAATACCAGGTTAAATTTCCTGCATTTTAGAACCACAAAACAGCTCCTGCTGTCACATACATTCCCACTGGAAGCACTGTGAACTCTATGCCATCTCTGATAGAGTGTGACCCAGAGATGTTGTATGTTAAATGCTGAATGTGTTATTCGTCTGAAATTTTGTTCTAGAAAACTTGTCAGGGACTTGTTAAATAATCAAAATCACACACCAAAACCACAGACCTCCCCAAATTAGAAATATTTCCCATCAGACACAGGTACCCATGCACCCACCCACACTGCAATATAAAAACATCCTAAAACCCAGCATTAACACTGTGGAAAAAAGATTCAACAATTTTTTTCTAAACCAAAAATGTTCCTCATCTCCTCCTAGCCCAAGTTACCTCCTATATAAAAGAATATGCTGGCTCTCATCTTGATATACAATCAAATATATCTTTATACTTTAGTCCAACTTTTTTTTGCTTGCTGAGATGGATCTTCAGAGGTTTTTAAAAACAGGTTAAACAAACATCTTCAGAGATGGTCTACATATACTTAATATTGCGTGAGCACAGTGGGGATGGACTAGATCAGTGGTTCTCAACCTATATACCATTGTGAGCTGCATTCAATACTACCTGAGGATGTCACATGGGCTGCAGCTGTGTGCTGATGGGCCGCAGGTTGAGAACTACTGGACTAGACAATCTCTTAAGGTCCCTTTCTGTCCAGCTTTTCTATGATTCTGTGACATTGGGGTACTGTTCCCTGGGTTGTGCTGTGTTCTTCAAGTGGTTGCAGACATGTGTTCCAGTCAGGTGTGCGTGTGTCCAGCACACTGAAGCTGGAGCACTTTGTTTAACAGTACCTGTGGGGGCAGTGATCATACCCTTTGTCCCTTGAGACCCCTCCCAAGGCTGTATAAGGATTGGTGGCACTGCCCTGACTCCTCTTGGTTCCTTCTCTCCACCATGCCTAGAGTCAGAGCATTTAGTGTAGTATTTACCTCACGACTTTTTAATGTCAGCCTGTGATTTTGTTGTAAATAATGTATAGTTAATTAGTAGTACCCTTAGTAGTAATTAGTTTAAATAGTTATCCTGGTGGGATGACCTGTCCTGTGGGGTGGCTACTCCTAATAGCGAGCCCCCCACACAGTGTTTATTGTGCCTAGGAGAATAGCACATTAAAGACAGCTGCTTCTTCTGCAAACCTTTTGAGAAAAGAAGGCAGATGGCAGGGACTTATGCAACACTTTATAGAACAGCCAGGAGGCGCACATCGGCACAGGGGACCACCACAGAACATCTGGCTCCTCAGACAACTTCAGCGCCAGAGTGAGCCAATGTCCCTCAGCCAGACCCTGATGCTTCTCCCAAGAGGAAGAGAGATTGTTCTTCTTACTCAGGTCCTCCAAGGAAAAGGTCTCATTAAATGTACTGCAGCCACTCCACAGCTCAGGGAGATTCATCCTCCTCTTCTAGGAGGAGTGCAGGTTGGCACTGTGATTCTTTGGCTATGTGAGATGAAGCTGGGCTGTCTACCCGATCTCCAGTACCAAGGCAACATCAGTTCGACACTGTGTCATTGACTCCAGAACCTTCAGTGGGATGCACATTGAGTCTGGTACCAACTACATTGGCACTGAATGTTTCTACACCTTTGGCATACCAGGCAGTGTCAGAATTACTTTGCCTCTCTGTTCCTGACTCCCCAATTATTCAGGAGCATTCAGTTTCTGGGATTTCTTCAGTGCAGTCCTTGGCACCACCTGGATTGATTGCAGACTTGTCTTGGTGGTTGGCACTGTCTTTGGAACTGCCTACAACTTAAAGTGCACAGTCGAGGTCAGCCTTCTTATTGGTACCGAGGGTTCCATTAGCATAGTTGCTATTTTTGGTGCCGACAATGACCGTGGTACAGACCTCATCTTCGGGTTCAGTACCGACTCCGGCACCAGTGCCATCTTTGGTTTTCATATTGAGTGGAACTGCGATGTCCCTGCCAATCCTCCAGGCTATGACTTTACCTGTTTTGGGGCTGATGAAATGGCATATTGGGCCCTGGATGAGAATGGACATTTGCTTGCTCCACCTGGGGTGGCTCCCCCATTACTTTCAGATGACTTTGGAGGTCATAGAGATTGAGCTCAGGGACATCCTTCGCCTCTCCTTCATATTTGATACATATTTGATGATAGGAGACTGTTGGGCCCTCCTATGGATCGTGTTTGGTACCGGGATCTGCACTGCTCATGTAATAGAGACAGGGGCTTGGCCCAGTGCTTATTGGTCATCAATGCCATATCCCTATTCCCAGTGGTCTTTATGGAATCCATGGGATGTTTCTCATTCTGTAAAATCCCAATCCTTAGCCCACTCCAGGGCAAGATTGCCCAACCATCCCATGGTATTACCTCTTCAGCCACCTACGCTGCAGACTCAGAGGGAGGTTGCTTCCTCAGAATAGGGTCATCCTCAGCCGCTTATACAGGGACTTGTACTGTGGCAGGAGTTTCCAATGGCTCCCCGTCCTTTAGCCTCCTTATCGCTGGGTGACTTTATGGAACCAGAGTCTTCTCCTCCAGTCCCTGAGAATTTTAAGGTGCATCAGGAGCTCCTCAGATGAATGGCTTCAGCCTTGGGTATTCAGGCTCAGTTTGTGCAGGAAAATATGCACAAGTTGGTGGACATTCTTCAGTCTTTGGCCCCAAAGAGAGTAGCTCTCCCTATAAGTGAAGCACTGTTAGAACCTGCTAAGACTTTGTGGAGTACCCCAGCTTCCTTGACACCTTCAGCAAAACATACTGACAAGCAATATTATGTTCCTATATAGCGGATTGAGTCTTTCTATTCTCATCCTGCCCCTAATGCTTTCATTGTAACAACAGCTAGTGAGAGGTCGCAACAAGGAAGATAGAAGTCCACACCCAAGGAAAAAGAGGCCAAGGGGCAGGATCTCTTGAGGAAAACATTTATTCATCCTCATTCTTGCAAATGCGCATTGCAATTCACCAGGGGCTGCTGCTGAAATATAATTTTATGACTTGGGAGTCTGTTGTCCGTAAATTTGGCAAGTTGCCTGAATCCTCTAGGGAGGAGTTCATGGTAATTATTGTGGAAGGTCATCTGGTTGCCAACAAGTTTTTGCGATCAGCACTAGATATAGTGGATGCAGCTTCCAGAGTTATGGTGTAAGTGGTCACAGTGAGAAGGGCCTCATGGTTGCAGAACTTTGGCACAGCTCTGGAGATTCAGCAGAGTGTAGAAGACTCAACTTTTGATGGTTGAGTTTTTGTTCTCTGATAAAAGGAATGAGACTTTATATGCATTTAAGGACTCATGAGCAACTCTGCATTCCTTGGGGATTTATACCCCAGCAACGAAAAGGCATCATTTTGTGGGTCAGCAATAGCAGCTCCAATACAACCCCCAGAAGTATGTCAGACAGACACCTTACCAGTCTAGGTATCAAGACTACTCCAGAAAGGGGAATAAGTCACATACGAGAAGACCTTCTGGATCCAATTTTACCCAACCAGCTTATGCACATTTGGGCAGGCAGTCTATTTCACTTGCATATCAAGAGCAGCATACCAGCTGTGAACTTCTCAACCCCATGTCCTCGATTTGTGGACAGCTGCCTTGCTTCTACAGTGCTTGAAAAACAATAACGACAGATAGATGGGTCCTAAACACAGTGGGATTAGGTTATGCCACACAATTTCTCTCCATGCTCCCCTGTCCCTTTTCAGGGACCCCTCTCATGAGTCACTGTTTCTTCAGCAGGTCCAGACTCTATGTGCCCTGGGAGCAATAGAGGACTCTACCCCGGTCCTGATCCTCAAGTCCAATAGAGTGGTGAGACCTAGCCTCAGTCTACATGGTCTGAACAATTACATCAAGTATATGAGATTCCACGTGGTTATTCTGGCTACTATTCTCCCTGCATTGGATCACGACTGGGGTATTGCTCACAATCTTCAGAACACCTGTTGCCATGTGGCGATTGTTCAGGGTCACAGGAAGTTTCTGAGATTCCTAGTTGCTGAACAGCATTATCAGTTCTTCCCTTTGGCCTGTCATCAGCCCCATTTGTCTTTACCAAATGTATGATGGTGGTAACAGCCTGTCTCAGAAGGAGGGGATTCATGTCTTCCTGTTCCTAAATGATTGGCTAGTGAGGGGCAGATCTGAAGAACAAGCCCTCAGTCACATCCACACTGAACCTCTTTGATTGACTGAGGCTGATTTTGAGCAAAGTCAAGTCAACACTGACTCCAACTAGAACGCTAGTAGGGCCCAAGTGAACTCTATTGGAGACTCTGAATTCCAGGGCCTTTCTCCCACACAAGTGATTCCAGATGATTTGGCATCTTTGCCTGGACCTCCTGTCTCATTCTTTGACCAGGGTCTGTGTATGCCTAAAGTTACTGGGCCATATGGCTGCATGCAGTTACATGGTTCAGCCTATGAGACTGCATCTTCATCCCCTTCAGTCACAGTTGAAGTTGGTCTGTCACCAAGCAGCCAGTCGTTGGACAGGTTTGTCTGAGTATCTCCAGAGACTCTTTACAGTGGTGGGCAGAACAGAACAATGTGTGCCACATTGTTCCCTTTGCCTGTCCTCAGCCAACCAGAACTGTGGTCACCAATGTCTCCACAATAAGTTGGGGAGCACATCTAGGGACGTTAAAAGTTCAGAGTTTGTGGTTGGAGGAGGAAGCATTGTGTCCTATCAATGTACTGGAGCTTCAAGCAATTTACAATGTGGGTTGTGCCTTATGCAATCAGGAGAGCAGTGGTTCACATACCAACAGTACCTCCACAATGTGTTACGTGAACAAGCAGCAAGGAGCCGGCTTCAACCAGCTTTGTCAGGAAGCAATGAGGTGTTGGGGCTCTTGCATCAAAGAAGACATCAAGCCCACACTGCACACTCACCAGCCTCTCAAAAGCAGTTGGCAGACCATCTCAACAGAGCTTTGTCTGACAACCATGAGTAATCTCTGGGGAACAGCATACTGAGGTCCATTTTCAAGGAATGGGGCATCCCATTGGTCAACCTATTTGCAACAAACCACAACAAGAAGTGCTGTCAACTTTGTTCCTGAGCAGGGCTCAGTCCAGGGTCTCTAACCTATGGCTCACATCTGAATTGGGGCATGGATCTGATGTATGCCTTCCCCCTATTCCTTTCCTGTCTCTGATTATCCTCAAACTGAAGTTGGATCATGCCAAACTGATACTTACTACACTGGCGTGGCCATGATAATGCTGGTTTTCGAACCTTCTCAGTCAGTCTGCTTGACCTCCCAAGATTCTTCCTATCCTTCCTGGCCTACTAACTCAACACCATGGCCAGGTTATTTATCTGGCACTGAGGAATTTTCCCTCCCCATCCCCCCGGCAGCATGGATGGTGCATGGCTAGGTGAGGTGGAGGGGCAATGTTCAGAAGCAGTTCAGAGGATCCTGCTTAATCGTAGACAATTATCTAGTAGGTCTACCTATCTGGCCAAAAAAAGTCTAAGGGAATTCAACCCATGTGGGCTAGTGTTCAGGACATTTTGAACTACCTGCTCTTAGCTCATTGAGGGTCATGTGGTGGTGATCTCACCAGGCCATTCTTTGATCCAGGGAAAGCTGATCTTTTCAAACTTCATGGTAGTGAGATTTTTGAAAGGCATTGTCCACCTGTTTCCACCTGTGAAGAAAATGATCCCGCTGTGGGATCACCTTAATACTGTGCTGGCCACCCTCATGGGTTTGAGCTAATAACAACCTACTCATTGACTGTCCTTGCCCAAAAGACAGCCTTTCCTGTGGCTATAACATCCCCAAGAAAGCAACAGAGAGTCATGTGGCACCTTTAAGACTAACAGATGTATTGGAGCATAAGCTTTCATGGGTGAATACTTGCTTCGTCAGACACATGAAGAAGAGTCAGCGAATTCCAAGCCTTAATATCAGCCCCCCCATATACTCAGTTCTTCAAAGACAAAGTGTCCTTGAGATGACATCCAAAGTTTTTTTTGTTTAAAGTGGTCTCACAGTTTCACCTTAACTAGGTTAATTACTTGCCTGTATTTTTTTCTGAAACCACCCCAAATGCAGATGAGCAGTGTTAGATATGAGGCAGTGCTCGGTGTTCTCTCTGGAAAGGACTAAACCATTTCCTTCATCACCTTGACTTTTTGTGTCCTATGTGGATAGAATGAAAGGTCAGCAGGGCTCCATGCAGGCAAGTTCCAGATGGGTAACTTCCTGCATTTCCATGGCTTATGAAGTAGCTCAGGCTTTGCCTCCACAGACATTACAGGCTCATTTGACAAGGGCTCAAGTGACATTGACCTCATTTCTCAGCGATGTTTCAATATTGGAAATTTGCAGGGCTGCTGTGTGGTCTTCCATGCATATGTTTACCAAACATTTTGCTATTACTGCAGCATCTAGGTCAGATGCAAACTGTGAGAAGGCAGTTCTACAATCATTGTTTGTTTAGGTAGGCTCCAAGCCCTACCGTTGTGAGTCACCTGAGTAGAATACATATCTGCAACCACTTGAAAGAAAATGTGAGTGAAGATGTGTATTCCATGGCCCGCCCTCTGTCCCCTCTGTATTGGAGTCTCCAGCCTTAGATTTTGGTGTGAAGGAACTGACAGGAGTCATGACAGCGACGTCTATGGGAAGGCGAGATGGTACAAGTGCTGCCCTGACGGGTATTGCTAAGCAAGAATCTCTGGCTTTGGTGTGTTGGGCACATGCACACCTGAGTGGAACACAGGTCTGCACCAACAGCTCAAAGAACAGCTGCTAGAGTACAGGTACCATTTTCTACCATTAGCCTACTTTTTCTATCTTTACTATTTTTAAAATATGTACTTTTCCCCCTACACATTCTTCTTTCATCTCTCTTTTCTGATTCTGCCTCTCTTTCTCCTCACTGGCTGTTTCTCTTAATTCTTCACTCAGGTTCTCTTATTAATCTTTGTCATACTTCTTTCGCACTCTAGCCCTGGGCTTCTCCTATCTTTTCATTCCACAAACTATAATGTAAGAGCACCATCTCCCCTCCTAACACCCTATTATCTCCATTGCTTGGTCCTCAGAACATTTAATTCTGTGAACGATAGGTCATAGTTTGAGAAATAATGTTCTTGCTTCTCATTAATATATTCTCTCTCTTTCCCTCTCTCTACTTCAGATAAACCATCTCTTCTCTACGCCCAATCACACTCCTACTTACCTCTCCAATACCACCCAGTCCTCCCCAACTTGCAGCCTTCCCAAGGAGACATCAGTGACATCTTATACTGATGCATTCTGAAATGTATCTAGCCAACCCAAAAGAGCAACAGACTTTCACAGAGTGAGAAGGAAATTAAATATAAGTTAAAAATAATTCCCCCATCCCATACCCATACAATGCCTCCTTTTTCTCGTATTACAACTTGTTATTAGCGGGTTGTCAACATGGTGCAGCAATGCATGCTACAGAGTGTAATTTCTAAACTGTATTAGTGTGCACTAATATATTACACTAACGCATACAAGGCAACTTTTAATGCATACCAGCTGGGTCTACACAGATCAGTTAATGTGCAGCCCATTAGTATGCCTTAGAAACTGCACTGTGTACACAAGCCCTTTAGACTTCGCTAATCCTTTCTCCCTCTCCACCAGCTGGCAAGCCCCCAATCCCTCATTCCTACCTCCCCATTGTACCTCAATTCCCTCTCCTTCAGTCTGCTGTCACACAGTGACAAGAGGAAGAATTAGTTCCTTTGCACAATGTTTCCTGGCTTTCAGGGGAAGAGAGCTGCCATATCTTCGAGAACTCATGGAGGACAGGTGAGGTCCCAGAGAAGCTTGTAGTGTAAGGGCCCAAGAGTCTGAGCACTTTCTGCAAGGTGCTGAGCTCTCAACTGCAACTGAAACTACCCTGCAAGATCAGACCCTTGTCTACACTGGCAAGTTTCTGTGCAGTAAAGCAGCCTTCTGCGGTATAACTCCCGAGGTGTACACACTGCCAAGCCACTTAGTGCGCAGAAACTGTGCAGTTGCAGTGCTGTAAAAAAGCCACCCTGACGAGAGGCGTACAGCTTTCTGCACTGGGGTTACAGCTCCGCAGTGCCAGCGTAGACACCTCAGTCAATTACAGCGCTGCAATTGGCCTCCGGGAGGTGTCCCACAATGCCTGTTCTTGCCTCTCTGGTCATTGGTTTGAAGTCTACTGCCTGGCACTCAGGTGACCAGCCGTGAGCTCCACCCCTTAAATTCCTTGAGAATTTTGAAAGTTCCCTTCCTGTTTGCTCAGTGACATGTGTAATGGTCTCAACATATCTTTCCAGGTGACCATGCCTGCTCCATGCACCAGGCAAACCTCCACTTGGAGCAATGCCGAGCTGCTGGACCTTATTAGCATTTGGGGAGAAGAGTATGTCCAGTCCCATCTGCACTCCAGCCGTAAGAATTATGATACCTATGGACAGATTTCACGATGCATAACAGAAAGGGGTCATGACTGGACACACTGCAGTGCAGGGTCAAAGTGAAGGAGCTGCAGAACGCCTCAAGCCGCCGCTCCAGTGCTGTGCCCACGAGCTGCCAGTTCTTCAAAGAGCTGAATGCAATACTTGGTGGCATACCCACCTCCACTGCGAAGGCCACTGTGGAGACTTTGGTGGCTTGCATGCCAGTCGAGAGTGGACTGAGCCAGGAGGATGAAATCTTGAATGAGGAGGGGGACCCAGAGCAGAAGGTGACTCGGCGGTCAGAGATGCGTGCAACCAGGAGCCCTTCTCTACCCCAGAGCAGGTTAGCCAGCCACAGCTGTCGGAGCTTGGCGAAGTGCAAACAGGAGAGGAGGCCCCTGGTAAGTGGCTTTGATTTTGGGAATCGCTGAAGCGAGTTGCTGGGGGCAGGAGGGTTGCAGAAAGCAGGCTTGTGTCTGTATGATGCGTGTACCACCACATGCCTAGTCTGAGCCACGGAACAGGGTGTTGATTGACTCTCTCACTTTATGGGAACCTGCCTCAGAGCTCCATGAAACTCTCATGGAGATACTGGGCAATCTGCTGCCGCAGGTTCTTTGTTTTGTTTCTTGCACCATTAAAGGTAACTTTCCCGTGCCGCTGTGCCGTCACTGGCAGGGGGGACAACCATTGCTGCACACAGGTGAGCTGCATAAGGTCCAGGGCGGAAGCTGCAGTCTTGGAGAAGACCCTCCCTTGATTCCCTGCTCACCCTCAGCAGAGAGAGATCTTCCATAATGAACACAGCCTGCAGAAAATGTGGGGACAGGAATGATTATAAGGCCCCCCCTACGGTGCTGGCTCTCCCCGCTGGCCACATGCCCAGTGTACAGTAGGGTCTGGGAAGAGTGATTTCCCCTGCCCCTGCAGTTACTTACCATTTTGGGGGTCTTGTGGTTCATGTGTGCTTGTCTGGGGTCAGCCAGTTAGTGACAGGTATGTGAATAGTTGCTGTGTTTTAAATCACTGAATCAGTAGTCTCTGTGTTGCAAACAATACTGCTTCTGTAAAATGTTGCATTTTGAGTTCACATATATGACCTTGGGAGTCCAGCCTCCCTCTTTGTTATCGCCGGCTCAACAGCTGCACAGAATTATAAAGTGACCACGAAGAACTAAAGAGGACTTTCTGCGTGATGTCATGATGCGCTCCGCGGCCAAAAAACAAGGCTTGAAGGAGTGGTGGGATAGCGAGAAGAGGGAGCAAAAGGAGAATGCGGCGCGCCAGAATGAAGCCACAGAGCGGCTCTTAAACGTTATGGAGCACCAAGCGGACATGCTCCAGGCGCTACTCTCACTGCAAACCGAGCAGCTCCACGCGCGCACCTCCACATGAAGCCACTGTCGCAAAACTCTTTCCCATGTTCCCCCCAGACACCGCCAACACACTCTTATCAACCGCCTGGCTCCAGTCTGTACGTGCTGCATTCCACTCCTGCCCTGTAACCATCCAGCCCTGCGGACTCCCAGTACCCACTGCACTCAACACTCGTCCCTCTGCAGGTTAGCCCTGCTGAAGTACAGTACCCACTGCACTGTACTCCAAAGGACAAGGTTGCATACGATACCTGGACATACACAAATCTTTAACCATCCCAGGACCCCACCTCCTCCTGGGACCCTCCCTTCCCCCATTCCCCACAGGGCTGATGTGTTTTTTTGTTTGTCTCTCTTCTCCGGTTGTTGTTTTTTAATAAAAGAATTGTTTTGGTTTGAAAACAATCTTTATTCCAATCATTGAAAGCAAACAGAGCCCTGCAAAGCAACCGGCAATATTCTTAAACCTTCATAGTGCATCGTGTGCACCAACCACAATCACCTCCTAGCATTACAAGCACTGCACTCCCGAGCATATTAACAAATATTAGTGGCTTCCAGCTTCAGATTACTGCCTCAAAGCATCCCTGATCTTTATGGCCCTGTGCTGTGCCCCTCTAGTAGCCCTGGTCTCTGGCTGTTCGAATTCAGCCTCCAGGCACTAAGCCTCAGTGGTCCAGCTCTAAGTGAAGCTTTCATCCTTCCCTTCACAAATATTATGGAGCATATAGCATGTGGCTATAAGCATAGGAATATTGTCATCGGCCAGGTTCAGGCCCCCATATAGGCAGTGCCAGCGGGCCTTTAAACAGCCAAAAGCACACTCAACAGTCATTCTGCACTTGCTCAGACTGTTGTTGAACTGCTCCTTGCTACTGTCAAGGTTCCCCGTGTTTGATTTCATAAGCCACGGCATTAAGAGGTAGGCAGGGTCACCCAGGATCACAATGGGCATTTCAACTCCCCCTACAGTGATCTTCTGATCTGGGAAGAAAGTCCCTGCTTGCAGCTTCCTGAACAGGCCAGTGTTATGAAAGATGCATGTGTCATGCACCTTTCCGGACCAGCCTGCGTTAATGTCCATGAAATGCCCACAATGATCCACAAGCACTTGGAGAACCATAGAGAAATACCCCTTCCAATTAATGTACTCGGTGGCTGGTGCCAGAATTGGAATATGCATGCCATCTATCACCCCTCCACAGTTAGGGAAGCCCATTTGTGCAAAGCCATCCACAATGTCATGCATGTTGCCAGAGTCATGGTCTTTCGGAGCAGGATGTGATTAATGGCCCTGCAGACTTCTGTCAACACAAGTCCAACTGTCGACTTTCCCACTCCAAACTGATTAGCGACCAATCGGTCGCAGCCTGGAGTAGCCAGCTTCCACAGTGCAATTGCCACGTGCTTTTCCAACAACAGGGCAGCTCTCATTCTCGTGTCCTTGCGCCACAGGGCTGGAGTGAGCTCGTCACACAGTCCCATGAATGTGGCTTTCCTGATGCGAAAGTTCTGCAGCCACTGCTCGTGATCCCACACGTGCATGACGATGTGATCCCACTACTTAATGCTTGTTTACCAAGCCCCAAAGTGGTGTTCCGCTGTGGACAGCACCTTCGTGAATGCCGCAAGCAATTTCGTGTCATAGCTACTATGTGTGATGAGATCAATGTCGCACTCCTCTTGCCTTTGTAGTTTAAGGAATAATTCCACTGCCACTTGTGACGTGTTAGTGAGAGCGAGCAGCATATTGGTCAACAATGCGGGATCCATCCCTGCAGACCAAAGAGGCAGAGTGCGCAGTACACAAACAGTTGAAAGATGGTTCCAAATGTGGACGGAAGCACAGGGATTGCTGGGATGCAAAGCAGTGCATCACGGGGCATTGGGACAGGAGGACCCAGGATGCACTGCGACCCCCTCCGCCTTCCCACAACTCTTAGCAGCAGAAAAGGAAGAGCTGCTCCATAGGATAGCTACCCAGAGTACACCGCTCTGAATACTGCTGCACGTGTGAACACGCTATTTTGCAGGCAGCGGACAGTGTGAACACACAACAGTGGTTTCCTTTCAGCGCTCTCTGAGTGGTGATGTGACTGCCCGTGATGTAGCTCTGCCAGTGTAGACATACCCTAAAATAGACATAACACAGGTATGCAGCACAAGACATTTTTTCTCACTCCACTGGGTTGTCTGTCTTCCAGGTGTGATCTCTTTGGATTGCCAGCTCTCTGAAGCAGGAGCCTGTCTTTTAGGTGCTTTACAGACATACAAGTGCACTTTTGCATGCTCTGGGCCTGATTCTGATATCCTTATATCCTTATGGTGAGTAGCACCTTGCTCTATGAGCAATTCTGCTGATTTGAATGGGAATACCTTTATGTGCACTGAAGGTCTTGAGAGGATAAAGGTTGCAACAGGGAAGATCACGAATAACTTTTATGACTCAAGATGGTTGAACATCTGTTTTCAGCGGAGTTGGGGGGAACAGTACTGCTTGCAAAGGTTATGTGTATAACTTGTGAGTGGTTCAAACTTGAAATTATCTACAAGCAAACCCTTATGTGTCTGTAAACTGCAGAGTGATGCATAATGTTGGATTTTTTTCAGAGGGGCTATTTGTTATACTGTAAGCTGGTAGGAATCTTGATTTGCACCTAAGACATATTTTATGCTTCTCGATTACTTCAACGTTTTGACAGTTTAGTAAACAAAATAAGAAATTAAAGAATAGTAGCAGAGTCCTTTGCATATGTTTTAAATCACCTGGTAGAACTGGTAATCATTTTAATTTGCAGTATAAACTCAGAAGCCTTATGCAAATGTGAAATGACATGCTTCACAGTAATGATTCAGAAAGCAGAGCTAGTGAAATTATCAATTTCTCTCTGGAGGCCTGACACTCAGCTTCAACTGGTCTGTTTTAGATGCATGCCACAAAGATTTATCTGTGTTTCACCAAGTATGAAAAATATATGAACCACGGGGCTTCCGGCAGATCCCCCCCGAAAGCCGTCAAGCCGCCTCCATTAATATCAGCACACTCATAAATTTCCAGAATGCACTGAAGTAGGCAACTTTTGCCACTGCACAGAAGCTTCCAAAGTGTCCCCTGCCCCCTGTAAATCCAGCAACACCTTATAAAACAGGTTAACTACACATGGACTTAATTTCACATGACACTCCTTTTGGAAATAGAGGGGTTCACACTTTTAAATTGGACAGGGTGGAGAGAGGTGTCCAAGCAATCAGAAAAGACAACTAAATTTGTCATTGTTTAAATTGCTAACAAATCCAGAGTTTTGACTCCCACCAGTGGGAAATGGCCGGTAGAATCATGGCTACAGATTTGGCCTCCTCACATGTTGTTCGTCAGAATCATCTTGCTGGGTAATTTTCATCTTGCTCTTTTTTTTCTGCCCCACAAAAACAATACTCATATTTATCATAATGTTACTTTTCCTCTCTTCAAAGGAACATTACATTGGAAGTTGGGCTTTTGATTTTGGCTTCTCTTCTGCTGAGAAAGTCATGCATTTGCACTCCATTTTCTTTGGTCTTTCCAGTCCTCAATATTTCTACCAAAATTAGTACATGTAACAACTAGGTACACAATGGAAGCTTATTAGATAAATGAGGGAAGACCCAAACGTTGTCCATTAGTGTTTACATTTCCTTAATTATAAAATATTCTTAGTTTTACTCTTCCTTTTGTAAAGGAAAATTCCATCCATGTTTCAGCTTAGCAGCCTGCAAGCTCAAGTATTAAGCAGTTCATACCAGGAATAAATTGTCAAACTTTATTTGGAAAATATATTATTGCTGACTCTTCAAGGCCTGCTCCTGGTGGTATTCAGTATCTCCAGAAATATGTCCCGTGGTAGAAAGGCCATTGCTCTCATGGAGTTGATGGTGTCTCCAGTGGAAGTTACCACATGGCTCAGTATGATTGTCTGATTCAGAGATACAGTGAATGAAGCAGGAAGTGCTTTAAGGCACCCAACTAGACAGAGCTGGTCCCATGAATTGAATTCAAGAAAATGTGCTGGATACCTGTTGATGATTTTATGGTGCTATGGATAGGCCAATGGGGAGCACTTTGTACTAGTAGTGATTCTTGCCTATGCAAAATCTTAGTTTGTTACCCTCTTGTATCTGAAAATATAGATGAACCTGTTAAGGCTTATCCAAGTCAAAATATAATTAATTCCTCTTGTCTTTTGGGAATAAAGAAGTAGCAGGAGTAAAGCTCTCTGTCCTCAGTCCTGATGAGGAACATCTTCTATAGGTCCCACTGGAAAAAGTGGAGTTTACTTAATCTCTCAGTAAATGGGAAGGATACTTGAAAAAAGGTGAGGAAGAGGGCTGGAGAGTGACCTAGAGTGGAACTGACTGAACTAATCTCTTCATTTTTTCTGGTCTGTATGGAATAGAATTATTACAGGTGGATGGTTTTAAGAAGTTACCCAGATATTTCCCAAAACATAAGGGGAGGAGTATAAACCCACCAAGGAGGTGAGTTGCAGGCTTCTAGGTGTATCTTCTAACTCACTGGGTGGCTGAAGCAGATGCAAAGGATGTATCTGGTTCAGGGAACCAGCAGCGTCTTCTGGTGTATGGATCTCTACTTCTCCAAAACACGCAGTTCATGGAAAGACTTCTGAGGACATCTGCCATGGGCCTTCCCCTGTACCAGCCTTCCTACAAGAAAAACGTGATCCAGTTTTCAAGTCATTAAGGAATTTTCCAACTGCTCTTTAAACAGGTCCAGTGCCTTGAATGGAAGGTCCTCAGTTCTGCTATAAACCTCCTGATCATAACCATGGAGCCACAACCATCTCTGCATTTCGGTTGCATTTGCCTTGATACACCTGTAGTAACATCCCAGACTGCCCAGACAGCAAGATTTGTCTCTGCCAGTTGATAGAAGGGACTTAAGGGAATTGTGTCCTCATTACCTGCAGTGATTGAACAGATCTGAGGGGACATGGCAATGTCCATGGCAATAGCCCTGCTCTGAATTTTTGGTTCTGTGTGGGATGGCACATGCAGGTGGTACCAAAGACTGGTGATTATGTGCCGCCATCTCCTCAATCAGATAGAGGGAAGGACACACTGGGAACATTTATAAGCTGGAAGAGAGGGAGGTGGTGGTTTCTTTAGGGATCCAAATCTTGTGTCTTCTGAATTTAAAGGACCAGCTATCAGAAAAGCAACCTAGAAAAGGTTCCTATAGAAGAGTAATGCTAAATGACCAGATAGTTGTAAAGAGAGATGACTGCAATGAACAGGCTGACCTCCAACTTTATATCATGGGAAGATAGCCCCAGGATCTCAAGGTTGCAGTCTGTTGTTAAACAACTATCTTTTTTAATTATGTTTTTATAGTAAAAATCAGAGTAGCTATTTTGATATTAGCTGCTTGCTGCCTTTTGTGTACTATCATCCTATCATGTGGTCATTCATAGCTAGAGCATTCCAGCCAGGGCTGAAGATGTGTATGTACCAGGAAGTCAGGCTTTTTTCAGCCTGTGCTTGAAAGAATGGGTACATCCTCTTGGACTCACAGAAGCAGCTCCTCCAAATCAGGTATGAAGTACAGTGCTGGGGCCACTGCTCAGCATTACTATGGCTCAGAGTTGGATCTGTCCCAGGGGCAGGACTTAAGTTGCTGAAGCTGTCAACCAGCACCTTTCACAAACAGTAAAGTTACCTATAGAAAGAGTAATGAGTTCAGAATGTGAAATGTAATATGGCAGCTTCAGCCTTACACAAATAAATGCTTTCCCTAGTCTGTTGACTTTCAGTATGAAAAAACTCTTCCTCCATTCATCTTCCTCCCGCCTTTTTCTCTCCCTCCCTCTTGGCTTCCCATGGAGTCCTGTGAACAAGCATCTTGGCATTAATCTCAGCCCAACAAAACAGTCTTATGAAAAAAGAAAATATAACATGATCGCCTCCTATTTCTTTTCTACTTCCCTCTTGATCAAAAGCTGAGCTGGCAGTTAGGAATGCTTAAAATGAATCAATAAAGCACAGGAACCGCCTGCTTTAAAATGAGTCTCATTCATTCACAGTGAAGCTCAGACGGTTCATTTTGACAGGACTCAAGTCAACAGGCCGAGCAAGAGGATCTTTCAAAGCTAATCAGTAAAGTATAAGCCTATTATGAGAGCACATTTATCCCTGGCTGCCTCCTTCGTCCAGAAAAGCAATCCCCAAATCTGTGGGAATAACACATAACATGTACATAAAAGTTGCTATTACTTAGATCCCCTGTTATTAGGTCAGCAATGCCACTGATGAAATGTTCCCTGGAGCACTAAGCAGAGACATATAAATCCTCCAAGAAATTCACAAAATAATTTGTTACAGCTAGAGGGCATAAGATACATTACAGCGAATCCTGTGTATTAGGCTCTCCCCTGTGACTCTTGAGGCTATCTCAAGTAATAAAAACCTCATCTTGATTTCTGATTTTTCATCTTGACTTCATTCCAAAATGAATCTAAATTCATTATCCCAAGAAATTTGACAAAGGTGATACTTTTTTTTTATTCAACGTACCCGGGAGCGCTTTCATGTCTTTTGACTGTTTAGTGCTGACTGTAGCTTGGGTTTGCAGTTATCACACACTAAGAGGTAGTTACTTTGAAGAATTACAAGCGAGTGCTGCTATTGTGTTCAGGGTTGTGGTTTTAGGTTTAAACCAGCAATAAAAAGCATATGAGAGACACTATTTTTCATGCTGCTTCTGCTCTCCCAACCCTTTTGCAAGCTTTTCAATGGAGAGAGAAGAGTGGCAGTTAGTTCATGGTGCACATACATGTGAAACCCCAAAAGGACTCAATTTGCAGAAAAATGCCTCTTCCACCTTGAATAAATCTGATGCCCTAGTTATGTAACTCCTAATTTCTATAACAACATAAACCTCTGCATTGTCAATGTGGTGTGGGAGGGCTTCTCTGGGAGTTGAGTGGCTGAAACCTAGAACAACTGGAAGGGATTTAATTACAGATGCTATTAAGTTTCGAATGTTTCTGTCCTTGTTTCACAATTTGTAAGAGCACTTGTGATAAATAAGAGACCATTATGCACACTGCATTTCTCTAATGTGAGTGGCTATATTTCTTTAAATGATTTTAAGCTTTTAACAATTATTTTCCAGGGTGGTGCGCAGGAACGAGACAAAATAGAAGCTTGGAAATGTTCAGGTAAATGATTCACCAGGCGGAGAGGTACAGATTCAGGCAAATAAGCACACAGAGAGATAAGCGGAATGATTCATAGCAGAACTACAACCAGGATCATAAGAGGGAAGAAGTTATAAAACAAGAAATGTAGAATTCTCCAGTAAGACTCTGGTGACAGTGCTACAACAAAACAGACCTTTTCATTTAATTTACTCTGTTGGGAAGGTTTATTAGGACCTCTATTCCCATAAAAACTGTCTTGGATTTAAGAATGACGGACGTTACACTTGGTCTTTTCTACAAAGAAAGGGGGTAAATATTTATAGCAGCACTGCCTTTTACAAGTGGGGAAATTCAATATCTGCCCATTGTTTTTATAATACAATAACAGCTGTCTTGAAAGATAACACCTGCTAATTGTATGTGCTGTCACACCCTTTTCCAATTGAATATAAGGTATGGGAGGAATGAATAAGCTGGGGTTTTATTTTTTTAATATATGTAACATAATTTATCCGAAAGAAAAGGATCTTTTGTAAACCTTTTTCAGTTACTCGATTTTTAGTAGCCCATGGAAGATCATAAAATCAATCAAAAGTTGTAGTTAAAGGACAATTTATAAGCAACATTTAAAAGTTTATTTTGTTTCTTAATTTTAAGGTGATTAAAAATATATCCTGGCATGTAATAAGAAATGTAAAGCTTGGCACTTCAAATGTTCAGCCTCTGTTCAGTGAGGCGTGCAGGGAAGAGGACACAGAAATTCTTCTAGTATTAGAAGGTTCCTCATGCATCATGCAGACAGTTTAGTTCTACATGTTACATACCCCTTCCGTGTTTAGAAATCTGCAGATTCTCTTCTTACCTATTCAGATGGAAATGAATATGTCTGTGGGAAGCTTGTTTTGGTCAGTTACATGAAGCCTCCCATAGAGAGCAAAAAGGAGGGCAGATAATTCATTACGACTTGTGTCACTTTCAAGATATCTGGAGTGGCTCATGACCAGGGCCGGTTCTACAGTTTTCTAAACATAGAAGCTGCCGCCAAATTGCCGCCACCACAGAAATGCGCCTGCCTCCCTAACGGCGCACGGACTGCCCCCGCCGCCCACGGCGGCAATTTGGTGCGCTGCTTGGGGGCAAAACAACAGGGACTGCCGCCCCTTGTAGATTGCCGCCCCAAGCACCAGCTTGGAATGCTGGTGCCTGGAGCCAGCCCTGCTCATGACTATGAGTGCCAACCTCAGGGCCGACTGTCAGGAAACAGGGCACTGGTTGTGTGTTCTATACTTAGATTTCATCAACCAAGTATCAAGTGTGAACTCCTCAAATATAGTAACAGCCTTAACATGGAGTCACAGACAGTCCCCTTGGGCACTCCAGCCTGTCTTCCCACCGAGGCAAGCTGGACTTAGTGATGGTCCTTGACACCAAAAATCCAGGTCAAGTGCACCCTAGATCTCTCCCCAAATGCTTGTAGCCAATCCTATAATAAACCAACTAAAGGTTTATTAACTAGGAAAAAGAAATGAGAATTATTTACAAGGTTAAAGCAGGTGAACATACACATGCAAATGAGACATAGTCTTAGGTTCAAAAAGATGATAGTAGCTGCTATAATTTACAAACTTTATATGTCCTTTAGGGCACAGGTTCGCAACTCTTTTTGGACCAGAACCCATTTATAAACACTGCTGGCCAGACCTGACCCAGTAAATAGCTTAAGTAGAAAACACACAAGTATTTTGCCCCCAAAATATTTATTACCCACTACATGTAATAACAATAATGATACTAAGCTAAAGCAGCTCAACAGTCAGAAAGCTAAAAGCAGAAATGAACATCAAGAGGAATACGTTAACAACAGTATAATAAATCCTAGGTTCCACTTTATGAGAATCCTGAGCTTGCTTCTCTTTGATGAGTTTACCAAAGTTTGGCGTAATTGTAGTCAGCACAATCTGAAGGTTGTGTTCAACATCCGGTCTGTTCCTGCTTTTATTCTTCAGTTGAGTCAAGGCAGAGAATCCAGTTTTGCACAAGTATGTTGTACTGAAAGGCAAAATGATTCTAACAGCATGGCAAGCAAGAGAAGGCTATTCTCCAGCAGCACTGCACCAAAATTGGGGAAGGCTCATTTCAGTATATTTTCTTTGTAGACTGCGATCACAAGATAACTCAACCAGCTGAAATTCTTGCTTCATAGGTAGACCCATGTTTTCCAACACAACTCCAAATGGACCCTGTTTCCATTCTTCACCCTTCAGTTGCTCGTCTGGAAAGTAATCACAGAATCTTGTGTGCAATTTAGTTAAACGATTACTGATAATTTTCTTCAAGTGCTTCTTGGCTAGCAGAATATTTCCATTTTTTTTGTTTCTATAGACATGTTATGAAACATGTCCATCCTATCATTTGAAGCATGTTTGTTCCACAGAGTGAGGGGCATTTTTGAATGCAGCAATTCTGTCAGTCTACTCAAAGCAATTGTGCCCTCTGCCCTGTAAAGACAGATTCAAATCATTCAGCTGATTGAATATATCTCCCAGATATGCAATTTGAGCAAGCCATGTGTTGTTACTGAAGTGCTCTGCCAGGTGAGACATTTTTTCTTCAAGAAAAGCTGCCAACTCACTTTTACGTTCATATACATGAGACAACATTTTGCCACAGGATAGCCAATGAACCTCAGCATGGTAAAGCAGATGTACACGCGCACTGCCCATTTCCTGACCGAAAACTTGCAAGCATCGCAAATTCTTGGCATTTTGTTTGCTGTAATTCACCATTTTGACATAATCTTTTAGAGTTTAGTGATGCTCAGGTACATATCTTTAGCTGCTCAGGCCTCCCTGTGCAGGAAACTGTGGTCCCACGTTTCATTGTATGCTTTCAAAAGGATTCTTTGAACAGCTCCTGAATGTTTCCCTGTCTGTCATTGAAGCAGCTCCATCAGTTGTAATACCAACACACTTCGACCAGCTCAATCCCACTGACTTCAAGTAATAATCTAGTGTAACAAATATATCAGCAGCAAGAGTAGAAATAGGCAAATCCACCCTAACCAAGTACTGTTCTTGAAAATCACTTTCCCATACATGCCTCACATAAACCACCAAGATAGCACAGTTTGAGATATCCATAGATTCATTTAATTGTAACAGTAAACAGTCGCTCAGTGAAAGATGATCAGTTGTTTGCAGTTTGATGTCTTCTAAGATATTGCAAATTCTTCTCTGCATTGTGTTGTCAGAAAGAGGGATTGTTTTTATCTTTTTTTGCAGCTGACTCGCCCAACATTTCAGTGCACATGTCAATAGCAGAAGGTAACATTAACTCCTCAGTGATGGTGTGAACTTTTTTACATTTTGCAATGCGGTATACAACAAGGTAAGAGGCATGAGATGCTTGCTCCCGGGCAGTAGATACACATTCAAGTGTTTTTTGTGATGTTTCCAAATTTTTGCTTTTTTTGTTTAAATAAATCAAGAGGCTTGTCTTTATAGCTAGAGTGCTTTGTCTCCAAATGGCTATGTAACTTTGATCGTTTTAGGGTTTCATTTGATAACAGTTTACTGCAGATGACACACTGCAGCCTGTGTTCATTATTTTGGTCCTCAGTAAATGAAAACCCAAACTTTGAGTAAGCAGGGTCATACCTATGACTACTTTTTCTTCTCAGGTTGCAGGAAAAAAACATCCCGATGTGTAGAAAGAATAGTAAATATGGCAGGCGACCAGCTTGGCTTAACAGTAAAATCCTTACTGATCTTAAACGCAAAAAAGAAGCTTACAAGAAGTGGAAGATTGAACAAATGACCAGGGAGGAGTATAAAAATATTGCTCATGCATGCAGGAGTGAAATCAGGAAGGCCAAATCACACTTGGGGTTGTAGCTAGCAAGAGATGTTAAGAGTAACAAGGAGGGTTTCTTCAGGTATGTTAGCAACAAGAAGAAAGTCAAGGAAAGTGTGGGGCCCTTACTGAATGAGGGAGGCAACCTTGTGACAGAGGATGTGGAGAAAGCTAATGTACTCAATGATTTTTTGCCTCTGTCTTCACAAACAAGGTCAGCTCCCAGACTGCTGCACTGGGCAGCACAGCATGGGGAGAAGGTGACCAGCCTTCTGTGGAGAAAGAAGTGGTTCGGGACTATTTAGAAAAGCTGTATGAGCACAAGTCCATGGGGCTGGATGCGCTACTTCCGAGGGTGCTAAAGGAGCTGGCGGATGTGATTGCAGAGCCATTGGCCATTATTTTTGAAAACGCATGGCGATTGGGGGAGGTCCTGGATGACTGGAAAAAGGCTACTGTAGTGCCCATCTTTAAAAAAGGGAAGGAGGAGGATCTGGGGAACTTCCTCACCTCAGTCCCTGGAAAAATCATGAAGCAGGTCCTCAAGGAATCATTTCTGAAGCACTTAGAGGAGAGGAAAGTAATCAGGAACAGTCAACATGGATTCACCAAGGGCAAGTCATGCCTGACTAACTTAATTGCCTTCTATGAGGCGATAACTGGGTCTGTGGATGAAGGGAAAGCAGTGGATGTGTTATTCCTTGACTTTAGCAATGCTTTTGATACGGTCTCCCACAGTATTCTTGCCGGCAAGTTAAAGAAGTATGGGCTGGATGAATGGACTATAAGGTGGATAGAACGCTGTCTAGATCATCGGGCTCAACGGCTCCATATCTAGTTGGCAGCTGGTTTCAAGCGGAGTGCCCCAAGGGTTGGTCCTGGGGCCGGTTTTGATCAATATCTTCATTAATGATCTAGAGGATGGCATGGACTGCACTCTCAGCAAGTTTGCAGATGACACTAAACTGGGAGGAGTGGTAGATACGCTGAAGGGTAGGGATAGGATACGGAGGGAGCTATACAAATTAGAGGATTGGGCCAAAAGAAATCTGATGAGGTTCAACAAGGACAAGTGCAGAGTCCTGCACTTAAGACGGAAGAATACCATTCACTGTTACAGACCAGGGACTGAATGGCCAGGAAGCAGTTCAGCAGAAAAGGACCTAGGGGTTACAGTGGACAAGAACCTGGATATGAGTCAACAGTGTGCCCTTGTTGCCAAGAAGGCTAATGGCATTTTGGGCTGTATAAGTAGGGGCATTGCCAGCAGATCGAGGGACGTGATCATTCCCCTCTATTCAACATTGGTGAGGCCTCATCTGGAGTACTGTGTCCAATTTTGGGCTCCTCACTACAGGAAGGATGTGGAAAAATTGGAAAGAGTCCAGCGGAGGGCAACAAAAATGATTAGGGGTCTGGAGCACATGACTTATGAGGAGAGTCTGAGGGAACTGGGATTGTTTAGTCTGCAGAAGAGAAGAATGAGGGGGATTTAATAGCTACTTTCAACTAACTAGAGGTTTTTAAGGTCACACTTGACAAAGCCCTGGCTGGGATGATATAGTTGGGAATGGGTCCTGCTTTGAGCAGGGGGTTGGACTAGATGACCTCCTGAGGTCCCTTCCAACCCTGATATTCTAAGATTCTATCATTGGTACTTTCAGTTGCAACAGAATAGTTTAAAAATGTATCCATTTTACTGACTAAAGACTCACTTTGTGCTTAATATGCAAATTCTTCACTGGAAGATTTACAGAACACTCTTTCCTCATAACTCTTCACACGTTGTACCACATGAAGGCTCATTGTAGGGAGGTACACTCAAAAAAGCAAAATATGAACCAGGAATGTAGATGGCACAGGTCCTGAAGTCAAACTATCATCTGTCACGTAACTTGGGCAAACAGCCAAAATGGCAAAACACACAGTAATCATGAACAGGTGTGCAAAGCAGTTGAAACTCGACTGATAAATCCCTGGATTTGCCATCTGAATCTCAATTTTCTTTTAGTTAACAGATCTCAAAGATTGTTAGTAGATTAGTAGTATTTTGCAAGCAATCTGTATTTCCTTATGTTACTTCACAACAATAATACCATGTTAGAGCTGAACATCTAGAATTTCATGAACTAAAGAATATGTGCCTAAGGTGAACGTGCTCAGAAGTCCATATGTATCAGTGGTCTGAGCTTGCACACATTTACATAGGTGCTTAACTTTACTCACGAGCTAAGTTCCGCTAAATTCAATAGGAATACACACAAGTAAAATTATATACATGTTTAAGTGTTTGGAGTATCAGGCCCCCTGGGGGATTTTCACACTAGCTATTGAACACTGCCAGTGGCAGGAAAAGGGACCTAAGTACCAGTTATTTGATCCACTATGGCAAATCCCAATTCCTTTGTGTGATGGGAGGCTTGACGATTCCTTTCATCCCCTATACATTCAAATAGGAAGCATTACCTCACAGCCTGTAAGTATTCAGATGTAGACACAAAGCTAGGACACAAACTAAAGTGGAGTTTAAACGTGTCCTGAATTTTAATCTCTCTGCCTGATTCTGTGATCCTTACTCACCCCAAGTAGTCCTTCCTCTATGAGTAGTCCAATTGGAACTAAAGATGCCACTCAGAATAATGCTGGCAGAATCAGGCCCTCTAAGGCAAATGCAATTGCTATAGTGCAAGTATTTTCTTTCTTCTCACCGGCACTCAATGAACCACTGGCGGATCTGATCCTGAAGACTTTCCTTGATGTCAGGACCTTCTATTTCTCTCAGCTGGGTCTTGATGGATACCAGAGCTTTCTTGTACTCAGTCTCATGCCACCCCTGGACCTCACACCTCTTGGTTTCCACATTCTGGGCACGTGCTACTGAAGCACTTATCCTCTGGAACTGAGGAGGTGGATTCTGAAAATGAAAAGGGAGAATGAGGTTCAAAATAAAAGGTACAAATGAAAGAAACAATGTATGTTAGAATGCTGGGTTGATACTCATGTTATCTAAGCCTTGTTTTATGTGTGAGAAATTAAAAAAAGGAGAGAAAAAAACCCACCCTGGATGCACACAATGGTCTATTGTTCGTGTTTCAACCTTAATTAACAAAATTGTTATGTACAAAAACAATCCTTCTAGTGTGGGACCCTGGGATCTCAATGAGACAGGTGAGAAGACTGCTGTGCAGCAAATGCCAACTTTATCCATGTCAGAAGGGTGCCAGATATTTTTTTAATTGAATTTTCAAATGTTTGGATTTCCGAGTGGTTCTTTTTAATTAGACAGCATTGTTTTTAATTTGTTCAGTTAAAATGTTTTATATGCACTGTTTGGTCAGTTGTTTCCTGGTATTCTGTGGCAGATGGTAAAACTCCTTTAGGAAATCCACTTCCCTTGAGTAAAACATAAATTCATAAATAAAAATCTAAACATTGTGATAAAAAAGGAACTCCCCAAATTTCCCATGATTAGATAATCCTGCCAAGGAGGACTTTAGGTGCTTAGAAGTCAGAATAAAGTGTTACAAAAATAAATAAATAAGCTCAGCTTTCTGATTGATTTTATATATGCATTTTAGGATAGATACAAATGAGTCTTTCATTTGTGCAATCAAAGAAATATGAAAAACACCATCTGTGGTGTTGAGTTAAATCTTTACTAGGCTGTATTTTCCGTTGTGTGATCATTTATAAACTGAAAATGTGTTCTTTCTGTGTCAGTAAGTATTTTCCAACTTGGAGGGTAAAGTTAATATATTTAAAACTGATTTAGTTCAACTTATCTTATGTGCAACTCTGAGTAAATATAACTCATGTACTTTTCCCTGACATCATTTGTAATTGTACCTAAACCCCCACAAATCCAAACTTATTTCAAGGGCCTGAGCCAAAGGCCATTGACTCATACACTTTAAGGTCAGAAGGGACCATCATGATCACCTAGTCTGACCTCCTGCACAGCACAGGCCATGGAACGTCACCCACTCACTCCTGTAATAGGCTCGTAACCTCTGGCTGAGTTACTGTTGCCCTCAAATCATGATTTAAAGACTTAAGTCACAGAGAACCACCATTTACTGTGGTTCAAACAAGCAAGTGCCCCACTCTGCAGAGGAAGGAGAAAACCCCACAGAGTCTCTCCCAATCTGACTTGAAATTAATGGGAATCTTTTAATTGACTTAGATGAGCTTTAGGATCAGAGTCTACATTCTGTTTGTTCTACCATTGTATATCACTTCACTGAAAGTCACAGTCCTAGAGAATACCTACAAGAAAGAAAGAATGAGCCCTCTACCGTAGGACTGGCCAGCTTCTGTTTAGTTTCATTTAGATGGTTCTCTTCAGTGTTGGACCAGATTCCAATGATTACTAACACATATCAGACAGAAAAGATGCCCAACAAGTACCAAGTAAACTTCAGTTTCAGAATATATAAAATGAATTTTATGCTATGTCAGAGGTGTGATCCTCTTAGGCCCTGATTCAGGACAGCAGTTAACCATTTTTCCTGTAGCTGGACCATACTCAGGTGACTTACAACAAAATGATACAGAAACGAAATGGACAAAATCAGTCAATGAGTAAATACGTACAAGAAAACTAGAGCAGCAGTGTGCTCTTGGGCTGCAGCTTGATATATTCTGTACCCGACAGTGTCTTCAGAAGACATTGCCTTGGGTTAATTCTCAGAGCTTCCAGAGTAGCCAAAACCATCCCCTCTATATTCAGCAATCCTCATAAAATACTTTGCAATAAATATTAATACCGGTAATTATTTACACTTGTATCTTTTTGCCTAAGAATCCCAGTGTCCTTCATAAACATTAAACATGAGAGTACCCCTTTGCAGTAGGTATTTTGCCACTTTCCCCTTTACAGCGCCAAAAGGAGAACCCATGACTCCTATCTCCCAGATCTTGCTCTGACTGTTGATGCTACTCCCTCTTAAACAGTGCCAGAACTTTTCTATCTGCTTGAATTTAAAAAAATTCTAGGATGAGATTCTTTCTTAGATGCTCCTATCAGATCAGTTCCCTATGCTGTTCTCAAAGGCAACCTACATGAGTAGAAATATAGGCCTGTGAAATAACATCAGGCCAGGTATTGTGTAGCTAGGCCAGCAAAACTCTACCCTACTGCACCCTGCCCTTATATATTGCCATAATTGTTTCTGTGACTAGACAAGCTTACAGGTACTGTTGTGGTACAACACAGTGGGTATCCTGTTGGAGGGTGCCTTTCGAAAAGGAGATTCTGGTTGGACCCTCCCTAGAGGTAATTTTATTTGGAATCATTGTTTTTGTCTCAAAGTTCTCTCCATCCATGAGTGGTGAGAAGAAAGGTGGAAGGAGAGAGAAGTGGGTGGGTGAGCGGAAAATAGTTGGGGGTGTGAACCCCAGGAATGGTGGGATCTGGGGCTAGGGTCAGATATTTCCCAATGAGCAGAGTGGGGTTCTCTGAGCATAGGGATTTGAGAGGAGAGGGAGAACCACACACATATTTTTTCTGACCTGGGGCAACTCAGTATCTCTCTTTATGAGGACTGTGTGTTAGCATATAGTCTAAACCAGCTGGCTAGGCCCTGGCAGAGCCAGTGGCCAAGTTAGTTCATGAACTGGCAAGAGGTGGACAGCAGTAAATTTCCTACTTTACTAATACAAAGGGCTGCCAGTGACAGGGAGATCGGCTGTGGCTGCTTCTTGCTGCAGGGACTGTTCTGTGTTATCTCTTGTTAATTCTTAGGGTACTATTTTATTAGAAAGTAACAATATGTGCCACTTATACCAAGGAGAGTGTGAGCATCCTCTGTACGTCTTGATAATAAATGAAAGAAAAAAGGGGAAAAATTATAAAATTTACTTTCATTAGATGTTATGGTATACTCTATGCCCATCAATCCAAATTCCTTCCTTTCTTTTCTTAATATTTCCCAAATTAAATTACAGTAATTACTCTTGTGAAAATGGTGTATTTAAATAGGGAAAGAGGCAGCTGTTGATATGACATGTTGCTGCTTGATTGTTTCCATCATGGAGAAGATGGAGCTAACTCAAATATGAAAGGCCAGATAAGCAAGAATTACAGAAGAGAAGTGGGAGAGAGACTCTGAAATGAGAAGCAACAGGGGCTAGGATAAATGACTACTGAAGGATTCATGGCAGGCTGATGTTATGATTCTGCTTGTGAGTGAAGACCACAAGGTTTACACATGTAAGAAATACAAGATGGCTTCTGTTCTCAAGGAAAATGAGGAGAGTGATGAACTGCAATTTAAAAATCATGTGATGCATCTTTGGCTTTTAGTAAAATGTTACATACATAAAATAGACCTGCTTCACCATTGGGTTATTCCTGTTGAAATCAATGGAATTATACTGAGGGGGGGAAAGAAGCGGGGAGGGATAAAGCACAGGGTGAATTAGCCCCAGTAGTATGTCTCAGGATCTTTCAAAATAAATTCAGATTGGCTTAAATATAGAAACTAGCAGAAGGACTACAAAGAATATTCACACAGAGCAATATATCAACTTAGGTCTATGACTAGCAGGGAAAGGGATTGACACATAAGGAAAGGGGTGGAAAGAGCTTGTTATATATACGTTGGCTAAGCAATAAGTAAAATTGAGACATAGGGTACGTCTACACTATGGGATTATTCCGATTTTACATAAACCGGTTTAGTAAAACAGATTGTATAAAATCGAGTGCACGCGGCCACACTAAGCACATTAATTTGGTGGTGTGTGTCCACGGTCCGAGGCTAGCATCGATTTCTGGAGCGTTGCACTGTGGGTAGCTATTCCGTGGCTATCCCATAGTTCCTGCAGTCTCCCCCGCCCCTTGGAATTCTGGGTTGAGAATGGCGGGTGGTTCTGGGTAAATGTTGTCAGTCACTCCTTCCTCTGGGAAAGCAACGGCAGACAATCATTTCGCGCCCTTTTTCCCTGGATTGCCCTGGCAGACGCCATAGCATGGCAACCATGGAGCCTGTTTTGCCTCTTGTCACTGTCACCATATGTGTACTAGATGCCGCTGACAGAGGCGATTCAGCAGCGCTACACAGCAGCATTCATTTGCTTTTGCATGATAGCAGAGACGGTTATCAGCCGTTTTGTACCATCTGCTTCCATTGTAAATTGACAATGAGATGATGGTTACCAGTCCTTCTGTACTGTACTCTCTGCTGCTATCGTGGGTGCCCCTGGCTGAGGTCGGCCGGGGGCGCAAAAGACAAAAATGGGAATGACTCCCCAAGTCAATCCCTCCTTTATGGTATCTAAAAATAGAATCAGTCCTGCCTAGAGTATGGGGCAAGTGTACTAGAGAACCACTGTATCAGAGAACCAGAAAGCACAGCTGCTTCGTGTCAGATCCCGCAGAAATGATGAGCTGCATGCCATTCACAGGGGGTGCCCCTGCAACAACCCCACCTGTTGCTTCCCTCCTCCCCCAGCCTTCCTGGGCTACCATTGCAGTGTCCCCCCATTTGTGTGATGAAGTAATAAAGAATGCAGGAATAAAAAACAGTGACTTGTTAGTGAGATAAAATGAGGGGAAGGCAGCTTCCAGCTGCTATGATAGTCCAGACAGGACATTAAGCAGTGTGGGGGAGAGGAGCCCAGCATCCCGCTGCTATGATAGTCCAGGCAGAACAGAATCTTTTCTTTACACATGAAGGGCGGGGGCTGATGGAGCTCAGCCCCCTGTTGCTATGATGAAGATGGTTACCAGCCGTTCTGTACCATCTACTGGGAAGTAGTAGCACTCATGGGCTGATGATGAGGACGGATACCAGTCCTTCTGTACTGCACCATCTGCCACAAGGCTGATGATGATGATGGATATCAGTCATATTGTACCATCAGCCACCAAGGAAGGGGGGCGAGGATGCTACAGTTCACTGCCGCAGCATCGCGTCTACCAGCAGCATTCAGTAGACATAGGGTGACATTTAAAAGAGTCAAGAGAGGATTTTTTCCCCTTTTCCTTCTGGGGGTGGGGGTGGGGGGTAAATTGACGAGCTATGCCCTGAACCACCCCGGACAATGTGTTTGACCCTACAGGCATTGGGAGCTCAGCCAAGAATGCAAATGCTTTTCGGAGACTGCAGGAACTGTGGGATAGCTTGAGTCCTCAGTCCCCCCTCCATCCCTCCATGAGCGTCCATTTGATTCTTTGGCTTTCCGTTATGCTTGTCACGCAGCAGTGTGCTGAGTCCCTGCTGTGGCCTCTGTCTGGAGATTTTTTAAAAATGCTTTGGAATTTCATCTTCTGTAATGGAGCTCTGATAGAACAGATTTGTCTGCCCATACAGCGATCACATCTGTACGGTCCATGCTGGAGCTCTTTTTGGATTTGGGACTGCATCGCCACCCGTGCTGATCGGAGCTCCACGCTGGGCAAACAGGAAATGATATTCAAAAGTTCGCGGGTCTTTTCCTGTCTACCTGGCCACTGCATCCGAGTTCAGATTGCTGTCCAGAGCGGTCACAGTGGTGCATTGTGGGATACCGCCCGGAGGCCAATACCGTCGATTTGCGGCCACACTAACCCTAATCCGATATGGTAATACTGATATTAGCGCTACTCCTCTCGTTGGGGAGGAGTACAGAAACCGGTTTAAAGAGCCCTTTATATCGATATAATGGGCCTCTTAGTGTGGATGGGTGCGGCGTTAAATCGGTTTAACGCTCCTAAAATCGGTTTAAACGCATAGTGTAGACCAGGCCATAATCTATATAAAGTCTATATTGAGACATAATCTATATATACTCTTGGTATCTAAGTACCAATCACAATGATGACACAACAATAAGTTTACCGCTAGGTGAAGGATATAAACAATGAAGAAAAGAAATTAGTTGCTAGGGTACAACTAAGGATGAAGGGATGAAATAAAAGAAAATTAAAGCTGAACATGAAGGAAAAAACTCCTGGCATCGAGACTTACTAGGCTATGAATAGTCTCCCAAGGGAAGTGTTAGAAACCTCCAAACTTGGGTCAATTAAAAAGAACAGTGTTAACTTAACATTAGTGAATTTAAAAAAAACAACAACCCCACTATAGTTTTATACACGATCCTGGTTCCTGAGTTCAACCACCAGTTTTTTTGTGCATTTACAATCATATTTCCCTACTTTCTTTAAAAAGGGTTTTTCTTCTACTCTTGCTGTGTGAAAAACTCAGACAACTAACAAAGGAAAATGACAGACTACACAAGGAAACGGTGCTGAGTGTGTACATAGTATGTTGGTTTTTTACACTAGTTACAAAAATTTAATCTACTTTTAAAACAAAATCTTTAAACAGGATCTCCGGATTTCTCAAATTGAAATGAAAGGAAAGGAAAAACGAGTAGAACATTGCCAATGATGGTACAGTTGTGAATTTGAGAATAATTTTTCTGCCCTCTTGCTTTACAAAGGAACAAAGCCAATAAGACGGTACATTACTGGAGCTCTGTTTCTGTGGACCTTAGGCTGTTCTCTTTGTATTGACAGTTTCATTTTTTATGTCATCTTAAATGTCACCTGTTTGAGGTAGTATCAAGAAACCTATTTTCAAACTTTGGGGCCTACATATGGTTCCTAAATCCCACCCTAAAGGTCTCACTGACCTTGGAGATGATGCAGCACCTAGAGAACCCAGCAGCCCTGCTGAGTTTTCTTTGCATACTCCTTTCAAAGAGGGAGATGTTCAGGGGACTACAAAGGAGACATGAGGCATGACCAACAGACACTGTCCAAAGATGCAGGGGAAAGTAAACATTAACCTGATGGAGGGGTTGCCCTGCTTTGGTAGTGACTGTTCTCCAAGACAACATGACTTCAAACAACCCCAGCTACTACAGCATTCAGATGACAATCTTTGAATACTACTAAACAATATTCCAGATCAATATTCCATGGACAGTCCCCAGAATTCTTAAAGTTTTCATAGATATCATCTATACACTTAATGCATATTAAAAACAAAAGCCAATTTCTTTTCTATGTTGTTTCTCTGAATGCTTTTAATGTGGCTGCTTTTGACTCCTAGGGAGGTACTCTGCAGTCAGACACTAATAAATAGCTTTTCCTTGGGGGCAGAAGCATTTTTCCATCTTAAAGAAATTTCTCTGGCCATGCAAAATTCAAATTTGTTAACTCGCCTTATAAACAGCAACTCATTTAAAAACAAATTACAAATATTAGATGGAGACAGTGAATTCAATAATGCACTATAGCCACATCAGCTATAGAATAATGCATCTTAATGAAGGCTTCCCATGTGAATAAACCATTATATTTACAAGCTTTCCATAGTTAATGACCCAGAACTGGATAACGAAACTCACATTTTTACTGAGGTCCTCTGTCAGCAAAAGTATACATATTAATAATTGATGTTGCTGTAAAAATAGGACATAATATGAAGCTTCCTGAGTTTGTGGGAAAATAGGACTACATGGCCCATTAACTTAAAATGCTTATCTAATGTTTGATGGGCTTTGTCTTTAAAATCCTTGTTTAAATTAATAAGGCAAAATGGACATTTGTCTAAAAGAATGTTTTTCCAACTCATCAGTCACAAGTACACTGAGCGAGCTGCTTGCTGTTGTGTTCTTTGTGTTTTCTAAAGAGAATTTAGGTTTTATGAAAAGACGAAGCCTAGCAGTGGAAGTTCCCTGAATTTTTGAAGGTAAGCCAACATGATGAAAGCTCACCCAATGGTGTGTTTTTTTCGCTTGAGGATTCGCTTGTACAGACCACCATCTGAAGGTGGAAAAGTCTCACTCTTTATGCTTAGTCAGCTCAACAGCTCTTTCCAGCACAGCCTGCACTATTGTTCATTATAAAGCACTTAGAGGTGTGCAGGCGGGCTGAACGTGCTTGGGGCTATAGTTCTGCATCGGGGATGCCCCATGCTGTGGAACTAACTGCTCTTCAATTGTTCCATTAAAATTACATTTAAGAGGGAAAATAGTCTTAATTTCAGTAAATAAAGACATTTCATTTGACTTCATATTTTAGGACTATAGTGCCTGAAAGGTAACTTCACTTTATTTTTATTATCAGGTATTTTTCTCGGGGGACAGTATCTTGGACTCTTTTTGAAGACCTCAAACCCAAACCACACATTTTTGTGGGATTTCTGCTGTATGGATTCTCTTTTGGATAATTTTCTCCAAAATTGTATTCTTCAAACAGAGTTGTGTACAACAAATATCCATTAAACTAGTAACCCTGCAGGACTGAGCTGTGCATCTCATGCAATCCATAGTGAAATCCACACACCAACCCTGGTTTCAAATAGTCCCTGGGAGCCTATACAGCTACTCTACACTTATATTGTTTTATAATACACTTTTGCAGCAGAATATATATTTCTCAGCAGAATATATATTTATTCAGAGCCAGATGCCTTTACTCATATGTGCAGTTCCACTGAAGTAAATGAGACTACATGTGTAACTGCTTATTAATCAGAGTAAAGGAGTTCATGATTCGGCCCTCTAGAAGTCTATTCTTTTCTCATGTCGTTATTCTATTGAATTTTAAACTTTGGTTGTCTGGAAATTCTTTTAACAAGCTTACTGTGTCATTGGTTATTTAGGGTTTTTCTATATTTCTCAATATATTTTGTTTGGAGGAATGGAGAATAGATTTTATACAAGTGTCTTATCTTACTAAGCGTTTGTTCATAGATCTTCAATTTTAGCAAAATACAAATAGTGGTAGCCTTGAAGCACGATATAAATTTATATGACTGAAGTCCCAAATTAGGTACAAAATGGAATCACAAAGCGAAATGTATTACATTCATTACAGCTTCCCACTATATGATCCACTCCAATAGCTTTGCCAATTAAAGTCATTGTCACATGCATTCAAACAATGGTATTTATTTGTTGTAGGAGGCCTTGGTAGAAAAATATTGAAAATGGCTGAGTTTATATCATTATGAAACTCACAGTACTTATTAAAAAGATAAAAGGAACATTACATTTGGTGTGGAATTTAAAAAAAACAACCTTATTTTTATTCATAATGATGTTATTTTCTACAGTCCTGGTTGTATTTATTTCAGATATTAATCCTGGGCGTGCTGCCAAACTTCTTTTACTAAAGATGATAATGCATGTTTTTTATTGTAAAAGCCAATTGTTTAAATATTAGCACAATTTCATAAAAAGAAGGCGCAATAGCAGAAAATAACGGAGATGACTCTGTGTTGCTTTCCAATATCTTACAAGTTTGACACTAAACACATTAAAAAATCACATTAAATCTAGGATAACACTCTTCAGATTTTGCAAACACATACCTACGGGGAAATAATATAAACCTCCCTTTGTGCTGACTTCTCAAACATAACGTAGGCTATAAATCAAGCCAAAATAGCATTTTAGATTTAGGTTTAATAAAAACAGACTTTGGGGCACCCTTCAGCTATCCTGTTTATCCACTTCAGGAGCTGGAGAATTATTTTATGCTCTACTTATTTATAGAGTTTGCAATATTCAATCTAATTATTTATTTAGCTAGAGCCTCCAATGTTTACTCAGAAGGCTATTCTGGGGAATACTGATTTTTTTTTTTGGACTGGCTGAAATGTTATATATTTATTAGGAATTCAAAGGGTAAAACAATGTTTGGAGATTCCAGACTGTTTTCTCAGATAGAAATATAACCCTTTCCCAAGCCAACATGCCTAAATTAGGGTATGTTTAGAAGAGGTAAGGAGGGGAGAACATAGTTATTTACTGAAGAGCACGTAATGTCTTTCATTTGAAAATCCACATGAAAGGAAGAAAAAAATCCTCTAAAGCTATATGGGAAATCCTCTAAAGCTATATATTGTGCTGTAGACTCCCTTTGGATGGGAGCATAAATGATTGTATAAAAGGACACTGTCAAAGTGGCCTAGCAGAGCACAACAGTACGTATAAATATGTCCATGTCCAACAAATAAGGCCTCAGTCCTGTAAATCACTTAAGCTTGTGAAGTGCTTAACTTCAATGGGACTGACTTCTTGTGCTTGAAGTTAAAAACATGTTGAAGAGTTTTGCCAGATTGGGGCCCACGTGCTCAGCACCCTGCAGGATTGAGACGTTCATTTCATGCAATCCATAGGGAAATCCACACATCAACCCTGGTTTCAAATAGTCCCTGGGTGCCTATTCAGCTACTCCACACTTATATTCTCTACCGACAAGATGCATAGGCTATCGAGCACCAGTTGCTGCTACCAAAGACAGATCAAATTTGCAGCATGGAAGTTTGTTGAGTTTCCAGGGTGTGTACTTTGGCTTTCCTTCCTGCCCTCTCCTTCTCTGACTCCTCCTCTCTTCCCATGGACCAGACTTGTGTAGAATAAGTCAATTTGCAAATAATCTTTAATAACTTTTTATGTTAACAGATTTTCCTGTAAGCTAGCCTGTGTCTTGAGACTACTGAGTACAGGGGGAGCCCAATATATCCTCACTTAAGGACCAGTCCTATTAGGAGATGAGAATCTTCACAGATGTGTTGGACATCCTCAACTCTCGCTGACTTTTCAGAGGCATATAGCACCTCACAGAATCTGGCACTATTCTGAGCACAGCTCCCATTGATTTCAACGGAAGGCTCACCTGTGTTAGCAAAAGAACGGAGTCCAGGTTCATCATTGTGCTTTGCACCACTTTAGTGAAACAAAGCAGCTATAATCACGGGTTAGCCAGCCAGCTAAGCTAGGTTTATGGCTGCTTTGGATCACTGGACCAACACAAACCAACCACAGCACACTGATGAATCTGCTCCCTGATGACTGAAGTCTTAACACTAAGCTGTTCTTGAGTTATAGGTAAGCAAGAGAAATTAGCTACTAGTTTTAAAAAAATCTGGCCTGTAACTTTAACATGACTGGAGGAAGAAAATAAAGGTTTCTTCTGGATGAGGCATGTACATTTTCAGGACAATCTAATTATCATGCCAAAGTCAGAATGGGTTAACCATAGAATTTAGAATGGAACGTTGACTGCTGAATTAGCTGTGGAGCTGCTAATACACAGCTCCATGGCAGGAATATGAGGAAGACCAGGAAGCAAGTCAGGAGACAGTTATAAAGATATATGTGTTCCCGGTCAGGCCTGCGTCTTTTTACAAATGAAGCAGGTTTTTCAGATCATGATTTATCTGCGATTTAGAAAAACGTGCTGAGGCAATCATGCTGTTTCTGTAATTAAGCTCTAATAAATAATAATAATAACAACAAGACTTTGTACTAGAGCCAAGAAAAATCTCTGGAACATGGACTGCTACTCTATCATCAAGTAAAATAAGAAATCGACTCAAACTCAAGAAAACTGACAAAAAGTATTTCTGTCAGCAAGGCGACATAAGCGCTGACAGCAAATTGCATGAGCACTGTTAATTCAGAGGCAGTTAGGATGGCTCTTGGACCATCTTCTTTGTGTATATTCTTGTTAGGTCCCTATAACTAAATGGCCCAAAAGTCATTATTAATAATTTTAAGTTTTTCAACTCCTTCTGCAAAGCCCCATGTAAATTACAGTGCTTTATAAATAATTTTAAGATAATTTAAAGTGAATGTATATTTCTTCCAGTACGAGTCCTGACTCGTTTGTGATGGGCTTAAAATAATAGATGGCCAAGTCTTCTAATTTATCTAAGTCTTAAAGTATTAGAAAAGCAAATTCAGCATGTTTACCCATGAAGACCTGTGATCATTTTTTAGAGGGCTGACATGATCATACATCAAAGGGGCTTGACCTTTGGAGCTCTCTGCCAATTCATCAATGTGAATTGATGCCTGTGTGCCACTTGTTTCCTTTAGAGGCCGTAGATGGGAATGTGGCATCAAAAATGCAGGAAAAACACAAATCCGAACTATTAAAACATTGGAAGACAAAGCGGTTTTCATTTCCCCCATCTCCCTCGATTAGATATTTCATGTCAAATAATGGCTCTACTGAGCGCAGAATTGCAAATGTCAATTCCACTGCTCCTAAAAACCGGTCAGAAAGTGAAGAATCTGGATGTTGTGTTAGGTTTTAAGCCGCCTTCTCCCCATGAATGTATAGTTTTTCCCATAAGGTACAATACATTTGCTGTCTTCACACCCATTACCCGTGTGCAGGCCACAGTGAAAAGAGGATGCAGCTGTATACCCAATCACACCTGTGACCTCCATTCCTCCGTCATCTTGCAGAGACTAGAGTCCTCTCAAGTTACACCTCACTTAGAAACTACTTGCTTACACAATCAGACATAAAAATACAAACGTGTCACAGCACACTAGTACTGAAAAAGTGCTGACTTTCTCATTTTACCACATAATTATAAAATAAATGAATTGGAATATAAATATTGTTCTTAAATTTCAGGGTATAGCATATAGAGCAGTATAAACAAGTCATTGTCTGTATGAAATTTTAGTTTGTACTGATTTCGCTAGTGCTTTTTATGTAGCCTGTTTTAAAATTAGGCAAATATCTAGATGAGTTGATGTACCCTCTGGAAGACTTCTGTGTACCCCCAGCCATACGTGTACCCCTCGTTGAGAACCACTGGCTTAGGGCACTGGTTTTCAACAGGGGTCTGCGGCCTCCTGGGGGGCCATGAGAAGGTTTCAGGGGGTCCACCAAGCATGGCCTGCATTAGACTCTCTATGGTCCAAGGCAGAAAGCTGAAGCTCCACTGCACAAGACTGCAGCCTGGGACTCCAAGCCCCACCACCTGGGGCTGAAGTCAAAGCCTGAGCAACTTAGGTTCGCAATGTCCCCTGTGGCGTGTGCCCCGGACAACTGCCCTGCTTGCTACCCCTTAATGCCAGCCCTGGCTTTTATATGCAGAAAAACAGTTGTGGCACAGCTGGGGCATGGAGTTTTTATAGTGTGTGTGTGTCGGCAGGGAGGCCCTCTGAAAGGAAAAGGTTGAGAACCACTGGCTTAGGGCAATTCAGATTTCTTTCTGTAGGTTAGGTTTTGTAGAACATTAAGTAACACTCTTTTTCTGTATGTTGTTGGGGGTAGAATTAGTTTTCATAAAGCAATGACCTGGCTAAGTATAATTTCACTGTTGGATAAGAAAATTGTCCAACCTAGGTTTTGGGGGAAGCAGAAGGTATGTTTCAACAATGGATTGATTTTTTATTTTTTTAAATAATACTTTAATAGCTCTAGAATGCAAAAGTCATGCATACATCTAACAAAATACATGCTGAGGATGAACATTACTGTAAGGGCAGTATTGTAGAAGGCTGCTATTTGAACACAGTACCAACAGCGCATTGTTGTAGTAGATAAGGGAACCTGGAGGGTGTGGCACCTATACTGTGTCATATCAGATAAATACTACAGAGTGAAGAGGGCCAGGACAAATGTATTTGAGGGAACAGATGACAGCTGCAAAGGTATGCGGAGAGGCCTCTCCCAGCTAGCTGCTGGCAGCACTATAATTTATTCCACACTTATATTCGGCACCGACAAGATGCATAGGCTACTGGGCACCAGTTGCTGCTTCCAAGTACAGATCAGATTTGCAATATGGAATTTTGTTGCGTTTCCAGGGAATGAAGGGAATGGCTTTCCTTCCTGCCCTCTCCTTCTCTGACTCTTCCCATCTGCCCACAGACCAGACTCGTGTAGAATAAGATGCTGCTTCCAGCTGCTTGGAGAAGCTCGATAGCCGAGGCATGGAGAGGTTGGGGGAAAACATATACCTTCCTATTCCTGCAGGGAGGAGATGGTTTACCTTCCCTGATTATGGGAGAGGGGGAAACTCCCCTAGGCTTTCCTTCTATTCTCCACCACTCCTGGTCTAAAAGCCCACTGTGTATGTCTGTTTTCCTCTTTTGACTCCCCATGCCAGGTGCTCTGAGGTGCTGTTTTGCCTCTTCTCCCCCACGTGGGCCTAGGGGATATATTTATTTGGCGGCTTTTTACTCCTCTCCCCAACCACACACACAATGGGAGTGGGCCTGCAAAATGGTGTGTGGAGAAGACTTGACAGGTTCAACTCTGTTTCAGGAATAAAGCATCCTGAGTCCTGAGGCATTATGAACAGAAGACCGAGTAACGTGAGTTCCTTGCTCTGCCATGCCTGGCTCATATTCCCCAAGTCCTGGAGCAAAGTCTGTCTGTTTCCACATCTGCAGTAGATATGGCACTACTGTATATCACAAGCGTTTATAGCAGAAGTGAGATTATCCTACTGCCACATCATCAGTCATTTCATGAGTTCTTTGGTCTTAAAGACCTCTTTAAAATATGTGGAGAGTTTTAGAAAATGAATTTTTTGTTTTCCCCTACTGTTAAATTACAATAATCCAAAGGGAAAACAGAATACAATCTTGAATGCACTTTATTTTCTTCGGGAAGCAAAACTTACCATCCCCAGAAATATCATTTCCTCTTCTCTCATTTTCACTGTTTTCTTCCACTGGGTAAATCCACGCCAAACCTGAATTGTAAACATGACTCTAATGAGATAAATGGGCCTTGTTACTGCTTCCTTTACTGCAGCAGGCACAGGAAAAAACAAATAGAGGAAGGAAAACCAGAATATACAATTGAAGCAATTACTCCTGAACAGGTTGCCATCTGCGGTATTATTTTAAACAAATTCTGAAGTCTGTTCTTCCCCCTCCTCCCAGCACATGTTAAAAGCATAATTGTTGAAAGCTTGTTTAGATCTAGGGTCCATTCCTGCTCTCACTGAGCTCTGTGCTCCTGCCAACACACAGGAGTATTCACCATGTGGATCCTAGCTAGCAATGGCCTGCCTCTCAACTCCACACTGACTACACTGTCTCAGTTTTTTCAGGGTTACTTCTTTCTATTTAGGGACAAACTTTCTTTTGCCCCAGAGAGAGCAGCAAGTTTTACTCCCCAAACACATGAATCACCAATGATCCACTTGGATCTTGGGGTGTGGATCAGAGAGGACAGGTTGGGTCACTGAAATCAGAGGACTGCCTCGGCAGGACTGTTCCCTTCAGTTTCGTTTCCAGTGCTTTGTCCAGTCTTGTTTGGAATGGCCCACGTGATGGGGTTCCAACCAGCTACACAGTTAGGCTAAGGCCAGTTCAGACTGTTCTGTATCATTAGGTTCATTTCTGTTCAAGCTGCTTTTGTGAACAAAACACATTGTCAATTCTTCCAGCACTGTTCTGACAGAAACAAGACTCACCTTTTGAATACGAAGTGCAGCAGCATCCAAATTTGGACCTTTTACTCCCTGAAGTCTGGCTTGTCTTTCTCTCTTTTCTTCCAGGTAGATTTGCTTCATGAATGTAGCCCTTAGGCGACCCTGCCGAGCCCTCTCCGAAATCTGGATTACTCTAATGACTTCTTCGAGAGGCAAGGGCTTTACAAATTTTTTCTGTGGTACAGCGAAAAACAAACAGATAAATGTTATCAGAACATGTAGATCCTAAGAGTTATTTTCCTGAATCATTTTGAAAATTCAGATGTGTCTTTTGTTAACTCTATTGTAGTTGGGAAATTGAATAACTAATGATATCTTAGTGGAATCCATCCAAGACAAAAGTAGCCCCAACGCAGAGCGGGTGAAACCCATACCTCAGGACCACCTAATTTTACTTTTGACAGTTTTGCATTTTGATCATTGTATCAGGATCTTAATTTTAACCTGAAAAGCATTTTAAGGAGAAAGTGAACCAGACATGCCACTTCTATAACCATCATCCCTTTGGTGAGGTTGGATTTTGAGGGGGCAAGGAGTTCCTGATGACATAGGGGTAAAAAGTAAGAATCGTTCTTACTATAGTTTATGTAATAAAGAACTTATAACTTTTATTTTGTTTGAGAAATAAGCCTAAATATCAGTATGGCTAAATTCTATTAAACTAATAGACCTTTCTAGCTTCCTCTTATTTTCCTCCTAAATTCTGGAGCTAGGAGCTTCTGGATATGCCCATGAAGTCTAGAGTTCACCTGCCGGAAAGGCAGAATCTTTTTTCCTCTCCTGTTATTGACACCCTCAATTGGCTACAGTTCTGTATACAAATATTGAGCTGAGCTCACTGTACTAAATTTTAAACTTGGTTTTCCCTACTAGGAAAAATACACAATCTATGAATACACAAGAATGATATCCATAAAAGTCCCCTGCTGAGCTATTTAATTTTTAATGCATGCTCTGTAACAGTTTTTTGTTACATGCATACGGGAATACAGAAGCCTGTTAGCAGACAGCTAGAATTTCCTGAATGTATATGGTTCACTATGATGCACATTGAAGTGCAGAAGACTCAACAGCAACCTCAGTGGTAGTAGTTGAGCATAGGAAATCAGTAGACAGAATTAACTGGAAGTAGAGCACAGAGCACATATACAAACTGTGTTAATAAAAGAGATTATGCATTCAGCTTTACATGCCTCACATGGTGGTAGCATGTCAAGAAAGAACTGTCCTACAGTTACACTAGAGCACAAATGTGCAAAGTCCTCACTGCCATGTAATCTGGCTCCACACTGGGCAGATTCATCCTTAATAGGTCACTCCTGGTGAGGAAAGTGGGCAGAGCACAGGTGGGCAAACACACTTTAAGATGTGCAGGGATTGAGACTAAGGCTCTGCATATGAACATTTTTGTCAGCTCATTATGAAATGCACAGGAGCCCTCGCTCAACTCCTTATTTTCACTGTCCAGATTAGTTCAACCACAAATTATTGGTGTTGATAGTCTCACGTACCTAGTAGGGAAGAATAATTTCCTCCACCACAGGGTGAAATTCTATGGCCTGGGTATAGTAGGAACTCAGATTACATTATCATAGTGATCTCTTATGGCCATAAAGTCTATGAATCTAAGCTAGCCAGGCATGCATGCACAGTTGTGCACTTTAGTAGTTTAGAGGGGAGAAAAGCTTCCAAAGAGTACTGCACATATACAGCAGAGTCAGAGTCTTAACTCCATCGGCTCAAAAACAGTTTTCAGCAGACTGTTCAAAGACACTTCTCCTCTCTAAGGATTATCTCGATGCCAAATTTCAGTTTTCTTCTCCTAGCTATTGCAGCTGCATAGATGTACAGAAAAGATCACAGGATTTTTTCAGAATATTATCAACAATTGAAAATGGGAGGTTAGAATGCTAATACTTTGAGCAGGGGGTTGGACTAGATGACCTCCTGAGGTCCCTTCCAACCCTGAGATTCTATGATTCTATGATACTTATGCAATCTTAACTGTGATTTCTGTTCTTGTTATGGACCCAGACTCAGCACGGTACTTAAGCATGTACCTAAGCTGAAATCAGTGGGACTACTTGTGCAATAAAAGTTAGCCACATGCTTAAGTACCCTGCTGAACTGGAGCCATAATGCTGCCCTTCTATTATTTTCACAACATAAAATGAAGCCAGATTATTTTGCAGAGTTACCATTGTTAATATTGCTCAGATTGAAGACATTCATTCCTGGTGGAAATGTACATTACGTCTCTTTCCAGTTGTGATTCGCCTGTCAATGCAGTTTGATTAAATATATACTACAAAAATATTTCTCACTTCAATGTTTCATTATAGATTGGTATGGGGAAAATGTCTCTGCTTCACTCAAATGTGTGAAAACATGTTCAGTTACAAGATAAAAGGGTAGGCAGATGACTGGATAATTACAGTGCCCCTTGTATACTAACCGGTTTGATGTCTTGCAATCCAGAATTAATTAAAATCTGAGCAAGGATTTTCTCCCTCTCTCTCAGCACCTTCAGCTTCTCCTTAATAAAATACCTTGGGATAGGGATTTCTATGTGTTCCTAGGGGAGAGAAATATTCATGGTACACTGTTAGAGCTGTATTTAAAACCATGTTGCTTATTACCTTAACACCTTTCCTTTACAGACTAATTAAGTTGGCCTAAAGATTCTTGAATTTCCAGGAGTGTTGTGTGACTTGACCTATGTAACAGCTGCTGTGCTATTACTTTGCAATTACTCAAGGTCTAAATCAACAACAAAAAATCAATCCAGTTTCTGAATCATCCCCACCCGGTTTCATACAGGTTTCCACAGCATTTTTTAAAAATTGTGCAATATTTTGAACATTTCAGAGTTTGCTGGTATATAAAAATGTACAGACAGTGATTTCCTCTGAATTTAATAACCTCATTAGTATGATCCTCCCACATTATTTAATCAACATCTTGGAAAACAAATCAGCTGTATTGCATTGTTATTATTACAAGGAATTAAGACAAGATTAATTATCTAGCCTCTTCAGTATTTCTAAGGTGCCTATCCCTGTCGTATCTAATCACCTCTCAGAATCAAGAATGATTGGAAATGTCTACCCAAGAGTTTGCCTTTACTCACTTGTATCATAAGCAGGGGCGGCTCTAGGCACGCCTGCGGGAGGTCCGCCGAAGCCGCGGGACCAGCGGACCCTCCGCAGGCAAGCCGCCGAAGGCAGCCTGCCTGCTGCCCTCACGGCGCTGGCAGAGCGCCCCCCATGGCTTGCTGCCCCAAGCACGCGCTTGGCATGCTGGGGCCTGGAGCCGCCCTGATCATAAGATGAGTATGTGAGCATGAGATGATAAAGTTCAGGATCCTGACACAAGAAAGAAAGGAGAACAGCAGAATATGGACCCTGGACTTCAGAAAAGCAGACTTTGACTCCCTCAGGGAACTGATGGGCAGTATCCCCTGGGAGAATAATATGAGGGGGAAAGCAGTCCAGGAGAGCTGGCTGTATTTTAAAGAATCCTTATTGAGGTTGCAGGAACAAACCATCCCAATGAGTAGAAAGAATAGTAAATATGGCAGGCGACCAGCTTGGCTTAACAGTGAAGTCCTTGCTGATTTTAAATACAAAAAAGAAGCTTACAAGAAGTGGAAGATTGGACAAATGATCAGGGAGGAGTCTAAAAATATTGCTCAGGCATGCAGGAGTGAAATCAGAAAGGCCAAATCACACTTGGGGTTGCAGCTAGCAAGAGATGTTAAGAGTAACAAGAAGGGTTTTTCAGGTATGTTAGCAACAAGAAGAAAGTCAAGGAAAGTGTGGGCCCCTTACTGAATGAGGGAGGCAAACTAGTGACAGAGGATGTGGAAAAAGCTAATGTACTCAATATCATTTTTTGCCTGTCTTCACGAACAAGGTCAGCTCCTAGACTGCTGCACTGGGTAGCACAGCATGGGGAGGAGGTGACCAGCCTTCTGTGGAGAAAGAAGTGGTTCAGGACTATTTAGAAAAGTTGGATGAGCACAAGTCCATGGGGCCAGATGCGCTACTTCCGAGGGTGCTAAAGGAGCTGGCGGATGTGATTGCGGAGCTATTGGCCATTATCTTTGAAAACTCATGGTGATTGGGGGAGGTCCTGGATGACTGGAAAAAGGCTACTGTAGTGCCCATCTTTAAAAAAGGGAAGAAGGAGGATCTGGGGAACTACAGGCCAGTCAGCCTCATCTCAGTCCCTGGAAAAATCATGGAGCAGGTCCTCAAGGAATCAATTCTGAAGCACTTAGAGGAGAGGAAAGTGATCAGGAACAGTCAGCATGGATTCACCAAGGGCAAGTCATGCCTGACTAACCTAATTGCCTTCTATGAGGAGATAACTGGGTCTGTGGATGACGAGAAAGCAGTGGACATGTTATTATTTAGCAAAGCTTTTGATACTGTCTCCCACAGTATTCTTGCCGGCAAGTTAAAGAAGTATGGGCTGGATGAATGGATTATAAGGTGGATAGAAAGCTGGCTAGATCATCGGGCTCAACAGGTAGTGATCAATGGCTTGATGTCTAGTTGGAAGCTGGTATCAAGCGAAGTGCCCCAGGGGTCAGTCCTGGGGCCGGTTTTGTTCAAAAGCTTCATTAATGAACTGGATGATGGGATAGATTGCACCCTCAGCAAGTTCATGGATGGCACTAAACTGGGAGGAGTGGTAGATACGCTGGAGGGTAGGGATAGGATACAGAGGGACCTAGACAAATTAGAGGACTGGGCCAAAAGAAATCTGATGAGATTCAGCAAAGACAAGTGCAGAGTCCTGCACTTTGGATGGAAGAATCCCATGCACTGCTACAGACTAGGGACCAAGTGGCTAGGCAGCAGTTCTGAAGAATAGGACCTAGGGGTTACAGTGGAGGAGAAGCTGGATATGAGTTGACAGTGTGCCCTTGTTGCCAAGAAGGCTAACTGTAATTTGGGCTTTATAAGTAGGGGCATTGCCAGCAGATCGAGGGACGTGATCATTCCCCTCTATTTGACATTGATGAGGCCTCATCTGGAGTACTGTGTCCCGTTTTGGGCCTCATGCTACAAAAAGGATGTGGAAAAATTGGAAAGAGTCTGGCGGAGGGGAACAAAACATGACTTATGAGTAGAGGTAAGGGAACTGGGATTGTTTAGTCTGCAGAAGAGAAGAATTAGGGGGGATTTGATAACTGCTTTCAACTACCTGAAAGGGGGTTCCAAAGAGGATGGATCTAGACTGTTCTCAGTGGTACCAGATGACAGAACAAGGAGTAATGGTCTCAAGTTGCAGTGTGGGAGGTTTAGGTTGGATATTAGGAAAAACTTTTTCACTAGGAGGGTGGTGAAACACTGGACTGGGTTACCTAGGGTGGTGGTGGACTCTCCTTCCTTAGAGGTTTTTAAGGTCAGGCTTGACAAAGCCCTGGCTGGGATGATTTAGATGTGGATTGGTCCTGCTTTGAGCAGGGGGTTGGACTAGATGACCTCCTGAGGTCCCTTCCAACCCTGATATTCTATGATTCGATGATTCGATGATAAAAATCACAACTGTCTCACATTTCCATTGCTTGTTTTCTTATAGTATTACTCCCTGATGCAGAGAAGTGAAAGAAGAGGGCTTCTTTGAGAGACATGCAGAGAAAGAAGAACCCCCAAAAGATCTATGAATTAGTAGAAGTCAAGGCACTACTGAGTAGCACAACTGATTGTTAGAACCTTGCTTATGAATAGAGGCAATTCTTCCAAGAGTAAGCTATCACTAGCACTCCTTAATGGCAAGTACAACTTATTCTCCAATATGTATTCTGATGGTCAAAATAGTTCTCTGCTATGAATAAAATAGCAGAAAGATGGTTGATTGAAATAAGTGGCAATCACTGTACTATACATATTTATATGTCAAAATCAGTTAAAAGCCGCAATACGTTTCATTTCTAAAAACTGAAGAACTAATTCTATAATATATTAAGATACCACTAGGCAATTTCTTTCACATTATAACCAGGATCCAGGAAATAGTAATCATTTAAACAACAACTTTGTTTACTTTTTCATTAGAGAAGCTGTTACCTACAGTACCCAACTTTGACAACAGGTAGAGTTGTCAGAAACAAAAGGAATTATCAGTCAAATCACCATTATTTCTCATCTGTTTTTTAATACCCTCAACCTTCAAGGAGCCATATTATGGCCATACAGTAGGACCTCAGAGATACAAGCACTAGAGTTATGGACTGACCGACACCATGTGAAACCAGAAGTAACCAATCAGGCAGCAGCAGAGACACAAAACAAAACAAAAAAGCAAGTACTGTACTGTGTCTGTATTGCTTCTTAAAGGTAGGCACATCTGGGCTGCAGAACAGGAGCAGCGCTGGGGTCTGTGCAGCTTTTGCCCCTCTCCTCCTCGCTGGGTGGGGGGTGCGTTGTTTTTACCCCCAGCCCCCCAGCTGGGAGTGGGACATGCTGTTTTCACGCCCCCCCCCCGGCCTAGAGGAGAACACGCTTGCAAATTCATGCTGGGGCTGAGTAGGGAACTGAATCCTGGCTGGATCTCGAGCTGCGCTTTGTTCAGAGTTACGAACATTTCAGAGTTATGGACAACCTCCATTCCTAAGGTGTCCATAACTCTGAGGCTCTACTGTATTTACTAGGGTTGAGGTTTAGTTGGGATGTCCTTCAGACAGCTGCTCCTAAATTGGATAGAAGGGTTATTACAAGGCAATCCTTTTCCCTAGACACTGAATGTGGTCCCAGCCCCTTCCTGCCTTGCAATGAGAGGGCAGACTAAAGTTTCTCAGGTGGCAGTGTGGAGAACTAACCACAGGGCCAGTCTATTCTCCACCTAGTTTTATTTGTAACCTCTGAGAGAGCCATGAGGTCAAACTGATTCACCTTGAAGCAAAAGGCAAATCAAACCGCAGTCTGATATTGACTGTGGCTTGGTCCTGAGTGGACCATCCTATGTGATCCTAGAGTAAAATCATGGTGGATTTGCAATGTTACCATTAGTAACATCGAAGCTGACTTATTCTAGCATGAGGACCAAGTAGAACAAGTCAGACTTAAAGGAGATCACCTTTATTAAAAACTATACATCTTTGGTAGTATTACAGACATACTGAGATATAATATATTGATCAAGCCGATTCATTTTGAAAAGCTTGCTCCCGTGTGAAAGGCTCACTGTAGAATGAATATATTCTGTATAGTTATTTTTAACATAAATAGTGACTATGCAGTAAACTAGTGAGCATATAGTAGGCCAAGTTCTCTGCTGATGTAAATTGGGGCAGTTTCATTGAAATAAATGGTGCTCTGCCAATTTACACCAACAGAGAATTTAGCCCAGTACAGTTAAATAGTATTGACTTTCTGGTAAATACTAGGCTAGATCCTCAGATAGAGTAAATCAGCACAGATTCAGTGACATCAACAGATTTACATTAGACTATAGAATATATAAAATATATTTCTAACTTGCTTATGATAAAAGTATACCTACAGGGGACAGCTTAAGATCTTGCAGGATATCATCAAAGTAATGAAACTCTGAGTTCTCCAGCTCCACCATTTCATTCTTCAGCTCCAGGATACGGCCCATCACTCCCTCCAGCACTTGCCGAATCACTAACCGTTTTTGTGGGTGAACGATCTGGTCGTAGACAGTCTCCAAGTTACAGAAAATTTGCACATATTTGATGTAGAAGGTGGCTAAAGTCTGGAATACTGTTATGCGATCCTTCTGTGGCTTTAGGGACTTATCTTCTATTTCCCTCTGGAGCAGACCGTTGAGGGCTTCTTGGGCTTCTGCCCACATCTTATTATAAGTGCTAATTGAAAGGAGAAAAGAATATCTTAGCTGCAGATATAAGCATTGATTAGCACACAAGTGGATGCACAGTTACTGAGTGTCTCCAAGACTCCAGAAGTATGGATATCTTGCAAATGCAAGCACTGAAGTGCATTTTAATTCCAAAAAGATTTAAAAAACTTAGCTAAAATGTATTTTAAAGCAGAGTTTATGTATTTCATTAGGGTTGGTCCCTTCCAACCCTAATAATCTATGATTCTATGATTCTATGATTACTTAATTAAACCATAGCTCTTTTTTATTGTCTCTGCTAGTAAAACAGGTGTGGAAATAGGAGTTTTAAAATTATGCTTTAATAACATAAAAAAGTTAGAAATTGTTGGAGTTCATCACAAAATATAGTTGTAACGACAGCTCCTGTCGAGCAACGAGCTCTGCATAGGCAGATCCCTGTGCCTATGTGAAACCCCACTGAAGGCAATGCGGGATCAGAACCTAAGGCATGTACGTTAGGCGTCACAACCCTTATTGCATGATTCAATGTCCAGTGGTTGCAATTTAAAAAAATAAAATGTTAGGATCCCCTTTTTATTCTCCTGCCAGGAACTGGCCTGCAGTAGCATCAAAAAGGAGTTTAAAGGTTACAATGATGGTGATGTTTTTTTCATTGGCAATATGATGCAAAATGTGGACATGGAAGTTATATCACCTGCATCTTGGAAATTGTCGGTTCTGCAAGGAATTGCTGGTATTTCCACAGGCTGTGACAATAACAGCAGGCTTCTCTTACAATCCAGCCTTTCCAGGCTAGCTGCAACAGCAATGATTGTGGGGGTGTAGCGGGGTGGTGACCCGTTCTAGCCTTAAAGGGCTTAAACCAGCCCTGGAGAGGGCAGTGGCTGGGAGCAAGCAGTCCCCAGGCTGAGTGGGGAAGCAGCCTCAGCTGGCCCTTATAAGAGGGCAGTGGTCTAGGAGCACACACACTCTCTCTCTAGCCTTTGGAGAGGGAGGGACCAGGCTGCCGGGGGAGCTGAGGTACCGAGGGTGGAGCAGGGCTGGGGAAGGGCCAGGGAGCTGGGGAGCTCCAGCCTAGCAGAGCCCGAGGCTGCAGGCTGAGGTAAGGGCCCACTAGAGGATACTAGGGCTGCAGAGGGGCAGCTCCGCTATAGGTAGAGGCAGCAGGTCCAAACCTAGCCTTGCCTGTGATGAGTGGCTTATACTGCAGTCTGCCTCAGGGAGCAGGGGCTAGTTGGTGACTGGCAGTAGCCTATGACTGAGGCGAGGCAGGGATCGTGGGTGGGGGGTTCTCCGGGAGGGAAGACCCTGAGACTGAGGGGTGTACTGCCAGGGGGCAGTACCCCGGTGTGCAAGGGGCACTGGGTCCGGGAGCGACACGGGGCCCAGGAAAAGCAGGACACCAGCCTGCAGAGGGCGCTCTGATGGCAGGAAGCTAATTCCCAGAAGGTACCAGCAGGAGATGCCGCAGGGGTGAGTCTGTACAGTTTCAGGGGGGATCAAGGAAGGTAGTGTGGCCTAGAAGATAAGTGTGTGAGTTCTAGTCCCAGCTCTGCCGCTGGCCTACTGGGTGACTTTGGGCAAATTACTTCACCTCACCATGCGTCAATTTCTCTAGCTGTAAAATGGGCATAATGATACTTACTTCCCTTTGAAAAGTGCTTTGGGCTGTACTGATGAAAGTGCTATATCAGAACTAGTTTTTTTTTCTTTTTACAGTGGCAACATAGAGTGTATTGGAATATGCTACTGTAAGATGGAAATTGGAACATAGGAATGGTTAAAGAGGTATTTTAAAAAGAGCACTCAGTCTCACAGCCATGCTGGAAATCCTGAACTAAGAAAGGAACTGCCATGTAAAAAGGGTTGGAACTCTGCTTTCACTGTTCATCCTCAGTCTCTCAAATACTGATGCATGACAGCTAGTAAAGTAGGAAAATAATGTGAGAAAGGACCTCAGATGACAGAATGTATAGTTTTGTGCTTAAGACCATGGGCTGGGACTCGGGATATGCATCAGTTCCTGGCTCTGTCACAGACTTTCTGTGTGACATTGGTCAAGTTACTTAAGCTTCCTGTGCTTCAGTTCCCAATATGCAAAATGGGGTTAATAATACTGTTTTTATCTGTCTTGTTTACACTGTTTTCTCTTCAGGGCAGAGACTGCCTCTCACTATGTGGATGGGGCCTCTGAGTTACTGTAATACAAATACCTTACAGATTTAAACCTTGTTATTTAAGGAGAAGCGGCAACTTAAAAAACCAGACCTGACTCCCTCAGAATACTGAGGAGATTTTGTATCTAAAGCTGAAAGTACAGTTTTATTTCATCCAAAAACTAAAGCTAGCATCCTGGCTAGAAAACCTAGAAGGATGGAGTTCTCTGCTCCCTCTGTTGGGGAGAAGTGGAAAATCCAGCTCTGGCTAACTTCATTTACATGAATTGTAATATTGTTTACTCATAATTCCACCTATGTTTTTGTTCTTTTGGTTGGAAATGTTTGTTTTCATGTGTAAAGGTGATAATAGGTTGTTGCCAGTGCTGCACTCATGAAGGGACATAGAACTGTGAAAGATATGCCAGGGGTGAGGAATCACCCTGACTGAACAAGAAACAGACTTTGGTTGGATAACAAAGCTTGGCCTCAAAAAAGAAATAGCAAGTTTTGTCTTGAAGAACTCTGATCTAGAGAATAGGGGTTTTATCCTAGGGTCCAGTTCTGCTCTGTGTTCCCTGTGTGGCGGTTCCTTAACCTCAGTGAAAAACTCCATAGAGAGGTCTGTCTGTATCAATAATGATGGAGAACTAGAGCTGGCTCTATGCAAAGGCCTCACTGGCAGCAGCAGAGTAGAGTTGGTTCCACAGGAAGTCCTGACCAGACCAGTGGTGGCAATAATGAGCTGACTTCACAGTGTCCCAGCTCACTCAGCTGGTGGAGGCAGACCTGGAAGCACTGGACTGGACTAAGTTGCTGCTCATTGGTGTCAGAGCTGGCAGAATAGTTCTCTGAGGTCTAGAGCTGACAAGCAGAGGAGAGCCGCCCTTGGATATCCTTTGGTTACCACTGAGACTAACTCAACTGTGAGTGGGGTTTTTGGTGGGTGGAGTCTGTGGTGATACAGGATTCTGGAGCTCCATAAGCTGGACTGGGAGATGACCAAACTCTTGGTGTATTAATTTGGGTTGTTCAGTTTCTCATATATAAATATACATCACTGTTTTGTTTCATGTTTCTTTTGGTTGTTTCACCTTTCTCTCCAAATTAAAGATTTGTTCCATATTTCTGAATGACTTTCGAGCGCTTGTGAGTGGGGGAAAAAACTTCCTGTAAGCGTGACAAGGGAAGCTTTATTTTTATTTCCCAGACCCAGAAACAAGAGTCCTGCTCTGGGTGGGATTCGAGTCATATATCAATGTACCTTAGATACATTGAACCTAGCCCTTGTTGCTGTCACTGGCACCTGGCAGGAGGATTATTAACACATTCAGTTGAATTATGTCTGCTACATTTTATAGAGCTATTTTGTACCAGTTATCTTGCTGGTCTGATTCAGACTGAGAATGCAGTTGCATATTAATTTTCTGTTGTGATGAAGAGGCCAAGCAGCTGCAACCGATGTGATTGTCATCCATAAGTGTATGGGTTGGAATCTTCGTAAGCCAATCATATTGTTCCCTCATGCCTATGCATTTTATAATACTGAATGATATACTTGCAATTGTAATGAGGCTATGGAGATGGCAGGATAATTTTGCAGTAAGGTTTCTCATCTTGGACATAGTGGCTTGAGCTCGATGTATTTGTTTATTTCTTCGGGATATTGATGGGGATGTTCTGACTGACTAGAATGCTCAGCAAAAATATTAACAATCTGAGCCTGCTATTGAATTTACATGCTTTAATTTTTTTAAAGTGTATACTATACTTTTCAGCTTCAGCAGGATGCAGCTGGCCCTGCTCTTCTTAATGTATTAACAGCCCACCCAGATCTTTCCCCCTTTCTTCCTACTTCATTTATATCCCATTGCACCAACTGACTCAGTAGATTGCAGCAATTAACCCAGGTGCAAGAGATAAACAAAATAAAACCACTGGGGTATGAAAGATTGGCACAAGCAAGAACGCCATTAGCTGTGCCCTGACAGCTCAGCCAATTGATCAATGGGGTTTTGTACACTTTCTTAGAATTGGGGACTCAGATGAACGGAAACCAACGAGACTCATGGGGTACTCCAGCACAGAAGAACACAATACGCTATTGTACTTTCCTAGCTGTGTGTATCTAGAAACAATTTTGCAGTGGGGAGGTTATAAATCTTTGAGGCTGTCTGGCCCTATAGGCTGTACCCCAACTACAGGCTTGATTTATGAACAGTGGGTATCCTCAGGCTAGAACATTTCAAATGCAAGTTGTTTCAGAGCTGACAATAGGCATCAGTGCAACCAGAACTGCCCATACAACTGTCCACTCCATTTTACAATAACCTCTTTCTCTCTCCCTAGTCTCGGGAGAACACCAAGTGTTCTCCCATTGCACCAGCTAATATTCAGTTTCTTTTTATATTTTTGAATCATTTTTTTTTTAATTAAAGCATGTTAACGTAAGGCAAAATAGTATCAGATAAGTGTAAGATAATGACAAATTACTGCAAGCATGTTGTTATGGCTCGGTTTCAGGTCTGTGGAGATCATGACATTTGTCTGTTTTTCCAGCATTAACATTCAATCTAAATAAAGGATGGGAAAAGCGGGGGGGGGGGGGGAAATAAAGTACAAAACATTAAGGAAAAGAAAAAGGAGGGAAAAGAATGACATCAAAACAACCCCGGGCAGATGCTCACATGGTGTAAGTCAGCATGCACCATGTGAGGATCTGGCCCCTAGTGCTTAAGACAGGGAGCCAGCTGACCCATCACCAGAATGGCCACTACTTGTTCGGGCAGTGATGGAGGAAGTGCATTTTAAGTGTCTCATATCCTATATTAGTTTGATAAAACGAACAAGTAAACACATGGCCAGATGTTGCTAGACCTGATTATAGAGGTTCAAATTCTCACGTAAACATTCAGTGATTAAGGCCATACTGGTCCATAGGTGCAGTAAGTGCAGTAGCCTTAGGGCTCAAAGGTGCCTGAATGTGTGGCCCTTGCTGCGCTGCTGCACCACAAGGGCAACTCCAGGAACAATTGTGTTTCTGAGAGGCACAGTCTCCTCCTGAGCGCCTAGGGGCACAAATGGGGCATGACCACTGCAGTCTCCATTAGTTTCTACAGTCTCTGCTCCTCTGTCAGAGTGGCTAATGCTCCCTGTGTGCTGAGGGGAGTGCCTGGCCCCAGCCCAGGGACCATAGGAGGGGAGTGAGGCCCTTCAGCCCTCCCCACCTTACTAACCAGGCAGCATAGGGCCCTTCACTCACTTTTCATTTTGCCCATTTGCTACGGTTTCCTTCCCACGAGCGTGAAAGGGCACCACACCCCTGTCTTCTAGAGAAAGAGGGACCTGTGGGCAAAAATGGCTTCCAGCCACCAAGGAAAGAGTGAAACAAAATCCTGACTGCTGACTTTTCTATTAATCTTAAAGGAAAGTCTCTGCTAGTTGTGATGTACACTAGGAACTGTCATCAAGACATCATGAAGACTGGCTTCCTTTCCTTCGATATTAGGCAATGGTCATTAGGGTCATATGTACTAGTGTGTGAAGTTACATCAGAAGTGGATTTAACCCATTAGGGTGAAGATCATGATTATGACCCTGATCCTGCTAATACTCATGCCCACGCTTAATGTTACTATCACAGGTAGTCCCACTGAATTCAATAAGGCTACGCATGGTAGTAAAATTAAATATGTGTGTGATGTTCTCCTCTGGTGTTATCTGGACCAGTGACCTTCTATGTGACTCCAATCCTTGACTCTGGGAGCCAGCCTTACCCTGCTCTGCTGTGAGAACCCCCACTCCTGGGCTGTTCACGCGCAGTCTCTGCCATGTAAGCTGCTCCCGGCTACTTGCAAACGAATGACACTAGCCAATCTCTCCGGGCCCAGACACAACCCTAAGAACCTCCCTCTTGCAGTGTCCAGTTATACCTGCTGGACACTGCAAGCTTATATGAGTTCATCAATTTAACAAAGAAATTGATAGGTATCAGGCTTGTTATCCCAAGGGGAGCCCCTGACACACTTCAAACCAAACGCACTGCTTCAGGTAGAATAAACAAACAGATTTATTAACTATAAAGATAGATTTTAAGTGATTATAAGTCAAAACATAACGCATCAGATTTGGTCAAATGAAATAAAAGCAAAGCACATTCTAAGCTGATCTTAACACTTTCAGTGCCCTCACAAACTTAGATGCTTCTCACCACAGGCTGGCTGGTGGCTTTTTAGCCAGGCTCTCCCCTTTGATCAGTGCTTCAGTCACTTGGTGTCGTGGTGTCTGTATATGTAGGTGGAAGAGAGAGGAAGAGCATGGCAAACATCTCTTCCTTTTATTATGTCCTTTCCTCCCCCTTGGCTCTGCCCCCTCCCCCCCAGAGTCAGGTGAGCATTATGGAGTCTCTCCATGCAAGGTTGAGCAATTCCCCCGGTGTGGCCACATGCAGGTGAGTCATTGCATTGTAGCTCCCTTTCTGGACAATGGCTGTTGATGGGTTGTTTGACATCCCGCCTGGGCGTTGGTTACTTTCCTTGCTGTTGCTTCTGGGGAACTAATATCTGGCTGATTCCCTCAATTTACAGCATGTTTTAGTGACAACCATACTACACAATTCTCACAACTTTATATGCATTAATGATATACATATATGGATAGAGAAATGACTTTTAGCAGATCATAACTTTTCCTCTGTTACCTTACAAGGCATGTTTTATACGTAAGATCAGGATTATATGAAAATGAGGAATATGGAGGTTACAGCATGCTCCCCCAAGGTATAGAACGTCACAATGTGCATGAGTGTTTTCAGAACGAAGGTCTATAATTGTTCCTGGGGCATCCAACATGCTTACTCAGTAGTTGTAGGAATCAGCGGCAGAAGTAGTAGCAATTGCAGTTAACTATAAAGAGTGTAAATGACTGCATTCAAATTTTGAAAGTGTGATTCAAGAGATGAGGGAGATGCAGGAAGGATGAGTATTTGGAGGTCTAACCTACTCTATATTAAGTGTGTGTGTGTGAATTAATGCAACTGAGTATAATTTTCATACTTCCAACATTAGAGGATGAAATTCAGAGGAGGGCAAGAGCCCAGGTTCTTAAAGTTAACCTCCTGTGCACTGTGTGTGTATATATATATATATATATACACACACACACACACACACACACACACACACACACACACACACACACACACACACACACACACACACACACACAGTATAAGCAGTACTGCTGATTGCCAAAGCAGCTGAAAAGCATGGAATGTTACAGGGGAAAATAAGCAACACTGAGTAATGGGATGAGAAAAACATATACACTCACTTAATTCCAAAGGCCCTATAGTGCATTCTGGCAGCTCTTATGGCTTTGGAGTAAAAGAGAGTCCTGCCTTTCTGATCACTGTGTCCCTTCAGCTCTCTATGCTCCCGGAGAGAGTGAACAAAGTACAGATACTAGTAGTCAATCAAGAATACTTTATTAATCATCCAGCCTTTGTGCCATACTATGGCACCTTCTATGTAGAACTTCTCTTTGATTACTCAGAATAAAATATGACCTACTCATTTAAAATACTCATTTAAGATACATTTTTGTGGTCAAACTGACAGTAATTGTTTAAAACACTGTCAATTTATTTTACACTTATTTAATATTCCTGTATCCTCAGAAGCCTGACAATACATTTCTGCCTGACATTTCTTTTTCAATTTGGAAAAACTAACTTAAGTGCTGTTTTCAACAAAGCTGAAATTAATCTGGTTATTTTTGTTGCACCAATTCCGCATTCATGCTGAAGTGTTTACAGAATTAACATTAAGCATGGGAGTTGTTCCATTGACTATTTGCAGGACTGGGGCCTTAGTGACTTATGTCAACTAATTTTTGTGAACCAGCAACAATTAGTTAACTTCTGCTGCAGAGCCAGCAGAGGGAGATCAAAATACTTTGGGCCACGCTGATTTGCTTATGCCCAAATAAATCTGTTAGTCTTCAAGGTGCCCCCGGACTCCTTGTTGTTTTTGTGGCTACAGACTAACATGGCTACCCCCTGATACTGATTTACTGGAAGCTGCAACCCACTCTGTGGGGATGATGAGGACAGAGGGGCTATGCTCCAGCAGAAGTCACAGAAGATATTTTGGCTGTCACAGAGGAGTGCAAACTGCAGCAGCCGGGCTGCTACTCAACTGCAGGTTGCAACTCACACGCTGTGCAGTGGCCTTCTGCTGATTGGTGTATACAGGCAGAAGTGTGGGTCCCCACTGGCAGGCTTCTACATCAGAGTAAAGGAAGAAAAGCCCCCTCAAGCACACTCACCCGCTTTTCATGTCCACACAGCGCTGGACACACAAGTACTGAATGGGCTGGAGATACCTTAAGGACACCAATCTCTTTCTTGGGATATTTTGGCTTTTGATCCCAGAAAGAAGTAGTAGTTCCTGAGGCTCATGAGAATGAAAGGTGAGCTGACTTCCAAAAACGTTATCCAAACCTCTTTTGTTCAAAATCTTTCAATTCCAGCTTTGGACAAAGTTTTGGGTCAAACTTGCGCACTATCCCTAAATTTAGCCCAAGCTATTCCAGGATGAGGGAGCATACAGTGGAACGACATGAATTGCCTTAACTATTTCCCGGCCAGCTAATGATTTTCTGTAGATTCAGTAGCAAAGGTGCAAAATAAAGGAGGATAAAGCTCGACAGACTCTAGTCACTGGGAGAAGTAAATACAGCACACTGGCATTGTTAACAGGAACAGGTTTGCACGTCTACCTTCTCCGATTTCATTCTTCAGTAGCAGAACAGAGTGAACACAGGATAAAAGGTTGTGTGGCACAAACGTAATGGGAAACCACAGCAAAGACAAGGAAGCCTGCTTCACTAAACACCAGCTGTAACACTGCACCTCAGTAGCTTTCAAGCACCTGCTCTTGCCCAAACTCACAAGGCTGATGAAAAGATACTTCTTTGGTCAAAGAAGGGTATTGTGCCGGTGAATTTTAATACAACAGCAGGAATAGAAATTTGAGTAATTTAGGTGGGGAAGAGATTACCATATGCTGAATTTTACCTTACAATGCTCTAAGGAGCAGCCTTTTATTTAACCATTGCAGTTTATCCAGCCTGAGGGCAATATGATGCCCTCTGCTTTGAGACAAGGAGGGAAGCAAATGCATGATTTCCCTGGAAAAATCAGAAGAATATTCCTATGTTGTCTGTGGCTGGAGAAGTGTGTAAAGACAGCTCTGCAGTATGACAGTAGTACTGCATCCCCATCACATAACCACCAGTAGCTACTCCACGTCAAATATCCTGTATTGCATTATGTGTGTTGAGTGGATGAACGGGATATGGCTAGCCAGAAAGGGTCCAGACTAGGGAGCAGCTGTTCTCCACTGTATTCTCCAGCTCCAAGATGCCTTAATTTACACAGCACTGTTCTGGGCACGGTAATGAGATTTATTACAGCATTAACTCCCTCCACACAGCTTCTTAACCCTTGGAGGGGGGAGTCGTGTCCAGCTATACTGCTGGCTGCACTGCCATTGCTGGGGAGGAGACACAGGACAGGCAGTCTGCTCTAGGGTGACCAGATGTCCCGATTTTATAGGGACAGTCCTGATTTTGGGGGCTTTTTCTTATATAGGCACCTATTTCCCCCCCCCATCCCATTTTTTTACACTTGCTATCTGGTCACCCTACTCTCCTCAGATGTCCCAAAGTCTGCAAGGGGCCAACATTCCCTATTAATGCGTAGGGTTCATGTATGTAGACTCCTATACAATGCTAACCCCTTTCACACTGATGAGAATAGGGCCTGTTTTCTAGCATAACTGTAGTTGTAAATTTCCCCTGCCAATGTTTATTTTTTTTCTTTCAAAGCAGAAGACTGTGGCCCTTAATCCAGTGACCCTCTCCTAAATGGATCCTACAAACTGTTCCAAATTCTATAGGTCTAATAATTATCCAGGACAGTCTTTGAATACATGAAGGATGGCAATAAAAATTGTTTCCATGGTAACAGAATGAACTCCAACATGAAAATATTTGATCTGATAAGTATACTTGATCCCTCTTGAAAGAAATATGCTTGACTAAAAAAAAAGTCATTTGCTACAAGTGCTCAAGGAATATCTTCATGCGTGTTTATAAAACAATCTAATCCTTCAGTCAGCCAAAATGCTTCTTTAGCAGCTACAGTGTCATCACACTAATTCAAGAGATCTCAGTTCCTCATTTACTCTTGTCTTAACAAGCATATTCTCGTAGGTTACATGTGGCAACCACAAAAATTAAGCACAAAGAAATTTCATTTAATCTTTTTATTACTGACCTTGGCACAAAAAGTGGGAATGTGCTAATAAAGTTTGCAGATGACACAAAACTGGGAGGTATTGCTAACACAGAGAAGGACTGGGATATCATACAGGAAGATCTGGATGACCTTGTAAACTGGAGTAACAGTAATAGGATGAAATGTAATAGTGAAAAGTGCAAGGTCATGCATTTAGGGAATAATAGCAAGAATTTTGGTTATAAATTGGGGACGCATCAGTTGGAAGTAACAGAGGAGGAGAAGGACCTCGGAGTATTGGTTGATCACAGGATGACTATGCGCCGCCAATGTGATATGGCTGATAAAAAAGCTAATGCAGTTTTAGGATGCATCAGGCAAGGTATTTCCAGCAGAGATAAGGAAGTGTTAGTACCATTATACAAGGCACTGGTGAGACCTCATCTGAAATACTGTGTGCAGTTCTGGCCTCCCATGTTTAAGAAGGATGAATTCAAACTGGAACAGGTACAGAGAAGGGCTATTAGGATGATCCGAGGAAAGGAAAACCTGTCTTATGAAAAGAGACTGAAAGAGCTTGGCTTGTTTAGCCTAACCAAAAGAAGGCTGAGGGGGGATATGATTGCTCTTTATAAATATATCAGAGGGGTAAATATCAGGGAGGGAGAGGAATTATTTAAGCTTAGTACCAATGTGGACCCAAGAACAAATGGATATAAACTGGACACTAGGAAGTTTAGACTTGGAATTAGAGGAAGGTTTCTAACCATTAGAGGAATGAAGTTCTGGAAAAGCCTTCCAAGGGGAGTAGTGGGGGCAAAAGACATATCTGGCTTCAAGACTAAGCTTGATAAGTTTATGGAGGGGATGGTATGATGGGATAGCCTAATTTTGGCAATTAATTTGGCAGTTGATCTTTGATTATTAGTAACAAGAATATGCCCAGTGGTCTGTGGTGGGATGTCAGATGGGGTGGGATCTGAGTTACTACAGCTCATTCTTTCCTGGGTGCTGGCTGATGAGTCTTTCCTACATGCTCAGGGTTTAACTGATCACCATATTTGGGGTTGGGAAGGAATTTTCCTCCAGGGCAGGTTGGCAGAGGCCCTGGAGGTTTTTCATCTTCCTCTGCAGTATGGGGCATGGATTACTTGCTGGAGGATTCTCTGCACCTTGAGGTTTTTAAACCACGATTTAAGGACATCAATAACTCAGACATAAGTTAAGGGTTTGTTACAGGAGTGGGTGGGTGAGATTCTGTGGCCTGCATTGTGCAGGAGGTCAGACTAGATGATCATAATGGTCCCTTCTGACCTTTAAAGTCTATGAGTCTATGAATCTTGAGTCCCATATCAGCCATTCTGTTATTTTGCCTGAGACTGATATCAGGCTGAGGTTCTTATCATTACTGAAATCTCCCTGTTTATCCTTTTAAATATTGGCACAACACTAGCTTTCTTCCATTCTCTGGGACTTCCCCAGTGTTTCATGACTTATTGAAAATCAACATTAATAGTCCAGAGAGCTCCCCAGCCAACTTTTTAAAAACTCTTTGACGCAAGTTATGTAGACCTACTGATTTTTAAAATGGCTAGCTTTAGTTGCTGTTTAACACCCTTGTTAGCTGCTGTTGGAATGGAAAGCATTTCATCTTCAACATCTAATATGAATACATCTTCTAGCTTTTGCGCAAAAGAAATAGTAAAACCTCTGCCACCAAATCTTATTATAAATGTATGTTTATGTCTCAAATAAAATATCAGCTTTCATTCTGAAGAAAAAAAGGCATGCACTGCTATTCCCGTTCATAAAATACAAACACCTTAAGAAATCCTCTTTAATACAGCCCAGTGTCTGCATTAAACCAAACAATTTGAAGTTTACTGTGTTGCCAACGTAATGACTTTAGAACTAAATAGAAAATAAAGATACTTGGATAGTCTAAGGGTACGTCCATACTACCCGCCGGATCGGCGGGTAGCAATCGACTTCTTGGAGTTCGATATATCGCGTCTCATCTAGACGCGATATATTGAACTCCGAACGTGCTCCCGTCGACTCCGGAACTCCACCACCGCGAATGGCGGTGGCGGAGTCGACGGGGGAGCCACGGACTTCAATCCCGCGCCATGAGGACGGGTAAGTAGTTCGAACTAAGGTAGTTCGACTTCAGCTACGCTATTCACGTAGCTGAAGTTGCGTACCTTAGTTCGACCCCCCCCCAGTGTAGACCAGGCCTTAGTAGTTTAAGTAATGTATCAATTAATCTGATTCACTTTCACAGTAACTTCCTACACCAAGAAAAATAATTTGCCACCCTAACAAAAATTGTATATGATCATGTATTGAATACTGTATTATAATGCGTACACACAGGGGGCAAGGGGGAGGGGGCAAATCAAGGTTGCAAAGACATTCTTAAGTCTAGTATTTCCTCATTTTTGAGTATTTGATTTTTGCAAGCTTGCACAATGTTCTTTTAATGCAATTTTTTGGATGGAATGTAAAATAAACTGTTGGTTTCTTTTAGTTGCTTTGTGAGAATTGGAAGGGAGAGACTAAAAATGGTCTTAACTTCAGAGTTCAATTATCTATTTTATATCAATCCAGCAGTCTCAGTTATGACAATTGGATTGTGTTGAATCATGATGATATTTAAAAGATCTTCACTATGTTCTTTTTGTAGCAGATGCCATAAAAAAAAAGTTAGTGCTATTCATAGCACTGCCCAGGCTCTGCTGTCAGTAGACCTGACTTTGTGAGGCTTGGGAAGCTGAGAAGTTACTGCTCAAGCTCTTACAAGCCACATAAAAGGTTGAGGAACAAACACATCTGTGAAAATCTCCTGTTGTGTGTGGAACAAAAGTATATCTGTATGTAAATGTTAGCATACTTTCTAAACTACTCTAGTGGCTATGCTGAGCATTTCCTAAGCGCATACAACATCCTGCACCCTTTATAGAGTATCCCAACTGCAACCATCCTTGAAAATGTTGAACATATGACATGCAATCATCTAACTACACACACCTGTGGGTTACTTGGACTGAACGTGCATTGCAATCACTTAATTCAGATGTGTACAGGTGGCAGATTATTCAGATGTTTACTTGTGAGTAATTGTACTGAACACTGCAATCAATCATCCCCATGCTATGCACACCTATGTATATCTGAATGGAGTGATCACACAGACTGGGCCAGCTAACCATAGGTACATGTAGCTGGATTATCTCACCAACTTCACTTCTTGGTTTGGAATAGAACCTGTACAAGCTCTTACCTTGTGGTAGCTGGACTGTGTATCATTTTGGAAGAACCGATTAACACTGTTGTATAGGAAACCTTGTAACACCTTGCCCTGCCCTGATTTAAGCTAAACAATGTTCAATAACGAATTGTGTCTGAGGCTATTTCTTCATGGCAAAGTTAACTCAAAATATATACACTTGAGTTAACTTCTCCCGAGTTAGCCTAACTTGAGTGAGAGAAGCCACTCTACAAAATAAAACTCCAGTTGCAAAGAGTAATTAAATTAGCAGCATAGAAAGATTGTGTTGGTAGCTGATGAGTTGTACTAACTTGAGCTGTAGCCTAGACCCTCTAACAGGCAAGTGGACTTGAGTTTAAAGCATCCCCGCCCCTTAGTTTAATGGTTTCTGTGCGTTGATGGGACTTGTGCTGGGGCAACGTTTGTGTTATAACTCAAATTAACTGCAGTGAAGTTGAGCTTTAATTTTACTTCCTAAAAGGGTTCAAACTAGTGCTTACTTTGCCTGTTCGTTATTTTAAAAGTTGAAGTTTGGATACTCTTAGTGAGAGCTAGAGTGCTAAAAATAGAATGTAGCCATGGCAACACGGGCAGGAGGGGCTAGCTGCCCTGAGGGTGTGCCTGTAACAGATGTTGAATACATACTATGGTGGCTAGCCCCTCCTGCTGCTTGTGCTGTCATGGCTATGCTATTATTAGCATGCTAGTTCCAGTGGAGCTAGCGCAAATCTGTCTCCTTGAGCTGGCAATCAACCCCCCAGCTTGAAGTGTAGGCACACCCTGTAAATCAGGCCCCTTAAAGTTGGGCATCTAAAAACTGAGGCACCTGAAATCTCTAGTCACTCTTGAAAATTCAGCCAGTAATATTTAATACATTGCTGGGAGTGCTTTTACAAAACAATACAAAATAATATTTTCGGCTTGAAAACTAATCCACTTCATTTTTTCTTTTTTTGTTTATAGTTTTTATTTGATTTTCTTTTCTCTCTTGCTGGTTGATAACCAACACAAACAGGAAGGGAAAGTGACTAATTATACAGGATAAACAGTGAAACTGACTATACACAAAGTGAACAAAGTAAACAAACTGGAGGGGAAAGTTTTTCTCTCTCATTCCTCTCAGGTAAATTTTAGGTGTTACTTTTAACAATGATATGTTAAAAAAAAAAAGACGTAAGTATGATTTGCAAGTCGACAGCATTCCGTTAGAAAAATGTGGCAATGCCCCCCTTAGCTTCTTGTACCAGCAATACTGCAAAGTAACCATAGAGCAAGGATGGATCCTTGCACAGCAGGAGATGCAACTGGGTTAATTTATACTCTCTCTCGTGCTCTCTCTCTCTGCAACTGGGTTAATTTACACTCTCTCTCTCTCTCTCTCTCTCTCTCTCCATCCAGGTTTTTCAAATGGGTTAATTCACACAAACACACACAAACAAACAGTACATCTAGGTTTTTTCCACTGGGTGAATTTACACACACACACACCCAGGGTTCCTCACAGCACTAAACTTTCTGAGCCTGGTTCTTTCCAATCCTGCCTTTCAAACAAACCATCCCCTGAAAGCTCCCCAAACCACCAGGTGAGATGTTTACTTACGTGTGCGACATGCTTTTGGCTTTTCCTCTTGGCTTTTCCTCTTGTTTTCACCTCACTGCTTTCCCATCCAAAATACTGCAGCTGTGTTTATTGCCGGAGGAGGGTGAATGGGGGTGGAAGGGGTTGCCTTGCCTGCGCCATAATAAAAAATAGAAAAGCTGGTGCTACAACCTCTCTCTGGTGGCCCTGGTCAGAAGTCACTTGGGAGGCCCCAAACCACCATGATTTTGGGCCCCCTCTTGGGGCAGTCTGACCCCGCACTATGGGGCCGGCCTGAGGCTGCTGCTGAGGCCTATCATCACACCAGCAACGGTGGCTTTTGTTTCACTCCTGGCAGGTCAGACTGGCTTGGCCCAGGCCTGCTGGAGGCTGCTTGTTGTGCCCAGCACACCTAGTTACAGTGGTTGTCAGCCTCCCCTCCTTCCCTTAGCAACTGGACGCCAAACCTCCCAGCGCCCCCCCCCCCCCGCCGTTGCTATGGAAGCCAATGGGCCTGCTGCTGCCGCCTGTGCCTGTGTTTGCCTTTGTGGTGCAGACGAGGGTTGCCAACATTGTATTTTGAAAATGCAGGACTGTTTTCTTAGCACGCCTCTGGGGGGCAGAGTAACCTGGGCCCATGGGGACCAGGAGTGGGGTGCCCAGTACCACAGGGGATGGGGGGTGCTAACCATGCTGCAGTTGAGGAAACCTTCCCCTCCCTGAAGCAGTCAAGCAGTCTTGGCTGTCGGGACCCAAGTCTGGAAGTAAACAGGGCAGCACTGGAGGGCCAGGGTCGGGAGGTGGGGTGGAAAGATACAGTGGTGAGTACTGACCCCCTGCTGGACTCCAGCCCTTGAGCTCTGTCTGGCAGGACAAGTGGACGGGGTTATGTGCCCTGGAGCTGTGCTAAAGGGCCAGGGTCAGAAAGTGGCTCTGTCTGGCAGTGGGGTGAGTACTTCTGGGGTGTAGCCTCCCTGCTCACAGAGTCTCTGCCAACATCCCCGGCCGAGGCTGGTTGGTGGCTGCTGCGGCAGTGGGGGAGTGAGGCGGGCAGGGAGCTGGTCCAGGCAGCCGAGACCACCTGCATAGAGTCCTGTCCACTTCCCTTGCTGGACAGAGTCCCACCCTGACTCCAGCCTTTTGTGCCCCTCGATAACCTTATTGCGCTCGCCCCATAGTTTGGGAATCTCTGTGCTACAATTCCATTGGTTCAGTAAATTGTGGGACTGATTCTGCATTACTACATTGGCTAATTTTTACAAACTTTAGATCACTGGAAGATAAGGTAATAATGAAACTGGCTTTGTATAATGATCATAGTTCTAATATGTTGAAATACAGGATAAAAGGTGTCTTGTACTGATTTAGTATGGGACAGGCAATTTCCTGTTTAAATAAGGGACATTCCCTGTAGTACGGGAGTATTGGCAACCCTACTGCAGACTCATGTGTCTGTTAGGGCTGGCAGAGCAGGAGGCTGCAGGGCCCTGTTTTGCTTCCCCTCAGCCCAGCAATGTGGTTGTCCTTTGTTTTCCTCTGAACCATACCAGCCTCCACTCCATGGCAGGGGGAGGGAAGCAGTGTGTGCATAGCACGGAGGGAGGAGGAGGGTGGTGGGCTGCAGTTCATATACCATACATTCAGGTAGTCTTTGCACCATAGTCATGCTCTTTGGCTAGCCTGGAGCTCTGCCGCTGGGGGTGCATGCGTGGGGATGTGTGTGGAGAGAGATGGGGATGAGGCGTGGAAGAGAAGGGAGTGTGGTCATGGGCAGTGAAATTTGTGTGTGAGAGAGCGAGCAAAGTGGGGTGCGTGAGGAAGGAAAGGCGTGGGGGTGTTTGTGTGTGAGACATGGGAGCTATGTGTGAGGAGTGAGTGAGAGTTGCGGGTAGTTTTTGTAAGAAGTGTGTGGGGCTGGGGTGTGAGGGGGAATGAGATGCCCTGTGGGCATTGTGTATGTATTGGGGGAGCATATGTGTGCGACATGGCTGGTAAGTGTGTATGGTATGTGCCCATGTATATATACTGGGCAGAGCAACTTTCTAAAACCATGGGATTAGTGCAATTTCTAAACTATAGCAGTCCAGGGAAGAAAGGTTATTTCAAGGTTATTTTGTTTGTGTTCAATTTTTTCTGCATCAGTGCCAGTACAAATATCAAGACTAATGTCTTTGGTGGTTTTCTGTTCACTTCTTATACAGAAAGTAGAAACTTTTTTTCAATATAAAACACAAGGCGTTTTCATATATATTTTTTCCAGTATCATTCCTACTTAACTATACTCATAATGGATTCATTTCAGAGTGGCTAGGAAGTCTGGTTAGAGTTTTGAGACATTTTCCTTCCTTTAATTCCAACAATGCTATACCTACCTGTCAAGTCTCCATCATTTATACTGAAACTCACTCATTTTGGCTTCATTTTTTAAGCATCGCAATCAGCAATTAAGGACATGACAGGGATGCAGAAAGGGAAAGTACATTAAAAGAACAGAAACATTGTTTCAAATACTAAAGCAGGGTTAGAACCACATCATTCTGGAAAAAATAGATTTCCAGACCTCTCTTAAAAGAGAAAAAAAGAATGAAAGGACAAATTTAAGGTTTGGGCACCCACCTAAATGTATTATTTTTTCAAATCAGACGATTCCAGTGTCAATCTTGTGATTCTGGGAGGCTTGACTAGTGATTTTGAACAGTTGGGGTTGGCGATAATGCATTGGAGGTTATTTACATCTTATTGCCAGATAAGGCTTGTAATTATACCAGTTAATTCCAGAGCCGGTTAAAACAGTGCATCAGAAGCTGGATCAGACCCTCAGATGTTCTCAGACTCATCCTCATCCTTCTGCAATAAAGAGAGTCTCAAAAGCAGCATCCAACTTCAGACCAAATCTAGTTCATCGTTTTCTTTGCCTCTAGTCATTCTTCAGAGCCCTAGTGGATCACTGTTAGAATTCTTGCAGTATATCTTCTGTCCATTAATGTAGCCTTTTTGACAGCAGTCTCTTTTTGCTAAAATAATTTCGAAGCTAGGAGCATTACTCATACAGTCTCAGTTCTACATCTTCCATAAAAACATGTAGGTTTAAGGGCTGATTTGGCCTTAATTCCTAAGCAATATACATTTTTTTTCATAGGGCACAGAAGATCTACCACCATCCCAAACATCCAAGAGAAAAGGAATGACATTTACTTGTTTAATAAGCAACTAAAACATATATCAAAAACTCCAAATCCTTCTAAAAAACCTACCTTAGTATTTTTCTTTCTAAACCCTAACAGTCTTAAGGAAAATGTTATTTAAAATACTGATAGCTAACTGACTCAAGCTGCATGTGAGAGGCTAGAAAGTGTGAGTTCTCTGAAATACATTAAAAGAAAGGTGACCAGATCACTAGATACAAGATGGACTGAAAAAGGCCGTGTTTCATGTGAGATCTGTATATGTTTCATTATTCAGAAAATGTTTCCTTCCAGGACATGCACTGCTCTTGCAATCCCACCTAATGAATGGCAGACATGTTTAAGATGGAGAAGGAGGGGAAAAAGTCTTAGTAGGTGATTAAGCTCTGTGGTCCTCTATTAATGATTTGTATTACATTAGTGCCTAGAAGCCCCTACAGAGGTGTGAGTCTCATTGTACTGGGGCTGTACATATTCAGGAGACAGCCCTTGCTTTGAGGAGTTTACCTCCTAAATAGACAGGACAAAGGGCAGGCAAAAGGAAGTATTGTTAGTCCCATTTTATAGATGTGAAACTGAGGCACATGAGGTATGTCTGACTACATTTGGGAGCCAGCCTCCCAGCCTGGGTAAACAGACTTGCATTGCCTAGGGAGGTTGTGGAATCTCCATCTCTGGAGATATTTAAGAGTACGTTAGATAAATGTCTATCTGGGATGATCTAGACAGGATTTGGTCCTGCCATGAGGGCAGGGGACTGGACTCGATGACCTCTCGAAGTCCCTTCCAGTCCTAGAATTTATGAATCTATGAATTAGTGCACTAAAAAGAGCAGTGTGGGCTTTGTAGCACTGGTGGCAGCTTAGCTTCACCACCTGAGCTCAGACCCAGGGGAGGGGTGGGCTTCAATCTGGGAGGCTTACCCAAGCCTCTGTCAGTGCAGCAGTGCCCACGATGCTATTGTTAATGTGTTAGAGTGAAACAGGTCTGTCTACCTGGGCTGGAAAGCTTGCTCCCAGCTGCAGTGTAGACATACCCAAAGAAATTAAGTGACGTGTCCAAGGTCGCGTAGGAAGTCTCTGTCAGAGATAAGAGTTTGTTTTTCTTTTACATTTTGATGTGAAACTGAAAATGGAAACATTTGAGGGGAAAATTGTGCTTCAGTGTCACGCTCTTTGAAAAGAAAATCTGATTTTTCCCATGAAAATGAGTCTGGTTATAAACACAAACAGGCAAGTGTTTGAGTGACAAATGGCCCATTTTCCCAGCAAAGATGGCTATTGCACTAAAACCAGGGAAGTTTGGGTTTCTACATGTTTTCACTCTGAAAATTAGAGACTACAGCAAGATTTGAGAGAGAAGTGGAACCGCACAGATTGTTATGCGTTGATCTGGACATTGATGATCTCATCAAACTGCTCTCCACAGTTTTTACTCTCCATGTTCTTTTCCCACTGCCGATTGGCTGATGGCTCCAGCTCCCTTCTGCCCCTTTCTTCACAGTCTCTTCACTTCAGGCTCAATCCAATTTCCTTTCATGACACACTCCATCTTTCTCTCCTCCTTCTTTCCTTCTCCTCCGGCCCGATCTCTATCCTCTCACCTACTATGTCTCTGAAATACATTTAATATAAACAAAACAGATTCCAAAATTATTCTTAAAAAGAACCCAAATCCCTCAACCAAACTAAAGAAAAAACTCATGGAACTCACAAGACCCCTGAAAATCATCACATTGTTCACTCTGCTTGTATGTTCTATTCCCTTTCCCCTGCCCTTTGTCGGCTATTGTTGGCTATTTGGTGGAGGGGATAACTTGCATTTTGTGGTCTCGTTCCTTCAAAGACTTGTGCGGATGCCTAACTTTATTTGAAGTCAAGCTACTCATAATGTATAAAGTTAAGCGTGTGTGTAAGTCTCTTCAGGATCAGGGCCCACGTATATAAAGTCTAACATAAGGGGGCCTGGAAGTGCCACATACTACCACAGAACAAATACACTAATAACTATAATAAGTTCTGCAAAACAAAAATCGTATATTTTGCACAACACCAGCAGTGACCTCCTCCTCCTCTTCACCATTCTGTATTGCAAAAGAAAATAGTCTATTCATGTACAAGACTTAAATGCAAGGGTAGTTTTTACAGAACGTATTGCTTATGGGTGTCTGTCACCTGTTAGCTTCTTGTAAAAAGAAGTTTAAAAATTTGGCTGGCTAGGAAACTACTTGCCACCATTTTCACATTGGTCTTTGTTGCAAGTTCAATAGGTTACTGGTGATCTTACGAGGAGATTGCCAAAAGTTTGAATTTGGAGGAACAAGCGCCTCCATTTTCATAAGCAATCAGCTTAGTGCACCTGTTCTAAAAAGGGAGCTGGTGGGCAGCGGGGGAGGGTGTTTGGAGGGGCTGAAGGTAAAGCATGGAATATTTCAGAAATAATTATGCCACTGAAGTTCAGATTTCAATGCATTTTACGAAGGGCTGGATTGTGCCTTTAGGCCCAGTCCTGAGCAAGGGGTGATTTTTAAATTGTACCATCCCAGCAGCAGCCCCAGAAGGCATTGTGCCTCTGAGACCTTTTTCTCCCCTCCCCACCAACCCCTAGCAAGGAAGGCTGGTCCAGCAGTTAGGATGCTAGCTTGGCACTTATGAGACCTGGTGGGTTCAATTCCTTGCTCTGCCACAGACCTCCTGTGAGATCTTTGGCATAACATTTGGCCCAGATCCTTAAAGGCAGCTAAGCAGGAGCATTGAAAATGGTCCCTTAATGGTGTCTGTAGGCACCTAAATCCCATAGGCGCCTAGGTTTACAGCCATTGGTATTTGCAAAGCCACCTAAGTACTGATGCCACACCACCGCTAATGAGCTGCTCAGGGCCTAACGTCAAGTGACCCCAAACTGAGATTCTCAAACTGGGAAGAGGATTGCCTAGCTTGCCAGGGCAGCTTGATCCTGTAGGCGTGAACAGAACATGCCGAACACCTGTCACCTGCCAGCCGCTGCAGCAGCAGGACCAGGGATAGGCCACCAGTTGATGGAGGGGCAGCAGAGCACCCAAACAAAAGGCAGCTGGGGCACCGGGACATGTAGGGTGAGCATGGAAGAAGTATTGAATGTGAGCAGGAGACAGGGAGAGAGGGCTTGGCTGCTAGGGCTGGGGTTACCTAAGTGGCTGACCTGGCTTAGGTGACTCACTCCAGGAGAGAATTCATGGCTGAGGATCCTGAGCAGAGGGAGGCACCTGTCCCTGGCCTGTCAGCCAAGTGCACCAGGTCAGCTGGCTGGCTTCTGAAAATTCCTTCCTGAGGCGTCAAACTCTCCATTCATTGTATGGGAGCTTGGGTGCCTACGCTGGGGATGAAAGTTCCCCTGGGCAGCAGGCCGCCTAGGACTTAGGCATTGCAACGCTGAGCAGAGCAACAGCAAAGTACCTTTAAGGATCTGGACCTGAGTCTCTGTGCCTTGGTTCCCTATCTGGGAAAATTAGTACTTCCTTACCTCACCCAAGGGAAGTAAGCAGCCTTTACCCGTGTGTGCCTGGACCTAAGATTGGGCAGCCCACATAGGGAGGTGAAGAAGAGTCTTTTCCCCCTAGCTTAGGCCCAGTCCAAGTCAGAATCTAGCCCAAAGTAATGATTTAGGCCTGATCCTTCTACCCTTACTCATGCTGTGTAATACCCCACTGAAATCAACAGGCCAACTCATGGAGTAAATTACTAGGCAGTATGAACAAAGGTGGCAGAATCAGGCCCTTGTCTAGTGGCCAAACAGAACAGCCACGTTGCACTCAGCATCGTAAAGAACAGCACTGGGGGGAGGGAGTGCTGCGCAGAACACAAGGGTTATTCCCTAGACTTTTCAGAAAGTGCCAGGGATTCCTCATTCTGGGCAACCAACAGAGGGACTTCCATGTAACAGCCCATTAGAATGACAGCACCTATAGCAGTGCAGTTTATCCCTATGGCTTCCATTCAGCAGTAAGCTCCATGCAGACAGACCCGCCCCCCTCCCACACTTATGTGGGTCGCCTCTGAGGTCAGTGGATGAGTTCTGGGCAGGTGTTCATTGGAGGACTAGAGTCCAAGCAGCATCAGCTGGATTTGAGTTCAGGTACGAGTGTGCCTATTTCCCTGAATCCAGATGCAATAGTGCTGCCAAATAAGCTGTAGTGACCAGTTTATTTAGTCCTCAAGCTAGTTGTCCATGAGAGGGAGTGGCTGCTGGCTAACATGAACTACCGTGATCTACAGGAGGATTGATGCTTAGTTCAAGGCTAAGTGAAGGGGATTTGACAGTAGCCAGGTCTATTTGACTTTGATACAGTACCAGCATGTTCATCAGACCCAGGCACAGTACATGGAAGAGGAGGATTGGATGAGAGTTAAAAGGTATAAAGTTCAAATTTAATTTGAAGAATTTTCCTCTGCACTTAAATGTGGAAAACTGTTCCTGTGGTTTCAAGTATAAAATGTCATACTTCATAAGGAGTGTGAGTTTTAAATCTCAGCCAGATATTAAATACCATGCCACACTCTACTACTTTTTTGTTAAAAATGAAACCCCCAAATGATGGCTTATGAAATAATTTGCTCAATAAAATTAAAGGGTCTAAAAAATGTAGTTCATAGTATATATACTCTCTGTTCCCTATCATTAGGAACAGCTGATAATGAAACATCTATTGATTTGTATTCAGTATTGACTATTGCTTATCAGCATTCATTTATTTAATCGTCTAGGACACTGCTCGAAAGATCTCTGCAGTCCTAAATCTTACAGTCAATAGATTGTAATTAACACATACCAGATGTTTTTTGTGAGAAAGACATAGAACTAGGGATTGATTCCAGGCTTCTGGCTATTATCCAAGTAATTTGTTAGCCGAGGTTTTAGAAAACTGTTTGGATTTTAACATTTGGCTTGAGCCAGCATATTCATAATAAATCAACACAAGCATAGTGTCAGGGTTTAATCAATTAGGAGGATAAAGGTCACTTCTATATTATGGTGGAAAAGAAATATCAGAAAATTAGAAACTAAATCGTGTTAGCTCAATATGAGGAGTGCAAAAGATTTATTTCGTACAGTCCATGAAATAGCACTTTCAGAATCTGTCATGTTTCAATCCTTTTAATATGAATATAAACTATATCCATCTCTTTGCTCTAATAGAGTCACCAGACAGCAGTATTGTAGCATGCTAATTATGAATACAGAGGGCCAGATCCTGCCACTCTGCCTCTTATTTGAGTATTACCTTACTCCTCAAGTAACCATGTTAATTTCAGTGGGGTTCCTCATGGAGTGGAGTGCTACTCAATTTGAGTAAATGTGGCAAAATATGACCCAGAACCACAATCCTAGCAAGGTTTTTTTATTCTATTTTCATGCTTTTCTATAACAAATGCCGTAAATTTCCAATAAAGTACATTTTTACATTACATTTCTTGAGCTAGAACAATATCAGATCTTGCAGGAACCATAAACAATGAGAGAAGAAAAGAGAGGTGTGTGTGCATATGCACAGTGCTTCAGTCCTAAAGAAAGAAGTCCCAGAGTGCACTTCCGGTAAGTGATAGAACCAGAACGCCATTTCAGCTCCCTAGATATTTATAGTTTAATTTATTATCAGCTAAAATATCATTTGAAATTTCAACATACATCACATCTCTTGTAACCTTAGAATCATAGAATATTAGAGTTGGAAGAGACCTCAGGAGGTCATCTAGTCTAGGGGTTCTCAAACTAGGGGTCAGGACCTCGCAGGGGGTCGTGAGGTTATTACATTGGGGGTTGTGAGCTGTCAGCCTCCACCCCAAACCCTGCTTTGCCTCCAGCATTTATAATGATGTTAAATATATTAAATGTTTTTAATTTGGGGGGAGGGTGTCACACTCAGAGGCTTGCTATGTGAAAGGGGTCACCAGTACAAAAGTTTGAGAACCACTGATCTAGTCCAATTCCCTGCTCAGATCAGGACAAACACCAACTAAATCTTGCTCCTTGGAATAGTTGTTTTGAAGTCCTGCTCTCTCTGAGTTACTAAATCACATTAATTATTTTCTGGAATCATGTTTGCAAATATCACTCTCACTTTTTGGTGGGGCTCGGAGTGGTTAAAGGTGGAGAAAGCAGGTGAGAAAGGACAATGACTCTCTTCTGTGAGCAGCTGTAGGAAGCAAAATTATTTACATTGGGTTGGGATTTGTGAAAGTTAATTGAAACAAGATTCAATGAGCTAAATTCTGCCTAGCCTAACTCCATTTCTCCAATATATTTCACAGTAGCATAGTATTACAAAAACATTGCTGCCAATAGGAAGTCAATTTTGCTAGTTGGAAGGGTGCATGCTGTGAGCTGTATTAGGTGAGATCCAGATTTGGGAGCTCCGTGGGTAGCATGGGTCTGCCATTCTTTGGAGCTGTTCAAATGCCCTGAGAGGCTTTGGACACAAATAACCTAATTCTAGCCTCAGACACGTGGGTGCAGCTCCCATTGTACTCAACATGAATGCTTCACCGTGGGGAAGTTGAGAAGCGTCATGAATGGGATGAAAAGGGGTGTGAAAAATCCATAGTCCTTACTAGGCTGCCGGGAACTTTGGAGAGAGATACACCATCCTCAGTGTTTGGTGCAGGCAGAGTCCAGCTTGTTTCAGGGTAAGCCCACGCAGCCTACATTGCGATGCTGAATTAACTGTGGTGTAACTAGATTCAGCAAGATTTAATGTTTTACTTATTATTACTTGATTACAGTGACAATTACTGAGAGTCAGTGCTGCCTAATGGGTAGAACTGGGGGGTTCTGAAACAATGTGGGGGTTCTCTTTCTGACTACTGACACTGGGTGAGATTCTGTGCTGCACCTTTTCCAGTGGGAAGGAGTCTAGGGCCAGCCTGCACTATAAACTTACACAGAGCTGCCCAGAGGATTCAGGGGGCCTGGGGCAAAGCAATTTCGGGTGCCCCTTCCATAAAAAAAAGTTGCAATACTCTAGAATACTATATTCTCGTGGGGGCCCCTGCAAGGCCTGGGGCAAATTGCCCCACTTGCCCCCTCCCCTCCCCGGGCAGCCCTGAACTTACATTGGCATAATGATGTCGCTCAGTGTTGTGAAAAATCCACCCCCCTGAGCGCCGCAGTTATACCCATCTAACCCCCCGAGGTAGACAGGCTTCTCCCATCAACATTGCTACCGCCTCTTGCAGAAATGAACTAACTGTGCCAATGGGAGAAGCTGTCCTGTCGGCGTACTAGCATCTTCACTGAAGTGCTTCAATGGTGCAGTTGCCGCTTAAGTGTAGACCTGCTTAATGAAGATGCCAGACTGACAGGAGAGCTTCTCCCATTGGTGTAAGTACTCCACCTCCCCGAGAGGTGGTAGCTATGTCAATGGGAGAAGCCCTCCCGTTGACATAGCACTGTCTACACTGGGGGCGAGGTTGGTATTACTGTGTTGCTCAGGCCTTGGCTACACTTGCAAGTTAGAGCGCATTAAATCAGCCCCAGGAGCCCTAATTCCTGAGGTGTCCACACTGGCAAGGCACTTAGAGTTCCTGGACCCCACGGTTGGAGTGCTCCTGATAATTCACCTCTATGAGAAGCACAGAGCTTGCTGCGCCCCAGCTGGAGCGCCGGGGTGTCAGTGTGGACACCATGTTGCATTACTGCGCTGTTGATTGGCTTCTGGAAACATCCCATAATCCCCCAAAGTCAAGTGGCCACTCTGGTCATTGTTTTGAACTTGGCTGCAGGCATGCGGATATCCCCTTTCAAAGCTCTGTTTCTGACAGTCGGCATGCTTATCTGCTCCGGGACACAAAGCAAACCATTAGTGCAGAATGCTGCTGCTGCAGAGGCAGGCATTTGTGCATACGTGTGTGTGTGTGTGAGACAGAGAGAGGCGGGAGGTGAGGGTTGATGTTGAGTTTTCCCCTTCCCCCTGCCGGTGTCTGAACTTACAAGATAGTATGCTGACACACTCTGCCCCCATGCTTTGAAAACCCTTTCCAAAGAACACTGCAGTCACTTGCACACCGGGATAGCTACCACAATGCACTGCTCTCTTTGGCATTGCAAGAGCTGCTAATGTGGACATGCTCCTCAGTCACAAGGAGCACAGTGTGAACGCACAGCAGTGCTTTCTCTGCAGCTGTCTCCTGAGGGCTGGTTTAACTCCCGGTGGTCTACATCTGCAAGTGTAGCCATGCCCTCAGGAGTGTGGCTTTTCCACCCCGGGGAGAGACATAGTTATACCGACATAAGTTTGTAGTGCAGACCAAGCCTAAAACAGCTCTAAGCCCTCTTTCCACATCCCTACTATTGTGCTATTCCAAGAGAGGCTCTTGGCATAATAAATAGTCTTGGCAGGGGGAGAGGGGGAGCTGTCTAACAGCAGCGCTGCTCAGAATTTCAGTAGTGATGTTGTCTGCTATGGTCTCACCCCAGCATGTCCCTTCCACCCCAGCTCTGCTGCCTGGTCTGGGACTTCCAAGGGTGTCCTCAGAGGGCATCTTCACACTTATCACTGCAGTGCTTGCAGCAGAGGAATCCGTCCCCAGCTGGGTATGGACTTTTAGGGCCCCTTTATGCCATTCTGGTTCTTTTACCTGGTGTAAAGGAGCCGGAAGGAAGGGAAAGATCTCACCCATTGACTCTGCCAAAGCCTGTAAGATACTGAGTGCCTTCAGAGGCCAGTGAAGCAAATGAAATGTGAGGATGCACAGCACCTTGCTGGATCTGGCTCTCGCTGTGTGCTCTTGAGAGAATCACAACCACTGTGTGCCATAGTTTCCCCATTTGTACAATGGCTCTTCCCAACCTAAATTATGGGATTTAGAACCAGATTTGTCACTTAAAGTATGTAACCCCCTAGTATGTACCCAAGCTATCTAGATTACAGCTAGTTCAGGTATGTCTGCCCGAGCTGCGATCACACTCTATGATTGCAATGTTGACATACCATTAGACTATATCTATACTACAGACTCAATAGTACCTTATTCCATGAATAGTCCCATGGATTTCAATGGGATAATCCACAGAGTAAGCAATTATTCAAGGTAAGGAAAAGTGGCAGAATCTATCCTTTAACAAATGTTTGTGAAGGACTCTGAGGGCCTCATGTGAAAGACACTACAACAAGCATTATTCAATTCTGTTTTCACTGTTTACATTTTTGTTTTTTCTCCTTTCTATTTTTTTTAACTCTTCTCCACTTTTTTTTTTTTTTAGTGTCCAAAAGGGAAAAAAACAAGAGATGTGGGTTGGGAACACCCAAACCCCAAAACAAACAAAAATATTTTCAGTTTGGTTTTTGGTTTAAAAAACGAGAACATTTTGGGACGGGTGTGTGTGGGGGGTCACTTTTTCATAGAAAAATTAGAAACATTCAAATGTTTCACAGACAATTTGAAAAATTCTCATGCTTTTTTTTTTTAAAGAAAAAAATCACGTTAAATATTTTTACTGTTTTTTTTCAATCACCTCTAATTATTATTATTACTATTGGGAATGTTATTAAAGCTAAGAGTTGACTGTCATATGAATGGTGCATCACAAATGAATATCCACTGTTGCTGGGGACTTGGCAATACACTTTTTTCCCATTTATTATTAGAATCAGAAATGGGCCTGAGTAAAGAAATCTGGATCAGGAATGGGGGAGCATTCAGAGCTTTCCCAAAACTTTGTTGGGGATCAGAGAGAGGATGGATCCACAGTTCCAATGTGGGGTGCATCTTAAATTAGAACATATTATTTCAAAATAGTAATTTCTAAACTCTATATTGATAAATATTTTCTTGACGCTATTACAACAGAATAAGACATGCGAAAAAGGTAGAAAATCAACCAGGTCATTGCATCACAGAATAATTCAGTTAAAAGCACTGGCTTATTATGGCGGGAGGGATAGCTCAGTGGTTTGAGCATTGGCCTGCTAAACCCAGCGTTGTGAGCTCAATCTTTGAGGGGCCCATTTATGGATCTGGGGCAAAAATCTGTCTGGGGCTTGGTCCTGCTTTGAGCAGGGAGTTGGACTAGATGACCTCCTGAGGTCCCTTCCAACCCTGATATTCTATGAATTTACTGCCCCAGTGATACTGAAACTTGAATGGTGTGTTTTTGTTTTGCTTGTCTATCAATATATTAATAGAGTGCCCAACCTCTAGGTTTCTAGGTGCAAGCAATGATAGATGCAGCAACTCCTTCTTGGTCTTGTTGAGAGTATTGTAATCTGAGTTACAGGCAGTGAGATTCATTTGGATGGCGGTGATGGAAAACCCCCCTATGCCTGACTTGTTAAACATTTAAAGTAACAAGTGAAAGGGTTAACAACTTAACTAGAGTTGGAAGAACAATACAAACTAACCACACGCTGAAGTGCCCCTCTTTACGTTGCATGTGCATCACTTCCACGTGGAAGTGAGAATGAATTTCTTTCTTCCTCCTGGTTCAACTGTATGTTCTATAAATACAACTGTCCAGTGTGAGAAAAAAAAGAATAATAACAAGGAACTGCAGTTTCTATGTGCCAGTGACAGGATGTTTTTTGATTATCCTGTTTCTTGTAAACACTGAGACAGCTTTTGTAGCACAGATGCAAAGGAGGCTGCTGTTCATTGTTTTAACACCTGCTATCCTTTTAAAATGGACCTGATTTCCATAAGCCATTGATAAAATTCAGAATAAAAAACCTGCAATGCAGACTGACCTATCGTGGATAATTTGATAAAACCCCTGAGAATCTAACATCCGCCCAATTTTCTTTATATTTGATTTAAGGTGCTGGGAGGGGAAGGGAAACCTATTTTTTTTCTTCCCTTGTTCTCACAATAGTTATACAAACAATACTTTCAGGCTTCAAGGTGGTAAACTGTGAGAAATAAAAGCAATAGCTATATTTACTATGTGAGGCTTCAGCCAACTTTATGAATGAAGCCACTGGTTGCATTTTTTTCCAGGACTGCTGAGACAAAATGGAAAATTGTATTTCCAAATGGTGTGATAAATGAGCTTGGACACAATTTACAACATTCTCCCCTCTAGTGACACCCTTGCAACCCCCACTGGTGTAAATGAGCGTAAACAAGGGCAAATATTTCACTCCATTGCAACTGCACCAGGGATGTTCTTGGCTTTGTATTCATTCATCTTGTCCATCCCCTTGCCAGTACAGGATTGTTCCTTATAGTATAATTTACTTAGTCCAGACTAATTCTAAAAAACTCAAGCAATGGAACTTCCATCATATCCCTTATGGACCTATTTTGCAATATCATGAAATAAACAATAGCAATAAATTACATGTATATAGGTGGTTTTGTATGGAAACATCCCAAACCACTTTGAAAACTACATACTCTCAGAGATGCTGGATCAATTTTTATAGTTGTGGTGCTCAGAGCCATTGAACCAAACTGTAAGCCCTGCATATAATGGAATCCACTTCAAGCCCGTGGATGTGGCAACACCCCTAAGAACATAAGAACTGGGTCAGACCAAAGGTCCATCTAGCCCAGTATCCTGTCTTCTGACAGTGGCTAGTGCAAGATGCTTCAGAGGAAATGAACAGCACAGGTAATTGTCAAGTGATCCATCCCCTGTTGCCCATTTCCAGCTTCTGGCAAACAGAGGCTAGGGACACCATCCCTGCCCATCCTGGCTAATAGCCATTGATGGACCTATCCTCCATGAATTTATCTATTTTCTTTTTGAACCCCGTTGGCCTTCACAACATCATCTGGCAGAGTTCCACAGGTTGACCCCTAATTCCAGCACCTATCCACACTATACATAGACTGCCATAAAAATAAGTTCACTTCTGGGATGTGCCATGATAACCCAATGGCACATAAATGTTGTGGGAAGGAGCCTCCTTCAAGGAGGTGAAAGTTACATCAAAGACACCAGTCAAATTTCCATTGCGATGTGGGATTTTCATAGGGTAGTTATACCTCTTAATCACACATTTGTGTTTAGTTATGACCTTAAGAATAAAATCAGTGACACTGTAAGTATCTGTTTATTTTAGGATTGTGTTTCTTAGGGGTTGTCCACACGCAGAGGTTGCACTGGTTTCATTTAAGTTGGTTCAGTTAAGCTAGTGCTTTTTTTGTGTGTAGACTCTCTCATATCAGCTGTAAACTGGTTATATTGGTATAACTTGTGCCTATAAATTTATTGAGGCATGTTAAGCAGATATAAATCAGGTTTAAACTGCTCACCGCCCACCCACAAAGTTACACCAGTTTTACTAAACTCACTCCTTTTAGTAAAACCAGGATAACTGTGTGTGCAAACCAGGCCTTCATTCACACAGCTCCTGCATTCAAGTCTGGTGGAAGGTGGGAACTGGGCTGTGGGATCTGATGGGTAATAACAGGAAAGGACTCCATGTCACTTCGTAAAGAGGCAGTTTATTTTTGGAGAACTATTTATAACGGTGCTGCAGTTCCCCCCACTGACTGGCATTTGGGAACCAAAACCCAGGGTGGTAAGACAGAGGTGAAATAGTAGAACAGGGCAGTGAGAGTCCTGTGACAGGGAACCCTTTCCACAGCTCCACTGAGAGCAGGAGAAGACTGACGTTTTCCCAATCTGTGACAGCTTCCAGGAACAAGCACCTTCACTCTAATGCACACTGCTCCACCACCCACCCATGTCTCTGGCTGGAAGGAGATGGGCACACTAAGAAGCCTACACCTCTGCCAAAAGAAGAGGAAGTCAGATGGTGGCTGTGATTCCATCCCACAGTCACTTCAAACATTTTCTTCCCTGGAAGTGAAGATCGGGGTTGTAATCAATGAAATCCAATCCTGAAATAATCACTTTGCTACACATTTGTGACGAGGTGGAAACTTAGATCTCCACACAAGGAGGGTTAAATCCTCCGCTGTGCACAGCTCATGCAGAAGGCTGCCTGTCAGTAGAACCTGTGTGCAAAGCAGGTAGTAGGATCTGAAGGAATGCACAGGGTAGTTCAGCTATGCAGGAGCTACCTTCCTGACCTCAAAGCTCAAGCCATTTCCCACAGCTCACTGAAAGTGAGGGAAAGGCTCCCATTGACTTCACTGAGCTTTGGCTGCTAAGCTTACATTTTATTTTATTCCCATTCATCCCATTCCTTCTAGATATACCCCCTTGGGTTGCATTAAACAATCCCTTTTTCTCATTGGTGTTTGTACCCTTCAGATGTTTGTAGGCATTTGTCAGTGGCAAAATCTTGATCTATGCATGGAGAGGGGCAGATAGGTACCAGATGATATGATCATGTGACAAACAAATATTTACACACTAAAATAAAAATAAAATTACAGCTAGGATTTTCAAATGACTTTCAGAGAGTTAAGCCTCTAAGTCCCATTGGGTTTGGGCAGGGTGACCAGATGTCCTGATTTTATAGGGATAGTCCTGATATTTGGGGCTTTGTCTTATATAGGCTCCTATTACTCCCCACCTCCTGTCCCAATTTTTTACACTTGCTATCTGGTCACCCTAGATTTGGGGACCCTGATGTCTTTAGACCCCTCTAAAACTATTGTCTTACATTGTCAGTCGGAAGTCTTAGATCTGCTTATATTTTTTTAGTGAGTGTCTTGCAGTTTCTTTAAACTTTCTTTCCCTGGCCTCATTTACAAACAAGACAGAGAAATTGGATAGAGTATCATCCTTAATTTTCCTTATTACATGTAGTTCAAGAAAAATGTCCTTTGGCCATATCCTCTTTTATGGTAAAATGTCACTGGTTTGCTATGATATTTACCAAGAAACCTTCTAAGGAAAGCTAACCACATGAAATGGTTGGTGCATTAATTTGTCTGCCTCGTTAGATGTCCCTGATGACCTTTCATAGTAATTACACTATGTCTCTGACAGGAAGCAAATGCCCTCTGCAGATCTTTTTAGCCAGTTGCAATTTATACTGTTTTCTACATGGATCATTGGGTGAGCGCTCTGGCTATATGCTGTCTATTTCTTAAAATCTATAGATTATTTCTGGGAGGTAGATTATGTGGCTGAGTATTTTCACAGAGAATCTATGATTTTGAGGAATCATCAGCATTGCCTTTTATACTGCACATCCAGGCCCTGATTCCAGAAATTTTCTATTTTCCAGGAAAACAACTAAGTGCATGTTAAAGTCCCATTGAAGTTGGAGTGTTGTATTTCAAGAATCGTTTTAAAAAAAATAAACACCAAAAAAAGGAAAGTTTCCTTTCAGGGGATTCTTAGCAGAACTGACACCTTGTTCAAGCGGCTTGCTATAAATTACAACCTGTTTTACTTCCTGTTCCTGCTCTCTGCAGCTCACTTCTTGGGCACACCTAATTTTCTGTGTGGTTACATGCAGGGAAATCAGCCTGCAAACAAGAAATGAAAAGTTTTTAAAACAGTCTTTATTTAGCACACTGCTAATTAAGTTAATTTCTGCTTAAATGTATGCAGTTGTAGTTCAAATACAAACTGATTTTTAAATTAACTATAAGAAATTAAAATAGCCAAAAATAAACACAGAAAATGACTAAAAATAGAAAATGAAATTGACCATCCTCATTTAATTATAGTCCACTTTATCTGCAAGCATATAAGGTTTTGTCTGTTCTTGGGAGTCAGCAATTGGCAGCAAATAACTAGTGTGACTGTCCCAGCGCAAACCCCAAATACACACATGGGAGTTGCTGTGATTTCTTCTGCAGGAGTTAGCTCAACTAGTGTAAAGCACAGCTTTCCTTGTCTACGCTTGGAGTTTGCACCTGTGCATCTGCAATAGAGACGAGGCCTAAGTGAGGAAAGGGTCTAAGCAGCCTCTCTCCCTTGTGCTCTTGTGCAGGGGAGCCAGGCACAATTGCAAGGACTCCGTGACACTGTGCTAACTCTCCACACAAACTGGGAGGATATGTGTGCTGAAGTCAGCAGAGTTATGCCAGTTTACATTAGCTGAGGATCTGAACCTATTTCACTTAATTTATGGACAGTTAGGGCAATCTGAACCCTTTTTGTACAACTGTAATGTGATTTGTCCAGGGAGGATTCTGCATCTGAATACATCAAATGAAAGAACGACATTACATGGCCTTCTTTTTTTAAAATATGTGAAATTCAGTATTTTGCTCAAGAGCACTGATCTTAAAATGTATTATTGGGCTGAAATTGTTCTGGCCTTAACATTTTTATTCCATTTTCGGCTCTGTCAGTGAAAGAGAGCAAAAGCAGAGGATGCTAGCTCGGAATTAAATTAATTTTCAAAACAGCCAGGAGACAAACAAGTTTGTTTACAGTTGCAGAAGATAATATTGCCTGCTTCTTGTTTACAATGTTACCTGAAAGTGAGAACAGGTGTTCGCATGACACTGTTGTAGTCGGCGTCGCAAGATATTTACATGCCAGATGCGCTAAAGATTCATATGTCCCTTGATGCTTCAACCACCATTCCAGGGGACAGGTGTCCATGCTGATGACGGGTTCTGCTCGATAACAGTCTAAAGCAGTGCAGACCGACGCATGTTCATTTTCATCATCTGAGTCAGATGCTACCAGAAGAAGGTTGATTTTTCTTTTTTGGTGGTTTGGGTTCTGTAGTTTCTGCATCAGAGTGTTGCTCTTTTAAGACTTCTGAAAGCTCCACACCTCGTCCCTCTCACATTTTGGAAGGCACTTCAGATTCTTAAATCTTGGGTCAAGTGCTGTAGCTTTAGGAATTTCACATTGGTACCTTCTTTGCATTTTGTCAAATCTGCAGTGAAAGTGTTCTTAAAACGAACAACATGTGCTGGGTCACCATCAGAGACTGCTGTAACATGAAATATATGGCAGAATGCTGGTAAAACAGAGCAGAAGACATATAATTCTCCTCCCAAGCAGTTCAGTCACAAATTTAATTAACACATTTTTTTAAAATGCGCATCATCAGCATGGAAGCATGTCCTCTGGAACAATGGCTGAAGCATGAAGAGGCATATGAATCTTTAGTGCATCTGGCACATAAATACCTTGCGACACCAGCTACAACAGTGCCATGCGAATGTCTGTTCTCACTTTCAAGTGACATTGTAATTAAGAAGTGGGCAGCATTATCTCCTGTAAATATAAACAAATGTGTTTCTCTTAGTGATTGGCTGAACAAGAAATAGGACTGAGTGGACTTGTAGGCTCTAAAGTTTTACGTTGTTTTGTTTTTGAATGCAGTTATGTAACAAAACTACATTTGCAAGTTGCACTTTCATGATGAAGAAATTGCACTACAGTACTTGTATGAGGTGAATTGAAAAATACTATTTCTTTTGTTTATCATTTTTACAGTGCAAATATTTGTCATCAAAATAATATAAAGTGAGCACTGTACACTTTGTATTCTATGTTGTAATTGAAATTGATATATTTGAAAATGTAGAAAACCTCCAAAAATATTTAATAAATTTCAAGTGGTATTCTATTGTTTAACAGTGCAATTAATTTTTTAAATTGCGATTAATTTTTTTGAGTTAATCATGTGAGTTAACTGCAATTAATCGACAGCCCTATAAAATACCTGTGGCATGGACTCTGCTGGCCCATGGCAGTTGAATTGGGGTTGCGGGGCTTAGGTTGGAGGGTAAAAATTACAGGGACATTCAGGTTTGGGCTCTGAAACTCTGCAAAGGCAGAAGGTCTGAGAGCCCAGGCTCCAGATGAACCCTGAATTGCTGCAATTTTTAGCCCCACAGCCCGAGCCCTGCAAGTCCAAGTCAGTTCACCCGGACCCTGAGACTTAGTGCCACAAGATTTTTATTGCAGTGTAATAATAAATATGTACAACTGCTCTGGTTGTTTCTGGTGGCTTCTAAAAAACTGGAACACAGTAAGTGCCACTAGAGGGCTCACAAACTATTTAAAGGGATAGTCTATATAGTATGCTGAGTTCTTATAAAAATCTAGTATCAGAGGGGGAGCCGTGTTAGTCTGGATCTGTAAAAGCAGCAGAGTCCTGTGGCACCTTATAGACTAACAGACATAGTGGAGCATGAGCGTTCGTGTGTGAATACCCACTTTAATTTGACACCATCAGCTCAGGATTAAACAAAGACAATTTGACACCATCAGGTCAGGATTAAACAAAGACTGTGAATGGCTAGCCAACTACAAAAGCAGTTTCTCCTCCCTTGGTGTTCACACCTCAACTGCTAGAAGAGGGCCTCATCCTCCCTGATTGAACTAACCTCGTTACCTCTAGCCTGATTCTTGCCTGCATATTTATACCTGTCTCTGGAAATTTCCACTACTTGCATCCGATGAAGTGGGTATTCACCCACAAAAGCTCATGCTCCAATACGTCTGTTAGTCTATAAGGTGCCACAGGACTCTTTGCTGCTTTTATAAAAATCTAGACATAGGTGTCACAGTGAGAGAGTCTGGGTGCTAAATTCGTTTCAAAATCTGACCAGGGGTCTAAATAAGATTTGAGATCTTTTGAAAATCTGGTCCCAGGTGCATAGAAATCTGACACTGCACCCTTTTGAAAATTTATCTCAATGGAAACTGGCTGCAACCTAAACTATACAGAGACCCCCCTGCCTCTCTGCGATACAGTACAATGCATACAATAAAATGTATGTACTGGTAATTAGAGACACAAGCTGGTTGAGGTAATATATTTTATTGGACCAACTTGTGTTGGTGAAAGAGACAAACTTGTGAGCTACGCAGAGGTCTTCTTCAGGTCAGGTACTGGTAACAGTGTTCATATATTGAGTGGTTCGCAGCACTTCAAGATAAAATAGAACAGAGTAGCTGTTTTGGGTTATAAATTAGAAGAGAGATTAATTTGGATCTCATACTTTTCTGATTGTAGCATTTTAAGATGTTACTGCCTTGCTGCAATACTTGTCTTGTGAACAAAGGGCTGTTTTCAATTAAAGCACGGCCCTTGGTGTGTCTGTCGACATGGCAAAAAGAAAATCCACAAATCTAATTCTGAGAGTTCAATATGGAAAGGAACCAACAAAAACCGGCTATTTTTTAAAAAAAACCCAACGTTTTAGTGTTTATTAACCTCAAAACATCCTCGTTTTTCAGAGCCAAATGTTGCAAGTAATTAACCTTTCCCCCAAAAGGGTGATGCTGCTGCAATGGATTCCTGTCTTTCACGAAGCTGTGAAGATAGGAACTGAGAACAGGTCCCTTTATAACAATGGAGGATTCATTTTTCTATACAAATGATTCAGAAATAGGCCTGGGACTGCAGTGAAAACATTTGGAGCATGGTTCTTGGTTAGACATGACTCATCCCGGAGCTACGGTAGTACAGGGGGAGTAATTTATTTAATATACAACAGTGCTAAGAGGGAGACCTCTCACACCTGCTTCTATGCAAGCTGCTGTGTGGGGACTGGCTACATACTTTCAGAAGAAATAGTAAAGTGTTGCTGAGGGACTTCCTTGGAGCTGTACAGAGACAGCCCGATGCTGCACCAGTGTTTTTTGGAATGCGTATTTGGGTCTTCTAGATGTATGGTCTCCTGGCACCTTCACTAAAATAATTAGAGCTGGGATTTATTTAACATTCAGTTGTTTAAAATGAGCTGATTATTTTTTCACAATCTCCCCATCCCACTGCCCACTTTTTTGTTGAATTCAAAAAGTAAAAAGAGTTGAGTCGCTCTCTAGTAGGTTGAAAAATGGGAGGGTGAATTGCAAATATTTCGTCAATTCCTGGACTCTCCAGCCAATGTCTTTTCATGGTCATATTTCAAAATTTCAGCTTTCCTTTTTCATGAACCTTCTTAAGTGGGAAGAGTGTCACCAGCTGTACACAATGCTCTTTGTGGGCCAGAATGTAACCCCCGCCCAATTCCACTGATGAGCACTGACTCATGTGAGTTCAGTGGGGCTACTCACATGAGTAAATGCTCACCTGCGTGTATAAGGACACCACAGTTTAATTGCATATAATTAAATTCCCAGCTGTCTCACTGTAATATATATTAAGGCCTGGTCTACACTTAAAACTTACACCTGTGTAGGTATGTTGGTCAGGGAGTGAAAAAAACATACCCACTAGTGTGCTGACAAAACTCTCAGTGTTGAGTGCTTCTGTTGCCTTAGGTAATGTCGTTTGGGGAGGTGGTGTTCCTACACTGGCAGAAAAACTCCTTTTACACTAGGGGGCTATGCCAGTATGAACTCTGTCGTTTAGACATAGCCTTAGACACTCTGGTGGGTGGGGAGAGGAATGCAACCTTAACTGCACTAGCAACATTTTCTTTATTAGGGTCTTGATTCAGGAATGCATGGGACTTAAGCACATGTTGAAGTGCTTTCCTGAATTGGGGCCAAACCAATTTTACGTTATTTCTCTTCTCCTTTCTCTCTGCTGCTGCCAGGCCCGCAGGTCTTGAAAACGGGTACATGGGGGTCCTGCAAATCATCACACTCCAATCCTTCACCCAGCAGCTCACAGTCAGCAACTGGGACTGGAGTCCATGAGCCCAGCTTAGGCACAAGTCCTACCCCTACGCTCTGATTGGGAGAGCTCCAAGGCCCTTGATTGGGCTGCAGACTCTATTTAAGCCACAGTTGGAAACAGAATGTTGGGGATTGGTCCTGCTTTGAGCAGGGGTTGGACTAGATACCTTCTGAGGTCCCTTCCAACCCTGAGATTCTATGATTCTGTACAACTGGGCTTCACCCTGCCATGGATGGCTGGTCTGTTGTTTACCTGGTCCTGCCTTCTGATCTTGACCTGGTAGAATCCTGACTTGGGCTGGTTCTTGGTAATTCCATCCTGGTTCCTGCCCTCTGGTTTGTCTCTTGACTCTGATCTCCTGGCGTTCCAGTGCAGCCCGGTTCCTGGTAATTGGCTCCTGAACACTGGACCATCAGCGCGCCCCCAGTGCTATCCCCTAGACCACTCCTGCCCTGGTCCTGACAGCAGCATATTTATTCATTGGAGCTTCTCGACTATCTATTGCAAGAAAGAATCATTTTATTTAGTTATATGTTGCTGAGGAATTAAGAGTAGGATGCGCAGAACGATCCTATAATCGGCAAGATGGGAGACATACGACCTTGTCTTTTCTGTCTCTTGCTTCTACAGGCCTAATTATATTTTAAATGGATTCTTTTTGTTTAGCATCCCTCCTCTCCCCCGCCCTTCATGAGCTCTTGTCTGTACTTTTAGATCTGTCAGTGTGGAATGTTACAAATGGTTGTTGATTGATATTATTGAATGTTAACGTGCTTGGCTGCATTGCACTAATGATGGGGCCTTGGGGATATGTAAATCGATTAATTGAGTGCAGTAGCTGTTTGGAGGAGGCTCTTGAGGAGCACCTGCAAGGGCAGACAAAGAGGGAGAAATTTGGAAGCAGTGAAGGAAGGGGATATTGGAGAGCTAATGGAAATCATGGAGTAGAGTTGTTCATTTGTAAAGGATTTGTATTCTACTCTCATAGGAATGTTGGGCCTGATTAATTATACGAAGATATACCTATCTCATAGAGCTAGAAGGGACCTTGAAGGTCATCAAGTCAAGTCCAGTCCCCTGCCTTCATAGCAGGACCAAGTACCATCCCTGACAGATGTTTGCCCCAGATCCCTAAATGGCCCCCTTAAGGATTGAACTCTCAACCCTGGGTTTAGCAGGCTAATGCTCAAACCACTGAGCTGAGTATTGGCCTGCTAAACCCACCGTTGTGAGTTCAATCGTTGAGGGGGCCATTTAGGGAACTGGGGTAAAAATCTGCCTGGGGATTGGTCCTGTTTTGAGCAGGGGGTTGGACTAGATGACCTGAGGTCCCTTCCAACCCTGGTATTCTATGATTTGTCACTTTGAGAATCAGTCCCATTGTGTCCAGTGGTTTTGTCCTTAAAAAAAAAAAATCACAGGTCTGATTCTTATTTACATGATGGCCTCTTTATATTACTCTGGCAGTGTAGTGAAGCCTTAAAATGGGCAGAAATGTAATTTAAAGCTTCTCTACAGCTCATTGTATGAGAATCAGGCCCTACAAGGCAGATGCTACAGGTTGCATAGGAAGAAGCATTTTCTGATTCCTCTTTCTGTCTGTCTGCAGTATTATTTTATATTCTTTTTTTCCTCTGCTATGCACACATTGTCTGTAGAAGCCTGGGCATTATGGGGTGAATTTCCAATGTGCTGCACAGATGGTGCTCAGAGAAATCCCGTTTAATGGAATTTGTGCAAAGAACCTTCTATGCATTACTTTAAAATGTCTGTGTAAAGGATGTCTAGACTACTCATTCATCACACTCACCCTATGAACTACTCTCGCCATTGCATCTGAGAGTCTAACATTTCTTTCCTTGGGATTACTCTCAGACTAGTTCCGGTAGTAGGGTTGCCAGGTTTGGTTGGACGTATTCCTGGAGGTTTCATCAAATGACATAATCTTTAATTAAAGATTAATCTTTAATTCCTGGAGACTCCAAGACAATCCTGGAGGGTTGGCAACCCTCTCTGTTAGGGGGAAAGGTTAGGCTGCACTAAGAGGTAGAGATCTCTCCCTGTGTGCGGCAGGGTGTGCTACCACTTTAAGGGACAGTTTCTGGCTTACAAAAGCCTGGGCATAATCAAGGAGTCCTGCCCCACACTGGGGCGGGCTGTATAAACAGGAAATGTATGTTGGGATGTGTAAGAGACTAGGAGCTATGCTGGTTGCTACAGGTTGCAGGCTCCAGGCCAGGAGCCTGACCTAGGCCCTACGGACTTTGTTTTCTGACTAAGTTTAGTAGCTCTGGAGTAGGAAGGGCCTTATAAACTGGGTGAAAGGGCCTTATAACACCCCCCCCCCCCGGCCACCTACCTCCTAGAAGGTTAAGCAAGCTAGGAACTTGGTTTGGAGGCCTTTTTAATGGGACATGTTTGTTTAGTTTGGTGGTGTCCTCCTCCTCTGAGCTCCTGTGTGAAGAGGAATTGCAATTCTAACTACCAAATTACATATTCATGGACAGATGGTCTCCTCCATCTCATTACAATGATTCATCTGCGGAAGTGTCATGTCCCCATCATATATCACAGCCAGGCCCACTGGGACACAGCACTTCCTAGCAGAGAGGGACCATGGACCCTTTCATAGGTTTTATATCATTCTATAGCAGGGAGTGGCCTTTTCGCCTCCCACTGGTGATAAACTAAGCAAGGCCCGAGAAGAGCCAATCTTCTGCTAGGCTGGGAGGTTATGTGCCGCTCCCACGCACCCCATCTTTTACGAAATGCTTGGCATTACTGATGCATTGGCTGCTAATTTAGTATATGTTAAATTTCACTTGAGAAAAGATTAAGGCTTCAGCAGCTGCTGTGACTAACTGATCGTTATGAAACAGTAGAGATGTGTTTCAGGAAATTCAGTATCCCTGTGTTTACTAACTCAACACTCGTCCTACAGATGCTGTTCCCTGAACTCCTTTTCAAGCATGTACGCAATGGGAAGGTGAGTCATACAGCGCAGGCAGGCCACTGCATCATCCTCTCTTACTGGGAAGAGGTGGCAAGTGGCTTCCTCTGTGCGGCTAACTCACCACTAACATCAGAGGCTCCTCACCCCCGCCCCCAGTTTGGAACGTATGCCTAGCTATACATCAGGAACAGAGCATAGAATGTAGAGTTTCCTCTGAGAGAATGAAACGTGACCTGAAACTGACTAATCTTAGATCTAACAAAAAGCTGCTCAATAGCCACATGAAGCTAGGAAAAGAACATATGTATCTGTGCCCACTCAGCCCCAGCTAATGGTCATCTGCCTCTTCTGATCAGTCTTGGAAGGTTAGAAACAGAGTTCCTCTCCAGATTGGACAAGGTTTCCATTGACTGTACACGGCTGCCAACAATTCTCCCATCCGAAGCACACTGATGAAGGCTTCCATTAACTGGCACAGAAACAGCAGTTGCTCAAAGCTGAAGATGCACGTGCTCCCCAGTGGTCAGAGCAGGGACTGAAGCAGCAGCTTGATTGTTACCAGGCTTTTACTGCCACCCGTGCATCTCTGAACCGCCTTCTCACCATGCATAGTGTTACAAAGCTCTGGCAATGGTCACCACGCCCTTTCACCTTCCTCTGTAACAAAATAAGAATCTGCTTTCCGAGCAGGTGAGATATGCTAATAAACAAAGTGGAACCTTTGCTGGCCATAGCCATCACCACCTTCTGGATTTGACCCTCTGAGACTGGCTTGAGGCCCATGTTTTCCTTGGGAGGCTATGACCCTGGTGGGGAGTTCTTGGGTAGCCAGCTAAGGTGGCTTTGTGGCTGCTTTGCACATCCAGACCAGCCTAGAGCAGAGTGGAAGACACAATCTGGCTTTTTGTGTTTTATCTTATTTTCATATGGGCAATGATGACATACAGAAAAGCCTGTGGAAGAAGGAAAATAATCTGTATAAATACTGATCCATGATAACATCTTCATGTTTTCTACAGGCTGGAATCCATCTAGAAAAGCAGCTCTTCTGAAGCAGCAGCCCTCCCTCCTCATTGCCAAATATCCATTTGTGCAGTTTCATAGCCAGCTCAGTTCTGCAGATTCTATCACACTTCCAATAAGGCCAATTAGCTCTGATTTGTTTAAGTTATAGTCTGGCTGCTTTCAGCTCATGCAGACACAACACTATCGCTCTGCACAAGAGAAAGTGCTGTGGTCACATCAGCCTGCTCAGCAGAGAGGGAGCCACGTTTTATTGCTATTGATGTGTAGCAGATGGGATGGAATTACCAGGCCCAAGTCTGAAAAAGCAAGCAGATCCAAGGGAAAAGGGCTGTGCTCATGTGAAACTGCCAGTGCAATGGAGCTTGGGACTGGAGCTCCAGCCCCAACATGGTGGTCAGAGCTAGGACAGAGCTGCCTAGTTGCTTATTACGTATAAGTAAGACAGTAGTGGATGTAGTCCAGTGCTGGCATCCTGTCCTGATCTGGGGCCATGCGGATTTGCGCCATCCCCCATCTCATGTCTGCATTCCCAATGTTTGTGATTAACACCTCCACATTTCCATCAAATTCTCCTGTGGATTACTCTCTTGCAACTCACATCCACATTCCACATGGAGGTGCAGAGACCTACTGCTTTGCTCATTGGAGCAGCGGAAAAGCATCAGTACTTCGTTCTAACACCTGTTTAAACCACCTCAGGATTTGGGCTTTTCAAATCAGCAAGCCGTTCACCGCCCAAATTTATACTCTTCATTTCCTCACTGTAACCTTCTGCAGTAAAGAGTTGTCTTTCTGTAGCATGAAAGATGTAATTTTACTATCACAGAGTTGCCCCCATAAAACTGCAAAGCCCCCCTCCCTCACTGAACCCAGACACTGTGTTGGCGTCTGTATTTTATTTCTCTAAAACTTTCAATACTCTTGTTTTTCAGTCTGAAGTCTTTTCTCTATTCCAAAGAGAGGCCAAGGCAAATAAGCCAAAGTATACACACCATCCATTGGTCTGATTCTCCTCATTCTGGAAGCATAATAGGTGAGTACGGTGGGGTGGAACTAGGCCTAGATTTCATTGAAAGCCCGTGGAATTCTTTTTATTTTTATTTTTTTTTAGAGATGGTTATTAAAAAAAATGTAGGAAATCAAACCTCAAAAAACTACATTAAAGTAATATTAAAGGTCTCCCAAAAGCCCACCAAGCCAGGAAATTTCAAGTTAAGTTTGAAACCCTATTCTCTACTCCACCTTAGTGAGGTTAATTGTTGCGGGGTTCAAACAACGGGTGCTCTTACATGCAATATGGACTGCAATACCTAGCCATAAATGAGTCAAATTGATCCCTGGAACAAGCTACTGTTTACAATGGGCTCATACCAGGGTTGAATTTGATCCAGTATGTTGAGTTAGGATGGAGTTTCAACCTTAATTCTGAATTTCCTGACTCTTGTGGATTTAAGTCAGACCTTTGATGCTAGATGAATGTCATTTTTTCTTGTGGTTGAATATAATAATTTAGCTCTGTGGAACAATTTGGGATACAGTTTTGATGCAAGATACTTGGCACAATAAGGCAAAATATGTCAGTGGGCTCAGAACAGCAGCAGGATCAGGCCTGAAAAACAAATCCTAAGATAAATGTTAAGAACTCGGCACCAATTTATAGAAATTTCCTTAGCTTCAAAGAGGCCTCTTCTGCTCTATTTGGGGAGGACAAAAAATGTTGTATTGGGAAGAAAAATTCCCTCCCTTGTTGCTTAATTACCTGTTCATATTGGTACTTCAGCAGAACCAGGGAGATGGGCTTTCAGGTACTGGATTAGCCGTTGTCATGCATGAAACTGCACTGCTGCTGCTCAGGATCCCTTTTTTACTGGTCTTTGTGTTTCAGTCATGTAGTTCAGTGTATTCTATGGTAATTGCACACAAGTGCACTAGCCAAGTGGTTGTTGCTGTATGTATTGTAGTGACAAATTGTTAATAACTATATTAATTACAAAATTTAATAATAATAATAATAATAATTAATAATGAAAAAATAATTAAATTATCATGATGACTATTAAATATTGCATTACCACCCGTACAGCTAGGTGCTGTATATACATATAGTAAATTATATTTTCTGTCACAGAAAGCTTCCATGTCAATGAGCCATAATTTCCACTGGCTAGGTTAACTTGGGATACAGTAACTCATAGAAAATATGACTGGGATCTCTGCGCTGCCAGGGCAACTCAGATGAACTGCTCAGTGGCTCAGTTTACTGAGCTGTAAAATGGGCATATCAGCATTCCATCCATCTTTGGAAAGTACTCTGAGACCACTGGGTAAAAGAGGCCATTTTTTAAGAGAAAATAAAAATGACTTGTTTTCTCACTTGCTGCTGTTTTTCTGAGACTGGTAAAACTGTCCCACATAATAGTACAGCACTCATTATTATTATTTATTTGTATCTGTGCAGGCAATGAAAAACATCCTTGGTTTAGGAAAAAACCATTTTTCACAAAAATCTTAGTTTCAAAATGTTTTCCTTTTTTATGAGGAATCAAACCTAACAGTTTTCAGTTCTTTTTACTGAAAAAAAGAAAAGAAAATGCCCATGAAAAATTAAAACAAAAGTCAATTTTTTAACAATTTGCTGTTGAAATCTTTGTGACAATATTTACCATTTTCTGACCATTTTCTGACAAACCCAAATATCACTCTTCTTGAAGTGGGGAGAGAGACACTGGACCAAATTCAACCTGCATTGAAATTGCACCAGTTTGCACCAGGACTAACTCTCACCCATTTTCTGGCCTGACTTCTTCAATTTATCCTAAGAATCCACCTTCAAAATGGGCATGAACAATCCTGTACTGGACAGATTTTGTCATGCAGGTCTGTTCTGATCATACGTATGTTCCTAACACCAGGGTCACTATCATCCTTGGACTTCTCTGAAAAATCGTTATACAAGGCCCAGTTCAGCTCCCGTTGAGTCATCTTGGCCCTGAGGGGTCGATAGAAAGTTTGCGGAACCTTTTACTATCAAAGCTCATCATTTTTCTAGGGGTCACTGACTGACATCAACTAGAATTTTAGTCCTGCAAACACTTATGCACGAGTGACTTTATATATGTGAGGTCAATGAGAATACTTACATGCATAAAGTTACTCGCATGCTGAAGTGTTTGCAGAATCAGGACATACAAGATGCTTTCCTTAGATATAGAGACCCTACTTCAAGTTAAACAAAACACCAAGCACCGGACCTGCATCTGTTAAAATTACCTTATATTTGTAACCAGCTGTTGCTGGCTGTTGACTGGAATCATGAATCTCTGTTCCCTCTGGCCCCTTCTCTTGTTATAGGAAGTGTTCATTTCCTTCCTAACTCAAGCATACCTAATGTGCCTAGTTGGTATGAGAAAGCTTCATCGGGTGCAATTGGAATTTAGCTGAGTGAAATCTGACCAAGATTGATTTTTTTCACAAATTGGATCACTAAATTCTGGCAAGGAAATGATCGGTTTTCAGCAAGGAAAGGAGCAAATGAAAAGGTAGTGACATAAGGCCTGCACTAAGCCATGACAGTGAACGGGCCAGTAGATGTGGCCTCGTTCAAAGTGATGAGAACAACTTCTGTTGTAGTAGGTTCTAAAATTAGTAGTAGGCTAAAATTATTTGAAATGTACGCAATTAATTTTCACAGTGGATGGTTTTTGAAAGCCAGTTTGGTTTGTAATGATTCCCATTGTTGGATTTGTTACTATGTATTCATAAGAAACATTCCTTGCTGCATTCTGTCTTGGCACCAAACCTTTTGTGTAAGTATCAGACCTTTGGCAGCTACTCGCTGACATTGTGCAATGCTCTCCTCAGATTCTTATCTTCAGTATTTCAGAACTTGATGGTGCTAAGCACGTCTCCTGAACCTTAATCTTATATGTAAGATAGCCATCTTAAGTTAGAACGACTTCTTTAGAGATGTTCTCATACATTAACTATGCTTAAAGTATTCGGCTTGTTTGCAGCCCAGGTGTGAAGTGTACAAGACAAGCATTTTGTTCAGATCAGGTTAAAACTACCTCGGTTGAAAGCAGCCATAATACAGGGCCAGACCCTCAGCTGTTCTAAACTGGTGTAGCTCTTTTGACTTCAGTGTTGTTACACCAGTTTTCATCAGCTGAGGATCTGGGCAAAGCATTGGCATTGCAGTGGCTGAATTAAAGTTCTGATTTTTATACTGGTTTTGTTAAACTAGTGCAACTGTGTGTTTGAATGCTCTAAAATCACTTTAAGCCTGGCTTATAGCAATTTAGCTTGTGCTGGTAAAACTTAATTGTACCAAATATTCATTGATTCATAGATGTTAATGCCACAAGGCACCATTCTGATTAGCTAGTCGGACCTTTTGCATAACCCAGGTCACAGAACCTCACCCAGTGATTTTTTCCATCAAGCCCATAACTTCTGTTTAGCATATCTTTTTGAAAGACAGCCTGTCTCGATTTAAAGCATTCACACGACAGAGAATCCACCTCATCTCTAGGTAAATTGTTCCAATGGTTAATTACTCTCACTGTTAAAAATGTGTGCCTTATTTCTTGTCTGAAGTTGTGTAACTTTAGCTTTCAGCGTCTGGATCTTGTTATGCTTTTATCTGCTAGATTAAAGAGCCATGTTCTATCAGACAACTCTTCCTTACATAGGTACTTATAGACCATGATCTAGTCTGCAGTCGAGAATATAACCAGTTTTAAATCAATAGCTGAGTGTCCACACAGGGGTTTACTGTACCAGTTTAACTAAATCACTTTTTAAACCAGATTAAACTACTATGTGAAACTTCTTCATAGAGATAAGCCCTAAATGTAGGAAGGTTGGTAGAATATCTTAACTGTTTATGATACACTAAAGAGGACTTCATGTCAAAACTAGTGTGGCAAACCTTGGAACTACTTATTAAGATACTGAACAAACGCTGCTTTCTGAAGGAGGCCATTAGCGTGTCAACAGAACATTTAAATCTGGCATTCACATGGGTAAGGGGAATTCAGTGACTTGTCTTGCTTCAGTGCTTCATGAAGACTGAGTACAGCATGATTTTAATGTATCTGAAGGAAGTTATGAATAACATGGGAGTAGTTTTTGCAATCTGGTGCCTTTTCATGTATTAAAATTAAGAGAGGCATGTCATTTATTAGACTTATAAAGCTAAGAGCCACAGCTCTTAATTGTTTGTTTTGCTTTAAACATTCCCATGTCCTTCTCATTAATTTACATTCCTGGTGCCTTTGGCTACTTCAAAAAAGTCATATGTTAAAGTTAAAATGAAGCAAATCTCCATCAATGGCAGAAACTGTGGTTTTGTGCTTCCAGATCTCTTTTTCAACACTTAATTCTTGAGTGCAGTTTTTTAAAAACTAGCTGTGGGCCTAGGCTATAAAATTAGGATCCAAATCCAGCTTTGAGAGCCACAATGTTCAAGAGCGTGAGATTCAGCAGTGAAATCATCACTCCCACTGGCCCTTTATGCAAATTCAAAGGGCCAGGGAGGTGTAAAGGGGTCCTAAAAGCTTTGAATATGGCCAGGGGCGGATTCCCCAGGGCCAGGCAGTGTGGAAACAGCCGCTAGGCTGCCGTCTGAGGACCCCCTTAAAGGCGCTGATTTAGGAGACGTTCCAGGAGTGGGGCTAGGAGCAGGAGGGGCGTGCTTGGCCAGGGGTGCGGCACTGACTCTCATTTGCAGGGATTTGGTTCAAGCCCACATTTGGATCTGGTGGAGATCACAATCTGCCCATTTCCCACAAATATTAGCAGTCTCCCGCACTGCAGTTTCTAGCCTTGCACTTATAATCAGCTGATGTAACCACTGCTAGGATTTATCTATCCATCTATATACAAGAGAGTTATACATGTTCTAACTTCTTTCTTTCTTTCTTTCTTTCTCAGCCATGCTGGGAATGGGGTACACATATCACTTACATCTCAATCAATTATTACCAAGACATTTTTCTGGAGTCCTGAGTATTATCTTCAGTCAGTTCCGTTATAGATTTTGGTATGTTCTTCTTCAGTTTCAGTGTTTCAGGGACGAATAGTCACTGAGAGCTTGATCCAGCCACATGCTGGCCCTGAGCCAGCAAAGCATTTAAACCCATGTTTAACTTTAACGGGACTAGGCCGGGGCTTAAAGCTAAGCACTTGTTTATGAGCTTTGCTGGATCAGGGCCAGAGTGCTCAGCACCTTGCAGAATGAAGCCCAGACTGGGATCTGGTGGATACCACAGACTTCCCGTTGTCCAGGAATATAGCAGCTTCCACCACTACAGTTTTTAGCTCAGTGATTCTTATCAGCTGATGTAACCAATGCTCCAGTGCTAGAGTCGATTTCCAGTACAATGCAGTTGTACATCTTGCCGCATGGATCATTGGGAGAATATGGATCTGGTGAGATCAATGAAATCTAGTCTGATCTCCTTCACCTGCAAATAACTGAGACCACTTCCTTCCAAAAACCTCAAAATGCTCTCCCTCCTCACCAGGTGTGAACATCTGCCCGTCCTGCTCTCCAGCACTTGTCAAGCAGCGGGGAATAGAACATCCTGGAGAAAAGGGGAAAACATAAGATTTGATGGAGCAAATTTAATACAGTCCCATTATTTTCCTGTAAGCAGATTTTTATGGGCATTTAGTAACATTATTTCCCAATCTTTTAGCTCTAGTTGCACCCCTAATTGATATTGATCAGCCCAGGTGGGGGGGGGGGGGAAAGGGAAAAAAATAGGAAAATTTTGATTTTTTTTTGTCTACCAGTGTTCAAAATTTCAATGAGAAATTTCATCAGACATGTGAACTTTGAATTTTTTTCACTAGCCATATTGGCAGCCAAGTACCAGTAGAATTTTGACATTATTTTAGGATTTAGCCACTGATCCTACACCATTAAAGTCAATTGGGAGTTTTGTCATTGACTTCATTGAGCGCAAAATCCCTTAATGATCTTTTGACCAAAGTGATGGCACTTTATCAAAGTGGCCTGAAGAATCAGCTTTTTATTTTATTTTCACAGATGTATAGACTTTAAGGCCAGAAGGCACCGGTATCTCACAGGCCATGGATTTATTAAACATTCCCAATTAGCAAAACTCAAGTCACGCAGTAAATTAAAAAACAAATCCCAAATCTACACTTTTAAATCACATTTGGGCCAGATTTGGCTACCTTTGCTTATGCTGAGTAGTCCTTTACTTCCCTACATAATCCTGTTTGTCACTGAACTTCTCAAGGAATAAGGGACCAATCCGTCTGAGTAAGTGTAGCAGAATCTGGCACAGTATAAATGGATACATCTTCTCTCCAAGCCAAGTAAACCCCAACCTTTCCTCCCATCTCTCCTCTGCCAGGCAAAAACCTCATACAAGTGATGAGCATAAAAGCCAAATAAATCCATTAACATATCTTCTGTGCACCGTGTAATTTATTGCATCCAATGAACCCTTGTAATAAAATCCATGAAGACAGTTGATTTAAGTCTAGCCCTTTCTCTAACGGTTGCTAGACAAAACAACTAACTTCATACATGAACCAGTTTCTCATTTTCCTTCTTGTATTCTGATTATTCTTGCTTTAGAATGACACCAAAACGGTAGAGACCGGAGCTGGCCAAACAATTTATAAACTTGAAAATTTGTCAATCAAAATTTGAAATATTAGAAAAAATGAATCTGAAATGACTACATAACTAAAACTAGTAAAGAGCAGGCCATGAGGTCTCTAGGATTTTATGCAGGTTGGGTTAAATAAACATTCTCCAACCATCCAGCACCTTTGCCCCCAAGTAAAACCAAACTTGCTTGGCAGTTTATAAAAGTTGTTGACTTGATAAAAAAAAATCTCTCTTTGCACTTTTTGCACTGAAGCCCCAGGAGAGGCATTTTCCATGGTATTTCTGAGATATCCAGAAACAAAAGAACCAGAAGTGTTTTAAGAAAACCTATTGGAAAATTTTCAGGCCAGTTTTGCCAAGTGAAGATGTTTGGATATTTCAGCTAAGCTTTGGATAAAACATCTGAAGTGAAATCCTGGCCTCACTGAAGTCAATGGGAATTTTGCCATTGATTTCAGTGGATCTGTGAATTCAGTGATGGAATCTGATTCTTTTAATTTACAACAGTGTAAATCTGGAGTGACTCCACTGAAGTCAACTGGTTTGCACTGGTGTAAAAATGACATGAGAAATCAGCTCCTGGACTCTTAACCTAACAAAGGGTCTAGACTTGCAGTCCTTGCTCAGGCACAATTCCCATTCCCCTTGACTTCGGTGGTAGTTTTCCTGACGAAGGAATATAGGATCAATCTTTACACTTCTTGAACTTTGGCCTCTACAGGAAACATTTTGAGTTTTAGTAAGTGTTGATGCTTTTTGGATGAATGTCCAAACCAAATCCAGCAGTCCTTATTCAGGCAAAACTCCCATTCGATCCAGTGTAGTACTGGCTTGCATGGTGCAGTTCCAGTATGTTGCTTAGTGGTGCTGTGCACCTGCGTGGATAGAGAAGTTCATGTGTGATCCCTAAGGCCCCTGTTATAGAAGAAACTCAGAGCCCTTTACTCCTGTTGACTTCAATGGGAGTTGAGGGTGCTCAGCACCACTAAGGTTTGGATCCTGTGTTAGCAACTGCAGTTGATCTCATAAAATGAACTAGAACCACGTGGTTTAAGTGGGAGTTCCACATGCAGAAGGTGTGCAGGGCAGATGCAGTATTTCTCTCCAACAGCAAAGTGATTTATTAAGGCTTTGTACTTGCACTGTCATGTACCTGTTCATTTATTCCACCACTGCATTCTCCACTGTGGGACATATGAATTATATGCAGCAACAGGAAAATAATAGAAAGAGTTACCACAAAAAGAAATAAAATGTATGCAGCTGTCCCATCTGATTATTAATTATTATTTATTACTATTATTTTACTATAATTTATTTGTTTGTGGTAGCACCCATAACGTGTAAGCCATTTTCTGGGCATACAAGAAGCAATGGCCCCTGAACAGCCTAGTTGCGTAGATAGTTGTCAGGGAAAGGAACTAACAAAAGGGATTTTCCATACAAATCAACAGGAGTAACTTACAAGCAACAGGGAAGAGGTGGATTTTTAAGAAATACTTAGAGGAGAAGGTAGGAGGCTTATGGATGAGCTCGGGGACATCTGATCATGTATAGGTGGCTGCACTTGTTTGCCTTTGTCTTGAACACGCAGGCAATGGGGGTAGTGGCGGAGTGCATGGGATGGAGGCAACGCAAAACTTAACAAAGAAAGAGAAGTAGAGAGGAGAACAGATTTATACAGAGCCTTGAGGGAGGTGAATATGGATGAAATCCCACCCTGTTGAAGTCTTGCGGAGTTTTGCCATTGACTTGAAAAACGCCAGGGTTTCACTCCAGTGGGTTAACAAGGATGGGGAGCCAGTGGAAGGAGTCAAAGAGGAGGGAGACATCTTCAAATCTACGAACAAGGAATCTACTCACTTGTCTACATGACTGCGATTTATAAACCACACAGAGAAATGTAATAACCCTTCCCCCCAAAGCCAACGCTGGCTCATCACAATTTCCCCCAGACTAAAATATGAAATGTTTCCTTTCCGGTTGCAGATCAGATCTATACATCAAACTGTACAAGACCGTGAAGTCCCTTTGTGTTGCTTTGGCAATGTGGCAAGCCTCAGGCCCTGTGGGAGAAGATGGGGGTAAGTGTTTCCATTTGCAGCAGTGTGATCTGCTGTCTCTTTCTGCTAATTTAACATTACTGTGATTTAAATGCTAGCTAAGGAAGAGACACCAACCATTCAATGAAAGCATCTGGATTCAGACAGCAGATCTTGCCAGGGCACTAACTTACGTCTATGTAGAGTGGCTGCACCAGCTGGAGCACAACTCTTTCTTTTTATGATTGCCTTCTTGGGTCTGCCAGAGATAGTTCTGAGAGGAGTTCAGCTGGGTACCACCTGGGTCACAGCATTCAGACATGGAAAAAGAGACGCACCCCACAGCCTTATTAAAATGCATTCTTCTGACATCCCACCTCACTTCTCAAGCTGACATCCAGCCCACATGCAGCAGAGTTGTGCTTCCCTGAAGTTCCTTCTCCTCCTCCAGTTGCTTACACAGCTGGTCTAAGTGCACTCAGGAAAAATATACATTTCATACAAATATTATCCTGATCCATTTTGCCCATGTTATGTAAGATCAGCAGTTACAAACTGTACCTTAAATACTGGAAGAGCACAAGAGCTACCCATAGTGTGCAGTTAATGTTAAAAAATCTCTTTCACTGTTCCAGGTATCATAGAAAGCTCTAGTTCAATTCAGGAATTAATTCAGGGAAGTCCTATGGACTGTGTTAGGCCCTGTCTACACTACGGGGGGTAAATCAATCTCAGCTATGCAATTTGAGTTATGTTAGTAGTGTAACTCAAGTTGATGTAGCTTAGATCTACTTACCGCGGGGCCCACACTATGCTACGTTGATGGGAGATGCTCTCCTATCGACTCCCCTTACTCTTCTCGTTCCGGTGGGGTACAGAAGTCGATGGGAGAGCGATCTGTGGTTGATTTAGCGGGTCTTCACTAGACCTGCTAAATCAACCATCGATGCATTGATCGCCGCACATCGATTCCCCGGTAAGTGTAGAGAAGCCCTTATATAGAAAATCAGACTGCATGATCACAGTGATGCCTTCTAGTGCAAACAAAGATTGTTTTATGTATATAAAATGTTCCAATGCAGGGGGGAGGGAATTGTACAGAGTTAGTGTGCTGGGTTTGAGAAGGCTGTTACATTTCCCCGTGTTCATTATAAATGGCAGCACTATAGCTAAGTGATATTGGCTTTATCTTCCCTGTGAAAGGAGGTGTGTTTTTACACTGAATCATTAATGTGAGAGAGCTGACTTGCTGTAAAATTCTAAGGCAGACAAGGCACAGGTAATTCTTGACTAGCTACATCAACGTTAATCCCTATGTCACCTACCAGGGTTTACCTTGACTAGTGCCACTGAGGTTGAAAACAAACAAACAAACAAACAACCCCCCCCCTCAAAAAAGTATATTGCCTTGTTCTCACTAGGGTTTGATATTGAAATAGCTATCTTGAGTTAGCTGTCTCAATGTAAAACCACACCATTTCTCAGTGAAGACAAAAGCTTAGATATCCTTGCTGAAGCAGACTACGTTTTCATGGAAAATTATGCCTGCCATTTTTGAGAGACATGACCCTATTGACAGGTCTCTTGGGATAGCAGTATAGGCTGCAAGAAAAAGAGCATTTGAAACAGGTCCAGGTCATCCAGTCTCCCATACCCAGTGGTGCAGCTCAGTAGATCACTGTATTGTCTTGCCTGGAATCATCATAGAGCAATAAAAAGAGACTTGTTTCCAGAGGTCATTAATAGTGGAGGAATGTTGCCGTGTGTAGTTAAAGTTCTGAATGGCTTTGCATCCCTGACCAGGGCAGATTAATCAGTATTAAAACAGTTTACTTAGGGGCACATTTATCTAGTAGCTTCACTGTCACTTACTTGGCTTTGTTTTTAAACACCAGCACTACAAGGTACATTTCTCAATTGCTATATTTTTAAAGTGAGTTTAGGGCTTGCAAAAGGCTGACCAGACATGTAACTGATGCCAACTGTTTATGCACAGAACTGGCACAAAAATCCATCAGAGGGATAGCTCTCTAAACTGCTCTACCAATCTGCCCCACTGCTACATTGGGGGGTGGGAAGGGGGAACCGGGACCATAATTCAGTCTCCATGAGCATTCTTGGCCTCTCGGACGGGGACCAAGTTTGAACTGTAAAAAGCTCAGTATTGCATTACCAGTTCCCTTCAGCCCCCGTCTTTATCTTCTTGTGGTTAGGAATGAGCCTATCACCATGTTTCCTACTAGGGTGGGAGGGATAGTTCAGTGGTTTGAGCATTGGCCTTCTAAACGCAGGGTTGTGAGCTCAATCCTTGAGGAGGCTATTTAGGGGTCTGGGGGTTGGACTAGATGACCTTCTGAGGTCCCTTCTAACCCTGATATTCTATGATTCTACCTATACCTCTTCCCACACATAAAGAATGGACACAACACCCATGCTTGCTAACATTTCGCTACATTCTTCACTTATTTAGTGACAGTAATGCAGTGAGTCCCCTGGCTGGACTTTAAGTGTGGTGAATATTGAGTTCCACTTCGGAAACATTTAGCTTTGAAAGGATGATGTGGGGTAAGTACTTCGGCTGCTGCCGAGAACTCACTGTCATCAGAAGTTGGAAGGGTATATTTTCAAAGCTTCCTTTTCCTTCTATAGCAGTTGAGGAGTGTGTGTGGGAGCTTGTACAAATTCTCAGGCTCTGGTTTATGTGTACATCTCTCTCTATCCCTTTGTAGGCTATATTCTGTATTTGATATGACAACATAAAGCCAGCAGAACTGAAGAATGCATTCAAGTTGATAGGTGTGCACCCCACAGATTTAACTGAAGATCATAACCCACTCATAAACCCAGAGTGCCAGCAGCTCTGAACCAGCTCTCTTGCATTGATTTACATGTGCTTTTATTTCTCTACAGAGGTAGTAATTCTTTAAAGGTACAAGAGATTTGTTAATACAGTCGTAAATTATTCTCGTAAATACCTTAAGTGCATCGTGGGAATGCGCCATCACTTAGGACAGGTCATAATTTAGTACTTCTCATGTTTTAACTGTGCAATAAAACATTTGTAAATGTCCAGGTGTGCGGGTCCCTAAAGATGTCATCAACACCCGCACAGCTCATCTGAAACTCCTGCAGGAAAGTGTAGAACAGGCTAGCAGTGATGAGGCTGATACTCCTGGCCACCTATTCCGGCAATGTGGTGTTAACACAGGTGAAGATGGAGTGAGGGGCAATGATTTTGCTGCATGGGACAGCAGTAGTAGCCTCTCCATCCCTACTCTGTGGACCTGCGGCTCTGACGCTGTGTGGTAAGATCCCCTTGTGACTCAATGGCTAGCCAAGCAGATAGCCATGTGGGAGTTAATATTCCTGAGACAGATTAGTATCCTCTGTGTGTCTCCATCCCCTCCAATGAGGGGGAGGCTGCACAGGTACGGGTAGAGAAGCCAATGATTACACAGCTCCTTCAGGAAGAAAAGAGAGGCCAGATTGCATTGTGGAAAGGACCCCTCCACAAGGCTAGCACGTCCTTTTATCTTGGATTCTCATGATTGCCCAAGTAAGAAGACCTTCCCCTCTGTGGGTACATTAGTGGTTAACTCCTCTTTTCATTACTGAGGGAGGTAGCTAATCGCTTAAAGTAGTTATGATGCTTTGGCCCCAGCACCATGTGAATGTGGTGTTTAGTTGCCTGCTTATAACCCATGGGCAGCTGTTACACCAAAGGGTAGTTCTGAGACAGAAAGACAGACCAGGGCAGAATAGGTTCAGCCAGGAGACCATACTTCACTGAGGTGATGCACTCAGCGTCATGATTTGCCTTATGATTGGCAATAAGCATTTTGCCAAAATCTAACTCCTATGCATTCAGATAAACAGACCTTGCGTCACTCTCTGTAACAGCACCAGCTGGTGACTCCCAACGATGTTACACTCACTACTTACTAACAACCATTTGGTGGCATGTTTGACGTGAGCGCGTGGTCTCTGTTTAGTTCCTAGTGAACAGGTTTATACACCACAAAAACGATTACCTCAACTAATACATTTTTCAGGCAGGCTCAACAAAGAGGCCAAGGACCAAATATACATGGCGACTGCATTGCCTTTGTGTCCCCATAGCTACTCCCTCCGCAACATGGCTGAAGCACATTGGTGAGTGTGGGAAGCTCGCACCAGTGCTGCCCATATGGTACCAGTTCTATGACTAAATAAAAGACTTCATTCTCCACAGCTGTTAAGGTGGGATCTATCATCAGCATTCAGGTCATGCTAGGAGCTTTACTGCTTCTTGGTGCCATTTCCTCTCTTAGAATGCCTTGCTGAGCTCTCCAGCATGTACCAACCGGGTGCCCTGACTAATTTACCAGTGATGTGAAAATTGTTGTAAAGAAATGGTACCTTATGTGACCCTACTGTGCAACCTTCATGAAAGTCCCGGTTCCTGTGTAGAGACTCCATACATTATTGATAACTGGGACGTTAAGTTGGTCTGTACCACCCTGCTTCATTTTCCCATCCGTTCTTGTAAGACTCCACTCTTCCTTCCCGGTTCTGTTCAAGATCCCTATTCTACAGTTTGAACCAGGGTGGTCTGTAAAGTCCTTGTAACTGCTTCATCTGGCTGCATTCCCTAGTTGAAATTCCGGAACAGTTTATGCTGATTTCATACAAACACCCATCGAAGCACGCCTTTTTCCGGAATGAGAAGGCTCCGGAATTGTTGCACAGTAAGTAAACACACTGTGGAAGCCAGTAAATAATTAACAAGGTTTTGAGATCTAATTAATGTTAGTTATTTATGAGTAGGTTGAAGACCCTGGTTACGTAGAGGAAGCAAAAGTAAGATAGAGTAAAGTGTGTGTGAAAAGTTATTACGACCTTGCAATGTGCAGTCTTTCTTTTGTTTTTTCTTTAGAGAGAGAGAAAGCTTAAATATAAACAAAATAAATATATTTGTTGCTTTTTACTGTCTGTATTATGAAATTGTGTAAAAAAGTATAAAAGGCTTTTGCTGTGTTGTTGTTGAGTTGAGAGAGACCTGTCAGACTGTGTGTGTCCTATGGCACTCTCTCCCTCCATGGTAATTACTGGAGAAATAATAAAGTATTTGATTTGCTGCATCCAAACAAAAAGTGAGAACTGAGTTTTTCTTCGACAACACAGAAGAGGTATTTTTCTCTTACTTAGTATTGGGGTTTCTAGTTAATTCCCCTTTCAGATGCACATGCTTAATGCCAACAATTTTTTTTGCAGCAACGCATGGCATGGCGGTCTTTTGACAAAACAGATCTTGAGGGGTTGAGATATCATCAGCATACCCCAGTCTGCTTATATTAGCTCACGCAGAACTGGCAGAGGTTATATTGCTCATGGCATAAAGTAAATACCAGGCACAGAGGAACATTAATCTTCTTCATATAGGAATTGTTCATGGCACATTGACCTGTCCTGAACTTGCAGTAAATCAAAATGCATTATTGATAGTTTAGCTGATTTTCGAGATACAGCATAAACACAGTAAGTGTTACCTTGACTCTGTGTAAACACATGGCTCACACTTTCAATAACAATTAGAAGCCGTGTCCCTTTTACTGCCTTAAATTCCCTCTGGTTTAGTTTTTGACATCCCAGCATGGGCTTTACTGGTGTAACAAGCTGTAATGAAACTGACTGGTCATTGGCTCCAGATGCTTATCCAACCGTGACTAGTTTTTGTCTGTGGAAGACTGTCACTGCAAACCAAACACAGATCAGTGCCAGCAAATAGTTTTGTTCACAGACCTTAAAGAATAAAAAAGATGCCTCCCTAGAAAATGTAAAAAAACTCATTAAAAAAAAAGCATTTCCCATGTTTGTTTAACAAGAGCAATGATAGTTGAGGGGCAGGCAGGCCTCTTCAATGGTCACTTAACTACTCGATGGATCTCTTTCAGTCCACTTGGATTAGACTTTTGACCTTGAACTCATCCATCTGGCCCTTAATTGTTTGATAAAGGAGCCAAATGGGGAGCAACGGTGGGTTAGGATAAACAGCGTAAGTGACAGTCGGCCTTGTTGTATATTCCACTGCTAGTGCTCGCTGCTTTGATGTCCCTTGATCAGGGCCGGCTCCAGACCCCAGCGAGCCAAGTGCGCGCTTGGGGCGGCATTTTGCCGGCAGGGCGGCAGGCGGCTCCGGCGGACCTTCCGCAGTTATGACTGCGGACGCTCCGCCGGAGCCGCGGGACCAGCGGACCCTCCGCAGGCACCTCTGCGAGAGGTCCCCCGGAGTCACGGGACCGGCTACCGGCAGCGCGCCCCCTGCGGCATGCCGCCCTGCTTCGGGCGGCCAGCTTCCTAGAGCCGCCCCTGCCCTTGATTGTATGGAGAAATTAATAAATAACCTCAGATGGTTTGGGGAACTCTCTGTGGGGGCACACCAGTTACACCATGTAGCAGGGTGAACCTCTGCTCCTGCCCTGAAGGGGTTAAAAACAGCCCTGGGAAGGGGCTGTGGCTGGAGAAAGCAGCCTTTAGGCTGGGCTGATTGGGGGAAGTGGCTGCAGCTGGGGCCACACCCCAAACTGAGCCACAGGGCCTTATAAGAAGGCCAGGGAAGCCAGAAGCCCAGATAGTCTCTCTCTGGCTGTAGAGGGAGATGGGCCTGGCTGCAGGGAGCTGGACATACGGTACCTGAGTGAAGCAGGGCTGGGGAAAGGCTGAGGAGCTGGGGAGCTCCAGCCTGGAAAGCCCCAGGCTGCGGCCTAGCATTGGGCTAACAGGTACTGGGGTTGCAGAGGGCAGCCCAGGGGTAGGCCAAGGCAGCAGGTCCAAACCCAACCTTGCCAGTGATGAGTGGCTGATACTGCAGTCTGCCCCAGGGCGTGGGGCTAGACAATGACTGGCAGTAGCCATATACTGAGGCAAGGTGGGGATAGAGGGTGGGGGTTCCCTGGGGAGGGGAGACCCAGAGAGAAAGGGGTTACTGCTGGGGGGCAGCACCCCATGTAAAAGGGCACCGGGTCCAGGGAGGGACACGGGAGCCAGAGGACAGGTAGATCACTGGCCTGCAGAGGGCGCTCCAGAGCTGGAACGGAGCTAATTCCCCGGAGTCACCAGCAGGAGGCGCTGCAGGGGTCAGTCCAACTGGTTACACACCACTCCAAATAATGTCAGCATTTTAATGTTATACACTCGTATCGTTAGGGATTTCTAGCCTACTCAGAAAAACTCTGCTTGAGCATTTGGCCAAAGAACTCAGTGCTCCCTCTGCTTCTATGAGCCAAGAGCATTAGATCCAGGCAGAACCATGGGAAGAAGATACCAGCCATGCAATGCATTTGGAGCAAGGACCATGTCCACCAAGGAATGAGTGGGCAGGACCATGAGAAGAGCCAGCCACTCTCTGCAACACCATTCCCACCCTTCAGTCCCACAGGGAATACCCAAGTAATTTCATGCTATGCTGGGCCAGCTTGGTTCTCTTGCTAAAGCAGGAAACCACACCCCAGATGGTGGGTGTGGAGAGCTGGCGGCTGGTGGGGGATACCCAGGGATTATGGCTTTACAGGTGCAATGAAGCTGTGGAGGGGGAAAGTAGACTTGTAACCAGTATGGTGGTACAGGGGCTCTACGCTGATGGCTCTGGAGTCTGAAGCTTCCCTGAGAGCTGCACTGAACTTGAGAGAGCAGTAGATGCCCGTGCCAACCTTCTCCTAAGTAGGGTTGTTTTTATATAGCACCTGCCCCTCTGGTAACTAAACAAGGGAACACTAAAGTGTGTGTTTTTCTCCTCATTCCACCTGGGCAGAGGAGTGACACTGTGTGTTAGGGATGGGGTCCATTCTGGGACCACTCGTATTCAACATATTCATAAGTGATCTGGAAAAAGGGATAAGCAGTGATGTGGCAAAATTTGCAGATGATACAAAATTACTAAAGATAGTTAAGACCCAGGCAGATTGCGAAGAGCTACAAAAGGATCTCTCAAAAGTGGGTGACTGGGCAACAAAATGACAGATGAAATTTAATGTTGATAAATACAAAGTAATGCACATTGGAAACCAGAATCCCAACTCTACATATAAAATGATAGGGTCTAAATTAGCTGTTACCACTCAAGAAAGAGATCTTGGAGTCATTGTGGATAGTTCCCTGAAAACATCCATTCAATGTGCAACAATAGTCAAAAAAAGCAAACAGAATGCTGAGAATAAATAAGGACTAGGTAATAGGACATAAAATATCATGTTGCCTCTATATAAATCCATGTTACACCCACTTCTTGAATACTGTGTGCAGATATATTGGAATTGGAAAAGGTTTAGAAAAGGGCAACAAAAATGATTAGGGGTATGGAACAGCTTCCGTATGAGGAGAAATTAATAAGACTGGGACTTTTTAGCTTGGAAAAGAGACGGCCAAGGGGAGATATGATTGAGGTCTATAAAATCATGACTGGTGTAGAGAAGGTAGATAAGGAAGTGGTGTTTATTACTTCTCACAACACAAGAACTAGGGGTCACCAAATGAAATTAATAGGCAGCAGGTTTAAAACAAATAAAAGGAAGTATTTCTTCACACAACGCACAGTCAGTGGTGGAACTCCTTGCCAGAAGATGTTGTGAAGACCAAGACCATAACAGGGATTCAAAAAAGAACTAGATAAATTCATGGAGGATAGGTCCATCAATGGCTATTAGCCAGGATGGGCAGGAATGGTGTCCCTAGCCTCTGTTTGCCAGAAGCTGGGAATGAGTGACAGGGTTATGGATCACTTGATGATTACCTGTTCTGTTCATTCCCTCTGGGGCACCCTCTTCAACACTGGCCACTGTCTTAAGACAGAATACTGGGCTAGATGGATCTTTGCTCTGACTCAGTAGGGCTGTTCTTATGTTCTTATGGCTTTATTCAGAGATTATAAAGCCAAAGCAAACAAAAAAAACGCCCTCCTCTGAGCCTCTAGCCTGACCTCCTGAATAACACAGGCCAGAGAAATTCCCTGAATTAATTTCCCATTTGAATGAGAGCAGATCTTTTAGAAAAACCTGCAGTCCTGATTTAAAAATTAGCTGTGATGGAGATCCACCACAAACCATGGTAAATTGTTCCAAGGGTTAATTACCCTCACTGCTAAAAATATGCTTCTTATGTTTAGTGTGTGTTTGTCTAGCTTCAGGTTCCAGCCACTGGATGTTATAACTTTGTATGCTAGACTGAAGAGCCCTCTATTATCATATTTCTGTTCCCCATGCAGTTACTTACAGACTGTGATCAAGTCACCCCTTAACCGTCTCTTTGTTAAGCTAAATGGATAGACTCAGGGAGCTCAGTCACTATACAGCATGTTTTCCAATCCTTTAATCCTGAACCCTCTCCAGGTAATCAACGTCCTCCTTGAACTGTGGACACCAGAACAGGACACAATACTCCAGTAGTGGTCACATCAGTGCCAAATACAAAGATAATACAACCTTTCTACTCTCCTATTCAATATTCCCAGGTTTCTGCATCCCAGGATCTCATTAGCCCTTTTGGCCACAATATTGCACTGGGAGCTCATGTTCAGCTGATTATCCTCCATAACCCACAAGTCCTTCCCAGAGTCATAGCTTCCCAGGGTAGAGTCCCCCATCCTATAAATATGGCCTACATCCTTTGTTCCGAGATGTATGACTTTACAGTAGACTGTATTAAAATTCATATTGATTGCTTGAGCCCAGTTTACCAAGCAATCCAGATCACTGGGCATCAGTTGAAGGAGTGTGTTTCATTCAATGACCTGAACTCTCTCAGGCTTGGGCTCAGTCTGATCTTTTGTGGCAAGGAGTTCCATAGCCATGAAGCATCACTAAGAATGTTCTGTTCCCAGTTTGTTTGATCTGTGTTTTGAAGTGAATGTCTTGCTTAACTTGAAGCATGTGCTTAGGTCCCACTGAGCTCCAACTTCTGCAAAATTTCAATTTGGAAATGTTGAAATATTTCATTTTGAGTCAGTTTGGCATCTACCTGAGCTGCTGTCGTGCCTTGTGGGAGTTGTAGTCCTGGTGCCTGCTGCCACCATTCTCCTCAAACAGATAGGTTCCCCAGCTGCACTACATTGCCCATAATACACTATGGCAGCTCAGCCAGAGGGCAGACTGTGATTTTTCTTGAAGCAAAATAAAAACATTTCAGCAAATTCAACATTTTCTCATGTTTCAGAAACAACATTTTCTGCTGAAGAAATGTTTTGTTGGAAAATTCCTGCGCAGTTCTACTCTTTTGGGCCAGGGAGTTTCCCAAGATTAGGCCTGTAGTTTGCATTTAGCTATGTAAGGTTATTTTGTTAGCCAGCCAGGCAAAAAACTGCTGGCTCAAACTTTAGAGACTGATTCTTGCCTGTAAAATTCTCTGCAAAATGAGGCAGCATTTCCAGAGCTATTAGTTGCTAGCTTGTACAAATATGTTTGCTTGACTCACCAGAATAGGAGTTGGTAAACTGCTTTGTGGTTTCATTTTGGACACCTAATCAGAGATGAATTTATTTCGGAAATGCCTTCTTAAATTCATCCTGCAACTCTGTAAATCTAACCTTTCCTTCCATTCCTTAAAATGCTGTGGTTTCCTTTCTAACAGTAGCCAAAGTAAAAGTATCTGGCTTTAACTTTTAAGCAAATATCTTAAATGGGACTGATTCTGACTCTCACAATTGTAACTTCACTGACTTGGCTAGAATTACTGCAAATTTTCATTTTAAAAGATTATCCCTGCAACTAAACACAGATCGATGCCCCCCTGCCCCCCAAGTTTTGTTTCCCTCCCAAAAAAGATGCCTCTGGTGTAGCTGAGATCAGGATTCTGGTCTTTTATTTTAATACCTTCTAGTGGTGGAAAATGATCTGGCTCCTACAAGATGGAAATGGAGCCCCTTGGTTGAACCTCTCCTGTTTGATATGCATTAGTAATATTGCACTTTGCAAACAATTACATTTATTTTTATTTTTTTCTTCCCAAGTGAAGTTAGTGCTGTTGAGAAGTGCTGGATTGGCAGCCCTGGAAGCAGAAGTGTTCTATTTGTTTACAGAGTCCCGGTGGGAGCAGCTATTTCCTAGCAGGACAAGGTGGAGCCCATTTGCTGACATAAAAGGGGGTGGGTGTTTCATGATCTTTAGTCCTCTTGTACATCCTGGCATGTTGTAGAGGTAAAAGACACAACCCCACCTCCTGTATGTTACATACCCATCCTTCTCCTTGCCACCACAACCTGTGATGGCATGTGTATTCCCACACAGGCTTTGAAGGGGTTAATGTGGGCCTCAGAGGCCAATTTACATACTTGGCTGCACCTGAGTGACAGAGAAAGCCAGGCCTAATTGATAATGTAGCCTAGCTTGGGAGGGACTGGGTGGTGATTATAAAGCCAGGGAATTTGAAGCAGAAAGGGAGCTGCAGGGAGAGAGTCTATAGTCACGTTTTGGGGGAGAGAAAAGGTAGGAAGTGGTCCAGAGAGGCAGTGAGAAGTCGGAGGGAGTAGACCTTCGTTGCCAGATACAGGGTCCCTGGGCTGGAATCAGAGTAGAGGAAGGACCTGGGTTCCCTGACCAGCCACCAAGGAAGGTGGTGTGAAACCCCCTTGAGGAAGGGGTATAAGGACACTGCTTTTGTAAATGGAAATCATGCCTCACCAATCTATTAGAATTCTTTGGGGGGCCAACAAAGGTGGGCAAGGATGATGTAGTAGATAGAGTGTATTTGGACTCTCAGAAAGCCTTTGACAAGTTCCCACAATAAAGGCTCTTAAGCAAAGTAAGCAGTCATGGAATCGGAGGGAAGGCCCTCTCATGGATTAGTAGCTGGTTAAAAGACAGGAAACAAAGGGTAGGAATAAATGGTCAGTTTTCACAATGGAAAGAGGTAAATAGCAGGGTCTCCCAGGGATCTGTACTGGGACCAGCACTGTTTAACCTTTTTCCAGATCATTTATGAATATGTTGAACAGTGATGTGGCAAAGTTTGCAGATGATACAAAACTACTCAAGATAGTTAAGTACAAAGCAGACTGTGAAGAGTTAGTGGGATCTCACAAACATGGGTGACTGGGCAGCAAAATGGCAAATGAAATTTAAAGTTGATAAATTCAGAGTAATGCACATTGGAAAACATAATCCCAACTAAACCTACAGAATGATGAGGTCTAAATTAGCTGTTGCCACTCAAGAAAGATCTTGGAGTTATGATGGCTAGTTCTCTGAAAACGTCTGCTCAGTGTACAGTGGCAGTCAAAAATGCTAACTGGATGTTAGGAACCATGAGGAAAGGGATAGTTAATAAGAAAATATCATAATGCCAGTACATAAAGCCATGAATACTGCATGCAGTTGCGGTCATGCCATCTCCAAAAAAGATATATTACAAATGGAAAAATGACAGAGAAAGGAAACAAAGATGATTACGGATATGGAACAACTTCCATATCAGGAGAGATTAAAAAGACTGGGACTGTTAAACTTAGAAAAGAGACAACTAACTGGTGATGTGATAGAGATATATAAAATCATGAATGGTGTGGAGACCGTGAATAGGAAGTGTTATTTACCCCTTCACATAACACAAGAATCCAGTGAAATTAATAGGCAGTAGTTTAAAACAAACACAAGGAAGTACTTCACACAATACACACTCAACGTCTGGGATTCATTGGCAGGGGATGTTGTGAAGGCCAGAAGTATAACTGGGCTCAAAAAAAAAACTGGATAAGTTGATGGCAGATAGGTCCATCAGTGGGTATTAGCCAAGATGGTCAGGGACGCAACCCCATGCTCCAGGTGTCCCTACAACTGATAAGAGGAAATGTTTTTTAACACAGGGCCTAATTAGCCAGTGGAACTCTTTGCTACAGGAGATCAATGATGCCAAGATCTCAGCAGGATTAAAAAATAGTCTTATTCCCTGTGCAAATACCATCAAGTTATGATGATGAATCAAAGACTTTTGCAAGGAATGTAAACCCTCATACTTCAAGGGATAAGTCACCCTTATGGGAGTTGGGAATAAACATTCCCTGGGGACAGGTTGTCCAAAAATTGCCTGCTGCAGGGTTTCTCGCACCTTCCTATGAAGCAGCTGGAACTGGATACCGCTGGAGACCTGATACTAATCAGACAGGTCTGATCTGGACTGGCAATTCCTGTGATCTAAGTATGACAGAGCTCAGAGATAACTAACCAGTGTTCTATGTATAATGGGTTCTAAAGTAACTCTTTGCACCAAACGTTGATGTCGCACTGCTTCCCTCAGAGTAAATAATGCCCCGTTGAGCTGCTGGTGAGGTTGTAGGGAGGATGCTAGTAGTCTCCATTCCTTCCATCCCTGGAGGAGAGGTTTGTTCTGTGAATTTCTTTACTGAAAAGCTTTTGTTAAATTGCACTGATTGGCTGTGAATATTCACAGCCAGTGTACATAATGTACATCTGGAGGGAAGCATGAACCACGTAGTGCTGTTAATTGCAATTTAATGTGTTAATTCTCACACTGTTTTCTCATTGGTAGTAAAAGAATCCCAATTAGTTATGATTTCACTTGATTCAGGAGTGAAGTTATCAACAGTTTAAAATAGGCAGACCTGTGAAATGCTGAGTTTGAATATTGCATCCCTTATAAATATTTTATCTCATTTGCAAGATTCCAAGAATCTCTGAGGTGTTACTTTGGCAATTCCACCTTTTTTCGTTTAACAAGTAAAATCCTGACTTAATGTTCAACTCTACTGTTTACCTTAATTTATACATTTCAGGATCAAGCATTGTACTATATAATTAGAAATCATGCAGTGGAACACAGTGCGGAAAAACAGTGGAAAAATTCACTCTTTAAACAAAGGTCTCATCTGCACTGGTGTGCAATGGGGGTTACCAGAAATATCTTTTAATAGAAAATGCTGATACAGATTCCCTGTTCAGAATTTAAAAAGTCTGTGCGTTATAAACTAGAGCTGTGCAAATAACCGTTTTTTTGCTTCAGTGGACAAACTGACAAATCATGTTAAAAATTGATTTGGGGAGATTCAAAACAATTTTTTTTTAAATTTTTCAGTGACCCAAAAGAGTTTTTATTACTTTTTTAAAATAGATTTAGGTCAAATGTTTGAGTTGAAAAGAAACTTTTTGTTTTTTACTTTTTTAAAAAAAATGTGTAATAAAATCAAAATAAAATTGGAAACAATGTCATTTTGCACCAGTCTTTTTGACTTTCCAAATATACACACATAAAATTAACTGAAACAATTCCATGAAATCAACACAAATTTACAAAATATTTTGGTCAACCTGAATCTGCATTTTTTTTTAAGCAAAAAAAAAGAAGTTTTGTCTGAGAAGTTTCACCCAGCCCTGTAACAACCAGTTTTACAGACCAGGTTACTAGGTACCAGCACAGTTTGTAAAATGGCCACATGCTCAGGGCTTGTTTATGCTATCATTTTTAGGGTAATCGTCTCACCATTGCATCATGCAGCTCCACAGATCATAGGTAGGTGGGGCATGACCATGTTATTTAGATCTACCCTGTGGAGAGTTAGATGAGATGTTGGTGAAAATGTTTGTGCCCCATTTGCACTAGGACTGATGGAGCTGCACCAGTAGTAGTGCAATGGTGGCAGATTCCCCAGGAAAGGCTACTGTAGACAGTCTGATTTGATAGTGTTTTACAACCATTTTGCACTGGTGAGAATGACTACACAAGGGGCAGGGCAATAGTGAATTGGGCCCATGTGATCTTCACTGCAGAGTTAACTCAGGTGATCAGCATTTGGGTGTGAACTATCACACTGCAAAGCCCTACTTGAGTTACTGAGTATTCACTGGTGCTGCACTTGCCTGTGTGTGTTGCTAGGAATTCTGGGAGCTTATCCAATGGTTCTTTGCATTACAGTAACCTGAGATGCTCTATGATTCCCAGTGAATTATGGGAGAACTTTTCTGTCCTTCTTGGCCAACAGAGGCTGGGGGGAATTGTGGGAATGAACTGGAGGACGATCAGCACTTGAGTGATTTAGCCTGCCCCCCTCACTTCAAAGTAGCTGAGTTAATAGCCCAAGTGAAAGCCTCAATCAGGCCTTAGCCTACAGGCCTGGATGAGCCAGCTAGCCCAGGTTAAAAGTGCCACTAAATTCCAATGACAAGGTTTTGTGTGTGGACAAAATGGGAGGGGGGTTAGAGGCCACACCAGGGGCGGCTCTAGTAAATTCGCCACCCCAAGCAGGGAGCTCTGGCGGTCGCCGGTCCTGCGGCTCCAGTGGACCTCCTGCAGACTTGTCTACAGAGGGTCTGCTGGTCCTGCGGCTCCGGTAGACCTCCCGCAGGCACGTCTGTGGATGCTCCACCGGAGCCGCGGGACCAGTGCACCCTCCGCAGTCATGCCTGCGGGAGGTCCACTTGTCCCGCGGCTCCGGTGGACCTCCCGCAGGCATGACTGCGGAAGGTTCGCCGGAGTCGCCTGCCGCCCTGCCGGCAAAACGCCGCCCCAAGCGCGCGCTTGGCGCGCTGGGGTCTGGAGCCGGCCCTGGGCCACACCCTGGTAAGAGCCCAAGTTAACGCTGCAGTGAAGACATATCCATAGTAGTCTCTGCAATTCTTTCCTTGTATTTCTGGGGCTTGAGTCTTCTCCAATGACAGTTTTACACCAGTGTAACTTTACTAACCTCAGCAGTATGACTCCTGACTTACACCTGTGTAAGCAAAAGATTTTATATTATGCTGCTTTTGATCATGAGCTAAATGATCCCTTAGAATTCTGTCAAATTTATAGAAGGTGAAACATTGAGATGAATATCAACATCATTCTGAGCAAACAGAAGGCAAAAATGGTGGTTTGAGACACCAGTTTTTCCTGAGATCTTGCAAATGGAGGGGGAAAAATCCTCTTTCTTAATTTTATGTTATGTTTCCCGCATACATCCTCTTCCTCATTTACAGTATGGGACCAGTCAGTGCGGGATGATTTACAAACAGCTTTATCCAACAAAAGGAAAAAGTACAATGAAGGAGGGGAAATCCTGGCCCCGTTGATGATGGTACAACTCCCATTGACTTCAGCAGGGGCAGGATTTCACCCTAGAATTGTAAATAGTGCAGTCTGCACTTCCCTCAACCATAAACCACAAATAATGCTTGGAGAGTTATTACTTGCATGTGCAGAGTTGTGCTTAGAGCATGTCCTCTGAGATCTTTCCATGGGGATCCATATAAAATACCTCTCCTGAAAGCTACCCGGTATGCAAACAAAGGAACTCCATCCAGTGCCTGTAACAAAAAGCCTTCACATACGCATACAAGCCCAGATCTCTTATTGCCAGCCTGTGTACGACATCAGTGCGATTAAACAGGATTGAGATGCTTTTACCACACGGGACACGGAGAATGCTACTTGGTAAGTGTCTTTGTCAGAATTCTGCGCCAACAAAAAATGTCCTCTTTGTCATGGAGTGAATGAAAATTGCTGTTGTTCCCTTCTCCTCGGATTTATGTTAACGCTGGGTTTAACTAGGCTGTATCCCTTACTTTACTGTAGCAAACAGTAGTCAGTGGCTTGTCGGTTGAGATCGCCTGGATTTGTTTTAAGGTTGAGTCAACTCTCCCTGACCCAAGGCTGAACTAAATCACGTTCCCCGAAGATTCCGCCACAGGATATCAGATTCGAAGACAGAATGACATATATAATGAGCTCCTGGGTTCAGTTCAGTTACAACGGAGTCCCTGTTGAATTGAGCAAGGCAGCAGAGCTGTTCCTTTGTTTTTGTAGCAGGGCCCACACTTGGGGAAACTCAAGGACAGGTTCCAATACCTCCCTGTGACTTCTCCCCATACAATGGAATTATCAGTTGGATTCCTTGTATTTGCTGTCCAGATGCCTTCTGAGGGCTAGCATGACAGCTTTGTGGGACTCGATGTAAGAGCTTAAAGACTCTATGTAAGAGCTAACAGAATTTTTATTTGTATGCTCTTTTAAAAAGAGAATGAAAAGCAGGGAACCCCTGTGAAGCTGCCCATCTCACACAATGTCATTATGGAATGATGTTGCATTGAAAGGTATCAATACTGCATCAGAGAGTCAGGACACAGATACCACAACATTTTGGCTTCATGAATTTATCCTGGAGGACAAAGCTTCTAAAAAGCTTCTCCGTGGTGTAAAAAGACTGGGTGTGTTTTTTATTAAGTCCAAAAAAAAAAAGTTACAAAACTATTAAAAGCTGCCCAGGTAACATGGCAAAAGCAGGAAAGGCTTCTGCAAAGGCTTCTGCAGCAACAATTGACTTGGTCTGGTTGCACATAACCCAGATTCTCAGCTGGTGTAAACTGTCATTGTTTTGGAGTTCTGAGAATTTACATCAGCTGAGAATCTGGCCCATGTAAGGTTTTTTTTCTATTGCTATTTTTCTTGTTAAATGTGCAGCTAAATATATTTAAGTTAAGCATATGCCATCAACACGCAACGGGAATGACTTAATATTTTTCTGTTAACCTTAGTGTTTGCATCTGTTGCTTTTGTTATGTTGGCTATGCATGATGAACAGATTTTTTTACAGTTAATCTCTTGTTTAACAAAATATACCTGCACTTACTAAATGGCCCTGATTAGATGTTGAATTTCACCCCTGACTGGGCTAAAGGGGCGAGTGTTTACTGTGAGGACTGAATTGGCAAACGAGAAGATAAAAACGAAAGGTCCCAGTCTGACAATCACTTCTGCATGTGTGCGACTTTATTCGTGCAACTAATTTCATTAAAATTAATTGGACTATTAGTGCGCATACATTTGTGCATGCGCATCCTGATTGTAGGATTGGGGCCTTCATTTAAAAAACCCATATTCTTATGGTTTAGAAAGTATTGCAGTATCCACAGCTCTTTCATGCCGTCCATTCTCTCTAGTTCGTTATATTAGCCTAGGCCTTTTGAGTAAGTTAAACTCCTAATTGACTGATTGGATTAACAGGACACTATCAACTTGAAATCTAGTCAGGATATATCTTTCCTGCAGAGTTTAATTTGAGTGAGTTAGCCTAGCTCGAGTCAGAGCAGCCACACCGCAGAATGATACTGGAAGAGTTGTCTTAGCCGTTGAGGAGTTGTGCTGACTTGAGCTGTAGCCTACACCCCCTGAGGGGCCAGCCAACTCGAGTGAAAAGCCAACTCGAGTTAAGGGTTTTTGTGTGTGGATGGGATTCAAGTTAGGGGCAACACCCATGTTATAACTTGGGCTGTGAAGACCAGCCCTCAGTTTCAAAGATAAAAGCACCTCTCTTTGAGGCCTCGCCACCAATGTTAATGGTTTTACAATTCAACGTACCTATCTTTGTAAATGTTTTTCTGTCCTCTTTTGCTTACATGAAAGACTCACGCAAACAGAATAAGGCCCCAGTCCTGCAAGAGTCCCCATGGGAGGGGATGATATGGGTCTATATATATTTTCTCCCCTCAAATGTGGTTGTGCTGAAGCACTGAAGTCAGTGGGAGCTGCAGGTGCTTAGCACCTTGAGGAAACAGATCACAACAATGCTGGGTTTGAGGACTATGTAGAAAAAGCATGATTATTTTTTTACATTATGGGACATATTGTTAAGGTAGGTGGCACCGAGTGGTGCTGTTCCCTAGTCATACAATTTCCATATTTTGTGCAGGGACTGTTCAGTTTCTGAAGAAATGCTGCATCGTCAGTTTGCTTTGTAATTCAGATTCCTTGTATGTGTGTATGTGTGTGTGTTGGGGGAGCTGTGGCAAACAGCAAGAAAGCTGTTCTCTGCTTTAATCTCTCTAACTGGAGTCAATGCTTAGTGCAGAGTTGCTCCTTGAGAATTGGGCATTGGTTTTTGAGCTGAGATTTGAGAAAGGGTTTGCCTGTGAGTCATTTGTGACCACCTCTGTTCCAGGACCGGTATGTATGGTATAAATAAACCAGATACACTAAAAAAAAAAAAAAAGACAAACCCCACCCCTCGACTTTATGTCACTGATTTCTCCTCCACCAGGAAGCTGACCTCCAGGGCTGTAATATCTGCTACCACTTTGCAGCAGGGTGACAATATTTCCCCTCCCAAACCTCATCCCTGGCTCTAAGAGCTTGATTCTGCAAGATGCTGAGCACTCTCATGGACCCAGCCACAGATGTAGGCGTGTGCCAAGTGTCTTGCTGGATTGGGAAGAGAGTGCCCAGCATCTTGCAGGACTGAGCCCAGAAACAAGAACATAGATTTTCCTCGTTGTGCAAAATAACTCACATTGCAGCTGAAACAAAGCATGGCAGAGGAGAATTCTTCAGAGTATTATTATTAAGGCTATTTTGTCGCAGATATTTTTAGTAAAAGTCACAGAGAGGTCACTGGCAAAAAAGCAAAATTCACAGAAGCCGTGACCTGTCTGTGACTTTTACTAAAAATATCCCTGACAAAATGGGGATCTGCGGGTCTGCCTGAAGTGGGGCAGCTGCGCAGGGGCTAGGAGTCGCCTGCAGCAGCTTGGGGGCTGCAGGGTACCCCTGCTGCCTGCAGCTCCAGGCCTCCTCCTGCTGCTCGTGGGGTCCGGCAGCTGTGGGGCACCCTGCCACCCACGGTAGCTTGGAGCTCCGGGTACCCCGCAGCTCCCTGCCCCTGTAGTGCTGGGAGACCCTGCAGCTCCCGACCACCACAGGCTGAAGTCACAGAAGTTGCTGAAAGTCACGGATTCCATGACTTCTGTGACTAAATCGTAGCCTTAATTATGATCAAATAAAACCGGTGAGGAAATAACCGAAACAGTTTTGTAACCTTACGCATGTGCAGCATTTTTTATCAAACTAGAGCAAATAGCATCATGATTAGCAATGAAAAATTACTTTGTATTAGAATTTACTTAATGTTGTCGGTAAGTCATATATAGAACATTATCAACCTGATTCTCTGCTTCTATAAATGGGCTAGCTCCATTGACGTCAGCGGAGCTGTGTCGATTTACAGTGGCTGAGAATCAGGCCATATTTCTAGAAGCACTTAATTACAATGTTGTCATTTTTCCTTGCCCAGGGTATATTTGCTTTCCTTCCTAGAGGACTGCTTAAATATCCTACTTTAAAACAATGGCTTTTCTCCACGGAGAACAATATGATATGCCACTGTTGAATTAATACCTCCATGAAAGAGGAGTATGTTCTCTCATGATGTACCCCCTTTCTGCATGATTTATGGTTTCATGCATTTTCATTTCATGCAGGCTTCTCTTTTTTAGTTATTTAGCACCTTACATCACTTTCCCCCCACTTTCTACCTCAGTTTAAACTTCCTTTTTGAAGTGGCTTTTTTAACACTTGTTGCTAATGGAAAGTTACAACCCAGCTTTCTATAGGCAGGGTTCTGTCAGTATCTCCTATACTGTTGATGCAAATGTACCAGATTGCTAATTCCATTGTTCCCACAGAGACAATTCTGCATGGACGGGGAAAGCATTTAAAATAGTGTTTATATCAAAATCAATATATCTGAAGATTTCATTGCTACTTGCAGTAACTGCTGAAGGCAGAATTTCTTGCTCAGAATCCAATTTTATCTTCCATGTGGTCACACACTTGTACCTTTTCAAACAAATTACAATAACTTCTATGACAGTAGGGTATGAAGCCACAAATAACATATACAGGTGCCACCTTTATTTAGTGGAGGAAGGGTAAAATGGAAATGGACTGTGAAGGAGAGAGCCGTCTTCAATAATTATTAGCTATATGGGAAATATTCTTAATTACAGGCATATAGATTTTTCTTTAAAGCTCTCTTTGCACTGAAAGCAGTATGTCAATTTCTCTGCCTTCCACCCCCTCTTTCTTGGCCTATTGCAGCAAGTTGGAATGCCTGCTACACCTGGTTTGGGGCTCTCTGGAAACTTGCTAGAAATGACATCGTTGCAATTCTTTATGTGATTGATAGAAGGTGTCCTGTGAGGTAGCTGGATCCAGATATTCACCTCTCTAGTGTGTTTAAGCTGAAGCTGCTAATGTAATAATACCTAACTCTTATACATCTCTTTTTTCATCTGTAGCTCTCAGAGCTTTACAAAGGAGGTTGGTATCAATGTCCCCATATTGCAGATGAGGAAACAGAGGCACAGAGCGGTGAAGTGACTTGCACAAGGACACCCGTCAGGCCAGTAGCAGAGCTGGGGATAGAATCCAAGTCGTGGGGAGGAAGCATTGCCAAGTTATCAGGAAAGAACTGAAAAGTGCAGCCAAAAACTGGACTGCACCATTGACTTTGACAGACACATGTAATATACTCCATGGTATAATTAAATTCACATTGTTCCCTTTTCCCCATTAGCCCTAAAAGGACAAATGCTGAATACTGGGGGGAGGAGTTAATGCCGGTACAGGAGGTTCAAACCTCACTGTTGACACACATATTTTCACAAGTGTCGCCGTATTTTTTTCCTGAAAGGTCTAGCTCTTGTAGTCCTGGGATCATTCCCCTCTATTCAGCATCGGTGAGGCCTCATTTGAAGTACTGTGTCCAGTTTTGGGCCCCAGACTACAAGAAGGATGTGGATAAATTGGAGAGAGTCCAGCGGAGGGCAACAAAAATGATTAGGGAGCTGGGGCATGTGACTTATGAGGAGAGGCTGAGGGAACTGGGATTGTTTAGTCTGCAGAAGAGAAGAATGAGGGGGGATTTGATAGCAGCCTTCAACTACCTGAAGGGGGTTCCAAAGAGGATGGATCTAGACTGTTCTCAGTGGTGGCAGATGACAGAACAAGGAGCAATGGTCTCAAGTTGCAGTGGGGGAGGCTTAGGTTGGATATTAGGAAAAACTTTTTCTCTAGGAGGGTGGTGAAGCACTGGAATGGGTTACCTAGGGAGGGGTTGGAATCTCCTTCCTTAGATGTTTTTAAGGTCAGGCTTGACAAATCTCTGGCTGGGATGATTTAGTTGGGGATTGGTCCTGCTTTGAGCAGGGGGTTGGACTAGATGACTTCCTGAGATCCCTTCCAACCCTGATAGTCTTTGATTCTTTGTTTCTGTGATTACGTGAGCATTTAGGCTTTCATTCAAAAAAAAGTTTGTGTTTATTGCTGAGAACAGCTTGAAATGTGACCCCAAGGTCTCCAGATCTAGAATTCAAATAAAAACCCCTCTCCAGTTGAGCGTTTTATGGAACCTGACTAATGACATATAATGCTTGGGTTTGGCCATGCTACTGTCCAGCGGTTCGAGCGCGGGTCTGGCCATTAGGGGGTGTGGCTGCTGTTCCCAATTCAGCTACAGAGAGGGAGTCAGTGCCTGAATTTCCCACTTACGTAACACTCACTTTCCCTGTTCCAAAGTAATCAGGCCCTTTTTTGGTGACCTTTGGCATTTTACTTTATCCGCTCTGTGCCTCAGTTTCTCCATCTATAAAACAGGAAGAATACCTTCTGCACAGAGAGATGTGTGGCTTAAATGTTAATTTTCTGTCAAAAATCCTTTAGCACCTTTCTTGGGAGGGTTGCATGGAAGCACGCAGTGTTACTACAAATAGCTACTTAGCTCTAGCACATTATAACAAACAGGTGGTGTTCTTTAAAGCTGCTCATGGGTAAAAAGAACCCACCAAAACCTTAGAGAAACATTTTACTTAGAGTGCGAGCTCTCTGGGGCCAGGGCCAAGTGTTTGTTCCATGTTAGGTCCTGCTGGGGCCTCCTAGCTGCTACTGACACTCAAATGATAATATTTAGAAATCATTTTGCTCATCTATGAGGTAAATGTCAAGCGCTGAGTTATGCCAGCAGGCGAGGTCCATGTGTTGGGAGCAGGTGAACCCATGGGCCAATATGTTTGCATGCTCAGCGCTCTCAGTTGGGGCCAGACTCTCAAAAAGAGCTCAGCTCCCACTGAAGAACCTAATTAAGAGGTAAGTTTGGAAAAAGACCTCAGCACTCAGTAGCTCCAGTTGTGACGCCTATGGGCAGATTTTCACTCGTGCATCCAGAGTGCTCAGCTCTTTTGAAAATTTGGCTCCGACTGCAGAGGGAAGAGTTCTGGTCCAAAACCCACTGGAGTGTTCTAGGACCTGGTCCCACTGACTTCAGGGGGCTTCGTTCCCTAAAGGTCTGCTCCAAAGATCGAGTTTTCACACAAGGTGTCATGAGTATCTATATTAAGGGCAATACAGACTACACATACCCTATGATAAACATGATCGGACCCAGGCCTGCTCCGGTGGTGGTTTTGCGGTTGACAAATGCAGTAGGAGCAGGGAGAACTATGGCCTTATCTCCATTAGATTTGCTCCCCCCTTTTGTTACTCCATTGGTGACAGCAGTTCCTCCAGTGTAGGCAAGGGGCAGGTGGCCACTAGCCTTTTAACTATCTAATGAAGCAGCTTGGTCTGGTGCACAGGGCACTGGGGTTGGCCTCAGGAGAGCTGGGGACAAGGCCTCGGCTGGTGTCAAACGTCATAGGTCCACAGTCAATGGAGCAATGACACTTTACACACACACACACCCGGGGTGTCATCCTAGCTCTGCTATTGGCCTGTTGCACAACCTCTGACAAATCTCCATGCCTCTCTTTCCCACCATTGCAGGGACTACATACAGTGCCTAGCACAATGGGGCCTCAGTCTCTGGGTGCTGCAGGCGTACAACCATGATAATGATAATAGATGTGGTCTAACCCTGCTCTGAGCATAAAGCAGGGGTGGGCAAACTTTTTGGCCTGAGGGCCACATTGGGGTTGCAAAATGGTATGGAGGGCTGGGTAGGGAACCAAACAGTCTGCCCCGCCCCCATCCGTCCCCTCCCACTTCCTGTCCCCTGACTGCCCCCCTCAGAATCCCCGACCCATCCAACCCCCCCTGCTCCTTGTCTCCTGACCACCCACTCCTGACACCCCTGCCCCAACTGCCCCCCGGGACCCTATCCCCTATCCAACCCCCCCTTCTCCCTGTCCCCTGACTGCCCTGACCCCTATCCACACCCCCGCCCCGACAGGCCTCCTGGGACTCCCACACCTATCCAACCACCTCCTGCTCCCTGTCCCCTGACTGTCCCCGGGGCCTCCCACTCCCTGCCCCCTTACCATGCCAGAGCCAGCCACGCCGCTGTGCATCCCGGCAGGAGCGGCGGGCCAGAGGGCTGGCGGTGCAGTGAGCTGAGGCTGCGGGGGAGGGGCGACAGCAGGGGAGGGGCGGGGGGCTAGCCTCCCTGGCCGAGAGCTCAAGGGCCGGGCAGGATGGTCCCGCAGGCCGGATGTGGCCCACGGGCCGTAGTTTGCCCACCTCTGCCATAAAGGCTGCTTGATGGCCTATGCTAGAATTGCCACCATCTGAGAAGCTGCACTGGTGATTGTAGCAGTAGGGAATTTGGGGGACAAAGCCTGGAATGGAACAGGAATGTGCCTAAAGTTTCCAGGAGGCATCAAGCAACTCCACAAAGTCTCTCTAGAAATGAACAAAAGCCAGGAAATGAACATTGACTGCGGACGCCCTGCCTTTGCTTCATGCTTTTGTGCCTCTGTTTATCCAGAATGGTCCAAGTGAGAGAGAATAACAGCACTAACTTTGGAGTTCCTGACTTTTATTGGCTGCTGCTTAACCTGATTTAGCTATAGGCTTAGCATGAGTTGTAGAGAGTCAGGTGAAACTGAAAAGCACTACAGCCATTCTTAGCCCAGATAAAGTTTACTCCTTTTTAATTTCTGTCTTCAAATAACTTCACAGAAATGGCTCTGTAAGTAGTGATTTTCTTTTTTAATTAGTCTGGTCATGCGTATAGTTCTTCCATCCATCATCACAATTACGTTATAATGCCCATGTCAGGGGGAGAACAGAAATCTGGCTGGCTTGTAAGAGGGAGGAAATTAATATTGATTTTTTTGGTACTGACTCTCATTATGAAGATCATAGTAGGTTATATTAATTCTGCGTACCTGCCCCAATCTGAGCTTGACTCGAGTACACAGAGTTTACAGTTTGTCTTCATGCTCGCAAAGGCTGTTGTTTGAGAGAGGCCTGGATGTGTTGTTGGCTGTTGATGACAGTAACAGGGCTGGCTAATTTATTGTGTTATGACACAGGATATATGACGATGTCTCTCTCCGAGACCTGCTCTCACAAATGTGTGACGCTGCTCAGTCTTGCTACTGCTTCATGCCAAGTCTCGCGCTGTGCAAATTACAAATATTTCCGTGTCTCTTTTAAATGTTTTTGTGCTCTTGAGACAACCCCTCCCCTCCAGTTATTTACTTTTTATCACACCAAAAATCTTTCCAGCACTTGTGGCTGCCAAGTTACATTTTTGGAGTTGATTAAGCAGGGCTGGGATTGAGCACCCATATACTGGCCCATTAAAAAGGGAAGCTTAAAGAGAAAGCAGTCCTTGTTTCTAATACAATCAGAAGGTGGGTGGGAAGGGGGAAGAGCTTTCTGATTTGCTCCTTAGTGTAAACATTAGTGGCTTGTACTGACAAGAGGCCGTGTAGTGTAGGCATTGGACTAGCACTCAAAATACCTGAGTTCAATTCGCACCTCTGCTGTGGTCTCTGTGTGTGACCTTGGTTGAGTGGCCCTAAAATAGGGGTAATGCTCCCTTTGCCCAATTTCTTTATATTGTTAGATCTTTGGGCCAGGGACTGTCCCTTAGTGCGTTTTATGTACAGCGCCTAGCACAATGGAGCCCTGATCTCAGATCGGAGCTTCCATAATGGTGATGATGAGGGTTTGAGAATGGCGGGGTACAAAAGCCCCTGTAAAAGGCCCATCAAGAGTCAGCGCCTGAGTTGTGTGAAACCAAATGGGATTATCGGCTATTGCCATTCACTAGCGGTTAGTGGTCACGCTCACAATGGGCTGGGCACTTTCCACATTAAAATAATGGCCTGGAGATTAGTGTTTTGTTAACTGAGGTCATATGGATCTCACAAGCTGGGAGGAAGGAGCAGGGAAGGTGGGCGTGGGATGGGGGCTGCCGTCACCTTGTGGGCCCCACATGTAATCTAGAAGGCAACCTTCAGCTGCCTGCAACTTCCATGTGTAGCTGGAGCCTGTGGATATCCAACCACCGGCCCGTATCAAGAGGCAGCATGGCATACAAGAACCGCTAGTCTCTAAATGGTGGCAGATGGAATTTTTATGCAAATTAGATGTGGCCTCCAGTCTCGTGGCATGTTGCCAGCATGGCGCCTCTCCCCTCTCCCTCTTCCCCCTCCCTCCCCCAAGCTGAGCAAAGTTTGGGCCCTGACATCTCGGTGACTTTGCCTGCCGTGACGGAGAGTGATTTAATGTTGTATCGTTTTAAAGTTTTCCGCCAAGCATTTCATCTGTGAGTGCCAAGCGCAATCTGGCTTTCATAAGGGATATGTTCGCCCGCCCTGCATGAGGAACACGGTCCCTGAAAATGATAGCTCGAGGGAGGAGAGTGGAAAATTAGGCGTAACTAGGGCTGGCCAGAGTGTCTGGAGAAGGCTGCCAATGATTCGTGAGCGGCAGCCAGTCCAGAGCTGGGTATTGCTGGGCAATATATTCAGATTTTATTTTTTAAAGGCTAGAACAATTCCAACAGCGTCTCTGTCTGGTTCCTGGCAATCCAGGGAAGGAGGGTCTGTGCTCCTTGCTGAGTGGCGATGGATTCCTCCCCTGCCAGGACATTTTTTGGGTCAGGCTTTTGGGCCCCCATTGGGCAAGGCACTTAAGCATGTGCTTAGTTTTACACATGTGGCTCACCCCATCCCTGTTCACCAAGGCACTTAATCACATGCTGAAGTCAACAGACATAAATAGGTGCTCAAAGTTAAGCAGGTGCTGAAATGCTTTGCTGCACAGTAGCCTTGGAGATTAGCGGGCCCCACCGTGCCCTCTCCAGCAACAACCCGAGGAGGGAAAGGGAAACTGAAGCGCCCCATCTGTGGAGCAGAGGTAGGGCTGCCCCCTCAGCCAGTGGGTGTATTGCGTGTGCTGAGGAGCTCTGCAGGAATAATGGGACACCTGCAGGTCAAGGATATCGCCATCGAGAACTGGTGCCTCCACACTACACTCCGGCTCCTCACAGCCTCATACAGCCTGGCTCCCTCACACTCAATGCGGCCACACAGTGCTCGACAGTCACTGTCCCCGCAACCTGCCCCAGAGGGGTCCAATGCCCCTGGGCTCTGCCATTTCCCCAGCATCGCCCCCTCCTGATCTGCAGGGCCCTGCGGAGTGGCTTCCTCAGGACTGGAAAATGGGGACGATGACTAGGGTTGCCAGGTGTCCGGTTTTTGACCGGAACATCTGGTCGAAAAGGGACCCTGGCGGCTGTTAAAAGTCCAGCTGGCAGCGCAGTGGGGCAGGCAGGCTCCCTGCCCGGCTCCGTGTGGCTCCTGGGAAGTGGCAACATGTCCCTGCAGCTCCGGGAACCACGGCCAATGGGAGCTGCGGGAGTGGGACCTGTGGGTGGGGGCAGCGTGCCGAGCCAACCGGCCGCCCTTCCAATTAGGAGCTGGAGGGACATGTCACCGCTTCCCGGGAGCTGCCTGAGGTCAGTGCTTCCTGGAGCCCACACCCCGAACCCCCTCCTGTGCCCCAACCCCCTGCCCCAGCTCAGAGCCCCCTCCCACACCCAAACTCTCTCTCAGAGCCCTCATGCTGCCCCCACCACACCCCAACCCCTGTCCCAGCCTTGAGCACCCTCCCTCACCCTGAACCCCTCATTTCTGGTCCCACCATGTCACCTGAACCCCCAGCCCAGAGCCCATACCCCCTCCTGCACTCCTACCCCAGCCCTGAGCCCCCTCCCACACGCCGAGCCCCTCAGCCTAGGCCCCCTCCTGCACCTCAAGTCCCTCATCCCCAGCCCCACCCCAGAGCCTGGGCCCAGAGCCCTCATCCCCTCCCACACCCCAACTCCCTGCCTCAGCCCAGAGCCCCCCTTCCGCACTCCAAACCGCTCATTCCTGGCCTCAGCCAGAGCCCTCACCCCCTCCGGCACCCCAACTCCATGCCCCAGCCCAGTGAAAATGAGTGAGTGAGCGAGGGTGGGGGAGAGCGAATGACGGAGGGAGGGGGGAATGGAGTGAGCAGGGGCGGGGCCGCAGGGCAGGGGGCGGGGCAAGGTTGTTCGGTTTTCTGCAATTAGGAAGTTGACAATCCTAATGATACTATGTGGCCAGTGTTTCTTCCCACTGCCCCACCCCAGCTCCACCCACACTGGCCACCCTAAACATGCAGAGATGGAGGGGATAATCGAATCAGAATTGGGGGTGTGGGGAACAGGGCAAATTTTGCTCTCCTGCGGGTATAAATTTGGAGTAACTCCACTTCTTCCTGAGAGTAGAATGTGGCCCTATGGAGTCCTGATTGCTGGCAGAGGAAGAGGCAATAAAAAGCCCAGTTAAAGCAGAAATGCTTTTTAAGGAGAACGAGGGTGTCCTGGTGGTTAATAGGGATGTTTTTAGCCGGAGGCCCTGTATATACAACAGTAAATAAGCTTTCCTTTCCCATGGACTTTTGTTTAGGGTATTCTTCTTAAAAGCTCCTTCTGGCATGACATAAAGTAACAGAGTCCCTTTCTCACTCTGTGTGTTCTGAAGAAGTAACTGCTGCCCCCAGAGAATCTCTTAAAAGGCAGAGGGTTTCATTCAGGCTCTTTCTTGAGCAGCAAAATAGATTCTGGTTTAAGAACACGTTGCCCAACAGATTTTAACTAATGTTCTTAATCACTAATGTAGACAGGGTGAAACACCATAAAATATATTTGCTGGTCGTGGTCATCCCCAGGGTTTAAAGGTGCTAAAACCTGTCTACGCTGGTGTTTTTAAAAACGCACGGGTGTAAAGGTGCTAGCTAACCTTTTTAGCTACCCTAGACGAGGGCTCAGGTACAGAGCCACTGGAGTAACAGAGGAGAACTTGGCCCTGAGGTTTGGAACGTCACTTTCCTTTCCCCAGCTGTGTGTGGCACATTAGGAAAAAAAAGAAGTGCAAATACATAATTTTGCTATGCCTATTTTAGGAATACATAGGACTGCGTGAATACCCGAGTCAGATCACTTTTAGCTCTCAGCACTATTTTCAAGCTGCAGCAGTTGTGTACTCACATCGCACAATTTATAGTTTCACTCCAGGGAATTACTGCTTTGTTGGCAGGTAGATTACTGTCTAGTCCTAGCATCTACCCCCAGGAAGGGAAAACATCAAGCTGTGTTGCAGTGTTTTCATCTGAGTTGTAGAACTGAATCCATACAAATGGCTTTTTAGCCTTTGCTTGGGCATTGCAAAATGCAGCCTTTGGTGCCTAATGGGACATTTTCATGATGTGCTTTCATTTTAGTGACAGGGAGAGTGATGAGATGAGTTAGCAAGTCTTACACTTTGTCATCTTACTTTGGTCAGGTGTTGTTTTTTCTTGCCCTGGGAGCAAGAGAACGGGTGTGAGTCTACTGCCTCCTATTGTATAATCAGTTCACAATTTTCTGGTGTCAGGAGAACACTTGGAACTTTTTTTTTCCTGGTAAAAACTTTTTTCCCCTCTCCATTGCTGCTTTCTTATGTTGGAAGCATAGGTGCAGAAACTAGGGGTGTTGGGGGTTCTGCTGCATCCCCTGGCTTGAAGTGGTTTCCATTATATACAGGATTTGCAGCTTGGTTCAATGACTCTCAGCACCCCCACTATACAAATTGTTCCAGCACCTCTGGGTGGAGGCTTTCTAATCATATAATGTCTGAACCTTGCAATCTCTGCTGTCAATTTTAGTGGATGTATAAAAATAACTTTTTTTTGGAGGGGGGGTGCTTTTTTTTAGGAGCCAAAATAGAATTGGATGGTAGTTTATTTCAGAACAACCCTACAAAGGGTTATCTCAGTAAAGACTGCTTTGAATTTTATTTTTATCTTCATGTTAAAAGAAAATCTCAATCATCTTGTCTGAAGAGCTTCCATGGCTTGATTTTTTAAGAAGCTAAATTATAGATTGTCTGGTCTAAATTTTTAAGTGACTAATGATTTTGGTTGCCCAGTTTGGGATACTGTAAAGGGACATGAATTTCAGAGGAAGGGCACTAAATACTCTCTGAAAATGAGGTGTCTCTAATTGGGCATCAAAAATTAAAGCACAAAAATATCACTTGTTGGAATATTTTGCACTTGAAATTACGGTTCCAGTCCCCAAATTTGTTGCTTCCTATGGATGGAAAGGTGATTTTTTTTAAGCTGAAGTATCGTGGAATAAAATGTAAAAAAAAAACCAACAAACCCCAAACATTTTCTGAACAGGAAAAACAAATATCCAACAATAACACAAATATTTATCTTAGATCAGCCAGGGAAAGAACATTAGCACTTGAAATTAGAATCAGACTTTAGAATTTGGGCTTCTTCACAGATGAAAATACAAATGTCTTTCAGATTTTTAAGGCCCTTTCCTGAAGTGTGTTTTGGGCTGTACTGAAACTGTAAATGTGATTTGTACTCTACAAAAGTGGTGATCAGTCAAACAAATAAAAATATATATAGAAAAGCCACACAACACAGTGGGCTTTGAAGATTTCAAGAAATTGGCCTTAAGATCAAAGTCTTCAGCAGAGTTAGGAAATCCACCTTTTCGTGTGTGCATGTTTGTTAAAGGGATCAAAGCTCTATAGACACCCAAGACAAGACAAACATTTGATAATTGAAGGAGACAGGCTAATGTTGGCTTTGGGGCTTTTAGCAGGATGTAGGTGACAGATCCCACTCAGAGGGACCCTGCCTCAGCTGTACTCAGCTTTCCCAGGGAGGTGATTGTGCAGCACTGCCCAGGCAGGAAACAACACTCCAGCCTCAACTTTCCACCTCCCCGCCCCAAGGATTTTGGGCAGGAACCTACTTACAAAGCTGCCATCTAGAGGCGCTTTTCTGCGGTGTATATAACAGCGAGGCAGCTGGAAAGAGCACTCAGTCTCTAGAAACCTGCTCTGCAGCCAGGGTCTGAAGGCAGGAGGAGGGGGGAAGCCCAGCCGGTAGGTAAGGCAATGATCTCTGCTCTGCACTGCAGGGCAGGGAGCGGGGGGCTCCTGGGCAGAGCGCGTGTCTGCTCTAGGGGGGAAATTCACCCAGGTTGGGAAGGGGGGGGGCATTGGAGAGCTGCCTTGTAAATGGGTGTTGAACTGCAAAGGCGGGCAGTGGGGCTGGGGAAGGCAAAGCCAGTGCCCGGGGGGAGCCAAGTGGCTTTGTTTTGACTTCTCGATTATTCACTTTGGATCTTGTATCGGAAAGAGTCACCTCTTGCTCCAGTGCCCGCTCCCCTTCTCTGGGCTCTCAGCTCCAGACTTCACCCAGCGACTGGTGCCTGAGATCGGGAGGCGGACAGAGACCCCCCCCCCCGGACCACTGACATGCCTGGGTCTCTTGGGCGAGCAAAGCCGCGTGGGCTACTTTATTCCAGCTCTCCCGAGACTTGTTAGGAAAACCTGCCACGCGTGGGAGCCGCGATTCCTTCCCCGGGACTGGCTCGGGGCAGCCTGAAAGTTGCAACGTGCAGGTTTGTGCCGGGGCAGTTAGGGGTACCGGTGACTACCCGGTGATAACCTCGGACCCTCCCTCCAAACCCAGGCAGCTCAGCTCAGGCAGCCCTTTGAGAGGGGCTGGGGAGGTGTGTGGGACAGGCTGCAGGGCAGGGAGCAGGAAAGTGAGCCCAGCCCGTTGTGAGCAGCGGAGGAATGAGGGTTCAGCACGGGAGAGCGCCTCCTTAAAGGGTTTCTGGAGGCGTTTGGGGACGTGCGTTGAAGGGCAGCAGCGGTCGCTTGCTGTCCTTTCTCGGACGCAGATGTTGCCTTTGTGTCTGTGCCTTGCTGGGAGCACAAGGTGGGGGTGAAGGAAGGGAGCGTCGCGTTGCTTTTTATTGCATGCCTGGCAAAGACAACACCGCCTTGCTGGAGCCTCTTCGCAACTTTTCACCAGCTGGGGGCCCGATTCGCCTCCCATGGGAGTCCTATGGGGCAAAACTGCCACTGGGAGCAGGATCGGGCCCGTAAGAGGGAGCGTATCTTTGTTGTTGTTGTTGTTGCAATTCATCCTTCACCTTAGGAATGTTTCCAGGGAAAATCGTTCCCCAGGCTTCTAAAGCAGGGTGAGCGCGTCTCTTCCCATTGTTGGGGTGAAATGTTGGAGTAAGAAATACAGCAGGTATTGGATGCAAAAATGTAAAATGATGTTGCAAACCCCAACTATTCCCCCCAACCTGGGTGTGTGGGGGAGTCATCCCCCCACGCCCCTAAAAGAATCCCGTGGAATGAAAAGCAACCCCCTCCCCCGCCAGACTGATCGTACCTAAAGATATATGGTGTTGTTCTATGAAGTAATTCACACGATACAGAGAGAACGGCCCCATTAGCAGCAATCCTCAGAGGATCTATAAATATCTCCTAATGGGGGCCCATCGACTTTCTGGATTTGAGATGCCTTTACACTCTGAACAGTAGCTTTTTGTGCGACTGTTTCAGGCATAAAGTCAAACTGTTTCCATCCATGGGGAGAATGCGGGAGCTGCTTGGGTTTAACACAAACGGAAGGGAACACAGGCTAGCAGGGTAGGCACAGTGAGCAGCATAACTGGATCTAAGCTGCTTATATGTGCTCCAGCATCTCTCTCGAAAGTATTCTGCATAGCCACTGTCCACGCTTGTCTGAGAGGGACTTTAAAGGCCAGGCCTATTGATGGTGCAATGCAAACATTTGGCAGACGGAGAAATTCACTCTCCCTGGGTTTGAAGAGGCGATGATTGCAACAATATCTTCCTGGAGGCTAGTTCTGCTTTCAGTTGTAGGCTGGTGTAAATCCAGAGTAGCTCCGTGGAAGTTAATGGATCTCCTGTGGATTTCCAGTGGTGTGGCTGGGAACAGCGTGGCTGGTTGGTAAGTGCTGACAGCATGCTTGGCACTTCCCAAGAGACACAATGGAGAGGGTGCCTGCACTGAGACTTCACAGGTGAAGGGCTTGATCCTGCAAACACCTACCACTGAGTATAGTGCTGGCGTCAGACTCCGTAAGTTTTCCCAGGATCAGGCCCTAAACACCAAACCAGAAAAGACCCTGGGAAGACACAAGAAGGATTAACACAATGATATTACACCCATACAGTAATGGCTGAGGGTTTTCGATACCAGGGTAACTCACTCTCAGGATAGCTTGCCCTATCAAGCGGGACAGCGAAAAGTACCTTGCCTAAATGCTTTTTCATAGCAGATCGTTCTTATCAGCCCAAAGAACGGGAGCGAGAGGGAAGAAGGGGAGGAGAGTGTAAAGCTGTCTGGAATTGGTTGGCTGAGACACCGATAGTGGGAATGATGGCAGAATTGCAGACCAGAATTAGCTTGAAGAAATCTCAGAACAACTCTTTGTTAGGGGTCCAGTGTATATTGGTGGGTCGGGTAGCTACTCTCTTCTCCTGTACTGAGCTCTCTAATTTAAAACGGATTGTTCCTTTAAATATAAGGTGACATCAGTTCGCAGCCTTCCATGCTAACCCACCATGGTGTGTAAAAAGCAAGCTGAACCCAGAAAGGGCCAATGGCTTTAGTCAGCCTCACTGAGGGCTTTTTTCCCACCCCCGACCCCCGAAACTAATCTGGATGGGAATCTGAGCTCTGGGTACACAGCCAATCCCAGACGACAGACAGACTGGCCCTGTGCATGCTGTAATCTCTGAATATAGCTGTCAGGATTTCAATTCCAGCAGCTCCTCCCCAGATGGGGATTTGAGCACAATGGACCATATCAGCTTTCTGGATGGAGCTCTTTTATCACTGAGTGGGGCTGTGGGTTTATATAGATGCACACATGGAGGCACTCACACACACAGGGCAAAGGGCTAGTGGCCTGCTAAGATTCACCCCATGTACAGGACGGCCCTAATTTGTATACAGTAAGATCACGAGGGTCATTATTAAATGAGTGGGCAAGATTGCATTGTTTTTGGCTTAGCTGGCTCACCAGACCAGCCAGCCTTGCTAGTCTAGGCTCAGTGGTGGCAGGTGGCCAGAGAGTCCTCAGATCAGTTTAAGCTCTCTGCTTTCAAGGGATATTATGCTCCCATTTTTGCTTACATTTCAACAGGGAATAGTCACCCTGTATGTTTTCTGTGACCCCCGATGACCTAACACCATGCATTGCCTTGGGTTGTCTTAGATTCCATTTGCTTACAAGTAACCTTAGAGGCTTCTTAATGGTATGAGGATGATGTCTTCACCTTGACAGTTAACTTGGATCAGTGTCTTTGTTTGTGAAGTCAACCATTCATTCAACTATTAATAGATCTCCCTAGATCAGGGGATGCCCTTCCAGTCTGCTTTTTAGGCATCCAAAGCAGTGTGTGTGTGAGGGGAGGGGGGCTAGTTTTACAAAAGGGGTAAATGTGACCCAAAGGTAAATCCTTTTGAATTGGGGCAGTATTGCCAATCCCCGCTCTTCAAAAATCATGAGTCAGACCCCCCTTCAGATCACATGATTGGCTGAACAATCATGAGATTTTTTTTTAACGTCAGGGTGCTGTTTGCTTTCTGGGTTTTGAGGGACTAGGGCATACAGGGGTCACATTTTCAAACTTTTCTCCACAACCATGAGGCCTTGAAATGTTTTAAAAAACCTGAAAGCAGAGATTCTCCCATAATCCTGCTGGCAACTGCAACTTTAACATTTTGAGTTGGAACGCCAGGTCGCTGAAAACAGACTGCTTTTTTATTTATAGCCCTCTCCCCGAGATGTCCCCTGGCTAAGATCTTGTTGGGGACTTTATTTCCTGTGCAAACTTAATGCCGTTCACAGCCCTCGTGCTGAGGACGAGAGAGCCTCTCTATAGGAAGTTTTATATGCTGATTTTTCCACATGGGACTCACTGGGGCATGTGGCTTTAAGCCAGTGTTGTCTTAACTGAGTCTTCTAGTCTCCTCGGACCAAACGCATTGCTGATCTCGCTAGCGTAACACCAGAGAGGGCTTTGGCCCACCTTTGGCAGCTGGCTCATAAACACACAGCGCGCAGGTGGATAGTTTTGGCAGATGTGGCTGAGAAATCCTCAGCAAAATCTCCGAGGCAGATGGGCTCAGAATGATTGATTTATTCCAGCAGAGGCCGGCCTCTCCTGAGATGCCGCAACAGCAAAGTGCAGGGAAACCTCTGTCTTGTGCCCTCTGACTTTCATGTCAGAATAAATCAAGAGGTCAGCATGAGCTTTCTCTCTCCCTGTCCTTTGCGCCAATAACAGCGGTTATTACAAAACTCTGGTGGCCTGTTCTGAGAATTGCTGAGCAGCTGGAAGTCCAGCTGAAGTCAGCAGAAGCTACGGTTGCTCAGCACTTGGGAAAACTCGAACCCAGTGGCTCCTGTCTATGGTACTTATCTGCCCCCCATCACAGCTCCTCACAGTCTTTAATGCATTTATCCTCAGAACACCCCTAAGAAGAAGGGCAGGCCTATTCTCCCCATTGTACAGATTGGGGAACTGAGGTCCAGAGAGACTTGCCCAAGACACACTGGAAGTCTGGGGCATGGGAGGGGATTGAACCCAGGCTAGTGCCTAACCACTGGACTGTCCTTCCCCGTGATGGAGAAGGAAGAATCATTGAATGAATCATCTTCAATCCATTCTTGCTCTGTGATGAGTTTGATTCTCTTTGTGTGAAATGAGACGTGTTCTGCCTTTAGAGTGAGTGGGACTTGTTGGGCCAGATCCTCAGAGGGTGTAAATCAATGTAGCTCTATTGGATCTGGCTTACTGTGTTTTGCAGGCCTCTGTTTGTTGCGGCTCTTACGCTACAGGAGTCAAGTAACACCTGTGGGAGCTAATGCCTTTTGCAGTGGGAAGTGCACATGGACCATCATCCTTCTAGCCCATGGACATTCTGAAGGCAGAGCTTTGGGAGTGAAACGGGCGTTGTTAAATAAAAAAGTAACCCGTTGTTTTAATAAGGACAGCCTTGCTTCAGCAAAACGAAGCTGCTTCAGCTCATGCCCAGTACTGGAGGAACTGCTCTTCGTGGCTAATCGTAGAGGACAGGATCTTATTCAAAGAGCTGTGTTCCTCGCTGGTTTCCATTCAGTTCTGGGCATGTGCCAAGCTGTAGTGTTTAAATAACAAGCTCAGAGAGAAATCTCCTCTGACCTATGCAGCGATGAGGATTTCATCTGCCAGACTCATAGCGAAAGGAATAACCCGACCGCTGTGGAAATCAGCGTGTTCGGGTCTCCTGGTAGCACTGCTACAGTCACTGTATAGAATGCAAAGACAAGAGTTAGTGCGCCTCAGAGAGGCGGTTAGATCTGCATGGGGAGGAGGGGGCCCTCAGGTGTACTTCCCATTGCAAAAGGGAACATGTCACTTGAACCGCGCTTTGTACGCAAGCAACTACCTCCCTGCAGGGCCGGGCTCTCCTCACACACTCCTTGCCATTTCAGTCCCCAACAGAGTAGTGCTTCGAGCAGCCTAACGTTATCTCACGTGGGGCCAATTTTCCTTGTTAGTTCTTGCAGCGTAGCAGGCCCCACAAACCCTGCTGAAGTGTCCCCTGTATCTGAAAGCTTCTTTAATGAGGAGAGAGGGAGAGCGGGGCTGGTCACAAATGCGGACTGCCGTGTAAATGCTCTCTTTGGCGTGGCACCATAACAGTTTCTTAAATCAAATTAATATTGCCCCAAAGGCAGCAGCAAAAAGCAGAAGGAGTGGGTCATAGCTACACCCTTTTCCTTTAACGGGAGAGGCTGCGTATGTGTACATAAAACCCCAGCCCTTGGGCCTGGCAACAATCCAAGATGTCTAAATGTCAGAAAACAGTTCTGTCCTAAAGGGGAGAAGAGGAAAGGAAACATAAAATAAAGCCATGAAGTGAGGCAAAGATGGAGGAATTTCTTGTCCAGCTGACCCCTGGTGTAGCGCCCCTCCGGGCCCAGTGCGCCGAGGGAGTAAAGAGAAGCACTACATGCTAAGGTGAAGGGACCAGCAGAACAACCCTCCTTTCCACACAGTCTGGGCCGGATTGTGGCAGTTCATTACTGCCCTGCCCTGGAGGGGCAGCACTGCGTGCTCTCCCTCAGTAACCCCACCCAGGTAGTTCTGCCCACCACTTACTCCAGTGCACTAGGAGGGAGTTGGTATGACATCCAGGGGGTTGTACCCTTTTCCTCTTGTCAGGCTGGTATGTAGCATCCCTATGGCTTGCGGAAGGGTCTGTTCTCTTGTGACAGCAGAGCTCTGTGACTTCAGAGCACGCTCAGCTGAATGACGATGGCGGCCTTTGTCCTGTTCTCAGTGACACCGGTTTATAAAGCGCGGGTAGCTCCACTGGAACCAGCAGGCCTGATTCTCCACTGCCCTGCTCCTGGTGTTGTCATTTACCCCAGTGCTAAGTGCATATAGGACGCTCCCAAACTGGGCCTCAGCGCTCCCTCTCCCCAGTGCTCAGGTTTCAGGCTCATTGTGTACTACCAGAAACAACTGCAGGCCATGGGGAGTTAGGCCCACTGGGGCGAAACCACAATGAGTGAGAGGAGAATTGGGTCCCAATTGCCCTTAACCCCTCACTCCTTCTGGCTGATCCGAGGCATAGCTGCTGCTCCTGGTCTTGGCTTCACACTCATGGCAACTAACTGGAATGGTTTCATTTTAAGCCTCAAATAATCACTTTGGAGAGCTCTGACCCTTTGCTTCCAAGGAGCTTGTTCTCAAGCCTTCTGCTGCTGCTACTGCATATGCACAAAGATTGATGGCTAGCATATCCAGTAGGGCTATTAAAGATGTGGGGCATCTCATTAAATCCCTATTCACTTCTTCTTGTGGAGACCCTTCCCTGCTCATTTCCTCGCTGCACATTGATGTAGTTCCTGGATGGTGATCTATGGCTTGTCTATACTTCGAATTAGCCCTGGTTTCTGCCATTGATATTGCTGTGCCCGGGCAAACCCCTAGTGGAGAACAGGGAAACTACAGGTGGATTTACTCCTTGAAACAGAAGTAGGTGTACTGGTTCAAATCATGGCTTTGCCTGTCTACACTAAGAGTTTGGTGCAACAAAACTGGCTGAAACGGGCTAAATCTAAGTGTAGTGTAGATATAACACACTGATCAGTGCATTTTAAATGTCTCTGCCTGATCCACAACGGATGTGAGTCTGTTACAGTTCCTCCTACTGTGCCTGGTCTTTTAGCGCATGTGATAGATACTCATACTTTTATCTCCTGAGATCCCTGGTCAGTCAGCCATGTTGGCAGCCATCACATAGACAAGGTCTTAGAAAGGCTGACTTGCTGCTGTGGGTGGGTATTGTACTGTCCACAGGGCTGTTTGCCACTCCCGATGTGTGGCAGTAACTGCCACAATGTGCCCAGGATTTTGTGGAAAGCTGTAACATTCTGTTGGTCCCATCCTTCTGCTGGCAATACTCGTAACAAGTAGCTCACTTCTTTATCCACTCTGCAGACGAAGGAACTGTTGAAGCAAAAATAATAATAAAGCACATAAATAGAAAGTGTGTGGTGCTGAGAGAAAGGCTGAGCTTTAGCAGCTGGGGTGAGGGTGTATTCTTAATTCCAAGATCTCGTCTAAAAAAGAAAAATGAGTCCTGCCACTCTAAGTTACACAGCAGTAAGGCTCCAATTCTCTCAATGCTACATCATAATTGTTAAACACAGAGGGATGCTTCATTGTATGTAATTGAGGGGGGCCTGGATTGAAATTTGAAATTGGGAGGAGAGTACAAAGGTCTGAGGTCTACACTTCTGTTTAATGCATCTGGAGCTGTGCTTGATGTGATGCTTAACAGAACCTGTGGTAACTGTTTTACAGTACTCTCTCAGCCAGAGCAATTCTACTATGCTTGAGGGAGTGCAGATAAAATGGCTTAAAGATTTCCCTGCTAAAAGCGATAGCATCATCTTTTATGTTGCAGAAGACCGAGTCAGCCGCGTGACATTTATTTGGCCACGGTGTACTTGGTGGATTTCACACCCAGGGACTACAGCCAACCTGCTGATGTCATACACAGACTAATAAAAAAGCACACAAAAAGCCAATGTTGTTTCTCTTTTGCAGACCAGCTGAGTTTTGTTGTGTGTTCCTCAGTCCCAGTTTGCTCTCCTTTTCTCTTTAACTGAAAGTAGTTTATGAGGATACGACACAATTTAAATAAAGCATCCAATGGACAAAATGTTTGCAGAGTGATAGCACAAGTGTTTTGATACAAGGACAGTGGTGGAGAACTCTAACCCTTGCTAACCAAGGTATTTTCTTCTTATTCTTATATTGGTTTTAGGTTATTTGGATTCCGAATTGACTGACCATGAGTGCAATTGACTTGACTTCCATCCTTGATCTTCTGGACGTGGGAAATTTCTCTGATAGCAACTGGACGTGCAACAATGGAGACTGCATCATTGTGGACACACTCTCATGCCCTAGCACACTTAATAAAAGTGTCTTACTGTACACCCTCTCTATCTTCTACATCTTTATCTTTGTGATAGGGCTGGTGGCCAACTCGGTGGTTGTCTGGGTCAATCTCCAGGCCAAAGCGACCGGTTATGAAACCCACCTCTACATCTTCAATCTAGCCATCGCCGACCTGTGCGTTGTCATCACCCTTCCAGTCTGGGTGGTCTCCCTTGTCCAGCATAACCAATGGCACATGGGAGAAATCACATGCAAGATCACTCACCTCATATTTTCCATCAACTTGTATGGGAGCATCTTCTTCCTGGCATGTATGAGTGTGGACCGCTACCTCTCAGTTGCCTACTTCACCAACTCCAGTAACTGCAAGAAGAAGATCATCCGACGCTTCATCTGCATCTTTGTGTGGCTTCTCGCCTTCTGTGTCTCTCTCCCAGACACCTATTACCTGAAGACCGTCTCTTCAAACAATGAAACTTACTGCCGCCCTCTCTATCCAGAGGAGAGCTTCAAAGAGTGGCTGGTTGGCATGGAGCTCATCTCTGTTGTGTTGGGCTTTGCCATTCCTTTTCCCATCATTGCTCTTTTTTATTTTCTCCTTGCAAGGACCATCTCTGCCTCCAGTGACCAAGAAAGGAAGAGCAATGGGAAGATAATTTTCTCTTATGTTGTTGTGTTTCTTGTCTGCTGGCTGCCCTACCACGTGGTCGTCCTGCTCGACATCTTCTCAGTCCTTCATTTTATACCCTTCAGTTGTCAAATGGAGAACTTTCTGTATGCGGCTCTTCACGTCACCCAGTGTTTCTCCCTCATCCATTGCTGCATCAACCCCATACTCTACAGCTTCATCAACCGAAATTACAGATACGAGCTCATGAAAGCCTTTATTTTCAAGTACTCGGCCAAAACAGGCCTCACCAAACTTATTGATGCTTCCAGAGTATCAGAAGCTGAGTACTCTGCTCTGGAGCAAAATGCCAAATGATCACCACTCCATAAGGACTCCTCTTGGACCTTTTCATACTTGTCTCTGATGGGGTGTGAATTCACAGCTTGGAAGAGAACTATAAAGAACTATAATTTAAATTTAGAGTTTGGAGAAAACCAAAATCATGCATTTATTTTAATGTGTTTTGTTTTATCTACTGCTAGCTAATCCAGACTTTCTGGACTGAGACCAGGGTGCAAATTCTATGCAAGTGCGGGGGAATTTGTAGTAAACAAAGCCATTGTGTACCACGGATATCACATGTCTTCAGGATAGGCTTTTTTTCCCATGTGTAAAGGAGACCCTCTCTTGGTTTCATTGTATATGTGTTATATAGATATAGATATATATAGTGTGTTGTATTTAAAAACCCAAGACTTTATTTTCTGGCTGTTGGCGTACCTTATATAAATCTCTTTGAAAGTTTAAATATATTTTTATCATGTATTTGAAGTATATTGCTGATAATTGTATCCAGAGTGCTGTAGTCTGAATGTTAGATAGTCCAATTATAGTCAAAATGAATGACAAAGGATGACATTAATAGCTGTATGGAGATTACGTATTATATGTGTGTGTGTCTACTTTGGCTGGCACATTTTATTTACAACAGCTTTATGTTGTGGTTTATACCTATATGTATGGAAATAAGCTGTATGTACAGTGCTATGATATAATTTCACATCATATTAAAATTAACAGTAATGTAAGAGTCAGGTTAACGCCTGTTTCTGTGTTTCACCAAGCAGTATCCTTATGCACAAAATGAATGACCTTATTTCCAAGAGTCCTCTCTATTTGTAAGTTATTTTTTAAAAAATAAATATCTGGAAAAATACACAACAGTGGTTTAACTTCTTTTCTTTTTTTTTTCAACTAACCCTTTTACTTTCTTTGATGCAGACCTGTCACTGGCATCTATCTATCTATCTATCTATCTATCTATCTATCTATCTATCTATCTATCTATCTATCTATCTATCTATCTATCATTTCATATGCTAATGGCAGACAGAAACAATTTAAAGAGGAATGTCAAATGGGATTTGCTAAGGGGGAAAAGCAATGGTGTGGATGGGAGTGGGCTTTTGAACAATCTATTTGGAAGATGTCAGCTTTTGAGGTAAGCTCTTAAGGTAAAGGCTGCTGGGAAAGACAGGATCCTGAGACTGACTACACATACAAAACAAAACCTGGAGAGTGTAATAAAGCAATAAGATTTGACATAAACTAGGCTTAGTCCCTTGCTATTTCATTGCTCTAGAATTCAGAGGTTTGCAAGCTTCCTTCTGACAGACCAACTATTTTTAACTCACTTTATGGCTTCCTTTATTATTATTATTATTATTATTATTATTTGTATCACCATAGTACCTAAGAGGCCTAGTCATGTACCCGTACCCCATTGTGCTAGGGGCTGTACAAACAGAACAGAAAGGCACTCCTTGCCCCAAGCAGCTTCCAATGTAAGTACTTGCAACATCAAATTTGCAAACCATTGGGCCAAAGTCAGCCAACCAAGGAGAGCCACTGAAGCTCACGGCATCACAAAGGTTCTTTACTCCTTTGCCAGGTAATATACGATCATATGGGTAACCTCTTTCTGTGCTGACTGGCTTACTTTCATTGTTTTGCATGCCTCTTTAAAGATGGCACTCTGGCAGTTATTGCCCTGTCAAGGTTACTGTTGAGCTTCCATTACAAACCTCATTTTGGCTCCTCTTCAAAAATAAATAAAAAATCATTTTTGAAATTGGTAGGTTGGGGTTTTCCTACAAAATTTAGATATGGCATTCCTGAATCAGATGCCCTAAAAACTGTCTGTCAGGGTTCAAAAGTCTTCTATCCCTTCGCCCACACTTTCCTTAGGCCTGTTCTGTGCTGCAAAATTTTACAGGTTAAAAGTTTCCTTATTTCAGCACAGCCTTACATGCAGCCACACTCAAAAGCGAGACCTCAAAACCCTGATTTTTCTGTCAGTCAAACTAAACCACCTCCGCAAAGGACAGAAGTCCTCTACTGCCACTCATTCACCAGTACAGTGCCAGAGTGGACGCTACATTACCATTACTGATTCCAACAGTCCTCCTGGAGCAATCCCACAATGCCCCTGTCCCTGCAGTGACAATTGCTCTGGTCACAATTTTGAATCTGGTCAAACTTTGTAGTGAAAATATGGCCTTAGTTTCTCTTTGCAAGGAAAAACAAAACAGAAACCATGAGATAATTAAGTCTTAGTTTACTAGATGCTCTTAGTAAGGACTTGTCTACTTGGGAAAGTTTGACCAGTTATATCAATATGGTGAAACCAATATAGTAACCAATGTATAAATTTCCATGGGGACACTCTCTTATTCAGCATAAGAATGCCTTTTAACAGTTTAGATTAGACCGTTTCCAATAATACATAAACTAAACTGGAAAAAGGCACCCACTTATACTGGAATAAGAGTGTCCACCTGGGTCGTTATGCCTGTATCAGTTTAAATTTACACCTTAGCTTAAACTTTCCTCTCTAGACAAGAATACAGTACCTGGGACCAAAATTGAATCAAATTAAAGTCTAATTTGAAACGCTGTCAGTTTTTGCAATTTGTAACATTTCTCTGGATCGTGAGTTCTGGGGAGAATTGTGTCAAAAGTTCAGAATTGATGGAGCCGATTTTTTAGCATAAACAGATAAGCAAATCTCAGGCCCTCTTCCTTTGCAGAGATGAATCTCAGAAAATGATTAGGCAGGGTGAGGCATGCAATGGGCAGGCAGAGCATAGACCAAGGTTCATTCCTTCCCTTCAGCATTCCCGTGTCAGAAAGCATCTGTGTGAAGCGGGGAGGCGAGTAAATTCCCAGGCTCATGAGCAGTGCCACTGAAATCAAACAGAGTAGTTCAGAACTTGAGGTTTTAACTATACTTGGATGACTTCATACAGGAAGAATGTGACCTGCATTAAAAGTGCCATCTATGGGGTAGGACTACCTGTATAGATGAATGAAATCTAATTGCAGTCCCATTTACCTTCCAAGCTTCACACACCATCTCCCCTAAAGTGCCGCAGTCTGTATTAGGGTCTGAATTAACAGGAAGATATTGACCATCGCCTGCTGTGACCGAGCTCCGGATCTCTGCCCAAGATGGCTCCCAGTCCTTGTGCGGTCCCAGCATATGGATGGAAGAAGTGACGAATGGCCAGGTAGGCTTGAATGAAAGGGAGGCTAAGCCCTTCCACTTTTTGTCTGCTCTGTTGGGGGAGATTCCAGCACAGAGGTGGAACACGCGTGTTGCTCCCCTCATGCACCATTTTAAGACTGTCTGAGACAGGGCTTCATGAGCAGCACCCTGCCCGCTGACATGGCCGCCGCCTGGAGAAAGCTGCAGGCCCAGCCCCGGGTGGGGGATTGTGAGAAGCTGGGTGACATTGGGGGAGAATATAAGGAGAGGAAAGAAGCAGGGGCAGCTAAAGAGGGTGCTCAAGAGGAGTGTAGAGGATGGGCCTGCACTGGGGAGTAAGAGCTACAGGGAAGCTGGTCCTTGTTATAAGCTTGTGTTGCATGTTAGTGTGAGGTAAGAGGGCGGACAGATGGCCTGGTGTGTTTGTGACTGAGACCCTCTGAACTGGCCCAGCCAGGGAGGTTCACCCGGTGGTGATGGGGCCGCCCTGGGACACTGCTGTAATTCGGTGTCCCTGCAGTATAGCCTGTAGGTTTCTTTGCATGTCCTCCAGAGGCACATGTGCGTCTACTGTTTGGTGATAGGCATCTCAGCTCAGGGACAGGCGGTGGCCGGTAGTAATAGAAGTGCTGACAGTGCTGTACAGACAGCTCCCTGCCCTAAGGAGCCTACAGTATAAGGGCTATATGTTGCCTGCTGCAGCCAGAAGCACGACGGAAGGATGGTGGTGGGGCTCCCTTAAGTAGAGGGTCCCCCCTCAATCAAGAGAAATTCAGCTGTGATTCCTTGTGGCGGCTTCCCTGGGATGGACTCCAGAATGGCAGCTCCACCTTTCTTGGAGGAGGTGCCCTGTATAGTCCCCTGCACGCCTGGCCAGCTTTGGTGCCCAGTGTCAGGGGGCAGGTGGGTCACATCCCTAACCCTTTTACGCACCATGGAGGCACTAGCAGGGAGCAAAGCTTGTGCTTTCCAGCCACATGTTGACTAGTTCCCATGCAGACGTGCAAGGGAAAGAGGCGTGTGCCTCGCACAGCGGATGACGCCAAGCTGGGCTTCATTTGGACACCCCACAGAATGGGGTGACAGCAAACGACAAGGCCGGAGGGGTGGTCATGGGGCCGGGGGGGCGTGGAATGTCACAAAGGCGAAAGACCGTAAGATACGGCTGTTCTTACATAGGCTGCATTCGGAACTTTTTAAATGGAGAAATCAAACAATTCCAGGGAAATGTTTTGATATTGATGACAAAAGAAAACTGGGCCAAAAATGCCAAACTGCTGTACTCACCGGGGTCCACGTGGAGTAATTCCACCACCTGGACTGACTTTGCTATCACAAAGCAGGACTGGGCTGCTTTGAATGCTGGGAAAAGGTGAGTTTATCAGGGCCACACAAGTAACTGAAAGTAGGGGTATAGAAGGGAACAGGAATGTCTCCTAGGGAGACCGAGCCCTTTAAGGGAAAAAGGGGCCAGGCCGGCCAGTGTCATAATTAGCTGCCTCCCAGCCTGGACTAATGGAGCTAGGTGTTAGTCTGATGAACAGAAGGACCTGTCAGAAAGAGCTGAGAGCAGGTTAGGCGCCTGTGGGAGGCCCTGAGATAGGCTCTACAAGAAGCAGCCAGTTTCTGGGAGGGGAAGCCACGGGAACCTGCTAGGAAAAGGGGCCTTCAGGGAGAAAGCCCTAGGAGGCAGAGCTCTGCTAGGCGAGCCAGGGAGGAGGGATGACGAGCCGGGGACTTCCAGGAGTGCTAGACCGTGAGAGTGACTCCAGGGGCAGCAGCGTGGAAGTCAGGGCAGGGAAAGCGCTTGAGGTAGCCCGGAAGCGGCTGAGAACTGAGCCCAGAAAGCAGGCTGAAGAGGGGCAGAAGAACCATTTGTTTGGACTTCTAGCTGGACTCTTGTTATCCCGGAAGGGGTTAGGTTTGTTTAGTGGCCTGGCCAGAGAGCCAAGCCACATCATCAACACTGCCCCGCATGGGGAAGTCTGAGGGGACCCACCTCGGATGAGGACATTGAGGCAGAGATGCTGCAGGGCCCCACCGTGCAGTGCTCTAGAGGCAGCAACCCTGTTACAGAATGGAGTAGTGACTATAAGTTGTAACATTAACAGTAGCGCTGGGTACTACAAACTGTCTAATAACGGAGGCTCCAGTCCTGCTTTGTGCAAGGGGAGCCCGGTGTGTGCACAGGGTTAGTTATGGGCATACAGCCTAAGAGAATGACTCAGTGACCCGCTTCCCAGATGTGCCGAGCACCCAGAAATCCTGCTGACGTCGTTGGGCACTGCACATGCTCAGTTACCAAGACGCTGGCTTATGCACAAAAGCTCTGAATGGCAAAAGGTATAAACATCAAACAGAACCTGTCATCATACTTTGGAACCTGTCGTTCTGCTTCGCTGGCCGAAAGAATTCCAGAGCAGTAAGAGTCCATGCCACATGCCTTAAAGGCAAGGACTAACCAAATAAAAAAATCCATCTGCTGGATGAGAAAAGACTTTTCTGCAGTGTGCAGGCCTGTTTTATTATTATTCAAACACAGATTTCTTTTTATGAGCCGTAGATAACATTCAAGGGTACCCCAGTGATTTTAAATCAGATCCTCTGGCAACCTTGTATTGCAGGAAGTGCCTGAGTAACTGGCCTGTTTCTCCTTTGGCTTAAGGCTGCTGACTTTAGACCCCAGCCTGTGATGAGGTCACTGGGCATATACCCCATTTAAAGTTCCTCAGAGGTAAGAAATAACACAACTGTGAAGGAAGTTTTATGCCCGCGTCCATGGCGGATCTGCCAAAGATAATGCTTAATCCTGTTAAAAGAGCTACTTGGTGGGTTGAATGGTGGAGTTTTAAGACTTGAACCATGTGGACGGACCCTACACCTGCATGGAGCCGCTGTGACATTAGTGGGTTCTCCATGGGCAGAGGTGGGTGGCCTGGGTGGGTGGTACGTACAAAGCAGCATTCTCATTTGTATGGTGACACTGAGAATCCCAGCTCTAATATGGATGTTTTGGGCCAGGATCTGCTCTCAATTACACCCCCAGAGGAAATCAGGAGTTACTCCACTGATTTTACTGGAGATTATCTAGGATCTCCACTGGTGTTACTGAGCAGCATTCCTCTGGAATCCCAGCAATGAGCCCAAAAGGCTTGCATGCATTTGTTTGGGAGTTCAGTTTTTGCAAAAGGTTGTATGTGCACATTCCATGATTGCAGAATGATTTTAAAAGATGTTGTTATGCAATATCTCAGCTATAACAGTAAGGAACATACATAATACACCTCTACCCCGATATAATGCTGTCCTCAGGAGCCAAAAAATCTTACCGCGTTATAGGTGAAACCGCGTTATATCGAACTTGCTTTGATCCGCCGGAGTGCCCCCCCCCCGGAGCACTGCTTTACTGCGTTATATCCGAATTTGTGTTATATCGGGTCGCGTTATACCAGGGTAGGGGTGTATTTATAGTACATATTGCTGTCGGTGCTATATGTTATAGTACAGAGTTATCACTATAGCTATACCGAGTCTCTCTCTTTCCTTTCAGCACTTGCTGTTCCGCGAGGACTTCTGCTTTTGTTCTTCTGCTAACCAGTAGTTTATGTTCAAAAAGGGTCTTACATTTCCTAAAACATATTTACATTGGTCAACAGCATAAGGGACAGATCATGAAGTCCTTATTTAAGGGCCTGATCTGGCAAACATTACTCACATTAGTAATTCTTACACATATGGTCCCGCTGATGGTGAAATTAGTCCAGTGAGTCAATTCCACGAGTTAGGGCTGGGGGTTCAGCTCTCTAGTTCTCACTTGATTAACACGCTGCGTTTAGTGGATAGTTTGTCTAAGGGCAGAACGGAATAAGGAGACGTCACGATTTGGCTTTAGAATACAAAATAACCACAAAAATACACATACAAGGAGAGGAAAAAAACAACACCCTCATCTTTTGCAGTGGATATTCTATCCTACCTTATTTGTATAGACTCCTCTTTTAATGATTCATGTTAATTCCTTTCACTAGGAATTCTAATTATGAGGGTCATCCGGACTGATCACCCATACATTCCATTCTTACTGTGGGGTCCAGCTCATTGATCCATTACTGAATGATAGCTTGGGAGCTCCCTCACCACAAGGCCAGGTCCTGATGTTCTTATTCATGTGGTCCTGTTGAAAGCTGCTATTCACTCTGCATAATGGCCTCCTGGGATTGTCACCTTATATAATCTTTACACAAAAATATTAAAACAAACCAAGGGGTTAGATCCTTTGGCGGTGTAGATCAGCTTAGTGCCATTGCAAAGTAGGAGATCCACCAAGCTAAACTCATTTTACACCAGCTGAGAATCTGGTCCATGATGTTCTATATCACGTTGGATCCTGTTATCCAGTAGTTCAAAGCCGGCTGATAACTTTTACCTTTACTTTTCAAGGTAGGAAAAGAAAAATACTAACATCCTGTACTGTACTATTTTCAGAATAAAGCAAAAGAATTAAATTACATTTTAACAGCACAATCCTGACAACAGCAAAGGTCAGGGAACTTTTAAGTATGGTCACCCTATCGATTGCAGCAGCAAAAGGATTAACATCAAATACTTTACCATGACACACTGAAAAGAAGCAAATTCAGCATGATATATTGAAACCCAAGTCTCTTTCATACATAGCAGAGCCACTGACATATTATGGTTCAAGCTGCGATATGTTGCCTTGCCAACATATATTCTGAGTTATCCAAGCAGAGTTAATGTTTTTGCAACAATGACTTTTTCTTTTTTAGGGAGGGGTTTTTCTTTTTCTTTTAAAAAATTGCTACAGAAGATTTCGAACCTACCTAGGAAATGACCTTAATCAATTTAGTTCCACCACCAAGTATGAAAACTCAGCTCTTTCTATTTCATTTGCTCTGAACATTGTCTTGATGGCACTGAACAGGGTGTTGAAGTCACAGCTTGATCGAAGCTGTAGGGTTTTTTGTTGGGTTTTTTTTTAACACATCCAACTGGCAGCTACATTTTGTGGGGAAGGATTGATGTGACTGACAAGTGTTTTGAATTTCAAACTGAAAGGTCTCAAAATAAATGAAAAGCAAGTGACACTTACAAAGAGAACAAGTAAATCCTAGGAAACAAACACAAAAAAATCTGCAAGTTCTGCAAAAGGGTCACAGATGCTGCATTTAGATCTTTTTCAAGTCAGCATTTTTGGACCACCTACAGGCACGCTGTTGGATTCTGCAGCAGGAAATCTGGATAGATAATGAGCCAGATCTTCACCTGGTGTGAATCAAAGTAGATCCATGGAGATACTCCAATATACACCAACTATAAGGATCTGGTCCATGTTCCACGTGGCTTATACAGCACTGCTTGTTTCCGTGTATCGGTGCAGAAGCAAGTGGGTCATGTTGGTAACTTTGATTAAGGGTGTGTTAGTGATTCCGCTCCATAATCCTGTTCTCAGGGATAACAGCTTTGTTTTTTTCCCCAAAGGGATTATCCAGGCTGCTGGTCTAAATGGGTGCAGCTCCATTGACTTAATGACATTTCACCCAGCAGAGAATTTGGCCTTCCATCAGGGAGGATCCCTCACCCCACCCAAATATTATTACTTACTATTTGTATTGCAGTAACACCAAGATAATTTAACCAAGATCAAGGCATCACTGTGCAAGGTGCTGCACAGCCACATAGTGAGAAAAGGTTGCTGATGGAAAGAGTTTATAAAATAAGTATTTATCCTTTGATGCCTGGTTGGTAGGGCTGGGAGGTGAAATGAATGGGTCTCGTATTGCACTATATTGTGTTGGAATTGGGTTTATAAGTGGCCTATTTCCTCCTTGTTTCCCCCCCCCCCCATGGATCTGTGTCATAATCTCCTGTATATTCGTAAGGGAGCCAGTGTTGTTTACAGTGGCTGGCGAACTGGAGTGGAAGCAGGAAGCCTATTCTAGATAGCGTCCCATGCTTCACTCATCCCCACAGCATGGGAGCACTTTCCAGCAGTGCATTAAGCCAGGTGACTACACATCAGTCACGTGTTGTTTGTTGGCTCATCCTCTCCCCCGGGGGGAGAAGCACGTGTGGTGGAGTGTCTTGTTTTGGTAGGGTTGTGTGGGTGTGGGTGTGGGGGTAGTAGGTTGGTTGGTGGTTTTTCGGTGTTGCTGTTGCTTTATTTTTTAACTCTAGATGTTGCTTTGTGTTTGTTAGAGGAGACAAGGTCAAAGAAAGGTGCCCGGCCCTTGACGTGGAAAGTGGTGAGCTTGCTTGAGAGAGCTGATTATTATTTGTACTGCAGCAGCCCCCAGAGTAGGGTGACCAGATGTCCTGATTTTATAGGGACAGTCCCGATTTTTGGGGCTTTTTCTTATATAGGCTCCTATTAGCCCCCACCCCTGTTGAGTATTTCATTTGCCTTCACTGCGGTACATGAAAGGCAGCTATTAAAACAGACCAAAAATTAGCCCACAATACTGTTGTGTTTGATAGGATCATGATAACTAATGGTCCTCCATGTGTCGGGGCCAGGACCATCTCTTTGCTCTGTTTTTTTAACAATGTCGATCTGTAAAAAACAAAACAAAACCCTGCAGGGTACAAAACCCCAAAAGAGCTAAAAAGAAAAATGTTTGACTCTCTGGCTCCAGTTGTGGGTGCTGAGCTCCTGAAAACCTGGCCCTCTTGGGATGTGTCGAAAAATGCCTTGAAGTTCAAGGTTGCTCCCAGTTTGGGAAGTTTGTAAAAAGAGTCGGACGGGAAGAAATTTCCTCTCCTCCATCCCCTCCTTTGTAGCCTGGTGGATGTGACATTTAGGGTTGAAAAGTTCTGCAGAGCTGGGAAGGCAGTCACTTGGAAATGTTGATTCTGCAAGCTTTCAGGATCACTGTCTGCTGCCTCCTTTCAGCTCGACTGGTTTATCATGAGCCTGAAGTTTTTGCTTTAATGAGCAAGTAGGTTGGAATATTAGAATGCATACCTCTCGCTCTGGCTTTGCCGTGAATCATTAAAAGGGAAATGTTTCAGATTCCTTGTTCCAGAAGAGAATGCTCCTCTTTGTATGGCTGTATAGTAAAATACCAGTTAGATGCTGCCTTTAACTTTAACAGTCTGTGTCTGGGTCTCAACGGCCTTTGACTCTGTCACACAAGTCTGAGAAAGTAACAAATAGTGCCCAATCCTTTCCCATTGTGAATGCAAATACAGTGTTACTATTTGTACAATGAAGTTACAGAATTAGGGTTGCTGCCTGGATCCGTAGCAGATTTCTGGGAAAGGAATGTTCCAAGCTTGGAAAGAGCATATTAGAAGAGAACATTTTGTGAGAAAACGTTACAGAAGGAGAAGCCTTTTTTTAAAAAGTTGGTCGCAAGGCCATGTGTCAGAGTCTGCTCTCATTTACCCCAGTTTAACTGAGCAGAGTCTAGCCTTCTGTCTACACTTGCGGGGCAACCGTGGGCCTAATTTTCTGCCAGTGTAAATGGGTGAAACTCCATTGTTTTCATTCAGTTACACCACCAGATGTTTCAGACACCCATGTTTCTGGCTGCAAACTGTTAGTGGCCGGTGACCTTCCTAAGGGATGAGAATTAGGAGTCTGGCTCGGCATCAGAAAGTTTGGAGGTGACTCCAAATGACATAAAACTCTTGGGTCTTTGAAATCAGGCTGGAAGTCTTATGAGGTTTCGGTCCTTGCTGCTTGCGGCCAGATTGAAATTCAGAAGTGCATTAACCTCAAGAAAGGTTCCATTCCAAGATCAAATTGGAATGTCAGACCAACTCTCTTGTGTGCTGGGAGAAGGCTCCTATTTCATCTGAGTAGATCTGCCCACCTGGGGATGAAATACACATGCCAGATCCCGCTAGCTTTCATACTCCAAGGCCGAGATTCTCTACTGGTGTAAACTATTGTAGCTCTATTGACTTCTGTGGAACTCTGCTGATTTATACCAACGGAGGATCTGGATTAAGCAGTTCAATTTAAGTTAATTGTGTGACTGACTTGTGTGAGTAGCTGAGCATGCTTGGGTCTGTGATGATAGTTTTGGATGTGACTCAATGCAATCCATATATTCATGAGCTCCTCTCTCTTGCTCTCTTAGTGAGTGAGTTTCAGGCCCTGAAACCAGGGTTTTATATAGCTGGCCGGCTGCTCTTTGCCTGAAGTACATTTAGGACCTCTGGGGTCTTTTAATTTTTGTTTCCTGGTCAAGTCGAGCTGTTGGTTTAGAGCAGCGTATACAGTGTGTCAAGAAAAGAAAATCCTCCAACGTTAACAGTTAGGAAAGAAATTCGACCAAAGGAAAAGACATTGCAATAAGTTGTAGGAACCGGATCCTGCACTATGCTACTGCTCCTTTGGGTGCTCCAGCGGCACAAAAGGGCCCAAATACTGCTCGAAACAGACAGATGGGGAAACTCCTGAAGTAGCAGAATTCCCTGCAAGCTGATGTAGCCAACTCCATGTCACCCCCTCCACCATAGGGGGCGTGCTGTCCTCTGGCGATCATTGCTGGCATAATGGGCGGCATAAATTAGAGCAGCCTCACGTCTCCTCTAATTCACCCCAAGGGCCAGAGCTTTGCAAATGTGGCCTGAGTGATTGACTTAAAGCTAAGAAAAGCCAGAAACCTTCATTGCTAGACCTCTTGCTTCTAATCCCGCTGCCACAATTGTCATTTGTGGCATATAAGCGACTTGATAGAGCTTCCTCCAGGGGAGTTTTGCTGCTGATTTAGTGGGAGCAGGATGGGACCCCCCAGCTGCATGATGACTCACGATGATATTACTCATCTTGAGCCAGTTACTCGTGCTGAAGAATGCCTCACTCCACTATCAGCCACGTGGCCTGCAGTGGGACTCGGCAGTGAGGACCTGTATCTCCGTGGATGGAGACGCTTGGACCAAGAAGTCAGTTAAAGGGGGAGTTTCAGTGTTATCTTCCAGGTTCTAGGGTGGGATTTTCAGGACAAAATCCTGGCCCCATTGAAATCACTGGGACTTTTGACATTGACTTCAATAGGGTCAGGATTTCACCCTTGGCGTTTGCCAATCTCTGCTTCCACTGAAATCAGAGGGAGGTTTACTGCTGGGAGCAGGATTAGGCAAAGATGAGCAAGTTTGAATCTTCCATCATTCACATCTTAGCTTTTTACAGCTTGACTCTCCGACTATTAAAGAGGTCCACGAGCCCCTCGATGCATGTGTGTAACCTCTAGTGAGACTTGTGCGGGCCGTTCAGCTGGGAATATGCATGTTACAGCCTGAGCTTGAACGCCTTAGGTGACCAGCCTCGCTTTTGTGAGTGGTCCCATTGGGGAAAATTCTACAGTCCTCAAAGGACCCCAAATCCCGTGGTTTCCCACAAGCTTTTAACACGCATGTGAAGCCAGGACGCATGGAGGAGTAAGATTTCCAAGGTGGGGGCTGTCTTTTTGTCCTGTGTTTGTACAGCACCTAGCACAATGGGGTTCTGGTCCATGACTCGGGCTCTTAGATGATATTGCAATACAACAACAATAAGAAGGAGACATAGATCAAAAAGGAAAAGGACTCAGTGCATTGGCTAAAATTGGCACCTTTTCTTGTTAAAAGAATAGCAAGGCAACCCTACAGTGGTGGAAGGAGACATAACTGTGACGGGTTGGGTCACAGAAACCCCCTTGGGAACTGCCACCTGATGTGCTGGGAGTAAGCCCATTTTCCCTTCCCCCCTTGGGATGTCAGTGCACTATGATGGGAGTGGGTATTCACCCACGAGAGCTCATGCTCCAAAACGTCTGTTAGTCTATAAGGTGCCACAGGACTCTGTCGCTGCTTTTGTGATGGGTTGGATTCCATTGGGAGCTGGGTATCTGGGTATCTGGGTGCAGGAGAACTTTTTACGCAGTTTTCAGTTAAGCCTGCAGCTTTTGGGGGATGTGGTTCAGACCTGGGTCTATGTTTGTAGCAGGCTGGCGTGGCTGGCGCAACCAGGCCAGGTACTGAAGTCCCAAGCTGCCAGGGAAAATGGGCTCAGAGTCCCAGCACATCAGGTGGCAGGTCCCAAGGGGGTTACTGTGACCCAACCCGTCACAATAACCATCTCAAACATAAAGCACAGGAATTGCTACTTGGTCGATAACACAGAACGTCTAATCTCCTCAGGTGAATACCTAAGCCCTGACATTTTATGAGGAATTAGATTACATGCAAATCGTCTTCAATACAAAGGGAATTCGCAATGAACTGCACATCATGAAACTCCTGTTACAAGAGTGCATGCCAATGGTTGATTTTGCCAAGCTGATATAAAAATCCTCCTTCAAGAGGTACTGCAGAGTAACTCCTTTGACTTCAGTGAAGTTACTTCTGATTTACACCAGTAAGTCAGGGGAGAAATAGGCCACCATTTTCAACTGCCCAGTTACTACCCACCTGGCTAATCAGCATATCAGTCTGGAGGATCACGTTGCCCTCTGCTGTGTGATGTAACAGTCACACGGCTGAAAACAAGGGAGTGACAAGCACACAGATGTTCATTATTATTGCTTATTATTTGTACCACACTAGCACCTAGAGACCTGGTCAGGCTTAGGGCTCCACACTGCCAGGCCGTCCTTTGTACTAAGTCAGGAGCACTCCCTTAGTCATGAAATGTTAAACCATTTTTCAGATGCTGTTGAAGTGCATGGCTCAGAGAGGGTTTAGGGTTAATTGGGTTAAGCCCAGATTCCCAGCCTGAGATAGCTGGCCAGGATTGTAGGAGGGTGAATGATGCTGAATTATGGGTCACTGTGTGAGATTGGCTGGCTTTTGACTTAGGGCAAGCAGAATTAATATTCTTGGTTACTCTGTCCTGCGTAACTTCAGTCATCACTCTAACATTCTGCCATTAATGGCGTTCTCGGTCTGGAAACAGAGAATTTCATTTCCTGGTCAACAGTGGAAACCCTTAACTATGGGAGAGAAACAGCCTGGAAGAAGTATAGCCTTATTTTGAAGAAGCTTGATAGAGACAGATAGACACTGCAACCTAAAAGGATGGGCTCCTTTATCAGGGAATCGTACTCACTGACACAGCTGTTGGGTCACACCATTAGCTGTTTGTAGAGAGTCAGTTCTGTGCTTCTCTTGGCAAACACACAAGTGATACCGATGATTATCCTTTGGAACAAGCGGTTCGTTATCTTGAAAAAGAAGCAACAAGAGCTACATGTGTTTCATGCTAACATACTCTGCAACTCAGTGCATTGCATGTAGCCAAATGATGAGGATAAAAATAGTAACTAATAACGTATTGTAATACAGACTCTCTTACACTGTGGGATATTGCTTGTAATGTAATCCCCATTAAAGTCTATGGGAAAAACTCCCATTGATTTCAACGGGTTTTTGCATCAGGTTCTAAGATCCAGCTCCTCAAAGGTATCTAGGCGCCTCACTCAATCAATTTCAATGGAAGTTAGGTGCCTAAATATCTTTGAGACTCTGGGCCTAAGCGAATGAATTCCTTATGTTAGCTAATACATAAGTGTTTCCAAAGAGCCTACATTGTAAAGGCTGATCTCTACAGCGAATATAATCACTGATTTCTGTTGTACTGGTGGCTTATGCAGGTGACATTTAATAACACTGGACAACTCAGATCAACTTTTCTCACTGATGTGATAGACTTGCCACGTGTAACAACCTGCTGCTAGGTATAATTAAACTCACCTGACGATAACCCGTGATCAAACAGAGCCTAACCCTTGCACACACAAGCTCAAGCCAGCTTCAGTGGCAGCTGACTGAGCAAAGAAGGTATATCTTGGCTACTGGAGTGCATAGTTAGGGGATCATTGCTCAGCTGGTTACAGAAAGACATGAATGGCTTCCTCTGTTGGCTACAAAGGATCTTTTACAATACATCTTCACAATAACATGTCCAAGAACCATAGCTGCATAGGACCTCCCACTCACAATACATATGTTCTTGTGTCTAATAACACAAAGCCTTCCTCCTTAGTCAGCTCCCTAGAGATGTACCATAGATGGTCCACGTCTCTGCTGTTTTAATATATGACTCACATGTCTTTATGTTTTTTGTTCTGTCTACTGCAGCTGTGGTTGAATCTATGCAAGTCCAAAGTGAGTTAGTAATATATCATTAAGATAAAATGGTAGGTTTTTCTTCGGTGTCAGACTTTTGGAAACATCTGGACTGATAGTGGAATACCCAGTACATATAAATCATGCTTAAAAAGCTTTTCTCTTAAAAAATTGTTTTGCTTAGATTTTCTGCTTATATATCATGGGCCATGTCCCCCGTTGGTGTAAATGGATATAGCACCAATTAAGTCAGTGGAGCTATGCACTATCTGAGGGACTGGCTCCATAAGTCTATGTGAAGTAATTAGTTGCAGAATCCTCTGAATTCAATTTGTCAATGAGCATAACATGGCCGCCTTTGAAGGCTGAATCTCCACCTAATATGTGTTTTCCTTTAAAGCACAACATTTATTTGCACAAAGTCCCTTTCGGAGTATCTGAGCCATTAATTTAGATACTGGCTGTGTGAGACTGTACCCTTATGTTCACCATTTTTACAAGACTACGATAAATTTTGTACAAAGTATATCTTGTGAATATTGGAAAACTCATAATCTGCTGAACATTACTGTTCTGGTAAAATGTGTGTGGCAACATTGTATGTGATGTTATAAAATTCTACTGTATAAGACATATTCCACGTCTAGGGAAACAACTTCAAACCAGTTCTCCAGAAAAAAAGGGCTAGCCAGCACCTCTGCCAGGTGTCAGCATAATCAAATGGACTATCACCATTCTTTGGCAGGAAAAAGGGTATGAGTGAGAAATTTACTACTTAGCAAAGAAACAGCTGGAAGTTCCCATCTCCTAGACTCCCATCTCCTGAATCCCAGCTGGAAATGATTCTCAAAGAGAAGGAAAAGATATAAAAATGAGGAACAGAGGCCCTATATCATCTTTCCTCCCTTTCTCTCTGTCCACAACATCCACAATGCTTGAAGGCCAAGGAAGGGAGCATTGGACTGGGGAGTGATCTTGGCTGAAAGAGTCAGACAGTAAGACTGTTAGCACATGTAATGAGAGAGATCCTTTGCTTTGAATTCACTTTAGCTTGTTAAGTATAAGTTTCTGTTTTACCTTTTATTTCTTTGTAACCAATTCTGACTTTTCTGCCTCTTGTAATCACTTAAAAATCTAGCTTTCTGTGGTTAATAAACTTGTTTTATTGTTTTAACTAAGCCAGTGGATTGAAGTGTTGGGGAACTCCATCTGAGATAACAAGATTGGTGCATATCATTTTCTATTAATGAAAGGACGGACTTTTTATGAGCTTGTATTGTCCAGGAGGGTGCTGGCAGCAGAAGATACTTGTTTTTGGGGACAAGTCTGGGACAAATAAGGATGCATGGGCGATGTTAATTCTGGCATTTCTTAACTTGACATTGCTTGACTTTGCAACCTCAACCTTCGTTTGAAATTGGATGTAATTTCCTAAGTTTTTTTTAAAAAAGGAAACTGAAACAAATAGAAAACCCAACACATGGAACCTTATTGACCTCCCGTTAAAAGTAGGGTTAGGACCTTAAATCCACAAGACAAACGTCTACCAGTTGAGGTAACAGAGTAACTGGTAGCAGTAGTAGGCTGTTAACCTGTAGGTGGAGCAGCCACTAGAAAGCTAAATTGCCCACTTTGCCAGTGGGTGTCACAGCTGCGTGCTGACAGCTGAGGAATGCTGGAACTCAGGAATCCTGGTTTGATTCCAGCCTCTGGAGAGGAGTGTTTTTTAATGGTAATAGAGCCTTTCCACTCTGTCTGTCTTCCTTTACCTCTAGCCTCTGTCCTTGCTCCTCTCTGCTCCCATTCTTAGCTCCTGCTCCTATCCTAAGCCCTTCTGCTGCCTAGAAAAAGAAAAAAGGAAGCAAACAAAACCCGTGGTTTGGGACATGAGTCAATGAGCGGCCTCGCTAAGGAAAAGACACTCTCGTAGAAGACAAAGGTATTTTTCAGTCTAAATGAATCCTGAAAGCAAAGACTTGAAAAGCTAAAAAAAAATGACTACTCCAGTTGACATGACCTGCAGATCTGGTCCGTTGTTTGTAACTGGGTGCAACATTATTACCCTAATTCTGGCTGGGCATAAGAAAGGTGGGATGGTTATTGATAACTTCAGAACACAGCTGAAAGCAAGGCACCCTATGCCATGGGAATTTATGCAAAGCGTGGTAGCATAATACATATTTATTTTCAGTGTATAATTCATTTGCTTTAAATAAATGAATAAGCTGCACGAGAAAGGCTTGTAACTAGACAAGTGTCTTGCCAATTTTAGCTCTGAGTTATGATACGATAATATGTGTGTGCCTATGATAATAGCATGGAGTCCAGGGGAGTCTTTCTGGCTACACTCCAGCATGCAGGTAAAGCATGAATGGCAACTGAATACAGTAGCAGATTTGGGAGTGAACGTAAAAATCCTACAATTACTGGGCTCAATCCTGCAATCCTTAATAGAGAGGCAGAACTCCCACGCTGAGCCAATTCCACGGGCTCAAGGATATTGTTTGGTAGCAGGCCATAGGCCCAATCTTGCAACGGACCCAGGCCAGCTGGAGATGAGGGAGTTCAGCACTTGCAGGAGCAGGTCTGGCATGCTGTGTGTTTGTGGTTGTTAATCACAGGAAGCAAAGCAGAAGCTGCCACAGCATTGTCTATCCAGGGGCTTGAGGAGGGGATTGACTTTGAGCTCTTGTCAGTGAAAACTAAATGTTGCATAACGATAAAACTGAAGTGCACATGCAGAATGGCAAAAATCCCCTATGAGTGACAATATAATTTGAAATGATATTTCAGCTGTGAACGAAGGACTAAAATAAATGTAAAGAATCATGGAGCTAGCATATTTTAACTGGATTGACATGACATAGAGCGTCTTTCATTCTGAAAGCTCCTTGGAAACTTGGCCTGCAAAGTACAGATGCATGTGCCTCAATTTAAGCATTTAACTCAGTGACTCCACTTACATGCTTAAAATCTGATGGGTGCTTCATACTGAGAAGGCCAATAATCCCCGGCTCTTTTTCAGCAGCAGCTCTCAAAAGCACTTTACAAAGTCATGATTCTTATTTTGTAAATGAAAATATTTAGGCCCAGAGCTAGTCAGTGACTTGTCTAAGGTCACTCAGCAGGCCAGGGGCAGAGCCAAGAATAACACCCCGTGTCCTCAGTCCTAGCCCACTGCTCTATCCACTTGGTATTTTCACCTCCCTACCTTAAAGTATCTTTCTGAACTGGAGTCTTGACTAGTTAAAACAGTCACATCTCCAACTTGTGAAATGTAGCCACCGCTAGGGGGGAATCCTTTTAAAAATCCTGCCAAGCACTTGGTCTCAGTGTCATCATGTGGCAATGAGTTCCACGGGTTAGTTATGCATTGTGTCAAAATATTTTCCTTCATGAGTTTTCACATTGTTGCCTTTAAATTTCAGTAAATAATCCCCATAATCTTGTGTGTGAGACAGTAAATAGGAGCACCATGCTCTTCTGCATGCATTATTTTGTATCCCGTTGAAATGACCTCTCTTAATAATCATCTTCCCTTATACTAAACCGCCTCAAGCTTTTCAAACTCCCCTTTTTTGAAAATGGTTCCATGCTTCTAACTGCAGGGTGTAAATCAGCACAGCATTTGGCCCAGACAGTTTAGAAAAGACGTGGAAGAATATCTCACCAAACTGTAACTATAATGTAGCCCAGTAAGGTGCTAAGACAGTATTTCCAAGCCACGCTAGAAGAATGCTGTGGAAACCCCGTTTTTATTAATTGTGTTTAATTTTATAACCAGAACCATATGGCTGGCCATCTGGACCCTCTTCCAATCAAAGCTTTCACAATTAACAGTAATTTACGTGCCCCTAGACTTCCATGATCCCTACATGTGTTTTTCCTCTCAGCCTTAATATGTGTGGTCCACTCATACAGCATTTACGACTGAAACCCTATCCTGGGACTTGGCCATAGCTGATTGTAGTGGAGAGTCAGCAACTGTTTCGTTGAGTGGTTCTCAAAAGCCACTTGGATTCTTGCTAGTGGATTCATTTTTTTGTTTTGTTTTGTTCCATCAATCCCTTGTGACAAGCACTGATCTTAGCTATTTACAGAAGATGGAGCTAGGCTGCCTATCGGCTCCTTTTCAGAACTGAATACCTTTGAGTTACCAGAATGTGTGTGTGTGTGTATATATAGTAATGTGGGAAACCTGATAGACCTTAATTGGAACATGGAAATGAAGTCCCTTCTTTTCCACCAGACTCCCGGCTATCTCTAGAGAGATCTCAGAAAGATCTTAGTATTACTGGCATTCTACTGTGGTTTAGATGATTGAGTTTAATTAAGCAAACTACAGCTGGTTCCCCCATGGAAGTTCTTTGAGAGCATTAGCAGCTGGAAATGATAATGGTACACAAAAGGATAAATGGACACAAATCAGACATTAGGAATGGCAATATACAAAAACCTGTAGGAGAACACTTCAACCTCCCTGGCCATACAATAGCAGATTTTAAGGTGGCCATCCTCCAGCAAAAAAACTTTAGGACCAGACTCCAGAGAGAAACTGCTGAGCTCCAATTCATTTGCAAATTTAACACCATCAGTTTAGGACTAAACAAAGACTGTGAATGGCTTGCCAATTACAGAACCAGTTTCTCCTCCCTTGGTTTTCACACCTCAGCTGCTGGAACAGGGCCCCATCCTCCCTGATTGATCTAACCTCGTTATCTCTAGCCTGCTTCTTGCTGGCTTATATATACACACCTGCCAGCTCATGCTGCAAAACATCTGTTAGTCTATAAGGTGCCACAGGATTCTTTGCCATTTCTATGCAGTATTCCCACCAGAAAGTTGGGGAAACCTTCATGGCTTTCAGCAAACTTGAGCTCTTTACTACTAGCATGAAGACAGTTACCAGGAGACCCAAGTAACTAGAAAACCAAGAGAAATGTATCCCTGGGGCTAACGCCATTGACTTCAGTGGCAATACCCCAGGGATGAATTTGGCCCATTGCAATTTGTGGTAAAACAGAGGTGTTTTCAGTGATAGCGCCAAGCAGTCTGCAGCTGACAAACAAACATTTCCAGGGAGTTTGGGAGCTGCCTCGGTATTTGTGATAGCAGTTTGTAAAGCAGTATTTCTAGTAGATGACACTCTTGTGCAAATGGCATTTCCTCACCAGCAATGCTGCTCTGCTGGTGCAGTCATATTACTTTCATGAATGACATTGTCCTGATGGTGGATGCAGGTAGCATGTATTTTAATGCCCTTATGTCTCCAGTGACTATGTCCTTTCCTAACCTCCTACAGCTTAATATAATTAATATCTAATGAATACCAGATGAAAGATCTGAATAGCAGGATTTAAGATCTACCCTGTGCATTATGTGATTGTTAACTTTGCATGTTATCTTGATATGGTTTTTCAAACGGAATAGGAAAAAAAAAGAGAAGCTTTTCCATTCATTCTTCAGAAAATCATTTGATTCTTGCTGATTTGGTGTAGTGCTGATATTTTGACCCCTTGGTTTAGCAGGTCAAAGAACAAAACTATATTTTCAGATACCCAGGGTGCATTAGAATATGGCCAGGCTTCAGCTTCCAAGTTATTTATTTGCAATGGTGTTTGTGAGGATAGCCTCATGAAATGCAGTAACTTGTTTCACAGGGCTCCCTGGAACAGCTGACAGGCATTTGGTCTGCCATGAAAACCAGCATATAGTTTCATACAGTACAATCATCAGGTCTCAAACACACAGCAGAGAAGTGGATGTGACATTGCTCCAGACCTGTTCCTCGTTGCAGTTTAAAGAACAGCAATGATTAAAGCAAAGTGATGGCTGAAGAGTATGCCTGCCTAAGCAATGAGAGGGTTATTATTGGAGCTGGTTGAAAAATGGTATTTTGTGCCGCAAGTTTTGAAAAGTTTTGGATAAAATTTTTCTGAAATTTTTTTAAATGAAAACCAAAAATTGTATATTGGGGGGTTTTCTCTCCCCCACCCCTTCTTCCTGTTTTCCCCTTCCTCTGAAAAACCTTCTGCTTTCCCCAACCAGGACTCAATTCTGTCTCTATGGTACAAGAAACACTAGAGAGAATTATACCATAGAGAGGAAGGATGGTCCAGAGGTTAGAACACTACCCAGAGACCTGCATTCAATGCCCGGCTTCTCCACAGACTTTTTGTATGACCTTGGGCAAATGACAGACTTCTATGCCTCAGCTCTCCATCTGTAAAATGGGAATAATAATGGGTTGTTATGAGAATACATATATTGAGGATTGTGAGGTGCTCTGATGCTATGGTAATGGGACTATATCAGTACCTAAGGTACCTAGAGAAAAATCAGAAGGCACCAATCTCACAGGGATAGAATCAAGAGTTGGTTCTCCCAGATTGTGATCCTTATTTTTAGAAGCATTAAGCTATAACCTCTAATTAGCTTCTATGTCATATTTACATGCAGTCTGAGATGATGAAAACCAGAATGCCAATTTAGTCTGATTTGGGATGCAGGCACTGGATATTTCTTCATTCCTGTCCTGAAAAGTGGGATTTGAACTTGTTTTTGCCAATTGTGTCAGTTACATAGAAGGTCAGGGTTGGACGGGACCTCAAGGGGTCATCTAGTCCGACCCCCTGCTCAAAGCAGGACCAATCCCCAGACTCCTAAATGGACCCCTTACGGATTAAACTTACAGCGCTGGGTTTAGCAGGCCAATGCTCAAACCACTGAGCTATCCCTCCCCCTGATTTCTTAGTTCATCAGAGAAATCAGTCTGACTTGCCAGCTGGCTTCCAAGGCTCAGCCTGAGAAGAAATAACATGTTACTCCCAAAGGCATTGTGACCTTGATGTACCTTTGTTCCCAGATAACATTAGAGGCTGAACAAGGAAAGAGGTGTTGTAACTGGGCAGAATGAAGCACCGGATCAAGTGAGAACAGAGGATGGGGCAGCAGGCATGCAGAATGGGTGCTAGGAAAGGCAGAGGGTGAAAAATGACATCTGCTGGAAGTAGACCCTTATTTTAACCCATTGTCTGGCTGCTATACAAATACCAAAGCACAAGCCATCCCTGCCCCGAAGCGCTTACAATTTAAATAGCCAGGACAGACAAAGGATGGCAAGAGAGACGGATTGCTATGCCAGTGGTAACACTAGGGAATAACCCTGGGTCTTCTGAGTCCCAATCCCAAACCACTACTCCAGCTTTCCTGTCTGCTTGAATTTGGCCAAATCCCAGGGTCAGTCATGGTGCTGCAGAGATGGGGCCTCGGGAACATGCAGACCGGATGCTGAGGGAGCGGGAACTATTAGATGCTAAGTGTCTTTCTACTACTCAAGTTGCAGCGGGGGAGGTCTATGTTGTATATTAGGAAAAACTATTTCACTAGGAGGGTGGTGAAGCACTGGAATGGGTTACCTAGGGAGGTGGTGGAATCTCCTTCCTTAGAGGTTTTTAAGGTCAGGCTTGACAAAGCCCTGGCTGGGATGATTTAGTTGGGGTTGGTCCTCTCTGAGCAGGGGGTGGGACTAGATGACCTCCTCAGGTCCCTTCCAACCCTGGTATTCTATGATTCTATGATACAGAAAAATAGACTGATAATGAAAAAATCGAAGTGTGGGACATGTTTGGCTGGAGCTGTATGGCCTGATTTTCAGAGGTGCTGAACACCAACGAATCCTTTTGTCTGTGCTGAGTACCATTCGTGCAGAGCTCAGTACTGGCGCAAGGGCTTTCAGCAGCATGCCGGATTCTTTTCAGGAAGCCCATGAAATAAGTGACAGTTCAGTAAACGAATGTGTTATTATTCATGAACCTTTCTTTGTTTTCCCTGCTCCCTTGAAAGACGGCAGCGTAATGTCATCACTCCCCAAGCAGAACCCAGCCCTTGCGCCTGATTAAAGGGAACTGAAATAGAAAATATTGCAATGAGTGATTTCCATGAATACCTCCTGTGTGCGCTGACTCCAGTCAGACAGCCTGTCCTCCTGGTTTACTCACCAGAACTGCCGGATCCTGTCACATTTAATTATCCAGCTCGGAAAAGTAAACATGGTGTAAAATGTAGAGTGTGCCCGGCCGCTGTGTGGCAGACGGGGATGAATTACCGCACTGTTTGTGGTTGTTCGGTGGTAGTGTATGAAACCATTTTGGGGGCATTGTTGCATTTTGCCTGCCTGTTGCTCAGACCACACTGTCCTGGCATGCAGATCTGGACCGGATACAGTCAAGTCAATGTAAAAGGGCTAGTTTTAGCTGTACTGCTTGCAGACTTTAATACTGAAAGGGAAATATCAGCGTATTTCCCAAGCTACTGGTTTGCTACTCAGAAGGCCATGCACTTTGCTTCTTCAGCCAAATGCTCTCTGATGGTTCTGCAGTCAGAGGTGGATCTGAAGGATGGATCTCTCCATGTGCTCCACGAGGCTCCAAGGGTGGGGGCTGGAGGTGACAGCACCATCCTTATCCCCAGCCAAGCAGTCAGATACCACTCTGATGGGCCTCGGCAAAAAATACATAGAGAATCTGTCAGCACCAACTCAGCCTGGTCCCCCTGTCATGATGCGAAGCGTGTCTGAGGGCAACTGGTAATGAAGACACTGAGGTAGATCAAGCTACAATGGGAGCCTGTGATGGTGGAGACAATTGACAAGAATTAGGAGAAAGCCCTGTTTGTTCATATCAGGCCCTGAAGGATGGAGCCCTCAGAGAAGCATGGGTCAGGGCACCATTAAACCCCAGACTGGGACTGTTTGGTTTCAGGATAAAGGCCAGGAAGCAGGCCCTGGGAAGTGTATCTGTCTCTGGAGAGTGGAATCAGGGTGTTACTACAGTATAGGGAAAGAGTCAAGGAAGGGGCCCTAGCTGTCAATCTCCTTTAGCAAAGCATGTTGGGAATGGGAGGAGTCTGGGGCTCTTTATAAGGCAGGCACTTGTCTTCTGTCACTGATAGGCAAGATGCTGCTGAGGAAGGAGATGGTGGCTGCTGTGCTGGGAAGAATGCTAGGCAGTAAGCGCTGAAAGGGGGCATACAGGTAGGAAGGAGCCTCCTACATGGCAGACTCTAGGTGTATATGGACTGGCTATAGGGTGTGATTACTGGGTACTTTGTGGAAGATAGTTATGTGCACTCTTATGTCTATAGAAGTAATAACCACCCTGTTTTTTTTTAACTAGAGCTGCTTCATCTCAGTTCTTCTGTATTCTGCCTCTTTGCTATGGTTGGTGATAGTGCTCTGCAAGGCACAGCTCAGCTACCACACCGCTCTGTACATTGGGTCCCTAGGGGCTGGTGGTTGTCAAACTCCATGGCTTGAAATCTTTTCTTGCCCTACTAGGGGCAAACCCTGATGGAAACAATCAGTAGTAAGTTCCACAAGCCCCTTCTCATGGAGTCTGCTGCTCTGTCTGTGGAAAGCCTACACAGGGAACGTTTTTTGGCCCTAATTCTTAGGAGTAAGCCCAAACTGGAACTTGTGATCTTAACGCTACGGTGCTGGAAATCTGGATCCAGATCTTGTGGCTTGGCCCACTCTGACTCTTGTCTGCCCTTAGAGCTTGAAACAAACAGCAGTTGTGACCCACTGATGACTTCCCCCTTCCTTTCTCTAAAAGCCTTTCTGTGGCAGCTCTGTTTGAGCTCTGGCAGAGTTATAGAAGCCCTGAACCTGACGGCGGGGGCCTGCTGTATTGTTATATTGCAGGGAAGTCGCTGAGCTGCTGCTGTGTTTATGGCACATGTGTAGCTGATGATCCATCTGTGAGCCCTAGGAGGAGGTTTCGAGGGTTGGAAGTAGGAGCCATGCCTGGGGCGATTCATAGTCTCTGCTACCATTCACTTTAATGACAGCAAGCCAGCTTCTCTTTGGGGTTTATTTTATTACACTCTTAGTCACAGGCTCTGTCAAGTGAAACTGTAACTTTACTGCATCACACTGGGGCCAATTTCCTACCAAATATGATTAAAAGGATGTGGGGTCACTGGCCCTGACAACCTCTGTGACAGTTTCCAGATCCTTATCTCTTACAAATGAGGGCAGAATTCAATTTAACGGTGAGATTGGGGCTGATTTGAAGCAGGGGAGATAAAATGTGTCCAGCTCCCCATGGCGGGTGAGTAGAGAGAGAGAAGGAGAAATATATATGGGGGATAGTGACCAAAAGCCAAGGACCCCAATGGTCTCCTGCGTGCTGCAGAGGATGAGCAGCTGATCTGTGGCACTACAGCTAATTGGAACACTTCTGCTGAAGGTGGAGGAGGAGACACGACTCTCACACTCTGGAGAGTGGTAGTTAGAGCCCTAGGCTGGGATGCAGGAGACCCAGGTTGAAATCTGTGATCTGTGAGGAAAAGCTCTGCTCTGAATCAGGCAGAGCAGGGGCTTGAATCGGGGTCTCTCATTTCCCAGGGCAGTGCTGTAATCATCAGCACATGCACACACCTGCCTTCCTGCATTGGGACGCTCGGGTTCTGCTCCAGAAATGGACCCATGCTGACCCAACTCTGTTTTCACGAATGTTCTTGAAAGCTGGTGGTTTCATTCCAATGCGGAACAAAAACAGTGTTCAAAGATTCCAAAATTGCAGTGAAATCACGTTGTCATCCTCGGATCAGCTGTACTTCCCACCCCCGCTGGGAGCCCATAGAACCCCTGCTCCAGGCCCACCGGGTGGCTTGAGCTTTGTAGGGTGGGAGTTATTGGATGTGGGAGGGTCTCTTTGTGGCATGGGGCCCTCAGGACATGGCCAATGTCCGGTCTGAAGTCTATGCTCTTGAATGCAGGCAACAATATCTCCCCAGTGAGGCATTTACATCCCTCAGAGAGAGGATCCGGTCAGTGCTCCTAGTGGAACCTTCCTGTCATGGTGATGCCCAGGTAGCAGGGTAGAAGGGAAAGACGTCCATGGGGGTAGTGGGCTGTCCGTGTTGGTTTTCCTTGAGAGACCTTTGACTTGGCTTCTCTTGCTGTCTGTACCCAATTCACCAGGCCCCAAAGCCCTTCCCCTGGAGGCCAGAATGCAAGTTCATTCCCACTGGTGAAGCCAGTGCAACTTCTAGTGTAGCCCTGTGGGGGATTTCTGCACTGGGACCCAGGGACTGACCGGGACAGGAATGAGAAGGAAAAGATGGGAACATTTGGAAGGAATGACTGGGAAAGTGAAGGGGAGGAGCTAACTGAACAAACACAGAAATCTCCTCCAAACAAGCGGAGGACTTGGATCTGTGCCGCGTGCTGGCAGATCAGAGTTGGCACCGACTCACGCTGACCTTGCTCTGGCATCAATGGTTACACAAGGTGCGAGGCGAGGGTCTGACCCATTTTGCCTCTGTGTTGTGTTCATGTCACTAATGTCGTGCTGCCTGGAACCAGATGTGTGCACCACTAAATTCTAGGAGGGCGCTGGAACTCTTTAAAATTGATGGGGATGTGTGTGGGGGGAGGGAATTGGGCACTTGTTTCCCTCCACTTATGGGTGAAAGATTCCACCATAAGCCTGGCAGCTGCAAACAAAGGTCTCCATTCCCATGGTGCCTTCCATCTCAGCATCTGCAAGCAACCCCTCCCCCTCCCGCCCCCGACAAAAGGTTGATAGTTTCAGGTACCTGAAATTATTTTGTTGGCTGATGAGTGGCCCCCAGGTTTGAAGCGAATGAGGAACCTGGCAGAGTTAGATGCCAATCAGCTTTCCCCTCCCTCTGCTAGTTGATTCTATGAGCGTCACCAGCACTTATCTGCCTGCTCAAGCTATCTAGCATGCACATATGTCCTGTACTCTGCCCCTGCCAGTCCCTCAGGTTGTGCTAGGATACACTGCGGGAGGCTCTAAGGTCTCTCCTCCCTATGCCTGTGAGGCTTCCACTGGGACGGAGTCTAAGGCCTGGTCTACACTGGGTGTCGAACTCAGACCACTTAAGCAGCGCAGAGCAGCGTAGCTGAAGTCGAACTACTTAGTTTGAGTTACTACCCGCCCTCACAACGCTGATCATCGATCTCCCCATTCATTGACCGCCACCGCCCCGCGTGGTGGGAGTTCCAGGAGTCAAAACGGAGTTCTGGAGTTTTCGATATATATATCATGTAGAGATGCGATGATATATATCGAACTCCGAGAATTCAATTGCTACCTGCCAATCCAGCGGGTAGTGAAGACGTACCCTTAGGCAGCTACAGCCTTACTCAATTCTCAGCAGTAAAAGCTATCACCTTGTCCACTTGCACAGTCAGACTCTGTTCCCTTTCAAATTCAGAAGTTCACGGGGTGTTTCCTGGCCAGGGCTTAAGAGCCCTGACATGGGACAGATCATTCTTGCCGTTAACATTAAAACACTCAGATTATCTGTCATGAGCTACAAATTCCAGGACCCGCCTCGTCCTTTAGGAAAGGGTTTTAAAAAACCCCAAACCAAACAGTCTTCATTTCTCTGATAAAACTGTAGTGGTTCAGGATGGTTTTTGTGCTTGCAGTGATGAACGTTTCAGCTGCTTTACCCAGGGTACAATTTATCACCCTCACACATTCTTAGCAAATTTATCTCCTCGCTCCCAGAGCCCGGTTGTGCTGGTTTTAAGATTGCACTTTCCCTTTTTGAAATAGTCTGCCAATAACAAAACAGACCCTTTGTAGCACAGGCTGGTCTGTGTTCGCCTCAAAGGCTGTGACGTTGTACATTTGTGTTACTTCAGGAATCTGCCTCTCTCTGTTATGCAGCCCAAACAACAGTGGTCATGCATGTTAAATTGTTGCAGTTTAGACTTGCCGCATTCTAAGTGGGTGTTGCTTTTCCTGTCTGCAGAATGAAGTCAGAGCTGATGTTAGGCTAATGGTTAACAGCATAAAAGAGAAGGGAGTTGGCTGGAACATGGTACTTCTTGGGAAGTTCGTGTGTGGCAATGCTAAGGTTGAAACGCCTCTAAAAACAGAGCAAAAACACCCATCTTCCTCCCACCCGGCAAAGAGCATGCTGAAACGGGCAACCTCAGTATGCAGTAGGTCCCAAAATAGCAGTGTCGGTCCCAGAATATTGGCGAGACGAGCTGGGTGAGTGTGACATACTAGGACACAATCCAGACTAATGAGTAGCTGTATCACCCCCGCCCTCTAACCTGGGGTGCCCTTTCCACTGCTTTGCTGCTCACAAAAGGCCTCCAGCATGTAAGTCACTCCCAGCTGTGTCTCTGTGTGTGTAGCCAGCCAGACACACCTTGGCTCTTATCAGCCTTTAAGCTTAGCCCAGGGTGACCCCACCACACTCCCAGTCTCAGCATTCCCCTTGGAAACGTATGTCCTGTACTGCCCAGCCCTCTCCTGCACAATACAAATACACTGAGTCTGTTATTCCTTGTTACCCCAAATGGAGTTACCCAGACACTTCAACTTGAACACACTGGATCAGCTAAAATCTAACTCATTTTTATTGTTTTAAGTGAATACCAGTAATGAGACACAAGTCAGAAATGGTTACAAGAAAAACAAACATAAAATGCTCCCTCATGCCTAACTTAACAAACTCTATATTAGATTCAAGCAAAGTTTTTCACCGCGTGATCCAGCAGATTACTGACCAAACTCTCATGTCAGGACCCTCCCTCAGTCAAACGAAAGCTTCCTTTGTCTCTTCAGGTGCAGTAAATGCAATGGGCAGCGAGAGAGAAAGGGGTTCCTTAGAGGGTTTGTTCCTCCTTTTTATAGTTTCAATTCCCCTCATGAAAAACTTTTCTAGCTGAGAACAAGGGGACAGAGTCTATGTGGAAGGATGTTCCCTGCTGGTTGCTGGGTTCTTTTTTTTCATTTGTTTGAACTTCTTCTTTTGTCTTCCCTTCCTGCTTGAGCACACATTCCTTTGTTTAGGACACATCAGTTAGCCAACCTCTGTTAGGCCAGGGCTGTGGGGTTTAGAACATGTGTTAATAACACCACACAGGGGAATCTTATAACTTCACATACAACGTTGCCACATATACTTTACCAGGACAATACTGACCAGCAAATTATGAATTTTCTGATCATACCTTTCAAGGTATACTTTGTACAAAGATTATTACTGTAGGGTGTGAATACAGGGATATATTCTGTCACAGTGATATAATATCTTTTACTGGACTAACTTCTGTTTGGTGAGCGAGACAAGCTTTCAAGCCACACAGAGCTCTTCTTCAAGTCTCACTGTCTATAACCCTCTGACCACTACATACAACTCCAAATACTCTGAACAGCTCTGTAGATGGACTTCAAAGAAGCTGAGGAACCCCTTGCTGCACCTCTCATACTCCAGAAGGAATCACCCCAAACAAGAAATCATCACATACTCCCACATACTGGAGGGAAAAAAATGAGGAAATTCACTTGGGAATCGTGCAAAAAATCCAAAACTAGTATAAAAAAAATCTGATGATCGCCATCCAACCTCGTTATCTCTAGCCTGCTTCTTGCTTGCTTATATATAGCTGCCCCTGGAGATTTCCACTACATGCATCCGACGAAGTGGGTATTCACCCATGAAAGGTCATGCTCCAAAACGTCTGTTAGTCTATAAGGTGCCATAAGACTCTTTGCTGCTGATCCAACACAAAAACACCCCCACCACACAACTGACTTCTTCCACAAACTTTGCAAAATTAACAACCTCCCTCAGAACACCATCTTTGCCACCATGGATGTCACTTCCCTATACACCAACATCCCTCAAAATGAAGGCATCGCTGTCTGCCTCAAATATTTACAAGTCAATGAACAACCCTCAGATACCAAGCCCAAACACATTGCCAAACTCAGCCATTTCACCCTGACCTTTAACAATCTTACATTTAACTACAAACACTTACAGCTGTGGGTAACTGGATGGCTCCCCAATATCCCAGTCTCTTTGTGGGCTACCTTTGAAGAAGAATTTCTGGACAAATGCACCACAAAACCAATGATATATGTGAGATAAATCAATGATATTTTCATCCTCATCCTTTAAGACAGCTTAAACTCCCTCATAGATTTCCACTACAACTTCAACAACCACCACCCATCCATTAAACTCTCTCTGGAACACTCCCACACTAACATCAACTTCCTGGACACCACTACGGGCTTCGACAATGGAACTCTACAGATAACCATATACAACAAACCCCACAGATGACTGCACCTACTTTCATAGATCCAGTAACCACTCAAAATACATCAGGAAATCTGTTATCTGAATGCCAGGCTGTAGATACCACAGAATATGCTCACAGTAAAAAGTCCAGGGTATTCACCTTAACAGGCTCAAAACTGCCTTCACCAAACAAGGACACTCCACAAGAAAAGTAGATCATGAATAGAATATGAGGGTTGGAAGGGACCTCTGGAGGTCATCCAGTCCAACCCCCTGCTGAAAGCAGGGCCAATCTCCAGACAGATTTTTGCCCTAGATCCCTAATTGGCCCCTGCAAGGATTGAACTCACAACCCTGGGTTTAGTAAGCCAATGCTCAAACTGCTGAGCTATCCTGTGCCCCCCTGTGTGGAATGGGCCACTCAAATATCTGGAGAGAACCTGGTTCAATACATAGGTAGATCTCCTATTACATATATATATATATATATATATATATCTCCTAGAACTGGAAGGGACCTTGAAAGGTCATTGAGTCCAGCCCCCTGCCTTCACTAGCAGGACCAAGTACTGATTTTTGCCCCAGATCCCTAAGTGCCCCCCCCTTAAGGATTGAGCTCACAATGCTGGGTTTAGCAGGCCAATGCTCAAACCACTGAGCTATCCCTCCCCCCAATACAGAAATAACCTCCCCTCCAACTACACACTCCAAGTTGTCACCTACTGCCCCACACTGGAACCCATACAGGGTATCATCATATAACTAAAACCCATAATCTTTCCTGACCCTCCACTTCTGGCCTTCAAACAAACTCTGCAGCCTCTCAAAGTTCATCATCAGAAGCTCCCCACAGACCAAGACACACCAACTCAAAGTGGCACCAGAACCTGCCAGAACAGAAGGGAAACCTGCAGACGTATCTCCCCTGCTACAATGATCGACACCCCCCACAACACACCTTTCAAGATCCAGGGATCCTACATGTGCCTACTGCAACATGTGGTGAGCCTCACCCAGTGCACTAAATGCCCCAATAATAACTATGTGGATGAAACCAGACACTATGCTCTTGAATGAGCTCAGACAGGTCACTCCATATCTGACCTCTCAGTCCTCGTCCTCAAAGGAAACCTGCACAGTACCTTCAAAGGACAAGCCTGGGAGCTTAAATTCATAACTCTGCTAGACACTAAAAATCACGGGCTGAACAAAGATGCTGGATTTATGGCTTATTATAATGTCTTTTACCCACTAACACCACCCCTTTTTGTGCTATGACTGCAGAGGTGTTAACGGGCCTCTGTACCTAGAATGGTCCCTTAGAATACATGTTAACCACTTATGTTAAACAATCTGTTCCATGGTCCATTTAGCTGTGACGCTGGAAGTACCTTTCCCAGACCTGAAGACGAGCTCTGTGGCTTGAAAGCTTGTCTCTCACCAACAGATGTTGGCTCAATAAAAGATTTACCTCACCCACTTGGTCTTGCCAACTTCAATATGGCAGATGGCTCTCTTCAGAGGAAAGCCTTCCAAGTAGTGATTAGTGGCTAAAACATCTTCCCTCCTGGCCAGGGAAGCCCCTGGCTCATTGGGGATTGCTCCTATTAGCACCCCCCCACCCCGTCCTGATTTTTCACACTTGCTATCGGGTCAGCATACTTCTACTTTGCTACTTTCATAGGTTCTTAGATTTCAAAGCCAGAAGGAACCATTGTGATAATTTAGGGTACGTCTACACTACGGGATTATTCCGATTTTACAGAAACCGTTTTTTTAAAACAGATTGTATAAAGTCGAGTGCACACGGCCACACTAAGCACATTAATTCGGCAGTGTGCGTCCATGTACTGAGGCTAGCGTCGATTTCCAGAGCGTTGCACTGTGGCTAGCTATCCCTTAGCTATCCCATAGTTCCCGCAGTCTCCCCCGCCCATTGGAATTCTGGGTTGAGATCCCAATGCATGATGGGGCAAAAACAGTGTCGCGGGTGATTCTGGGTAAATGTCGTCACTCAATCCTTCCTCCGTGAACGCAACGGCACACAATCATTTCGCGCCCTTTTTCACCTGGATTGCTCTGGCAGACGCCATAGCATGGCAACCATGGAGCCTGTTTTGCCATTTGTCACTGTCACCATATGTGTACTGGATGCTGCTGACAGAGGCGGTACTGCAGTGCTATACAGCAGCATTCATTTGCTTTTGCAAGGTAGCAGAGACGATTATCATCCCTATTGCACTGTCTGCCATTGTATATTGGCGATGAGATGATGGTTATCAGTCATTCTGCACCGTTTGCATTTGGAAATTGGCGATGACGGTTATCAATCCTTTTGTACCGTCTGCTGCTGTCATGGGTGCTCCTGGCTGGCCTCACTGAGGTCGGCCGGGGGCGCATGGACAAAAATGGGAATGACTCCCTGGGTCATTCCCTTCTTTATGTTTTGTCTAAAAATAGAGTCAGTCCTGCCTAGAATATGGGGCAAGTGTACTAGAGAACCAGAGAGCACAGCCACTCCGTATCAGAGCCCCAGAGATCCTGCAGCAATGATGAGCTGCATGCCATTCTAGGGGGTGCCCCTGCAACAACCCCACCCGTTGCTTCCCTCCTCCCCCAACCCTGCCTGGGCTACCATGGCAGTGTCCCCCCATTTGTGTGATGAAGTAATAAAGAATGCAGGAATAAGAAACACAGACTTTTAGTGAGATAAAATGAGGGGGAGGCAGCCTCCAGCTTCTATGATAGTCCAGGCAGAACATTAAAGGGGGGGGGGAGAGGAGTGCAGCCTCCTGCTGCTATTAGTCCAGGCAGTACAGAATCTTTTCTTTAGACATGAATGGCGGGGGGGGGGGGGCTGATGGAGCTCAGCCCCCAGTTGCTATGATGAGGACGGTTACCAATCCTTTTGTACCATCTGCCGGGAATGACCGGGAGTCATTCCTATTTTTACCGAGGCCAGCCAGGAGCACTCATGGGCTGATGATGACGATGGATAGCAGTCATATTGTACCGTCTACCACCAGGAAGGGGATGCTGGTGTTCAGCGCTGCAGCACCTCGTCTACCAGCAGCATGCAGTAGACATAGGGTGACATTGAAAAAAGGCGAGAAACAACTTTCTTCCCTTTTCTTTCGGGGGGGGGGAAGGGTGTAAATTGACGACATACACCCTGAAACACCCGGGAAAATGTTTTTGACCCTACAGGCATTGGGAGCTCAGCCAAGAATGCAAATGCTTTTCGGAGACTGCGGGGACTGTGGGATAGCTGGAGTCCTCAGTCCCCCCTCCCTCCCTCCATGAGCATCCATTTGATTCTTTGGCTTTCCGTTACGCTTCTCACGCAGCACTGTGCTGAGTCCCTGCTGTGGCCTCTGTCTATCATAGCCTGGAGATTTTTTCAAATGCTTTGTCATTTTGTCCTCTGTAACAGAGCTCTGATAGGACAGATTTGTCTCCCCATACAGCGATCAGATCCAGTATCTCCCATACGGTCCATGCTAGAGCTCTTTTTGGATTTGGGACTGCATCGCCACCCGTGCTGATCAGAGCTCCACGCTGGGCAAACAGGAAATGAAATTCAAAAGTTCGCCGTGTTTTCCTGTCTACCTGGCCAGTGCATCTGAGTTCAGATTGCTTTCCAGAGAGGTCACAATGGTGCACTGTGGGATACCGCCCGGAGGCCAATACCGTCGATTTGCGGCCACATTATCCCTAATCCGACATGGCAATACTGATTTCAGCACTACTCCTCTCGTCGGGGAGGAGTACAGAAATCGGTTTAAAGAGCCCTTTATATCGATATAAAGGGCCTCATTGTGCGGACGGGTGCAGGGTTAAATCGTTTTAACGCTGCTAAATTCGGTTTAAACACATAGTGTAGACCAGGCCTTAGTCTGACCTACTGTATAACACAGGCCAGAGAACTGCCCCAAAATAATGCCTAGCGGATCTGTGTATTAGTGGATGAACTGTTCTTTACCATTAACCTTGTATGCCATCTCCTGGCATATGGGTGTCTGCTTTAGAGCAGTGAAATCTTTTGGAAGATTTTTTTGTTTTAAGTAAACAATATCTTTTTGGTCCAAACAAATGCATGTGGAGCAAAATTTTGTGGTTTAAACTTTTTTAGTAAAAATCTTCATTTGGGGATCAGGAGGGATTGTGATTTTTCTCTTTATTCATCTTTCATAAGGAAAAGTACAAAAAGATAACTGATGTACAGCTTGTATATTTTCCCAGATACTGTACACTTCATGCGACCACCAATAGAATAATGCAGTTTGACAACTTGTCAGCGCTGCGAGCCGAGAGAAGACAGACATATTACACGAGGGCGGGGATTACAGGAATAAAATAGGAAGAGAGAACTTTTTACCAAAAATGGAGCTCTTCATTGGAAATTCTGGAGACTCCCAATATTTTTTTTTTAAATTTCCCACAAAAACTAATTGGTGTTTTTTGGCTAGCTCAGGTCTATTTGATCATTTTATCTATTTTTCCTCTATTTATTTACGTTGGTTTGTTGTCTTCTATGTAATTAAAAAAAAAATTTCTTGGTATTTTTTGCTCCTCCTGTTTTCTTTGCTCCCCACATTCCTTCACGCACCGAGGGGGATATACACTACTCACGGAAGGTCTATTAAATGGCTCTATAGTGTGGGCTGTTAGTGCTTTCACAGCTCAGCTCATTGCCCTGACAGCAGAGCAAAGACTAGAGTGCCTGAGTGCATAGGCCGGTCCACTGCTGGCTGCACTCAGGCCTGCTGTGCACACAGGGAGAGAAGCTGGATGACAAAGAGCTGCCTGTTTTACTTGCCATTGTGGGCTCATGCTTGCACTGGTACCTGGCTAAAATGCACAGGCATCTTTCCCTGTCCCACTCCCAGGGCCGGCTCTAGGCACCAGCAAACCAAGCACACGCCTGGGGCGGTACATTTTCAGGCCATGTTTTTTTTTTTTGCTTCAGGGCAGTGTGTCGGGTGTGTGGGGGTGCCCTGGGGCTGCTGCAGTTCATGCCGCGGGGGGATCAGTGCCTGCACCTTGTGGCTGGGCTGGGCAGGCGCCGAGCGGGGGACACTCAGGCTGGGGGCCACCCTGCGGGGTGCACGGAGCCGCCTGCAGGTGCTGCAGGGCAGCTGCCCCCCAGCGCTGCAGCCAGGGCTGGGCGAAGCTGCCTGAGCTACCCAGGGACTGCGGTAGGATGGCCAGAAGCAGCAGCAGCAGCAGGGCCATAGAGGGCAGGGCGCTGCCATGCAGGGCCCACGGTTCACTCTCCGGGGCTCCGCTCCCTCTGGGGCTACCCTGCCCCGGCTCCTCAGCCCCCTGCCGGGGCAGTCCCCCGGCTCTGCCCTCCCAGGTCCCGGCCAGTTCTGGAGGCGGGAGCCCTGGCTGGAGGGACCCTGGGCTGAGGTGCGGCCTGGGAGCCTCGCTGCTTATCCCAACCCTGCCAGCGCTGGACTGGCTGGAGGCGAGGGAGGAGTGGGCGGAGTCAGCACTGGTGGGGGAGAGCCCAGGTCTGGGGCAGCATGGGGGGGCACTGGTGTGGGGGGTGAGAGCCCAGGGCTGGGGGGCAGCCAAAAATTTTTTTGCTTGGGGCGGCAAAAAACCTAGAGCCGGCCCTGCCCACTCCTTTCCCCTGAATCACTCTGGCATTTCTCCCCACTCAGGAAACTTCCCAGTATCCTCTGGTCCTGAGTCCGCGACACTGCCCCTAGCTCAGGAGAGCTCGATGAGGTGACTGCCAGAGACCTGAGCCCATCAATACAGCCCCTTGAGTCAGCCACAGACGTCACCAGAGCTCAGAGACGAGAAACTTCCTTCCCCAGAGCGAGGTGAAGCACTCCTAGCTCCTGCCCGCTTGGAACATTAACCTGAGGCAAGGAACATGGGCTGCTCCGAATGCACTATGCCATCTGGAGCGCCACGCTTGTGGGTTCTTCGGAAACCTGAAGTTTTACTGGTCAAAAGCTCTGTTATAACAAAAGGCTACTTGTTCATTTCCATGAGCTGCCTTTATACGTTTGAATTATTTTGTGGTCTTGTCTGTAAGCATCTAAATCATCATTTCAGGCTCTCTTAGATGCGTGTTTATGAGGTGGGTTCTCAAAGAGGAAGGATAGCCCAGTAGTAAGTGCACTAGCCAGAGGCATGGGTATAAGACCCTGCTCCGCCACAAGTCGATGCTCAGTTCACCCTCAGTCAAATGGGGTTAATCGTATTTCTTTGCTCCGTGTGGGGTGTTGTGTGGATAAATCCATTAGAGCGTGAAACGTTCAGATGCTCTAGCAATGGAGACCATATAAGGACTGAAGAAAGAAAATGTTCCCATCCTGCGACTCCCCGTTACAAATGCAGTTTCCAGGCTCTGACTCCTCCATGAAGAAAGGCGGGATATTCTGTTTATGAACCCAGGATGCTGCATTCTGCACATGGTAGCAAAGAATTCAGTTCTGAAGCGGTTAACTGGCTTCTCAGGAAGCCCAATCCTTGGGGTTTTACAATGTCTTGTGTCACTTTTACGCCATTCATCTGAATGCTTTTGTTAGCTGTTATGCACTTCATCTGGGGAAGCAGCTTATAGCAAGTAACTGACATTAGTCTATTACCTCTTCTCCAAACCGGGCAGCATGTGTTTGTGCTGTAAAAATACAAATACTCTTTTAAAGGGAAATTACTGTCTTTAAGACACTCAAGGAAAAAATTCAGTGGGGCCACTGACAGCTCTGGCTGGATGTGTGACTACTGAAGAACTTAATGTCTGGATAAAAACACTTTGAGGGCAGATTGGAAGCTGGATTTGGAAAGCACAGGAGCTGTAAGTGACAACTAGTGAATAACAGATCAGTACTGGAAATGCTGTGGAAATAAAGGCAGTCTAGTCTGTGCATAATACGTGGAATTGATCATGTGATTCTACTTGAGCCAGAATATTCTTTCAGAAAGAGAACTGACCAGATGTCTCTTTATTACCTTGGACAATGGTGCACTTATAGTACAACAATCCATCAGGGGGTCTCAGCTCAGCCCCACAGAAAGTCCTTGACACATTTATACAGAAGGGCCATGTTCTCACAACTTTGGGGCATTTTTACACTTGACAAATAGCTGTATGACTCCAGTTTTGTTCAAAGTCACAGTGAGTCAAGCACAGTGCCCCTATTCAAGGGCCCACCAATGGTGGTCTACGACGCACTGTTTCCTCCTTCTTTCTTGCTTTGTTTTCCCCTTGACGGACACTTGTGTGCTACTTCTCTCACGTATCTAGGCTTCTAAAAGGGTTCTGGGGATTTCAGCAACAACAAAATACATCTGCTAAGGGCTCTAAGAACAGGGGCTGGAGAGTCTGGAGTGGGGAAGTGTCATTTGCCTCATGACCTTGTCGGCTGTTGTATCTTCTGCTCCCTTCCTACTGTACTCTCTGCTCTTGGATTTCTCAAGTTCATAGATTATAAAACCAGAAGGAACCACTGATCATGTAGCCTGATCTCAGAGGCCATAGGACTTCTCTGAATGAATTCCTGTTTGAACTACGGCATTTAAAAAAAAAAAACCCCAAACAAATCCATGTTTATAGAAGTGGGTAACGAAGCCCTCGAGCATCTTCAGAATGCAATCTGTTGGCTCTTTTGTACTGACAAATGGAACCACTGGAGATGAGCTCAAACCCAAGGCCAGCTCTGAGCACACTTCAACTTCAGGATCTGGATCTGAACTAAGTGGCCTGGACTCAGCTCTAAAACCTTTAGATAAAGATAAAGCTCTTCCGTCCAATGCGTTGGTTTTTTTAATACTTATGACAGACGTGCCTAGAGGCTCCAACAGAAATCAGGGCCTCATCATGCTAGATGCTGTAGAAATACCTAATGAGAGAGAGAGAGTCCATATACTTCAAGTGGTTCTGAAGGTTCAGATCTAGACTTCAGGCACCATGAAAAGTCAACAGAGAATAAGATGGAGCTGTGAAGGGCCCAGCCAGGAAGAAATTGGGCACAGAATGGCTACTGGAGAGCAATATTCTACTGAAAAATTTGTATGAGCAAAATTTCCAGCTGAAGGGCCTTGGTTTAATCTTTGTGTATAAGTACAGATACTGTGATTCTTTCCTGGATAATGCTCCCTTTGACTGCAGCAGGTATTTTATCTGCTTGGGGAATATATTTCATCCGTTTACCTTAAGGGGCAGAAGATATATGGAATATAGAAAGAGAATTTTGGGTCTGCAGTGCTACAAACTCAACACGTGCATAAGTGTTTGCAGGAGTAGGACCTAAATATGCAAGTATACTTATTAAAGCCACTTATATGGTAGGGTTTAGTGTTTTCTGACATAGTCTCATACTGGATTTAAGTCGATATGAAATGTTTGGCTTTTTTGCTTTAAAATGTCAGCATATCCAATAGTAACTTTCTCAGAGTATAAATAGCAGTGAGGTAATATCCATGTCCAGGCACTATTTAACCTGGTCTAGATTTGAACAAATAAGCTTCCAAATGGCAAAAGGCTTCTGAGCCTGTTACCAATCCTGCGCCATCCTGTTGCCTGCTTCCATCACTCTTGAAAAATGGAAATTTCTTCCACTAATATTCAGTAAAAGCAGGGTGATCTTATACAGCCCTCTTATACACAAACCTTTGTACAATAGCAAAGTATCCCATCCTCCACAGAAATCAGATGCAGCATTGTAAATGTGGCAGGTTATTTAACTTCCCATACTTCTGCCCCTCTACCCCCTTAAATTATGGCAAGTATATTATGATTTATCTCTCCTATTATCATTCTCTTCCTCTTGCTATTCTTCTAGTCATGCATCATCAGTATGGAGATCTTTGGTGTCTCTTTGTACACACCTGTAATTTTTCCGGAGCTTGGTTTATGTGCCTTCAGTCTAAGCATCAAAATGATCTCACAGATCATCGCAAGATGCTCTCTAGCATAAGGTCCCAGGGCTCTTGTGGCAGGTGACATGAGCTGCTTGACTGATCACTTTTAAATGGGAATCTGGGATTAATCTTTGTAAGAAATAAGCTAACTCATAAACTCAAAGGGAGCCCTGTCTAGTGTTCTTTATTAATTAGCACAGTGATAGTGCATCCGTTCTTACTCAGAGGTATGAGACTCAGATTTGGGGAGCGAAAATGGAGAATTAGCCCCTTTTTATTAAATTATCAATATTAGTAAGCCCAAGTATTCAAAATCATGAGTCTGGCTAAAAGTCTTCGGGTTTTATTTATTTTATTTTCCGTCTTCTGGTTTTTGAACCTTTCGGTGTCATGCCATCTTCAAGCAGCGCTTTTCTGCAAACTTGAGGGCTAGGGACTCAAAAGCTGAGGTTCTCATGTAAGCAAGAGTAGGTAACATTTGCTTACTTTAGTATTTTTGCAACTTAGAATCAGTTCAAACTCCTGCAGCAAATGCCTCTATCACACAATGGATTTTCTTTTGTGAATCTTCATGCAGAATTGATCATACACACTTGTGAATTGGAATCTTGTGTGTGCGTGTGTGTCGGGAGGAGGGGGAAGAACTTGATGTATTTTCATATAAATCTGTGTGCAGCAGGACTTGTTTTGCCAGATTTGCAGGAAGTAAAGGAGTCCCCGAGGCATGAGATAAATGTCTGACAAAAGCAGATAGTGTCTGACAGCTCTTATCAATGCGGAGGGGTCAGACTGCGGAGCTGGAGGGCACGGTGATCTGGTCTTACTGTATTTGGGGAAGCGTCATTCTTAAGAATAGTGCAGCTTTGTGCTATTCGAGGCATTCACTTTCACTGCCAGTGATTGAGTCCCTTGTTGCTACATCATTGCTTATTATTAGTGTTCATTCCAGGGGATATAGCTGGTGAAAATCCAACCGAAGAGAACAGAGAGAAGATGTCTGGACAGCTTGGCTCTCTTTAAATTGGCCTTTTTTTCTCCGTTAAAGGACCAATCCTTCAAACCCTTACTTGTTAGACATCTACGATTCAGAGACTTCAATAGACCCAACACCTGTGAACTACGGGTGCAGCATTGTGCCCCAATCCAGAGCCAGATGGTGTCCCCCAAATCCATATGTGAAAGGGGCCCTTGACACACAGATCTTCCCCTTTGGCAGGAAGTAGGAGAGAGACAGCTCCCTCCCTTGAACTCTCCCCAATTGCTACGACCATGCGTAGGGCTCTTTGGGACTTCAGTGGGAACGGGCTTGTCCCTTGATTTATTTGTAGTGCGTTGTGGCTAAATGCAGATGGAGCTGAAAAATCTCTATATCTTGGGGTCCTTGTTTATAGAGGGGAAAGGTCTCTGCTTTCTGTATGACTTAAAGGCTAAATCCAGCTCTCCTTACTCCAGTGAGAAGTCCCATATAAATCCATTCACCTGCTGTAGCCTGTCCAGAAGAGTGAGGCATGTTGGCAGGGACTACGGTGACCAGACAGCAAGTGTGAAAAATCGGGATGGGAGTAGAGGGGTAATAGGAACCTACATAAGACAAAGCCCCAAATACCGGGACTGTCCCTATAAAATCGGGACATCTGGTCACCATAGCAGGGATGTACCGGGAAGCTGGTGTTGCTCTGCCTGTACATGTATTTTGCGGATAAATAAAGGACTCCATTTTCCAGCGCTCTCTGGGCAGCTGCTAATCCTGGTTTTCATGTAATGCTGTGCTGTCCTGCTTGGGAACCCTACTCTGAGTGAGTTAAGTATTTCTGACTGCAATTGCTTAAAGCCAGGCACTGCCCAAGCTTCCCTAACATGCCGTCCCTCGCTCTGTGTTTCAGCATCTCTGCTATGCTCTTTTGTTCAGCAGAGCCTGCCTGTTAGGTTGAGATGTAGCTAGGCTTTGTGAGGTGGTTGAGGGCTGTGGGAGGAGGGATAACTCAGTGGTTTGAGCATTGGCCTACTAAACCCACAGTTGTGAGCTCAATCCTTGAGAGGGCCACTTAGGGCTCTGGGACAAAAATCAGTAATGGGTCCTGCTAGTGAAGGCAGGGGGCTGGACTCAATGACCTTTCAAGGTCCCTTCCAGTTCTAGGAGATTGGTATATCTCCTATTATTATGAAGATCTACAAGCAATCCCCACAAGCTTGAGACCTAAAGCAGAATTTGAACCCAGGTTTCCAGAAATGAAAGGCCAAAACCCATATTAATACAGCAATAACCGGTTTCCAAAGAACTCAAGGTTTACATTTTGATTACAATTCAAAGCACTGTTCGAGTTCTGTGCATCTGGAGGATTCTCTGCAGCTTGAGGTCTTCAAACCACAATTTGAGGACTTCAATAACTCAGACATAGGTTAGGGGTTTGTTATAGAAGTGGATGGGTGAGATTGTACGGCTTGCATTGTGCAGGAGGTCAGACTAGATGATCATAATGGTCCCTTCTGACCTTAAAGTCTATGAGTCTATCTCTACGGAAAGTTCATGACAGAGAGTATGGCTGGGCTCCTGTGAAGCGCTCTGGAAACATTAGCGTATTAAGAGATGAGTCATTTCTGCCATTGAGTCTTGAAATTTCTTCCATGAGATCAAAGCATATTCATTTGGTTTGGCTTTGCAGGTTGTCAGGGAGTTGGGAGAGAACTCAGCACAGCATGGGTGGTTCTGATTTGTGGTGTTGTTTGATTCCTCATGGCAGGCAGCTTCCCAGTGGTGTGATTTTTGTGTTGCTGGTTGCATTTTCCTGTAAAATACTTATGCCTAAATCCTTTCACCATGTATCCAAATTACTGTGTTCCTCTGTGTCTTATTCCAGCATTCAGGTCAAAGGCATCTTTTTATTTGGTAGTGCATCTGTTTTGCTCTTGCCAGATGTGCATTGTTTTAAGAGGCATAGGCGTAAATTTTCAAAAATGACTAGTGGTTTTGGATGCCTCAGTGTCTGGATGCTCAACATAATTCCCCTGAAAGGGGGATTTTCAGACATGCCCTCTGAGAATGAGGCTTCTTCAAGGTTTCAGGCTGGGTACCTAACATCGCTAGTCACTCTTGCAGATTTGGCTGTCGCAAATCTGTCTGTCTGGGTTCCTTTCTTCACTTGGGTGGGCGAGGTGTTAGGTCACCTGCTCTGGTATTCACTATCTTGCCGTGGTCTCTTCAAAGAGGCCAGCTCTCTTTGAGCTGCATTTACTATTGGCTTCCTGCCTCTGGAATGTGGTACCCGCAAAAGACAATAAAGCACCAACCTGGCCACTTCTAGAAAGAGATGCATGTTGCACCACTTTGCCAAAGCCTTCCCATGTGACTACATCCTGGTTTCTAGATGAGTTATAACCAGGCAGCAAGGGAACATGGGATTTAGTCTACTCTCAAAATCATAAAGACCAGGCTTGATGGAAGAATTCAGGACAGGACTTTTACAAAGGCCAATAGGAGTTGAATGACCAACTCATTCAAACTGGGAGGAGTGGTAGATACGCTGGACGGTAGGGATAGGATACAGAGGGACCTAGAGAAATTAGAGGATTGGGCCAAAAGAAATCTGATGAGGTTCAACAAGGAAAAGTGCAGAGTCTTGCACTTAGGATGGAAGAATCCCATTCACTGCTACAGACTAGGAACCGAGTGGCTAGGAAGCAGTTCTGCAGAGAAGGACCTAGGGTTTACAGTGGATGAGAAGCTGGATATGAGTCAACAGTGTGCCCTTGTTGCCAAGAGGACTAGCAGCATTTAGGGCTGTATAAGTAGGTGCATTGCCAGCAGATTGAGTGACATGATCATTCCCCTCTATTTTACATTGGTGAGGCCTCCTCTGGAGTACTGTGTCCAGTTTTGGGCCCCACACTACAAGAAGGATGTGGAAAAATTGGAACGAGTCCAGCAAAGGGCAACAAAAATGATTCGGGGGCTGTAGCACATGATTTATGAGGAGAGGCTGAGGGAACTCGGATTATTTAGTCTGCAGAAGAGAAGAATGAGGGGGGATTTGATAGCTGCTTTCAACTACCTGAAAGGGGGTTCCAAAGAGGATGGATCTAGACTGTTCTCAGTGGTAGCAGATGACAGAACAAGGAGCAATGGTCTCAAGTTGCAGTGGGGGAGGTTTAGGTTGGATATTAGGAAAATCTTTTTCACTAGGAGGGTGGTGAAGCACTGGAATGGGTTACCTAGGGAGGTGGTGGAATCTCCTTCCTTAGCGGTTTTTACAGCCCAGCTTGACAAAGCCCTGGCTTGGATGATTTAGTTGGGAATTGGTCCTGCTTTGAGCAGGGGGTTGGACTAGATGATCTCCTGAGGGCCCTTCCAACCCTGAGATTCTATGATTCTATGAACTCCCTTAGGCCCTTCTGAAAAGTTCCGACCCAGACACCATGATGTTGGGCACCAAATAACTGTTTGGAATTATAAGTCAATTTCTCATCACCACTCAGGTCACTTCCTGAGGATACTGGCTTCCCTGTTATTCACTGTCGCTCATGTTATCATTGAAACGTGCACACAAGGGCAAATCTGGGTCATCGATTCATCACCTGAACTTCAACTGATTTCTCCTGCTAAGGAATCTTGGTTGAGATTTTCAACCCTTATGTTTAGCAGGATAAATCAGCATTCTAGTCTCCCCACATGACCGTGTTCCAGTTTGGAACGGGAAGGAATGCTTCTACCAGTTTGCTGAGAAAGCTAAAATACTATTTTCAGATTGTATCTTGGCAAAATGAGTTTGACTATGGCTTTGGCTTCTTGGGTCAGAGGATGCCTGATTTACTTAGTGACTGAGAACTTGCACTGAAAAATATGTGAGGGAAGATCGAAGCTGGTGCGTTCTATTTTCATATTGCTAGGCCACATGCTTCTCTTTCTGCAGATTTTTCCCATGCTGGGGCTTTCAGATGAGTTTGTACTTGTAGAATTTCCTCCCCTTTATCCTGTGGGAGAAGGCAGTGGGGTCAGGACTCAAAATCTGCAGATGGTCAGCGGTGCTCAGATCCAAAGCCTCTTGAAGCCAATGGAAAAAACTCCTGTTGACTTCAATGGATCAGGCCTTAAAAGGATATTTATCTTACAGCATATGTGCATGGGCTAAATTGAAGTAAATAGGAATCTTTCCAATGGCTTTAATAAGGTTTGGATTGGCCCCTTAGTTACTGGACTAAAAACAACTTGAACCAGTCAGGAATTTTCTGTTAATGTTTTTGACAGAAAATGTGGCTTCCACAAAATCAAACTTTTCCACAGAAAAGATTTTTTCCATCCCAAACGTTTCAGGTTTTTCCATCAGGAACATCAACCCAAAATTGATCTTTGTTTTGGGTCATCCCAAATTAAGACAGCTGGGTTTGTTGAACTGAATCACGATGTTTTGTTTTGGCTCAGGTTTACATTCACCTGTATCTACTGAGCTGCCACATTGCCTCATGGGAGTTGTAACTGGGCAACTCATGCCCCCAGTCTCTTCAATGTGCTGTGCTGCCTGCCCGGCCTACCTCTCCCAGGATGCACTGCAGCCTCCCCTCTGGCTGAACTGGTGCATTGCAACATGGACGTCTCAATTGAAGACAAAAACAAACGTTGAAATAGAGAAATTTTCAGCAGAATGGAAACTCCAATTTTCAATCAGGTTTTAGAATTACACACTGTGATTTCCCTTTTTCCTTTTCTTTTCCCCATAGCGACAAAAGAATTCACTGTCCTTGCAGGAGTTAGACCTGGGAGTAACACCATAGATGACCTTTAAGCTTGACTGCCTTTGAATAGCTCATAAATACTACATACAAATAATCAACTTATTCAGTGTAATTGATTATGGGACTATTGCCAAGGCATAGTATTTCCAATCACCTCTCCATCTAATTTGTAAAGAGACACTATAGTCCACCTTGACATGTTTATTATTTGACTCCAGAGCCAGTTATCTATATGGGCTCCCTCTAGATCTCCTGCGACTGACATAACAATATCACATCATGGCTCTCCTACCTGGCTTCCTACTGCAGCTGTATAACAAAAGGAAAGTAACTACAGAGAGTGTTCCCTTTGGACCAGCTTCCCTAAACTGATGACACATTCAATTAGCCTGTTGCTAGGAAGGTTGGGGATGTTATTTTTTGCCAACACAATTAAAGCATTTCTCCTCTGAGTTGAATATCTCAAATAGACTGACAGATTCAGACACAAAAATATCCCTTTCTTATGTTCATCCAAAGTGTGTTCCTTGTCAGCTTCCACAATGCATTCCTATGAGTCAGTTTGACCTTCTCTAATCCTGTCTTTAAGCCCCAGCAGGGGTGATTCTTCTAACCTATCCACCCACTGGCATCACAGCAGCCAATATAGGGTATTAGTAAAGGTTACCGCTGGGTGTTTGCAGGGAATGATCTCTGAATCTGTTGAAAAATTGAGAATGAGACTTTTAAAGACAAATATAAAACCCCAGCGCATTGGTCAGTGCAGTGAAGCAAGGAAAGGAACCTGCTGTTATTCTGTACTATTATATTTCTTTGAGATGTTGGGACTGATTCTCTACGTCTCTGGACTAGTATAAAATGTGCCAAATCTATATGTATCTTATATGTCACCCATTGGCACCTCACAATCTTTTCATATAGTTAGTCTCACAACAGCGCTCTAAGGTAGAGAAGTACTATAATCTTCAGCGTTTAGATGTTGAACTGAGGCACAAAGACTAAGTGACTTGCCCAAGGTCATAGAGGTAGTCTGTGGCAGAGCAGGGAATTGGAACCCTGGTCTTCCAAGACCCAAGCTAAGCCTTTGCTGCTGTACCAGATAACGCTGCGGTCTGTAAACAAGTTGAGAACTGAGTGTTACTAGAGCATTTGTTCAAGATGGGTGTGGTTTCAATAAGATCTATAGACCTCTAATGCACAGCCGAGTAGCTAACCTAAGCATCCTCTGTATTTTGATCAAAAATTGAGGCTGAAAGCAAAATCGAGCTGACTATCTCATTCCAGTGCACTGGGAGCAAAACAGCATCATTTTGCATCTCCTGTCCTCAGCTCGAGAGTTAATTATAAATTGCTTTTCTGGTAACTAGTGGTGTGTATAACGAATTGGCAGTCATCTGAGGCAGGTCTTTAATGTTCTCATAGACTCACAGACTTTAAGGTCAGAAGGGACCATTATGATCATCTAGTCTGACCTCCTGCACAATGCAGGCCACAGAATCTCACCCACTCACTCCTGTAACAAACCCATAACCTATGTCTGAGTTACTGAAGTCCTCAAATTGTGGTTTGAAGACCTCAAGGTGCAGAGAATCCTCCAGCAAGTGACTCATGCCCCACGCTGCAGAGGAAGGCGAAAAACCTCCAGGGCCTCTGTCAATCTGCCCTGGAGGAAAATTCCTCCCCTACCCCAAATATGGCGATCAGCTAAACCCTGAGCATGTGGGCAAGACTCACCAGCCAGCACCCAGGAAAGAATTCTCCATAGTAACTCAGATCCCACCCCATCTAACATCCCAGCACAAGCCATTGGGCATACTTCCCTGCTGATAATCTGAAATGCCTTTGCTAAGAAGGGTTGAATAGAACTTTCTTTGGAGCCTATTAGTCAGCGAGGTTGTGACACCATTAGCCCAGAGTGAGAACCTTGGCTGGGGAACTGTTTTAAACAAGTGTGGTGAACTAACCTGCTGAAGCTAGGATAAAAGGTGTGGTGTTGATGTCTTCGCTAACATAGTCTCCCAACATAGCTTTAAATTCTGGGCTAGATGAGGCTTGGAGGGCCAGCCTAATGAAAACCGATTCTAAGCCACTGCAGCGTATGTTGGTAGCCCCATGCTCTGACTCACGCACTGTGCTGACATAATAATGTGCTACAAATCACGTACTAAATTGTTGCTGCAAGTTCTCTTGATCATGGTGAAGCCACGAGCAGGATTTAGATAGCTGTGTGTTTATGTATCGTGCGTGTGTGCTTTTATTATAATGGTCCTGGTTGATTATACCATAATGTTACTGAACTCTATGGAATTCTTTGACCTCTAATACACAAGAACCATGATGCAATCTTGACATCTCCTTGCTTTTCTGGGGTGGGGGGTGTCTGTGTCACAAAATACCTTAGCCCATTGAGTATCAAAGCTATGGAAAATCTTGCAAAGCCTCAAGAAAATAAATATCCTTAATTTCTTCCAGCCCACGAGGTTGTTTTGGGGCAGCTTTGCCAGCCAGAGAGAAACAATGAGCCCTGAGTGAGGCCTCTCTTTCAAATCCTAAAACTGGGATTGGGTAAATCATTTTAAAGTGTATCCATCTTTTATGAGCCTTGAGTTGAATGAGCATTCTGGCTTTCCTTGGACACTGATAATGATCAATAGACTCGTTGTAAGTTACAAGTGTTTCCAGTCTGAAAGTAGGGGAGTTGGGAGATTGTGTCACTAATTCCTCCCTCCCATATAACACATTTTATTTGCATTAGGAAACTTGATACAATGTGTTGAAGTAATTACCTCCAACTGCTTCTCCTCAACCTGTTGGATATTCATCACCTTCTCTCTTGGGGCTGCTGCCTCCTTTTCTACAGCAGCTGTCATGTCACTCTTAATATCATCATTTAAAGGTTGCAGTTCTTAGGTGTCCTGTCCTGGCCTGTTCCCCACCTGGCAGCATGGGCATTACAAAGAGATCTGCAAGCTATGCCTGATACAGTTGAAACAAAAACCTCATGGCCACACACTGCTGATTTCTCAGCTGTTGCAAAAGTCAGGAGCTAAACTCCGACTGGGGTTGGCTAGTCATTAATGCCACCAATGCAAAACTATTCTAGCATCTCTCCATCACAGAGATGCTGATTAGGAGTTTTTCCTCTAACACTGACTTTATCCTGGATTAAAGTGGGTATGTGGAGCTAGATATTACCCCCTGCTGCTGAAAATCTTCCAAAAGATGCCAGAACTATTCAGCGTGATGAGGTTTCCCTATGCCAAACACACATGGAGGCTCAAACTCCTGCTGTTACAAGTTGTACTCAGCTAAGAGCTGTATCAAGTGACATGTAACCTGTCTGGATACCAGTGTGGGCCTTTTGACACCCTGTGGTGGATGGACCACAAAAAGAGTTCAAATTCTGTTACTGGAGAGTCTCCAAAGGCAGTGGTCTGCTCCTCTAATGCTTTTGGATTTTGAGGTCCAAGTTCAATCCCCACAGGAGACTGAATGGGGCTTTCTCTCTGTTCTTGCTGACGTGGTTCTGGCAGTTCCTCACTTTGTGTCATATCTTGTGCGCTTCCTAACTCTTCCTCCACATCTGAGCCTGACTCATCATCAGACAAACAGCATTTTGGGCTATCACTTAACAGGCCCTAGCACTGAGGGTCAGAGTAGGACTTTTTAGGTGAGGCTCATGCTGGAGGGGTTGTGGCGGGTGTCTGCTGGAGCTTGTGTAGATCTTAAATAAACTTGCCATGGGTTGTTGTGAAGGCCAAATGCATAATTGGATTCACAAAAGAATAAGTTCAAGGAGGATCGGTCTATTAGCAGCTATTAGCCAGGGTGGTCATGGATACGACCCCATGCTCTGGGTGCCCCTAAGCCTCTGACTGTCAGAAGCTGAGACTGGAGGACAGGGGATAGATGGCTCAATACACTGCCCTGTTCTGTTCATTCCCTCTGGGGCACCTGACATTGTCCACTGTCGGATGACAGGGTGCTGTGCTAGATGGACCGGTGGTCTGAGCCAATATGGCCATTCTTATGACCTCCTAATTTGTGCCCATAACTAGTCTGTGTAAGTCCATGTTCCTAAGATTGTTGGCCTCATGCTGCCTCTGCTAATTTGTTACACCTACTTTAGCATCTTCCCTTAAAGTAGCTTGTAAATAATTTGCATTGGGGACTCTGACTCCACGTTTATACAATACCCAGCATAATGGGGCCTGATTGGCATCTCTGAGCACTACTCAAATACTACAAATAAAAACGTTGTCCCCAGATATCAGCCCCACAATACACAGGTTGAAAGGAAAGAATTTCATATAGTGCTTAATCCAAACCTCGTTAAAGTCAGTGAGTTTCTCCATTGACATCAATGGAGCTATGGATCTGTTCCATAATCACGAGAATGCTGAGCAGAAGGTGTCAGTGTGGCATGTATATATATGGCGCATGGAGACAGCCTGAGTCCAGAAAAGCATGGTGAGCATGAGTGGATCTATTTAGCTGTTTGCTGCAAGTTTAAAAGACTCAGTAGCTCCACTCTTTCCCAGGAGAAACAGCAGCAGGAGAGGGCAGCTTTGATATGCTTTGAGGGAGGACCTGGTGCCCACTGACCTGAGCAGAGAGCTCTGTATTGCAGGGGCTTCTGCCAACACCACCCAAGCAGAGCCCTGGTTGCAGGGCAGCAGTGAGGGCCCTGCCCCACAATCCCCTGCTGCAGTAGTGTTGGGCAGGGATGCTCAGAGCAGTGGTGGCTACAGAGTTCTCACTCCATTGAGATGAAGGGGGCAGTTAACATCTCTTAGCTATAGTTTCAGACTTTCTGCAGATTCAGACACACATTACTTTTCTTTGCAACTATGCGGGCTAGCAACAACAGCTCATCTTTTAATGAAAGCAGGAATCGTGTCATTACATGACTCCAGGAGCCAAAGCCACAGCCATGTGGATAGCCCTTAATCTCCTGTGGCCCCGTACATGAATGGCCCCCATTTTTCTATACTACATCTTATTTATTAGAACTGGTTGAAATGCCTAACTCTTTCCACAAACTTTGAAAAGTCATGAAAACCATTTCACTGTGTTGGTTTCTTCTTACCAGCTCAGTTACTTATTCTGTTTGAATATTAAATTTCCGTTATTTGTTTTTTTCTTAAAAAATAAACTAAACCCGGATGTGCATTTGGTTATTTACATATGAGCCTGGCTACATCCGTGTGGCTCTGAGTCTGATTGGCTGCAGGTGTGTTTACAATAGTCCTTGTTTTATCCAGACAGCAGCATAAAAAGCTCTTCCAAATTATTCCGCATCAGCAGCGAGAAGGATTTGGATAGACTCCTATGGGAAGCTCTTGAAGTGTTGCCCAAACCTCAAACCCAGTGCTGTAAGTCAGACACGTGGCTGAGATTTTAGCTGCCCAACTTGGATTTAAAGGCTTTTTACTCCTTGAGGAAATGGATACTTGGAAGCAACTTTAGTCAATGATTTCTGGGAACTGGACAATCCTCTTTTTCTCCATCCCCTCCCGAAGGCTTTGCTGCACCACTCCCCTGGAGACAGTTCTCTGTGAGAAAGAAGGCAGCCATTTTGGCAACCAGTGAGATTTAGGTCTGCCAGCCTCCAGAACAGCAGGGGCAAGGCCCAGCAGGCTGAAATGAAAGGAGTTGCCTGCTGTCAGCAAGGCAGTTCTTGGCTGGACCCAGACGAGTGAGGAAGGATGCTCCCTAGGCTACAGCCAAAGGAACCAGGTTGGGCCCATTGCTGGGCGCAATCAGTGGCAGGAGTTCAGGGGGGACCCTGCTGACCAAAACCTGGAGAGGGAATTTAGTCTAATAAGGCAAAAAACTGTTTCGTTAACTGGCCCCAAAGGGCAAGGAACTCCTTCTATTTTGAGTTTGTTGTCCCCAAGAAGGGGTTTTGGTCCATGTGGCCAAGCCGGGGCAGAGACAAGCTGACAGCCTGCAGGGGGCGCTGAGAGCTGAAGAGGGTGATAGTTTTAGCATGCCCCTAGCTTCAAGGTTATAATGACCTTTCATTTATGTTTCGCCATTCATGAAAATACCCCACCAGCTTTACTGTGTAACAATGACCCTGGTCAGGCTGGCTGCAAGGATCCAACCCAGGACATGTGGATCTAAAAAGCGTGAGCATCACGTGTTTAAGCTAAAGGGCTGCCTCGCCGAGCTCGGTGACAATAGAAGACTCTATACATAAGAGAGCCAATAGATGGCGACAAAGTGCCACTTTGAATTTAGCATGAGTTGCACTTGCACAAACTACTGCATGGGCAAAATCGTGCCCTTACCTTTCAGAGATGCATTGCTGGGGGGATGGAAGATGTGCCCACACCTATGGGGTGGGAGCCATCTTCCTGTGTAGGGCAGGATGTAAGGTCAGGCGGGCACCAGGGAAGTGAACATAACTTGAAAAATAGCTACCATTTCCCTATTCACCCTAACAAAATAGGTTAGACCAGAAAGAAAAATGTCACTGGGTACTAATGTTCTCTAGTGTCCACAGTATCTTGATTAGATAGGATTAGTTTGGTTTTAATCTTCTACTCCTACCTCATGAACGGGTTCTGGCTCAAGGGCTTTTAGTATCACCAGCCCCAAGTGTTCAAAAATCCTGAATCAGCCCCCCCACCCCCAGATCATCATATTGGTTTAAACTGTATGTGGTTAGAAATTGCGGGGGAAACTTTTTATTTGCCTTCTACTTTTATTCTCATGACTCCAGGAGTTGGGAGCTTTAAGAAAAACACAAGATTAATAAAAATCAGAAGAGTTGGCTCCCAGTATAGATGCATCCTACATCTGGAAGCAGGGCCTCCATGATGTGACTTACATGATCTGGACGTGAAAATGCAGTCAGGCCCCAGAGGCCAGGAGAATTTTTATAAAAATGGCCCTGTATTTTCGTACTGGTCTTGGAGACTCGAGGGTTAGTAACTTTAAGCAGCAAAAAAAAGCTGGTAACCCCTCCTCCATTTTAAAAAATACAGAAGACTTTATCCTATGAACCCCGTGAATGGGAGTTTTAAGAAAAGCCCCACCTATCTCTGCCAACTCTCGATTTTATCTAATCTTAAAAAGAAATGTGATATTGACTTCAGAGGTCAGGCTCACCTTGTCTCTCAATCATTACCAGGTAACATCTGTATTAAGAGACTGGAGTTTAATATTTAATCCCTATTAAAACCTGGCTAAAGGCCATGAAATCTCTTGGTCTTTGCTACACAGTATCTCCGTTCAGAAGACTATTTAAAATGAAGAATATACGATAATTCTATCCAGATGAAGCAGCTGAAATTACCGCTTGCAATCATTTGTCTAAATCTGTTCTCAGGGAGACATCCCAGTAAAGAGGCTGTCCTGATTAAATGCTTTGCCATTAAGTGGAGCAGACTGTGCAAATAACTCTGGAAATTATCACGTGTAGAAATCATGGAAAAAATATGAAAGATAAATGGATTTATGTGCCAGTCTGATTCATTGAATTCAAGGGTTTTCCACTGTGAAAATAAATATATTGTTGTCTGGCTGGTGAGAGCTTCTGTATCCAGGCAGCTATTGCACTGTGCTTCCTTGCTTTCACCCCAGAGACACCATCTCCTAGCGTGTTTAGGTCACTATTATTACTGGTTGTAATTCACATGCCAATACCCAGCAGTATTAAGAGAAAAAACAACTCTGCAGTCTTGATTTTCCTTGAAGGTTAAGATGCAGGCTTAAGATCACTATGTAAATTCAACCATGGCACTAACCATGGGCAGCAATTTAGAAAGGCCGCTAAGCTTGTGTGTGTCCTAAGACTATTCCTGCCAAGCCAGAGGATTAGAGTGAGGAACAGAGGTCTCGCCCATCTGGCTAAACACGGGCTTCTGGTCTCTTTTCAAATGCCCATTAGACTTATTGATGGGGGTGGGGGGATAGGGGTCAAATCCTCATGAGGAAGCTAGGCTGAGTTATACCAGCTGAGGATCTGGCCCTACACGTTCAAAACAAAGCTAACAACTTGTGCAAGGCACATGGAGGTGATCCACAGTTCCCACTGCAATGCATGGCTTCAATTTGAATCTCAGCCATGAGGCTGTATTGGCAGGCAGTGGTTTTTTACCCAAGGGATATACAGAAGAATTTAGACAATCTCCTGTATTGCTCCAAGCAGATGTCCGAAGAGAAAACCAATGCTTTGTTGAAGTATTCCTTTCACCCTCTACTTTTCCTCTCCTCCAAAAAATACACTGGTCAACCTGAGCAGAGATTCCAAAGGGGCATCCGCTATAGCTCTTAATGAAGGGGGGAGGGATAGCTCAGTGGTTTGAGCACTGGCCTACTAAGCCCAGGGTTGTGAGTCCCATCCTTGAGGGGGCAATTTGGGGATCTGGGGCAAAAATCTGCCTGGGGATTGGTCCTGCTTTGAGCAAGGGGGTTGGACTAGATGACCTCCTGAGGTCCCTTCCTGATATTCTATGATTCTATAAGGAATTTAATCCCTTAGTAATTGGAGATGGAAACTCACATCTCCTGTACCTGACCAGACACAAGCCTCCTTGCCAAGATTCCAGCTCTCTTAGAGGAACTAGAGCACTGACAAAGATACACAACACCACAGTGTAAGCAACAAGGCCTGGTTCCTCAGCTGCCATACCTGGATGCAGCTCTGACTTCGACAGAGCTATGCTGATATTACATCAGCTGGGAAGCAGGCCCCCGATAGCAATTTTTTCTTATGCTGTCCGCCAATGTGGACCAGTAAAGTCGCTCAAGTCTGAGGCCTGTGTTTTAACAAGCATCAGCTGATATTGGAAACCTGGATATCTGTTTCAGCATCTTATACCCTTTCCCTCACCAGCTCTGTTTAGGCTAGGCCTTCAGTCTCAATCACATCTGGAGAGTTGCTTGGTTTTCCAAATGTAAATAACTCCCCCTGTGCTGCACTAATTGTAAAGGTCACCACCCCGATCACAGGATTCATGCCATGCAGCCGAAAGCCGATGAAATACTATGAACTGGAGAAGTGGCTCTGGATTATAGGTCTACTCTTTCTTAGAACTGTGATTTCCGTCTTTGCCTTTCTTGAGGAAGCCGTGACCTCTCAGTGTGCCATCACCACTTAATGATCTTTCAATATAATCACATTCAGAGGTGCCTCATCTGAAGCAATAGTAAAACAATCTACCTGTGGTATGAAATAAAAATATTAACTTCTCTAGCATTGGCAGCTTGAAGCAGTTTCATCCAAGATCTAGTCTAAATACAGAAGTTGCACCTAGTTAAAAACCAGCTTAACCAACTGGTACAAAACCCAGTGATATTTTAAAAATCAGTTTAAATTGTGATCAGACAAGACCTCACCTTACCAGCACATACTGACCAACGTTGCCTAGTTTAGCTTTTATATTGATTTATTTAAAGCAGGCCAACTGCATGTGGACACTCCGTTTGGTTATATCGGTTTAGCTGGTGCCTATAAACTTACCCGTGCAAGCTAAACTATCGTAATCCAGTTTGTAACCGATATGAGTGTCCACATGTGAGTTTGCCACAGTTTAACCAGTGTAATGTCTGCACGTAGATGAGGCCTAAGGGAGTGTAGAGAGCAGAAAGCTGGGAGAAGGATTAAAGGAAAACACTCTGGACTAGACCAGTGGTTCTCAACCTATATTGTTAAGGCTACAATTTAGTCACGGGTATTTTTAGTAAAAGTCATGGACAGGTCATGGGCAATAAACAAAAATTCATGGCCTGGGACCTGTCCATGACTTTTACTAAAAATGCCTGTGATTAAATCTTGGGGGGACGGGGGGGTGTTGCTCGGGGACAGGAGGGGGAGGGGCACTGTTGGGAGGAGCGCCCGGGGCCAGCGGCACCAGCTGCCGGGTGCCGCGGACAGTGGCTGCTCCGGCCAATCACCCGGGGACTGCTGCCTGGGGCCGTGGACCGCAGCTGCTCTGGCTGGCCACCCGGGGACCGCTGCTAGTGCCGCCAGAGCAGTTGCTGGTGTGGCTGTCCCCGGGGCTGCTCCAGCAGCAGGCAGCCACCTGAGCAGCTAGCCCCGGAGCCAGCTGCTTGGGTGGCCCTGAAGTCAGCCACACTGGCCACTGCAGAAGTCACGGAGGTCGCTGCAAATCATGGAATCCATGACTTCCACAATCTCCATAACAGACATGGAGCCCTTACCATTGTGGTCCTGAGAATGTCACATGGGCTGCAGCTGTGTGCTGATTGGGCCACAAGCAGCCCACGGGCCACAGATTGAGAACCACTGGACTAGACTGTGGCAGCAGTAGCTACGGCTGCCCTGGTAGCTGGTGCAGAAGGGCACCTCACCAGTAGCACTGGCTGTGGGTAAACAGAGCCAGATCCTACACTGACTTGTACTCTGTGCAACTGCACACAAGTCAATAAGGTGTAAGTAGAAGCAGAACTTTTGCCCTCTGTCTACAGAAAAGACATGCCAGCAGAGCGCTGCTGGGACCACAGGAGTAGCAACTGTGAAGTCCTATGCTAGGCCGCGGCATGCACTTCCACGTCCCAGGCTTCATGCAGTGCAGAATGCAGGTGAGACCCTGAGGCCCTCCGTCCTGCTAGTGTGGAATGACAGCTCCCCTGCTTTTGCTCAGAGTGAGCACCGAGAGGCTGAGCTCCCCTTGTAGATGGAGGAGGGAGAAGGGTTCACTGCGCTCACACTTTGCCTCCCCTTGTCCAGCTGCACGGAAGCAGCAGGACAGAATCTGGCTCTAAAGGCAGTGAGACTGGCGAGAAATCTCATGCGCTGGTTAATTTACTTTGTAAGTTGTCAACGTCTATTAGGTTTTCCTAATATGATGTCGAGCCATTTACTTCCCCAGCATCATTCCTTGGTGGGGAGGAGTCACAGCCTTGGCCCCAGGGCACAGTGTGGTAGCTGTGTAGTGTCACCGGGCTTGGGGTACTTCCTCCCAATACCCAGAGGCCTGTGCAGCTGTAGACGGCTCCACCTACCAGCGGGGTTCTACAGATGTAACTAAGGGCAGAATTTGGCCCTACACATGTTCTGCATTAGTGATGTGAAGTATATGTTTCATTATCTGAATTAATGCAGGGAACATGGATGGTTTCTGCTATGTGCATTCAAACCAGGGGTTAGCTGTTCTCCACTCTGGCAGATGCTATAGCTCATCTGCATTCAGTTGGTCACACCAACCCGCTCTCATGCACAGTTCTGCCCTTAATTTTACTTCTTCCATGCTATCAGCAGTTGGAGACACTTGAGCCAGAGGCTTGGCTAAACCCTAGAATATCTTCTGCAGTGCTCTCTAAACATTCCTAGAATCATAGAATATCAGGGTTGGCAGGGACCTCAGGACGTCATCTAGTCCAACCCCCTGCTCAAAGCAGGACCAAACCCAACTAAATCATCCCAGCCAGGGCTTTGTCAAGCCTGACCTTAAAAACCTCTAAGGAAGGAGATTCCACCACCTCCCTAGGTAACCCATTCCAGTGCTTCACCACCCTCCTAGTGAAAAAGTTTTTCCTAATATCCAACCTAAACCTCCCCCACTCCTTCCATGATGCCAGCTTCTGGTGACTCTTGTTCTACGCTTGCTATCCAAGTGACAATTAAACTGCACACAACTCCAGAGTCTTCCTCTCACCCTTTGCTAACTCCAGAGCCTTGTGATAATACAATCCCATTCCAAACCTCTTATACTTGGTGAATATTCCATGGTGGCTGTTACCATATAACTACTAATATAGGGAGATACTTATTTTACTCTGGAGCCCTGTAGTTCATCAGATGGTAGCAACCAGTTGTGGATTTAGTCTAGTATCCAGTCACTGAGAATGGCTGGTATTGGGTGTTTTCAGAAAAAGATGTAAGGAGAACCCTGCAGTAGGCAGATGTGGGCTAATTTTTTCCACCAAGGAAAAAGTCCTCCTAATTTCCAATAAGTAGAGAGAGTGACTTAAGCCTTGAAGTTTGAGAGTTTATATCCCTGAAAAACCTGTATCTTTTAAAAAATATTTACTGTTATAACCCTGGATATTCTTGTTTTCCATATAATCCTTTTCTAAATCCTGCTAAGCTCTTGGTTTCAATATCTTGCAGCAATGAGTTTGTCAAACTAATTACACACTGTGTGTTTAAAAATATTTTTGAGTCTTGAATTTGCCTTCTATTCCTTCCTACTCTTTTTCTCTCAGCCGGTTTTTGACTGACAGGGCTCTGCCTCTCAAAATAGAACTGCTTTCTCTAGTGAAAGCTTTGGAAAGCCTAAATGGATTGTCAACTGGTTGTCCGGTGTATTCAATTAGATGGAATATGTGGGCTAATGCTGCTAACATAACCGAGTCACTGTCCAATATTAAACAGTGTTAAACAAGGTCCAGGGTTTGATATATAGAGACCTCAGTCTGCTTAGTACCATGACAAACAAATCATTAAAAATCCTTGTCACTTTTCTTTAAAGATAAAGCATTTGAAATGTAAAGTATCAAATAAGGTTTGAATGTTAACATCCCGTGTTCCCTTTCCCTGTAGTTGCAGAGCATTTTTAGAAGGAAAATAGCCCTTGATCGACAGTCTCTGAGACGGTATCAAAGATGACAATAACTGTCCTTTTAGGGAAAAGAGAGGAAGTCAGTAGAGATGGGTGGGAGCTGTTGTTAAACCCTGATCCAGTTTCATCCCAGGTGGTGGTTAGGATTCAGCTAGAGCTAGTAGAGGTGGTGATGTCATCTGGGTCCCTCTTTCTGGGCTGGTCTAGCCAGGACATATCTCAGAATAAGGATGAGGAAGGCCCAGAACCCCAGGAGATGGTGGGGGTGGCAGCCATGATGGTGAAGCTCACTTCAGTAGCCAATTTTTCTTCCAAACGCCTGTCTTTAAGGATTAAAAAGGGAAGCTGGGCAGAATAGCCCATCTCCTTCACTGTTTTGTCCACCAGTATGATCTTGTTTCCACTACTTTTAGTACACTGATTTCTGAATTGTCATATTTACCAAGCACGATCTTAACACAGTCCTTGAGTTATAGCAGGAAGACCGAACGAGTCCAAACAAAAAGGCCTCCTGTCTCCCCTTTGTACCTTTTCCCTTCAACAGTTATTGTTATAGGTTATTGTTATATCTTATGAACATTCACATACTTCTTGCAGCTGAGCCCACAACTAGGGTAAATTTGTAGGCCCAATTATTACAACAGTCCTATATCCACTATTATAGAACTGTTTGAAAAAATGGGAAAACAGCTTTATGAAGAAGAAAATTTGAAATTTTTGAAGTTGTTTCCATTTTACAAGGTCTGAAATGCACCCAATTTTTATACTTTTTTTAAAGAATATTTTTATCAATATCTCAATCAAACATATTTGAAATCATTATCTACACTTTTATTTAGCCAAAAACTTGGTTTGAGTTTTGGTACATGAAAGAGACAGGTGACTTTAATTAAACATTTTGATTAAAATATTTAACAATGATGGAAATTTACCTCTTTCTCCCACTGCCCCTTAATTAACAATGTTGATGATACTGACCATTTTTGGAAAAAATGTTTCAGGCCATATTTTTATAAAAGGAGAATTTTTGAGTAGCTGTTCTAGTCTCTTGACATGGTCAAAGAATTAATAGGTTTGTACAGGACCTTGCAGAGGTAAAAGAGAATGGGGGTAGGACACTAAGCTACGTCTGTTAGAGTTTTTCCAACAAGGTTATGATGCACTGTATGTGTCCAATTGGGATTTCTGTGACACTGTTCTTACCACCCGAGCGATGCAAAGGAACTGGGCAGAGAATCTGCTCCAAAATATTGACACTGGCACAGTGTCAGGTTTTTGTATCTTTGCATAAGATTGTATCACCAGAAAACAAACTTAAAATCTGAAAGAATGACCCAGTGTAGGCTTTTCACTCTACCAACAAGTGAGACCCTCTCCGTTGTGTATCCTGAACTTATTTCTCGTCCTCTGCAGCATTGATGGTCTATCAGCTCCTCTCAATGAAAACATGAACTTCTATCAGTGTGCCCCACTTTCAGTGATGCAGCTCAGAAGGTAATATATTTAGAGAGCTCTGTTCTACTTAGAACCCTCTGCACTCAGCTCTAGATCGCGATCTCCAAATCTTTAAGTGTAAGGGTTTCGTCATGCAGCTGTCATTGACACTAGTGCCAGGAGAGTGACTAAACCCATACACCCTGCTTTGAAATGTTTACTATTAACGTAATCCTTCTTCTTCCTGCCGATCTGTCAGAGGCTCTTTATGCTTTTGTGAACAGCTGTGGGTGGGAGCAGATGAGACTTAGGGAAGAAAAAATGATTTGGTCATTTATGATGTATGTTGTTTAAGTGCCTTCGGTACTGTTGGGAACACCCCGGAAGACAAGTCCCTAACTGAAGGAGCTTACAGTTTAAGGGTCCAATCCTGCAAATTCTCTGCTTGTGGAACTCATTCCTTTAAAAATCTCATTGCTACTCATATAGTTATATTGGGCCCTGGAGCTCAACTGAGAGCCCTGAACAGAAATCAGAGCCCCAGGGTGCTCTGTACTGTACAAACACACCGAGACAGTCCATGCCCCCAAAGAGTTTACAGTCTAAATTGACAAGACCAGCGAAGAGTGGGAGGAGAAAACTGACTTGACCATGGTAAGTTTGGGGCTGAGCCAGGAATAGAACCCAGGTCTTAGAAGTCCTAGTCGCTGGACTATGCTACCTTTCTGATTTAAAAAAAAAATCTACTGACAAGTCACAACACATAGGATTCCTAGAACTGAAAGATTTCAACCAAGTATTTTTCTCTGTCTTGTTTACTTTGTTGACAGTATAGGACAGTATTTTGTCTGCAGGTTGTTTCAGTTCTCCCTGTATCTAGTCTCAATTCCTTATTTGTGGACAGGGGCAGTTTTCCCCAAGAAGCAGCCAAGACATCTCCTTTAAAAGTAGGAAAATTTGACTGTAAACTTACAAAGATAATTGGCAGGGGCAGGATGAGAATCTGAAACGACTTCTAACTTACTTTTAAAAAACCCGCCATCCTGATTGGCTGTCGATGCTTGTCCTGTTAATGGGAGTTCCATGCTGTGAGGGGGTTGCAGGACTGAGGTTCTAAATCACAGCTTTGGTTCTCTCATTCTTGGCTTGGCTTTAGTTGTCATACGGACCAAGGCTCAGATCCTCAAAGGTATTTAGGTTCTTAATTTCCATAGAAATCAAGACTAACAAAGGGTGGGAGGGGAAACTGAAGTCCAAGGAAGCTAGGAACCCCAATATCTTTGAAGATCTGGGCTGCAGTCCCCATTTGGGGGATAAAATATAAAAGGCTACAAAGTCATCTGTTCTGATGTCAGTCTCTGGCCTATAGTCAATGCGAGCAGGCAGCATTAAAAGCCATAGAGATTGATGTCTAGTAAAAAGATGAGTACAAAGTGGCTGTATCTAGTGAGAATAGTGCCATTTATAAGATCAGTACCACAGGCATCTACTTCAATGAGCGTTCTTCATTCATTTCCCTTTCAAAAGCAATACTCATCAAAATTTCTCTGACCAATTTTTTCCTTCATGTAAAACTATTGAGTTTTAATAACCCTGCATCTAAAGGTATCGGTAAGGAATGCATATTGGGAGAATAGCAATCAAAGCACAATGGTGCTTTGAGTTGTCTGTCAAGATTTGACAAGATTTAGCCTTCCGAGCTCAATCAGCACAAGAATATTTGAGAGGCACTGAATTTGAAACACCTGTAGCCCATTACTAAACAATACTGACATTTCTATGCGTCATGCTGCCCACTCTTTTACCCAGATTAAATACAGGAAATAAACTCCAGGCTATTGTGTATACATGCATAATCCTCCATCCAGAAGCATTTACAAGGTTCAGTGGTGGCCTACCTTTCACCGAAATAATTCTGCTAGAAAGATCTAGTGAACATTCTGATGGCTTAGCACAATCTGACTAAAAAGCCTATTTTTCAAATACAAGCGTTTATTCACCAAAGTGATAAACCGTAACATTGTGGGGTTATTTCCTTTACTAATATAGCATTTTCCTTTATCTGATTGGTGAAAGGTATCAGGGTTTTAGAAAGCAAGCTTAGGTATGTTTTAAAACATAGCCATTCTTGCAAGCCCATTCCTCTTCTGTTTCAACAAAACACTATTGTGCATTACTCATGAGGTATGTTCTAGAACTAGTTCATATTAATCGTCCTATTTGTTTTCCTTGTGGTGCCATAGCTTTGTTCTGCTAACTAGTTTAAAAGGTTTCAGAGTAGCAGCCATGTTAATCTATAGCCGCAAAAAGAACAGGAGTACTTGTGGCACCTTAGAGACTAACAAATTTGAGCATAAGCTTTTGTGGGCTAAAACCCACTTCATCGGATGATGCAGTGGAAAATACAGTAGGAAGATACATATATATATGTATACACACACAGAGAACATGAAACAATGGGTGTTACCATACACACTCTAATGAGAGTGATCAGTTAACGTGAGCTATATCAGCAGGAGAGGAAAACAAAAAAAAATTTATAGTGGTAATCAAAATGGCCCATTTCCAGCAGTTGATAAGAAGGTGTGAAGAACCGTGGGGGGGGAGGGGGCGGAAATAAACATGGGGAAATAGTTTTACTTTGTGTAATGACCCATCCACTGCCAGTCTTTATTCAAGCCTAATTTAATGGTGTCCAATTTGCAAATTAATTCCAATTCAGCAATCTCTCGTTGCAGCTCTCCAACACCACATTCTACAAGCCATTACCCTCTGATCCCACTGAGGGTTACCAAAAGAAACTACACCATCTGCTCAAGAAACTCCCTGAAAAAGCACAAGAGGAAATCTGCACAGACACACCCCTAGAACCTGAGCAGGGGTATTCTGCCTGCTACCCAAGATCCATAAACCTGGAAATCCTGGACGGCACATCATCTCAGGCATTGACACCCTGGCCTGGTCTACACTAAGGGGGGGGGTGTCGAACTAGGGTACGCAAGTTCAGCTACGCGAATAGCGTAGCTGAACTCGAAGTACCCTAGTTCGACTGACTTACCCGTCCAGACGTGGCGGGGTCGAACTCCGCGGCTCCAAGGTCGACTCCGCCACCGCCGTTCGTGGTGGTGGAGTTCCGGAGTCGACCGGAGCGCGCGGGGAGTTCGAACTATCGCGTCTTGATTAGACGCAGTAGTTCGAACTCCGAGAAGTCGAACTCACCGCGTCGACCCGGACGGTGAGTATAGACCTACCCCCTGACAGCAGGATTGTCTGGATATGTAGCCTCCCTCCTCAGGCCCTATGGTACCAGCACTCCTAGCTATCTTCGAGACACCACTGACTTCCTGAGGAAACTAGAGTCCATTGGTGATCTTCCTGAAAACACCATCCTAGCCACTATGGATGTAGAAACTCTCTACACCAACATTCCACACAAAGATGGTCTACAAGCCATCAGGAACAGTATCCTCAATAACGTCACGGCAAACCTGGTGGCTGACCTTTGTAACTTTGTCCTCACCCATAACTGTTTCACATTTGGGGACAATGTGCACCTTCAAATCAGCAGCACTGCTATGGGTACCCGCATGGCCCCACAGTATGCCAACATTTTTATGGCTGACTTAGAACAACGTTTCCTCAGCTCTTGTCCCCTAAGGCCCCTACTCTGCTTGGGCTACACTGATGACATCTTCATCATCTGGACCCATGGAAAAGAAGCCCTTGAGGAATTCCACCAGGATTTCAACAATTTCCACCCCACCATCAACCTCAGACTGGACCAGTCCACACAAGAGATCCACTTCCTGGACACTACAGTACTAATAAACGATGGCCGCATAAACACCACCCTATATCGGAAACCTACTGACCGCTATACTTACCTACATGCCTCCAGCTTTCATCCAGACCACATCACTTGATCCATTGCCTACAGCCAAGCTCTAAGATACAACCACATATGCTCCAGCCCCTCAGACAGAGACAAACACCTACAAGATCTCTATCAAGCGTTCTTACAACTACAATACCCACCTGCTGAAGTGAAGAAACAGATTGACAGAGCCAGAAGAGTACCCAGAAGTCACCTACTACAGGACAGGCCCAACAAAGAAAGTAAGAGAACACCACTAGCCGTCATCTTCAGCCCCCAACTAAAACCTCTCCAGCGCATCATCAAGGATCTACAACCTATCCTGAAGGACGACCCATCACTCTCACAGATCTTGGGAGACAGGCCAGTCCTTGCTTACAGACAGCCCCCAAACCTGAAGCAAATACTCACCAACAACCACACACCACACAACAAAATCACTAACCCAGGAACCTATCCTTGCAACAAAGTCCATTGCCAACTCTGTCCACATATCTATTCAGGGGACACCATCATAGGACCTAATCACATCAGCCACACTATCAGAGGCTCATTCACCTACACATCTACCAATGTGATATATGCCATCATGTGCCAGCAATGCCCCTCTGCCATGTACATTGGCCAAACCGGACAGTCTTTGCATAAAAGAATAAATGGACACAAATCAGATGTCAAGAATTATAACATTCAAAACCAGTTGGAGAACACTTCAGTCTCCCTGGCCACTCGATTACAGACCTAAAAGTCGCAATATTACAACAAAAAAACTTCAAAAACAGACTCCAACGAGAGACTGCTGAATTGGAATTAATTTGCAAATTGGAAACCATTAAATTAGGCTTGAATAAAGACTGGGAGTGGATGGGTCAATACACAAAGTAAAACTATTTCCCTATGTTTATCTTTCCCCCCTACGGTTCCTCACACCTTCTTGTCAACTGCTGGAAATGGGCCATTTTGATTATCACTACAAACAGTTTTTTCTTTTTCTCTCCTGCTGGTAACAGCTCACCTTAACTGATCACTCTTGTTATAGTGTGTATGGTAACACCTATTGTTTCATGTTCTCTGTGTATATATATCTTCCTGCTGTATTTTCCACTGCATGCATCTGATGAAGTGGGTTTTAGCTCACGAAAGCTTATGCTCAAATACATCTGTTAGTCTCTAAGGTGCCACAAGGACTCCTGTTCTTTTTTAAGTTTAAAGGGAACATTCCAAGACATTAGTTGTGGAAACTGCCAAGCTGAATCAACCCAAGGCATTACGCAAGAGCAGCGAACTTTCGGTTATATTCAGCAAGCTTTCGGCCTGCAACTCTACTGGGAATCAGCCTGTGCTTTTTAATGGGAAAATGACAAGATGTTGAATAGCATGGCAGCAGCCTGGCAAGTCAAAAGGGGCAGTGCTGAGTGCTAGTGTGCTCCCAAGCTAGGAGCAAGGGGACAGGGATCTGCTATTTGATGCTGTGGCCCCATAAGGGATAACACCATAGTAGGGATATTCTGGGAGACAGCAAGAGTTGTGAAGCAGGCCCCAAGTAAGGGCAAAAACTATCCACTTCCAAGGAAAAACCTATGTAAATTAGAGGTGATGCTGAGTTCCACCCTATGGAATTCTGGATTCAGGCGGACTTGTGCCCCTTTGGCATGGGACATGACCCAGGATCTGCAAAGATCTCAAAGACACCCAGCAGACCCCCACACCACCCATGTGCCCACTGTTTCCTCTTCTCCTAGCCCCATGGCTGACCTGGGATTCCATTGTGTAGATGGGAGCGCTTGCTGTGGGAACAATAATCCATCTTTCTAATCTCTCTGTTGTGAGCTCAATACATCAAATGGACTCATCACGAGAAGGAAAACTTTGGCTGGATAAATTGGCTTACATAAGAGCTGCTGTAATACCCAGTCCCGCACCCAGAATTTAAGATGAACCTCAGCTGACCTGGTTCTGAAGGCAGTAACATTTTTAATATTTCCCTTGCTATCTTCATTCACTTTTGGATCTAACCAGGAGCCAATGTGGGAATTATGGACTGCAACAAAAGAAGCTATTCTTCCTTTCTGTTCTGTTCAACTTCCTACACTAGGCACACCACTATGGTATTCAGCAAGACAGAGAGAAGAAGAACAAGCATCTGTATCTCTGAAATTTCCAGAACTGTAGGTAAGAACCGAAAGAATCTTATACGTTGGGTGACATCTCTAGATTTTTTAAATCTAATTCTGAGGATTTAACTGAACTCTTTCAGTTTTCCCTTCAATACAGTAAGATCCAGCTGATGAAAACATACAGCGGCAAGTGGAATTTAGCCTTTGACCTCTTCAAAGACCCACCACAGCTGTGACATACAAGTTTTATTTTGCTTTTCTGACCAGAAAATTTGCAAGAGTGTATCAGGCAAAAGGCGACTGTCTTTTGCCTTAGCACAGATTATATAAATAGATAAATATTTAGGACCTAATCCAGAGACCAACGAAAGTTAGTAGAAAGACTCCCATTGTCACTAATGGGTTCTGAAACAAACCTTTGCACTCTAGTAGCATACAGAATAAACTTTCCCTTACTTGGTTACATAAAATTTCCCACTTATACCACATGTCCTGTAGGTTCTGAGCTGGAAATTTTAGGCATTTATGGATTTTTGGCTTAAAGTTATTTTAGAAAAAGATTAGCTTGGCATTCAGTCTAACAAATTCTTGCATACTACATCATGGAATGATGTTACATTGGACTATTTTTTTTTATTGTCATTTATTCAATTGGGGAAATTGAGAAGCTTCCCAAAGGTGGAATTCTATACTGTCTCCCACTTTTGTGAGCCACTGCACTGAGCCTGTAGTTTATGCTGTAGCCAGCTTTCCATTATAAGACTAATTTTAATCCTCTCCTAACTCTGTTTGGACAAAACCTTTCTGTGACATTCTCTCTGGCTGGCATTCTGCTAGAGGATTATTTTCTAAGTGAGCTTGTGAATGATCAGAAAAGGCACTGTAGGTATGAGAGTTTGGATAATTTGTGGTACAGTATTTCACTTTTACAAACGTGTGCCTTTTAGTTTTATATACGTCTTTTGCAGCATCATATCAACTGTTGGATTTTATACTGCTGTGCTATCACCTTAGTATCTGGGCACCTCCCACAGAAAATCAGTAGCTAAATCTTTAGAGAAGGAGTCCATGGAGTCTCTGGTTCTTCTTCCTTTTCAGAGGCAACTCAGCTTGCAGTAAGGTAGATTGTTTTGGTATGGGGATGGTTGCTTTTGGGGGTATGGTAGAAGGGGTGTCAGTGAGTGTCCTTTTCAGGGTAGCAAGGCCTCTTCACTGAGAAAAGTTCTGCAGCACTTCTTAAAGACCCAAGTTCTAGATTTGCCAGATCTCCTCTGGAAATTTGTTCCCTAGCTAGATTCCCTTGAACAAGAGAGCTTTGGTTGTGGGCTTTTGTTTTTGTTATATATAGAAAAAACCTCATTCTACAAACTCAAGGCTCCACAAGTACCTCAACTCTACTTCTGCTCTGTGAATCCAATTGCTAGAGCTATTGTGTTCTGAGACTGAATTGACTTTGTTTAGGGCTTGAGCTGCTCAAAACATTTCCATCAGAACTATTCCATGAACAGTGTCTGCTTTCTGCACAAAAGGACTCTTGATTTTTATGAAAGGAAAAAAAATACTTTGGCTGAAAACAGAAATACTTCAAGTTGGATAGGCTGCTGCTGTGCCTCATGGGAGTTGTAGTTTGATTTAACACCTTCTCTATGGGCTGGGAACCCTGGCTGGACTACATCTCCCATGATGCACCCTGGCTGGGGACTCCCCTGATGAATTGCTTTCTCTATCCAAGAGCCTGCTCTTCATAGGAGAATGGGAATTCCATGGGGCATTTCCAAGTCATATCTTTTTAGTAGCTGAATTATCACCACACAATCAAAAATTGCCATGGAAGAAACCCTCCCACCACCTTGGCTCATGGCATCTCTGATATACTTTCTGGTGGCTGCCATTCGGTGCTCCAGAATATCAGCTTTCACTAAAACAAAAGTCAAGGGAAGGTGGGATTTCTCTGCTTTGGTAAAGCTCATTTCCTTCTGTGGCTATTGCTAGGAGTCCTGCCTGGGTTGCCTTCTTACCACTCGCATTGCACCCATCTGTTAAACTTGATCAGTTATAAGGCAACATGTACCTTCTAGGTGTTAGATGTCAGAATTTAAGCCTATGAGACTCAGAGCTCAGCTGGTGCAAATGTCAGAGCTCCAGTGTCTTCAAAGGGGCTACATGGATTTACACCAGCGGAAGATCTGACCCACAGGCTAATCTGTGTTTGACATGCCATAAATGAAACCTGTGTCCTAAGGGCTGGAGTCTGCACTGATACACAAATTAATGGGGGTTGCACAGAGTGGATGTTAGGGCTAGAGCTGAAGTTTAGTGTCTGTATATTCCTCTAATACCCCGATGCTTTCATCTTCTTGCCATGGTTGCGGATTTACACGATGTGTGAAGACAGGAAGATTGGAGGTGATGGGGGGGGACAAAAATCCCTCCGGCTTGCCAAGAGGGTTACTGTCTAGTAATAAATCTAGCAGAGGAATGCCTATGCCGCTCTGCTCTTTTCATGCCTTTGCATGCCACCCTTTAAGTGGAACGTGAACTGAACATCTGCACAAATAGTATTTAAAAAGATTTGCCTATAAATATTTTTCTTTGAAACTTCTTGAAAGGCTTTAGTTCCCCAGTTGTCCTTGCTAAAAGATGCTATTGACTTGACGGGCTCTCCACAAATGAAGCGTTTAATGACTGTCATGTGAACGTCAATAAAAGGGCATTCTTACTGGTGGTGTATTCTCAGCTTAATGCGTGGGCAGTTACACATGTAACTTCCTGGATACTGATTTGAGGTTTGAGCAGGTCTGCAGTAGAAAGCAGAGATTAGGAAAGCATTCCATTCTCACAGGGTATATAACTGTGTATGTTAGAGTAGTGCCCGAGAGCCCCTACTGGGATCAGGGCCCCTGTCGCGCTACAGACACATAACAACGAAGACAGTCCCTGCACCAGAGACCTTGGAATAGTTGGTCAATTCATTCTGGGGCCTTAACTCATGTAAGGTGAGGTTCTGCCACCTTACTTACATTTACTAAGCCCTTGTAACCAATACCCCTACTTGCAACATAAGGGGCTCTTTAGCATAATTGGAAGAAGAGCATTATAGCTTATACGCAGTAGTACACTATAACAAGGGGGAAGGATAGCTCAGTGGTTTGAGCATTGGCCTGCTAAATCCAGGGCTGTGAGTTCAATCCTCAAGGGGGCTACTTAGGGATCTCAGGCACAATCCATACTTGGCCCTGCTAGTGAAGGCAGAGGGCTGGACTCAATGGCCTTTCAGGATCCCTTCCAGCTCTATGAGAGAGGTATATCTCCATGTATTATTATTTCCTTCAGGTGCAGGGGAGTTCTCTCTGATGCTCTCTTGACTCACTAAGCTACGTCTGCCCTACACATCTGTTGACACAGCTCTCTCAGTCAGGGGAGTGATCTCTGACCACCCTAAGTGTGCTGACAGACACCCCTAGTGTAAATACAGCTATACTAGCAAAACTGCACTTCTGCTGGTAAAGCTTGTTTGGTTTGGGGGGTGGCGGAATAAGCTATAGAGGGGAAAACACAAGCTTTGATCATATAAGTGGTGTCCATGCTAGGAACACATTGCTGGTATTGTATAGCTATACCGGCAAAGCACCCCTAGTGTAGACAGGGGCTAACTCTGTGAAAAGCTGGAACTCGGGGCAGATAAAACATTACCTTTGAGCCAAGTTGCAATGCACTCAGTTTCGGCAAGGGCAAGTGAGTGAGAGGTATCCAATTGTGGGCCCTTCCCCATCTGCACGAGGAGCCCCCTGTAGCTGTGTGGCCGGGCTGGCCTCTTTAGCTGCCGAGGCCTATGTCTTTGTTCAGCAATTACCTCAGCTGCCAGTCCCTGTCCTGGGACAGAGTCCACGTCTCGACCACACAAGAAATGACATGGGGAAGAGCTGCCACTTATGCCTTGGCTTTTCAACTCCAGGCGTCTCTCCCAGCTACTAATCAAGTGGGGGTTGCAGGGCAGGAGAGGATGTACTGACTGACAGCTTTTATCCTTGGATGATGGAATCCACCTGGGCAAAGCAATCTTCACCAGGTGCAGATTAAGAGGAGGACTCAGGCATCTCATGCTAACATGGACTTAAAAAAATAATCTATGCTGAGGGATCATCCAGCTTCCTCTTTCAGCCTCTATCACAGCTCTGCAGGGTGACTACAGCTCTGAGCACCAAGGAGAGATGGAGACCAGAAGCTTATTAGGAAAGAGCTCTGTTCGCCTTATGTAACAAGACATGAAGGCAGGATTAATGCTGTTTAATAAAGAAATGCGGGGATGGGGAATAATGGAACTAATACACAGCAATTGCTTTTGTGACCAGTTTTTGCTGCACTGAACAACCTATAGCCCAGCCTACTCAATCTGTTTGCAGAACAAAACAGCCTGGAACCATTTTGCAAGAAAAGACCCTAGTCTGAGTCACATGAGTCCTCCTCCAGTGTATAGGTTCCTCTATCAGATTACTAATTTGGTTTTCCAAGGGGATTACACGCTAAGCAGTAGCTCTTTATTTAGGAGGAAGATAAACAAATGAAGTAGGCAAGACGTTTGCATTTTCAATGCGTTATAATAAACCTTAATGGATAAAGCTGGAGGATTTTTTTTATAAGCTACTTAATGGGTGCATATGCATGGTTTCCTGTGCCCAAACCTTTAACATAAAAACCAGACCACAGCTGTTACTGTTCAGCCTGGAAAACTAGCTGACAGACTGTACCTGTGGCGCTCATTCTGATTGTCGTATGTAGGCCCATCCTAAACCTCTGGTGTTAGGTTACTTCAACGCCACACACTGCTCCTTGTGCTTCATGTCAGTGTACAGCTCTTAGCTGCATGGAGCGTTCCGTTCCCTTCACTAAGAGTTTGTCTGGCCTCTTCAGGATAGGGTGACCAGACGTCCCGATAAAATTAGGACCGTCCTGATTTTGAGGAGTTTGTCCTGCGTCCGACCAGAGTATGGTCAGGATGCCATTTGTCCCGATATTTTGTTTCCTGGTCTTCGGCAGCAATTCAGCAGAGAGGCCTTCAGTCGCGGATGGTCTTTGGCGGTATTTTGGCGGCGGGTGCTTCTGTCTTTGGCGGCAAGGTTTATTACCCGCCACCGAAATACCGCCGAAGACCGTCCGTGACTGAAGGGCTCTCCGCCGAATTGCCGCCGAACTCCCAGATGGGTGTGTGAGGAAACACCCCCCCCCAGTGGCAGTCCCGATATTTTCCCCTTAACATCTGGTCACCCTACTTCAGGATGGGGTCTGGAGTTGGGAAATCCAGGTTCCTCTGCACAGGAGCAAGGATCCAGGACACATCTTGATAACTGCAGTGGACTGGATTGTAAGGATTCAATGGGAATCCCACTGAGTGCCTATCTGCATCTTTAGGCTCCTAAATATCTTTAAAAAACTGGCCCTATGTGACTTGCCCACAGTCATACAGGAAGCCCGTGGCAGAGCAAGGAAGTAAACCTGGCTAACATCCTAGCCACTAGACCATTTCTCCTCTCTATTTTGAAAGGATCACTTTGTGTCAGCAAAAGCTTGATATTTGTGTTATTGGGTGGTGCAAAGGGGAGTGGAAGCTGGCAGCCAAGCACTTTAGATGATCATTAGTAAGGGTAAAAATGTGCATCTAACACATCATTACACCCTTCGGAAATGCAGCAAATACTGCAGGGAGCGTACGTGCTGGTAGAATGGTGCAGCAGTTATCCATGCCTATGGATCGATGCTATGTCCTGCACCCAGTTTGCTGATGAGCAGCAATGCGAGGAGATACTCCTGAGGAAATTACAGATCCTGACAAGCACTAAGTTACCTCAGAACAGGGATTCTCCTGAATCGGACACTGGAAAAGCAAAGAAAAGCTTCTGGGTGCTCTGGCCCCAAACCTGCCAAAAAACATGTAGGCACATGCTTCACTAATGAATTCCCAGGCCAGCAGGAGCTAGAGTGCTCAGCTAGTCTGCCTTCCTGTATAACACAGGCCACAGGCCTTCCCCAAGATAACCCTAGAGCATATAGTCGAGAAGAACCTCCGTTCTTGATTTGAAATGGTCAGTAATGGACATGCCACCATCCCTCTTGGCAAGTTGGTCCAATGGTTAATTACTCTCACTGTTAAGAAAGTATACCTTCCTTCCATGCACAATTTGTCTAGCTTCAACTTCCAGCCACAGGATCGTGTTATACCTTTATCTGCTAGATTGAAGAGCCCATTATTCAATATTTGTCCCCATGTAGATACTTCTATGCTCTAATCAAGTCACCTCTTAACCTTCTGATTGTTAAGCTAAATAGATGGAGCTCCTTGATTCTGTCACTGTAAGGCATGTTTTCTAATCCTTTAATCATGGCTCTTTGCTGAATCCTCTTCAATGTTATCACCATTTTTCTTGACACATGAGCATCAGAACTAGATCAGTGTTCCAGCAGCAGTCACACCAGTGCCAAATGCAGAAGTAACATAATCTCTCTACTCCTACTCAAGATTCCCCTGTTTATTCATCCCAGAATCACATTAGCCCTTTTGGCCACAGTGTCACACTGGGAGCACATCCGAGCTCTCCAAGTCAATGGAATTCTTAACTTGCTGAAAGTTAAGCTTGTGGTTGAGTGCAGTGCTGGACTGAGGCCTGTAAATCGGAGGCGACTTTGGAAGACTGAACTGAACACAAGCTATCCAGCCTCAAAAGAGACGCAGCAGACAACTGAATTGGCCTCCTAGAGCACTGGGTCAAGTTAAGGACAAATTATTGGCTTTGGTTTCTTTATCTTTTTTGCCACAGTCATAACACTGAGCAAACATGGGACAGAAGGATTTGGATTAGTATGGAAGGATATAGGCTCCTTTTTAATGCCCTCAGTCTGTTAATTTTTTGAGAATAATTAGAAGTGGATTAAAACACAGAAGAAAAGGGTGAAATCCTGAATGACATATGCTCATTCCTCAGGCAGAGTATCAGGAGCAGTGCTGACAAAGTAACATCTCTTCATGTGATGTTATATAGATAAAAATCGTCTGTCTCCTCTGGTATGCATCAGCTTTCCAATTAGTGAATAGAACTGGAGGTTGGGAATTTAGACTGGTTCTGACCTGTTTTAATTAAGGCATTTTTTAATATAACCTCTGCTTCAGGTCATCTGATAAAACTAATCTCACTGTAATGCCTAACCTTCTTAACCTTCAGTTGTTACTTGTGCAGTTTAATGGCCATCTTAAAGAAACATTACTCCATAAATTAGACGCCAGGTACTGAAGAACAAAAACAGCTGTAAATTAAAATGCTTTTAAGGGATAATTGGATGTGTCTTGAAAATCAGCTCCCAGCTGACTTTCCTGGCTCGCCCATTAAAAACATTAATGCTTACATTTCTCTTGGTAATGCTGTCCATAAGCAAGCAGATGGATTGAGAAATAGATTCAGAAGGGGGTCTTCCTACAACTGAACCCACTTATGATGTTGGTTAAGCAATCAAGTGTTTCATCTGTATGTGTAGCAACTTGCTGAAAATGATAAAGCAATTCAAACAAACCTAACCAACGTGCGTTTGTATTATGAGCACCTGCTTCTTGCTTTTTTAACCAGTCTTTTAATATAAGGTAACTCCCAGCTTCTAGGAAAGCTACAGATTTACAGGCCTGTTTGCCTGGATAAGGTCACCCAGCCATCAGATTGGTACACGCAGATATTACGCTGGTTTTCGATGGCTTAGCCAACACAATACATAAGGGCAATCTTGAGATGACCCTCATGTGTCACTACAGGCAGGGTGATCGGTTGATTATTGAGGCATTAATAGAAAAAATGCATGGACTGTCTAGTTTTGAGAGCACTTTTATAACGTTCCCTTAGCCAAAAGAGGGAGCCTGTATTGTTCTTAATATTTCCTGTAAAGGAAATGGAATGCTAAGTGATTCCAGAAGCCACAACATTTCATGAAAAGCACATGCAGTGCCATATACAGTTTTTGGTTCTCTTAACCAAAGCAGCTGAAATATTTTCATTGGCTGTCGAACATTTGTGAATGATCAAGTTAGTTAAATTGTGGGGAAAATACAGTACGTTTGATGGAGAGGAAGAAAGAAAGATACGGTCGATGATTTAAAAAAAAAATCAACACCTCAGTGTGATTTGACCTGGATTTGGAAATATAGGCTGGGATTATCGAAAGTGCTCACACTGCTCAGCACTGGCCTAACGCTGCTCCCACTGAAGCCAAAGGTGACTGCCATTGACTTTAGTGGGAGCAGAGTTATGCCAGTTTTTGAAAATCCCATTCATATAGTAAGTGCCTTTGAAAATGTTGCCTGATGGGCCTACGTTTCAAACTGACCTGTCATGCCCAAAACACACTGGTGCAATGTAATTGTTAGATAGCCAAGTATCAGTGTTGGGATTTCTCTAGAGACCATAACACCTCAGTTCCCAAGAACTCGGCTCGAATCCAGATTTGTCGTTCAGGTATTTTTACTGGCATGTACTAAGACTACACAGAGTGGGTACAGGATATACCACAAATCCAAAGAATAAAAATATTGATTACTTTATATACAAATTTAACCCCATACCGACACATGCATCTTCCTTTCTACATCCAGTCATGCACTTTTGGTTGGTCATTTTCAGGAACAAGCCCTGAAAATAATGTGCCACATATATACAGTATATAGTTTATAATATATAGTATACACAGTATATGTTGTTAGTATGCTCCTTCTATTTGTTTGTTTCCTCCCTGTCTGTTTCCACACATTCTTAGCCATTGATGCTGACACAATTATTTCTAGCATCTGTTTTTACACAGCTTGTCTCTTTCCTCATCCGTGGCTGCTGGAGCTCACTCATGCCAAGTGAGGCTGACACAGTGTGTCTACAAACCAGAGTTAGACGTCCAAGTGTCATCATCTGGGCCCACAAATATTTGCTGGCATAGGCCAGTGAGCATCAAAATAAAATAAAATAAATTAAAAAAAGCAGGGAAGCGTCTTCTAAGGGCTCTCTCATCTTCTCAGCTAGCATCCCAGGTATTTTTTCTTTATCTATAAAGCACTAAGTGGTTTGGGTCCCTGGTGCAACACTGCATTAACTGTGATCAGCTGAGGTGCTAGAGTTATTGGCTCCCTTGGTTTAGGGCTTGATTCATCAAGGTGTTTAATCAGGTGCTTGCCTAAAGCTTCAACTCAGGCATGTGCTTGAGAACCTTGCTGAACCGAGGAGATTTAAACAGAAGGGGACAGATGGCAGGGCCTCCTTCATGAAGGGCCATTGACTGTGGATTTCACTTTCTGTTGGTCTAGCAAAGCGTAGATGGAGCAGCCTTTTGGGCACGTGGTGATATTTTCCCAGGCAGGCTGAACTGAGGTTTTGAAGTGGAGGGAGAAGTAGTTTATTCCGGTGGGTAAAGAGTAAATTCTGTGGGATGTTTATCTGACTTCTTTATGTTTACACTGATTGTGCAGTGCCTACATCCGCCAATAAGTTTAAATGAATTAATAATAAACGGTAGAGCCTGCCTGATCTGTTCAGGACTAATATTCATTATTCATTCAGCCCATCCTGATTTTCCTTTAATGCGTTCATTACTTGTAAATATTTGCCAAATACTTTGTCTAAAAATTGTCTCTTCCCTAGAGTGTGGGGATGCAAACTTTCATGACATGATTTAATTTACTAATATATTTTGTCTTCAATAAAAAGTTTTTGCTATCCATTCTAAGTGTGTTTCTCCACAATTAGGGAATCCCATAAAAATGACTTTTTGGGGGTATGTGATACAATGACTACCTCTATGCAACACCACAAAGACCCTGATATTCAGCAGGTGTAAATCGGAGTAGGGAGAGAGGTAAAATTAACTTTGCACACAGCACAGGTGAGACCATTATTGGAAGACAGTACTCAGGTCTGGTGTTTGCATTTCAGAAAGGATCTCTCAAAATTAAAACGGGCTTGGAAAAGAGCCACAAGGATGCTTCATGTTTGGAAGGTATGTCTTATGAGAAGCCTGAAGGAGCTCTATTTGTGGTAACTTGCCTAAAAGAAAGTTCAGATGTTACTTTGATCACTCTATAAGTACCTACATAGGGAGAAAAGAGTTGATAATAGAGGCTCTTTAATCTAGCAGAAAAAGGCATACCAACTTCCAATGGCTAGAAGTTTGTCAGAAAAATGTAAAATGGATATAAAATGCAAATTTTTAACAGAGAACGTAATTAACCATTGGAACAGCTCACTGGGGGATGCGGTAAACTATTCATCACTTGAAAAGAACAGGAGTACTTGTGGCACCTTAAAGACTAACAAATTTATTGTAGCATGAGCTTTCGTGAGCTGTAGCTCACGAAAGCTCATGCTACAATAAATTTGTTAGTCTTTAAGGTGCCACAAGTACTCCTGTTCTTTTTGCGGATACAGACTAACACGGCTGCTACTCTGAAACCTATTCATCACTTGGAATCTCTAAACCAGGATTCAGCGTCTGTCTCTAAGAGATGTGGTTGGACTAGACCACAAGTTATTGGATTTGATGCAGGAATTAGTGGGTGAAATCTACGGCTCGTGTTACACAGGAGGCCAGACTAGTTGACCACAATGGTGCCTTCTGGCTTTAGAATCTATGAATAAAGCCAGGCTGTTTTATACAAGCTGGGAATCTGTCCCAAAGGGAAAATTCCTTGCTGGGCCCCAATTAATTCCACCCCCATTCCTGTGCACCTCTTAATTTCGAGGTCTTCAGTGGTGCATAGGCCTCATGCTGGCCCTCTGCGCTGGGAGGGAATCTCACCCTTAAAGAATGCTTTGTATTGTCAAGACAATATCCCTAATTCCCCATCAAGTCTGCTCCTGGATAGAGCAGCGGTATTGTGCTTCCTAACTTGATTAGAGTTACCACCGTGACCCTAGATGATATATGATCGTGTCTTAACTCATTATGTCATGTCAGCCAACACTGTGTTTATTAATAGGATCGGATCTGATGCGGTGGCAGCTGCTTTGAAATTAAAACAAGAAAGTTGTTTGTGCACCAGAGAGCACATCTGGTTTGTGGCATAATTCAGATTAACTTCAGGGAATATGCTACATGTCCGTGTCTTCAACAGTGACACAAAACGCAGAGAAACCCAGACATTGGAAGCTTTTGTGAACGCTCAGCACTGAGAACAGCTTAAATGTTTTTTTTTTAAATGGTAATGTCTCATTTCAACCAATTTGATCTAATTCTCTGTCATACTGATTGTAATTCCATAAAGAGGAACTCAGTACCATAGCGGTATCTGCTCCAACCTGGGTGCAGAGATTAGCTTTCCACCTTTCCCTTGGGTGCCTGGCTTGCAATTCAAACAGATGGTGTCAAAACCTTCCTGTGAGAACACACAGAGAGGCTGTGCTTGTGCTGTGTGGCACAGACCGGAGCAGACCAATCCCCTTAGAAGACTCCCTAGTGCAAAGCTTATTTATTAACTCTATGCAAAAGACCAGGGTTTGCAGCTGTCCTCTGTGTGCCAAGTTCCTAGTGAGAGCTGTGCATATGTATCCAAGGGCAGAATTTGACTCTACAGGTACGGCTGCGCTGCAGTTAGAGCTGTGACTGCAGCCTGCGTAGACATACTGAGCTAGCTAGCTCAAAGAGCAATAGCAGTGAAGCTGCGGCAGCATGGACCAGCCACTCGAATAGGTACCCAGGGTCCCAAGCCGGATTGCACATCCCGTTCTGCTGTGCTATTCAAGGTAGATACTCCCAAGCTAGCTTTGATCTATCTACACATGCTGAAATCACACTTCTGATTGCACTGTAGACATACCCTAAGAGAAGCAAACACACCATCAATTTAGCAGACAAGTTTGGAGCAGAAGGGAAGGATGCATGGCACCTATCTGCCCTACTCCCATATTATACCAGTGCAGTCAATCCCTCTGTGCCAAGTTCACGGAGTTTCAGCAGGTAATATGGAGGCAGCAATACCGTTTCTATTAAAAACTGATGATCTATTGAAAGCACTTCCACAAAGCCACGTGGGAACAATTGACTGAATCACAATGGCCCACTAAACATCAAGATTTCTTCCAGACCTAAACTATGAAATAAACAATAGGCTGGCTCTTGCATGAGCAGTCTATTAGCTATAACAAGAGTTTTAAAAGCTAAGGTCCTCATTGCATCCTTCCAATAAGAGACTGTTTTAAGGTTCATTCCAGACAAAACCTTTCAGAACTATAGGAGAGAACATTTACATTACAAACAGAGGCAAAATCTGGTGCCTGACAGAACGACAGTAAAGGTATTGTTAATGACAAATATTAATAAAATAGGATTAGAGAGCACCATTGGTGCACCCACAACTTTACAAACAAGCTAAAAGATATGGGGCGTCTCCTGAAGAACTTTAAATTTAACCCACCCTGATATAGTATAGAGCATAGTTCAAGGGCAAGGACATGTTCTTACTATATGTAGTAAGATAATGTCTAGAGTCCCCAGTTGAGCTGACACTACAAATACTCCCTGCTCCAAAGCACGGCCATCTAAATAGAAGACAAAGAAAGGAGCAGTATTATTGTTCCCATTTTACAGACGGGGAGCTGAAGCACAGTAAGAGACAGAAATCACACAGAAGGCCTGTGGCAGAAAGCGGAACTAAACTGCATCCATATCGCCACTGTTCCAATCCATTCCTTTAATCACAAGACCCTCCTTAGTCATCAGTGAGGTCATTGGACAAGACTTAGTGAAGCGGGTTTTGGTTTTTTGGAAGAAGGCTTTGAGGGATACGAGTTGCTCCTGGAAATAGAAGATTGTTCTAATACATATCAGATACCAAATGCAGATATTTAATTGGCAACTCTAAAGATTGTCTTAAATGTCTCCTGTCTGAAATATTAACTTTGTCTTTATAAAAACCCCACAACCTAGCTCTATCTGAACTGAACTTCTATTTCCCTCCGGGTACGTTGCATAGGCTTATATAAACATTCACAACTGAGAGTGTACCAATAGCTAAGAGAAATTCCTACACCCTTGTGTCAGCTGACCCTTGGAGGAGTACATTTTCACGGAATTGGTTAACGCTATAGACATAGGTTCTTAAATTAGTTCAGCGGGCCTAGTGGATAGAGCACAAGCCTAGGACTCACACATGGGTTCTATTTCTGGCTCTGCCACTGGCTTGCTGGATGACATTGGGCCAGTCACCTCTCCTCTCTATGCCTCTGGTCTCCCATCTGTAAAATGGGGTAGTGATGCTGACCTCCTGTGGTAACATGCTTTGAGATCTTCTGGTGAATAGCACAAGGTAAGAGCTGGGGATTATTATTATTTAGGACAGTAGTCAGTACCTCTCTGATCGTTCAAAAGATTTGTTCTTCCCTAATGAAACAAGCGAAGCACCCAATCCTGCAGACACTTGTACTGAACGTAATGCTTACTACAGTGAGCAGGTCTCATTCAGTGGGACCACTTGGTAGGCAGTGCAGCACCCAGTACCGTTGACAGGATTGAGCCTTGCTGTATTTCCGCGCTACAAACATTAAGAATATGATGCAGTTGGGTTCCAAATAACAGTGTTTACTAACAAACATACCAGGCCTGAGTTGATTACAGTGTGTAAGTAGCTACATGGAGACAATGGGCTTTTCAGTCTAGCAGAGAAAGGTATAACATGATCCAATGACTGGAAGTTTAAGCCAGACAAATTCAGACTGGAACTAGGGCATAAATTCTTAACTATCAGAGTAATTAACCATTGAAACAATTTGCCAAGAATTGTGGTGGATTCTCCACCACTGACAATTCTAAAATGAATAGTGGATGTTTTCCTGAAAGTTCTGCTCTAGGAATTATTTTGGGCAGTTCTCTGGCCTGTGTTATGCAGGAGGTCAGACTAGCTGATCAGAATGGTCCCTTCTGGCCTTGGAATCTATGAAGGACATATATACAGGCTGCTCTCTTAGGTCCTTGTGGCTTCTGTAATTGAAGCTGGCGACACTAGAGGGCTCAAACTATTTAAAGGGATAGTACCCAATTCTGATACAATATTAGAGCCTGCAGTGTATTTTTATTATTGTTTGCATTGTGGTAGCACGTACAAGACCCAGTCACGAACTGGCACCCTATTGTGCTACGTGCTGTACAAACATGACAACAGCATAGTATATAGCACTATAATCCTGAGTCTAGTAAGTTGTCTATACACCAGCTGTTTCTAATGTCTCTTCTTCTCCCCAAAATAGCACCAGGTCCTTCTTTTTTAAATTCATCCACTTTCTGGTCCTCTTTTTAAACCTAAACTTATAGCTGATATTTTCCATAGAGCATATCGCTTATTCTTGTGGAGACCTCACAGCTTGATGGAAAATACTGTAGAACTGTGTCCTGCATGTTCTCTTTTCAGTGTTCAGTGCTTTTCTTCTACCACGTGTAAGGGTGTCCAATAGCTGGGAGCCATCAGATTTACTGTTTTGCTTTTGTTTAGCAGCTTGCAAAAATCTGTCTCTGGCATAAACGTCAGATAATGGCTTTTGATAACTGATAGCCATGAGCCTGGAGACATTCTAATGGGTGCATTTTTAAAGATCAATCAGCCAGAAAAATGCAAAGGGCCTTGTACCTCCCTCTTTAAAATTCAGAGTTTTTGTCTTCCAAAGTGGATAACATAGCATTTAAGTAAGATCCTCCTGAGATTTGAATTGAAGACTTCAAAAGGCAATTTTTTTTAATGGATATAATTGGTTTGGAGCCCTCTATGGCAGATATACTAAGTATCCAAACACTCTCTGTGAGAATCTGATTCATGGGTGGTTCTTATTTTGATGTGGTTCAGATCAACCTATTTTTTTCTCTCTGAAAGGTTTCTCTCTCTTTAGCTTGCACTTTTCATAGAATCATAGAAGATTAGGGTTGGAAGGGACCTCAGGAGGTCATCTAGTCCAACCCCCTGCTCAAAGCAGGACCAAACCCAACTAAATCATCCCAGCCAGGGCTTTGTCAAGCTGGGCCTTAAAAATCTCTAAGGATGGAGATTCCACCACCTCCCTAGGGAACCCATTCCAGTGCTTCACCACCCTACTAGTGAAATATTTTTTCCTAATATACAACCTAAACCTCCCCCACTGCAACTTGAGACCATTACTCCTTGTTCTGTCATCTGCCACCACTGAGAACAGCATAGCTCTATTCTCTTTGGAACCCCCCTGCAGGTAGTTGAAGGCTTCTATCAAATCCCCCCTCACTCTTCTCTTCTTCAAACTAAATAAACTCAGTTCCCTCAGCCTCTCCTCATAAGTCATGTGCCCCAGCCCCCTAATCATTTTCGTTGTCGTCCACTGGACTCTCTCCAATTTGTCCACATCCTTTCTGTAGTGGGGGGCCCAAAACTGGATGCAATACTCCAGGTGTGGCCTCAACAGTGCCGAATAGAGGGGAATAATCACTTCCCTCGATCTGCTGGGAATGCCCAATATGCCATTAGCCTTCTTGGCAACAAGGGCACACTGTTGACTCATATCCAGCTTCTTGTCCACTGTAATCCCAAGGTCCTTTTCTGCAGAACTGCCACTTAGCCAGTTGGTCCCCAGCCTGTAGCAATGCATGGGATTCTTCCATCCTAAGTGCAGGATTCTGCACTTGTCCTTGTGGAACCTCATCAGATTTCTTTTGGCCCAATCCTCCAATTTGTCTAGGTCACTCTGGACCCTATACCTATCCTCCAGCATATCTACCTCTCCCCCCAGTTTAGTGTCATCTGTGAACTTGCTGAGGGTGCAGTCCACTCCATCGTCCAGATCATTAATGAGGATGTTGAACAAAACCATCCCCAGGACCAACCCCTGGGGCACTCCACTTGCTACCAGCTGCCAACTAGACCTCTTAGCTCATTTCTCCATCTGGCTGTCCATGAAGGTTAAGTGTGCCAACATGCTTTCTAATCTAGCCACCATCTCAGGCAGAGGATTGTTAACCTGTCTAGTTTTGTGCTTGCCAAAAGTTTCCACAATCACCAGGAGAATTTTATTTACCAAGTGCTGGATTGCTCTCTCATCATTTGTGCCTGAGCAGAAAGGAAGCAAACAACTTCCCAGTGAAGCACAGAGCTATGGTGGGAAGTTCTGGCTGTCATTTCAATTTAGACTTGGCTTTCTTTTCCCTCTTAATTTTGGGGTTCTTGGATAACAATGTTTTTATACGGCAATTTACCTTAGCGGATTACATAGGAGACCAGTATCATTATTTCCATTTTTAAAGATGGAGAAACTAAGGCACAGAGTGGCTGAATGACTTGCCCACGGTCACTCAGCAGCAGAGCCATGAAACAGAACTCAGTTCTCCTGATTCCCAATCCAGTGCTCTGTCTACTAGGCCGCAGCGGTGGCTGCCTTGGATAGAAAAATCCCTGGCTGTCAGTCTTATCCCTCCAGAGTCGATAGCAAAGTTCCCATTGACTTTAATGGGAGCAGTCCCCAAATCAGGCCCTCAAGCCACTTGCTGTATAACTGACCTGAATTAGTTGAACCACATTCATAATTGACCTCACCCCCTTGTCTTCAAGGAAGTTAAATTAGGGGTGAGTCCTGGTCCATTGAACGTGTCAGTAAATGGCACCAATGAGCTTGGAGCTTTGGTATGGTGCATCTGCTCAGACATGCATCAGGCTCTGGCTCCCACACACATTCTTAAATGTCTCCTTTCAAGGGGATTGTAGTGTAGGAGGCCTGATACAAAGAGTAGTGCATGTTTTGTTATGTAGCCATGCATAACGTGTGTATACACAAACAGTCATTTCAATGGGAACAATTTTCCATCCCATTTAATAATAAAACACACATGTGGCTCTTGTGGTTACTCCTTCAATCCTTCACCAATTATCAGCTAAAATTTCCCCCATCCGAAAACCCTGCCTGGTAACCCCCCCCCACCACCATTTTAATGCTGACAGCTATGAGTGGCTCTTTGTTGTGAGGAAAAGGGACATTCCAGCCCATATTAACTATGGACATGCTGACACTTGACTTCTTCATGTTGAGTAAAATGGCTGTAAACTTTACCGTGGACAGGAGATTAATGTTTCTGTCATGTCAACATTAGAACTTTTAACCATATATGACCATCATCTTAACTCACATGATTATAAGTTCAAATGAAAACAAATCATAGGGAGAATTTATTTTTTTTTTTGGAAAAAAGACTTTTCCATTTGTTCAGGTAAAATGCCGGAATTTTAAAATTATAATTAAGTTATATGTCACATATGAACTTGAATGGTAGAGTTGATCAGATCTGTATACGAAAAAGAAGGCTCTGTTGTACCTTAAATCAAGTGAACAGTGCCATAAATACTTTATCACATGAAAAGAACTGTCTCTTTTCTCCCCCCTCCCCAACTTCTCTTCTTTTTCTCTGTGACTCTTGTAATTTTTTTTCATGGATCTTAAGGTCAGAGGGACCATGGATCTCCTGCATAACAGGCCAGAGAATTTCATCAGTCACCCCTGCACTGAGCCCAATAACCTGTGTTTTGTTGAAAGCACACTGTAATGGGTCAGGACTCACCACCGCAGCGCCGCCTGCTGGTTGCACCGGGAATTAGTTCAGTCCAGCTCCGGAGCACCCTCTGTGGGTGATGTCTTGCCCGTTATTTGTTCTACTCCGCTGTTGCTCCTCCGCTCAGCCGTGTCCTCTTCAGGACACTGCCCTCCGGCAGCGCCCACTACTCCTTTCTCACCCCCCTTCCGGGGGTCACAGCAGCCCTTTGGCTTGCACCCACTGCAGAGGCCAGCCACAGCTCACTTCAGGGGCAAGTTGCAGTCTGTATTGGCCATGCTTCTCTGCAGCTAGGTGCAGTGCAAGGGGGAAGGTGTGGTGGGGGAGACCCAAGCCCACACGCTACTCTGGGTCCTGACCAGGAACCCTCTAGCAGCAGCTTCTCTGCCCTTCTTCTCTCCCCTTGTCTGCCTATTGTCCCTGGGCCACTTCCCCTTGGCCCTTGCAGCTTCTAGGCTCCTTCTGGCAGGGGCCTGCAGGTAACAGGCCAGAATTCACCCTCCGCTCCCCTGAGCCTGCCCAGCACTGCTCTATCTCAGGTGCTGTCCCTGGGAGCCAGTCAGGGAGAGACTCCCCTCTGCTCTGCTGGGCAGCTCCTTATAGCTCGGCGGCCGCAGCAGCTGCCGCCTGTCTGGCTCCAAATAAGTCTCGCCCTAATTAGCTGCAGCTTTCCACAGCCTCCCTGGCTGCTTCTGCCCCACCCCCTGCTGGAGTGGGCCACCTGCACCACTACACACACCTTCCAGAAATGCATCCACTCTTCATTTGAGGCCATCAAGTGATCCACCACTTCCCCTGGCGGTTAGTTCCGTTGATTAATCACCTGCACTATTTAAAGAAAATGTGCCTCTCCCCACCCCCGAAGCATTTAGTTCCTACTCTTATTTCTCTTGATCGTGGCCTAGAAACTTTATAGCATTGTCTTATCGCTGTTCACTTTGATCAACTCGCGGCGTGTCCTTAAACTGACAAACTTGAGCTGCTCAGGATTTTTTTTCTTTGCAAAATTGTTTGAGGATTTTTGTTTTCCTTAAAATTGTTCATTTCGTTAAAACAAAACAACATTTTGGTTGCTGACAGCTGAGATGTGTTGGGGCTTCTGAAAATCCTACCACTGACCCATCAATCGGAGGTGAAGCCAATCACATTGTTCTGTTTTTCTTTTTTCTCTGATGTTACCAGTGTTGTAACGGTGGTAAAGTATTTGAATAAAGGAGGTTACAGAAAATAAATCCATAAATAAAAGAGTTACAGTTACATAATAGAATTGGGCAAGGTGTTATACTGGTGCTTTCAGTCTCCTTCATGCCCCTGGGATAATATCTGCCCCAAAGTATGTGCTAAATGAGTAACATTTGGGTTGCGAGAGTGAAAGGGGTGTGTGTATATTGCAGGAAAAGTAGTTTGAATGTATTTGTATGTTTTCCATTGCACGCAGGGCTAATAAAGGCTTTTAAATTGCAGACATTTTGTAGTTTACTAGATAGAATTCAGAGGTCCATGATCCCATGGAGAATCACCAACAGTCCTAGCTGTGCTGGTGGGTATCAGCATGGCCTGAAATGACAGAACAATACAATTCCATGTGGTTCAGTAATACCCCCATAGCCCACAGCTGGGAAAGATGTCTGAGAGCAATTGTTTGTTGCCATGCGGTGTGACTGACAGTGTGACACCCTGAGTATCTAATCTATAGAAGAAATTGTTATGCTGTAAGTCGGAATGATGTTGACTGCTCTCCTACAGTAGAAATGGAATATATAGGGTGACCAGACAGCAAGTGTGAAAACTCAGGATGGGGGTGGGGGGTAATAGGAGCCTACATAAGAAAAAGACCCAAAAATCGGGACTGTCCCTATAAAATTGAGATATCTGGTCACCCTAGGAACACACCAATTTATGGCTGAGATGCTCAAAAATGGGTGTGTAAAATTTAGGCTTCTAGATCCATATTCAGGCTCTGAAGTAAGGTGGACAAAGTACTGAGTATTCGGCATCACACAGAAATCAGAATGAACATAGGTACTTGGAAAGAACCCTGAAAAAGAGGAAGGAAGATCTTGTGATTAAGAAAATAACACCAGAATCATTCCCAGCTCTGCCACAGACCGCGACCTTGGGCAAATCAGTTAATCTCACTATGCTTCAGTTTCCCATCTGTAAAATGGGAATAATATTTTCTTTATCTCACCCTTTGTCTGCTTAGAAAGTAAATTCTTCAGGAACTGTATCTTGCCGTGTCTAGCATAATGGGGCCCTGATCCCTAGCTGGTCCCTCTATGCACTAGGCCCATGCAGATTTCACTGTGTACATATTATATGTATACAATGTACGGATGTATCTCTGTCTGTTTTAAAATGTCATTAGTTTCCTATGGAGAGCAGCCAGTGCACACTAGGCCCCATTTTATGGCTCTTTCTAATGTTAACAAGGGTGGGAAATTTCATATCTATTTGATTTTCTTTAATAGTGAGTCCCTCAGTCATTGAGCACAAAAGCGTCTGGAAATTGAAATTGTTTTGTTTGGTTAAAAGTGGCCCTCTTGGAATTTATTATCCATTCCAGACTAGTTTCAAGTGTCTGACAGGAAAAACTGAACACAAAAAGCCTCTTTGGGTTTCCTTGGATAGTCATCAAGAAGATTGAATCCTTCACTGGCTCCAGGAAACAGGAAATCAAGAAACTGTTAATGGGGCCAGTAGTGGTAGCAGCGAGCATTACAGAGGACAAAGCCATGTTTTTAAAGCAGTGCCCTGAGTAAGGGCCTGATAGGGCCTGATCTTGCAGAGATTTATATGGGTGAGTAACTTTATTTACATGATAACCCCTTTAACTTCAAGGTGAGTACTCGGGTACTTTGTAAAGTTACTCATGCGTGTGAATGTTTACAGGATCAGTCCCTTTGGCCGTGGTTTTAATTGCCTTGCATCCTGCACCATAAATTTCATCTGTGCAAAATGGTTGTGAAATGAGTGACGTATTGAAAACTGAGTTTAGAATTACAAGCTTTCACGGTGAAGTTTTAAGGGGTTTCCTTGTCCTGCTTGCAGGCTATGAGGCCACCTAGGGAAGTATGCTATCTGAACAAGGGTCAGTTGCAGTTGTCACTCACCCCTTAAGTCTGTCTTCTTTCTCTCTCTCTGGTTTTGGTTCTTGTTTGGTAGGGTTCTGGATTTTAAAAAAAAAAAAAAAATCTTCCTTCCAGAAAAAATAATAAAGATAAAAATCCAAATGTCTGTCATGTAGGCCATGACAATAAATAGAATAGTGTTCTCCACCTGTTCTCCACCCACAACCCACACATGTTTCATGTTTATTTTTTTTTTCATTGTTTTAAAAATACAAAACAAAAAACAAAAAGTACAAACAAATAAAATCAGCTTGCTGTGATTTCCCACAGGAAATGTTGAAATCAAACTTTTTTGCTTCAAATTGATATTTTTGAAATTTGAAATTTTTGTTTTTTTTTTCTACTGAAAAAAACAATACACATTGTCATTCATTATTTTCATTCAATTGCACATTTTGGCTTGGCTGGCTTTATTTTTTTTCCCATGAGATGTTCCAGTTTTCAGACAAGCTCTAGCACTGTGATAGACTGTACCCCTGTGTCCACACCCTACACACGATTGTTACAATCGTTGTAAAAAATATACCTTGTGAGCTGTTATTTTAAACCTCAGCCTTATATGTGAAGTTAAAAACATAAGATGAAATCATGATTAAAAGTATGTTTTCCAGAGAAGTCTGGGGAGTGGCCAAACCAGTTCCTCGGAGACCAAGCTGAAGCCCCAGACAGGTGTAAACAAGGTTGATGGACCATTACCTGCTAAGTGGCCATTCTTTGGCATGCAAGGGGGCAGAGGCAAAAAATCTACATCTAAGCAAAGAAACAGCATGGAGCTCCCTTCCACACAGACTGCCTGCTGCCTTGCTCCTGGCTGGAAATGCTTCTCCAAGGGGGGACAGGACTACAAAAAGAAGGAGCAGAAACCCCAAGGCACCCCCTCCTCTCTCTCTCTCTCTGCCCATCAGTTCAGTGCACCAGAAGTGACAAAGGAAGCAGCATTGAACTGGAGAAGGGGTCCTGACCTAAGCAGTTCGGTCAGTAAGACTGCTGAGGGCATGTGGAGAGAAAAACTTTCTTTGAGTTTAACATAGTTTAGGCACCAGTTGTGTTTAACCTTTATTTTTCTTGTAACCATTGCTGACTTGTAAGCCTCATGACTTGTACTCACTTAACATCTCTCTCTTTGTAGTTAATAAACTTTTTCTCATTGTTTTATCTAATCCAGTGTGTTTTTTAAATGGGAGTGTCCAGGAAACTCCATTTGGGGTGGCAAGTTAAGTGCATAATAGTTCTATTAAAGCAATAATGGACTTTGTATGAATTTGTATTGCCCAGGAGAGGGCTGGGCAGTACAGGACATACAGTTCTGGGGGAAAATCCAGGACTGGCGGTGTGTTAGGGTTACCCTGCAGTATAACCAAGGCTGGTAAGAGCAAAGGTGTGGCTGGCCGGCTGCAGCACACACACAGATGTAGCCGGGAGTGACTTGCAGGCTGGAGGCTGTTTGTGAGCAGTCCGGGCTGGAGGCTGCAGCAGCAAAGCCATGTAAAGGGCAGCCCAGGTTACAGGGCAGGGTCACACAGCTACTCATTAATCTGGATTGTACCCTGGGTACATCAGAAACACCCACTTTGCACTCACTGGTCCAGAGTCTCTGCTGCATTCGCTCTTTGCTGGTCACAGAAGGTGAGTGGGCAGGTGAAGTCATCCATAATGATTTCACCATGGTAGGCTGAGTCAAGAGTTGTCCACTGAAATATCAGATGCTCAGAGCTGAGTTGGTCTAATCTATTCCTCTGCTGGATTCATTGCTCAACCTTTTTCATATTTCTGCATGGTACGCATATGAATAGATCTCTTATCCACTTATATTTTATGTTTGACTTGAATAACTGCAATTACATGTAAGGCAGCAACCCTCCCCCAACTTAAGACTGTTCAGTAACTATCCATATTTAACCCTTGTATATAGCAGGGTAGGTGCTCCCAGCCTAGAAGTTACATTTCAGTGGTACTTTTGGAGGGGGGCATGGAGACGGAGATATTATTGCACTAACAAATATAATGTAGGTGAAACACCGACTGACCCCAGTCATCGGGATTGAACCTGGGGCCTCTGGAGTTTAGTGCATGAGCCTCTACTGCATGAGCTAAAAGCCAACTGGCTCCTAGCTAAGGCTGTAGAGCAGACTCATTTTATATCTCTCTCTAAGTGGTCTCGGTGTTACTAAATGGGACAGAACACCACACCCCAGAAGGTGTGTGGGTTACATAGGGATCTGTCTTGATTGGTTCCAAGGGGATGGACAAAACTGTGAATTTGTGGAGATGCAAGATGAGGTGATGAAAGGAAGCCGGGAATTCCCATTGAGAGCCTAGCTTTGGCAGTGGGAGTGTAAAAGTCCCACGTGTGTAGCTATGTTGTGTAATAAAGAAAATTAAATACACAAAACTAGATTAACAGCACAGATCAGATTAAAACCGCAAAAATCAGGAAATTCAAAGGCCAGGGCTGAGAAACCTCTTTTTAGAACTGAATGGACTATCCTATCTCCAGCCTTCACTGTGGAATTCTATTTTTGCTTTTGTGGGTACTTAAGAAAGTCAGTTTATTGCACATAGTCTAAATATTGTGATGTGTATGTATTCTAACCGTCTAAATGTGATTCAGTGACTCATTCTCAATCTATTTTGTTCTCCACACTCCTCCCACTTTGATATAAATCAGGAGTAGCTCCTCTGAAATTGGCAAATTCTATGCTGATATAACCCTCTGTGGGAAAAGAATTGTGCTTTATATGTTTATAAACAGTGAAAGAATATGCATATCTCTACACTCACAGAGTTCACATTCCAAAAAGGTTCTCTTCCTCCAACGTCCAGTAAAAAAGTTGAATTTCTGCTTTAAAACTTGCAAATATCTGGTAGATGGATGGCACAATCTGCAAATCCCAAATGCAGAATCCAGAGAAAGTCAAATGTCTATGGCACAGCAGCTCTATTAATTGCCCGGAGAGAAAAGTTCTGGGATATAAGATCCTTGGGCTAAAGATCTGGATTCTGCTTTTTGGAATGAGTAGCGTAGGATGTTCTTTAGTCAAAGACATTTTCCTGATCCCAAATTCCAATCAGTGCAATTCTCTGTGGACACTTATTTTGGTTTGAATGTTTTTTATCTGTTTAGCTTAAACTTATTCTAATTGATTTAACATATATCAGTTTAAACGAGGGTTATTTTGGTTTAAGAGAGCCTTTCACACTCACTTAACTAAATCTGTTTAAAATAGCACCTTAAATTAGATCAGTGCAAATCTGCATGTAGACAGGCCCAGAGAAATGCTTTCTGTCTGAGCAGTGAATTAAGCTGACCAGAGATAGGAAATGGGAAGTGGGTTTTCCTTTCCCTTCCCACAAAAGTAGAAATCCTGGTTTAGAGCATCACGGAAAGTCCCGTGTGAGCTTATGCTGTGTTTTGTAAGAACTCCCGAATCTTATACAATCATAGAATCATAGAATATTAGGGTTTGAAGGGGCCTCAGGAGGTCATCTAGTCCAACCCCCTGCTCAAAGCAGGACCAATCCCCAACTAAATCATCCCAGCCAGGGCTTTGTCAAGCCTGATCTTAAAAACCTCTAAGGAAGGAGATTCCACTACCTCCCTAGGTAACCCATTCCAGTGCTTCACCACACTCCTACTGAAAAAGTTTTTCCTAATATCCAACCTAAACCTCCCCCGCTACAACTTGAGACCATTACTCCTTGTTCTGTCATCTTCTACCACTGAGAACAGTCTAGATACATCCTCTTTGGAACCCCCTTTCAGGTAGTTGAAAGCAGCTATCAAATCCCCCCTCATTCTTCTCTTCTGCAGGCTAAACAATCTCAGTTCCCTCAGCCTCTCCTCATAAGTCATGTGCTCCAGCCCCCTAATCATCTTTGTTGATCTCCACTGGACTCTCTCCAATTTATCCACATCCTTCTTGTAGTGTGGGGCCCAAAACTGGACACAGTACTCCAGATGAGGCCTCACAAGTGTTGAATAGAGGGGAATGATCACAGCCTTCGATCTGCTGGCAATGCTTCTACTTATACAGCCCAAAATGCCATTAGCCTTCTTGGCAACAAGGGCACACTGTTGACTCATATCCAGCTTCTCGTCCACTGTAACTCCTAGGTCCTTTTCTGCAAAATTGCTGCGTAGCCTTCGGTCCCTAGTCTGTAGCAGTGCATGGGATTCTTCCGTCCGAAGTGCAGGATTCTGCACTTGTCCTTGTTGAACCTCATCAGATTTTTTTTGGCCCAATCCTCTAATATGTCTAGGTCCTTCTGTATCCTATCCCTACCCTCCAGCATATCTACCACTCCTCCCAGTTTAGTGTCATCTGCAAACTTGCTGAGGGTGCAGTCCACACCATCCTCCAGATCGTTAATGAAGATATTGAACAAAACTGGCGCCAGGACCGACCCTTGGGGCACTCCACTTGATACCGGCTGCCAACTAGACATAGAGCCATTGATCACTACCCATTGAGCCCGACGATCTAGCCAGCTTTCTATCCACCTTATAGTCCACTCATCCAGCCCATACTTCTTTAACTTGCTGGCAAGAATACAGTGGGAGACCGTATCAAAAGCTTTCCAAAAGTCAAGGAATAACACGTCCACTGCTTTCCCCTCATCCACAGACCCAGTTATCTCCTCATAGAAGGCAATTAGGTTAGTCAGGCATGACTTGCCCTTGGTGAATCCATGTTGACTGTTCCTGATCACTTTCCTCTCCTCTAAGTGCTTATGCTTAAGCTGCAAATTCTGTGATATTCACCAGCATGCCTTTTAATATTTACTGGTGTGTTGGCTCTGTAAACATCATAACAACAGTTACAGACCTACATTCAATAGAATGCAGAATTTAATTTAACATAGAGAAATTATGCTGAAATAACTAAAACCTCCAATCCAATCCTCTTACTTAGCATCTAGATTGGGGGTGGCCAAACTTACTGACCCTCTGAGCCTCATACAACAATCTTCAGAAGTTCGAGAGCTGGGGCAGGTCTGCCTCAGTCCTGTGGGGAGGAGGTTCTCAAGGCATCAGTCCCGCAGGAAGCGCCTGCCAGGGCTTCATCCCCACTCCTGCAGACGCCCTGAGCCCCAGCAGGATTGCCATGTGTGGCTGAAGCCCTGAGACCCTTCTTCCCACTGGGCAGAAGCCAGAGGCCCTCCAATTTTTGCCAGAGTTTGCTGGCCTCATTCAGTTACATGGTGCTGCAGGGCCCCCTCCAATTTTTGCCAGAGTTTGCTGGCCTCATTCAGTTACATGGTGCTGCAGGGCCCCCTCCCTACAGCAGCTGCTGAAGCTGGCAAGCTGGGAGCTGCGGCCGTGGGGAGAGGCAACAGCAAACAGTTGGGCGCTGCAGGGAGAGCCACTGCTTTGCTGCCATCTCTCCCTGAGGAGCTAACGCAGCCGCCCCTCCCTGCAGCTCCCAGCAGTTTGCGGCTGCATCTCCACATGGAGCTAACACCCGGCAGCGTCAGGGAGGGGCCGCTGTGTGTAAGAGAGGGGGTGTGCTTCAAACTGTTGGGGGGGGGGCGGCAAACCTCCCCACTCGCATCAGGCACCAGTCGTCTCTGCCCCACCACCCTGCTGCAGGGCAGAAGCACCTAGCCTCTGTCCCTGCCCCTCCCCCGCCCAGCAGTCTGGTAGGCGGAGAATGGGGGGACTGGGGAGCTCTGTGAGCAGCACTTTAAGTGTAAAAGGGCCGCATGCGGCTCGTGAGCCGCGGTTTGGCCACCCTGATCTATAGAGTGTTGTTTATATTCCAGTTGTTCCCTGAGGTGCCAGTCAAGAATCAGGGCCCCTTGTGCTCGGCCCTGTGCGTACAGGTAGTCGGAGCGTTCAAGCCCCGAAGAATTTACAATCTAAATGGTGTGAGGGGAAAGTGTCCCAGGCCAGTGGCATAACCGGGTCTAGAATGTGGGGCTCCTAGTGCCCCATTCACTGGATTATACTTCTCCTCATGTTCAAAACACTCTACAGACATTACGGCCTTGGCTACACTTGCAAGTTGGAGCACATTAAATCAGCCCCAGGTGCCCTAACTCCTGAGGTGTCCACACTGGCAAGGCACTTAGAGCACCCGGACCCCGTGGCTCGAGCGCTCCTGGTAATCCACCTCTACAAGAAGCACAGAGCTTGCTGTGCCCCGGCTGGAGTTGGACGACGTGTTGCATTACTGCGCTGTGATTGGCCTCTGGAAACATCCCATAATCCCCTGAAGTCAAGTGCCCACTCTGGTCATTGTTTGAACTTGGCTGCAGACATGCAGATATCCCCTTTCAAAGCTCTGTTTCTGACAGTCGGCATGCTTATCTGCTCTGGGACACAAAGCAAACCATTACTGTGGAATGCTGTTGCTGCAGAGTCAGAGGTGTGTGTGTGTGTGTGTGTGTGTGTGTGTGTGTATGTGTGTGTGTGAGAGAGAGAGAGAGAGGCGGGGGCTGATGGGTTTCCCCCTTCCCCCTGCTGCTGTTTGAACTTACAAGACAGCATGCTGACACACTCTGCCCCCCAAAACACACTGTCTCTCCCCCCACGTACACACAACACACTCCCTGTCACACTCCCCACCCCCTGCTGTCAATCTAGTAGGATACCCATGGAACAATGGGACTGGGAAACCTGCATCACGTGATGCTGTGCCTGCCCCACTAGGCACTGCGAACCCTTTTCAAAGCACGTTGGAGCCACTTGCACACTGGGATAGCTACCACAATGCACTGCTCTCTGTGCCATTGCAAGAGCTGCTAATGTGGACATGCTCCTCAGTCACAAGGAGCACAGTGTGAACGCACAGCAGCTGTCTCCAAGGGCTGGTTTAACTCCCGGCGCTCTACATCTGCACGTGTAGATGCAGCCTAACGAACCCTCCCACCACCACTGTGAGGTAGGTGGCTAAGATTAGTTATACCCATTTTATAGATGAGGTGGGGAAAATGGGACAGAAAGGGGAAGAGATTTGCCTAAGGGCACACAGGGAGTTAGTGGCAGATTTTGGACTAGAATTCAGGACCTCCTGACCCCCCATCTTGTCCTTCCCCCTCCAGAGCACACTGTCTTACAGCCTTGTTAGCAGGGGTACGAAAGAGAGGTGAGATTTAGAAGAAAGACTCTGACCAAAGCTAATCCTGTACATAAATGCAAAGGCCATTTGGGGAATCTTGTTCTGCCCCTCTATATACAAACCTATAAGCCCCTCCCCGTTGATTTAAATGAGTCACAGGCATGCGTTAGCCAGCACATATGTTAGGCAGAGTATTCAACATATTAACATGTATTATGCACATGGTATTAATATAATATACATTATATAAATGTTGGGAAGTTATGATACCTGAATGTATTGTGCCCTTCCCACAGTCCTGTTCATTCATGTCAAGTATCTCACAACACTTTGCACAACTGCAGTCAGCTTTGGCGTTAGAAAATATGAAGCCGGCCAAAGCCAAGATACGTGAATGTTGAGTCTTAGCACAGGTTGGGATGCACCTGCCCAACTGGCTTAGAATGTGGTATCCAAAACCGAGATAAGGAAGGATGCAAGACAAGAAATTAAAGAACTGGTGGGTTGGATCTTGGGTGACGTATAAAGTGCCTTTATACTTGTAAACAGCCATGAATCCAGCATTGTGGCAGGGGGTTAGACAAGATGACCCTTGTGGTCCTTCCTAACCCCATGGTTCTATGATTCTATGATAAAGCTAAGTGGTTTTGCAGGTGTGTCGTTGAAGCATGTGTAAAGAGAACATGCTGCGAGATAAGAATTGCTTCTTGGAAGAAGGATATGTATATCTCCTTTTTGTATTGTACTCTTTTTTCTTTAGACAATACATTTGGTCTCTTGAACACTTTTCATACTGAACTGCAAGTGTAGTCAATCAAGCCATTTATCTGGGAGCAGACTTTCACCTGTGAAAGAGCAAATATATCTTGTAATAGCTACCAACAGCTAACGGGGTCACTTTTGTGTCTGATCCAGCCTCCGGTGAAACCTGTGTCGGTCATTCCACTGTCTTCAATGGAAGTTGGATCATATTCCTTCTGAAGAGTGGAGGAAGCAAATTTAGCACACACTTCAAGCTTGGCCGCGGGATCTTGTGGAGGCTGCTTCTTTCAAACAAGAGTCTGGATCTAAAAAAGCAACAAAAGTCTCCTGCACCTTATAGACTAACAGGCGTTCTGCAGCATGAGCTTTCGTGGGTGAATACCCACTTCTTCAGATGCAAGCCTTTCTTTCAAACAAATCATTTCAAAATCTTGGAATGAATTCCACTGCAATCAGTGTGTCCCTGGTGTTCCAGTGAAGTCTGTGGGGAAAACAATCAAAAAGACAAATGTGACACTCTTCCATTCCTCACCCTAAGGGCAAAAAATCTCCTGTCTAATCCATAGTGTGGGTCTACTGTGCACTTCATGGGTCTCCATGACACACTCCATACTTACATCTAGGCATGGAACTATCATTGACGTCAATGGGGCACTGAATTCAGAAGGTGCAATGGAAATCCGAGTGCGACTATGATGAGATGTCCCCCCTCCCCGCTTTCTCCTAACTATTGTCACCAGGATGTAGAAGAGACAGAAAATAAAATCTCAAATTCATTGCAAAGTTTCTGGCTTCCTGGCTCCTTTCTGGTCTCCTACCATAAGCACTTCGATAAATTAATGTCTCTGCTGTTTGACTCACATCATGCTAGGATCACTGGTTTTAACCACAATCCCTCTTTAGGAATGAGGATAAAGCCAAGACTTAATAGAAGCCATAATACCTATAGTTTTCTCCCTTTTTATTCATAGGCTTTATATATACATAGGACATTCTGCTGGTCATGAACTCTACGGGCCTGGTTTGAGTACAAAGCTTCTTAGGAAAGTATTTTCTCAGTGCTAATCTTTTGGCATGGGATTTAGCCTCTAAGACACAATTGTTGTTTTTATCCATCTATGAATGTTTTACTGATCAAGCTGGGTGGTCTTAAAGGCACCATATACAATTGTAAGCTGACTTTGGAGAACTGAGATGCAGTATCACTGATGAAAGTGAAAACATGAGACCAGTCGAATTCCTTGAATGCTACTTGTTCAGAGGTGGAGATTAGGGGCAATGCAAGGCAATGCAGCATTCTTCTCAAATGATTCATATGAGGTGATCTAGAGATGATGTCTTGATTGTAATTACCTCCAGCTGTCCCTCAGCCAACTAGAGATACTCAGTGCTATCATTCGGGAAGTATTGCCTCTGACAATAACAGCACCACTGGAAATAACAAAGTAGGTCCTTCAAACCAGTTTCCACCACTATGAGCTCAGGCACTGGTGCACCTGGGTCCCTCCTATTCTCTTTCTGTGGCACATAGAGTCTAGTCTCCTGTGGGCCATTGTACTTTGGTCTAATTTCAGTTGTTTGGTTTAGTGTACGGGTGCTGGGTGGTGTTGGTGGCCTGTGGTACACAGGAGGTCAGAATAGATGATCCAGTGGTCCCTTCTGGCCTTAAACCTAATCCTCGGAAGTAGCATTGAACATACCATTGCTGATCCATACAGTTGGCAGGTAGCTTCATGGCTGAATGTATTTAATCTCCACTGGGAATTCCTTCAAAGCCTGTGGAACATTCCGCAGTTTTGTTACACAAAATATTTCCAGCTATAATTGGAAGAAGAGTTCAATTTTTCATTACAAAACATTACTTTCATGTTTTGAATCTACTATATTGAAAACTATGGATAGAAATGCCACGCTTGATTAATAAGAGGATAGCAAAAGGAATATACTTCTGACCACCTGGACAGGGAGATTGTGAAATGCTCAGGGAGATTAAAGGGGCTATAAAAATAGAAAACTCAATAATAATGGGGGTTTTCAACTATCCTCAGACTGACTGGGCACATGTCACCTGTCACCTCTGGACGGGATGCAGAGATAATTTTTCTAGACAGCCGAAATGACTGCTTCAGTCCTGGAACCCACAAGGGAAAAGGAAATTCTTGATTTAGTCCTAAATAGAGCACAGGATCTGGTACAAAAGATCACTCAATCGCTCGGTAATAGTGACGATAATATAATTAAATTTAACATCCTTGTTGCAGAGGTGGGGAATGGGGGGTGGAAGAATACCAAAAAAGTCCACCACAGTAGTATATAACTTCTAAAAGGGGAACTACACAAAAACGAGAGAGCTAGTTATATGGAAATTAAAAGCAACAGTCACAGGAGTGAAATGCCTGCAAGCTGCATGGAAACTTTTTAGAAACACCATTATAGAAGCTCAAATTAAATGTATACCCCAAAATAAAAAAAAATAGTAAGAGGACCAAAAAAAAAAATGCCACTATGGCTAACCAGCAGAGAAAAGGAGAGGGTTAGAAGGCATCCTTTAAAAAATGGGAAGTCAAATCCTACTGAGGAAAATAGAAAGAAGCATAAACTCTGGCAAGTGAAGTGTAAAAGTATAATTAGCCAGGCCAAAAAAATTTTGAAGAGCAACTAGCAAAAGACTCAAAAACTAACAGCAATTTTTTTTTAGTACCTCAGAAGCAGGACGCCTGCCAAACAATCAGTGGGGCCACTGGATGATCGAGGTGCTAAAGGAGCACTCAGGGAACACAAGGCCATTATGGAGAGGCTAAATGGATTCTTTGCATTGGTCTTCACGCAGAGAATGTAAAGGAGATTCCCATGCCTGAGCCATTTGTTTTGGGTAGCAAATCTGAGGAACTGCCCAAGATTGAAGGGTTAGTAGAGGAGGTTTTGGAACAAACTGATAAATTAATCAGTGTTACATCACCAGGATCAGATGGTATTCACCCAAGAGCTCTGAGGAACTCAGATGTGAAATTGCAGAACTACTACTATTATGTAACCTATTACTTAAACCAGCTTCTGTACCAGATGACTGGAGGATAGCTAATGTGACACCATTTTTTTTAAAAAGCTCCAGAGGCTATCCTGGAAATTACAGGCCAGTAAGTGTAACTTCAGTACCACGCAAATTGGTTGAAACTATAGTAAAGAACAAAATGATCAGATACATAACTGAACATGATTTGTTGGGGAAGAGTCAACACAACTTTTGTACAGGGAAATCATGCCTCACCAATCTATTAGAATTCTTTGAGGGGGGTCAACAAACACGTGGAGAACAGTGATCCAGTAGATGTAGTGTACTTAGATTTCCAGAAAACATTTGACAGGGTCCCTCACCAAAGGCTCTTAAGCAAAGTAAGCTGTCATGGGGTAAGAGGGCAGTATCCTCTCATGGATCAGTAACTGCTTAAAAGACAAGAAACAAAGGAGAGGAATAAATATTCAGTTTTCAGAATGGAAAGAGGTAAATAGCGGTGCCCCCCAGGAATCTGTACTGGGACCAGTGCTGTTCAATATATTCATAAAATGACTCAATGCAGTCAAGTCCAAAGTTGACTGTGAAGAGGTACAAAGGGGTTTTACAAACCTGGGTGACTGGGCAACAAAATGGCAGCTGAAATTTAATGTTGATAAAATTCAAAGTAATGACCATTGGAAAACATAATCCCAACTATACTTACAAAGTGATGGGGTCTAAATTAGCTGTTACCACTCAAGAAAGAGATCTTGGAGTCATTGTGGATAGTTCTCTGAAAACATCTGCTCAATGTGCAGCGGCCGTCAAAAAAGCTAACAGAACGTTAGGAACCATTAAAAAAGGGAGAGATAATAAGAATGAATATCATAATGCCACTATACAAATCCATGCTACATCGACATCTTGAATACTCATGAAGTTCTAGTCTAGAGCTAGATGGGGTGAAAATTATATTCAGGAAGGGATTGCTATTTAGTCCACAGTAGTCAGTGTGTTTTACAAACAGCTGATTAAGCTTCACAACATCTGGTAGAGGTGGTAAATGGTGATACATCATGGTTTCATTTCTTCAGCAAATCATCAGGTACAGCAGTAAATGATACATGTAATGTCCAAAACTGTGAAAACAAAAGCTCTATATACATCCAGTGTCATGGAAATCCCTGTAAACCAACAAATACACTGGCACAGGTCTGAGAGAATTCCAGTCATTAGCCAATGAACTGCCATCATTGCCCACTGAAGGATAGGGCATCTGCTTTCCTGTGGGCTTGGTAGCTATCTGCCACTGCAAATTCAACTTGGCTGTGAGCAGTCTGCATCAGCGGGGATGCTGTTTTATCTGACACAGAACATCCTGGGATGCCATACCGACATGAAAACTTGCTCTTCTGTCGCATCCGTTCTTGAGCTGGTGCCTGAATAGATGTGACATTAGAATTACGACAGGAATGTTTGGATCCTGGGTTGTCTTGGAATCACTGCTTTGCTTGCTCCTTTCTTCAGAATGTACATTTACCGTTTAAAAATATGGAATTGCGTAAGTGACTTGCTAGGGCATCTGGGTCAAAGACTGATGCTGTTTACTTACAGAACAGCCTGGATGCCACCCCACCACTGTGGTTCAGCTTTGTCCCAGAGGGCGCCCTTCCAGAGGTTCAGGCTCCATGCCCATTCCAGGAAGTCTTGACAACTGCTGTCAGTTTGTGGTAGGGGATTTTACAATGTGGACGCTTGCCCACTACTGATTGGCCTGAAACCACTTATTCATTCCCCCAGACCATCTGTCAGGTGGTAATAAATATCACGGTAACCATCACAGTATCCATCCCTCGAGGCCTCCAGTCCCCTATTCTGAAGGCCAGCAAACACTCTTCCGCTCCACCCCAGCTTCCATCTGTTTAACACAAACCAGCTATAATCCTGCTTAGAGTAGTGCCTGAAGGCCTCAGATCAGGCCCCCGTGGTCTAAGCATTCGGGGTGTAATCCAGACCGGGAAGGGGATGTGTCACTGGCTGCCCTGCAACATGGGATGCCTCACAAAGCTTTGCTGCTGTAGCTGCCAACCTGGGCACCTCACAAACTGCATGTAGGTCCCACCCTGAGTGCCTGTGTCTAGCCACAGCCCTGGTCCAGCAACACTCACCCCACCAGCCTGTCAGCAAACACCAGCCACACTCTGGCTCCTATCAGCTTTGGTTACTACCTGCAGGGTGACTCCAACACATGCCCAGTCCCGATTTTTCCCTCAGAAAATGGGTGTCCTGCATTCTCCAGCTCTCTCCTGGACAGTTCAGATGTTGTAGGGCCCTTGTGCCTGTAAGGGAACCATATACAACATCTTGCCACCTTATCAGGAGTTACCCACAGAGTTCACAACACTGGATTAATTTTGATTAAAGAACAAAGAAAGTTTGTTTAACTACAGAGAGAGAGATTTTAAGTGAGTACAAGTATTAAGGCATTAAAATCAGCCACAGTTACATGAAAAATAAAGATAAAACTCTTCCTAGTACTAGAACTTTACAAACTAAGCTCGGCACAAGGTAAAATTCTTACCACAGGCTTCCAGTAGCATTGCTGACCGATCTCCAGGTCAGGATCCCTCCCAAAGGCAAAGAGCTGGATTATTTTGTCTTCTTAGGTTCAAGAGAGATGGAGAGGGAAAGATAACTTGGGGTGTTTTTGCTCCTCACTTTTATAGTTCGATCACCCTTTGAAATACATTTTCCTGAGAGTGACCCCTAGATAAAGTTCTTTCCAGCTGAGAGCAAGGAGACGTGGGGTCTGCTGGAGAAGAGGCGTTGTGGTGTTTCTTTTCACCTGTGTATGCTGAAATGCAGATTTTCTTTGTTTTCTTTCTTCACTCTCTCACTGTCTCAGACTCAGGTTACAGTTTATGTGCAAATTGAGGTCAACACACACCTCTTTGTTTAAGACAGGCTTGTTTGACCAGTTCCGCCTAACTGGGGCTTGGTGAGTGTGAACATGTGCTTTTAACATCACACGGGGGGGATTTCAAAACTTTACACATATCTTGCTACATATATTTCACCATGATGTTATTGGCCAGCGAATTATTAGCTTTCAAATGACACCTAAAGACGTATTTTGTACAAAGATTATCACAATGGTGTGTAGGGTAGGAACAAAAGGGTGTGTGCGGTCACAACTGTACAAACACATTGCGAGTGGGAGTTTCATCTGCCAAGAGATTACAGTCTAAACAAACAAGAGGTAAAGGGGAAACGAGGCACAGATAAACCAAGTAACATAGCAGAGTTAGGAACAGAACCCACCATGCTGATTGGGGCACTGCCATGCCACCGGGTCACACTATCACCCAACAAAGTGGCTCTATAACTAAGGAATATGTGTATTTTAGCTTCTGCACACTAGGTGCTGCAGAGTACCCTTCACTGGGATGTCTCTAGCTTGCAAACAATATACGCTCAGCCACTGTCGTCAAAAGCCTTGTTAGTCATCATGGTGGACAAGCTGCCACAAGCACTGCATTTGCACCAGCTCACTCAGTCCTAATTCCAGCCCACGTTGCAGTTCTTTGTGTTTGGAAAGTACCCCAAAAAACCCATCTCCTGTGACAATGCCAGAGACTGTAGAATAGGAGACCCAGAACACGCATTATTTACCATCTTGGTTGTACCAGAGCCAGCCAAAATTTGTAGTTTAAAAAAAAAATTGTTGTTGCAAAATTGGCCCTTTTCTAAACACAATTTTTTCCATTTAAATTTAAAAAATGGAAATCTGAATTGGGGGGGTGAAAATGCAAATTTTTGGATTATTTTTCCCATTTCTCTTCTCCCTCCCCATCATTTTGCCAGTGGAAAAGGGGGAAGAAATGCAAGAAAACCTCCCAAAACAAACTTTTTTGACAAAGAACTGAAACAAAAAGCAAAAAAACCCAAACCAAAACATCAACAAAAGCCAGACTTTCTAATGGCATACATTAAATAATGCATCCATTATTAAAAGTTCATATGTTATTTAATCATTATTAACGCCAACTTTATATAATTTAAGAGTCATATAAACTCACTTTACAGATCTGTAGAACGATTTTTTATTTTTATTATTTATTTTAAAAAATCCAAGACAAAGAATTACAATTTTTCAACCAGCTGTAGTTTTAAGACATGTGGAAGTGACAAAATAGTCTGGACAAGAAAACAGTGTTGAGGATCAGCTACATTAAACCGTTACAGAGACAAATGAGGCGGCCACCCATTTCATAGGCTTGATGTCCCTGTAACAGTTTTCTCGTTTAGTACCACCTGGGGCCTGTCATTCTGAAGCTGCAGAAATTCACCCTTCTTGCAAAATTGAGCTCCAGAATCTAAATTTTATTTTTTAACTCATGTTTCTAGTTCTCATGGTTGCAAAGATATGCTTGAAAGCGTGAACAGAGTATAAAATGATGTAGCAATCTCTGCCTGAGACTGCAGAGAACTGAGCCAGGCAGGCACTTCCTCATCCATCCTCAATGGGTTGTTAACTCTAAAACCTAAAAAATGACATGTTGAGTGTCAAAATTAACTAGTTCACTGCTGACTCTTTTGGCAGAAAGCTCTAGCTTATTTGCTTATCCCACAGCCCCCAAATAAACACACCCCTCATTGAATTGAATATAAAAAGGACTAATATCATTGAAAACCTTAATTTTTTAAAATTCAGCTGAACCTGCTGCAGAATTTCTAGTCTGGTGTACCAAAGTCTCACAGTAATGAGGAATCTCCCTGCAGAATTTAGTTCCAGCTTGCTGCAGCGAAGACTGGGCCTTACTGGTAACTCAAGGACCCAATGGGATAAGATCATAGTAAAGTTTGCAAGTGCCAGAGATGCAATTCCAGCCTCACTGTAGTTAATAGCAAAACTCCTGTTGATTTCGAGGAGGAGGGGAGGGTCAGGACTTCCCTTCAGGTGGAGGAAGGGTAGAGTGATTGTTTCGGGGGCCTTTTCTCTTCAAAGCTCTCTCTGCAGTGACACTGAGACTAGAACTTGGATACATTTTAGAATCCGGCTCCTGCTCCTATGGTTTAAATATATCTTCCCTGGCCAGCATAGCACAATCCTTTACAAAACATATTCCAAATCCCCGAGAATGCAGGTAGGCACAAAGGTTTTAAAAGACCATGTACCGACTTTACAGCTGAGGCAAACCTGCTTTAAATCATGTCGGAAGAAACCCTTCATGAAATGAGTTAAAAATGGTTCTACAGAATGTGAGTTAGATTGACCAGATGTCCCGATTTTATAGGGACAGTCCCAATTTTTGGGTCTTTTTCTTATATAGGCTCCTATTATCCCCCACCCCCATCCCGATTTTTCACATTTGCTGTCTGGTCACCCTAGTGTGAGTGCAGGGAAGTCACCTGCAAAATGCACAGCAGAGGTCAAAAGAAACAAAGAGGATCATCTATTTTAAGACAGGGATAGAGAACGAGCTGAGCCTATTATAATGCCACTGTATAAATCGGTGGAAAATCCTCCCCTTGCGTACACTCCACACGCTTCTGTTCAGCCCAACTTAAAATGTCCAGAGCATAAATGGAATAGGGCCAGAGAAGGGCAGCAAAAATGCTTAGGCGTCTGGAAAGATTTCCATAGGAGGAGAGGTTAAAAGGATTCGGGCTGTTTAATTTAGCGAGAAAATGACTAGGAGGTGACATGATGGAGGTACATTAAACAGTGAAGGGTACAGAGAAGGTCACTCAACCACTCCTACTGACCTGTTCATATATTTTACAATACATCCAGTGATACTGAACGGGGACATGTTTAAAATGAATAACAGGAAATTCTTTCCTGATACAGGCAAGAGCTTTGTAAATACATTTCACTGCTGCAGATGTTATGGAGGCAAAGAGCTTAGCATGTGAAAGGGGATGTTTGTGTAAATAATAATAATACCTAACTCTTATCTAGTACTTTTTATCTTTAAATCTCAAAGCACTTTGCAAAGGAGATCAACATCCCCATTGAACTGATAGGGAAACATACATACCTAGGGAAATGCAACCTAGATGGAGCTACAAGGTGGGTGCAAAACTGGTTAGAAAACCGTTCCCAGAGAGTAGTTACCAGTGGTTCACATTCATGCTGGAAGGACACAACGAATGGGGTCCTGCAGGGATCAGTTCTGGGTCTGGTACTATTCAATATCTTCATCACTGATTTAGATAATGGCATGCAGAGGACACTTATAAAGTTTGCGGACAACACCAAGCTGGGAGGGGTTGCAAGTCTTTGGAGCATCGGATTTAAATTCAAGATGATCTGGACAAACTGGAGAAATGGTCTGAAGTAAATAGGATGAAATTCAAAAAGGACAAATGCAAAGTACTCCACTTAGGAAGGAACAATCAGTTGCACACATACAAAATGGGAAATGGCTGCCTAGGAAGGAGTACTGCGGAAAGGGATCTGGGGGTCATAGTGGACCACAAGCTAAATATGAGTCGACAGTGTAACACTGTTGCAGAAAAAGTGAACATCATTCTGGGATGTATTAGCAGGAGTGTTGTAAGCAAGACACAAGAAGTAATTCTTCTGCTCTATTCCGTGCGGATTAGACCTCAGCTGGAGTGTTGTGTCCAGTTCTGGGTGCCACATTTCAGGAAAGAGGTGGACAAATTAGAGAAAGTACAACAAAAAAGAGCAACAAAAATGATGAAAGGTCTAGAAAACATGACCTATGAGGAAAGATTGAAAAAACTGGGTTTGTTTAGTTTGGAGAAGAGAAGACTGAGAGGGGACATGATAACAGTTTTCAAGTACATAAAAGGTTGTTACAAAGGAGGAGGGAGAAAAAATGTTCTTCTTAACCTCTGAGGACAGGACAAGAAGCAATGGGCTTAAATTGCAGCAAGGGAGGTTTAGGCTGGACATTAGGAAAAACTTCCTAACTGTCAGGGTGGTTAAGCACTGGAATAAATTGCCCAGGGAGGTTGTGGAATCTCCATCATTGGGGATTTTTAAGAACAGGTTAGACAAACACCTGTCCGGGATGATCTAAATAATACATAGTCTTGCCATGAGTGCAGGGGACTGGACTAGATGACCTCTTGAGGTACCTTCCAGTCCTATGATTCTATACATCTTGCCCAAGATCACCGAAAACACTTGGATGAAAAGCTCTAGATAAGAGCTAGGTATTATTAATAATAAATTAATAATATTAATAATAATATTAATATTATTTACAAAGTGGGGTCAGTATCAAATGCAGCTTAACTCCATCATCTGCAGTTACAATAGACAGGATAAAAGTCTGGAAGGGATATTAAACCCTCATGTTTTAGGCTTCTGAATGCTTCAGCAAAGCCAGTGGGGTTTAAGCAAATGCTGAAGGCTGGTATTTTCAAATGCTGTTAGGCTCCTGAAATTCTATGGGAACTGGGGGCCTAACTCCCTTCGGTTTATTTGGAAACTACATCCTAAGTGCTTTGTTTAATAGGGATGGGACTTAGGCATGTGCTAAAGTGTTTACTGAAGCAAGGCCTCAGGGCTTATTACTGCCTGGGATCAGGAAGAGATTTTCCTCCTCCCAACAGCTTGAATGTTGAATAGTGACTCCGTGCAATGAGCTGCTTGCCGACAAGCTACTGACCAAGAATGAGTTGGTGAATTTGAAATAATGTGAATTAGACAACAAGCCTGTATATGTTTGTAGACAATTCCTTGAGCAAAACAGAGGTGAAATTTGTCCAGTTACTTCTTCTGAAGAACTTGCATAACTGGGGATAACGTACGGTACATTCACTAAATAACTGCCTTGAATCCATGGACTTTAAAGACTGAAGATTTCTTTTACTACGCTGTGGAGAGGCCAGACACATTTAGGGCCAGACCCTCAGCTAGTGTAAATCAATGTAGCTCTAGTGACTTTAACTGAGCTCCCTTGAGTCACACCAGCTGAGGATCTGGTCATATGTTTACCGCAGCAGTAAAGAGGGAAATAGTATAATATGTTCCTACAGCAAATAAATCTTAACTACTTTAAGCACTCTCACCGCTCCTGCCAAATGTTCATGCATAGTAATAGTATATGAAACAAATTGGCCTGAGACAATATTTGTCTACCTCAAATGATTTTATAAGGAAACTTCTTTTCTCAACTACTATAACACAAAAACAATAATAAAGCAGACTGCACTGTAAATTTATGTGGAACTTTATAACAAATATAGAATCCCTGGTCCCTGCCCACACTGTTGTATTGCTAATCCTGAGCAATCAAAGATTGAGTCAAGGCTCCACCTCCAAAATCAAGAGATTTTTTTAAAATGGTAAATGTTTTTTATTTGCTGTCTGGTATATGAGTCTCTAGGTTTCATAGATTCATAAAATCATAGACTTAAGGTCAGAAGGGACCATTATGGTCATCTAGTCTGACCTCCTGCACAATGCAGGCCACAGAATCTCACCCACTCACTCCTGTAACAAACCCCTAACCTATGTCTGAGTTATTGAAGTCCTCAAATCATGGTTTAAAGACCTCAAGGTGCAGAGAATCCTCCAGCAAGTGACCCATGCCCCACGCTGCATAGGAAGGCGAAAAACCTCCAGGGCCTCTGCCAATCTGCCCCGGAGGAAAATTCCTTCCCGACCCCAAATATGGCGATCAGCTAAACCCTGAGCATGTGGGCAAGACTCACCAGCCAGCACCCAGGAAAGAATTCTCTGTCTTTCTCCACCCCTACATTCCCACCCCTTTCCCTCCAGCTCGTCTCTGTAACCATGAGAGCTAGAAACTTTTTTAAAAGGCAAGTTCAAAGTCTCATATAATCACATGACTTCGGGAGGTGGGACTGTAAGAAAAACACCAAATATTGTGAGATTCATCATGAGAAAATCTCAAGAATTGATAACGCTGTTTAACTCACTGCTCAGTGTGCATTATGCACGCCCCTGTCCACCGAATCCATAGGACAGGATTCTACTTCAGCTACTAGCGAAAGGAGTTAGTCTTTTAGCTCATGCTTTCGCGGCTCATGCTTTCAGTCGAGTGGGTTCTTGGTTCCATCCCTGACTAGGAGGGTGGTTGTTATGCTCACAATCTAACTGAGGTAAAAGCATACAAGTGGAGTGTGTAAGAATTGGGTAGTATCCCTTCCGAAACTCGGGGAGCCCTTCAGTGGCCCTTGCTGCTTTCTATGTTCCAGAAGCTACCAGAACCCTGCAGAGCATCAGTGTTTGTATGTCTCCAGGCCGTGCATGTCCTGTGTAGCTAGTAATCATGGTTATTTGGATCCCAAGGTGCCCTTATGTTTCCTTCATGTTCTGTAATGAGCACGGGACACAAGGTAGGGAGGGCCTAGAGGTGGCTAAAGGGTCCCTGAAGGGGTGAAGTTGGAGGGATAGGGAGAGAACTTCATGGATGAAGGGGAAGATGGAGATTGTTCTATCTGTGGGGGCAGCCATTGTGTAAGGCACACAGCTAGAGGAGGAGATGAAAGGAAGGGAAATGAGATCAGAGAATGACATAGGTCAGGGTTAGGTAGGACCTTCAGGCATTTCGGTGGCAGGAGAAGACTAAAGGAGGGAGGTGGCAAAAACTAGCATTTCTGGTGCCCACAACTGCAAACACTATTCATCTGATGAAGCAGCTTGTAGACCCGGATCACACTTACTCTTCAGCCCCATGTCCTGTGCGTCAGGCTGGTGCTCAGTTTCATGGATGCTTCTTCTCACAGCATTGCAAACTCAGTTCCTGCCTGCGTTGGAGTCGTTAGGTGCTGACAGCTGTGCTCTGATCTCACTGCCAACTTCACTGTGTTTGAATGGGCTCTCTCTCCCTGTCACGCCACCGGTGCAGGCTCTGCCAGCTAATGACCCAGCTGTTTTCTGTAGCCTAATCCCTTCCTGTTTCGCTGGCGACTTTGGGGAAAATCTACTGTTCTCCTGTTTGTTCTGATCTTAAAATGAATGCCCTGCGTAGGCAGCACTCGGTCCGTTCAGCAGCAGCTCATCAGCCTGTGGATAAAAGGCAGGTTCCGTAGCCCGTCTGCGAAGACACAGCACACTAAAGATGCAGGTCGAGGTGTGAGTCTCTGAATGCTCCCTGGGGAGGGGTAGTTACAACGTAGAATAAACAGACGTTCTTGGGTGAAATCATTTGTTTGTACATCGCAGGTGACAGCTGCACCGGGAAGGGAGAGTGTAAAAGCACTCCCTGTACCACCTAAAGGTGAACCTGAAAATGGGCAGAGCTCAGGTTTATCTGCAGCTTAATCTGAACCACACGAGCCTTGATAACTGGGCAGGACAACGGGTGAGAAACAACCCTTTGAGGGCTCTTGAGGTTGCTCTTCTAGCCATTAAGACCCATTTTGCATACGGTGCCCAGCCCTGACGCTGAACTGCTGCCGAGGGATGGATTTCCCCCAGTCAGAGCTGCTCAGTATTTGGCCCAGCAGATGCCAGCTATAAAGCAGGGTGGGGGGAAAAGCCCCGCACCTAGGTGAGCACTTCTGAACCTCAGCAAAGGCTCAGGGCAGGAGGTGAGTGAGGGTTGGAGCCAGGAGGGCAGGGAAGGGGCTTTTTTATCTAACCTGGCTCAGCCAGGGGGCCTCATGCCAAAGGCTGGGTTTGAAAGCATAGCTCCAGGAAGTGTTTGCTACTGGCCGGATGTGCCTAGTAGACACTGGCCCTTGTAGGGAGCAGAGCTGAGCTGCCTACCCGAGAGTGCCAGGAGGGGGTGTGGGCTGGTGATCACTTCACTTGGAAACGCGTAGGCCCTGTGGCCTAGTAGATATGACACTGCCTGAGAGTCAGACCCGGGTTCCAACCCCAGTGCTACCCCTGAGCTGCTGTGTGACCTTAGGCAAATCACCAAACCAATCCGTTTGGCCTTACCTGTCTATTTAGGCAGTAAACTCTTTGTGGCAGAGGCTGTCTCTCACTAGTGGTCTGTATGAACTCTAGTTTCGCATGTCCCTGCCCTTGGTTGGGGACATCAGGCACCACTGTAATAAAAGCCATAATAAATATAAGGAGTTCTTCCCTCTTGTTGTTAATATTCATTGTGTTGAGTATCCGGTCACCATTAACTTTTTTAGTGATGTCTGAAGCAAAATAGGCATTAAAACACCTCAGCCTTCTGGATGTTATCAGTTACTAGATTTCCTTCCCCGCTAACAGAGGACCTGCACTTTCCTTCATCTTTTCCTTGCTCCTAATGTATTTAAAGAACTTCTTCATATTGTTTGTGTCCCTAGCTAGGTGTCACTCATTTTGTGCCTTAGCTTTTCTGATTTTGTCCCTACATGCTTATGCTATTCTTTTTTATGTCTCCTTAACAATTCATCCATGTTACCACTTTGTGTAGGGTTCCTTTTTGATTTTCATATCATTAAAGAGCACCTGATGGAACCATATTGGCCTCTTACTAGTCTTCCTATCTGTTCTTCACACTGGGAAAGTTTGCAGTTCTGCTTTTAATGTTGTCTCCTTGAGAAGTAACCAGCTCTCCTAACCTCCTTTATCCCTTAAGTTTGTCTTCCCGAGGACTTTTCCTATCAGTTCTCTGAGTTTTAGCCAGCTTTTTTGAAGTCCATTGACCTCATTTTGCTGTTCTCTCTCCTTCCTTTCCCTAGAATCATGAAATCTATCATTTCATGATCACTTTCATCCAAGTTGCCTTCCACTTTCAGTTTTCAACCAATTCCTCTCAGTTGGTCAGAATCAAGTCTAAAATGGCTGCCCCTCCCTCGTTACTTCATTCGATTTCTGAAAGAAAAGGTTGTCCCTGGTACATTCCAAGAACCCTTCAGCCTTTAGGCAAGATGTAACACAGAAAGATGCCACTACAGTGTTTAAGTTCTGCGGCTAAAGTACCCTGAAATCTTATTTTCTACTGCACTCCACCTACTGGAGGGGGTAATCGTGGCATAAAAGAAGTCTCTGTAATGCGGAGACAATGTTTTAAAAGCTAGACTGTTAAAGGAGTAGATATGAGCCAATGCACTGAAGGAATCACATGCAAGTAAGGGCTGTTGTACTATACATGAGAGAGAGAGACATGGCAAGACACAGTTAAAAACACTTCCACGCTTTTATCTTTGTAGCATCATCATAGGCTTTATTAAGGCCCCCTCTTGCCTCTTGAAGCCAGCACAAGCCCTGTTTGGAGGGCTTAGGTAGCATGTAGGTTATGCAGGCATTATGCTGCCTCTTTGCACAGAGTGGAATTTCACCCTTTGGGAGCTCATTTACTGGGTCCTTTTTTCCAGGTTCCTGAGGCTTCATGTAAAACTCTGCAAAATGGACCGAGATCAGAAAGCTTTTTTAAACAGCGCTCTTAGGAAGGGTTTATGCTGAAACATTTTAGCCCAGGCATAAACTTAAAACAAATGTTCAAGGGCCCCCAACTGCACAAGGATCAAAACCATGTTAAGTGAAAGCCTTCTTAAGATCAGTTTAGTGAGATGGATTCTGAGCACAGTCAGTTCTGCAGCGTCCTGCGAGCTTTAGAGTCACCGGCAAGGTCAGATTTCTCTCTCAGCATCAGCATTCATGTGGTCATCCCATCATAATCATTTTCAGGCCACGTCAGTGTTGCCATTATAAACTCCTTATTGTAATTCATTGGTCAAAACACGATCCACGGTGAAACCTAGCATGCAAGGGCAGAGTCCCATAGCAATTGTTCCTCTCTGCCTTCAAGTTTTAAGAGGTGAGTTTCGGTTCAGTCATTTTTATGGCAGTGCAAAAAGAAAATGAGAATTGAGTGGCTCTCAAACCTTTGGCCTTTTCTTGGAAGTCGCCTTGTTAAACCTGTGGATTGCAGCTGCCTCTATCTTCCTGCAGAGGGACAAGCAGGGAATAACCCAAGTGTATAACCTTGTACTTTAGGCAACTCCATGGCTGTCTTCTGTGCAGGGCAGCAAGGAAGTGTGAGCGTGCAGAAAGCTGCCCCCGCCCTCGTTGTATCCCACCTCCACCCCATGGAGACGTAAGCTAGAGTTCTCTTGTCAGCACAAACTACTCCCTGCCAGGCATTTTGCCGCCCCAAGCACGGCAGGCAGGCTGCCTTCGGCGGCTTGCCTGTGGAGGGTCCTCTGGTCTCGCGGCTTCGGCAGACCTCCCGCAGGTGTGCCCCAAATTTCTGCACTAGAAACTTTCATAGTTAGCCTCTTCTGCCTCTGTTAACTGAAAACCATTAACCACATCAAGTGCATCCAAACCTGCTACAGTCAGAAAGAAGACAATCTTCCATTTGCCTTCCTTTTCACTGGCACCCATTGCCGGTACAGACTGAGTGAAGAGCTCTCTGGAATAATTTCTTCCCTATTTCCAGAGACTGTCAGCTCGGGTGGAGCTTTTAGTTGCTCCATTCAGGTTATTTTATTTAATTTCTATTTATTCCCAGTCCTATCTGTTGTTCAGGGCTGACGATGCTTGACATAGGTACTTTTTATTCAGTTCCAATGGCCTCTGCATTGCAGAGCAGGAAGCTAAACCTCTGGAAGATGCAATCCCCAATTCTACAAATGGGGTGAGATTAGAATAGCATTTTAGCATTAACCGTGAGGCGCAGGGCACTAGTTCACCCCAAATACTGGCTTAATCTTATTTTGCTCTATTGTTTCCTTTACAATGACACACTTCTCAAGCAGCACAGACCTGAGCACCTTTATTAGCCAGATATGGGACATGTGAACTCCGACACTTATCTGTTAGATACATTGCTGCTGGGACCTAAGGCTCTGTCTTTCCCTCAGGGCTGAGGTTCCCAGAATTAAGTCCTGACCCTGAAGGAGAAAGGTCCAGTAACTCAAAAGCTCACCCAATGTTTTTAAATCTAGAGCAGCTGGGTAGCTGCACCAGGTTTAAAAACAGTGGGACCTACAATTTTTTGAAACAAAGTAAATCAGAAAATCCCAGCTGTAAAAATGCCACTTCCCACTCTTGATTCTGTTCCACTAACCTGTTATCAGAATTTGCTTAGCTACTTATGAACAGCTTAAATTCTAGCAATAGCCTCCTGAAAGGAGATACGGGTAACTTGTAAAAAGCTTTAATCCATTTTAGAGCTGCCCTGTTGCTCCCATGGAGCAGGCAAACAGCTGATAAATAGGCTTGATATTTAAATGTTTGTCTGGTGAATGGGTGTAAAAACCTCTCTGTCTTTATAAATCCGTCACTAACAGCATTCTGGGGACCAAACAATGTTCCCTTAACCGTTTGTCAAATTCATTTTCATGTACAGTGCTCATTCCCCAGATCTAGTCCTCTCCAGTACCTTTGGATACTTGTAAACTTATTTTTCACCAGCGTTTCGCCCATTCTCATCCTGAGAGGTTTCAATGGGCAGGCACAAAATCTAGCATCTGCTCAAGCTGTGCCACAGGAATGAATTCCTGTGATCGCTGGGTACAGTTACTCAACACTGGGTTGAGCACAGCTGCCCTATGCAAACAGTGACTGTGAAATCAAACCTGGTGCCAAAGCATATTGGCTCTTTTACTACACTGTGAGCTCTTCTGCAAACGGATGAATTGTCACTGTTGTAAGGACCTTAGCTTGTCTTCGCTGAAGATGCAATCAGCACCAGGGCTGATAAATTCACCCCGCTCAGCCTTCTCTTTCTTACCAAGCCAATTGCTAAGATGCCATGTTCTACTTCCATCATGTTATCAGATGGGACTGTTCCTTCTGAGCTAGCGAACAGGAACAACAAATGGGGCAGCAAAGAGTCCTGTGGCAGCTTATAGACCAGTGGTCCCCAACCTTTTCGTCTGGCAGGCGCCAGATGAAGGACCGTGGTGGCGGTGGAGCATCCGCCGAAATGCCGCCGAATTTCTGCGGCGTTTCAGCGGCGACGCCTCTCGATGACACCACTTGCCGCCGACAAGTGACATCATCAAGAGGCGTCGCTGCCAAAACACCGCAGAAATTCGGCGGCATTTTGGCGGATGCTCCACCGTCGGCCAGGACGCAGGCGTGTGGGCACTGCGTTGGGAACCCCTGTTATAGACTAACAGATGTATTGGAGCATGAGCTTTCGTGGGTGAATACCCACTTAGTCAGATGCATGAAACAGAGGAGTTCTGCAAGGGAGTTCTACAGCTGGAGGAGGAGCGACCATATGACTTTTGGGGTGAGTTTGTTGTCTGTTTGCCTGCCGTGTGCCTGCTTGTTTGAAATGTATAGTGTGGTCTGTTTGGGGGGCTGTGTATGGAGTCCAGCAGCCTGCTTGCTAGTCAAGGCTGAGAGCTTCCGAGCAAGGCTCCAGCCAGCCGTTCTTTGACCCCTAATCTCTTTAGGATCCCTTGGCAAGGGGGTGGGGCTAGCTCAGGGAGAACAGGGGTTTTAAAAGCCAGCTCCTAGGCAACCAGAGGAGCTAGAGAACAGATGAGTTTTTCAAGGGAGCTTAGAGAGGGAGTGTGAGAGTCAGGTACGCCTGAAAAACAGACTTGAAATGTAGGTCATTAAAATGCCCCACCCCCATGCCCAAAATACCCAAAGAACACACAACAAAAAAACCCCTGCAAGAGTAAAAAGAATGCAGGCAGATGTCCAGCAGCAGAGTGAGGGCTATCCAGTTCATTGCACTGAATGGAGCATATATGGTTATGTTCCTTGTGGGCAGGTGGCACATAAGTGCACTCAGTGCAAGCAAGTCATGGCCTGCAGAGACCATGTATGGGCTCTTGATACCGGAGTGGCTGAACTGGAGGAGCTAAGGGAGACAGAGAGGTACATAGATCAGACTTTCCAGGACACAGGAGAGCAGTCCCACCCCCAGTCTGACAGCCTCGGAGCTGTTCAGGAAGACAAAAATTCCGGGGAAGAGAACATCAAAGTGGAGTGAGGGAAACAATCTCCTAGTTTCAGATCCTCCTTCCAGATGATGTCATACTGTCCTATCACACTGAGAAAACTCCTCTGGGGGAGGGTACATCAGTTATTAGAAAGAGACAGGTAATAGTAATGCTTTGATTTGATTGTTAGAAATATAGATAGCTGGGTTTGCGATGACTGGGAGAACCACATGGGGAATTGCCTGCTGGGTGTGAAGCTTGAGGAGCTCTCAATGCATCTAGATAGACTTATGTGCAGTGCTGGGGAGGAGCTGGTGGCTGTGGTACATATAGGTATCAATGACATAAGAAAAGGAAGGAGAGAGGTCCTGAAGGCCAAATTTAGGCTGTTAAGTAAGAGACTAAAGTCCAGGACCTCCATGGTAGCGTTCACTGAAACACTTCCAGATCCACATGCCAGTTAGACAGGCAGAACTGCAGGTCTCGATGAGATGATGGTGTAGGGAGGAAGTTTATTAGAAACTGGGGAAACTTTTGGAAAAAGAGGAGCCTACACAGGAAGGATGGGCTCCACCTAAATCAAAATGGAACCAGATGGCATGTAAAATTATAAAGTTTGTAGAGGCTGGTGGAAAGCCGACAGGTTGGAGTAGCACATGGTTCTGACAGCAATAGCTCTTAGAGGAGGATTTATTAAAGGGGATACACTATATCCTAGTAAAGAAGAGAGGAGAGAAGTTGATAAAGTACAGGTAAAAACTGAAGAGAAACAGTCGAATGTAAAGGAGTCCCATTAAGTTACATCACACGAAGGCAGACAACTATATATTGACAAATTTTGTAAGTGCTTGTGTACAAATGCTAGAATTAGCGCGACCAGATGTCCCGATATTAGGGGCTTGTCTTATATATACAACTAAAGCTCCACACCGAAAAAAGGTCCCGATTTTTCACAGTTGTTAACTGGTCAGCCTACCTAAAAGTCTAAATACTAAGATGGGTGAACCTGGCCTGGTATTAAATGAGGATGTTGCTATAATAGCTATCACAGAAACTTGGTAGAATGATGATACCCAATAGGACATGGTAATACCAGGGCAGAAAATAAATAGGAATGACAGAATAGGTGGTGCAGATGGGGAGTGGCATTATATCTGAATTATTCAAGATAGTTAAGTTCCAAGCAGACTGCAAAGAGTTACAAAGGGATTTCTCAAAACTAGGTAACTGGGCAACAATATGGCAAATGAAATTCAATGTTGGCAAAGTAATGTGCATTGAAAAATGTGCTCCCAATTATACACACAAAACAATGGGGATCTAAATTAGCTGTTACCATTCAAGAAAGAGATCTTGGAGTCATTGTGGTAGTTCTCTGAAAACATCTGCTCAATGTGCAGTGGAGGTTAAAAATCTAACAGAGATAGATAATAAAACAGAAAATATTGTAATGCCGCTATGTAAATCCATGGTACATGCAAACCTTGAATACCGAGTGTAGTTCTGGTTGCCCCATTTCAAAAAAGATATTCAAATTGGAAAAAGCAGAGAAAGGCAACAAAAATTATAAGGGGTGTGAAACATCTTCCATATGGAGAGAGATTACAAAGACTGGGACTGTTCAGTTTAGTAAGAAATGACTAAGAGGGAGATGATTGAGGACTATAAAATCATGAATGGTGCTGAGAAAGTGAATAAGGAAGTGTTATTTACCCCTTAACATAACACAAAAACCAGGGGTCACCAAATGAAATTAACAGGTAGCAGGTTTAAAACAAACTTGTGAAGAAGTGCTTCCTTATAACACAAAGTCAACCTGTGGAACTCATTGCCAGGGGAAGCTGTGAAGACCAAAAGTATAACAGGGCTCAAAAAATAATTAGATAAGTTGATGGAGGATAAGTCCATCAATGGCTATTAGCCAGGATGGGAAGGGATGCAACCCCAATGCTCTGGGTGTCCCTAAGACTCTGACTGCCAGAAGCTGGGGCATGGATCACTCAATAATTGCCCTGTTCCATTCACTCGCTTGAAAGTATCTGGCTCTGGCCACTGTCAAAACAGGATACTGGGCTAGATGGACCATTAGTCTGATTCAGTATGGCAGATCTTATGTTCTTTTCTTTGCCTGTAGGAGTTTTATTTCTTCTCTGATTCAGGCCTAACAGATCATTCACTTGCTTCATTTTTTGCAGCCAATATAACCAGTAACAGCCAAATTTTCAAACCTTGCAGCTTAAATTATAGTCCTGTGGACATCTATTTACATGATTCAACATGGGGAACCAGTGCATTCTAAAGATCAAATACCTGTTTGTGCAAGAGAACTTTGCACATGCCGTCAGATGTGAGATTTGTTCATGAAAAAGATGCAGATCTCAGAAGGTTCATAGATTCATAGACTCTAGGACTGGAAGGGACCTCAAGAAGTCATCGAGTCCAGTCCCCTGCCCTCATGGCAGGACCAAAGGCTTACTTTGGATAAGTACCCAATTTCTCTGAGCTTTAGCCATATTAGTACGAAGAGGCTTTCAGATAGAGAAAATAAAGATGACCAACATATCCACGGCAGTGTAGGTCATGTTACAATAACTATGGGGTATACAGAAAGCATATTACTATACACACAAATAATAAGTCTTTGCTACATATAGTTCATCCACCGAGGCTCATCTTTCCAATATTTCACTTAATCGAATACAGGAAGTAAATAATTCAATTTGGCATCAGCTCCATCCTTTATAAAATCGCTGCCATCCCATTTACTGTTCCTGATTTCGTGTTTATCAGACACTGAGGTAACAGAAAAGTGTGATTTGTTAGCAAAATCAATCCAGCAGATTTTGAGAGCCATAACTGAGATCCAGCCACAGTGCATACTGGTGAGCAGTGTGAACTGGATACAGACTGCCATTTAACTCAGACTGTGCCTAATTCTTGTCTTTCGTCACCTGGTCAAACAATCACCAAAAGAAAACGTTGACACTCAGCCCATTCATTCCAAGATAAGCCAAGCGTTCTGCCTGACAATATGCCACTGCTCTCAAGTCAGGATTTTTCTTTTCCCTTCAACAGAATAGGCTGAGGCCAGCTTTCATCACTCTAAAGCAAAGTGTGTCCCTTCCAGTGTTTTCCAAGTGTTTCTTTAAAGCAAAAGGCACATTCAAATTGATTCCCATATCTCACTTTGGTTTCACATGCTCTGTCAATTTGGCTCGACTCAGAGAACACTGCAGATATAAAGGAACCATTCCAAGCTACTGGAAGCAGCACATTTGAGTGTTTTAACCTTCTGTACTTTTTCCTTGTTGGTTGGATGGATTTTTACCCTTATAAGGGAATGTACAGCACAGAGCCACCTTTATACTTGATAAAGAAGTCACAGATCATAATGTTAAACATATTCCTGCTAGGACCATCGGGTCATAGCAAAAAATTGAAGAGAATGTGGAAAATTTCTCCCTATTAAAGCCATAAATCACATACACCCCCAAATCATAAGTATATTAAAATTGGTTCTCAGATACGTCCATATGGACTTTGCCAGAAAATGTATCTGTACATGAGGGCAGAGTTTGGTGCCACCTGGAAAAAATTAATAGATGTAGAGTTTGGCCCAAGACAGAGAGGAGAAATGCGCTGAGCTCTAGTTTTGACACGTGCCATTTAAATACCAGCTTACAAAGGCGCTTGGGCACTCAGATCCCTTTCCAGGAAGGCAGTGGTGATAGTGCACGAGACTAGGACTCGGGAGGCCTGGGTTTTATTCCTGGCTTTGCTGCTGGCAACCTTGGTCAAATCTTGTCACCGCTCCATGCCTCAGTTACCCCATATATAAAATAAAGATAATTACACTGTCCCGTTCTGTAAAGCCACTGATGAAAAACCACTATAGATGAGCTACTATTATCATTATGTTTGGGTACTAAGGGCCAGATTTTTAAGATGTTTAGGTGCCTAAAAAAGCAGATAGGCACCTAGTAGGAGGAGGCACCCACTCACCTAATGTCTATTTAAATCAATGGGAGTTAGGCACCTAAGAAGGATATTTACAGGCACGTAGGTGCCTCTCTGCATCTTAGGTGCCTAAATATATTTAAACATCTGGCCCTAACTCCCTTGAAAATCCCAGCATATCTATTCAAAATTTGGGTTACAGCTGGTTGAAAATTTGCCATTGAAATGTGGGATTTTTGGACAGAAAATGGCTGTTTTAACCAAAATGTCCATTTTCATTGAAATCTTTGAGGGAGGGGGTTGCTTTAAAATAAACAAAAAACCCAGAGATCTGTTGGTTTGAATCTGAAAAAAAATGGTTTTCAAGATTTTCTATTACTCCCCCACCTGCAAGTTGCAATTTTGTTTGACAAAAACGAAAAATGTTGATTTTTTACTGAGATTTTTCAGTGGGAATTTTCCCCCCTGACCTGATCTAAGTTTGTAGATGAGTTGAAGGGACGAGTAGCCAGATCAGTATAGCTCAACTCCTTATTAAAATTAGTGTGACCCTCAGCTGAATGGATTTGGAACAACTGATATCTGAGCATTAATGTGGCTGTATCTTTCTTTAAGGAAGAAGTTTGGGTCCAAGTAAGAAAAGTGTACTAGAATTAGGGTGACCACAGACGGGGTGGGGGGTAATAGGAGCCTATAAAAAAAGACCCCAAAATCGGGACTGTCCCTATAAAATCGGGACATCTGGTCACCCTAACTATAATTACTCAATTTGCCAGAAGGGACCATTTTGCTTCTTACCATAATTGCTGTTTATTTTAATTTCTTGTGATAGTTTGCAAGAGAATAGGAAATAAAAGAAAATGTATTGCCTCGGAAACTATTTGTCTTTACATCCCAGTGCCAAAATAGCACATAGGCATTATGCTTGAGGTAGCCACCACAGGAAAATAATTACAGGAGGGCTGGTGAGGTGGGGTTTGGATGCAGGTTTGCTTTCAGCAAGGGTGTGGGTTCAAGGCTGTATCAGGCTCAAATGTGATTTAGATATGATGGTGCCAAATGTTGCTAGCAGTACTCATGGGCTTTTAGCTCATGATGGAATTTGTGCTATCTCACATGGTGGAAACGTTATGAGATCAGTTGTTCTCCTGAGACTTCAATCACATTTAAACTGGAACTAGAAAAAATGATCTGGCTTTAGACCAGTGGAACAGTAGGAAATGATCCAGATGCGGAGATTCAAATCCAGCCCCCCAGCTCAAAATATTAGAGGAGTTTGGATTTGCAGTTCTGGTGGTGGGCCATCAGTAAGAGGAAAATGGTTTTCATGCTGGATTCTCACCAGGAATCTTTCTGTCTTGTCTTTAGAAACGTGTATGGTGCTAAAACGAGAAAATAAATTAAATTTTTAAACAGCTGCGTGTGTTCTGCATAAGCCAATTCATCCGGCTTTCAGCTGAGTCAAATTTACCGCCAGGAAAAAGTAGACAAAAGATGAATGTGTCCTTACAAATACAAAGCCAGCAGCCTGTAAATAAAGACCTGCTTCCAGCAAGCCTGTCTCCTCCTACCAGCTGGCAATACAAGTATCTAATTCCTGAGTACATTGATCAGAGACTGTTGCAAACAAACATACATCAGAAGGGCGTGAGTGCCATTGATTCAACCCTGTTTTCGATTGTCATTTTTAGCCACAGAAATTTCTTCCTGTTGTTAGTTACATTTTGACCTAAAGCAACGAAAAGGTCATACTTCTGTAACTTATCAATTACAGATTTCTGTGTGCTGTATTTCATGTCCTGTATTATAAAAGAGTGAATACTCAGAATGATTTATTAAATGCTTTTGTGCTAACTTATATGGCATCACAGAAAAGAGTCAGCAATGATTAATACACATTGCACAGTTACAAGCAGGAACAGGCTTATTTAAACAGCATATTAAATACAAATAGATCCCACAAAAATACATGAAACCAGATTTTACTTTGTGAATGAAATGACTTGTTAAAGTTTAAATGAAATGCTTTGTGCCTGTTACAGGGAAATGTTAGGGATTTATTGAAAAGCTTTGGGAATTCCCAAGCTCTTTAACACATTTTTATTTTAAATCATAAAAATGTTCAAAAGCAACTGACTTTGGGTGCCCAATTTGAGACACCTTTACATAGCCCCAGAGTGTGGGGGCTCAGCACTTTGTGAAAATCAGGCTCCAAGAAATATCTCAGATCAGGCTCCTGAAAATCTTCTGTCATTTAGCCAAAGTAGCACTCTTTGTAGTATTTATTTTAGTTGTGATACTGCTCAGTCAGGATTGGGGCCCTGGTGTGCTAGGAAAGGAAGACATGAGTCCTGCCCTCAAGAGTTAACAGAAAAAGAGCTGATGAGCTAAGAAAGATAGGTCAGTCTAAGAAAACCGGTGGGAAAACTAAATAGCCCAGCTCTTGTGCATTTCCCAGCTGTATTAGAGTGAGTTAAAAAGCAGAAGTGAGTGGAAAAAACCAACCGGGAAAGTTACAAGCAAATGAAAAGCAATAGTTTAGTGTTTAAAGAAATATGTGCAGAAGCCAGTGCTGGTGTTTTTAGTAGTAATCAAAGACTTATCCAATCATTTCCTTTGCTATAGAGCAGAGCAGGCTGGATTTCAAAACCAAAATGCTGGCACCAGCTGTTGTAATGCTGCCTTCAAAGAAAAAGGCTGGTGGTTTGGCAAGATGAAATGTGTTTGTCATCTTGTCTGTTGTCTGCTATTCAATTGTGCAAAGGCTTCTGGGAACCACTGGAATCAATTTCACTATTATGATTTGTATTATCGTAGATACTAGGAGTGTAGTGTGACCCCACGGTAAGCGTCGTACAAACACAGAACAAAAGACGGTCCCTGCCTCAGGGAGCGCCCGTTCTCAGAAGAGAAGTTTGCTACGGTGAGGAGCGAAGAGTGGGCCGAACGCGAATTCTTGGTAGGATACAGAGCTTGGTCCCTGCTTAAGGGCTAGATTGTAACGTTAGTCATTGCCTTGAGCAAGGGATCAAGCACAGGCTGAGAGTCACTATGCCTCAGCGACACTCTCTCTGAGGCACTATTCCCTTTCTGCTTCCCCATCACTGCTGGAGCCATCATCATTCACTGCTGGCCTGTGCCAGGAGGTAAATTACAACCCATCTTGCATTGCCACAGCTACTCTGGCCCAGGAGTGGAAGGTATGTGAGGTCAAGGCTCCAGCCATTCCCTTCCCCTCTCCATGTACGTGCCCTGGGGTAGGAGCAAGGTAGCGATAACCCTGCTTACGCCTACGCACCCTGACCAAAATCCAAGTAGCTTGTGCAAGGGGAGTTCTCACCCCCTCTCGCTCCACAGCACAGGTGGGCAGTCCAAGTCCCAGTCTAGTGTTTGCAGCAGCTGTGCAGGAATTCAGGACATCAGGGAATGAAGTCACTGTGACAGGAGACTTAGACAGCCCTGAGTGAGGACAGCACACAAGAAGGTCCCTCTGGAAGTCTTCAGACACTAGAGGCAGCAGATGTTGATAAAACTGAGCTAGACTGAAGATAGGGAAGAGGGATTTGTCCCAGTGAGCTCCAGTGGGAGGTAGAGAACAGTGCTTATGTAATGCCGACAGACCCAGGTCAGCGGCGGGCAGGATCAAACTGGGGACCTCTGGAACTTAATGCCTGAGCCTCTACAACATGAGATAAAAGCCAACTCTCTCTTAGCTAAAGCTGTAGAGCAAACGCCTTTTATCTCTCTCTCTAAGTGGTCTCGGTGCCACTAGACGGGCCAGAACACCACACCCAGGAGGTGTGTGGGTTACATTTACACCTCTACCCCAATATAACGCTGTCCTCAGGAGCCAAAAAATCTTACTGCGTTATAGGTGAAACCGCATTATATCGAACTTGCTTTGATCTGCTGGAGCACGCAGCTCCGCCCCCTCCAGGGCGCTGCTTTACCGTGTTATATCCGAATTTGTGTTATATCGGGTCGCGTTATATCGGGGTAGCCGTGTACTTAATAGCACCAGGATTTACCGGTAATCTCTCCTGCCTGAAGCAGTTTGGAGTGTATTAACTAACAGATTAAGTGGTTTAAAAGGATCCTCTATTTATTGAAGAGTTTTTAAACTGGGCTTTATGCTTCTTTGAGAAGCTGTCTCTGTCCTAGAGAGCACGGTTTAGGGCAGTATTAATACGCCCAGTTGAACAGCTACCACAAGTCCAGGTGGGTAGCAATGGCAGTGAGACCGGCCAAAGCTGCAATATGTGGTGCGTGGACCCAGGGTTTCCCATTACAGAGATGGGGAGCTATTTGCAAAATTGTAATCTGCACCCAGAATTTAAAAACATTGGCAGCGGGGGTGTCTGGACCCTGTAGAAACATAGATCAGCTGCAAAACTCAGCGTCCGATCTGAACTTTGCATGCTGAGCCCTGGCCCTCCCACTCCAAGGTCTGGGGCTGCTGAGGGTTTGGCTCCCCAGTGGTGGAGTTTCATGCTGACCATTTCCCACCGAATGAGAACATAAAGAAATGGTGCCATTGTTACAGAATAGAGCTGCGGCTCCTTAATGTTTTGCATGTGGTGTGTATATTGTGCATGGTTGAGAAAGAAACAAATTGAAGGCTGATGCAGTTAAATTTAAAAACTTGCCTGGAACCATATTATGCGGCTTGTCTTTGTCAGAAGGCTTTCTGCGAACGGGGACTTACACATGGGAACCAGATGCAGCCAGCCAGTGGGTCTGCTTGCTCCTTCACTACCTAATTTTAAAAAAAAAAAACCATGGCCTTATGCAAAGGGGCCAACTATCCCTCTGGGGTTAAAAGGGAACCTGCAGTGATTTCTGACAATGTTAAAAATGGGTAAAGGAGCATTTCAATAACAAGGATACATACACTGAAAATGAATTCTTAAAACAGCAACAGACATCCTAGTTTCCTGTTTTAATATCTCCATGCTTCTGGGTTTTTTTCATTATGGCAGGATGCGAGCCATTGAATACTTCCCATAAGCAGAAGTGGAAATTAGGTGCCTAACTTCCTTAGGAGTGAAATCCCAGCCATGAGATATTGGCAGCAAATGAAGGATCAATGCTTACATGGTGCCAAGTTCAGGTTCCTAGTTTGATTTCTCCCCCCCACCCCAGGTCTTCAGAAAAATGTCCCCCAGTTCTGGAACAGCCTTCCAAGGGGAGTAGTGGGGGCAAGACATATCTGGCTTCAAGACTAAGCTTGATAAGTTTATGGAGGGGATGGTATGATGGGATAGCCTAATTTTGGCAATTGATCTTTGCTTATTAATATAAATATGCCCAGTGGTCTGTGATGGGACGTTAGATGGGGTGGGATCTGAGTTACTACAGAGAATTCTTTCCTGGGTGCTGGCTGGTGAGTCTTGCCCACATGCTCAGGGTTTAACTGATCGCCATATTTGGGGTCGGGAAGGAATTTTCCTCCAGGGCAGGTTGGCAGAGGCCCTGGAGGTTTTTTGCCTTCCTCTGCAGCGTGGGGCCCGGGTCACTTGCTGGAGGATTCTCTGCAGCTTGAGATCTTCAAACCACAATCTGAGGACTTCAATAACTCAGACATAGGTTAGGGGGTTTGTTACAGGAGTGGGTGGGTGAGATTCTGTGACCTGCATCGTGCAGAAGATCAGACTAGATGATCATAATGGTCCCTTCTGACCTTAAAGTCTATGAGTCTAATCTCAGCTACTGCCCATCTTCATGAATATAATGACAGTGGGTTGGAAAAACAGAATTTCTGTCCTACGGGAAATTCTGACATTTCTAAACATATTTTTTCCCTGAATCAAGACACAAAGTCAAAACTGACTGCGCAATGGACATTTTGAAAATTTGAAATTCAGGAACATCAAACTGATGCTATCAAAACATTTCACTTCACTAAAGTTGAAACATAATATACTGAATATGTTAAGCTGGAATGAATTGACAGTCTAAATGAAGTACTCCTTTTCAGTTTTGAATCACATCAACATTTTTCCATCAAGTTTTGTAAAAAAGCAACACATTCCCATGAAACATGTAGAAGAAGTGGTATTTTCTGACAGAAAAGAGAAAACCAGAAGGTGAAAGAGATAAAGAAACATGTTCCGTTATCTCTAAGATGTGCTCAGAGAGAAAGCAATGCGAGGGCTTCCCATGAGGGACCTAGGACTTTGATATTAATTCCCCAGCTTTGCCCAAAATAACTCAAATGAACTGATCTTCAGGATGCACGACAAGAATGATCTTTTTTCCTAGACTTTTGGAGAGCCGTGTATGCACCTGAGGGCACGGATCTGTACCTGAACTGCTCTTTTCTTCCATGTTTTTGGAGGAGGTTGCTGTGTTTATTACTGTATCATAAATTTATGCTGATGGTGCCTAGGTGCAGATCCTCAAAAGCTATTTTAGGTGCCTAACAAGCATTATAACAAAAAATAACACCTCATAAATACAGCCCAACACTTTGGGACAGGGGGTACTTAGTACATCTCTACCTCATTATAACGCCACCAGATATAACATGAATTTGGATATAACGCAGTAAAGCAGTGCTCGGGGAGGGCAGGGCAGGGCTGCACGCTCCGGTGGATCAAATCAAGTTTGATATAACGCGGTTTCACCTATAATGCGGTAAGATTTTTTGGCTCCCAAGGACAGCATTATATCGAGGTAGAGGTGTATAGTCAGAGATTTTTGAGGCCAGAAGGAAGTATTTTGATCATTGAGCCTGACTGGCACATAAAGGAGGGCATAGAATTTCATCCCATGCTTCCTGTATCAACCCATAACATACGGTTGAGCCACAGCATCGCTTCGAGAAAGAAATCCCATCTTGATTTAAAGCGAAGGTGGAATCAGCACTAACATGCACAGAATGGACACGACACACATCTCCTAACCAGGCACTATTTTGGCATCAGGACACAGGCCCTAAAATTGTGTGAGCTCTTTTCTGTCAATCATGCTTAGGAAGGCCATGTTCAAGCAGCTTGCTTGAGAGTCCAGTGCATCTGATTTTGATTTTAAAATGGATTAAATATAGGTTAGATGTTCCGGGTGGTATTTTAAAAAATGCTCAGCTTTGGTCAAACTCGGCTCCCACTGAAATCAGGGTACCACTGACTTTTGACCAACGCTGAGAGCTTTTGAAAATCTCGTTCTCTAATTACTTCCGGCCAGATTCTCAGCTGCTGTTGATCACTGTAGTTCCATTGGTGACAAAGGAGCTACACTGATTTACACCACTGAGAATCTTGAACTAGAGTTTAAATAACTTGCATAACAAATGCAACACTTCCTGCTGCAGTATCTTGGGACCGGTTTACTTGTGAATCAAATCCTTGAACGGTGGTAGAGATTCTCCTGATCAACAGGAGTCAGATTTTCCCACAACGGATCTAAATGCTTATGCATTAAATTTGTGGTGGAAGCTGTGTGTTTCTGCTCAACCAGAACACAAGCACCTCAGAAGTAGCCTTTGTCATGGGGTGAACCGTGTGAACTGTCGAGGAGGCCCTGACACCCAATCTAGTATCATGCGATGGCCGGATCCGGACTCAAGGACTAGTTAAACGTTTTATAATAGATTATAGTACAGTCCCTGAGCTGGCACATGACACCTGTCAAGAAGATGTTGGCTTAGACTTAAAGGAGGGGAAAGTGATCAGGAACAGTCAGCATGGATTCACCAAGGGCAAGTCATGCCTGACTAAACCTAATTACCTTCTACAACGAGATAACCGGCTCTGTGGATGAGGGGAAAGCAGTGGATGTCCTGTTTCTTAACTTTAGCAAAGCTTTTGATACAGTCTCCCACAGTATTCTTGCCAGCAAGTTAAAGAAGTCTGGGCTGGATGAATGGACGGTAAGGTGGATAGAAAACTGGCTAGATGGTCGGGCTCAACGGGTAGTGATCAATGGTTCCATGTCTAGTTGGCAGCCGGTATCAAGTGGAGTGCCCCAAGGGTCGGTGCTGGGGCCGGTTTTGTTCAATATCTTCATTAACGATCTGGAGGATGGTGTGGACTGCACCCTTAGCAAGTTTGCAGATGACACTAAACTGGGAGGAGTGGTTGATACGCTGGAGGGTAGGGATAGGATACAGAGGGACCTAGACAAATTAGAGGATTGGGCCAAAAGAAATATGATGAGGTTCAACAAAGACAAGTGCAGAGTCCTGCACTTCGGACGGAAGAATCCCATGCACTGCTACAGACTGGGACCGAATGGCTGCGCAGCAGTTCTGCAGAAAAGGACCTAGGGGTTACGGTGGATGAAAAGCTGAATATGAGTCAACAGTGTGCCCTTGTTGCCAAGAAGGCTAATGGCATTTTGGATTGTATAAGTAGGGGCATTTCCAGCAGATCAAGGGATGTGATCATTCCCCTCTATTCAGCACTGGTGAGGCCTCATTTGGAGTACTGTGTCCAGTTTTGGGCCCCACACTACAAGAAGGATGTGGATAAATTGGAGAGAGTCCAGTGGAGATCAACAAAGATGATTAGGAGGCTGGAGCACATGATTTATGAGGAGAGGCTGAGGGAACTGAGATTGTTTAGCCTGCAGAAGAGAAGAATGAGGGGGGATTTAATAGCTGCTTTCAACTACCTGAAAGGGGGTTCCAAAGAGGATAGATCTAGACTGTTCTCAGTGGTAGAAGATGACAGAACAAGGAGTAATGGTCTCAAGTTGAAGGGGGGGGGTTAGGTTGGACATTAGGGAAAACTTTTTCACTAGTAGGGTGGTGAAGAACAGGAATGGGTTACCTAGGGAGGTGGTGGAATCTCCTTCCTTAGAGGTTTTTAAGGTCAGGCTTGACAGAGCCCTGGCTGGGATGATTTAGTTGGGTTTGGTCCTGCTTTGAGCAGGGGGTTGGACTAGATGACCTCCTGAGGTCCCTTCCAACCCTGAGATACTATGATTCTATTCTATGATTCTAGACTAATAAAATCTAGGGAGGCTGCTATGACCTACTGCTCTTTGAAAAGATGCTGTCTGACCAGGTCTGCTGCTATTTTATCTCCCATGCTTTTTAATCCTTTCTAAAACATGGTTATCCCTGAAAGTGTGACAGTTATGAGGATTCTTGTCTAACCTACCTAAAGCAGTTAGCAAGAGTCTGTCTTTGTCTGCTTAGAACATCTCTGGGTAGGGTTACTGATGACCTTTTAGTGCACAATTACTCTGTGTTACCTTCTCTGTGGCTTTGTCTTCACTGTGAGAGAAAAAAAAAGTGTGGTTTACCACAGGAGAAATAACACCTGTTAGCCATCCCACTGTAATGCCCCAGGGACAGGACACTGTGGTTTCATTGTGAGGTAAAGTAGGCGAGGTCCCCCAGAGGCAGACAATGTAGTGCTAACTTCGGGTACGTCCAGACTACCCGCTGGATTGGTGGGTAGCGATCGATCTATCGGGGATCGATCTATCGCATCTCGTCTAGACGCGATATATCGATTCCTGAACGCGCTCCCGTAAACTCCGGAACTCCACCAAGGCGAGAGGCGGAGGCAGAGTCGACAGGGGAGCTGTGGCCGTCGATCCTGTGCCATGAGGACGGGAGGACGGGAGGTAAGTTGATCTAAGATACGTCGACTTCAGCTACGCTATTCCCGTAAGAACTCCTCTTACATCAACCCCACCCAATGTAGACCAGGCCCTCACCTAGCTACCTTGCAGTAATAACGACAGCTGCCTTGCATCAGCTAGGATTTTAATGTGAGATATTGGTCAGACCTTAGCTATCTTACACCTTTTTTTGGCAGCGAAGACAAATGGACACCCTAGTGACAGCTTCCATGACGTCCATTGTTTTTAAGAAGGTTTTATTCCTTTCTGCTATGTCCCCTTTCAACTCACATGCCTGTTCCTGTCAAATATGCCCTGCCTAGACTAAGCGCACACCTACAGTTCAGCCAGGGGTGGGAAAGGCACCTTGGGTAGATGTACCGGCTCTAGCTGCACTGGAACTAGCTTGCTAAACATAACAGTGAGCACCCCGGAGTGCAGGCGGGCTGCACTAACAGGGGTCAGGCAGGCATGTGCCACCACCGCTGAAGCCCACAATGGGGCATCCTCCTCACTTCTGTTTTTAGCAAGCTAACGAGAGCAGTGGTTCCCAACCTTCTCTCTGTCACGGCACTCCTTGATACCTTTAATTATTTTGAGGCACGCCACCATATTGTCTCCAGATGAATATTCATGAGCCAACTCAGAATGAGGCTAGTTGGGTTACAATCAAAACAATCATGGCAGCTAATGTTAGATCGAGATCTGTCTTTTGTGCCAAAATTAACATTTTTAACAGTGGGAACTAACACACATTAAAGCTAAATAGAAAAATTCTGGACAAAAGCATGCTCAGTGGAGAAACCGAGAGCACTTGAGAATATTATTTTGGGATGACAAGCTATTAATCGTTTCTTCTCATTCCCAAAATAGTCTTCCCAAGTGTGTGTAACTTTCTCTGCTGTTTATAAAGGCAATACAATTTAATTAAGTCCCACTGAGAGGATTGCCAACCTCAAGAGATCAAAAAGTAAATGAGTCAGACCCCAGCAAATCAGGAGATGTGGTTATTTACAAAGAGATCCTATTGTTTTTTCAGTCTGTCTAATGATTGGTGAACTGCCCCTGCCCATCCTCAGAGAGAGAGAGAGAGAGAGAGAGAGAGAGAGTGTGTTAGTGCTGCCCATGCTCCCAAATGTATTTGGGATGAGGATTCTGGCCCCGTCTGCAGGAGTCCCCACACCCCCACATCTGCCCATCCCCTACCTAGCAATGAATTCTGCCCCCAACCTCCAAATCAATCCTGAGCCTTGAGTCTCCCACTCAGTTTCTGCCTCCCAGCCCCCATCAGTTCTGTCCTCACCCTCCACCAGTCCAGCCTCTCCCACACAGCCCCCACCAGCTCTGTCCCCCACCTCTCCCCCAGCCCCCACCTCCTAGTTCAGCCCCCCAACCTCACTTCTGCTTCTTCTGGGGTTCTTCCCCAGCTGCAGCAGGGGCCCCGCTCCCCTTCCAATCTGGGGGTGGCTTCAGGGGCTCCTCCTCCCACCCCCTGGCTGGTGGCTGCAGGAGGGGAGGGGAGGGGCAGAGGAGCCGACCCGCTGTTCACTGGAGGGGAGGGGGGAAAGAGGGAGATTGAGCTCTGATTGGTTGCTCTGCCCTGAAGGAGGTGGGACAATGAGGCAGACTGACAAGCAGAAGGCGACTTCCCCCCCTTCCTTCCCGCTCCCCTGCGCCCACCCTGCAGGACTCATATTTGCTATCTTAACCTCGCTTTGGGGAATGGAATGTGACACATGCATCATATTTGAAAGGCGCCTCGTTTGAAAGAGCTAAAATACAGACTGTGATTTGGCGCCGACACTAATTAAAATACAAGGGAAGGGGGTTTTGTTCTCACAGGTAGTTTTTCAAAAAATTCCAACAGCACACCTGTTCGGGCCCGACGGCACACCGGCTGGGAAACACCGTCCTGGAGCACAGCTAGCATGGGTGTGTCCACACACGCTGTAAATCACACTCTCGGCTGGAATGTAGACATACCACCTCGTTTCTCAGGGCGTTTTAAATCACACTGGGCAGCACGCTGTACTGAACATTTTTGTAAATACCATCTGCTATGGACAAGGTTTAACATGTTCATAAACAGACTCAGGCTTAGAGGGATCCTGGGGCAAGACAATACAGCCTTTTATACATATTAATGACTTGATTGTCAGAGAGCACCCAGCGCTTCCAGACTTTAATGGGTGGAGTGTGTGCTTACACCAGGGATCGGCAACCTTTGGCAGCCCCCATTGGCCTGGAACGGTGAACCAAGGCCAGTGGGAACTGCAACCGGCCGAACCTGCAAACGCTGCAGGTAAACAAACCGGCCCGGCCCGCCAGCGGCTTTCCCTGATGGGCTATGTGCCAAAGGTTGCCGATCCCCTGCTTACACCAACAATTCAGCCAATTGTGTCTGCCTTTGTGTGTGTATGTCTGTTTGTGTTAGGAGCACCTCAGGAATGGAGACAGTTATTGCAACTCCAGGGGAGCATCACTAACCTTAGGTTAAGCCAGTGTTTGTTAACTGGAGTTCAGTTAATTCTAACTGCAACTAATTTAGGCCATGTCTACACTACTGCTATTGTCAGCAAAGCTTAGGTTGCTCAGGGGTGTGAAAATATTCGGTGTCATAAGTGGTAATGTGCACAGAGCTGTACTGGCAGGAGAACTTCTCCGAACGATGTTGCTACCGCTGCTTATTGGGAGTGGTTTAGTTATGCTGATGGGAGAGCGCTCTCCTGTCGGCATAGAGTGCCTCTGTAAGCTCGCTAGTGAGGACATTGCCTTAGTCACCCAGATAGGATGAAATTCACCCACCCCCGCCAGAAAGTATCAGCTATTTGGGGGGGAGACTCGGAGGGGTTGGAAAGGTAAGAGCCAGCCCCTACCCCAAGCCATTAGTATTGTGCAAGGCTGCTGTTATGAGCTGGAACAGTTGCTGCAGCCCTCCCCATGCAGCGATGAAGAACACGGAATTCGATGGGCAGGTGATCATCAGAATACCAGCCCTGGTCCTTGGGCTCTCAATGAACTCCCCCTTCAGATGTTCCTGTTCAGTGAATTTGGCCTCTGTTGAGCTGGTACGTATCACTGCTCCTAAGCAGCATCCTAGGGTGGAGTTTTCAGAGGAGCCCAGCCCTTTGGAAAAATCTCAGCCGCTGTGAGTAAATCGTGCGTGTTAGGCACAGCCCAGCAGAGTTGCCCTTCTCCAGGGAGACAAAGGGGAGGAAGGGTGGGATCCTGACCAGTTCCCCAGCTACCAGGCAGTGCATGCGCAGTAGCGCACCCCTCTGTGTGCCCGAGACACCTCCTGCGAGTCAGGACTGCACAAGAAGAGTGGGGGAAGATTCCTCCTCACCCAGGGCCAGCTCTAACTTTTTTGCTGCCCCAAGCAAAAAAAAAAAAAAAAAAAGAGCGCCGCCCCGCCGTAACACCCCCTCCGCAAGCGCCATGCTGCCAACCCCCCCGAGCGCCGCGCCGCCCAAGCCCCCCGCCCCCCTGAGCACCGCGCCGCCCAAGAACATAAGAACATAAGAACGGCCGTACCGGGTCAGACCAAAGGTCCATCTAGCCCAGTATCTGTCTACCGACAGTGGCCAATGCCAGGTGCCCCAGAGGGAGTGAACCTAACAGGCAATGATCAAGTGATCTCTCTCCTGCCATCCATCTCCATCCTCTGATGAACAGAGGCTAGGGACACCAGTTTTTACTCATCCTGGCTAATAGCCATTTAAGGACTTAGCCACCATGAATTTATCCAGTTGCCTTTTAAACATTGTTATAGTCCTAGCCTTCACAACCTCCTCAGGCAAGGAGTTCCACAGGTTGACTGTGCGCTGAGTGAAGAAGAACTTACTTTTATTTGTTTTAAACCTGCTGCCTATTAAAGAACTTCCTTTTATTTGTTTTAAACCTGCTGCCTATTAAGACGCGTCGTCCCCCCCCCCCCGGCCGAGCACTGCCCGGCCAAAACAAAACCAAACAAACCAAAAAAACCCCTCCAGTGTCGCCTGGCCGAACCAAAAAAAAAACAAACCAGAAAAAAACCCCGAGCGCCACTCTGCCCCAAGGTGCTGCCCCAAGCACGTGCTTGGTCGACTGGTGCCTGGAGCCGGCCCTGTCTTCACCTCCCACTCTCCTGTGCACTCCCATAAACGGCAACTTTGCTGACCTGTGTCTAAGGCGTGTGTGTGTGTGAGAGAGAGAGAGGAGGTGATGTGTCTCGAGTAGAGCAAGCTGGCAGCCAGTCAGGGGCTGATTCTCCACTCTCACACACTGGAGTCTCCTAATGTGGTACTGTTGAAATGGAGGGGCCCTTAGGTCTTACCTGCTTGAACTAAGAGCTCATGTTTGAGCTCTCCCACGTTATGCAGTAGGCGCGTCAGTGACCAGGGTTGGGAGTCAGACATGCAAAATTTGATTTCTCAGCCACTTATTGGTACGGTGAAAGGAACCATCGCTCCAGTTCAGGCTCTTGAACTGTGTCTAGCGGTTCTGATTCGCTTCATCTCCAGCTCTCTGGAGGCTCACACATATTTTGGGTCTTATCTACTCCTCCTCTGAGTCTCAGGGCCAAATTCCCGGCTTGTGGAAACTGGCGCAGCTTGCTTAACGTCGGTGCAGCTCTAGCACTTTATAGCAACTGAAAATTTAACTCTCGGTTCTTACATGGCCGAGCGCCAGGGAGCTAAAGCTGCTGTGAGAAGCATAGTAATGCCTTCCAGGCTAATTTACATTCCAAAATCAAAACATGAATGGACATCAGCATTGCAAGGTGATGAAATTGTTGGGAGTGTCTTTACTGGAACAGTCTATCCTGTTCAATCTGGTGTTCATAGATGCTAACAGGGTGGATCACTAAAAAGCAGTCAGAAGATTGTATGAAATGTTTGACACTGGGGAGATGTCCAGCTAGCTGCGTAACAGATGTTAGAAGCAGAATGGGTCGGGCAAATTAAGGGCTAAAAAGCAGATTGGCTCAGTGCCCCAAACCCAGAGTCCATGGGTCGTGCTGCCCCAAGAGCAGCTCACAATGAAAATCTGCTTTGAGTTGTAACAAAAACTTTACAATCTAAGACAAGAGACAACAGCGAAAGGGAACATCAGGCACAAGCCAGAAGCACCGTCAGCGCTTTGTTATTGACATCAGTTAAAAAATATTTGAAACCATTGCGCAACATTCTGAAAAATACACGTGCCAATAAACCCCAGAGGCCTTTGCAAACTTCCCCATGTGCCTCCATTGCATTTCAGCAAGCACAGAGCCACGGGCCATTTCCAGCGAGCTGCTGTGTTCGTGTTCTGAGAATCTATCATCTTACTAGTTCAGAAGAGACGTAGCAGTGATGCTCAGTCACAATGGCGAGGTGTCTTCCAAGCTTGCTGCAGTTAAACCCACAGAAAGCTGCAGTTTTACATAAACCACAACTTTAGTTCTGCTCTCCCTTAATGCCCTCATTAAACAGGGACAGAGGAAGTGCAGCAAAGGGGTCATCACGATCAGACAAGGTGCAACAGACAAATTGTTACCTAGGCAGGTTCTTTCTACCTTCCTCTGTCCCCTAGGCCAGAGCTTCTCAAACTGGGGGACAAACATACAGGGGGAGGAGGGGTGCGGGCACGAGCAGCTTTGGGGGAAAAAAATGTACTGTGCACATTTTACCCCCCGCAATGAATAGTTAATCTGATTCCTCCAGGCATATCAAGTTCTCCCTTGGATGGCGCTGTGCATTTGACTCTAGAGGGCACTGTGCCTTTTGACGGATTTCTGTTACGCTTGCACAGCATTCTCCAAAGCGGTTGCCATCTGTGCGCGAATCCGTTTGCTGCGACGCGGCGGGCACATTTAATTGTAAGCATCGACTGCAATCGCAGCTTTGTCTTTGCTCTTATCACAGCAGGTCATTGGCTCATTTGTGCAATCTATGGACTCAGGGGGAGGGATAGCTCAGTGGTTTGAGCATTGGCCTGCTAAATCCAAGGCTATAAGCTCAATCCTTGATGGGGCCACTTAGGGATCTGGGGTAAAAAATCTGTCTGGGGATTGGTCCTGCTTTGAGCAGGAGGTTGGACTAAATGACCTCCTGAGGTCCCTTCCAACCCTGATATTCTTTGACTTGCTCTGCTCCAAAAACCAGGCACACTAGCAACAACATCTCACTTAAAATGTTCATCACTGAATACTTCAATGGCTCTGCTGAATCAATGCCTTCCTGCTTTTAATGTGCAGTGAGAGTTGCATGTTGATTTTTGTATCGGTATATGTATTTGTGTGGCAGGCGAGGGGTATACACGGGTACAGACACAAAGAAGGGGAGTGTGTGATCAGATCAATCTGAGAACCACTGCCCTAGGCCACATGCAGATCTTCCTAGGCAGGACCAATTCTCTGGGAAAGCTGCACTAACAATGCTGAGTACCTGGTCTAGGACAGCTAGACCCACAGCTATTGCAAATCCCAAGAGAGAGAAGCCAAATGAGTTTATAATGGTCAGCAACTGGCTCTTTCCAGCCACAGCCATTCTAAACCCAGTGGAGAAATCCAAGCTTAAACAGAGTGAACCATTATTTCTAAGCTCCTGGCTATTCAGAGTGTGTAATGAAGGGGAAAATGTGTCAGAACAGAGAGGTTATGTACCATAAACTGGCCATGCTACCTCTGCATAGTCATGCTAGTGGGAAAGGCACCCCCTGTGCTGTGAGGGAAAGTCATGTCCCTTGCAGGGGACAAATGGCCATTTGCTGGGGTGTCACCTTAGCGGAGTCAAAGAGGCTGGTTACTGGGTGAAGGCCAGAGCTCTCCCTTGGACATTTCCTGCCTCTCTGGACTTGGGACCCTGCAGCTGAGCGTTGCCTCAGGGTGCAGCATGAGCAGCGATAAAACCCGGCTGAGGATATTAGTGAAGTCTGGTCCTGATCCAGAAAACTGCCCCCCAAACAAGCATTTCCAGGCCTACTGACGAGCAGAGCCGTATGGGGTGGGGAAAGGAAGTGCCTTTAAAAAGAGGATGGGGGCCTGCCTCAGTCATTGGCTGAACTGTGGACATGCTAAGTCAAGAGAAGCCACCAGATCCCTTCCACTTCCTGGTGCTGGAGGGAGAGAGAAAAGAACCAAAACTCCTGCCTGGAAAGAAGGGCCCAGAGAGAGCACATCTCTGTCTGCCTTGCACAGACGCAAGGGGGGATGAGGTAATATCTTTTATTGGACCAGCTTCTGTTGGAGAAATAAACAAGCTTTGGTGCTACACGGAGCTCTGCTTCAGCCTCGGTGTCTGCAGACCCTCCCACCTGCCAGCAGGGGAAACTGCCAAACCGCAGGAGAGAAAAACAGTCTTAGCTTGTGCCTACCGCCAAAGCGGGTGGAGGGGGGACGGCTGATGGAGCGGATCAAGTGACAAGGAAGGGGGAGGTGAGAGAGCAGCAAGTGACGGGGGGAGTGGCGAAAGGAGCGAGGGCGGGGCCTCGAGGAATGAGGCGGAGCAGGGGTGGCCCTTGGAAGGAAGATGCGGAGCATAGGGGGCTGGTTTTCAAAAATTAGAACGTTGGCATCCCTATCTTCAGGGGGAGGATTAAACCATAATGATGATTATGTGAAAAGCAGATGCAAGAGTCTGGGTAAATTAGGACCCATTAACTCTAACAGGAGCAGCATTTTCCTTGACTCATTGTTATAACCAGCAAACAATCTGATAAGCCAGACACTGTGGCAAACCGGAGTTCCTTCTCACAAGTGCAAGTCTCTTGGATTTAAGGTAAATCTGTTGCGTCAGATTCTCCTCTCACTTACACCAGTTTTATGTGAGTTTAACGCCGTTAACTCCAGTGGCTCTGCTCCTGCTTTACTCCCATTTAAATGAGAGAAGAATCAATCTGTTATGTGCAAATATTGTCTACACACTGTTGCAATAAAAAACGTGGTGATTTCAAAACAAGATTGGTTTGATTGCTGACAGGGCTTCTGTTAACTTTCTTACACTGTGAATCCAAACTGAAAGCCCCCTTTATGATTTGTAATTACCTGCATTGTTTTCAGAAGAAAAATGTCTTGGTATGAGTGTAAACAGCACAGTCCTGGAGATGCAAGTTGAGGCAGTAAAGGATGCCATGTTATGAACAGTAGGTGTGCTGGAGAAAAAGGTTAAAACTCTAATGACGCTGTTAACGCTAAACCTGTCACTCATCAGAAGCAGGAAGAATCTGTACGGAGAAATATCCAACCATTAAAAACCAAAAGGAAGAGGATTTGCTGTCTAGTGGTTCGAGATCTGCACTTTCGTCTGTACATGGAGTCTCAAAAATAGACAGGCTTGGCAGGATTCAATTTAAAATCAATAGATGCTGGTCAGCATTGACTTCAGCTGGCGCACTGAAAGGGATGGAAAAGATATTGAGCAGTAAGGACTGGTAGGTGTGTAGCCTCCACCCACCTTGCACTTGCAGGGACTGGGTGTCACTGGCTCTGCAGTAGTGCAAGGGACGCCCTGCAGCTCCGCTGTCATGGACCCACTCCCTCACTTCCTGACAGAGCCATTCAGCAGTGGGGTGGCTTCCCCTGTGGCTGGCAGCTCGTTCTCCTGCTTCTCACAGTCCTGGCCGGGGGTCTCTGCTCCACTGGGCGAGGACCACAGCCTCATCTGCACCTTGCACCCCAGTATCTTGGGTCCCTCTGCCAACATGAGGAGTCCCCTGCAATCTCACTGTCAATACTGCCCTACTCCCTCCTCTTAATTCTCAGCCTCTGTACAAATAAAAATAGTTTTAAAAAAATCAAATTCTACCAAGCCTAAAAATAGAATATATAGAGATGTGAACAAACTGGAGGAAGTTCAGAGGAGAGCAACAACACGATAAGAGGTTTAGAAAACCTGATCTATAAGCAAATATTGAAAGAATTGGACTGTTTAGCCTAGAAAAGAGAGGGCTTGGGGGCACCTGATAGCAGTTTTCAAATATGTAAAAGGTTGTTATAAAGAGGATAGTGAGCAATTGTTCCCCATGTCCACTAAGGTAGGATAAGAAGTAAGCAGCTAAGTTTGCAGCAAGGGACATTCAGGTTAGATATTAGGAAAAACTTTCTCGCTATAAAGGGTAGTTAAGCATTGGAACAGGCTACCAAGGGAGGCTGTGGAATTGCCATCACTGGAGGTTTTTAAGTACAGGTTAGACAAACCCGTCAGGTATTGACTAGGGTTACTTAATCCTGCCTCAGCACAGTGGAGTGGACTAGATGACCTCTTGAGGTCCCTTCCAGTCCTACATTTCTATGATTCTATCATGCGCATATCTTGTGGATTACTATTACAACGAAAACAAGTCTCTTTAGGCATTCAGCTACTATGTCACATGTGCTAGGTTTTATGATATTTATTTTATGTACACCACAAACCTTTTGCCAGTTTTAATAACGAGTGAAGAACAATTCATGCCAGCAGCAATGGTTACCCAGAAAGAAGGACACAGTATATAGCTATTCAACCAATTGCAAAAGAACAGTCAAGAATTTCAAGTGATAAATTGTTCCACTCAATTATAGTCCTAGGAAAAAGAAATAGTCAAACAATCATCCCAGGATCTATAACAAAAATATTTATAGAACTGGTTAGTCACACTCCAATCTCATGAAACTACATACTAATTAAAAATATTCACTTTTATCTGGAGGAAAGACAGAAGATGCTTTCACATCATCATCAGATGATCATAGACCTTCAGTGCCTTCACACTCCCCAACCCTCAAGTCATTTGGTCCCTGTCTCCACGTAACCCCAGCTGGTTTGGGAAAGTGAGAAAACAAAAACCACTCATGATGTAGTTTCTGCTCAGTTCCCTGGTGGGTAGGTCTCAGGTTCATTGGCCCTGTCTCCTCCTCTATTCTACCTAATGCCCAAGCTGTTACAGGCGGAAAGTGAAGGGTTAGCACTCAAAATGCTTCTGGTGGGTTCTTGTGGCACAAAATGGGTGAATGAGTCCCGCTGCCCTCACAGATTTATATCAGTGGATCTTGTCATCACAGGGACAACCTAAACACGCCTGGTTTACAGTAGACAGGTGTCTGACCACATTTATTTACAGGATTTTACAAGGCTTTCCCCTTTGGTTCAGTCCTATAGTGTAACAGAGAACCCGCAGTTTTTAACTGCCTTGGTGATCAGTGGAGCCCTCTGGTGGCAAAACCCCCATCATTGCTTTAATGACATTTCCAGAAGATAATCTACTGGTCACCTCTGTTAGAATCTCAGCCCTTACAAAAACAAGTTCAGGGCAAACAGCAGTGAGGTCCGGCTGTTCTAGTGTTACTCAAGGAAGTGGCTGGTAACACAAGGACCTGCTCCTATTCATAACATGCCCTGAAATCCCACATGTTTCAAAATTTCAGTACAAAAGCAATATATGCTGTGCATGAAGATAGTTAGTTAATACAGAGAGCACCATCTGCTGGACTATAGGAATGTCTGGTATTACTCTTCACCTTGTAGAGTCAATGACATTTGTGTTGTGTTGTGGCTGCCACACCCAAAGTGGTAGGGACATAGGAATTACCACGCTAGATCAGACCAGTGGTCCATCTACTCCAGTGTCCTGGCTCCCCAAAGTGGCCAGCACCATCTTCTTCAGACCAAGATGCATGTAACTTTTAAGTGGACAGTGGTGAAATAAAGTTTCGTCCTGACTCCCGGTCACTAGATATTGGTTTGTAACCCATCTAACTCTAGATGGTCATATCCATATAAGTGTTACATATTTTTATCTTGGTACAGATATCTTGTGACAGTGAGTTCCACAGGTTAACCATGGGTTCTGTAACAAATGTATTTCCTTTTATCCATTTATATTTGCTGCCTCTCAGTTTCACTGAGTGTCTCTTTGTCCTTGTATTATGAAAAGGAAAATGGAAGGGCCTGATCTAGTTTCTCTATACCTTCTATACCATTCAGGGTGTTGCCACTCTTAGTTTTGTTATTTGGCCTTTTCTTAATGCCCCAGCTTCTGGAGTCAGGTGAGCATGGGAACATTTCAGCTTTGTTTCATAAAAACAAGTTTCTGGTGCTCATGGTTATGGAGAAGAGTTAGAAAATGTGACAACCCCCCCACCCCCAGGCTCAAACACCAGAATTCAAATTAAAAACAATTGACAAGTATTAGTCTTAAAGCCTCACTTAAATTGATTCCCCACTCCTGCAAACAGATCCCCAGTGTCCCTCTTTGCCTGGGGTAGCTGGGAGGAGGGGACCCCAGGCACCAGGTGCAGCCATGTGAGAAAGCATGCCACCCTGTGCTAGGTGCTCCATTCCTTATGCTCAGGCAGGGGTGGGGGAGCACAGAGCGAGCTGCTGCAAAGAAAGGAGCTGACTGCAGGGGAGCCAGTGAGGGAGAAATGGGAAAGCACCTCCTAGTGCCTCTATCTAGTGACTGCACCTAGCACATCGGGGCCTTGATTCTCACTGGGGTCATTGTGATATTATAACACAAATATTAAATAATAATCATTTTGCTCTAAAAATGATTCCGATACATTGCAAGCTCTTTGGAAACATGTCCTCCCATGCGTTTGTGCAGTCCCTAGCTCACCGCGGCTCCGATCGTGATGAGGACTTTTAGGTACTACTGTAATACAAATCCCCTTTTAAAAAAGGAAATGTGCTTTGGCTACAAGTGCTGAACAGAAGTTGATGAAATTATGGACTGATACAAACATTCCCTTTGGTACCAAACTGAAAATTGATCCAAAGGTGTACTAATAATGTTACTCTATGGTCTGGAAGTGGCTGCTTTGTATTAAACAGGCATCAGAAGGCGAGAGGCACTAGAGATGAGAGTTCTCTGCAGGATGGCAGGTGTAAAGTGGAGGGCAAATGAAGAAGTTAGAAGGAAAGTAGGATGTGAAATGTGCGTAGGAGATTGGCTGCAATCAAAAAAGATTACCGTGGCAGAGACGCTGTAGAAGACAAATAGATGATAGGATGCCAAAGAAAATAATGCAAATGCAACCAAGGTCACTGTCCCTCTAGTCTGACCACTAACTAGGCAGTGGAACATCTTACGCAGGGAGATGACCAGGCTGGGCTTAATGGAGCAACAAGCTGTGGACAGGAACGAATGGTGACCCTGTCTGCAAAGATGCTTTGGGATCAGAGGAAGAAAAGTAGTATCACAAATAATATAATGATTTCCTGATGTCTCAAGATCTACACAGCCTCAGGGGAAGAAGGTAATGCTTCTCTGAGCTGAACTCTTACCGCCCACCCCCCAGCCTCAAAGGCTTTGGTTTTATTTCCATCAGAACTTCATCTGAACAACGATAAAAACAACCTTACTTATTAGACAATGTTAGTGCTGCTAAGGTTTCTGCCTACATTGGTGACTAGTGAAGATACTGGGATTGTTGATACCAGAGATGAGTTTTCAGATTCTTGGAGCCATAATTTGATTAGTTTGCAAAGCATCACACAGTGATTACTGTGCAGATAATTACAGATTATGCCAGAATGCTCAGTTTCCCTCACCCTCCCCCCATCTGAGGTCCCCATTTCTCTTTCCCTTCTGTGATCCTCTTCCTCCATTTTTACTTTGCCTCTGAGATCCCTCATTTCTTCCTTGTTATTCTCTTTCACCTCAGGGGTTCCAAGTTTCTATCTTTCCTGTTTCTCTCTCTCTCCCCACCCCCGCATCATATTCCCATCTCCTCCCCGGACATCTTGGAGTGGGCAGGATGAATAGAGGGGACTTTGATTAGGGAAATTAATAGTGGAGGCAGGGAAAATATAACAAGTTATCTCATCTTAATAAATTAACGCAACAGCCTAAAGAGACAGGATAATTCTTCTCTGCAGGGACTTTTTCTTTGTAGAGCACCTAGCATAACAGAGCTCTGACCCTGACTGGGGTCTCTGCACACTGTATTTAATGCAGTAAGGGAGACTGGTATATACTGCATTATTTCCAGTTATTTAATAAATTGACACCCTCCAGGCACATATTTTCTAGATATGTCATGCAAGTAGGGCCACTCAACCCTGTCGAATCCTTTTTTGGCATCCACAGCAGGCAGAAAGGCGTCTGTTTATCTGGGATTAAGGGATGAGGTGTATGTTTTTGCACATGTTAGAAGAACTTGAAAATGAAAATAGAAATTCTGATGTTATACTTTATTTTAGTCTTTAACCAAGCATACTGGTTTCCTTCACAGGAAGGCATGCTATTGCTAGAAATTATAAAAGAAAAAACTGGATGATTTTGATTCTATAACCATACCTGCTTAAGTCTCTAAGGACCTCAACACTCTACAACTTTCATCCAAATACCTTATTTAGGAAAGGACTTAAGTACGTAATTAAGTTCACCCCTATTTAATATAGCACTTAAGTATATGCTTAACATTAAGCATCTGTTTAAATTCCCATGACTTTAAAGGCAATTAAGTGTATGCATAAAGTTAAGCATGTGCTTAAATTATGTCCTGAACAGGGATGTTTTCCTGAGGTAGGACCCAAACTTGTAACAATTTAATGATATGGTTTGCTCTAAACACAGTCTGTGTCCATAACTACCATGGTCAACACTTGGTTAGTAATGATGGCAGCTAGTTGTATTTCATCCTTGCCAGCAAGCTAGGGTAGCTCTTGATTTACTCTTTGTACCTGGTGTGGTACAGAGTTTTTCTTCTTTGATCGTTATTTGTCCCTATGTAGGTGTCATGCCTGTGGTACCACTTTGGCCAGTTCTTCCTGCTATAGGACATCCCAGAGTGCTTTGTTCTATCTGCTGATGGTGCTGTTTTATATATAGATCATCTGGACACTCGATTTCTTGCTCAGGCAATATGAGATGCCCAGATTTTTCCAATGTACATTGATACAAACATGCTTTGTCAGCATAGAGAGGTGTAGACACACAACTACGGGTGACAAATGGTTGTGTATGTGGAAAAAACACCACATCTGTGTGGACACAACTGCCACATCAGATAGTGTCACAAACTAGTTACAGAAATACCATTGCACTGATAACGTAGATGAGCCAACAAGCATCATTGACATTGCAATAGAGCCATGCTAGCTACAATCACAGTTAAATACAGTTGTTGCTAGCAGGGTTCTGGGGCACTTTTTCAAACCAGGGATGACAGGGATTTCTCTTTTTAAGAACTGCATTCTGTGAGGAGGCGGGGCCAGATGGCTATAGGAAAGTAGTGGGAGACAGAGATATTAGCCCCAGGCTAAACAAATCCCTGTTATCAGGATAAGCAAATGGCAGTTGCTCCAGGTCAATTAAGACACCTGGGGCCAATTAAGATCCTTCCAAAAAGCAGTGAAGACAGCTAGGTTGATTGGGACACCTGAAGTCAATCAAGGGCTAGCTGGATAGCTCAGTGGTTTGAGCATTGGCCTGCTAAACGTAGGGTTGTGAGTTCAATCCTTGAGGGGGCCATTTAGGGAACTGAGGTGTAAAAACAAAACAAACAAACAACACTGTCTGAGGATTTGTCCTGCTTTGAGCAGAGGATTGGACTAGATGATCTCCTGAGGTCCCTTCCAAACCCGATATTCTAAGGGCTGGCTGGAACTGGTTAAAAGCCTCTCAGTTAGCCAGTGGATGGTGCGTGTAAGGAGCTGTGCTGCTGGAGAAACTGGGCAGTACAAACCCTCTCAGGCACAAGGAAGAAGGCCCTGAGGTAAGGGTGAAGTAGATACTGAGGAAGTGGGGGCTGCTGTGGGAAAGTGGCCCAGGGAATTGTACTCATCCTGCTTAAAAAGTCAGCTTCCACTAGCTGCTACTATTAGGGTCCCTGGGCTGGAGCCGAGAGTGGGCCTAGGCTTCCCCAGTCTCCCTGATTAATCACAGAGACTGTGTGAGGGAAGGTTGCTACTTCCCTTGCTGGCTTATGATGAAAATGGCTCCGTAGGCTGTGACGCTGGCCCCTAGAGAAAAAAGGGCTACGTGGAAGGTCACAGTGAGTCTCTGAAGCCTGGTCTACACTAGGCGTTTAAATCGGTTTTAGGAGCGTAAAACCGATTTAACACCACAACCGTCCACACTAGGAGGCACCTTATATCGATTTTAATGGCTCTTTAAATCGGTTTCTGTACTCCTGCCCGACGAGAGGAGTAGCGCTAATATCGGTATTAACATATCGGAATAGGGTTAGTGTGGCCGCAATCGACGGTATTGGCCTCCAGGCGGTATCCCCAGTGCACCACTGACCGCTCTGGACAGCATTCTCAACTCGGATGCACTGGCCAGGTAGACAGGAAAAGCCCCGCGAACTTTTGAAATTCATTTCCTGCTTCCCCAGCGTGGAGAGCTCATCATCACAGGTGACCACGCACAGCTCATCAGCACAGTTAACAATGCAGTCTCCTGAGAATCGAAAAAGAGCCCCAGCATGGACCGCTCGGGAGGTACTGGATCTGATCGCTATATGGGGAGAGGATTCAGTGCTAACAGAACTGCGTTCCAAAAGACGAAATGAAAAAGTATTTGAAAGAATTTCTAAGGCTATGACGGATAAAGGCCACAGCAGGGACTCCGTGCAGTGCAGAGTGAAAGTTAAGGAGCTCAGACAAGCCTACCAGAAAACCAAAGAAGCAAACGGAAGGTCCGGGGCAGGTCGAAAAACATGCCGCTTCTATGCTGAGCTGCATGCAATTTTAGGGGGCTGCGCCACAAGTACCCCACCCCTGACCGTGGATTCCGAGGTGGGGGTTGTAATCTCTGCCATGTCTGAGGATTATGCAGACGGGGAGATGAAGAGGAAGAAGAAGAGGAAGACCTAGCAGAGAGCACACAGCACTCCGTGACCCCCAGCAGCCAGGAGCTTTTTATCACCCTGACGGAATTACCCTGCTCCCAGCCCTCACAAGCAATTATTCCAGAGAATGACGCCATGGAAGGGAGCTCTGGTGAGTGTACCTTTGCAAATAGCAAACAGTGTTTTTTAAGCAAGCCTTTTTTAATGATTGATTTGCCCTGAGGACTTGGGATGCATTCGCAGACAGTATAGTTACTTAGAAAAGTTTGTTAACATGTCCGGGGATTGAGAGGAAATCCTCCAGGGACATCTCAATGAAGCGCTCCTGTAGGTACTCCAGAAGCCTTTGCAGAAGGTTTCTGGGCAAGGCATCCTTGTTCCGCCCACCATGGTAGGACACTTTACCATGCCATGCATGTAGCAAGTAATCAGGGATCATTGCGTGGCAAAGCATAGCAGCGTATGGTCCCGGTGACTGCTGGCATTCAAGAAGCATCCGCTCTTTATCTTGTTCTGTTATCCTCAGCAAAGTGATATCGTTCAGGATAACCTGGTTAAAAATCAGGAATTTAAGTAAGGGGGGTGGCCATTTTCTACTGGGTTCGTGGAATGCAGCAGCTTAAAAAAACACTTTCCTGCACGTAGCGAGCGGGGGGAGGAGGAGTGAAATGCCGATGATCTTTTCTGTTTGGTCACCGGCGAGGCGATCTTCCCAAGCTACCGGACAAGCAGTGGGTGGGGAGGGGAAGGTTGTTGATTAGCAGGAGCTAGCGTGGTATTAGCCATGCGTTGGGGGGGAGGGGTAAATCACTGAGACAGTGGCTTACCATGGCCGCATGCAAGCTGAATTCTGATGCCTGGACCTGTGTCTGTGAGATCTGTAACCCCAGAGCTGCAAGCAGTCACTATTAAGATGAAAAATGCGACCTTGTAGGGAAATCACATGTGCTAGGTGAATAGTGATGTTCACTGTGAAACAGTATAACCATTGTTCTGTAAAATGTATCTTTCTAAATATTTATCTCCCTCATGCAGCTGCAAATTTTTCAACCATCCCTCCTCCATCCCAAAGGCTAGCACAGATAAGGCGGAGGAAAAAGAAGACGCGAGATGAGATGTTCTCGGATATTATGGAAGTTACACGCAATGAAAGAGCTCATCTGAATGAGTGGAAGGACGTGGTTTCAAATTACAGGAAAGAGGCCAGTGAACGTGAGGACAGGAGGGACAACCGAGATGAGAGGTGGCGGCAGGAAGACCGGCAGGAAAATCAGCGGTTGCGGCAGGAAGATCAGCGGTGGCGGGATGCAACTCTGGGGCTGCTGCATGATCAAACTGACATGCTCCGGCGTCTTGTGGAGCTTCAGGAACGGCAGCAGGATCACAGAGTGCCGCTGCAGCCCCTGTATAACCACCCTCCCCCCTCACCATGTTCCTTAGCCTCCTCACCCAGACGTGTAAGGCAGCGTGGGGAGGCTCCGTGCACCCGCCCACTCCACCCCCGTGGACAGCCCAACCAGAAGGATGTCGTTACTCTGAATTTTTTTTTAATGGCCTTCTCCATCCCTCCTTTCCTCCTCCCAAAGCACACCCTTACTTCTCTCCCTCTTTTTATAATGAATCAATAAAGAATTCATGCTTTTTAAATGAGAGTGACTTTATTTGCATAAGTAAGCTGTACTCGAAGGGGAGGGAGTTGCTTACAGGGACTGAGTCAATCAAGGGGTTGGGTGTTCATCAACAAACACAGCAGTCACACTGTACCCTGGCCATTGATGAAGCTCGTTTTCAAAGCTTCTCTGATGCGCACCGCTTCCTGGTGTGCTCTTCTAATCTCCCTGGTGTCTGGCTGCGCGTAATCAGCGGCCAGGTGATTTGCCTCAGCCTCCCACCCGCCATAAAGGTCTCCCCTTACTCTCACAGAGATTGTGGAGAATACAGCAAGCAGCAATAACATAGGGGACATTGGTTTGGCTGAGGTCTGAGCGAGTCAGTAATGTGCGCCAGCGCCTTTAAACGGCCAAATGCACATTCCACCACCATTCTGCACTTGCTCAGCCTGTAATTGAACAGATCCTGACCACTGTCCAGGCTGCCTGTGTATGGCTTCATGAGCCATGGCATCAAGGGGTAGGCTGGGTCCCCCAGGATAACGACAGGCATTTCAACATCCCCAACTGTTATTTTCTGGTCTGGGAAGTAATTCCCTTGCTGCAGCCGTTTAAACAGAGTAGTGCTTCTGAATACGCGAGCCATGAACCCTCCTGGCCATCCCACGTGGATGTTTGTGAAACGTCCCTTGTGATCCACCAGTGCTTGCAGCACCATTGAAAAGTACCCCTTCCGGTTTACGTACTGGGTGCCCTGGTGCTGCGGTGCCAAGATAGGGATATGGGTTCCATCTATCACCCCCCCACAGTTAGGGAATCCCATTGCAGCAAAGCCATCCACTATGGCCTGCACGTTTCCCAGAGTCACAACCTTTCGTAGCAGCAGCTTAGTGATTGCTTTGGCTACTTGCATCACAGCAGCCCCCACAGTAGATTTTCCAACTCCAAATTGATTCCCGACTGACCGGTAGCTGTCTGGCATTGCAAGCTTCCACAGGGCTATCGCCACTCGCTTCTCTACTGTGAGCGCTGCTCTCATCTTGGTATTATGGCGTTTCAGGGCAGGGGCAAGCAAGTCACAAAGTTCCATGAAAGTGCCCTTACGCATGCGAAAGTTTCGCAGCCACTGGGAATCGTCCCACACCTGCAACACAATGCGGTCCCACCAGTCAGTGCTTGTTTCCGGGCCCAAAATCGGCGTTCAATGGATAGAATCTGCCCCATTACCATCAGGATCTCCAAAGCGCCGGGGCCAGCGGTTTGAGAGAATTCTGTGTCTACGTCCTCATCACTGTCATCGCGGCGCTGCCGGATCCGCCTCCTCGCCTCGGTTCGAAGGTCCTGGTTCAGCATATACTGCACGAGAGTGCGCGAGGTGTTTAAAACATCCACGATTGCGGTATGGAGCTGAGCAGGGTCCATGCTTGCTGTGCTATGGCGTCTGCACAGTTCACCAAGCAAAAAAGGCGCGAAACGGTTGTCTGCCGCTTTCAGGGAGGGAGGGAGGGAGGGGTGAGGCTGTACCCAGAACCACCCGCGAAAATGATTTTTGCCCCATCAGGCACTGGGATCTCAACCCGGAAATGCCAAGGGGCGGGGGAGGCTGCGGGAACTATGGGATAGCTACGGGATAGCTACCCACAGTGCAACGCTCCAGAAATCGACGCTAGCCTCGGACCATGGACGCACAACACCGATTTAATGTGTTTAGTGTGGCCGCGCGCACTCGATTTTATAAAATCTGTTTTACAAAACCGGTTTATGCAAATTCGGAATAGTCCCGTAGTGTAGACGTACCTTGAGGCAGCATAATCCCCCTGGAAGTGCGGGACCCACTGAGACAAGGTCAGAGCTTTGCCACAATTCACAAATGGTGCCGTTGGCTATCTCTTTAGTTCATCTATACAGGGTTTAGAACAGAGTATAACTGTTTATACAAAGGTTTGGTTGTGTATAAGTCAAATTCTATCTAAACCTTTTTTAGGAATTTTTTGATAAAACTTTCTTTAAATAGATTCACTGAAATCAAAACTTTTAGAGGGAAAGGGTTGGTTTGGGCAAATTTTTGGACTTTTTTTTTGTTAAAGTTTCAAAATTGTCAGAAAGTTTGACTTTCTTTAAATGAAAACCTCACGTTTTCCATTTCAGGATGATTTTTGGTTTGAATTTTAAGCTAGAAAAAAAATGAAGTGCTCAACATGAAAATGAAATGTTCTGAAATTATGTATTGAATTATATTATTATTGTATTATGAAATATTTTGACTAACAAACTGAAAATTTTGATGGATTTTTGCCATGTGATTTTGTCTTTTTGTCCTGATTTAGGACAGAATTTTTTTTTTGAAGTCTCCACATTCCACAGACGTGAAAAACATTTCCTTCTGACATAGTCCGGCTGGTCAGCAGTGATGGGGACAAACTGAGCTCAAAATCTGCACTCTGTCTCTGGGTAAGGAAAGACACTTTGTTGGTCTGCAGTTTTAAAAATCTATTCCGGTCGTGTGCACCACATTAGGGCCTGGTTCAGGCACAGCTGCTAAATAGTTGTAAGGCCTCTGTTGACAAGGCAGTTAACATATATTATGGGCCTATCATAATGCTCAGATGAAACAATCCATCCAACCACACTGGTTAGGGAAACCTAACTATAGCCTGCTCAGGGGTTTTTAAAACACAATCATTGCTAGTAGGATGTTGATGTCAAGGTAGACAGATCATAACAGCAGAAAACTGGGAGTGACCTACACAGAGTCCAGTCCCTTGCCATCACTGATAATGATGTCACATAATCCCTTTCATAAACTTCATAATCCCTTAGATAAATTTAAATTTCTATCTTAAAACCAGTTAAGTTTCTTGCCCACACTTCTGCTATTGGAAAGATGTTCCACTACCTTACTCCTCTGATAGTTAGAAACCTAATTTTCTGCCTAAATTTACTCACAACCAGTTTATCCCCATTTGTTCTTGTGTTGACATTGTCCTTTAGCTTGAAAGGTCTCCTTTGCACTATAAACTCAATTGATCGGCCTCTGAAACCACTTCTGTGCTGTAGGATTCTCAAGCATTCCCAGGGGCCACTTGTTAAAATTCCACCACCATACTCAATAGTATTGGGGTGATTTTCCCTGCTTCTGCCTGAGTTCAGCATTTTTCTGGTACTTTAAAAATCACACTTGTTGGAGAGGACTTGTTCTCTGTAGGGTTGGCGAAAATAATTCTCTAGCGCAAATTTGCTTCATTTTTGGAATGGACCAGATTGCACTAAATCAGGCGTTCTCAACACCGGGGATTGCTAACAGCTGTCAAGGGGTCACGACCACCCTGCTTTTCCCATGGGAAGGAAATCCCAGTATGGAAAAGGTAGAGAAATCACTACAAGAACTGTAAAAAATTCCCTGGAGGCTGTCACCAGGTCTTTCTATAGAGACCCCCCACCATCCCTTCTTCAGCTTCCACACAGTGCTTTACTATCTAGGGAGGTTTTTTAGGAACAAAATATAAACATCTCCATCAAAGCGCAACTTTAATACTTGTTCCTTGCCCGGAGGTGCTGCGGTATTGGTTAGACCTTTTCTGTAAATGAGAAAACAAACCAGCTTCCCCAATATTTCACCCTTCCTTTCTGTCAGATTTCCCTCTCCCTTCACCATCAGCACCTGGGTTTTGTCACATATATATGAGAAAATATTTGTGGCGGCCCCTTGTTAAAATTACTGGCCACACATCACTGTCTGCTCCAGCTAGACCATAGCATCATCCTGCAGTGTATATGAAATCAAACCCTGTTTTAATTGTGTGGGTCTCTTGAATTTGCTTCAAGGCTGCGGGTCCACCACCATGTGCATATTTATGACTATTGTGTTATAACTTGGTGACCCCAAATAATAAAATCTGTCATGCAGATGGGCCTTTACCGATGGTGTTTCCCTTCCCTCCACTGCCCACCCACTTTTGGGAGTGATTCTGAATCACAGCATCTGCTTGCTTCAGCTGCTGCGATTAAAACTGGAAAAGAAAGTGATCAGTGAGTTTCTTTCCCCCCGAAACAATACCGAAAATCTTCTGAAAGTGACACGGTCTGTACAATTTGAATCAAAAACTCTGCATTAATAAGCACGCCTCTGGACCCTAAGAAGTGTCTTTTGTGCTGGGCTCTCCCTGAATTTTAATTAGCCTGGCTTTTTACAAAGAGCTAAAAAGAAACAGACACACACACACACACACACAAAGACACATTGAATTAGGCTCTAATCTCCAATCGGCAGTCCCTTCTTTGACAAATGTGCTCCTGCAGATTTCTAAACCCTTTCTGCCAAGTAACACTTTGTCTGTTCCCACCAAAATAAAACTTGCCCCCCAGATCGGTGGGCAGCGCACGATATGTTGACACCGAGAGAAGCTATGATTAAAAGGGTAACACCTTTTCGGAAGGTGAGAGGTTGTTAATAAGATGCCCCGTACTGTAGCAGCCCAGAAAGCCTTTGATTAAAAGCATGCCAAGGGGTGAAGGCTGATTTATATTTGTATTCAGCCACTTTCGAGGAGGGTGGTGGTGGTTAGGGGCAAACCAAGAAGACAGAAGTGAAACATAGTGAAATGCAGGGCAGGGTTGCTTATTTTGGCAGCAAAGTTGGAGCTGATGGCTAGAAATAAGAGGGGTTAAATGGCGGAAGAGCTCGCTTTGGACACTGTATGTGAAGAATTACTTTGAAAATGAAGTGGGGTTTTAAAAACAAAAACAGGCCTCTCCAAGCTAAGGAACTTAAGTCTCGTCTACACAAAAAAGCTGCGCTATTTTATCTATACTGGTACAGTTAAAGTGTGGCCTTAGTGGTGTTGATATAAAGGTACTTCCCTTATGGGAAGGGGAATAATTACACCCGTATAACAATACTGGCAAAAAATAAATAAATCATCCCCATCAGATAGTTATACTGGTATCATTTATAGTTGTAGACCAGGCTCTACATCAATGCAAGAACAGGCGCCGACTTTCCAAAGTGCCGGGGGGTGCTTGACCCCCGGCTTTGCCCCAGGCCCCGCCCCTACTCCACCCCTTCCCCCAAGGCCCCACCCCCACATCTTCCCGTCCCTGTTCCACCCCCACCCCCCTCTTCCTGCCCCCTCCCCTCAGTGTGCCATGTCCTTGCTCCTTCCCCCCAAAGCCTCTTGCATGCGTCAAAACAGCTGATTGTGGTGGGTGGGAGGCGTGGGGAGGGACGGGGAGGCACTGATCCGTGGGGCCCACCAGTGGGTGGGAGGAGCTGGGGGCAGTGGGGAGGAGCTAGTAGGGGGGATGCTCAGCACCCACCATTTTTTCCCCATTGTTGCTCCAGCCCGGGAGCACCAACGGCATCGGCGCCTATGAGTGCAAGGACCATCGGTCCTCGTTTATACTCAAATTTGCACTAAATTAACAACATTGTTTTTAATTCACACTTCTCAGTATTTTGGTGCAAGTCTGTGCGTGGAGACCCTTCAGAATAGAAGTGATTTGTTTCCGTTTTGCTGATGACTTAAAGCTAGAGCAAAACAGGACACTTTTATTCTAAAATAACAAGCACTTCTACCTGGTATGTTTGCAGCATACACACAACTCCACCCACCTTGCTTCAGGTGGCTGGCCCTTTGCAGATCCACAGAGGATCCAGATCACACAGCGTCCCTAAGAGAACCCCCAGTCTGCAAGCTGGACCAGGAAACCCCTTAGCATTACAAGCTCTCACTTTAAATTGTAACTGTTTCCAGTACGTCACGCCACCGAAATAACAAAAGGTGGGAATAGAATCTGACTGGATTTTTTCAATTTGAGCGTAAATCAGCCCCGGAGGGGAAATACCTCTGTCAATATAACCCACACTAACATAGTGCAGCTCTCTGCTCCTGCTTAATGTGGCTGGACCATGTAGAGAGCTTTATCCATTTGCCACCGACCCTAAGGTAAGAAGTCTGGTTCTTTAGCTCAAACAGCTGACTCTCCTGGTTTGAGGGCCCGTGGCCTTGGGTCAATCCCCACAACCACAGCCATGTTTGTCGAGTTATTTGGTTTTCCGTTGGATCCTCCCAGTCTAGTTTTTGTTTCAGTTCGATCCCCAAATCCTGTTTCCCCAAGGATTGTACAACTCCAAAGACAGCTGCTGTAGAGTGACAGGTCTGCTGTCAAGCCAGTGAGAGATTCTCCACTGCCTTCCTCCTTAGCTATTCATTTACTCGCCTGCACCAGAGGGCATAAAATGTTTCTGATCCAGTTTGCACCCACTTTGCATCGGAGTAAATGACTACATAAGGATCAGGCATGGGGGATCAGGCCCACACTGTGCATAAGGAAAATATTAGAAAGAAGAAACCACATGTGCAATAATTATGGGGACCCAAGTGGGATTGAGGTGCGGCCCACAAACAGAACGAGCCTTCCTGATGGAAATTTTTTATCTAAAGAATAAATCTACATCCAGTTACAAATGCCTGGAATTACACTGCAGCTCACGTTCACTTCTTCAGCTAGCAGCTGCCTGAAACGTTGCTTCCGCAGGTGCTGCAGCAACACACGATAGGGCCTGATGAACAGTCTGCACCTCATAGCTGGATAATGGTATTTGTAGCCCAATGTATTCAGACAACGTTTGGAAATGGAAGCTCAATTCGCTACAGCTTGAGCTAGACTATTACATTTCCCTGCACGGAGGTGGACAAGGTCTGGACATGTCGAGGGAGGTCTATGTTAGCATGGACTGCACATGGAGGCATAGGCCAAAGGGTAGGTGGAGCCAAGGGTAGGTAGGTGCCTTGGGTAGGTGGAGAATAGTAGCTGAAAAAGGCCACCAGGAACAGTAGTAGGAGAGGAACAGACAGAGGAGAGGAGCACCCCACATTTTCCTCTCTTTTGGTGATCAGACAGGACAGTCTCACCTCCATGTCCCCGGTTCATGCAGTCAGGTAGGCTTTACCATACATACTCCATGGCATCAGCCCGGATGAGAGCAGGATACGATACAGCAGGAGTAGCAGCAGCAGGAGCACAGAACTCAGAGCCTTCCTGAAGTAGACGGGGGTTCAGCCATGTACTGGGCTGCTCCTGAACTCTGCCTAGTGTGCCCGACTTTATTGTTTTTTAAAAAAAATATGTAATGAAAATGTTAGGTCTCTGTAGGTCAAAGCGGATCCAACCAATCCCTGTCTGGGCCTCAAATGTCTAAAGTGATCACCCCTTATTCAAGACAGGAGAAGAAACCCCAGAGCTTCAACTCTCAGACCTTCTCATTCAAGTGTCAGCAATGGGAGGTGTTTTCCCTAGAATTGGGTGGAAAACGGTTATCCCATCCCACAGAAGTGTGTGAAATCTCAAAGTTTTCCCATCCCAAACCAGGCTGAAGAATAAAAAAATCTTGACATTTTCCAGGAACTGAAAAATCTTTAAAAAAAAGTTCACTTTTGGCTCAGTTGAAATGTTTCATTTCAATAATATCTCAATGTTTCATTTCAATTGCGACGGTTTAAAAGAAAAGTGATAAAAACCCCAAGAGCTTCAATTTCAAAATAAAAGAATTGTTTTGAACCAAACCCTGGAATGTTTCATTTTGAATATGTCAATATGAACCACTGACAATTGCAATTTTTTTAACCATTTTCAAGTTGAAAAATTAATCAAAACTGACATTTTGTCAAAACATTTTCTTACCAGCTCTTCACCACCCCCTGCCACTGAACAGACATGGGGTTGCTTCCCCCAAACTGCCACCACCAATGAAATCCCCTTTGTTGGGCAGGGAAAGGGGCTTGCTTTGTAGCGTGGGAGTCAGCGCTGTTACACAGGAATCCCCCTGGGGCTGAAGAGAGCAGATGTGCCTGTCTCCTTCCCATTCCCTCCCTGCATGCAAATCTTAATCCCCAAAAAACTTTTCTAAACTGGATTCCATGAGATTGGGAGAAGGAAGGAGGAAATGCCCCACTGCTGGCATCTCCCACTTTTCTATCTACATGTCCAACCCCGATTTTCCCCATCTGACACACCTGACCTGGAGTCATGCCAACCAAGTTGTAGCAATGAATAATTATTGAAAAATCAATGAGACACGTGCTCCTAACTCACTTAAAGTGAGTTTGAAAATCTTATCCTTAATGTCGTGGAGTGGGGGACAATGACATACAGATATGATGCAGCGAAACATACTTAGAAATGAAGCTTGCTCCCAAACCATGTGTTTCTAGTATTCAGTATATGCAGTTGGAAATTTGAGCGGTGTTGGCTGGATACACAGGTCACATGGTACGCTGCTGCTCCCTGATTGCTTTAGGCTAACTCTTAGAATCAGGTTTCCAGTGCAAGTATGGATTTAAGGTTAATTTTCTATGATTAGCCTGCAAAATTTGGTTAAACTTCACTCTTTTGATAAAAATTCCTGCCAGTAAACTCATTTTCTAGGACATCTGTGGAAAACGATAACAAAAGGGACACAAACACACTCAAAGCACTGGACAATCGAGGTGCTAAAGGAGCACTCAAGGACGATAAGGCCATTGCGGAGAAACTAAATTAATTCTATGAATTGGTCTTCACAGCTGAGGATGTGAGGGAGAGTCCCAAACCTGAGACGTTCTTTTTAGGTGACAGATTTGAGGAAATGTCCCAGACTGAGGTATTAGAGGAAGTTTTGGAACAAATTGATAAATTAAACAGCAATATGTCATCAGGGCCACATGGTATTCACCCAAGAGTTCTGAAGGAACTCAAATGTGAAACTGCAGAACTACTAACTGTAGTCTGTAACCTAGCATTTAAATCAGCTTCTGTACCAGATGACTGGAGAACAGCTAATGTGATGCCAATTTTTAAAAAGGGCTCCAGAGGTGATCCTGGCAATTACAGGCCTGTAAGCCTCACTTCAGTACCGGACAAACTGGTTGAAGCTATAAAAAATATTGTCAGACATATAGATGAACATAATTTGTTGAGGAGGAGTCAACATGGTTTTAGTAAAGGGAAATCATGCCTCACTAATCTACTAGAATTCTTTGAGGGGGGTCTACAAGGATGTGGACCAAGGTGATCCAGTGGATATAGTGTACTTAGATTTTCAAAAAGCCTTTGACAAGGTCCCTCACCAAAGGGTCTTATGCAAAGTAAGCTGCCACGGGATAAGAGGGAAGGTACTCTCATGGATTGGTAACTGGTTAAAAGATAGGAAACAAAGGGTAGGTATAAATGGTCAGTTTTCAGAATGGAGAGAGGTAAATAGTGGTGTCCCCTAGGGGTCTGTTCTGGGACCAGTCCTACTCAACATATTCATAACTGATCTGGGAAAAGGGGTAAACAGTGAGATGGCAAATTTTTCAGATGATATTAAATTACTAAAGATAGTTAAGACCCAGGCAGACTATGAAAAGCTACAAAAGGATCTCTCAAAACTCGGTGACTGGGCAACAAAATGGCAGATGAAATTTAATGTTGATAAATGCAAAGTAATGCACATTGGAAAACATAATCCCAGCTATACATATAAATGGATGGGGTCTAAATTAGCTATTACCACTCAAGAAAGATCTTGGCATCATTGTGGATAGTTCCCTGAAAACATCCACTCAATGTGCAGCGGCAGTCAAGAAAGTGAACAGAATGCTGTGAATCATTAAGAAAGGGATAGATAATAGGATAAAAAATATGTTGCCCCTATATAAATCCATGGTACGCCCACATTTTGAATACTGTGTGCAGATGTGGTCGCCCCATCTGAAAAAAGATATATTAGAATTGGAAAAGGTTCAGAGAAGGGCAACAAAAATGATTAGGGGTATGAAACGGCTTCCGTATGAGGAGAGATTAATAAGACTGGGACTTTTCAGCTTGGAAAAGTGACGGCTAAGGGGAGATATGATTGAGGTCTATAAAATCATGACTGCTGTAGAGAAAGTAGATAAGGAAGTATTGTTTACTACTTCTCACAACACAAGAACTAGGGATTACCAAACAAAATTAATAGGCAGCAGGTTTAAAACAAATAAAAGGAAGTATTTCTTCTCACAACCCATAGTCAACCTGTGGAACTCCTTGCCAGAGGATATTGTGAAGGCCAAAACCATAACAGGGTTTAAAAAAGAACTAGATAAATTCACGGAGGATAGGTTCATCAATGGCTATTAGCCAGGATGGGCAGGGATGGTGTCCCTAGCCTCTGTTTGCCAGAAGCTGGGAATGGGCAACAGGGGATGGATCACTTGATGATTCCCTGTTCTGTTCATTCCCACTGGGGCACCTGGCACTGGCCACTGTCGGTAGACAGGATACTGGGCTAGATGGACCTTTGCTCTGACCCAGTAGGGCCGTTCTTATATTCTTATGTTCTTAAAGCAAATTTATTTAAAAATTCAAATGAGAGTTCATAAATAGATTTTTGACCCATTTGCCCAGATCTAAGCCCATCACTCATCCTTCCTAAAAGCATATTCCCAGAAGGTTACAAACTTATAAAGGTGTTATATTTACTGCACCTTCTCCAGTGTTAACTAATACTGTCATAAAGAAATGAAGCGATTAAAAAAATGAATTTAACGGCTTCACCAACAATAGGAAAGGAGGGTTAAGATCAAGCAGGGTTACTCATTGCCATTGCTCGAGATTAAAACACATCTGCAGCAACACAGGAACTCTGAATCAAGCCAAGAGATGTGGAAAGAGCACATCATTCCAAATGCTTGTTCATCAGTCTCAAAAAGGCATTAATCTTGGAATCTGACAGCTGAAACCTCTAACATTAATGGCCTGTTTCCAGTGATCGAGAATACAGCCTAACCAAACACCAACATATGATTTCAAAATATATTCTAGGTCACTCTGGTCTTGGGGGGGGGAACAGTTTAGTGCCATGAAATAGTTAGGCTTTCAGAGAGTTAGTGAAACTTGGCTGTCTCCAAACTTTCAAGAACATAGATATCTCATACAAGCCACACCCTGGAAAATTCATTCAGATTCCATTTTAGCAGGTAATTCTTACATTAGAATTACATTATAGCTGGAGAGAATATGACAGGCTTTGCCAAAGACAGTTCCATTTATTCACCATCGTGCTTTGCCTTTCGCATTAATTTCTCCCCTGCTACTTTATTTGCATCTTTGACAGAGCAAGCTGCCACTAGGAAGGATCCTCAGGGAAGATTTAAAAAAAATGCTTTTTAGTAAGCTGGATTCACTCTCCCATTTTGTTTGTTACAGTCCCAGAGCTGGAGCTCTGGGAGAAAGGTAGGATCAAGCCTCTCCTTTCAGCTCAGTGGTATCTCACTGGGGCAGGTTGCTTTCAGGAAAAAGTAACCCTAACCCTGTAAAATGGCTCTAAGGTGTTGGTATTCACCCAAGAGTTCTGAAGGAACTCACTTATGAAATCGCAGAACTACTAACTGTAGAATGTAACCTCTCACTGACATCAGCCTCTGTACTAGATGACTCGAAGGTAGCTAATGTTACACTGATTTTTAAAATGGCTTATGTGGAGATCCTGGCAATTACCAGCCAGTGAGCATAACTTCAGTACCAGGCAAATGGGTAAAAACTATAGTAAAGAACAGTATTATCAGACATAGTAAACATGATTTGTTGGGGAAGAGTCAACATCAGTTTTGTAAAGGGTAAGTCATGCTTCACCAAGCTATTAGAATTCTTCAAGGAAGTCAACAAGCATGTAGATGAGGTGATCCAGTCAATATGATGTACTTGGATTTTCAGAAAGTCTTTGACAAAGTCCCTCACCAAAGGCTCTTAAGGAAACTAAGCAGCTGTGGGATAAGAGGGAAGGTCCTCTCTTGGATCAGTAACTGGCTGAAAGGTAGAAACAAAGGGTAGGAATTAAGGGTCAGTTTTCACAGTGGAGAGAGGTGAACAGTGGGATCTGTATGGGGACCAGTGCTGTTCAACATGTTCATTAATGCTCTGGAAAAGAGAGTGAATAGTGAAGTGGCAAAGTCTGCAGACGATACAAAATTATTCAAGATAATTAAGTCTAAAGCAGACTATGAGGCGTTACAGCGTGATCTCACAGAACTAGGTGACTAGGCGACAAAAATGGCAGATGAAATTGGTAAATGCAGAGTAAGGCACATTGGAAAAAATAATCCCAATTATACAGACACAATAATGGGTTCTAAATTAGCTGTTACCACTGAAGAAAGGGATTTGGGGGTCACCATGGATATATCTCTGAAAACTTCCACTCAATGTATAGAAGTGATCAAAAAGGCTAATAAAATGGACAGAAAAATATCAGAATGCTAGGTAAATCCATGGTGCGCCCACACCCTGAATATGGTAGCCAGTTCTGGGTGCTTCATCTAAAAAAGGATATAGTGGAACAGACAAAGTTCAGAGAAGGGCAATAAAGATGATCAAGGGTATGAAATATAAGTCTCCATATAAGGAGACACTAAAAATATTAGTATCAGAGGGGCAGCCGTGTTAGTCTGGATCTGTAAAAGCAGCAAAGAGTCCTGTGGTACCTTATAGACTAACAGACATATTGGAGCATGAGCTTGACTCTTTGCTGCTTTTAAAAATATTAGGGCTGTTCTGTTTAGAACAGAGATGACTAAGGGGGGAAATGATAGAGGTCTATAAAATCATGAATAGTGTGGAAAAGTGAATAGAGACATGTATTTACCCTTCCTATAATTCAAATACCAGGGGTCAACTGCTGAAATTAATAGGCAGCATGTTAAAGACAAACGGGAGGAAATATTTTTCACACAATACACAATTAACCTGTGGAACTCATTGCCATGGGCTGTTGTGATGGCCAAAAGTAAAAATGTGTGTTAAAAAAAAGAACTCGATAAGTTCATGGAGGATAGGTCCATCAATGGCAATCAGCCAATATGATCCGGGATGCAACCCTATGCTCAGGGTGAGCCAAGGCCTCTGACTACAAGAAGCCAGGAAGCCTCTGACTACCACAAGCCTCATTCCATAATTACCCTGTTCTGTATGATCCCCCGAAAGCTCAGGGACAGGGCCACTGCTGGAGACAGGAGAGTGGGCAAGATGAACCATGGCCTGACCCAGCATGGCAGCTCTTATGTTCAGATCAGGCTTCACTGCTAAAAGAGTGGAGAAAGGGAAGCCTACCTGTCAATCTTTTTTTAGCAAAGCATTCTGGGAAGGGAAGGAGTTTGAGCTTCTTTATACTGCAGGCTCTTCTACCTCTCAGTCAATGCTGGGAGGAAGGTGGTGAGGGAGGAGGTCCTGGGAGCTTCACTGGAGCAGAAATACAGGCAGAGCTTTCCTTGCTGAAACTTTACCTGTGCATAGAAGAACTATGGGACTTATAACACTGAGCATGTTCTGTTGGAAACCAGTTTGTGCATGTATTGGTGTAACAAATGTTCTGGGGTTTTAAGGGGAAAAAAAAGAGATGGAGCAGCTCTTTCTCAGATTATCCTGACTCAGTTTTGTGGCTGGCAATACATCCAGCAAGTTTTCTCTTCCAGATCAGAAAAGAGCCAGACGAGCGTGAGTTGCGCTCTTTATTCCTGGAACAAGCTGCTTGTCCCACATGCTGACTCCAAGGATAGATCTTGCACAAATACAAAGCAAGCTGTGACACAGTATGGGTCTGAAATCTACCCAGTTCACCTCTAACAGCCTCTCTCGTGTTTTCACATGTCAAAAGAGACAATAAACTTGCAGTTAAAGTTTCTGTTGATCAGAGTTAAAATATATCCCTTTTGCTTTAATAACTTTGATAATTAAAGGTTAAAAACATTTTCCATGAAGAAAAATATTGAATGTATTAAAAAAAAAAATCACCCCATCACCCATAAGTCTCAATGCTTATTTGAGCTCTCTTTAAAAATGCTGGTCAAATATCCTCATGCGCTTCTCTCCAAAGCAGTATCATATATGCTGACAACAAATCAATAAAGCACTATTAAGTATGTCAAGATCAGAAATGGGCTTGGGCACGAATCCCAGCTCCCAAAAGCTCAACATCTGCTGCTTGGCTTCAACGGCCAAAATTGGTGGATCAGGCTGAACTGTAATAAAAGTGCGTTTTAGAGCCCGGGTCCCGCAAATAGTTTGCACATGCTCAGATTTAAACACATGAGTCATCTCACTGACCTCGAGGTAAGCATGTGCATGCTTAACTGGAAGTCAGTGAGACACGCACGTGCAGGATTGGGGCCTACAGTGCTAACAAACAGATTCAGACATGGGTGAGCAAACTATGGCGCACAAAACAAATATTGTCTGTGGAGTTAAGAAATATCCCCCCACTGCTACCTTTATATTGAATATAGATAGGCATCCTATTGAGATGACAGGTCCCCGAATGCAATCAGTCCCACCATATAGCTGAGACAACTACCAACCAGCCTGGGTTGTAACAGAATCAGTGACTAAAGGTCAAAGACTCCTTGCAGAAGAGATTATTAACGAATAAATCAGAGCGGTTTCACGTTAGCAACTATTTCCCATTAACTGCACGAGTGCCAAGCTGTGGCTCTCAATAGAAAGGAGAACACATATCATTAGCGCTACCTAGCCCTGTGCAGGGACATAGTAAGGACAGACAAACAGTGCATCAGAACATGTATTTACCTGAGACTGCTAGATCGAAAGTACAATGCTCCATTCTGTGCATCTGATGAAGTGGGTTTTAGCCCACGAAAGCTTATGCTCAAATAAATTTGTTAGTCTCTAAGGTGTCACAAGTACTCCTGTTCTTAATGCTCAAAAAGAGACTCTTGGCTTGCTAGGGTGAACGACGGACAGAAGAAGTTTTTAGTCAAGTGTAAGCCTTTTTCCCCCCCATGGGCTCAAATGGTGACTGAAGAGTTCATGAATTTGCTCAGCATTCAGTTACTTCACTAATTTTTATGTGAACATATTCCACTCTCTGGGATGCTCTCAAACCGTTTGCTGCAAGTATGTTCAGCTCTGATCAGGTTATTTTTTCAGAAATGGAGAAGGCAGTGAATAGATAAAGTGCACCGATTCTCTCTCAGCCCACCGTGGGAGTGAGGAGGGAGAGAGTCTGGCTGGCTCTGTGATTTAAATTTGCTTCAGACTGCTGTGGTTTAGCTGGATTTGGAGTGCCTGGCTGATTTGGTTACGTGTGCGGGAGAAGAGGCAAGATTAGCAATTCTGGACACAGCACTTTGGTTCATAGTGAGGGAGACAAAAAGAAACCTAAAGTAGAAGGAGGTAGTAAAATAAACCCAAGGAAGAGAACTGAAACCCTTAAAGGAATAAACACCACAAGGATTGCATGCCACTTTTTCTTCTAGTTATCTGGGCAGTGAGATAAAGACATCTAAATATAAAACACTGAAATGTATAATCTCTCCAGTATAAACAACAACAAGTATTTTCCCACCTGGCAGAGAAATAGGAAAAAATTCCATTTGGATCCCACAGGCAAATTTTGGGCAAGATGAACCTGTACCCTATAAAAACACGACTCCTGTAGCCATTCCCAGCATTTTAGTATGATAAAACCATAGTCAGAAAAGTCTATTTCAAGTACATGTCTTGCATTCGTTAGAATCCTGTTTACAATGGGCCATGCCAGGAGGCTGGGGATGGCCATGGAATTTCTCAGCATTTGCAAAGTAAATCTCGCCAGTACCATTGCGAGAACTTACAATAAAACCCTGCCGGTGTCTGTAGCAGCACCTTTTAAGGACATCTCTCAAGCCCCCGTTCCCTTACAGAATATGCCTAGTGAGGTCACCAGTGACAACATCTGTTTGTTGTGACCATCTGAAATATTTTTGCGTGTATAATTGTCCCTTGGAATTTGAAGGAGCCTGCTCCATCACTGGCTGGAGTCAGAATAGGTATTTTCACTGTTGATTGAGAAAATATTGTTCTGGCAGGCAGGTTTTGGTGCTCTTCTCTTTACATTACCTTGGGTCGAATTCTTCAAAGCTGGCAAAGGAAAAACGGTTCTGAACTCCAAACTTTCTCAGGAACATAGAGACTGGTATCCCAAATATCCTCCTCCCTGCACCCCCCGAAAAACAAACCAAAACCAAACCAACTACCACCAAAATGTCTGGGATAGTTTGGATCCAAATTCTTTGGCTTGGGGGTAATCTCCATTACAAAACTTGGCACTGATCCTGCGATTTGTTCTAAAAAGTGGATTACTGTGTTTGCACAGAGCCCCATTAAAGTCCATGGCAACAGCCTACTAACGTACAACAAATGACCTATTGCCCCAATCCTTCCCAGAGAGGACCATGTGGGTAAATCCCTTTGTAAAATCGAAGCCTAACCTAATTTATTGCTGAGAGTGGTCATCCCTGAAGCCAAGATCAGATTATAAAGGACATTTGCAGCGTACAGCCAAAGTGTGGCAAAAGGGAAAAATCATACCCGCTGTGTGTTTAATAAAGACTCGCATTAGAGAGACACTGCTTGAAATCAAAACCAGCCTAGATTGCAAGGGTAGGTGCAGAATAAATGTTAGCATAATGCAGTGGAAACAAGGGGGCAGATTTTTAACGGGTGTAAACGCCCAAAGCTCCATTGAAGTCACTGAAGCTATGACAATGGAACAATGACAATTTACCCCAGCTGGGGTCTGGCCCAAGTGATTTTCAATAACCTTAGTGAAGCTGTGGCTTTCACAAATGGCATTTCTTCTTCTTTAAACCAAATGGCAAGTGAAAGAAGGAATGAAAGCAGCTAGCAGAATCCTGTGACCTATTGTGGGACCTGAAAGAATCCCATATAACTGAAAGTGCTGGGGTTTTCTGGTAGGAATTCAGAGAGCACAAAAGGATGTTGCATCAAAAATGGATGACAGGAAGGGTTCAGAACTAAAGGTGAGAACAATAGGAGGAGGCTATGACTAAAAATCTAACCCTGGTACAGTGCTGTGTGTCTGGAATGGAAAGGAAAATGTTATGAACAGATGTAATTGGAGGAAAGAAAATACCAAACACTGCAGATAAATTAGATCAAGTTTTCTATAGCACAGATGTCAGACTTAAGAACATTGAATGACATTTATAAATACTCAAACACCTCATTCCATTGAGATTAATGTATGCTTAGAACAAACTACATGACAGAGATTTTAGAGAAAAACCCTGAGCCAAGATAGTCCAAAACTATTTTCCACAGGGCAAATTAGCCTGTGGATCTCATTGATATAAGATGCTACTGAGGGCAAGACTTTTGCATGATTTAAAAAATGGATTGGTCATTTATATGGGTAACAAGAATATCTGGAGTTATAACGATCATTAAAGGAAGAGACAAAAGTCTCATAATAGAGAGGAACCCTCATGCTTCTGGGCATAAGCCAACCTCTAGCTAATGGGGGTCAGGAGAAAACTTTCCCAGGAGTCAAGATGTCCCATAAATACCTACTGCAGGGTTTCTTATCCCTTCCTCTGAAGCAGCTGATAATGACCACATTTGGAGACAGAATACTAGACTAAATGGACCATGGCTCTGATTCAGCCTATCATTTCCTCTTTCTATCCCTGGCATAACTGCACTGTGGTCAGTGGAGACACACCCGGGATGAATGTGGCCCAACTGGGTTGAAGTAAGAGATAGATCCACACTTTAAGGACTCACATTGTGTTCTTTCTTTTTGGATTCATTGGCAATATCCTAGAATATCAGACTTGGAAGGGACCTCAGGAGGTCATCTAGTCCAACCCTCTGCTCAAGCAGGACCAATCCCCAGACAGATTTTTGCCCCAGATCCCTAAATGGCCCCCTCAAGGATTGAATTCACAATCCCAGGTTTAGCAGGCCAATGCTCAAACCACTGAGCCATCCCTCCCCTCATTACTCCCTAAATAGTCAGTGGCAGATCCTATTTTTTGAAAGTGCTCAGATGCTCAAGATTGGAGTGGGGTTACTTCTCTGAAATAGGGGGAGGAGAGATAGCTCAGTGGTTTGAGCATTGGCCTGCTAAACCCCAGGTTGTGAATTCAATCCTTGAGGGGTCCACTTAGGGATCTGGGGCAAAAAAATTGGTCCTGCTAGTGAAGGCAGGGGGCTGGACTCAATGACCTTTCACAGTCCCTTCCAGTTCTAGGAGATTGGTATATCTCCAATTATTACCTTTAATGGTATATCTTCAGTAAGTATATACTGTAGTAGGTTGAGGAGACAGCAGTTACCCATTAAATGCAACATTGTGATATCAGAGTCCCATTTATAGGAAGTGCAAGATAAATACAGAATTTGACTGTATTTGGCTTCCACTTTCTGTTTCTAATATTTCATTTGTATACCATGACATTGCAAACATCTGCAGCTGAACAAAGGGAAGGCCCCATTCCTACAGGGCTGGTCAATAAGTTCACCACCGAATACATTCTGCTAGTGTTCCTGTGGCTACGTTTTGTAATGCTAGAGAAGTTCCACTATAGTTTGGAACGTTTTTAAGGAAGCCTTTCTTTAAAAGCAGCAGATGCTGAGGAGGAAAGAATGATCTTCACTCATTTCATAAACAAACCTGAAGTGTCAGTGTTCAGTGGAAGATAAACAAGCTGTGAAATGAACCTAAAAGTAAAGGGTTTTTTAATATCAGACCAAGACACTATCCAAATGCTATAGGATAAACAAGTGTTCGCAAAGCAATGAATAAACAAAGGCTGTCAATATGGCTTGATATTTTTTTTATCAGCATACTTTAGAAGACAATCTTGGCTTTTGCAATACAGTCTTTTTTTTCCAGATCTCTGCTGTGTGGCCGTAACTTCCTGTTTATGTATGGCTGGTAAGAAGGATAGTCACAACAAAAGAAGCATTGCAATAGACGCCTGAAGTTTAGCCTATTTTTAGAGTTAAAAGTACCATGGATGTCCAAACCTTTTATGCAGCCGTCCTGGCATGAGGCTTCTGTTGTGTCTGCCCTCTCCAGCACCTCCTCTATTGCCTTTCTTCAGACCATGGCACAGACAACACAAGCCCGTCTTGTAACTGAATTGTTGGCAAGTCTAGTTCCTTCGCTAGGTTGTGATAGAAGGGGACAGCTATTTGCAATTCAGGGGTGAAATCTGCCCCATGTAAAGAGCCAGCAAAAAACTCTCTCTGCCACTTCAATCCATTACGTTGAGGGCTTATGCGGTGTATAAGCCTTTTACGTGGCTTCTGCACAGCAGTGAATTCCACCCTAGGACAGCCCTGGTGAGAATTCAGCTCTCTGGATGCACTGGAGGATGGAAGTAGCTGGGAATAATACTTCATGGAAACAAAGATTTAACAGGATTGCTTCTACTTTATTCAACAGATGGCTCTGGTCTCAGTGCATCACAAACATGCACTGTTCCCCCATTTAATAGCACCGTATCTTTATGGTACCCATTGAAAGTGGAACTGTCAAGGATATCCACTTCTCCAGAGGAGAGCTCTTTCCTCAGCTCTAACTGGCAAGCAGGCAGCAGTTGGGTGCAATTCAGATTCCTGGGCCCCCGTAACAGGGTCACCTCTTACTAGGCTCTAGAATCATTAAACATATCGAGGGGAAAGGCCGGTCCGTAGACTTGCCAGGAAAATACAGGAAATTAATTGTCCTTAGCTTTATAGCTAACCATTAGACATCTGATGACAGGATTCTCCAAGGGATACCCGGGAACATATGTTTATGGGGCACTTCTGCATTATTATCTCAAACAGTTCGCAATACTAAGCCTTCTTATCTTGTGTTAGCTGATGGGACCAACATGTACAAACTTAGCATCAGTAATTAACCTCCTTCAGGATACTCATACTTCTAATGTGCCCTTTGACATGTTTGACAGGAGAAATCCAAGTCAATCACTCACAACTGTCTCTAAGTAGCCATGGGCAATTTTTTAACCCCCCAAATGTAGGGTCCTAATCTTATTTAATTTGTTCTGTCTAGAAACCAGGCTAAATATTTAAGTTGAACTGAATAAAAAGATTTTCCTGCAAAGGGAATCTCCCCATGAAACCCATAGGAACAAAATATGGAAACTAGAAACGTAGAGGTTGACACTTGGGCTGCACTTGAAACCTGCTATAGATCTAAACTTCAGAATTTGGTGATCTGCAGACATGGGGGGTCTGTTATGACTGAGGTGAAGCCAGACACAAACTTTGGATCAAGATCTAAATTCCCACAAAATTTGGATTTAGGATTCTGGTTTGATTCCAGCGTTAATTTTATTTCAAAGAAATGATTGGAGGCAGGGGGAAGGGGGTGAAGGAGACACTGATTATAAACTGACTGAAATATTCAAAAATTAACTCAAAGCAAGACTTATATGAACTTTTCATTTGATTTGTGATTTGTTTGTTTACTGTGTCAATCTAATGCAGATTCCATTTCTATTTTTAGTGGCATACAAAGTTTGTCTTGTTTGTTTCTATTTGAAGGGACTTGATTAGCATTTCCATACAAGGAAGAGAATGTTTCCTATTTCTTGTACTTTCTCCAGGAAGCAAAGAGTTTCCAGTTAATTTCCCAACTAACTTATGGGACTGCCATACATGCACATCATTCATGTACATCTCTATGGCCGTGTGACTGTCTGTTGTACATCCTAGTATACTGGCATCCATATTTGGACAAAACTATGTGATGCTTTTTTTGCCGAAGTATCCACCTTGATCATTCTGTGCTCTGGAGGTAGAAACTCTGCCTCAGAAATCCCCACCAAAGTGATTTTTGTCGATATTCATCGCTGTCAAGTCTTGTTTCTCTTCTGCCCCCAGATGCTGCAACACTTGAACACAATCCTGTCGTCCTTAGTCTGGCAAAACATTTGCTGCATTCAGTATGGGAAGAAACCCACCACTCTTCAGCAGGAAGAGGGTTAGGTGACTTCCTGATGTCGCTAGACTGGATGCAAGAGGCAACAGGAGAACCCAAAGGAGAGGGAAAAAATACTTGGAATGCGGATGGTGCTGGTCAAAACGTTTCACATTTCAACAGAATTTCTCATGAAAAAAGACTTGTCAATAGTCACAGTTCCACCCCCTCAAGCTCCATACACAAGTATGGGGAGTCACACTGGAAGCGTAGCAGTGCAACAAGCTAATGCTGCTAATGCCTTCCCCAGAGCACCAAGTCTGCGTGTGAAAGGAGACTCTGCAGAGCCTCTCTTAAATGCTGTCTGGTCTACCTATTGCACCTCATGTAGCACCACCGTCCCCATGCACTATGTCAGGCTACCTGGAATAGCTGGGGCAGCAGTAAAAGGCCAGAGCAGTGCTATGAATTAAACTGTTGCCAGGGTGTGCTACATCTGCACAACTGAAGTTCAAAGGTCACTTTTTGGTTTGGCACATGTTATGTTAATTTGTCAAGTTTTTATCTGTTTTTGCTACTAACCCAGCTTCAGTGTAAGTAAAATATTCCAGTCTCTCAGTGTCAGCATTCCAAGGAAAAGCAACAGAAAACATAGGCCAGAAGCCTTTTTCATGTAAATGTCTGTTAACAGCGTAGTTGGCTCTCAAATGGAAGGCGCTTGGCTGGACAGTTTGAAAGTTCTGCAAGCTGGATTCATTGTGGCAACCCCGATCATATTGAATTTGTTTGCCCTTCATGTGGCCATCACGTGTATTTTCCATTGCTTAAGGATTTCTTTTTCCATTTACCATCAGTTCGTAGGCACTTAAAATTAATCATTTTCCTTTTATATTTTCTTATTCCTTCATCGCTGATCAGGATGGGACGAGACCGCCTGAACTTTACTTTCTGCCTAGGGACATGAAAAAATGATGGCAAAACTGACAGAAGTTTTTCTTCCCCCTGAAGTGTGTGGGCTCGCTGCAAAACATTAAATTAACATTCTCTGCTTAAAAAGAGGCCACATTATAATTGTTTTTGAGGCATATTTGCCAGGAATGCAAATAAATATCTGAAACTTTCGAGAAGCGTTGACACAAATGAGCTGTATTCATATCCAAATTTCATCTAAACGGTGAGGTGGTAATTGACCACCCCAGTACAGCAAAGAGTGATGCATGTGCTTAACTTTAGCACATGAGTAAGTCAGTGGGCCTATATAGATGCTTAAAGTTAAGTACATGCATCTGTCTTTGCAAGATAAAGCAATTAAGATGCAAGATAGTGTGCTTAGAAACTTTTTTTTGAAACTCCCATTGTACTGTAGGTTAAAAGTATAACATATTTATAACTAACTTTCAAAGATTTGAACAGGGCTGTTTCAGTTCTGGACAAACTATCTTAGAATATAATAATTTTAAGGGGCCAAAACAAGGTTGTGACGTGAACTCTGCACTAAGATAACCAGAGGAAGCTCAAGTCTCTGGTGCTGTATTGTTTCAATTCAAACAGTCCAGTTGCAGAACAAGCAAGATAGCAGGGTGATGATTTATGAGGTGATGGCCAAGTTCCCAACCAAAAGTAACAGAGACATTGTGTTTGGACTACGTAAGCTCAGAGGTCTGCAGACTGGCTGATGTCTACATATGTGTAACCTCTAGCAGGGTTATTGGCAACTGAGCATGCACACTGGCTGGAAAACAACCTCCTATTACATTCTACAGGACACTGTTTACAGAACCTAAATCCAGGGACACTTCAGATTCTCTGGTGCTTCAATTTATGACTTGTATGATCCTTTCTTGATGTTTATGGCCCCTATGCCACAACATAGCAGGGCACCAGACTCAGGGTCTTAGGAGATCCCTACCAGTCCTATGTGCTACGTCACATGTAGTGCACGGGCAGGTTGCTGCATTGGCATTGAGCAAGCTGATTCAATGGGACTCTGCACAGGAGCAGAGGCCTGCCAATGTGCTGTTACAGGATTGGGGTCCAGCTGCTTTTTGACTGATTTCCCAGAACTATTAACCCAAAGCCGGATCATCCCAGCAAATGGGCAATTCAAATAACAATAAAAAAAATCAGTGGCATATTATGGCCCCCAGATCCACAAAGGGATCACATTCAGGTGGAGGGTGGGCGGGGTTCAACAGGTTTGGAGGTTAAGTTACAGAAGTACCCAACGTTTGTATTGAATCTCCTTATGGCTGTGAAACTGGGACTATTAGGGGACGGTTAGCTGCCGTTCTTGGGATAGTTTGACCCTCTTATAACCCCTACCAGATGGAACCTGGAAGCACAACACTGTCCGGACAGGGAAAATGAACGATTCTCCCCAGCCAATTAACTGAACTTTGTTGAACCTCAACCCCTACCCTACATCCTCAAACAGTTTGTATTGTGCAAGGAGGCTTGCACAGAATGGACATGGGATAAGTTTATCCAGACTGGATCGGCCATCCCTAAGACCCTGTCCCTATTACAAAAATAACCAGAAGAGGAAACAATTTAAAAAAAAACTGTTTAAAACCTATTTATAGTTAATACAATTTAGTTGTCAGTGTGGATGGAGTCATAACTGTCATAATGCTTTTGAAGATGTCTTGAGAGAATGGGGTGCTGAGACCTAAGGTTTTTTTTTTTTTTTTTTTTTTAAAGAAAACACCACAGATGGGGACAAATACAAAGGAGGTATTTTGTGGTGGGAAGGGGAACACTCACCTCCGGCGATGCCTAGTGGTCAGACAGGGGTGTGGCAGGTTGTCTTTCTCCCTCAGATTCCCCTCCACTCCGCAGTTGTCTGTGCTTTCAGTGGCTCAGCTCTCCAGCACGCTCACGTGTTCAAAGGCACCCCTTTTCGGGTACATAGAGAGAGTCCAATAACGGGGAAGTCTTTGGGATTAAGGAAGGGACTCAGAGCGTCCTCCCTGATTCAGGGTCTTGTGGTCCAAACCCTTGATCTTTAGGATCTTCTCCCAACTAGATTCCCAACCAAGGGATAGATTTCCTTATTTGTCCCTCAGTATGGGTTGGTAGGGGAGCCGGGGCCCACCCTCTCTTCCAGCCTCCTATCTAGGACCCAATGGTAGGCAGTTAAGTCCAGCACTCAGGGGTGCTCTGTGGCTGCCTTCCTGGATCCCTTCCTACAGCAAGAGCTGCTGTGGTGTTCCTTCCCAGGAGTTCAGAGCAGCGGGCAGCTCACCTCCACTGGCTGCCTGCCACTGAGCTACTCTGCTCCCCTTTTTAAACTCTGTCACAGACCCACAGGATTGGTGCTTTGGAAGAGTTCCTGGGAGGAGTCCTTCAGGGTGCCAGTTCCCCTTACGGCCTCACTTTGGCACCAGGGAAAGCCACTCGGTTTTACCACCTCCTTGGACCAAACCTCCAAGTCTTAAGCCCCCTGTTTCACCCCATGAGCTCCCTTCAGTGAGTCCACCTGAGAGAGACTTGTACACCCCAAGGGAGCTATGCACCCTGACTGTCAGCATCTGCAGTGACTCTCAGCTGGTGCTGTGACAACAGTCGGATTTATTAGTTGTCTGGAGCACAGTGTAGAATGTCCTTGGTTAGCACAGAGAACTGAAAGTTACAGCAGAGTCTCTTCTGACTATCTCACAGCCCCAGCAAGTGGGGTCCACCCCTTGGCTCCTGTCTGTCCCCTCTTTCTTCAAGTTCCCAGGCCAGTCCCACCTGGCCTCTGCTCAGTCCTTTGTTGTCCAGCTAATCAGACAGGCTGGCTTCCCGCAGAAGGGTGGACTGCCTACGGTTGTTAGGCAGCAAGTGTCCTGGTTGTTGGCTTTGCCATTGTCTTCATGGACTCTCCAGTGACAGGGGCCCCAAACTCAAGACTGCTAGGCACTAGCCTCATCTGTGCGGTAGCCTGCCCAAGAGTAAACAGCCATTTTCCACACACCCCACAGGTGACAATGCAACATAAGGGGAATCTGAGGCACACAGGATTCATACAAAATATTTACTGTCACAAGCTCCTCCTCCACAGTCTGTGCATGCTTTGCAGGTGCAGAGGGATGGGACCACCTGGGCCCACAGCAGCTCTTTAACCCCTTACTTTCCATTGTGGGGTTTGTACATATAAATCCATGTGTGATGGGGTGTAAGTACTATAACCACCAGGAACCAATGGGTACGGAAAATAAATCTTGTCCTCTCCAGGGGCGGGGGACAAGAAGTTCCATGCCCACGAATATATTGCCAAGCTCCCAATATATTTTACGAGCACAACAACTGCAAACATAATTTACACAATTTTAATCCCAGCCTTCTGTGGACCCATAATTACAGGGACACTGCACACTCTGGCTCGGGAACTTTGCTACATCAAAACACCTGTTACATGTGCACCAATAGATCAAATAATCATTAACCGTTCCGAATCTGTGTATTTACCTGCACGTGACATCTAATTGTATGTAACATCAAGCACACCAGCTTGCCTACATACTTGTATGTCTTGATCAAAGAATAGAACAAACAGGGAAAAGTCCAGGCACTGCTGAATGGATCCGGCCATGAGAAGTCCTTTCATCTCCTCATTTAACTATACTAAATACATGAAAGTGCCTTTTTGTCTCTGAGCTCTAGAGAACTAGCATACGAGGACGCTGTTTTTCATTCTGTTACTTCGTTTTTCAAAACGAGATTCTGTCTGAGACTAAAAAGATTTTTTCTTGTGATAATATCAAAGCACAGGAGAAGACCTGAAACTGTGATGGGTCTTGCAACAACCTGTTGTGTTACTAATGGTTTTTCTTCATTAAAATTTCACTGCAACGTCTCTTACTCTAATTTGTTTTGCACAGTTTTAAATTGGACACAAATAGCCAACTGTGTAATTCACAGGGACGACTGTTATACAACTGGATAGAAAAGACTATACCCAATAATTAAAGAACAGTGCTCTGCAGCACACTGACGTTCCCAGCGCAGGGCCTCCACAACATGCTCCTACCCCTGGGCAGTAGCCGCTTAGCATTTCTGCTGCACTGCCTGACAGAGGTGGGGTACAAGATTTCATTCGTTGTCTGCACTCCAGGGTGACCGGGGGTGAGGGAAGTATAATATCATGCAGCTGCTTCCCAAGTATCCCCTCATGGCCAGAGGTCACATGACAGTCCCTTGCCTCAGTTTCCCCTCTTTGGGGCCCTTTAAGAACTCACATTTCAAAATGGTTCAAACAATCCCCACAAGGCGTGCCATTTATTTTGCCCTCCGATACGTACTGGCCCTCTAGGCCCCAGCCAGTTCAGTGTCTCTCTCTTGATTAACCCAGACTAACACAAGACAAACTCACACAGCCTTCATCCCAGCTTTACTATTTCTCTCCTGTTTGGACAGGGTCTCCCGCAGGCCTCCCAGCTCTCTCCCACTTTTTCCCTAGCCAACTCACATCTGCAGATCTAGCTGCCCTTTCCTGGGCTTCCTCCCCCATCCAGCTGCCAGCTCTTGTTATCCTGGGAGCACCTGAGTCAGCCCATATGTGGCTCAGCCACAGGCTCTCCAGCCCATGGGGCAAGCCAGCCTGTTACAGGGAGGGAGGGAGAACTGCCTTTCACAAGTCAATTATTTTATGTGAGGGAAGCACTTTGAGAAAGCCAGAGAACCTTCCCCAAGAGTGTGGCTTTGAGGGACCCGCCCTTCAGTGTGGGGCAGATGTGATACTTGACTGGCTGATCCATTATTCTCCTCCCCACCTTCACCCACTGTAAGGTCATCATTTCCCTGGGCAGATGTGTCGCACCACACACAACATGCCCACTAGCACCACAGCTACAGTTACACAAAAAGCTCCAATTGGGGCTAGTAAAAGGTCTGACGAGCACACCCACAAATGCTACCCTCCCCTCAGTATATGGCTACTGCCAGTCATTGTCTAGCCCCACGCCCTGGGGCAGACTGCAGTATCAGCCACTCATCACTGGCAAGGAGGGTTTGGACCTGCTGCCTTGGCCTACCCCTGGGCTGCCCTCTGCAACCCCCCAGTACCTGTTAGCCCAACACTAGGCCGCAGCCTGGGGCTTTCCAGGCTGGAGCTCCCCAGCTCCTCTGCCTTTCCCCAGCCCTGCTCCATTCAGGTACCCTGTCTGTAGCTCCCTGCAGCCAGGCCCATCTCCCTCTACAGGCAGAGCGAGACTGTTTGGGCACCTGGCTCAGACCCTTTTTATACAGGCCAGCTGTGGCCTGACTGGGACGTGGCCCAGCTGCAGCTGCTTCCTCAATCAGCCCAGCTTTGAGAGCTGCAGCCCTCTCCAGGGCTGCTTTTTAAATCCCTCAGGGCAGGAGTGGGTAGCCACCCCACTACAGTATTCCTGCAGCAGATGCGGTATGCCTGTCAAACTAGAGTGGGATTTCCCTGTGGATCTCCTATTATAAATGGAAACATCCGTGGGAATTATGGTTCTCCCATGAGAAGCTCTGGGTGAGGGAAGAGGGGCACCCACAAATTTCTACAGTTGGTAATTCCTCCATGATGACTATGTTGCTCCAACTCCTGTCCATTGCTTCATCATGACCAACTGCAGAACAGTTTATCTAAAGCGACTGTCTAGGGACCTTCTGCCACCTTTTAGATTCTGGTAGGTCTGGCGTGATCATCTAAAGCACAAAATAATATTTGCTGTTCACTACAAGAGCCAACATTCCTTTCACACTACTAGATCTTTCGCAACTCCTAGATCTGTGCATAATTGTATCAAACCTTTCCCAGCTAACAAGGGAAAGCAGCTTTTCCATACAGGGCAAAGCATGAAAAAGGGAAGACGCGATCAGACAGAAAGGCACCTCTGACTTGGCAAGCAGAGCCAAAGAGCAGAGACACACCCTGGATTAACAACATACTGCTCCACCAGCTTCTATCTAATCTTGGAAAATGTCCTCCAGTGCAAAGGCAAATGCGAAAGTGATTATGTGACTTGAGAAAAGGTCCTGCTCTGCTGTCTAGACAGCTTTGAAAAACAGCCAGTAAGGGTGTTCCTATTTATGAAAAATGCAGCTGTACTTCTGCCGCCTTAACACAAGGGAAGGAAAAGGTAGAGTGAGGTCATTTAGCTGTAACGTGTTCGTTGAGCTTGTCCCCGGGAATTTATTCCCTTTTGTTGATTAATTTTATTCACTCTACTTTACATCTTCTCATGTAAGTAGAGTGCCTCCCTCAAGAGTTTTCAGCCTCTTACCGATAGGAACTGTTTGGGGGAAGTCTGTAACTAACCCATGACTGCGTGCACGTATGCAGCGTTGTCCTGCAGCAGTGCGGAGAGAACCCAGAACATTCCATTCCTCACACATAGCTAAAGGAAAATCTGCTTTATTTCTTGGGGTATTGAGCCTTCTCCTCTGTGGGCTTAACCGTAGAGCAGCATCATACTCCAGCAGTAGGAGGCAATAGCTCACAAACACATTGACAAGTACACTCTTACCCCTGGTTTACACTGGGGGAGGGGGTTGATGTAAGATACGCAACTTCAGCTACGGGAATAACGTAGCTGAAGTCGACGTATCTTAGATCGACTTACCTCCCATCCTCACGGCGTGGGATCGACGGCTGGGGCTCCCCTGGCCACTCCGCTTCCACCTCTCGCCCTGGTGGAGTTCCAGAGTCAACAGGGAGCGCGTTTGGGGATCGATTTATCATGTCTAGATGAGACATGATAAATCGATCCCTGATAGATCGATCGCTACCTACCAATTTAGCGGGTAGTGTGGATGTACCCTTACAAACTTCTCTCCTAGGCCTTAACCACACTGACATTTTTAGGGACTTCTCCTACAGTTGCACTAGCACCAGTGCTGCCAGTGGCACGAGCAATGGTGTAGATTGGCTGCAGACATTTTACTGCTGTCTAGAGCGGGATTAATTGAGGCAGTGGTATAAATGTCAAATCTGCCGCAGCCTTGTCTATACTAGGGCTCCCACCAATGCTACTGCTGGTACTGATGAACTGGTGGTAGCGCCCAGGGTAATTTCTTGCTAAAATTTCCTGAAGTATTCACAGCCACAGAGGAATTTAGTCTGATTTAGCTTTGTTCTCTTTCCCACCTAATGGAAGACTCAGAGATTGTCTGTGTCACTGCCCAGATAACTGGATTAGTTCATTTTAAAATGTCCCGCTTTTTGCATATTAAGAGTGCATGTATATGTGTACTGATTATCACTAATGGATTTCAAGGTGTGCTTGGGAGATGGTCATATTAGCACCATCAGACCTTTCACCAATGCTGCCAAAGCCTTGGTTCACCGGTGTGTCTGAACACTGAGTGGTCACAGGTTTCTGAGTAGTTTTCAGAGCATAGTTAAGCCCTCTTTGACTCAGGACTTCTTTACATCACTAGAGTAATTTAGCCTATAAGAGTCATGCAGCGATTTTCATCCTCTGGGGTGGGTAACTGCAAATTTACCTCTTCACTATCAGAGTCAAGGGAGTTCTAACCCATTTCATTCGCGTAGGATAGGAAAAAGAGAGGAGACTGCAGAGGAAACTCATAACTCATCACACCTGTCCTCTACCTAATCCCAGCTAGAGGAACGATTTTGTAGTAGGGTAGCTAAAAATGAGATGGGAGGTCCTCCAAATTCATCTCTGCTTCCTTACCTTGGCGATTCAGGGCCAGATCCATTACCCTTGGGAATTAGGTGCCTAAATACCTTTGACAATCTGGCCCTAGTTTCTCTCATACATACAGGTAGGCCTTTCTACTCGGTGGTAGCAGTAGTGCATGTATTAGTAGAGACAGAGCTCAGATTTCCTGACCGCCATGATATCTAATGCAAAACAGTGAGGCCACACCAGTGGTAGACCAAGAGTGGGAACATCTGAGACCCTAATTTGGGCTAATCCTGTGAACATCTCAGTATACCCATCTATCACTGTGCCACATCTTTCCCTCTGTTGAATAACAAGCAGGGAAGTATTTCTTTCTCACAATCCTCTTGGGGAATGAAAGCCTGGGTGACATTTGGGGGCTTTGCTACAGACAATGAACAATCACTAATCTGAACATTTGTTACCATCTTTTTGTGACCCAGCATAACTAGGCAGTACAAACTGGTTTAAAAGGCTGAAGCTGCCGACGCCCTTATAAACTGGAAGGTTTTAGTGGCCTTAAAATGCAACCTCAGCAATTCCCTTCAAGTTTATTGCTCTGATACAGTATTTAGGGGGTTGGATTTTTTTCTAACGGGATCCTCCCAGGTAGATTTTTATCTCAATACTATGGGCCTGATTTTCAGAAATGCTGAGCACCCACAACTCTAGCTGTAGCCAATGGGATCAACAGGTGCTCAGCACCTCTTAACATCAGGTCCCGTGTGTTTCCCAATCAACTCCTAACTGGTTCCTGGAACTGGTTGATTATAAATGAATGAGACTACACTGTGACACCCTTAAATATGTTAACAACTCTTCATCAAGGTTTCCTGTGTGTCCTACAAAAGTAGAAATCAGATGCCAGCTATATTCAGCTCCAGCTTGTTCTATGATTTTTGGGACAAGTGGCAATCTTAGTTTAATGGTGCAATGAAATCATTAGGAATTCATAATGAACTCCATTGCAACCATAAAAAAAAAAGTAGGTCATTCCCATCCAGGAACACTTCAGCGTGAGTCACCCAATGTTGATGTATAATGAATAAGATGATTGGGGGCAGACTGACGGCTCTATCTTGGGATTTGCCAAACAGATTTTTTAGGATCAAAAGGGTCCAAAGACTATAGACGTTCACTGAGTTATAGACTCTTAATAAGGTGACTTTTAAGAAAAGTCAGGCTGATTAAAAATAGCACAGGCTCATTTCTGTACTAGGGCAAGAAAGACACAGGCAGTAGATATTCTGCCCTTGATAAGTTACAAGGGGACCAGAATGAGAGGAGGGCATTAGCTAAGCTGGAGTCTGAGGCAAGTGGTAACAAGTAAGCACTCAACAGGAAGAGGAGAAAAGTGATCTCAATTTAGGACTCAATACAGCAGAGGATAGGCCGGGCCATCAAAGAAAATCAGAATGATCGGCTGCCACTCAGGCATCAGGACAGACAAAGGATGTTCTGACGATTGCTGGGGAAATGCTGAAGTATTGTAGCCCATGGCCCCAGTCTGGCCAACATTTATGCCTGAGCTTAATTTCACACAGGTAATTTCATTGATTTAAATGGGACCACACACTTTTTAAATTAAAAAAAGAAAACATAGAACTGGAAAGGACCCTGAGAGGTCATTGAGTCCAGCCCCCTGCCTTTGCTAGGAGGACCAAGTACTGATTTTGCCCTAGATCCCTAAGTGGCCCCTTCAAAGATTGAACTCTTAACCCTGGGTTTAGCTAGCCAATACTCAAACTACTGAGCTATCCCTCCCCCCACTGAGCTAAAGCTATTCACCAGCATAAGTGTTTGATGGACTGGGGGTTACAAGGAGACAAATGCCAAGTATGAAGAGAGATTCAACAGCACTGGGCATGACTTTAGAGCTCTGGAAACAAAACACGCAGTCAGGGCAGACCATGGTCTTGCAGACCGTTCAGGTGCTGAGAGTGAGTGAAGGAAGGATGAGACCAAGCGATAGCTATGTAGATGGCGTAAAGAGGGCTTGAGTCACAGAGCATCACCAATACATTCTGTGATGAGGCCCGGGTTGCCAGGGAGACAGAGCATTACTATTCTGGGTGGAAAACCAGGAGTGCTTGTTATGAAAGGCTTAAACTGTAGACAGAGGCTTGGCCTGGGGATCCAAACACAGGACGGGCTGCTGCTTTAGGTTAAGACAGGATCCTCCTTTTGCATGGCTGATCTTGCCTCTCCCTTTCCATACTGGGCTAGCATGGCAGATTGCAAGGAGCTGCTTGTGTGTGGCTCAAGCAGCACGAGATGGGTGTAAACGTGAGCCAAAACTGCAGGGCTGTTCACTCCAGGGCACCCAATCTTGCTAAGGCCCTTGCCGCTGACCTAGTGTCAGCCAGGGTGGAGATGAGGGACTGCAGTCTGTAACTCGCTCGGCATGTCTCTAAAAAAACCCCAACCCCAGGCACTTGATTATTGAAACCCATTTATTTAGCTCCCTGAAGGAAGCTCCAAGCAGAACTGGACACATACACTGTCGTCTGAGAGAAAAATGCGGCCATTTAAGAACAGAGGATGTCAGTGCTCTGATAAAATACTCCCAGAAATGGCGGGAAAGGTGTTGGAGTAACAAAGTGCCCTCCGCATGATTTTGTGTAGCTCCCACCCAAGCATTTTCCTTTGAGGACAGTGGTTGGAGCAGCAGCTCCCATTTCCCCCCCTGCCCCATCCCATTAGCGTATCCCACTCGGAACTTGTCTCCATTTCTGCCCCTCTAAACTTGTGCCCACCCTTGTGCCTCCCTCCATGTCAACAAGGAAATGGCCCAGCCAGCACTCGGCGACCACATCCCTTCCCACTGCCAAAGGCTCCTTGTGTGACTGGAGTGTACGATTGTTCAGTTGCTAGCAGTGGTTACAGCAAGTACGTTTACAGAATAGCACAGCCACTGTAAGAGAGAAGAAGGTTTTAACTTCTTATACCTGCCAAATGCGACCCTCTGTGATCCCAGCACCCCTCCAGTTACCCTTCCGCACTCCACACACTGCACCCCACAGCACATCCCTGTGAGATACCAGCACCCCTCCAGTCACCCCTCCACACACTGCACCCCACAGCCCCGTGAGAGCCCAGCACCCCTCCAGTCACCCCTCCACACACTGCACCCCCACAGCCCAGCCCTGTGAGAGCCCAGCACCCCTCCAGTCACCCCTCCACACACTGCACCCCACAGCCCAGCCCTGTGAGAGCCCAGCACCCCTCCAGTTACCCCTCCACACACTGCACCCCACATCCCTGTGAGAGCCCAGCACCCCTCCAGTCACCCTTCCACACACTGCACCCCCACAGCCCATCCCTGTGAGAGCCCAGCACCCCTCCAGTCACCCCTCCACACACTGCACCCCCACAGCACATCCCTGTGAGAGCCCAGCACTCCTCCAGTCACCCCTCCCCACACTGCACCTCACATCCCTGTGAGAGCCCAGCACCCCTCCGGTCACCCCTCCACACACTGCACCCCCACAGCACATCCCTGTGAGAGCCCAGCACCCCTCCAGTCACCCCTCCACACACTGCACCCCACAGCCCAGCCCTGTGAGAGCCCAGCACCCCTCCAGTCATCCCTCCCCACACTGCACCCCCACAGCACATCCCTGTGAGAGCCCAGCACCCCTCCAGTCACCCCTCCACACACTGCACCCCACAGCCCTGTGAGAGCCCAGCACCCCTCCAGTCACCCCTCCACACACTGCACCCCACAGCCCAACCCTGTGAGAGCCCAGCACCCCTCCAGTCACCCCTCCACACACTGCACCCCACAGCCCTGTGAGAGCCCAGCACCCCTCCAGTCACCCTTCCACACATTAAATCATGATGACCAAAGCCTAATGGGAGCGATCTCCCCAAACCTAAACCCTGGGAAAGTTTGCACCTGGATTTTGGCCTATTTTTCTGCAATGCAGTTCTGCCTTCTCTTGCAGTTTCACTGAGAGTCTTGTGATATTAGCTGTGTTTTTCTGAAAGTCCCAGCTCCTGGAGTCACATTATGTAAGAATCTTTGCCTTTTTTTTTAGGTAGGGCGGAGTGATAGTCAGAAAGGGGAATGCACAGGAGGAAGACAATCTGCCATATACTTGCCCAACCACTAGGCTGCGCTGCTGGTGGGTGTTCCCCTTCACACCATGGCATACCTAATTTGCCTTTGTCCCCATCTGTAATTTCTTTAAAAAACTGTTTTAGGACAGTTTTTAGCAACCCATTTTCTCAAGACATCTTCAACAGTATTCTGAGAGTTATGACTCCATCCATACTGACAACTAAATTGTATTAACCACAAATAGGTTATTAAATGCAGACAGGCATAAGGAGGTACAACAATATAGACAGCCCAAACAACATTCTGGACAGATGTGGCTAGAGCAATTCAAACAATATCTTCTACTTATAATTTTCATGTAGTTTGAAAAAAAAATTTGCAGAATTTTATGATTTTTTTTAATGAAATGAAACCTGAAACAAAATTCATTGGGTTCTAATTTTTCCATCTCCTTCTCCATCCATTCTCTGTCCCCTGCCCACCCCCGCTGCCTCCCCCATCTTTTTAACACTGGATAAGGGCTGGGAAGACAGCAAGGAAAGTAAGGGAACAGACTCAAAAAGTAAAACCAAACATTTCTTGGTTTTCCATCCAAACAGTGGAAAATTTCAATTAAAATGAAAATTTTCAATTGGTCAAAAAGCCATTTTTCATTAAAAATAAGTGGTCTGTCAAAAATATTTTGACCCGCTCTGCATGTTGACTGCAAATGATTTTACAGGTAATAGATCAGACAGACTTTTTGACTAGCATGTTCAAAGCACAAAGCTGCCAAATAATTTGGCTGTGTAATCTGAGTTACATTAAACTGTGGGTCTCTCTAACTTTGCCTTTGCATTCCAGTATGGTTCATAAGCCTTTGTGGGTCAAATGCATCCCTGATGCAACCCCGCTGAAGTAGTTTCTCTCTGTAAAACTGCTCCCATTGACTTCCGTGAGTGGGACCTCGCCCGATGTGCATGGAAGAAGCATAAACGTCTGAAAAGTTCCCTACCCCTCCGCCTAAACCTTGACATTCTGATGGCCTTATGTAATTTCCCTGTTAGCCACCAAAAAAATAAATAAATCCGCTCACCCCATGGGAAGACAGGGTAGGGGATATGGAAGGGAGAGAGAGAGTTTTGCGCAGCTAGCGAAGGTTCCTAAAGATAGGAGAGGTTAAAAAAACATTTTCCTAAAGATTCAATAAGACGTGGTAGGTTTTTTGAGAAAAGGGCTTTTGAAACAGGCACTTTATAAATATTTATACACAAGAAACTGTGTAAAAATAACACACGGGGGCTGGTTTGAACTTAGCCAGGAAATTCAGAGTGCAAATACCAATGCCATGCTAGGCTCTCTCACCGGACAAGTGTCTCTATCACAGTTTGCATGCTACAGACTCGCCGGTCCGAGGCCCACTTTCCCCACTGTACAGAGTCACCATTAGACAAGTGAAGGAGGCTGCTTTTTTGACTTATGTCTTTTGTGTCAAATCATGCAGCACCCACCCATGCAAAACTCCCAGGGAGGATGGTCTTGTGCTTCAAGCACTACATGGAGGCTCAGGAGAGATGGGTTCCATTCCTGGCTCAGCCAGAAACTCCCTCTGGGACCTTGGACAAGTTACTATCTCTCTGCACGTCAGTTTCCCATCTGTCAAGTAAGACAGCTTCCTTTCTCCCAGCCTTCACCTGTCTTGTCTGTATAGACTATAAGCTTTCCAGGGCAGCCATATATCACTGTGTACGCCTAGTATGTAGAGCCACTTAGGTGCTGGAAGGCAGATGGTTCTCCCAAAGCACTGGTCACTGGGGGCATGTTGGTCAGTGAACAGCCCTTCCCCATCTCGGCTCAAAGGTCCTTTGTGCTAACGCCGCACCCATAACCCAATCTTCACCCTGATGGAGAGATCCACTCCTGTTCTCAAGCCAGGGCCTTTCGTAAGGTGCCCAGCGAGCTGCGTGCGATGTGTGCTTGCTGTCCTGCTCCGACGGTGCGGCAAAGTTCTTTCCTCACAATGCTCTTCCTGCTGTCGGCTCATTATAAGTCCCGGGCTGGTCCTCAGGACCAGACTTGCCAAGCAACTGTTTTACTAACTGTTACATTCCCGGGGGTGGGCTAATCATTCTCACACGGTCACACTTTCACTAACAAAAGCAAGAACAGTCCATTTCCCCCCTTAAATGTTTTTTCAGATTCACCCTGCTTCCACTCCAGCTGTCTGCAGCTGGGGTCCAAGTCCCACGGGTTAGCAGAAGGCTCCATATTCTTTATTTTTAGCCTCACACTGGGCTATTTAACACGCAAGCTGCAGCACAGAAAACCTTCGTCGCTTCCCTGTAAGCACATTCCAGCAGACCTCCTTGATTATTCAGGCCTAGGCATTGCAGAGCTAACCACAGGGATAAAGCATGGGGCTCCTTTCATTCACTTTCGCATGCAAGGGAGTGTTCCACATTAATTCATACAAGCCCTTCCCTTTCTTCTTCATCAGGCACAATGGCCCGTTTCCTCTCCCTCCTCTGCGCATGGTTATCATTATTCTTCACTGACTCAGTGCTTCAGAGTTTTTTCCTCCTTGTTTCCCGCAGGCAACACTACAAAAAAGAGCTACATGGGAGGAGGGGGAAGCATAGTTCAAAGTTATGCCTTTTAAGATAATCCTATCTGTGTTTCCCATTAAGGGTGAGCAGGTCAAGCTACACAAGAAGGTACTGTGAAAATGCAGGGTTCAAACCAGGGTTGGTGGCTCTGAACGTCACCTCAGAGCCACTCGCCTGTTTCATACAGAGAGGGGACCCACCTAACAGTGCCAACAGCATGCAGTGACTTCCTGAGGCAAGCAGACCTGCCCCTGAGATGATACTTTGCACTCCTCTAATGCTGGCTCACAGAGGATCTCAAAGCACTTTCCAAATGGCAATGAATTAATCCTTCTAATGCAACTGCGAGGAGCAGCATCACCTCCACTTTACAGAGGGGGAAATTGAGGTACAGAGTGGGGAAGTGACTTGCCCAAGCTCCCACAGAAGGTCCTAGGCAGAGCTAGAAATTGATCCAGGAAAGAAATGCCCTGTCTCTCAGTCTTGTGGTTTAGCTCTCACACCAGATCACGTGGGGCAGAGCCCGAGAATCAGGAGACATCAGTTCTTTTCCGTCTCTGCCACTGACCATCCTCCCCTTTATCTGTCTCGTCTATTTAGACTGCAAGCTCTTTGGGGCAGGGACTCACTCCACGTTTGTACAGCGCACTAGCCCGCTGCAGTCAGTTGGGATCAATAATCAATACAATGAACGAGAATATGATCCTCTGGAGGCTACACTTCTGCATTCAAGATGGGATTGGCAACAATAGACAATGTATTCTGCAAGTTGCCAGTGCAGCTCCCAGTCAGGCAAAGTTTGGGAGTCCTGGGTTTGAACACAGTCAGGCTCTGTCGAGTAGGTAAGTCTTCTGTGGGTAGACGGTAGTACAGATATGCGGCTTCATATACCATTTTGGGGGGGTTGCCTCTAATCACTGTAACACACTGCCCGAGATCTTACTGTAAATATAGCCATAGATGTTAGTGGTGGAAAAGAATGGTTAGATCTTGTTCAGCTTTGGGGTTATCCTTAGATGCAGCGGTGCCCTAGGCAAAATCTTTTCCTTTTCCTCTCCCTTGAGTCATTTGGGAAAAGGGTGGATTCTAGATTCAACAACAATCCTAAAATAGAGGCTAGGGTAACAGACCCTGGGGGCAACTGGTGTAAACTGGCATAGCTGTGACAACTGGCACCAGCTCCAGCTGGGAGAAGAGTTGTAAAAACTATTCATTTCATGTTCAGCAGGTTCATTCATTCGGAACTGTGATTTGCCTTTTTGTGTTCTCTTCCCACACATGCTTGTAGAAATGTTTGGAGAGAAGCTTTTAATTCTACCAGTACAGATATATGTGCAGAGACACTCGTTCCCATGTAGGTGAGCGTGTTCCCCTTAGCCATACATGTGTTTGTATGGAAAGTGGTCATCCGGCCACCGTGTGCGCGCGCACACTGGATTTGTGTGTTTGCAGTGAGGTTTGCAGGGACTTGCAGGCCATTTAAAATTGCTGCATTTCTCCAAAAAAAAAAAGAAAGAAAAAGAAAAAAGAAATGCAGTCTCAGTCTGAGGAGGAAAAGGGAGCAACCCATAGGCCTACATACTTGTCAAACAGTTACATATAATGAACCAATTAGTTAAGTCATGCTCAGTTTATGGACAGCAAAAAGCCCATATACATTAAATCAACTGTTTTGTAACCAATCATTCAACCATCGCTAAAGCCCTGATTCATCAAGATACTTAAGCATGTGCCTAACTTTAAGCATGTGAGTAACATGGTCTCTTCAATAGGATCATTCATGTTCTTAAAGTGAGGTACATGGTTAAGTACCTCACAGAATCAGGACATAAAGCTGAGTGTTATTTTGTTCTTTCCTTCTCAATTTCCTGGTTTTATTCTTTACTTTTGTTATCCATTATCCAACCATTTCTTTTTCCTCTTCATTCTACACTTTGTTTTCCTGCCTGAAGAAAGGGCTTTACTCAACTAACTACTGGCCTGTTGGGTAGGATGGATTCATTAGGGATGTGCTCCTGGAACTCTGACTGTCTAAATAAATTTGTAAATCAGGGAGCGAATTTAACACAGAATATTCAACCTATCCCTGGGAAAGGGGGCATGTCCTAATTCAGGGATTAATAGGAGCTCTCCAAGGTCTGCTTAAAGGAACTACAAACATTTAATTGATGAGGGCTCTGACTGACACCTGTTTCAGACCATGTTATCGCTGCAGCTAATGGTAGCTGGATGGATGATTGTGTGCTATTCTTAGTTTAAGAAATGGCTTATTTAAAAACAACAACAAAACAGACTTCTGCTTGAGGATCAACACCTTCTGCTTTGCAAATATGGAAAATGTCTAGGCTTGGTACATTTTCCTTCTGATAAATGTCTCTCTCTATGGTCAGGGGTGGCCAACCTGAGCCTGAGAAGGAGCCAGAATTTACCAATGTACATTGCCAAAGAGCCACAGTAATACGTCAGCAGCCCCACATCAGCTCCCCGCCCCCCCGTTCCCAGCGCCTCCCGCCTGATCAGCACCTTTGCATCTCAGTTTCCCCATCTGTAAAACAGGACTGATGACACTTGTAAAAGTGCATTGAGCTCTAAGGATAAAACAGTCTGTTTTGTTTAACCCTTTTGCCAACCTCTGCAAATGAAAAGAGAACCAAACCAGGCATGTATAGTGGTGGCAGCTATTATGAACATACAGACGGACTTAGAGAATAACAATTTTCAATTAAACAATATTGGTATTTGTAGCGTATGGGCTTTTTCCTATAGCAAATATGGGGAAATGTGAGAAAATACTGCAGTAGTCTTATCTCTTTACCTTTTGTAAAATTGATACATTTTCGTACTGCTGCTGCTGCGCTGTATTTTCTCTTTTCATACAGATGAAAAATGAAAGAAAAGTAACACCAGCTCACCTTTCCTCATCGTGGCTGTGTTTTGCTTCCTCAGCCTCCAAGATGCAATCTAGGTTCTAGTTCTCTGTCACTCAGAGCCTTTAAATCAAGACCAGATATCTTGAAGAGGTAGTTCAACCACAGTTACTGGGCTAGATGCAGGAACCATCTGGTGACATTTAAAGTATCACCTATATTTGGTAGCATTGGGTCCATTGACTTCAAAGGGCATTGGGCCTAACCCATCATGTGCTTCTATTTTGTTTTACTGAAATTGTTGCCTACCTTTCATCTCAAATATTCATCCTATGAATCATTTTCTCACCCAGACAGAGTCAATGATTGCAAAACATCAGATCATGTCAGGATCATTTATTAGTGCCATTGTCGGACATAAAGCCACGATTCATGTATTCTAAAGATTTCAGAAGCCTATTTCTCCCTAATCTCTTCATTTCCCAAGCTTTTGCGAAGATTGAGGAATGTACGACCTCACAGTAAAATCTGGTTATGTTTCTGTACAGAGAATAGAGAGTTTGAATGAAATGTGGTTGACTATACATTTATTATTTGTTTCATAAGGCAGGCACATAAGACATTTTGTGGCCCATTGAAATCAGTGGGAGATTTTCTATGGACTTGAGAGGACAATAGCTCAAGCCTTAAATGCATAGGTAAATAGAAGTTATTTTTAAACATCTGGGGAGATGTAGCCAAATCCAGCTAGCTGCAAGCTTATTAAACAGATGGCACCATGTTATTTACATTTCCCATATCAAACCATCTGTGCTTTAACTGGGGAGAATCTGTTTCTTCACTGCGGTTGGGAGTTTGGCTGCAGGGGCTTTAGCGTAGCTGCTGTTAGCTGACAATTTTGTTATCTCTTTAGAGTTGCAGTTTTCACCGTAGTTTTATTTAGCCCTGTTTTAATTAAAGGGTTGCACAGTTGCAGTTGTCTCTCTCGGGCAACTGTTCGCTGGCAGTGAGCTTCACTGCCTTTAAACCGACCTCAGATCTCATGCTTAGTTTGTTTGATATCTAGCCTACCTTTCTCCAATTTCATTCCATTGCTCCGTCACCTTAAATAATTCTGTTTCCTCCTTAGGGTAACAACCTGGCTCCACTGAAGTCATTGAAAGTCTTGCCATGGATTTAAATTGGGCCAGGATTTCATCCTTGATGTTTATTTTCTTTAAATACTTGCAGACTGTTGTCCTGTCTACCTGTTCCTTTAGCCAAGTTCAACTCCCTCATCTCCCTCTCTCTGAACTTCTGCCACTTTGTGGTGTTTAAGTGCCCAGAGGCAAACATAATATTTCAGGCACTGTCTCAAAATCATATCATGGGACTCTTGCTTTTCTGTTCTGTGACTACAGGTGCAGTTCCCAAAAACGCATTGGCCTCTTTTTAACTGCCATATCATGTTGCACAGTCATGTCATTAATGAAGATGTTAAATAAAACTAGATCTAACACTGACCTCCAAGTGGAACACCAGCTAGGGCTGTCGATTAATCGCAGTTAATTCACGTGATTAACTCAAAAAATTAACTGCAATAACAAAAATAATTGTGATTAATCATATTGTTAAATAATAGAATACCAATTGAAATGTCTTAAATATTTTGGATGTTTTTCTACATTTTCAAATATATTGATTTCTATTACAACATAGAATACAAAGTGTGCGGTGCTCACTTTATATTATTAATGCAAATATTTGCACTGTAAAAATGATAAACAAAAGAAATAGTATTTTTCAGTTCACCTCATATGATTAGAGTAGCGTAATCTCTTTATTGTGAAAGTGTAACTTACAAATGTAGATTTTTTTGGTTATATAACTGCACTCAAACACAAATCAATGTAAAACTTTAGAGCCTACAAGTCCACTCAGTCCTACTTCTTGTTCAGCCAATTGCTAAGACAAACAAGTTTGTTTAAATGTATGGGAGTTAATACTCCCTGCTTCTTATTTACAATGTCACCTGAAAGTGAGAACAGATGTTCCCATGGCACTTTTGTAGCTGTCATTGCAAGGTATTTACGTGCCAGACATGCTAAACATTCATATGCCCCTTCATGCTTTGGCCACCATTCCAGAGGACATGCTTCCATGCTGATGATGCTCATTCAAAAAAATAATGCATTAATTAAATTTGTGACTGAACTCCTTGGGGGAGAATTGTATGTCTCCTGTTCTGTTTTACCTGCATTCTGCCATAGATTTCATGTTATAGCAGTCTCAGAACTTGAACCACCAAAAAAGAAAATCAACCTTCTGCTGGTGGCATCTGACTCAGATGATGAAAATTAACATGCATCGGTCCACTCTCCTTTGGATCGTTATCGAACAGAACGCATCATCAGCATGGATGCATGTCTTCTGGAATGGTGGTTGAAGCATGAAGGGACATGAATCTTTAGCACATCTGGCATGTAAATATCTTGTGATGCCGGCTACAACAGTGCCATGCGAATGCCTGTTCTCACTTTCTGGTGATACTGTAAACAAGATGTGGCCAGCATTATCTCCTGCAAATTGTAACCAGACTTGTTTGTCTGAGCAATTGGCTGAAGTAGGACTGAGTGGATTTGTAGGTTCTAAAGTTTTACATTGTTTTATTTTTGAATGCAGTTATTTTTTGTACATAATTCTACATTTGTAAGTTAAACTTTCATGATGAAGAGATTGCACTACAGTACTTGTATTAGGCAAACTGAAATATATTATTTCTTTTGTTTTTTATTGTGCAAATATTTGTAATAAAAATAAGTATAAAGTGAGCACTGTACACTTTGTATTCTGTATTGTAATTGAAATCAATATATTTGAAAATGTAGAAAACATACCAAAATATTTAAATAAATGGCTTTCTATTATTGTTTAACAGTGTGATTAATCATGCGATTAATTGCAATACAATTTTTTAATCGCTTGACAGCCCTAATATCAGCTCTAGCAATTCAGTAGTCTACTGGCTAGCATGGCTTTTTGCTTAGTCCTCTAGTTTTCAGTCTGCATTGCATTGTTCATATCCAAGACAACTGAAATTAATTAAGATATTAAGAGACACTCCATCAATGGCTTTCCAATAATTTTAAAACAGTGGAAACTAGAGCTGTGCAGGAACCTGAATTTCCATTTTCTGGGAAATTCTACAATTTTGAGTTTTACTTTCATTCCAAATCTGAAAAAAAAATCACATTTCAAAATGTCCTGCAAAATGAAAATTGTGGAAAAAAAATGTCATTTCAGGTTAAGCAAAATATTTTGTTTCAATTTTGACTTTAAGTCATGATATAAAATAAAAAGCTTGAGATGAAAAAATGAAGAGAAACTTCATGAAAATGGACATGTTCCCGTGGAATGTTTTGATTTTGATGAATTGGTGCTTTTTGATGGAAAACTATTCCATTGGAAAATTTTTGACAAGGTCTTGTACAACACACCATTACATATTTTCCACACTAAGCTGGTGATTTCTGCCCCCTGCTCAGGAAAGATTTAATAGCAGATCTCTGTAGTGTCTCATCTTACTAAGATTTTAATACATTTATCGTTCTACTGCAGTAATAGAATAATATACTCTGAAAAAGTGTCATAAACAATTCAAACTAAACTACAACTATGCAATGAGGAAAGTGTGTTGGCGATGCATTATCCTTGCTTTTTTGTTTTGATATCTTTGCTTAATTGCTGATTCACAGTTGTCAGGAATTTGTTGGTGTGAATTAGCAAGGATCTGCTATATGCTACATCTTGTGTTCCCTTCATTCATCAGTTTTATACTACTATTAAAAACCAAACTGGTATGTTCAGTATGATTTTGTTCTCTATGAAACTTTCCTGTTTGTTTCTCATGGTTCTGTTTTCTTCAGCAGCCTAGCCCTGTCCCAGCAAAGCATTTTAGCATGTGCCTAACTAAGCACGTGCTCAAGTCCCATTGACATAGGAAAATAACTCAAGTGGGGGCAATGCAGACCCTTGGACAGAGAACATCAGAAACAAAGAACATTTGGGATGTGACTGGGAGGATGTTGTAAGAATAGCCTTTGTGGAAGTACACTGGCTATGCACACTACCTTCTCGTTCCTAAAACCGCCTGGGTCTATTTTTGTGGCCCATGAACCACTGCTGGTTTCTGGAGCACTTCCGAGTCCATGGATCTGCAACTTTCCCAGGGGTGAACATCTCCCAGTCTTCACACAGTGATGCTTCATGCTAGTTGTAGCCCAAGTCCAGAATTATTTTTAGAGTTTTTAGAAACTATTTTTGACTGACTGTTTAAAAAGTGCTTCCATAGCTGCTTCATGGCTTGTTGTTGGGTGATTCTTTGGTTTGAATTCAGTTGTCACTAGACTCCTACATTACACCAAAACTGGATAGGTAGCAAACACTCAGGAGGACAGAACCAAACTGCAAGGGAGAAATTAGAGTAGCACTGCAGGCAATGAGAGTGGTGGGAGATCTCCAAACAGCAGCCACAGTTCCCAAATTATCTCTTGGCTCTCTAATAGTGTCTTATTTTACTATTTCATTATACCAGCCGAGCACTAGAGTTGCTGCAGGGAAAGTGGGATATTGGTAGGAAGGTGAAGTGTTCATCAGAGGCTCTCCGTCTTAAGAAGCTGTCCAACTACAAAGAAACTGGAGGACTTTTGTTCCATTTCATCTTATTTGCAGTTCTCAGGGGAAAGAACACTTAAGAGTGAGCTGAAGTATATTTGTCCCTTGGATTCATTGTGAGGAAGAAGTAGGGTGTATTTTCAGCTAAACACGTGACTTTGCGGGCTTCCTACAGATGCACATTCATTGTGTTTGATTGTATTTCAGATTAATTCTTTTCTCTGTGGCTTGTTCGAAGTAGTTTGTGCTGGGAATCTGTGTTAGGGTCAAACCATACAGTTTGTCTTGGCAATGGTGGTATAAGGGTAGTTGAATAGGAGACCGACCACTGCCTTCTCTCTGTATATGGACTATACTAACTAGTTACAACAGCATATGCTAGATTCTGGTTCTGAGACACCCTGTTTGGTCTCAGTCCTTCCAAAAATTCATGTCTGTGCCACAGCCCATTTATTGGCAACAGCTGAGATCAATATTATTTCTGTTTCATGAATGACGGTGAACTCATCTCTCTGGAGGATTTTGGGGCTGGGGGGGGGGGAAATTTAGTCATGATCTGCTCTTGGTCTCCCTTTCTTTAGAGCTGTGTTATTTTACAACAAAAAGAAAATAAAAGAGAAAAATGAGTCTGTTAATGAAGCACATTTCAAAATTTCTCTTCATGAACCCTGGGCTACTCTTGCCAGGAAAATTCCTCGGATTGTTTATCATGGCAATCTACAGTAAGAGGGCTCAGGGCCATGTTGACTCTGAGAAGGAAATTCAGGCTCATGATTTTTTCCTCAGTGATAAAACTCCTGAAAACTTTCTTCCATTGCCTCTGAATTTTTCCATGGATGCTTTTTTTGTTTGCTGTGGCCATGTTATTTAAAAAGGAAGGGGGGGCTCCTGGGTTGGCTGACAGCTGGGATTCGGTGCAGACCTGTTTATTTGCTAATGGCAAAATACCTTACATTTGAAGTTACGCTGGGGTGAGTCTTTGAGTGAACATTCACTGTGATGAGTTCCCAGCATACGCTGAGTATGATGTAGCTGGGACAGCTTTCCCCAAGAAACATTGGTAAAGCGGCCCGTTGCACTGTCCTACGATGGGGCTGTGCCTTGGTAAGGTCTTCAGGCTTGAGGGGAGGGCTAGCTCAGTGGTTTGAGCATTAGCCTACTAAACCCAGGCTTGTGAGCTCAACCCTTGAGGGGGCCACTTAGGGATCTGGGGCAAAAATCAGTACTTAGTCCTGCTAGTGAAGGCAGGGGGCTGGACTCAATGACCTTTCAGGGTCCCTTCCAGTTCTGTGAGAGAGGTATATCTCCATATGTTATTGGGCCAAAGGCAGAGCATAGCTGTGTGGAAACAAAGGGAGGACACTCTGAGGGTTACAACACTAAACTCAGGAGAGCGGCTTTCAATTCCCAGCTTCCTAGGAGGCCTTGTCACTTCACCTCTCAGTGTTTCCTCTGCCCACTAGGGATATTAATAAAACTTCTTGTGTCGTGTCTATTTGGAATGTAAGCTTTTGGGGGCAGGCACTGTCTCTGACCTACTGCACCCAGCACAAGGGGGTCTTGATGCTGGCTAGGGCCTCTGGATACTACTGTAATACAAACAATACTGCTTCGCATGTCTTCACCTTGGATGGTGGGCCTCCTGGATCCCTTGGCATCCATCTTAGCACCGCACTTGTTTTTAATTAAAAAATCCAAATATTTTCATTATAAACATGCGTCGCATCAAGACATTTTGACAGTTTTGAAATGTTTTTCCAAAAATTTTTCATATTGAGAGATGCACTGAAACCTGTAGCAAACCATTTCAAACAATCAGCATTTTCAGATGAAAATATTTTTCATTGGAAGACTCCCAACCAGCTGTAGTCAATTTATCATTGCCATCACAGTGCAACAGGGTCTTGAGTTGGAACTCGAAGAAGAACAGGTTAGTGGCTTTACAGACTATTTCAGAGAGAGAATTCTCTGCATAAGGGGTGGCGTGGAGAAAAATAAGGAGGCGCTTGTGGGAGTAGTAGACACGTGGATAATGGAGGCTGGCATTGCTGGAAGAGTCAAGGTGGCAGGGTGTGACATGATAAGATACAAAAGGACATAAATAGGGACAGGCTAAGTTGTGGAAGTCCTAAAAAGTGAGTAAGAAGTGTTTTTACTCCTTCACATAACACAAGAACCAGGGGTCACTCAATGAAATTAATAGGCAGCAGGTTTAAAACAAACATAAGAGTATTTTTTCACACAATGCACAATCAACCTGTGGAACTCGTTGCCAAGGAATGTTGTGAAGGCCAAAAGTAGAACTCAATTTGAAAAAGAATAAGGTAAGTCATGGAGGATAGGTCCATCAATAGCTATTAGCCAAGATGGTCAGGGACACAACCCCATGCTCTAAATCTCTGAGTGCCAGATACTGGGAGTGGATGACGGGATGGATCACTTGATGATTGCCCATTCTGTTCATTCCCCCTGAAGTACCTGGCACTGGCCACTGTAGGAAGACAGGATACTAGATGAGATGGACGATTGGCCTCATCCCGTATGGCCGTTCTTGTTTGATACCTCCTTCTACACCTCCTTCCTTAAGAAAAGGGGGTATAACCCTATTACACAGAGCTCTGACACTCTTGTTACACCTAAATCCCCTTCTGCCAATGTAGGCAGGTTCCTATCATTAGAAAGTTAGATCGTTTTTTGTATTTCATTTTTCTCCAAAAATTATTGGAGTTTTTGCTCATGGTAAGCACAGAAATGGTGCCGCTATTGCTAAACCAAGTGGGTAGTGCTCAGCTTGCACACATGCACATGTGCGTGCACACATACACACACACACACGTACATACACACACACACACACACACACACACAGAAATTTAAAAATATAGGTACAGACCCGCAGCTATTGTAAATGACTGGGGCTCTACTGAAGTCTATATCAATTGATACCTGCTGAGGAACCAACCTGCAATGTCTGCATTTTAATACCAGCCTATAGGATTACTCACAATCAGATTGGTTTAGCACAACCATAGTGCCAGGCTACTTCTCAGCACGCCAGCCCTAATCTACCTCCTTACTCGTCTTATTACTAAGAAAACGTATTCTACTAAAAACCCTAACTTGGGTTGTTATGAGCTGCCACAGCCATGCAACAGCTTTGTAAAGGGGTCTGTCAAAAAAAAAAATCACGGCTGTTGTGTAAATGGACTAGATTTAAAATGAAAACTGCAATAAAAACAGGGAATGTGGAAAGATGAATGTCTTTTTTTTCCCAGTCAGTTATGTTCCACTAATGGTCCCAAAGTGTCTCCTTTTTAAGTTATAAAAAATAGTCACACACACACACACCCACACACACACTTCTATGTACATTTTTACAAAGCAAATTAAGATCCCCAACCTGGCACATGACTCCTGCCCTTCAAACAGAGCACAAGGAAGTTGTTACACGCCTCGGCTCTCCTGTGCATTCAGATTTATGGCGATTCTATTGGAGCGATGACATTTGGTATTTCTCATCCCCGGCTATAAAATGCAACCTGCTATTTCCTACGGCTTTACCATGCAGGAGGGGCTTTGGAGACCACTCCCCAAGGGACAGAGAACAAAAGACTTAGGGCTTGTCTGCACAGGGGAGGGGAGGTTACTAGCTCAAGTGATTCTGTTATGTAGCTTTGTGCCTTATGCAATCACTATAGATTTGCTAAGGAAACATTTCACTGGAGTCCTTTGTTTCCAACAATGTTGTGTGTTCCCGATGAGGTGGCTGTGTGGGAAAGGGAGCTGCCTGTGTTGTTCCTTTCTCTTCTGTTCTGTCCCTCAGAACTCTACGCAGCTCAGGGGCTGCATGGGAAAGGCGGATGGCCAGAGAAGGGGAGGAGCTGCTGAACTGCAAGGTGTTTCTCCTCCGAAGTGGACTCAAGTCCACCTAGAAATAGGTGATTACTAACTAGTGCATGAAGCAGCATTGATTAGCCCTCTGCATGGCTTAGTGGAGGGGCTACAGAGCACTGGGACTGGCCTGAAGCCAATGACGGCACAGCTGGGATATGGCTTCCTGCCATTGTTAGGAGCTGTCCTCAGAGGAACACAGAGGGGGTAAGAATCCTTCCATGCTGTTAGTAGGGACCTATAGGACTGGGGCCAGGGTTTCCCACCTAGCCCCATTCTCAGCAGGCTTTCTGGGCCCAGCCTATAGGGGATGTCCCTGTAAGGTGCTGGCAGCTCTCAGCCTCCATGGGAACTGGTGGGAGCTGAGGACACTCAGCACCTTACTGAGCTGAGCACACAGTGCATTCCTGCAGCAGGGAGACTGCGGGCCCAAGGGCTGTATATGGAAACCTGTGCAGATTCATTCTGCGGCCCTACCTGGGCCTTCCGGGACGTTACAAAGGCACCAACAAACCAAAAATGTTTGGCTTTGCTCAAGAGAACAAAGATTTCACAGGACAGCCGGACAACTATTCTACAAGAGTGTGCAATCGGAGCAGACTTCACCCAACACTAGAGCTGGGTTGGAAACGGATTTCTTGTCCTGTGAGAATTCTCAAGATTTTTTAAAAAAAAATCCCATCCTAAATGAGGAGGAAAAGTCAATCTCAAAAATTGTCACGAACCAAAAAATTCCAAAATTTGGAACGGGTCAAGCAAAATGTTTTGTGGCAATAATTTTGAAATGTTTTGCCCTTAATTCTAGTGGGAGCAACCCCATAGGGATTGGTTTGTCATGAACCCAATACCTAACCCCGATTAGCTCCCCTTTGACTTCGAGATCATATATTTTGCCAATGTTCCAGAGCTGACTCAGCGCAGATATGTGCTACTTGTTGGACCTATTTATTACAATTAGTTGACATCCAGAACAAATAATGATTAAGTTCCTTTTACCCTATTGCCCTGCATGGTGCTTTGAATTTGCATTGTGATTGGATCTCTACCATGAAAAGCGCTGGGATATGTATCATCAGATTTCAATAAAAGAGGATAGATTACTGAACACTTGCCCATGTGGGTGTAGGGTTGCCAATTTTGGTTGGATGTTTTCCTGGAGGTCTCATCACATGACAATCTTTAATTAAAGATTAATCTCTAATTCCTGGAGACTCCAGGACAATCCTGGGGGGTTGGCTACCCTGTGTGGGTGATGTCTTTCAGTTAAGCCCCATGTGTTTAGTCTGATTTACAAACAGCGTTGATAGTAAAGACTGGTTGGCAAAGATGGTTTAAACAATGGATCTGAAGCATTTCTAATCCCTCTTTGTAAATAAATCATATATTTCAAAGGAGCGAATGCATTCTGCAGCAGCTGGGTTATTTGAGTCATGTGTTAGACGGTGGTGTGTCTATTTCCCACCTTTACATTTTCTTAAAGATTTCTTTGGGGGAAAATATATATAAATTATTATGCCACTTAGTTTTGCCTATATTACAGAATTGGAGTCATTTAGTGAAGATTAATGTTCCCCCTCCATTGTTATGAACACTGCTGTTTATCCAGTAGTCCAGTGGTTCTAGGACAGGGACTGGGCATATTGGGGTTCTATCCCTGGCTCTCAGTTTCATTTCAGCCCTGTGTTCAGACTTGCTATAATGGTTTGGTTTATTTGAATCATCATGTTCCCCATTTTTTCCAAACATAAATCTCTTAGTAAAGACATATTGCCCTGAATCTGCAAAATGTCCTTGTTCATTTCAGAAGAGTCAAAAATATTGGCAGCTCTTGACAGAATAAAAACCAACCATCTGCCACACCTTGCTTTTGCAAAGCTGACAGTAAGTGATCAACATTTCTGTTTCTGGTACAATTCTTTGCTGTTCTAATTTAACAGATGTTTTTGTTTCCTCATTCTCCATTCAATGACCTCATATTTTCTTTTTCTTGCCATTTCTTTGGCCTCCCTCAACATTTAAACTTACAAGAATGATAGCACTGTCTGAAGATAGCCCTGGCACAAGCTCTCATATAGAATATCAGGGTTAGATGGGACCTCAGGAGATCATCTAGTTCAACCCCCAGCTCAAGGGGGAACCAATCCCCAGACAGATTTTGACCCCTGTTCCTTAAATGGCCCCCTCAAGGATTGAACTCACAATGCTGGGCTTAGCAGGACAATACTCAAACAGTTGAGCTATCCATCCCCCCTGGCTAAGATTTGCCTTCTTTAAAGCCCTGATTCAGGAAAGCACTTAAGCATATGTTTAAATCTCATTGACTTCATTGGGATTTAAACACTTAAGTGATGTCATGAACAGGGATGCTTCCCTGAATTGGGGGCAGGCCTAAGATTGTAGAACTGATGACTGCAACTGTGAATGGAGTCTAATCCTAGTCCTATGCTTTTAGGGGTTCCTAGGATATATGATTAAATAAAACTGGGCATAGAACAGCAATTCTGTTGTGCAGAAGATTTTGACACTTCAAAATGTGGTTTCATTCATCCACATCAGTTCGATTTCCACAAGTCAGCACATTTTGACAAAAATAAATGTATTGTTGAAATTTTTGTGATCAGCTGCAGAATTAAGTATATTACACACGTGAGAAATCCTCCACACTCTGCTAGAAAACAGTACGCTTGCCCAGATGTAGTAGGCTATACATGCAGACCCAAGCCAAAAGAATTAGAAGCCAGGGGTAGGATTCAAAGAAGCGTTTAGCATTGGCTTACCTATGCTCCCAGAAAAATCAACAGTAAAACTGCAATGGGAGCAAAGCCAGGCCAATGCTGAGAGATTCTGAAAATCCAGCCATACAACCATGCAAAACTTCTTCTAGTTACAGGGTTCTTACACTTACATCCATTGCTTGACCAAATTCCACCCACTCAACATGTAGCTTACACTCTCATGTATTTCATGGCTTGATAGGGCCAGCTCCTGGCTTCTCATGGAATATCAAGTCAAATTCAAGCTTTATCTTTATGGTGCTCAATGGCCTTTAAAAAAAAACACCAAAAATTCCAGGATGAAGCTCATGGTTGATAATTCCACATCTCAAGCACAATGGAACTTTCTACAATACGGGTAAAGCTTGTGTATGCAGGTGGCAGAGCTTTCCTGGAGGCTGGTCCTGACTGTGGAATGAACTCCCCCAAGGACTAAGGACCATCACAAACCTCACCACCTTCTGCTCCAAGTGCAAGGTGCATGTCTCTGACCAGATTACTCTAATATAAATCCCGCAAATGTGAATATTAGAAATTGATTAAACCTGGCAGGGAATACAATGAAGTGGAGCTGCTTTGCCAAATTTACACAATGAAACTCTCATATTTTCAGATTCTGCTGCAAAGCTGAAATGGAGACTGTATCATCTGGATGATCCACAGGGATCCAGTAACCCTTTTGGAGAACCTGATCTAAGTTTTGTCCAAACCTGTGCTAATTTATGGTTTTGAGTGGAATCCATGGGAAAATAGAGTTCCAACCTTAAATCAGGCAAAACTTGACTATTTTGACTGAGCTTTACCCTTCCAGCTTTGAGCTTCTATCACGTTTCGGTATGTTTCTTTGAATGCAAAATCAGGAATAAGACCTGCACACATTGAAATGTGTGCCAAACGTTTGCATGAACTCCTGCTAATTAATATGACTGAGTTTCATATAGTTCTGCAATGAAAGGATTGTTGTGGTTATTTCATTCTTTCCCCCACTGCTGAAGAGTGTTTCACAGAGAAATGGGCACAAGCTGTAACATTTGGATCTAGATCTGGATCTGAGTTTCAGGCATCCCAGAATTTGGGATGGTTCAAATCCAGGTTTAGGTTTGGGGTCAGAATTGGTTTCACATTTATTAGTCAGACAGCTATGGCCTGATAGGATGCATTTTCTTATACCAGAAGGAAAACTGTTTTATACTTTCATACCTTGTCCTTAGTTTCCTCATGGAAAATCCACGCAGGGTCGTGATAGTAGGTACCTATTTAACCCCCATCACCATAACAGCTGAGCACCTCACAATCTTCTAGTTTTTATTAGTGGCAGGCAATGAGAGAAATAGCACCTTTTCATACAGGATTTTGATATGTCAAAGTTGGGTTTTGTACCAGCTAGGAACAAACCCCTAGAATTTTGAAATTCTCATGGAAAAAAATGGAGTCCCAGCCCCAGGGCAGTCCCACTGGCGGGCCACCACAGACCTTCGAAATCCAGGAAACCAGGAAGACTGGGTTCCATGGGACCCCTGCCTGGATTCTGCTGGAATTTCAGGGAAATTGAACAGTCTCCATAAAATGTTCCGATTTCGGTGAATTGGAAATTCTGACTACAATATGTTTATTTGGATTTTTTCAAACCAGCTGTTGAGTTTATCTTCACCATACCAGGTGAGGCAGCGTAGTGCTCTTACCCCCATTGTACACATTGGAAACTGAGGCACAGAGTGACAAGGTATATCTACCCTGCCGTAACAGGCCTGCAGCCCTGAGTGTCAGCGCCTGCGTCAATTGACTGAGACTCATGGGGCTCAGGCTGTGAGGCTAAAACGAGCAGTGCAGACATTTAGGCCCCAGTCTGAGTCTAGGCTCTGAAACCTGGTGAGTGGGGAAGGGTCTCGGAGCCCAGGCTCCGCCTGGAGGCCAGATATCTACACTGCTTCTTTTAGTCACTCAGCCTTAGTCAGCCGGCTCCGAGACTCAGAGCTGCAGGCTTCTCATTGCAGTGTAGACATGCCCCAAGTGACTTGACCAAGGCCACACGAGAGGGCTGTGGTAGAGTGTAGGGAATTGAATGCAGCCCTCCCAAGGCCCAGATGGTACCTTAAGCACTGAACCATTCTTCCCATCAGTGTGATCTATTGTCCCCTATCCCTCAAGTACATTTCTGCCACTGCACTTTGCTTAGATCATAAGCTGTTTGGGACCGAGCCTCTCTACTTGTAATATGCATGCAAACAGTGGGACCCGGCTCTGCAATGGGGTTTCCAGGTGTCACTTCAAAAGAAATAATTAATAACTGTTCTAGGAGTAACAGCACCAGTCCACAATATTTCCAAGATTATTTTTGTTTATCATGGAAACATTTTGCAGGCTTCCCAGCTGGTCAAGACACCATTGCACCTCAGCTCATTGGTTTTTTAATTGCACAATTAATACTGTAAAAAACAAATCAGTTATGGGATTGTGAAGCAATTAAAACAATTCTAAAGCCCCCTAAATTTGAGGGAGTGGAATACAGAGTTTTAGGGAGAGGTTTAGGTTGGATATTAGGAAAAACTTTTTCACAAGGAGGGTGGTGAAGCACTGGAATGGGTTACCTAGGGAGGTGGTGGAATCTCGTTCCTTAGAGGTTTTTAAGGTCAGACTTGACAAAGCCCTGGCTGGGATGATTTAGTTGGGAATTGGTCCTGCTTTGAGCAGGGGGTTGGACTAGATGACCCCCTGAGGTCCCTTCCAACCCTGATATTCTATGATTCTATGAATAAGCACGGCTACTCTTAGTGCACAGTTGTTACTCTTTGCATAAAGTGGCTCTTTCTCTGGAAAAGACAGTGTCACAAATGACAATGAATTTGCATTTAAGTTGCACCTTGAGTTAAATAAATAATTAATTGGAGATATACCAATCTTCTAGAACTGGAAGGGACCTGAAAAGGTCATGGAGTCCAGCCACCTGGCTTCACTAGCAGGACCAATTTTTGCCCCAGATCCCTACGTGGCCCCCTCAAGGATTGAGCTCACAACTCTAGGTTTAGCAGGCCAATGCTCAAACCACTGAGCCATCCCTCCCTGGAGAAATGATTCCGGGGAAATCATTTTTCCACATCTCAGTGGCTTGCCAAATCCGGGTGAAATCCTGGCTACAGCTCTGCCATGGAGCTAGCATGTCATCCTCTGTATTTAAACAAGTCCTTGCGCCCTTCACGGCTCCTTCCTCCCTAGGGACTGACATGCGCATAATTGCTTTGCTGAGCAGGGGCTTACATCTCATTGAGTCGTCTCTTCCCATCCCATTGAAGGCATCTCCTAGCTCCATTAAAACGGAGTGTTTTGTGGAATTGGGGCTCTAATGCTGAATCTGTGACAACGGAACATTTCTAGGGCGTTGGGTTTGTTATATAAATGTAGGCAGATGACTTCAAAGCAGGGAGCTGGCAGGAGGGGAAGTTATGCTTTAAAGAATAAATCTCTCCCGCAGACACAAATATCTGCACTAATACCAGGAGGAATACGAAAAGAACATGGCATTTTGCATAAATATTTCGTTTTTCATTTCCTCTACTTTCAAAGTTTCTATATAAGAAATAAACATTCTTGCCTTATTTGGAAGAAACACGGCATGCCACAAAATAAAAGCTAAAAATGTAACAACCCGGGCTTTTCTCTGACTCACAAAGCACAAAAATCAGACAAAATAATAGGAATAATGAGACTCTCTAGCTTCAACATGGTGCTTTTCACCAGTAGAGCCCAAAGCACTTTACAAAAGAGAGCAGGGTGATTATCCCAATTTTTTCACATAACGAAACTGAGGCACAGGAAGCTGAAGTGTCTTGCCTGAAAAGATCTCCCAGGACGTCAGTGGCAGAGCTGGGAGCAAAATCTAGGTCTCCTGACTCCAGCCCAGTCCCTTAGCTACCAGGCCACGCTGCCTGGGAAGCAGACCGAGCTCGAGACAAATAAGATCCCCTAGTGGCATCAGAAATGTAGGCTGGTTTAGTCCTGGTTTGAAGATGATGATCTATTTATAGAGTGCCAGCAGCAGGGTAGGACCTCTGACATAGCGCAGGGATCATTTCAGGTGCTCAGGTAAGCAGCACTGAGAGAGGGTGAAGGTTATAAGACCTGTCCTGAAATCCTTACTCAAGCAAAACTGCCACTGAAATTTGTTTGAGGAAGGCATGTCAAGACTGCTAGGTCTGTAATACTTGGCTGACCCTTCAAAGTCCTAGAGTGTACGCACTGAAAAGCTGGCATTAGAGCCAGCTGAATTATTCACGGCAAATAAACAGACCGTATACACAGCTCTCTTTTCTGTTCATCAATCATTTCCCAACAGACTCAGAATCATTCTCAATGGCAAATGAATTAGGAAAGCAGATAGGCCCTGCAACGAATTCAAACCTGATGATCAGCTGGTGAAATGTTCATGTGCTGACTATTTATAGACATAAAATGTGATTGGTCCCTTACATCACAAGATATTGTTTTGGGTCGCTGGTTGGATGACTGAATCTTTTTTAACGGTGGAATCATAATGAATGGTGAGTAACAAATAGTCTTCTTTGTGCATGAATACCCTTGTCAGTACAGGGTTTTTGGAAGGAGAACAGCCGCTCCCCAATCAGTGGTGTGAACAAAAAAGTCTGTCCACCAGTTAGTGAACGATAGTACGAAGCGGCAGGAACTTGGTTGGCCCAAACACCTGTGTGGCACTTGAGCAAAGGGTCGCACAGCTGATTGTGCAGAGGGACTGTAATAAAACCACTCTGGCTGAGGAGGGCTGGGAATTTGTTCCCCTATGAGATCACCCTTTGTTCAGGCGAAGGGCGTCCTTGGGAGCCATGCACCATCCCCTCTCCTCTCTAGGGGGTTGAACGCGGTGTCTGACATATGCCCTGCCTTTGCCAGCCTGGGATTGAACGTGGAGCCCCTGCTCTGCAGTGCATTGCTTCATCACGACACTGCAGCAGCACAAATAACCCACCACTGTCCCACATTCCGAATGCTTCCAGCCATGTCCCGGAGTTTTACCCGTGTCTGCGTTCAGTGTGGTCCCTGAAAGCAGCTCTAGGGGCAGCGATGGGATAGCAGGAATATCAAGACTGTTTGCTTAGGAAAGGGTGACAACCTGCTTCTTACTGGCTTCTGCTCAGCAAAGGCTCCTCTTTTTCAAGGGTGCATTTGGGGACCTCATCTGCGCTGCCAAGAAAAAAGAGGGACTCTCTCTTTTATGAGCTGCCCCTTCCCCCCTTTCATGCTGTGAAGAATTTCCTCACGTGTGTCTGTTTAGTAAACTCCTTTAATTACGTTCCATTGGAGTGACAGTAATCAATGGTTTGGCTTCATTAACGCTACCAGACTGAGTGCTTGCCCTCCTCTCTTATCTTGTAGCTTTTCACCCCAATGACGTGCAAAAGAGAAATGCCCTAGGATGATAACCGTCACTCTGGCCTGTTCTGGCTCGAAAGGAATGTTTACCTTGAATTGCACTTAATCCTGGATTTCAAATCAAGAAGAAACAGGACCCCTGCTGAACACACCTGAAAGCCAGGACATGTTATTAATTAGTTGTATCTGGGTAGCACCCACAACACAGTAGGGATGACGGTCCCTAAACCGAAGAGCTCAACAGTCTACATCTAGAGCTGGTGGAAAATGTTCTTGAGGGAAGTTTTTCCACCTGAAAAAAAAAAGCCATTTTGCCAAGATGGAAACTTTCCACGACAACATGTTGATTTTGACAAAATTTGGTGTAGAAAACAATTGAGAAGCATTTTGGTTTTTCACTGCAGAACAATTTTGTTTTGAAATTTATTTATATTATAGACTTGATATATGAGGTTAAGATATTATGATTTTTTATAATTATAGAAATTTTAAAAAGTCAAAATCAGAAGTGCTTTTATTTGATTGAAAGTTTGATTGATCCAAAATAAACAATAAAATCCCAAAAAGTTTCATTTAGCTAGAGATTTAGATTTGGGGAGGGGAATGGTCCCAGCTGGTAAATCCTTGACTCCCACAACGTGACTTCCCTTCACCTTATCGTGCTAACTCATGTTAAAGCTATAGCCTCCCTCATCTTCACCTCCTTCGTTACCGTGTGTTAGCTAACGTGAGTTAAGAACACCCTTTTCCCTAGTGAAAATGCGCCCAGTGAGCGAGACATTTTACCTAAATCTAGATGTGGCTAGTTAAGTAGCAGCAGGTATGTGATTGTCCTGGTTTTGCATATGAGGTTTATTTTTCTTTAAGAAGAATTCCTTTCTCCTTCTTTCTCCTGTATCCACTTGACTCCGGATCAAGTGGGAAGACTATACCTTGGTGTAGCACTTGTAATGGAAGTCAGTTTACACCACAAGTTGAAAAGCCTCTTTTTTTCCCATTGCTTTACTGCTTCTCTGTTCTACAAGCCAATCACAATCAGGTCCCTTGCAAGTCTCTCTGACAGCAGAGAGGTTAAAGGCTGAATGAACACGGAGACTCAGTTGACCTGTCGTCCTGAGAGATGGCCACTCCAACTCAGAGTTGAAGAGCATTGGGCAGGCTGGGGGGAAAGCTTGCCCCTGCTGACCCTTTCTCCAGGGCTGGCAATCTAGCACCGTTGGCGAGTGCAAAATTTACTCTCATGGCCAGATACTCCCAACATGAATTTTATTTTGAATCTGAAAGTTTGGATGATAAGAAGTTTAAATGCTTAACTTCAGGAAGGCTGGTCTTGTGGTTCATGCAGAAAACCGGGACGCAGGAAATATGGATTAATAATATCTAGCACTTTTTCTCAGTAGCTCTCCGGAGGTCAATATCACTATCCCCATTTTACAGATGGAGAAGCTGAGGCATGGATGGATAAAGTGACTTGTCCAAGGTCACCCAGTGGCAGAGTTGGAAATAGAACCCAGGTCTTCAGTCCAGGGTGCTAGTCAGCAGGTCACACAGCGGCCTAAATCCCAGCTCTGCTACAGACTCCCTCCCTGTTCTTCAGCAAGTCACTTCAGCTCCATGCAACTCCGTTCCCTATCTGAATAATGCGCACAATACGTATTTTCTCCCACCCTTTGTCCGACTTGCAGGCAGGGAATGTCTCTTCCGAGGTGTATGTTCAGTACCTGTCACAGTGGCTCCTGATTGGCACATCGAGGCACTAGTGCAACACAACTTCCATTGTCACTATAATGTGGCACACTAACATGGCTCACATTTTACACCGATTTGTAAGTGGATATCTGGGAACACAGTGAACCAATTATTAGCAGCCAGCTTTGGAAGGTGGAAAAAGTGAATAATACTTTAGACAGTTTTTAAATCCAGGCTGGGTGGCGGAAGCCCACCCTACCGGCGGCCTTGTGAATCTGTATATGGTGGTATATTCCTGTGAACAATTCCCCTTGGCCCTAAGTGCCCCCTTATGGCTGGGCACTGTAATGCCAGCGTTAAGATCCCACTTCTTGCTGTGGAGTCCTTAAGTGCCTGAGGGGGGGCGGGGGTCTCTAGTCTTTGAGACTGGTTTATTACAAAAACATAGTGCAAATAATCCATAGCAAATGTCCCAACACATGCACTCTCCATTCATCTCCCCCACTGCATATAATCCTTAAAATCTCAAGCTGTCTAGTCCATCAGTGTAGCACACACCATGCCCTGGCATCTTCTACTACATCTGGGCTCTTCTTTGGTCCTTTTCTGTCCTTCTGCCGGCTGGAGCGCAACCCTACTCTTCCCAGGAGGAACTCTTCAGGTTCTCTACTGGGAGTTCACCCTCTCTCCCCCTGTTCCATTATCATCTCATCAGCAGGTAGACCCTTCCCTGGCTCCCCTGACCCTCAACTCCAGCTTGGAAGTCAGCAGGCAAACCTCCTCCACTGCTCTTCTTCCTTCAGTCTCCCCCCAGGAACCTCCTACCGCTTTCTTCATGGATCTCCCCCACTCTGATCTTCCCTGATCCTCTCTAGACACAGCTGTGGCTCTGTCCTCTTAACTGGCCAAGCTGGGAGAACCTGTATTGGCACAGAGGCTCTTGACCTGCTTCATTTAAAGGGTGAGCCAACCTGTGACAATATCACGCTTGGGGAAAGGGGGAACACCCAACCGTTGCCATTTCCAAAGCCAGCAAAAAGCTCCCCTCCCCCACTTTGGAGGATTCGTTAGGATTGAATGTGTCGGCATGTGTAGGATCACTCTAAAAAGAAGCCATCCGCTCTGTAATAGGTGGGGTTCACAAAACCAGAAAGAAATCATTGTATTGACTATTAATTTTGCTGGAAAGTGAAGGATCACTCGGAAGACAGTCCTTGATGAAGCCAGCACCAGGGGGGAAATTCAGATTCTGATACCCTTATCCACACTCAGTAGTATTATACTCCTCCAGTAGTCCCACGGACTGCAATACTTGTAGAGTAAGGTACTACTCAGCATGAGTTAAGGGGACCAGAATCAGGTTAGCGCTATATAAGAGCTAGGTATTATTATTAGACTAGTGAAGGCAAGGATGTAGCCTCTGTAGTCACATGACCTAAAGGGAGGCAGTGTAGCCTAGTGGATAGGGCACTAGACTGGGACTCAGAAGATTGGGGCTCTGTTCCTGGCTCTACCACTGGCCTGATTAGGCCAGTTACTTACCCGCTCTGTGCCTCAGTTTCCCCATCTGTAGACCAGTGATAAATGATACTGACGTCCTTTGGGAAGCATTTTAAGATCTACTGATGAAAAGTGGTGTATAAAAATTCCAGAGCAGACACACTCAAAGACCATCACCACTCAGACGATTGGGAAGTGTCTTTGTACGGTGAAGTCAGGGAGGTGCCTATGGCTAATTTCAACTGTATCACACATACTGTATGTCAGCATAGCTTCCTTGACAGCCTGTCACGCCCCACATAAGGTTTAGCTCCTTGTTGGAGCTGACCCCAGTCAGGCACTCTGGAGGCATTGCTCTTTTGGGAGGATCCACCCTTCAGATGAGACAGGAACATTCACCAGCTAGCACTTGCTCTTTGGCAGTGATGGATGGGTCTTACGCAAACCTCTGCAGCTGGTGGACGAGATTATGGAGGTCACGTGAGGAGCTCTAGCTGTATCTGCATGTTATCACCGTGGTACACGTATACCTTGGAGAACAGAGCAAGATAAAGTACAGTCTGTCAGTCAAGCTCGCTGCGGGAGGAAGCATGTGAGACACTGCAAGGAATGTTCAGTGCAGGAGATTTTGTGCAGCTTCAGCACATCATTGTCTTCATCACTCTGTGTGCTTCCTCCTCTCCTATTCTTACCGGGATCATTTTTCCAGATGATTTGGGCAATAATTCATAGCTATGCTATAGAGGCTGCCTTGCATCTACTAGATTGTATCATCTAAACCAAACCCTGATTGGTATTATTCATTACAGCTAGTCAAATTGGTTTGCCCTTGGAAAATGCCAGTTCAATAACAAAACGGGAACCTTCCAATTTAATCAAAAGTTTTGACTGGAAATGATCAAAATGTTTCATTTCAATAAGGTCCAAATGTTTCATTTTGACTTACGTATGTTATAGGTTATGACAATCAAAATGTGTCAGTGAGGTTGAAAGAAAAACATTTCAGAATATTTTATTTTGGGACAAATTCTGAGATTTCAAAACTTCTTGTTCCAATTTGAGACTAAACTAAACTTTGAAATTCCAGGAACATCCAATTGGAAATTCCAGGTCTATAATTTATCTTGTGTTAGAGCCCAGAGTTTCCAAGCCAGGCTGAGACGCTATTGTGCTAGAACTGGACACAGAAGATACGGTGCCTGCTCTGACAAAGGGCAGGAAGGGGAAAACAGAGGCAAACTGATTTCTTGTCCAAGGACTCCCAGCAGATCAGTGCCAGAGGTAGGAATAGACCCCACTTCTTCTGGCACACAGTCCTGTGCCATACTCATTGTACAAATCTACAATGCATTACTGACAATGCCTGCCCAAGAACATTTTCTTGGTGATACAGGGCGCAGACTAAATATGGAAAAAGGTTATTCCTGTTTCTCCTGCAGAATGGTACAAAACACAGACAACATCTGCATTCTGATGCAATGTGCGGCAAAAATTAGGCTCGTGGGAACTGGTTCATATCATGAGCCAGCCTAGGGCTTCACCCCACCCTCTAACCCAATATGATCCATCCATTGCCTAAGGTTCCATAAAGTCCTCCACTGTTTCTCCCATTACGGGTTTTATTTGTACTCTTCCTTGGGTCCTGTCCAGCTCCAGCAGTGAAACTGTCAATGTACTGTAAGAAATACTGCTCTTGGGATATCCCCAGCCTGATCAGCAGCAGGACATAATGTTGAGAGTGTTTCCACTGGACCACAGTTCCTCCTTATTAAACTGAACCCTACCTTTAAGCCATGAGTTGGGGGCAGTGGAGGGAAGGTCGGGGAGGGATGCTCTCTCAAAGCACACATTGTCCCTCACCAGCATTGCTTTAATAAGTGGAACAATTAGGCACGGCCTGCACAGGCTCCAAGGGAACACGTTCTTGCTGATAGTTAAGCTGACTATTTGAGCAGATGGGTAACACATCAGAGAGCTCTGCACATCTGGCCAATGTTGCCAGGCTGAGCCTGGTGTTGGAGAATGCCCTTGTTTGGGGGTTCAACATAAATCCTGCCGGATCCCGGGCTGAGCTGCATTGCAGAACAGCCCATAAAATGAGAGGTGTTATGCATAATCCCCATCCTGCTAGTGGAGTATGTGACTCTCTACTGTAAAACGTTAATTTGATATAAAGATTGTTGGCAGTGAGTCCCGGGATATGAGAGAGACAAGGTGGGTGAGGTAATATCTTGTATTGGACCAACTTCTGTTAGTGGAAGGTACCAATGACATTCTGGTTACCTCCCCCAGACCTAAAGAAGAGCCATGGGACTTGAAAGCTTATACCTTCCACCGTCAGAAATGGGTCCAATAAACGATATTCCCTCACCTATCTTGATAAAAATATGTGCTTTTGGTATTTGCTCAAGATACTTTGCTGTAAACGAAACATATGGACACAGCAATTTCAAAGGCAATGAACTGCTCTCAGACAGATTATAGATGGCCTAAGAGAACTCAAACCAAGATCACAAAACTAATTTTCAAATTGGCGGCATTGAATTATACAAGCCAGTATTGGCATGTGCCAATAGAACCTTTACACCCACACCCCTTGAGCATGTATTCTGCATAGCCACATATTTTACTGGAAAGCTAGATGGTTTAGTGTTGTAAAAAAACTGTAACAATACATCTTTGAAAATCCCTCTGACTGTAAAGTCAGGTGCCTTAGTGACCATGCATCCTACTGCACAGGCCTGAGAGGGAGGGGGAAGTTATAACGGATACATTTTAGAATCTTCTGAAAATGACCTGGAATCTCTTTCCCTTTCCATACGTCACAATGTGATCAGTTTAAAATCAAATACCTCTGAACCTACAGGAGCGGGAGCTTAATCCTATCAGAGCACCTGGTTTGATCTCTGAGGACTCGCGAGATAACAGAGCTTTGACCAGACACCAGCACAGGACTGAGTCTTGCCCTTCCTGGGCTTTGAGCGAGAGTCATTTGGGGCTGGAAGGTGGGATGTGACATTTGGGGAGCAGAGAAAGAAACCTTTCTCTGGAGGATTTTAGTGTTATTTTTAGATTGTAATTATCTGAAAGATGCTCAAAGGTTTAGCCAGTCAGAATAAGTCCCCAGGTGGGGCTCTGGGATGTGTTAGTACAAGTTATATTAGAGTGCAGGTTAGGCAGCTAAAGGTGTCTGACCAGCTCTGTCAGGATAGTGGCTGCAATTTCACACATATGCTGTCCTGTGGATCCCAAGACATCAATGGGGCTATGCCTCTGGCCATTCCATGGGTTGAGACAACCCCTCAGGAATGCCAGGAGCAGAAAATCCCTAGGTTCTTTGGGTAACTTCAGTCCTCTGGCTGGTGTTTCTGTAGGTGACTGTGAACTAACTTCTCTCTCTAAAAATTGACAGGGTAATAAAATGGCTTTTTAAAGCAACCTATTTTATGGAGTGGTTCAATGATCTCTAGGATGAAGTAGCTGCATAGTTCCAACACGTGCATTCATCAGGAGTTCGTTATGTGGCGACAGGAGCCTAGCCAGCCTGCCGCATCAGAGGTTTTACCCAAGCCGTTTTACAAATCTGCTCATTGAAGGGAGAATCGGAGTTTGTAAACATCACACAGCAAGAAAAAACACCTATGCTGAGCTATTTATTTTATATTGCTGTGCAATTAGATCATTGTGTGGAAAGCACCAGAAGCACAGGCTGAAGAAGAGCTCGGTCAGTTCGAAAGTTTGTCTCTCTTACCAACAGAAACTGGTCCAATAAAGGACATTGCTTCACCCACCTTATTTCTGTTATGCCAGACTGCAGAAACATTTAACGTCATACGGTTGCTATTTGATGAGCTGGCTTTGACGGGTAGGAGCTAACTTCTAGCAAGGGGCCAAAATAACCCCCTGTGAAACCTACCACCTAAAGATTTTTATTTTTAAATATTTGTTCATAGACTTGAACACTCTGTGCATATGGGAGCTGTCAATTCTGCCATTTCTACTGCTGCTACACCGAGCTATGCAAAAACTGAACTGTTCCTTTATTTACTCTCATTGCTTAGCGCTGTAACTTGGAAGAATGACTTTCATTCCATTTTAATAGATAAACATTAATTCATGTAACAACTGATTCATTGGATTGTAGGCTCTTTGGGACAGGGACTATGATGCAGATTTTCAAACTCCCCGGGGTGTTTCAATGGGAGTTAGACACTTCGGAGGATCAGGGCCCATGTGTTTGTCCAGCGCCTAGCGCTGGGGAGGCCTAATACTGACTAGGGGCTCTGGGAGACACTAATCAATGAGTCAGTCAAACAATCAATAATGATAATTAACAAGTATCAGGGTTCATGTAAAACCTGAGAGGGGGTCTCCCCTCTGCTACAGACCCAGTGTGTTGCTAGAGCAGTGTACAGGAGCCATGAAGTCCCCTTAGCTGGCAGGGTGAGAATAGGAGGCATGCCAGGAGTGGAGCCTCCGATGGGAGAGGGTTAGGTTTGCCAAATTTCCGATTGCAGAAAACCGAACACCCCTATCCTGCTCCTTTCTGAGGCCCTGCCCCCGCTCACTCTATCCCCGCTTCCTCCGTCTCTCACTCTCCCCCACCCTCACCCATTTTCACTGGGCTGGGCAGTGGGTTGGGGTGCAGGAGGGGATGAGGGCTCTAGGGTGGGGCCAGAAATTAGGGGTTGAGTGTGTGGGAGGGGGCTCTGGGCTGGGGTAGGAGTGCAAGAGTGGGCATGGGGTGCAGGCTCCAGAAGGGAGTTTGGATGTGGTAGGGGGCTCCAATCTGGGAAAGGGGGTTGGGGTGCAGGTTCTGGGCTGCGCTTACCTCAGACGGCTCCCGGAAGTGGCCAGCATTTTTCTCCGTCTCCTAGGCAGAGGCGTGGCCAGGTGGGTCTGCGTGCCTGCCCCCGTCTGCAGGTGCCACCCCCGCAGCTCTCATTGGCCGTGATTCCTGGCCAATGGAAGCTGTGGAGCCAGTGCTCAGGGTGGGGACAGCGCACAGAACCTCTGTGGCCACACCTCCACCTCAGAGCCAGGGGGAAATGCCGGCCGCTTCCGGGAGCTGTGCAGAGCCAGGGGAGGCAGGGAGCCTGCCTTAGCCCTGCTGTGCCACTGACTGGAGCTGCCAGAATCCTTTTTCAACTGGGCATTCCAGTCGAAAACCAGATGCCTGGCAACCCCTAGAGAGAGTGTATCTGCTTTAGATTTATAACAGACAATGCTATGATCAGTCTGGGCACCTCTGGGTTGCTGTTACTTAAAACAGCTCCCTAGGTTGCCAACCTACTGCTGGGGGCCATTTTGTCCACCAGCCAGCCCAAAATCCTGAGGTGGCTTTGTCCTCCTCTCCCTCTGGGCTGCCCCATTCAGGCTGCATGTCCCACAAATATCACTTCTATCAAGGAGGAAAAGAATGATAATCCCCAGAGGCAAACTATCCTCCACCCACTTTGGCTATCACGGGGCAGTTAGAGTACAACACAGTGGAGCACTCTGCAACTCACAGCTCATAGAACAGGTTGGGAGACCCTAGAAAAACTGCTTCTCCAAGAAACCTACCACCCTAGGCAGCTGCCTCATTTGCTGATAGCCAAAGTGGCCCATGCTTGTGGCCCTTGTTGCCTTGGCATATGACTCCTGTGTAGTTTCTGTCAGCAGGCCTAGGATGTCTAAGGCTAGGAGATTGGTTAAATAGTACAAGGCATGCTCTAAAAGATTGTATCAGTTTACCTTGTGGCTTCCATATTGGGGCTAGGAAGGAATTTTCCTCCAGGTCAGACTGGCAGAGAGACTGGGATGGGGTTCACTTTCCTCTTTGGCATAGGGCGCAGGGCACTTGCCAGCATCATCTGGGTATATCTCACTAAGTCAGTTCCTTGCCGTTGCTAGAGACTCAGGCATGTTGGTGCATGTTGGTCCCTCCTATTCTCTGCCTGTGGCACTCAGTAGATTTGTCTCCTGAGAGCTATAATATGTTGGTTTAATTCTGGTTGATGGGCTTGGTGTGCATGTGGCAGGGTTTAATGATATGTGATGAGCAGGAGGTCAGACTAAATCATTTGTCCCGTCTTGCCTTAAACTCTATGACTCTTCCTTGCCTTGTATCTCCTCCAGAATGCATGAGGCAGGCCTGAAAAAATGATGAGTTTTTTTTTAAAATATAAACGTGGGGATCTGCTTGTTTTCTGGTGCTCTAATCTTTATGGTTTGCAAAAGTCTTTGCAGGTTTTTCTCCACAAACAGGAGGGCTACAAACTTACTTTATTTCTAAATTAAAGCTGAGATTCTCATGTACTCACCTGACTCCAGGAACCTGGGGCTTTAAGTAAATACCAAATATTGTGAGACTTGTGATAAAAACTTGGAAGTTGGCAACACTGTTTACTGGAGTCCATAAGAATGATGATTGGTGTAACCTGGATCCCAGTAGAACATGGAACTTCATTGGATCCAGTAGCTGGTGGTGAGCCAGGGAAAGGAAGAGATTGACCGAGTTCCAAACAGAGTGAATCGAGAGCAAAGGATCTGCTCCCGGACTCCCACATCTAAGTATGAACTGTGAACGCAGGCTAAGGTTAAAGGCCAAAGAGGTAAGCACACAGCTAATCACATCATGTGTGTGCTTGGGATCATGCTTACGCCCTTGTCCCTGCAGACATGCCCAATCTCTTCCCAGAGCATGTCTCTTCCCCCCCCTCCCCCCCCGAGCACTTGAGAGGAAGGGGAGCTGGCACCTAGGGGCTTGACTTTGGGTCAGCGTGGAGGGTTATGCCTACAACTTAACATGGTTTGTGTTCATATGTATCCTCTATTTAAACTTGAGCTTGTGATGACTTTGAACTTTGGGCTGTGCACTGCACAGGGACTCACAGGCTCAAGGCTTTTACTGAGGTTGCCATGAAGTCAATGAGATCTCTATGTGCTGATCTCCATCCATTGCCGGACCTGAAGAGCTCTGTGTAAGCTCAAAAGCTTGTCTCTCTCACCAACAAAAGTTGGACCAATAAAGGGTATTACATCATCCCACCATGTCTCTCTATGATGCACCACAGTCATGTGACTCCCATGATACACCATGAAACTCAGAGTGACAGGAGACTGCAGTGCATCATGGGAGATGTAGTCCAATGAAGAAGCCTGGCCCAGGGGGAGAATGGGTGCAGGAGGCAGACTACAACTCCCATGAGGCACCGCAAAAGATTCTAGTTTATACTGAACTGATTCAAAACATTTTCTTTTATTCAGTTCAAAACCTGATATGTTTTGGATAAATTTGTCTGGAATTGAAATGAAATATTACAGTTTAATTTTTCTGCTGGAAAAATAAAAAATTTCAGCAAAATCGAAGTTCCCTGTAGAAAATTTCAACTTTGCAGAAATTGAATTTTCTGTATAAAGAAAGTAATTTCGATGGAAGATTCCTGACCAACTCTTGATACAAGTTTATGTGTAGGTCAGCTAATGGTCAAACTATCTACAAACATTGATTTCTGTATAAGTTCTCCATGGTAGACATGCTTTCTAACAGGTCTCAGAGCTCAGTTCGAACACACTGTTATAGTTGCATTGTTCACTCATGGCTATGGAATAGTTCTCATAAGCTTATAGGTCACTTTGGATGACAGCTGCCTTAAAATATTAGGCATCTGAGACAATGCTGCAAATGCATGGAAATGAATAATTTAAACACGTGATCCTATAATCCTATTCACATGAGCAATCTTTACTGAGACTAGCAGAACAAATGAGTAAAGCTCATTAAAGTCAGTAAAAATCTTTCCACGGATTTCCATGAACTTTGGATCAGAGTCATTGAGTTCAATGGGACAGCTTAGAGTGTTCCAGGATTGGGCCCTAAATCTTTAATATTTTTGCACAGCATGGTGCAGTACGATAATATTCAGGCAACTGAGACCTGGTAGTGCCCACACATTCCAGATCGCTTCCAGTTCTTTTTTCCTAAATTCCTTAATGTCAAATGATGGAATTACTGTAACTATTTCTCTGATAGTAAATTACTGTGTCTCCATGAAGAGATGCCAGTTATGTCATACAAAGACATATTTACAATGTGAGACAACAATAAAAATTCTTATTAAAAATTATATGAAATCCACACACAGCACTGGCTCAGCAAATCATTTTTAAAACTCCACACTACAATCCTGTTTGACCTACCCCCCTTCCCACCATTCAGAAATACAATGGCAACTAATCTATAATATACTAGGGCCAGATGCTGCTAAAGGAGACTGATGCAGCACAAGGACTAGAAGCTAAGCTGTATCTTGGTATTGGCAGCAGAGTTATGGTGAAAACGAACTTGTGGCTAGAAAAAGGACAGGTCAATGGTGCTCTTGGCATGGCTACTGACATTGTGTATGAACCAGGGTGCAAACCACTGGCAGACATGCCGGTAGTAGTTTGTGTAGTATTTGATAGCTACACAGGACTGAATTTTTAAAATATAGTACTCATGTCATCAATTACGTGCTGCTTAAAGACCACCATAGGTTGCTCTAGGAGCCAATTTCCCTGTAAAATTGCTAGAGGTTATAGCCTACCCAGAATATCCACACCCACCCAGGAACCAAACCCTGTAACAAACCCCGGTGCCAACTCTGTCCACATATCTATTCAAGGGACACCATGAGAGCACCTAACAACATCAGCCACACCATCAGGAGCTCGTTCACTTGTACATCTACCCATGTGATATATGCCATCATGTGCCAGCAATGCCTCTGTCATGTATATTGGCCAAACTGGGCAGTCTCTATGCAAAAGAATAAATGGACACAAATCTGACGTCAGGAATCATAACATTCAAAAAACAGTAGGAGAACACTTCAACCTCTCTAGTCACTCAATAACAGACCTAAAAGTGGCAATTCTTCAACAACAAAAACAAGACTTCAAAAACAGACTCCAACATGTAGCTGCAGAACTAGAATTAATTTGCAGACTGGATACCATCAGATTAGGCCTGAATAAAGACTGGGAGTGGTTGAGTCATTACAAAATCTAAACCTAATTTCCCCAATACTAATTTTTCCCTACTGTTACTCACACCTTCTTGTCGACTGTCTGTAACGGGCACTCTCATTACCACTTCAAAAGTTATTTTTCCTCCCTTGGTATCCTGTTGTTAATTGATTTCTCATTAGACTGACCTCACACTTGATAAAGCAAGTCTCATCCTTTCATGTATTTATACCTGCTCCTGTATTTTCCACTCCATGCATCTGATGAAGTGGGTTCTAGCCCATGAAAGCTTATGCCCAAATAAATTTGTTAGTCTCTAAGGTGCCACAAGGACGCCTCATGGATTCACTCTATGTGGTTTTTAAAAAAAAAAAACCCCAAAACCATTTGCACTTTAAAAAGTTAGCTAACACACAGAGCTTGGCCTATGTGAGCCACAAAGTGTGTGACCCTCTCTAGTTTATATTTATGCATAATTAATAATAAAGTATATTACAGTAACACCCAAAGCCTGTACTCAGGACGAAGGCCCCATTGTTATAGGGCACTTTGCACCCTTCGTGGTGACAGGAATTAAAATTAGTAACTGCTGCCCACCCCTGCCTCTGTCATCGCCATCTATTTTATTCCTTCTGGCTGTGGGGCCATATTGTTCATTTAGAGTCTAAGGTTAGAAGGGACCGCTGTGATCTGACCTCCTACAGAAACCAGCCATAGAAGGTCACACAGCAATTCCTGGATCAGGCTCATTCCTTTCTATAGAAGAGACAGACTGACCCAACACTTCCTGCAGGGCATCCTAATCATCAGCAGCCTTGGGCTACAGCAGATGGCAGGAGAGAACAAGTTCCACAGCTGAGGGCCCTTCACCCTCTCTGGAGTTCAAGTTAAGGAAAGAAAGCAAGACGCTTTCAGCCACATGCGATTGCCATGATGGGACAGCAGGGAAAGGCAGATACTAGCCAGGGTATCCAGTTGGGGCACGCCCAGTATAGTGGACTCACCACCTGATGTTCTAGGACCCTGTGTCACTGACATGATTTCCTGCCATGTGTTAGCAGCAGCAAAAATGAACCAGTTCAATTATCTATGGGTTCCTCTTAAAATTAACAAACCCACCAGCTCCTGCCCCAGAAGCCTGGGAAGTTATCTTTCCATTGCACCTTTACCAGGCAGTACTTCCCCTCTTGCTAGCACAGAGTCTGCATATGAAACAAGAAAACCTTTATTAAGGGAACAGGGAACACAGCATCATCTTGGAAGAACACAGTACCAATGTATTCATTAAAGCAATCAGTAAAATACCCGCCCTCCAGTATCTCTGGCAGTGTCCTCACCACTGTTCCCCACCTGTCACAGTGAACTGATGACCAAATCTCCCTTTAACACATTACTTTCCCCATCCCACTGAACCCCACTCACAGTTTGTTGTCAGTAGTTAGCAAAGTCCCAAGGTCTAGGAGGGCGTTCAGGCAGGTCCAGCTCCAGCCCGTAGGGGAACTCTGCCTGGTCTGGTGTGGATGCTCCAGCTAGAGTGATTTCAGCTTTGTCAGTGCTGCGTAGCGAGGGGCTCGCCCCAGAGTTCACTCAGCTTTGTTGTTGCCCTGTACAATTTCCATAAAGAGTCACTTTCACTTTTTCTTCACAGAATCATGACTGAAGATAAATAAACATCACATAAAAATCCCTGCCATCTAGCCCATCCCCCTTACAAGAAGCTCATCTGAGCTGTGACCAACCTCCATTACCCAACAGTGCAAGACTTGGGCTTTATTTAGGGTGACCCCTTAGGGCATATTTAGTACAGTTCTGTTGCCGACTAGTCACACAATATGGACAACAGCATTTCATTACCCTTACACCCAAAACTTAAATGGTTTTTAAAGAAAATGGACAAAATGTTCATACTGGGATGGTGGGTAATAAACATGCAAATGAAGTTTGGCTGATGGTTTCTTCCTCCAGTTCACCAATAGATGTCAGCAGAGAGTTCCTTCCCTTGAAAGCCACAGGCTTACGCTTTGAGCATCACCACATTACCCTGTCTATACTCCAGTGCTGTGCTGGGAGGCATGCCCTGGTTTCCACTCCCCTTCCCAGGGGAGGCTGCATCTCAGAGGTGCTGCCTGCATACAGTTTGTGAGGTGCTTTGGGCTCCTTTAGGATGAAAAGTGCCACTGCCCTGATTCAGGAAAACATCAGGAGACCACTTACACTTAAACCTAAATATGACCTTAGGTGCTTTCCTGAATTGGGACCTAGATAATGTGAAATATACTTGGGTGACCATTCTCTGCCCTCTCTCTCTCTCTCCAGTTTTAGGTATCTCAGAACCTGCCTCTACCCCTCCTTGCTTTATCAGTCTCATTCTTTCCTTCACATATTATAGGATCCAAATACAATAGATTTTTGGTTTTGTGTGGACACCACCAGTAAATCCCAGTTCTGTCTCCCAGGCTCTCTTACTGTGGGTCAGATACAGCGAATTCATACCAGGGCTGGGGGTGAAGTATCTTAGCGAGGTCAGTTTACAATCTGCACGATCCACTTATACACTCTGTTGTTCACTACTTTATTCCCTTCAGCCAAATGTCGGTCTTATCACAGCTAAGGCAAAGCTCCTAGGTTTCACCAAGACATGGGAAATTCCAATGAGCAACAGCAGTGAGACTGGGGTTGCCAAAGTGGGCTAACACAGTTACCGAAATAAAACTCCCTGAAATGACATCATGGCAGCCAACAACATAAATCTGAAACAAACTTTATCCACTGGCTGTAGCGCGGGGATAGAGATTTGGCCAGCGCCCCGTGCTCTGAACAGGAAGCTGTAAATTGTTGGCCATCCAAGTTATAATTAATTCTTTTATTGTCTGGGAATCCCCTTTTATGATGCACAAACTCGCACTGTGTCTGGCCAGCCTGTTTGTTAAAGGATCTAGCGCTATCCGAGCCAGAATTAATAGACAGGTGCTGTCAGATTAGTTTTCAAATTTGTAGGGGCCAGATCCTCAGCTGGTTTGAATCTGCATCTATCCATATAAGTCAATATTGATTTACACTAGCTGAGGATTTGACCCATAGTTTATCTTCCTTCCCGTGTTTTTGCCCATGCCACAAGACAAACCTAGTTAAAATTATCTGTGAAAGGGTGTAATCTTTTGGACTTGTTTTGACACTGCCTGTGCAAGCCAGCTGTTTGTTAACAGCTGACAAAATAGCCTGCAGTGTTAATGAGAGAAAATCTAATATAGTCTGATTCCAAATTGTTTCCATTCGGTTGTCAAAGGTTTTAATTGGTGTCATATTAAAGAAAAGCCAAAAAGGAGACACAAGGGAAAAGACACAATCAGAAGGTAAATTCATCCCTGCCAGGGATTTACTCATACATGATGTTTTAATTTAATTTTGCTTAAAAGAATTTGTTTAAGTCTTCCCTAAATTTGCTTTTGGAGACAGGCTCAAGCCAGAGGCTGCAATCTGCTTGCCCCTGAACTCTGGGGACGTGTCAAATGGAGTTGCATGGGATTAACGAAAGTTGTGATTTCAAATGGATTCAGCTCAATCAGTATAACAACATCTCCCCCACAGATCTCAGTGGAGACCACTGGCATTGCTGCCATTTTGCAGCGGGAGAAACAACTTCCTCAAGGTGACATTGTCAAGAGGAGGTAGGAATGGAACCCAGGCCTCCTGAGGCTCACTCCAGCATCCTAGGCACTAACTGATGCTTTAACTGCACCATTTTAAGTATGATGGTTTTTAAAACCCATTTAAAGCTACACCAGTAGAATTCTGGTTATAGACAAGGTCTAAATCTGGATCCCAGCTTCACAGTTTGGGCTGTCTTCAGTGGAGCTGGCTGGGAATTTGATAAAACATTTTTTGGTCAAAGAAAGCCAAGTCATCCAAAACAAAAGTTTTGGGGGTAATAGGTGGGTTTGGACAAGTTTCTCAGCTTGAAAAATTGTTGGGAAAGAAAGTTTTGAAGTTGGCAAAACATCCAATTTTAACATTTTTAAATGAAAAATTCTAGTTTGCCAGTTCAAAATGACTTTCCTTTTTGAATTTCAAGCTTAGAGTAAAACAAAAATACAATAAAAATGGTGAAAATCAAAACAAAATGTTCCCATTGAGTTGAACTGGTTTTTCTTTTCTCCTTTTCAATTTTCAGTTCACGAAAATGTTGAAGATTTTAACAACCTCCATCACTGGAAAGATTCCTGCACAGGAAAGATTCTTTTGGAGCCTTCTGCTGCCATACGGCCATGTCGCACCACAGACATGGCCCAAAGTAGCGTTAGCGGATAGGAGAATCTGGGCCTGTGTCTTCCATTATTGCAAGCCATATTGTGCCATCCATACTCACATCAAGTAGCAGCTTAGCCTGTGAACAGTCCCATTATCTCCAATGGCACTTCTGGCACTGGGATGTACTACATCAAGTGTGGAGGGGTGGGCCATAGGGCCCTATAGCACTAGGATAAGCAGTTGCAAGAAGAAGAAGAACCTCAACTGGAATTTTTGATATAGCCAAGAGAAGAGTGGAGGCTTGATTTTCCCTGGTATCAGACACATACCATCCCAGCCCCTCCCTCAGTCGGGCAAAACTCCCACGGTGTCCAATGGGAATAGGAACTGCAGATTTGGGCCCGCATGTAATGTGTCATCAATGAAAGAAAACAATATTTTGAGTTCCATTTACTGCTAGATATTTTATGGAGGAACCACTCCATCACCTTCTCTTTATAAGGTAAGTCTTCAGAGTAACTTACTTTCAATCCTTGAGGAGGCCACTTAGGGATGTGGGGAAAAAATTGGTCCTGCTAGTGAAGGCAGGGGCTGGACTAGATGACCTTTCAAGGTCCCTTCCAGTTCTAGGAGATTGGTATATCTCCAATTATTATTATTATTATTATTATTATCTCTTATCTGCTTTTCTTACGGCAGCATTTAGCCAAGAATGAGTGTTTCATGTACGTGCAGGTATTTCCATGTGGCTGCATGTGTTTGCTTTCCCTCCTGCTCATACTAGATTGTCATATTCTTTGGGTGTTTCTTCATGGTACCACCCTTTCCCTCCAAAAATAGAGGGAATGGGTTTTGCTTGTCAGATAAATATCCCTGGAGAAATACTCCCTTGGCAAACTGACACTGCCATCCTGCAGGGTTAGAGGCTGAAGGGACGCATGGTCTTGCACCGAAGTGTTCTGGAGAAAAGGCACACTGGAAATGGAAGGAGGATTATTTATCCTCAGCTGAGGTTGCTAAGTAACACACACACACACACACACACACACACACAGTCTTATTCCCAACCACAAGCACTTAAAAGTGAGGAAATGAATAGTTATTATAAATCTTCTTCTGCCCACATAATAAACAAACACATTGCGTAGGACCCAGCCCCATTGAGAGCTATGGGAATTTTGCCATTCACTTCAGTCGGCCCAGGATTTCCATCCATTACTCCTATTAAATATCACAAAATTAGGGCTGTCGATTAATCGCAGTTAACGCCTGCTCTAGATGCATTAAAAAGAATACGGAAAGCAGAACTTTGTGTGCAGTTTTGCCAGGAGTATTGTCATTAGGGCTCTACCAAATTCAGTCCATTTTGGCCAATTTCACGGCCACAGGATTTTAAAAATCCTCAGTTTCATGATTTTAGCTATTTAAAATCTGAAATGACACGGTGTTGTAATTGTAGGGGTCCTGACCCAAAAAACGAGTTGGGGGGGTGGTCACAGTGTTATTGCAGGAGGGATTTGCAGTACTGCTTCCCTTACTTCTGTGTTGCTGCTGGTGGCAGCTCTGCCTTCAGAGCTGGAAACCTGGAGAGTGGCGGCTGCTGGTCGGGAGCCACCGCCAGCAGTAGTGCAGAAGTAAGGATGGCATGGTATGGTATTGCCACTCTTAATTCTGCACTGATGGCTTCAGAGCTGGGCTCTCAGTCAGCAGTCACCACTCTCCAGCCATCCAGCTCTGAAAGCAGTGCAGAAGTAAGGGTGGCAATACCGCAACCCCCCCTAAAATAACTCTGAAAATCCCCTGCAACTCCCTTTTGAGTCAAGATCCCCAATTTGAGAAACGCTGGTTTCCCCTGTGAAATCCGTATAGCATAGGATAAAAGCACACAAAAGACCAGACTTCACAGGGGGAAAACCAGATTTCACGGTCCGTGACATTTTTCATGGCCACGAATTTGGTAGGGCTCTAATCATCATGTATTATATTTTCTACTTGCTGCTATTCATATACACTATTTTTAATTCTATAAAGAGAAGTGAATTGGATGCCTGCTCCAATTATTTCCATGGGGCTGCATGCTGTAAAGACAATGGGCAAGATTCATTGCTGGTGTTATTCCACTGAAGTCCATGGTGTTACACCAGAGATTTATGTGACCCAATAGGAGGGCCTATTACTTATGATCAAATAGGCTGTACCACAGAAGGCAGATGATTGACCGGCTACAGATTCTGACCCACCCCACATGCTGCTCTTTTACATTATACAAAACCTTGGATATATTTTTACTTAAAACCAGAGATGTAAGCGGCGGGCCGGGGTTGTGAGTCTATGGGTGGTTTCTGGGTTGGCTTACCTCTGGGGTTTATATTAAATTCCACAGACGACACCTTGCTTTGAGTGGGATTAAGATTGGGTAAATGTGACATCCCCCAAAGCAAGGAAATGCCAAAATTATGAGGCTCCTCATAACCACACCCCAAAACCCATGCAGTGCTATTCTGCCTGACAAAAATCAAAATATTCAGAGAACTTCCTTCTGCCTCCAACTGATAAGGAAACTTACAAGGAACATCGTATTAATCTCTCTTACAGCATCATGAGTACAAAACTTAAATGACCACCTCAGCAGATATCCTGTGCTGACACACGGACACAGGTTAAGAGTGCAGTGTGAGAGCAGGGAAGAGGATATCGTTAATTATTTAGTTTGAATAATAATAATGTCAATTGTTAGCAAAAGAAGTACAAAAAAAGTGAGACATGGGGGCCCTGTTTTTAATTAAATGTCAACTCCATGAAGTAACAAATGTAGTTAAAAAATCCACAGAAAATTCAAACTGACCTGTACATTTGGGGAAGTCATACTGCTTGATTTCATGCCAAGCAGATGGGCGAAGCCCTGCTTTAAAGTGAAAAACTTAACACATCCTGATTACAGCAGCACTAAGGGATCTGGGACAAAAAAAAAAATCAGTATTTGGGCCTGATAGTGAAGGCAGGGGGGCTGGACTCAATGACCTTTCATAGAATATCAGGGTTGGAAGGGACCTCAGGAGGTCATCTAGTCCAACCCCCTGCTCAAAGCAGGACCATCCCCAGACAGATTTTTACCCCACTTCCCTAAAAGGCCCCCCTCAAGGATAGAGCTCACAACCCTGGGTTTAGCAGGCCAATGCTCAAACCACTGAGCTATCTCTCCCCTCCTTTCAAGGTCCCTTCCAGTTCTAGGAGATATACCTATCTCCTATTATTATTATTAAACACTGGATCAAGTTTTGTCATGGGCTCAATTTACTGTAAATCATTTTACTGAAAAAGCGCAACAAAGGAAGGAAGTAGTTTTTCCTCAGACTTGCCATAGCTTGTCGGAATTGAGTTACATTCGCAGGATCCTGATGTAAGGTTTTGCTCTGGTGGCCTGTGCACTCTGGGGCCAGGGATTCGAGAGCTACAGTGGGAATTTCCTAGAATGAATTTTCCAGGGGTTGTTAACAATGCCATTGAGTCAGTGACCGTAACACTTGTTAGGCCCCAGCATTTCCCTGGGAAAAGACGACGTGACCAGACTGTGACCACAGAGCAGGGCAGCTGTTCGATGAGGCCTCTGAGGTGTTAAGATCAGGCACCAATGTTAACCATTAGTCCTTAGCTAATCCTGTGCTACAAAATGAAGAGAAAGGCTGTTGGTCACCAAGCCCATGGACTGCAGGAGAAAAATCAGATGTGTCGAGAATTTCAGTAGCCAGTGTGAAGTGACTGTGTACTTTCCAGTGGCTCTTATTTAAAAACCTCATAGTCTTGCATGAGCCAGCCCTTCTTTCCAGCTTTAAGCAAGGCATGCCATATGCTGTGATTTTTACTGCTTTCCAGTGGGGTGGCCTGAATGAAGGAATACAGCCTTGAATGTGCCTTTAACAACTTTGGGATGGTAGCAGTTTAGCAAAGAAAACATTCTGCAGCTGTGCTCATTTGGAAGAAATAAGTTCAGCTGTTTTTTGAACTGGCCTTCACCTCCAGGATCCACCTTCTGAATCTGTTCCAGACTGGAACAATCCAAGGATCACTATGATGCTAAGAACATACGGCTCAGGGGAGAGGATGCTCTCAGCCTTTTCACTTGTATTGGAACCACTTCAAAAGAATCCAGCAGGGTCACTGGAAACAAGGAGAGAGGTGCCTTTGGGGAAAAGGAAGTACAGGTAATCTCTTCCTTTCCTAACACACCTGCATGGAATAGGACTGCATGTGGACTTAACATTCCTTACAGTGCTAGGTGAAGGGGCAGGGGGGCTGGCTAGCATCCAATGGCTCTTCGGAAGCATGGTTCTCTAGCTTAACGGTATCCGAGGCTCCACTATGCCCATGCTGCTGTCAGCTGCAGTTACTAGGGGTGGAGATGCTGAAGATTTGTCCCCTTCCCGTGAATCCATCTGATCCCAGCAGGAGGAATGGCTCATGGACACTCTATATGGATAAAGTTACAGCTGCATTTACATTTTTAAAATCAGTTCCTCTTCCAATATTCTATCTAGACACAATTTCAGGGTCTTGTGTGTTCCAACTGCAGCCACTATGGACATGCATCACAAGCCCATAAAATGGAACAGAGGGTACACTGTTTCTGTTGCCAAATACTGAGAGAGAGAGTGTGTGTGTGTGTGTGTGTGTGTGTGTGTGTGGGTGGGTGGGTGGGTGGTAGGGAGTGGGGAGAGGGAGGGAAGATGAGGGTGTGAAAACCACCACAGATTGGCCTAACTGAAATTCATGACTACATGCAGAATAAAGCTGCAGTCTAATGTCTCATTGTTACTTTCACAGCATGATGAGATGAATAGTTTTTCTTCATATTTGTAGAATACCAAATGTTTGGTCACGGATGGATTTCAGGAGCCTATAGTGGCTGGGATGCAAATTCCAAATCCAGATGCTATGGGCAAAAGGCAACAGAAAATTGAAAGAAAGATGGATGAGTCAGCATGGAGATCAGGGTGGCAGAAGGAAGTCACCGTAAGAGTGAAGGAAATTTGAGAATCTACCTCTGAAAGCAACTAGGGGTTGAAGCCATTTTAAGTATTTCCCATTGGAATTTATTTTCAGACTCAATCTTGCCTGACTAGAAAGGTACCAGGTTTATATCTGACAAGAAAGTTCATCTCCGCTGTACTGTCAACCACGTTTTGAGTAAATACAGGGCTCCATTGCGAAGATGAGGAACATATATTTTCAGCAGAGTTCTTGGCAGATTCCTGAGGCAGCTGGTTTAAGGCCGTCTGTGTCAGTCCTGATAATCTTCACTTATAAACAGTTCTCTCACCCACACAGGTGGAAAATGAGGCATTTGTTCTCTGTTTTGCTGCTCCAGTTCCAGTTTAAAAAAATGCATGTTAGTTTGGCTGCAAAGAAGAATTCTATGTTTACACTGGGGACACCACTGATTCCTGTCAGCAGAACTGGGCTGACATCAGAATCCAAACATCCTCTGGTCAGTGCAAGCAGAGGCATTCCTCTAATGCTTTGGCCTTGATGTGATGCAGTATGACTGTCATGGATAATTCAGACCAAGGGGGAGAAAGAGAATAAAAAAAACAGTGTTTTATTTAATCACCTTCTCTTCCCCACCCCCACCTTGTTTTCCCCGCTTGAGGATTCCCGACCAACATAAAACAGCACAGTACATATGCTAACAATAACACACTATTTTGCACATTTCCAGCCTCTTTTACCAGGCTCTCAAGAGGTTTACAAACATTCATTAACGTTTCCACACAAACTATTACTATACCAGCTGAATGCCTTCCGAGGCACAAAGGTCTAAGGCAAACAAATTATATCTTGAGCATCTAACTTTAGGCATCTGAGATTGTAAGTTTGGGCTGAAATATCTTGGCCAAGGTCATGCAGGAAAACAGTGGCAGAGCTAAGACTGGAACCCAGGAGTCCCGGTTGTCACAGCTGCTCAGAGCACTTGGACTGTGGGACTGCATCTCCTTACTAAGGGGCAGGTTGTGGCATCCTTACACAAGGGTTTGATAATCTGGCCTGAGCACAGCAACCCCAGCCCCAGAATACAAGCCTTTTCATGGGTCTGTTCTTCCAAGGAATGCAGCCTGTACGATATGAACATAGCTGCCTGTTTCTTTTCTTCAGAGCCCCTTCATTAAGTCTTGTATTCCAGTTTGGAAGTGCTAAGGATAGAGGGTGATAGGGCTATTTCTGAGATAGAAGATGTTTCTGCCTGCCCTTTTGTTCTGCAAACGTGCATATCATCCATGAGACCTTCCTCTGATGCATATGGGCAGTAGTTTGCTTAATAAAGAGTGCAGCTCAGTCTCACTCAGGTAGTTTAGGAGGTGACAGAGAAGTCTGTAAACGTCTTCCCAGAGGTTTAAGCAACCAGCCGCAAGAAATATGATGTGTTGGAGAGACACCTGTGGCTAGCTTTCCTGTGCGTGCAGTAGTATTTCCAAGGAGATGACAATCACATTACCTTAGACAACATTTCCCCCCCCATTTGCACCACACTACCACACCACATGTTAGTTCCTGTGGCAATCTCCAAAGCCGATTCCTCTGTGCAAATCCCAGACTCCCACCTGGAGAAGTGCTCAGGAAGTTTACTGATCAGTTGCTTGTTGGTACCTTCCCACCTGTCTGGGGCCCAACAACTCATATTTTTAAGGGTCCTCTCTCCTATAAGAGAACGTGCAATGCACACAAGCACTGGGAAATCTATCAGAAGAGATACGCCTGGGAATCTATGGGAGCTTGTCATGAGCTCTATGACAATGCCTCACAAGTCTATACACAAGTATGACTCGGAGGACACTGTGGTGTGATGGCTCAGGCGTAGCAGCAGGTGTCAAGGAGTTGAGGCTCTAGTCTGGGTCTAACCTGACCTTGGGCAAATCACTTAACCTCTTTGTGCATCTCCCTGCCCCTGAGTTGGGTTGGATGTCTCCATTGAAAGACCCTTGCTGGACAGAGAAAGGGGTTAGTTCTTAGAATATATCATAGAATATCAGGGTTGGAAGGGACCTCAGGAGGTCATCTAGTCCAACCCCCTGCTCAAAGCAGGACCAATTCCAAACTAATTCCTTACTGGAGGGCTAAGGGTTGAATGAGAGGAAGTCCGCCACACAGTTGGGTGACAAAGGGAGAATAATTGGGCATTGTGTGAGATCTGCAGCTAGCCACGGCCAGTGTCTGGATCTGTTTGCTGACAGGGTGCAGGCTGGGGTCATCTGATGGCCAAGCATTACTGCTGATTGGCCTGAGCCCCCGTATCACAGCAGGTGCCAGCAGCACTGTTAGGCGTCACCAGCCACCATCAGGTGAGAGCTGTTTTCATGAAAAATTCCATTTTGATTAAATCCCTTTGATGACAAAGCTTTTCATGGAAAACTTTGACTGACCCTAATTGTTAATATCCTATCATTAGAATGCACCAGTGTGAACAATTCCACTGTGGGGTCCCGATGTGCCATACGAACTTATTTAACTGTGAGGCGGATCGTCAATTAGAGGTGTAGAAAGATGCTGCTCTTTATTGGTGGAAGTCACTGCTGGGGTTTCCAGGCAGCCATCTAATTTTTAGACTTCTCTGAAAATGCCAGCCTCTTTTCAGCATGAATCACAGCATCACCAATCTAGCCCTTAATCTTGTGTTATATTTGCCATTTTTATTGTTCTGCTACTTTGCCTTCTGAGCAAGCAGCATCCAAGCTTTTGGAGCATAGACTTGCAAACGGATGACATGCTGATAAGTTCAATTCCTGAGCATCCCTGGAGAATCTGTTTATGAAAAGAGAAGCCCCTTAAAAAGAAACTTAGCAGAACATCTGGAAATCCACTAATGGCCTCCAAATTTACAGTGGCAGCAGAACAGAACCTGTTCTTCTGTAAGGACCCTTTTTTGCTGTTCAGAACTCAAGGACATGATGCTGTCATGAATGTTTTACATGCCTCCCAGCAATGCACTAGAGCTCCATCAATATAAACAAACATGAGAAAGATTTTCCATTTCCAGGGCCAGATCTTGAAAGCCACTGCTCATACCACACACACTTCTAGGGCAAAACATTTGTCCCAATGAATACATGTCCCCACCATGGTGATGAAAGTAAAGAGAATGGGATGAAGGCTTCCTTGAACCTTCTCTAACCTCATGTGTGCCTGCACACTTAAAAGCTCTGCTGTCTAAAGCCCTGATTCAGGAAAGCACTTAAGTATGTGCTTAAATTCCATTCACTACAACAGGAGTTAAGATTGTACTTATGTGTTTCTTGGATCGGGAAATAGCTCCAGCAGAGCTCTTTACATCAATCAGTTCTTCTGAATAAATACTCTGGTTCCACCATTTTGCTTCTCATTGAGCTTCACTGGGTGGTTGGATCAGCTCCTTCATGAAATATATTAAAATTCCCGCATGCTCAGTTGATATTCTGCATATAAATAATAGTGCTGTTGTATATGGCTTTGTAAAATCTTGCATTCTCAAACAGAAAAATGTGAAACGGCATAAAGATTTTTGATCAAATTCTCTGCTGGTATAAACTTGGGCAGCTCCACTGATGTCAGTAGAGAATTTAGCCAGTTGACTTTAATAATTTAATTATTGTAGCCATAAAATAAAATAGTAAAATTGGCAAAAAAAAAACCCAACTCTTTATCCATCCACACAGCATAAAAGAGAATGATTAACAGTCATTGCACAGGAAATTTATTACGTTTGTAAATTGTCTTAAAATAAATTCCAAATAAATTCTGAAAAGCATTAAAAAGTGAAATAAGTGAAGGAGGTCAGCAGTACTTGAACCTAAAAATCTGTACTTCCTGCTTTCTCAGAGCCTCAACTTTGCCTGACTCACTAGAAAATTGGAAATATATATTGCATGTCTTCCGTTGAACAAGTATTAAGGAACACAGGGTTGGAAGGAAATTTCTGGGTCATCAAGTCCAGTTTCCTGCTACCAAAGTCAACACCGTCATATAATTGAATTAATAAACTTATCAGGCTCCATTTTAAAACCAGTTAGGTTGTTTGCCCTCACTGCTACTATTGAAAGGCTGTTTGGGAACTTCACTCCTCTGGAGTGGAGAAGCTACACTGAATATAGCTGGTAAAAATTCAATAGTCAGACCCTTAAAGATATAGAATTTTCAAAAGCACTTAATACAATAAGACAAGCTTAAATGACTGCAGAAGTTTTAACTCAACTCTTCCTTCCTTGAATGGACCCTTACAATATGTGCTAACTACTTGTACTAAACCATCTGTTCCACCTTGACCTTGCATGTCGCTGTGACCTGAAGAACTATGTGTTACTTGAAAGCTTTTCTCTCTCAAACAGAAGCTGGTCCTATAAAAGATATTACCTCGTCCACCTTGTCTCTAATTTTTTGGTAAACATGTTCAGTTTTTGGTTTTCAGAACCAAAATTTATTTTTACTGAAAACTGTTTTACCAAACTGAACATTCAGGGGTTTGATTTTGATCATTTGAAGTTTCCCTTGAAAAATAATTGGAATTTTTCAATCACCTCTAATCGTAACCTAAAAGAGGTTAAAAACTTACATTCTGTCGAGATTAGACCAAGCTGTAAATCATGCGTTTTGAACATGAACACTACAAATTTCAGTGGCATTCAGGCATGAGGTTTTGATTGAGCCCATTTCTATTATTTTGTAATGCATCTGATCAAGTTTTAATCACCTTGAAGTTTGACAATCAATGTCCTCCAATAACTCAATAATGAAATGTTTAAATAAGACATTTTTTCTACGTTTCAGTTAGTTATGGTTTAACAAACACACTCTTCTTGCTCCCGATGCTTAGTTTAATCTATGCAAGACATGTTTTAACAGCATGAATGGTGTCTTTTCTATAGTGCATTGGGCATTTTAAAAGGCAGCATAATAAAAGTCTTGTTCAGGCAGGAATTTCATTAACTTCAGTGTCCCTGTTATACTAAATGTCATTGCTATTGGTATGTAAGAGTGAATGGAGTTTGTGGGCTGAAATTTGGTTGTTTTAATCCAGATTTAAAAATCCTTGGACAGGCTATAAAAGGATGCCAAGCAATGAAAACCTGACAGTTTTTATTATTTCCTATTGTACCCAGCTCTTCTACATGTCAGGATTCCCTAAGGCAGTGTTTCTCAAACTGGGATTGCCACTTGTGTAGGGAAAGCTCCTGGCGGGCCCAGACGGTTTGTTTACCTGCCTCATCCCCAGGTCCATCTGATCGTGGCTCCCATTGGCTGCGGTTCACTGCTCCAGGCCAATGGGAGCTGCTGGAAGCAGCGGCCAGTATGTCCCTCAGCCCGTGCCGCTTCCTGCAGCTCCCATTGGCCTGGAGCAGTGAACCGCGGCCAGTGGGAGCCGCAATTGGCTGGACCTGGGGATGAGGCAGGTAAACAAACCAGCTCGGCCCGCCAGGGGCTTTCCCTACACAATCGGCGACCCCAGTTTGAGAAACACTGATCTAAGGACTGTAAACAGTGCCGCATCAGCAAAGGAATCCTTCACTGCAAGTATTAAGTCTAACTCTTTTCCTGCAAAACCAGGAGTGTTTGCAAACGGGGTAAAACAGGAGGTCTTCATGGAGAGATGACTCCCAGCCAGAGGCTCGCTGTGGGCAACTCCCTGCTAGGACAGTGATGAGACACTGCTCTTATGCAGCTCTTTTCATCGACAGATCTCAAAGTGCTTTACAAAGGAGACCAATATATAAGGCGTTGGTGAGACCTCATTTGGAGTACTGTGTGCAGTTTTGGTCTCCCATGTTTAAGAAGGATGAATTCAAACTGGAACGGTTACAAAGAAGGGCCACTAGAATGATCCGAGGAATGGAAAGCCTGTCGTATGAAAGGAGACTTGAGGAGCTCGGTTTGTTTTCCTTAACCAAAAGAAGGCTGAGAGGAGATATGATTGCTCTCTTTAAATATATCAGAGGGATAAATACCAGGGAGGGAGAGGAATTATTTCAGCTCAGTACTAATGTGGACACGAGAACAAATGGATATAAATTGGCAGTCGGGAAGTTTAGGCTTGAAATTAGACGAAGGTTTCTAACCATCAGGGGAGTGAAATTCTGGAACAGCCTACCCAGGGAAACAGTGGGGGCGAAGGACCTCTCTGGCTTTAAGATTAAGCTTGATAAGTTTATGGAGGGAATGGTTTGATAGGATAACGTGATTTAGTCAATAGGTCAATAACGTGCGACCACTGGTAATTAGTACCGAGGGTCAATGTTGGGATATTGAAAGTCTTTTTCCTGGGTGCTGGCTGGTGAGTCTTGCCCGCATGCTCAGGGTTCAGCTGATCGCCATATTTGGGGTCGGGAAGGAATTTTCCTCCAGGGTAGATTGGCAGTGGCCCTGGAGGTTTTTCACCTTCCTCCACAGCATGGGGCAGGGGTCGCTTGCTGGAGGATTATCTGCTACTTGAAGTCTTTAAATCAGGATTTGGGGACTTCAACAGCTGAGTCAAGGGAGAGAATTATTTCAGGAGTGGGTGGGTCAACTTTTGTGGCCTGCATCTTGCGGGAGGTCAGACTAGATGATCATAATGGTCCCTTCTGATCTTAAGTTCTATGATTCTATGAATATCATTACCGCCATTCTACAGAAGGGGAAACTGAGGCATGGGGTGGGGAAGTGACTTGCCCAAAGTGGGGTAGCCAACCAAAGCCAGTAATAGAACTCCAGTCTCTTGAGGACTAGTCCAACTCCCTAGCAGCAATGTGGGCTAACTGGTTTCAGCTTACCCTGGGGAGTATGGTTATTCGGGACTATATCTGTAAGGGCTGAGCTTCCCAGACAGACTCTGGGGCAGGGCACAGTGGAGTTCTTATTATGCACAGTCAGTCGGAAGGAGACTGAGACTACAGCAGAGCTCTTGCAAGCACCTTCAACGCTGAGTGATCACTGAGCACCACATGGGTACCAGGAATAAAACACACACACTAACAAAAGGTCTGAGTGGAAGAATGGAGCCGCTAAAAGCCCACCAAAGCTGAAACCCTCTGGAAACATAGAAAGCAACCAGAGTATGTTAACACAGCACTTCGCTCTGAGCACCAAGGAGAAGAGGCAGGGATGGGCCAGAGAGTGGGATTCACTCAATCGGTCAACAGTAAATAAAATATGTTATTCGGGAAACCCCTACTGGAAAACCTCCACTGGAAAAAGTATCTGAGTAATGGGGATTCCTTCAGGATCAGTCCACACTAAAACATGTGACTTTAGCTTATGGTGCCTTAGCTCCACCTCAGAACAGCCCGCTGTGGCTCAGTACGTGGAGGGTCTGCAAAGCAGGAGCTCACAGCTTTGGGAAGAGCTAGAAGTTGGGGGCTCTAGCTGCCCCCCATGACTTACCCCCTTGCTGGGGTTTTCCAGGTATAATGTGTGCACACATTTGGCCCATGATTTGTAAATTCACCCAGATGTCTGATAACCTTGGCATTAACTAGGCAAAAGCGAAGAGGTTCACAGAAAATTCATGGCACAAATACCTGGAGCCGAAGGCTGCCACCTTTGTGTATTTTCTGTGTCGGATGGAGCAGCCATGTCAATCTGCAGGTATGTTTACACTGCAATTAGACACCTGCAGCTGGGCTGTGCCAGCCGGTGCTTAATTTGTGCCAGGGCTGAGCCGTGTCACCTCTAGACTTGGCAGTTCATAGCCCTGGCACCTCTGGGGTTGATGCATCAGTGCTTGAGCCCTGGCACTTTTCATTACAAATTAAGCCCTGGTGCCAGCTGACTCAGGCTCGTGGGGATCAGGCTAAGGAGCTGTTCATCTGCTGTGTAGCTGTTCGGGCTCAGGATGGAGCCTGGGCTATAGTACCCTGCAAAGTGGGAGGGTCACAGAGCTCAGGCCGAATGTCTACACTGCAGTTAAACATCCCTGCAAGCCGGAGTCAGCTGGCATGGGCCAGCCATGGGTGTCTAACTGCAGTGTAGACATACCCTTGGAGCCATATGACACCATGATGTTGGCATCTTCACTCTGCAATGAGTTGTCAACAAGAGCCTGATCAAAACCCATTGAAGCCAATTATTTATTATTAATCTGCATAGCGGTAGTGTCCAAAGGCTCCAGTCAGGGATCCCATTGTACTAGGTACTGGATGTACATATAATGAAGAGACACAACTGTTAAACCCTTTGGGGGAAGGAAAGTGTAAGATGAGTCCCTGGAAGTTTTTCCAATGACTTCATTAGGCTTTGGAGCAGCTTCTGAGTGAATGCACTGTGTGTTTAACCATAGCCTGTTGGGAGGTCCTTGTCAAATGATTTAAAGGTCCGCTGTAGACATTTTGCACAGCTCCAGGTTGCACTGCTTGCATTTCTCCTTCTGTCCCAAACCAGAAAATCAGCCCAGAAAATTTGGCCTGAAGTCAAAAGTTTTGTGAAAAAACAAACAACCAAAAAATCTTGCTCTGGTTTTGAATTTCTGACTACCCGCTTCAGCAGCAGCCTTGGTGTTGGATGGCCTACCAACCATTTTGTGCGGCTCTAAATAAAGTTCCCGTGGATCCTTCCCTGTGCCTGGTGTGAATTCAGATGTGGGCTAGGCACATAACTGCAGATTGTAGAATAATGCATTTGTGTGATACACAAAACATAAGGGTTTAATCCTTATCTGTGCCAAGTTAAGTGCTGAATGTTGCTGAGAGGGGAGCCATGTGGTGCTTTCTGGTCTTGGAGCCAGTGCTACATTGGCCTAGACCTCAGGGTAGGTTTATAAGAACCCTGCGGCTGCTCTAAACTACACTGGTTGGCTGTGACCCCAAGGGGCCAGCCCACAATCTGGAGATCACCTGAGTGCAGTGATAACCTGGTCACACCCCCTTCATCCCAGCTATGCCCCCAACATGCAGAGGGCCATGGGGGAGGGTGTAAGACACAACTATGCCAAGGGATTCCCACAGCTCAGGGTATCCTAGGTGGCCCATTCCATCATCTTTCCACCACCAGAGTAGTGCTAAAAGGCCGGAATGAGGCCCAAGATCTGGCTTATATTAAAAACCCACATGGATCACTGCATGTGTGTATCAGCTGCTTTCTAAACTTCACTATCATAGCAAGTACAGTAGAACCTCAGAGTTATGAACTGATCAGTCAACCACATACCTCATTTGGAACCGGAGGTATGCAATCAGGCAGTAGCAGTATGGTGACCAGACAGCAAGTGTGAAAAATCAGGACAAGGGGTGGGGGGTAATAGGAGCCTATATAAGAAAAAGACCCCAAAATCAGGACTGTCCCTATAAAATGGGGACATCTGGTCACCCTAAGTAGCAGAGACCAAAAAAACACGCAAATACAGAGTAGTACCATGTTAAACTACTAAAAAAAGGGGAAAGCAGCATTTTTCTTCTGCATAGTAAAGTTTCAAAGCTGTATTAAGTCAATGTTCAGTTGTAAACTTTTGAAAGAACAGCCAATGTTTTGTTTGGAGTTATGAACACAACCTCCATTCCTGAGGAGTTTGTAACTCGGAGGTTCTACTGCAGGGGTAGGCAACCTATGGCACAGGTGCTAAAGGTGGCAGGCGAGCTAATTTTCAGTGGCACTCACACTGCCCGGGTCCTGGCCACCGGTCCGGGGGGCTCTGCATTTTAATTTAATTTTAAATGAAGCTTCTTAAACATTTAAAAAACTTTATTTACTTTACATACAATAGTTTTGTTTATATATTATAGACTTATAGAAAGAGACCTTCTAAAAACATTAAAATGTATGACTGGCAAGCGAAACCTTAAATCAGAGTGAATAAATGAAGACTCGGCACACCACTTCTGAAAGGTTGCTGACCCCTGTTCTACTGTATACCTACAGGAGCCCAATTTTCATTGAAGGTCAATGGGATGTAGGTGCCTACGTTCCTCAGCTACCTTTAAATGTAACCGCCTATATCTATTTTATAAATACAAAGAGACCTAGTTCAAATCAAAGACTAATGGCTTGTAAAAACCTCCTTCATAAAACAATTGTGTGCTAAGGAATACACAAAAACATTAATTCTAGCAAACATGCCTTTGTTTAACATAAAAAGCTCCAACTTGCTCCCAGACTCCTCCCTCCTTTGCCAAGTTCCATGCAAGAGTGAACTTTTATGGAAAAAAATAAATCTACAAATAGGGAGTTATAATAGCAATGTTGTCAAAGCCTTAACTATAGCACGACTGTCAGATGTGCCAATCTCTTTATAGGTCCCTGAGCCATGGTTAGTGCATTTTGGACTCCACACTGTGCTAAGCTCCATTATAATTACCTTCCTTACGTGCTTATGAGCATGTCTGTTTATGGGAGTAGCTCAGTTACTGTAAATAAATAGCTGTGAAAGGAATAGGTTGTTACAGGAATAAATAGTTATATGGACTAAATAAGACACTTAAGTCATTTTAAATGAACAGCTGACAAAACATATACAGGCTCTACACAACCCAAATGTGTGCGTCTGACATCAGCTCCATAAAGGACCCATGAGACTCTGATCAAGTAGCCATTGAGGCTTGTACCTATATCTTTACTGACTGCAAATATCATCTCTGGGCACAATGGTATATGTACAGTTACTGTGAGTTTTTTTAGGCTTAAAACTCAGCCACAATTGTCTGTTCACATGGGGTCATATTTATGGCTGTTGAAAACGGACATTGCTCCAGTGATTCAAATCTGCTTTTACATCCTCAGTTTTGGAATATAATAATATGCACATTTTAAAAAGCCAATTTGCAGAAGTAAATCAGGTTGCGAGGTCTCATTTGTGTGCACAGATTGGGGTTTTTCCCCCCCAAGTCAGTTTAGAGATCCTATTGGAACATTTGGCCCCTCTGGTCATAGCTAGCTGACACGAGACAGGTACTGCTCCCCGGGCACAGCCCTTCCAAATATCCAGCCACAGAAGAAAGCAGGACACAACCAAGACACACTTGCCAAACTCCAGTCTGGGCCAGATCCTGCAGCCATTGAAGTCATTAGAAGTTTCCTGGGCATTAGGACAGCAGGATAAAGACAATTGAGAGACTGCCCCATATAAGGGTCAATGTCATCACTGACTGTGGTTGTTTTACTGCTGTCTTAGAAAAGGCTGTGGTAGACATGAAGCAAGATAGGAGGGGGATAGAGACAATCTGAATGAAGGGGGCTTTTGCTAGTGAGTCAAATTCAAAGAAGGTGAGGGGATCATTTTTAATTCATTAATGTAACATGGTGGCACCTACCTCTCTCTAGTGCCCCCTGGCCAGGTGCATGTGCCTGCACTCGCTCACTCTGCAGGGACCCTTGTCGGTGATTTCTCAGGTGGGTTTCAATGACACAGCCCTCCGGCCAAGTCTCACACACACAGACTGTATGTGAAACAAACAGACCCCTTCCAGGGTGTACAATCCAACAGGGGTCTAGCCCAATACTCCCATTAATATCTCTGTAGTCCTCCCCAGGATCAGTCTTTAGAGAGTATGGGGCTGTGCCCTCAAGGCTTCCTCCCTGGAGACTCTTCACCCTCTCTGGGCCTTTCTTCAGCTGAGCCACTTAACAGTTCAGTTCCCCTTCCAGGGGTGTATCCCACTTCAATATTCAGGCCACTTCCCCAGTGGCTAATGGGGGGCAGGGCCACGGCCTGGGACTCTATGGACAGCAGCCACATGCCACTACATCCCCTTTAACTCTTCACTGTACTGCTACAGTTCCCTTAGCCACTTCCCCAGCACCTTCACGAATGCTTCACCCTTACCGTAGGGCTGAGCAACCAGTCAGCCAGGAGCTCCTTGCTCCCCAGGTCCCTGCCAGCATCTCCTCTGTCGACGGTCCTGTAGCACCCTCAGCCAGCCAGGAGCACCATTCTCACTCCTCCAGCTTCAGGCAGCAACTAGCTTACTGTGGCTCTGCAACAACTTTTATAGGGCCCTGATTGGCTGCTCCCCAGCAGCCACTCTAGGCTGCTTGGAGGACCTCTCTACAGTTCCTTTCTGGGATGAGATGTGGTAGGACCCTGAGGCCTCTAGCAGGGAGCCTCTGGGCCTGGTACACCTTGTCACAATTAAATTAAAATTGTACTTTTGTATTCATTTTTCATCTAAAGGCTTCAAAGCCTTTTATGAACATTAATTATACACAGGAACACTAAAGTAGATAAGAATTAGTGGTCAACGTTTTTCAACATTTTTTTTACAGGATAAAGCTTAGTTTCATCAAAATCTAAGTGCTTTGCAAAAGATAGTTCAATTTTGATGGAATTTTCCCTAAAAACAATTTAAAATGCAACAAGACAACATTGTTTCACTTTGAATCGACATTTTTGTTTAATTTTGATTTTTGAAACCCAAAACAAAATGGAAATGTTAATTATAGACAAAATCAAAATATTTTCATATCACAATGTGTTAATATCAAAATGGCAATTTTTGGCAAGATACCTATATAAAGTCATTTTGTTTGACATTTTTCACAAGGAAAATATCCAGTTTTCCAACCAGCTCTGTGAGGAATTATTATCTCCATTTTATAGGTGGAAAAACTCAAACAGATGCTTGGGTTTTCAAAGAATGACAGACAGCAGACTCCCACTGAATCTCCCTGAACTCTGAAAATGTCATCCTAAATAATCCATGTCAGTGACAGAGCTGAAAGTAGAATGTAGGAATCCTCTCTGTCAATCTTCTTCGCTAACCACTAAGCTAGAAATTGCAGAGGAAAATGTGGTCAAGCTATTATTACTTCCAACCTCTGACTGTTATAGAAATTCTTATGGATCATGCTGATTTGTGGTGGAAGCATGACTCAACCTGAGTATTATTTTAATGCCAAATGATATTGCTTCAAGCATTTAAACATGGAGGGGGAAAAACCCCAACTTCTCTGTATTGATTAAAGTATTTTATTTCATTTAGGTTTATAGTACAGCCTGTGATAAAAGCCCTTCTCCCCAAATGGCCACAATGATGTTATGTTACCAATTCAGAACTGATGGCATCCAATAAAATGCTGAGAATGGCATCTGATCCCTATGAAATCTTATCTGTATTTTCAAAGTCCTTTAGGCATTTCTTTCTATCAGGCTGGTTGAGAAATTATTAAAAAGTTAAGAGCTCTCCTTGGTAAAAATACATTGATATGGACGGCAGCATCTTTTCAATGAATAAGCAAAGGGTTAGAAGTGAGGCATCCCTGCAGTTTAATCCACCTTTGCCTCAACTCACTATTTGACCGTGGGCAAGTCACTTTACTTTTCTGTGCCTCAGTTTATCTGTAAAATGGGGATAATAAAGTAGGATGCCTGGACAGCACTTGGAACACATAAGATGCTATATAAATGTAAAGTGTTATGATTCACATTGATCATTTTGCCTTTAAAAAAAACTATAGGAGAGTTTATTGTTAGGTATATCAATTTTGCCACTCCTGACAAAGTCATAGACTCCAGAAAAAGCCACCTGGCCCAAAATATGTGCGTGGTTTGGTGATAATATCAGTCCCATCTTCCAGGATTTACACTATTTTAGAAAATATGTTTATCCAGAAACAAATAGAACTGTCTTTAACCCTTTTTGCCTCATCCACCGTCTCTGGTTTCTTGTTCTAAATATTAATTCTAATTGCTCTGTCTACATTTTGTATTTAGACTATGGGTCTTTTTAAATAATATTTCCCCCCTTCATCAGCATGAGCAATGATACTACCTTTCTCTTATAAATAGATCTATAGGACTGTTAGAGTGCCGGTGGCCAAGTTATCTGGATTGGTTCCCTCCCACTCATGCATGGTTCCAGACAAGAAACTTGCAAAGTTTATTAAACAGATGATTGCTAACACAACAGTGATTGTCAAGTGGGGAGATAGTTCAAGTCCCCCTAACACACACACACCCTGCACACGGCATCGCCCATGCCCACAGTTGACCTGCCATCCACCTCAACAACTATGTTCATGAATGCTGATGACATTTGCCAGCCAATAGCCAGAAGAAGCTTTGAGGAGCTGGAGTCCTCCCCATCATCTGACCTTGACACCTTGGGCAAGTTCTTTCTGAAGTAGTGACTTAAACTAACCAGATTAAAAACAATATCATCTTGTTTCCATCTCACCACCTAGTTAGCCAATCGGTTGTGAACTGTACCACCTTACATGGGGGAGAAGCTTGACCGCTCTGTTTTTTGACAACACATTGGGAAGACACTCGTTACAGTCCAGTTGAGTTGTAGCCTTCCATAGGCTGGCCAGAGATTCATGGGGTGCTGGCGCTGCAGCTTTATGGACATCTACCAATGCCTGCTCAATCCTGTGCGGGAGCATGGGGCTCCAGCTGTTGTGAGAAGTGGGACTCGGTGATCCACTCTGCCCTTCGTATCATCACCAGTGCAACCCAGACAACTCCAATCTGTAATCTTCCTGTCCTGGCTGGCCTTGCTTCCCGGGTGGTTAGGCATGAAGGCAGGGCCCTGGCCTCATTATGACACACAGCCACCTATCATGATGGCTTACTTCACAATTTCATCTCAAAGCCATGTGGAAAATGCTGGCTCAAGTCAAGATGCTCGTTCTCTGACCTAATGGATCCTCTCAGACATGGCGTTTCTAAGCAACAGCAGCAGCAGGAAATGCGGGACCATATTATTGACCAATGACACATTTCTTGGTGGTTAGACAACTCAGATCTGCATTCCCTGGCCTCTCTAAATCAGCTCTCATGCCCCTCAGAACAAACAAATGGACCAAAAAATTCTTCCTCATTACAACAGGATACATTGTGGTCATGAGTGATTTAACTTACATCTTTACTGCTGTGGCTTGTTGAGCATCCCATCCTGCCCCTGTGGAGCTCACAAACAAGCAGCCTGCCATCTGATTATGGACTGCACTCTGTATCATCTTGATGGTGGATGGACAAGCTTGACGTCTCCAGATGATGCTACCATGATAGAGTGACTATATCACTGACCCATCACCTAATACATTGCTTGTGCCATCAGAAGCCACATGCCAGAAGATCTGTAGATCTCAAAGCATTTTACAAAGGAGGTCAGTATCATTTTACAGATAGGGAAACTGAGGCACAGGTTGCTGACAAGACTTGCCAAAGGTCACCCAGCAGACCAATGACAGAGCTGGGTCTAGAATCCAGGTCTCATATACCAGTTCTCTAGTCACTAGGCCGCACTGCCACCCTCACAACAGCAATCAAATCTATGTTCTTACTCCCCTTCTGAGTTATACAAACCATAACTTCAGTTACTGTCGCTTTAGAGTTGTCTCTTTTTCTTCCTTTATAAACTAAGGGCTGCTCTACAACTCAAAAATTTTTGCCAGCAAACTGTGTTCGTCAGAAATGTGAAAAAAAAATCACCTCCCTGACTGATATAGCTGGGCCTGCAAAAGTCCTAGCGTAGGCACAGCTATACTGGCAATATAGCTTATTGTTCTCAGGGAACTCTTGCTGGTAGAAGCTACATCTACTAGGAGGGTTTGTCAGTATAGCTACACTGGTTTAGCTATATCAGCAAATTCTTTCTAGTGTAGACAAGGCCTTAGATTCCTACCTGCTATCATCATGCTTGTCCTTTGCTTCACCCTGTTCAAGGCAGTAATATCTTCTCAAGGGGTTACACTCTTGTGAGTAATTGTTTTGGCTGCAGCAATGTGCCATACTAATATTGCATTATCTCAGGGAAACAATCATTAACTCAGCAAATGTCTTCGGGCTCAACTATGATTTGACCAGCCCCACTCACTGAGGCTCTAAAGCATAAGGCCACATCAGGTGATAAGTCTATGAGTTAAGACTCACAAATTTGAGGTGAAATAGTTAAGCAGCCAAAGATACTTTCAGAGTGCGAGTCTCTGTACCATGTTCCTGACTTGAGCAGGAAGCTGTGCTGGACTTTCTCTTCTCAAATCAATTATGACAATGTTTTTGAAATGCCAGATTTCAGTGGGAGTTGAGGGTATTCAGCACAATGCGGGATGGGATCCAAGGATCTGAAGAATCTGCTCCACAGAATTTCACTTTATACAGAGTCAAGATCTTATCCAGCATCCTGAATAGGAGCAGCTGGCTGGCCTATTCCTCCCAGGAGAAATTAACCAAGAGTAAAAGAAGATTGTGTTGCAGTTAAGGAGTTCCCATACAAGTCAATAATCTTGTTGGTTAAGTGTCTACACCCACTGCGGGCATGGGAGACTAGCATGAGAATAAGGCAAAGTATATGCTAAAGGAATCAAAAGGGACATTTCATTCAACTCTTGGAGGGTTTTAGCAAGAGTCAGGAGGCGAAACTGAGCTCAGTCTGGTCTCTTTGTTCTGTAGGAGCCGACTCCTGTGCTAAAGGTCTGAGCCAAAGCTCATTCATACCAATGGAAAGACTTCCACTGACTTCAGTGGGCTGCGGCTCTAGCCCTTACTAATTTCTCACTGTTCCATGCAAAAGTTTTTTAACTATACCCAGATTCAAAGAATGAAGGAGACAGTGAAGGGAAACTCAACCTCACAGGAAGAGGACGGAGGGAGGAGAACAGATAACTTGAGGGAGTGTCTGTGCTCCTTCCCCATGACCTTCTGGTGCATCCCCAGCTCCAAACATCACCAATATGACTGGTCAAAAGTTTTCCACTGAAACTTGATTTTGATGGAAAACCATTGCCAACTAAATGAATGTTGCAGAAAGTGTCTGCTTTCCTTGAAAAAAATTCAATTTTTTGTCCCAAAAAAACCCAAACCCCTAAGAACTTTTTCAATTTTTCGATGAAAAGTCAAAATTTTCCACCAAGTGTCAATGAAAATAAACTGGTTTTGCTTTCACCTACATTTCCAACTAACTCTGCTCACAACAGCATCATGGAAGTAGTGCTGCTTTTCCAGCTTTGGGCCTTTTACGGACCCATTTTAAACAAGGAGATTCACACCTAAGCTCCTCTAAGGAGCACCGTCCGCTGTCACAGGAGCAGATCATCACCAGTCCATTATTGGGATTTCCTTACTTTTTTTTCAATTAAATTAAAAAAAATTAAATTAAAAAAAGACAAAACAAAAAATGTTGACTAAAAAAATTCCAATGGAAAGTTCTTTTTGACCCTGCTCCACCCTCTATCCGTATCGACAAAGGAGAGGAAATGCAGGGTTGTGACTTGCTCGCGGTCAAGGTAAGGCAGGACTAGAACCAAGCACTCCTGCCATGTACTCATGTGCTCAACAGTTCCTTATTGTAACTGAGGCCAGCGGATGTGTCGGTTGTTATTCTTCTCTCACCAGAAGCGTGGGACCTTCAGAGATCTTGCACGTTTTTCTATTTGTGGATGAAGTCTGATGCTCAACAATGGCTTATTTAATACTATAAGTGGGATCTGGGGTATTCCAGCGGGAAGCACATTATTGCAAACAAACTAATAAAAGATATTGTACACGGGGGCTTGGAAAGCTTGTGCACAGATATACAGAGGACAGCTCAGTCAGCCCTGAGGGGGAAAAAATGAACTGTACCTAAGGGAAATCATTTTAATTGTATTAACAAATAATAAAACTCTGTATTGGCTTCCTGTGTGTTTGTTTACCTATATTTACCATTATAAAAGTTCAGCGAGGTTATCACCTCTTCAACTTTCATCAGCCACTTGCTGTTCTAAACATGAAGGGCTTGATTCTGCATTGCCCTGCCCTCTCTGCAATCACTGACAGCTGTGCACAGTGGACGTAAGACTCTGTCACTCTAATATTGATAGAGGTTTGCATCTATTTTCCAGTGGTGAAATTGAGCACACAAAGTGCAGGGCAACGGAGAACCAGGCCGTCTGTTGTTTTAACCCTGGTCTAAGAGTTGGGGATTCCAAAGGGATATAGCAATTTCATGGTTTTGAAATCCCGCTTCTCAGTGGAAAATTGACCCAGAGCCAGCTGCTGTAAGGTGTTTCCTCAGGAACTTTGAATCCTTCCTCTTCGGCGGAGTCAATATTTCACTGAAGGGCAGCCTATGGAGTCCTGGTTGCCAGGGTCATGTCCTGATTATGATGGGAAAGGTGTGCATGGGACATCTTTATGTCCTAACACAGGAAGTGATCAAGAGATAGGAGGTGAAGGCTGAACAGTTATAACAGGGACCGTTACTAGAATACTACGAGCTGTGCCTGACTTCTCTCTGGAATATTTATTCCACGTGATGTGCTTGGCTAAGGCCTGGTCTACACTAGGAGTTTATGTTGAATTTAGCAGCGTTAATTCCACTTAAACGTGCACCCGTCCACACCAGGAACCTAATTAGTTCGACCTAGAGGGCTCTTTAGTTCGAATTCTGTACTCCTCCCGGCTAAATTCGACATGGCTATGTCGAATTAGGCTATGTGTGGACGGAAATCGACCTTAGTAGCTCCGGGAGCTATCCCACAGTGCACCACTCTGTTGACGCTCTGGACAGCAGTCCGAGCTTGGATGTTCTGACCAGCCACACAGGAAAAGCCCCGGGAAAATTTGAATGCCTTTTCCTGTCTGGCCAGTTTGAATCTCATTTCCTGTTTGGACATCGTGGTGAGCTCAGCAGCACTGGCAACGATGCAGAGCTCTCCAGCAGAGGAGTCCAGGCAATCTCAGAATAGAAAGAGGGCCCCAGCATGGACTGACCGGGAAGTCTTGGATCTGATTGGTGTGTGGGGTGATGAGTCTATGCTTTCGGAGCTGCGCTCCAAAAAACGGAATGCAAAGACCTACGATAAGGTCTCCAAAGCCATGAGAGACAGAGGATACAGCTGGGATACAACGCAGTGCCGCGTGAAAATCAAGGACCTGAGACAAGGCTACCAAAAAATCAAAGCGGCCAATGGATGCTCCGGAGCCCAGCCCCAGACATGCCGCTTCTACGAGGCACTGCATGTCATTCTCGGTGGGTCTGCCACCACTGCCCCACCAGTGTCCGTGGACTCCGACGATGGAATAGTGTCAACGGCCAGTTCCTCGGCGATGTTTGCGGACGGGGAAGATGAGGAAGGAGATGAGGAGGAGGAAGCAGTCGACAGCGCTTACAACGCTGGTTTCCCTGACAGCCAGGATCTCTTCATCACCCTCACGGAGATCCCCTACCAACCCTCCCCAGCAGTTACCCCGGACCCTGAATCAGGGGAAGGATCAGTCGGTAAGTGCTTTAAACATGTAAACTTTTATTATTAATGTAACAGGAATCTGAACTATGTGAAAAGGAGGTCTATATATATGGGGATAGAACAGAAATCCTCCTGGGAGATCTCCACGAAGCTCTCCTGGAGGTAATCGAAAAGCCTCCGCATGAGGTTCCTGGGGAGAGCTGCTTTATTGGGTGCTCCGTGGTAGCACACTTTTCCGCACCAGGCTTTCATGAGGTATTCTGGGAGCATTGCCTCCACGAGCATGGCAGCATAGGCCCCTGGTTTGTGCTGGCTTTCACACAGCATGCGCTCTCTATCTCCTTCAGTGACCCTCCTCAGGGTGATCTCGCTCGGCGACTCCTGCATCTAATTAGGGGAATTAGTGTAATGTTAGGCCTGGTCCAAAGTATTTTTAAAAAATCTCCAGACAGACGCCATAGCAGAGACTCAGCACGCTGCTGCGTGACAAGCGTAACGGAAAGCCAAAGAATCAAATGGACGCTCATGGAGGGAGGGAGGGGGGACTGAGGACGCAAGCTATCCCACAGTTCCTGCAGTCTCCGAAAAGCATTTGCATTCTTGGCTGAGCTCCCAATACCTGTAGGGTCAAACACATTGTCCGCGGTGGTTCAGGGCATAGCTCGTCAATGTACCCCCACCCCCCAACCCCAGAAGAAAAAGGGGAAAAAATCATCTCTTGACTCTTTTAAATGTCACCCTATGTGTACTGAATGCTGCTGGTAGACGCGATGCTGCGGCACTGTACTGTAGCATCCTCACCCCCCCTCCTTGGTGGCTGATGGTGCAATATGGCTGATATCTGTCGTCATCATCAGCCTTGTGGCAGATGGTGTAGTGCAATATGACTGCTATCCGTCCTCGTCATCAGCCCATGAGTGCTCCTGACTGGCCTCCCAGTCATTCCCAGTAGATGGTACAGAACGGCTGCTAACCGTCTTCATCATAGCAACAGGGGGCTGAGCTCCATCAGCCCCCGCCCTTCACGTGTAAAGAAAAGATTCTGTACTGCCTGGACTATCATAGCAGCAGGATGCTGGTCTCCTCTCCCCCACACTGCTTAATGTCCTGTCTGGACTATCATAGCAGCTGGAGGCTGCCGTCTTCCCCTTATTTTATCTCACTAACAAGTCACTGTTTCTTATTCCTGCATTCCTTATTACTTCAGCACACAAATGGGGGGACACTGCAACGGTAGCCCAGGAAGGCTGGGGGAGGAGGGAAGCAACAGGTGGGGTTGTTGCAGGAGCACCCCCTGTGAATGGCATGCGGATCATCATTCCTGCATGATCTGACACGAAGCGGCTGTGCGCTCTGGTTCTCTGATACACTGGATCTCTAGTACACTTGCCCCATATTCTAGACAGGACTGATTCTATTTTTAGATACCATAAAGGAGGGATTGACTCGGGGAGTCATTCCCATTTTTGTCTTTTGCGCCCCCGGCTGATCTCAGCCAGGGGCAGCTATGACAGCAGCAGAAGGTATAGTGCAATAGGACTGGTAACCGTCATCTCATTGACAATTTACAATGGCATGGTAGATGGTACAGAACGGCTGCTAACCATCTCTGCTGTCATGCAAAAGCAAATGAATGCTGCTGTGTAGCGCTGCTGAATCGCCTCTGTCTGCGGCATCTAGTACACATACGGTGACAGTCACAAAAGGCAAAACAGGCTCCATGGTTGCCACGTTATGGCATCTGCCAGGGCAATCCAGGGGAAAAGGGCACAAAATGATTGTCTGCCGTTGCTTTCCCGGAGGAAGGAATGACTGACGACATTTACCAAGAACCACCCGCGACAATGATTTTTGCTCCATCAGGCACTGGGATCTGAAACCAGAATTCCAAGGGGCGGGGGAGACTGCGATGGGGTGGAACAGGGGCAGAGTTTATGCTTTCCGGATTGCCTGCAGCAGGAGTGCGCATGAGATAGGTGCTGTGCATGGTCTTGTTCACAGAGACAGACTAGACTGTGTTCATTGTTCGCAAAAATGTATCTTTACAAGGAATTCACTCCCTTTTTCCCATCACACAGCTTCAACTGTCTCCAGACCTGCCCCAGCATCCCTCTCACAGAGGCTGGCAAAGATTAGGCGGCGAAAGAAAAAGACACGGGACGAGATGTTTGCTGAACTTATGAGCTGCTCCCGAGCCGAGGTGGCCCAGCAGAGCCAGTGGAGGGAGAACCTCTCTCTGTACCGGCGCTCACACAGCGAACGGGAGGAGAGGTGGCGTGAGGAAGACAAGCAGGCGACTCAAACGCTGCTTGGACTAATGAGGGAGCAAACGGACACGCTCCGGTGCCTTGTGGATGTTCTGCAGGACCGCAGGCAGGAGGACAGAGCCTCCCTACAGTGTATCTGCAACCGCCCTCCCCCGCCACAAAGTCCCATACCCCCCTCACCCAAAATAACAAGAAGAAGGGGCGCCAGGGGCCATGAAAACTGTCACCGCACCCCAGCAGAGAGCTCAAGTACCCAAAATTCCCTAAATTTTGAGAAGTCCTTCCCTTCCTGACTCACCCAAGCCCCAATCCCAGTTTCATCCCCTAACTGTCTAGTTGATTATTAAAAATACTTTGCTGTTAATTACTGTTTCCATCATGTTTTTGTACAGAAGACTGTGTTTGAAGGGGGGGGTGAGGAAGGGGGGGTGGGGAAGGGGGTTGGTAATTGCATAGGACAGTCACCTTTAGCAGGGTACAGAAACGGGGGCAGGATCAGCAGCAGGTCACACACACAGTGCAGTCAGTAGGCACCCTGGTCGGTATGGGAGGTGGTTTCCAGGTTGTGTGTGGGTGTGGGGGTACGTGACTTTGTAGCGGGGGAGGGCGGTTACAGATCTTATGCAGCGGTCCTTGTCCTGGACCACAGAGCCACGCAGCAGGGGAATCTGTAACCGTCCTCCCCCGCAACAAGGTCACATAGCCCCCGCACACAGAGTCCCAAAAAGGAGGGATGACAGGCTCCGTTAAAACAACCAGTCCGGCACTGTGGACCGCTCTAGGAGCAGGAGCCTGTCATTCCTCGAGTTTAGAGGCGGTCTTTACATCACTGCACACCCTACCCAGCACAGTCTGCGTCCCAGTTTCAACCCTTTAACGCAAAGTCATTAATAAAGAAACCTTTGTTAAGTAACAATGGAACATGTATTTTATTTTTACACGTGTGTTGGAAGGGGGGAAACGGGGTTAACGGGGTATGTAACTGCAGAGGATAGTGAACAGTAACTGGGTAAAGAAACAGGGGCAGGTTCAGCTTCTCTGTAAAGAAACTGAATAGTCACAGGTCACGCTGCTCGCTGAGGAACCTAGCTTTCAAAGCCTCCCGGATGCACAGCGCTTCCCGCTGGGCTCTTCTAATCGCAAGGGTGTCTGGCTGAGCGTAATCAGCAGCCAGGCGATTTGCCTCAACCTCCCATCCCGCCATAAAGGTCTCCCCCTTGCTCTCACAGAGATTGTAGAGCACACAGCAAGCTGCAATAACAATGGGGATATTGGTTTCGCTGAGATCCGAGTGAGTCAGTAAGCTCCTCCATCTCCCCTTGAGACGTCCGAAAGCACACTCCACCACCATTCTGCACTTGCTCAGCCGGTAGTTGAAGAGTTCCTTCTCACTGTCCAGGGCGCCTGTATAGGGCTTCATGAGCCAGGGCATTAGCAGGTAGGCTGGGTCCCCGAGGATCACTGTAGGCATCTCCACATCCCCAACAGTTATTTTGTGGTCCGGGAAGAAACTACCTTCCTGCAGGTATCTAAACAGACCAGAGTTCCTAAAAACACGTGCGTCATGAACCTTGCCCGGCCACCCGACGTTGATGTTGGTAAAGCGTCCCCTATGGTCCACCAGTGCTTGCAGTACCATTGAAAAGTAGCCCTTTCTGTTAATATACTGGCTGGCCTGGTGGGCCGGTCCCAGGATAGGGACGTGAGTCCCATCTATAGCCCCACCACAGTTTGGGAATCCCATCACGGCAAAGCCATCTATGACGACCTGGACGTTTCCCAGGGTCACTACCTTTGAGAGCAGTAGCTCAACGATTGCATGGGCTACTTGCATCACAGCAACCCCCACGGTAGATTTGCCCACGCCAAAGTGGTTCGCTACTGACCGGTAGCTGTCTGGCGTTGCAAGTTTCCAGAGGGCTATGGCCACTCGTTTCTGCACACTCAGGGCTGCTCGCATCCGGGTGTCCTTGCGCTTCAGGGCAGGGGACAGCAAGTCACACAGTTCAAGGAAAGTGCCCTTACGCATGCGAAAGTTTCGCAGCCACTGTGATTCATCCCAGACCTGCAGCACTATGCGGTCCCACCAGTCCGTGCTTGTTTCCTGGGCCCAGAATCGCCGTCCCACAGCATGAACATGACCCATTGCCACCATGATCTCCACGGCATGGGATCCCGTGCTTTCTGAGAGGTCTGTGCCACTCTGACACTTCATGTCCTCACTGTGCTGCCGGAGCTTCCTCGCCCGATTTCTCAGCAGCTGACTGTGGAAGAGGTGGACAATAAGGTGCGAGGAGTTGACAATGGCCATAAGTGCAGCGATGATCCCAGCGGGCTCCATGCTCGCAGTGCTGTGGCGTCCGCGCTGTCACTGACCAGAAAAGTGCGCGAACAGATTTCCCGCCGGCGCTTTCAGGGAGGGAGGGCGGGAGTGACGGTTGAATGACTACAGTTACCCAAAACCACCCTCAACACATTTTTTCCCCCAGCAGGCATTGGGGGCTCTACCCAGAATTCCAATGGGCAGCGGGGACTGCGGGAACTGTGGGATAGCTGCCCACAGTGCACCGCTTCCAATGTCGACGCTTGCCCCATTAGTGTGGACTCACAAAGTCGAATTAGTGTCCTTAGTGTGGATACACAAATTCGACTTTGTAAGGTCGATTCCACAAATTCGAGTTAAGTTGAATTGAACTACTCTTGTAGTGTAGACATACCCTAAGTTAAATTTCTTTCCCCGAGTTTCTCTTGTCTTATGTCCATCTCACTTCCTTTTCAGACCCACCTTATTCTAGTACCTGTGGAAACTATGAAGCAACAGACCAAAAGCTATTTTTTTTTAAAAAAACTGTACTTCCTTTCACAGTCCTGTGTACCGAGGCCCATGGAAATTAGGGACTGAAAGGACCTGTTTGATTATTTTTCCATGCCCTGACTAAAGCAAGATTTCCCCCTACAATGTAATCTCAAGAGCTTTGGCTATTTCAGTTTTATGTGCCCCCAGTACACTGCTGTTCCAGACCAGCAGTTTCAGTTTTATGGAACCAGATCATCAAGAGTGAAAAGCAACGCTGTTCACATGGTGTTATAGAAGCAACTTTTGAGACACATGTTCCTTCTGGACCTAATCGGAAATCTGGCTTCAGAAATGATTTTGGACTATCACACCTTTAGTTAGCAGGGAGCAGCAGGGTCACAAACCGAGCTCTCTGTGTTCTACGTGGGGCTATGCCTAGCTGTCTATCTGAGTACACAGGTCCCCTTGAACCAGAGCATCACAAAGGGGCCACAGTGGGGCTGCAAACGTGTGAGTAAAAAGCCCAGGACTCTCATATAGGGCTAAATTCTGCTTTCATTTACACGGGTGTAAATCCAGAGTAACATCATTGACCTTGCATGGCAGGAGTTGCCCATAAATATCCATAAAACCACAACCTTGTCCTCCTCAATCCCTTTTAAGACTCAGATCTGATAGAACACTTGGCAATAGTGAAGCAATTGGCGTGCTGAGGCTATTGCTTGTTACACCAAACAATTATTCCCCTGTTACCTTGCCCTCCTCCCCTCCTGCTCTTTGTTCTCTCTACCTGTTCTTCCTCGTCATAGGCTAAGGCCTGGTCTACACTGGGGGGGTGGGTGTCAATGTAAGATACGGACCTTCAGCTATGGGAATACCGTAGCTGAAGTCGACGTATCTTATTTCGACTTACCTCCCGTCCTCATGGTGCGGGATCGACGGCTGCGGCTCCCCCATCGACTCTGCTACCACCGCTCACCCTGGTGGAGTTCTGGAGTTGACGGGGAGCGTGTTCGGGGATCGATTTATTGTGTCTAGATGAGACGTGATATATCGATCCCCAATAAATCGATTGCTACCCGCCAATCCGGCGGGTAGTCTGAACGTACTCTAAGACTGTAAGCTGCTTGGGACAAAGACTGTACAGCGCCTGGCAAAATGGGGCTCTGATCCCTGTATTGCTACTACAGAACAAATGAACGGTAATAATAATGGACTAACTGTATTTACGCTTGTGTAGCTGGGTCCCCTCTCTCAGTGGAAGCAAAGGCATCTTTGATCGGCCATATACCCTGTGTCGGGGCCAGTGCAAATGGGTCCAACTCTTCCCACTACAAAGCCAAATTATCAGGTGATACATAAACAAACAAACCATTATTAGCCGTGGAATAAAAGCGACTAGACCAATGCAGAGCTCGCAATGGTTCCCTAGCACTACCAGCATGCATTAGTAAGCAAAGCCCCACAATCCCGAGGAAGCAGCTCTTAGGGAAGGTTGCATGGTGACCATGCTAAGCCTTTTGGCATGGTCCCTGTCCCTGAGGCTCAGAGCAGAGCTGGCTGCAGTGGGAGAGGAGGGATGTAATGCAGAGATGGTGACCATTGAGCAACCTGGAGTGAACCGCTAAGAGGTAGCAGAAGGGGAACTCAAAGGATGGCCATCGGTGGGTAGAGAGGTTGGCCAACCAGCTAATCAGTGCTGTGTGAACCTCCTTCTGCCAGGTCCACAAAACACAGCAGACCAAGTCCTCAGCTTGTGTAGATCATCAATCAAAAGAGCTATGCTAATTTACACGAACTGAGGCTCTGGCCCAGAGACTTCAAAGCCCACTAAGAACATTGATCACAATTCTAACTGGGATCTGTGGATGTCCATAGACACATGCCCCAAGCAGAAGAGCTTTACAGGGGAAAACTGCAAGGCTTCCTTGATACAAGCCTAGAAATATCATGGGAATAATTCCTTTGGTGTTTCCACTGCTAGTTAAATGCCAGGAAGTGCAAAGGGGTGTGAATATTTTAATGTTAGTTGAACATTTGAGCCTTCAGCTAGGTCCTGGTTTAATTTAGTTCAAGTTCTAGATGGAGACTCAGGTTCACTTTAGATCTGAGTTGGTTCAGTAATCCCCTACATGTGATTAACCGATGAGGACGTAAGCTGTTTTAGGCAGGCAATATCTTAGCATTATATGTGCATGCAGCAGCTAACCTAGTGGGGCCCTGATCCCTGACTGGGGCCTGTAGGCAATACAAATAATTATAAATAAGTAACTATGGAGGAACTTCGGTGGCTGGTCGCCAGTCACATAAGCAGATCTTCAGCTAGTGTGAATTGTCAGAGCTCCATTGAAGTCAACGCCAAGTAAGTTGTCATGGGTCCATCTACCACAGCTGTAAGCAGGATCTCCCCTTTGTCCATTATCAGAGCTCAGGGTTTTCTTCACATTTCACTTCTTCTTTGTTTCAGCTCCATGCGTGCTCAGCTTGTTTCCACTGCCAGTGTGTTCTCAGCTGACCTTGCAGCCTCTTGTGGATGACCAAGGAGGGAAACACGGGATCTGGGGCCAGCATTTACTCCAAATATTTACCTCATGTGTCACACGACTCTGCACGCAACACTGAACTGACATGAAAAGACTGGCAGCCACCCTGAAGTTATGACTTGGCTAGTTTTGTAACTCAGAGAAAACAGGCGCTTTGTAAATATTGTACTTTGAACTAGTGAAAAGTTGGATACTTCTATTCCGACAGATGTCTGAAGGAGAAAGGGAGGGGAGGTGCTTCTGGTATCATTCCTCTCCCCACTCGCTCTCCCGCTCCCTGGCTGCTACATCTTGCTATCATTGAGCCTACTTGACATCCTGTATTACAAAGCTGTGGCTGCCACCAGAGTCCCCCAGCTGGATTCTTCGATTGACCGGAGGGGCGCTCCAGAGCCATGGGAGGCACTGCTCCCCATGCCAGGGGCTGAGCACACTGGCTCTGCACTGGAAAGGACACAATCTAAAGTATTTCACTTGTACCGGTAGCCAGCGCAGTCCAAAAGCGCTTGCAAACTTTGGGCGCAATCCTGCACTCCTTAGTCACTTCTCCCCTTCAGGGGTGCTCTAATGAACATGGGGGAAAGGGATTACAGGACAGGAAAAAACACAAGAGCTTAATATGGACAGAGGCATCAACTGCTTATTAAGCTGAACAGCCAAGGACTCATTCTCGCCCTCATTACAAGCGCCAGGGCTTGATCCAGGCCTAAGGAAGTTGAGGAAAGGACTCTCATTGACTTCAGTGAACATTGGGTCAGACCCCATGTACAGCTCAGCAATTGCTTTCATTAGCCGGCAATGAGGCCACTTAAGACAATCTGCTGCCCTAGGCACAACTTCAGTGTGCCGGCACTGCTCCAGCCTCCCTTAGAACAGAGGTTCTCCAGCAGGGAAGGAGAGGGGCACCTCCTGGGGGCCGGGTCAAACCTTCTGAGGAGTGTGGCGAGTCTTCTGTTCAACGGTTATGTCGAAGTCGGAAGGCCAAGTGCCAGGTCACAGCACCACTCATTCAGGTTTGGCCGCCCCTCCATCATGACGGGGACAGCCATGCCAAATCTGAGTGAGTAGCATTGCATCCTGGGGCACAGAGGCACAGTCCCACTCAGGTTTGGACCAGCTGCACCGGCAGAATCTGGACTTATTGCTAGAGCAGGCTCTGGTGCACGTTATGATGTTTTGGGTCAGCCGGTGGGCTTTAGAATAGAGCAGAATGAACCCGAAAACTTTCTGGGCCTGGAAAACCAGGGTAACTTAAAAAAATATCCACTGGGCTTTAGTCACATTGAAAATGTTCCCATCACATTTGTAAATAGAACACACAACTCAACTTGATATAACAAGGCCTAAACGTTAGAACTTCCATGGATCAGCTCCTCCGCTGGTGTAAATGTTTTTTAGACTGTACATTCATAAGTAGGGCCCTACCAAATTCACGACCATGAAACATGGTCTCCCCCCAGGAAATCTGGTCTTTTGTGTGCTTTTACCCTGTACTATACTAAACAGATTTCAAGGGAGAGACCAGCATTTCTCAAATTGGGAGTCCTGGCCCAAAAGGGGGTCATAGGGAGGAGGGGTCACATGGTTATTTTAGGAGGGGGTCACAGTACTGCCCCCCTTACTTCAGAGCTGGGTGGCCAGAGAGCGGCGGCTGTTGGCCGGGAGCCCAGCTCTGAAGGCAGAGCCCCGCCAGCAGCAGCACAGAAGTAAGGGTGGCAATACCATACCATGCCACCCTTACTTCTGCGCTGCTGCCTTCAGAGCTGGGTGGCTGGAGAGTGGCGGCTGCTGACTGAGAGCCCAGCTCTGCAGGCAGCAGCACAGAAGTAAAGGTGGCAATACCATACCATGACATTCTTACTTCTGCGCTGCTGGTGGCAGCAGATCTGCCTTCAGAGCTGGGCTCCTGGCCAGCAGCTGCCACTCACCAGCTGCCCAGCTCTGAAGGCAGCAGCAGCGCAGAAGTAAGGGTAGCAGTACTGCAACCCTCCCTACGATAACCTTGCAACCCCCCCACGACTTCTTTTTTGGACAGGATCCCAATAATTACAACACAGTGAAAATTCCGATTTAAATAACTGAAATCATGAAATTTACAATTTTGAAAATCCTATGACCGTGAAATTGACCAAAATGGATGGTGAATTTGGTAGAGCCCTATAAGGGTATGGACTGTTCTTTTTGTACAGCTCCCAGCACATTGGATCCGTGATCTCTGTTGGGATCCCTAGCTGCTACCATGATAGAAGTAATAAATAGGCATGCACCCATGTATACCAGATGAGGATCTGGCTCATGCTGTTTTGAAAAGATTCTTCTGTATCATGGGCTCTGGATTATCTCCAGTCTCTAGAAGGAATTACAGTCTCTTCTGTATACGAGAAAGCAAAGAGCAGCTTTTCCAAAACAAAGCTGAATGGAAAAGCCAGCTGTTTGCAGGAAAAGGTGTAAGGACAAAGAATTCCAGTAATTGAGAATAAAGCAGCAGCATGAAATTTGATTCTCCCACCTCTGGTAGTAGTAATGTGGCATTTACTATTAACTCAAAACTGAGTTAGCTATGTGGACAGACCGGTGGTAGATCATTGGCAGAGAATTCCATAACAAGATGATACAAATAGAAAATCTTCACTGTTTTGATATTGCCTAAGTAAATAAAAAAAATAGCATACGAGAGGTTTATGTTCAGCTGTCTGAACTTCCTACCATCTACGGATCAAAGACTGACTTTCTAATTCCATCTATTGTTACACTCACTCAGACATGCACATAATATCCTTGCGGCTCTGTTGGATGGACAGGTGTTTATAACATGCATGCAATTACAGGAGATTAACAGATTTTAAAATGTGTCCCTTGAGACATGAACTATGCATTACGCTCCCGTTAGGAAGTGGTATGTTTCTACCTGAAAAGGAAGCTTTTGCATGAGGATCTTCCAGTCTGGGACGAATAGTCTGCTCCTTCTCCTTTCTGTTGCTTGGGCAGATGGTCCTATTACTTTTATTTATAGGATGGTAGCACCTACAGAATCCCAACTGCAATTGGAACCCCATTGTGCTGTGGGATGTACAGACATGTAGTGAGAAGTCTCTGTCCCAAAGAACTTACAATTTAGGACACAAAAGGCGGGTTGGAAGAACACAGGCCAGTGGAGGTGAAGTGACTCATCTAAAGTCACATGTCTAGGAATAGAGTAGCTTTTACCCTAGACTAACACGGCTACCCCTCTGATACCTATACTATACTATACTATACTATACAGATTTCAAGGGAGAGACAGATTTCATGGTAGCAGATAGGCAACCACTGAGGCTGGAGCAGATGTGACTGCTAGCATGGAAACAGACACAGGCTGGAGCAGAATTGGAGGCATGGCAGGGAGGGATAGCTCAGTGGTTTGAGCATTCCCCTGCTTAAACCCAGGCATGTGAGCTCAATCCTTGAGGGGGCCACTTAGGGATCTGGGGCAAAATCAGTACTTGGTCCTTCTAGTGAAGGTGGGGGCTGGACTCAATGACCTTTTGGGGTCCCTTCCAGCTCTATGAGATAGGTATATCTCCATATATTAAGCTAGGGCTACCTGGAATGCAGTCTGTTGAAACAACTGGCAACGGGAATACTCCCAGCCAGGTACTGACACAGAAGCAGTCTGCTCAGTCAGGAGCCTATATACCTGCCTTGGGATCACCTGGGTGGGTTCTCACCTGTGGATTGGCTGAATCCTAGTTGAATGGCATGGAGCCTATCACAAGACCTGCAGGTAATTGCCTCTGATGCCTCATCACACTCTCTGGCTCCGTAATAGCTCATCAGGCATAAGCAGGCTCAGGCTCAGAGGTAACTCAGGTCTTCGGACTCTCCCCACAGCACCACACTGCCTCTACCTGACTGGCAGAGAAAGGTCAGAATCAAATCTGGTGTCAGTGGCTCTGACTCTGTGGAATTACCTTCTTACCCAGGTTTGAGTCTGAGGCCTTCCATGCTACAACTTCCACTTCAGCACTCCTCCTTTTCCTCCTATTGACTAAAACCAAGCCAGTTTACTGCAGCCTGCCTTGATGGATTATCACAGTGGTGGACCCCTTCATAGAGATTCACTTGTCTCCTTGGCTCCTAGAAGCCACTACTTTCACATGGTTATCAAGAATTCTGGATGAAAATAATAGTCTACGCCCAGCACTCTCCCAAACCCAGGCCTGGCAGCAGATTTCAGATAAACAGAGGGCACATTTAGACTAAACTAGCTAGCAGTTCTGATCTCTTCTATTCAAAGTGGCATCTGAGGAGGCACTAACATCTACACAGGAATGCCTGATAAGGGTGTGTGATTGGATATACAAACACCACACTAGGCAAGATGAGCTAATGTGGGCACAGATGGCTCCACTCCATCATGCCTGTGAGAAGTGTGAGGACTGGAGGGGGAGGAATTTAAGAAGGAGATCCCCGGTTCAGTTAATGGTAGCCTAGGGAGGAGAGCAAGCTTTCGGTGCTTGGCTCCTGCCCCAGGCTCCTTCCTGAGGAAAGGGAGGACCAGATACTGATGGACCTCAAGCAGGAACCATTCCCCTCTATTACCTGTGAACTCAGATTTGTGTTAATTCCCATTGTTTCCATCCATTGATGACCTTGGAAAGGGAGAGACTATAAGGCAGTGGTCCCCAACTTTTTTTGTCTGGTGGGCGCCAGATGAAGGACCTTGGTGGCAGTTGAGCATCCGCCGAAATGCCGCCGACGCCTCTGGATAATGCCGCTTGTTGGCAGCAAGCGGCGTCATCCAGAGGTGTCGCCGCCAAAATGCCGCCAAATTTCGGCGGCATTTCGGCGGATGCTCGACCACCGGCCAGGACGTGGGAGCATTTAGATGCCCCCACAGGTGTCATGGTGCCCGCAGGCACCACGTTGGGGATCCCTGCTATAAGGCAATCTAGCTTGAGGGCCAGATCATAAGGAGAGGCAGATTATCTCAGCATTAGAATGACTGTGAGTTGGAGATACCTGATGGGGGAGAGCTGCTATGCCACCCCTGGCCACAAGGAGGTGTTAGTGGTGATTCAAAGCCTGCTGAAGTCCATGGAGGTGTGAAGTCAGTGGAGGTCTGACTTTAATGGGCATAGGGTCAGGCCCAGAGAAAGGCACTCAGGAATCCATTGTGGCACATCGATGGGGATACTATAAAGTGGCACCAGAGAACGCCAGTAGTAGAGTTGGTTGGAACACTTCTGGCTAAGTGAACTTCACCAAAGTGGGCTGTTTCCTTTAGGATGAAATGATTTGCAAATTGTAGGAGGAAGGGGAGGACATTGCAGGGGAGGGGCAGAGGCCAGGGAGAGATGTTATAGCCTGGAGGTTGGGGGTTCTCCCCTAAAATGTGGCCGGGTTCTAGTCCCTGCTTTACCTCATTCAGTGACCTATGAGACAAAAACTCCAACCTGAGTCAACAGCAGGGGCTCCCATCCCAGGCCCCATGCTCTTCCTGAATGGAAAAGCTTGTTTCAGTTCAAAACCCCAGACATTTTGATACAACTGCATTTTCACAAAGGTTTTGGTTTTGTTCTGATGTGGGGGCTGGTGTGTGTGTACGGGGGGGGGGGGCTGTATAAATCTCTAAAGCTGCCCCCAAATGGAATTGTTATCCTCTGGTCACCTCTAGCCAATAGCATCCTAGGCTGTACAAGGAAAAGGGAATTGCCATGCCGTTGTACGAGGCCAGGGTGTGACCCAACCTGGGTGTAGCACACTGGCCTAATCGCCGCGAAGAGACGGAGTCGCTCAGGAGGTTCTGTAAAGAGAAGAGCTGTTAAACCAATCAGTGGCATTGAATGTCAACTCAGAGGGACTGAAGAATTTAGAGAACAAGAACTGCTGAGTTCAACGGCTTGGGGTACTCGTAAGGGGAAAATGAAAGCTTGTCTAAGGGTCCATTGGTTTCAAGGGTTAGCATGGGGCAATCTTTTCCTCCTGGGAATAAAAGTAGATGGACACAATGTATCTTAGGGTTTGAAGGGTTAAGTAACTATAGCCATTTTTGCTCATGTATGCAAAGCTGAACTGATCTCCCAATTCCATTAGGGATTGTCTTCACTGCAGCATTAACTTGGGCTCTTCCTCAAGTGTGGTTTCTCACCCTCCCTCCTGTCCCCACACACAACCCTCTCACCTGAGTACAGTGGTGCTTTCAATGCAGGCTAGCTAACCCAGCTAGGGGTATCTTCTAGAGCCCAGGTTCTGCTTTCACTTGAGCTGGTAACACGCCCACTCTGCAGTCAGGATCCAGGCTAAACCACTCATGCCGAAACAGGACCTGGCCCCAGCAGTCCTAGCAATACATTTAGGTGAGTGCTCCACCAGTGAGGACACAGTAACTCTGGCAGGGCTTTGCAGTGTGGTTGTTCACACCTAGGCTAGGCTAACCTGGGTGCCAGTCACCTTAATTAATTATGCAGGGAAGGCATATCCTTAGCATGTATTGATAATGTCCCCCCAAACTGACAGGTCTTTACATATTCCCTTCTGAGTGGTTGGCATGCACAAGGGTGCATGCACACTTTTCCAATGAACTTCGTACACTGCTTTGGAAGCTGGATTCCCAGTGCCAGAGCCTCAGCTAATGTAAAATGGCACAGGTACACCAAAGTCTCGTTAGGCACATATAGTGTGCACAGCATATTCATGCACATATACACAAACTATAAGCAATTTGGAGCAGAGACTGTTATATGTTAATCCAATAGCCAACAGATGAGGCTCTGGCAGCTAGGATCTGCCATACTACTACTAATAACTTATAGATACATGTTCCCCACAAAAAAAATATGCTAAAAATATTAAGGTCGCAAAGGCAAACCCTCAATAGAGAGGGAAGAGCATCTTCACAAGCAGGCTGGCTAACCTAGTGAGGAGGGCTTTAAACTAGGTTCACTGGGGGAAGGAGACCAAAGCCCTGAGGTAAGTGGGATGCCAGGAGGAAGCAAGAGCAGGAGAGCGCAAGAGGGGAGGACTCCTGCGTCATACTTAGAAAGTGGGACAATCAGTGAGTTATCTTAACTGCCTATACACAAATGCAAGAAGCCTGGGAAACAAGCAGGAAGAACTGGAAGTCTTGGCACAGTCATGGAATTATCCCACCAAACAGAGACCTGGTTGGATAACTCACATGACTGGAGCACTGTCATGGATGGATATAAACTGTTCAGGAAGGACAGACAGGGCAGAAAAGGTGGGGGGGGTTGCGTTGTATGTAAGAGAGCAGTATGACTGCTCAGAGCTCCAGTATGAAACTACAGAAAAACCTGAGAGTCTCTGGATTAAGTTTAGAAGTGTGAGCAACAAGGGTGATGTTGTGGTGGGAGTCTGCGATAGACCACCAGACCAGGGGGATGAGGTGGATGGGGCTTTCTTCCGGCAACTAACAGAAGTTACTAGATCCAGGCCCTGGCTCTCATGAGAGACTTCAACCACCCTGATATCTGCTGGGAGAGCTATACAGTGGTGCACAGACAATCCAGGAAGTTTTTGGGAAGTGTAGGGGACAATTTCCTGGTGTAAGTGCTGGAGGAACCAACTAGGGGCAGAGCTCTTCTTGACCTGCTGCTCACAAACAAAGAAGAGTTAGTAGGGGAAGCAAAAGTGGATGGGAACCTGGGAGATAGTGACCATGAAATGGTCGAGTTCAGGATCCTGACACAAGGAAGAAAGGAGAGCAGCAGAATACAGACCCTGGACTTCAGAAAAGCAGACTTTGACTCCCTCAGGGAACTGATGGGCAGGATCCCCTGGGAAAATAACATGAGGGGGAAAGGAGTCCAGGAGAGCTGGCTGTATTTTAAAGAATCCTTACTGAAGTTTCAGGAACAAACCATCCCAATGTGAAGAAAGAATAGTAAATATGGCAGGCAACCAGCTTGGCTTAACAGTGAAATCCTTGCTGATCTTAAACACAAAAAAGAAGCTTACAAGAAGTGGAAGATTGAACAAATGACCAGAGAGGAGTATAAAAATATTGCTCAGGCATGCAGGAGTGAAATCAGGAAGGCCAAATCACACTTGGAGTTGCAGCTAGCAAGAGATGTTAAGGGTAATAAGAAAGGTTTCTTCAGGTATGTTAGCAACACGAAGAAAGTCAAGGAAAGTGTGGGCCCCTTACTGAATGGGGGAGGCAACCTAGTGACAGAGGATGTGGAAAAAGCTAATGTATTTAATGCTTTTATTGCCTCTATCTTCACGAACAAGGTCAGCTCCCAGACTGCTGCACTGGGCAGCACAGTATGGGGAGAAGGTGACTAGCCCTCTGTGGAGAAAGAAGTGGTTCAGGACTATTTAGAAAAGCTGGATGAGCACAAGTCCATGGGGCTGGATGTGCTGCATCCGAGGGTGCTAAAGGAGTTGGAGGATGTGATTGCAGAACCATTGGCCATTATCTTTGAAAACTTATGGCGATCGGGGGAGGTCCCGGATGACTGGGAAAAGGCTAATGTAGTGCCCATCTTTAAAAAAAGGAAGAAGGAAGATCTGGGGAACTATAGGCCAGTCAGCGTCACCTCAGTCCCTGGAAAAATCATGGAGCAGATCCTCAAGGAATCAATTCTGAAGCACTTAGAGGAGAGGAAAGTGATCAGGAACAGTCAACATGGATTCACCAAGGGCAAGTCATGCCTGACTAACCTAATTACCTTCTACGATGAGATAACTGGCTCTGTGGATGAGGAGAAAACAATGGACATGTTATTCCTTGACTTTAGCAAAGTTTTTGATACAGTCTCCCACAGTATTCTTGCCAGCAAGTTAAAGAAGTATGGGCTGGATGAATGGACTATAAGGTGGATAGAAGGCTGGCTAGATCGTTGGGCTCAATGGGTAGTGATCAATGGCTCCATGTCTAGTTGACAGCTGGTTTCAAGTGGAGTGCCCCAAGGGTCGTTCCTGGGGCCGGTGTTGTTCAATATCTTCATTAATGATCAGGAGGATGGTGTGAACTGCACCCTCAGCAAGTTTGCAGATGACATGAAACTGGGGAGAGTGGTAAATATGCTGGAGGGTAGGGATAGGATACAGAGGGACCTAGACAAATTAGAGGATTGGGCCAAAAGAAATCTGATGAGGTTCAACAAGGACAAGTGCAGAGTCCTGCACTTAGGACGGAAGAATCCCATTCACTGTTACAGACTAGGGACCGAATGGCTAGGCAGCAGTTCTGCAGAAAAGGACCTAGGGGTTACAGTGGACGAGAAGCTGGATATGAGTCAACAGTGTGCCCTTGTTGCCAAGAAGGCTAACGGCATTTTGGGCTGTATAAGTAGGGGCATTGCCAGCAGATCGAGGGATGTGATCATTCCCCTCTATTCGACATTGGTGAGGCCTCATCTGGAGTACTGTGTCCAGTTTTGGGCCCCACACTACAAGAAGGATGTGGAAAAAATGGAAAGAGTCCAGCAGAGGGCAACAAAAATGATTAGGGGGCTGGAGCACATGACTTATGAGGTGAGGCTGAGGAAACTGGGATTGTTCAGTCCAGGGTTGGCTCTGGCTTTTTTGCCGCCCCAAGCAAAAAAAAAAGGGGGGGGAGGCGGAGCAGCAAAGCAGGAGGGGAAAAAAACATCCAAACAAAAAAACCTGCGCCGCGGCCGGAGCAGCGGGGAAGGGGCGGGAGGGACCTGCAGCACGGCCGGAGCGCCAAAGCAGGGAAAGAAAACAAAACAAAACAAAAAACCCTGGGGCATGGCCGGAGCAGCAAAGCAGGAGGGGAAAAAAAACAAAACAAAAGAAAAACCTGTGGCGTGGCTGGAGCAGCAAAGCTGGTGTAGGGGGGAACCTGCAGCACGGCCAGAGTGGCAAAGCAGGGAAAGAAAACAAAACAAAACAAAAAACCTGGGGCATGGCTGGAGCGGCAAAGCAGGAGGAAAAAACAACAAAAAAACCCTGCCGGGCAGCTGGAGCCAGGGTGCAGGGGAACTCCCTGTGCTGCTGACGTGTAGCAGAGTGCGCGCCCAGTCTAGCGGGGAGGAAGGGGAGGGAGCGGGGAAGAGAGAGAGCAGGGGGGCGGCCAGGGCTTCAGCGGGGCGCTTGTCCCGCGGTCCCGACCACTGCGCCGCCTGCCGGGAGGGCTCCGCTCCGCTGCAGTCGGCGGAGAGGGAAGAACAGGGGCTGCCCTGCCCAGTTTGCTGCAGGGCACTCCCCTCCTCCGCACTGCTGCCCCCTACAGGGCGGCCGGAGCGGCAAACCAAAAAAAAAACCAAACAATAAAAAACCGGCCGTGCTGCCCTGGGCTTGGGCGGAATGCCGGCCCATAGAATATGCCACCCCAAGCACCAGCTTACTCAGCTGGTGCCTGGAGCTGTCCCTGGTCCAGTTTGCAGAAGAGAAGAATGAGGGGGGATTTGATAGCTGCTTTCAACTACTTGAAAGGGGGTTCCAAAGGGGATGGATCTAGACTGTTCTCAGTGTTAGTAGATGACAGAACAAGGAGTAATGGTCTCAAGTTGCAGTGGGGGAGGTCTATGTTGGATATTAGGAAAAACGTTTTCACTAGGAGGGTGGTGAAGCACTGGAATGGGTTCCCTAGGGAGGTGGTGGAATCTCCTTCCTTAGAGGTGTTTAAGGCCCGGCTTGACAAAGCCCTGGCTGGGATGATTTAGCTGGGGATTGGTCCTGCTTTAAGCAGGGGGTTGGACTAGATGACTCCCGAGGTCCCTTCCAACCCTGATATTCTATGATTCTATGAATAGTTAAAAAAATGCCAGAATTAAAGCTGCCTGTGCAATCTTAGGTTGGCCCCCTTGTTCATATACATTATAATATCTTTAGCTACCTAGTCATGTCTGTACGTGGCTTTTGGCTCCTTAGTGAAAGGCGCTATGTGAATGCAGAATATTCTTACAATAATATGATCTGCTGAATTTCAAATGCATTTGTAATAGAGCTGTTCAAAATGTTTAGTCAAGCATTTTTTAATTAAAACAAGCTTTGACAAAACTGAGGGCGGGGTTTCCTGGTGAAAATTTATACTTGTTAAAAATGGTTGGGTTTTTATTGAAAAACAATAATCAAACCAAAGTTCTGATTTGTGAATCTTGTTTTTTTTTTTTTTAAAAACTGATTTTTTTCAAAGAAATACTTCCATGAAAAAAATGTTCATTTTTCACACAAAAATAACCTCCCATCCACCTCTAATTTCTAAGGCTATCTTGTGCATTTCTATAGTGCAGCTACATTATGGCAGACAAGATACCTGAGCACAGGCCTAACTTTAAGCGTCATTGTAGTCAATTAGACAACTCACATGCTTAATATTAGGCTCATAGTTAAGTACGTTGCTGAACCCGGGGCCTAACTCTTGTTGATTTGGATATTGAGGGTCTGATGAACTTAGGCTTTTTGGATAATATCACAATAGCGCTGGCAAAGGAAATCCATTACATTCCACAGCTTACTTCAAACCCTTGGGAAAGGATAGCCAGGAAGACAGTTGATTTCCTTTGTTTTGCTTGCACAGTATTCGTGTTAGAATCACATCATTTCTTTTTCTGTTGTATAAAACCAATAAAAAAATATATAGGCATTTGTCCACTTTGATTGCAGTGGCTTATGTGAAACAAGCTTTGATGCAGTGGGAGGAAATCATGTATTTATACCTTTGATGCAGGACAGACACAACTAATATAAAACAGGATACCCAGCAGATAGGGCAGGGTGCGGGGAGCCTTAACCTTGGCTTAAAATCAACAGTCTGTTTAATTTTTATGTTAAGTTAACTTCTCCATTATTATCATTGAACTAAATCATTTTTCCTCTGTATTGATTTTAGTTCCCTTTAGAAAGAGATGAAAGTGAGAAACTTCTTGTAATCAACTTTCCAGAAAATAAATGCAAATCCAGGACAGTGTACTAAAACAGAACACCCCTTCCCCACCCCCTTGGCAATCTTTCCCAAGAACAATGATTTGATATGACTTTGAAAACAAAGAGCTGGATGTCTTATTTGTTCACTATTGCTGTGGTAGATTCCATTTCTATTGTTATAGTAAAATATAAAACACACATGGCATAACTGAGTTGGCAAGATTCTCATATGGTGACTGCTCTAAAGGAAGTCAGCACTTAATATGAATAGAATAAATACCACGTAAAATATTTCTCCATCTCATCTGCAAGTGTTTCACCAGCATTACGGACCAAAGGTCCATTCAAGTCAATGGGAGTTTTGCTGTTGACTTTGGGGCCTATTTTTGTGAGCTCAGCACCCATAGAGAGCAGTGGATTTTCCAAAGTGCTCAGCAGAGAACGTGCTCCGTTCTTTTGAAAGTCTGGCTACTAATCTTGGTGCCTGAATGGGAACTGAGCTTTTTTGATAATCTAACCCTAAAAGTTGCAGGGAGCCACTAGGCTTTTGCCACCTGAAGCAAAAAAAAAAAAATAAAAAAAGGATGGCCGGAATGCCGGCCCTGAAAATGTGCAAATGTGCTTGGTTTGCTGGTGCCTAGAGCCGGCCCTGGTGGTTTGAACTAGTCACGTGGATACATACCCAGGGGGTAGATGGGATTGTACTCAGGTGGTCAGCCCTAGTCGCTGCCCGTGCTGGCCCAGCCTGCAGTTATTTTTCAGTGCTCACTTGAGCAGAGTTAGCATGTGTATGTGTACCTGAGCTGGGACTTAAACCTGCCACCGGCTGTGTCGATGTACCCTTAGGCTGCCGGCTGTGCCCTGATTCTGCAGTGGGGCTCCACGCAGACATATTTCATTGAAGGATCAAGGCCTAACACTTAGACCAAATGACGGGAAATCATCCCTTCCAAAATAGTTCTGGACTGAGACCCCTAGTCTAAATGTAACTCACTCAATAAAAGCAACTCATCAGCAATTCCTCTGCTCTTGTGTTCACCCCCCTCTTCCCCACCCAACACACACACACACACACACACACACCACTACAAAGTTCTCATTTGTTTGTTGGGGACAGACAATGCCCGCAACTCCCCCACCCCAAGCCAAGCAGGGATGAAATGCTTATGAAAAGGGTTAGAGAACCCAATGGCTCTCATGGAACAGGAGTCTGAAGGCCGACAGTGATCTGGCTTTGTAGGACACAGCATGAGAGCAGAAGACATTTGCTATTCTGAGCTGCAGCAAACAGGCGTGATTGAGGAGTCAATCAGCAAGGCAGGCGCTCCTGCAGTCTTGGGTATGTTGTTTATACTGCTTTATACCCACTGTAGCAGGCTGCAGCCCTGAAGGCAGCTTCTCACAGCTGGTCCCTTTAAATTGCCCACAGCCACTTCCACCTAGGCTGACAACACAGTCTTTCAAAAAACACTCTCAACACAACCCAAAACCTTCATGATAAAGTCCTGTCCTCTCAGGCATCCCTGCAGCCTTTGTCTATGACTTGGAGGCCAGGTCACACCACCTCAGTCCTTTGTCCCGTAGGCAGGGATAGATCAGCCATGCTACCACCCATGCTACCATCCCTCCCATCATGAGGGAAGAGGCAGCTTATATGCTGCTCTTTCCCAGAACTTATCCTGGTTGGCTAAGAGAGAAGGGACCCTAGTCTCATCCTACAATACAAGGTTCCTGATCCCAAGCCCTTAAAGAAACAGTAGCCTGGGTTTTCCCAGACACTCACTAGTATCCAGGACCATTCCTGCCACCCAGCACTGCCTCTGCCATTCCTTAAGCCCTCATCTGCTCTGCAATCCCTGGAATGGAGTAACTTGGTCTCTCCGACTTCCCCGCTGGTCATAGGGGGCCAATATAACCTTACACTCAGCATGTCTGGCTGATAAAGAAAGGACACATTCTCACCTTCATCCTACATAAAAGCCAATCGTTATAACTGGGGAAGGATCTCTAATCAAGCGCCCCAGATAGAGACATCCCCAAACTTGGGGGAAATTTGCCTCTGGATGTTGCTCCAAACATCAGCTGGGGGAAAAGCCAAAATAAACTGATCTCATCACCCCTTAAACTTTGCACCTTGGGCTAAAACTGAAAAAGAGCCTGATCCAAAACGCATAGAAGTCAATGGAAAGACATCCACAGACTCCTAGAATCATTGGATCACGCCAAAAGCTAGCAAACGAATATGACTCAGAAGTGATGCATGACGCATAAGGACAAAAAGGAAAGGCCATTGGACTCATTAAACTGAATGACACTGAGACCCTGGCAAGGTAACTGCTCAATTACGTGTTCCTAACCAGTGCCAGGAATACCATCCAAACCTCCCGGACGTACTGTCCTTTCTGGAATACAGCTGGATGCTGGATACATTTAAATTGTTTGTAAAACAAACGACGGTCGCTTCCTCCCCGTTATTTTTTTTATTTTCCGAGTTGACAAAAATAATCACACCAACATTTAATACGATCGTAAATGATGGGCCAAATCCTCAGCTGGGAACTTCAATGAATTACACCAATTTGCACCAGCTGAAGCTCTGGCCTTTTATCGACACCCACAATACAAGCTCTCAAAAGCACTTTCACAAACAAACAGGCCCAGAGGCTCAGCTGGTGTGACTCAGCAGAGCGCCACTGGAGCCAATGGCGTTGTCTTGGCATACAGAAGTGGAACATCTGGCCTGTATGATCTATGGTATTGCTTTATAGATTGCACATTTCCCGAAACTTTTTTGCATTTTCATTTGGTTAGAATGCAATTTTCCTTAATAAGCTTATTTATCAGCTCATCGTTCCACAATTTTCAGACCAATCCAATCCTGCAGTCCCTGTGTGGGCAACACATCTCATTCACTGCATAGATCATAACAGAGCTGGGGGGACGGAAATCAAAGGCCATTTTTCTGAAAGAAATAGAATTTCTGAAGTGTTCGAAATGGATCCCTCAAGAATTGAACTAACAACCCTTGTCTGTTCCCTGAAGTTAGCTTTTAGCAACAAAAGACAGACTGGGGCTTATTGGGCCAAACCCCTGTAACTCTATTAACATCAGTGGAGTTATGCCAAATTACACCAGATGAGGATCTGGCTCATTGTCATTCTATTAGCCATGCTTAGCTCCCTGTAATGGGACACCCTCCATCCCCATCCTTATGTGCCCTAGGAACCTCCCAGACTCACGTCAACAAACAATCAGTGAGGCCACTGCATGATTGAGGTGCTAAGGGAGTACTCAAGGAAGAGAAAGACAATGCAGAGAAATTAAATGAATTCTTTGCATCGGTCTGTACTGCAGAGGATGTGAGGGACATTCCCACACCTGAGCCATTCTTTTTAGGGAACAAATCTGAGGATCTGTCCCAGAATGAGGTGTCGACAGAACAAACTGATAAGTTAAACAGTACAAATACCAGACAGTATTCACCCAAAAGTTCTGAAGGAACTCAAATATGAAATTGCGGAAATATTAACTGTGGTATGTAATCTATCGCTGAAATCACCGAAATCCAGATGACTGGAGGACAGCTAATGTAACGCTGATTTTTAAAAAAAGGTTCCAGAGGCAATCCTGGCAATTACAGGCCTAACTTCACTATCTGGCAAATTGGTTGAAATACAGTAAAGAACAGAATTATCAGACACATAGATGAACATGATATATTGGAAAAGAATCAACACAGTTTGTGTAAATAGAAATCATGTGCATCAATATATTAGTATTCGTTGAGGATGTCAATGAGCATGTGGACAAGGGTGATCCAGTTGATATAGTGTAGCTGGACTTTCAGAAAGCCTTTGACAAGGTCCCATGCCAAAGGCTCTTAAGCAAAATAATCAGTCATGGGATAAGAGAGAAGGTCCTGTCATGGATCAGTAACTGGTTAAAAGATAGGATACAAAGGGTAGGAATAAATGGTCAGTTTTCACAGTGGAGAGAAATATATAGCAAGGTCCCCAAGTATCTGTACTGGGACCTGTGCTGTTCAAGATATTCATAAACTATTTGGAAAAGGGGTAAATAATGACGTGGCAAAGCTTGCAGATAACGCAAAATTATTCAGGATAGATACGACCAAAGCTGACTGCAGAGCACTACACGGGGCTCTCACCAAACTGGGTTTCTGAGCAACAAAATGGCAGAGGAAATTCAATGTTGATAAAGTAATGCACATTGGAAAACAAAATGCTAACTATACATACAAAGTGATGGGATCTAAATTAGCCCTTATGACTCAGGAAAAAAATCTTGAGTCATCATGGATAGTTCTCTGAAAATATCCACTTAATGTGGAGTGGCAGTCAAAAAAGCTATCAGAATATCGGGTACCATTAGGAAAGGGTTAGATAATAAGACAGCAAATATCATAATGCCACTATATAAATCCATGATAAGCCCACAACTTAACACTGTTCCATTCTTGTCACCCCATTTCAAAATAGATATATTAGAACTGGAAAAAGAGAAGGACAACCAAAATGATTAGGTGTAAGGAACAGTTACATACAAGAATAGATTAAAAAGACTGGGACTGTTCAGATTAGAAAAGGGACCTGCGAAAGGGCATACGATCTAGGTCAGTGGTTTTCAAACTTTTTTCTTGGTGACCCAGTTGAAGAAAATTGTTGATACCTGCGACCCAACAGAGCTGGGGATGAGGGGTTTCGGGTGTGGGAGGGGGCTCTGGGCTGGGGCAGTTGGTTGGGGTGGGGTGTGGGAGTGGGGCAGGGCTCTGGGCTGGGGGGGCAGGCTCTGGGGTGGGGCCAGGGATGAGAGGTTTGGGGTACAGGAGGGGGCTCTGGGTTTGGTGGGGGCTCAGGGCTGGGGCAAGGGATTGGGGCATGAGCTTACCTCAGGTGGCTCCTGGTCAGCAGTCCAGCAGGGGTGCGAAGGCAGGCTTCCTGCCTGTCCTGGTAACACAGACCGCGTTGCATCCCGGAAGCAGCCAGCAGCAGGTCCGGCTCCTAGGCAGAGGCGCACAAGCAGCACCGCCCCACCCCAAGCTCCCATTGGCCGGTTCCTGGCCAATGGGAGTGTGACACTGGTGCTCAGGATGGGCTCAGTGCACGGAGTCCTGTGGCCCCCCGCCTAGGAACCGGACCTGCTGCTGGCTGCTTACGGGGCACAGCGCAGTGTCAGAACAGGTAGGGACTAGCCTGTCTTAGCCAGGCAGTACCGCCAATGGGATTTTTAATGCCCCGGTCAGCAATGCTGACCGCAGCCACCGCGACTCAGTGCCTTCCATTCTGCACCCAGTACTGGGTTGCAACCCACAGTTTGAAAACCACTGATCTAGGTCTATAAACTCATGAATGATATGGTGAAAGAGAACAGGGAAGCGTTATTAACCACTTCACATAAAACAAGAACCCAATGAAACTAAAGGCATCAGGTTTAAAACAAACATAAGGAACTACATCTTCATACAACGCACAGTTGTTGGCAGGGGATGTTGCCAGGGGATGTTGTGAAGGCCAGAAGTGTAACTGGGTTCAAAAAATAATTAGATAAGTTGATGGAGGATAGGTCCATCAATGGCTGTTTGCCAAGATGGTCAGGGACACAACCCCATGCTCTGGGTGTCCCTAAACATCTGACTTGCAGAAGCTGGGACTGGATGACAGGGGATGGATCACTCAAAAACTGCCCTGTTGTGTTCATTCCCTCTGAAGCACCTGGTACAGGCCATTGTTGGCAAACAGGATACGGGGTTAGATGGACCATTGGTCTTACCCAGTTTGGCCATTCTTATGAGTGGCAACTTTGTGTGATTTATCTACATTCCCATCACCAGCACCAACACAGTCCCATGCAGCAATATTATATACAATGCTTCTCTTCCTTTAGCCCTTTCCCACAGGGCTAAGGACGAACAGAGATAAGCACAAACTGGACTCAACTAGCTTGGATTTCCCCATTGGTAACTTCCTTTCTGTCCTCCTTATACCCTTCAGCTGAGGGAACAATTGGCTCGTCCAACCTCCCAGCCTGACCACCCAATTAACTTGAACATCCCCACTCGGCCTTCTCCAGGAGAGCTGATTGATTCCTAAGGGTACATCTGCCCTGGAATGAAAGACCCATCGCATGGCTGGGAGCTGGCGCTGCAGAGCTAAAAATTGCTGTGCAGACATTCAGGCGCCGGCTGGAGCCTGGGATCTGAGACCTGCCCCCTCACAAGGTCCCAGCACTTGGAGTCAAGCCTGAGCCCATGAGACCAAGGCAGCTGACCTGGGACAGCTGTGGGTGTTTAATTGCTAGGCAGATGTACCCTAAGTGACCAGAAAGCTGGTTCACCTGCCAGCTCCCAGCACTGTCACACTCCCCCAGACTAAATATTTTGGATCCTTTATAATATCATTATTTTAACATATCTCATTCTAACAGAACACGGTGTGACGGGTTGGATCACAGAAAGCCCCTTGGGAGCTGCCACCTGATGTGCCAAGACTACTTCTGCCCCTGCTTTCCCTGCCAGCCTGGGACTCCAGCACCTTGTCTTGCTGAGTCAGACACACCCGTGTGCTCCAACACAGACCCAGCGTCTGAATTACTTGCCCCAAAGCTGCAGACTTGACTGAAAGCAGCTCACAGAAGTGTTCCTGTCTTTAACACTCAGATGCCCAACTCCCAATGGGGTCTAAACCCAAATAAATCCATTTTACCCTGGATAAAGCTTATACAAGGTAAACTCATAAATTTTCCGCCCTCTATAACACTGATAGAGAAATATGCACAGCTGTTCCCCCCCCCCGGTATTAATACATACTCTGGGTTAATTAATAAGTAAAAAGTGATTTTATTAAATACAGAAAGTAGGATTTAAGTGGTTCCAAGTAGTAACAGACAGAACAAAGTGAATTACCAAGCAAAATAAAATAAAATAAAACATCTATGCCTAATACAGTAATACAACTGAGTACAGATAATATCTCACCCTGAAAGAAGGTTCAATATGTTCCTTTCACAGACTGGATGCCTTCCTAGTCTGTGCACACTCTTTTCCCTGGTACAGCCCTTGTTCCAGCTCAGGTGGTAGCTAGGGGATTCCTCATGATGGCTCTCCTTTCATAGAATATCAGGGTTGGAAAGGACCTCAGGAAATCATCTAGTCCAACCTGCTGCTCAAAGCAGTGAAATTTCCCAGATAGTTTTTTTTTTAAACCCCAGTTCTCTAACTGGGATTCCGTAACCGCCTTTATAGCTAGTAAGTCTTTCCTAATATTGTACCTAAATTTCCCTTGCTGCGGCTTAAGCCCATTACTTTTAGTCCTACCTTCAGTGGACATGGAGCACAATTGATCCCTGTCCTCTTTATAACAGCCCTTCGCACATTTAAAGGTCTTTATCAGGTCCCCCTTCGGTCGTCTTTTCTCAAGACCAAACATGTCCAGTTTTTAATACCTTTCCTCATAGGTCAGGTTTTCTAAACCTTTTCTCATTTTTGTTGCTGTGCTTTGGACTCTCTTTTCTAAAGTGTGGCACCCCAGACTGGACACTGTATTCCGCCAGTGCCAAAGAGAGCAGGACAATTACCTCTCATGTCTTAGATATGACATTCCTGTTAATACAGCCTTTTTTGCAACTGTGTCCCATTGTTGATTCATTTTCAATTTGTGACCCACTATAACCCCCAGATCCTTATCAACAGTGCCACCACCTAGCCAGCTATTTCTCAATTTGTAGTTGTGCATCTGATTTTTCCTTCTGAAGCATAGTAATTTGCACTTCTCTTTATTGAATTTCATCTTGTTGATTTCAGATCAATTGTCCAATTTGTCCAGGTCACTTTGAATTCTAATCCTGTCCTCCAAAGTGCTAGTGACCCCTCCCAGTTTGGTGTCATCTGCAAATTTGATAAGTGTACTATCCATTCCATTATCTAAGTCATGAATGAAAATATTGAATAATATTGGACCCAGAACCTACCCTGCGGGACTCCACTAGATACACCCTCCCAGTCTGACAGCACAACATTACTAACTACCCTTTGAGTTCTGTCTTTCAACTAATTGCGCACCCACCTCATAGTAGTTTCATTTACACCACATTTCCCTAGTTTTCTTATGAGACAGTCATGTGGGATTATGTCAAAAGCCTTACTACAATCAAGATATACTACGAGACTACTCCAAATCATATGCACTACCAACTTCCATTCGCTTTTCCATAGTTCCAACATTTTATATCCTTTTTTTTATTCCTGTATTTTCTGGCTCTGTCTAGCAGGAATGAGTGCCCATGGCACCCGACTCTAATAAGGTCAGTGACCTTCATGAGCTGTGGGGTGGCAGAAGCTAGTTTAGGTTCCATGGGGGAAGTGCCACATTAGACATTCATTGGTTGACACCCTTTTGCTTGCGGCAGAGTACCTAACTCAGGTACCATATAGGAATGACATTTGTGAGACTGAGATGTCGTATCAGTCCTCAGTGTCCTACGTGGGAGCAGGTTTCTCTCCAGCTGATTGACTGACTGACAGTCAGCCAGGAAAGAAATTTGAAGGTGGTATTGTCCAAAGCAGGCTCTTTGGCCGAGAGTTGCACTTCCTTAGCCCTTGACGCAAACCGTATTGTAAGAGTGCCACCGTTATGGAAAAATCTTCCTCAGAAATAAGTGGTGAGGAACTGTCAACCCTCTCAAAAAAAACCCATGACCATAGCCAGCAAAGCGTTGGGAAGCAGTTCATCCATCTCCTCACTGGGTGTTCCCCCTGCCCTAAGTTTGCTATGCCCCCATGGGCTGTGAGTCATGAGTGGAGAGACATGCAACCCCAACAGCCAGGAGTGGCAGAAAGGCAGGGAAGCGGTGAGATCATTTGCTTAAACTCCCTTCCCCTGGCCAGTTCTGTTTGGGAACTCCCTGCTGTGGAACTGCAGTCTGCTTGTTTAGTTTTGGTTTATGTGGTTTGCTGATCCTTCCCCTGGGTAGGTGGTTCTGTTGCAGAGCCAGCATCAGTGGCCTTCTGAGCTATTGCATTGCTGATTTGATAATGTTATTGCACATTTTGTTCCAGAATCAGTTTCTAAGTTCTGTTTTAAAGCTGGACTCCATGACTGACATGATCAGGTGGACATTTAATTACCAATATGGTCAATATCACCTAATTCCATATAGGTTGGAGAAGGGCCCAGAGGCAAAGACTCCTAATCTTTGATGTTTAGATCCAGAGTTAACAGTTAATATATGGAGATATACCTGTCTCATAGAGCTGGAAGGAATGCTGAAAGGTCATTGAGTCCAGCCCCCTGCCTTCAATAGCAGGACCAAGTACTGATTTTTGCCTCATATTCTTAAGTGGCCCCCTCAAGGATTGAACTCACAACCCTGGGTTTAGTAGGACAATGCTCAAACCACTGAGCTATCTGTCCCCCCAGAAGAGTTGGTCTTTTCTATCTGTAAAATAAGAAGAACCAAAATCCTAGAACAAAACACCCATGAACTCTGGGGAGGTTCAGAACTAGACCCAAACTAGGCATCTCAGGATCATTTTTAACAGAGAGGATGGGTAGCTTTCCCCTGAGTTAGATAGGGCCTTAATCTCATTATTTCGAATGACCAGAGCCAGTGTTCAGCCAATGCCTTGGATATGAGCCCATCCAAAGTCAGATCCCTACTTACCAGGTTACTCTGAAAAAAAGGACAGTGCACAAGAGAAAGAGAGAGAGAGAAACTCTTTCTTCAAGCATTGAAGGGGCAATATAAATTTAATATTAGGCTCCAATAAAGACACAAAGTAGTCCTTGGGCTTGATTCTCCTTTCACAGTAGTGTAGCAGGTTACGCTAGTGTAAAACTGGTATACATCAGAGGAGAATCAGACCCCTTATTTTTTTTAATCTACTTTGTAAAATTCTCTTGCAACCACTACCCTCTTGTGGTGAGTTTTCATCACTGCTCCAAGTTAATTTTTTTCATTTTCTTATTTTAAAGTGAATAACAGAGATAAATATAGCATAAATACATGGTACAGACACTCAGGAACTTGTTCTGACCTTTATTGTTCCAATTCAGAAAGGAATTATTTTATTTATTTTGTAAAAGAGTATATGGTCCCTTTCTCTTTGTATGAACAGGTGCCCAGTAGGAGAAGGTATTCCCCCTAACCTCCATGACCTACTTCAGAGCTGGCATAAGAAGGCACAATTCTTACCCCATTTGGTGAGTTTGGCCCATGATACGTATTGTTCAGAACCCAGGGCCTGATAAAAACCCCACAGGAGTAAATGAAAAGACTCCCTTTGACTTCAGTGGGCTTTGGGTCAGGCTCATAAGGCATGGTGGTTTGATATGTCTCCCAAAAGAACTAGCTCTGGGGAAACATAGTAGTCAGCAGAGTTAATATGGTCCTGTAAGGAAACCATGTGGATGTGAATTCACTGGAGGACTGTTAGCTACATGTGCAAAGCGTGCTATGAGAAATCTTGTGGACATCTCTGCTGACTGATTTTGGAGATTTGACAGTAGCACCTGGTAAGCCTCCCTGCCTATAGTAACAGTGTGTACAAAGCAGAGCACAATGTCCACATTTGGCAAAGTCAACTAACACCAAAGTCCACTTGAAGTCAGTGAGCAGTATGGGTGCTCAAGCTCAGCCCCTCCAAAACTCAGGGCCGTAATGGAAGATCACTTGCGCAACCAGTGTGTTGAGTGAATCCTTCCCAATCTGGGAAAGATCAGCCATGGGACAAATGAATTATGCAGAGCCCAAGGCAAATGCTTTGCGCCAAAATTTATAAAAGTGCCCATCCATTTTGGGTGTCCTCCATCAGACATCCTCAGCCCAAGAGCTGAGCACCTGCTGCTCCTACTGAGTGCAACTGGAGTGGGGGGGTGCTGCAGTACCTTTGAAAACCAAGCTCCAAGGTATCTGAAGCTGGGCACGCAAAATCAGTGGTCAGTTTGAAAATGTGGGTCTCATTACCTCCACTCATTTTATGCCATGAGAATTTTAAAGACTAGCAACATGACTCTCCAACGTGTGCTGCTCATAATTCCCCAAAGTCTCTCCATCACTCGACACAGCAAACTCTCTAGCAAACTTTATTGCTCCATAATATAATACATGAAGCAACATTTATGGTGAAGAGTGAACATGTTCTGCATTTCTCTGACTGTCACAATTACAGTGGGTTTAGAGATGTATATGACAAGCGGTGAGTTTAAATAAGCAGAAATAGCTGTTGTACAGTAGATGTCCTCATACAGTGACATGCATTTGGGTAAATGAAAAACTCTTGTATGCAATAGACTCATATATTTCAATTCCGTACCCAGAAATAGGATTTCACAGATGAGCAAAAATATTATCACCCAATAATATTGTGCATAATTCCACCATGGTCTGTGGCCTTCCCTGAGCAATTTGGTCCATTCAAACCACATGACAGCAATCAAGCTGTCATATAGCGTTATGGGTCAATTGTCTCATATTGACTAGTGTATCAACCATCCTGACATTCAAAAACGTTACCGTTAGTATGTAAATGCATTGTGCAGAGTCAGTCTATTCTAACACAGTTACTGACAAGCTGCCTCATATGGCCACACTAGCTGCTCTTTCTTGGTCAGACCACACCCTCTCACTTGGGGAGGGCAGGGGGTAAAGAGGAAGAAGTTGCCACGAGCTGTTCATTGCTGAGATTTAGCCCTGATCATCCTGCTGGAGGGATGGCAGGGGTTTGGCCAGCTGGACATCAGTTAGGCCAAGCTTTTCCGTGCGAGGACACCAGGCATCTATGATGGTTCTAAGACTCCAAGCACCACACTGGTGATGAGGCTCCAACAAAGCCATGGTGGTAGGGCTCCTGCAGCCAGCGGATACCCTGGGGACCACCTTAAGACAGAATCCCCATGAGGAGGGCAGCTACAGAAATGTAATACAGTCTATAGCTGCATCTGGCCTATTTATTTCTCGGCTGGACCACCCCCTGCCTATCTCGTCCAGACAAATAGATCTCATCTAATCTGCACTGAAATCAAAGGCGCTGTGTTGATTTACGCCAACAGAGAATTCATATCTATCCTGGTGAAGTAATAGCATATTGTCAGAGGCCTTGATTCAGTAAATTCAGGAAAGCATTTAAGCACATGAAATCAATGGGATCCAAGCACATGATTATATACTTTCCAGAATCAGCGCAAGAAGGAAGAGTTTAGGAGTCCTGAGGCAGAAAGTGAGCCTCTGATCCACATTGCACTGATGTTACCGGAAAGATTCCCACTGACTTAAACGGGCGTGGGATCAGGCTCTGAATGAGCTGACCTGACAAACTGGTGCATTATTAGAAATTCTAACAAGAGATACTAGAAGAACTTGTGTCCATACGTTTGAATTTCCAAGCAGCTTCTGTAGGGGTGGCACCAAGTGCACTGAGCTGAAGGAAACAAAGAAAAAGCCAGATCAGTACAGATGCTGGGGATGCAGAGCATAAAGGCAAGGATAGCATTTATTTAGGAATACTGTGGAGTGGTACACAAGCCAGGACAGATGGTAATAGACAGTGCAGCAGCGCCACCACCTAAGGGAAAGATGAGAAGGAGAAGCCAACCAATTAAAATTCTAAGCAGAAATCCCAGTGTGGGTTCTAATTTTCTCACTAAGCAAATGCAGCAACTGATGGGTAGAAATTCAAATATCCCTCCAATGCAGACAACTCTCTGAAAGAAAATTGCCCCTCATCTATTCTTCATTCCTAATATTGCATAGAGACTACGGATGTAAATGTATCATGCATAATATATTAAAGACATGGACAAAGCAGCAGACAGAAATCACCTCTCTCCAGTGTTTTATATTCTATTACTGTTCTTTATACAGCACTACAGTGCTGCATGGTGCTTTGACACAGTATAGCTCCTGCAAAAGTTACAGTCATAGGCTCCAATCTTGCAAATAGTTGCAAACATGCTTAAGTCTTGGTAGGATCAGGATCTAAGGACCCAGAGCTATGCCATGTGGAAACTGATGAGAATTTAGGACACTCAGCACCTCTCAGTATCAGGCCCAAAGTTAGTAACTTGGGTACATTGTATTTTATATTTGTTTCCTTGGCAATGGAGCAGGAGAGAAGTGAACAATAGTTGAAAGAAGCAAGACATTAGGAAGGACATGAAGGAGGTGAGCAAGGATGCCTGGCACAATGGAGCTGTGAATATACTCCAGCAGAGGGTGGCAGTATGAAACACAGTGGAATATAGCTCCTAGCATCTTATGACCCATCTTCTCCTATCCAGAAATCTGATCCAGGCAGGCAGGTACCTGTGCTGGATGGAGCCCCAGTGACTTCATTGGGACTCTGTACGGTGTAAGGTCTATCTGTGTGGGGCAAACTGTTGATACAAGGGAGCATAAAGAAAAAGCATTCAGTCTCTTGAGATCTCATAATGTCACTCATTCTTGTTGTTGAAAAAGTCCCTGGGTAGACAAGACATGAATTTCCAATGTGATTAGAAATAAGATGGAGAGTGGGGGTGGGAGGAACCCTTAACAAAATGCAGGCCTTCTTTATAAATCATAAAGGAACAAACCAGAATAAAAATATACATGCTGTGGTGGAATTAGCCGATAGAGCTATGGGGTGATAGGGACTCTCAGGTGGAGTGGGAGGCAGTTAGTGAGAGGATGTTGACTTTGCATATCGAGTTTTTCAGTATAGAAAAACGGAGACCTGTGTGCTAGAGACTTTAGTGCTACATATGTTCAGGGGCGGCTCTAGACATTTCGCCACCCCAAGCAGGGCGGCATGCCGCGGGGGGTGCTCTGCCGGTCGCCGGTCCTGCGGCTCCGGTGGACCTCCTGCAGGCGTGCCTGCGGAGAGTCCACTGGTCCCGCGGCTCCACCGGAGCCGCCTGCTGCCCTCCCGGCGAGCGGCAGAGCGCCCCCCGCGGCATGCCGCCCCAAGCACGCGTTTGGCGTGCTGGGGTCTGGAGCCGCCCCTGCATATGTTTGTGAAATGCTGAGATTGTTTAAGTATAGCACTGTATCCTTCCACCAAAACATCCCTGCTGCCCCTCCCACGCAGCACCCCCCTCCTGCCTCCTCCAAACCCCTCAACATCCCCCTCCCCCCAGCAACTCCCAATATCCCCCTCCTGCAACATCCCCCCACAGCAACCCCATCCTGCCTCCCCCAATCCCCTCAACATCCCCTCCCCAGCAACTCCCAATATCCCCTCCTGCAACACCCCCACAGCAACCCCCCTCCTGCCTCCTCCAAACCCCTCAACATCCCCCTCCCCCCAGCAACTCCCAATATCCCCCTCCTGCAACATCCCCCCACAGCAACCCCCAATATCCCACAACTCCCAATATCCCACTCCCCCAATCCCCTCAACATCCCCTCCCCACAGCAACTCCCAATACCCCCCTCTTGCAACATCCCCCACATCCCACCCCCACAGCAACCTCCAACATCCCCCAATTCCCAATATCCTCAACATCCCCTGCTGCAACATCCCCACAGCAACCCCCATATACCACAACCCCAATATCCCGCAACACTCCCCTCCTGCAACACCCCGCGCCCAGTAACCCCCGATAACGTACCTCTCCCCACACAGCAACGCCCCAAACTCCTCCCACCGAGCCCCGCCCAGCGGTCCCCGGAGTCCTCCAGGGCCTACGAGAGGGGCGGGACAGAGCGGCTAGGCGGCGGGCGGAAGTGCGTAGCCCGCTGAGCCGGGCCCGGAAGTGGCGGGTGGCGCGTGCGGAGGCGCCTGTGAGGGGCCGCGGCGGGCAGCGAGCGGGGCGGCTCCGAGGCCGGGGCCGGGCAGGAAGATGCCAGTGGCGGTGATGGCGGAAACCCCCTTCAGCTTCAAGAAGCTGCTGGAGCAGTGCGAGACCCAGGAGCTGGAGGTAGCGGGGCGGGGGCTCGGCGCGCACGGACCCCGGCGCCCTCCGGGGCGGGCACAGGGCGCGGCTGGGGCTGGCGGTCAGTGGCCGCCGGAAGAGCTTGGCGGGCGGCTGCTGAACCCCTCAGGGGCGGGCTAAGCCCGGGGGCCACCGCCTGCCGGGGGGCCGCTCAGCCCGCGTCTCCCCGCCGTGACAGGGGCGCTCTGGGGCGGAGGCCGCGCGGCCTAGCGGCTCGGACACGGGAGCCCTGGGGCTGCCGCCGGCCTGAGGTGGGACCTGGTACAGCTCGTCTTCCCTCTGTGTCCTTTTCTCCTCCTGCCCTCGGTCTCGGCTCTTAGTGTGTAACTCCTCAGCGCACAGACTGTCCCTTACTCTGTGTGTGTGTGTGTGTAGCGCCCTGTGTATGTGTGTAGCGCCGTGTGTGTGTGTGTGTGTGTGTATATATATATAGTGCCTAGTATGATTGGGCACTAGTCTCAGTTGGGCCTTCTCTCCATTACCATAATACTACTGCTGCTGATGATGATAATTAATAATAGTTCCTCCCAGGGTTTAATTCCTGGACCCTTTTTGGAGAAATCTTCTGTAGCTTTCTGCTAGAAAGTGTCTAATAAACTTGAAGTGCTCACATAAGCTGGCTCCTTTGAAGAAGGAATATTCTCTTTTCTTTTTCCTCACATCCCAGAGCCTACTGGCTACAGCAAAGTAGTCGCCACTAATGTACTCCCCTCTGTTTGTTTTTTGAGTCCTACTCAGTGTTTTGTGCCTGTCTGCAACCATGTGAGTGTCTTGTCAATTTCACTTCTGCGCAGTGATGTTCTGAATAGCACCAGTGGAAGCTGGAGAACTGGCCAACTTGGTTCTACTGTAGCTTGAGAAAGCTCTGTGCCATCTCCTCCTAGCTCCCTGATGTTGGGAGCATGGAGTTGCTGGAGCTCAGTGGGCCCTTGGGAGCTGTTACAAGCCAGCATACATTTTAGAGGAACCTCAAGGCAGGTGTAAGTTATCCTAGCATCAGTTCTAGGAACATACTGAGCTTTCCTCCGGCACATCGAGTAGAACACTGCAACTAGTTCTCAGTCTGTGTGTTTCAGTAGATGAACTAGTTAAAGCCCTTAACCAAATCAAGTAGCTGTGCAACCATCTGAGTACATATGTTTGCTGCATTGTCCTTATATGCGCTGCACAACTGGAAGTCTAACAGAATTTTCATGTGTAATGAGTTCTGTTTTCAAATGTGTAACTTTGTTTTAAGCCCCCCCCCCTTTTTTTTTCCCCTCCCAAACTCAGCAGAGCATGTGCTGCTTGTATAGTACATGTCAAGTTTGAAGTTGCGAAGCTTGACTGGTGTGGAGAAAGTAAATAAGGAAGTGTTATTTTCTCCTCATAACACAAGAAGTGGGGACACCAAACGAAATTAATAGGCAGCAGGTTTAAAACAAACAAAAGGAAGTATTTTTCACACAACGCACAGTCAACCTGTGGAACGCCTTGCCAAAGGATGTTGTGAAGGCCAAGACTATAACAGGGTTCAAAAAAGAACTAGATAAGTTCACGGAGGATAGGTCCATCAATGGCTATTAGCCAGGATGGGCAGGCATGGTGTTCCTAGCCTCTGTTTGCCAGAAGCTTGGAACGGGCGACAGACAATGGGTCACTTGATGATTACCTGTTCTGTTCATTCCCTCTGGGGAACCTGGCATTGGCCATTGTTGGAAGACAGGATACTGGCCCAGATGGACCTTTGGTCTGACCCAGTATGGCCTTTCTTATGTTCTTGTTCTTAGTTGGTAATCCAGGGGGGAAATTTTACATTCATTTCCAAAATGGCCAAAGGAATTTTGCTTAGCCTTTGTTTCAAAAACAAACAACATTTTCATGCAGAGACTAAGTATGGTAAAGTTCTGCCTAGAAATGGGGCTTGGGTGGTGTCATAAACAGTTAGTTCAGGGTTAAGGTTTTTTTTTCTACCTGTGAACACCTGACCAGAGGACCAATCAGGGACAAAATAATTTAAAATCCCTGTGGAGGGAAGTTTTTTTCCTGTGTCCTTTGTTTGAGTGACTCGCTAGTTGGAATTAACGGAGTCCAGACGTCTTAATCAAGTCCTCTCAGAGTTCTGCAATAATTTCTTCTATTCAAGCTAGTGAGTATTAGAAAGGGAACTAGTATTTTTATATTATTTCTGTATTTGCAATTGTGTGTTTTGCTATAGAATTTCCTTAATTCTGTACTGTTATTGCTTTTACTGAGAAAGAAAGGAGGGGGGATTCTCTCCAGAGATTGATAAGTTTAGACCCTGTGTATTGTTCCATCTTGGTATTACAGAGACAGTTTACTTTCTTTTTATTCTTTAATAAATCTTTTCTGTTAAGGACTTGGTTGATCTTTCCTTGGGTGAATTCTCAGGGAAAGGGGAGGAGGGAGGAGGACGGCATCCCTCTGTAGTTGAATCCCAGTATCTCTCCTAGGAGAAGGGAGGGGGGAGGAAGCAGGGGAGAATGGTTTACTTCTCCTAGGTGTAAGAACTCCATGGATTTGGGGCTCTTGGGATCCCCAAGGATTTTGGGGCAGGACTGTGTCCCAATACACGTACATTATTGGGTGGTGGCAGCTTTTACCAGATCTAAACTAGGATTTTAGTTTAGGGGAGTCCATGCAGGTCCCCATCTTGGAACCCAACAGCTCTAAGTGGGGGTGAGACCTATGACAGGTGGGAACTGTCTGGATCCTGAAGTATAGTGGCTGCTGCTAAGGTCAATGTTCTAATTGTTGCTCATGTAACGAAAGACCTTATTGTAATCTACCCATGCTGGGGAGCAGAATTAAGGCTTCCACAGAAACCTTAGTTAGTAATTTCCTGACTTGTTGGAATTAAAATCTTGACCTTAATATTGATGTAGTCTTTTATATAATTATCACAAAGCCAAACCGCATCTGTTCACAGCCATTCTCTGATGTGGAAAATAGCTAATTGTATGTGTAATGTTAGAATTATGGGTATTCTGCAATTGGAATCAGAGGTATTTAGTTAAAAAAAAATACTTCAGTTTCCGTTCTTAACCGTTTAAGATGTATAATCCAATTAAGTGAGTTGGATTTGTTTTTTTTAAGGCCCCTGGAGGAATTGCAACACCCCCAGTTTATGGTCAGCTTCTAGCGCTATACCTGCTGCACAATGATATGTAAGTAGCTGTTACTGTCACCCTAAAAATTTAAAAATATGTACAGCAATTCAGTATCATAATTAGAACTTGATCTATACTTGTCAGAACTGTTTAAAAACTGTTTGTGTTAATTATTTGGTTTATGAAGATACATTTGCCCAGTGCACTGGGCACAAGTATGTGAAAACAACAGCAAATTTACAGATAAACTAATGACGTTATAGATCTCATGATTCTCTTTTTCCTTTTCAACTTGTCAAGAATAATAAATGCTATTTTCCCTGTAAATTCTTTTTCTTCTCTCACCTACCCCTTCTTGAAAGCCTAGGAAAACAGATGAGTCTTAGCGTTCAGCTTACTCAGCTCCGGCGGCTCATGGCTGGTAGCTTTCCAGAGTCAATGGCCATGTCTCTGCTGAACTGTCCTGTCTTCATGTTCTTTGCAATTAAACCAGGGGGCTTATCTTCTCAAGTACCATAGCCTTGGGTTCATGTAAGAAAAGTGTCAGTTTCTCAAGCAGATATTACCCAATCCAGTTACTTTGGCAGCTGGTGCAGATCAGGAAGCACAGCTTGTAATACCACCACCTGGGAGAGACTGTATTCAGCACTAGCTGAAGCTTCCAAATAGTCTTCCAGCATAGCCCAATGTAGTGTGAATACTGTGATCTATTCTGGAGATGACCGTGGAAAACTGGCAAGGTCCACGTAATGAAGAAAAGGTCTCAACCTTCTAGACAACCATAGATGAAAAAACATTTTTGGTCACTATTGGCTACCTAAATATTAGAGGCAATTGAAGCAAATGAGAGACCCTCACAGACTGCAAAGCTGTATTGCAACTTGTAGACAATCATAGAAACTGAAAACCTCTAACTAGTTCTTCTGATTGGGCATCAAAACAATCATCAAACAGTTACTTTTAATCTTGTCTGTAATGCCAACCAGCTAGCCCTAATTCAAGTCTCAATCTGGTAAACACAGGATAAATTGCTTAATCATAGTGTGAAATTTTAAAAGACAGTATTGAGATTTGACCTATAGGTTACATTGGTTACATTTCAATCATATTTAACACTTCCTTACTGCTGCTGGAAAATCCCGTAAGCTTTTTCTAATGGGCCACAATATAGATAAAATCCAGAAGTCTTTGCTTCTCAGCCTTACAGTATGTGCATATCATGTGTCACTACATTGATATGCATTGTTCTTGAGGGTGTAAAAGAACAATCAGGAATAATTCTGCTTTCAGGCTTCTGAAAGCATGGGTCACATATACAGTTTTTAGCATTTTAAGAAGTCAGCATCTACACATGGACACAACAGAGTGATATCAGAAATCGCAATATTTCCCTTTACTTACAATGGAAGGTCAGAGAAATATCCAACCGTTGTGTTTACTGTGTGGATAAATGATAATAGTGGTATTCTGGTTGCTCATAGGAGAGGAGGGATTGGGACAAACTTTCCAGTTAACAGGCTTGTCAGTTTTAGTGGGCACTCTGAAGATAAGGAAAAATCTTTACCTATATTACTAAATAGCATCTTGGATCATTTAGGCTGACCGTTTTACCTCTTACTTGATACTTGCATTTCACTAGGCTGGATAATGAACATAGACTTCAGTTTCTCTTTGGTGTTATCATGTGCTGCTGTTTGTGTTCATAATATTGCAGGGGAATGTTTTCATTAAACTTCAGTGTCATGACATTCTGAACACTGGCTTGCAACATGTCCTCATATTGCATCTATTTCAAAATTACTTTCATAGTTGAATTTTTATATCTCACTTGACGTAAAGCCATTATACTGCAGATTTTTAAGCATTAAGATGACATTGTGTATGGCGCAAGTCTGTGTGTTATGTTACTAAATGCTTGATTTGTTCACCCCATTAAGTGTAACACTTACATCTGAAGACATCTTTAATATCACTCTCTTTTCATAGGTTTCTAGCAGTAAACATCTGATGAATATAATTGTTAAAAATATTTTAACTGGGCTCTATTTTGTTTATTAGGAATAATGCACGATATCTTTGGAAAAGAATTCCTCCTGCTATTAAATCTGTAAGTACTCCCTTCAGTGCGGTTTAAGACTGGAGATGGTACTGTGCTCCATTCTACATGTTTGAAGAAAAAGGTTTTTCCAAAATGTGGCATTTAAAATAAATCTTCGCTTTTGATCTGAGCTGTGTGGTTGATGAATGGCCAGGTTCAAAGGTTTGAGCTCTTCAACCACTTTGCCAGCAGATGTCACTGACAAGGCATGTCAACCTGTTCACTCTACTGATAGGGATCGTCTGCATCTGTCTGCTCCTGCAGAGTGCTCTCTTTTGCTACTCAAAGTAATTAGCCTTTCAGGCCACCTCCTCAAAATATATTGGAGTTCAGCAAATCAGCAATAGTTATTAGAAACCTAGTTCCTCACGACAAAAATGGCCACCAGCAGAAGGAAGGCAAAGGTCCTATTCTGAGTATTACCAGACACCAAAAGTCAGGCAGATACATCCTGTAGTTGATTCGCAACCTCAGCCAACTTTTCAAAAGATCAAAATGGTGTCTGGGAACCCTTCTGTTCCTGTTGGAAAGAGGAGGCTGATAACATCGCTGGATCTTATTTATAATTATATTTTCATGTGAATGTTTCCTCTTATTGGCATGAATTTCAGAAGGTTCTGTCTGACTTACCACCTGGGCTTTAGGAGACATTACAGCATTCAGTGTAAATTACTATTCTTCCTATGATACACTGGAGTGCAGTAGAATTCTAAAAGACAAACAAATCTCAGAAAAAAAGTTTTGTTTTTTTTTCTTCCTCATTGTACCTCTTAGTATAATGGATAGAGGACTGAAAATAAAACAGCCAACGGGTATAGCAGGAACCTAATGGCATGTTCTGCATCTCATGGCTACAGTGATGTGTAAGTACCAGAAACGATAGAGTACTTCCATATGAGGCACTCCCCAGGATATCTGAGATATGTGGCCACAAGCCAGACTGAAACATCATTCCAAAGTATAATTTAGTGAATTCCAGTGTCTGGGTTTACAAATTACAAGTGAATACTGAAAGCTCTGTATTGAACTACTGAATCAATAGTGTAGGTTTACTGTAATGCCCTGCTTGAATTAGAACCACCTTTTGAGATGTCAGGTCTCTAATAGCAAAAGTGCTTGCATGTTTGTAGGATTTTTCTTTAGAATTTGGGTTTCTAAAGATACGATTGGGGTCAGAAAGCTTTTACATAAAGAAATAGGGAGGAAGTGGCTCTGCAGTCCTCTGCCAAGAAGTCCTTGAGGTCTGAGACTGGGTAATATCTCCTGAGATACTTCTGAATACCACTTTCCTACCAGTGACGGAAAGGTCAATCAGGCTCAGCCATTTGATAATAAAAGTCTAACTAGTGGTCTCAATAATATTGCTGGGTCAAACCTTTTTTGTATCACACTTGCAATACATCTTGCCACACTTGTTAACGAGGAATTACTAGTAATTGTCACAGCAGCTTTTGCATCCTCCTCTGACAAAACTCATGGGAGGTAATTTCCATGATCCTCATGCCATTTTGTTGGTCAAAACAGAATTGACATGTCCAACATGACTGAGAATCAGTCTCCTTTCATGCTGGAGGTCTTTCCTCTTCTTCTCACCCAGACTGCTGCCCATTTCTATTCTAATATGTAATTATTAGTGGCGCTTTGCTCTGGAGACAAGTTAGCAAGATCCACTTGGTTGGCTACATAGGAAGAAATTAATAGAGATTCTTCTATATTTATACAACTGGATTCTAACTTTTCCATCTGATTGCTTTCTGTTTATATCTGTTAGTTTGTAAACTTAATCATCCAAGAGTAGCCCACTTTAAAAAAGTGTGGTATAATTGTATATGTATATTTCTTGCTCCCTTCTGCACTACATTTTTTGGGTGGTGAAGCGGGTATAGAAAGATGGAATAGGCAAATAAAATGTTTTACTCTGTGTTGCTTAGCTGCTTTGTCAGTGTAAAAAAATTAGAATTGTTTGAACTGGATCATCACTCTTATACCAGTATCAGTGACATGTGGTACTATACTGTCTGAATCTTAATATCAGGATTACTGTAGTATTTCATTCTAATTGTTGTTCTGATTCCTACTTGTTCAGAGAGGGGAAGAATATACTTTCAGCAAAATGCAATTAGTAGTGGAGTGGTCATGGCAGGGAAAAATACATATATTCTGTTTTGATTGCTTGCTTGCTTTGTCACTGTAGGCAAATTCTGAACTTGGTGGAATTTGGTCAGTGGGACAAAGAATTTGGCAGCGAGACTTTCCAGGAATCTACACAACAATCAGTGCACATCAGTGGTCTGAGACTATTCAACCAATCATGGAAGCACTTAGAGGTACAAAAAATATTTCTTTGAAAAATTAACACACACAAAGGGCAGAGAAGTTTAATTTGAATTTGTTTTGTTGGCCATATAGGACTACATGCTACCATTAACCCTTGCTCAAGACTCGCTGAGTTCTAGGAGGTTGTATTTTGGCTTGGATTTTTAATGTATGCTAATTTGCTGTCAGAACAGTTTGCTTAGCTTGTGAATTCCTTGGGGCAAGGACATCCAGCCAGGCACTTTGACAGTTCTTGATAAATAGACATAGGTTTTGTTAACTTACTTGTACTTTCTGCAGTAACTGAGCAAATACCCAGGTGTTTTGTTTTTTGTTTTTTAAGTAGAGCAGTGAATCTTGAAAAATCTGAATCTTGAATATGTTGAATTAATTTCTTTACCCATATAAGTTATTTATGGAACCAATAGCTTTTGTACACTCAAAATATTCTATCAGTCTGTTTATACTACTGATTAATATTTCATTTGAAAACAAAATTAGGCCCTCACGTAGAATTCATTGCAGGGCTAGGCCTACTTTTGTTTTTCAAATGAAATATTAATTAGTACTGTAAACAGATTGATGGAAATATCCCTCAAAATAGTCTAACTTGTTAAGAATAAAAATCAAGCTTGAAGGTTGTCCCATAGCCTTCAGAGATCTTACCTGACGGATTTCAGATATGAAACTTACAGGAACACATCAGTTTCTAAATTAGATTTAAATGATTTCTTCTTATAAACTTTGATGTACCGTAAATAGAATGATGGGCATCTTTTGCTCTCACATTATAGTCAAATTTTAATTGCATATCTGGAATACGGATGATCAAGCTTCTGATATGACTCAACTTTCAAAACAAGTCCCTCTTACTGGATCTCACAAGCTTGACAGTGTCCCTTTAAAATTAGTCCTGCAGCTAGCAGGATTCTAATGAATCTTATTTGGAGTTTGTCTAATGTAAGCAGTTAGGGGCAAAGATTCTACTTTTTTCTTTTTTGAAAATTAAAGACACTTAGTGCAGATGTTTCTGAGTAGTAACATTCTGCTTTTCACTGCAAGGGGGCACTAGAGTCTGTGGAAAAAAAAAATTTGCAGGCTATTTCACTATCCCATCCCAAAACATGAATTCCAGTTCATTCTTTGTGCTAATAAGGAAACAATTTGATGTAGTGTTACTTTGGAGCCATATTGGGATTAAAGCATCAAGCATTATAGAAATTTAAGACATGAATGTCATTTATTTAAACAGTCCCTTATTGAATAATTATATTTAAACTTAAATTAATAATTGAATTTTTATAATTTTGCAGAAATAAAATGGTATAGCTAATTAGCTATGAACATTTCAGTTTTACTTACAATAAAATTGGAAGCATTTTAGCACTTCCTGGGGTTACACCAAAAATGTTTTAAAATACTAAGATGAATTTTCTATGATTTTCAGAACATGTTATCCAGATCCTGTCATTCTGAATGAGCCTAGTCACTTTTGCTCTTGAGCCCAGGACTAGACTGTACCTCATGCCCTTTGTGCTTAAATGTTAATTGTTAAGGCACAGGTTTGGGAGGTAGGTGATCTAGGTTCTGTTCCTAGATCTACCACAGACTTGGGCAAGTTGTTTTAATCTCTTTGCCTCAGTTTCTCTGTCTATAAGTTATGATACTTACTGCTTGCCTCATAGGGGTGTCGAAGCTCAGTTAATATTTACAAAGCCTCTTTTAGGCTTGCACTTAATGGAACATACTGTGTAAATATGAACTATTAGTATTAAGCACCAGATTTTCAGAAATGTGGCTCTCCACTGTTATGTGAGGCCACACAAAGCATTTTCAGACTTGCTGTGTGTTTTGAAGACTGTTACAATAGTATCATTTAAAAATGTGTTCCCCTTAATAGATGCAACTAGGAGACGAGCTTTTGGACTGGTTTCTCAGGCATATACCTCAATAATTGCAGATGATTTTGCAGCCTTTGTTGGACTTCCTGTAGAAGAAGCTGTGAAAGGTAGCTTATTCTTTTACTTTTTGGATTGTCTTTCACAGACAATTTTGTTTTGAGGCTGAGACCAGAATTAAATTGACCAACTAAAGAATCCCATTATAAAATAAAATTGGTTTAAGAACACTTCCTTCCTTACACCAAGTCCAAAAAAAAAAAGAGGCCAGAGGGCCCTCTGTATTTAGAAAATTCATCATTGTAGGCCTAACAGACTTTGGTGAAAATGTTTCAGATAAATTGAAGGAAAACGAGATAAAGTTGACCTTTATGAAATGTTACTAATGGATTTATGCATGGTTCTGATTTTTAATAGAACAGTATTCGTCCACTTGGGTCTGAAGTCTTGTCTGTAAAAGAAAACGTTTACAAAACTTAATAGAGTTTCCATTATTGTAAATCTGTTTTTAGAATTTAAATATTTCAGAGCAGTGTTACAATGTGACTAATGCCAACAATTGCTTGTACCTGAGTGTCAGAAAGTGACGCTGGTTAGAAACATAGTGACATTGCCTACTCTGTATTTCTCTTATCTTGTTGGATTCAAATAAAGTAAAATTAAAGCATAAATGTATACATTAAATAACATTTTTTTAAAAATCCATTTTAATAATCTAGGGATATCTGTAACATGTGAGGTACTTCTTGCTGAGAAGGTTTCACCTTGCTCAGTTTTCTGCCCAACGAGGTTCCACTTCCACTGCTGCTCTTGCAACTCATTTTACAGGAAAGGGATGGGGCGTAGAGGGGTACAGCAAAATGAAGTAGGGAGGAGGATCTAAAAATAAACATAAGCTTGAGATTATTGTGAAAGGAGATGACTGAGAAGGGAAACAGTAAAAACAAATTGCTTAATTTTTAGGATGGGAGAGGTTTTTTGAGTTCTCCAGTTACCACCACTTACTAGATTAGGAGCCACAAAAAGCCTTCCTCCTTGGAAATAGCGGAGGAATTCCATTTTTCCTGAGTGTGAGAAGCCCACGCTCCAGGACCAAAAAAGAAAGTAATTTTTGCATCAGGCCTGACTTAAGTCTCAGGATACTATCACTTCTACAAAGGTCATGCATTTGTACAACTAAATGTCTCCAGCAGAGCCTCTTGTCATGAGTTCTTCTGAGAAGTAACTCTTTTACTGTGCAATCCAACTTTTTAAAGTGTATCGAGACATTTTTCCAGTGAGTGAGAACTTTGGGTTATTTGATACTGGAGTCAAACACATGGGGTATGATTTCTCCGTCACCCCTTTCCCTTCAACGTGCCAACCTGTTTCCCTTTAGATGATCGCCTCCTAAATAAACCTAGCCCCCCTCCCCCATATTGTGGATCTAACATTACACTTGCTGTCATCACATTGTTCACTTTGCTTCTGTGTTCCTATCCTTTCCCTCACACTGTGTCTGTATTGTCTATTTAGATTGGAAGCTCTTCAGGAGAGGGACCATGTCTGTGTCGTGTTTATATAGTGCATAGCAAATGGGGTCCTGCTCCATGGCTGAGGCTCATAGGTGCTATGGTAATACATATAATAAATTGTAATAATAGTAATCGTTTGCATTTTCAGGGGTGTTAGAACAAGGATGGCAAGCAGACTCAACAACTCGTATGGTAATGCCTAAAAAGCCAGGTAGGTGGAGCTGTTATTCCATGATGCATTTTGGATCTGGCTTGATATTTCTACTATTGTATCCTTTAGTGTCATTAAAATGATGCCTAATATAATTTGAGTTTGTTTTGAATAACAAGGACATCTTGACACAGGAAATTAGGGGAGCGGCTCCAAAGAGCATACTTTTTGCCAATGACATTATGCTGTTCTGCAAAGATAAATACTAACTGGAAAGAGACCTAGAACTTTGGAGGGCTGCATTAGAAGAAAATGGCATACAAATCAGCCGACAAAAGATGGAATACGTGCAATGCTTCATTGAGAGGGACAACAAGAAGCCAGTAAAATTAGTGTGTGCAACAGTTGAAGTACCTCGGTTCAGTGTTGAGCCATTCGGAGAATGTGGCTTGAATAGTGCTTGGTGTAAATGAAGGGAGTTGGTGGGAATTCTCTGTGATAAGATGATGCCAGGTAAACTACAGAGCAAAGTGTGTAAGATCATGATTAGGCCAGGCACAACATATGGGTCAGAATGCTGGCCAATAAGGACGAGAAAACTACTTCTGCTTCATGCTGCTGAAATGAGACTGCCCAGGGGAACAGGTGGGTATGACGAGAGCTGGTGTGCGATGTAATGAAATGGTACAAGCCATGAGGCAGAAAGTCTCCATTATGGAAAAGCTCAGGGAGTATTGACTGAGGTGGCTGGGTCCTGTGGGATGATGTGGGTTACACTGGCCAGGGAGTGCAAGAGCTAGTCATTGTGGGACAAAGATGATGAGGAAGACCTGGAAAAAGGTGGTTCGAGATGCTGAAGGAGGATGTGAAAGTTGGTGTCAGCTTGGAATCTGCACTTGACAAGAACCCTTAGAGACGAAGAGCAAGAGCCACTGACCCGGATTGACAAGGCAATGGTGGAGAAGATTGTATAACGAGCTAATGCAGGAGCACAACATGAGATGCTCAAAATGTAAGAAATATGAATCAGTGGCTTTAACTTTGGCACAAGCAGTATCAATTAAACTAAAAGGACCTGAACCTTTTTAAAGAAAAGGAAACAGTATGCTTTAATTTCTCCTACTCCCCTTCTACTTACTATTAGTTTTGATGACTCAGTGGAACATGTTACATCACCTAAACTGACATTTCTTAATCTAATGAAGCTTAGTTAAAATTTACTATTTTGAAACACCCGGTGTTTCAAACTAAAGTTCTTTACTGATGGGACTTGGAGGATGTGGCTTCCTGTGCCTTGTGTTTTAAATTGCTGGAACTCGTGGAGTTGAGCCTGCTGAAAACATCTAGTGCAAGCAGCTGATGTAAGAATTGTCTGAACCTGCTGTTTACTATTTCCCAACACAAGGAGGATTCCCTGATAACCGACACTATGAACAAGGCAACTACTCGGTTGCCACCTAAAAGTTGCCATTATTCGGCAGTTGCCAATAAGCAGAAGGCAGGTTTGTGAGGCTGCAGCTAGGGAAGGAAGCGCTGGGACGTGCCTTCCTTGGCCATAGCCTGCAAACTTGCCTGGGGGTAGGGCAGCAACAGGGAGGGCCACTGGAGCCCGGGTGCTGGGAGGCCATGGAACTGCACAGTACTTCTTCCTGCGCTCTCTGGGCATCAGGGCTCACCATGTCCCAGTCCTTCCTTCCTTCCTTCCTTGAGTGCAGCCCGCCAGCAGGACACAGTGTTGATAGCACAGTGCAAGGTACTGTGCAGCTCCAGTATCCAAGTTTTAGCTACTGCTTTCCCCATAGCCTCCCCACCCAGCCTGCAACATCTCCCTTCCTGTGCGATCCAGGTGCACAGGCAGGTTTGCAGGGCTGCAGCCCCAGAAGGAAGCACTGGGATGTGTTGAGCACAGGCTGCAGGAAAGTTTGCAGGGCTGCAGCTGGCGAAGACACATCCCAGCATCTCCCTTCCTGGCTGCAGCCTAGCAAACCTGCCTGCAACTGGGGTCTGTTTCCCAAAATATATTGTGAATAAATGGCATGCTATTGCCAGTATCCAAATCCCATTAATATTAGTCAATGGAACAGGATTGGTTCCTGGCAAAACATCGCTGTTAGCCAGAAGTTAATACCTGGGTTGCTGTTAAGCAGAATCTACTGTTTGTAAAATGAAATATGTTCAGTGTGCCCAGTGCTGGGTGTAAAAAAGAAAGCAAACATTTTGTGCAGATCCTTCAAATGTGTAAGGAGGCAGTCAGTGGTACGGTGTAGTTCAGCATGATCACGTATTTACATATCTGTGTTTTGAGACTAGATTATACACTCCACTACAGTGTGGTTTTTTTTTAAACTGTAATTGTGGTATGGTATTGAAAAGATAAAGCAAGTTTTTGCAAACAGCACACTGGGAAATGTTTGTCTTTAATAAAAGTAATGCTAAATAATTTCTATTGATGTAAAAAGTTGAGTAAAATTTTGTGAAGGGCAGAGACTGCTGTTCTAAACTTCTTACACACTAGTTTTAAACAGCACCATTTTAAAAAAAAAAAGAAGAAGAAAAAAAAGAGGGGTGATTAGATCTGCCAGAATATATCTTGCTCCTGTTGCATTTAACAAGGTAGGAAAACATCTTACTGTTTTGGACTCCTGAACAACTAAAATCCTGCTCACCCAAACAAAAAATGATGATTTAATGTGTTCCAGACAAGGTGATGAAATTCACTTATAATCCTGTGTGTATTGACTGACCTGAGGCTTGAACTACCTGACTCAGCTGAACAGACACATCCTCTGTTTTTTCCCCCCCTGCGATGTGGTGATGTTTACAGCAAAACTATTTGCAACCCACACTGTGCTTACTAGTGCATGTAACTCAAAGTGTTGTGTGGGGTTGAACTACCATTGTGAGACAAATGATATCGTCAGGAGGCCAGTTGTCATTTTCAGTCTCTCATTCACTATGCCTAGGAGTTTAAATGTACAGATATTATACTATACTATACAGATATTATACTATACAATAAAAAATTCCATGAAAGAAAAGAGTAACAGGTTTGTTTCTAAGGGCTTGTCTTCCCTACGGGGATAAGTTGACCTAAGTTACGCTGTTCCAGCTACATAAATAACCTAGCTGGAGTCGACATAGCTTAGGTTGTCTTGTCTTATCCCGGTGTCTTCACTGTGTTGCGTTGATGGGAGACGCTCTCCGGTCGACTTCCCTTACTCTTCTCAGAGAGCTGGAGTACCAAGAGTGCTCTGCCATCGATTTAGCGGGTCCCGATTCCTACTGCATCAATTGCAGCAGCGTCGATCTCCCCGTAGCGAAGACCAGCCCTATGAATTATAGGATTTTAGAAAATTTTGGCTTAGTACATAAGAATTGTATTTTTAGCAGAATGGGTCCTTTAATGGATTAACATTTCATTGCATTTTTCTTTTAGGGGCACTGGAAGCTTCCTTTAACAGATTTATTCCTTTACCAGGTATTTGCTCATTTTGATTTATTTTAAAAGGTGTCGTATAGATAAAAACACAATTTGCCTTTCTGAAACTCTTATGTACCCTTTACATACATAAACAAAACAAATAGCTAACTCAACACCACCTTCTCAGCAATGTCAAATGAAACACACAATGTCCAGCAATTCACTCATTGACCAGGGCTCCAGCGGTGATTTTAAAGGGCCCGGGGCACCCTGCAGCAGCCGGAGCCCAAGACACTTTAAAGCGCTGCTGGAGCTCCGCTGTAACCGTGCTATACGCGAACCCGTGTTATATCTGGTCGTGTTATAGCGGGGTAGAGGTGTATGGTTTGTCTTTCTAAGCCAGTGTGAAGTCTCTCACTTTCTGAAAGCATGTTTTTTTAAATGATAGCCTTCTTCTTTTCCCCCACCTGGAAGTGGGGTGCTTCACATACGTGGGGTTGAGGATTCATTTTTTATACGTAGGCTAGGTGAATATCTCCCCAGTGTACTTTACAGGAGGAATCACTTCTATATAACACATTGTTTCTCTGCCTTCCCTTTCCTCAGTTTTGACTCCTTGTGTTCTGTTTTCCTTTCTTCGCCCTGCACTGTTTTTCATTTCTCCTCCTAATTATCTCTTGCCTCTGTTCTTGACGGTCCTTTCTTTTCACTCTACTCTCCTTTTCTCTTACCCCTACATTTCATTCTCTCTTTCTCTAATTTTCCCTTCCATTTTCAGTTATCCTCCTCTCTAAGCTGCACTTCACCCTTACCACCGGATAACTCAGCATTCTTGTAGAGTTTGTACAAGTACTATGGCTGACTTCTCTTGCCAGCCATCCTGTACTTTTTCCACCATGCCTTGATTAGGTATGTCTCACTTTACCTTAGAGACATGACTCAGCAGACATGCTCATTATTGAGCAGGGGTGGCCAAACCGCAGCTCACGAGCCGCAGGCAGCTCTTTACAGTTAAAATGCGGCTCACAGAGCCCCGCCTCCCTTACCGTATTCTCTACCTACCAGACTGGGATTGGGGGATGCTCAGGGCTTTTGCCCTGTGGGGAGAGGGGTCTCAGGCCATCAGCTGAAGCCTCAGCTGGTGCACCCGGAGGGCTGAAGCCCTGAGCCCTGGCCTGGCTCTCGAACTTCTGAAGATTATCGTATGCATCTGAGAGGGTCAGTAAGTTTGGCCAGCCCTGTTCTAGAAGAAGGCAGAATGCAATCAGACCTATAGGAACTTTACTGTGGTTGAAGATGCTACAGGAGTCCTCTCTAGAGTTAGCAAACAGACATGACATGCTGGAAACTTGGCAGTCCTTCAGTATCTGCAGATAACTCGTGAAGAGGTCTAGAAATAGTGATAGATGTATCTTAGCTATTTGTAACTTCTGTTGCAGTCATGGTGTGTTATGCGGTGAATAAGTAACTCCTCCACAACACAACATAAGAATATATGAGGAGATTACAAGTAGGCGTGTCAGTCACTCTAGGGCTGATGAGGAAACAGTCTGAGAAATTTAGTTTGCATTTTTCTTTAATGTCAAGGGAGCTGGGGTGGGTGACGTTGGGCTCTGTTTTGCCTCTTTAATTTTATTAATGCTGTGTGTCTTTGTGTTCTTTATAGAACCTGCTACAGTTCCACCAATTCCTAATGAACAACAGTTGGCCAGATTGACTGACTATGTGGCTTTTCTTGAAAATTAATTACCCCTCTCCTGTGTTCAAGACAGAACCTGGAAATTCTGTGTACTGGCAGTTCTACTATCTAAAACTTACCTTTATCCTGTTTGTTAAATGTTGCAGCCTCCCCCACCTGGAATAGGTTGATAAAATATATATATAGTATATATTTTGTTCCTATATGTGTTTTGCCAAAGCAAAGTTAGTAGTTGAAATAATCCTTAACTCCAATAATATTTATCCATTAGGTACACAGCAGTATTACATGTTAAGTTTTATTCTCTTATGACTCATAGCGGGAAAGGGCATCTCTCTCCAACTGTACTGATATAGACTATTGCAAAGCAGCAAACAGAAGGAAAGAGAAGAGTTGTCATCAGCAAAGGAGATGAATGTAATTGTTATGTCCTTTGTACTCATGGTTTCGATGCTTCCATTGCTGGCAGTGGAATACTTACCAGGAAAATCAGTCATAGATGGATTAAGTATGAACAGGGGAAGGCTATTCTACCTGCATCTGTAAAGGAGAAGCCTTTCAAAGTACAATAAATATTTAGTTGTGAACCATAAGTAACAGTAAGTTACAGTAACTATTACTGTACTTTCCTGCAAGATTCCTTCCATCTGTGGTGAGATTTTTATAACTGGTTACTCTTGTATCCCATTGCTTTCCGATTTCTGAGTTGTCTTATTTCCCCTAGGGTTAGTTTTGAGTGCTCTGTGAAAACTTTGTAGGCTGGTGTACTTTTTTTACTGCAGACTGATATTTTTAATATACCTGGGGCACCTAGAGAATACATTTCAAAGTTGTTTTGGGGTTGGGGGAAGGCAAATGTTCACTTCACTTGCTCTGAAAAAGCATTTGGTTTTGGAAGGCTTAACTTTTAAGAGCAGCCATTCTTGGGGCACTCAGACCAATATTTTGCCCTGTAACTTGTTGGAAAATTATGCCATGATTCTCAATACTACTCTAAAACCTGGATCTACTTGTGTCATAGGCTGGTGATGGCTTCACCGGAAGGAGTTTTTTGCCTGCCTTGGTAGCTTTCTGGACTACTCTTGTCATTGGAAAAGAATTTAAAAATTAGATGCCTTTGAATAAAATAAATCTATGGAGGATGGGCTAGAGTATGCTGCACTGTCAGTTCAAGTAGCATACATCCTGTACCAGAGCACTGCTGTATTAATCCTTGAATTCAGAATCGGAAAGGAAACAACTTGCATTCCCTTGCCTGATCCTAATGTTAAACCAGGGCACATAGTGGTGCTTTAAGGGGCAGTGCATGCCTTTACCTTCCTCTCTCCTTTCATTTGGTTGTCATCAACATATTCAGTGGTTTGTCACTTGAAGAAGGCAGGTTCTTGTTATCTGTAGTGACATTCTCCCAGTGTGTGCTACCTACTGTACATTCTTTTGTTTTGGGTCCGAGGGGAAGGGGTTCTAAACAGTGTGCTGTTGCATTTAGACCCCCTTTTACATGTAACCATTTACTTTCAAAAGATTATTTATTTGAAGCCCATGGAAGTCTTGGATCTCTATAAATATTGATGCAAATATAATTTCAGTGATATTAAAACATGTTTACACTAAGCTTGTGTACCTGATTTCATTCCCTTCTTCAAAGAGTAGATGTTCAAATCTGATGGCTGTGGAGGTTTGGTATAGTCTGACTGTCAGTTTGATTGGTAAAGCTATACGACGGTTAATATAGTACATTATGCTTACACAGTTATTTAATGAAGATTTATACACAGCATAAAGTGCACTCTTCATATTCCCACTCATGGGATGCTCTGACTGGTGCAGCCTTGAATGGTAGAATTCTAGATGGCAGTAGCTGTTGGAGCACTCGCTCATCTCCTTTGCCCCACCCTTCAGTGAACGTTGAGTGTGTCAGGCAAAGATATAAAAGGGGTGTGGTTCTCCAGCTATCTCAGTTCCTTCTAACCCCGACCAGCTACACAGATTTGTGTGGAGCTCAGGAATCCTTCCAGATCCATGATTAGCTGGCTAATTTAGATCTTAGGTGTTAAGTGTTAGTTTTATTAGTGGTAGTAATACAGTTACTTGGGTGGAACTGAAGAAGAAACACTGTTTCAAAAGATGTTTCCGATGCGCTTGTGTCCAGATGAGCCAATTCCAAAAATGAGGCTTGAGGCACCAGTGAAACAAGAAGGTACTGTGGCACCAGAGGCCTGTAGCAGTGTGGCACTGCAGCAGATAGTATCCGAGGCACAGGTTCATAGATTGGATCCTGCCTCCGTTCAGCCACAGATGATCAATTACAGTAAAGGAGCAAGAAGAGGATGTACTACAACAGACTCAGATATGTATTTCTCCAGAAAGCAGAGATCACGTAGAGGAATTTAGAATTTCTCCTCTTTTGCCATCACCTGAAATGCTTTTTGGTTCTTCAGAGAGAACTTTTTCTCCAATTTCCCTTCTTCAGCCCAGGATATTACTGTCTCCAGTTATATCTGAACTAAGAATAACCTGAGAGTGGAGGAAGAGTATGGATCGCAGAAAGGATCTGTAGAGGATGTATTATGGACAAAGATACCTATATATCTTGGATCCATCTGGGCAAAGATAGATAGATAGATACAATAAATCTATCATCGGATCTGACTATGGGTTTCTGGCCTGACTAGCAAATACCACCTTGGATCTGATGGTAACAATGGCTTTCTCCAGCACCTTACTAAGAATTTGCTATGTATGGGACTATTTCTCCAGTTAGGTTCAAAGAGGAGATATAATTACTGGACCTGAAGGGTACTGAGCCAATAAAACTTACAAGCTTTGCTATGTCTCCTATATCAGGGAGAGAATTACCAGAAAAGTGGTGCGAGTCAGATCTGGACTCTGGAAGAATGACATCCCCAAATGAGAATGTAAGGGGCAAATCAGCCTTGTCACCTTCAGAAGATACAGTGGCATTAATGAGTTAGTGCATCATTTGGTGAAGTATCAGAGGGGTAGCTGTGTTAGTCTGGATCTGTAAAAAGCGACAGAGTCCTGTGGCACCTTATAGACTAACAGACGTATTGGAGCATAAGCTTTCATGGGTGAATACCCACTTCATCAGACGCATGTGGTGGAAATTTTCAGAGGCAGGTATAAATATGCAGGCAAGAATATGGTGAAGATATTGGATATTCCCTCGGTTTCAGTTGAGGAATTCTCATTCCATTTTTATTTACTGGGAGCGGCCACTAGACAAAGAGTTACTCTTCCCTTATTGGAAGGGCTGTTCAGACCAGCAAAGGCAGTCTGGAACAATCAAAGAAGGCTGACAAATTGTACTGGTTTTCTTGGAAAGATACGGCCATGTTTCACACCCGATCATGTCCCAATTCATTGGTTGTAGAAGCAGCTTTACAAAGATCAGAGGCACTCAATTGCACTCTGCTCCCTCTGATGTAGAAGGGAATAGGCGATGTCCTTGGTGTTTCAAATTGAGGTCCCAGCAAGGCAACAGTATCGTCTATTGGGGGAAATATTATTCATCAGTATTTGAGGATCATAAGAGTTTTAAGTGCTCTGCTCTTGGAAGGGCAGCACATTGCTAAATATCAATTGAGTAGCATTTGACTCTTCAGATGCTTCAGCCATCGCTTTAAGAAGGCATGCATGGATCAGATCAGCAGGCCTACCTCTACAAAGATGAGGATTGAAGACCTTTTTTTTTGAACGGGAAGGTCCAGTTAGTGTACAGATGGATGGAGCACTAAAAAGATGAAAAATATGAGCTCTACAGCTAGATCTCTGGTCTTTATGAATAAGATCATTCACAACTCCAAATTTTAGATATCAGACAGTATGTAGTTGTCTACATTGATTCCTTAATAATGCCAAGGAAGGAATTATTCTCCGCCTCAGCCTCAATATTAACGTCAGAAAAAGCAGTCTTATAAGCCTCATAATAATGGAAAGAATCACTTTTGTCATATGTGATTTCTACAAGGTCTCAGATTTGACATAAGGATTTGGAATTTTATAAACCAGCCCAGCTGGATACGGTTCACTCACAGTTTGGGTACCATTTGTCCTAGTTTACCAGAAATGGCAGTTAACATGCAGGATCCACCTGTCTGATGTTATTGCACCCCAAAAAAATCCACCTCTCTCATCCCTGACCAGGGGTTGGCCTCACATATTTATGAAGCGTAGAGATTCAGTCTGTAGTGGGGTTAGGTTTGGTAGAGGTGGTATCATTAGATCAGAGAGGAAAAGGTTTTTAGTCATTTTCTAATTTAAAAAGGGGGGGGCTTTGCCCTATTTTGGATTTAAGAAAATTAAGCACCTCTAGAAAGAGAACATGCAGAAATTTCTAACTTCTATAATCCGTTCTCTACCACTCAGGATTGGTTTGTAGCCCTGGATTTAAAAGTTTAATATTTCCATATATTTAGACCTTGTCACTAGAAATACCTGAAGTTTATGGTGGCAGAGGATCATTTTCATTGTAAGCTTCTCCCTTTTGGTTTGTCTGCAGCAGCCAGGGTGTTTTTAAAAACAAGTCAATCTGTAGTGGCAGTGTTCCTCAGATTGCAGGGGATGTTTGTGTATCCAATTTCAACAATTGACTAATAAAAGTGTCTTCGAGGGAAGATGTCTTCATGTAAAACAAATGTTTCCTCTTTGCCAGTCTGGGATTACAAGAAGTCACATTTAATTCCATTTCAAAGGATCTTCTTTATTGGGGCAATGCTCGACTCAACTGTGGCAAAAGCTTTCCTTCACATGGAGAGATTTATAAAGATAATGTCTATAATTATCCCTTTTCACTCCCCACAATAACTGATTTTTGTTGTTCTACAGTTCCTGGGTCTCTTGGTGTCAGTGATGCTATATGTTCATCTTCAGATTAGAAACCTTCAGCACTGGTTAGCAATAAATTAGGACCAGGTTTAGAAAACATGTATCGCAAACTAGTAATTCCACAGCAGGTGTTCGCATCACTAATATGTTGGGCAAATGTTCAAAATGTATTGAAGGGTATGCCTTTCCATTCGCATTCTCCATCGGTAATATTTACCTCTGATGCATCTACGCTGGTGTGGGGGTCCATTTGTACAATAGTGTGTGAGACAAAGTTCCTCCTCTACCATAGTGGGTCCTGTGCTTACTGGCAGATTTTCACACCTTAGTGATTTTCCCTTCTGGTGGAACCCACAGTCTGGGCCGTCAACTCCTGTATCTGATCAGGAGTTGGGAGGTTTGGGGGGAACCCGGGCCCGCCCTTTACTCTGGGTTCCAGCCCAGGGTCCTGTGGATTGCAGCTGTCTATAGTGCCTCCTGGAACAGCTGCATGACAGCTACAACTCCCTGGGCTACTTCCCCATGGCCTCCTCCAAACACCTTCTTTATCCTCACCACAGGACCTTCCTCCTGGTGTCTGATAACACTTGTACTCCTCAGTCCTCCAGCAGCTCGCTCTCAGCTTCTTGCTCCCAGCTCCTCACATGCCCACCACAAACTGAAGTGAGTTCCTTTTTAAACCCAGGTGCCCTGATTAGCCTGCCCTGATTGGCTGCAGGTGATCTAATCAGCCTGTCTGCCTTAATTGGTTCTAGCAGGTTCCTGATTACTCTAGTGCAGCCCCTGCTCTGGTCACTCAGGGAACAGAAAACTACTCACCCAGTGACCAGTATATTTGCCCTCTACCAGACTCCTGTACCCCACTGGCCTGGGTCTGTCACAGCTGTTAGAGCTCATTGGTCACTAAAAGAAAAGGATTTTCACATCAAACTTTTAGAGCTGAGACCAATCACTTTAGCTTTAAAGTCATTTCTACCTGTGGTCAAACACAAGGTAGATCAGATGGCTACAGACACTAGGACAGTGTTATATTATCTGAACAAGTAAGGAGGGCTTATTCCTTACAATTATGTGTGGAGGCAAAGACCTTTGGAACTAATGAATAGATCAAGATGTTCATCTAATACCAATCGGTGTAACAGGGAGTGAAACATGCTTTCAGACTATTGGAGCAGGTCAGATGCATAAGTGGCCTTTGAAGGATAAAATAGTAAAAATACCTCTTCAATATGCCCTCTTGGGATTTAAACATAGTGCTCTCACAATTGATAAGACCTCCCTTTGAGCCTTCAGGAAACTAATTTATTTCATTTGTCTATTAAAAGTGCTTTTAATAGCCATTATCTCTGCAAGATATGTAAGTTAACTACAGTACATTTGTTAATGACTGATCTGCCATTTACTGTTTTTCATAAAGACAGGATAGTTCCTCATACATACCCAAAGATTTTACAAAACCTCATATAAACTAGTCTATAATTTTACTGGGCTTTTCCCCTCAGTCCCATACTCGTGAGGGCAAAGCTATGTAACATACCCTGGATGTTTAGACAGGACTAAACAATTTAGATGGAATGCTCAAGGTTCACTGAAGGAAGTGGTGAGGGAGGCATGTGAGTGCTCCAGCAATGATTGTTTGCTAGAATTCTACCCTTAAGGCTGCAGCATTCAAGATCAGAGCATCCCATCAGTGTGAATATGCAGAGCGTATGTCGAAGAAGGTAAGTAACCTTCATTTTTTTCATACAGAAACAGTTTGAGTCTTTAAATCATAGAAACATGGGATTGAAAGAGACCTCGATAGGACATCTGGTCCAGTCCCATGCACTGAGGAAGGACTAGGTGTCATCTAGAGAATTTCTGACAGGTGTTTGTCTAACCTGCTTTTAGAAACCTCCAGTGACAGAGATTCTACAACCTCCCTGGGCAATTTGTTCCAGTGCTTAATTACCCTGTGTGACATTCCCCTGGTGTTGTCTGGACCAGTGAGCTACTAGGCCTCTCCAATCCTTGACTCTAGGAGCCAGCCTTACCCTGATTTGCTGTGAGAACCCCCACTCCTGGGCTGTTCACACACAGCCTCTAGCATGTAAGCTGCTCCTTGCATTGTGCAACCGAATGACATTAGCCAATATCTCCGGTCCCAGACAGCCCTAGGAACCTTCTTGCAGTATCCAGTTATGCCCACTGGGCACTGCAAGCTTATATGAGTTTGTCAGTTTAACAAAGAAATTGATATGTACCAGGCTTGTTATCCCATGGGGAGTCTGACATGCTTCAAACCAAACACACTGCTTCAGGTAGAATTAAATGGATTTATTAACGACAAAGATAGATTTTACGTGATTATAAGTCAAAAAGTAAGTCAGATTTGGTCAAATGAAATAAAAGCAAAACACATTCTAAGCTGATCTTAACACTTTCAGTGCTCTTACAAACTTGGATGCTTCTCACCGCAGGCTGGCTGGTTGCCCTTCAGCCAGGCTCTCCCCTTTGATCAGCGCTTCAATCCCTTGGTGGTGATGTCTGTAGATGGAGGTAGAAGACAGAGGAAGAGCATGGGAAAAATCTCCCATTTATCGTGTTCTTTCTTCCCTCTTGACTTTGCCCTCTCCCTTCAGAGTCAGGTGAGCATTACCTCATCACAGTCCCAAACTGACCAAAGGACGGGGCGTGACTCACTCGAGAGTCCAACAGATCCTTTTGTTACTGTCTACGCCAGCACCCTTTGTTCCTGTGAGGCTGGGCTGGGTTTGTCCCATACGTGCCTTGATGAGGTGTGAACTGCCCTTCTGCTCTTAGAAAGTTTTTGCTTGGGCTTATTTTAAGCCATGAAGGCACATTTTTAGCCTAATAACTATATACATGAAATTACAACCTATAACATCACCATAACAATGCTCAGTACATCATGAGCCTTCCAAAGACACCCAACATGACAAACTTTGCATTAGATACCACACAATCGTATAAGGATGAACATGGGGGTGTAGGGTGCTCCCACAAACTACAGAATGTCACACCCTGACAGGAACTTTTTCCTAATGTGTAACCTAAATCTCCCTGGCTGTGATTTTAAGCCCATTAATTCTTGACCTTCTCTTCAGGCGATAAGGAGAACAATTGATTACCTTCCTCTTTGTAACAACCTTCATACTTGAATGTAGTATTGTAGCTGTGTCAGTCCCAGGATAGTAAAGAGAGAAGGTGGGTGAGGTGATATCTTACTGGGCCAACTTCTGTTGGTGAGACAAACAAGTTTCAAGCTTACGCACAGCTCTTCTTCAGGTCATACGTGAAGTCTGTTGTTGTCATATCTAACCCTCAGTCGTCTTTTCCCCAGACTAAACAAACCCAGGTTTTTCAACCTTCCTTGTAGTTCATGTTTTCTAGACCTTCAATCATTTTTATAGCGCTCCACTGGACTTTCTCCAGTTTATTCCCATCTTTCCTAAAGTGTGATGCCCAGAATTGGACACACTACTCCAGTTGAGGCCTTAACAGCGCTGAGTAGAGAGGAAGAATTACTTCTCATGTCTTGCTTACAACACTCCTGCTAATAAGTCTCAGAATTTTGTGCGCTTTTTTTTGCAACAATATTGCATTTTTGACTCGTATCTAGTTTGTGATCCACTATACTGCCCACATCCTTTTCTGCAATACTCTTTCCTGGATACTCCTTTCCCATTTTGTATTTGTGCAATTAATCATTCCTTCTTAAAATGTAGTACTTTGCATTTGTCCTAATTTCATTTCATCCTATTTATGTCAGACCATTTTTCCAGTTTGTCAAGATTATCTTGAATTCTAATCTTGTCCTCTAAAGCTCTTGCAACCCCTCCCAGCTTAGTATTGTCCATAAATTTTGTAAGTGTACTTTCTGTGCCATTATCCAAATTATCTATGAAAATATTTTGAATAAACTGGACCCAGGATAGATCCCTGCAGAACCCTATTTGCTATGACTTTTCAGCTTGACCATGAACCATTGTTTACTACTATGGTTTTTCAACCAGCTGTGCATCCACCTTATGGTAGATTCACCTAGGCTACATTTCCCGGGTTTGCTTATGAGAAGGTCATGTGAGACAATATCAAAAACCTTATTAAATTAGAGAGACATCCCACCTGGTGCTTTCTCTCCAAGCCTCAAGGCTTGTTACCCTGTTAAAAAAAACAAACAAAAAACTATTAGGGTGATTTGACATAATTTGTTTATTACTTATATTCTTCTATGTGTTTGCAAATTAATTTGTTTGTTTGCTCCATTATCTTTCCCAGCACCAAAGTTAAGCTGACTTAATTCGCAGGGTTTTCCTTATCCCCCTTTTTATAGATAGGCACTATATTTGCCTTCTTCCAGTCCTCTGGGTTCCCTACTGTCCTCCATGGGTTCTCAAAGATAATCACTAGTGGCTCACAGATCTCTTCAGCCAATTCCTTAAGTATTCTAAGATGTATTTCATCAGCCCCTTGAAGACCTCTAACGTGTCAAAAAAATTCTTAACTTGTTCTTTCTCCATATTAGTTTCAGATCCTACCCCATTTACATTGATGTTTGCTATGTTAGTCATCTGAGCACTGCTAACCTTTTTGGTAAAAACTGAAACATTTCTGCCATTGCTGTGTTTTCTGTCTCCTCATTGACTCTCCTCTGTCCTTGGTCTTCCTCTTACTTCTAATGTATTTGTAAAATGTTACCCTTTATGTCCCTAACTAATTTAATCTCATTTTGGGCTTGGCTACACTTGCAAGTTGCAGCGCTGGTAGAGGCTTTCCAGCGCTGCAATTACACCCTGTCCACACTTGCAGGGCACAACCAGCGCTGCAACTCCCTGGCTGCAGCGCTGGCCGTACACCCAGGTCTGCTTGGGGTATAAGGGTTGCAGCGCTGGTTCTGCAGCGCTGGTCATCAAGTGTGGACACTCACCAGCGCTGTTATTGGCCTCCAGGGTATAAGGAGTATCCCAGAATGCTTTTAACTAAATTATTCCCTTGTTTTGTTATGCAGCCTCTCTTTGTTTTGTTGTCAATTCGGAGCTCCGGGCTCCGTGCACGGCACAGGGAGCTGCTTCAAACATAGCTCCTGTTTGCTGTCATTAATCTGTAACTACTGTCAACAATGAAATGAGATAACCCCTGCAGGGGTTGAGTGTTTGCTTTGCTTGAGAGAAACGGGGGGAGGGGGCAGAGGGGGGAAAGAGTATGTTGGATGCAGGTTGTTTGCAGTTAACAGTAAGGGGGTGGGAAAATTTTCTGATTTTGCCCAGTGTCGGTTCCCAACATCCACTCTCTCTCTCCCCCCCCGGTCCCTGTCACACTGCCCCACACCCCCCTCTTTTGAAAAGCACGTTGCTGCCACTTGAATGCTGGGATAGCTGCCCATAATTCATCACTCCCAACAGCGCTGCAAATGCTACAAATGTGGCCACACTGCAGCGCTGGTAGCTGTGAGTGTGGCCACACACCAGCGCTGGCCCTGCACAGCTGGACGACCAGCGCTGCAACTACCAGCGCTGCAGATTTGTAAGTGTAGCCATACCCTTTGTGCCTTGGCCTGTCTAGTTTTGCTCCTACATGTTTGTGTAGGGTTTTTTAAATATTCATCATTCATAATTGACCTAGTTTCCACTTCTTGCCTGATTCTTTTTAAAGTTTCAGGTCACTGAAGATCTTCTAATTAAGCCAGGCTGGTCTCTTACCATACTTCCTATCTTTCCTACACATTTGGGATAGTTTTGCTCTTGTGCCCTTAATAATGGGTCTTTAAAAAACTGCAAACTCTCCTGAACTCCTTTTTCCCCTAGGCCTGGTCTACACTACACGGTTAGGTCGATGCAAAGCAGCTTACATTGACTTAGATGTGGATGTGCCTTCATTCACCTTCATAAAGAACTCCATATTGGGACCTTCCTATACTCCCTCCCCCCACCCCACCCCCCCAAAAAATTCCATATGGCCTCAAGGATGGGTGCAATACACTGTACCACTCCATCTGTGAGGACATTAAAGACAATCATAGCTTCACATACACGGTTGGTATGTGTGTCCTGGAATGGAATGTTCTTTCCCCTTTGTAAGTTCTGTTTCCTTAACTTATTAAGTTTTAAATGTTTTTTAATTGCCTGGTTTATGTTACAGAATAAAATTCTATTTTTTGGAACAAAATTAGTCTTTATTAGTTCACAGCATATGCTGTTTGTTGCTGAGCAGATCTGACCACCAATTTCCTGTTACTTCACTTTGTCACAGACCCCATAACATCATTCATAGACAATATTAACAGGTGCATTGACAGCGTTAACTTCCTGCGTGCGGGGCATTCACTACAAGATTCATACTGGGCTGCAAAAGAGCAATGCCAGGTGGAGCACACTACAGCAACAGACACTACTCTGGCTCACTATTAAAATGGTCTTTCAAAGCCTCCCTAAGCTGTATAGCTCTGTATTGAGCTCTGGTGTCTTTGCATTGGAGGACTGGTGTGAGTGTGGCACACAAATCCAGAAATGTGGCCTTGTGCATCCGAAAGTTCCGCAGCCACTGCTCATCATCCCAAACCTGCATGACAATGCAGACCTACCAATCAGTGCTTGCTTCTCAGGCCCAGAACCAGCACTCCACCACCTCCAGCTGGTCCCTGAATACTGCCAAGAACCTTGAATTGTTTCTTTCTATGTCCCACAGCAATCTAGCCTCCTAGGAATCGTCATGTTCCCTGCGGCTCCACAAATACTGCAGGATCACGTGCCCTGTGCTTGCAGTGTTCTTGACAATAGGGCAGAGCTATGCAGGCTCCAGGCTTCTGTCAGAGATGATGGACAATGAGGAGGGATGCATGGGTTTGTGTGGATTTTGAAAAGAAGGTGCAAAATACTATGGGATGCAGATGAAATGATAGGATGGAGAATACCGCATTATGGGAAGTTGAACTCGTTCTCCCAGTCACTCCTGCACCACTCATTTTGGTCCCGTCAGGCATTGCAAAGACTTCCCAAAATGCTCTTAACTGGGTGGTAGCAAGTTGTACAGTGGGATACCTACCCACAGTACACTGCACTCTGCATCGATACAAGCACTCCTACCACCAGGAGCGAAGTGTAGACCCACACAAGTGATGTAATAACTGCAGCGGCTGGATGCTGATGTAACCTAGATCAATATAATTTTGTAGTGTAGACATGGCCTTATTAGACTTGCTTCCCATGGGATCTTACCTACCAATTCTGGGTTAGTTAAAGACTGCCTTCTTGAATTGTCTTTATTCTGCTGTTTTCCCTCCTACCATTCCTTAGAATCATGAGCTCTTACTATTTCATGATCACTTTCACCCAAGCTGCCTTCCACATTCAAATTCTCAACCAATTCCACCCTGTTTCTCAGAATAAAATCTAGAACCAGCCTCTCCCCTAGTTGCTTTCTCCACCTTCTGTAATTAAAGGTTGTCTCCAATTCATTCCAAGAACTTGCTGGGTAATCTGTGCCCTGCTGTATTATACTCCCAACAGATGTCTGGGTAGTTGAAGTCCCCCATCACCATCAAGTCTGAGCTTTTCATGATTGTTAGTTGTTGAAAAATAACCTCATACGTCTCCTCTCCCTAGTTAGATGGTCTACAGCAGTGGTTCTCAACCAGGGGTACACAGAGGTCTTCCAGGGGGTACGTCAACTCATCTAGAGAGTTTTATAGTTTTACAACAGGCTACATAAAAAGCACCAGCAAAGTCAGTACAGACTAAAATTTCATACAGACAATGACTTGTTTATACTGCTCTGTATATTATACACTGAAATGTAAGTGCAATATTTATATTCTAATTGATTTATAAATATTGTAAAAATGAGACAGCAATTTTTCAGTAAGAGTGTGCTGTGACATTTTTGTATTTTTACGTCTGATTTTGTAAGCAAGTAGTTTTTGAGTGAGGTGAATCTTGGGGTATGCAAGACAAATCAGTCTCCTGAAAGTAGTCTGGAACAGCTGAGAACCACTGGTCTACAGTAGACCTCTACCATGACATCACCCTTGTTTTTTATCCCGTTTATCCTTACCCAGGGGCTTTCAACAGGTCTGCCTCTCACTGCTATATCTACCTTAGTGCAAGTGTGTACATCTTTGATATACAAGGCAACGCTTCCACCCTTTCTTCCCTGCCTATCCTTCCTGAACCAGCTGTACCCTTCTATATCAATATTCCAGTTGTGTATTAGCCCACCAGGTCTCTGTGATGCCGATTATGTTGTTATAGTGACTGTTCACTAGCATTTCTAGTTCTAGTAAATATTTTACAAGGCACACCAAGAACATAATGAGTTTAAGAAGATAACATAAGAATGGCCGTACTGGGTCAGACCAAAGGTTCATCCAGGCCAGTATCCTGTCTACCGACAGTGGCCAATGCCAGGTGCCCCAGAGAGAGTGAACCTAACAGGTAATGATTAAGGGATCTCTCTCCTGCCATCCATCTCCACCCTCTGACAAACAGAGGCTAGGGACACCATTCCTTACCCATCCTGGCTAATAGCCATTAATGGACTTAACCTCCATGAATTTATCCAGTTCTCTTTTTAAACCCTGTTATAGTCCTAGCCTTCACAACCTCCTCAGGCAAGGAGTTCCACAAGTTGACTGTGCGCTGTGTGAAGAAGAACTTCATTTTGTTTGTTTTAAACCTGCTGCCTATTAATTTCATTTGGTGACCCCTAGTTCTTATATTATGGGAACATGCAAATAACTTTTCCTTATCCACTTTCTCCACATCACTCATGATTTTATATCTCTATCATACCCCCCCTTAGTTTCCTCTTTTCCAAGTTTGAAGATGTGTGTGTGTGTGCGTGTGTGTGTGGGAAAATCCTCTTGTTGCATATATGATTAGACATCGTTATGTGATCTGCAAATCTTTTTCTTGTGGCACACTGAACAGGTACTGCTTGCGACAGTGAAAATCAGACTTGATTGGGAATAACCATCTGTAGTTCTTAAGTGGTATTACACCGAGGAAAGGAAGAACGTAGGCATCCATTGGGGTGATTCGTAACTCGCTTGACTGTTGTGGTCTATTGATGTTTCATTGGTTAGTCTTGATATCGCTTCAATTTCAATATGAGTTCAGTAGTTTCAGATACTGTACCCATCCATTGCGAAAGCTATTCATTTGAATAGTTGTGGGTGCAAGTTTTGTTCCCAATCCTTGAGGGGGCCATTTAGGGATCTAGGGCAAAATCAGTACTTGGTCCTGCTAGTAAAGGCAGGGGACTGGACTTGATGACCTTTCACGGTCCCTTCCAGCTCTATGAGAGAGGTATATCTCCATATATAATCTTATAGTTTGTCCTTTAACTATTGCTGGTGGTGTCATTACACTAAATGTGAAAAGAAACGTCCGTTCAGTTACACTAAAAACTATTTTTAGTTAAATGCAATGAAATAGTTTGATCTTATCTATCAAATAGCTATCAGTGGTCACATCTAAATTATTATTAGAACTCTGAATTAACACCAGTGATGAAGATAATTACCATTTCTGTAAACTATTGTCTCTACAGGCAAAACTGTATTCGCTCATATTTAGACTGTTCTCTTCAACTGGGAGGCTAGATATTTTTTTTAGTAAGTTCTGCAGATAATAAGTGGATGAGGTGATTCTAAATCTGTAGAATGTGCAGAAATCTTACACAGACTTTGTGTATCTGCTGGTGAAGATAACTAACTAAAGAGTAACTCATGAGTTAACCCTTTATGTACTATGCCATGGTATATGTCTGAAGCCACACTGCCAGGAATACAGGAATCTGCCCTTGTCCATCTGTGAAAAGATGTACATCTATCCCATCAAAATGTCCTTGATGATAAGATGTTCTTTTCTATGCGTGGGAAACTGCATGATACAAAGCCACATGGGAACAATAATGCCACTTTTGACATGAATTCAAACTGGAGTAGTGATATTTTTAAGTATCAAATACAATTTCATTCTTTTGTACTGCTTTGAAATATTTAGGTAGAAAGGGCAAGAGGTTGGGCCCTACCAAATTCATGGCCATGAAAAATGCATCACGATCCGTGAAATCTGGTCTCCCCCCATGAAATGTGGGGCTTTGTGTGCTTTTACCCTATACTGTACAGATTTCACAGGGGAGACCAGCATTTCTTAATTTTGGGGTCCCTGGTCACTCGATTACAGACCTAAAAGTTGTAATGTTACAACAAAAAAACCTTCAAAAATAGACTCCAACAAGAGACTGCTGAACTGGAAGTAATTTGCAAACTGGACACCATTAAATAGGCTTGAATAAAGACTGGGAGTGGAAGGGTCATTTAACAAAGTAAAACTATTTCCCCATGCTTATTTCCCCCCCCCACCCCCACACACACACACTGCTCCTCACGCCTTCTTGTCAACTGCTGGAAATGGGCCATTTTGATTACCACTACAAAACGTTTTTTTTCTCTCCTGCTGGTAATAGCTCACCTGAACTGATCACTCTCGTTATAATGTGTATGGTAACACCCATTGTTTTAGGTTCTCTGTGTGTATATATATCTTCCTACTGTATTTTCCACTGCATGCATCTGATGCAAGTGGGTTTTAGCCCATGAAAGCTTATGCTCAAAAAAATGCGTTAGTCTCTAAGGTGCCACAAGTACTCCTGTTCTTTTTAATAAATTTAGTAAATCATGACCTTTACAAAAATGTTACATGGCATATGTAGCATAAAACACATTCTAGTTATGTTATATAAGCACATTTCCATAAAGCCTTCTGGGTGGTACCGTCACAGGGGTCATATCTTTTATCGGACCAACTTCTTTTGGTGAGAGAGACAAGTTTTTGAGCCACACAGAGCTCTTCTTCAGGTGTGTGTATGTTGTAAGCAACTAAGATCTTCAGGCAATAATCTATTCAATGTTTTTTATGTGATGTCCAGGTGGTTGGCTATGACACATCATGTTCAATACTACAGGGAGAAATAACATCCATACATATTGTCACTGAATTAATATTGCTGCTAAGAAACTGGAAAAGCTCCATTTCACAGAATCATTTGGGTTTAACTGGGGAATTTCAGTAGCTCCTCTAGTCTATCCCTCTTGCATTATGGCAGTATTGACTTCATTATAACTAAGCCAGTCATCTTTTCTGGGTGGATGTCATGTCTAGACTATCCCGTCTCTTCAGGTTAGATTCAATAGCCATCTCTGAAGATATGAGCTAAACACCTATGCTGGCCTAAAGGAAACAAAACTCAAGTATATCCCATATTTTAGATGACCTTTTTAATGTGTGAGATTTTAAATAATTCATTTGAAGGTGGGGGTAATTTTATTTTGCTTTTGAGTTATAAACATTGTTTCATAGTGAAATCTAATTAAAGTACAGTTTAATTACCCAACCATTATTCCTAAAGTCAGCATCAACTATCCAATATACTGAAGGTTTTTTCTTGTCGAGTAACTATTTCATTCTTCTGTCTCCAAGAGATTTGGGTGGGGTAATGTATTAGCTGTCCTTGGGTCGGAGGATGGAGACTCGGGGCAAGAAAAGTCAGAAGCTTGGCAGCGGAACAGGCCGATCCCTAAGGACTGAAAAATGAAGAGAAAACAAACTTTTGGCTAGTTGCTGTTGAATGGCAGCACTAGTCTATTATTCACTCGAAATGAACATCAGATTGGTTTCTGTTCACATACTGCACTTTGTTTGTCTCCAGTGCTCGTGTTAGTTGGACACAGCTGTATGTTTCCCTCTTCAAAAGAAACCTCTGCCTTGGTGAAAAACGTAGGCAGATTAATTCTTTCCTCAAGTGGAATTTACTGCCACTTAAATGCCGCCCTAGGCAGGCTTTCGATGCATTTACCCCTGTGCTTTCAGCTCTGCACTGAGAAAAGGGAAAACAACATTTGCTAATTTTATTTACTGTTTAATTGAAGCAGGAAATGTGGGGGTTGGAGTTCTTCCAAACAAAGCATTTTCTCTGCAGCCCTCAGAGCTGGAACTCTGAAGTGGGAGGCTTTTTGTATTAAGAAACCACTAAGAATTTGGTTGGGAACAGAGAGATACTTCAATGGATTTATTTTTTTTTCCAAATCCTGCGAGGTTGTTTTCCATTTCTTTCTCCACATCCCACATTCAATTAAATGTACAGTTTTTCTGCATAGTACAAAGCATGTTACAAGCTATAGGTTAATGCTGGTCATTTAACTGCAGCTCGAACCTGCTTTGTGAAAGTGTTGTCTTCAGTTTCTGGGACTGGAAAAGTCCCTGACAGCAGCTGGCTCCTACAGCGCGAAGAAAAAAGAGCCAGTAGGAAGTAAGCAGCTCCCAACCAAGATACATACATTTGCAGTAACTTCCAAAGATCATGGAAATCTCGGGTTGGACTATTCAGTCACATGAGACATTGCAAAGCATCTACATCCTAGGCTGCAATTCCCACCATCTCTCGTAGACGAAAGGATGCCAATTATAATTATTTATATTAAAAATTATTGTTTGTCTTCAATCTGTGGGACTAGAAAAAACGGGTGGGTACAGGAAAGGTCTTCCTGTAGAGCTCTGCTTACACCAGGCCTCGACTTGGCCCAACGTGTCTCATGGTGTAAATCTCACCATTAAGGGATGTTTTACATCATCTCAGCTACAAAAGAGAGAGACAAGTTTTAATGTACAAATCTGGCTCTAAACTTGTTTGGTCAGGTTCATCTCTTAACTCTACACATAATATAGGAGAACTTGAACTGATTAGCAGATATTTGTCTAATTCTGGAACAGCAAGGACCACAGATCAGAAGTGAATGCCATGGGTTCCTGCCAATAAAAGTTTCCCCAGCAGCGCTCCCCAGCAGCACACATTGTATCACTAGCACCAGTACTATATTGGTCTCTTCCATTCGTGAGTATTGGAAAAGCTCTCTTTAGAGTAGAGGAATTTTAAAATGATCTGGACTAATTTCTATGTTATATACAATTTAAAAGGAAGCCCTAAATCACAGTTTAGCTTTCAGCAAATGATTGCTAACAGTGACAAAGCAGGCCCAGGCACTATATGTGAGTCTAAAAGAGGCCTCGTGTTTTTGGAATCACATTCAACTACCCTCAGCTTCCTCCAATATGTCAAAAGCTATCCAAAGATCAGAGGAGACCCCATGCCTAGGTGAGTAGCAGGACAGAAGAAAGTTTCTTGAGAAACAAAATACTTGTACGCTGGGAGCTCCTCGAAGGTGAAGATTTGCCAGTCTGCAGAATATAGCCTGCAATCCATGAACCCATTGTGGGACCATGAGCAGGGTGACCAGACTACCTATGTAACGGTGCGTTGGAGCCACATGCTGTAAGGTAGGGAGGAACTGGGGAAGGATTGTGTTTTTTTGGTGAGAAGATCTGCCAGCAGATGGTTGGAGAAAGGACACACCAATATTGATAATAAAAGGCATCAGCAGGTTACCCCATGTCAGTAATGATCACTCCCAAACTTACCCAACTAAATGCCCAAACCTACTGGGAAGAATAGTAAAGACCCCACACTTCATTTTCTGTAGGGGCAGCCCCACAAAACCTACAGCTTTTAGCCATTGCATCAGTCCACAATAATACTCTTCTTGAGCTTTGTACAAACCAGCATTCAGGTCCAGCTTTGGTGCCGCAGTGCCATATTCCAAGTTACCCTGAATGTTTAAATACAGTATATCTGAAATGGAAACCTTTTCATATATTATTACAGTAAACAACTTAGATGCTTTCTCCAGGGAATAGCTTTTGAAAGTAAAAATAGAAATTCATTTAATTTGTTTTTGTTACAATTCAGTGTATTTCATGGTCTGACTGTGTCAGAAGGAATGGAAACAGTAAGTACAAGCAGATGTTCTGCTGAATTGCCTAAAACTGCCTAAATATAGAGGTAATAGCACACTGATCCCTCTGACACCATCCATCTCAAATCCTAGAGGGTGTTAGCACCTCTCAATACTATTAGTTCATCTCTGACTCGTGATGAGCCAAATGTTTTTATAGGCTGGATTAGGTATATTAAGAAATGGGGCATGATCAGGCTTCTAGAATTGTTTAGAACTTCAGTACAGCAGATTTTCAGAGCTTCTTTGAAATTTATATTGGGTGCACAGAAGGTCTATCATTGGTTACAGAATCCTTTGTGTGCAGGTGTATGTACCCACTATCACCAGACAGTGCACAAAACAAGGGATTTGTAACTGCTCTAATATCCGTTCACAGCAGATTGAAACGTAAGAACTATGAACCGCTTCCAGAATTTGAGAGGTTGCTGGTTGGCTTTGACAAACTAAATCTACCGCACTTGTTTTAGGTTTCTCAAGCTAACTTTATTGTTAAAATCCTCTTTTCAATACCCTTCTGAGCGAGGTTGAAAGTAGGCATTTGGATTAGCGCTTACCAAGGGTATGGCTACACTTACAAATCTGCAGCGCTGGTCGTCCAGCTGTGCAGGGCCAGCGCTGGTGTGTGGCCACACTCACAGCTACCAGCGCTGCAGTGTGGCCACATTTGCAGCGCTGTTGGGAATGATGCATTATGGGCAGCTATCCCAGCATTCAAGTGGCAGCAACGTGCTCTTCAAAAGAGGGGGGTGTGGGGCAGTGTGACAGGGACCGGGCGGGGGAAAGAGAGAGTGGATTTTTGGAACTGACACTGTGCAAAATCAGAAAATTTTCCCACCCCCTTACTGTTAACTGCAAACAGCCTGCATCCAACATACTCTCTTTCCCCCCTCTGCCCCCTCCCCCCGTTTCAAGCAAAGCAAACACTCAACCCCTGTGAATGACTCCTTTTCTCGCTGCTGGTCAAGCAAAATGCAAACACTCAACCCCTGTGAATCACGCAGGGAGGAGGATCTCATTTGATTGTTTACAGATTGATCACAGCAAACAGGAGCTGATAAGCAGCTCCAGAAGCAACGGAGCTCCGGAGGTTCACAACAAAACAAAGAGAGGCTGCATAACAAAACAAAGGGAGTAATTTAGTTAAAAGCATTCTGGGATACACCCTTATACCCTGGAGGCCAATAACAGCGCTGGTGTGTGACCACACTTGATGACCAGCGCTGCAGCACCAGCGCTGCAATCCTTATTCCCCATGCTGAGTGAGGTGTACGGCCAGCGCTGCAGCCAGGGAGTTGCAACGCTGGAAGTGCCCTGCAGGTGTGGCCACTTACTAATTGTAGCGCTGGAAAGCCTCCACCAGCACTGCAACTCGCAAGTGTAGCCATACCCCTAGACTCAAAGCCCGAACACCCTGATGGTTTGCCGCAATTTATGATCTGGATCCAAACTTCACTAAACAATGAAGTTTAGAAACTCCCCCCACACCATCTTGGAGCTGAACAGTCCCTGTACTCTCGGGTCTGGATCTGAACACTGGCTTGGGCCTACATTTAGCCTGGCTTTTTTTAGATGAATGGACTTGAAACCTTATTACCACCAATTCCAATGAATTAATTAACAAGAACCATATCTGGCTGCTTTACAAAATGATACATTCAGAAGAAAAAATGCTTCTCTTGGCTTCAACGTGATGCCCGCTGTGATGGATAAGGCCCTGCACTGGGAGACAGGAGGCCTTGTTTCCATTCCCAGCTTTGCCACTGAGGTACTGTGTGTGCCTTGAACAAGTCATTTCACCTCCGTGTTTCTATGTCCCTTCCCATCCTTTGCCTTCTCCGTTTAGATAGGAAGCTGTTTTGAGCTGGGACTGACTCTCTCTGTTTCACAGTGCCAAGTATAACGGGGCCTTGATCTCCGTTTGGGCCTAGGCACCACTATAATTCAAATAAATAATTACAGTGCACAGAGTTTGGGGTAAGCCAGCAGATGTGAGTCTCTTCATATAACCATAATGACTGACCCAATGTCCTGATCCTGAGAGATGCTGGGCACCCACTCCTCTGATGGAAGCCTGGGTGCTCTGCACTTTTCAGGATTAGGCCCCAGCTGGTTAAGATCTTTTTTTAAACAAATCCTATTCTTTTATAAGGAATGAGCCTGGGCAGATTTGGCACAGGCTGCTCAGTATGTGTTGGCAGATTTTGCCCTTGAATCAGAGAGCGAGTGAGAGAAATTCTTTTGCGTCATTAACTTTTATGACCAATTGTTGGTTTCAGTCTGTGTTGGGTAAGCGGGGGGGATTTTTATCCTAGTTCCCATCTCTAAAATGATGGATCAGCTCTAGATTCTGCCACCCTTTCATTGTGTAATTTCTTACTCTGCAGGTAGCCCCATTTCTATCACAGGGTAAGGTACTGTACAGAAAAGTGGCAGACGCTGGCCCTATGCATTCAGTATTATTGATCAGCCTTCTGGATTCAGAAGAATTGCAGTAAAGCCTTGCTGGTTTTATGCCAATGGAAAATACCATAATGGAAGATACCAAACATTTAAGTAAAAGTAGGATTTTGGGAAGAGACAGGGATTAAAAAAATGTGTCTATAATTTACCACCAGTTTATCTTAAATGTTATGCCAGTGAGACAAGTTGGGTGAGGTAATATCTTTTACTGGACCAACTTCTGTTTGGGAGAGACAGAGGCTTTCACGCTTACACAGAGCTCTTCTTCAAGTCTGGGAAATGTACTCACAGCTAAATACCAGGTGGAACAGATTGTTTAGCATATGTATTTAGCACATATTTCAAGGGACCATTGAAGGTGAAGTGGCCCATTAACACCCCTCCAGTCATAACTGTGACTGGAATAACTGTGGGGGGAAGAAGGTGGGGGGATGAGGCCTTCTATCTTACTATTTGCTTGTATTAGAGTGGCCCCTAGAGGTTGAGCTCAGTCTAAAAAGACAAGACAAAGGCCTTGTCTACTCTGCCACTTTACAGCGCTGAAATTTCTCACTCAGGGGTGTGAAAAAACACCCCCCTGAGTGATGCAAGTTTCAGCGCTGTAACGTGGCCATGTAGACAGTGCACCAGTGCCGGGAGCTACTCCCCTCATGAGGGTGGGTTTTTTACAGCGCTGGGGAGAGCTCTCTCCCAGTGCTGGTGCCACGACTATGCAGCCACGTTAAAGCGCTGCCGCTTTAACAGGACTCCCAAGAGGGACTTGGCTGAAAGTCACTGATTTCTGTAATAGTAAGCTCTGTTCTGTGCTGTGTTCCTGTTTTACTGGCTGGCTGAGAGTCAGGTCTGACTGCGGAGTTGGGGTGCAGGGCCCTCTGGCTTCCCCAGGAGCCCCGCCTGTGCAGACTCGCTGTGGGAAGCGCACGGTGGGGAAGGGGCTGCTGAATGCTCCAAGGTCAGACCCAGGAAGGTCGAAGCTGTCTAAGCTTCTTGCCTGGGAGACAGTCTGCTCAGAGAGAGGAGGCTCCCCCAGAGTCCTGACTGGCTTCATACGGAGTAGTTCCAGAGCATTGCCCTGGTGACTCCATGACAACTGGGCATTGGTGGTGAAGACGTACCCAAAGTGTAGTAGGGGAAGCAGCTACACAGAGGTGAAGTGACTTGTCTCCAGGGGCAGCACTGGGAATAGAACCCAAGTCTAGGGCTCAGCCTCCAGGTGTGTCCCAGGATCAGGCTCTGAAACCATTGCATCAATTTGGATGATCTTTAATGCAGCAGTGGGGCATCAAAATAAATGATGGGCCTGATCCTCCATTGCCTTGCTCTTTCTGTTGTCATTCACATCTATGCCAAGTAAGTGTAAAACAGAAGCAGGTCTGAACAGTAGCATTTTACGCTCACATTGCACAGGCATCAGTAACTAAACACCGGCCACAGCAGTGGGGAATTGGCTTCATTCGTTTTTACTTGTAGAGTTCCCAAATTGAAAATGACACTGTACACAGTGTACGTCACCTAGCCTAATTGCATCATGCCTTTAAAAAGAGCTCCAGCTCAGCTGACCCAGCCTTTAATATGAGCTTTTATTGGATTTATTGTGCTTGGAAAAAATATCTACCACTGATCTGCTTGGTATTTTAATACTTACATGTTAAGCACTGGCTTACAATTACATTTTGTCTTATGCATGTAAGTAGTACATCATTACAAGGGTTTACAAAAATTGGAGCAATCTACCTATCCTGATACACAATGAGCTCCTGCTGCTGTTAACAAAAATCTCCTGTAAATAAGGAGAAAAGGTAGCCAGGGTTGTGAGTTTGTACGTTAGGGGTGTTATTGGCAGCGCAGGTAGTGACGTCTAGAAGATTGCCTGACACTTCCCATTATAAAGACCCTGCCTTCAGTTACTTATAATTGTGCCAACTTAAAACCATGTTTCCATGCCAGGCTGATTTTATTTATTTATTTAAATGTGTGGGCCAGCAGGGGAGAGGTTCAGCTAAAATAGTTCAGCCATTTCTGAGAATGATAGTAGGAAAAATATAGTGTCTTGCTCTGGTTTTCTATCTATCTATCGAGCAATCGATCGATAGACCCAGGCCAGTTGGGAACAGCAGAGGAGTAGAAGGGAGATATACTGGCCACTGGATACGCAGTTTTCTGTTCCCTGAGTGACCAGAGCAGGGGCTGCTCCAGGCTAATGAGAACACCTGACTCCAATGAACCTGCTAAGAGTCAGGTGAGGCTGTTAAGCACCTGACTCTAATTAAGGCCCCTCTGATGCTGTAAAAGGGCTCACTCCAGTCAGGCCAGAGGAGAGGAAGTGTGTGTGAGGAACTGGGAGCAAGAGGTGTGCAAGAAGCTGAGAGTGAGTAGGCACATTGCTGGAGGACTGAGAAGTACAAGCGTTATCAGACATTAGGAGGGAGGTCCAGTGGTGAGGACAAAGAAGGTGTTGGGAGGAGGCCATGGCGGAAGTAGCCCAGGGAGTTGTAGCTGTCGCGCAATTGTACCAGGAGGCACTCTGGACAGCTGCAGTCCACAGGGCCCTGGGCTGGAACCTGGGGTAGAGGATGGGTCCGGGTTCCCCCCAAACCTCCCAACTCCTGATCAAACACAGGAGGAATGGACCTGGACTGTGGCTTCTACCAGAGGGGAAGGTCTCTGGGCTGTTTCCCGACTCACAGGGTGAATCTGTGAGGTGAGAAAATCCACCAATAAGCGCAGGACCCACCAAGGTAGAGGAGGAACTTTGTCATGATAGATAAATATAAAACCACTTGTTTCACTGAAGCTCCAGCACCTCCATGCTATGGAGCAGGAATTTGACAGAGACATAGCAAAGCATCAGGGCTGTGCATTTTGCCATCCCTGTGAACATTTGTCCAAGTTATAAGCTTCTGAAAAAATCTCAGTTCACACATGCTCAGTGGATACATGTTAGTTTAGCAGATAAATTTTCTGGATGCTCCATCTGTACTGAGCGTGCCCCAGGGTAGGGCTGCAGGAGCTGCAGTCACTCCTCTTGGAGGCTTTCCCTGATCTCAATCCCACTCTCCCCTGTATCCTTAATGTTCCCTCTGCAGGTGCCCAGGCACCATGGGGAAGGAGGACACAGACTGGAGAGGGGTGAGAAGAAGGAAAGGGACAGGGAGAGGAGGGAGGGGGTCGGGAGTAGACTTTGAGAAGGGTGGGTGCATACGTAGGGGTTACAGATGCAGGAGCCAAGGACAGGGTGGGAGTAGCAGCAGATGAAGGACGGGGCAGGTCCTATAGGATAACAGTTATGAAAGGGGTGGGGGAGACGATAGGCAGGAGTTGGGGAGGGTTGGAATAGGAGCAGACAGGGACAGCACCTGGAACTGAACCCAGGATTCTGGAATCTCAACAAATGTCTGGCAGGTATCTAGACAAGGTGGGTAAGGTCCTTTTTTTTATCGGACCAACTTCTGTTGGTGAGAGAGAGAGAGATGCTTTCAAGCTTACACAGCGCTCTTCTTCAGGTGACCTGAAGAGATGTGTTTAAGCTCAAATGCTTGCTTGTCTCTCTCACCAACAGAAGTTAGTTCAATAAAAGATATTACCTTACCCACCTTGTCTTTCTAATATCCTGAGACGAACACGCAGCCCATCTGGGTAATCCGATTGCGGGCTGCGAGACACGTTGCTGACGTTGACCCTAAGCAGGCTCCACCCCCCGCAGCTCCGAGTGGTTGTGATTCTCTGTTCCCGGCCAATGGGAGCTGTGGGAAGTGGCAGCCAGTACGTCCCTGCGGTCCCTTCACCTGCGGGCATGGCCCCCCACAGCTCCCATTGGCTGGAAACAGCGAACCGCGGTCACGGGGAGCTGGGGGGCTGTGTCTGCGGAAGGTCAATGTCAGCAAAATGTCTTGCGGCCCGCAATCAGATTACTCAGATGGGCCACAGGTTGCCCACCGCTGCTCTAGAAGCTCTTCAGTCCAGAGATTTCCAGCTCAATTTCATGGAAACAGGCTTTATTGTGAAGCTTCCTGTTTCTAGTCAGATGGGAAATAGTGCTAGAATAGCCTTTTTTTACAACCTCTTGCTACTGCTGTTTCTGGTGGCAAGCCAAGAGGAAGGGTGGTCTCTGTACTGGGACTCTGGAGCTCTGGGTTTGTTTCCCAGCTGTGACACCCACTGCTTGTGGGAATGTCACTAAATCATTCTATGCCTTGATTCTCCCTCTGTGCAATGGGAATTATAATGCTTCCTTTCTCTCATCCTTTGTAGGATTTTTCTATCTTAGATCAGAAGCAGTTTGGGGCATGGACGGTCTTATTTTGTGTATGTGCAGTGCCTAGCACAATGGGGCCACAACTGGGGTTGGTGCCTCTAGGTGCTCTTGTCGTAATTATAATAGTAATTAATAATACTAAGTACAGTGGCATATGGAAATAGGAGGAAAAAATGCCAAACATTCCAAAGGTTCCAGTCAATTCTTACATTGTCTGAAGTGACTCATCTAACCATGTGTGTGCATAGCTGTTGATTTTGCAATATTTTGTCAAATTATTTTTCAAAATGTGACCCGAGAGCCTTTTTTTAACCACTAACCACCTGTGGGGTTTATCTAGGCAGCGTCTTTCAGGTCTTTGGCTGCCCGCCTAGTCCCAGCTAGTGCAAAGGGCTTAATAGAGCACAGCTGGGCTCTTAGATAATTAACCATGATGATGTTTGTTTGGCTGCTAGGGGTATGTGCACTTTTGAGAACAGGAAAGGAAGGGATTTACATGAGTGAGGATAGGTAGGATGGCTTCTTGGAGAATGCTGGCTGCGAGACTAAAACCAAGGAGGGGAGGAAGGAAGGACATAGTGGTTGCAACTAGGATTTCCAGTAGCCAGTAATCCCAGGCTCCCTGAAGGTCTGCATGAGGTAGGAGAACACTGGGTCTGATCTTTCTCCCATTGAACTCAATAAAAAAATTGCCTTCAACTTCAGTGGAAACAGCATCTGGCTTACTAGCCTTGGCATGCTCCAGGAAAACTTCTAGGACCACCTGCAATATCAGAAACGAGAATGAAAATTTAAGATTTGCTGTAAGGCTGGGGAGAATAATTCTTGGTGGATGACCGATGATGGTATGGGAAAGTTGCTAGTCATGCCCATATACATCTCCTAATGGAGAATTATATTCCGGCAAATGCTGGTGGTAGTCTGAGATCTTTAGCATTTAGGTTAGGGTCGGCAACATTTTCAGAAGTGGTGTGCCGAGTTTTCATTTATTCACTCTAATTTAAGGTTTCGCGTGCCAGTAATACATTTAATGTTTTTAGAAGGTCTCTTTCTATAAGTCTATAATATATAACTAAACTATTGTCGTATGTAAAATAAATAAGGTTTTTTAAATGTTTAAGAAGCTTCATTTAAAATTAAATTAAAATGCAGGGCCCCCTGGACCAATGGCCAGGATCCGGGTAGTGCGAGTGCCACTGATAATCAGCTTGCATGCCGACTTCAAGGTGGGGAGAGAATTGAACTCAGCTCAAACAACCTTCCATGGACCAACGTAGCTGCAAATAAATCTACAGGCCCCCCGAGAAGTGAGTGGTGTGTGGTATTACCCACATTCTGAACACGTTCTCCAGGCTTAAACACTCATTGACTTTGCCATGGGGAGAATGTGTTACTTCCTCCTAGACAAAAGCCTAGTGGCGAAGTGGCCAACCATCTGCCACTTTCTCCTTGACAGATCGCTCCCAGATGACCTCATGGTCTCCGCGCATCGGCATTAGCATATATACGAAATGAATGCCGCATTGTGCCTGGTGCCGCTCTCCTGCGCCCTTCTGAAATGAGCTGCCCTTCGTAGAGTGTTCTCGCCCTGTTTGCAAAGCACTATGAACAATGTTCACTTGGCTGCATTGTTGTTTCCAGGGAGCTGAAGGCTCCCTTATTTGAATCAATATCCCTTATAAAAACAGCGTTACAGGGAACATTTATGAACTTGTAAACAGAAGCTGGCAGGGTGGGGGGAGGGGGGCTAGGGTTAGGTTGTAGAGAAATATTACATCAGAACATGAGAACTGCCATACTGGGTCAGACCAATGGTACATCTAGTCCAGTGTCCTGTCTCCAACAGAGGCCAGCACCAGAGCTTCAGGGAATGTACAGAATGGGGCAGCTGGAGTGATCCACACCTGTCTTCCCCTCCCAGCTTCTGCAAGTCAGAGGTTTAGGGTTGCCTTGAGCATGAGGTTGCACCTTGGCTAATAGCCATTGATGGACCTATCCTCCATCCACTTATCTATTTTGAACCCAGTTATACTTTTGGCCACCACAACATCCCATGGCAGTGAGTTCCACAGGTTAACTGTGCATTGTGTGGAAAATCCTTCCTCTTGTTTATATTAAGCTTGCTGCCTATTAATTTCATCTGGTGATTTTTGTATTGTGGAAATGTGTAAATAAAACTTTTCTGTTAACTTTTCCCACACCATTCGTGATTTTATAGCCTTCTGTCATATCTCACCCCCTTAATTGTTTCTTTTCTAAGCGGAACAGACCTAATCTTTTTCAGTCTCTTCTCATATGGAAGCCATTCCATACTCTTGATCAAATTTGTTGCCTTTCTCTGAACCTTCTCCAGTTCCACTATATAATTGATGTGATAAGGGATGAATATTATAAATGCACCTTTCTAGGTGTCCTTTGGGAAATCATGTAGGTGAAGGGATCAATGGAAAGAAACATCAATGCTGCCAAACATTGTTGGGGTCTGTTGAGGGGCACTTGGAACCTTGAGTTTAAGTGCCTTAAACTAAATATACTGTACGTATTTTAGAGAAAGGTAAGAGGTGAATTGATCAGTCTGTAAGTACCTACATGAGGAGGAGATTGGATACTGGATGGCTCTTTAATCTTGGGGTATGTCCACACTACCTGCCAGATTGGCGGGTAGCGATCGATCTATCAGGGATCGATTTATCGTGTCTCATCTAGACATGATAAATCGATCCCTGAATGCACTCTCCGTGGACTCCGGATCTCCACCAGGGCGAGAGGCGGAAGCGGAGTCGACAGGGGAGCCGTGTCCATCGATCCCGTGCCGTGAGGACGGGAGGTAAGTCGATCTAAGATACGTCGACTTTAGCTATGCTATTCTCATAGCTGAAGTTGCGTATCTTAGATCGATTTTCCTTCCCCCACCCTCCCCCCAGTGTAGACCAGGCCTAGCAGACAAAAGCTAAGCAATATCCAGGGGCTGGAAGCTGAAGCTAGACGAATTCAGACTAGAAATCAGGTGCAATTTGTTTTTTACAGTGAGGATAATTAATCATTGGAACAACTTGTCCAGGGATATGGTGGATTCTCCACTTGAAGTCCCTTAATCAAGACTTGAGATCTTTCTAACTGATATGCTCTAGCTCAGTGTCAAGTTATGGGCTGGATGCAGGATTTAGTGAGGAACATGCCATGTCCTGTGTTATGCAAGAAGGCAGATTAGGAGACAGATCCTCAGCTTGTGTAAATTTTTATAGCTCTATTGAAGTTAATGGAACTATGACAGATTACACCAAGTGAGGATTGATCCGTCTGACCTTAAAAGCTATGAATAAGTTGGTGTGTATATATTGAGTAGAAGTTAGAATCATAGAAGATTAGGGTTGGAAGGGACCTCAGGAGGTCATCTAGCCCAACCCCCTGCTCTCAAACCAGGACCAACCCCAACTAAATCATCCCAGCCAGGGCTTTGTCAAGGTGGGCCTTAAAAACCTCGAAGGAAGGAGATTCTACCACCTCCCTAGGTAACCCATTCCAGTGCTTTATCACCCTCCTAGTTAAATAGTGTTTCCTAATATCCAACCTAGACCTCCCCCATTGCAACTTGAGACCATTGCTCCTTGTTCTGTCATCTACCACCACTGAGAACAGCCGAGCTCCATCCTCTTTGGAACCCCCTTCAAGTAGTTGAAGTCTGCAATCAAATCCCCCCTCACTCTTCTCTTCTGCAGACTAAACAATCCCAGTTCCCTCAGCCTCTCCTCATAAGTCATGTGCCCCGTAAGTCAAGTTCTTGGTGATGGGTAAGTATCATGCTATCTATTCTGCTTATGCAAATATCATTCTTGTACAAAGGTGCTTCAATTAGTGTACTTTTTTAACCTAGTTGTTACCATGGTCACAAGCAGTTATTGTCACAGACAACAGTACTATTTAGAAGATCAGGTCTGAAATTAAATTTTGTCACCTGCAGGCACTTTCATTCTTGAAGATTTGACACCTGCACTGTTATGTATGCTAGCTTGGACAGGTAATTCTGTCTCCTTAGCAGGCAATTCTGTGTTGGACCTCCATCCATCCATTTGTGGCTTTGGGCTGTTCATAAAAACCCTGCCTCTCGGAGCAATCCAGTTGAAATTTTTCCTGTTGGTGATTGAACTTGGTGACATTCAGGTTCATGTTCCACTGCAGTGATAATATGGTTATCCTCCTCATGCCTCAAAGATGGGCTCCCAGACTGAGGGTCTGGGGAATGGGTATCTCTAGTGTGGTTGTTTCCCCATATGACAACCCACATTCTCGAGACTCTGTCCCCACATATAGCTCCTTCTGGCCTAGACATAAGGAACAACCAACTTTCTCTTGCCACCTGTGCTCAGACAGGCAGCTGGAGAGCAAGGCACTTCTTGATCAGTTGCTTCTTGTTGTGGCATGATGTGATCATGCTATTACCCTGCCAGTGCAACAGTGCAAATGTCACAATATGGTAACGCAAAGGTTTTGCTATGGCTTCAAAACCGAGCTCCCAGCATTCAGGTTTGTTCTGTAGACTTGGATGCAAAAGACTGTTGTGCACAGGCTCAGAGTGTTGCTCAAACTGCACACGTGCCTCTATTTATTTCTGGACCGTCTGTTTTAGTATATGTGAATTGATGCACAGTGGGGAAAGAGAAACTCGTGCATGCATGAACCATGTCCTTGGACACAGATGAAGTACGAAATAGGCAGGGGCAGGAGCGGCGCCAGAGTTTCTGGCGCCCTAGGCAGAATTTGGGGGGCGGCATTTTGTGCGCTCCCCATGGGGCGCGCAGGAGCTTCCGGTTCCACTCCCATCGCGCCGCCGAAGAAGGACCCTCCGCCGAAATGCCGCAGGCGACAGCGGCAGTCATTGAGCTGTTCAATTGCCAGCCGCTGTTTTCAATGGCACATCGGCAGAAGGTCCTTCTTCGGCGGCGCAACGGGAGTGGAACCGGAAGCTCCCGTGCACCCCGTGCAGAGCGCACAAAATGCCGCCCCCACGAATCCTGGCGCCCTAGGCGACTGCCTAGGGTCACCTAATGGAAGCGCCGGCCCTGGGCAGGGGGAGCAGTTAGCAGTTAATAAGACTCTGGACAGAGCCTCCCAGAGCAGAAGAGCCAAGTAGAGAGTTGGAGTTTGGTGGCGATGTAGGACTGAGTCACCAGTGATGGGGGAGTTCAGTGTTTCCATTCTGCCACTACTAAAGCACAACGGAAAAGTCAAGGTACAATTGGCTCTAAAACCCTGGAAAAATGTTACAGCTTGGGTCTTTTTATTTACTTGGAAAGAATAGCAAATGAGCATGTCAGCGTTGTACACAAATGACAATAGGCCAATTTCTGCCCCCAGTTATACCTGCACAGCCCTGTTCATGTTAACTGGGCTGCCCCGATTTAAGTGAGAGCAGAACTGGGTCCCCAAAGTGAGACACCCAGAAGTCTGGGTTTGCAGTCAGTCAAATACACTCTTGTTTTCTGAACTCGTGTGTCTACTATATTGTTGAGTAGGTCTGACCTATAGCAAAGTGCTAGCAACTTCCCATCTTGGATGCCGCCACCCTCACACTCCTGTTTAAAGTAGTTCATCTTTGTGCTTTCTAAGGACCTGATCCTGCCATTCATAGAACCATAGATTAGGGTTGGAAGAGACCTCAGGAGGTCATCTAGTCCAACCCCCTGCTCAAAGCCGGACCAACACCAACTAAATCTTACATTGAGTAGTACCTAGTCTGTGAGCAGTCCCCTCGAAGCCATGTAGTGAGGTACCTCTGTAGGGGGCCTATAGTTTTGTTTATGCGAAGACTGCTTTACGCTGCCAGAGTAGTGTACAGGGGCCTTAATGTAAATGAGAATCAAGCCCAGGGTGAGTGAGGGAGCAGAATCTGGTCTTAAATGAGAAGTGAAAACTTATGTGCAGCGGGCAAGAAGTTTGAATAGCAAAGCAGTGTCGTTTACATGGCAGTAGTGCAGAGAGCTGGATTCCACAGGCTTTGCTTGCACTCTGCCAATGAGCCAGCTATGAGGCATTTGGGACCTTCGAGGCAGTTCCTCTGCTCTTTCGTTACAAATTTTTTTATCTTTCAAATTTCAGCACAATCAGCCTTCATTTGCTCAGGAGCGACACCTTTCCCCTTAGATAATAGCCTGGGATCCATGAGAATTCGTGATGTACTTAGAATTCCTTACAGTGAGAATATGTTTGACATTTGTGTACCACAGGAAATTGGAAGGTTTTAAGTTATCAGATTCAGGATGCTGACCTAGTTTTCCCTCCCGTTTTGAGTGATCCCATGGTATTTGCTTGGAAACGCTTTCGTCTCAATCTGCTACATTAATTAATTCATTTGTGTCTGTTTTTTATTACTTGATTTTTAGTCATTCCATATAGCATTTTCCAAAGCTAAGAATAGTTCCCCACTCTGCAATGCATGTGGCAGGGTGGACAATTAAGAAAGCGGACATCTCACACACACCAGAGGAAAAGGCTTAATGCTCAGCTTGCTGTGAAATACCAGGAAAGAATTTCCAGCCATCCTGCTCAATAACAGCAAAGCATTGGACTAAAAAAAAAGCGATAGCTGAAAGCCATAAGATCTCTCGGCTGAGCTAATGTCTGGGTGAGGAGGAAGATTTTTGCTGCTTCAAATAAGTGTTTGTTAAATGCTTTGGCCTCTGAGGCAAGTAGAAAGCTGAGAGAGAACAATGTGTTTCTGTGGTTTTCTAGCACTGTCTAGTCTTGGGAGCAATGGGGCTTTTAAAATTGTTTTCCAGTCAGGTTGTTTGTCTCCTCAGGGCCTGGTCCAATTCCCACTGAAGTCAGTGACAAGACTCCCATCGACTTCAATGTGAGCTGGAGCAGGCCCCTTACATTATAAAATGGGCACTTGGATCAGGGTATAAAACTTTAAAATGTGGAGGAGTTGAATGTAATTAAATAACACATAAAACCAAGGGCCATGTGGCCTCCAACAAGTCAGGCCTGGGGAGTATAATGGAGCTGTAGCTCAGCCGTGATAAAACTGAACAGCTGTATTAACTTCAATTGCCACCTACAGATCTAACCCTAAATCCTTCGCAATGAGTGAGGAGATTGGTGACACCACGATAATTTCACATCTACATACAAACTAAGGTGTTTTTTAAATATGAGCATATTAATATAGTGCTCCATTTTTAATGCACTGAAAGCAATGGCACTGGGATTTTTGCCTACAAACTGACAGGATAAGTGGTGTCTGAATGGCTCTGAAAGGAACCAGAACATAAGAATGGTAGCCTGGATGAGGAAGCAGGGAAGCTAATGGATAGGTCTCAGAAAAGGGCAACAAAAATGATGAGGGGTATGGAACGGCTTCCATATGAGGAGAGATTAATAAGACTGGGACTTTTCATCTTGGATAAGAGAGGACGAAGGGAGGATATGATTAAGGTCTATAAAATCATGACTGGTGTGGTGAGAGTAAACAAGGAAGTGTTATTTACTCCTCATAACAAAGAATTAGGGGTCAGCAAATGAAATTAATAGGCAGCAGGTTTAAAACAAGGAAGAGGAAATATTTTTTCACACAACGCATAGCCAACCTGAAGAACTCCTTGCCAGAGGATGTTGGGAAGGTCAAGACTATAACAGGGTTCAAAAAAGAAATAGATAAGTTCCTGGAGGATAGATCCATCAATGGCTATTAGACAGGGTGGGCTGGGGGTGTCCCTAGCCTCCGTCAGAAGCTGGAAATGGTTGACAGGGGATGGATCACTTGACGATTACCTGTTCTGTTCATTCCCTCCTGGGCACCTGGCATTGGCCACTGTCGGAAGACAGGATACTGAGCTAGATGGACCTTTGGTCTGACCCAGTATGGCCATTCTTATGTTCTTATGTTGGTTAGAGCTGATCAGGAATTTTTTATTCACCAGGGGAAATTTTAATGAAAACAAACATTTTTTGATCAAATGTTCAGGTTTTTGTTAAAGACAACTATTTTTGTTTTTGATAAATACCTAAATATGTTTGTTTAAAAACAGAAAATTACACCCCCCCCCCAAAAAAAAAAGTTGGAGAACATTTTCAGTTGACTCTAGGCTTGAGCCAAAGGAAGATTAGTTGCACTGATTAGTAAAAATGTCTGTCAAGATAGATTGACTGTCCTACTAGCCCCAGAGGGATCAGGATAGGGTGACCAGATGTCCTGATTTTTATAGGGACAGTCCTGATTTTTGGGTCTTTTTCTTATATACGCTCCTATTACCCCCACCCCCGTCCTGATTTTTCACATTTGCTGTCTGGTCACCCTAGGTCAGGAAAGCCTTTGGATGTCCTATAGGAGATATTTGGTAAAACACGTTTGTTAAGGAACGGATTGTGGTTGCCCCTCAGCCATGTGTATGGAGCAACAGGTAGCTGGGCCAATCCAGGGGGCGCTCTTAAGAAGAATTATGACCCCCACTGAAAGTGGGGGAGAGGGGAAGAGAGTATGCTGCGTCAGCCCTGTAGAAGTCACAGCATGCTTTCCCTTGTGCCCAGACACAGCTCTGTCCCTAATCCCCGCCCACTTACTCCTCACCACCTCTGTGAGCATCATATATGTGACTCTTGTTCCTCTCTTGACTCCCAGGTTCAAGATTTGGGTAGGTCCTGCTCAGCCAAGCTGGTGGATGGGTCGGTGGGGGATTTACTCCCCTGTGTGGCCACATAGGATTCACAGCCCAGCCCTAAGAAAATAATTACTCTTGTTAGCAGAAGACGTAAAATATAGCAGAACCCAAAGGTCACAATAGATATTGGGGCACCATTATGCTGGGCACTGGACAAACCTGGATAAGAGACAGTCACTGTCCCTGTGGTCTGGTGATCGAAAAGATAGTAAACAAATGACAGGTTAGAATTGTGGCTATTGCATACAAGCCAGTGAATATGTTGAAGCAATCCCCAGCATTATTAGTTAAATGTTTTGTTGTTTATTAAAAACATTTAAAAGTAACTGCTTTCAGTTATTATAGTCATAGATTTAATATATACATGAAATAAAAATAGGAAAAAAATCAGTTGCTGTAATGTTATGATGTGAGGTATCATCAGGTGCTGGCAGTGATAAGTGTTCCATGTACTTTCTTCGCATGTGAGCAGTTGTTCAGTGTTAAGATGATATTGTGTGGTGTTGTTGCTTGTATGCAAGGTTTGGTGCAGAAGCCGTGGTTCTTGAAGGAGTGATGTGAACAGGAGTAGTGTGCGCTGTCCACCTTGGGGGCTGATTAGAGTTGATTCTTGAGGCAGACTTGCACCCTGGCAGCCAGGCATTGGTGTTGGGCTGGAAGTCCCGAAAGAAGGGGTCAACCTGTGTGCTGTTTGAACACCTCTGTTCAGGTGCTGGTTTATAGAGGTAAATAAAGCAAGTTACTCTTGGAAGACACCCAGAATCCACATCTGACTTTTCCTCCATGGTGTAGCTAACTTGCGAGGCCCTGGACACCTGCTACCTTGAGTGATGCTGGTTTCAGAAGGGACAAAAATGCCAAAGAACCAGATCTTCAGGGAGTGTAATTCCACATACCTATATTGAATTAATTGAGCTGCTATGATTCATACCACCTGAGGATCTGGACGAGGGTCTGAAGAGTACCAAGAATTGTTTGGGCTACTGCCATAAAGGATGTATAAAAGCAGTTAAAGTACAATTATAAATATACAATGATTAAAAAAAATAGCAGTGAGTCAGTCAAGTGGAGCAGATGGGAATCTATAAAGCACAAGGAAAAGTGTGCTGGACATTTGGTCTTTTTTTTTTTTTTTTCAGCACAGCATCTTTCAGCATTGGTAATAAAAGGGAACCATGTGCTCAGCTATCTATCATATGAGTCACTCTGAAGACTGGTCATTTTTTCCATGGCTAAGCCTTTCCAGATTTTTGTAAGCCATCTGCCCAGTGTAGGAGGACTAGTCTCTCTCCAGTTAACAACAATGGTCCAGCTGCTCAGAATTAAAAAAAGGTGGTAAAAGAGACAAGGTGGGTGAGGTAATATCTTTTATTGGACCAGCTTCTGTTGGTGAGAGACAAGCTTTCTGGCTTACACGGAGCTCTTCTTCACGGCTGGGAAATGTAGGACTTGTCTGCAGTTACACTGTAGCACTTAGTGAAGACACTACCTACCCTGACGGGAGCGCTTCTCCCCAAGGCACATTCTGACCAGAAGCCAAAGTCATTTAACTTTTGTATAGTTCCATCATAGGTGGATCACATTGCTCAGCTGGCCAAAGGCTTTCCAGCACAACCATTTCAGAAAATCCTCTTGTATCTAGTGTACTCGGGCTATGGTAGGTGTAGGACAAGATCTTGCGCTGAGTAACAATGTGGTTAAAACAGATTGGTTGCATGGGCAGAAAAAAATGATACCAAATTTAAAAGGATTGCAAATACTAATCTCTCTTTGCCAGGCATCTTTGTGAGCCCCATTATTTGGTTTGGGGGTCTTTAATCAATACATTAGGTCCAATAAGTCTTTTGCATTATTATTCTGGAAAAATAGCTTGTTTTGGGAGAAGGCGCAATAAAGCCACATTATTTTGCATAATGTCATCTGCTCTACAATAAAATGTTTGTGAAGTTTACAGTTCCCATTCCTAGGCTGAAAGTCAGATTTGGTGTGCGTCCAGACAAGCGTCTAGATCCAGCCACAACGTGACCCCTCAGTATTTATTGAATCCCTCTTCGGGCCAATGTCTCCTCAGTGGGATGGGCTGCAGTGAGGACGTTGCCTTCCTGCTCTGATCTCTCTGCTGCTGCCCAGTCTCCTCCCATTGTCAGATCAATGACTTAATGCTGGTCTTCAAAGCTGCCAGTGGCTCAGGTCCCACCTACATCAGTGACCACACCTCAGTCAAAGGCCCAGCTCTCCTTGGAAATGCTGCAGCTCTTGCAAAGCACTTGAAAGCCGGAGATAAAGGTTGAAATCCAGTCCCCGCTAAGCCAACGCAAAACTCGGGCTTAGGAGTTCAGCCAACCATTCTCAGTCAAGGAGATCCAACTGGAGAACGAGTAGACTAGAGTAATCCAGAATCTAGCTGCTTTCAGGGCCTCCTCTTTGACAAGGCGCCTCCACCGTAATCAGCAGGATGATGGGTAAAGCTGGTTGAAATGCAGAATTTCCATCCCATGGGAAATTTCCAAGATTTTGAAATTTGGTTTTATCCTGAATTAGGACAAAAAGTTGAAATCTCAATCTCTTTTTGCAAAATGAAATAATCCGAAAATATTTTGTTTTGACTATCCTTTGAATGTTTCTATTTCTTTTATATTGATATAGCAAGAAAATCTAAAGAAAACATCTCTCCCTTATAGGAACATTTTAATAATTTCCTGTAAAAATGATTAAACAGATAACATTCCTGCAAAATGTTTTGATTTGATGAAATCTGCATTTCCCAATAGAAAACTGTTCTGTAAGTAAATAATGATGGACAAATGTGAAAAAGGTTTAAGGGTTCTGTTTGGATCCGCTTTCAGATTCTTATTGGAAACTTACCTGAATAATCTACATTTCTTGGGTCTTCAAGAGAGACCTGGAAACTTCCCAAGGATGGTTTTTCTTGTGATGTATGCGGAAATTAAAATCATTTAAAAAAAAAAAGAAAAAAATTGCCAAACTGTCTCAATTAAGAAGCATTTAAATTTGAGATTTGTGAGAAAGTTGGCTTCTTTCTTACTTTGTATTAGCGTGCCAGCCTCACTTTAAAAACTAGCCCCACCTCAAACACACACATGGAATAACAATTCTTGCAGTTCAGCAGCTCTAAGCTATGTAACGGCTCCTTATGTCTCTTTATGTGTGTTTTGTAAAAGTGGAGATTAGAAAACAACACAGTGAGGGTCTGTAGTGCCAAATGTCCATGGCCATATTGGATGGCTTTAGTCCAGGCATCTCAAAGCTCCACAGGGTTATCACTTATCTGGTGCAGCCAGGTTAATCGTGGACAACCTCATGGCCACTGCCAGTCCATGGCCAGGCAATGTCTCCTTCTGACCTCAAGTCTGATCTTCAGGGCTTGATGTGCAGGGACTTTATCTCCAACGCAGGCTATCTGACAAAAAAGTGCCAGCCAGCCTTGACCAATTGATGGCTTCAGTCCTCTCAAGGCCAGTTGTTAATGATATGTCCCCCCATTATTGATAAAATCAAACCATCTTATGCCTAATCATTACCTCTGGCAAGGCATACAAAATGCTTCCAGCCTCCTGATGTCTTGTTAAGCAAAGTTCATATTTCTGACCTGTATAAAAGCCCCAGAAGTAGACAGGTTTGATAAATTAGTACTTTTTTATATAATTTCACCTTCTTTTGGCTCCAGACCCTGGGCAGGTCCTTCATGGCTGAGGCTGCTGAACCAATTCTCCTTAGGATGTCTGGCTGGCAGCACCTGTTTGATGACAATTAAATATATAGGTAGATGAAATTGTCCACCACTTCCATGATTTGTCCAGCACCACAGATGTCTTGTATCACAACTTTTGCACCAACACTCTGGATTTTTGTTTTTGCCCAAGCAACCCTTGGCCCAAGGGCAGCTGCCATGTGCTAGATGATCTCTAGTGGATTTTGAAGGTCATTTGCGGCAGAAGACAACGACATCCACATAATCTAGATGAAAGAAGCTGAACTCACAATTATTCCAATATTTGCAGAGATATGTTTAATGAGCCAATCCATTGCATGCCAGAACAGGGCTGGGGCCAGGACACATCCCTGCTTCATGCCAGATCTAGTGTAAAACGTGTCGGACCTATGGGCCCTCCATTGCACTCCATGCCCCTGAGTCATGATGTAGATCTTGAAGTAACTTCACAAGGATGTCAGGAATGTCAATGCCTTTTAGGGCTTTCCACAGAGCAGCTCTATCAACAGAATTGAAGGCTGCCTTTAGGTCTACATATGCCACTGTCCAAGGACAATTGAATTTGCAGTGGATCTCACGTCAAAGACTAAGAGCAAGTATAGCATCCATTGTAGATCACCAGCGGGTAATCCCGCTTGCTCTGCACAATGGCATTTCACAAGCTGAAGCTGGAGGTGGGCAAGTAGGACACATATAACAACCTTTCTGGGAACAGAAAGCAGAGTGATTAGCCTCTAGCTGCGGCACCCTATGCCTGGGCCTTTCCCCTTATAAAGCAGGGTGATGACCCTTTCTTTCCACTCTGCTGGTACCCTTCCCAGTAGCTGAAGCCCAGGCAGAAAGTTGGTGTGATGCTACATTTATGAGTTCTATGGGACACTTGAGAACTTCGGGAGTTGTGCCATCGGAGCCAGCAGCAGCAGTTTCTTTATGGCATAGCAAATCTTTTCTAATATAGGTATGTCTACATATATTTCAGGGTCAGGGATGGCATCTTCTATTACTACTACTATGTCCATATGGGGGCATGGAGTCACTTCAGGATGGTTAAGGGCAGTCTCATAATATTCTTTCCATTTTTGCGGGGCTTCTTCATGAGTTGAGTATGTTTTACCATCAGCCGTATTTATTATCATAAAGATGACACAAAGCCCAGTTTTGGATTGGTGGGACTTAATAGCTTTGAATGCAGGTCATCATTTATTACATTTTATTCCCGCCTCTTTCTCTTTTGCCAAATTCTCAAAATAAGCTTCACAAGCCACTTTTGCTCCCGCCCGAAAAATACTTTGTAAAGGTTTACATTCAGCAGCATCACGGCATTGTCTGGCCTCAGATTTCTTCTGCAGAATTTGAAATGTCTCATCAGATAACCAAGGGCATTCCTTGTAGCATTCCAGGTTTGGAATGGCATATACGGCTTCTCAGATGATGATGTTTATGGCTGTCCACACTGTTTCTATGTCATCTGGAAGAGTGCCAAGTGTGTCAAACTTTCACAGCTGCATTGTGTCTTATGCGTCATAAAAGACGCATGCTTGTGCTGAAATTGGAGAGTAATTGCCATTTCAACAACAAGGAGACAATGGTCAGTATTTGCCAGGGTTTCTGCTCCTCTGTAGATCTAATATGACCTTACTATATTACGATTATGGACAGATATATGGTCCAGCTTCTTCCTCGTCTGGTCATTGCTGGATATTCAGGTTTCCTGATGGACATCTAAGCCAGACTATTGCCAGTGATGGTAATACTACACGAAGCACAAAAGGAGAGAAATCTCAGAGTTGTCACATATTGTAACAGAATAGGCCCAAGAATAGCCTCAAAGCCATTTTTGGGACAACTTTGTTTGGCATTCAGATCTCCAAGTATGAGTTCATCGTGCAGTGGAACAGATTGGGTCACTGCTGCTAGCAGCTGATAGAATTCATCTTTATTCATTCTCATTGGGAGCACAGGCTACAGTGGTGGAAAGTTGCCCCTGATGATACATCAATCAGGCATATAGCAGTGGATCAGAAACAGCGTGCCACATTTTGAATGGTTTATTAAAGGCTGGATGGAGTGTGGCTGGTTCCTCCAGAGTACAGCAGACTTGCATCTGCCAAAGAATGTTGACCATTCTTCACGAGTTTCACCTGGGTTATCTCAGCAACAGCAACATGGTGTTTTTGAGGTCTTGGACTAATGAAACCTGATATCTGACCTCAGTTAGGGGTGGGACATTCCAGATAGCAAATTGGGTGGACTTTCTCAAATCAGTTGTGGACACCATAGGCATTATGAAGTTTGGTCTAAGGCGTGGACCATGTTTTATCAGATAACCCTTGATTCACTCTATCTCCTTGCGGAGACAGGGTGAGTGAGGTAATATATTTTATTGGACCAACTTCTGTTGGTGAGAGAGACAAGCTTTTGAGCTTCTTCTGAAGAAGAACTCTGTATGGCTCAAAAGCTTGTCCCGTGTCTCTCTTCTTGGGGCAGGGGAGATGTTGTTTGGGGACGCTAGCCCCCTTCTGAGAATCCCTTCTGCCTGAGGCAGATGGTTCTGAGGTTGTAGTTCATCCACCTTCCTCATCGTAGGGGGAATATTTCCTCTTCTCCACTGGGTCTGCTTTTGGCCTTCACTCATAACCCTGCGCAGGAGCCCTTATCAGATGCTACTGGCTGGAGCCTGATGGAACCAAGGTTCACGTTGGTGGGGGCAGCCACACTCTGAAGCAGTGTAGCAAATACTGCTGCCCTGCCCGCTACCCGTAGCTTAGAAAGGAAGGCTAAGAGTTTAAAACCAGAACTCTGTGTGCAGTCCAGAGTCTGACGGATTGGTGACAACCAGAGAAGGGAACAGACCACTCCTGTGCCTGCCCATTCAGCCATCTAAAATGCTTGTGCAAGCCCAGCCCAGGATCACAGTGGTGCTTTAGAGTCTGGCCAGTGGGGTAGAGAGGCACAGAAAAGAAGGAGAAAGTAGTGCTGATGGCACAGGTTTAAGATCCTCAGCTGGTGCAAAGTGGCATAGCTCCATTGTCTTCAATAGCACTTAGGGTGACCAGATGCGCCGATTTAATAGGGCTAGTCCTGATATTCGGAGCTCTGTCTTATATAGGCACCTATTTCCCCTTCTCTCCCATCCCTGTTCCGATTTTTCACACTTGTTATCTGGTCACCCTAATAGCACTACTCTGGCTTACGCCAGCTGAGGATCTGGCCCCTAGGGGTCCTATTCGCTTTTATTTAGTAGCATTTGTTATGCCTTATAGATTGCAGCTAAGGAGAGGTCCCCCACCCAACCGCTCACTGGCCTCTGCCTTACACCCCTCCTGCTGCCTGAGAAAGATGTTGGAATGAAACCCAGGGACTTGAAGTGGCTAAACAAACAGTTGTATTCGATTCATCTCAGGATGGGGCTGGTGGGAAATAAGAGTGGGGTTTCTTGCCAAACCCATGATGTGTGTGCTCTTTCCATCTGGGAACATTGAGTCATGAAAGGAAATAAAAGCTGTTACATTTCTTAGTGATGAAAAAAACGAGCCCTGGTCTCTCTTTCTCTCTCTCTCTCTCTCTCAAACACACACACTCACTCTCTCTCTCTTTCTCTCCCTCCAGCTCTCCAGTGAGCACTTTCCCTGAGATAGGTTATGAAATCTGGCTCTCCACAATAGACACATGATTTACTTCAGCTAAAAAGCATCAGGCTTCACCTTGGATGAGCTTTCTCCTCCCAGCCCCTGATCTCAGAAAAGGTTTCCTTTTGATTTTACAGCTCATGTTATTTATTTATTTGCTGCTGTTTGAATCCCTCTGAGAACAGCTTGGAAACCTGATTCCTATTTGGTCGAGTTGCCAGACGGACACCTCCCTGCTGAGTTGTCCAAGGTACGCTAAGTAGAAACCAGATAGTTGAAAATGCTTACAATGTCTCCCATTCTTTCTTCCCCATGCCAAGTGGAAGGCAGAAGTGCAGAGTAGCAGTAGCAACAAAAGGATTAGGCAACTGGAAAAAGATGTCAGAAGACGAGAGGAATATTACCATGTGTTTGGGCCTGGTTCTCCTCCGCCTGGCCCCTTGGATTGTCATTTACAAAGTGGTAAATGCCGCCAAAACTAGAATGGACGCACATTACAATCACTTTGCAAAGATGTCAGTAGCAGTGCAAGGTGATGGGCCAATGAAGTATCATAGAATATTAGCGTTGGAAGGGACCTCAGGAGGTCATCTAGTCCCACCCCCTGCTCAAAGCAGGACCAACACCAACTAAATCATCCCAGCCAAGGCTTTGTCAAGCCTGACCTTAAAAACCTCTAAGGAAGATGATTCCACCAACTCCCTAGGTAACCCATTCCAGTGCTTCACCCCCTTCTAGTGAAATAGTGTTTCCTAATAGCCAACCTAGGCCTCCCCCACTGTAACTTGAGACCATTGCTCCTTGTTCTGTCATCTGCCACCACTGAGAACAGTCAAGCTCCATCCTCTTTGGAACCCCCCTTCGGGTAGTTGAAGGTTACTATCAAATCCCCCCTCACACTTCTCTCCTGCAGACTAAACAAGCCCAGTTCTCTCAGCCTCTCCTTGTAAGTCATTTGCCCCAGCCCCTTAATCATTTTCGTTGTCCTCTGCTGGACTCTCCAATTTGTCCACATCCTTTCTGTAGTGAGGGGGCCAAAACTGGATGCAATACTCCAGACCCCACATGGTGCAACTAGGGAGCAGGACTCTCTAGTGACAGTATTTGGCTAAAAGTATGACCTTATCTGGCACAGTTAACTGTACTTCGAGCAGCTGGTTGAAAACCAACTACAGTATGTTACTTGGTGGATTTCACCACGGAGTGGACGGCCAAACCAAAACTCTATGAAGCAAGTAAGCCCAACTGTGGAGGCTACTTTTAGGGTGAGTGGGATTCACCACTACACCGATCCAGTCTCCCTAGCACACATGCAAATGATGTGGAGGGGCTGCTGCATTCCATAGCCTGGAGCAGTGGCCACAGCAGGGGCGGCTCTAGGCACCAGCAAAGCAAGCAGGTGCTTGGGGCAGCCCATTTGCAGGGGTGGCAGGGATCCAGCATCGGAGCTGAGAACCAACAGGGGGCCCTGGGAGCTGTAGTTCCTTGGTTAGCTCCCTGCCTATAGAGCCAGCCCTGGAGCAAGGAAAGAACTACATTTCCCAGCATTCCTTGGCCGCTATCAACAGGAAAGGGAGGGGGAGGGAGTGAGGTAGCTGAAACTTCATGCTGCAACTTGCTGTGAATGGAGAGCTCTCTGCTAGAGCAGGGTGGCACTGTGAATGGGGAACAAGTGTGCCCAAGGAGTAGAAGGCTTTGGCCCAGGTATCCCCTTCAGAAGACATCCCCAGACTGGCTTAGGGATACTGGTGTGACCTCACCTTGCAGTCCCCAAAGAAAGAATTGGGTGGACTAAATGGGCAGTGCCACTCTCTACCTGAAGCCTGGCAAGGGAGGTACGTGGATCCCACTAGAATTTAAAATGAAAAGTAAGGGAGGGGAGGCTCTACGGGACCTGGGCAGCTTTAGATACAATACCAGGCACGTAGGAGGATTTCCACTTCTGAGCCATGGAAGCAGAAATTGACTTTTCCTTTCCAGATTTAGCTAATATTCAGAGAGGGAATCTAGCACCTGCCTTCCAGATTTGAACACCTCAAAATTCAGGAGTGATCAGGCTCAATTTGGGCAGCTGTTACTTCATTTCTCCCAAATCAAATATACTGATCCACTGTAACTTGCTGTAGAAAAAGTAGGATAAAATTGAGCAAGAAATGCTTCCCAGTGATTTTTAGGACTGGAATTGCTATTTTCAACAGCCATTGCCATTTTTTTTTAGTTTTATTTGTTTAAAGGGAAGACAGTGATATTGCATTGGCAAATTCCCCATAGAAACAAAGAGTGGAACAAAAGAATAATAAAGGCACCTTAACTTTTCCTCATTTATGGAGGACAGTCTTATAATATGCATCCAGATATCCTCCAATCACACAAGCTGAAAATTGTTCCACTTTACTGCAGCTCTGTAACCATATGGGAACCAATCCTGTCTGTGTTCTGTGCACACCTAAAATTCCTGCTCAATGACCCGTTCTGGGAGCAAGTTACCAGTGACCCAGGGCTGGGGCAGAAGGAGGGTGCAGTTGGCGGGGGAGAGCCCAGGGCTGGGGCGGCAGGGGGGAGGCCCAGAGCTGGGGTGGCAGGGGGATGCGGGGAGTAGCCCAGGGCTGAGGTGAGGGGCAGCCAAACATTTTTTTTGCTTGGGGTGGCAAAAAACATAGAGCCGGCCCTGGGCCACAGGAAGCCAACCTCTGCCCCTGCCTCAGGCTGTGAGGACAGATCTCGCATCCCTGCCTCTTCACTTCACTTGTAAAAAAACTGATTACTTGGGCTGCATGTAGGTGAAATGAATTTCATCCTTACTGCATGGTCCGAATGCATCAAAAGAAGTCAGCTTGTAGTGAACATTGGCAGTGATGTACGGGTCAGTGTGAGCCGGGTCTTGGTTCGTTTTATTGTGGTGGTGGTTTCACCAATAACACAAGCATGTTCTTGGCCTTGATACTCTAGCCTGACCTTCACGGGCCATATTGTCAGCCAGTCAAGATTAGTTAGGGCAGAACTTGGATGCTGCTTCAGAGAGTCATGCTGGTGATTCAGCAAGGAGCAATCTGTCCTCTGAGTCAGTCCCGAAGCAATGCCCCCTGTGGTAGTGGTGATCACAGCAGCAAAGCACCCCCTCTTTCAGATGAGAGGCAGAACTGAGGTTCTGACTATTTGTGATCATTAAAATCCCATTCAACTTTTTGCAGACGTAAGAAGCGTTAGGTCCAGTGTCACGTTTGAATTCTGCCTGGGTAGCTAAATTCTGCTCATCTAAACTCCCCCTTTAATTTCAGTTGGATCTGATAGTCTTTGCTTTCCTGCATAGCATGCTGTGTGCAGCTGGGGAAAGGGTTATTGCTTCTCAGTGGGGGCGTCTGAATGTAATGATATTGAAATGATCCCTGTACGTAGATTTTCGGAGCCAGGGTGCTCTAGTGCAATGGGGATTGGGCTAAGAGCCATGAACTTCTGAGTTATAATCCCAGAACTGCTGTTAGTTTGCTCTATGGCCTTTGGCAAACTACTGAACTTCTTTGTTTCTGTTTCTTTATCTGTAAAATGAGGAGAATTATCATGATAGTACCTACCATTCTTTGGGTGTCTGGGGGACAAGTCGATATTTGTTGTAATCCTTTACAAGAAGTAAAACACTATATGTGCTAAGTATTATTATTGGTTTGTAAAATTTATTGAGCACTTTGGGATCTTCAGATGAGAAGCACTATATAAATATCACTTATTCTTATTCCTGGAAAATGACCAGTAGAGAAGTAGCAATTTATATGGGAATATATGAAACGCGAGATCTACGGTATAGTGCCAGCATCTGTTACCACTTAGGCGCTCAACCCACATATAATCCCAGCAGTTCTAGCTTGGAGAATTGCATGAAGGAGTTGAGATGAGATTAGAAAATTGTGGCAATCTCTGAGCCAAGACATTCTGATGCTGAATAAACTATATACCCTTTGCCTGGTAAAGCACAAGAGGGAGACTGTGAAAAGTGAGCAGGGATTTTGGGTCTCCAATATGAGACACCTTAAAAGAGCCTGATTTTCACAGGACCCTTTTAGGGTGCCCAATTTAAAAAACCTTAATTATTGGCTACCTCTGAACACCTTGAGCTAATTACTCACTAATGGAGATGCACAAAGATCTTGCTGATTATCTTGGAACCTTGCATGCCCCTGCAGAAGTGAGCAGCACTGTACGTGTACGTAATGGTAAAGTTTTCCGAGTCAAGTATTGAAGCTCTATACTGCCTGGAAGCCGTAACAGTTACCTCAAACCTTCTGATTTCACAGTATGGTAAATCCATTAAAGTGAAGTGTTTGGCTCTGCATGCGTCTTCTGTTCTACTTGTGGATGAGCAGTATAATGAGGAGGTGCCAGCTTCTCCGCCTGGGGAGAAGCAGATAACCTTATTTGGGGCCCGCTGAGTAACATTTCCAGCCAGCTTCTTCAAAATGAAGGTGACGAAATCCTTTGCCCAGAAAGCTGATTTCCAAATACCATGGCAGCGTCTGGTTAACGGCCCAGGTTTCCTAACGAGTTGGCTGAGACTCTCAGATGAGTTCATTGTCACTTTCACTCTCTTCCAGCCCTTCCCACGGGGAAAGAGGAGCAGCAGCAGCATCACAGAAAATAGGGCACAGAAAACCTGAGTGGGGTTGGGATCAACGTTCCCTCCAATGGCTTGTTTCTGTGAGCACAACTGTTAGACATGCCAGTGCTAATGTAACACCTGTGGGGGATCTGTGTGTGGAGTTCTCAGTGATATCTATAGCAGTGCTGCTTGAATCGGGGACTGCGTGTAGCCCTACGTGTGATGTTTATGGGCTATCAGAAGATCTTCTCCCCCCTTGCCTATGTGTGTGGGGTCTCTTCTCCCCTCTTTCTCTATGCACCTCATTCTCACGGTGTGCGTTGCCAGTTGTTCACTCTCCCTGTGTCCATGGAGATAAGTGCTTCTCCAGATTCTTCCCTTCCGGCCCGAGACGTGGATCCCAATGCATCCCATCATGAGGTTGTGGTTGCTACGCGCTCCCTGCAGCACTGCCACGCTGCTTAAACTCAGGCAGCACCTGGGGGGTGTAAATCACGAGAATGCCCCAGGCTCAGGCAGGAACAATGAGGCGCACACCTGCGACTGGTGTTCCACTTGCTTTGCCTGAGCATCAGTGAGTAGGGAGGAAAGGTGGCCAAGTGGTTAGGAGGCTATTTTACAACTCAGGAGACCTGCATTCAGTTCCCTGTTTTGCAACAGACTTCCTGTGTGGCGTTGGGCAAGTCACTCTCTGTGCCTCAGTTCCCTATCTGTGCAATAGGGATAACAGCCCTGCCCTACATCACCAGGGGGTTGTGAGGATAAATACACAGTAAGGTTCCTTGGGTCTCGGGGCCAGGGTGCCCCCTTCGGCGGCAGTGGAGAATTGGTGCTCATGCTGGGCGGGTCAGTCAGGCCTCCTGGTTCGCAGCCAAGTGGTAGCTCAGGTCTCCTGGACAGGGCTAAGCAGATAAGAAGACGGTGGCTCAGGTCCCCTGCCTGAGGGCTAAACAGAGAAATGGTCAAGGGCTCCGGCTTGTGGGATGGGGGCTGGGCATCCCAACAGTCTGCGGCTCAGGCCTCCCGGCCTAGCGGTTAGCGTTCATCCAGCCCTGAGTGCAGAACCGGGGCTAGGGGAACCTTCCTTTCCAGGAGACAGGCTAAAGCAAATCATGCCTAGAGATGGGCAACATATTTCAGATGAATAGTTTGTTTGCCAAAATACACTGGTTCAGTTCAAACAAAACCTATTTTGGGTCAAATTTGGTGAATAGTTTGGGCTGAAAAAAAATCCTAAAAAAAAAAAAGAAGAAAAAAGGGGTGAGGGAGAGTCAGATCCATTTGTTTTGACATTCCCTAAGCTAAACGTTTTGACTTTTCATTTTGAAATAACATTTCAATTTGAAATTTAGCTAGATTTAATTTTTTGAGAGAAAGGGCAAAAATCTGAAAAGGAAACAAAAGAACATTGTTTCAGATTGAACAAAACTTTTGGGGGGATTTTTGTTTTGTAAAAGAAAACAGAGAAAAATCCATTTTGGTCAACCTGCAGCGAGTTTTTTGTTTGTTTGTTTGTTTGTTTGGGGGGATTTTTTGATTTTTTTTGGTCATATTTTTTAGTTCACCCAGCAAACTGAAAAATCAAGTATTTGCTCAGCTCTAACCATGTTTTAGACTTGCTCTTAAAGGTACAGTACTCCAAAATAATAAGAAGGAAATGTTCGTTCTCATGTCTTAGTCAATTACAGTGGCGGATTTAGAGTTAGTGGGGCCCTGTCCGCAGCTTCATTTTCAGGCCCCGCCTCCCTCGGGACCCAGCCAAGAAAAAGAACATTCCCTCTTTTCTCCACCCCACATTTTTCATTCTTTCTTCTTCATCCTTCTCCTATATTATAAGTAATGGGAAGTAAATGAAAATAAAGTGAGGCACCTTGATTGAGCAGTTGGTTGAGGTATGGGGGTTGGGCTCTGGGAGGGAGTTTGGGTGCGGGCTTTGGGTTGGGGCAGGGGGTTGGGGTGCGGGAGGAGGGCAGGGGGCAGCGTGGCTCCCAAAGCGACCAGCGCCCCCCCCGGCAGTGGCGACTAGGTGGGGGGGGCAGAGGATCTCCGTGTGCCGCTGCCCACAGGCACCACCCCCACAGCTCCTATTGGCTGCAGTTCCCGGCCAATGGGAGCTGCGGAGTTGGCGCTCGGGGCGGGGACAGTGTGCAGAGATCCACATTCTGCCAGGGGCTGCCGGGACTTGCTGGCTGCTTCCAGGAGTGGCACAGCATGGAGGGAGGGAGGCACAGCGGGCAGGGAGCCGCCTTAGCCCTGACATCTCTGTGCGCCCCTTGTGGGGAGGTGGGTAGCAGGTCTCCATACGCTGCCTGGGGTTGGGGCAGGGTGCAGAGCCGCCTCCCCCCTGCCAAGGGCGTGCAGAGACGTGCCAGTAGCTGGCCTCTTCTGGAAGCGGCATGGGGCCACTGGTCACGGCATGCAGGCAGCCTGCCTGCCTGAGCCCTGCTGTGCCGCCAGCCAGGACTCGGGGGAAGGTTGTCAGATGAGATTTGTCCTGCATTTTGGGGGCCCCCTGTCATTGGGGGCACTGTGCCACCGCATGGTTTGTTTCATGGTAAACCCGCTCCTGGTCAAATACCATTTCTTTCAGTTTCACATATGAGAAAATTAAATCAGAGTTCTGACGTTGTTCAACTGGCACTTCACTTGATGCTTTCACTTGAAACCAAGTCCACTGGGGTCAGAAAGCAGTATTGCCAACTGCAGGTGTTCAAAAATTATGGGGTTGGCTTAAAAAATCATGAGATTTTTTTTAAAAAAAAGAATAAATTTTGAGTTCTTTTCTTTGCCTTCTGGTTTTTGAACCTTTGGGGGCCTTTGGTTCACATTTTCAGGCTTCACTTTGTAACTCTGAGGGGTAGAAACATTTAAAAAAAAAAGAAATCTAAGATTCTCACAAATCCCAGACGCTGGGGCTTTAAGAAAAACATCAGGAGCTGTGAGAGTTAGAAACACTGAGGTTATCTGTGTGTGGTAAAGGTTAGTTTTTTCCTGCCCTGTCCACTATTCCAAATTTTCACTTACATTAGATATCACTCAGCGGTAGCTCAAAAAACACATGGAATTTTTGGTCCACTTAGCAAGTTGTATCCAGAATTTAAGAGGCAAAGGGGCTATTTGTCTTGGCTGACTACTGTTGAAAATATAAGCCTTATACAGCCAATGGCACCTTCTGATGTGCCCCAAAATGATAAACCCACCTAAAGGGGCCGAAAGAAAGGATTAAATGCAAAATAAGCTTAGGAAAGACATTACTGTGCTGGGGAAAGATTCCTTATGACCATACACTGCCCTTGAGCCAAGCACACACATATTGATATGGCTGTTCGGTATCTCTGGGGCAGATCCTCGGCTGGCGTAAATTGCTGTAGCTGTATTGATCAACTGGGGGTCTGCCCCTCTGTAGTTTCTTAGTGATGAAGTCTGCTGTCAGCTGCAACTGTTATGTTAAAACCATTCCTCGGGTGCAATTAATGTAGCTGTGTCAGATCCACTGCCTCTTATTCCTTTGTTTGAAATCAAAAGGTATGTCCCACTACAGCTGTGCCACTGTAAGGGTTCCTGCGTGGTCACTCTTTGCCAATGGGAGAGAGTTCTCCTGCCGGCATAATTAAACCACTCCCAGTGAGCGGTGCTAACTATGTTGGCAGGAGATGCTCTTCAATGGGCTTCGGATCAGGTGCAGAATTGGTTATCCCTAGTGTTTCCTCAGCTGCAGGGAGAGGTTGCTCATTCTTGGTGATGTTTCATCAGGGTCAATCAGGTGGGTGCAAGGAACGAATCTTAATGACTGTTACCGAAGGGTCTGGCACTTTCACCAAAATGCTTCTGCCAATGCCCCAAAAGTTTCTGCCAATTTTACTCATGATTTAAAGACTTCAAGGTACAGAGAATCCACCATTTACACCTGCAAATGACCTGGGCTCCATGCTGCAGAGGAAAGTGGGGAAAAAAACCCTTGGGTCTCTGCCAATCGGACACAGGGAAAATTCCTTTCCGACCCCAAATATGGCGATCAGTTAAACCCTGAGTATCTGGGCAAGACTCACCAGCCTGAGCCCTGGGAAAGAATTCTCTGCAGTAACTCAGAACCCTTCCCATCTAGTGTCCCATCACCGGACAGTGGAGATATTTGCTTCTAGCAATTGCAGATCGGCTACATACCTCTGTGGGCAATTTCATCGTATCATCCCTTCCATAAACTTATCAAGCTCAAGTCTTGAAGCCAGTTAGGTGGTTTTGCCCCCACTACTCCTCTTGGAAGGCTGCTTCAAAACTTCTTTCCTCTGATGGTTAAAAACCTTTGTCTAATTTCAAGCCTAAACTTATTGGTGGGCAGTTTATAGCCATTTGTTCTTGTGCCCACATTGGTGCTTAACTTAAATAACTCTTCTCCCTCCCTGGTATTTATCCTTCAGATGTATTTACAGAGAGTCTTTTCAGAAAAAATGAGGTGCATCCACCTGGGCCCCCAGATTCCTAGTAATTTATTAAAACTTCGGGCTTAACTATTAGGTCATAATATGAGCAGCAGTGTCCTTAAAAGTAGGTAGATGAATTACAGTGTCTGGTGGGGAAGAGAGGCAAATTGAGATGTATTCATGCTCTTATTCCTCTGACTGTGAGGGAAATACAGGGTCCTGCTCCAGGTACGAAGAGTGATAAACAAGGGAATCCCCTTACAACAACCGTGGTGAAAATGGCCTAGCTCATACACAACATTTCTCATCAGCTGGAGATCTCAATGTTCTTGACAAAAGTGTCTCTGGGCACCTTTCATGTCACCATATTGGCACCTGTTCATTTTCCCAGTCTCATTCTTTGACTGCACTGTGTGTGACAAAGAGAATTAGAGTTATGATTTAAAGTGCTGGGAGGCAGTGTGGTCAGGAGAGCTGGGCAGCGGTAGGTCCTTAGTTCTAATCCTGCCTCTGCCACGGAATGCTGTGCTGCCTTGGGTAAGTGTCTTCCCTTTTCGCTATGTTTCCCCCTCTGTGAAGTGGGAATGATCTGATTTGCCCACTTGTCTCAGAGGATGTGTTGAGAAAATGAACTACTTGATAGTTGTTCAGTGCACTGAACAGGTAAGAGATTTAGGTGCCCAGTGGCCATGAAAATGAACAAGAATTGCAAATGAATAGGCAGCTCTGCAAATCTCAGCCTCGGCGGTGCCAGGGATGACCCTCTTGCTAAGCAGTAGCAGCAGCGCCACTCCGCTTTAAACGGGGCCACCCGTTGGTGCTCTGGCTTTGCTGGCATGCATGGCAATGTGGCTACCTATTCAGGCCATAAATCAAGTGAGTCAGCCTGAGGTGGCAAAGTCGGGCAGGAGTTGACCCCACGCAACTGTGACGAGTGCAGGTCCTCCACCCTGGTCCCCTCCCTCCTACTAATGCTTTCCATGGCCATTCCAGCTGTGTTAGCCTTGGCTGAGACCGGAGGCACTATTCTCGGAAAGTTTAAAAAACATCACACTGAGCGTGCCTTGCACCGATATTCATATAGAGGGCGTTGTAATTTATTAAAGAAACAGAAAAATGGCTTCCTTTCAGGTTTAACTGATAGAAAGGACATCGGCCAGCAGTGATCAAGCTTTGGATGTTGTTTGTATTTCAGTAGTGCCTGAGGTCAGGGCCTGACTATGCTGGGCACTGCACATATACATAGTGAGAGACAGCCCCTGCCTCAATGATCTTACAGTCTCCATAGACAAAAGGTGGGGAAAAGGGAGTATTATTATTCCCATTTTACAGATGGGCAACTAGGGCACAAAGAGATTACGGGGCAGATCCTGCTTCCCTTACATCCACTGAAGTCAATGGACTACTTGCAGAGTAATGTACTGCTCAGCATGAGTAAGGATGTCAGAGTCTGGCTGAAAGTTTCTTGACTAAGAACACCCAGGTAGTTTGTGGCAGACTTGGAACAGAGCCCAGATTTCCTGCGTCCAGTGCCTTAACGATCTGACAGTTCTTCTCAGAGTACTTCATTATTCCCTTGCTGCGTGAGAAAAGGTGAGGCAGATGTTCTATTCTAGCCAGGTTCTTAGAGCACTCCCATCAAGGTGGGTTCTGAGTTTCTTATTAGTGAGACTCTCTACAGAGGTTGCTTGCAATGAAGCTGGATGTTGCAACTAGATCTGAAATCAAACTCTGCTCAAGCACTGTGGGTGCAGAACATCTGAGTCACGGCCTTGGCAGTGACTTGAACCATACAGTGAATGTTTATATTGGGTGTGGGATGTAATGCCAGCACTTAATGGCTACCATTAAAATAAGGGCTTTGAGTTTGTGCATCATTTCTTGATCAGCGCTGAAGGTTTCTCAGGAGCAGAGCCAGAGGAAAGATACTTGGGTGGGTCATGGGGGAATGTTCACTTCTTAAGAAATGTGGGATTTTGCTAAACTAAACTAGCAATTCATTAGCTGTTATCTTGATCCTCAAAACCCCTGAGTTGGAAAAGTTGTGTGTTCCACCGTTTAGAGCCAACTGTTCTCCAAGCAGGGTTAGAGATGAAAGTGGGAGTAGCTGGATAAGAAACGCTTTTCTTGTCCTGCAAGATCTTTTGAGATTTCAAACATTTTTCCCAATTCAGGACAAGGTCAAAGATCTCAGTTTTTACAAATTGAAACTCTCAACAACAGCAAAAAATCTGATCGGGTCAGTTGAAACATTTCATTTTCACAATTTCAAAATATTTCATTTTGGTCTTGACCATTTTACTTTTTTATTTACTCCAAAAGAAACTTAAATTTTGAAACAAAAAGTTGTTTTGGCCTGAAAAAAGGGAACTTTTTCATTTCAAAAATGTCAAAATGGGATGTTTTGACAATTCTGAAATTGTCAAAATTTTTTACAAATGAGAAATTTGTTGAAACAGACCCTTCTCCACGAAAAATTTCGGTTTTGCCAAATTGGCATTTTTTGACCAAAAAAAATGTGTGGAAAAATTCCCAAGCAGGACTTACTCTGACATTGATTGCTGGAAAGAGTCTGATTTGATGAGGCAAAGAATACTTACGCAGAGGAAGAGGTTTGACTGAGTATGTTTTCATAAGAGGCCATCTGTCTTACTCAGAAACACCATTCAACCAACTGAGAAGGTCTCTCTGGGGGTTAAATGTTTTGGACTAGAGTTTAAACAGATCAGCACATTCGGTGCTGCATGCTTTTTAAACATCTTGTTATAAGAGTCACGCTGGAAGGTGCTGAGCTCTTTTGGAAATCTGACCCTTACTTAGGTACCTAGATGGGAGCTGAGCTCTTTTGAAAATCCATCCCTAGAAATGGACCTAAACCAAACCCCTGGATGTGAACAACTTTTGAGCTTTGTGGGAGTTTGGATCTGGTTCTGAAATGAGTAACTCAGACCCATTTCTGTTTCGGACATCGGGAGAAATCCTGACCCACCGATGATATAGCACTGCTCCCATTAACTCCAACGGGATCAGGATTTCACCTACTATCTCTTGCAATAGTAGATCCAGAATATATGTTAGAGGTGGTCAGAATTTTTTCAACACAATTGTTTGATGTCAGGAAAATGCAGTTTTCCTGAAATCTAAATACTTGCGGGAACATGTCAGTTTAATGAAATATTCTATTGGAAATGTCAAAACGAATCCTTTTAGCTTTCTAGTTTCATTATCAATACTTTTCAGTAAGGTAGAAACATTTTGTTTCCACTTCATCATTTCATTTCGTTATTTAATAGTATGCTCGGACATTGTCAAAACAAAATATTTCAGTGTTACTGAATTGAAACTTTTTAGAATTTTTGCTCCACCAGAAATTTTGACTTTTTGTTCTGAATTGGAATGAAGACAGATTTTGAAATGTCAGAATTTCCCGCAGGATGGAAATTCCATTTTCTGACTAGCTAAAGAGAGGGGCAAAGAGTAGGCGTCAGCAAAGAGTGGGTGTTTGCATCTGTGGCTGTAGAAGCCCAGTATTTCTATTATTTATGGTTCTGAAAATACATTTTCCCACCTATTATGCTGCAGTAAAAGCAAAGCCATAAAATAATTAAAAGAAGGCGAATAAAAGTACATTTTTAGGCATGCAAATGGCCCCAGTTTTCTCAAATAACTTAGTTACAAAGATAAAAAAAATCCCCCTAGCCGCCCTCATTAATTTCTTAAAGCAGTTGTGGCTCAGAGCTCCTCCCACCTTCTTTAGTTAACTGAGGACTAGCATGGCCTAGCTGAGAAGTTCATTTCTGCTGTGGATCCAGTGCATCTCTGCTCTGTACTCTGCCTTGTCAGTATTACGCCAAAGTGTCTGATGCTACCTAATACCTCCCTGGGAGGACGGTCCATGCAGTGCCATGGGTTCAAAGATGAACTGCAAAGCAACGGTTCCAAAGGCTGCCACATGTGCACAAGAGGGAATTTCATCTTGTGGACAAATAGGTGCATTACATGTTAATCCTGTCAGTGTATATTTTCTGCTACCAAAGCCATTGTTCACCAAAGGATGCTCCATGTTTTATTTAGCTGAGATGCTTCCATTTCTGTTTGACCTGCCAGCAGTTTGTTACTGAATTGTGATTGCATGGAGATGATGATATCTAAAGAGAAGCTGTACCCTTTGGCCTCTTCCCTCAGCCTTTTGTATTTATCAGCCATGCAAAACAGTATGTGTAACTTACCTTGAAGTGTAAATTCTGGAGAGTGGAAGAGCAACTTGCATAGGGCCTAGTAAGTATGCAAGAAACCACTGGAAAATCTAGACAATATAATCTGCTATTCATCTTAAATAAGCAGTAAGCAATATGGCCTCATTGGTGGAGGGAATAGTATTCCAAAAGGAGATTGCCGGGGTAAGTGGAGCTGATGGAATTCTATGCGGGGAGCTACACATTTGTCCAAACGTGAATTCTACTGCACATGGGGGAGGATAATAAAATACTGCCATTTAAAGGGCAAACTGATGGTAGGTGAGCACATCAGCTTTGTTGTGTTTGCCTCCTGGCCCCCAAACTGGTGAGTCAGTGGCTACCATGACCATTGGACTAGGGAATGGAGCGGCCCATGTTCCACTGGGCAGGATTTCCAAACAGCAATTTGCACATGAGTTATTGCTGCTTGAATCAGCAGTAATTCCTCCATATATGGCTGTAACGCACCCTGGAGGGTTTTGTTTTTCCAATGCCAGGGCTGCACGGCATCATGGCTTCTGTGGAAGCATGTCACTATGGGGCCTAGAGAGCTGTGTGGAGGCCTTGGGTGGCCATGCAGCTGCTCCTGTTCGTGGTGGTTGCCCCAAGATCCCCATAGATGTGATTTCAGTGGATTCAGGGGCTGCAGGGGGATAAATTCCTACCCCTGGTGAGAGAACTCGGAGGAAAATGCGAGCAGAGGCTATTTGCACTCTCAAGCCCCTGTGTGGGAAAATCCAAGCCAGAGCATGTGACCCATAGTGGCTGAGAACACGACTTGCTGTGGAAGGTGAAACATCCATCAGGCAGGATGCATGGGGGCTCAGCTGGGGGATGGGCGAAAGGACTGGGTATCAGCCTCTAAATCTCGTATGATTGTTTACAACTGTTCCACAAATTCCAGTTCAAACTGGATGTGCATTGGTTTAATGGTACCTAGCATGGCTGAAACACGCAGAGGGGTAGCCTCAGAGAATAGTCCCCTGGCATGTCCTCCAGAGTTCACTAGATGTCACTCTTGATCTGTATTAAGGCTGCTCCAGTGACTTTCTTTGGCAGCCAGTAAAATATAGATATGTATGTCAGTGTTAAAGGTGCCAGTGTAAATATGGTTTCCTAGCCCAGCCCATGTGACTGGTATGGAGAAACTAGTCATCCAGTCTCCTTGCAAATCACTGGGGAAGAGAAAACTCATGTTAAAAGTTTTCTATTTGGCTGTTTCCTGAATAGATGATTCTAGGGTCACAATGGTTTCCTTCTCAAGTCCCACTGACAACCAAACATGAGAACAGAATCCCTGGGCTATTGCTGAGGTAAAATTTCCCAGAGTCCTGAGGTTTCTAGACTCCCATTATTCTTAACCTACTCTGCGGGGGTTCCACGCAGCTCACAACCAAACCCACTAACATGCAAAGGACTTGCCTGGGCTTTGGCACTTGGCATCTAGGTAGTGAGTTTGTGGGGTGAGGGAGAGTTATCTAGTGGTATAGCGGGAAGACTGGGCATCGGGCACAATCTTGGGTTCCCTTCTGTCGACAGAGTGATACTACGCAAGCAACGTAGGGTCTGATTTCTAGAGACACTGGCTACCCACAACTCTCGTTGCAGTCAATGGAGCTCAGCTCCTTTAACCTCTCCATGCCGTGGTTTACCCATGCATGAAATGAATACTATTTCACAGCATTAGTGAATGCTTATAAAGTGCTTTAAGATCCTTGGATGGAAGAGGGGGTAGGAACATAAAAGCTGAATTATTAATAGAAAGGACTTCGGGTTGGAGTGTAAACTCTGTACATGAGAAGTTACCCACACGAGTCATCCTATCGGCACCAGTGGAACTAAAATAAATCATTCCAATGTGAGTAAGAGCTTCAGAGCAGGGCCTACAGTGAGTAATTTTACCTTAATGTTTCTGTGATTTACTGCAGCGGATCAAGCTGTATTGATGTGGGACTGCGCTAATGGGGCACTGTCACTTCAAAAATATGGTCTAACAGTCCGTCTTGTATCCTGAACTAAATGGGAGAACCTCAACCACGAGGCTTGTTTTAATTATGTCTGTTTCAAGCAGCAGACACATGCTGCAAGAATACTTGGCCACCCCACCACAGTGAAATGACACAATGAAAGGAAACATTTGCAAACAATAAATAAAACCTGTTATTATGGGGATTATTAATGAAAGGCCTGCAAACAAAACAAAAAAGAACTTAAAAAAAATCCTTGGGAACTGAAGTACCATGCAGTTCCTCCAAAGGAAATGAAGACGCAATCAGCATCTTGTGGCTTAGTGGTTCTTTGGGATTTAGAGCTTTCGTAACATCTCATATGTCAGCTCAAGCAGGCGTGGCTCTGCACATGGAGGGAACTCTGATGTGAAATCTGTTCTAATTAGCAGCAGGCCTGAAGAAGAGCTGTGGAGTGGGAGTTGATGGGGGATTATTGACTGATTTCCCCCTCCTCCCAGTTCACAAAGAGCTGTGGAAAATGTGAATCAGCACCCTGCGTCTCGGCCGGCAGAAGCGGGGGAGATGACTAGACACATGCAACTGGGAAGCTGGATGTTTGTCTTTATTGTTACAGAGAGCCACTTAGAAAATTCCTCCATTGAATGTAATCTTATACATGGCACCTCAGACACCATGGTGATGGGCACCGTAGAAATAGTTTGTTTTTGTTTGTGTAATGGTAGCTCCTAGAGGCTTCAACAGACAGCAAGAGCCCACCTAGTAAGAACTTGCCCCAAAGAGCTTGCAGTCCAACTAGACAAGACTCACAAAGGGCTGGGAAACAGAGGCAGAGAAAGGCTAAGTGCCTTGGCCAAGGTCACACAGCAGGACAGTAGCAGAAATGGGACTAGAACACAGGTCTCCACTGGTGTTTTTCCAGAGATCCGTAATCGGAGGAAGAAGCCCACTGCTGTGTTCTCTCATGCCCTCTCTGCATGAGCGCTACAGCGAAACCATTCATGTACACACTTCCACTGTGTTTGTCACCAAGCAGCGCTACAGCCCCGCTAACCCGAGTCAGATTGTAATTAGTCATTTATCACTACAGTAGCCCCCACTCTGTGCTAGACACTTGCTGCACACTCGAGGAGGAAGGGTTTCTGCTCACAGTCCCAGGACAGGGCTTAAGGAAATTATGAACAAGTCACTGATTCACATAGTGGAAGTGGATGCTCTGAAGGGAAACTGTGCTGCATGGAAGAGGTGATGATGGTGAAGCTGACAGATGGGTGGAGCATGGGCAGAGCAGAGGGAACGGGGGTAGAGCAGACTTTCCCCAAGGAAAGATGGGCAGCAATGGGCAGAGTGCAACGGAAGCATGGTTCTAACACAGTGCAGTGTGGAGGCAACCCATGCTCCTTCCTCAGCACATGTTGAAAGAGCTACAATAGACAAGGCTTTGAAGGCTCTGGGCTGGCTTCTCCCACCACTCTCCTGATTGAGCTTATCTGATTGTGCAGCAGGGGATGCTGCAGCGTCTGCAACTGCTGACATCGTTTCTAAGTGCTTTGGTCATGGTGGAAACTGATGCAAAGGAGCACCAGTCGTCTAGGAAGCAGCGGTGGGGTGTGAAGGCTTGGGTTTTTATACGGCACGTGTTTCTGGGAATGGGGGTGGGGGAACCAAGGCTGGAGTGGGAGTCTGCAACTGGGAGCTGGGAGCAGGCCAGCTCTTCCTCTCCTGCTGCTGCTGTGCTCACACATGAGTGAGTGAGTGCTGGGCTGCCAATCAGGCTTTTTATGAGCACCGTGTTCACTAGAGGAACATTTTTAAAATGGGGAGGAGGCTGTATGTATTAGAAATGGCCAACATTTCCTAAGTTGAATGCCTAAGATAAGGCACCTAAATCCAGAGTTAGGCACCTGAATAAAAGGCCTGATTATCAGAGATGGTGAACATCCAGGAGTTCCCATGAGAATGACCAGAATCTAATGGTTGCTCAACATCTCTGAAAATCAGGCCATTTATTTAGGTGCCTAAACATGGCTTTAGTTGTGCAGGCTTGAAAACTTTACCATATAGCTAGATACACACAGGCTTGTGAGTAGCCAATTGCTTGTTTAAGAATGATTTGCCACTTTGCTTGCATACCTGAAGGATCTTACGTTGACTTTATATGCACACCTGCACCTACAGAGGTCCCTGCTTTTTGAAGTACACAGGAGACATACATGCAGATAAAAGGAAGTTAGAGATGGTACCAAAACTGGAGGTCTTCAGGCAAAAGGTCTGTTAGTTAAGCAAAAGGAGCAATACTGTTAAGAGGGAAATAAGACGAATGTAAGACGATCAGGGTGGTTGCACTTTATAGCTTCCAATCTAAATCCGTCCCAAACCCATTTAGAGATTTTCCTGGGGCAAACGCTTGTGTGCCTGTTCTAACTGGCCTCTTGAAATAATTTATGTTAATGCTTATGATTAGTAGTTCTTGTTTTTTTAAATGGTTAACATTCCTTTGCTTTGCTTCTGGGTTTGCTTTGTTTCTTTTTCCTTTAAAATTACCCCCGGGACAATGTCGTGTGCCCAGTTCGACCTCGTCCTCTGTCTGTCTGATTGATGTGTGAGCAGGATACACGTACGCGTGTGTGGCCTTGGTGCATAGCACAGGCCAGCGTCAGCTCCCAAGTGCTACACAAAGACGACTCCTTTAATTCCACAGCTCAGCACTTGTTACCCAGCCTAGTATTAAGGAATGTGACTGTGCACAATTCTTGTGATGGGAAAGGAAAGTGGAAGGTTGAGGAAACCTGACACTCAGATCTTCTACTTAGGGCAAGTCTACACTTAAAGCTACCGCAGCACAGCTGCACGGCTGTAGCACTTCCATGTAGACACTGCCTACGCCAAAGCGAGAGATTCTTTCATCAGCAGAGGTAATCCACCTCCCCGAGGTAGCTAGGTTGATGGAAAAATTCTTCTTCCTAGCGCCAACTACACCGGAACTTACGTCAGCTTAACTACACCTCTCAGGGTGGATTTTTCACCGCCCTGACCGACGTAGTTAAACCAGCCTCATTTTCTAGTGTAGACCAGGCCTTAGTATTTACAATTTTTTTTCAACTCAACTATCCTGCCTGCACTCTCAGGTGTTCCCTAAGTGTTGCTGAGTTTTACTCAAGTGTAAATCCAAAGTAGATTGATTCTGGATTTACGCTTTGGTAACTTCAAACAGAATATGACCCACATTGAGGAGGGATCCTCAGTACTCAGCCGTATCCACTCATTGACTGCGTGCTATCCTAGCTGTACACCCAGTGTCTGATTCTGCCACCCTTACTCATGCTGAGGAGAACTTCACTCTATGAGTAGTCCATTAACAGGATTACTCCTGTCGTGAGGTCCTCTCCATGGGAGTAAAGGTGGAAGACTCGAGCCCTGAATGAAGGAGGTGTAGGCATAATAGGAAATGACCATGTAATTAAAGACTGTACTATAATGCATATACATGAGGGGACAGGGTTGCTTATTGCCCTTATTCTCCCACCTTCCCCCAAATGATTTCAGTGAGCGCAGGTTTTTTTTCATTTTGGTAGAAAATTCTTCACACTTTTTCAGATTTTGGTAGCCAAAACCTATTTTTTCATTTAAAAATGGATTTTTAAAAAATTGTGCAACCATTTGTTGCTGTTTATGGGTTTTTGAGAAGAACCAGAATACTTTCAGTGAAAATAGACTTGTTTTGGGGGGGGAGTCTGTTTTGTCAGATAAGCCATTTTCCATGTGGAAACTGTGGGATTGGAATTATGATTTGAACATATTATTCATCCCTACGTAACGTAGTTTGGCTATGGTGTTACTGTGACCTACCCTAGCAGCTCAGAATTATGTCAACTGACCGTATTTTCAAAATGGTGCCAAAGATCAAATACCTCCTCACAGCCAGAAGGATCGCTTCCAGGCTAAACAAGGTTTAAGCTTGTTTAGAAGGTTAAAGAGCCACATCATTTGAAGTACTCATTTCTGGGACACCAAACTGTGCCTAGCTCTTCCACTCCTATTAATGAGCTAGTCTCTCAATGCTGTCTGATCCCTTGCCCACTGCAGTCAATGGAAAGACTAACATTGAGTTAATGGGTGCTGGATCAGGCCAACAGCACCCATCATCATAATATCTGAGCCCCCCACAAATATTAAACAGTGTGTCCTCGCAGCACCCCTGTGAGGTAGAGTGGTATCCTCCTCCTCCTCGTTACTGTGAGGAACTAGGGTACAAAGAGATTCAGGCCCCGATCCTGTAAACGGCTCTGCTCAGACCTGCATAGAGCAGCTTGCAAAATTGGAACCTAAATGACTGCTGGGAAGGCTGGGACAGGGCCAAGAATGCAATCCAGATGTTTGGAGTCCCACTCAGAAGCCTTAACCATGAGCCCATCCTTCCTGCCTAGTACTAGGGAACTGTTTGTTGATGATGGTCTGAGAGCGAAGAGGGAGAAATGGAAAATTGCAGCAGTGCTGTGTAAAAAAAGAGAGTTTGTTTATGAGTTTCATTCTTTCCGATGAATCTCTTGTTTTGGGGTTGTGATTTCTCAGGTTTTGTCTCCTTTTGCTGCTAACCCCACATTAGCTTCTTAAAGTTACACTGACACTTGTACATGTGTCATTTAGTCTGAGGTTTTTTCTTTGGCTTCTAATTAATTTTTATTCTCAAAGTTCTCTCTCTTCCTGCACCCTCTGGCCTCTCTACTTGTGCGTCTTTACATTTATGTCATGTCTTGGAGATCACATGGTGAGCAGACAAGTCAGCTGGTACATAGCAACTGTACCCTTTCAGCTCCGATCATATTGTGTTTCGTAGTCTACGCCTACGCAGCACTTGAATGGGAGACCTTCCAGAGACACCCAGAATGCTGCAGGAGTTCATCTTGATGATCCCACAGGCTGCACTCTTCCTTTTCAGCCTCTACTGAACCAAACGTGTGGCCTAGGGATACTGTGCTGCTACAGGCATTGGCTTTTGGTTAAGATGTTACACCGAGGCCATTTGATGGAGTGCGAGTACAGTAGGTAGCACTAGAGAATACATGTGTTCCTGCCTTGTGGCTAGTTAGATATTCATTGGTTAAAAAGGCCAAATAAGTTTATGGTCCTTAAAGATTTCAGGGCTCCCCCCACTTCCCGCGAGTAGGGGTGTTATTAATCAGAGCTGCCTCACCAAATTCCACTCCGGATAATCACATTCCCTCTAAGCAGTGACTAATCCATGTTAGTTAGTCCCTACTTACCGTCCCAAGCCAGCAACTTCTGGAGCAGCCCATGGCATTTCTGCGGCTACCATTGCAAGGAAGCGCCAAGAAACGTCGTCCATGGAATTTCGAAAGCAATGGAATTCAAGCAATAAAAGTGAACTGAAAAATAGGAGGGTACTTTGAGCCAGAGAGGAATAAACAAACATTCACGATGTCTTAGTGACCCTAGTGTTAGACTCTCAGGTGGCTTTGCCAAGATTATGGGTAGGACAATAAAAGCTAAAAGATAAAAAGATGATGTGAAGGCATTGGGGAGACATTCTTTGCCTGGGCAGTGTGCAGGGAGTCTGCTCTTTGGCTGGTGCCTGGTAAAGGACATCTGCTTATAAGATCCTGATTCAGCGAGAAACTTGAGCACATAGCTACCATAGTCCTGTTGAAGTCAGTGGAACTTCAGGTTAGGCATGTGGTGAAGCACCTTGCTGAATCAGGGCTCCCTGCCTGCTCCTGCTCCTACTGAAATCAACGCCCCATGTCCCAGGACCAACTCATAACTTAAAATCATGTTAGTAGAGAAAGTTTTCCATTACCGAGAATTAATAATTGATGGTAATTTGTTGGTAATCAATAACCAACTGACTGATAACCAATAACAGATACAAATTTTAACTCTGATCATATGTTTAGTGAGAGGGGTTCTCTCGGGTCCAGCACTGGATATATTGATTTAACATAGTTACCAACAACTGCGGGAGACCTCTCTTCTAGGTTTCTGACAGCCTGTGTCCAGTCCACAGATGGTCCTACTTCTGCATGATGTCTTAGGATAATTCTACCCTTTGTTTCCCTTCCTGTGTAGCACTGTAACCCTTATCCGTTTCCTCCTTTCTGGCACACACTTTGTAGGTTATTTCCTCATTGTTGATTCCCTTATTGGACAGTTTTATTCGTGATATCTTTTGCGCACATTTTGCAGTTAATATTGCCAAAATATCTGTACCCTTCATTGTCAAAAGATTACTGCTCAGCAAAATTTCACTCACAATGAACTCGACTACAGAGCGTCAAGGGTGTTAGAGACTGGGACATGGGCTGTCATTCCTAGTGGCCGGAGCAGGAGTTGGTAGCCAGGAACCGGAGCCCAAGGTTAAAAGGCCAGGAGCCAGAGTTGGAGTCAGAAATCAGGAATCGGAGATGAGGGTCAGAGCTGGAGTGAGGCAAGGCAGGGACGGAGGCAGGAGCAGGGCTGAAGCAAACCTGGGAACAAGCAGCAGCAGTCACAGCTGTGAGAGAATGCTTTGAGCATTAACTGAGCTGCTGCTGCTGGGCTTAAGGGTCGGTCTGCTGGCTCTTCCAATGAATCAGGCGAGGTAGCCAAACAGGCCAGCCGCACTTGTCAGGTTGCCCCCCAAAACGGCTCTGCTGCAGGCCCTGATTCCTGACAATGGGAGCCCAAGTTCTCTCTTTGGCCTCTTTGAAGTCCCAGCACCGGTGAGTTCTATTTTTTGACTTAGACATTTCCTTAACTCTGGGATGTAGAACTGAACCTTGCCCTGTCCCTTCACTTTGATTTATCTCCAATAACAAGATTGAAAACTGACCCTGTGATGTTTTTGTGCTGTGCAGGCTAGAATTATTTTTAACCTCGCTGAAAATCACATCACTGTCACTCAGAGGTTCTTTGGGCACTGATGGCCTCAGGATAACTAAAATAAAAGATTTGCACATCAAAATCTTCAAATCAGAAGAATGAGGAGATGGGGGGGAGGGTCCAGGCCTGCTTACATGTTTTACAAACTATGAGAATCAAAGAAATCAGATTTTCCAATGCACCTTAGGCAGTTGAGAGGCCAAGTTTCACTTTCAGTGGCATTTGTCCTTCCAACTGCCTCAAAATCTTTTGAAGATGCTCCCTCAGAAACTACCCGAAGAATGGGGTGCTTTGACATGGCATATGTGACGTTTAGTTAGTTAATCACTAGAGCTGGCCAGAAAATGGGCTGCGTTTCACACAGAATTCTCCCAGATAGAGATGTCAATAGAGGAGGTTTTGGAACAAATTGATACATTAAACAGAAATAAGTCACCAGGACCAGATGGTATTCACCCAAGAGTTGTGAAGGAACTCAAATATGAAATTGCAGAACTTCTAGCTGTGGTATGTAACCTATCACTTAAATCAACCTTTGTACCAGATGACTGGAGGGTAGCTAATGTAACGCCGATTTTTAAAAAACACATTCCAGAGCTGATCCTGGGAATTACAGGCCAGTAAGCCTAACTTCAGTGCCAGCAAATTGGTTGAAACTATAGTGAAGAACAGAATTATCAGACATATACATAAACACAATATGCTGGCAACGAGTCAACATGGCTTTTGTAAAGAGAAATCATGCCTCATCGATAGGCATGTGAACAAGGGACTCCAGTGAATATTGTATACTTGGATTTTCAGAAAGCCTTTGATAAGGTCCCTCTCAAAGACTCTTAAACTAATCATTCATGGGATAAGTATGGATCACTAACATGGATCAGTAACTGATTAAAAGGGTAGGACTAAATTGTCAGTTTTCATAACAGAGAGCGACAATAGAGGTCATTGTTTTCATAATAGAGAGAGGTCCCCAAGGATCTGTACTGGTACCTATGCAGATCAACATATTCATAAATGATTCGTAAACAAAGGGGTGAACAGTGAAGTGGCAAAATTTGCAGATGATACAAAATTACTCAAGATAGTAAAGTCCAAAGCTGACTATGAAGATTTACAAAGGGGGTCTCACAAAACTGGGTGACCGGGCAACAAAATGTGAGATGAAATTCAGTGTCGATAAGTGCAAAGTACTGCACATTGGAAAACATAATCCCAACTATCCATACAAAATGATGGAGTCTAAATTAGCTGTTACTACTCGAGAAAGCTATCTTGGAGTCACTTTGGGTAGTTCTCTGAAAACACCAGCTCAATGTGAAGCGGCAGTCAAAAAGTGACCAGAATGTTAGGAACCATTAAGAAAGGGATAGATAATAAAACAAAAAATATTTGAATGTCACTATTTAAATCCATGGTACCCCACACCCTGTATATTATGTGGAGTTCTGGTCACCTCATCTCAAAAATGATACATTAGAATTGGAAAAGGTGCAGAGGACAAGAAAAATGATTAGGAGTATGGAACGGCTTCCATACAGGGAGAGATTAAAAAGGCTGGGACTATTCAGATTAGAAAAGATACTACTAAGAGGGATATGATAGAGGTCTATAAAATCATGAATGGTATGAAGAAAGTGAATAGGGAAGTTTTATTTACCCCTTTACATAACAAAAGAACTAGAGGTCACCCGATGAAATTCATAGGCAGCAGGTTTAAAACAAACATTAGGAAGTACTTCACACAATGCACATTCAACCTGTGGCACTTGTTGCCATGGAATGTTGTGACGGCCAAAAGCATAACTGGGTTCATAAAAGAATTAGATAAGTTGATGGAGGATAGGTCCAACAATGGCTATTAGCCAAGATGGTCAGGGAGGCAACCCCATTCTCTGAGTGCCCCTAAACCTCCAACTATGAGAACTTTGGACTAGATGACAGGGGATGGATCACTGGAAATTACCCTGTTCTGTTCATTGCCTCTGAAACATCTGGCATTGGCCACTGTCAGAGACAGGATACTGGGCTAGAGGGACCATTGGTCTGACCCAGTATGGCCATTCCTATGTTCTTATGAGTACCCCAAAATGGAAAAGTTATTGTTATTTGGCCAAAAATTTATGAGTTTTCAGTTTTCCAATGAAAAAGTCAACATTTTTCCCAGACACTGTCCTTGAACATTGTAATTTAGTTGAAAGCCCAATTTTCCGTCAAAACCGTTTTTGACATCACTTTTAATTGCACTTGTAAAAAAACGCTGTGGGAACAGGGGGTTTATCTCTGCCCTTTGGTTCAGGAGACTAATCTATCAGAATGCTTGGATGCCATCAATCCAGGAAAGCACACTGAGGGAGGAGCTGCGGAGGGGAGCAGTGATAGAATGCAGCAGCCGGAGGAAGACTGAGGTTGGGAGTATTGTTAAGACATCCTTGGGGGGAGGGGAGCAGTCTTACCTAACAGATCTTTTTGGTTTATTAATCGCTGGCTTTCCCATGTTTATTCTGTGGTGTCCCCCCATTCCAGCTTGTTTTAAATCCCTGGACAACAGTGCTTGTGAGTGAGGAGGTATTGCCCATCAAGGGCCCCCAGGGGGGTAGATATCGTTTCCCAGGTTTCCGGGTGGGCCTTAATCCAATGTTATTTAAGTTTTCAGAAGGAAACCCTATACAACTGAACCCAGCCCTTTTTGCTGCTGACCATACGTGGCAGAAGGGTTGCACTCATCTGACTCAGCCCGTGAGAGTTAAGAGACACTACTGATCAGACTGGAGGAGTGCAGGCTTCCGGGCTGATGACACCAGGGTTCAATTAGGCTCTGAGTCATGTGACTCAAACACACTCCAATTTGTCCAGCTAGCAGGGAAACAGCTGTGCTGCCCATACTTGGCCCAGTATGTCCAGGGGGGACAGCTCTGGGAGTGAACTTCGTGAGGCATGATGCAATAAAAAAAGAATGTGATAGATACAACATTTATCTCACACTCTTTCTTACGGTATTAATGGCTTACAGCAGAGGAAAGAGGAATGCAAATGGCAACATGCAGAAAGAGTATTACTCAAACTAGAGGTTAGGTGAGTTCATTTTATTGGGACGCTTTTGTTGCAAACAAATGGGAAGGTATAATTGGCCCAAACCCACATTCTTTGCACGTGTTAAAAGTTGTGGCTTCAACACAGTGGTTTAGAACCAGATCCTCAGCTGATGTAAATTAATATAGCAGCCTTGAAGTCAGTGGAGCATTAGTGATTTTCACCAACAGAGGATCTGGCCCTGAAATAGTCTCCATTCTCATTCATTTCAGGGCCCGACTTGCCAAAACTACCAGTCAACGAAGGTGCTAATTAGTAGCCATCAGCATTCCAAGTATAAATACTCACTCAAGGTTTCCTGCCTTTGCTGTTGGCCTCTGAGGAGATGTATGTTGCTTGCGGTGTACAAGCAGCTCACAAATGTCTTTCCACTTTCTGAGTGTTTTGATTTCTTGCACCCGTTTCACTACATGTTGTTACAAAAATGGTGACCTCAGCTATGCTCCTCAGGGAAGTGATGGGGAAATGAGCCAAGAGATGAGCTCATTGCCGCAAGACAGAAAATAACTTGGGATGCTTCCCAAGACCATATGCCTGAAACTTAGGCCAACTAAAGACTAGATGAGGGTTCTGAATCCCCCAGAACCAGCTGCATGGTGTGATGCTGCTAGACCAGGTGCCAGCTCTTGCCAAGGCTGTAGGCATCAGCTGAGCACTGACAAATTCATAGCTGGAGACCAGCTCCCCTGTATTGTTCAAGATAGGGAGGGGTTAGACATGTAAGAATATATGTAGTGTTTAGACTCTATAAAATGCTTGTAAGTTGTTGTATACATTAATCTCATGTGATAAAGTTTCTCCTCTACCTTGGTGGGTCCTGCACTAATTGGCAGATTTGCTCACCTCAGTGATCTTCCCCACAGTCTGGGTCAACCCCTCCTGTGTCTGATCAGGAGTTGGGAGGTTTGGGGGGAACCCGGGCCCACCCTCTACTCTGGGTTCCAGCCCAGGGCCCTGTGGATTGCAGCTGTCTATAGTGCCTCCTGGAAAAGCTGCATGACAGCTACACCTCCCTGGGCTACTTTCCCATGGCCTCCTCCAAACACCTTCTTTATCCTCACCACAGGACCTTCCTCCTGGTGTCTGATAACGCTTGTACTCCTCAGTCCTCCAGCAGCACATCCTCTCCCTCTCAGCTCCTTGCTCCCAGCTCCTCACACGCCCACCACAAACTGAAGTGAGCTCCTTTTTAAACCCAGGTGCCCTGATTAGCCTGCCTTGATTGGCTGCAGGTGATCTAATCAGCCTGTCTGCCTTAATTGGTTCTAGAAGGTTCCTGATTACTCTAGTGCAGCCCTGCTCTGGTCACTCAGGGAACAGAAAACTACTCACCCAGTGACCCGTATATTTGCCCTCTACCGGACTCCTGTACCCCACTGGCCTGGGTCTGTCACACTCACTTGTAATGTCTGTATCCCAGGCTATAAGATAACACGTACGTTTTGCTTTATAACTTTAACAGTGCCTGCTCTGAACTTGTGAACCCAGCCGAGAGGAGTGATTCCCCCACTCATGACGATGGACCAGACCTCCCTATGCCGGGAGTCTGACCCGAAATGCATGTCTGAAGGACTAGAGCTGCGTTTCGTGGCCAAGTTAACGCAAGGAGTCTCCGTCCACAATAAATTTAGCAGAGACCTCTCCCGGGGCCTAGCAGAGGAAAGCACTGAAATCCTACAGCTCTTAGAAGCAGCGCCAACTGGAAATGTTTTTGTGGCCTCTAAGTCCAGTCGGGGGTAGCACCCGGATTTTAATCCAAACCTCCCAAATCGGTTTATGGGCGTTGCACGGGCAGCCTTAAAAGTTGCTGGGACCAACTCAGCCCTGATGAGGGCTCCATTGGCTTCAGCTGAGCTACGTCTCACCTGAATTTGGCCCACTGTTTGCAAATGATACTTTCTACCACAAATGGATCTGACAGTATTTCCCTCTGTATCCTCGTGCATCCATGTCCTAAAGTCCTCCTGGAAAGGAATCTGATACCAGTGGGGGGTGTCATTTGCCCCAAGGGGATTTGACCATGATGATGTACTTCCCAAAGAGCCATATTCAGGTCAGTGTAAGTGGGTGTACTGCTCACATTGGGGCAGTTGTCCTACGTGGGCAGCCAAAGATCCCCTCGGTGTAGCTTTTAGCTCTCAATCCGTGTTTTGTTGCTATCTGACCAGATCTAGAAAGAAGGCAGAACCCTCATTAAAAACTGCTGGGCCCCACCCAGTTAGGGACACATGCAGCCTGACAGCTGGGACTCTCAGGTACTAAACGGCTGCCTCCCCTGTAACAAAATAATGTGTCTTTATTTCTCAGTTAATAAAAACAAGTTATTGGCCTTTGATTCAGCAAAGCACTTCAGCCTGCGCTTAGGTTCCATGCAAGTCAATGAAGTTTAAATATGTGTTTAAGTCTTTTGCTGCATGGGGATAGTTTGCTGAACTGCGGACTTGATTTGAAGGCAAGAAAAGCATATTATGTTTCCCCATCTGTTTTGATGCTCGTACACATCTGCCCAGCTGTGTGGGCCCGGTTGTCTTTCATCCGTCCACCCCTGCACACAGAGTCCTCTTCCTTGTCCAGGCAATGGTCAGTTTTAACCCGTTTTCCCCTTTTTCCTTCCTTAGAATGGATTCAAAACTGCAAGGCATTTAAAGTGAATCGTGTGCGTAACCCCTCCGAAGTCAAGACTCTTACCATGGAGTGTTTTTTGCCTATTCTACTTCCTTGTTTGTGTATAAGCCATGGTTATGTCTCCATAGGCCCATGTGTAGCATGCATCTATCTATCTATCTATCTACCCGGGGGGGGGGGAGCAAGTAGGGCAATTTGCCCCGGGCCCCGCAGGGTCCCCCACGAGAATATAGTATTCTAGAGTATTGCAACTATTTTTAATGGAAGGGGGCCCTGAAATTGCTTTGCCCCAGGCCCCCTGAATCCTCTGGGCGGCCCTGTTTGTCTGTCTGTCTATCTATCTATCTATACACAGACATATTCATATTTTATTATGTTAACCCTATTGTTAATATTAAGGGCTTAATTATCTGATGCATCTGAGCTCCACTTGGCACAGTGTGGAGGAGCACTGACCTTGCACACCCAGCCCTGGTAGTAGTTACAGCAGCTTAGTGGTTGCTCTACACCCCTAAGATGTAAAGTTTGGTCCCTCCCGTTGCCTCCCCAAGAATGCTCCATCCTTTCCCCACCACAATCCCTATGATCTGGGTCAGGGTAACTGGTGTGGGAGCTGGCTTTACACTAGCAGGAAATTGTCCTCTGCAGGGGGAATTCTTCACTGGCAATAGACAGGCAAAGTCCAGCCACTTTGCTGGCATAAAGTGGCTTAGGCAGACCAGAGATTCCAGCCCTAATTGTTTAAGTTTTTAGTACTTCTTATGGCAAAATCACTGAAGGGGGGACGATAAGACCTATTTATAAGAGGTTCTGATAGATCCTATTTAGGGCATGAAAATTGACTCTGCGCACTCAATGTTTTTTAAAGGGCTACTTATTGCCCATGAATAAAAATGTGCCTTTACCCTTCTCAAAGAAACTGTTCTTAAAATTAAAAATCATCTGTTTTTATTGCACTGTAAGGGCCGTGTTTACAATGGCCAGAAAAACCACGGCACCTAGAAAGGCGCTACGCTAGAAAGCTGGCTTTCCTGAGGTGAAGCCTCAAGATTGCCATGGTGTCTGCTGGAAACATGAAGCAAGTGAAGCAGGTAATGCACCGTCAAGATTCATTGATCTCACTCTCTTAAAAAGATCCGGGGAGGTTCTAATACTGAATCCTAGGGAGGGAGATGAAAGGCAGCATAAGTTAGAATCCAAGATTTCTTTTTTCCACAATAGAATCTTGGAAAAGGCCTCCTCTGCTACTCATCCCAGCTTGTCTTAGGGGAGATCTTTTTATAGCAATTGCATTTGATTTCCTGTCTGCCTTTAGTGTTTGCTGTTGGCGTCGGTTTTCAAACCGTGAATCACAGAAGAGAACTCTTTGGGGATCTGCCTTGGAAGCCTGATGGGAACCAAATGCCTATCAGCAGCCCAGATGCAATTTTTGGCATTGCTCAGCATTGGAATTACAGCCAGTGAACCTGGATGGCATAGTGCACATAGGATAAGCAACGGAGCATTTCTTGTGGGCCGAGTGCAACCACGGCTGAAAAGGTGGCGGGGGGAGGGGGGGAACAAGGGAAAAAAATCTGCTCTTAAAGATTTGACATTTGGCGTGGGAGAGGGATAAGAAAACCAGGCAGTGATCACACCAAAATGAATGTATTTCCCTCTCTTTTTAGGTCACTGTTGAAATGAGAAGTAGGAGTGGGCTGATAAAGTTTGCGGATGACACGAAGTTGGGAGGTATTGCCAATTCGGAGAAGGATCGGGATATCCTCCAGGGAGATTTGGATGACCTTGTAAACTGGAGTATTAGTAACAGGATGAAATTCAATAGTGAGAAGTGTAAGGTTATGCATTTAGGGATGACTAACAGGAATTTTAGTTATAAGCTGGGGACGCACCAGTTGGAAGTAACGGAGGAGGAGAAGGACCTCGGAGTCCTGGTTGATCGCAGGATGACTATGAGTCGGCAATGTGATGTGGCCGTTAAAAAAGCTAATGCGGTCTTGGGATGCATTAGGCGAGGTATTTCTAGTAGAGATAAGGAGGTGCTAGTCCCATTATACAAGGCGTTGGTGAGACCTCATTTGGAGTACTGAGTGCAGTTTTGGTCTCCCATGTTTAAGAAGGATGAATTCAAACTGGAACGGGTACAAAGAAGGGCCACTAGAATGATCCGAGGAATGGAAAGCCTGTCGTATGAAAAGAGACTTGAGGAGCTCGGCTTGTTTTCCTTAACCAAAAGAAGGTTGAGAGGAGATATGATTGCTCTCTTTAAATATATCAGAGGGATAAATACCAGGGAGGGAGAGGAATTATTTCAGCTCAGTACTAATGTGGACACGAGAACAAATGGATATAAATTGGCAGTCGGGAAGTTTAGGCTTGAAATTAGATGAAGGTTTCTAACCATCAGGGGAGTGAAATTCTGGAACAGCCTACCAAGGGAAACAGTGGGGGCGAAGGACCTCTCTGGCTTTAAGTTTAAGCTTGATAAGTTTATGGAGGGAATGGTTTGATAGGATAACACTATTTAGTCAATAGGTCAATAACATGCCGCCACTGGTAATTAGTACCGAGGGTCAATGTTGGGATATTGAAAGTCTTTTTCCTGAGTGTCTGGCTGGAGAGTCTTGCTCGCATGCTCGGGGTTCAGCTGATCGCCATATTTGGGGTCGGGAAGGAATTTTCCTCCAGGGTAGATTGGCAGTGGCCCTGGAGGTTTTTCGCCTTCCTCCACAGCATGGGGCAGGCGTCGCTTGCTGGACGATTACCTGCTACTTGAAGTCTTTAAACCAGGATTTGGGGACTGCAACAGCTGAGTCAAGGGAGAGAATTATTTCAAGAGTGGGTGGGTCAGCTTTTGTGGCCTGCATTTTGTGGGAGGTCAGACTAGATGATCATAATGGTCCCTTCTGATCTTAAGTTCTATGATTCTATGATTATTAATGCTGGAAAGTGGAAAGGACGATGAAAAGTAGGAGAACAAGGCGAAAACTAATCTAACAAAGGCCACTTTCACAAGACAAATCAACAGTGGGACTTGCTTGCTGCACAGAGGTGCTGAGTAATAATGGCACCAGGTTTGGTTTACTCTGCTGAGATAAAGATGTCCAGTATATGTGTCAAAGCTATATGTGTCCCTCTGCTGTGTAGTGTGGAGGGGAGCCAATGCAGACAGATGGGACTTGGGGTGGGAAAGATGGCTACAGAACAACCCCCTTTCCCCCCAACAGGCACATACGCTCTGCTCAGCTACCTCGGTGGCTGCTACATGTGAGCTCTGTGCTATGCGGCCACAGGCTGCGGCTGTGGGGAGGAGGTTGGGGAGGAGTTAGAGAAGAGTTGCTCTATCCAGTATGTTTCCTTCCTGCCGCAGCACAAGTTAGGAGGCGATGGACATCATCAAGCTATTGCCGGTCAGAGGAGCAATTGCGCCTGCTCAGTGTCGGCTTGGGAGGGCGGCGGGGCTACAGGCATGTCTTCGTGGTGAGACGCTCGGTGAATGGTGCTGCTGGCGGACGTGTCTTGTTATTAACGATGTTTATTACAGTCGTGCTTAGGGATCAACCCACAATGGGGCGCTGTTGTGGATGGCCCGCCGCAGAAGTGCACATCGCCCCTGCCCCAAACAGCTGACTGAGTCAATAGAGCCGACCAACCCAGGGTGGCGGGCAGGGGCCTAACATGCAAGCAGTGGGGGCAGCAAGTGGCATGTTAGCCTCATGGGTATTTTGGGCGGGGTAGTTAACAGGAGATCAGCTGAATGGAAAGAAAAGGGAAGTGAGAGGGGGCATGGAGGGAAGGGGGTGATGGGGATGTGCCGGGACAAGAGGCCAGCAGGGCAGGTGTGGAGAGAAGCTGAGGGGAAGAGACAGTGAGAGAGCCGGAGGGCTGGAGCAAGCAGCCAATCAACGCAGGGCAGAGACAGTCCAGTCAAAATGGTAGGAAGGTCTCTGAACGTCTGACGGGCCCAGCCGTGGCTGCTTCTGCAGTTGCTCCCCTCAACTGGAGCCTCTGGCTGGCTCCCCTCTGTGGTAGGGCCACGTGGTCGTGGGGAGGGGAGGCACTAGTGCCCCCCCCGGCACAGGGCAATATCAATGGGACAGGGCTCTGTTCTTCCTGTAGGTCCCAGTCTGCCCACAAGAAATGGTGACCCTGCCCCATCAGTTCTGCTCTGCCAAGAGCCCCACCTCCAGAAGATGATGTGGATCCCAAGGGCTCAAGGATTTTTGGATCCCTCGTCCCCTTTCATGCCTTTTAATAGGCAAGAAAGCCCTGCGGGGTGGCTAATGTCTGATTACACTGCCCAGGAGGTGAACCTGTGAATGTGACTAGTAATAGATTTTCTAAGGGTCGCAGCACTACCTCAGTGGTTCTCTATCAGGTGTACAGGGGTCCTGGGGGGCAGTCAGGAAGGAGGGGGGTTGGATGGGGCAGCAGGGGGCAGTCAGGGGACAGGGAGAAGGGGCGGTTGGATGGGGCCGGGATCCCAGGGGGCCAATCAGGAAGGAGAGGAGGGGTTGGATGGGGCAGCAGGGGTGCAGGGGCAGTCGGGGACAGGGAGTGGGGGTGTGCAGATGGGGCAAGGGTCTCGGGGGAACCATCAGGAATGAGAGGAGGGGTTGGATGGGGCGGCAGGGGGCAGTCAGGGGCAGGGGTTCCAGGGGCAGTCAGGGGACAGGGAGTGGGGGTGTGTGGATGTGGCAGGGGTCCTGGGGGGGCGGTCGGGGAACAGGGGGTGTTGGATGGGGCAGGAGTCCTGGGGGAGCATATAGGAGGTGGGGGCTGTGCCACGACCCCCGCCCCTACCCGGTCCTCCATACAATTTACGAAACCCTATGCGGCCCTCAGGCCAAAAAGTTTGCCCACCCTTCTAACTATACACTGGAATATAAGCACAATATTTATATTCCAATTGATTGATTTTATAATTATATGGTTAAAAATGAGAAAGTCAGCAATTTTTCAGTCCTAGTGTGCTGTACACTCCTGTATTTTTATAAGCAGCAAAGAATCCTGTGGCACCTTATAGACTAACAGACGTTTTGCAGCATGAGCTTTCGTGGGTGAATACCCACTTCTTCGGATGCAAGTAGTGGAAATTTCCAGGGGCAGGTATATATATGCAAGCAAGAAGCAAGCTAGAGATAACGAGGTTAGTTCAATCAGGGAGGATGAGGCCCTGTTCTAGCAGTAAAGGTGTGAAAACCAAGGGAGGAGAAACTGGTTCTGTACATTGGATGTGATCCTGGGATGCATAAACAGGGGAAGCTTGAGTAGGAGAAGGAAGGTTATTACACTTCTGTCTTCGGTACTCGGGTGACTGCTGCTAGAGTACTGTGTTCAGTTCTGGTGTCCACGGTTCAGGAAGGATGTTGATAAACTGCAGAAGAGCCACAAGAATGATTCAAGGATTGGAAAACCTGCCCTATCATGATAGGCTCAAGGAGTTCAGTCTAGGTAGTTGAACACAGAGAAGGTTAGGGGGTGACGACATATATACACACACACACACACACACACACACACACACACACACACAGAACAAATATTTCATAACAAGCTCTTCAATCTAGCAGACAAAGGTATAACAATATCCAGTGGCTAGACACTGAAGATAGACAAATTCGGTCTAGAAATAAGGTGTGCATTTTTTAAACAGTGAAGGTAATTAACAACCGGAACAACTTACCAAGGTTGGTGGTGGATTCTTCATCAATGTCAATTTTAAAATCACTATCGGATGTTTTTCTAAAAGATCTACTCTAGTTTAAACAGGAATTATTTGGGGGAAGGTCGACAACTTGTGTTATACGGGCATTAAGGCTGGATGATCACAGTGGTTCTTTCAGGTCTTAGACTCTTTGAATCTATGAGCTGTGTACAGAAGCAGCTAACAGGAGAGTTTTGAAGAGAGTTTACAGAGGGAGTATGAGAGGCTTTCCTTCCAGGTTCAGCACTACATGTGATATCAAGATGGCTAACTATGGAACAATGGTGGTGAACTATAATGCATGCGCCATGTTCTCTTTCCTGCCTGGAGCCAGAAGGGATTTCCTGTGCATGAAGTGCAAGTTGGTGGCTGTGCTGGAGGAAAAGAATCTTGGATTGGAGAGGCAAGTGCTGAAGAAGAAGAAGAATGTTCAAGCAATCCTCCCCGAGATCCTTCCTGTCCCACGAGACAAGGAGGACAGAATATTCTAGAAGTGAACCGCTGGCTAGGTAAGTGGTGCAAGGTTTTGGTTCTGTAGAACATTGTCCCACCTTCTATGGGGAGAGAGGGATGAAGAGTTTGGATGGTCACTATCTCAGTAGAAGGGGAACCAACCTCTTCAGGGACAGGCTAGAAGAGTCAGGAGGGTGTTGAACTAATAGCAAAAGGGGAGGCGTTGAGGGCTGGCAGTACTGCCTAGTGGTGAGTGTCCAGGGCCGTTCTGCCTAATGGCTACAGATCACAGCAATGTTGCCCAACAATGAGAGTCAAGGGCTGCTCTGCCTAGTGGCTATGGCCCCAAGGAGGAGTGGGTAGGGGAACCCAGTCCCCTGCTATTCCACTGGGTTCTGACCCAGGGTCCTGCAAAGCAGTAGACCATACACATGAACTAAAGTCTGGTACCCTTATTCCCACTTCTTGGGTCACTTCATACCCCTGTTCCCTGTACCTCCATCGGTGTCATGGTTTTGTCTTGGGATCCCTCCTGGCTTCTTCCCCTGCTCATCTGCAAAGCCCCTTCCTCTCGTGACAGCAAGTTGTCACCCTTGCCTCCCCCGGTCGATGGGCTTCCAGCAGCTTGGCTAGGTGGCTCAGCCCCAGCAGCTTGGCATCCCGGCAGCTTCTCAGCAGGAGACTGCTGCATCCAACTGCTCTCCTCCTCGGTCAGCCCAGACTGAGCGGAGCTGCTCCCTTTTGAATGCTCCTGTCACTGGGAGCCTGAGCAGCAGAGGCAAAGGTGTGTGGCTTCCTGAGTCCAGAGCAGCTCCTTAACCCTTGCCTCACCAGTGCGGGATTAATACACCCTGTCAAAGGAGGGTAAAAAGATATGAACACTCTGCACAAAAGTGAGCTGTTGAGAACGAAATTATTCAAGGAACCAAAGGACACAAAGAGAAGAAATTCTTGAATTGCCTGTACACCATTGCTAGGAGCCTGGGTAACAAACAAGTGGAATTGGAAGTGTTCATGAACAGAATCATACAAATGTACAGCTGGAAGGGACCTCAAGAAGTCAAGTCCAACCCCCTGTGCTGTGGCAAGACCAAGTAAACCTAGACCATCCCTGACAGGTATTTGTCCAACAATGATGGGGATTCCAGAACCTCCTTTGGAAGCCTATTCCAGAGCTTAACAATCCTTATGGACAGAAAGTTTTTCCTAATATCTAACCTAAATCTTCCATCCTGCATATTAAGCTCATTACTTCTTGTCCCACCTTCAGTGGACATGGAGAACAATTGATCCTTGTCAGGTTTTTTTAAACCTTTTTATCACTCTTGTTGTTCTCCTCTGGACTCTTTCCGCTTTGTCCATCTTTCTGAACAATGGTGCCCAGAATTGGACACAGGACTCCAGCTGAGGCTCATCAGTTCTAAGCAGACTGGGACAATTACCTCCTGTGTCTTACATACAGCATTCCTGTTAATACACCAGAACGATATTCGCCTTTTTCACAGCTGCATCACATTGTTGACTCATATTCACATTTGCGATCCACTATAACCCCCAGATCCTTTTTCTAGCCAGTTATTTCCCATTTTGTAGTTGTGCATTTGATTTTCTCCCCCTAAGTGTATACTTTGCACTTGTCTTTATTTAATATCATCTGCTTGTTTTCAGACCAATGCTCCAATTTCTCAAGGTCATTTTGAATGCTCACTCTGTCTTCTAAAGAATTAGCAACCCCTTCCAATTTGTTATCTGCAAATTTTATAAGCATACTCTTTCCTCCATTATCCAAGTCATTAATGAAAATATTGACTAGTGCCAGACCGAGAACACGCTGGTTGGGGAGGCACAGCCTTCCCTACCTGGCCCTCCATACGGTTTTGGAACCCCGATGTGGCCCTCAGGCCAAAACATTTGCCCACCCCTGCTCTAGGTGCTACTATAATACAAAGAATAAACAACAACAACTGAAAAACCCACGAGACGACGCCATCCTAGAAGAAAAGAGGCGTGGCATATCAAGGGATAATAAAATGGTGTACCGGAATAATTTGTGCTCAGTACTTCACCCATTGGCTACTGAAGGGGCAGTACCATGCTCTCAGGGCCCAGGCCAACCTGCCTTGAAGTTGGTGAGATTCGTTCACTGGGTCAGGCTCGCAGTGAGCAAATGAGCCCGGATACAAACACCACTGCAGTTCGTGGAAAACTTCCCCTCAACTTCAGTGGGCTTGTGATCAGGCTCAGGGGCCGCACCCCAAAATACATTTCTGTAGCGTTTGAAAGTTTTTCAGTGGGGCTGAGGTGTAAGACCACACTCCTGTAAGCTGCACCGTGCTTCCCTGGCCTCTGGTTGCAGGCAGCGGCGTTCCAATGAAGCAGCTGGGAGTGAACAGAGCCTGCTGCATGAACAAAGAGGTAATGGAGAGGTTATCTTGTTTTTCCCTTTGTTATGCAAATTCAGATTATGTCCCCAAATGTTCAGCAGCTCATAACATCTGTGCAGCTTCCTAATGAGAAACCTCTGGAAGCCACTTAGCTGTAAAGTTTATTAAAATATTGCACCCTCTTCTGCATATTTTTTGGTTCAACCTCTACACACTAAAGCTCCTGCGCTGCAGAAATAGTCTGTTTCTTGGCAAGTGCAAATAATTAGTGACTTCAGAGCCAAGGGAGCTGACAGGCCAGATGTTCTTGCCCTGCTTATAAAAAGCAGCTAAATCTTATGCCCAGTTCCATTAGCAAGAGCCCCAGAGGTCCAGAGGGACCCAGCTGCAGAGTGAACATGCAGCACATGGCTTCGCTTTGGTTATAGGCTGCAGCGTGACATTAAGGAATCTCTCTCACAGCATCCAGCTGTCTCACGTTAGCTGGGAAAGATCCCTGTTTCCCTGTCATGCAGTGACACCATCATTTTGCTTCACAGCAAGGCTGCCACCGGGTTTAAGAGTGCAGACAGAGGCTGCTGCATGGAAAGGCTCACTGCGTCGCACTCTGCACTGGTGGTGTGCACAATCAGTGCTTAAAATGTGTGTGCGTGCGGGGAGTAGTGGGGCAAAGAGCTGCAAGCGATCGTAGACCCGGCAAATAAAGATAGAAATACAAATCGAGCCAGGCTCTTGACCAGCGCACGTTAAGCACTGCCTTACCAAAGCGGCTGCTCCCAGATGATGATGGACAGCACTTTTTTTTCAGACCACTTGAAGCCTTTCAAGCACAATGATTTGAACGTCAAGCTGCACTATCGTCCCACTTCAGCACAGCGCTTAAGCATGTGCTTAACTTTAATCAGTTGACTTGGATAGGACTTGAGCCCTTGCTTAAAATGTTACTTTTCCTTACAGGCTTTGCTGAATTAGGACCTATATCATTATTAATAGTAGTAATATTACAGCAGCAGCTGCTGGAGGCCACAACCAAGGCCAGGTTTCCATTGTGCTAGGGGCTGCATATACACATAGTAAGAGATGTTAACTCTTTGGGGTAGAGATTATCCAAACAGATAACACAAGCAAAGGAAGTATTAGCTCCATTTCACAGTGGGGAATGGAGACACAGAGAGATTAAATGACTTGCCCAACGACACACAGCAAATCCATGGCAGAGCAGTGGCTGGATAATGATACCAGCAGCACTGGGGGATGGGTTTCCCTCCTGGATAAGGGTGGGATCATTGAGACAATTTAGGATGGAGGTTTGCAAGGTACCGTAACAGGGTGCTTGGAGGGCCAGGCAGCCTAATGGTTGGCACACCTGACTTCTGGCCCCTTGTTTCCCTGGTCAAGGTGCCTCAGCCTTTCAGGCAGTGGGGTAGGGGGACCCGGGCCTTCCCACTGTACCAGATCCCTGCTCAGGGCTCTGTGTGAGTCAACCCCTGAACAGAGGGGACGCCAAGCAGGGAGCCTAAATCCACTGCCTGGGTTACTTCCTACCAACATCCCTTCAGTTTGGCATGCGGCCCCCATAGTCCAATTTGCTGGGGTGGCTTGATTCATGGACCTCTGGCAGCAATCCCAGGCTCCTTTGGGCGGGGCAGCCACAAGCTTGGTGAAGTCAACCCCCCCACACACACACCCTCCCAGTGTCTCTGGACTACGGACACCCAGTTACCTCAGATGCCAGAGGCTTTGAGGTCTCCTCCACGGTCTCCCTTGGCTGGGAGACAGAACGTGCTCCCCGGTGGCTGCCCTGGCTGGCAAGCTAGCGATCCTAGTGGTAACTAGCTCCTGCCTCTTAGCCTGGGGCAGTTCAGGGCTGACTGGCAATCTCCTTTTCTACCCCCTCCAGGCCAGTCATTGGCTACACATACAATGGGGCAGGGCTCACTAGGACCAAAGGCTTTGCTTAACCCCTGCTGTGACAGCAGTTTCTCCTCTTCATTAATCTTATTTTAAAAGACCAGGCATGTTCTGTTAACCTAGTGTAGCTGCCCAACGTGTTTTCAGAGAGGATTGATTTCACGTATAACCACACTGACAGCTTTCCCTCGCACTGTATTGGCTGAGTTGACCTCCATTTCCATGGAACTGGGAACAGGAAGGAGCCAGAGACTGGAAGTTAGACACCTGACTTGTCAATTCCAGCTGGTGCCTCTCAGTGCAGACCTAAAAGCAACAGTTTCCAAAATAGCTAAAAACTTTAGAAACCATCAGACTCTGATGCTTAAAAGTCTGTAATAACTGAGTTTGTGGGGGTGGAAAGAGAGAGATTTTTTAAATATTAAAAACACTTGGAATGAAAAAGAATATGCTTCTAAAATATCAACCAGCTATTTGATTTTACAGGTCCAAACATTCCCAGTGGGTCTCCTCTTGCAGGGCCAAAACGTTCCAACCAGGATATGTAAAATTAGGCTCCTAGATCTATGTTTAGGCATTAACTTTTCAGAGCTAATGAGCACCCACTAAATCCACCTTTGACTTTTAATAAGGTGCCTAACTATGGAGTTCTGTGTCTGTTTTTTTAGGGACTGATCCAAAGCCCAGTGAAGTTAATGGGAGTCTTTCCATTGCTTTCAACGGGCTGTGGATCAGGCTTTTTTGTGTTGCCCACTCTGTAGGGCAGGGGGTGTATTTTTGTGTACTGTACCGTGCTGCGCATCAACAAACAATGTGCTGAACAAGTAATACACCAGCAGCAACACATCCAAATGTTTTTATAAAAGCAAAATGCTTCAGCTAATTCAGTGGCATTGCACCTGCTATATCAGCTACATACTTTTCTCAAAACGCCAAAAGTGTGTGGTTATCGTATACTATTCCGGGACCCAAGCGACCGAGACCTATTCTGGTCTCAGTTCTTCCACTGAACGGGTCTTTCACCTTGAGAAAGCCACTTTACCTCTATTTCCCCATTGCTGGGACCCTCCCAAAATCATGGCCATGAAAAATGCATCACGGACCATGAAATCTGGTCTCCCCCCAGCAGGAGGGGCACCAGAGTTTCTGGTGCCCTAGGCAGAATTCGGGGGGCGGCATTTTGTGCGCTCCCCACGGGACGTGCGGGAGCTTCCGGTTCCACTCCCATCGTGCCACCGAAGAAGGACGCTCCGCCGAAATGCTGCAGGCGACAGCGGCAGTCATTGAGCTGCTCAATTGCCTGACGCTGTTTTCCGCGGCAGAAGGTCCTTCTTCGGCGGCGCGATGGGAGCGGAACCGGAAGCTCCCGTGGGGAGTGCACAAAATGCTGCCCCCCCGGATCCTGGCACCCTAGGCGACCGCCTAGGGTCGCCTAATGGAAGCACCGGCCCTGCCCCCCAGGAAATCTGGTCTTTTGTGTACTTTTACCCTGTACTATACAGAGTTCACAGGGGAGATCAGTGTTTCTCAGATTGGCGGTCCTGACCCAAAAGGGAGGTTGCAAGGTTATTTCAGGGGGGTCACGGTACTGCCACCCTTACTTCTGCGCTGCCTTCGGAGCTGGGTGGCCAGAGAGCGGCGGCTGTTAGCCGGGCACCCAGCTCTGAAGGCAGAGCCCCACCAGCAGCAGCACAGAAGTAAGGGTGGCAATTCCGTACCATGCCATCCTTACTTCTGCGCTGCTGCCTTCAGAGCTGGGCAGCCGGAGAGTGGCAGCTACTGACTGAGAGCCCAGCTCTGCAGGCAGCAGCACAGAAGTAAGGGTGGCAATACCATACCATGCCAGCCTTACTTCTGCGCTGCTGCTGCTGGTGGCTCTGCCTTCAGAGCTGGGCTCCCGGCCAGCAGCCGCCGCTCTCCAGCTGCCCAGCTCTGAAGGCAGCATCACCGCCAGCAGCAGCGCAGAAGTAAGGGTAGCAGCACCGCAACCCCCCCCCCAATAACCCTATGACCCCCCACAACTACTTTTTGGGTCAGGACCCCTACAATTACACCACCGTGACATTTCAGATTTAAATAGCTGAAATCATGAAATTTATGATTTTTAAAATCCTATGACCGTGAAATTGATCAAAATTGACTGAACTTGGTAGGGCCCTACCCATTGCCTATCTAGACTGTCAGCCCTTTGTGGAAGGGGACTGGCTCTAATTACATATTTGAACAGCCCCTGGCACAATAGGCCACTGATCTTGGTCGGGACTCTGGGTGCTATCATAATAACATTAAGAAACCAGCCTTGAAATAATGAATTATAGAATAGACCCAACTGCTGTATTAAAAATATCTGGTTTCCATTATACATTATATTAGTGTCTATTATTGTGGTTATATTGTTAGGATTCTTTTAAAAACTTCACAGGGCCTTGTTATAGGTTGTTTTTATTTCTGATTTTTATAATTTAAGATCATTTTATATGTAATAAATCATCCCCACTTTTTCTGACAGCTGTAATCACTGGAAAGTACACACAGTCCCAGGTCAAATATGAACAACAGTTGCATGATTCCAAAACCTGCATTCCATGATTCAGGGCCTGATCCAAAGTCTGTTGGACTCAATGGGAATCTTTCCATTGACTTAAATGGCTTTTAGAGCAGGCCTTGTGTTAGCAAGTTGCATGCTCCAGGACTCCATGCCCACTGTCTGCAATGCAATACTGCTGTGTTTTGAGCAGCAGCATTCACGCAAGTCAAACAGCGTAGGCACAAAATTAAAATGCGAGACCAGAACAGTTTGGTTGGTACAGCCAAAGAAGAGGAGACGTGTTTAGAGGGACTGTGAAAAATGGATAGAAAGTAGAGGAGGAAGAAAGAAACAGGACGATGGATCTAATAGCAGGGTCTGCCACGCAGAGGAGGCTCATACCCTGATCATGGGAAGGCCAGTTGTGGATTAAAGGAAAGAATAAGAGGTCATTAAAGGGAGTAAGGCTGGCCTAGTTCTTAAGGAGCTTGGTGGGTCACTAGTGGAGCTGGGTTCAATTCCTTGCTCTGACAAATGTGACTTACCCACCTCACTCCACCTTTCCCCAGCTGTACAGCAGGATATTAATATCTCCTTCATCACTCTGGTCTATCTAGATTGTAAACTCCTGGGAGAAGAATAGGATGAAACATGGACTTTGCTGAATTGGGGCCATAATCTCCCAGATTGATCGGCTCTGATCCTAGCTTCAGCTCTGTTGGCACCCAGTGGATCTGACCCCAGGGGGATCCTGGCTCTGCTTATGTTCTTTAAAAGCAATTTGTTATTACAGATACTCTTCAGCTCATTAATCTGAGTACCAGAGATGCAGTGAAGGAGCTGAGGCTTTGATGCTATTTCAGGCCTCTCTCCAAAAGAGTCAGTTCTTGTTTCCTCCAGAGCAGTTGCTATTTCATCTCCAGTCAAGCGACATGCTGGTGAAGTGAAGCAAAGCTTAGGGTAACAAGCTTCGGTTATAACACTGCAAGTCAAGGAGCAACACTCTACCGCTTCTGATCATTCACCCTGTATTCCTCTGCCACCTGTATCCCTCTCCACCAAAGCCTGCAACAAACATATCCCCCGTGTCAGTTCAGTATTGGTCGTCTTTAGCAATCACACTTATGCATGGCACTGGCTCTCAACCTTTCCAGACTACTGTATCCTGTGCAGGAGTCTGAGTTGTCTTGCGTACCCACAAAAAGTTTCACGTCACTTAAAAACGACTTGCTTACAAAATCAGACATAAAAATACAGTATCAGAGGGGTAGCCGTGTTAGTCTGGATCTGTAAAAGCAGCAAAGAATCCTGTGGCACCTTATAGACTAACAGACGTTTTGCAGCATGAGCTTTCGTGTGTGAATACCCACTTCTTCGGATGCAAGTAGTGGAACTTTCCAGGGGCAGGTATATATGCAAGCAAGAAGCAAGCTAGAGATAACGAGGTTAGTTCAATCAGGGAGGATGAGGCCCTGTTCTAGCAGTAGAGGTGTGAAAACCAAGGGAGGAGAAACTGGTTTTGTAGTTGGCAAGCCATTCACAGTCTTTGTTTAATCCTGAACTGATGGTGTCAAATTTGCAGATGAACTGAAGCTCAGCAGTTTCTCTTTGAAGTCTGGTCCTGAAGTTTTTTTGCTGCAGGATGGCCACCTTAAGATCTGCTATTGTGTGGCCAGGGAGGTTGAAGTGTTCTCCTACAGGTTTTTGTATATTGCCATTCCCAATATCTGATTTGTGTCCATTTATCCTTTTCCGTAGAGACTGTCCAGTTTGGCCGATGTACATAGCAGAGGGGCATTGCTGGCATGTGATGGCATATATTACATTGGTGGATGTGCAGGTGAATGAACCGGTGATGGTGTGGCTGATCTGGTTAGGTCCTGTGATGGTGTCGTTGGTGTAGATATGTGGGCAGAGTTGGCATCGAGGTTTGTTGCATAAATTGGTTCCTGAGCTAGAGTTACTATGGTGCGGTGTGCAGTTACTGGTGAGAATATGCTTCAGGTTGGCAGGTTGTCTGTGGGCGAGGACTGGCCTGCCACCCAAGGCCTGTGAAAGTGTGGGATCATTGTCCAGGATGGGTTGTAGATCCCTGATGATGCGTTGGAGGGGTTTTAGCTGGGGACTGTATGTGATGGCCAGTGGAGTCCTGTTGGTTTCTTTCTTGGGTTTGTCTTGCAGTAGGAGGCTTCTGGGTACACGTCTGGCTCTGTTGATCTGTTTCCTTATTTCTTCGTGCGGGTACTGTAGTTTTGAGAATGCTTGTTGGAGATTTTGTAGGTGTTGGTCTCTGTCTGAGGGGTTAGAGCAGATGCGGTTGTACCTCAGTGCTTGGCTGTAGACAATGGATCTTGTGGTGTGCCCGGGATGGAAGCTGGAGGCATGAAGGTAGGCATAGCGATCGTTAGGTTTTCGGTATAGGGTGGTGTTAATGTGACCATCACTTATTTGCACCGCGGTGTCTAGAAAGTGGACCTCCCGTGTAGATTGGTCCAGGCTGAGGTTGATGGTGGGGTGGAAGCTGTTGAAATCTTGGTGGAATTTTTACAGGAGATCTACATTACTCACTTCACCTCTCTACAAAGGAAAAAGGACTGTAAGCTGTCTAAACTCCTACCTGCTACATGGGGCCACAACCGTGGTACCCCAACCCACCCAGCAATATCGTCAATCTAGCCAACCACACACTCAGCCCAGAAGACAAGTCTGTCCTATCTCAGGGACTCTCTTTCTGCCCTGCCACCCCCACCAACATGATACAGTTCTGCGGCGATCTGGAAGCCTACTTTCGCCGTCTCCGACTCAAAGAATACTTTCAGGACAACACTGAACAGCACACTGATACACAGTTACCCTCCCACCAACAGCACAAGAAGAAGAACTCCACATGGACTCCTCCTGAGGGTCAAAATGACAGTCTGGACCTATACATTGAATGCTTCCGCCAACGTGCACAGGCAGAAATTGTGGAAAAACAACATCGCTTGCCTCATAACCTAAGTCGTGCAGAACGCAATGCCATCCACAGCCTCAGAAACCATCCTGACATTATACTCAAAGAGGCTGATAAAGGAGGTGCTGTAGTCATCATGAACAGGTCTGACTACCAAAAGGAGTCCGCCAGACAACTCTCCAATACCAAATTCTACAGGCCACTTCCCTCAGATCCCACTGAGGAATACACTAAGAAACTGCATCATCCACTCAGGACACTCCCTACACTAACACCGGAACAAATCAACATACCCTCAGAGCCCCGACCAGGGTTATTCTATCTACTACCCAAGATCCACAAACCCGGAAATCCTGGACGCCCCATCATCTCGGGCATTGGCACTCTCACTGAAGGACTGTCTGGATATGTGGACTCTCTACTCAGACCCTATGCCACCAGCACTCCCAGCTATCTCCGTGACACCACTGATTTCCTGAGGAAACTACAATGCATTGGTGACCTTCCAGAAAACACCATCCTAGCCACCATGGATGTAGAGGCTCTTTACACAAACATCCCACACACAGATGGAATACAAGCTGTCAGGAACAGTATCCCTGATGATGCCACAGCACAACTGGTTGCTGAGCTCTGTGCCTTTATCCTCACGCACAACTATTTCAAATTTGATGACAATATATATCTCCAGATCAGTGGCACCGCTATGGGCACCCGCATGGCCCCACAATATGCCAATATTTTTATGGCTGACCTGGAACAACGCTTCCTCAGCTCCCGTCCACTCACGCCCCTTCTCTACCTACGCAGATGGGAGCATGAGAACATGATGAAGTTATGGGCTGATCCAGCGCATTTCAGGACTAGTCTAGACTAGGCTAAAACCTATTATATGTTGCTTTTTAAAACCCTAGTGTAGAGAGGGTAAGTTGTATTTTAATGTGTTAGCTGGTCAAGGCAACCCTAGGAGGGAACAGTAAATAACACACGTTAAAATACAACTTCCGCTGTTAATACTAGAGTTTAAAACATGCTAGCTAAACCGTACTAGCTAACATATTTTAGAAATACACAATTTATCCTACTCTGCACACGTTCTAAGGGTTCTGCTTGCCTAATATAAAATGTGGGTTCTTTTAGAAGGGGTATCTAGCTAACGTGTTTTAAAACTCTAGTGTACACAAGGCAAGTGGTACTTTATTAGCATGCACAAGGTGAATGAGTTTAAGACAAAATAAATCCTATTTCTTTCAATCATCCAGAGTTCCTTAGAAAACTAAGAATTTCCAATCTATCTCCAGGCCTAAAGAATATGGATTGATTGAATTGGTACTGCACTAATTTACAGCAGCTGAGGATCTGGTCCAGTACTTTATTTCTATAAGAAGGAGAGAGGACTGTAATGTCATTTATACATATATGTTAAGATCATAGAATATCAGGGTTGGAAGGGACCTCAGGAGATCATCTAGTCCAACCCCCTGCTCAAAGCAGGACCAATCCCCAAATCTGTAAATGGCCCCCTTAAGGATGGAACTCATCACTCTGGGTTTAGGAGGCCAATGCTCAAACCACTGAGCTATCCCCCCTGATAAAATAAACCACACTGCAGAGTGTCATGTAAGAGCAAAATACAGAATGCCCATAAACAATAGTAACAGAAACAATAGCAGAGACAATATGTATATACAGTATATATTAAAATTGCTTAGAGTTGTTTACAATTTTTTCAATGGAACAGTTTTCCATGAGAAAATGCAGTCCCATCGAAATCAAAACAGTACATGGGAACATGTCAATTTTTATGAAATTTTCAAAGGGCGAACGCCAAAAAGAATGGTTTCAGCTTTCCCATTTTGTCTTGATAAATGTCCAAACATTTCAGTTCTGCATGGTAAAATGTTTTGTGTGACCTTATCATTTAGACATACACAGAGCAAGAGACAGTCTCTCTCCCAGATTGTTTAGTTTAAGTAGATAAAACAGATAAAGGAAGAATTATCATCATCCTCGTTTTACAGCTGGGGAATTTAGGCATGCAGAGATTAAAAGATTTGCTGAGGATCACACCTGGAGTCTATGGAAGAGCCAAGACTTAACTCAGATCTCAGGAATCCCAGTTCCACGCCCTCACCACAAGACCATCTTTCCTTTCAATAGCAGCTTGATGATGGAATTCCAAATTACGCATCTGTACTTTCTGTTTCCTTTGATATGTTCTCCAAATCCAAAATCTTGGTTATGCAACTGAAAGGAGATGTCATCTCAATCAATTTGGTTTAAAAACTACACTGCTTCACCAATGATTCCTTCTTTTGAGATTCGCAATATCCTCAAATAAAAGAGCAGAGGAGAATAATCAATTTTTTCTTGCACAAACTGTTCTATTTAATGTCTTCATCTGATCCCAGGAGTTTTACAATCCATGGACACTCTGAATAGCAGTGGTGAATAAGTAGTCAATTTGGCTTTGCACTGGAATCATCTGCCTGACAGAATCATTCCAAATTTGAAAGCCAACATGAGAGGAATAAAACGCCTAATCATATGTTTGTACTTTAATGATCTAACTCAAGCAGATAGGAGCATCTTTGCATCATATGGACACCATCTTTTCCAGGACATGCAAAGGATGTCCTAAGTTTCATTGCCAGCAATTGTTAGTATCATGATGAAACCAGATTAAATCTAGAGGACTGTACAATCTGATTACAAAGCAGGGAGAGGAGTCTCAATATGTGCGGTATGTCCAAGTAGAAATCCATGGCAATGGATTCATGCCTGTGACAATTTGACTCCTAATACAAATTGCAAATGCTGCCCAACCCGAATATATGAAGATTAGACTAGAGGAGATTATAATGTGTGTGCTATCAATGGGTGCACTGAACTGCTATTGGAGTTGATGATGGTGATGGAGGCCAGCCTTGAATATGCTGTTTGGTGATAGGACTTAATACAAATATAAAATCTGTTAAGAGTCTCTCAGATTTCTGTTCCTCCATTTCAGGAAATCTCCCCCCAGACTTTCCCAGTATAAATTCCAGATTACCATCCACTGGAAGCACAGGAAACTGTGGGGATGTAAAGCTAACAGTTTGTGCATTGTGGCATCGTGGGGTTTGTCCTGGGCTGTGAAATACAGGGAAAGTTAAAAAATAAATAAATTAGGAGCAGTTTCACCTTTAATTTTGTTTCTGAGATTAAAAAGACACCAAGTCTCCAGGCTTACAACAAACCAGGCTTCATATAAACAGCTAGTTTAGGGTAAAGGGAGCTGGCATTAAAGGATACAATTGTAATGGTTCTTTTTGTCGCATTCAAGTCTCATCCCACCAAATGTTCAGGCTCCTCTACCTTCTTTTAGGTGCACCCTTAGCACTCTGTGAGCTTTCTAAGAGAGAGCTTCTTTTTTAAAGGGGCAGTGTTCCAATTTAATATTTGTTGATTTAAAAAAAATAGATTCAATATAATAACCAAGGCAGAACCCAAAGAAGTAGGTTCCTCTGAATGAAACTCATGAGGGCCATGAGACCAAGAGGTATAAGATTTTCAGTGGGACTTAAAGTGAACATCTCCTACTGAAAGACAAGGGGAGATGGATACTTAATTTCCAAATACTCTTTTAAAATGGTAGCTTTAATTTCTTAGCTTTCATGGACCAATTCCTGAGCTGAAAAGAAATAATTTGGGGCTATAGAGTTAGGGAGGGAAGGAGGGCTAACTCAGTGGTTTGCACATGGCCTGCTAAACCCAGGGTTGTGAGTTTAATCCTTGAGGGGGGTACCCAGGGATCTGGGGAAAAATCAGTACTTGGTCCTGCTAGTGAAGGCAGGGGGCTGGACTCCATGACCCTTTGGGGTCCCTTCCAGCTCTGTGAGATAGGTCTCTAGGCTCCACTGATGTGCTAGGATTCATTGAGTGGTCAGTTTTTGGAGTCCTTCCCATCTGAAGAAATAAACAAGTTTATTAAAATGTTCATTGTCCCTTCCTGTTTTACATTCAGAGCAACGTTTGTAATGTGTAAGTGGCAGGGTCATTTTCATTAATAACTTCAACTGGACTCAGAAAAGTTTATATTTTTCACATTAATAAATTGGACAGTGTCAGGGAAGAATGTAGCAGTGTAAACTCTCAACTGCACACTCCAGGACAAATTCAGGGGTGAGGCAAAATGAATCTAAGAGAATCTAAACCAACACAAATTACATCTTCTTCCAGATCCATCATGGGCTACTTCCTCATCTGGGTGACTCCATTGATTCCGTTGGAATTCTGCATTTTCACCCAGGGCCCAGATGTCTGACGTGTGTTCTGAATTGTCTTCCGGAGAATCTGTGGATTTACACCAGAGATGAATTTGGCACTCAGCACATCAGTCTGAGGATACAGTTACACACCATAAAATATCACGCAGCAGCGAGCTGCAGAGCCCAGGTCAACTGACTCAGGCTCACGCCAAGGGGGCAAAATAGCAGTGTTGACATTGCCACTTGGGCTGGAGTTTGGGCTCTGAGACACACCCCACTCACTAGCTGTCAGAGCCCAGGCTCCAGCCCGAGAGGGAATGTTTACACTGCTATTTTTAGCCTCATCATGCGAGCCCCATGAGCCTCCGTGGGTTGACCTAGACTCTGAGACTTGCTGCTGTAGGGGTGGTTTTATTTACTTATTTTGGTTGTGTAGACCCTTAGCCCTGGTCTACACTGAGGGGGGAGGAGTTTGATCTAAGTTACGCAACTTCAGCTACGTGAATAACGTAGCTGAAGTCGACATACTTAGATCAACTTACTGTGGTGTCTTCACCATGGTGAGTCAACTGTTGCCACTCCCCCATCGACTCTGCCTGCACTGTTATACAGGAGTTGACGGGAGAGCGCTCGGGGGTCGATTTATCTTGTCTAGACTAGACACAATAAATCGATCCCCACTGTATTGATTGCTGCCTGCCGATCCGGTGGGTAGTGTAGACATACCCTTAATCTCTGTTGACCTCCCTGAGACTTATACATCGCTTCTGAGTTTAGCCCAAGATATTTAAAGCATTTTTGGCCCATTAGAAAGGGAAATTCTTTCCACAACCAGGAAATGGTCATCATCCTCCTCATCAATGAAAGGTAGAAGAACAGCCTTGGTGAACCAGCCAGGTGTGTGCAACCTTTCCAACCACAAGACCGACCAGCTCGGTTACCAATACGAGCTGAATTGCACTGCAGAAGTGCTCCATTTCCTGAGTCCTTCATTTTGTTATCAGATGCAACTGAAATGTGGCATAAGGCAAGAGGGCGTGAGCTCTGAGAACTAGAAACAGATGGTCAGTGCTTCACCGGATGCCAGGCCGAGGCAGCAGGGTCCGGTGTAACACTACAAAACCAAGCATCAGGTGTGGGTTCTGTTTTAGCGGTATAGTGTCCTGCTGCCTCCTTGCCACTGGAGCCTTTCTTCGCCTCAGGAAAAGACTGTGGTGGTGGGGAAAGGCTCCAGCAGCTCCCCACCACAGAGCCTTTCCCCGCTGCCTCCTCCCTGCCAGAGCCTTTCACTGACACATGTAGCTACCCACCTCAGTGTGGATGCAACCAGCTTTTCACTGCAGCATGTAGCTACACATACCCCACCTGCTGTCACAATAGGTGTGCAGTGTAGATGCAGCCTGAGTGTGTGTGTGCAGGGGTGGCATTCCTGGTTATGTTTGCAAGCTACGGGGCTCAGTAGGAAAGCATATGAGCAGAATGAGTTATGGAAAAAGCCATCTTAAAGCAAAGTGAGGTATGTTGTGTATTGCTACCATTGGGAGCAGCCTGTTTTCTCTCTCTCTGAGTTTTTCAGTTCTTATGTGTAATTGTTCTGAATTCTAAGAAATACAGTCATGTTACCTTCCAGCACAAGATTCAATATAATATTTAAATTTTTATCTAATTTGTCTGTGTGTATGCTGTGTGTGTACAAAGCCTGGAAAAACGGGGCTTCAATCTCAGTTGAGATGTAGGTGCTACTACATAATCATGAAATAACTGTTGAGTACAGCAGTTTTTTATGGAATCTTGAGACTGGGTCTTTAACTAGCAGCTCTTGCAACATTGGAACAAAGTAAAGTTGACATAATTTCACTTTTCTCAAAGATTGTTTTCACGTAATTTTTAAAAAATTGAAATTATGTTACATGTGCCACTTGTCTTTGGGTAGTGATCAGACACTCTGTAACTTTAATGCCTCTTATGTGGTCTTTGATTTACTTTTTCGTTTCTAAGAATGGGAAAAGTAGCAATGATCTTTCTTGAATGAAAACCAAAAGGTAATGCAGACGTTGCTGAGCACCTGTTATCTTCGGAAAAAAGGAAGAGTAGTACAGAATAAATATTGAGGGCCAGATCTTCAGCTAGTGTAAATTGGCATCCGTCCATAAGCGTTAATGATGAGCATCATTCATCTTGTTCACTGAATGAGGGAGTGGTCCTGTGATAAAGTACTATGGGATCATGTCATTAAAGACTATGATAATGCAAGGCGGCTGGATTAAGGTTGCACAGGCAACCTCAGTCCTTGCATTTCGTAATGTCTGAGTGAATTACATTTCAACCCTAATGTTCTTTTAGGCCTGGTCAACACAACAAAGTTTTACGAGCGTAGCTATGTCAGCTAGGAGTGTGAAAAAAATCACACACCCCCAACTGACATAGCTATGCTGGCAAAAGTCCTAGTGTAGACGTAGTTATACTGGCAAAAGAGCCCTTTTGTCAGCATAGCTAATGTCATTCAGGGAGGTGATTGAACTATGGCAGCAAACTATGTCTGCATAGGCTGCATCTGCACTAGGGGGCTTTGCCAACATAGCTAAGCATTTGTAGTGTAAACCAGCCCTTTATGTGTGTGTGTGTGTGTGTGTGTGTATACACAGAGAGAGAGAGAGAGAGAAAGAGAGAGAGAGAGAGGACAAAGATCACTATTGTTCAGTGATGCTGCAATTGATTGTGTAGGATGAATCCATCTGATCATAATGCAAGATCCCTGTTCACTGTGACAGATAAAGGAGAAAAAGCCCAGGGTCCTTGTTGATACATCCTAGGAGAAGTATTTCTTTCCCCCTCTCATTTGTTAATTAGTATAAAAGAATGTATACATCAGTGCTGCCCAAGCTTTGAAATCTGAGCCCCCTTCAGGAAAATGAAAACAGTTATGCCCTCTGCAACTCGGCAATGTGTTGTTAACAGGCTTACACCTCAATATGTACATCCACCATGATCCCCCTTCACGTAGTCCCCTCCCCCCACGTACTTCATAATGTGATGCTTTTTCTCCTTTCAGCCCTGCTTTGATAAGCTGTGAAATAGTTTACCATGTTGCCACTGATGATATGATTGGCATCTGAATTAGCACCCATTGGGACGAAGAAGCAATTCACATCTCAGACCTAAGATTTCAGGCTCTGAGAAAACTCAGGTAGGTGTCTCTGCCTTGATTACTCTCATGCCACATTTTTTTTAAATGCAAGCTGAGATTCGGGACAACAATTGAAACGTCTGTCCATACCAGTTTAAAAGAGAATAATTTTAATATACACAGAGGTTCACTCTAATCAAGATTGCAATTTGTTCTTTGCAGAGCACTGAAACAGTTCAGGACTTTCCCTCTATATTGCTATAAACAGCATGATCCAGGTTCATGATAAATCACTTCTGCTTTATAGATGCACAGTGATAGAAAGAAAAGAGACTTTTACCGGTGAACACCGTGACTACCTAAATGTAGGTACCTGAGGCATGGGGGCTGGTGAGTATATGATGGTAATTATTTTGTTTTAGATTACAGTGGGTTATAGATGACTACGGTCACTGTTAGGGAGAAACCTCTATTTTTAAAATGGACTTGATTTTTTTCGTGGAGAGAATAGGAGAATATATGACTTAACTTGTTCTTTTGCACAAGATCCAACACTTTCAGCATATTTTCCACCTTCACGAAGGAGGCACAGCCCACCTCCTCCTATGACTGGAAATATCCTTGGGATGCACAGGATTGGATGCCTGACAGGATACTTATTCCTCATAACTTTTTATCTGGCAGAGTCGTGTGACTGGGCTTCTCACTTAAGCCATGTCATCTCCTTGCTGTGAATCTGTCCCTTGTGCACAATGTATTTTACACACGGGGCTTTACTATTCTTAGCCTTGTGTTCAGCTAGGTCATCAGCAGCCAGGTCACTGTCCAGGGTTTGAGAGCTGTGACAGCAAACTGGAAATCCGGGTCTATTGTGCCAGTTGTTAGAGCTGATGTAGAGGCACCGAGGAAGCCATTTGCAGTGTGCAGCCAGGAGTATTATTGGTCCTACAAAACCCAAGGACTATCTTACATATTTTTGAGTGCCATGTACATGCACCTTGTCTATTGATTATTTACATATATACAGATATAATACACACCTGTTGCTCTCTTATACTGGCTGCTCCAGAGTTACAGCACCTCTATTTCCCAAAGTCTAGAAATAATCATTTCGAAGGCAGAACCAGCTTTGTTATAGGTTTTGGTGCCTTCAGCAAGATTTCACTGAGTCAGAGAAGGGAGAATTTTAATAGCGTTTCCTTAACAAAACTAAAGCTTTCAGATCTGGCTTCATTTCCAAGCCTGGTGGCTAATTGAAGCATCTCATCAGTAGGCGTGGGTGTTGGGACGACCTCATGGAGTCTGAATTTTTATGAGCCTTGCAAAATATTTTGGGTAGCATTTGCAAAGCAAGTTGCGGTCTGTGAGCCATTTCCCCATGTAATTTAAACCCATATTTTTTAATTTTGAAGAGAGGGCAGCCTGTGGTATGTATATAGCAGGGATAAAAGAACATCTTCCAAAACCTGGGCTGGCTCATGTGTGTGAAACATATAAATGTATATGGTGTGATAGAGATGGATATACACCATCCATTTCCCCCTTCTCTCCAGTGGCCCCCTTCCCTGTGACAGGAGCACTGAGTGTTGGGATCATGCGGATGTTCGTGGCCTGCTCTTAACTCTGCTGGAGATCCAGGATAAAGACCAGAGGCAAGTCCTCAGATGCACGGTGGTTATTCTCAGCACTGCTAGGAGTGATGCTAAGCCACCATTTATGCCTCTCCCAGTGCTGGGCCTGGCTGAAGGTCAAACCAACCTCCATTGTAAGTAAGAGCAGCACAGGGAGCCTAGGGGCTATTCAGCCAGCCAGGGACCCTCCTCATGTCTTGCCACATCCCTCTCCCTCGTTGGCCCCAGCTGGCCCCAACACTAGTGCTCTAGTGGTGTGGGGGCTCGGATGGGCTGGCCTTCCCGGATTTTCCCACACAGCTTTAAAGTAATTGGTGCCCCTCTGGTGTAGAAAAGGGACCTTAGCGGGCTCCTGTGGTGTGGTGCTGAGTCAGTGCAGTGGTGTTTGGTGGGTGGGGAGTTGCGTCCCACAGCAGAGGAACCTGAAGAATGTTTTTTCGAGGGAGTCTGAGAGTTTCCTTGTAGTGGGAGTTGAAATCCTCCCCTGCCAGTATCCCTCCCCACACGCCCCGCCCTTCTGCCTCACCAGTGCTCCCTGCTCTTCTCCGGGCTGGTGCAGCTGCTGTCTCAAGGCACCTGTGGGTGCTAGCCCAGTGAAGATGCAGGCAGCCACTCATTGGCTTTCTTTGTCTTCATTCACCCTGAGCATTTGCCAGGCATCAGTGGAAATGACAATGTTATCCTTGGGCTATGCTGTGCTTTATTTGATTAGACCTAAAATGATTCTTGAAAGCGGGACTTTTTTCACAGGAGCTATAAAATGCCCACATTCCCAAGGCACTAGGGAACCACAATCTATTATTTCCTGTGGTCTGCTGTGCAGACACTCAACTTTGTATGGTAGTTTAATGGTCTCTGGAAAAATGAATGACAGGTATCATATGGTTCCAACTACTGCTGCAGACACAAATCAGTTGAGTCATTCTCCTAAGACTGAACAGTCTGCTTCACTTACAGGGGTTATGATGAAAGAAAGAGCTCTAGACTATCACTACTAAAAGTATTTCTCTCCATATGCTCTCTTGTCTTGTAGAGAGGGGAAAGGATGTGCATGCACATGGTATACAGAACATTACTGAAGAGTCTGTCCTACTTCAGGCAAGTACTGTTATGTCTCAATGCCTGATCACTAGCAATTACAGCCACTGAGTAGGGCTGGTTGAAACCTTTGCATCAAAACTGTTTTTCAACAGCACACTGGGTTTTCAACTACCTTTTTTATGCACACAGTGTCTGCTCTCTGCAGCAAATGTTGATATTTCATTGAAAAACTGAAACATGGCATTCTACTCTACTGATACTTCAGATAGCTGGTAATGCCTAGCCCAGCTTTTAAGTGGTTGGCTTTCAATATAGTAAGGTCCAGTCCAGAAAAGCAATAGAAAAATATGAATGATGTCGCAAAGATTTATATATATATAGGCAACCGTTGATCCATGGATCATGGTATATGGGTAAAAGGTCTAGTCAGGTGCCTGATGAATCCACTTATGGTTGACAAGCCCAATTCTAGAGCAACCCAGCTTGTTACAAATTTCACAGATTTAGAGCCATGCTAAATCACGTGGCTGATTACCATTGACACGGTAGTGGAAGCCACGTGTACTTGAAGGCAAAATTTGGCCTTTGAAGGTCTATTCTCCCCTTTGGTGAGTATGAATAGACTCATTTAATGGACAAAGCTATTTTTCCATGGTTCTTCGTATTCCCACTACTAAAAATATCTATTTACTTACAGCCCTCACCCACGATTATCACATCACCCTGTTAGTCATTTTCCATGACTTTTTTTCAGAAGTATTTGAAGATATTCAGCAAAACCACAAACCTCCCTTGGTTCTCCCCAACTCTACTGAACTGTGTCTCTGCTGGGAGACGCATATTCCTGTTATTTGGATATGTTTAAAAGCGGAATAGAAACTGGTCACTAGAGCTGTTTTTTGGTCAACAGTAGATGATGTTAACCATTATGGGCATAAATCAACCATGACAGAAAGCGACTGATGAGGTATTGACTATTTGGGTCTGGTTTATTAGTTATTAAAACTCCTCTGAGTGGTTTCCGATACATGGTGTGCAGTCCAGGCGTTGGCTATTTAAACCTGTTTGTAAGTATTTTAGTCTCCCCTTCCTTATGTTAAGGATGAGATTCTGTGCTGTGTCCCACTACACTAATGCTGCCCCCTCTCATTCATTTTCAATCACTCTATCTCACAGCGGTGTTTGAAGGGCTCCAAATCCCAACCCAACCTCCGCTGCAGGTCTAGGAACACACAGCTGAATGGGAAGTGGCTGACGCAGGCTGAGACATTGGAGTTCTTAATGTTGTAAACTGCTACAGTGGCTCTGAAAGGTTGGGAACCACTGTCCTAGATCATTATGGTAGTATCAGTGTAGATGTATTTCAAAGTAGGGTATAAAAGTGTATATCTACTGTTGTTTATTTATTATTTGTGTTTCAGTAGCACCTAGGACCCCCACTCATAGACCAGGACCTCATTGTGCTAGGTGCTGTCCAAACACAGAACACAAAGAGGGTCCTTACCCCAGGGGACTTACTATCTAAGGACTGGTCTACACTGAAAACTTACATTGGAATAGCTATATCTCTCCAGGGTGCAAAAAATTCACATCCCCAAGAGATGTAGCTTCAGGTGTAGACGGTGATAGGTTGATGGAAGACTTCTTCTGTCATCCTATCTACCGCCTCTTGGATTAACTACAAAATGGGAAAACCCTTCCCATCACTGTAATGAGAATCTACACTGAAGTGCTACAGTGGTGCAGCTATCATGCTGCAACTGCATCACTGTAGCATTTTAGGTGTAGGCATAGCCTTAGTATGAGACAACAGACTACAGATGAGTAGAGGCAGATTTTGGAGTACAACTACAATTATTCATGATTAGTTATCTTCTGTGCAAAAGATTTCAGTTATCCAATCAGGGAGCTGAAACACCACTGTGTGACTTACAATAAGTGACCAGTCATGCCACAAAGAACTAATAACGAACAGTTTGCTGTTTAACTAAATAATAATAAATAATAATAATAATAATAATAACTGAGCAAGTAACCAATCTGCTGGCAAGTGTTCATCCAAATTAATGAAAGAAAAGTTAAGATTAGGTTGACAGAAATCAGGGTTGGTTCAAGAACAGTTAAAAAGTTACCTTTGCAGTGATTATTATTCACAACTCATGATCTGACCTGCTTTAATCTTAAAATGAAGAAAAAACTGGGTGTGGTCTGTTGAAAACTGTATTAAAATTATAAGTGATCACTTTAAATTCCCAGGGGTTTCTTGGTCCTGCTTGCAGGCTATGAGGGTCTGTAGAGAAGTGTGTGATCTTCACCAGTCAGTCTGCCTAGAGCAAGGTGGGCGAGTTGTGCCTCTCTGCCATAGAGAGCAGCCTGATTTGTCACTCTCTGTTTTGGGGTGCTTGAGTGTTATCATTCTGGATTCTAAGAAAGTAGTGTTATGTTGCAACCTTCCAGCCAGAGTATTTTATGTTTTTATCGAACTTCTCTGTTTTATGCTTTGAACATAACACTCATGCATAAAATAAGAAGAAATTATTACATGATTTTTAGAGGAAACATATTCCAAATTCTTCTTCAGTATTCATACATTTCTTCCTTATCTAGTTTGTTCTCTAATGGCCCACATCCAAAGCCCACAGAAGTCAATGGACTCTTTCCATTGACTTCATTGGTGTTGGATCTGGCCCCATGTTGCCAGCAATCTGATTCAAGGCAAAGAAAAATAGTTTGGAAAAAATATTAAAGTCAGACATAATACAGTGGAGTATTATCAGTGTTTATTGGATTAGGTATTCTGGATCCTTATATTCAATTACAAAATTGTCAGCATCCAGGTGATTGTTTCATAGTTCTCTTGTGGAAATATTTGAATTCATTGAAGATAATGAAAAGCCAGCAAATTCATAAATAGAAAAGTTGACTCCAGTCATCTTTGAGGGAAAGAAGGCTGGATCATGAAGAAAGATGGTCTTGTGATTAAGTAATTGGACTGGGAACAGGAGATTGGATTCAATTCCTGGCTTTTGGATAGGCTTCCTGTGTGACATTCAGTTATTTCAGCCCAGATCCTCAAACTGATTTAGGCACCTGACTCCCATTGGACTATAATCTCTCTGCGCCTCAATTGCCCATCTCATATCCCCCAAAATGAGGATAATAATCCTTTCTTTGCCTGTGCTGTACATTTAGATCATAAATTCTTTGGAGCAAGAACTGTCTCTTACTATTTCTATGTAGGACACCTAACATAGTGAGACCTGATTTTGTCTGAGTCTTCTAAGTACTACTATAATATAAATAATAACAATAACAATCATAACAATTAATTTAAAAGATGGGTTTTTACATTGATTTCAGTGCAACAGAATGCTCAAGTATATTCTGTTTAATCAGCTTTGTCATAATTAACACAAATTAACAGGCATTTGATGTCTGCTCAGGCCCTCTCAGAGGTCCAGGCCACTTCCAGCTTTTAAGGCCCCTAGCCATACTAAAAATAAAAAATGATGACATATGAAAACAAAATAAGGCGCCAAAAAAGAGTGAGACAAAATCTGAATATTTTTTTGTTTAACAAATGCTTTTCTAGCCTTTTTCTGTGCAAATCAATGCACTAATTATTGGGGGAAAATCTAGCTTTCATGCAGTCATAGTTGATATTAAGCATGGCGAGCCCATTCAAACACTCTTGTCCCATAGTTGAACAGTGAGAGTTCTTTACCTGCTTCAACACATTGAAGGTGCGTTCACCTGAAGCCACTGATTCAGGCAAACTGACACAAATACGCAATGAAATTGTGATATTAGGAAACACCCCAGAGAGTCCAAGTTCGAGAATTTCTTGAAGCAATTCCTTTGGCTGCCATCCAATTTAAAGTTTGTGGAATATATTCATTTGAGGAAGATGACCTCGTCACTGAGATCTTTTGAGATTTCTTTGTTGTACTGTTGCTGAAATTGTTCAGCTGCAGAAAGTAGATCTTCATTACTCAGTCTGTTGAACTGCCAAAGAAACCCAAATAGGGTACAAATTAGTCACAGTGACTCAAATCAACGAGTAAGACCTGATTGAATAGAGTCAATGATGACAAGGAAGACATTGACCCTATAATGCTGCAACTCAGATGAAATGCCAATATTCTGTGCTACTAATTTGGACTCAGTCAGGATCGCATCCCATTGTTCACAAATCTGTTGAATGTCATCGATAAGACTTTCAATGTTATCCTTCTCAACATCAAGTGTAGCATTGCCTGCTTCAATTACCAGATTAGTTTGGTGGATTATTGTAAGTAGCTTCATTCACAGAGATGACATCAGGATGCATTCAGATTTGGACATGAACTGGTTGAATACCATCAATCCGTGCAGATCATCTAGTTTTGGACATTCCATGCAGTGAAAGAGGAAGCTATTGCTTCAGAATGTCCCACCTGTGTGGACTGCTACTGAAGAGATTGTACATGTGCTGAACAGTTCTAAAGTAAGTAATTGCCTCCTTGCATGATTCATCACAGTAAACACCTGCAAGATTTAGTGTGTGGTTTCCACATCTGGAGAAAATACAGTTTGAATGATGTATTAGATCCATTGTCAGATCCATTACTCAAGCGGCAATTTCTTTTCCAGTTTTTCTTGTGAAATTATCAAACAAAATAAACCTTTCTTCAATTGAAAATTTTGAGCTGTCTACAGTCTTAACATATCGAATAACCATAGTAGTCTGTCCCTTGTGAGAACAATCTGGAGTGGCATCAACAATGATTGAAAAATATTTGGCATTTCGAATCTCATCAAGAGTTGTTGTTTGTACGAATGACCCACATAGCTCAATAAACTCATTTTGTATGTGCGTGAAGAGATAATGGACTTGCGTGCGCTTTTGACTCTCTTGCGATTCTCGAACATGTTTAATGTGCACGGATAGAAAAGGGTCATATTTGCTGAGGCGCTCAACTATGCCTAGAAAGTTTCCTTTTGCGCGATAGCCAGTATGTTGTCTGGAACCAAAGAAAGCCAATCCCCGCTCAGAAAGGAAAAGGATGACATTCAGGATGCACTCAAGCAGTTTTTTCCAGTTATTAGTTTCTGTGGAGAGTTCAGTCAAGGGTAAATTCTCATCTGACCTTTCAGCTGATGCTGCCTTACTGGCTGATTTCCATGCAACATAGTTTTCTTTGTGAGACTGAATTCTCATGTGATGGTATTCAGTCTTTCAGCTTCCTCCAACCTCTGTTGATGCTCCATACTGATTGATCAGAGAGAACTGATGCATTTGCAGCACTTTTGTTTAAAATGAAGCAGGATGCACAGTACAGTACAGAGATTGTTTTTCCATAATCCAGCGTAAGCAGTCTCTTGTGCAGGTCTCACCCTTTGGAAGAGTTTTTGTCAGCAGACGAATAGGGAAAGCATGATTATCAGCATAGGCACTGACTTCCACTGTTCCTGGTGGGCGCTAGACCCCACCCCCATACCTGGCCCCGCCCCTGCACTGCCGTCGCCCCTCCCGCATTCCACCCCTTCCCCAAATTCTCACACATAAATAATTCCTTAGTCAACTAGACGTAAAACTATAAAGACACTAAAATGTAACAATTCTCTAACTTTCAACACACACTTGATCCAGCACCAGCCACTATTAGTGGTTTGTTTATATAATCAGCTGATCTGAGAGGACACGTTCAACACGGTCTAATCTTGTGCCATCAGAACCAATATATTTTTATTAATATTTATGAACATTTTTAACTCTTTAATATGACAAAATCTATATCAGTTAACCAAAAAATTGTCTTTTACCAAATCACATCTCCTATTTGCTTAAATTTGCAGCTCTAAGCTGAGAGAGTGATGCACATAAAAACAGGTTGCAAAACTTATCAAATGCCAAAAAATGTACAAGTGTCTAAATCTGAGGCCTCCTTTGAGCTCGAGGCCCAGGCAAAATGGCCCTCCTGGACTCCCCTCTGATTGGCCCTGCGTCTGCTTACAATGTTCCAATAAGCTGTCCTTTTTGTGTAACCAGATGCTGCTTGGATGTAGAGTTCTGAGCTGCTGAAAGTAACACGAAGAACAATGCAATCTGTTCTGTCTATTTTCCTCCTCATCGTTTGGATGGGCGTTGGCCGAAAAGTGACGTGCTTGCACATCAGTGTTCTCCTAAAATGGAAATATCCCAATATGTTGTTGCTGGCACAGCACTATTCTCTGGGGCAAGATTAGTGAGGCAACAGTAGCCTTTGCAGTATGCCCTTCTGCACAGCAATCCTTCACAATGCTGCAGGAGGGAATGTATCTCAGTGCAGCAAACCTCATGACAAATAACCAGGGAATGTGCACACTACAAAAATCCCTTCAGTTTAACTGCAGCTGACAAGAACATATACTTCACCCTACGGATAATGTATCCCTCGATAGCAAGGCAGCTGTTCTCTGTCATCCAGTTCTGGTCCATTACTCAGTCAATACCCATTTTTTGGGTATCCCTTAGGTTTAACAAATATATTTCGTACATTCTTAGCACTGCCTTGTTTAGATCTTCACCCTACACCCCATCAGAGCTCATTGCGGGAGGTGCTGCTGCTCTTTTCAACACGGTTAATGTATGTAAAATAGGAACAGAGACAGTTCACAATGGGAGCCTATTCCTAGAGAGATGAGAAATGTTCTCTGAACTATTCCTTGTAAATCATAAGTCACATTTTCGATCCCATTCGTGCCCTCTCTGCTGCTCCATGCAGGGAACAGAGAGGGACTGGTGTGGGGATGCAGCCAGAGTACAACGCACTCTGGCAATCCCCCACTTCCAGGTACTCCCTTGGGGACAACACCCAGTTGACACTGTTTAGAGCTACCCCCAGACTGCTCTGACCTGATCCTGGGGCCAGGAAGAGCATCAGGGAGCCATAAATAGTCCCTGACTGTCTACTCGGAACTCCCTGCTTCAAGCTGGCTGAAGCAAGCCAGTGCTATTTGTTCTCTTTCAGACCTTTGTATTTTTTGTTATCCTTAACCAGGATATTGAAACAATCTCTGTCCTAAGGGTTTGGATGGGCTGGCACTGACCTGAGCCTCATTAACCTGCCATTTTTCTGTCATCACAGTTTTGGTCCCTCTTGTGCTCCTTGGCTGGTTGCAGCATGATTCTGTGTTTAGCTGGAAAAGGTATTTGTTGAACAGCGACTATGGCACTTGGTCTCTTGGCAGATATCTTTGCAATTGGCACTATGCCTGTCATGTGACTGGCTATCACTAATGCGACGCCCTGGCTTGCTTTGGCTTGAAAGATGTGATTTGACTCACCATTGAGTCCAGCTAATTTGAGCATTTTGAGGAGGTTAAAGTCCTGAGAATAGCATCTGCATGTGTCTCAAAGGTTTGCATCTGTATTGTGTAAACTGCGATGCAGATTGCACAGTGACCTTACAACTACTTTAGCCGTATGACAATGGCTCTCTGCCATTGCATCAACTCCGATGTCTTCTCCTTACTGACAAAAAGCCCTCCACAGTTTAGCCCCACCCAACGTATTCAGCCTGTCTAATTCCTATCACAAAGCTGACTCCACCTTTATTCCATCAATGCTGCCAACCTTGATCGCCCAATTCTTCACTTATGTGACAAGCACTTTCTCCACGTTTCTCCAGTCAGACTCCATGAAGCCATCCCGTTGTCCTCATTCAAGTTCCTCCTCAAAACCCACCTCTTCCATAACACATGCTGTAAAGTGCAATCTGATTGCTGCGACCGACCAGCTAACATTGCACATGTCCTATTATGTTTGTTATGCCATCTGCCCACCCTACCTTGGCCTGATTGTTTACCTGTTATGTGGTGCAGGGATGTCACTCATAGTGCCCGGCCCAATGGGGCACAATCTGCATATGACTTTTAGGTGTTACCCCAACATAAATGTGTAACAATTAAAAGTTGCATCCCTTTGTTTTCTATACGCAATGTGAATAGCATCTAGGATAAATTCATATTATTAATGGCTTGAGCAACCCTGTTTGAATAAAATAAGGCCAAGTTGCCCTTATCTAACCATCACATATCATTTGAAAATCTGGGCCTTGGTGCACCAGTCAACCCAAATATAAACTTGAGCCATCTTAACTGAAAATCAGATCCTGCATTTAACCTGAACTTTTGTAGGTGAATGACATACTAAGTAATCACCATGTGAAACCAGTATATCTTATTGTCCTCTATGTGTCAGGCTTTATTTCATTTCATCTCTGAAAATAATTTCCCCAACCCCACAAAGCCAGTATTTTTGTTTTGATCAAGACTAAATGGAACCATCTGAAACAGAAAAGTCTAGTGAATTTGCACCCTCCATCAAATTGAGCTTTGCTAGCTCGGTGGCTTTTTACAACAAAGAATGATGCAAGCATCTGTTGTTTTTCCACAGCATGACTCCGAGAGAATTAATTGAAACCATATCCAATCCTCAATTGCCCTTTATACCATTTGTGTCAAATGAAAACACCTTTTTGATTTGGGTTTATTCTGTCTCCACAAGATGAACTGATGTGCTTCTTCGGGCAACCAACCAATATAATGGCATGGCTGGTCAAAGTTTACATTAGAGGGGTCGGTGCATTTGCTGTGGGGCTGTACTGAACCATCATCATCTTCACCTTAACTTCAGAGTGATGCTTGAAATCCATGCAAATAAAACTGCACGCAGGTAGGCCCATCTCGTGTTCTGCTTTCTCACAGGATTTAAGCATTAGCTGATTGATGGTGCAGCTGAGATTGTTTTAATTTGTAAAGCCAATTAACTGATCCTGTTCCTGATGAGTCAATGGGCTTGATTCAGCATTGCCCTGCACCTTGCGTTGTGGTCTTTTATACTGGTTCGTAGGAGGAGTAAAACAACTACCACACCGGAATGGTAACATTTTTAACACACTGTGCAACAGTCCTAAATGGCCACACAGGGTGCCGGGCAACACAGAACAAGGCCCAGTGATAGCAGGATCTGGCCCAACATGTGGGGAGAACCTGATAGTACAACCTGTTGATTTTATTCAGGCTGCACCATTTCCCACTTCCAACTACACCAGCATGTTTCTGCAGATCCATCACGTAGTGCACTGTACTACATCACCCCACGAAGGGTATTTGATCTCCATACTGTGTTCAGTCTGGGTGTCTTGCGGCATTTGTCTTCATCATAAAATCTCATTTCCCAGCAAGCTTTTCTCTAGCACCTGCCATTTCTGTGCTTGCTCTTCCTGCATTTGATCTGAACCCTCCTATGTTTCCTGTTGCGGTGAACCGGACTCTTTCTAGTGACACTGCCCTATTGTCACAAGACTAGATAAAGAGACTGAAATATGTTTAGGGTTGTAATGAGTAACAGGAAATATGGGAGCCAAGAAGATTTGTGACAGAGAACAAGGGTCAGTCTCAGAACCTGAAGATCAAATATAGGCAGAAGAAATACCCCCACAGCCCTTGGCATAGGGGCATGGATGAGAGAAAGGAGGCATTGCTGCAGATCTGCTGTGCTCTGTCTATCCTCAGCTACCAACACAGGCCCTTGGAGCCACAGGAAGTTGGATGTAAAATAGAGAAACCTTAAGGCTGCTCTAACTTTTGATTGGGACCAGATGAATCTGCCAGACAGCCCCAGAATTAGGGGGACATAACGATAGCCATTATTGCCCCCTTCCCTTCAAGTTCCCAGTGGTCCCCAGCCAGATTCAAGAATTGGGGCCAATATGTTTTTAGAGTAATTTTTACAGAACCCTGCTACATATAGACTCCTGTTGGTTTCATCCCTATTAAATTTAACTGGACTTTTCCTTGAGGGAAGTTTTAGATGGGAAATAGAAACATCATGAGAAAATGTTGTTTTCACTGCATTTCTGGAGCAGATGAAACCCGGGAGATGTGGAGACCTTGCTGGAAGGCTGAATCATTCAGAAATTCCATCAAAAAGCTCTAGACTTATCTCGACTCAACTTCTGAAGCTTTTGAGATTGGTCCTCACCTACATATGCAATAGGGCATTGTCAGCAAACAGCATTGCGATTAACACCAGATGTGGAAGTTGTGCGCTGTGTACTTAATAACATGAATAAAATATGAAAGCATAGATAATACACCGAAATTTCTTAGTAGAAGGGAAGCCAGCACCATATGCTAATTATTGGTTTGGCGACTGAAGGGACCTACCTCCTTGTAAAATGAATATGAATGAAAGCCTCTGCTCTCAGGAACTAATGGAAGTATATTGCCAGTGCCCCATCCACGCTTGTTCTTGACTTGCATAAAGAGTTTCAGTTCCTTCCGTCCCCACAAACGAGAGAGGGATTTTTCCAAGCATTGCTTCAGACTTTTTTGTGGTTATTGAAAGGGAACATTAGAGCTTTGATACTCCAAAACCATGGATGTCTTTCCCCATATGGATCTGATCTCTGTTTTGGCAGCATGGAAAGCCATGCCCAGCTGGCATGGAGAAAGTATGCACTAATGTGAGTCAGAGAATGACTCAAGGCAAGTATAGTTACTCATTCCCCGCACGGGTTCAGTTGTTATTGATGAAATGCCCATTTGTCCCTGGTTTACTCCAAAGCTCCTCTCCAGCTGCCATAGTAAAGGGAAACACACGAAGCAGCCATGTCCCGATTAGAAGACGTTAGTATAAATGCAAACATCTGATAGTTTAAACTTTATTCTTTTACTTTTTGTCTGAAGACCAAGAATCACAAAGAGAAACACTTGGTCCAAACATAATGAATGGAGTCATTCATTTACATCTGACCCTGATCAATGAGCTAGTCCAGGGATAAAAGAAATCAAGATATACACACACAGGGAGAAGATTTTCAGTTGCGACACCTCTTTGCCAGTGATTAAGGATGATATCCTGCCCTGCCCAGTCCCAGGAGCATGAGGGCGTGAATGTTGGCACATATGTGTTCCGCTCCAGAACTTCTGCTCACCCAAGCCTGGAGCCACTGCATGTATTGTCCTGGCATGCTCTCTGCCAGTTCTCTGACTGAGAACACATTGTGCTCCCGATTTGTGCACGCTAGTGGCTGCAGCATGGACCTGATGCAAAACCCGCTGCAGGCAGCAGGGAGTCTTTCCACAGCTTTCAAAGGGGTGAGGTCCCCAAATGGCAAAACGTTATCATCACAAATCCTCCCATCAGTACTGAAAGCTGGTTGGGGATCTCAGCAGGAGGCCAGGCATTCAGTGGCATGGAGACTGAACTCCTCACTTACCAGAGGGCTTTCCAGCTCCAGATTGTGGCCCTTGGGGAGGAAGGGAGCAGTGTAAGGAGGCTGGCACTTTTGCAGTGTCTGCTCTGTGAATAAATGTCTTTATCCCATCGTGACATCCCGAGGGTACAATCCAGATTAATGAGCAGCTGTGACACCCCTGCCCTCTAACCCAGGGTGTCCTTTGCACTGCTTTGCTGCTCACAAACAGCCTCCGGCATGCGAGTCACTCCCAGCTAGCTCTGTGTGTGTGCTGCAGCCAGCCAGCCACCCCTTGGCTTTTATCAGCCTTAGTTATACTGAAGGGTGACCCTAACACACCCCCAATCCCAGATTTCCCCCCAGAAATCTACAGTAGAACCTCAGAGTTATGAACACCTCGGGAATGGAGGTTGTTCGTAACTCCGAAGTGTTTGTAATTCTGAACAAAGCATTACAGTTGTTCTTTCTAAAGTTTACAACTTAACATCGACTTAATACTACTTTGAAACTTTACTATGCAGAAGAAAAATGCTGCTTTCCCTTTGTTTAGTAGTTTACATTAAACATAGTACTGTACTGTGTAAGCATGTGTGTGTGTGTGTGTGTGTGTGTGTCTGCTGCTTCCTGATTGTTACTTCTGGTTCCAAATGAGGTATGTGGTTGACTGCTCAGTTTGTAACTCTTGTATTTGTAACTCTGACATTCTACTCTTTGTTCTGCACTGCCGAGCCCTCTCCTGGACAATACAAGTTTATAGCAAGCTCATTATTGCTTTAATAGAGATAATATGCACACAACTTGCCACCCCAAATAGAGTGTCCCAGGCACTTCAATTCAAACAAACTGGATTAGATCAAACAATGAAAGAAGTTATTAACTACAAAGAGAGAGATTTTAAATGAGCGCAGTTCATGAGACATAAAGGTCAGCAATGGTTACAAGAAAAAGATAAAACACAACTGGTGCCTAACTTAACAAACTATGTTAAATTCAAAGCAAAGTTTTTTCACCACATGCCTTCAGCAGTCTTACTGACTGAACTGCTTAGGTCAAGACCCCTTCTCCCAGAGTTCAACAGATGCTGCCTTTGTCACTTCAGGTGCCATGACTGCGATAGGCAGGGAGAGACTGAGGAGGGGGGGTGCCTTGGGATGTTTGTCCCTCCTTTTTATAGTCTCAGTCCCCCTCTTGAAAAAACATTTCCAACTGAGATTCAGGAGACAAAAGGTCTATGGGGAAGGATGTTCCCTGCTGCCTTTTTCTCACCTGTTTGAGGTTCCCTTGTTTCCCTTCCTGCTTGATGACTCTGTTTACTGAGTAAATGCTAATTAAGCAGAGCACCCATTCCTTTGTTTAGGACAGACGTGTTTGCCAACCTCAGTTTGGAACATGTGTTAAGCACACCAAACAGTGGAATCTTATAACTTCACATACAATGTTGCCGCATCTATTTTATCAGGACTATACTGATCAGCAAATTATAAGTTTTCAAATGATACCTTAAAAGGCATAATTTGTACAAAGATTATTACAATAGTATGTAGGGTGTGAATACAAGAGTACATTCTGTTACACCCATGCTGTCAATCTAGCACCTTTCATGAGCACCAACAATAATTGCTTTAGGAAATCACTACAGATGGTACAGTCAGTTTAAGCATTCTTTTTTAAAAAAGGAGACAACATGACAACATGAAGTTTAAGACTCATCTGAACAATTTTTTATTTCAATAGATTTTGCATGAGAAACGAGAGTAAAATCTTGGAAGTCACTCAGATTACAGTGCTGCTATTTTATAATGATTCTTACCACACTAAAGTCCCAGCTCCTGGAGTCCTGAGATTACATGGGAATCTTAGTTTTCATGTAATAAAAAAAAGGACAGTTCTAGCCCTCCTGGAAAAGTGCACCCTAAAATCTCAAAAGCCAGAAGGCCATTACTAAACACCCAGCATTGATTGTTATTAAAAACCCCTTGATGTTTAAGCCAGTGTCATGACTTTCTGATCTTGATGCATGACTTTTGAATGGTTGGGGTTGGCAATATTGGGATTACAGTAGTGTTTCCATAAGAACATAAGAATGGCCGTACTGGGTCAGACCAAAGGCCCATCTAGCCCAGTATCCTGTCTACCGACAGTGGCCAATGCCAAGTGCCGCAGAGGGAGTGAACCCAACAGGTAATGATCAAGTGATCTCTATCCTGCCATCCATCTCCCAAAGTGTAGCACAAAGTGTAGAGATTACAGAGAACTAGGACACCCTGGTTGGGAGAACGTAAGGACTGTGGCTCTAAACATTCACAAATAACACCACACAAAAACTCGAGCAAAGATGGAGGCTGAGCACATGTAAGCGGAACGGTCCTTTAACCATACATTGCAGGGATGCAGGGAGAATGTGATTGGTCCATTTTCCTGATGGCGGGCTCAGCTGTCAAAGTGGGAAATGGTAGATTAGATGAACTGCATTTCCAAGTCAAATCCAATGTTTTGGTCACCTTCTGCTTAATTTATGGGTGTTTAATATTTGCTCCTTGGGCTGAAAGCTTAAGACAACAAGTCTTTTGGGAATAAAAGTTAGTTTTTCTCTCTGAGGGGACCAACACAAACCCAGACATCACTCAAGTCCCTTCTCAACTAATGGGACATTTCACCCTCACTGTGATTTCTCCCATCAGCTGGCTTTGTTTTCTTTTCATTGAAAGGAAGTACACCATGACTACATCTTTCTGGTTTGCCTGCCAATTACATTATATAAGAGATGTAGAAAAATCACATGTGAAAAGAAAGTTTATCAGCTCCTGCACCCAAGACTGAAAATTTGACGTGCCAAGTTTAGCTGAGAGCCAGAGAGAGACCTTATGTGGTAGCCAGTCTAAACAGAATTAGACTGATTCAAACATGATTCAGAAGTATGACTGCTATAGTGAAGGCCAAACTGTAAACAGTCACAAAATGGATGTTTGTATGGATAATGTGGTTTAATATTTTACTTGCAAGGAACCCAAAATCTGAGTAGAAAGCTAATTCCACCCCCCCGTCCCCTTAGTAAACTGTATTCACTGAAACAATTAGCTACATTCAAGTTACTCCAGTGGAGCTACCCTCGCTGTACTCTTTCTAGCCTAAAAGTAACCACCCTGTAACAAAACACTGGAGCTATACAGAGTGGTTGGATTAGTAACTGGGGAGTTGTAACTCGAGCTGCTGCAGCCTCCCTGTATTATTAGAGTATAAATTATTTGGGGGCAGGGATTGTCTTTTTCTTAGGCATTTGTACAGCACTTAGCACAATGGGGTCGGGGTCCTGGTCCATGGGTCTCCTAGGTGCTATGATAATACAATTAATAATAACAATAAATAAATTAATTAATTAGCTGGAGTGCCAGAAGCACTTGGGCTTCAACTCACACTGCCAATGGCCCAGCTATCTTAGCTTAAAGCACCACTAAACTCAAACTAGAGATTTTTGGGAGCTGAGTTAAGGGTAACACTTGAGTCATAGCTTGAGCTAACGCTGAAGACAAGTAGCTGAGATGTGGTAGCTGAGATGTCTCTAAGCAGGGCTGGTCAAGGCATCCCAGTAATACAACCATTTCCAATCCAAACTTTCTAGCCTGCATGTTTTTGCGAACTCAGGTTCGGTGGACACAGCATTGCTATATGGCATCACGATGTGATAATGTTTCTGGTGCAACATGGCTATGGTCATACCATGACACCTGCAGACTCCATTCTAGGAGAATGGGAGGAGCTCCGCATCGCCCCCTCTTTGTGGATAAATAATCTAACCTTTATTGAGTTCTCCCCACCATTAGGCTGTAGATGGGACTTGGTCACCCTCTGTGCGCACATTGAAGGGTTCTGAAAATGGAAATCCTTCTAATTGATTTCACAGCTTTTTAGGTGGATAATACCTTCTTCTTTCTGTATCCAAATCCTATCTGGTCACATGGCTCATTGGAATAACACAGACATAATATTACAACCTCAGTGTCTGTTACTCTCTATCTTTGAGCTCTGCTGATCAGCACATAAAGAATCCCTGCTAGTTGTTGGTTCCCATCGTTTCATTACATCTTGATTTAATTGTGCATCGTATTGAAGGTTTCAGTGGGGGGAAAAAGACAACTGTACGTTGCTGGGCTTCAGGCATAGAAATCCAACATGGGCTTAGGGCCTTCTTTTGGCCAACAGGATAATTAATTGCACACTGAACTGGAAATCGGAGATTACTATAGCCTCTAGTTTTTACTGCTGTTATAGACATATTGCCCAGTTCCTAGTGTGACAGGTTGGATCACAGAAACCCCCTTGGGACTGCCACCTGATGTGCCTAGACTACCTCTGAGCCTGTTTTCCCTGCCAGCCTGGGACTCCAGAACCCTGCCTTGTTTGAGCCAGACACACTCAAATATTACCCTGCAGTATGCGTTACAGGGGTTATGAGTGAGATTAAAGCAGGCAGCAACTCACAAGCATTCAATAAAGTCTAAGTGCTAAACCCATCCTTAGAATTCTCATACCTGTGTTAACAATACTGATGCACAGGGGAGCCAGACTGGTTCCCGGTATGTGTTTGTCAGTGTTCAGTGGAGGCATGGGGATTTTCGCATGAGCCGGTGAGCGATGCTCCGGTGCTTCACAATTTCCCCCTCCTCCGGCCTTTTCCCATTGGCTCCCTCCAAGGCGCATGTTCTTCCCCGAAGAGTCCATTGCCCTGGGAGATGCTGAGGGTAGGATGGGTCCAAGGGGCGTAGGTGGTGGGTGGCCAGGGCTAGATGGGGCTCAGCTCCCCCATAACCTGTGCCCCCCTGCAGCCCACCAGTGTGCACAGCCCAGCTTGACAGGCAAAGCCCCACCTCTGGCGGCACCAGGGCAGCTTGGTGTGTCTGAGGACCCCGACGTGGTGCTGCCGGCAGTCTGTTCCAAGTGGGGCCAGCGCCCAGCAAGCTAGCCCCATCCCTGGTGTGGCAGCAGCGAGTCTGTCCCTCTCTTGATGCTTCTGAGTGGAGCTGGGGCTAAGGAGGGAGCCAGTGAGACAGAGGGAGGAGAGACGGGGGGAAGGGATGAGGATGAGGGAACCAGACACAGCCACAGTCGGCTGCAGCCACCATTAGTATCACCACACAGCTCCTCATGCTCTCAGCCCCCATTCCCACCCACAGCCCTCCGAGCACCTGCCCCCCAACCCTCAGCCGTAGGCCCCCAAATCACCCCCTCCCACAGTCTCTCACAGTTCCAAGCCACTGCTTAAACCATCCAACCCCTGCTACCCCATCTCCGAATGGGGGATACCTCCGGCTTCCTCCCACACCCTGAAATAAACGCACCATCATCCCCTGCCGCCAAATAAATCCAAACCCCACAAAACCTCCTGTGGCTACAACCATCCCACCTCCCTGCCACCTCCCCACCCCCATCTCCCTAAATAAATCCACACGGTCACACAACCCCCCAAATAAACACCTCCATGAAACATCATTCTGCCAAAACCCTCCCAGGACTCCCTCCACTCTCCACAGCCCTACACCCCACCATCTCCCCATGCACCGTTCCTCAAAAAACCCACCTCTTAAAACCTGCCCCGTGCCCCAATCCCCACCATCCCCGAACCACTTCCCTCCCCCAGTGTCCCTCTTCACCCCTCCCACCCTGCTGCTCCACCACCTCTTACCCCACACAGGGCTTTTCTGCTGCCCCAACATCCAACTCATCTGCCCTACAGATCAGCCCAAATGCCCCCAACTTCTGGCTGCACCAACCCACCCTCTCTCCTCTCCAATAGCTCCAGTCCCCTCTGGCTCACCCATAGGGACCCTCACCAGCATCCCATCTTAACTTCAGAGCATTATGCAGGGCTGAGGACCTTCCCCCCACAACCCCTTCCTTGTCATTTTGGGGAATCTCCTGGCAAATCTGTGAGTGGCAAGAGCCAATGGGCTGGAGTGGGGAGCCGGGCCCAGACATGCAAAACAGGATCGCCACTGGGGTGAGTGTGGGGTGGTCTCAGTCTCCAGCTCCCCTCACTCCTGGGGTCTGCCCTCCATACCAGGCCAAGATAGAAACAGAAACCCCCTTAAAGGCTTTCTTTGGACAACAAACAGAAGTTTCCAGATCACAGGCCCTGGTTCTTATGGGGGACTTCAATCCCCCTGACATCTGCTGGGAGACCAATACAGCGGTGCACAAACAATCCAGGAAGTTTTTGGAGAGTGTTGGGGACAGCTTCCTGGTGCAAGTGCTGGAGGAACCAATTAGGGGTCATGTTCCCCTTGACCTGCTGCTCACAAACAGGGAAGAATTGGCAGGGGAAGTAGAAGTGGGTGGTAACCTGGGCAGCAGTGACCATGAGATGGTCGAGTTCAGGATCCTGACAAAAGGAAGAAAGGAGAGCAGCAGAATACGGACTCTGGACATCAGAAAAGCAGACTTTGACTCCCTCAGGGAACTGATGGTCTGGATCCCCTGGGAGGCTAATATCAAGAGGAAAGAAGTCCGGGAGAGCTGGCTGTATTTTAAAGAAGCCTTATTGAGGGCACAGGAACAAACCATCCCAATGTGCAGAAAGAATAACAAATATGGCAGGCGACCAGCTAGGCTTAACAGAGAAATCTTCAGCGAGCTTAGACACAAAAAGGAAGCTTACAAGAAGTGGAAACTTGGACAGATGACTAGAGAGGAATATAAAATATTGCTCAAGCATGCGGGGTGTAATCAGGAAGGCCAAAGCACAGCTGGAGTTGCAGCTAGCAAGGGATGTGAAGGGTAACAAGAAGGGTTTCTAGAGGTATGTTAGCAACAACAAGAAGGTCAGGGAAAGTGTGGGACCCTTACTGAATGGGGGAGGCAACCTAGATTATGTGGAAAAAGCTGAAGTACTCAATGCTTTTTTTTTGTCTTGTTCTTCACAGAGAAGTTCGGCTCCCAGACTGCTACACTGGGCAGCACAGTATGGGGAGGAAGTGAGTAGCCCTCAGTGGTGAAAGACCAGGTTAAGGACTATTTAGAAAAGCTGGACATGCACAAGTCCCTGGGGCCGGATGCAATGCATCTGAGGGTGCTGAGGGAGTTGGCTGATGTGATTGCAGAGCACTTGGCCATTATCTTTGAAAACTCGTGTTGATTGGGGGAGGTCCTGGACGATTGGAAGAAGGCAAATGTAGTGCCCATCTTTAAAAAAGGGAAGAAGGAGAATTTGGAGAACTACAAACTGGTCAACCTCACCTCAGTCCCTGGAAAAATCATGAAGCAGGTCCTCAAGGAATCCATTCTGATGCACTTAGAGGAGAGGAAGGTGATCAGGAACAGTCAGCATGGATTCACCAAGGGCAAGTCATGCCTGACCAACCTGATTGCCTTCTATGATGAGATAACTGGATCTGTGGATATGGTGAAAGCAGTGGACGTGATATACCTTGACTTTAGCAAAGCTTTTGATAGGGTCTCCCATAGTATTCTTGCCAGCAAGTTAAAGAAGTATGGATTGGATGAATGGACTATAAGGTGGATAGAAAGCTGGCTAGATCGTCAGGCTCAACGGGTAGTGATCAACAGCTCGATGTCTAATTGGCATCCAGTATCAAGCGGCATGCCCCATGGGTCGGTCCTGGGATGGGTTGGTTTTGTTCAACATCTTCATTAATGGTCTGGATGATGGGATGGATTGCACCCTCAGCAAGTTTGCAGATGATACTAAGATGAGGGGAGAGGTAGATATGCTGGAGGATAGGGATAGGGTCCAGAGTGACCTAGACAAATTGGAGAATTGAGCCCAAAGAAATCTGATGAGGTTCAACAAGGACAAGTGCAGAGTCCTTCACTTAGGATGGAAGAATCCCATGTACTGCTACAGACTAGGGACTGACTGGCTAAGCAGCAGTTCTGCAGAAAAGGACGTGGGGATTACAGTGGATGAGAATCTGGATATGAGTCAACAATGTGTCCTTGTTGCCAAGAAGGCTAAGGGCATATTGGGCTGCATTAGTACAAGAATTGTCAGCAGATCGAGGGAAGTGATTATTCCCCTCTATTCTGCCCTGGTGAGGCCACATCTGTAGTCCAGTTTTGGGCCCTCCACTACAGAAAGGATGTGGACAAATTGGAGAGAGTCCAGTGGACGACAACAAAAATGATTAGGGGGCTGGGGCACATGACTTATGAGGAGAGGCTGAGGGAACTGGGCTTATTTAGTCTGCAGAAGAGAAGATTGAGGGGGGATTTGATAGCAGCCTTCAACTACCTGAAGGGGGGTTCCAAAGAGGATGAAGCTAGGTTGTTCTCAGTGGCAGCAGATGACAGAACAAGTTGCAGTGGGGGAGGTCTAGATTGGATATTAGGAAAAACTATTTCACTAGGAGGGGGTGAAGCACTGGAATGGGTTACCTAGGGAGGTGGAAGAATCTCCATCTTTAGAGGTTTTTAAGGCCCAGCTTGACAAAGCCCTGGCTGGGATGAGTTAGTTGGGATTGGTCCTGCTTTGAGCAGGGGGTTGGACTAGATGACCTCCTGAGGTCCCTTCCAACCCTAACAGTCTATGATTCTATAAACACACTGGAGAGCAGGGCCTGTCAGTTTTACACAGCCTTCCCAAGAATATTTTCACCAGTCACCTATGCGAGAGACAAGTAGAGTGGAACATGGGCGGGGGGCGGTGTGAGAAGGGGCAGTGGGCTGGTGGGGGAAGGAGCACAGGCAGGGAAGGAGCACGTTTGGGGAGGAAGCAGAGAGGGGACGGAAGCAGAGAGGGCAGGTGGAGGAGACAAAGGGCAGGGAACCAGTGTGGGGAGGGAAGGGCATGGCTCTGGTAGTATAAAATTTAGCATTACATCATTGCTCAAAACCACGGGCCATGGAGCCCTGTGGGGGCCATCTGGGCCTGGAGCCACCACTTCTAAGCGGGTAGGGTGCGCTCTGGCTCACTTGACAGCTGCCTACGGTGGCAGGTTTTGCCTCGGGTTGCAGGCACAGCCAGTCCAAATCTGTGTGGCGCTAGATCACAATGCCACTCACTCAGATTTGGCCCGGCCACTCCTCCGTCACGATGAAGGGAGAGCTGGGCCAAACCTGAGGAAGTGGCGCTGTGATTTGGCCCGGCTGTTTCTTTTCCTCGCCCTTCCCCCTCCCCCTCCCCACTCTAACCATACTATTAGGAGTAAATCTCTGCCCCCCCACCACTTTAAATATCACTCCACAGCCCCTGCTCAATATTTTATTCGTTTGGTTTTTGTTTTCCAATGCAGATTTGTGCACAAACTGAAATAACTTCACTCACTGCCATGCCGTATTAGAAGGTTTGGGGCCCAGAAGTGTATGTTTGCCTTGGGTGCAGCGATGGGTTAATCTGCTCCGGGTTCTACTAGCTGCTTAGCAGCAGGGAGAGGATTTCCCTGTGCTAATAAACACTTTGTTCTGCTCATCCTGGCCAACATATAGTGAAATAGTGGCTACGGCTGTTATGCTAGCTGTGCATGCTGGCTATATTGCTGAGGATGAGCTCCGGACTGGGGTGTCTCTCTGTCTAAATGCTGCACCTACCAACTGTTTTGCTGGCCAGAGGCTGCCAAAAGTACAAAAGAGGCTAGGACACTTTCTCCATCCCTATCCCAGCACCCTTGTCCAGTCTGCATGGGATGTGTCAAGTCAGGGGTTAAAATCTTCCCTCAGGCAGCTGCAGACCCCACAGCTGCTGGCAATTAGACTTTGTCAGCATCCCCCCCAGGAAACTCCCTGCCTGAGGCAGGCTGATTGGGCGATCCTGTCTCAAAGGTAAATTGCTAGCAGGCAGCTGTGGTCCCTGGAGGTGGGGATATATAAATACAGCAGGAAGCAGGTTTGAGTGGTTTTGCTGTGATTCCAGTGAGGGCTGCTGGGTTTACTGCTTAGAGGGGCTGTAGGGTATTCAAGGGAGGCACTTGCTTTTGCTATCAAATGCAGAATTGATTGTTTCTTAAACAAAGTGAAAGGGGCCAGCTAGGGATTTCTCTCTGCAGGGCTGCTTGCAGACTGCCCGCTCTGAGAGCCAAATGGGGGTGCAGTTGTTCATATCAGCACAGTGAGAAATGAGTAATAGATCTATACAGCGGTCAGCTGCTGACTATGTAGGGAAGAAGCCAAATAATGCTAGCTCTGCTGTGTGTCTGCGCTGGGTATTGTCTGCGTACCTCTTGCCAGCTGAGTTGCTTGAACAAGGCTTTCTAAGGAGTGTTTCTTTCTGTCAGGGCTAAGGTCACTTTTCGTGCCTTCTCTTAAATAGGAGAGGCTGTGAAAATAGAAGGGTTCTTCAAGTACATATGTAAACCGGTGCAGTTTGGTGCTCCCACTAGCACCACATTTGTCAATAAAGCTAGGCCTGCCCCCACCCCATAGGTGCTGGAGCTGGGGGTGGCTTGAAGTGGGGTCTATTATGTACGGGGTTTATAGTTTGGTTCAATGGCTCTCAGCAGCCCCCTCTCCACACACAGAAATCGTTCCAGCACCACTGCCCCACCTGTTATCCCCAAAGCTGCTTTAATGGGCTGAAACCTCCTCTATCGCACACAGTCCCCGCTGACTGCACAAACCGTTTATTTAAGCAGCTTTCGCAGTAAACCAGCTCCCAACCTAAGTGAATGCTTAGAATGACATGTTCTTCGTGTGCAAGTTTACAGTGCAGGTGGCTTCTAACTATAATGGGAGACGATAACTGCAGATGGTGAATTTCCTGTTTACAGTGAGATGGGGGAAATGACCATTTTGGCTAGGGATAAAATACTTGTCTTAGGGGTTAGGCTGCTCTGCAGAGGCAGGACATAACTAACAGTGTGTTTTTGGTTTTGTTTTTATTTTAAAAGTTGCATTGTTCAAATGCATATTGGCTCCTATAGCTAAACCAAAAATCCTTAGCTTAGCAGACAAACTTCTAGGTTATCCTTCTGGTTGAACAGCTCTGTCAAGCGAAGATTTCTATTGACACAAAATATTGGAGGACTGAATAAAATAGAAACTTCCTGCATTCCATCTGCCTTATAATCTTTATTTAGCAACTTCTGTAACAAAAGATCAGAACTCAAGGGTTGACACTGGCCTAATTTGTAACCTGGTAACCAAAATGCCAATACCATAAGCAATAGCTGTTGCCATTTACTGTGACTAAAACAGTTCCCTGAGAGATGTCCCATTAAGCTAATTTCCAATTTAAGTCTCTCTTTTCAGGGGACTATATTATAGTCATTTATTATTTATATAGTGTTCACAAAATTTTACAAGCAAGTTTAAAAAAAAGAAAAGTCCCTGCACTGAAGAGACTACGTGTACAGGTGAAGGATGGGGGAACTGGATACATCAAAAAGCCAGTGACAGAGCAGTTCAGCTTAACACGTGTCTTCTAAGTTCCGCCACTGTGGTGTAGAGGGATCTTGGTTAGTTTATATGATGATCTGTTGCCTACTTTATTCCTTCTATGCTGAGGAACAACTAGGGATTCCAGCCCATGAAGAAGCGCACTTGTGACTTGATTTACGTAGCACTTTTCATTCAAAGATCTCAAGGCATAGTACAAACGTTCATTAATTAAACTTTTCTTAAGAATGGCCATACTGGGTCAGACCAATGGTCCATCTAGCCCAGTATCCTGTCTGCCAACAGTGGTCCCTCTCAGATGCTTTGAAGGGAAGGAACAGACCAGGGTAATTGAGTGATCCACCCCCTGTCATTCAATCCCAGCTTCTGGCAGTCAGTGGTATAGGGACACCCAGAGCATGAGGTTGTGTCCGTGACTCCTTGGCTAATAGCCATTGATGAACTATCCTCCATGAATGTATCTACTTCTTTTTTGAACCCATATATATGTTTGGCCTTTACAATATCCCCCAACAATAAATTGCACAGACTGACTGTGCGTTGTGTGAAGAAGCACTTCCTTTTGTTTGTTTAAACCTGCAGCCTATTAATGTCATTGGGTGACCCCCGGTACTTGTGTTGTGAAGGGGTAAATAACACTTTTTCTCCACTCCATTCATGATTTTATAGACCTCTGTCATCTCCCACATTAGTTATCTCTTTTCTAAACTGAACAGTCCCAGTCTTTTTAATCTCTCCTCATATGAAAGCTGTTCCTTGCCCCTAATCACTTTTGTTGCCCTTCTCTGTACTTTTTCTAGTACATTTCTTTTGAGATGGGGCAACCAGAACTGCATGCAGTATTCAAGATGTGGGTGTACCACGTATTTATATAGAGGCATTATGATATTTTCTCTTATTAGCTACCTTTTTTTAATGGTTCCTAACTTTTTGTTAGCTTTTCTGACTGCTGCTACACATTGAGCAGATGTTTTCAAGAGAACTATCTACAGTGGTAGAGCCCATCATTATGCATGTATAGTTGGGACTGTTTTTCCAATGGCCATTACTTTGAATTTTATCAACATTTTAAATTTCATCTGCCATTTTGTTGCCCAGTCACCCAGTTTTGTGAGATCCCTCTACATCTTCACAGTCTACTTTGGACTTCCGTATCTTGAGTAGTTTTGTATTGTCTGCAAACTTTGCCAGATCATTTATGAATTTATTTATTTATGAATTTGTTGAACAGCACTGGTCCCAGTACAGATCCTTGGGGGACCCCCATTATTTACTTCTCTCTGCTGTGAAAATGACCATTTATTCCTACCCGTTCCCTATTTTTTAACCAGTTACTGATCCCTGAGAGGACCTTCCCTCTGAGCCTGAGATTGTTTGCTTTGTTTAAGAGCTTTTGATGACAGACCTTGTCAAAGGCTTTCTAAAAGTCCAAGTACTCTATAGCCACTGGATCACCCTTGTCCACATGTTTGTTGACCCCCCTCTAATTATTCTAATATATTAATGAGGCATGACAGCTTTTGTAAAGTAAAATGACTCCTAATTTTGTTCTTTACTATAGTTTCCACCAGTTTTCCTGGTACTGAAATTAGGTTACCGATCTGTAATTGCTGAGATCATCTCTGGAGTCTCTTCTAATAATCGGTGTTACATTAGCTGTCCTCCAGTCATTTGATACAGAGGCTGATTTAAATGATAGGTTACCTACCTCAGTTCTGCAATTTCACATTTGAGTTCCTTCAGAACGCTTGGGTGAATACCATCTGGTTCTGGTCATTTAGTGCTGTTTAATTTATCAATTTGTTCCAAAGTCTTCTCTGATGACACCTCATTCTGAGACAGTTCCTCTGTTTTGTTACCTAAAAAGAATGTGTTAGGCATATCCTCTGCAGTGAAGACCAATGCAAAGCACTGATTTAGTTTCTCTGCAATGGCCTTGTGTGCCTTCAGTGCTCCTTTAGCATCTCAGTTCTCCAGCGGCCCCACTGATTTTTTTTGGTGGGCTTCCTGCTTTGGATGTACTTACATTTTTTGGCTGTTAGTTTGTCTTTTGCTAGTTGCTGTTGAAATTCTTTTTTGGCCCACTTGATAATACTTTTACACCTGAGTGGGTGATAAAGGTCGACCTCACTTGCTGAGTGGCACCATTGCAGCAAGACACCTTCATCGAACCTGAAACAAAAGCTGGAATAAACACAACTTTAAATTCACTGCTCTAACCCACAGGGAACGAATTAACTGCATGTTGCTGCCTTTGTCTATCTATTCCCTTGGGATTCTTGCTGATGTTGTATGCTTAATATTGATACTGAAATTAGGTCTTTACAATGGCCTTACCTGATATATTCAAAACTACATTTGGAGGCTTTATTATTTACTTTTTGTTTTGCGGTAGCTCCTAGGAGCCCCAGTTATGGTACGAACCCAAAAGACTGTCCTTGCCCTGTTCAGCTGAGACTGTAAGTTTATGTAACAAACACATTTTTTTATAGACAATAAATAGAAGAAACGTTTAGTTTGGGGCAAATAGCAGTTCTTGGATAATAAATGTTGAGATAGTACAAGTATGAGTTAATTGCAAGAGATAACAAAGGTGAGTTGATTAAACCATTTGATCGCTATTGTTTCCAACAGAGTAGCTGTGTAGTCAGGACCTGATTTTCACCGGCTACTACAGCATGCTAGGGGGAAGGGAAACAATGAAGAAGCATTTTTATATACCTCAGCTAGATGTATGATGGCTTTTTAAAGTGCTTAATGCAGACAGGGTAGGGGCAGGGGTGTCAGACCCTGCACATGGAGCCGTGTGGAAGAAGAAACAGAGGTGGTTGTGTTTGGATGCCATTTATCAATGTTTGCTTCCCAGCCAGTGACTGGTTAGATCAGTCTGGGCTATGAATGTTGCTTTCCACTTTTTTTGTTCTTTCCCCTCTCTTCTTACACAAAAGACTGACCCTGTGCCATTAGAGTCTGGAACATGTGTGGTAGTCTAATGACAAGGTTAAAACCAAGCTATGGAAATGAGAGTGCAAATTACTTTGCGAGCACCATGCTTATCTTTAGTGAATCAAATTGTTTGTTAAAGTTCTTAAATTAAACCCACCCGCTGGGAATTGTATTCATCCAGCATGTAAATCAAGAGGTCATCCAATTTCTTCCCTCTCTCCCACTCAGTGTTTTATTTCTGTTTTCTCTGGCAGGCCCTGTTCATTTTCATAGTTCTGAGGAATTAAACCTTTTCCCTTGCAAACTTGTTCCTTGGACGCTACAAAAAGTATTTACTGGTTGCTTGGGAAAGGAACCAGCAATTTCTTCAAGCAATTTAAAGTACATAATAAATGGGTATTAACATTTCAGTTATCTGATTGGCTGATATACCTGATGACATCACTAGCGGGGGCTCGTTTCTCTATAGGGGGCCAAGTCACATATATTAAACCACTCCAACAAATTAGCTCCCCAGGAGAGCAGTGCAGGGGAAGAATCATATCTCGGAGGGAGGGTATCTGGGTTGAGAACACTTCCTTCCGTGCTCTAGAGGGGGTAGTAATCTGGTATTGGTCCATACAGCTGCCACCTTACCCCTATTCCCCTGCATGCTGACTCATTTCCTTGGAAGGCTCCACCTTGTCCTCCCCATTCCCCGGCTTGTTTAGTGAGTGAGAGCAGTGGGCGCACTATGTTCACTTAAGATCTGGGGAAGCAGCTACAAAGACTCATAAAGGGGTTCTTCATGTCCCTGATTCCCTAGCATGTCTGTGCCAAACAAGGCACACACAATAAATTGCCCTGGTCCAACGCTGAGCTCTGTCTTCAGGCAGGGCTCCCAGGGAAGCCAACAGGAGTTTTTTCTGGCCAGAAGGACAGGGAAAGACCCATATTGTGTAGGAGTATAGAGAAGGGGGGAAAACAACAATGAACTGGTACTCAGAACATATTTGTTACTGGAGCCTTTGGGATCCAACCCTGTGCATGGATGCTCCATCTCTTGCACCAGGTGCAAACTGGATAGCTTTTTGGAATCCAGCTTTAATCAAACACAAGTTATTTGGCTCAGTACAGGGGTAAGTGGGTGAAGTGTTGTGGCCTGTGTTACGCAGGAGGTCAGATGAAATGATCTACTTTCCCCATCTGATCTTAAAATGAATGAAACTCTTTATCCGTGTGCCTGTACTTGTTAATATCAGTAAAACCTCCAAACACAGCAATTGATGGTCCTTTCTATTGGACGATTTGGAGATAGACAGGTGGTTTGCTAAGGAACCTCACGAAGCCCTGTTTCTAGAGAGATGAGCTCTCACACCTGAGATTAGAATCTAGCTCTTGTCTCAGAACTTTAAAATCAAATCCTGGCTGTGTGGATGAGCCATAGTGGGGGGAGGCCGTGGGGTGCAGGGACTGGGGAGAAAATGGTGGTACAGAGAACCTAAGCAGGAGGCAGCCATAATCTGTCTGCAAAGTGGTGGCTAGAAAATCAGCATTATTCCTTGACCTCCTCTTATGGCCTGGGTCAGCACTCTGAAGCCAAATGACTAGAGCTGGTTGGGAAATGTGTTAATTTCTGGTGGAAAACAAAATACGTTTCCCTTTTGTCAAAAATGTTCATGGAAATTTGGGGGGTTGTCATTGAGATTCCATCCCCCTCCCCAACCAAATAATTTAGACAAAAATAGAAATCTCTACATGAGCGTAGGTATTTCTCCATGAGTGTATAGGGCTGGATTCCTAGGGCCAGGGCAGATACATAGGAGAAGCAGCTTGTACTCCCCTATTTAGGGACTAGCTTGGCTCACAGCAGATGCCAGGGCATTTTTAATTAGCACCTTTTTATGGGCCATTACAGCAGTGTAGAATAGCCAGAGGGCAGGACTGCCCTGGCCACTCTCCCTCCCAGCCCACCTCAGCATAGCCCCCGCACTAATGCCTCTTACTGGGGTGGGGATGGGCATGGAAGCAGCTCTGCTGCCCCCCGTGAAGGTCTTTTGGCCCACGGATTTTGCCTTGGAGGGATTGTAATGAACTGCAGTCCAGAGGGGAATCCCCTAGAGACTCTGGCCTGCTGTTTTCACTCAGATCTTACTCAAACTGCCACTGATGTCGCAAACTCTCCAGTAAGTACTCCATAATTCTTCATTTTAGGGGGTTTTACATTGGTATTATATTCTAGGGGTTTTTTTTTTGTTTTTTGTTTTTTGTTTTTTTTTAATTTAGAGCTGTATTTTAACTATGAAGGATTCAGTTTTATTTGAAGGGGCATCATGTTATAAACGCAGCCAGGCACTCAGCAATGCTCTAGTGGTATGTCTCATACCGCTGGGAGGCACTTAACATTTAAGATTTGTGCCTTGTTCTATTCTAAGAGTGCCAGGGTTCAAAGTGGCACAGGCCTAGGGTGACCAGGTGTCCCGATTTTATAGGGACAGTCCCGATTTTGGGGTCTTTTTCTTGTATAGGCTCTTATTACCCCTCACCCCTTGTCCCGATTTTTCACACTTGCTGTCTGGTCACCCTACACAGGCCTCACCTGGTCTATCTCACTGCTTCAATAAATAATTGAATTGACATTCATGCATTAATTTTCCAGCGATTCTCACTGCAAATTAAAGGTGTCCTTTTAAATAAACCGTATTAAGAGCAATCTTTTTATTATCAGTGCCCGCTGACAACTGAAAACTAAAGGCACGGCCGCTAGAATCGCAGCAGAGCCGACAACTGGAACTACAGAAAGGAGAAACAATTGTGTTTTATTAAGGACCTGATCCAAAATCAATTGAAGTCAATGGGAACCTTCCCATTGAGTTTACTCGAGCTTTGGATCAAATCCTAAAGTTAGTCATCCGTTACTTGATACACATATAACAAATATCAGATTGTGTGTCAAAGAGTAGTCTAAAATCCAAAATTGTTAGGTTGGAGAGACAGGTCCTAAAAATCAGATCCAGAGCAGATTATAACAGCTGTACTAATCTGGATTCACATGGACCTTCTGAACTACCCATTTGGATTCTGTGCTTATAAATAAATTTTGAAGAACTTCATAAATTTATTACTGTGCTACGTTTCACACAGATATCATAATATTGAAACTGGCAGGTGGTGGTCTTTCCTCAGCTACATCTATGTGTTTAAAAGAATATTTTGCAGGTTAGTGAAGATGTTGATCTTGGATCAAGTCACTATTTTGTGTAACTTGACAAATTTTATTCCTAGGACAATATTCTTGTGCTCTTAGCTCTCAAGTTCATTTAGTTGTCATGTAGCATGAACATAGACTAAATGAAAAAGATTTAAAAAATGACAAGTGACTTTTAAGTGCCTTCATTTTTAATTATTCAACTTGAAAAACTTTAAAGACTCTTGAGGGCAGGTGCTCAGAACTTGCTGATCATCAGAATTATTTGGGGGCATCTCCAATTAGGCATCCAGAAATGTAGGCATTAACAATCACTGATCACTTCTGAAAAATCTTGGCCCACAAGGACATCTTACTGCCATTTCCAGTCAGTAATTACTCTTTTCTATTAATTGAAGCTGTAAAGCACTGAAACAGACTAAATGTTTTTTTTTAAAAAACTACATGAACACAACGAGTTTAAACAAACAATCAGGAAATGGAGAATGTAAGTGTTCTCATGGCAACATGAACTCCACCACCTCGCATACTCAGAAATATACAATAAGGAATCTACATAGTAATAAAAATATAGGCTGGGATTTTCAAAGGTGCATAATGGGTGCCTGACTGTTGTTTGTGCTTCTGAAATCTTCCCACATCAGACATATCTCCAAGGGGCAGGATTTCATATTATGAGACCTGTAGTATTTTAATTCTGATGGTTTTATGATTTAATTTGTATGCTTAACTTTTTGCATTTAATTAGCTTGGGGGAAGGGGTTAGCTAAGGTTTGTCCAAGGGATCTACTCCAAAACGCAAGGAGGGGATAGCTATTTGGGCACATTGGTGGTTGTATTGCACAGTGATCAATAAGGGAGGTCTGGAATGACCATTGCGCTTGTTACTGCTAAGCCATTTCACTTTAACCCTGAATTAGTTCCCTTCAACTGGGAGAGGTGTGAACATGGGCTTCTTTGCTCTTGGAGAAAGTATTTTGATATACTGGATGCAAGACAATACCCTTTCTGTCTGTCTGGAGAGCCTATTTAAGAATCTGTTTATAGAAAGCACCTAAGCACAGGCTGAAATTGCATTGAAATCAACCAAAAGCAATCCACTCTCTCTGGGAGTCCACCCAAACGGTAGAGATGACCTTCCAGAGTGTGGTACGTACTACACAGCTGTCATGATGGCCAGTTTAGCTGCATGTGATGGAGAGTTACATTTGGATGTTGGCAGGGCCGGCTCCAGGCACCAGCATTCCAAGCGGGTGCTTGGGGCGGCAATCTGCAAGGGGTGGCAGTCTGTATGTTTTTGCCCCCAAGCCGCGCGCCGAATTGCCACCGGAGATGGCGGGGGCAGTCCGTGTGCCATTAGGGCAGCACATGCGTTTCCGTGGCGGCGGCAATTCGGCAGCAGCTTCTATGTTCAGCTGTCCGTGGCAGTGCAGCTTCTGTCTTCCGGCTGAAGACAGAAACTGCCGCTGAATTGCCGCCGTCGCAGAAATGCTCAAGCCGCCCTAACGGCACACGGACTGCCCCCGTCATCCATGGCAGCAATTCGGCACGCTGCTTGGGGCGGCGAAAACAGTAGAGCCGGCCCTGGATGTTGGGCAGAGACCGGGCTCTGCTCTTCCTCAGTTTAATGGCACCAAGTGAACTATTCTTTTTCTCTGTAATTAATTTCATTCATGTACCATTGACAGACCCTGGTCATCGGTGGGTGGGACCAACCCTGGGACCTCTGGAGCTAAACACATGAGCCTCTACTGCATGAGCTAAAAGCCACATGGCCCTTAGCTAAGGCAGTAGCAGACTCATTAATCTCTAAGTGGTCTCAGTGCCATTAGAGGGGACAGAACACCACACCCAGGAAGTGTGTGGGTTACATATGGCAACAGCAGCATGATGATGATTTGTATTGCAATAGTGCCTAGAAGTCCCATTATGGGATTGGGCATTTTAGTTTTACACAACACTTGATTCTGTTTGTCAAGGCCAATGACAATTCTCCTGCTGACACCTAGACTCTGACAGCAGCGAAGACTGCTCAGGACTTCTTATGCCACAGGAGTCCAGCTGATCAGGCAGAGAACAGGTTTTCCCAAGGGCACTCTTAACAAAGGTGAATGTGCAGAATCTAGCAGTTCCCAGGGGAGGGTCACATTTCTGATTGTGTAAAATCTGCAGTTGCCTGATTTAATGAAGGACTCCCCGAGCCCATCCCTTCCTTCCTACTGCATACATGTCTGACTCGTGCATGTACTTTCAGATATTTATAAAATCAGGAGCACCACCTCTGCACAGGCAGTGTTGATACTGGCACAGGGGGGAAGCCATGAGTCACTGGAGCAAAGGGAGTAACACCGAATGACTGTTAGTGTATAAAAAGAACAGAATTAGTGGGAATTTTCCAAGGACATCAATACTCCACTTTAGTTCAATTTGATATGGGCTTGAGCCTGCACTCACCACAATTTAAAAAGAAAACAACAATACCATGGGAACATAACTCTAGCTATGGGTTCCCTCTCAATGAAATTTAATAGAAGCTGGAGCGACCTCAAAGCAGAGTGTATTGTTTATCTGCCCATAACCCATTTGAGGCTTCAGTAATGAAATACAGCTATCGACACTGGCACAGCCTCTTTGCCACAGTTTCCATACAGTTTGAGGACTCTTTCCGGTACCACATATTCATGCAACAAACTAGCTTTATCTGGAGGTGGATACAGAAAATTTGCAAGACAAGCTACAGAAGGCAGGGGGGAAAAAACCTGTTTCAGCAACTTGTTTATAAGGATTAAGTGAGTCAAAACCTCTGATACCACCTACTGTGCTTCCCAGGCTGTGGAAAAACCGGGTTTACTGGTAGCAAGGGGCACAACCCAGTGCAATGAATTAACAGCTATGTTGAAAGACTGAGGGCATCTTTTATGCTGTAATGGGGCCTGATCCAAAGCCCTTTGGAATCAATGCAAAGACTCCCACTGACTTCAGTGGGCTTTAGACCAGGGACTTAGCGCGTTCCTTCTTGGAATGGTAAATACATGTGGACAATACACATAACAGGACAGTTGAGTGGTAGCATAGACTGTTTTTTCCATTCCTTCATCTACCAGTTGCATTAGTGATTATAGCACATTACATCCACAGAAACCTTGAAATGGCAAGCTAGCCTGGAGGTGAAGTTAGGAAACATGCTGGAGGGGGGACAGTGCCACATTTGCAGCGAGATGACTCTCTTTAGGAACGGCCTTTTCCACCAGAAGAATGACCCTCGCAACACTGACATGCCCTTGTGCTTCCTAAATATCAACTGGCCAAAAAACCCCCCAAAAAACGATTACCCTGCAACAGATCAAAACCAACAAAAAGTAAATGAATAACATCTACAATACAAACACTACTCCTAACCTGAGTTTCTCCCCCACAATGGGAGACGTTCCAGAGTCTCCGTGAAGTCCACTCGAGACTTTGCTCTTTCTTTCTGTTTTACGCAGAAGGCCGTCAGATCCTATGATGTTGGGCTGCAATACAAATCCCTCAGATATGTAGATGAATGGATTTAGAACCCCAGTCCTGCAATCAGCTCAACTCAAGCCATACCCACCGCAGGCTCAGGACATAGATCGCTTTCATCTTTATGTTCTATGGGCCCCAGTCACTGCTAAGGAAATGAAATCCACAGGCAGTCCTTGGACCTGAGTTGCTTCCAGGGAACCATGCGTTGGTATTTGGCTGAGTTTTCTGTCAGTGCAGTTTGTGACTACTTCTGCTAAAGGTCTGGTGTGTATATAAGTGTTCATAAAAGAGTTACACTAGGACCACTCACCTGACACCACATCGCTGATTTCTGCTCAAATAGAAAGCTGACCGACAGTACCCATGTACCTGCTATCAGTCAGCAGAGGGCAGCATTATTTTAGGGTGAAAACACAGCATTCTTGATCATAAAACTTATCCCGTTACTTTTGCTATCAAGTATTTTCATGGGAAAAGCTTTCCTGTTAAATTAAGGGGGGAGAAAGGGATCTTATGGGTAAAAGTTACAATGGAAATATTCAGAAGTGGGACAGTGAATGTTTTCCAATGGTACAAAACACCATCCTGTCACCTGCCAGCTTCACACCCAAAACTGCTGCCAGGAAAGTTGGATTCTTACACCTAACTTTGATTGGCTGAAAATCACTTGAATGTTTCAGCTAAAAAGGAAAACAGTTATAAAATGAAGCTCTTAAGGACATGCATTCGGCCAAATGGCCAACACATGCTGCAAAGAAGAAATGTTGGTTGAAAAATTTTACCCAACTCTGATGAGATAATACCATCGAACATGAATGTATATTAATGAGTGTTCTGGAAAAGACCCAGAAAGGGAAAAACTATTTTTGTATTATTCAAGAAACAACTAATCCCAGAAAATTGTATGAAAAAGTCCTGAATATGTTGTAATCCAGGTGCTTCTTTTCCTGCTGGTCCTGATTCTACAAAGACTTTCATCTAACTAATTTATGATTGCAACTGCTAATTTAAGTTTGATGTGGCTTTAACAAATATAAAAGAGTACAGGAGATATTAAAAAAAAAAACAGCAAGCAAAGAATTATGTGGGTTAGTTTAAAACAAACCTGGAACCAATTAAAAATTGGTTTTTTAAATATATTTAATCAAACTAAATGCACAAGAAGTACTTTGAGCATTTAATGGTCCTATATGGTATTTTGAAGGGATTATCTACTTAGTTACAAATCTTTGCACAAGTTAGATTTAACATTTAAATAGCAAATAGAAAATAATGGTCCTCATTCATTCTTGCATTACTACAAAGGGGTTCAGTTAAAATTAATGGACTTTTACTTATGTAAAACAGAGTGAATCGGTGATTGGCTTTAAAATCTTTGCCCATTCCTTAATGAACTCTTACTGCGTCATCCACTATGTCAGCAATTGTGCAGATTTTAATGGAAGCTATCATATAACCCTAGAGGCATGATTCACTATTGCCTTGCACCTTGGGCAGTCATTTGCACTAGTGCACACTTGGTGTTTACCACCACCGTCCTGGTTGTGCAATGCAGAGTCTGGCCCACAGTGCACAGCAGTTCAGCAGTAGCCCAATCAGGCCAAATTCAAACCTGGTGGAAGAGGATGTCACCCAAATCCCATTGAAATTTGATGGGAGTTCAGCATCTAACAGCTTTAGGTCCCTTTGAAAATCTTGGCCTATGTCTAGCTGTGTTCTCTTACACCTCAATAGCGTTGTGCTTTAGCCACTCCCCTACCCTAACATGTCCCCACCCCTAATGTAGACCCTCCACTGGCTCTCCACCTGCCGGAGCTACAGGAAGAGAGTTAATGGGGGAAGATGGCCTGTAATTTTGGTTTCTCGTTTATTAACGGAGACTGAAAACATCCATACCTTTGTATGCTTAGCCACCACTCCACTTTACCTACCAAGACATCCTGGAGTCATCCATCCATATTCAGAGAACACGTCAGTGTGTGCTTAATCTTAAGCATGTGCTTAAGTCCTTAGGACAGACTTATGCATCCTGAATTGGGACCAAAATGGGAATGAAGTGTTGATCCTAAGAAAGGTGATTCTTTCAAACTCTTTGTGTTTGAATATTTTCCTGTGTGTTCCATAAAATGCTAGGTGTTTGCTATGACATTTTAAACTGTATAAATGAAGCAGGGAAGGAAAAGGTTATAATAACTTTCAGCAACTCCTTGAGTAGCCTTTAACGATCCCTACATATCTGGAAAATAGCACATACCAAAGGCTCAGAAGGTTGGATTGTTTACTGTCTTGTTTTTATCAGTTTCCTTGGTAGTAGCCACATTGGTAAGACTGCCTAACACTCAGTTCATAATTGTACTGAAGCTGGTTAAACAGTTTGGTTAATGATTAAGATCATATAAATATGGAATGAGTAAAAGGAGACTGCGTGTCACTTGTACAAACGGCTGCCTGAAAGCCTGTTTGGGGCCAGAAATTCAAGACTACTGGGTAAAATAAGTAGTACTTGCTTGTGTCATTTTTAAACAAGTCCAATCGAATACATTCTGTTCTTTTCAAAGAGCTTTTAAAGCTCCCCTGGAAACGGTGAGTCTTGTCAGAGTACTTGGCACGTCTCAAACCCGGAGCGGGAGAAAGTTACCGTTAACATTTAGAGAAGGTTGGTGAGTCACGCTGATGTTTAGGCTGCTGCGTCTTGCTTGCTCCCTGTGTCTGTCGGAGGGTTCTCCCTTCTCCCCTCCTCCTTTTTTGCATATTTCAGAAACTGCCTGCTCTGCCAACAGCCCTGGAAAGAATAGATACACAGGAAAATGAAGGGAGCTGGAGCTTAGCAGCTGCTGTTTCCTTCTAAAAAGTCATCTGTGAGAACACAATATCTGTTTGTGTGATACACATACATAAAACATCCCAAAAAGACTCTCTTTTTTTTTTTAATCCTATTTAGAATATGTCTGAGAGCCTGCGGGTTTGTGATACCCTGTTTGAATACATATTTTTCCTCTTCTCGCCTCCACTTCTTTACCTCTTTAGATCTAATGATGGATTAACACAGGGGTTCTCAAACTGGGGGTCGGGACTCCTAAGGGGGTCACGAGGTTATTAAATGGGGGGTCGTGAGCTGTCAGCCTCCACCCCAAACCCTGCTTTGTCTCCAGCATTTATAACGGTGTTAAATAGATTTAAAAGTATTTTTAATTCATTGGTGGGGGGGTCGCACTGATTCAGCAAAGCCTTAAGCATCTCCCCCAGTTCTGCAAAATACTTAAGTTTATCCTTAAATCACAGCGGAATTCTGGTTGACCTCACTGGAGCTTAAGCACAACTTGAGAACTTTGCCGAATCAGAAGCTCTATTCATAGATCCCACGGCCAGAAGGGACTCATCTGATCATTTAGTCTGACCTCCTGTATAACACAGGCCATAGAACTTCCCCAAAATAATTCCTAGTGCATGTCTTTTAGGGAAAAAAATCGACTCAACAGCCATGTGTGTAACCTATGAATACCACCAATGCACTGTTAGATCCACAGTGACACCCAGCCATGAAACTGAATTACATTTCTGCAGGGCTTTTTCAGTGTGGTGCCAATCGAAAGCACTTCAGGAAAATGAACTCAATTAACGGGGCAAGTGTGTTTGAATATGCCAGGTTTAAAAAAAGTGCAATTCTACTCTAAAATGTGATTTAAAAGGGCAACACAGAGCTCTGTGTTTGTCTTTCCATGGCTCCACTTCAAAACGGCTCCATTTACAAGTAAAACTACTTTCTCCTAGCTAGCCCCACAAACTCAGGTGAGAATCTGAAAATCAAGCTGGGTTCTTTCCTTCTCTCCTGTCATAACCAGTCATAAAGATTCTACAGGCCAAATTAAGACCCTGGTTCAACAAGATACTCGGGCATGTGCTTAACTTTAAGCATGTGAGTAGAGCTATTGAAGTCAAAAGTCTACACTATTCATGTGCTTAAAGTTAGGCGCATGTTTAAGTGTTGAACCATGGTCTAGATCCTCAATCACAATGTTGTGTCTGGCGCAACATAACACATGAACTCTGCTGTCTCGGGTTCTGTGCAGCCTGGGTTGGAATGGAACCTGACAAGACTAAATGCATTTAAAGTACCACACCACAGTGCAGAAACTCCTTCTTGAGGCACTCTTTGCCGACGACTGTGCCCCCATGGCTCACACTGAAAATGATCTTCAGCACATTGTCAACAAGTTTGCTGAGGCCTCGCAACTCTTCGGACTAACTATCAGCCTCGGAAAGACAGAAGTTCTTCATCAACCTGCACCTGGATCAAATGCTTCTGTCCCGAGTATCTCCATTAACGGCACTCAGCTTAAAGTAGTGGAGAACTTTAAATACCTGGGTAGTGTCATATCTAGCGATGGATCACTGGATAATGAGATCAACGCACCAATATCCAAAGCAAGCCAGGCACTTGGCTGTCTGCATGTCAAAGTTTTAAACCACCACAACATCCCGATGTCAACAAAACTGCTTGTGTACAGAGCTGTTGTTCTCTCATCTCTTTTGTACGGGTGTGAAACATGGACACTATATAGGCGTCACATCAAGCAGCTCGAAGCATTCCACATGCGCTGCCTCCGCAACATCATGAAGATCCGCTGGCAAGAGAAAGTGCCCAATCTCGAGGTCCTCAAGAGAGCCCAGATGACCAGCATCGAAATGATGATCATGAAGTCGCAGCTACGTTGGACCGGTCATGTCAGCCGCATGGATGCCAACAGAATCCCCCGCCAGCTTCTGTATGGTGAGCTCTCCCAGGGCATCCGGCATATAGGTCATCCACGGAAACGTTACAAGGACACCATCAAAGCCAATCCGCAGTACAGCAGTATCAAACCTAGGGACCTTGAGGACGCCGCCAGCGACAGAACACAGTGGCGTGCAACAGTCAGAAATACCTGCGTCGCCTTCGAGGAAGACCACTGCCGGCGTCTACAAGAGGCACGCGGACGATGTCACAGAGCATCAGCAGCACACAACCCACTGACCGTGAACTTCCCATGCACCATCTGCAACCAAATGTGCACCTCTAGAATTGGCTTGTACAGCCATCAGAGGGCACACCATGAGACCAACAATAGATGATCTGCACAGATTTGTCACCATGGGATCGATGGACTACCAAGGACCACACCACAAATTATGGCCATGCTGGCAAAAAAATGTTTGCTGCTAGGGAAATTCTGAGACCTCAAGTACCAAGAGGTTAAAGAAATGGTTTTCAAAACCTGCTGCTTAGTTACCCCTGGGAAGAAAACTGGTATTCCAATGCCATTTTGTCTGTAATTAAAATAATAATGGATTACATTTTGAATGCAATAACATTTTTCTAAAGAATTACAGCACTGTGAGCCCAAGAGCTGATCCTGTAACTACCATCAGAACAGGAACTGGACACTGACTTCAGGAAGCAGGATGGCAAAACAAATACACACACACACACACACCATAACTACTCTCCTAAGATCCACCATTTCCCTGAGCCTGAAAATTGCTGCCTTAATGGAATTCCTGGACCCCAGTAACTCAGAGGGGAAGAGACTGGAGTACTGGAGTTGAACGTGGGACTCCTGCATATCAGTAAAGGCTACTCAGCTCTTTCTTCTTCTCTGTAACATAGTACGTATCCTTTCATTTTCCTATAAAGCCAAGACATCGTGGGCACAATGTTCTGACAGACTATTATTGACCATTTCATCAACTTTGGCTAATGAGTCAGAAGATATTTATGATCCATTTGCTCTCTGAAGCTAACTTTCTGGCCACGTTTTATACTAAAAATTTTAAAATCGTTATTTTTAAAGATCTCTAAGCCCAGGATATCTGAGCACCGCACAAAAATAAATTAGCAACAGGAGGAAATTTAAAAGAGGAAGTAACAAATAAGGCACTGGAACTGGCATGGAGAAAGTGAACTCAAACATCTTGCTACTAACCCACTCGTCAACAGCCAGAGGACAAATGAGACAGAGAACCAAATCCAACTTGAGCCCCACTTGAAAGGATTTCAGAACCCAGCTTTGGCACCTCTTAAGGGTTAGAGGGATGTGTGTACTGTTTATCACATGCGTTTTTCCTTTAATGCTTTAAGCAAACTGTATTTTCCCATTGCAGAAGGAGGTTGCATAGCTGTCTGCAGAAGGCAAATCAAATCCCTCAGGAAATGCTGTAACAAACAAAAGCACTGACCTACCCCGTGCATTATTAAATAGTTATTTTAGGACATAGTGTCCATGGCCTGTTTAGCCTTGGCTTTCCCCAGATGAGCTCCAAAACTCAGACACAGTATAAACTATGGCCAGTTCACATGACCTTAATTCTAGTCTGAGCCTGTAGGATTTGCCTGCTTTAGAAGATTATCATCTCCATTGTCTTCATGTTGTTTTCTCTGATGTGTGGGTGGATTGATATTTTTTTCCCCTTGACATGGTAATAAACTCCTAAAAGGCCCAATCCTGTTATATACTGACCACCTAGGAAGACGCGCAGCATCTCACAATTTCAATAAGAGTTGAGGGCTCTCAAGCGCTTCTTAAATAGGGCTGGCTGGTGCAAACCCTGATGTAGATTTTAATATTAAAAAATACCTCTGGTTTTGAGAGACTCCAGCACTTCTTTCCCTTTCAACTCCCCATGACAGTCTATGAAGTGCGGTGATTCTGTATGTTGTCATGGGCACTGGTGAGGCCTCATCTGGAATATTGTGTGCAGTTCTGGTCTCCCATGTTTAAGAAGGATGAATTCAAACTGGAACAGGTGCAGACAAAGGCTACTAGGATGATTCGAGGAATGGAAAACCTGTCTTATGAAAGCAGCAAAGAGTCTTGTGGCACCTTATAGACTAACAGACGTTTTGGAGCATGAGGTTTCGACGAAGTGGGTATTCACCCACGAAAGCTCATGCTCCAAAACGTCTGTTAGTCTATAAGGTGCCACAAGACTCTTTGCTGCTTTTACAGATCCAGACTAACACGGCTACCCCTCTGATACTTGTCTTATGAAAGGAGACTGAAAGAGCTTGGCTTGTTTAGCCTAACCAAAAGAAGGCCGAGGGGGAGATATGATTGCTCTTTATAAATATATCAAAGGGATAAATATCAGGGAGGGAGAGGAATTATTTAAGCTCATTACCAATGTGGACACAAGAACAAATGGATATAAACTGGACACTAGGAAGTTTAGACTTGAAATTAGATGAAGGTTTCTAACCATCAGAAGAGTGAAGTTCTGGAACAGCCTTCCAAGGGGATTAATAGGGTCAAAAGACATATCTGGCTTCAAGACTAAGCTTGATAAGTTTATGGAGGGGATGGTATGATGGGATAGCCTAATTTTGGCAATTAATTGATCTTTGATTATCAGCAGGTAAATATGCCCAGTGGTCTGGGATGGGATGTTAGATGGGGTGGGATCTGAGTTACTACAGAGAATTCTTTCCTGGGTGCTGGCTGGTGAGTCTTGCCCACATGCTCAGGGTTTAGCTGATCGCCATATTTGGGGTCGGGAAGGAATTTTCCTCCGGGGCAGATTGACAGAGGCCCTGGAGGTTTTTCGCCTTCCTCTGCAGCGTGGGGCACGGGTCACTTGCTGGAGGATTCTCTGCATCTTGAGTCTTTAAACCACGATTTGAGGACTTCAATAGCTTAGACATAGGTTAGGGGTTTGTTACAGGAGTGGGTGGGTGAGATTCTGTGGCCTGCATTGTGCAGGAGGTCAGACTAGATGATCATAATGGTCCCTTCTGACCGTAAAGCCTATGAGTCTATGAGAAAGACCATCCACCATCACTTCATTCACCACCACCAATCCACCATAAATATATATATATGCACCATCAATGCCCACCCTCCCCCTGCTATGTAACTCTAAGAAAAAGGGAAAAAAGAAACAAAAATGGAAACAAAGATAAAACATACAAAACCACATACCAAAACAAAAAACCTCCCAGAACCACACCCACACCCTGGCCACTGGCCAGCAGCATCCTGCAGCAAAAAAAAAAAAGACCAGACTTCAAGAGAAACTGCCAGTTCATCTGTTCATCTGCAAATTTTCAGCCACCACATCAACAAAGACTGTGAATGTGTTGCCAAAACCACAAAACTACAAAACCCCCCCTCCCTCCCTTGGTTTTCTCACCAGAAAAGGGCCTCATCCTCCTGATTCCCTGATTGATACCTGTTCTCTCTCTCCTGCTTCTTGCTTGCTAAACCTGCCCCCCTGGAAATCCACACCACTTCCACTTGAATCTGTATTCACAGGTATAAAGCTCATGCTGCAGAACGTCTGTTAGTCTATAAGGTGCCACAGGATTCTTTGTTGCTTTTATGAGAAAAGAGATCTTGAATGTCAATGGAATTGTGTATATTAATGCAAACAGAGAATTTGGCCTTCAGCAAAGATATAAAGTACCCAAGGTAGGTCAAGTTCTTCAAATCTCCAATGAATGAGAATCAATGCACCATCCTCTCCCATCCAGCTTGAGTTGGAGGACAGTTGGCTACAGAGAACCTCACAAATGGAGATGCTTCAGGAAACAAGATGATTTTCAGGTGCAGAGACACCCAACAAGGTGCCAGAATCCTATAATGGCACATTTTAAAGTGGGGAATGTAGTTACCCCTGTTCCAGCAGTGTAATTTTTTGTTTTTATACATGTAGGGACAGCACACAAGTGGAAAAGACTTCAGCAGTGCTTGTATTTTTCACTTGTGACCTGATTTCAAAGGGTGAGAACACCTCTAACTCGTGCAAGCAAAGGAATAGTTGAGCAGTAAATGGGACGCTTTTCAGAGACACAGAACCCAGTGTTCATCTGTGTGAGGATTATGTTTACATGTTTAATATTAAGTGAATGATAACATTTAAAAAAACTAGGTCAACCAGCCCTTTACCCTGCCAAGGCCAGGTTTTTCCCTGCAGTCTCTTTCCTAGTGACTTTCCAGATCCGTTTTACACGTCCAAGGGGTTGGCCTGAAACATTTCAATGACTATTACAAACAGTCTGATAGATTTCACTGGTTTTTTGTTCCTGCTGTTCAGCCTAAATTTCCCTTTCTCAGTGTTAGACTCATAGATTTTAAGATCAGAAGGGAAAATCATGATAATCAACTCTGACCCTCTTCATATTGCAGGCCACAGAACATCATCCACCCCCTCCTGTAATAGACCCAGAACCTTGGCCGAGTTACTGTAGTCCTCAAATCATGATTTAAAGACTTCAAATTACACAGAATCCATCATTTACACTAGTTTAAAGCTGCAAGTGACCCATATCCCAGGCTGAAGAGAAAAGTGAAAACCCCTCAGGGTCTCTGCCAATCTGACCTGGGGAAAAATTCCATTCCAATCCCAAATATGGTGATCAGTTGAACCCTGAGCATTTCAGCAAGACCCAACAGCCAGACAAGGGGGAAAGAATTCTCTGCCATAACTCAGAGCCCTCCCCAGTCAGTGTCCCATCACCAACTGCTGGAGATATGTGCTGCTAGCAGTCACAGATCAGCTACAGGCCGTTGTAGACAGTCTTGTCATATCATCCCCTCCATAAAATTTATCAAGCTCAAAAGCCAGATATGTCTTTTGCCCCCACTGCTCCCCTTAGAAGGCTGTTCCAGAACTTCACTCCTCTGATGGTTAAAAACCTTCATCTTATTTCAGACTTCAACTTATTGATGGCCAGTTTATATCCATTTGTTCTTGTGTCCACATTGACACACAACTTAAATAACTCCTCTCCCTTCCTGGTATTTAACCTTCTGATGTATTTCTAGAAAGCAATCACATCTCCCCTCAGCCTTTGTTTGGTTAGGCTAAACAAGCCAAGCTTTTTGAATCTCCGTTCATAAAGTAGATTTTCCATTCTTCTGATCATCCTCATAGCCCTTGTCTGCACCTGTTCCAGTTTGAATTCATCCTTTGTAAACATGAGAGACCAGAACTGCACACAGTATTCCAGATGAGGTCTCACCGGTGCCTTGTATAATGGTACTAACACCTCCTTATCTCTCCTGGAAATACCTCACTTGATGCATCCTAGGATTGTGATCAACTACTACACCCAGATCTTTCTCCTCCTCTGTCACTTCCAACTAGGGTGTCCAGATGTCCTGATTTTATAGGGACATTCGGGGCTTTGTCTTATATAGGTGCCTATTACCTCCCACCCAATTTTTCATACTTGCTATCTGGTCACCCTACTTCCAACTGATGTATCCCTAGTTTATAGCAAAAATTCTTGCTGTTAGTCCCTAAATGCATGATCTTGCACTTTGCACTGTTAAATTTCATCCCATTGCTATTATTCCAGTTTTCAAGGTCATTCAGATCTTTTTGTATGATATTCCGATCCTCCTCTGTATTGGCAATACCTCCCAACTTTGGGTCATCTGCAAATTTTATTAGCACAGTCCCACTTTTTGTGCCAAGGTCATAAAATAAAAATGTTAAATAAGATCAGTCCCAAGACGGAACTCTGATGAACTCCACTAGTAACCTCCCTACTGCCTGACAGTTTACCATTCACTATGACCTGTTGTAGTCTAGCCATTAACCAGTTCCTTATCCATCTTTTGATTCTGATATTAATCCCAACCTTCTCCAATGTAAATAATAATTCCCATGTGAAACTGTATCGCATGCCCTACTGACATCCAGGTAGATTAGATCTTCTGCATTTCCTTGTCTAAAAAATCAAGTTATCTTCTCAAAGAAAGAGATCAGGTTCGTCCGGCATGATCTATCTTGTGTAAAACCTGTATTGTATTTTATCCCAATTACCACTAACCTCTATGTCCTTAATGACTTTCTCTTTCAAAATTTGTTCTAAGACCTTGTATACTACAGCCCTGCAGTTTCCCAGATCACTTTCCCCCCCTTTCTTAAAAATAGGAACTATATTAGCAATTTTCCAGTCATAGGGTATGATCCCGGAGTTTACAGAGTCATTAAAAATCCTTGCTCTTGGGCTTGCAATTTCATGTGCCGGTTCCTTTCATATTCTTGATGAAGACTATCTGGGCCCTCTGATTTAGTCCCATTAAGCTGTTTGAGTTTGACTTCCACCACAGATGTGATACACCTCTACTCTGATATAATGCGGTCGTGGGGAGCCAAAAATCCCTACAGCGTTATAGGTGAAACACTGTTATATCAGGGTAGTGGTGGCAGGGCTGCAGCGGTAATTTAAAGAGCCCGGGGCTCCAGCCGGGGGGAGCCCCAGGCCCTTTAAATCACCGGCGGAGCCCCGCTGCCACAGCCCCGAGGTAGCAGTATCAGGGCTCCGGCGGTGATTTAAGGAGCTCCGGGCTGTAGAGGAGTTTTTAAACTAAGGGCTGGGGGAAAGCCAACAGGTGTGGATGAGCACAGATAAAGTTTCTAGACACCATAAATGACTACTTCTTGGAGGAGCTAGTCCTGGAACCCACAAGGGGAGAGGCAATTCTTGATTTAGTCTTAAGTGAGCACAGGAACTGGTCCAAGAAATGAATATAGCTGAACTTCTGGGTAATAGTAACCATAATATAATTAAATTTAACCTCCTTATGGGTGGGAGAATACCAAAGAAGCAACCTATAGTAACATTTAACTTCAGAAAGAGGAACTACACAAAAATGAGAGCTAGTTATATATCAATTAAAAAGTATAGTCACAAATGTGAGATGCCTGCAAACTGCATGGAAACTTTTTAAAAATACCATTATAGATGCTCAAATTAAATGTATACCCCACATTAAAAAATATCATAAGAAGACCCCCCAAAAAGTGCCACCATAGCTAAATAACAAAGTAAAAGAAGTGGTTAGATGAGAAAGGGCATCTTTTAAAAATTGAAAGTTAAATCCTACGGGGGAAAATAGAAAAGAGCATAATCTCTGGCAAGTCAAGTGTAAAAGTACAATTAGGCAGGGCAAGAAATTTTGTCTCTCTTTTGGTAATTGCTCTTCACAATCCTAGCAGATGAGTGACTAAATCTTTCCCCTATCAAATCTCTATGATAGGTTAGTATAGTGCAAGCCAGAATAACAGTAAGGTGTCACTGTGAGGAATGGGTGGTAAATTCCACTCAATATCATGTATGTTGGCTCACACTCGTACAATTCAAATGAAATGCTGTTTCTAGACATGTTGACAGCCCCCAAAGAATACTCAAGAGAACGTGCCAGCAATCTATTGAAAGGCTAAAAGAAGAATACTGAATCCAGCCAATATAAACAATGTGCTGAAATAAATAGTTGGTGTCATAAGGTCACCTTAGTACAGTAAATGGCCTGGGGTCTGGAGAAGGAGAAGATATGAGAAAGAAACCATCAGGGAAGCCAGCAGGAGTGGCAGAGTGGCTTATAACAGACAAATGAGGTGATAGGAAGAAGGGCAAGGTGGTTGAGACACAATCTGTTATTGGGCCATCTTCTCTTGGTGAGAGAGACAAGCTTTTGAGCTACACACAGAGCTCTTCCTGTCTGGGAAAGATACTGAGAAGCATCACAGCTAAACACAAGGTGGAACAGATTGTTTACAAGTCGTTAACAAACACAGTTCTAGGAACCATTCAAGGTGATAAGGGGAACAAAGTACTGGAAAGTAAAATTCTTTATCTGAATTGAATTTCTTCAGACAGTATCCATGGCACCTGGCTTCCCAGAGGACTGACCACAGAAGTTTCATCTTCTACAGCTACGTGGCTTTTAAGTTATCAGTGTCTAACAACCATCTTGGTCACCACAGGGAACTGAACCTGTGACCTTCACAGCTAATGGCACGAGTCTCTCTACACAGTATAGGCTAAAGAACAAGCTCTTCTTGTATGCGACTGTAGCAGACTCGTATTGTCTGTGGCTTGGACAGAGAGCAGGAAGCATAACACACTGGACAGTGGATTACACAAGCACAAGAGCATTTTTCTTTCCCAAGCTCACCATTGTTCACACTAGAATAACAGGCCAAATGGAATTTTGACCAAATTCTCCTCCTTTTCTCCCTCACCCACTTTGGAGATGAGAAAAAAGTGTGAGACATTTTCTTGGAAATTTGTAGGTATCTGACAACAAGGGCTGATAGCAATAGCACTTTCCCACCCTTAAGTAGAAATTTTATATCTTTGGCACAATGATGCTAAAAACTACATTGCCTTTTTATGGGAACAAACACTGATAATGTGATATGTTCAGGGGCCACCCAATGAAATTAATAGGCAGCAGGTTTAAAACAACCAAACAGGAAGTATTTCTTCACATACCACACAGTCAACCTATAGAACTCGTTGCCAAAGGATGTTGTGAAGGCCACGACTATAACAGAGTTCAAAAAAGAACTAGATAAGTTGATGGAGGATAGGTCCATCAATGGCTGTTAGCCAAGATGGTCAGGGATGCAACCCTATGCTTTGGGTGTCTCTAAATCTCTGACTGCCAGATGCTGGGACTGGACGATGGGATGGATCATTTGATAACTGCCCTGATCTGTTCATTCCCTCTAAAGCTGCTAGCACTGGCCACTGTTGGAAGACAGAATATGGTGCTAGATGAACCATTGATCTGATCCAGTATGGCCAATTTTAGACACTTGAGCATGCACCTAACTTTAAGCATGTGAGTAATCCCACTGAAGTCAAGGGGTCTACTCACACGCTTAAAGTTAAGCACACAGTTTAAGTATATTGTTGAATCAGGGCCTAGGGCTGGAGATTTTGGACCATGTCTTCCATCCACCTTACAGCGCAGGATTGTTTTAGGATTGTCTTCAGTGCTTAGCATAGTCCACTTTTCAATTACTCACATGATGATGCTTCCTCTTCATTCCCCTGAGAAACTATCTGTAAAGGGTCCCCTGTCGGGCACGGGGTCGCTCTTCACCCTCCGGCCGCCTGGGGACCAGGTCGCCTCACTATACACGGGTAGTACAGTCGGGGAATCTACAACGCCCAAGCCCTGGCTCAGGGCGGGGCAGCAAACACAGGTACAGGGCTCAGACCCTCAGGCAGGGCTGAGCAGCAGTTCTGGTAAAGTCTAGAAAGCCCGCTCAGGCCAAGGGGAGGGGGAGTCTGCCACCCAAGGAGTGGGTGGTGGTGGGGGGGACGCAGGCCCTTCCACTCCACTGCGTCCCAGCCCAGGGCCCTAGCAGCGGCAAAGACTCGCTGCTGTCAGTGGGGATCCAGGCCGCAACACACTGACATCGGTTCTGGCAGCATTGCAGCCAGACTGAGGTCGGCTGCCGCCGGGCTATTTCCACTTCCCCCCTCCTCGGGTACCTGAGTCGTCGTGGCTTCGGCGGGGGGTCAACCACCATTGGCTCCTCCGGGTACGTGTGCACGGCTGGGCTCAGCGGGTCCTCGGGGTCGGCGGCCATGGTCAGGCTCGACTCCTCCTCCTCCGCGTAGTGGGAGCGGGGCAGGCTCGGCCAGTCCTCTTCAGGGTAGCGAGTGAGGGGGAGGCTGGGTCGGCCGCTGCCTTCTGCGGCGTCCCCGGCGGGAGCTCGGTCGGGGACATCCGGCCTTGCTGACGGCTGGCTCCTTACTGAGCCCGGAGGGCCCGCCTTTGTACTTCCGGGTCGGGGCTTGACCCTTTGCGGGGCAGGCCCAGGGCCCCGTAGCTCCGCCCAGTCCAGCCTCCGGCTGGGCTCTTTGCCCTCCGGGGCGCCTGGGGACCACGTCGCCTCACTACACTATCCCACAGTCTGGGAGACCTCACTGGTAAAAACAGAGTGACAGGAAGACATGAAATCTGAGTGGGGCAATTAATAACATGTGACACAGCAGTAGAACTTTTATCAGTCTGTGAGGTCATGGGAGACATAAGCCATAGTATTAGTTGTGCTATCTTTACAAAGCCAGATATGTTAGGCCAGCTGATAGATCACGTCCTGTGTTTTGGGCTGAATCTGACAAGAACAGCTCTTGAGATTTTCAGCATCATCAAAACTAATCCTAAACTGTCCCTTTCATTTGGGGTTGAACTCCTATCTTTGTTTTTAATCCCAATCTGGAACAGAGCACTGTCTCCTTGGAGCATGTCTTTGGAATGCTTCGCTAGAAGAGAGGGCCCACCCTGCAATGCAAAGGGAATCTTTCCTGTCCTGTTAGCTAGCACTATGGATGTCTGAAGAGGATTTACTTGCAGAAATCACAAAGCAGAATCCAATCATTCTGCAAAAAGCTCAGACTGCGAGGACCTGTCAATCCTTTTACTTGTAACTATAATTTAAGGGCAAAAGCATACTTCCCCAGATGGCTTTTGGAAAAGATGCATAAATAATTTGCATGCATTTAGGCTCCATAATAAAGCACCATTGATTTATAGAAGATTGTATCGCACTGAATACTTTGGACAAGAATGATGTCTGAAGTGACTAGTTCCCAGCCTGGAGGAATATGTATTTTTGTCATCATTGGCAGAGCCATGTGTTCCTTCTTTTAAAAGAAGACAACTGTAACTTTAATAGGCACGGTTTTCCAAGTATGACAAAGGGATGTATGTTCACAGATCATCACTGTGCCTTAGCAGGCTTGGAGATGACCTAATGCCGTGTCTTAAAACCAGACGCCTCCTCCAAATCGCACGTTTACTAAATAATTCATGATATGGGGTCAAACAACTAGAGAACCTTGTAACAATTTTGTTAGAAGCTTCACAGTTAAAGGAGAAAACAAGTCCAGAACCATGGAGGTAAAATCCCAAAGAGCTTTGCTTACTATAGCAACTGCAGAGCATCCAGAAGAGAGTGTGTGCCCACATCGTAGACAAGGAACGGTCATGGGGCAATGGAACTGCTGCAGTTCCACCGTGTGAGAGGCAGGGGGCGCAGGCTACAAAGCAATTGCAAAAGGAATACTCCTGAACCCCTACATGCTGAGCAGTTGTGCTCACTGGCAGCTCTCCATGGTAGGGCTGGGGCTTTGGGGTGTGGAGGAATGGGCAGTATCCAGAGACCATGGCCTAGTCGCTGCCAGTGCAGCCAATAATCTGTAGTGAAGGCTGCAGAGTGGCTGCACCGTGCTCAGCACATGAGGAGTTGGGGGTTCGGTTGTGGAGTTTCCCCTGCATTAGTCCCATTCAGGGTCTGGCCTATGGTTTTTAGAGACTTTCCTGTCTTCCTCTCTGTCACTGCCTTGTCTATTAAACTGGCCAAACATCCGAGGTTCTCTAGCATTCCACTGTTATTTTATTGCTTGATTCTGGAAATAAGTAGGGTGGTCTCTAGTCTCTGGGGAAGTATGGGGCAATGTCTCTTAATGATCTTTGGGGTTCAGCCCCAGCTACATACTGTGGGGCTGCACCCCATGGGATTGAAGCAGATTGATAGGCAGCCAAAGCGAAGTAGTAAAGTAATCTGCTTCCACTTAGGGCTGGGCATAGAGCTTCAAAGTTTAGCTCCAGATCTGAAGCTTGGGTGTGTTCAAATCGGGGGCGGGGGAGGGCTGATTCATCCCACTGTGAAGGCAGGGGCTGGTTGCAAAGTTCGGAACTGGATCATGGTCCAGTCTTCTCCCAGGTTAGGAGGGTGTTGGGCTCTGGGGTTTTCGTTCAGGCCCATCTCTGAGTTATCCCTCCCAAAGCAAAGAGAAGAAACTGATTGTAAGTAAAGCAGCTTTCCTTCAAATGGACACGTGTCACTTCTCTTCCCTGCCAGTTACAGTAATGTACAGCAAAGGGCCATATGCTTCTGGAAGTGGAGGCACCACACACACACTTCTGGAAAAAGTAAAACAAGGGATGGAAGAGACTCAACATGATGGCCTGTGAAGCTAATGTGTTTAAACTGTCTGAAACTGTTATTGCTTAAACCACTCCGATCGTTTGGGAAACTACTCTTTGCCTCGTAAACCATCTTTTACGAGAACATGAACCTCTGTTGCTAAAGCCTTTTTCTTCGCCCAACACAGACCAAGTTAAGATCTGTGCAATGCTAACAGTTCTCCTTATTAGAGAAATCAGACTTCATGCCCGGGGCTGGATCGAGGATCTGTTCAGAATGATATGGAAAGGGGATATTATGGCTGGGCAGGCGATGAAAGGTTTGACCCTCCTGAGTTTGGCCAACTCCTAGGAAAATCAATGGGAGTTGGGGGAGCTCAGTATTGTGCAGGAAGCATCCAGCACTTTACAGGGGCATTCCCTGATTGCTTTGCAGTACCATTAATATTGCATATTCCAGGGTTTCTCAAACAGGGGTTGCCACTTGTGTAGGGAAAGCCCCTGGCGGGCTGGGCCAGTTTGTCTACCTGCCCCGTCCGCAGGTCGCTGCTCCGGGCCAATGGAGGCTGCTGGAAGCGGTGGCCAGTACATCCCTCGGCCTGCGCCGCTTCCAGCAGCTCCCATTGGCCCGGAGCAGCGACCTGCGGCCAGTGGGAGCCGCAATCAGCCGGACCTGCGGACGCGGCAGGTAAACAAACCGGCCCAGCCCGCCAGGGGCTTTCCCTGAACAAGCAGTGACCCCTGTTGAGAAACCCTGGCATATTCAGATAGGGGACACGATGGTTGAGATGAGCCTTACCCTCTTATTTACAGCCTGCGCTCACTGAAGTCAATGTGGGCACTGCCATTGATTTCAATGGGAGCTGGAGCATTAGACTTGCTATAGTTTAACCTTGCATCCTGCCTGCATCAACGTGCATAGATCCATGGGAATCGAATGCCCCGATGTCCCTTTCATGACACAAATACTACTGGGATTTTAGATCTTAGTGAATATGATAGTTACAGCTATCGCTCATCATGCTCTGGTACTGTGAGCTCATCCTATTTACATCACCAGTTGAGGGCATTAGTTCATTCTGCTTCTAGAGATCTGACTGGCTCCGGGTAATACAGACTGTCCCTGGAACTCGTAATATCTCTAAACATGGAAAGAACTTTTCAAGGGTCCCCACTGCAACAGTAGTGAAATGGAATGGCCAAGCTCTCCCTCCATCAGGTTTTTAATCAGACCCTCACTGCTTTGAGCAGGGGTTGGACTAGCTGACCTCCTGAGGTCCCTTCCAACCCTGCTATTCTATGATTCTATGCTCTCCTCAGGCTGAGCCCCGTCAACGTGTTCAGCTGACCTTTGTTAGTTTGCACAATGTCCTGGAACAGAAATGGGAGACAATCACAAGGCCAGAGCAATTTAAAAGACGCCACCTGAGTCTGCTTAAAAAGAGAGAGAAACAACATGGGCCCAGACCGAAAGCTCAGATCCAAACACCTTGATTGAGTGGGGAAATTCAGATCCAGCTACGAACTATTTCTACAAATCAGCTAGCTGTGCAACGGCATTTGAAACAACAGCCCGCTGTGATTTGGGGTTTTCCCTTACAGAGAACTATATCCGTTGCCTTGCTAGTGATATTCCCAGTGGAGGGACTGATTGATTGAGTCCTTCCTCTGTTGTCTTTTGATAGCTGCGAGACTTTCCATTGCTGCGTGTGACTGAGTGCTAGCTGGTCACCCGTGTAACAGCAGATCACAGGCGTAATTGGAGATGGTTGACAGTTGGGGCAATGCCTGGGCTAATGAGATCCTTAGCTCAATAAGGGAAGATCTATAATTGGCAGGAACAGGAAGGAAAGGCGGATCTCAGAGTGAGCTGGCTGTGGTAGAGAAAGCTCTGTGGAAGGCTCCACCTGACTCATGCCTGCACTTTTGTTCTGTGATGCTAGGAATCTAAGATTAAAGATCCACTGGGGAAAAGAAACAGACTCTGTGTATGTTGTGAGTGGCAGACCATCCAAATGGGTCAAGTGCAGAACACTGGGTAGCCAAAAAGGGGGCCTGTGACACTGCCCCCCAGTGACACAGTACCTGTCTCCTTTCTAAGAAGGTCCGGTTAAATCAAACATTCCAGTGGAGAAACAATGAACCCTAGATAGCGAGAGAGACAGATACGTCTTGAAACTGGGAACTCTATTGTCCTTTCATCGCTGTTAAAACGTTGTGGGGCTTTGTTACAACTTTTGTTTCTCTCTGTGTACTGCCGTTCAACCCAGTGCACCAAGCCAATGTAATGTCTACGAACAACTCAGGTCCCAATTAAGTCTTCAAAATAAGGCTTAAGTAAGAGTTGAGCCTTGTGCTGGCCCCTCTGTATCCGTTAGTGTCACCCCACAGGAATAGTTCAGTGGGTGCGATTTCCTTTCTATTTCTTGTATTTCGGTTTCCTGTTTACTTCTGTGCAGTAAATATGTAATCCTCACCTCTGCTTCCTGCCCCTCCCTCAAATAATAAACAAACAAACTTATTTCTTCCTTTCTGGACCAGCTCTTCAGCAGGTCTAGAGTCAATGGAGCTATGTCAATTTGCACCTGCTGAGAATCTGGCCTTCCAAAGGCACTTTTCTGCCAGTGAGCTCACCTGTCATCCTGGAGCTAGGATGCCACACAATGTCAGAGAAAGCCATTGTCTTCAGTTCCCATACACCCTTCCAGTGCACCAATTCAACTAATTCAGAGAACAATCTGTGTCTAAACCCTGGTCTCCAGTTAAGCCGCGTGTCAAGTGCATCTCAGAAACACACAATTTGACGCTGGGGAGAGTTAACTGCAACCAAGTGTCTTAACTTCAGTTTTCAACTTGCATCTTTGCTACCACCTCCAGCGTGTCATTTGATGTTGTTCCTGCAGGATGCAAGAGATGGCAGACTTTGGATTGCACTAACACCCTTTGAGATGGATTCAAAGTACATTTTGAAATGGTTCTAAAATTCTGTAAAGAATGGGTTTTCTGATTGCCCTACCTCTGATGATAATCCCCAAATACATAAACAGAACCTTTTCCTGTATAATTTCTGTTTGAAAATATATATGGTAGAATAAAGAAACAGCCAAAGACTTTCATGCTGAAGGATCCCAAGGCAATTTACCAACTAGATAAGTAACTGTCTTCCCCACCACTGAACTGGGCCCCTCTGGCATAGAGCAGAACAGGTGATTAACATCTCATCAAATATTGCATAACAAGTAGGCCAGGAAGAGAAGAAACTGATCGTATCCAACTGAAACTGCAGTGGAGGACTTTGCTTAGGCAGTATAGGTGGTGATGGGGATTTGGCCAGGACACCAGAGATAATATCTTTTGTCTCATGAAAACTTAACTGGGATTTTTAATGAGTGTAAATCAGGACCCTATGTTTATCTCAAGCTGGTTTAAAAAAAAAAATCCATCCAAAAACGGAGTATCAATGACAGGGACATTCTAGGTGGAAACATTTTATATATTTTTTCCTCCATGAAATTTCTAAACATAATTTTGAAAGACTTCAAAATTGTGGGAAGAAACTCTCACTTCCTCCTTCTTTTTTTCTTCCCTTTCCCTTCCCCCTACCCTCATTTTTCCAGGGATTTTTTTCTTTAAGAAGAAGAAAATTGAATTTTCCTACCAAAAGTAAGCAAATTTTGAAATAATTGTTCTGAAAATTTTCCAAGAAAAATGAAAAAAGTTACTTTTCAAACGAATGAAAAATTGCATGTAATTGTGAAATATATTGACCCTCTTGTCCAGCCCTATTTCGATCTCATCTGAAGGCATTCCCTCTACCAGCATGCTTCCCTCTACTACTTTTCATCTGCTGAATCACCATTACCACCAAGTCCTACAACACAGGGTCTTCTCTGAAGCTGCCCATCCAAATAGGGACCAGGCCCCATTCATTTGAGTTTAGAAGAGCTGATGAAATAACAGGCTGAAGGAGCTTCAGGGACAAATGTTTAAACCTATTATATTAGATCCTCAGCTAGTTTTAACTGACGAATTTCTATTAATCTCAGCTCCAAAGAGCTTAAACAGGATGTTCATGTTATAGGTCCTGTATAAGGCTCATGCACAGGAGTGAATTTCACCCTGTATGAACAGATATGCACAAAAATGCACCTGTTTAAGCAAAAGGCAAGAGAAGAGAAGGACAATAATAAGAAACATTCTTGTGGCCTTTTTAAATTTGAAATGATCAAATCCCTGCAGAGCGCACACTTGGGAATTCTGGCAGGCATTACAGAGAGCACACGGATAAACAATGCATAGCTGTTGTTTTCACACGGCACGCCCCAGAGCCGTACTTGGGATGTGTCACAGATGTTACACTGCGTTGTGTTTTGCCCGCTTTGCGATGCTGTCTCTGCTCTATCCCAGGTCCCCTGGGGAGGTGTGTGGGAATGTTCCCCAGACTTGCCTTTACAGAAGTGCAGGGTCTCAGTATTTGGTAACTAAATTAGCTGGAGATGGGTGATGTACTGCTCTGAACGGGGCTAGGAGCCAAGACCACCAAGGTTCTATTCTTGGGTCTGACAGTAATTCAGAGTGAGGCCTTGGAATTTGCACTGACTGACTTCCAGAGGTGCTGGGCACGCCCAGCTCCAGCTCCTGCAGGTGTGCGGTATGTCTGACAGCCCCAAAGCCTTTCAGATTGGGCGCCCACAGGCTGAAGCACCCCTGCTTAGTGACCATCTTTGAAACTGTTGCCTTGGACCCCTCTGAGCCTATGAGAGGCCGGGTGTAGGCGGGCATGCTCACTTGCACCAGGTCTGAGTCTGGCCCATTGTATGCTCCCTAACCTGTGAAATGTGGAGAGATTCCGTGTAACCTCTGCAAGAGGCCACTGCTGTTGGACAACTTCCTGTCGTACGAGGCCATACCAAAGTATCCCCAAACGGATAGAGCAGCCAGCAAAAACCAGGGCCGTTTCCTATTATGCCGGCTATCCACAGCCTCCAGGAGGCATTTTGGGCACTAGACATTAGCAGTGCATAGAGAGGCCCTGGCCACACCCATGGCATGGAAGTGGGGCGCTGTAGGATTGAGGTGCCAGCTCTCTGCCCTCTGGGAATTCCTCTAGCCAAGGGACAGTCCCAGTGCAGCCAGTGAAAATGCTTTGTGCCACAAGTAGCCAGGAAATGAGCCCTGGGATGAAAGTATTCCATGTTCATTATAATGCAGCCTTCACTAAACCACCTGATTTTTGTCAGGCCCTGGTGGCTTAAGATAGGTTTCACTGTAGTTACCCACCTCACAGGGGAGTTGTGGGAATTAATTAGTTACTCCTGCTCTAGTGCATTGTAAATGTAACATGTGATCTACGAGCTAAGAGAAGATTTTCCAAAGTGACTAGAGATTGAGTGCCCAACTTGGGACGTCTTAAAGGGACCTGATCTTGAGAATATACTGAGCATCCACCCTCAGAAAAACAGGCCCTTGTTGGGAGTCTCCAGCTGGGTGTGAAAAACTGGAGGCATCCAAAATAACTTGTCACGTTGGAAATATTTGGCCTAAGCATTGTTATTGTGAGGAATCAAAGTCCTTCAGTCCGTGACAATGGTTTCTGAAAATATACACTCCAAGCACATACTGATTCAGGAACAACTCAGGCAACGAATGGAAATTACTAATTGGCTTCTGAGAGTGACAAGGTGGATGAGATGAGATCTTTTATGGACCAACTACTGTTGGTGAGAAAGACAAGCTTTCGAGCCACACAGAGCTCCAATAAAGGAACTTCCACTCAACCTAAAGAATTAGCACCTCGTGATAGAAGTATTGTCATTTGCTCTCTGAGATTACCACATAAAACGGGAGTAAAAGGAATACAGCTTCAGCGATTACAGACTGGCCTGGAGTTTTGTCAAAGTGGACTTTAGAAAAAGACCCTCAGAATTTCATGGCAGTAATGGAAAAAATCCCATATAAGCCCCTGGGATAGGAAAAATCTCTGGTTCCCTCTATATAGGTGAGAGAGAATAAAAATGAGAGGCTGGTCCTGCCAGCTGTAAAGTTTATTTGCATATTAAACTCTCTGGCTTCCCCCTGTGACCAGGGCCGGCTCCAGACCACAGCGTGCCAAGCGCGTGCTTGGGGCGGCATTTTGCCGGCAGGGCGGCAGCCGGCTCCGGCGGACCTTCCGCAGTCATGCCTGCGGGAGGTCCACTGGAGCCACAGGACCAGCGGACCTCCCGCAGGCATGACAGCGGAGGGTCCGCTGGTCCCCTGGCTCCATTCGACCTCCCGCAGGCATGACTGCGGACGGATCGTTGGTCCCGCGGCTCGGGTGGACCTCCCGCAGGCATGACTGCGGATGCTCCACCGGAGCCGCGGACCAGCGGACCCTCCGCAGTCATGCGTGCGGGAGGTCTGCTGGTCCCGCGGCTCCGGTGCACCTCCCGCAGGCATGACTGCTTGGGGCGGCCAAATTCCTAGAGCCGCCCCTGCCTGTGACCACGTCTACACCTGTGGTAGTGTGTAGGGTACCTCTAGCTACATGCTGCAGAGGAAAGCAGACTGAGTCCACACTTCTGTGTATAGCTACATGTGGCACTGAAAGTCTGTGGCAGGGAATGCAGAGGGGAAAGGCTTCAGCAATGGGACACTGCACTCTTAAAAATAGCAGTGTGGACATTGAGGTGCTGCTTGGGCTTGTAGAGAGCTGTGCAGGGTAGATACCATAAGGTTCTGGTCTCTCACCTGAGCAGTGCCTCACCATCTAGACTGCTATTTGGTAGCTGGGTGTGCAGTGTCTGTACCCTATACACCACTGTAAGTGTAGACACAGCCTATAAGGAACACAGGAAAATTGAGGGCGTTCATTCTTCTGTCGTGTGTCATTTGCACATGCCTTAGTGGTGTTTCAGTGGGACTGAAATGTTTTCTTTGCCACCCACAGAGGAAGGGCACTCTTCTGGTGAGAGCACTGGGCCGGGGCTCAGGAGACTTGGCTGTATTAGAGACTCTCTGCAGGAACTTGAGCAAGTCACTAAGGGCTTGGTTAGATGGGGAAATTTACTGGCAGAACTACACCAGTATAATTAAAACCAGTGCTGCAGTTATGCTGGCACTGCAGAATAAGAATTTCCACACAGCGAGTTATACCAGTGCTATAATTATTCCAGTACAGTTCTGCTGGTAAATGTCCCCATGTGGACAAGCCCTAAATCTCTCTGTCTCAGTTCCCCATCTGTAAAATGGGGATCAGAAACTTCCTGTCCCTCCCAAATATTGCCTGTCTTGTCTATTTAGATTGTAAGCTCCTTGGGGCAGAGGCTGTGTCTGTCCCCTGATCTCAGCTGGGGTCTCTCAATGACCCAGGAATACAAACAATAACCTTTCTGGAGTGGAGACCAGAACCAGAAGTGCCAAAATACCGTGAGAAACAGATTCTGTTTTGGGCTGTTTCATGTCTCAGGTTACTGGGAATTCTTTGAACCAAAGCACCGAGACTCAGTACTGAGATGCATAACTGTATAGGGGCAGGGAGAGCCCTTTGGTTCTGGGTTTGTCCTCACCGTGGGTCAGGACTAGGCGCTACCACAATATAAATAGTTAATAATATCTGCTGTCTCTACCCAGGCCTGACTAAACTCCCAGAGTCCTATCCCAGCATGCAGTGGCTACTCTCTGTAAAGCAGAGGCTGATCTCTTTGGGGTGGTCCTCTTTCTGGTTATGCCAAAGTCCAGGACAGGAATCTGGAGATTTTCCCAGGACATTACAGCTAAGAAATAGCAGGAATCTCATGAGAGAGCCTGAAGTCACAAGATTTCCAGCCTCGTTTCCAGCCCAAAGTGGTCTGGATACGCTTCAAACTTTTGAATGCTTTGTCCAAGCCAACTCTCTTAACCTCTTTGGGTTCTGCCCTCCCTAGTGTGTCGGCTCTGTAGGGCAGCTCAGCAGATTGTGCAACTGGTGTGACTGCAAAGGCACAGCTGAGGAACACGCAGCTTTCCTGAGGCTGGTGCAGTGTCTGGACCAAACAGTCTCATGAATTTCCAGACACGTACTTGGCTCGGACTGAGGAAGGGGAGCAGCTCAGTAGTCAGTGTTTTGTGAGAAAACCCATTCACTGATCACAGTGTGACTGCAGCCCATGGAGCCAAAGGGTTTTGCCTTGGGCCTTGGGATCTAATTATGTTGGCAACACACATTCCTCTGTCTGATGTGCCACTTACTCCAGAGTGTGCAGAACATTTTAAAAAGATCCCTGTCTGTTAGGGTCATGCAGCAGCATTGCTACTGGCTTTTCCATTCAATGGTTCTTCCTCAAATTAAGAGATTTAAGCCTAGGTCCTCAAAGGGGTTTAGATACTTAATCCCCATCAGTGGGAGTTGGGTGCCTAAATACCATGAGGATCTGGGCCTTAGGAGCTAAAGATTTCCTGCCTTTGCCTTTTATGTGCAGTACTGACTTCCCAAGTAGCACATGGAGGATACTATGACAAACCTGTCTACAGGATCGCAGGGGCATTCCCTGTATCAGTGGTGGGCAGCCTGCGGCCCGCCAGGGTAATCCGCTGGCGGGGTGCGAGACAGTTTGTTTACACTGACCGTCCGCAGACATGGCCTCTGCAACTCCCAGTGGCCATGGTTCACCGTTCCCACCAGCTACCTTAATACACCTTTACCCAATAGAACACTGTCCTCGGGAGCCAAAAAATCTTACCGCATTATAGGTGAAACCACGTTATAGCGAACTTGCTTTGATCCACTGGAGTGCGCAGCCCCCCCCCCCCCGGAGTGCTGCTTTAACGCGTTATATCCGAATTCGTGTTATATCGGGTCGCTTTATATCGGGGTAGAGGTGTATAAATAAATGCGAGGCAGTGTGACTTAGTGAACAGAAAACTAGGCTGGGACTCAGGAGACCTGGGTTCTGCCACTGGCCTGCTGGGTGACTTTGGGCAAATCACTTTGCTTCTCTGTGTGTCAGTTTCCCCATCTGTGAAATGGGGAGAATGATAATGGCCTCCTTCGTAAAGTGTTTTGAGTCCCACTGGCTGCACGTGCTGTATAAGTGCTAGGTAGAGTGATTTACGGAGCAGCATTGTCGCATCTGTGTCCTCTCCTCAGCGTGAGATATTTTAGGATATGTTTGTGGCAATAAAAACACTCCCGCATTCCACCCAAAGGTCGTACATCATTATTGCTGGAATAGGGGAACATACCAAACAAAGTGAGTCCTGCAATAAAGCCCTTCTGAGCTCTGTTTGGACGAAAGCATTTTATGAAGTCTGATGGCACCCATAAGCATCGGAGGGCATCGGCATGCAGCGCGCCAGCAAGAGTAAGAGGTTGTCTAAAGAGAGAGACGTACACATCTGGGATGTACATCAGCGGTTACCCGCCGGCATGGCCTGACTTTCGCCTGCGCAAGCACTTTTTTTAAGGTGGTCCAGCACTCCCAACTTCCGGGCTTTATTCTTGGCTGGAGGAAACGGCTGCTCTGCATGGCCTGGTCTCCTGGCAACTGGTGGGAAATACTGGTACAAAGGCCAGGATGAGTTAATGCTGCTGGTAGAAGATCTAGCTGCTGCACTGCCCTGCCGGTGCCAGGGGCAGGATGGAATAGCGTGCAGGGCAGTAGGGTGCAGAAGGAGGAGGGGGACTCTGACAGGACACATGAGTGGCTCTGTTGCACCTTACCCCACTGGTCCCCTTAGGAGGAGCCAGCCAGTGGTTTCTGCTTGAACTCCCACCAGAGCTCTTCAGAGTCCAAGTTGGACAACTGTCTCCCAGAAGGGCTGAGAGGGGGGAGACGATGAGCATGCGCCGGGCCTGGGAGCTCTGCCCTGTTTCCATTTGGTTGGGGTTTATCGTGTTTGCTTGGAGTTGGCAGACTAAGTCGCCTGGGGACGATGTGGCCAGAGACAGTGCGATCTGTGCTATTGTAATTGAAGTGAACCTTAAGAGCCCCCCTGCCCTCGCCAAGATTCCTTGTTTTGCAGCTTTGTTTAAGCTGTGGCCACCAGGAAGTGTGTTTTGCAGCTGCTCAGACCATGACCCCTGCCAAAGGGACCAAGAGCAGCAAGCTCCCAAGTGCTCCAGGCTGCGTTAAAGGCAGACAGCTGGCGGAGGTGGATGGGCTGCCTCTCAGTTCAGCTGCTCCGAGAACTGCAGCTCTGGGGCCAGATTTCCACACACATCCTCTGACTCCGGGAGCTTTGGAAGCCATGTTGTCCCCTGCCCCACCCATCCCCTTTTTGTCCACCATGAGGGCAGACAGCAGGGCCAATGCCTCTGAGCCCTTCTAACCTCTCACGAAGCCTGCTCCACAACAGGGTACAATTTAGCCCACAGCCATTACCAGTAACAGATGCTACTTTGCCCTTTTGCATAGGCACGGGCAGTGCTTAACCCCATCTCCTGCTCGGCATGGGGCTAGACTGTGGCATTGAACCCTGACAGTAGAGGGTTTGGGGGGCGGGTGTGGGGGAGGCATTGCAGAGTCTTGCTCCCTTTGGGAAAGGCAACAAGGAAAACGTGTGTCTCAGGCTGATGCAGCTGCTCAGCATACCTGGGAACGCACTGTTCTGCGCTGCCAATAGGGGGCAGCGTGTAATTCGCTCCACTTCGCCAGACCAATGCTCCCACCTCCTCCCATAACTACTCAAGCCAAAGCGAAAAGGATGCCCTTGTGTGAGGCACGTGTGCTCTGAGTAAGAGGAGATGGCAGTAGCCCCTGGACTCGGTGTAGGAATAAAATCTTCCAGATCAGACCCACGATGCATGACCAGGAGCTCATTTCATAGGTGGTAATAAATGCAGCTTACAATGTGCTTCAAGGGAGTAATGGGCTGTCTCTGGGGGAGAGGGGAAATGGACCAAGAGGGCTGCAGGGCCGATGAATTATTTTCGGCTACTGGACGGTTCGCCATGGTGCTGATATTAATAACGGTGCACAGAATTATCCCCCATTCAAATCACAGAGCAGCCCAATCAAATACAAGGGTTGTGGCCCACTCGGGATTCTTAATTGACAGCCCAGAAAACAGTGTCACGTAGTGTCACCTCTAGCTTTCCTTCCGATTCCTCTTCTGATCGGCAGGGCTTAATATAGACGAAGGAAGCGAGAGGGGTTTCTGGCCATGATTTTACTTTGCATTCGTCAATAGATTCAGAGGCCAGAAAGGACCAGTACAGGCCTCTGTAAGACACATCATGTCCACTGGGCAGGCATGTGGGGGGGATTTGTTTCCAGGCTGACTTGAACCCGAATCCTACTGCTACCCCAAGGAGCCAGTTGATGAAAGACTCATACTGCCTTCTCCGAATTCAGGACCCTCCAATTGAGACTGATGCACTAAGGTGGCTCCAAAGGTACCATATTAGTAGTAGTGTTTCCATAGCGCCTTGGAGTCCTAGTCATGGACCAGCTCCCCATAGTGCTAGGTGCTGTACAAAGCCAGAATACAAAGACCTGTCCTCTGCAACGGCTTCCTCAGCATTGAAATATAGCACCTCTTGCACCATAAGCAAGATGCATTGCCCTAGGCCACCAAGACGCTTGTCAGTATATAACTGTGGAGCAATCTTTAAATGCGATGTCAGCACAAAATGGTAACTGATGGATGAAACAGCATGAACATGGATTAGTTAGCAAGTAACTAGGAAATATCCTGCAGATTGAGATCTTACACCTGTGCCAAGCAATCCCTAGCTTTTCACCTGGAGATCTCACAGTGCTTCATAAAGGAGCGTAGTACCATTACCTCCCTTTTACAGATGGGGAAACTGAGGCCAGTGGCAGAGCCAGAAATAGAACCTAGCTCTTCTGAGTCCCACTCAAACGCTCTCGCCACTTACACCACTCTGCTCTGAAAAGAAGCCAGAGTACTAAGAACTGCACTGGCCAGACTGGGAGTGTTGTGTGCTCCTAATGCCCAATGTGGATGACCGCTCAAGGTATAAGGCAATGGGGAACCAGGCCTAAGTCTCTACTGCTTACCAGTATGGTTGTCTGCAGGGTTGTAGCCGTGTCAGTCCAGAATATTAGAACTCTGTGTTAGAAACTGAGCTCCGTGTAAACTCACAAGCTTGTCTCTCTCACCAACGCAAGGTGGTCCAATAAGAGAGATTTCCTCACCCACCTTGTCCCTCTAATATCAATATGGTTGATATTAATTATTTGTATTACTGTGTACAAAACATTATTCATATGCAGAGCAGAATAAGACAGCGTGCACCTTGGGGAGCCTTTAGTATCTGTGCAAAGTGGGTTGTCCTCCTCTGATCACGTTTGACACCCACTTCGCGCACAAAGGGCAGGAGAGAGTCAGGCCATAGGGATCTCAGTGTACAGGGTGACTTGCATCTGCCCTGACCAAGAATCTGATGATCACTCTGTGGGCTCCTATGTCCTGGTAATGTAGTGACATCAATCAGGGCTACACGTGGCGTGTAAGTGAAGTGTTTATCCATCACTAAATGGTCCAGGACCAGCACAGAGATTGCTGTGTAATCTAGCTAGATAATTATATGGCCCCTTATCACCAGAGCATGTGAGCATATCGCAGGGCCCTGTGCAGTAGGCATGTATTAGCATCATCATCATTTTCAGATGGGGAACTGAGGCACAGAAAGTCTATGGCTGATCTGAGAGCTGAACCATATCTCCTGAGTCCCAGCCCAATGCTTTTAACCACCCGCTCACCATTCCCCAGAGAGCCGCAACCTCACATAGTTGGCAGGAAGCTCTCGTATCCCTGCCCTGCAGCTACTAAATCCTTCTCCTCCGGGGGCTTATGCCAGGGGAGCTCCCTGTGGCTCTGATGACCCTTCTGTGTTCTCTCACATTTCATCCCACGCTGGGCAAAAATACAGGCCAGATTCATCATCTGTTTTTGCCCAGAGTGGGATGAAATTGCCTAAACTCTTTGCAATGCCGTGAGCGTGGGATAGGGCTAAAAATGATCCCAAAGGGCAGAATGAGTCATTTGGGCTCCCATTATAAACCCCCATGCTGTTTAAAGTGTGGTTATGGTCAGAAAAGTGACTCTCAAGGAGCCATCCTGATGTTCCGTATTTATTCAACAGCAGTGACTACCATACAAAATGAGCGCAGTGTAAAGTCTGAAACAGCATTTCTCTAGCCATCAGCACTGCAAAAGTCGCACGGGTATCTGACAGCCAAGCTGTATTCTTTCTACCTTTCACATAATCACTGACGATAACGAGTCCAGAAATGGAACATAGCTGGCAATTGGATGGTTGGTGCAAAAAGCCAAATAGAATACAGCTTGTCTTTCGCAATTTTATTATTGGTGGAGCACAGACAAAAAGAACTTGTTTTTCCAGTGAACTGAGCAGCCCCACTGAAGGGAAATACCAGGTTAAGGAGCAGATAAGAGTGGGAGACAAGGTGCTATTTTCAGAATCACTTTTCTGACTTCAATGACTCATTAAAGCCTTTTGAACAAAAGTGCAGGTAACATTGAGAATTCAAATTGATATTTAGTTACACAACTGGGACAAGGTTTTCAAAGCTCAGAACCTAAAGTTAGGCTGCTAAATCCATACTTAGGCACCTGAACCAGTAGCCAGATTTTCAAAAGTGCTAAACTTCGAGCACCACCTTAATCTGGATTTAGAAGCCTAAGGGTATGTCTACACTGAAAAAAACCCATCACACATCAAAAAACAGGGCAGCGAGTCTCGGAGCCTGGGTCTACAGACTTGGGTTCATGGTGCTCAAGCTCTGGCACTAAAAATCGCCATGTAGATGTTTCATCTCCGGCTGGAACTTGGCCTTTGAAGCCCAGTCTGAAGGTGAGTTTCAGAGCCCGCTCCAGCCTGAGCCAGAACATCTACATGGCTATTTTTAGTTCTGCAGTGTGAGCCCTGCAAGCCCGAGTCTTTAGACCCAGGCTCTGAGACTACGCATAGAGGAAGGTGGAGCTTGTTGTTAAAGGAATAAACTAGTTAGGGTATGTCTACACTGCAAAACAACCAAAAAACAGTGGGAACAAGTTTGATCTGAGATGAATCTGGCCTGTATTTTTTCCAAATAATTTTGCTAAGAAAAAGACACATCCAAAACTGAGCAGACTCGCAGCGCCAACCTTGTAGGCAATGACATGGAGCAGCAACAGTTGCATGGAGTTTGGAAGGATAAAAACCAGTCACTGCCAATGTGTTTAATTAAGAAATTAGATGGATAAGAGAAGCCAGCAACATTAATTTCCACAGATTTGATTAGTACCGAGATCGTATTTAGTGCCACCAACTGCAAACTGCTGAACGTTTTCAACATCTTCAGTGAAAAATGCAAAAAGAGGGGTGGAATGAAAGAATGCATAAGGGGCAGGTCGACAATAAAGGAATCAAACATGCATCCAAGGTCTGTGGGGATTCTGAGTCATTAATTTGGGAACGCGCTCTGGATTTGGCACCTGCTTGTTAGATGTCAAACTATCAGCTAATCCTTCCAGATCTGCTCATAACCAATCCCAGCAGTGAATCATGAAATCTCAAAACACACGTCGTTTTGTTAAACCAAAAAGCCACACTAGCCTCTAGCCCTTCAGCAGTGATAACTGCTCCAAATGCCAGGTTTCCTTTGATTGTGCTGCATCAGGGTTTACATTATTCAGTGCGGCTTCTTCAGCCAAAAGCCAACCAGTGGCTCGGATTTGTTGCCAGAACTGCTGTTGGGGACATAGTGTAATCCTCCGTTTTAAGGTAGTTGGCCTTTAGGAATTTGTTTCTTATTTCAAGGATATTGTAGAGCCCTTCATTATTATTGGTGCCTCTTTTGGCCCAAGAGTTTAGCCAATGCTTGGGGCCCGCTAGGTTGTTTCAATTAGGAGGATACTTTGAGGAGATGTCCTGTGTAACCTTGTTTATCTATAAAGCACAGAGACAAAGTCATGTTTCCTTTAACGTGATAGAGACAAAATAAAGGCCAACAGTTTCCTTGCTCACAATTTCCATGCCTGCCTTTCTGGCCAGTCCTGTTACCTAAGTGGCTCTGAACCTCTGCTCCCTCTCCAGGCTGGCCCATACTCACAACTCACACATACTCACAACTACTGCTCTTGTTTTGTGCTGTCTTTCTCCTGCTTTCTGCCTCCCTCATACACAGCTGCAACCAACCAATCCCTTAGCCCCTGCATTTGCAACCAGGCCCAGGGAAACCCCTCTGATCTGCAATTCCGTGATTTTGCTCAAGCTTTGCCATGCGGCCTAGTGCCTTGAACAGTAGCTTCCTGTTGTTTCCAGTTACCAACACATAATCGGGCATTAAATTACTCTTATTTAGCCTGAATGAGGGGTGCTTAGCACACCCAATAGCTTTAGCCTGATCTGTAATTGTCTGCAAATCAAAGACCTACTTGATGGCTGCCATTAACATCTTCCAACATAGCGCTATTTTTGCTGTTTGTATTATGGTTACATTGACAGGCCCCAACTGAGATTGGGGTCCCATTGTGCTAGAAGCTCTACTTACACATACTAAGGGCAAGGCTACACTACAAAATTAAGTCAACCTAAGTTACACTGACATACAGCCACTGCAGTATTTGAATCGGTTTTACACATCCACACTACACTCCTCGTGTCGGCGGTGCACGTTCTCACCAGGAGCGCTTGCATCAATTTAACTGCCAGGGTGGAGCATTGTGAGACAGCTTCTGAAAGGCAGCAACAGATGATGTGAGCTACACAGTGTCTACACTGACACTGTTGCTACGCCTCTCGCGGAGGTGGAATTATTAAGTTGGTGTAGAGGGCGAGGTACATCAGCTGGAGTGACATTTTAGTGTAGATGCTCACAGAGTTAGGTCAGTGTAAGCTGCTTTATGTCGATCTAACTCCGTAGTGTAGACCTGGCTTGAGAAACTGTCCCTACATCTGAATAGACAAGATGAACAATGGAAGTAGTATTATCCCTGTTTCACTTGTGACTTGCCCATGCCATGCAGAGTTGGGAATTGACCGCTGACTTCTTGAGTGTCAGCCAAATACCTTAACCAAAAATCATCCTTCCTCTTTAAAAAATATCTCCTTCCCTCTGATGGGACATGTTATGGCTGTTTCTAATAAGGCTTGTAATTTCCTGCCCGGCCTGCTCTAGCCCATAGGCTTGCCTTCATTATATTCACTGCCTTGCCTTCATTATATTCGGCTGCTTTCATTATATTCAGCTGTAATGCCAGAAACCTACAGTATCCTGTAAGACATTAGCTGAAGCATGTTAGCATAAATAGGGTTAAGTAGGCCATAACCCTTGGCATAGGTCAATGGTTACCTGTAGATTTTAGGAACTAAGGAGACCTTGGTCAATGGTAGGAGGTAGAATGTTCCGCTAAGTGCTACCGCAAGGAATATGGAAGTAATAACCGCAAATCCACTTGAGCAAGGGATGACAGATATGATTGTGAGCTGAAATGGTAGTTATGCATATCAATATACTAACCTATACTAAATACCTGTCAGGGATGGTCTATAGATTCTTGATTCAGGGAGTAACCCTGAATAAAGTAACCCCAATGACTGCTCCTGTAGTGATTGCTTCCATGATGAGAGGAGCACGGTGGTTCACCATTTTAGATTTAGCTAATTCATTCTTTGCAATCCCTTTACATCCAGACTCCTGGTACAAATTTGCTTTACGTTTCAGGAAAGACAGTTCTGTTTTACCCAAACCTCCCCTCCCCAAGGATTTCATAATAGTCCTGCTATTTGCCATAGTCATGTGGACAAAATGTCTGCTGTTTTGGAAGCTGCGCCGCCTGTTGTTGCCGGTGGCTCTTGGTGCCATCTCCACTGTTGTTACAGGAACCGTTGGAGTGCAATGCACTTAAGACCCCTTCTCACAGGGGTAGGGTCGCTACACGTCTTCTCCACCAAGTGTAGTGGACTCGTGGTTGTGCCTCCCCCTCTGGGTTGGAGGGAGGCCACACCGCCTCACCACGTCACTGCCTCACAGCCTGGTATCGGGGGAACCAGCAAGTCAGTGGTTAGGGTCCCAACACCCTTCGCAGGTGGGTCCAATAAACAGCCTCCAAGCCCCAGCCCTCAGGCAGGGTGGAGCAAGCAAACAGTCTATCGCTCTACCCTTAGGCAGGGGAGCGCTGGCAGCAGTCTATAGCGCTACGGTGGGGTGACAGAGGTAAGGGAACGCAGGCCCGCCTGACTCCACTGTGTTCTAGCCCAGAGCCCTAACAGTGGTGGGGTGTCCCATCACCAGATCAGCGGCAGGGTCGGTGGGCACCAGCAAGCAGGACACATCTGTCTCCTTACCTGGCTCTGCCCCAACTGAGCTCGGGGCTGTGCCTTTTGTACTTCCTGACCTGCCTGTCAACTTCCAGTGGTAGGGCCGAGCCCGGCTGGACTCCACCCACCTGGGCAGAGAGAGTGGTTCCTCCCCCTCTGCATCAGAGGGAGGCCACACCACCTCACTACAATAATAAAACCAAAAATATCATAAAGTTGCTATATAAATCCATGGTACACTCAGACCGTGAATACTGTGCGCGGTTCTGGTTGCCCCATCTCAAAAAAGATGTATTAGAAATGGCAAAAGGTGCAAAGCAGGGCAACTAAAATGAGTAGGGGTCTGGAAGAGTTTCCACCTGAGGAGAGGTTAAAAAGGCTGGGATTGTTCAGTTTAGAAGAGACAGCTAAGGGGGGAGATGATGGAAGTCTATAAAATAATGAATGGTGCGGAGAAAGTGAATTGGGTAGTGGTCTTTATCCCTTCACATAACACAAGAACTCATTAGGTAGCAGGTTTAAAACAAACAAAAGGAAGTATTTTTTCATGCAATGCACAGTCAACCTGTGGAAATTATTGAGAGGGGATGTTGTGAAAGCCAAAAATATAACTGGGTTCAAAAAAGCAATACGTTGATGGAGGATAGGCCCATCAATGGCTATTAGCCAAGATAGTCAGGGATGCAACCCATGCTCCAGGTGTCCCTAACCTCCAAATGCCAGAAACTGGGACTGGACAACAGTGCATCAATCACTCAGAATTGCCCGATTCTGTTAATTCGTTCTGAAGCATCTGGCACCGGCCACAGTCAGAGACAGGATAGTGGGCTAGATTGACCATTGACCTGACACAGCATGGCAGTTTTTATGTTATATTATGCCTGTATGAGCTCCAAAAAGGTCAGAATTTGATTCAATAATCTTATCTTTCCAGAAAGCAGCCTCATTCTGCAAGGTGTAATATTAGTGCTTAGAACCACTGAATGCCTAAGGAGGTTGCTAATGAGCTTTCACCTGTAGGGCATAGGTTTGAATTCTGTCCAAGTCAGCAGAGATTTAAAATTGTTCCTATCTAATAGATGTTTGGTAGCCCCTGTATGACATTATTATAGTGGCCCTCAGTTCCAGCTCCCACTTCACAAAGTCACCACAAGGCTTTGTACCAGATTGTAAACCCTTCGGGTTTACCTCCCTTAGATGTAAAATTTCTGACCATCTCAAAACAGCTTTTGAAAAATAATACTGATTCTGTTTAAACCCAAACATTTAGAAAAACGCTGATTTCAATAAAGTTTGGTTTAGACAAAACTGAAATGAAGCTTTCTAATAATGTCCAACATCTCGTTTCAACATTTTTTTTGAAAGAATGTTTCAATTTTCTCTCAAAACCAGTTTTTGAAACAATATTAATTGTGTATTATATTTAAAAATTATTAAAACCTGGAAAAGGTCAAAATCAGGGCAAAATGTATCAATTGACTGAAAACTTATTATTTATTTTGTTTTGCAGGAATTTTTTATTTTTTGTTTGTTTGTTTTCTTTCCCTTTGGTGTGAAAAAAATATTGAATTTGAGGAATGTCCCATTTAATAGAAAATCCAGTTCCTGCCCAGCTGTACTGCCTCTCTGGAAAGAAAACAAAACCAAAAAAATAAAATTTCCCACAAAACAAAATAATAATAGTTTTCAGTTAATTGATACATTTTGCTCTGATTTTGACCTTTTCGTACAGCGCCTAGCACATTGGGACACTGATCTCACGTTGGTTCCTCTATTGAGAGCTCCTGAAGCAGGGCCAAAATAGTCTTATCTACTATACATCTGAGAACTGGCACCATGCTGACTGCCACACACACACGGAGAGTGGCAGAGAAAGTTCAAAAAGGCAGAAGACAAACCAAAACACCCTATGATTTAATTTAAAACAAAATCTTATGATTTTGGGGGTCTTATTCATAACTTTTGAGGTTGTCAATACTGAGTATCCCCACTGCTGAATGTTGAGCTGTCCTAGATCTCATGCGCTTGCAGGTGTTCAGCAACTCTGAGTTGGGCTGCGAAGGTGGGATCTGCCAGTCCAGAGCATTCTGAGTTCCTGCAGATCTCGTGGATTTCATTGTGCTGTAGCTCTTCACCACTCTCCATCTTCTGGTGCCTTCTTACAGCTTCTTCAATGGACTTAAGTGTCAGAGTTCAGCATAACTCAAGCCAGAACTTGCACACGGAAATTGTGTGCACAGTAGGTTTCTGTACATGGGAATCATGTGTGTACAATCGGTTCCAGTCAATAAGTGGGATTCTAGGCTTCCTTCTCAGAGCAGGCTCTCCTGAGTCCTGCATTTTCTGGGGATGCTTATTTTCTAACACCCCAACATTATCGACTTAAGAAGCGGGTGACAAAGAACTGGTTTGGCCTGAAGCGTTACAGTGAATGTTCACTAGTCTAGTCTTGGTCTCCTCTCCTGTGGTGTCAGCACAAAGCTGCCTTCTACTTTTTGTTACATGCTTGTAACTTTCCTAATCTAATCCAGTTCCAGGAAATCTCTAAGAACCCAGTCCTATCCCATCCACAGCCATTTCTACCAGTTAACGCAGACCCTGCTTTCCCAGCTGCCACTAGAAACTCGGTGCATCTGGGTCCATTTGTACTAAATTTTGCTCTATTTGGCACTGGTGAGGCTTCAGCTGGAGAACTGTGTCCAAGTCTGGAAGCCATACTTGAAGAAAGAAGTGGACAAATTGGATTGCATTGGTGTTAAATGCCTATATCAGGTTCCAATGAATTGTGCCCTGTGTACCTCTGTACTACTTCTGTGCTACCATCTATGGCGACAGAATCCTCAGCTCATGTAAATCCGCTGATCTCCATGGACCTGTGCCAGGATACACCAGTCGAGCATCTGGCCCGAGGGACTCTTTGTTACCTTTCTCAATCTGTTCTTCCCAAAATCACCACTTTCCAGGGGCTCGATTATCCACCAAAAACATTTCCTGTGAGTGAATCTTAGGATAAAATCTCCCCAAGATATAGCTTTAATATACAGTTTTAATACTTCAATACGTTGAAGTCATCACAAATGCCTGCAGTTTTCTTACAGTGGTTGCTATAGTAGCAAATGTCAAAACAAAACATATAGCCTTAGCGAAGGCAAACTTTCCTGGCTGATGGCTTTCATATTTATTTTTTATGAGCTGCCTTTGGAAGATCTTTTAGTTTCCATTAGCTGTCGCTTTCTCTGCCCTTCTCCCCCGTTGTCTGCTCCCTCTGTCTCTGCAGAAATTGAGATAAAGGTTAGACATCTGTTTTGGATCTTCCCACGTTGTTTAACTTAAGCTAAGAGACCGACTCTCCCTGTCTTGTAAATCACTGTGCATCTGGAACACAGACGCAGCTAATAACTGGGACTGTTTACCCCACTACGTCTAATTTTAAAGAGTGACTTCACTACCAGCTAGTCGTGTTCTGCCGTTTGACAATCTTTTTTGCCTTAGGATTTGTTGGGGTCAGGGGGTGGGGAATGAACAAATTAAAAAAAATTGTTAGGATTAAAATTTCCGTAGAATTTAAACTACAGAACCCACGGGACACCACTTCTCGGGTAGTAATAATAAATGATTGCTATAAATATATGTGCCCTCCAAATCGATGTGAGAGTAGATGCATGTGGAATGAGGTTTTCCCACACACAATGCATAATTAGCCTATGGAATTCACTGCCACAAGATACCCCTGAAGCCAAGAGCTTAGCCGAAAAGGATTGGACATTAATATGGAGGACAAGAATACCCCCAGTTAAAAAAATTAAATAAAAAAATAGAACTTTTTGAAGGACTATGGGCCCTAGTGCTTTATGGCACAATCCGGCTTCTAGCTAATGGGGGTTAGGAAGAAACTTTCCCCCGATTATCCCATAACTGCCTACTGCAGGGTTCCTGACACCTTCCTCTGAAGCAACTGGTACTGGCCGCTGTTGGGGACAGGATATGGGACTAATTTGACCCTTGGTCTGAAGCAGCCTGGCTATTCCGAGATCTCGTGGGTATCCAAGACCTGCCAAAATTGTGTCCGTGCCAGATTCAGAGGCACATAGAAACCCAGAGACAATGGCCCCTTTTTTCTTGGGACAGAGTCCGATAAAATAGGAGGGTAGTCACCGGGGGGGATGTCTTGTCCCTTCATCACCAAGGCGGGGAAATACAAAACCATTGCTAGTTTGCACTCTCCCAGGACTCATCACAGAAGGCATGAGACCCCACCTGGGAATAGCACAGCTCCATAGATGACTCAGACGCCATGGAAAGGCTGCTGCCAATACCAGCTCAAGAGGAGGTGGAGAGAAGTAGCAGGTGAGGATCCGCAGGTCAGGAAGATGGGTCTGCTGGCTCCTGGGTGGCTGCATGGCCATATCACTGTTCAAGAGCTCGGGAGGAGCATGGTAGAGCAACCTGTGAGTTCTGCAGGCTCAGGTTTCACGGGATGCCTGCCCATGGAGGCCCTGATTGGTGGTACCTACTGTGTTTTCCTGATTGGCTCAGGCATGTTATTTAAGACCTGGGGGAACACATGGAGGTTGCCTGTGCAGCTAGGTGGATCCCCAGCTTGCTGCTACAGACAGACCCTGCCATGTTCCTGATACCTTGCCTCATTCCCATCTCCAGGTCCCCCTGCCCAGCTCCTCATAACCCGGCCTGCCACTGTTCCACTAGCCGAGCCTTGACTGATCCACTCGGCTTTTAACTTATCATGCCTCAGCAACTGCAATCTGACCCTCTGGCGCAACACCAGTTCAGACCGTGGCTTCTGGCCTCGACTACCCGCAGCCAGGACCCTGACAGCTAGCCTCCATTTTTCTTCTTCTCCACGACAGGCCACCGGGGGCTTGAATTTGCACATCTTTGTTCTCCTCTGCCCCATGCAGCAGAAGGGGACATTGAGCCCCATCTTTTCAGCTCTCATCCCAGGGTAGGAATGAACCTGGGACTTGTCTGCTTGGTTCCGTTACACACAAATAGAGCTTTCAGCGGCACTTTGCACTTTGTCTTCTTTTTTATTTGGAATGTGCTAGTGCTTAGCAGCCCCCGCCAGGGACCGGGACTCCATTGTGCTCGGCGCCGTACAAACACAGAAAAGAAAGACTGTCCCGACCTCAAATAGCTTACTCTCTCCATTATTTCCCCCAGAATTCAACTATAACATTGAATATACCCAAATCCTCTAACCCTAGATCCCGAGTGGTTCACACTTCCCTTCTCAGAATTTTGGCCTCAGATTCAGGCTTTGGGAGGATTTCTTAGTCGCTAAGGTTGCTTCCAAAATGTCAGGTCTTTGAGCAGGGCTGTGGTCATAGATGAAGCAGGTGCCTTTGCTGCAGGCATGTAATGATATATGGAATCACAGTCCTTGTTGAAGAGGAGGTGTTTGGTAAAGAAAATGGCTACAGACCCAAACAAGATGTCCACACAGCTTGAGTTCCAGCTTTGTCTCCCTTGTTTCCAAGGAGCATGCCCTCTCTGGAACAGTATGCAGCCCAGTGGATAGTGAGACATCTACTGGCTAAATAATATATGTACATAAACATAGAAGTGACATTGAATGGAACAGAGAGATACTGAATCCACGCAGGCCACAAAGCAAACAAATCTTAAGTTCCCTTCATTGTCCAGATTCCCTTGCAGTAGGAAATAGGTTATTTTCCTGCAGAGTTATTTTTTAAATTTAAATTGCATTTTCTTCTCAAATTGGAGAGGACTAATGAGAAGGAGAGCGAAATCTCAGCTTTTCGATTTCCCATTATAGACTGTTAAGTAGACTGTATTGATCTGAGTACCTCTGATTAAAGGAAAAGGAACATTATGTGAATGATTATTTGACAATTACTCCAAGGCATCACAGACAGAATTGCTGCTCCAAAGAGCTTGCAGTCTAAACAGAAATATGTATGAAAAAGATAAAGCACACAAAGAGAACTTCTGAGATAGAGATTTAAATACTGCGTTGAATAAGAATGGATGGCTAAGCATCTTTATATAATCTGTATTCCTCCTTCTTTTATCTTTTTTTGGCAATGCCTGTATTAAAAAAATCAAAGCTTAACATTTCATCACTTGGCACCATTCAAGTGCATCTCATTTACGTATCCTGCTCTGACAATTAAGCCACTCAGTTTCAGTGGACTAAATGCATTTTTGGAGAGAAGTCCGGGTACATCAGCCAACTCATGAGTGCTCCTCCCTGCTGAGTGAAATACAGATATAGAATATCAATTCTGAAAGGAAAAAAAAAAGCAAATAAATACAAAGAGATCATTACATGTTTAACACAACAAACATGTGAGAGAGAGAAAGAGAGAGCCAAATATTACATCATTCCAAGTTAAGACTGATCTCCTTATGGTACTTACATGGTCCCCATTATTGGGCCATCCGAGCCCCTGACAATTTTTAATGTATTTAGCCACCCACAGCTCTTTGAGATAGGAAAGTGCTATTATCCCATGTGTACAGATGTTAGGGTGACCAGATGTCCCGATTTTAAAGGGAAAGTCCCAATATTTGGGGCTTTTTCTTATATAGGTGTCTATTAACACACACACACAGCCCGTCCTGATTTTTCACACTTTCTATCTGGTCACCCTAACAGATGGGGAACTGAGCACCAGGCAGACTAGGCCAAGAGCCACACAGATATTTAGCCTCTCAACTTTCATTGAGTTGAAGGGAAGTTAGGAGCCTAATTACCCAGGGGCGGCTCCAGGCCCCAGCATGCCAAGCGCGTGCTTGGGGCGGCATGCCGCGGGGGGCGCTCTGCCGGTCGCCGGTCCCGTGGCTCCGGTGGACCTCCCACAGGCATGCTTTGAGCCGCGGGACCAGCGGATCCTCCGCAGGCACGCCTGCGGGAGGTCCACCGGAGCCGCGGGACCGGCGACCGGCAGAGCGCCCCCCACGGCATGCCGTCGTGCTTGGGGCGGCGAAATGTCTAGAGCCGCCCCTGTAATTACCTCTGTGGTGCTAGGCCTCAGTGACTTCGCCAAGGTCCCCCAGGAAGTTGTGGTAGAGGAAGGAGTTGAACCCAGATCTTTTAGGTTCTAGCTTAGTATCCTAACTACAGGACCATCCTTTCCATGTAGGGCCAGCTGCCTCAAGCTAGGCTTCTAAATCCATATTTAAGTACCTAAATAAGTGCCCCGATTTTCTAAATTACTGAGGATTTTAGACGCCCATATTTTTTAAAAGCTTGGCCTTTAAGAATCAAAATCTATAGTATATGACATTTCATCAACAGTATATAGTACTTTTTAAAACGAAGGGGATTCAATATATAAGTTAAGTGCTGCATGCTTAGACTGACTTCATTGACAGAGGCTATAAACTTAATACTAGCTAATAAAATATTTCAGAGCCACTATGATTTTCTTATAAACGTTTCCAAGGGTGGATATAATTAGAGGCCAAACTCTAGCATTAGTGCAATGTAAAGGCTGAGACAGCGAATGCTCAGGAGATAGTAAATTCCAAACGTTGCCACCACAGTGGTTAGCTCTGCTCCGTTTCACATCCAAAATGTTTCGGTATACATAAATAATGGAGGAATGAAATGAAAAAAGGACATTTTACAAGGGAAGCAGTGGTACAAAATGTTCTGTAATGCTACTTATTTACAGCCTCACAGAATTAGACATGGCAGGAGCAACCTTAACTATTGCAATATTCTAACTGTTGAATGCTTGATATTTTGACCTGAACAAGCAACACTGCATTTCATTTACCTGTGTGTGTTTGGATAGCGAAGAAATAAAAAGAAAAGGGCAAGGCGGAAAAATCCAGGAGACGACAGCATTTCATGCAAACTAATAAAGTCTTCTTCTTTTCTTGTACTCCCTGTCTGTCGGTCTAGCCATGCGTTGTCCCATGTCTGATGTTTAGATCATAGGCTTTTGGGGACAGGGACCATCTTTTTGTTCTATGTTTGCAGAATGCCTAGCACAATGGGGTCCTGGTCTCTGACTGGGACTCCCAGGTGCTACGGTAATATTAATAGTAAATAATAAAACATTCAGCGTTAATTGGCTTGGAGAATTTGCAAGTACCAGAAGCTTCACCAACGGAGTTTGTGTATTTCATCATCTTGGGTATATGCCAAGGGCTCCCTGGTCTGGCAGCTATCCCTTGTGGAGCCGATAAACCCCCTAATGGTTCTCACAAAGCAATCCTTAGCTCAGTTGTCCTCAAACGACCTTGAAGGCTTGGCCTGAGCGGTTTACAAATGCTACTAGCGTTGTCAAATTACAAGACTTGCTAAACAGTGTGAGATCTCCATTCCAAAATAAAGTAAGGCCACGCAACCAAGCTCCTCCTGCAAATGCCTGGGAGAGTAGCTCAACCTTGCGCTATTCTGTAACGATCCGAAGGCCCCAACTCTTTTTAGATCAGTGTGGCACTGAAAAGTCAAGGCTCTCCTAACAAAATAACCCAGTATAATCTAGGTAGTAATTGTACCCAAGTTGATCTCAGCCTTCATGACTGCATGAGGAGAGAATCAGTCCATTGCTGTATAGATAAGACCCATCTTATAAGGGTTTTGTAGAACAAAATCATCACCTACTGAACCCAAGATAGTCTTGTGTTTTAAGGCCAGGGATTGATCCTCAAGAGTTATGGAATTGATTCCCAGGTCTGTCACAGACATAGGAGTTGCTATTCCTGTTCATACCAGTGACCTGTCTAGTCAAGTATACTCTCTGATAGCAGTCATGATAAGATATTTTTTCAGCGGAAAGTACAGGGAACTCCATGTTCGTCTGCTATAGAATAATTTACCCATAGTCACCAATTACTGTTTGGCTTATTCCATGAAGCATGAGGATGTATTACACACCTATTTTTATACAATCTGATATAAATGGTTATTCTTATATGTCTATTAAAATGGGTATAGCCCTCTTTAGAATTGTATCAACCTTTCGCTCTCACAGGTTAATTATGTTCAAGAGGTGAAAGCATGGTACATTTTTACTGAACTGTACATCAAAAACAGTTTGACCAATTTTGTTCTAAATTAACAATAAATAAATACATGAAAATTCTGCAGTGGCCAGTGAATCAGCACCACAATTTTTAGACTAAAAAGATGTATTCTTGCCCACTTCTAGGAGAGCTGAGAAAAGGGCTTAGATTGACAGACTCCTAGACTTTAAGGTCAGAAGAGACCACCATGATCATCTAGTCTGACCTCCTCCACGTTTCAGGCCACAGAACCTCCCCCACCCAACTCCTGATACGGTGAGTATCTCCATAAAAGTGACACAATGCAATGAAACAAAAGTTTAATACCAGAGTTAAGAGTGTTTGCTGTGCCAGCCACTCACTAGCCTATGTAAATGCTTTATTAGAATAATTATAGTGCTTAGGACTAATGCAGCACTTTCCGTCTGTAGATGTTTACAAAGGTAGATATGGCTCATGCAGGACAAATGGCAAATACCATGCATATTGTGAGCATAGTCAGAGCTCTGATTTAGTATGGGAACTTCAACTATTCTGACTAAAAAATCAGTTATTGGGAAGAAAAGCAGGGCAGTAGTGCTGGAACAATTTTTATGCTGGGGGTGCTGAAGTCAGAAACCATGTATTTGGGTAGTTATTACTACTTCAAGGCAGGACCCCTAGTTCCAGCACCTATGGAGCAGAGCCTTGGAGGGGAGAGACTTTATGAAATGGTCCTGATCGTTGATATGTCTCAGTCCCTTCAGAAATCACTTTGTACTTCTACTGCACTAAAGTATTTAGGAGCCAATCCAGCTCCTCTTAAAGTCCCATTGACTTCAGTGGGAGCTGAATCAGTCCCTTAATCATACACATGTCTTTCCCTAAAAGCCCATAAAAAGGAAAAAGCTAAGGAGGGAATAGACCCTGCGTGAACAACGATGTCAAGTCATGTTTTCCAGGAGTAGAATTGCTGAGTCTTTGATGAGGTGTCTCCATAACTAGCAATACATTTCAGAAGATCTCTCTTGCTCTGTGCTCAGAATCTATGCTACTCCCTAACCAATACACACACACACACGTGTATAGAACCTGCCTGAATTATGCTGAGTCCATGGAATTCTCTATGAATCACACTTCCCCAAGGTGCTTTCTTTAAATGGAAACATTCTCCGCTCCATAATACTGGCTTCCACATACTGATGGGCATTGGCTTTGATCTCAGGCCATGTCTACACATGCGAGCGTACAGCGGCACAGCGGTACCAATGCAGTGGTGCTGCCATAAGAGCACTCAAGTAGCCGCTCCATGACAACAGGAGATAGCTCTCCATCGACATAACTAACCCACCTCCAACAAGTGGATTCTCCCGCTGACATAGCGCGGTGCACACTGAATGACATAAGTTGTACTAATAAACATCCAAGTTTAGACATAGCCTCGGTTATGTTTGTTTATCTTTGTTTCCAGGGGGTGGGGAACATCAGATACTGTAAATCTTAAGGAAAAAACATAGCATACAGCAGATGGTGCATGAGCCTTCTGTTATTAATGGCACAAGTCTGTTCTTTGAAAGCAGGAGGAAAAAATAATGACCTTGGAGGTTGTTCAGGGATGGGTTAGGTAGTTTAGATGAGACCTTTCTGATGCGGATTTATATGATGCTGGTCCTGTCTCTACAAGGACACTCTAGATCCCCTCATGGCACTTTAACATTATAAAAACAATGACAAGTTACTTCTGCCTCTGGGTGTCCCAGAGCATCACGTCTTCTCCAGGTCTGTCTTCTAGATGTTAAGTTCATCAGGGCAGGGACTGTCTTTGTCATGTTTTTGAGCCTATAGAAACAGAGAGCTAGAACACGGTACCACATGTTTCCTGATGTTGCGTTGAGCACTTAAAAACCATTGCCAAGAACGTAGCAAGATCCAGAGAGGTTCCAGTATCTGTCCATGTAAGTGTCTTGCATGTCAATTTGTTTAACATTTCCCACCTGTCCATCCTCCTGAATCTCCAGGATTCATTTCTCCTCCCTTTCTCCTAGTCATCCACTCACTCTTTCTGTTTCTTCACCTTTATTCATCAGTCTCTCTGCTCTTTCAATCCTCGATCTAACTGCTGATCCTGCCGGCAAGGGAGCTAGTTGTAATGGTGATGGGACATTACCGGCAGTTGTCCATTAGAACTGGCTAAATTCAACTCATGTCAATGAATAGCCTCCAGATGCTGAAAACCTTTACTAGCATTACTACCTAACACACACCCAATTCTCAGAGAGTCCCCCTGTCTGAGCCATACTGTGGAACATCCTACCTGAAAAGCAGTTTGTCTTAGAAACTCCATATGTATTGTACTTATCTGGCTTCAAGAAGGCCCGGTGGCTTTGTCTATTTTTGGAAAGGTTGGTGGTTAGTTTTAGACTTTCTCAATCCAAATTTAAGAATCAGAAATTGCTTTGTCTGGTAAAATTCAGATACAGTATTGTCATTGGATTACACTGAGATTGGAAGAGTTATAGGTTATGACGAAAGACATTGAAACCTCCTGCCTGCCTGTGAATGAAAGATGTGATCCTGTGCATAGAACATTACTGGATATCACCCAGGGCCGGCTTTAAGCTGATTCACCCGATTCCCTGGAATCGGGCCCCGTGCCAAAAAAGGTCCCATGCCTGCGCCTAAAGCGGCCCCGCTCCAGGGGTCTTCGGCAGCATTTCAGCAGCGGGAGGTCCTTCGGTGCTGCAGAAAACCCGGAGCAGACCCCCCGCTGCCGCGTATTCCAATTAGGCCCCGCGAGTCTGGACCAGTCTGGACCAGAGTCAGGAACGGAACCCACCTCCTCTGAGGCCCAATCCAGTGTCCTAGCCACAAAACCATCCTTCACAGAGAACTTACACAATTCTGCTCCTGGGTTTGCCGTGAGTAGTTTTGTTTGTTTGTGTTTAATGGGCAATAGTGAGAGGTGCTATTTCCCTGCCTCAATAATCGGACAATGGTCTCAAGTTGCAGTGGAGGAGGTCTAGGTTGGATATTAGGAAAAACTTTTTCACTAGGAGGGTGGTGAAGCACTGGAATGGGTTCCCTAGGGAGGTGGTGGAATCTCCTTCCTTAGAGGTTTTTAAGGCCTGGCTTGACAAAGCCCTGGCTGGGATGATTTTGTTGGGGATTGGTCCTGCTTTGAGCAGGGGGTTGGACTAGATACCTCCTGAGGTCCCTTCCAACCCTGATATTCTATGGTTCTGTGATATAAGAATGATCCCTGAGAGGTTTCCCATTTCTGATACAGAGAGGACAGACTAGTTAGACACAGAGAACTTTTCCATTGGGGAGAAGCTGTTGATTCTCCTTTGCTGTAGTCCAGTCTAGTCACAGCCGATCAGGGAACTAGGAATCAGGGAAGACCAATATCTCTGCAGCGGTGTTTAGTTAAAAATGGGTGGCTTCAATAAGCATTGTGGATCAGGACCAGTAGTAAGTGAATAGTACGATCCAAGCTCTGAGCCCCGGTAAGAAGACTTTGCTCGAAACTGGACAGCTTTGCTTGGAGACCAGGGAAGCACAAGGAGGGAAGATGTAATGGCTGGAGATAAGTAATGTATCCATGAGTTCAGTTTGGCTGCCTGCACGATGAAGCAAATGCTTGCTAGTGACAGACAGGACCGAGCTGCTTCTGCAAAGGCCTCTGAAGAGCTGCACCAAGTTATTTTTGGTCTGAGTCCCCGGCCACGTTGGCAGATGCTCTCTCAGCTGACCGACAATCGCTTCCATGTGTGCAAGCCAGAATGCAGCCGTTGAACAGATTCCAGTGACATGATGTGCTTCCTTAAAAGGCCCGAGAAAGCTGAGCTGTGATGCCTGATGTGCTGGGAGTGAAAAGAGAGGCTAGGTGATCACTTCCCAGGCAGGCCCTTTCCAGCCCGTGTGCACTCAGATCACAAATAACTAATCACGTGAAACCATCCTCCATGGAGTCCGCCTCTGCCCCAGGCAGATGCACTGGGAAATACAGTCCTATGTGAGAGAGAGAGATCACTGAGCAGTTCAACCTCCCTGCTTCCAATTACAAACAGAGTGCTTTGATTAGCTCCTTCAGGCAGCATGCGCTAGTCAGATCCCGATTTGCATTTACACTAAAGCACTTCCAGAGCACTCCTCTGGGAGTACAAAGGCCCTTTTACACTGGAAAGGGGCCTTTTTGTACATGAGAATTTTTACCTAGACTAACAAGCCACAATCAAATGGGGGCGTTACAAAAGAGAAAACCCCAACAACCTCAAAACAACCCCCTCCCGCACCCCACCCACTCCTTTTATAATTACGTGCTTGAAACGTGCGAGGAGGAAAGTCCAAATAAAGGTTTGAATAGCTTGGCTTCCAAGGCAGACCAGGCTGAGCTTGGCACCTCCTGTCTACTGTGCAAGACCGCTGGCTCGTGCCAGTGCTTCCGAGCCTGAACTCCAGCCAGAACAGCTCTGCATCAACAGAGGAACCCAGTAAAAAGGAGTGAAGAAAAGGAAAATCCACATTGAACATGCACCACAGAGAGCAAAAAAAGAGCCTATTGTGGACTGGGTGATGATCCCTCTTTGGGTGGGGGAGCTGTCCGGGAAGAATTGGTGGGGATCTAGCATTGAAAGTGACGCACCTGCAATATGGAGCATATCTGAGAGGAGAGGCAGGAATAGATTGTGAATCACATGGAAAATGAGTGTCATTTGGTATCCTGAAGCTAAGAAGTACTGTCGCCTGGAAATCACGCCCTTATTCACAAGCTTAGTAGAATTCAGTTAATGGCTTAGTTATCTGGATAAGGACAATTTCCACACTAGGTAGGGTAAAAAAATGCATGAGAGAGATAAAACTTCATGCTTCAGGGCATAAGCCAAACACTCACTGACAGGGATAAAGAAGAAATTTCCCCTTAAGGGAGTTCCTTGCGCCTTCCTCTGAATCATCACCAAAAATCATGAGATTGGCATAAAAATCATGGCTTTTAAAAATAAAAATAAACAGAGAGATTTGATGTATTTATGTCTCTCCTTGTTTTTGAATCTTTAGAGAACACAAGTTAAGTTTTGAAGCTTTTCTCTGCATCCATGAGTGCTAGAATCTTACAATGTTAATGAACGCTCACATTTTCACAGGGCTTTCACTTGTGTCCAGGAGCTGGGGCCTTAAGGAAGCCATCAAAATATTTCAAGACTTATGAGCGTTGACCACTAGAATATGTTTCTACTTTGTACAGGAATCTCTGCACGTCCTATATTTTTTCAATTTTCTATTTTTATTAGGGCTCATCACAACTTGTCAAATTCCAAACTGTTGACACCATTTTGAAATTCCAAATTTTTTTTAATTTGAAAAAAATTGGGAAAAATGTTGAGTCATTTTCTGGTGAAATATTCCTCCTGTTTTTCAACCAGCCAGTCAGACTCGCTGATCAAAATAGCCCCTTCTGGCCTTTAACTCTATAGATCTGTGAACCCAGAGAAAACACCTTATTGCTTGTAAAGAGAGCTGGGCAGAAATGGTTTCCCCATCCTAAGAATTTTTGAGATATTGAAATTTTTTTCCATCCTAAAGCTGGAGGAAAACTCAAAACCGTGGCAGTTTTTGTGAACCAGAAATCTGAAGGCAAAAAGAAATTTTATGAGATCAATTGAAACATTTTGTTTTGATCATTTCAAAATGTTTCATTTCAAATTAGATCATGTTTTACATTTTTAACTAAAAATGATGTTAAACTAAACAAAATTTCATTTTGACCCAAAAAGCAAAATTTTCATTCCCAAAATGTCAAAAGGAGACGTTTGAACAATTACCAAAAAAAAATTTCAAACCCTATCCTGTGAAAAATTTTGGCTAGCTCTTCATGGCAGGGCCTGTCTGCCGATGTGCTTCCCTAGTGTGTAGCACAATGGGAATACCTTTCGCTACATAGACATTATATTGCCCTCCACTGAGATGAACCCGCTTTTAGGGTGAAATGGAGATGGTGCTTTATCGTATAACACATGGATAATAAAACAGCATTTGTTGTACAGTAGATGAGCACCTCTGGCTTCACTTGCATGGCTTTTATTTTTATGCGGTTCATTGTCTAAGGGCTTCTTCAGTTAGGTTTTTTCTTGTTATTGTTCTGCTTCAAATAGCAAATCGCCCCAATACACACACCATTCAGCCAGGTGCTTATCTCTGCTGTCAGTCAAACAGGCAACATGTTGCTTTGTGTCTTCACAGTGAGATGTTTCATACTGCGCCAGAAACCATAAGAACATAAGAACGGCCCTACTGGGTCAGACCAAAGGTCCATCTACCCCAGTGTCCTGTCTTCCGACAGTGACCAGTGCCAGGTGCCCCAGAGGGAATGAACAGAACAGGAAATCATCAAGTGATCCATCCCCTGTCACTCATTCCCAGCTTCTGGCAAACAGGCTAGGGAAACCAGATACTAAACTACCCTAAAATCACTGACTTACCTCTCCACACATTTGGTTGGAAGGAAAGCTGCTTCTGCATATGGCGCAATACCTGGACTGCATAAGCTAGGCTGCGCCCTCCGATGCCCATGTTTGATTTCAGAACCAAAACCTAAATTTACTGAAAATTGATGAGACAAACATCTTGGTCCTCTGTGCATGACGTGGAGTGTTTGAATGGAAAATAACGTAATTCTCCCAGTTTAATTAATCACTTTTGTCTGGTGATTAAAAGAATGATGATGCCACAGAGGGCAAATGTAAATGCTGGAAAAGTTGCGTCAAAGGAATATAGGAATTGCCGGCTGGATCACTTGTGTGGTCCATCTGGTCCAATATCCTGTCTCTGACAATGGTGCAAGAAACTCCGCAGTAGGAAGTTATTGGATAACCTGTCCCATGAAGGTCTCATCCTAATTCCTAATAGTTAGTGGTTGGCTTAAGCGCTGAAATATAAAGTTTTATCACCCAAGAAATTTATTTTAGAGTAAACTATTACACCTCTCTTCTTGCTATGCATATAAATGGCCAATCCTCTCTCAAGTTTGCTAAGGTCTTGTCAATGATTTTTACGTGCTCAAGACAGCCTCAAGAAATATTTGGTGCCATATTCCAGCTCTCTCTCTCTTTGTGTGGACTTCTATGGCCCCTATCATTGGCCAAATTGGCAAAAAAAAATGTTTCATGTTGATCAAAACAAAACCTTTTGTTGCAATTTTGAGGGATTATCTTAAAGGGTTTTTTTTATAATTCAAATAAAATTGAGGGGAAATCCAAAATGAAATGTTTTTCCAAAGCAAAAAGTCAAAATGTTTTGTTTTGGAAATGCCAAAACAAATGGTTTCACCATTCCTGAAAAACACTTATTTTTTCCAAAACAATTTGCCTCAATCAAGTGGAATTTGTGAATTGTTTTGGTTGCCCCCGATCTCCATTGGTTGGTGTGGAAAGGCTTTGTAAGAAAAATTTCACCCAGTTGTACTTCTGGGACTCAGTCCCATGGCTGATACACAAGACACATCCCCTCCTAACTTTTCTTTCATCTCTTGTCATATCTACCACCTCTCTCTTCACTGTAGTGTCTGAGCAGCTCACAATCGCTAATGGATTATCCCTGCTGTGTCCTGAAGAGGTAGGGAAGTGCCCCTGCTTGACAAATGGGGAATGGAGGCCCAGAGTAGGTCACTTTGGAGGTTGGTGGCTGAGCCCAGTGTGCACTCAGAATCCCAATCCAATGTTTTATCCAGTAGAGCACGCTTCCTGCCTCCTCTTTGTTCCTTCCATGCACTGCACACGTAAGATCAGATTGTGATACCCTCACTTATGGTGGGCAGCATGGCACTCCCAGTGATGGCATGGAGTAAGACACTTTTCAACATGAGGGTAGGGCTGACCCTTAGGAATCACTCATGAACTGAGGGTCTGGAAAGGCTCTCCCAGCCCCCGAGTCACTTGCTTTAAGTCCCAACTGAAACACTTTTTTTTTACTTTAGCTCCTCCTTAATGTGGTGAATCATTTTAACACCCTTCAGAACAGGTGGTTACTGAGCACCATTGCTGTGTATCAGGCCGTTTCTGGTAGCCCTTTCGCTCTGTTTTCCCATCTGTTGAAACTTTGAATTCTTTGTCGTAAGTTTATATTTGGTGCATGCCCTTCCTCCCCCGCCTTATATCCTTTTATCTTAGTACACCAGAAGTTAACGGCACCGTTTTATATTACGTTATTCCCCCCATGGCGTTCCAGCCCCACAACAATCTCTCTGTTGTGTCTGAATTGAATAGATTAGAGCAGGAGTCGGTAAATGCAATACACACTAGGGAACAGTAGGGGGAGCCAAGGGAGAGAAGAGTCAGGACTCAGGCGGGATGGAAAGACAGGGCAGCGGGAGTGATTGCTTTTAGTGCATCTACATTAGTACAGAATACAGATTTATCCCACTGCCTGCTTTGCTGATGTCACTCAAAAGGCAGGCAGCATGGTGCCCTGCATCAGGCAATGGACTGGGATATGGTACACATGGGATCTGTTCCTTCTCCCACCTGACTTGCCGTGTGATCTTGAGCAACCCCCCCTCTAAAGCTGTATCTGTCTTGTCTGTTTACATTGTAAGTTCTTCAGGGCGGGGACTGCCTCTTGCTATGTTCATGTACAATGCCTGGCAGAATGGGGCCAATTTCAGTAGGCTGCTCCAGGTGCTAACCTAACGTTAATAATACCATACAATGCTTTGGTAACACTGCTGCGTTAATTACAGACCAGTCCCTTTCCTAAAGGCGATTTTTAAAAATCCCCCATAAAAGATGTTTACTGATTAATATACATGGTCCGTATTAGACTGAGTCACGCCAATGACTCAAATCCAAGTTGGGTCACACCAATGACTCGAATCCAAGCTCTGTTGTTTCTGCCTATAAAGGCCCGACAAAGAGCAGAGTGCTTTCCTCTAACCCCATCGGATCCAGGGATTTCACTTGACCATTCCAATGGTTAATCCTCCTCTGAAGTGACTTTTTTTTTGCTTGTATTTATGTGCCTGAGCCATTCCAACCTGGTTTTTCCAATATGTAAAATATTTTGGAGCAGATGGAAAATATAATCCAGCTGCCCTTCTCCAAGAGCTCTCACGAAAACCATATACTGGATCCGAAACAGATATTAAATCTTCCTGCAGCCTGCAATTAAAAAGCTATTGTGAGACAACAGTCTTGGCCTTCTGCACATTCCAGAAAAATACCCAATGGGACCAATATTAGCTCCCCATTTAGAGTCTGGGGCCAGATCCCACTTCTGTTCCCTGCACAGGTTGCTGGGCTCCCTGCAGAGGAAAGTTTGCTAAGGGACCCGACACTGAAGCAGCACAGCTGAGCTGGGAGTGTGCTGATACTGCACACCTGAAGTGCAGCTTCATTCACCGGTAGAACTTAAAGCTGACCACTCCTGGCAGAGCCCTAGAGATAGGAATAATTGGAGATATATCAGTCTCCTAGAACTGGAAGGGACCTTGAAAGGTCATCAAGTCCAGCCCCCTGCCTTCACTAGCAGGACCAATTTTTGCCCCAGATCCCTAAGTGGCCCCCTCAAGGATAGAGCTCCCAACCCTGGGTTTAGCAGGCCAATGCTCAAACCACTGAGCTATTCCACCCCCTAGATAACCACACCTGGTTAGTCCTCATTGGCACATGGAGCTCACACGGGTCATTCTTTGTGCTACTGGGGTGACTGTGGCTCTTTGACATCACAGATGTAGTGTTAATGGCACTTAGGGGTATCAGAAGAAGTCGTGTAGATCAGATGTAACCCAGTCATCATCTGAGCATCACTTTTTCACTCTGTTTAGCGCTATGAATATATTCTGGCTTTTGTCCCCATGGAAACAAATGTTAATTCTGATCCTATAGAGATTTGTGGGATCCCTTTTCCTGGATTAACCTGTTAGGCTTTCGGGATCCTTTCAAAGGCAATGGATGCCCTTTGATTGGGTATGACTCAATATGATGATACTAATTTGCCTAATATGAATTCCTGATGTGACCATCACTCATCTGCCTGTTGATCTAAATCGGGATTCTCTGATCAAGCAAGCAAAGGTGGCACAGTCCACTTTCAAAGCGTTGCCTTGGCCAGTAGCTTTCTAGGATCGTCTTGACTAGATCTGGGAACACCAGGTCCTAAAATATTATAATTGCCATGAGCAGCACTGGAAATATCTGAAATTCCAGCTCCAGATCCTTCCGTTTCTGCAGACTTTTTCCAGACTGGGTAAGGAGGAAAACCCAAAGATACCATCTGTTTCTTGATGGCCCTTGTGGCTGTGACTGAATTTTCTTTTATGGCCACGTGGGACCATTCTGATCATCTAGTCTAACTTCCTGTAACACAGAAGGATCCAGATCCATCTTCTGGGGCCTGGATCTGACGCCTGAAAAGGGGGGTTCTGGGGCAGCTGCTGGACTGACAAGTCAATGTGGAGGGGCAGTGTTATTCCCCACTGTCCTATGTGTGTATTGGTAGGGCTGCTGTCACACCACCGCCCCCCAAAAACGAGGAGTCCTTGTGACACCTTAGAGACCCACTCCCCGATGACTCTTGGTGCTGTAGGCCATCAGCAGCCTGGCAGCCATGGGGGGAGTTGGCCAGCCCTCACTCCTGGAGAGTTTAACAAGGGCGCTGAAGGCATGTGAGCCTGAGGACAGGAAGGATAAGGAGGAGACCAAGGGAGTGCAGGGTTAGTGGTGCTGGGGGTAGGGAGCCAGACACAATGTGACTTCCACCAATTCGGTTCAGACGCTTGCTCCAGAATCTGATCTCAGCTGCTGTTTGAGCTCGGATAAGAACCCAGATCCTGACACCTCACTTTGGCATCGTCCGGCCTGACAGGCAAATTTCTCTAGGTGACTCATCCCCATGCTGGAAGGTTTCCTCTCATTTCATAAAATGCCTCCTCGATTTTGGTTTGACTCTGTACATGGAGCGCAGTGCATGCTGGGCCTTGTGTGAGGGCAGCATTGGCTCACAGAGCCTTCTCCCACCTCCTGGTACTCTAGCATAACTGTCAGCTACACCAGCAGTCCCTGCCCTGGGAGGGGCACATCGGGGTACTCCCTGATAGTAACCCAGACATGCAAATCACACCAAAGAAGGCGAGGTGGCAAGCCCTGGCCCATCGCACACTGTCCCCTGGAACTGGCCGATCTGGAGCGGTGAGCAGCTGACAACTCCCAAAGGGATAGTGCAGGAGGCACACTCCCATTACCCATTGGGAAGGGGATGTTGCAACTCTGCACCAATCCTGGCATTGACAGGCAGGTGACAGTGCATAAAAAGGAAGGGCAGAGGTGTGTGCAATGTTGCATTTACACATCCGGAGGCTGCTCGCTGAAATCAAGGTCACTGTTCCTAGCCTGCCTGCGAGCATGGGCCAGCTATATTTTTTACCCTGGAAGCTTCCTGAGGGTGTGAGCCTGCACCCATTGAAGTCAATGGGAGTGTAGTCACTGGCTTTAGTGGGTGTCACCTCAAACCTCAAGCCAGGGTCTTGGCTAGTGAACCACACAAGAAATCAGTATTTTATGATCTTTTACAAGGCAGCATGGTCCAATAGTTATGCCATTAGACAGCAGCTCAGCAGAGCAGGGTTCTATTCCCAGTGCTGTCACTGACTTACTAGGTAAGCTTGGGCAAATTACTTGTCCGCTATGCCTCAGTTTCTCCATCTATAAAATGAGGATAATGATACCAACTTCCTTGGTCAAGTGCTTTGAGGTTTATGGGTGAGAATTGCTACAGAAGAGCTAAGTATTTTTATTGTTCGGTCTCTAAAATCCACGTTAAGTTCCTTGTTTCTTTATTTTGGTCAATGATTGAGGCTCTGATCCTGCAAAGACCTATGCATGTGCTATACAGGAGGTCAGACTGGATAATCCAGTGGTTCCTTCTGGCCTCAAACTCTGACTCTGACTTTATGTGCTAATGTTGCTCATGGGAGTAGTTCCACTGAAGTTAAGAAACCATCCACGATTGTAAAAGATGGCACAAAACCACGAGAGATTCAAAACCTCCAGTAGACTTTATTTAAAAGTTCTTTTGTATAGACTTCCTAAACACAAAAACCACAATTAAAAACAAAATCCCCAGCCCTGCAAACAAACAAAAAAGATACAACACACAACATTAGAGGAATGCCAAAAACATTCTACACCACGACTTAAAAATTCTTTAACTGAGGTGTTGGTCCCAGCAGTGCATCTGTATTCAGAAATCTTGCTTTTTTCCCCCTTTTCTGGTTTGATTGATCACATATGTCACAAATGCGTAAAAAAGAATCAGTTTGAAGTCGAATCCAGCAAGAGTAAAAAACAGAATGAAAAACTGAACTGCCTGTTTATCAGAATTAATGACTCCTTTACACATAGGCTTTCCATCTAAAGTTATGCTCAGTTATGAAAATGATACAAGCAAGTACATAACAGTTGCAGTGAAATTATTTTGTCCTTATTTTCTAGACTTTACATTGCCATAAACAGGCATAATGCCAGAATCTGAAGGAAATGGTAGTTTGTAGACATGTTCTAACAAAATAATCTGCAGTGGATAACTATTACATATTGTTGAAGGTATACACTATAACCCGGACACATGTAGTACTCAGTCCACAAACAGTTTAGCACCATATTGATAGGTCATGCAGCAAAACACTCTCTTCAAGGTTTGCTTGGAATTTAAAGCATGAAATAGTACAGTGCAAGGTAGTCTATACCCTTAGCTTCTAAAGGGGTAAGTTGGCATTGGCTGACTCCTGGTTCTCTGAGAGGTATGTGTTGATATTTTGCTGTCTTTAGGTTCCTATTGTCGTGACAACCCCAGGATTAATGTGAGCTGAAATTTGAATGGAGAGAAAAACAACAACATTATTGGGTGGCCAGGAGACCCTGCACGTACAGCCCCAAACAAGGCAACATTTAGGCACTGAAAACCCCTTTTTCACAGCCTGTGTGCAGGCTATGCCGACAGCAGCTCAGGAGCAGGCCGGGGCGGATGTTGCCCTCAGAGGCAGGTGGATGGGGAGTGAGTAGGCATCCATGGAGCCCTGACCCTACCCTCAGCACATTGGCTAGTGGAGCAGCCTGGTTATGCAAGGGGTGGTGCGCTGCACCTTGCAGAGTTATTTCCCAGCAGAGCAGGGGACAACCCCCTGGGAGGAATTGTTCCTGAAGCACATGCAGATCCTGGGTCAGGGTGGAGACTAGATGTGCTGCTCTTTATGAGGGGCACGTGCAAGGAACACAACACAGCCCTAAATATGCTGTTCCTCAAGATCATCGCCCAAGTGGCCTCTCTTGAGGCCATTTATACAAGGGTTGACTGACTACTGTAACCAGGAGATGTCCTGATCTCTCTGGCCATGCCTCACAGATGTGCCCGTGGCTATGGAAGTGAGGAACACATCAAGGATGGCTGTCTCCCCAGGTCCTGGGTATGACTGACGCCACGTCTATGTACTCTCATGTCCTAAATTAAAGAGCTAAGCTATAGCACACAATATAGGGTGCTTTTTGTCCTGCCAGCTCTCTGCTGTCCTCCCGTGACCACAGATCTCTTGTACACAAATTTAATCTATAGGAAGGCAGGTGATCACAGCAAGACCCCAACTGGGATGACTGCTAATGGGCTGGGGTCTAGTGTCTTCCCCATATGCAGCAAGTCCTTCCACTAAGCTACACTTGACATTTTGGCCCACAGCAACCAGTGGGCGGGAGCAAGACCCTTCTTGGAAGAGAGACTTCAAGAAGGATAATTCAGTGCACCTGTGCTCTACTCCATAGCACACTGAAGTCAATGGAAAGACTCCCACTGACTTGAATGGGGTTTAGCTCAGGTCTTGTATGGAAAAGGGATTGTAGTCACTGTCAGAATTGATATCTGAGCTCCTTTACAGTCTATTTCTGGAATGTCCACGTGATACACGTTTTGGAGCATTCTGTAATCAGAAGCCAGTGTTTTGGTATCACATCAGAAGTGAAAATTTCCTGATGCCGTAACTATTATGGACCTGACCCACAACTGGTGTAAATCAGAACAGCTCTATTGAGGTCAATGGAGTTACACCAATTTACACTAGCTGATGAGCTGTCTCCATGATCTTAAGTGATGATTAACTGCCAACACTTCCACTTCATCTCTCCAGCTATTGTAGCCAAATGGAGATGTGTAATGGCAGAAGGGGCTCCACTTACCAGGAATGCAAACTTTTTCACATTCTTTCTGTGTGTTAAATTTGTTTTCATTTCCACCGCAGCCACCATACCAGAATCTTGCACAGCTCTTGGTCCCTGAGTCATAGTACCATTTGAGCGTGAACTCCCTGCAGGTTCCTGCTTCTTTTTGCAACCTACAGATATCTGCGACTACAAATAAATAGAGAAAGAGAAAGACTTAGCAACCGATAAATGCAAACACCACCACCACGTTTCCAGACAGGCTCCTGGACTTCCATGGTTTCAGAGATACCATTTGACACAAAGTCAGATGTGTCCTCTCAAAAAGTGCATGCTTGGAAGACTGAGACAGATGGATCGTTGGGTACATGTGGCATGCAGGATTAGAGAGACAATCTCCTTATTACAACATACAAATGACCAGTTCAGACTATTGGTCCGTCATTCTAGAGTCCTGCCAGTAGAAGCTGCTGCTTCAGATAAAGGCAGGACTGCCATCACCCACCCACAATTACCTAGCCAACTATGCAATGTTTTCCAGGGAGGACAAAATTCCTTCCTGGCCCCTGCAAGTGATCACTTGAAGCTCTGAAGCACATGATCTGGCCAGCCCCTGTGTGGGAGCACTTCCCCTTCCCCTATGTTGCACTACTCAGGGGCTGGCCACAATCTTGATGGGAACATAGTCTCTGCTTCTTCCAAGCATCCCCAAGAATGAGGATGGAGAGAGGGCAGGGCTATGTCTGTGTTCCCGTCTGCGCCAGCCAGTGGAATTGGCTGTAGAATTGGAACAGGCTGCACTAGCGTCAGTGTATGCGGCCCAGTGGTGCCAGAGGGGACTGGAAGCTCCAGCGGCTGTATGCCCTGTCTGCTCCCCACTCTCACGTGCCTAGGGAAGAGGGAAGCCAGACATTGACTACAAACAATGCTGACCGAAAAGCCCACTTCCAGTCCTTTTTAAAATCCAAGCCCGGTCAAATTCAGGCCTGCACAGGCTGGTCTGTGTAGTGAGAGCTGCTCAGGTGTGGGAGTGAAAAAGTCTCATTCCTCAGTCCTACATTGGGAACAAACTCACATCTAGTGATGAGGGACAGAGCAATGGTGTAGTGGTGCTGGATCCTCTCCAATGGCTGTAAGCAAATTCTGCACACTGACCTCTCTAGTCTGTTCTCAAAGGACAGTATTTTCTCTCCTACTGACAAGTTTACATTTATGTTTTTCTCTTCCAGTTTTCCTGGCACCAAACTGTTCCGGCTGCATAGAGCGGGCTCTCACCGAGAATGTCGCAAATGAGTCCACTAGATGTGGACAGATGTGATTATGTGTGTGGGCGGGGGGCAATTTAAAGGGTTGCTCCTTAGCATTAGCTGTGTCTGGGTTTGGCAAGGGTGTGACATGACGGATAGTACATTTCAAAATTAGGTGACTATATTTTTGGTGCTGATTTTATTATAGTATCTATATGTGTGATAGAGAAACTGATCTGGAAACATTTACGTCACCTTAAATGGCTCCACAAAACTATGTCACTTTCTCACAGTAACAGGGGCATATTTTGTAAACTGTTGGAGTTTGGGATCTAGCCCCTGCCTCACTGATGTCCAGCATAGCTCAGCCAAAGGTCAGAACTCCACCATGCATTGACTACCCGGAAGCCTTCCCGATGTCAGATGGTGCCATGATTAAAGATGACACCTCCTGGTTAGAAGTCAGCTCCCAGCCCTCATCATGTGCCATATTGGCTTGCTGTCGCTGGCTGCTGAATTCTCTTTCCCAAGCAAACACAGGGAAAATCCTTCGGTGAGAAGGGCTTACAGCAGTCTGTGGCACTCGCCACCTGCGTTACCCCATTTCTGCCTTAAAATACCATCTTCTTCTCATATGTACAAAATCTGTGAATGCTATAGAGGCCATCTGAACTGAGGTAATTTGGGACATAATCCCTCTACTTTCACTTAGGGACATTGTTCTTAGACAGTGTAGGCTGAATATAACTTCTTATATTTAGTTAACTTGTTATTGAATGTGCCTGATATTGGGTCAGCCCGGTCAACTGAAACCAGTCTGACCTAAATTTCTGCACATGGTATGTCAGGGTCAAGATGCTTTTCCTCATGGAGCCATTTCCAGAGATGTGCCATCTGCACACAAACAAGATTCTCTGGATTTTTTTAGTGAATCACAGAATATCAGGGTTGGAAGGGACCTCAAAGCAGGACCAATCCCCAGACAGATTTTTGCCCCGATCCCTAAATGGCCCCCTCAAGGACTGAACTCACAACTGTGGATTTAGTAGTTCAAACCACTGAGCTATCCCTCCCCACATAGTTGCAGTTTAAGCCACAGTTGGATCCTCTGATCTCCAGGTGGTGTAAATAGGGGCAACCCATGTGAATCAGCCCCATGATTTACCCCAGATGAGAGGGCTGCTCCACAGGACGACCACAGGGCAAAATTTTATGTGCAAATAATTTTTTTTTGCTGAAGAAAGCAGATTTGGGTTGACCACAATAATTTGCAGGCTCGGGTAGACTGTGGCAAATTGTTTTGGTCAAGCAAAGAAAAAATTTGGAAATGTCAAAATGATTTGTTTGGGCATTTCCGACCCGAAAACATTTTGAGTTTTCATTTTGGAATTTCACACCATTAAAAAAAAAAAAGTTAAAAAAACCCCAAGCCTTTGAAAACTAACAAAATAGTTCATTTGACCCAAAACACTTTTGCTTCAACTTTTTTGTTTCACTCAAAAAATCGAAAAAGGTTTATTTTGGGTTGCTCTGAACCATTATTTTTCTTCAGTTCTGCAACTGAACCAAAAAATCACTTATGCACATGGTTCTCCATGGGACCTGATGGGATGTTAGCAAGCCTTTCCATTTACAGTCTAGTCACAGCACAGTCCTTAGTGACTCAGAGCCAGGTGTCACAGAGTGGACTCGATACACCCTCCTGGTGCAGGGGATGTATAATAGGGCCGAGGGACCCCAGGGGGGTTGGCGAGGGAAGCAGAAAGAGTTTGCAGCTTTAGCTCAATGAGCTGCCCTGATCCTTCACTGGGGTCCTCTACAAAATATACTTAGGACCAGCATCAGAGTCATTGCTGGCTACAGTGTGCACTGCCCTACCTGGAGTATAAAGGTCCAGTGTTTGTCAGTATACAGCAGGGCCGCCCAGAGGGGGTGGGGCAAGTGGGGCAATTTGCCTGGGCCCCGCAGGGGTCCCCATGAGAGTATTTCAGGGCCCCTGGAGCGGGGTCCTTCACTCGCTCCGGGGGCTCCGGAAAACTCTCGCGGGGCCCAGGCCCCCGGAGCTTCTTCCGCTCCGGGTCTTCGGCAGCAATTTGGTGGCAGGAGGGTCCTTCCGTTCCAGGACCCGCCGCCGAAGACCCCAGGCCTCCTGAATCCTCTGGGCGGCCCTGGTATACAGATACAAATCTCTTTGCTGAGGTTATAGCATAGAAGCACTCCCCACCCTAGCAAGAAATGATCTATTAGCCGGATAGATTCACCACCAAGACAGCCCAGGCATGGAATCGGGATTATAAAACCACAGCCTGTCATAGAAACACCATTTATCTGTTTAGTAGAACACTATGTATTTTCAATAGCCTGCCATGTAAAAAGCACTGCCTATTTCTGGGCAGTTCAGTGTCAGCCACAGGCAAGACAAAATCCAGGCCTTAAATGGCAGTGGTGAGGCAGGCAGAATCTAGTGAGAAGACTTGGCCCTGGAGTTCCTGCACTGATCCAAGTGCAAAACAAAGGCTAATACATCTAAATAGAGCCCGTGGAGTAGTGAGTGCAATGGCTGATTGATTAGGTACAGATAAAAATAAAGGTCACGTAGCAGCTACACTATCGATAGGGACCCTGAACTTTACAGTATCAGAGTCAATGGTATTTATATAAGTGGATTTATATTACAACTCCCATTGAAATCACTCGGAGTTAGACACCTAAATACCTTTAAACATCTGATCCTTGGTCATTTATTTTTCTATTTATTAAAGAATAGTTTCTCTTCCAGTTATTTGTCAGCAATGGGGGAGATCCTGGTCCTCTGCTCAGGCTCTTTATGCTACAAAGAAGAGGGACACAAAGCTGGCTTGAGGCACTCCCATTGTGCAGGCTCTGGTGCAAGGAGGTGAATTAGGGGGCAGGAGTTGCGTGCAATGTCCTGGTAATCTCGGTCTGGCATAGCAGCCACTTGGAAGCCATCACCAAGGAACGCAAGTTAGAGCAGTCCTGAAGCTGCCCTAATCTGTGGGTCTAGTTGGCCTCTAGATTAAGGGGTGACGTTTAAAATTGGCAAACAACCATCTTTGACACCCCTCTGGGGTCCTGTGCCATGCACAGATCAGTGGGACCCAAGCATCTTCCTCAATACTTCCAGTTGCTTGTTCTCTTTTGTTTCAGACTGACCTTTTCCAGCCTGCTACGGGATTAAAAATCACACGCAGCACACAAAAAACCAGAAAATAAAATCAATTAGCTGGGGCGGAGAGAGAGACTGATGTTCTAATTGTTGCAATATTTCCCCATCACTTGGGAACATGGGTAGCAAATTCATCATGTGTTTATGTAGTTCATAAACAGCTGCAAGGGGGAAAGCCGGCTAAAGCTAATAAATGCCTTGCAGGGCTGGCAATATTTGCATTCAGTTTTGCAAGACGTTCACAGGATGTGAAAGCGGAAATAACTACTTTTTACATGCTTGATTTTGCATCAGATCAAGAGTACATTTTTTTTTAATTTAAAAACCTTTGCCTTCCTTTCCAGTATGAAATTTAGCCTAGGCTTCTGTAAAGTACAGTTCAATATAGAAACAGGATTTTCAGAAGTGACTAGGGATTTGAGAGGTTTCAGAGTTGCAGCCGTGTTAGTCTGGATCCGCAAAAAGAACAGGAGCACTTGTAGGGATTTGAGGTAACTCAGCATTGGGGCTCCCAGCTTGAGACCCCTTAAAATCAGGCCCTTTGGAAGGTGTGGCAATTTGGACATCGAAAACTTGAGCTATTCAACTGACTAGTCACTTTCAGAAATCTCGGCCTACATGCGTTACAGCTGCAATGGTTTCAGCAGTCCTCACCCTGATTACAAATTTTAGTTAATGTTAACGAAGCACAGAAGACCCAAAGAGTAATCCTCCTTCCCACAAAACGTCCCACTGAGTTTAACAGGCCTAGCTGGCCAAGTAAGGACTAATCATGGGAATAAATGGTTGTGGGATCAGACCCCAGTTTCCTATAAAGCAGTTTTACATCAACGTTGAGGATAAAGGACTTTTTCTCATTAAACATGAGAGAAATCTGCTAGGGCAGTGCTTCTTAGACTTTTGTACTGGTGACCCCTTTCACATAGCAAGCCTCTGAGTGTGACCCCCACCCCATACATTAAAAACACTTTTAAATATATTTAACACCATTATAAATGCTGGAGGCAAAGCAGGTTTTGGGGTGGAGGCTGACAGCTCGTGACCCCCATGTAATAACCTCACGACCCCCTGAGGGGTCCCGACCCCCAGTTTGAGAACCCCTGTGTTAGGGCTGAATATAGTTTCTCTTCCAGTTCTTTTTAAATAACGAGAGAGCCTCCCTGCCTATTTTGTTGTTGTTTTTGGGGGGTCGGTTTGTTTGGCTGTTTCCAGGCTGGGGGAATGAACGGACATTTGCAAGCTCGTTTCTTAAGCTTAGGCAGATCCTAAAGAACAAGACTTAATAGTCCCTAAGCTCTGTTTTGGGAATGACCTTGAACTATGCTACTGAAACTCTGATTAGAAAATAGGTCTGGCAAAGAACTCCAGAGAAAAGATTCCAATGGCAAGTTGATGGAAATAAATAATACTGGTAGGTCCTGGAAGCTACTCAGGGGGTTGGAATGTTAGAATAAATCCCAGGAGATGGATTAAGGGCCTGGAGATGCAGTCAGAAGTGTGCCATACATGTAAGGATCTTTATCACAAACCCGTGCAATTTATCACATTGTCATCACACACACACACACACTATGTATGCAGTTGTGTACTTCACGCAATTATACTTCTGACTCAGAATCTGGCATATATAAAATCAAATCTGCTCTTCATTTGAAGTGTGTGTGTGGGGGGGGTCCCCACTGTGATGCTTTAAGCTATATTAAGAGTCTCTCTCTGTTTTATGATCACATATATCTGAGTATATCTTTGCTAAAAGAAATTCCAATGTGTCAATTGGTTCAACTGCAAACTGTCCATCCTCCCTACTGGAATCACATCGGAAATTTGTTGGCTGCTCCGTTTAACAGTTCTCTATGGCTAACAGTTTATCGTCATGTATAATCCACTGACACTAGGAACTGCAATCCTGAGATAGGAGAAAGTTTAAAAAGCACTTTTCTAGTGCTTGCCATTTCTATCCATTGTCCCCTACAAGTCTGCAATCAATACAGATCTTTCAGTTCAGCTTTGTTGATGGACTTCTGCAGCCAAAAGCTTTTCCAGGCCTTTGGGAGAGGAGGGTGTTGTCTTAAAAAACAACACTCTAGCTCACTGCTTTTTGCATTCCAATCAGCCAAGGTCAAATATAAAAGCCAGCACTTACAAAAATCAATCTGCTCCAAATTCTGGTGCCCCGTTATGGAATCCAGCTGGTAAGCAAAGCTGTCTGACCATGGTATGTATAGGTAGTTAGTTCTCTGCAGCACAGAGTTAGGTTGCACCCTCTCCTCCTTTTTAAGACTAACAACGAGTCAGCGGATATTCTAGATCAGTTGATACACAGTAAAAGTCAACTACTGTTTTACTTTGTACACATCAAATTTCAAATTCAACTTTAGGATTGTTTCTGCTGTACCGTAGCTGAAGATTTATGAAACCGTGTATGTTGATAATGTAGAATAACAACAGCTTGCGGTTATTACATGCCCAAAAAAATACAGGAGAATCTTAAGAGTTTTGGAAAGAAGGAAGGGCCTGATTGTCAAAGGAATCAGATACCATGTGGACACACATCACCCTGAAAGATGAGAGCCTTAATGGGTACAGGCGATAGAAATGAGTCCTTTTGTATATTGTTAATGGAGCCCACTTGTTCTTTTTGATATTGCACTTTGTACACAGACACAACCTCAGTGGTCGGAGAAGAGGTTTCTTCTTCTAGAGCCTTTCATTAAAACTCTCTGGAGCTACCTGCTTTTTGAAAGCATCATGTAGGCAATATTTTTGTGCTCACCTTCTTACCTCTCCTTTATGTGCTACAGAACCTTATTAGCAAGCCCAGATCCAAAGCAACCATCCTCTCTGCTTGTTAAATTAGTTCCTGACCATAGAATATCAGGGTTGGAAGGGACCTCAGGAGGTCATCTAGTCCAACCCCCCTGCTTGAAGCAAGACCAATCCCCAGACAGTTTTTTTTTTAAAAAAAACCCACCCCAGTTCCCTAAATGGCCCCCTCAAGAATTGAACTCATAACCCTGGATTTAGCAAGCCAATGCTCAAAACACTGAGCTATCCCTTCCCTCAGTTTGACTAGCTTCTTTGTTTCTTCTTTCATAGTGAGGGAGTTTTCATTTCAGTGTCAGTTGGAGGGATATACTGTGTGTGAGTCTTCATAGTTAGCCTCTATCTTTGCATCTTGGGTAGTTGATAGTTGTTCATCGATTCCATGTTATTTTAGTGGCTCTCTCAGAAAGGCCATTTGGGGGCAATCATTACATTCAGCCCAGACTCAGATGCAAACGTAGAAGTTGGAAGATGTAGCTCTCCTTGCATATGCTTCATCATACATCTTTGCAGCCACTGGGCCCTTAGTATTTATGGGAGTGTCTAATGTAGAGCCCTGCACGGATACAATTTTATACCCGCAGACAGAAATTGGTATCCATGGAACCGCAGGGCTCTCCAGGAACCGCAGCAGTGAAAGGAGCCGAACGTGGGGCCGCCGCTCCCAGGAGCCAGCACCCTGCGCCAGCAGCTCCTCCAGCGTGGCTGTACCAGTACCGGCCGCAGAACTGTGCTCCGGCAGGGCTGTACCACCCCCAGCCCTTCCACGCAGCTGTCTGCATCTCCTGTCTGGGGGCGTGTGTGCTGCTGGAACACAAGAGCGCAGCCAGGGACAGCTGCCGGTGGTCCTGTTGCCCGGCCCACGCTCTGCTCCTTTCGCCACTGTGGTTCCCGGGAGAGCCCTGCGGTTCTGCGGATACTGAGTTCTATCCGCGGATATCTGCATCTGCAGGTATCAATTTGTATCTGCGCAGGGCTCAAGTGTAATGGATGTTCATAGCACTGTCTCCTAATCCAGAGAATTCAGGGAGCCATTTAGGTGTTTGCTTATTTCAATGATTTACCATAATTAGGGCTCTACCAAACACACGACCGTGAAAAATGCATCACGGACCATGAAATCTGGTCTTCCCCGTGAAATCTGGCTATTGTGGGCGGGGGGGGCAGTGGGAGGCAGTATTGCCACCCTTCTTTCTGCACTGGCTTCACAGCTGGGTGGCTGGAGAGTGGTGGCTGGTGGGAACCATGTGACTTATCCAACCAATACACAAGTAACTGACCTATCTTGGAGAGTGAATATTGAACATTTGCAGTGATCTGTTCATGAGCAATACATGCAAGGAAATCCTGCTCATAGCTAGTCCCGAAGCGAAATTATGCACCATGAATGATTGACGCTACTCTGTGCTTTAATTCTGACTCAGAATGAGATTGGCTATAGCAGATAGCAAAACAGTCTCTCTCCAGTTTTCCTATTAGGCTAAATTGACTTTGACTGTTACACAATGGCACCTCTGCTCTAAAGTGATACTTTCTTATCAGTCCAGTCCTTTTCATGGTCCTCTAGGGGCATTTTTAAACCTCTTTCTCTGATTAGCTTTCCACAATACGCAGCATTTTTGTTGCTAATAAGTGATATTATCTGGTCATGTGTCAGGTTCTGGATTGTGCAGTAATTTGCAGAGGTGCTGACCCTGTCTTCCCTTTGCTTTTTTTTCAGTACTAGTTAAATCTTTTAATTTCTTTCATGCATTTTCCTGGCTCCATCTCCAGGCAATGGATTATAACCTGCAGTTCTTGAGAGACTCTAGGTCGAGCCAACCTCCCACTGACTTTTAGGGAACACTGAAGAGTTAAGCCCAGAGTAAAAGCTGTGTCATCCGGCACTTTACCAACCGGAAAGCTCTATAAACCGGCATTTCTGATCTTCAAAGAACATCCAGTTTATAGTCTGGTTGGTGCGGGGCCGGCAGGCTCCCCCCCTGGCTCCACTTGGCTCCCCAAAAGTGGTGACATGTCCCTGCTGCTTCTAGGAACGGACATGAGGGGTTTGGAGTGCGGGAGCGGATGCAGGACATGGGCCTTGGGAGTTTGGGTGCGAGGTGCTGGATCTGGGCAGTGCTCACCTCAGGCAGTTTCCTGCAAGTGGCAACACATCCCAGCTGCTCCTACGTGGAGGCGTGGGTAGGCAGCTCTGTGCGTTGCCCTACCCCACCCCATGGCCAATGGGAGCTGTGGGAGTGGCGCCTGGATCAGGCACCCCACACCCCCTGCCGTGTCCCAACCTCAGTCCTGAGGCCCCTCTCATACCCAAACTCCTTCCCTCTTAGTTGACTAGAATCTTTTACTTACCAGCATCCCCAATTCCCTCAACATGCTGGATAAATTGGAAAGAGTCCAGCAGAGGGCAGCAAAAATGATTAGGGGGCTGGAGCACATGACTTATGAGAAGAGGCTGAGGGAACTGGGATTGTTTAGTCTGAAGAAGAGAAGAATGAGGGGGGATTTGATAGCGGCTTTCAACTACCTGAAAGGGGGTTCCAAAGAGGATGGATCTAGACTGTTCTCAGTGGTAGCAAATGACAGAACAAGGAGTAATGGTCTCAAGTTGCAGTGGGGGAGTGGATATTAGGAAAAACTTTTTCACTAGGAGGATGGTGAAGCATTGGAATGGGTTCCCTAGGGAGGTGGTGGAATCTCCTTCCTTAGAGGTTTTTAAGGTCAGGCATGACAAAGCCCTGGCTGGAATGATTTAGTTGGGAATTGGTCCTGCTTTGAGCAGGGAGTTGGACTAGATACCTCCTGAGGTCCCTTCCAACCCTGATATTCTATGATAACAAAGCTTTTACTCTACTTGGGGCCTTGATTCATATAGCTTCCCTGTCCAGGAAAGCACTAACGCACATGACTGAAGTTAAGGCCTTGGTGCTTCAGCAAAGGATGTGGAGATCTTGTTTTTGTGCCATTATTTGGGCTTCATCTATGTTGCTTATGCAATTCATTTCCTTTCCCCTGTTCCAGCTTTTGTCCTTTGCGTGATAGTTTTGCATTCTCCAGGTTATTTTTCCTTTGTTGTTTTCTACTTTCTGTGGCTAATTAGCTTCTTATTTACACAAGTCTCCATGTGCCTCCTACGATCTCATTAGCCTTTCTTTCTTTTGTCTGTTTCACAGCAGCTCTTGCCATTCATTCTGCATTCTGTCTCAATTTTCCTAACCATAGGTAATTTCTTCTGTGGGTATTTTGAAAGCGGTTGTTTTACAGGGAGGCTGTGCCAACTATCTGTTAGTCCAGGGGACTGAGAACCAGAGGACTTTAGTTTAATCTGACTTGATGTAATCTTGGGCAAGTAATTTACTCTCTTGCTAAAATAAGGCTACCACTCGCCTTAGTAAAGTACATTGATGTTCCTGGATAAAAGGTATTCTGTAAGTAACGTCAGCTCTATTCTGACCCTTTTTCAAACTCCATTCGTCAGCCTCATGCACCACATTCCCTTCAGGGTCTTCCTCTCCAGCTAAACTTTGAATTTTTCTTATGTCAGGGTGACTACGGGCTCAATTGTGCAGTACGCTAAGCACTCGTCTGAGCCACTGAGTAATCTCAACTCCCACTGTGGTCAACGGGAGTTCTGCTTCTTTTGACTCACTCTGATTTCTCGTGTGTCCACCGTGTGAATTTCAAGTGTGGGAAAACTGTGCTATTAATGAGCAAATCATTCAGACAATTGACTGAATTCTTATTAGTAGTTTAGGCACCAAGACCCTAACTAGTTTCAGTGCATCTAACTGGTGTCTGGGGGTGGCACGGATCAGCATTCATGTCGCACTCCCTGTCAGTACCAGGTCCAGGCCAGGCAAGCTAATAATCCAACCAGAGGACCAAATTCGGTGATGAATCCTGGTCACGTTTCACCTGAGACAAGTTGCGCATACGCTAAGAAGAAGATTTGTGTCTAAAGCTTGCAGTAGACAAAAAATTACCCAGACAAGCTGGGTCTGATCACAGTGTTGTGTTCTGAATTTTGTTCAGACCTCCTAATTAACTGAAATGGGCTTTAAACTGCGGCCATATAGCACATAATTGAAAAAGAGGAGGTGGCCACCGTGAGTCATGGCTTTAATTGATCCCGTCTCACACAGAAAGGTATGACTGGAATGCTAGGCTTGGACTGCTGCTGTTTAGATTTGTTTAGTCCTTTCGTACTTTGGCTGGGTTTGGAATCTCATGTATATCCCAATGTTGCAGCTGTTCTTCATCTCTTTGCACCAAAATCCCTGATCCAACCCCCACCCTCACCCCAGTATCAGTGACTGAAATCTGGTGCTGACTTTTGTATCTCAGACCCATCTCTTTTTTCAATCAAAGATTCAGGCTGAAGTTTGCAGAGGGAAGAGAGTCTAACTAAAACCTGCAAATAAAAAGAAGAATTCTCCTGGAGAATCCTGGAGATAAATGTCTGTCTGCCATAAAGGGGGCCTTTTCATTGCTCTTCTTGTCAAGCTGCTGTGGACTGTCTGCAGAGTAATAATGCCAACTTTAGGAATCATAGAATTGTAGGACTGGAAGGGACTTTGAGAGGTCATTGAGTCCAGTCCCCTGCACTCAAGGCGGGACTAAGTATTATCTAGACCATCCCTGACAGGGGTTTGTCCAACCTGCTCTTAAAAATCCCCAATGATGGAGGTTCCACAACCTCCCTAGGCAATTTATTCCAGTGCTTAACCATCCTGACAGTTAGGAAGTTTTTCCTAATGTCCAGCCTAAACCTCCCTTGCTGAAATTTAAGCCCATTGCTTCTTGTCCTATCCTAAGAAGTTAAGGAGAACAATTTTTTCCTTCCAACCTTTTATGTACTTGAAATATTACTTTAGCCTAAGAAACAAAATTCACTAGAAACATCACCAAGGGACATCAGAAACTCAATCAATGCAAAACCAATATAACATAGAAATAGATCTCATATGGTAAATCTATTCATTTAGGCCCTGATTCAGCAAGGTCTCTCTAGTCAACAAAGTCCTTAAGCACATACTTAACTTTAAATCAATGGGATTTCAGTACTTACTTAAAGTTAAGAATGAGTTTAAGTGCTTTGCTGAACAGGAATGGAGTTAAGGATGTGCTGACATGCCTAGCTGAATCGAAGCCAGAAAACGCTTCCACACTAGCAATATGCTCCCTTTGGCTCGGTGTTATCAAACCATGGTCCGCAGATCATTGTTTCTCTCCAGAGTTTAGAGAGTTGGTGATGGGACACAATCTATTTCTAATATAAAGGACTCGGTAATCCATTTGGTGCAACAAACTGTCAATCTAGACATTTCTGCAGTTCTCAATGGCATGCTCCTCTAGTGTATTTCCACTAGGAAATCCACATAGGAGTTCATGTTCATCGATTACAAGGCCAGAAGGGACCACTGTGATCCTCAGGTCTGACCTCCTGTGCAACACAGGCCATAGAACTTGCCTGAATTAATTCCTGTTTCAGCTAGAGTAGATCTTTCCTAAAAACAACCAGTCTTGATTTAAAAATGGTGAGTGGTACAGAATCCACCATAACCCTTGGTTAGTTGTTCCAATGGTTAACGACCCTCACGGTTAAACTTATTTCCAGCCTGAATTTGTCTAACTCCACCTTCCAGCCCTGGCATCTTGGATCATACCTTTGTCTGCTAGCTTGAAGCGTCATTATCAAATTTCTGTTCCCCCTGTGGGTACTTACAGACTGCGATCAAGCCCCCCTTTACCAATCCCAAGTGGTCAAAACTCATGACCAGTCCCCACCCCCAATGAGATTGGCTGAAACATTGTAAGATTTAAAACTAACAATAAATGTGGGCATTCTTTTTATTTGCTTTTTGCGTTTTGAGTCTTTAGCATGCACTTGGATCATGTTTTGAAGTATTTCTCTGCCACCATGAGGGCTAGAAACTTTCTTTTTAAAAAGGAAATATGAAAGCCAAGATTCCCAAGAAATCTTGTAATTGCAGGAGCTGCGGTATTCAGGAACGCACCAAATAACATGAGACTTACACTAAAATCATGACAGTTGGTCTCTAGAGGTAGTCAGGAATTTTCCAGCAGAATGATTTGCTGATGGACAATTCAGTTTCTGCAGAATTGAAATTTTCCCCTACAAAATTCATCCTGATTTGGATGATTTTTTGTTAAAAAACTCAACATTTTTGTGTTACTGAAAGAAGCGGTTACTTATCTGTAACTGGAGGTTCTTCGAGTTGTGCGGTCCCTATGTATATTTCACACACAGGGACCATCACTTGAAGAAAAATCCCATTTCCCAGATAGCTCTATTAGCTACATTGCATGTTGCCTCTAGCAATTGGCTTAGATGACCTCTCAAGGTCCCTTTGAGCCCTACATTGCTGTGGTTCCCTGGCATTAGCTTCCTTCCTGGGTTTGTCTCCCCTCTCAGAGAGTGGGCTGGAGATAGGGCTCCATCAATGCTGGCAGGACGCTGTTCTATTCAGGTTTTTGTCCTGTGACATCGCTATGGAGGAGGAAGTCTGTTGTGCATTGATCTTCAAGATCCCATGCAATATAGGCTACACCCTCTGTCCAGTCTACAAAGCTGCAACCCCCCACAGCAGAGCAAAGGAAATTCCTTCAGGAGAACATTGCAGTTTTCTAGTGTGGGTCCCTCTCCCATTTCTTACGGGTTTTTCCACATAAGGGGAAAATCTGGACTCAAGACCCAAGCAATGAGGAATATTTTTCAATTAAGTATTTCAGTTAAAGAAAAGTGTACAGCTCCACATTACTTTACTCCTGGGAGAATTCTGCTCCCTTTGAGGGGCACAGAATTCATACCTTTTGCAGATTTCTTGGCTCCCCCACAGAAAAATGGGGGAGCCAAGAAATCTGTGGGGAACACAGGCCCCTTCCCTGGCAGCCTGGGCAAGTCTGCTGGGAGGAGCCGACAGCAGAGAGAGCAGATCACCATGCAGGGGAGGAGGGAGGCTGGGCAACTGTGCCTGAGTCCCTGGAGAGAGACTCTCTGTCTCTTTCGCTCTCCGTTGCTGCATCCCAGGCTTGGAGGCGGTGTGAAGCAGGCTCTGTCCCTGAGGCAGAGCAGACATGTAACAACTAAGCAGGCAGGCTGCTCATGTTCCCACTGTTAGTGAATTGTTCCCATTCTTAGTCAATTAAGGCTCCTTTACCTTGCCAGAGTGGTGTAAAGGAGGCTTATTGTAAATAACTGTAAGGGACTCCTCAGCTAGGAAGGTCTATGGGCTTTCTCCCGTTTTTCCTGTGCCAGAGAGGCACAATGGGGTTAGATTACGGCGCAGGGTCTATTTTACTTATCCATTTTAAAAAAATACAGGACAATGATTAACAAAACTGTATAACTTTCATGTGTGAAAGTCTGGGCCGTATAACGTGGCATTCTACTTTACAGAACACCAAACACAAAAATACAAGTAACGTAATTCAAATGAAAATCCAGGATTATAACTGGATTGCAGAGTATTGGGTACCAAGTATTTGGAACTTAACTTTCATGTGTTTAGGAAATCCTGAACAGTTATCACGAATTTTTTTCTGTATGGTCATTTAAATAAATTACCAAAATAAGTGAAACTTGTGTGATTATATGGCATTATTTTGATAAATAAAATATGCAGAATTTTGCATTTTTGACACAGAATTTTGGATTTTTTTGGTGCAGAATTTTGGATTTTTTTTGGCACAGAATTCCCCCAGGAGTAACTATTTGCATAAAAGCAAACACGTACAACAGAGTGATGAGATTATTTAGGGACACAGTTACCAGGGGACAACACAACAGTGCTAACACGAGTTTCCTTGTGATTGCAATCCTCTCCAATTCAGTGACTATATACTTATCATGAAATAAACGACCCCGTTTTGCTGTAACTACAGTTTGTAATTAACTCGTGTCAACACTGCGTTTCTGGATGCAACACGAGGCATGCCGAAAGCGTGTCCATGCAAAGCACGTGATGAGATCCTCTCAGCTGGTCAAGTGGACAAGTGAAAAAAACATACTTTCTGGTTACATTTGCCCTAGTCCCACAGTGGCAAAGCTTGCAACAGAAGTGGCCAGAGCAGTGAGATTAAATGCAGGATCTGCTGCTTTTGTGCTTTTACCTGGCAATAATCTTTTCTCAAGGGGCGGTTCCTGCATGACTTTCTCAGCCGCTGTAGGGGGAAAAAGTGTTTGGGGTTTTGTTTTTAAACCAAAATTTCTTGCCAATCTAAAATTTTATTTGACAATATTATAAAAGAGCAAAAATGGTTAACCCCGTGTGGTACTTACATGGCTTCAAGCATCTGCTAATGCAATCAGCTTCTGTCTCAAATCTATTGGCATTACCGCCGCACCCACCATACCAAATCTGGGTGCAGATCTTGTTTTTGTAGTCAAAGAACCACATAACCTGATACTCCTTGCACTGTGTGCCCATGTCAAAATCCAGCAAGCAAGGATCTGTCAAATCTGAATTTCAAAATGTGCAAACATTAAATGACTCTGAAAGGGTTAAAAGCTGAAAAGGCAAAGAAAGCAAAAAAAATCAAGCATTTAAAAAAATTATCAGTAGAACTGGGCCTGGCCTGAACTCTGCATGTGCCAGGTCTCTAGTCATATCTGCACATACTCTTGCAAGAACCCCATCAGATCAAACATGCCAAGCAGCTGGTGCATGCGCCTCAGATTTTTTTTTTTTTTTTTGCATAGGTTTGCAGGAAATGTTCTGTGCTTATACATGCCTCTACCTAGCCTAGGACATAAGCGCCAAATCAATGCAATGTAGTAATCAGGGGCAGACCAGAGCATGGTGAAAGTGCCAGAACAGTGTAAAACATTTCACAGCCCAAATGAAATCAGGGACATTACTGTTTGCAGAGGTTTCATGATCAAACAAAACAATTTTTTGGCCTAAGTCAAATATTTGTCAAAACCCAATTTCTCTGGGCCAGACTGTGAGCTCCACGCTCCACTGGTGAGCAGTTATTCCCAGGAGCGGTCAGTGGGAACTACCTTTGCAAATAACAGCTCATCGGAGGTTCAGAGTCTGGCCCTCGCTAAGCAAAACCCTCAGAAACCAGGGATACTGGAGCAGGGGGTGTCACAGGGATTGCTCCGAATTGAGCGAAACGTCGGACTGGGATGTCGTTTTGCCGTATATGTGAAATTTCACGATCCTCTCCAGTTTGCTACCAAGCAGATCTCAGCAGAAAAACGCAGCACAGGCATCATCCCTGTCAACTCATCCATTACTGAGGGGCAAGTCATGGGCGAGGCTGTGCCACTTTAAGTAGGCTGGGGAGCTCTGTACGCCAGGAGCAGCCCTATTCTTTTTAATGGAACCGCTCACAGAGAAAGGTTGCTCCTCTGCGGGCAAGGGTGGCATGAGCTGGCTCAGAGATGCCCATGTCCGAGGGCACAAGGCTTCCCTGTGTGCACCAGTGCAGAAGAGAGCCACAGTGCGGCTCCTAATGCTCCCTGTGGACAGTGTGTGGGGTTGGGATTGGGAAGAGGGGGACATTTCTAGCACTGATGGCAATGCTGGGCAGCCCAAAGGGACAGGATGGGGACGAAGGCTGATCACCACCACCTCCAGCCAGTGGCAGCAGGAAACACACCCTGCACCTTGCAACAGGCCTAGCAAGTATCACTTTGGGAAGCCCCCAGCAGTCCCTGTGGCATTATGCCGTATGCAGTCACGGCATTCCCCACCCACCCACCTCTGCTTGGACAATACACCCCCATCGCATGCACTCTGAGGAATAACTGGGCCGTCAGTCGGAGTTGGACATTTTTCCATGGCAGGAATCATGTGGTAGTGGTGTCAGTTTAGAGATCACTGAGGTTTTCTATCTTGGCAGAAAGCATGAAATACAGTGTGGGCTCAAGTACCATAGCAAGAAATTCCTCAGTACTCCAGGTAAGCTAAAACCCTATGAAGCCACTGAGATACCAAGTCAGGGAGGTTGCAGGAGGCTAAAGAAGCCAGCTTCCCTGGAAGGTCAGTGGGAGTAGTGTGGCTAATTCCCTTAAGCTCCTCAGATAACAGTGTAGGCTGGAATTTCAAAGGGAAAATTAACTTAAAATCCTGTCTCCTTAAACGGAGAGTTCCAGGAGTAAGCTGTCATTTTCAAGTGCTCCGAATGGTGGTTGGATTTTCTTGGGAAAGTGATGGATGAAACACTTAGGAATTTCAGCTTTACTCCTGGGTTTTCTCTGAGATCTCTAGATGGGGATTGTTTGCTTTCTGTGGTCCAGTCCTGCTCCAGTTTACATCAGTGGGAAGTCTGCTGTAGATTTTAATGGGAGCAGGCTTGGGCTCGAAGAGTACTGCGCTCTGAAGTGTGTAGTCAAAAACCTATTTGCTTTGGCATGAGTTTTGGGTTGAAAGTACATTTTTTTTACAAACTCGTTGATTTCATAAGGTCTGACTTAACTGAAGATTCGAGTATTTTACTTGGAGTCTGGAATTGATTGTTTAGGGCTAAATCCTGCAGTTCTTGCTCAGGCAAAAATCCCATTCACTTTAATAGGAGTTTGACTACAGATTTTGGCCCTTACTTTGAACACGTGCCTCTTTTCCGTGCCAAATAACTGACACGCAAGCTTGTATGCGGGTTAAGATTACGTAACCCAGTATTTCCAGTCTGCTATTCTGGTTATTGTCTTAAGCACCTGGATGGAATCCAGATAAGCTATGCCACTTTATGAACTACTGAACTCTTTATCGAACGGCATGTTTCCTCCAGAACACTAGTTACTGGAAACCTGGGCTCCCCTGGTACCACGACACTCGAAGCAACATATTTCCTAGTCCTCTGAGAGTCTGTATCAATTCCATAGGCACCCATGCCTGATTAGCTATTGTATTGTGTATAATTTATGTATTTTGATGCTGTTTTGTTCCGTATATCAACCCTTAAGCATTCCCGCAGTACATTGTATGTCCTATGCTGTCACACATGGACACATAGATGTACAGTGCACCAGACACCTTGTGCTGCTGTTTCGGAAGGCGTGACAAACGAAGGGTTACACATGTAGACAAGGGCTGGTGCTCTCAAAGTAGCCCTGCACTCCAAGCCAGCTGTGTCGTTCCAGATGAAGAACCATAGAGGGGGTGGGAAAAGAAAATGGAGATGGTTCACACACAGACAATGGAAATGGTGGAAGAGAGCAAATGAAGAGGAATGTACTTTGAAGGAATCATTCAGTGTATTACAGCTAATCTCAGCAATGGCATGTCATCCAAACAGAGAAATGAAATATTTCTATTCTGGAGCCAGCAAGTTGAAAGTGCTGCTGCTGAGCAGTGCTATTTAAATGCAATGGCAGTTATACATACTGCACCCATAATAAGATTGTCCCTCCCCAAAGCCAGTGTTAACTGTAGGAAAGCTAGCAAAGATTTTTTCAGATGTTCCTAGGAATCCTAGTCCTTCACAGCACCTGGGGGCTGTGGGGAGAGGTAAGATTCAGTGTGTGTAAAAAAACATCACTTGAATAAACTCAATCTGGTTTAAAGAACAGGGGCCATATTTCACCCTCATGTACATCCAGGCAAACCCCATTGACCTCAGCGGGGTTGTGTGGGTTGGCCCAAGAACTTCCTAATTCCCATTAGAAATTAATGAGAATCTGGCACCCAACCCCCCTAGTCAGCTCTGAAAATCTCACCCTCCAGGTCTGCATTTTTAACTCAAATCCGCAGAACCTATTTTCAAAGACAATGGTGTTAAGGTAGCAATAAGGTCTTAACAAGACAAAGGTTATAAACCTCAGGCTTACAGTTCAGACTGGGAGCCAGGTCCTCAGCCAACGGAAAACAGCACCGCCCCAGTGACTGCAATGAAACTATGCTGCTTTCCATGAGTTGAGGGTCCAGAACTCCCTCGTTTGTGAATCAGGTGTTACAGCCAGGGGGCTGAGATCGATGCTAGCTGAGGTGTAAGTGATCACATTAGGTGCAATCAGGTATTTAACGTTCTTTTTTCTTTTCGGGGCGGGGGATAGCCTTAATGTAATATCTTTATGGTCATTTAAAACAAAGTGGAGGAGCCATTATAGGTATTAATCACTACAATGGTTACATGTTAATAACAAATGTTAATAATAAACACACTGTTAATCACTGAATAGGATCTGATTACTTGCTCATTAATGGTTTATTACAATAAACAATAAACCATTGATGCCATGGTGGAAGAAATGAAGAGGAAGGTGGGCAGGTGGTAGGACTTACAATGTGAGGGAAGCTTACTAAACCAACTCAAAAGGTCACATGACCATTCTTCATAGGATCCCTGGGAAATCTCACTTTTGCTCCCCGGTAGGCCACAGACTCTTGGGTAGAGCTCTGTGTTACACCCAGGAGCCAAGTGAACCAAGCATCTAATGGTTCATTCCTTCTCCAGTCTGACACTCCAGTACAATGGTGCAGTGTGTCATAGAGCATCTTGCACCATTTACACCCTCAGGTCAGGAAGGGAGGGTATCAGGAGAACAGTACAGAACAGCTAATGGGGTTATGCCTGGGATTGGCCTAAGAGCCAGATTGTGCCAGGCTTACTTATATGGGGACTGATCCAAAGGCCCCTGAAACTGATGGAAAGAATCCTATTGACTTCAATGGGCTTTGGACCAGGCCCGGGGAGTTGTAGCTCACTCCCTGAGCAGTCATATTGCAATCAATGTGGCTTCCTGCAGAGTAAGGTCCTGCTCTGGGTCAGGCAGGCCAGCAGAATCTGGCCCCGAACGAACAGAACTTTTCCAGCTCTTTGCCCCTTAACTGGCTGAGGAAATAACTTCATTCATAACAGAAATAAAGGGCCAGATCCTCTGCTGGTGGAAATCATCTTAGCTTCACTGATCTCCATGCAGTTTACACTAGGATCTGATCAAGGCCCACCAAAGTCAATTGACTTCAATGGAGCTAGAGCAGACTCTAGCGGAGGATCTAGTACAGTCACAACACAGGTAATTATGGAACCTACTGCTCCCATAGTGCTGAATGCATTGCAACTTACCTATTTCTGGCCGTTCCAGGGGCTCAGTATTCACCATCAGATTAGCAGTCGCTACTGCAGGTGCCTTGGGCACTGGCATACTCTCTGTAAGAGCAAAACCAAATGGAATGATCAGCCAAAGGCGGGGGGGAAATCCTAGAGCAACACATGTAGCTAAAGGAAATCCAACCCCACCTCCCCTCGCACCTTTTCCAGGCCAGCCACCTGTCTTCTATTTCTTTCCTACTACAAATCTACTGTCTGGATTAGGAACTGTGCTTGCCAACCGAACACAACCTTGATCATATTGGTTATGGAAGGACTGGAATAAGAGTTGGTAAATAATATGTGCTAGTGCGGGGAGGGAGAGATGCTGCAATGTTCAGAGCTGGGTCTGTTTACATAAATACATAAACTCTAGAAACGTGTATTGACTGCAGCTGAGACAATGAGTAATTCATGTCAGAGTAACTGTGTCTGGGATTAATTTTTCTCCCTCCAGCAACTATGCTAACAGGATAAGATGCTTTATTCTGTATTATAACAAAGATGGTGTTTACTCATCAGGGATCACGTTGAGCCCAGATCACACCATACCAGGGAAAAAATCCCGCTGGCAGGGATTCCTGAGGAGGAAGTCTCCATAAAAATCCTTTAATGGCGGTTCCCCCTGACTGTTCTATTGGGGAGTTTGGAAACCCCTAGAAAGGTGCGTGGGGCCTACTCTCAAACTCCAGGATCCCCTGGTATCTGCACTGAGGCCCTGCTCTGGTCCCTAGTACCCCCACTACACAGTTGACAGTAGCACAGCCCCAGTGTATGTGCGCTACCAAGAACTCTGTCCTGGATACAACTGCTCCCAGGACTTTTGGAGTGGAGGGCAGAGCAATCTCCACAAGGCACGCTGCCCTAGGCATCCATACCCCTTCTCCCTGCCCATCTCGCCCCCCTCCCCCCAACAGTACAGATTCCAACTCCCCCTTCCATAACGCTGGGAGGAAGGAAGGGGATGGTGCTCAAAAGTAGCTAACACTGATAGGTTTCTTTCTGCACAGGACAGGGTGATTCACATGTGGATTTGGGTTGAGAGGGGAGATGATCCCACCCAGTGGGCCAAATACTCAGTTGGTGTAAATCAGTGCTGCCTCATCAGTTCCAATGGAGCTATGCCAATATACAACAGCTGAGCATGCCGCTACCTCCAATGCAATTTGCAGTTCCCAGATGTGGTAGCAGTTATACAGATGCTTTGATGATAACATTTGTGCTGAATGTAATCAGGGATACATAGACCTTGTCAAGCCCAAACTCTGCTGGAAAAGGCCTTTATTCATACTGCAATGGAAGCTTCTACCAAACTGGGTTTTGCCCAAAGTATAACAGTAGTCAAGAGGATGGTTCAATAACGATCCTCAGCCCGAAGGACACAGCCCTCTCCATAAATTCTGCAGCAGTGCTTCTGTGGGAAGGGTTGTTTTTCAAAGTATGGGTGTATGCAGGCAGCAGCGATAGGGGGAATCCTTTTACTAGGCATCCTAGCTTCTAATTCAGTTCATGCAAATGCCTCTTCTTCGGGCTGATGTCTTTTCTGAATATTCTGCTGGGTGAACTGATTGCTCGCAAAGATAAGCAACCGCGACAAGTGTGATCCAAAAACCACTGAAATAAATGGAAAGCCTCCTGATGACTCCCATGGGCCTTGAGAGAGGCTCTACCAGCACTAGAGTGAGCCGGTCATGGAGCTGGCTAGCACAAGGCAATCTTCCCCATACTGCTCTGCCAGTGCACCTCAGTGCTGATCAGCAAAAAGCTTGGGCTTAGCCTGAATAGCCACTGCCGACTGCGCCAAAGTGTTTGGTGGTTTTCATGAGTTACCTGCATGTGGATTTGAACTTGGGTCTCCAGAGGAGTAACCTGCTGCTTAATCCCCTCTGAATGGACTCATATAATATGTTATACTAAGACAGTTGGGAAGCTGAGTTATTTTGATACTGAAGGCCTGAGTCAAAGATCAGGGCCGCATTGTGCTAGGGGCTGTACACACAATAAGAAACAAATATCTCTTTGGGGAATGGCCTAATTCCATTGAAATCTTCATCAATTTAATTGAGTTGAAATGACAACTTGTATTTGCTGTTGCAAACAATTTCTGTTTGCCACTGCACTACAGTCCAGGCTGCTGCACTGAGAGGTGGAATGTAAGACACATGGTTACACACTGAGCATTATCAAGGCATGTATCATCATAATCATCACCAATTTACTCTCCATTGTTTGTGATTTTTTCCATTTAATGATTTCAACATCTTGCCTGGAAAAAAATGTTTATTCCATCCCACATGCCCAGAAAGACACTTACTTGTGCTAAACGTTCCCATGTAGGTTACTTTGACTTGTGATTTGTGGTACCCGGTAATTGCTACCTGGTATTTCTGCCCGCTTCTAAGACCTCCGATCACCCGTTCAGTGCTGGTTAAGTTTAGCTTCAGGACTAGAGAGTGGTCCTGGGCAGAGGTGATGGTGATGTCAAAGAAGTCAAGGGTCTGGGGTTCAGGGTTCACCCAGCGTAGCTTAGCGCTGTTCTCAGTGATGTCAGTGATCTGGATTTCACTCTCCACTTTAACTGCAGTGCAAGACAAAGTAAAGTCAGAGGCTTCGAAGAGAAAAGCTGCAGGGAGGGTTTGGTGCATAAGGGATTCTAGTCCAATTAGCTGTTCCTAAGGAGGAGGATGGGAAGGTTAACCAAGGCTTTAATTATCACCGTATGGAACAGATTATAGAATACTACGGCCAATATTTTCAAAAGTGAGTTTCAGAGGGTGGATGTGCTGCCTTTCCTGAAACTCAGGACTCTTCAAGGGGTGCCAAGTTGGGCACCCAAAAATTGAGACACCCCAAATCCCTGGTCACTTGTGAAAATCTTGGTTGCAATGCCATATATGGCATAGTACCCTAGTTCTGAACTGAATTTTTAAAAATGCTCTATAGAAAATGAATCATGCTCTTTAACTCACACTTGGAAACTGCTTTAGTCAGTGTTTCTCAAGTATCTTATGTTTGTTCATTAAGAAAGAACTCTTGATCCTTGCCCACCCCATTGTGGAACCAGAAAAAAACAATGGATAGTGCAACCACGATGGGTTGACTGCTCAAAAAAGGGCATGGTTTGAGGAGCCCATGGAGATTGCAAGAGATGTGCAATGAGAGGGCTTAATCTGGACTGCTGCAGTAGGGTTCGAGAGGCCTGTGCAAATCAGGGAAGAGTCAGAGCTGGTAGATCTGTGATAATGTGGCCAAAATATCCCAACAGAAATGGGGCAGGAGGACAGTAGCTGCAGATACCACTGCAGCTCTGTGAAGGCTGCTTCACGCCTTAGGGTCTGCTGCTGAGCTACAGCCTTGGAGGAAGATTGCCCCATGACCACAGCAGAACAGTCCCAGCCCTTCCCTAGGGCTAGTCTACACTTAAAATACTACAGCAGCACAGCTGTGCTACTGCAGTGTTCCAGTGTAGACTATACCTATGCCAATGGGAGGGGTTCTCCTGTTAGTGTAGGTGATCCACCTCCCTGAGAGGTGTTAGCTCGGTCAGCAGAAAAATTCTTCCATCGACCTAGCACTGTCTACAAGGTGATTTAGGTCAATTTAACTACACTGCTCAGGGGTGCGGATGTAGTTATGCCGACCTAATTTTCTAGTATAGATCAGACCCTATTCTGCTCTCTCCAGCTTACTTATAGGTACCAGGGTTAAAGCTTAAAACAAAGAAAGCACATAGTGCCATGTGTTACTTCAACTCCTCAAAATCACCAGTTCAGTTCTAAATGACATAATATTTCTTCAATACTTTTCATTCACATATACAATTTTCTTTCTAGAAACAATACTAGATCTGGGTGGAGCTGCAAAAACCTGTTTCTGAATGTTTCTTTGACTAAAAGATGTGAATTGGCTTTTCCCCACTCATTGGCACCAGCAACATTTTTTGTTCATAAGAAAGTTCACGGAAAGCGGACTCTTGGGAAACCTTGAGCAAAAATATTATCATGTGAAGGTCTGTGGCAGAAATGTTCATATGATTGCTGAAACATTTCTGCTTTCCCTCTTCCTCTTTATAAAAATTTCAGTCACCCAGCTATCCGATGTGACAAGTGACCAAATCATGGTACATGTAGAAGAATAGTGACTAGTCAAAGACATCTTCAAAGCAATCAATCCTCCCACAAACTGAAATATGTTTGTATGACATTCCTAGCACTTTCAAATAGCAAACAAATCTGCAAACACCAGCAGGCCACATTATAAGCTGGCACGGCTCCATTGACTTCTGAGAGTCCTGTGGCACCTTATTGACTAACAGACATATTGGAGCATGAGCTTTCGTGAGTGAATACACATGCATCCGACAAAGTGGGTATTCACCCACGAGAGCTCATGCTCTAATACGTCTGTTAGTCTATAAGGTGCCACAGGACTCTTTGCTGCTTTTACAGATCCAGACTAACCCGGCTACCCCTCTGATAATTGACTTCTGAGTTATACCAGATGAAGCCCTAGCCCAATGTCCACCCAAGGGTAATTTATGAACAGAAAATAGGTCTAAATGAGTCAAATTATTTGCAGTGAAGAGTTTGCCTAGCTCTGGATAAAACTATGATAGAATGATAGAAAAGTGGCTGAAAACTCCAGTGAAGCATGAGACTGTGTCTCCTCTGCAAGCTGATGAAAAAGTTGTCCCCTAATGAAAGTGTAACCGTATATTTACATGGAGACATGTGTTTTCTGCAAACATTTAGTGTACATCTGCCATATGTTCTTTGTTACTTGTGTCACTGAAAAGTAAAGACTTGTGCAATCCCTTGACAAAAGCATATGGTATAGCTCTTTTCAATTACCACTGCTTATGTAAGAGGCTTTATTTTCCCATATATGGTGCCAGTATTGCTTCTGTCTGCACAGACTGTGATGTTTAGTTGACTCAGAAGTCAAATGATCCTATACAGTGGCTATGTGCTTAACCACAATGGGCCAAATTCAGCCCTGCTGTAATGCTATTACAGACCCTCAAGGTCAAGCCAATGGCATTACACCTATGACCCAGTAGTACTGGGTTGGACTGTATAGATCATTTACTTTATTTATTCTATCAAAACCACCGAGAATCAACAATGCATTTGAATGAAGAAATATCTTTTATTTAGTATAAACTCTCTCTAGTCTCTGATTCATTCATAGCCACGCAATCCCACCAAATCTTTGTGGGAGTTTCCAGGCACAGAAGTTAGGGCAGATCTCCCGCTGGTGTAAATCAACAAAGCTCCATTGAAGTCAATAAAATTTTACCACTTCACACCAGTAGAGGATCTCTGCCCTCTAGACACTTTTTTAAATGAATATAATCCTTTCTGAGACTGAAAGCATTGACTTTTTATTTCCCAGTATTTTAAAAAGTGAGCACTGAATTTTATTGCTCAGACCCTGGATCACAGCCCATCTTCTAAAAAAGGGAAGACTGGGAAATACCGTACATACCTGCTGGTTTCTCTGCAGCAGCTGTACTTGCACTGGGAGTTGGAGTGGTACGTGCAGCGGGAGTTTTGCTTCCAGTTGTAGTTGTAGCTTTACGAGCACTGGTAGTTGTGTTTGCAGCTGTAGCTTTACGAGCACTGGTAGTTGTGTTTGCAGTTGTAGTTGTAGCTTTACGAGCACTGGTAGTTGTGTTTGCAGCTGTAGCTTTACGAGCACTGGTAGTTGTGTTTGCAGTTGTAGTTGTAGCTTTACGAGCACTGGTAGTTGTGCTTGCAGTTGTAGTTGTAGCTTTACGAGCACTGGTAGTTGTGCTTGCAGTTGTAGTTGTAGCTTTACGAGCACTGGTAGTTGTGCTTGCAGTTGTAGTTGTAGGTGCACTTGTTGTCACATTGTTTGCAACATAGCTGTTTAAACAAAACCAGTTGTTACAGCTCAGTAAATTTTTCTATTTAACATGACATGTAGCTGTACCAGGCAATAACATCTTTATTCATGTTATACTAGAATTCTGGAGGTAGCAGGACTAATAAAGGTCCATTAAGTCAATGGGAATCTTTCCATGGACCTCCCTGTGCTGTAGACTGTGCCCACAGAGAAATGAAAAGCTGGTGGACTTCTGCCAAACACCTGAGCGCTATGCCTAAGTACTATCATGGCCAGTACATTACAAGTTCTGTTGGTAAGTAGGCCATTAATTAGATAGCACTGTAGGTATCCTATAGTACAAGGGTGGGGAAACTACGGCCCGTCAGACCATTTAATCTGGCCCTCAGCTCTCGCCAGGGAGCGGGGTCGGCGGTTTGCCGGCATGACCCCCCTCCAGCTCCTAACTAGTACATAGAGGTATGGCCAGGTGGCTCTGCATGCTGCCGTGTCTGCAGGCACCGCCCCCACAGCTCCCATTGGTCATGGTTTCCAGCCAATGGGAGCTGCAGGGGTGGTGCCTGCAGACAGGGAAGCACGCAGAGCCACCTGGCCGCGCCTTGGAGTTGGAGTTGGGAACATGCTTTTGGGAGCTGCTTGCGGTAAGCGCTGCCCAGAGCCTGCAGCCCTGATCTCCCTCCCGCCCTCCGAACTCCTCGGTCCCAGCCCAGAGCACCCTCCTGCACCCCAAACCCCTCATCCCCAGCACCCTCCCGTGCCCCAGCCCAGAGCCCCCTCTCACACCCTGAACTTCTCATTTCTGGCCCCACCCCAGAGCCCACACCCCCAGCCAGAGCCCTCATCCCCTCCTGCACCCCTGCCCCCAATTTCGTGAGCATTCATGGCCCGCCATACAATTTCAATACCCCGATGTGGCCCTCAGGCCAAAACGTTTGTCCACCCCTGTTATAGTATAAGCTTTTTAAAAGAAATTCATTTTTCTCATTTTCAAACATACCTGTCCTGGTTTTTATATCCTATCACCATGCAAGCTGAATCATCTTGCCACACATAGCTTCATAACAATGTAGGGCTGGACGGGACCTCAAGCAATTATCTACTCCATCCCCACCCCCCGTGGTGAGGCAGGACCAAGTATACCAAGACCATGCCTCATCGCATGATTGTGATATGAGAGAGGGCAACAGCCCTTACCATACATGACATCCCATAATAGCACAATCATTTTAGCAGTGATTTCAGTGATGCCAGTGAAGTAAGAGAAAGATGCACAATTAACAGATGAATAGCAAGGTATAACAGGCTCAGTCTTGCTTGCTCTGTACCTGGAATTCTCATTGGCATTACTGGGATTTTGATGAAGAGAGAACCTGGAGGATGGGTCCATTGGCATGACTTGTAAATTTAACATAAAAAAATCTGCTTACGAAAATCCAGGACCAAGATTTTCCAAAGACGCTAGTCAATAGCGAGTGTCTTCCTTTTGGGGTGTCCAACTTGAGTGAGACCCCCTAAAGCAGCATTAACCAAAGTGTGTAGCATGCCCCTTAAGGGAGTGCAAAGCACTAGCTGGAGCAGGAGATGTTTCAATTGAGAGGAGACAGCTTTTAACAACACATGGCCAGGTCAAATGGGAGTGTGACTGGTTTCATTTTCCTGAAGCAGGGGATCAGCTTTCAAAAGTTTGGGAAACGCTATCTAAGAAGGGCCTGATGTTTTAGAGATAGGGTGACCAGACAGCAAGTGTGAAAATCGGGACGGGGGTGAAGGGTAATAGGAGCCTATATAAGAAAAAGACCCAAAAATCAGGACTGTCCCTATAAAACTGGGACATCTGGTCACCCTATTTAGACAGTGCTGAGCGACTGGTCTCTCTGTAAATGAGGTCCCTTTGGGGTGAGTCAAACTGAGCACCCAAAACCACCAATCACTTGGAAATCTTGGTCCAAATGAGGAATCAAAATTATCTAAAGACATAGATGTGCCGCTCCTTGGCTACAGCACTAAGGACAACAGGCTGCATGAACATTTAGATGCCCTGTGGAAAGATCTAGGATTCAGTTTAATTCAATATTACAAGGCATATGAAGACCGTGCTTATCGCTCAGAGATTTGGCTTCCAAAGCCCAATCTGTTGCAGAAAAACTACTACTTACAATGGTTTTTGGCCAAATTTAGAAGAGCTCTTTGCTAACTTGTCATCTTGGAACCAATCACATTGTTTCCGTATGTCTGGAGACAAGTGAAAAGAGTTTTCACCTAGAGAGAGAAACAGCTCAGTGTGAAATGTTGTTTTTTAATAATGGTAATATTTCAAAAAAAAAAAAAGAATTCATCAACTCAGCATAACAATTATTTCATGTTAATATACCCACATTGATCTCACTTTAGCCACAAAAGACAGCAGACCTGTTTTAGCTTGGAATGTTGTGTTAACAACTATATTGTAATATCTCTGGCACTAGCTGCATTTGATCACTACAGAAAATTAAGCTGTTGCTTAAAATGGTGTATTTATTATTTCAAGACAGCAACATCTCCACAGTGATCATAAATTTTAGATTTATTTCAGGACAAATCACAAGAATACAGAGAATGTCTAAACCCTGCTGCACTTAAACAAAACCCGTGTGTTCCCTCAATACAGGCTCAGCTGAACATGTAATATTTTTCTGACAATTTAAAGGCTCTAGTCCTCCTTGGGGGGAGGGATAGCTCAGGGGTTTGAGTATTGGCCTGCTAAACATAGGGTTGTGAGCTCAATCCTTGAGGGGGGGCCATTTAGGGATCTGGAGCAAACATCTGTCTAGGGATGGGTCCTGCTTTGAGCAGGGGGTTGGACTAGATGACCTCCTGAGGTCCCTTCCAACCCTGATATTCTATGATGGGGAAATCAAGCTGCAGCATTCTAAATGTATATTTTATTCCCAGGTGCCAAGACTGTATGATGGTGGTGGTAGTTGTGGAGTCTGTAGGGGAAAATCCCAACACTGAGGCTTTGTTAGCCCAATGGGTTGCTTTTGGTACTGCAGTATTGTGTATTGTAGGAGAGGCAGGGTTGTGAAGAACCCTGAGAGGGTTAATGTACACACACAAGAGCTAATGACCTCAGCAAAGCACCCAATTCTCCTCTCAGTGGGCCAGATCCTCAACTTGCATAAGTTGAAGTCAATGGTGAGTTCTGACCATTTGCACCAGCTGAGGATCTGGCCAATAACATTATACGTGCTGACGGGCATTCCTAGTGCAACAGAGATTTGGTTTTCAAGGCACCTCTAAAGGAGCCATACACAGTAAGCTACCTCTGAATGACAAAGGGCTGAGAAAACGATTGAGATCTGAATCTTTGGCTAGCATGGTTTACATCACTAAACTCCTGAGCATTAAGCTCAGAGAACTGTAATTCCTTGTTTGACCTCTTCATATATCACCAGGGTGGGGTGCTGGGGTAAAGAGGGAATCATGCTTAGTGAGTTTCCAGCATGCTACGGGACAGCAAGAAACAAAGCAGCATTGGACCCGTCTCTGAGAATCTCTGCAATCTCTGTGGTTCTTTGAGCCACCAAAGACTTAGTATGACTAAAGATTTTGCACTGCCGAAAGCAGCCAGCCCAGAACTCTCTTTTTGTGGAACCAATTTGCATCTACAAGATGAAAGGATAAAAAATGTTATAATTAGGGCTGACTCTAAAATGCAAAATACAGATTCAGAGCCAAAGTTCCCCAAAGGGCTGAGCTGCCTAGATCCAGAGTTTTAATGTAGGGATCTAGGCACCAGACATCCTGATTGGTTCCAGAGGAAAACTTGCCTAACATCCTCAGGTGTTCAAATCTTCAGTTCAGGCTGTAGGCCCATCTCTTGTTAAAATCAAATAAGACAAAAAAGCTATGCCAACAACTGCTAATTTTCTGTACTTTCATGCTGTCCCCATCTCCAGGCTGCACTACAATATTAATATTTGTAGTCTCCATTTTCCCCATGCCTGTGCTATGTTCTACTTACTGCTGATAAACGACGGTAACAATTTTGCAAAGCGCATTAAGGGCTCTTCATGCAGCTCAGACGGCTTCTCGACTAATTTGAAGAACACGTCATTTGGCTCACTAGCCAAGCTGTAGATATTCTTGACGTTCACTTTCTTGCCGATGCCAAGTACCACGAAGAAGTACCCTTTGCATTTGGCGCCCAGGATAACTCTTTGAAGGTGCTCAAGTTCTTGCTTTTTAACTTCTCCAGTCATCATCAAAACCATGACTTTCAGATCCCTGGGGTTTGGTGCACTTTCGAAAACATGTCCCATTGTGTATTTAATCGCACTTCCCAGAGCCCTGGTGCCATATAACTGGGCCATTTGGTTCTGAATGAAATCCATCATCTTGTCTTTGGACCCATAATTTGTGAGGGACAGCTCTACTTTTACTGGCAGTGAGCTTGAGTTGCTTTCGTATTCATAAGGCGCATGCTGGAGAACCGCCACTCTTGCATGGTGCTGTGATGCCTTTGGATTAGAGCTGATCTCCAGCTGACTTACTATGTAGGAAATGTACTTCTTCATCTCATTGAACTGCAAAGGACTGGTGCTCTCAGAGCTATCCAGGAGGAATGCCATGTCAATGTCGACGTCTGTGGGGGCTGCCCTCCTGTCTCTGAAGAAAGGCCTTCGAGGACTAAAGTCACAGATGGGATCAGGGTCACATACATCTAGAAAAGAAATACATCTTGTTTCATATGCACATCCTTAAGATGATCATTCCTTGACATAGTTATTGTTTGATCTCATCAGAAAATAGGTTATAACACAAATGTGGTCTCCGATAAAATACTTTGGCATGTCATATGCCTGGTAAAATAGTTTTGCTATAAAAACAAATCAAATAATAGTTTTGCTTGTTTCCACATTGTTGGCATAAATTAAGCATTCGTTCCAGTAGGTGCAACTGAATCAATTACAATTTTCCTTAATTATATCACGTATCTCTGTAGTAACATGCTCAAATTGTATTGATTCATCTACTGAACATATCTTTTATATAGCTATTACAATCTAATTCCCTCATAATATGAAATACGACCAAGGCTTGAGGAGAAATCAGTAGGCTATATGATATATAGAGGATTTCGTCCCAAAGCATCTTCAGTTACTTGAACACATGTCTACTAAATCAATGAATTCCACACTGTGCAGTCCATCAAGCCCTTTCTAGCCAACTGGAGAATGCAGTATTTTGAGCACTAAGAAGCAGGGGATCGAGACACTGGGAGAAGAAACAGCCCATGAAAGGAATATAAACGTCTGATGTGATCTGCAGAATGCAATAACTGGAGAACCACCATGTTAAACTGCAGTGTGATCCAGAACCTTTCTGCTGAATGTTCTCTCTCAAACAAAACAACTCAGCAAAAAATAGAAACATAAATGTATCCCACCTCATACTGCATAAAGGCCGACTCCTGATTGCACCTCCATCACATGAGCACTTCCATTGGATGTCATGGGGCTGCTCATGTAAGACAAGGCACTAACTAAACAGGATTATAAAGAAGAGAAATCCAGGGCCTTACCCAAACAAATGTGACAGGTCAGTAGTTTCCTAATGGTTTGATTAAGTGGAGCTGCACCGGTAGGAAGGATAATAGCTTGACCCACTGCACTGTTGTTCATCTGGTTTAGACAAAAGCAAAAAGCACAGGGTTCATAACAGAGTATTAATACATTTAAACATATACACTTCTTAGGGTAAGGGTAGTCTTGAATTAAGGCACTGGCTTGGGGCTTAGAGAGCTGGATTCAGTTCCCTAATCTGCCATACATGCCCTGTGTGACCTTTGGACAAAATATTTAATCTCTCCGGACCTCAGTTCCCCATCAGTAAAATGGGGATAATAATGTGGTACTTCCATTCTTCCCCCCACCTCCTTTGTATTGTCTGTTTAGATTATAAGGTTTTCAATGCAGGGACTGTCTCTTGCTACATTTGTACAGAGAGTGATTGGGGCTTTTGGGTGCTGCTGGGATACTAACAAATAATAATACATTCTTTGGAGCTGACTCAGATTTTAAGTTGTATTTCAACGTACAGTACAGAGATTTCCTATTCTCCGTGTGTGAGAGACCTCTCACCCAATTCATTCACAAAATGCCATTCATTCCCGTCAGTACCTTAAGAGTAAGGTACTCGTGTGGGTATTTTACTGAGATTGGAAGCTCTTTGGGGCAGGGACTGTTTTTGTTCTGTGTTTGTCAGAATAGTGCCTAGCACAATAGGGTCCTGCTCCATGACTAGAGCCTCTAAGAGCTACCAGAATACCAAGAATCAATATCCTCGTTCCACGGCATGCGTTGCATTGGGAAGGAATTTTGGAATATGCGTGAAGCCTGTTGTTTGCCCTGACAATGTTGCTCAAAACTAGACATTTGAAAGGCTTGAGCCAATGCCTATATAAGTCAATAGAAATGTGCCCACTGCCTTCCCTGGGAGCTGGATAGAGCCCATCAAGCAGAAAGGAAAGCGCAGGAATGAGGGATCCAAACCTGCAGTGCATTTGTGAGCACTCGATCATCTCTGTTAGTCAGGAACACCGGCGTGACTCCCGCATCGTACAGCTTCAGCACAGCGTCATTAAGTTGCGATGAGGCTCTTGTTGGGCCATTGCTGAAGAACACAGCCACCTTCCTCATCAGAAAGCCACCGCGTGCACGCTTGAAGGTGTTTCTGGCTACAAAGGACATGGCGGTTTCCAGGCTGCGCTGCTTTGTCGTCAGGGTGATTTGGAGGTTCTGAAGCTGTTCCAGGAGATTGATTTTCTTCCTGGCATCAGCAAAACGGATCTCCGTGGTGACGTCACTGTTGTAGGTCACGACTGCCACCCGGGCACCCCGGGGGCAGTTGCTCTCGGCAATGGTTAGATTGTTAACCACTCTCAGCACTGCCTGCTTCATTCGGTTGAAAATGTCATTATTGACACCTGAGGAGGTATCTATAGCAAATGCCAGTTCAGTTGGGTACACAGGGCATTCCTTGGGGCCTACCGGAAAGGTGGGTTTAAAATAGTCAATATTAGATATTATTATTAAATAGCAAGGACCAGATCCTCAGCTGGCGTAAATCAACTTACCGCCATTGAAGTCAATGGAGGGTGTTGTATCGCCTGAGGCTTTGGCCCTGAATAAATACATATGTAAAAGTTGCTACCAGAAATGAAACAATTGAAAGTGACTTACCATAGCAGCAAGCTGTGAATAATTAAAAGAAAGTGATTTAGTTGGGTCAGTTTGTATAGCATGATCAGCACACAAGGTGAGCTACAGGAACACGATAGCACAGAGATACTTACGACATTTATCTTTGATGTTCCGGATAAGGGCACATTGCTTTAAAAAAGAGGAAAAGAGAGAGAGATAAACACGCCATCAAACAAAAGATATTTCAGAACAAGATGGAGGCAGAGAAGCAATATTCAACTTACATCTTTGGATTCTCCTCTTCCACCCTTAAGTCCCTGTTTAAAAAAAAAGATTGCATTACAATACACAGTGATGGACTGTTATACCAAAGTCACTTAAAATTGTTATTCAGCCAATGAGCATGCGGCAGTAAGAGCAAAAATCTGTATACTTTAATTTCCATCTCCGGGAAGAGATCACAACTTTCTGTCCTTATCAATGTCATACAATAGAGTCCCTGTTTTACAAACTACTTGGAGATGGAGGAGTTCCTAAACTCAAGGTTCTGTTGTATTACAGGCATGTAGGGCTCTTATTACTTATCTAAATCATTGCAGTCACTGGTAAGCGTGTGGTGAAATTCACCCCTGTGCAGAGGGTCACCATCCCTTCGGAGCGCCACATAGGGCTTATGTGAGAATGAAGTGCTACACAGACCTTGTGTCTGAGACTCAGGATGTTTTCTTAGGACCCAGTCCTGTGCTGGGGTATGTAGGCCACTCCACATCCATACCCAGGAGTAAGCAACTTGCATACCACTGTTGGTGAGCGTTACTGGGTGGTGCAATGGAACAGCTGCTATTCCACATGCTGCACCTGGTAGCACAGGACTCGTTCAGTCACAGGTAGTCCTTACATAAATAAAAATGGCATGCTGGGTAAGGAAAGGGGATACAATGAAAAGCTCTGCAGATTTAGCAGATGGGTGACCTCCTGCTGCTTTGAAAACAAGTAGCCACACAACCTCCACCTCCCACCCGGGGCCCTGCAGCTGCAGGCTTGGCAATCTGTCCCCAGAAGCACTGCGGGAGAAGTTCCCAAGTACTTATGATATTGTTAAGGGGTGATGGATTTAGCTGGTGTATTTGGCTGGTTTCCAATTAACCAAATGCTGGGAAGGAAACTTCCCATGTGGAACCACTGAAGGCCAAATGTCAAAGAAATGTACCTTGACAAACTTCTCAGCATGTGCCAGCCCTTTACTACTAGCCGCAGATCCGGAGAGAGGGAGGACCCAGTCTTAGGTCTCATGACTGGAGCAAAATATTCCACATGCAGCGTAAGAAAGAATGGCACATCTCACACTACCTCTCTAATCCCAGACATGGCCAGACATGGACACACACAGAGTCCATTTAATTAGTGCACTGACAAATGACACACGTTTCATTGGGGAAGTTACCACCTTAGCTTCACCACAGGTTTCACAGATTTCAAGGCCAGAAGAGACTATTAGGATCATCTAGTCTCACCTTCTGCATAACACAAGCCAAAATGATTTTAGCCAGTAATTCTTGCCTCAAGCCTACAGCATGGGCAAAGGGCCAGACTTCACCACTATGTACAACATACTTCTTGTATGTGTTAGTAAGCACCAGAGATCAGAGAAAGTTCTTGATAAGGCCCTTAACTGGCACACTTCCATCGCAAGGTTCTTTGCGTCACCCACTGAACCTGGAGCACGTATGAATATCGGTCAGTGATAACAACATGCTAGGAATTTATAAAGCAAGCACAATGAAATTATGATCCCATTATCCTCACTAGACCTAAAGGAAACACACAACTTGTTCAAGATAACAGAGGATGAATTTGCCATAGTGTAAGATGATAGGAGGCAAAATAGAGCTTATTTCATTTGTTGGCAAACATGCTACATATTAATGGAAAGGGAAATTAGCAAGTTCTCTGGGGACAGTGAAGTCCGTTTACTAGACCAGCTGTAAATACAATGAACACTTACAGGTGGTCCTGGGTATCCGATCTCTCCTTTTGGACCTGGTGGCCCAGGATCTCCTACACCTGCCTAGGAAACAGTAGAATAAAGATCACCAATCCACATTCGATATGTTTGAACACAAGACTAGGAGAATGTCCCGAATGCTCTTCAAGGTGAACAGAGTCCTATGTACATAGGTGCTAATGAGTTAGGAGCTTTGTAAGGGACAGTCCCACTAAAAAATAGGTGTCGGAAATACAACCAGTGTAATCTCCCATGGTGGATTATTTTTCAGAATAAAGGTACTAATATAAAGAAGTGGCTTCCTGAGGAATAACTTTGTCCAGTTGACTACAAGTGCTACATACAGCACAGCAATATGTCTGTGCTCTAACTGAAAATCCAGACATGAGTAGCCAGCCAGAAAGCTCGGTACATGCTCACGGTGAGAGGAATCCTCCTCCCTCACCCGTGGAACCAATGTGCAGCGGTTTCTTCAGACCAGTGACTGCATTAATCTACCTGTGGCAGGTAAATCCCCTCCCCCCCAGGCAGAATGGGACTCTCTGAGCAGGGCTGCATGCTCCAGTGTAACGAAGAACAAAATCTGGCCCAACCGATCACTCTCCCAAAGCTGCAGCCTAGCAATCCCAGTCACTGGTAGCGGGAGAACCCTCAGAATAGCCCGAATGACCATTGCGCAGAACTCACAAAGCCCTGGAGCTGAGCAGGCTTTCACTCCATTCTCGCATAAAGGAACTGCATGAGAAACTGTGTCGTGGTAAAACTTACCCTGCGCCCTTTGAATCCTTTAGGGCCAGGCCCTCCAGGGCCACCTTTAGGTCCAAATGGTCCCTGTTTAGAAAACAGCATAAACAGGAGTTGTAGCGGCAGACAGCATAAAGCAGAAATTTGCTACGCTCGCAGAATATGAAGGGAAGTTACATAAGCTCAGTGGTACCTTTGGCCCTGGGTATCCTGGGAATCCTGTTTCACCCTGTAATAACAGAAAAGTTTTTTTAAAAAATTAATCTTGCTTTTGAAGACAGGCCCAAATCAAATGTACGAAGGAAAAGAACCGGTGGAGGAAAAGTGACTGAAACTGCAGACTCGTAACATTGGTACGATCGAGAGAGAATAAATGGCAGCTGGTTTAAAAATCTGATTGTTATTGGACTGTTAATATCAAACAAGACTGAAATGACAGCCGATGCTGCTATATCAGTTGGCAGGACAAGTTCCACTGAGGAGCTAACAAGCACAAAGACACCCAAAGAAGTGGGTATTCACCCACGAAAGCTCATGCTGCAAAACATCTGTTAGTCTATAAGGTGCCACAGGATTCTTTGCTGCTTCTACAGAACCAGACTAACACGGCTACCCCTCTGATACCCAACACATATGAGGGCGCAGGGTTTTGGCCGGCATCTTGTTGTGATTCAATAATCAGACACACTAGAACAGATCCTTGTTCCTATGCACAAACCCACTGACTTCAACTAGATACCCCCAGGTACCATGCATGTGGATTCAATTGGAGGCTGGAGGTCCTTGTTACCTCCAGGGTTTGGGTTGTTTTTTAAGGTCCTTGAAGCGATACTGTTAGACACGTCATGGTTGTGCTTACTTTTTTGCCTATAGATCCTGGCCTGCCGACTTCATCTCGCCCATCTTCTCCCTAAAGTTGACAAAGATGAAAGCATTAATATGTAACACATGTGCTAGGATTATTGGTGCAATGTAAGAGTCACAAAAATCTATTTAGTCAAGAGCCAAAGTCCATAGGAGTCAATGGAAAGAGGCTTTTGAATCAGGCCTTTTAGAATTAGTTACTTAGAGAGAAGTAAAAACAAAGATATAAAATTAAAAACAGGCTTGGTGTATATGCACTCTCGGCGAAATCTGGCCCCCTTGAAGTTGATGGGAATTTAGCTATTGACTTCAGTGGCACTAGGATTTTACCCTGTTTGTATATTATGTTGCTCAGAAGAAACCAGAAGTCTCTCTGAACCAGTATATTGGATAGCTATTCTATTCCTAGAGGAACCATAAAGTCAATGGAAATTTTGCCACTGCCTTCAACGGGAACAGGATTGAGAACCACTTCCCTGATCTCACCAATACTTAGGCATATGCTTAACTTTACATAAGTGCTGATCCTGCAATCCAGGTGAGTTTGTTCCTCCTTATTTTAGACAATCAACCATCTCTCCTATGGCCCAATCCTACATGGCGTAAGGAGTGTCAGGTCCTATGAGATGACTCTTACAGTTGACTTTTACGACTGCAATATGTAATAAGCTGAGAATCATAGGAACTATGGTGACTGCTAAGTAGGGTATCCATCTAGGCCCTGTGCAATGGGCCAGAAAGAGACCTAGCTACCACTTCAGGGCAACAGGGTGAATTTTACCCATAGCGCTGATAATATTTCTTGCACTGGTCTATACACCTGTTCTTGCTCATTGTGAAGAATTTTTAGGTTTAAGGAACAGATAGTAAGAGGCAAAAAAAAATAAAAATCACCTAATAGTATCCCCTCAGCTAATATAAAGACTCCTCCGGAGAGTGATTGCAATGTAAAAAAGTGCTCACATGAGAGTAAAACTATGATGTATATTTCTTCTTTACATGTCACCATATAAGATACAAGGACCATAGACAGGACAATTAAACTAAATTTTCTGCTTTGATGGAATTTTGCACATTTATACCAGAATGGGATTTAGCCCAGCATCCTTTAGCGGGGCACATGACAATGCTTACGGTCTCTCCTCGAGGCCCAGGAAATCCAGCTTGTCCTTTTGTTCCAAGATCACCAGGTTCACCCTGAAAAAGGGAGTATTCATTTAAGCCCCTATCTCTCTGCTTATGCATTGATTCTTTGCTACAAATGCATCTGTAACGGTCCCTGACAAGCAGAAATGCACGGCCATGTTTACACAACTGAAAATGTGTGGCTAAAGCAGAAGCACTCTTGACCGTTTTGCTTGATCCAGTGATTTCAGAAATGGTGTAATACACAGAAGCTGCAGTAATAAGTGCCACCATTTGTCTTTTGTGAGCATATCAACACTAAAGGCAAAATACAACGGGCCAGATGTTTTCCTGATCCAACTCCACGGCGAAGTTACAACAGCAGGTTTGGTGGCCCGGTGGCTATATGTGAAGAGGGCATAACAGTGATAAAGATCACGAAGAAAAGGATTGGATCATCTTCTGGTGCAAATCAGCAAAGTCAATCAAGCGACACCAATTTCCACCAGCTGAGGATCTGGCCCAGAATATTATGAATCTCAAAGTTGTTCTTATTTTAATAAATGTGCCTTCTAGTTCAATGACATAGGATTCCAGTAAAGCAGCCAGTGGCTTAGCCTTTAGCCTGCTTTGTTCCACTCTATGCAAACTCTTGAAGATGATAAATCACAACTTTGCTTGAACATGTTGATTGCCAGTATGTTTAAAAAAAGAGATTAAACTCACATTCAGCAGCTTTTCATGATTATTTTAGGCATCGATGCTCAATATTAATGCTCAACGTACCTTTTGTCCTAAGGGACCAATCCTGCCCCGATCCCCAGGTGGTCCGGCAGCACCACCACCCCCCTACAATAGAAAGAAAAGAGCTGAAATTTTGCAACGTTTCAATAAAGCTCAGTAAATTGAAATTAAATATTGGGGCCTAGCTCCATAGCTCATTTATTAATAACGTGTGGATCAGCCACAGCAAACAATGAAAAGGTTTTGCCCAACAGTGGAAACCACCTATTAGCTATTAAGACTGAGATCCATCAAAGCTGCTTAGGGGTTCAGAGGCCCAGTTCCCATTGATTTTAATGGGAAATGAGTGGAAAAATTGAATTGGTGGCATTGTTAATATCAATCTACATTGTCTGTGGACTAAATGCATTTTAATTCCTCAGTAACTCTTTCTTCCTTCCCCCTATCCCCCTGCCTTAAAGACTTAGGCACCTTGACCACAGAAGTAGGGGGCTGGAAGTCAAGCACTCCAATCACTAGGCCACCTGGCCCTCCAAGCCCCCTCTTACAGGGACTTTGCCTGTAAAAAAATTGGAACTTGGTCAGGATTTGATCCAATGAATTTCACATTCATGTTCATGTTTAAACCAGTAGTTTGGGGAACCTTACCATGAGCTTCAAATCAAATTATTTTTGCAAGGCACGTGGTACTGGGGAGAAAGACAAATAATTGGAGATATACCAATCTCCTAGAACTGGAAGGGACCTTGAAAGGTAATTGAGCCCAGCCCCCTGCCTTCACTAGCAGGACCAATTTTTGCCCCAGATCCCTAAGTGGCCCCCTCAAGGATTGAACTCACAACCCTGGGTTTAGCAGGCCAATGCTCAAACCACTGAAAGTCCCACTGAAATCAATGGAAAGATTCTCAATGACTTCATTAGTAAGCTTCTTCTGGTCCCCCAGAATGAGAAGAACAAGAAATATTTACCCTTGGGCCAGGAATGCCTTGCTCGCCTCTTAGGCCTGGAGTTCCAAGCTGACCAGGAGGACCCTGCATACGGAAAAGATAGATACTATATAAGATATAAAAGATTAAAGGGCTGAGATAACATTGTTAAAATGAGACTAAGAGGAAGAACCAAAGCTACGAGGCTAAAAGACAATTTTGAAAACCGTGGGACCAGTTCCAATGTTTTATGATGTGACCAACACACCATAAATATAATGAGTGACTCATGTCAGCCACAGTGCAAACCACAGATCATAGTCACCATGTTGTAATATTCAGAAGCAGTTATGGACAAGGTCTCAAAGATGTTTACACAGAACAAGCCTAAGCTGAAGCATATTGCAGCAGCAAGTTAAAGGAAGTAACATAGCAAAGGAAAACATATTTAGCTGTTTAGGAATGGCCTGTGAAACTTACTAACCTGTGGCCCTCTTGTACCCTGTTCTCCCACGGTTCCTGGTAGACCCGGCGCGCCTTTGGCACCCTTAAAATACAACACAATGCAGATTAGAACAGGGCAGGGCTGGGGTCGCAAACAATTTTCAGCGAGTCACAACTAGCCTCCCTTTCTTTACGGCTAGATGGGAGGGGAGTTATGAGGTTTTTTCTCATGTAACCTGAGGTCACAGTACAGCAACGGTTGGAAATCACAGACGTAGAGTCATTTCACGCTCCTGCTAGCTTGCCTTCTGCTTTAGCAAGAACAATGGCTCTGTGTATTCAAAGGCCTAGTTACACTGTTCTGGTGATGTAAAGAGGCCTTAGTATAAATGAGAATCAGGCACAATGAAAATGAACCCTTTAAGGCCAGTAAACCATGTGCCTTAAGGGGTTCATTTCTCCTACTGATTCATATGTGTTTAAGTCCCATTAGCATTAGTGACACTGACTTATAAACTCAAAGGCTGATCATGCAGTCCTTACTCAGATAAACCTTGCAACGAAAGCACTGGCATGAGATCTGCAGGGCTGGATTCACACAGCATAGTACAATTGATTTGTAGACCTAAGGCCAGAAGGGACCTTTCGCTCATCTGGTCTGACCTCCTGTCTAACACAGGCCAGATGATTTCACCCCAGTTATCATAGATTATTAGGGTTGGAAGGGACCTCAGGAGATCATCTAGTCCAACCCCCTGTGTGACGTTATGAGTATAATATAATATCTCATTGAAAGGTGACAGGGCCAGAAAGAGTTAATTAACTCATAGACAGACCTGACCCATGGGCGAACCTTGAGGACTGGTTAGGAAGATATGTAAATGAATAGAGCTTTGAAATGCAAGTCTGCATTGTTAGAGGTAGAAGGGTAGACGTTTGCTCAGGTCTTGTGATGTAAGCAAACAAGTCTTGTCTATTGCTATAGTTTTAATTCAAAGATCAAAAAGGGAATATTAACATTTATGATGATACTTGAGTGAAAAAGTATTATTGTCTATGTGTCTCTTTGAAGGTTGTGCTAACATGTATCTGAACTGTTTAATGGATAAATTACTCTGTGCTAATTGCCAGGATATTTGGGAGAAGGAGTTAAGCCTATTGTTTTCTCAGGCCGAAAGGCTGCTGGAAATGTATAAGAAGCCTGGGACACGATCCTTCTTCATCTCAGATCTGCTTTGGGTTTCAAGAGGGGGAAACCTTAAGCCATAAGGATTGAGATCCCCAGTCATTGACTGGAGCCACCCTGAATATGGAAATTGGACTATAACCTATGGACTATTTCTAAAAGGAGTTTTGGCAACTGCAAGCTCATCTCTACTGTGTATCTGAACCTCAAGAATTGAATTCAAGTCTGTCTATATATTGATCTTTTAACCAACACTCTCTCTCTTTTCTTTTTTAATAAATTTTAGCTTAGTTAATAAGAATTGGCTATAGCGTGTATTTTGGGTAAGATCTAAATTATAATTGGACCTGGGTATGTGGCTGATCCTTTGGGATTGGAAGAACCTTTTCTTTCATATGATGAAGTAAAATTTTCAGGAATCATCATAATATCTGACAGGTGTGTCTGGACGGAGGCCTGAGGCTGGGTACTTTAAGGGAACTGAGTGGTTTGGACTTCTAAGTGACCAGTGAGGTACTAGAGAAGCTGTTTTGTAAATCTAAGTATTGAAATAGCCACCAGTGTTTGTCTGCCCTGTTTGGTTTGCAGTTCACCCTGATTGAGTGACCTCAGCTGTCTCCCACAGGCAGCACTGTCACACCCTGCTCAAAGCAGGACCAATCCCCAAATGGCCCCCTCAAGGCTTGAACTTATAACCCTAGGTTTAGCAGGCCAATGCTCAAACCACTGAGCTATCCCTCCCTCCATTGTAGGGTTAGCATTGAATGACCTGAGCACTCTGAACTCCCATTGCTTCACTGGAAGTTGAGGGCACTCGCAGTTTCTTAGGAGGGACTCAGCATCTTGTAGGACAGAGGACACAACGCAGTGCAGTACAGACCAGACAGTGCCAAAATTAATTTGTTATACACATGGTCACATATTAAATAAATAACTGCACGACATTCTTATTAAGCACACGAGATCAGGAACCCAGGCCACTAGATTGTTGATTCCCAACACATTATTTTTTCCTACGTTAAAAGTAGTCAACATGCTTTTGAACAAAGTAAGATGTACCGAAACACCCAAAGAAGGGCCAGACTGGATTCAAAGAAGCAGGAAAATAGCACTTTCCAGGAAGAGAGTTGCAGAATCAAGACCACTCTGAGTGTTCAGTAGTCAATATTGAAATCTGAGCTGTGTTACTTAATGATGATTGGACACACATGTCATGTGGACTTGTTTCTGCTTTATAGTTTGTTGAGTGTAATTGTGAGGCTCAAGTTTCCAATATGAATACTCATGCTGAGAAATTCAACATCCGAATTGCACAGTCACTTAAAATTTTCCCTTTCCATGAACATTCGGCTAATACATGCGTTCACAATAGTAACAAATGCAGACAGGAGTGAGACTGTGGAGCTGAAATCAATTTCGTTATTCTATTCAAGCAATGAATCCTGGGAAATTTTGTCAAGTATTCTCTCAGCTCGTTTCAGTCTCCTCCAATTGCTCACTGCCTCCTCCTTTACTTTCAGAACACATGACTGGAGGTGAAGTTAACGCTGGGGTTTGTTTCTTGCTCTATTTAAAATGAGATTGCTCCTTGGCCTCCCACTTGTTGTGCCTGGACGGAAAGAGAGAGTAGAGTGGGCCTGCACTTCGCAGAGGTGGAGTCTAATTTCACAGGAGGGGAAGGAGCTGAGAAATGTGAGGAAGGAGGTAAGTTTGGAGAAGATGTGGAAGAAAAGAAGAGAAAAACAAAATCCAGATCTGCTTCCAGCACTACTGTGCAAGTCACTTTCAACTCTCTGTCTGGAACACATCAACTCTGTACCACTTACACGGTCTGCAATGCAAACCGGCCGCCTGTGCAACATTGCCAGGTTTTATGGTTACCACGCAACACACTGGACACTTACTTTGACTCCTGGGAGCCCTCTTCTTCCGAAATTCCCCTGTGAATCAATAAATTGCAACAAAACATGTTATGCAAAGCAACTGAATCTAATACTCACAGCTTGTGGTCTGCGCTGATTCCTTTAACCATGTGCTTATGTACGCAGCATGGAAGCAACAGAGCAGAAGAGAAAGGTGTCTCCAAAGGGCTCTGGCTTGCCAGCTGAAATAGCAACGACTTCCTTTTGGGCCTTATTCTGCTGTCTTTCACACCAATGTCAACACCACAGGCATCACCAGAGTTCCTCCAGTGGCAGGAGATCAGAGTCTGACCTTAAAACTCTGGGAAAAGGGTGGAAAAGCACGAGGCCTTTTCCTCTTGAGGTTTGTTTGGTATTTTTTTAGTTGCCTCTTAGAGTTGTAAGGAGAATATGAAGTAAGGCACAGAACGAAGCAAGTTCGTTCTGTGAACAAGATTCCTCAGACGTGACCTGGGTTTACCCCAGCTGAGGACCTGGCTCTAAATATTCCCAACTGTAATATCGGCAAAGAAAATACATGAAATACACACTTGTGAATCGGAAGAGGCACATTCACTATAGCACGTGTCCTGAGGGCTATAGCAGACCCTATATCAAATGAGGCTGGGTACATCTTGGTTACACTTTCAGGGCTCAGTTTGGATCCCAAACATACAAATAAGCATCCCCATACCTCTTGAAAGCTCCACTAAAGCATCTAAAGAGAGGTTGCAATTTTCTGCAGAGACGCACAAATGCACATTGTGATATATGAGATTAGAATGGAGCCCAGAGGGTTCAGAGAAGTGTCCTGGTTCCGTGACTCAATATGGCCGTTTCAAAAAGGAATTCACTGCTATGAACATGAATCATGTCAAATATACCAGGTGCTCTGATGCAAACTACGAGCTAATAACACCACTCTGTCCCCTGCAACAATATTCTTTCGGGTATATCATGCCATTAGGGCATAGCCCTGAGCTGTGAATTTGGGGAGAGATTTAATTTAATCTGCTCTCACACTGGTGTTACCTCCCAGATCTTCTCTAGAGGGTAACCGAGAGCAGAAGCAGGCCTCTGTTTTGAGATCTGTATGGCACATTCTGCACTCGATGTCCACTCAGCAGTGCCATCAAGTTCTGACATACATGTTGTAGATCCAAGACACACACACACCTGGCACGTGTCAAGTTGACTTTGTTTCACAATTAGGTAATGATTTTTTTTGTTCTGATAGTCAACATGCAAAGAGAAGTAAAATTTTACCTATCAAAAGCAGAGAGAGATCTAATCTGCAACATTATTATCCAACTTCCCCACAGTTTGGGATGTTCAGATTGGTGGATTTGAATTGGGACCATGTCTAATAAAAATACAAGCCTAATTCTGTAAAATAACTGCACTCTTTAAATATTATGTCTAAGTTCCCTCTATACAAATTTAAAAAATGTATGTTTCAATCCTGAAATCTCTACTCAGTCCCTACTTAGGCAAAATTCCCACTGAGTTGGCAGTTTAGGAGTTTTGATTCATTAAGTACAGAAAAGACAGCAGAATATGGCTTGTCGTGGTTAAGCAGCACTGGTTGAAGTGACAGACCAATGCCTTTTTCATTTAGGTTCCATCGGGTGTACTTTTACACCCTTTTTACACTTTTACTTTTTTTATTGACCCTTCAAGATCCTTTTCATAGCACCAGATACTTCCTTGAGAGGGAGGGGATGTCTACAACACCAGGATAACTAAGGATACTCACGTCATTTCCAACTCCACCAGGGGAACCCGGCACTCCATCTGGTCCAGGTTCTCCCTATGGTAAATGAAAGACTGAGATGAGAATCCTGAGATTTACTAGTAAGCAGAACACGGTTTAGCTCTCAAAAATTAAACATTCATGCCAGCTCTATTAGTGACGGATCCAAAGTCCTTCAAAGTCGATGGAAAATCTTTCTATTGACTCCAGTGGGCTTTGGATCAGGCCCTTCACATACACCTTAGAGTCAGTCAAAACTCAGAATTCCCATTCTATAGGAAATTCCAGTATTTCAAAAAAGAATAATTAATCTCTTGCTCAACACAATTTTTGGAAAAAAAATCATTTCAGGTTAATTGAATGCTTCATTCCAATCTTGGAGTTTTAAAAAAAATCGATATTTAAAATGATAATATATATTATATTATAATTCATTTTTATTAAGGTATATTCCAGGGGTTCTCAGACTTTTGTACTGGTGACCCCTTTCACATACCAAGCCTCTGAGTGTGACCTCCCCTTATACATTAAAAATACTTTTTTATATATTTAACACCATTATAAATGCTGAAAACAAACCAGGGTTTGGGGTGGAGGCTGACAGCTCGCGACTCCCTGAGGGGTCCCGACCTGCAGTTTGAGAACCCCTGGTATATTCCAATGTATAATAATATGGAAAAAAAAACATTTCTCAGTGAAGAGTAGCGTCAAAATGAAATTGTAACCGTCTGCTCCAATAAAGCTTCATTTCAAATGGTTTTAAATAAATTTTGCTAAAAGTGACATGGTCCCACAGAAAGTTTCAATTTCAACAAAATGCCATTTTTCAGTGGAAAAATATGCCCTCTGAAAAATTCTGACCAGCTCTCCTAAATCTAAACATTGTTTGCCATGTCCTATTTTCCTGCTTTATTTGTTCTAACCTACTTAAAAAACAATCTCAATACTTTACCATTGGTCCAGTTTCACCATTTGGGCCTCGGCGTCCCCGTTGTGTGTTGTTGGCTCCACGCTCACCCTGAAAGCAGCAGAAGCAATGAAAAACACCGGTGTAAGTGGGGCACTGAGGCAGACATCACACGCTGTAAAATAGTCCATCATATTTTAACATCCATGTTTCATTTTTTAACATAAATAGATCACAATGGTTGCCTGGGACATGAGACATATTGTAAGAGTGGAATAAGAATGGGGAAAGGATTTCGTATAACGAAACCATGTTTCCAATAAGTAAACGAATGGCCAGTTTAACATAAGTAGGGTGACCAGATGTCCCATTTTTAAAGGGACAGTCCCATTTTTTAGGACTTTGTCTTATATAGGCACCTATTAATCCCCACCCCCTGTCCCGTTTTTTCACAGTTGCTATCTGGTCACCCTAAACATAAGTCAATATCAAGAGGTAAGTGCTAGCCACATGTTGATTCTGCCCAGGCAGCAACTACATTGGGGTTTTCCTTTGCCCACACAGTAACTTAGATAATAGGTATGATTCAATATAATAGTTCCTTCATATGGCAACTACTTTACCACCTTCACAGTACGTCTAGATCCTGTGAAGCTATTTAGATGACTCTTCTCATCAGCCATGTAATACAGACTGGCTCGTGTGTGCTTCTTATATTGTTCTGATTTGTTTCATCTCAGCCTCATATTTTTAGACTGCACCTTTGGGTTTCAAAACAGGAAGGTTTCTCATATTTAACTACAAGGCAACCTGTAATGTTTACTTGCACATCTTATTGAGCAGCCATCCTCGGTAGGTTCAATGGGTCACATTCTGGCAGGCATCTGGAAACAGGCATATTACTGACATGTATTTGGCAACGGCAATTTCACGTGTGCCTGTCCTCTGGAAGTGGGGTAACAGCACAGACAGCTCTTGTCCATTCTGTCCCTTACTGAGGGCCTCTTTGTACATTCCTAACACAGCCCTGGCCAGCTCCTCAACTGGTGACTCGAGTGGAGCTACAAGGCATCAAGGATCTAGTCCCCAATCAGCTGGAGTTCTGGGTACAGCAGAATGAAGAACCATCTTTGTAGGCTAATCCGTGCCGAGGGCAGAGTGGGGAGGCCTGGCCAGTGTAAATCCTTGCAAAGGCTAAAGTATAATTACCGGATCACCTCGAAGCCCTTGGTCACCTCGTATTCCTTTGGCTCCTTTAACGCCTTTCTCGCCCTTTCAGGAGATATACAGAAAATTAGAAACACCACAGAACGGGCTCACACGCCTGCCTATATGGGGTAGATTTACTCAGCACATCAACTGTGATCCTCCTCTGCTCTCTCAGGCGAAACTCCCGTAAGGATGAAGTGAGGAATGCAGGCTCAAGCTGAGCCATGTGAATTTGACTCATGGAATAAAACTGATCACTGCTGGTGAGAGTCCCTTTGGCTCTGGATTTGTCCACTGCTATTGGCTTTGGTACAAGTCTTAATGAATAAAAAGTATTCAGCCACTCATAAGAAAGGGAGCATATTGGTTTTGATCCTTAGCTACGCACACAGCAGCCCTGCAGCTGTTATAGCTGGTCATGGGAGGATTTCCCCAGTGTAGGAGGTTCCCCTGCTGCTGTACAGGTGATATAGTGGCTCCTATGCTCTCCAACTCCCTGCTGAGATAAGAAATGTGGCAGGAGAAAGGGGACGTGCCCAGGGCTTCCTTCTGCCCCAGCAATCCCTAGCTGGTATAACAATCCCTTGAGACTGCAGGGAGCTGATATAATTTAGAGCAGCCTGAAGGCTGCTTTTATACCACGGGACCAGACTGTTGCACGTCCAGCCCCGGATGAGAAGAGCGGAAAAGTGGCTTAAACCCATCCCCTCCCAAGTTGTGTGGTGTGTCCCTCCACCCCAGCCAAGGACCAGAGTCACTGAGTGTAATCGTTCCGGAACAGCGAATATAATAAAACATACCCTTCTGCCGGCATTGCCTCGCTCCCCAGACGTGCCTGGTAGGCCTCTCTCCCCCTGCCAAAGACACATGCGTTAGAAGAATTTCTGCTGCTTTAGGGGCAATAGTACCCCGGCAGCTCATTAAGAGAGAACTCATTAAAATGACTTACGTCTTCTCCATCTATGCCGTCCAGGCCAATTTCTCCCAGTTCGCCCTACAGAATAAAAGAAGCATGGTACAAATGATTAAATGCGCACACAGGTGAAGAGAGGAAATATTTCACACATGCAGGCACTGCCCGACATTGTCGTTATGTTTGTAACACGTTCACTTACCTTTTCTCCTGGGAATCCGCGGGAACCCTGAAGATAACAGAAAATAGACAGTTACTCTCCCCTAGAGACTTCCCACAGAGATCTGCAGCTGGGGAGAGATGGGGCAGTCAAACCAGCATCATAAACCTCCCCCAGTCAAAGTGAGAAGGGGAGGCAGCCAGGTTATCTGCATCCTTAGAGCCTTTCAGCTGGCATCAGTGGGAGCTGGACAGTGCTTAATTTGTGCCAGGGATTGGCAGCTCAGAGCCCCGGCACCTCTGGGATTTGCAGCTCAGAGCCTCAGCACCTCTGGGCCTGTCAGTTCAGAGCCTTGGCACCTCTGGGCCTGTCAGTTCAGAGCCCCGGCACCTCTGGGCCTGGCAGTTCAGAGCCCCGGCACCCCTGGGTCTGGCAGTTCAGAGCCCCGGCACCTCTGGGCCTGGCAGCTCTGAGCCTCGGGCACCTCTGGGATTGGCAGCTCACAGCCCCGGCACCTCTGGGCCTGGCAGTTCAGAGCCCCGGCACCTCTGGGCCTGGCAGTTCAGAGCCTCGGGCACCTCTGGGCCCGGCAGTTCAGAGCCCCGGCACCTCTGGGCCTGGCAGTTCAGAGCCCCGGCACCTCTGGGCCTGGCAGTTCAGAGCCCCGGCACCTCTGGGCTTGCCACATCAGTTATGAAAGTAAACAAATTTCTTGAGCCCTGGCACCTAATTACTTGAGTCCTGGCAGCTCTTTCTTTACAAATTAAGCACCGGAGCTGGACTGTGCGCTAAATCAGCTGATAAACATGAAGAGTTTGGAAAAATCTGCTATGGGAGCCAGCAGCCCTATTTAGTCAAACAGCTGTTTTCTAAGGAACTTTTCCAAGTGTGAGGAGAGCTGAGGACAGACTGAGCCCAAAGTGAGAGGCAAGATGTAGCTGAATCGCCCTGGGAGGGGATTTTACAAGCCTCTCTCACTGCAGCTTTTGACTGCGCGCTCCCTTCCACCCAGCAGCTCCCCTGACCAGCAAGGAATGGGGGGGAAGGGGGGGAGAGGAGACCACTTTCCAACCCCTCCCCACACTCATTCACCACAGGCAGTATCTGGAGAACAGGGGTTGGAATCCCCACCGGACCCAAGATCTGGGTAGGTTTTAGTCTAGCAGGGACTTTGGAGTGCGGCTTTTACTGCCCTTTACTCATCTGACTTTGCCGAGTAAGACAAGGGCACAATCTAGCCCACACAGTGGCCTTCAGAAATTGGGCCCCCTCCCCCATTCTCATGCCACATCACAAAGTAATGTCTATTTTAGCCAGTGGCCTCAATACATAGTTTACTCCTTAAACAAATCCCCTTCTCCTCAACCTAATGACCTCATGCCTGATCCCTTTTCTGAGCCACAATAAATCTATATCCAAGGGGTGTTCCGGACTGGATATTTTTCTAAGAGAAACATTCTAGCTCACCCACAAGATATGGGTTTGACACAGGAATCCCTGGGAGAAATTCTCTGGCATGTGGCAGAATGGTCCCTTCTGGCCTCAGAGTCTATGAATATTTATAATAAAAATTGCACATCCCCCCAAGTTCTTGTTTTTCCTTGTCCCCTTTTCTGAGCCATTATTTAATACATCCATCTAAAGCGATAGTCATCTTCTCACTTTGCTCTCTGTTCCCCATTGCAGTTTCCCTCCCCCACACAATCCCAGCCCTGAGCCAACATTCACACATGTTGATGGTGTCAAGAAAATCAGTCTCCTCTCTTCTCTCTCCCCTGTGGTCCAGCTGCAAAGGCTCCCAATGATAATGTTATTTTGTCTGCAGACAGTGTGATATTGGGTGTAAGCGCTTTGCATGGTACTGTTCCTTCACATTACAGTGCTATGAACTACAGCTACTGTGACGTATGCGGAAGGCACCATATTTCTGTCTAAGTTTTGCATAAGATCTTAGATCTTTCTTAATTTTGCATAAGATCCTCAGCTGCGGGAAAAAGCTGTAATGCAGCTACACTGATTGACACCCACTTAGGATCTGGCTGTATTCTCTAGAGCTTCATTAAAAACATACCTTAATTCCTCTCTGACCGGGACATCCTTGGAATCCTTGAGTTCCATTGACACCTGCGGGACCCCGTTCACCCTATTGTAGGAATGAAGCAATTAGTAACGGTCTACAATACACCCTACTCACCCTAACTTTGTGTATTTGCATGCTTGGATTGTGGTTTTACTGTACCAGAAACTGAATATGCATATAAGGGCTGGGCATATTTCCATGATAAAATCTAACAGTACTTTCCAGAGGTCAGTAACTGACAGGGGCAGGCAGCTGCAGTGTGAGTTTCCTCACGGCATCCTGCCAAAGACCTTGGTCACGACATGTGGGGGCCATCCCTCATTTTAGGAAGCAATTGAAAGAGAATATCTTCTTGTTAAATTGTCTCTAGGAGGTTCTCCTAAAAGCAAATGCATTCTGGATGGGTCAGTAATGAGATCCTGCCCTTAACTATTCAGACACAACTCCCATGGTACACAGTATCTGAGAGCAGAATTTGGCTTCTCTCTATGATGTTGCTGGATGGATGAGAAAAGCCAGCCATTTGGTCTCCAGCTCACCATCTGGTGCTGTGCATCACGGAGTGTTTGTTTATTTCTTAGTTTATGTAGGACTTCCAGGGCCGGCTCCAGGCCCCGGCATGCCAAGCGCGTGCTAGGGGCGGCATGCCACGGGGGGCGCTCTGCTGGTCACCGGGAGGGCAGCAGGCGGCTCCAGTGGCCTCCCGCAGGCATGCCTGCAGATGCTCCACCGGAGCCATGGGACCAGCAGACCCTCCACAGGCACGCCTGCAGGAGGTCCACCGGAGCCGCGGGACCGGCGACCGCCAGAGCACCCCCCGCGGTGTGCCGCCGTGCTTGGGGCGGCAAAATTGCTAGAGCCACCCCTGAGGACTTCATGGTGAAGTATCGGTTCAGAGGCAATGATGCTAATTAGAAATTAAAGTCATGGGACTCATTGTCTTCACCATCACTGTTACTGTCTGATATCCCAGAGGTTGGACTGAAAAGGGCAGCACAATCACTCCACCTTTCTTTTAGTCCATATCCATTACTTTGGGGTACTCCACTATCTTCACACAGGCAGCATGTTTGCTCTGTTTGTTTGGCTCCCTGTGTAACTCAGGTGCAGCCAAAGCTTCTCTGCCCTGAGTAAGGGGTGGCGAAGAGGTGTGTGCTCCGCCCTCGGAGTAGCCCAGAGACTGAAAGACACACCCTTCCCCAGCTCCCCCTTGCTTCTAACACCGTTTCAGGCCAGTAACTAGTGGGGGCTGGAAGCAGGGCACCTCCCACTCCCTGCCCCACGTACACAGGAGGGGATGTTGGGCACGAAGTACCCACCACCCGCCACAGCCGGAAACAATCTGAGCAGGGCCAAGTGCCCCCTTCATTCCCCTCTGAGACAATATAGCTGTAGGCAGTTACTTACAGGTCCACCTTCGTCGCCTGGATAGCCTCTGTAGCCGTTCTCACCCGGAACACCCTAAAACACAAGGCATATCAGTCGATTTTTCACATAATATCTGAGGTTTCCTTGCTACAATCCATGCTCCCCCTTTAAGCCCCTGTTCAAAATATCCCTGGATTTAATACAGAGCAGACGCGTGGATCGTATAACCTATAAAGAAACTAGTTAAATTAAATAATCTGATTATGACTTCCACAGACTTTCAAGCTGTGCAGCTAACTAGTCTATGCAACCACGTTTTCTATCACTATGATTCTTCATTTTCCCGACATCGTCCCATCCGATTGCTACACCGACCGGTTGTGTCCTGTTTTAAATTAGATTGTAAATGCTCTGGGGCAGGCTCTGTCTCCTGCTGTGTTTGTACAGGACCCGGCACAGTCAGGTTCTGACCCTGACTGGAGACACTAGATGGAACTGTATGAAGAAGAAATTCTGAATGAATCCCATTACTATGTAACGTGAAGCCCCACAGTTTCATTAGTGTTGCTTTAGATGATTGTCTCCTCCTGAATTGTAATTTTAAAACAAGCAAATCTAAAAACTAAAAAAGTGCCATTTTGCAGCTCAGAACCTTTTTTTATTTAAACTAAAAAGTGCTTTTAAAATAATAATGTGGGAACTTGTGCCTTATAATAATATATGGGGATATAGCAATCTCCTAGAACTGGAAGGGACCTTGCAAGGTCATTGAGTCCAGCCCCCTGCCTTTACAAGTAGTGATTTTGAGCCAGATCACTAAGTAGCCCCCTCAAGGATTGAACTCTTAACCCTGGGTTTAGCAGGTTAATGCTCAAACCACTGAGCTATCCCTCCTACCTTTCTAGCTAGGCATGTAGGATGCTGAAGTGAGTGAGTGCTACATTTATATTTCTTTATTGGGGAAAGGTCTGGAGAGGATTTCTGTGAGAGGATTTCTGTGAAATGTGAACCTAAGCTTGGATATTACAAAACTAGATGCAGCACAGTACCTTTGGTCCAATGGTACCTGGCACTCCTCTATCTCCCCGCTGTCCAGAACACTTGCAGGGTACTTGGCAGCATGCTTTTTCCGCAACGTTGTCCTATAATGAAAGAAAGCTGTTAAAAACCCATGCAGGAGATGAACTCCCTAAGCAACATTCATCCTTGAGTGCTGTGTGATGGACAGGTATGCAGGAAGAGTAATTTAATAGATGAAGGAGCTAAGGTTTATCCCCCAATCCTGCAGTGAACACTGCACAAGTTTAGGAGTCTATCCACATTGAGCAAGGTTTCATTGCAGGGTAAGGACCTAGATATTAGTGGATTTTAGTGAAATGTTTGATACAGCCTCTGAACAGAGCCAGAGAAGGTGGAGAAAAAATATGCCCCAGGATTTTAGATGCTTTTAAATGGAATTTTGCCTCCACTATATTTGCAACCATTTCTATTTGCTCCTCCCAAATGTTCATGCAAGCAAAGATGTGTGTACACACACGTTCATGGAAAGTGAATGCCAGACTCCCAGCAAACTCCTTTTCAGGCAGAAAGTGGAAGTAATTCATACAGACTAAGTCACATACCGGGGAAAAGAGGATCTAAATTCACCCCTGGGCAGAAGGCCAATGCATGGACTTGAGTGAGAGTTGAGTGGTGCATTGGCCTTGGTATGCCCTAGTTTCGCCCAGAAACAATGCCATATGATTTAAGGTGACCAATCGCAGTGCTGAACTGTCAAATCATGAACATGGAATGCTCCAACGAATCCTCACAGCAAGCAACCCGCTGGCATTCCAAGGCTGAAAGTCATTTGAACAAAACAATTTCCACAAAGAGCAGACAAATTAATAAAAAGTTGTCTAGTTTTGGGTACCAGGTATCCGTGTTAGTCTGTATCTACAAAAAAACCGAGGAGTCTGGTGGCACCTTAAAGACTAACAGATTTATTTGGGCCTAAGCTTTTGTGGAGTCATGCATCTGAAGAACTGGGGGGGTTTTACCCACGAAATTTTATGCCCAAATAAATCTGTTAGTCTTTAAGGTGCCACCGGACTCCTCGTTAGTTTTGGGTAGTTCATTAGCAGGAAACCAGTAACGAAATTCAGCAAGTAAATTTGTTTGTCACAGAGGTCTCACCTCTCTCTACTCAGCATTGTACTAGGAAAATTCATTCAAATTGAATTGCACAGAGGTAGATTGAAAACTAGCTCGAATGGTAAGCCAAAGGGTAATGTTAAACAGCTATGTAGTGATTTGTGGGAGAAGTGTCCAGTGGAGGTAACACGAGGATCAGTGTGAAATCTGGTCTTATTTAACATTTTAATTAATGATCTGGATGAGGAAGGTTATAAAACTGGCAGGAGATACTAAACTGGGGGCAACTGCAAATGCCAATGAAGATAGAAAATTATTGCAAAGAGCCCTAGAGAGATTACATACTTGGGTGTAAAATAATACAATTGCAAGCTAGTGCACTATCAGAAATATTACTGAAAGACAGCTATCCACGCAGAGGAAGAAACCTAGAAAGCAGCACTGCTAAAGAGATTTAATGGTGACACAGAGTGAGAGCAAGGTAGCCACAAGTTTGTAGTGAGATAAAGCAACAAGACTAATGCAAATGGCATGTAGAGAGGCCTAATTTCTTGGAACAGGGAAACAATAGCCCCGTTCTGTGGCATCGCATCTGGAGTACAGGGTTGAATCCTTGGGTGGTATAAACTGACATAGCTCCTCTGAAATCAATAGAGCAGCACCAGTCCATACAAGAAAGTCAGGATTTAATTTTATTCACTGCAGCAGCCACAAAAATACACAAATGAGCTTATAGGGCTAGATCCGCAGCTCGTGTAAATCAGCAGAGCTCCATGGATGGAGGATTTTCACCAGCCAAAGATCCGGCCAGAGTGTTTGTAAAGTTTCTGCTCTATACAAGCTGTTAGCTCAAAGTTACTTACAAGTTGTTCTGCCAGCTCGAAATCTAAATCCAGCAGATTTACTCTGAGAGGCCTGTTATACGTGAACCCACGTCCAAACTCTAACTGCATCACATCCTCAAAATTTGGTGTTCTCTCCAGCCCCACGAAGATGAGAGCCTTTACACCTGAAGGATTGGAACAGAATGCATTTCTGTGAAAGTGCCAGCAACACTTGGAAGCATGCATATTGTAAAATCTAAGCATGGATTGTTCCTGTCTGCTTAACTGGAAATCTAAAGAAAATATTGGCACATGTTCATTAACTTGAATGATTTTAGGGGGTCTGGATAATGGAAGGGATTAATGATCCATCTGCCTCTCTCTGGGTTTGAAAGTCATCATGTTTAGGTGCCAGTAGGTAGTGGATGGGCTACACACACAGTGTTTCACCTCTAGGTCACCAGCTTGAATACAATTTGCTTCATTTAATGGCTGAAACACCTGGTGGCTGATCATTTGTCCAATTAAAGCTACTTGGTCTCGGCCCAGTGGGGACAGGTGGCCAGATGACCAAAATTGTCCTTATGGGGCTAAATTCCTGCTGGCCCCATAACTGGGTGGTGCAGTAGGGAGAGAGCGAGGAATTGCTCTGCTCTTGTGTGGGCTGCAGAAGATTGGGTCAGCCTTGCAGCTTCTGTGCTCCGGGCTGTCCCAAGATGCTTCCGCTAGGAGCACTGTGCCCAGAAGGGGGCAGGAAGGAGAGAGAACCGTGGTCAGCTGTGAGAGCGTGCAGGGTGTATGCTGCAGTCTCTAAAGGGGTGTAGCAGTTTGTACTGCCCACAGTGCACTAGGAGGCAGAATGTCGCCAGTGGCAGTGCAGGGCTGCACCTTAACAATACAATCTAGCTCGTGCATAATCCCAGGTGGAAAGAGCAAAGGCAGTGGGTCCAGTCCTGCCAGCCCTTTGCCTCGGGAACTTGCCCTGCAGTCTATGGGAGTTCCGTGTATGAAGGGCTTGCAGAATCGGCCCATGAATGAGTGTGGATGCTGAACTCCCATCTCATTCCTATAGCTGACCCTGTCAGCAGCGTAAGGTGGGGCTTGCACTGTCATTGCCAATGCTGGACCTGCTCTGTACCAGAAGGATTCCATTTCCCATCCTGCACTGCCATCACTTTGGATGAAACAGATCAGCATCCCGGGAATCCTCTGCCGTCACAGGTCCCAAGCTATCGGTTAATGTAAGCTGAATAAGAGCTGTGTGGATCCTGGATTGAACTCCACCCCTGTGCCCCAGACTCTAAGACGTTCAGATTCAGATCTGAGTCTGTCCGCATGGGCTTGCCTCTGCCCGCGATATACCATGCACAGAGTCTCCATCAGTGTAACGCCTCCATAGCATTATTCAAAGGGGAAGAGGATTAAAAACTGCAAGGGTGTGCGGAATTCAGCTTAATACTGACCTCACCATTCATCAAAAAGCTGGGTGCACCTCTTTTATGAGAAGCCTGGGGCAAAATGAAGCAAAATGAAAAGTGAGCGTCCTGGCACTCTAATAGAATACCTTCTCCTTGCAGCGCGGCTGACGCAGCCTCCAGCTGAGCCATTCTACCATCTACGCCATCGGTTAGGTGAATTACCACCTGGGAAGGAAAAAATTCAAGTCAGGCCTCAATTGTGAAACACAGCCACATACAGTGAAATGTTTGGCCAGATTCTCAGCTAGCATCAATTTTGCTTAGTTCCATTGCCTTCAATGGAATTTACACTATAATATTCAGAGCCGATCTTGCAATAACATGCTTTCTTCAGGCACACGTTTCGTCTGAGGTGAGACTAGCTGATCTTACCGATTCCTCCTGCCCTTCAAATATGTGGTTTTTTTGGCTTGACGTGCTGGATCATGTTACTCAGATGTACATTTTCCAGTTAGTAATAGCTACAGCTCAGTAAATGGCCCAAATTGGTATTCACAAACATTAGCCGGAGTGACACTCCACAGTGTTGTGCCTTACAATATATTTTAAAAAGCCACTTAAGTGCAGCAAGACAATACAATTAAGAATCTCTAATAAGGCTGCTTTGTTTATTAATTTCCCTGCATCAATTAAACTAAAATTTATACAGCAATATTCCAAGTAAAGAAATAATGGAGGGTGGGGGGGGGGACCCAGACATGTAGGGATCTTTGCTTTTCAGTGTCAGGAAATCTTTCATGCTCTCAACATTTCAAGTGGGGCAGTTTCCTACCTGGTGTAAACTTGCAATGCTAAGTTCACTTCTATGGACCTGTGCTTGTTTAAACCAGTAGAGAATCTTGCCCATTGTGTTTCTGTTTCAAAGCACATCGAAAAACCTCTAGAATGAGAGGAGCACCCAGACTTACTTTCACGTTGTTGGCAGGAGCTGTTCTAAATTTGTTCTGGTAAGAGCTCAGCGTCTGTGCCGTCAGGACATATGGACCACGGTTGCGCATTTCTTGGAACTTCTCAAACAATTCCGGCTGGTACTCGGAAAAGTCAAATGCTTCAATGGTTCTGGTGGGTGTTTGGGCCATGATTGCCACGCGCACAGTCGGCTGCTGGTTGCCAGTACAGCTGATCCTCTGCATCTGGGTAATTCTGTTCAGAATGATCTCTACCTTGGACTCCAATGATCTCTGAGAATTAAATATATTTTGCCCAGGTCCAACATCCGAGACATCAAACCCAAGTATCACATCCAGTTTGCATTCTGGGGAGGAAAAATGTGTAGACTCATTCAGACACAGAGTAAGTGGTGGGGGGAAGTTATTTCACTAGAAGGGTGGCAGGGCCACCTGAGGGAGGTTCAAGTGGGGCAATTTGCCCCAGGCCCTGCAGGGGCCCCCATGAGAATATAGTATTGCAACTTCTTCTTATGCAAGGGGCCCCCGAAATTGCTTTGCCCCAGGACCTCTGAATCCTCTGGGTGGCCCTGGAGGGTGGTGAAGCACTGGAATGGGTTACCTAGGGCGGTGGTGGAATCTCCATCCTTAGAGGTTTTTAAGGCCTGCTTGGGATGATTTAATTGGGGTTGTCCTGCTTTGAGCAGGAGGGTGGACTAGATGACCTCCTGAGGTCCCTCCCAACCCTAATCTTCTATGATTCTTCTACGATTCTACAATGATTGCTTCAGAACAGAGCAGGTACAGAAATCTGTTTATTTATTTTTTTAAATTGAGTCACCGCTTATTCATCTGTTGACTATTATCTGAATCCTACACTGTGAGTTCTCTGGGAAAGCGACAATCTTTGTACTAGTTGTCCAAATGACAACGGCAAGTACAATGAGGCCCTGATCCTGGTTTGGATCCCTAGCTACTACTTATTATAATAACAATGAATAAAAAATGGTTATATTGGGGAAAGGGCCTATGTTTTTCTCAGTGTAGCTGTTGTTTAGAATTTGACTTCATCTGTTCAAAAACAAATAGGAAATGAATCTGCTAAGAAATAAATGTGTTCTAGATTGCATGGGGAAATACCTTCTTTTGCCTCTGTAAAAGCTTGTCCATCCTTTAATAGTGGGCAAGTGTTTTCTCCTTTCATTTGCGACCAAATGTGTGACCAAAATGTGTGACAATTTGTGAGCAAAAACTGGAGTTTCATTTTATCTTGATTTGACCAGAATTAGAAGTCTTGCATTATTTTAGGAGAGAATTAGTACAAAGATTTAATATGAGATGCAAAAAGTCTAGTGGTTTAAGCAGGGCATTAGGAGCCAGGACTCCTGGGTTCTAGTCCCAGTATAGTGGCCAAACAGTTTTGTATCATTTGGCATGGCAGGTAGATTCTGTTAGCTCCATCTGGGCTTATCTACTTCACAGGAATGTTGTGAGCTGTAATCGATCTCCGTGAAGTGTTTTGTAATCCTTCGATGAAAGATGAAATGATGAGTGCAAAATGTTATTATTATCTGTATCATGGGCATGTCTAACTTTTCCCCAGCGGGGACCACATCTTAATAGAGAGATCAACACCCAGCCTCCCCTCCCCTCCCAGTCCATCCACTGGAGCCCTACCAGTCTGGATCCCCTTTCCATTCATGCAAGAACCCTGCAGAAACACCAGCATCGCCTTCCTTATTGCCAGCTGCTTCTGTGTGCATCTTGGCACATCTGCAGCCATGCAGTCAGTTGGAAATGAGGAGGAGCCAGCATCATGTGACCTGGGCTATCTGCAGAACGACCCAGTAGTTGTACAGTACTTTCTAGAGCCAAACAAAGCCCATCGCTCTCTGAGGATGGACCAATGAAATAGATCCTATAATACGACAATGTGCCCTGAAAGTTAAGGGCAGACCTTGACAAAAGGGGTAAATCTCACTACTCTTCTCCCCACAATCCTTAATCCTCCGATATATATAGTTATACCCAGTTCTGATCTACAGGCAAAATCCATGGTGAGGCCACCTGTCAAGCTGGAATTCACTGGCATAACATGCATGCTAACCTTGGGCAGTTAGTTTTGAGTTTATCACTTAGTACACCATGAAAACTAATTAAGTCAGTACAAAGGGGCCAATCAGATCAGATAACACTTCAATCCACAGGGCAGCATTAGATCATTTAGTAACTATTTTGTTTGAGGTGGCGATACTATCATTGTCAACACATGATCAATCAACCCTGAGTGTAGGGGACTGGACTAGATGACCTCTCGAGGTCTCTTCCAGTCCTACAATTCTGGGGGGAGGGACAGCTCAGTGGTTTGAGCATTAGCCTGCTAAATCCAGGGTTGTGAGCTCAATCCTTAATGGGGGGGCCCTTAGGGCTCTGGGGCAAAAATCTGTCTGGGGATTGGTCCTTCTTTGAGCAGGGGGTTGGACTAGCTGGCCTCCTGAGGCCCCTTCCAACCCTGATATTCTATGCTAGTGTTTGTCATCTTAGAATGCCTATTGGGATTGTTATTTGACATATATTGCAGTACCACCCCACATGTCTCTAGGTGCCCCACCGATGGATAGGAAGGCATGGTTTTTGTGCTGAAGAGCTTATCATCTAGGGAAGAGTTTACAGTCTAGGGCTGAATCCAGTCACTAGAATTTGTAAGGGTACGTCTTCACTACCGGCCATATCGGCGGGTAACAATCGATTTCTTAAAAGCAGCAAAGAATCCTGTGGCACCTTATAGACTAACAGACATTTTGCAGCATGAGCTTTCGTGGGTGAATACCCACTTCGTCAGATGCAAGTGTGAATACTCACTTCGTCGTCTTGCATCCGATGAAGTGGGTATTCACCCACGAAAGCTCATGCTGCAAAATGTCTGTTAGTCTACAAGGTGCCACAGGATTCTTTGCTGCTTTTACAGATCCAGACTAACACAGCTACCCCTCTGAAACCAATCGATTTCTTGGGGATCAATATATCACGTCTCATCTAGATGCGATATATCGATCCCCAAACACGCTCCTGTCGATTCCGGAACTCCACCGACGCGAACGGCGGTAGCGGAGTCGACAGGGGGAGCCACGGATGTCGATCCCATGCCATGAGCATGGTAGGTAACTCGATCTAAGATACTTTGACTTCAGCTACGCTATTCACGTAGCTGAAGTTGCGTATCTTAGATCAATCCCTCCCCCCACAGTGTAGACCAGCCCTTAGAAAGCATGGGAACAGGAATACAATGATGCTATTGGAGGGGGCTGTTTAAAGCAAAGCGCTCCAAAAGGAGAACTATACATGGAAATAATATTTTTAACGACAGTGGTACTTACCTCTGAATTCACTCACTCCTGGACACAGCTGCTCTTCCATAACAGCATCAAGAGTAATCAACACTTGTTCATTCAGTTCCGACAGTTCCTGGGCCACTGGCACTCTGAAAGCAGTGGCACTATCACTGGACAGCTTGCTCACTTCATCCAGGTCAATGTTTTTCACACCAACGGCAAACACCTTGACACCTGCGTTTGTCAGTGCCAATGCTGCTGTCTGTCCATCATCCATAGGTTTGCCTCCTGTCACAATAAAAGCAACTTGAGGGACCCTGTCGTCCCCCCTGCTACCAGCCTCTTTCACAAAGTGCTTTGCCTGGATATGTCTGATGCCTGCTCCAGTATTAGCCACTCTGCCTCCTCTATAGGTTACTCCATTGATAGCACGTAAGATCTGGTCTTTGGTGGGATAGTCCTTGAGAAAAAATTCATCGGTCACATCAGAGTTGTACTGGGCCAATCCCACTCTAATGGATTTGTCATCTGAATAGAGAGCATCAATTATGGAATATACAAATTGGATAACCTGCTGGAAGTTCTCTCTCCCTAAATTGATGGAGCTGTCCAGCAGAAACACGATGTCGACTTCCTTTTTACCATCTGAAACAGTTAAAAAGAAGGTGGGTATTAAATGCTTTGTGGCACCCAGAATATCGTCTCAAACAATAGAGGAAACAGACCATTTTTAAATTGTCGGCAAAGGCTGCGTGCTGCACGAAGAAATAATTCTGCCTTTTATTTAGAAACACGTCTTGCCTTGGGAAATAAGATGAGCAGTAAGGCTATGGCTGATTCTGAATGAGTCAGTGAAGGCCAAGTCGTTCAAAAGTGAGAGGCCAATCTTAAAGGAACCTGACATTCAGGGAGCAGGTGACCGCTGCATTTTCGGAAAGTCAGGCCCCTTTAAGATGTCTCTTCTTTTGCTAGCACCCAAATTCACAAGTCACTTTTTAAAATCTTGGCCGGACTATACAAACTGACACAAACCCCAGCTCACACCTCACCTTTTTGGAGATTCATATTAGCACCTGATGTCCAAAGTCTCTGTGCTGCTAGCCTGCTAAATCCCTAGCAAAATCAGTCAGTCCGTGCTGGGGAAAATGTCCTAAAGCACCAATGAACTAGGAAAGCCCTCTGAAATGTGAGATTTGAAGAAACCAGCCAGCAAAGCAGGTTCTGCAAGATCTATTGAGACCACATTTTGCATTTGGCAAAATATCAACCAGAGGTGACCTCTTGGGGGAAAAGAGACCATAGCAACAGGAAGGAGAAGAGAATCAATATGCCTAGGCTTGAGGCAACCATTTAGGGTGACAGATTATATGCTGAGAATACAAAGGGCACGGTTAGGGTCATTGAAAGAGACAACGATGGTTACATGAAGAAAAGGAGTGACTGTATTTTAAAAGCTTTGGAGACGCACCCAAAGATTATGGGCTCATTGGAACCAAACATTACGAGGTTTGTCCATCAAGAGTCCAGATTAGGGTACCATTGGGTGTAATTCACTACTGGGCACCAGTGAAAAATCAAACGAGGAAAATGCTGAGCAAGCAAATGATAAGAACAGTGATTCACACACAACATGCAAGCACCCCAGGGTGACGCCAGTGCAGAGAACAGGATATATTGGGGGTGGGGGAAGGCAGGGAAAAGAATCCCAAATGCCAAATCTAAGTGCAAAACCTCTATTAGTTTAGCAAAATGCCCGGTTCTATTTTAAGGCTAGGAGAACTCCCAAATATAGTCCTGATCGAAGGCCCTTGGAAGTCTATGGAAATCTTTCCACTGACTTCAATGGACTTTGGAGTGGGCCCCGTGTGAAGTAATGTCACGTTTCCCTCTCACTTCCATCTCATCTTAATGTTTCTTCAGCGACACAAGCAGTGTTGTGACTGCTCAGATGAAAGGGTCCAGAAAACATAATGTTTATGATAGAGTCATGGAGTTTAAGGCCCGAGAGGACCCCCAGATCATCTAGTCTGACCTCCTGTATAGCACAGGCCAACGTCACCACCCAGCACCCACACGCTAAACTCAACAACCGAAATGAGACCAAAGTACGACAGCCCACAGGAGACTAGACTAAGGGCTGGTCTACACTGGGGGGGGGCGGGATCGATCTAAGATACGCAACTTCAGCTACGTGAATAGCGTAACTGAAGTCGAAGTATCTTAGATCGAGTTACCTACCGTCCTCATGGTGTGAGATCGACGTCTGCAGCTCCCCCTGTTGACTCCGATACCACCGTTCACGTTGGTGGAGTTCCGGAGTCGACAGGAGCGCGTTCGGGGATCGATATATCGCGTCTAGATGAGACGCGATATATCGATTCCCGAGAAATCGATTGCTACCCGCCGATATGGCCAGTAGTGAAGACGTACCCTCTATGTGCCACAGGCAGAGAACAAGAGGGACTGAGGGGCACCAGTGCCCAAGACCCCCACAATGGCAGGGAGATGATTAAGTGAGACATACCCAGATAATCCTGGCAAGTGACCTGCACCCCACACACTGCAGAGGAAGGTGGAACCCCCCCCCCAGGTCACTGCCAATCTGACCTGAGGAAAAATTCCTTCCCAACCCCCATACAGTGATCATTTAGACCCTGAGCATGTGAGCAAGAGCCAGCCAGCCATGCCCCTAAGAGAGAGACTGCTCAGTGCCACCTCAGAGCATGGGCCCACCCCGCCCAAATGTTACACTATATAATACGTTATTTATTTTTATGAGGGACATATTTCCGTCTTATTTACGTTCGAAATTCTACCATTTTCCAAGTTCTGCAAGGCCCTTTCGGCGAGTATTCTTTAGTGCAATGCAAGCAAAGGAATAAGGACTAAAATACATTAATTCTGAACGGCTTTACAAATTATGAGAATTGTATCCCATGCTGCATCCCGAAGGTTCCCCCAGTGTATACCAACATGAATAAAAGACTGACCAGGAATTGGAATTGGAGGAGGTGTAAGTGTAGGCTCTTGAGGTTCCTCAAACGATTTGATGAATCTCTTTTCAATGCTTGGCAGTGCTGTAAAATCTCTGATTATGAATGCAAGTCTAGGATCATTGGTAATTCTCTGCAGCTGAGTGCTATCTGCATTCCTTGCTCCTACACCCAGGATTTTAACCCCAGTGGATGCAATCAAAGCAGAAGGTCTAGTCACATCATCCTGGGATCTCCCTCCAAGGAGGAGGACTAAATGCTGGGGGACCCTGTCTTCTATTCTGCTCCCTGCAGACTTAATGAAGTAATTCTTCACAACATAGTCCAGCGCGGCGCCAACGTTCAGCGGGGCCCCTCCTTTTAGCCTCAGGCGGCGTATGGCTTGCAGAACAGCATCTTTGGTCTTGTGTTGTTTTAAAAGGAACTCCGGGAATATGGTATTGCTGAACTGGGCCACACCAATCCTCACTTTGTTTGGCCCAACATCCAGCTGCTGAACAATCCTGATGATGAAATCCCGAATGTGTGCAAGACCTTCGGTCCTGACGCTGTCAGAGCTGTCGATGAGGAAGACGACGTCCTTCCTATCGCCGTCCAATTCTGCAGGAGAACAAAAACGTCAAGGAGAGAGGAAAATTACTGACACGAAAAACCTCCTTGGCTTGAGATTTGCTGTAAGGTTTCTGAGCAATCTCTTCCCAGAGATGAGCCAACTCATGGGATCTCTGATGAAGCTCCATTCACCTGATAAATAGAGCATATGTGCTTTGTTTTTAAGGGGGAATGCTAACATGTGCTAGCTATTAAAGTGAAAATCCACCTTTAGGCATGGGAATTGGAGTTGGTTTCTTTTGGGGGGCGGTGTTTTTTCTTTGCCTCTTTTGGGCTTTACCAGTCAGTTTAAATTTACATCCAAAATCATAAGTATATCTCACCCCAAATCCTAATCTCCTGCACTCTGATTTCTACTTTTTATGCATTCATTTCCTTAAATGTGCCTAACTTCATTTGGCCCCAGATTTATGCTCATTTGAACTAGAAAACTCTTCAAAGAGCAGCAGACAAGGTAAGCAATGCTTTTGACCAGAAAACCTTAGCCCTCAATATCTCCATGAAATCACTAATGAATCTCCATTCGCTTGACAGTGTGAATGTGCTGTATTTGTTTTTCAGGGAGAAATCATCTGTTGGTGGGGAAAGAATGGAAAGTTATTTGCACTTTTAGCAATATCTACATGAACAGCAACACAAAGGCACTGGGTGATCAGACAATCTTACCTGGAGGGACAATTATGTCTCCCAGGAGCCTTTGTATCTGGTCTGAAGTCAGCGTTCTAATAGGGGTCAGCAGCTTCTGCTCTAGGCTGGGTAGTTCCTGGAAGCTTCTCACTGAGAATATATACTCAGGGCTGAGAGAAATCTTTGTCAGCTCCTCAGGATCCACATTCTTTGCAATAGTCAGAGGTGCGACTCCAGCTAGTTTGATTTGGAGGGCAGGGTCCTCTATCTCATCAGCAGACTGGCGGGAATAGAGCAGTATTAAAAACTGAGGGACACCTTCCTCTATGCGACTTCCGAAAGGTCTTGTAAAGACATTCTTCGATACATACTCCAGGGCAGCTCCTACGTTAACCCTTCCGCCAAATTTGGGCCTTAATGTTCTCACAGCACTCAGCATATCATCTTTGCTGAAGTAAGTATTGAGAAGAAACTCGGTCTTGGGGTCATCACTGAACTGGATCACAGCAACCCGGGTGGCATCGAAACCCACATCCAGGGAGTTCACTATCCGTTCGATCAGACCACGGATAAGATTGAACTCAGCGGTAACAAACTGGGAGCCATCAATGAGAAACACAACATCCTTCTTGCTGCTCACTGTCAAAAGAGAAAGAGTTCAGATGATGCACATATGCCCAAGAGTTGCATTGGTAAATGATCTAAAGGGCAAAAATTTAAGGCACTCATAGATGTGCAATTACACATCATCGTTTTCGGGGTCATCCGCAAGCAGCACCGTGCTGAAATCAGCTGTCCAATGAAATCAACATGTAAGATTAAATAGTGTGGAAATCTAGTCTGCAGGCCTCATACACAATTCTGATTTACAACATTCAGAATCCAAGTGAGGCTAGACCCTGCAGGCCACCTTCTGTCCCGCAATCTCACTTCAATCCAGCCACTAATTAAAAAAATCGGTATCACGATTTGTCATTTAGTGCACAGAGGGGAGACCGTCAGCCCTCTCTCTTGGCTGTGTCAGGGAACAGAAGCATTAAAGCCCCTTTGATCCCCTGTTCAGATTGCGACTCTGGCCACGTGGGGAGGAGTAATGGTTGCTCTCCTGCTATGAGTCCTCTGAGTGAAGGCCAGGAAGGGGGCTGAGACGGCAAGGAGTCAGAGGAGCCCTGGCTCCACACATACCCGCTATTCACTGGCCAGACTAGCTTGCCACACACATGAGGTAGTAAACATGAGGATTATCTCTGAGCCACAGGTCCTTCTCTGGTCTTTTCCCGGAGAGGCGCAGCCCCATGCTGCCCCTTACACAGGGCAGATTGCAAGATGACCATCTAAACATTGAGAAAGTGAGTTCAGGGACACCCCCATCTCTTTTGCATCACTAGGCTGCTCTACACTTGCCATCTGAGAGTTATTTTCCCCATTGCTGTTATTTCCTAGAGGAAGGTTTGCTTCCTGATGATGAGCTTTTCTACCTGGCTTCAGGTCAGAGCAAAGTTCTGTGCCTGAATTATAAATGTCTGAAACATCTAGACAGCAATCTGAATTTACATGAAAATGTCAGTTTCTTATCTAAATGATCTAGTTTTCTTTTGGGGAAGTGGGGGCAGAAATTGTCTGGTCACTAAGTTATTAATTAATATATCACCCCATTTATTTATTGTAAGACTATGGTCCAGAGCCTGCATTAACTTCAGTGGACTGTGTAGACATAAAAAGCAACAAAGAGTCATAGAATCATAGAATCTCAGGGTTGGAAGGGACCTCAGGAGGTCATCTAGTCCCACCCCCTGCTCAAAGCAGGACCAAACCCAACTAAATCATCCCAGCCAGGGCTTTGTCAAGCCTGACCTTAAAAACCTCTAAGGAAGGAGATTCCACTACCTCCCTAGGTAACCCATTCCAGTTCTTCACCACCCTACTAGTGAAAAAGTTTTTCCTAATATCCATAAGCTTTCGTGGGTGAATACCCACTTTGTCAGACGCAGCAGTTGCATCTGACAAAGTGGGTTTTCACCCATGAAAGCTTATGCTCCAATACATCTGTTAGTCTTTAAGGTGCCACAGGACTCTTTGTTGCTTTTTACAGATCCAGACTCACACGGCTACCCCTCTGATACCTGTGTAGACATAGCAGTCTGCCTGCGTGGACCACAGGCCTATAGATGTATTTGAATGACTGGCAGGAATTACACAGATCCTTGCAAACCCAGGTACAAGTGGGCAAATAGAGGATAAATTGGCAGGGAGATGAGGTTGGTTTTGGAGCCTTAATTGTGAATGCCTTGCCTTTCCCTCTTTGCATCAGAACCATAATTTTATTTAAACATCAGTTTTTTGTCTCTGAATCTTACTCGAATGTGCATTGCTCTGCAGACACAACAGCCAGAAAACACCTTCTCACCTGGAGCTGGTGCTGGCGATTCGAGAACTGGGGCTAACTGTTCAATATTTTCCCTGGTGAGCTGAGTGACTTTCTCTGAGATGACCTGCTGTACAGTATCCAGTTGATTGAAGTCAGGGACGGCAACAGCAAAGTCTGGAATGTAAGAGATGGTCTGCAGCTCCGTGATATCGGCATTTCCAATTCCAATGCCTAATGGCACCATGCCACCAGTCTTCATGGCCACCGAGGGCCTTCTCACATCATCCCTTGATTTGCCAGATGTCAGCAGAATCAGTAGCTGAGGGATACCTTCAGCTATTCTGCTGCCAGTTGGGCTCGTGAACACATTCTTTATGACATAGTCCAGGGCTGCACCCGTATTAAGAGGAGCCCCTCCCATACTGGACAGGCCCTGGATGGCGTTGATCACATCTGCTTTATCAGAGTAGCCGTTCAGAAGGAACTCGGGTTGTACGATGTTGCTGTATTGCAACACGGCAACACGGACCCTGTCAGGACTGACATCCAGGCTCTCAACCACTGTTTGCACAAAGGACCTCAGTGCAGGGAAACCACTTCTGGCACCATCTGAGCCATCAATAAGAAACACCACATCCTTCTTCTCACTTTCATCAGCTGTTTCTGGAGACAATGAGGGGAGGGGAAGATAAGTCAGATTCTTGGCATAAAGTAGACATCCTCTGTATAAAATGATTTGTAGATAGAGGAAACTCTTGGGCTCTTAGGTCATGTATCACAGATGCTGATCCTGTTTCTTTATAGTTTACCTTTAGCCAGGCAGTCAAATGCTCTTGACTAATGAACAGATGGATGGAAATCCAATAAAAACCATGCGACATCATGTGCTGGGTGATACCTACCTAGTCGGGAGGGGCTCTATACTCTTTAGTGGAGGCATCAGCCTTCAGCAAGGGAGGACAAATAGAGTATGTAACCAGGGGGCATTTTCTCCCAAAGTGATCAAGGGTCTCTAGGGAGTGGAACACATTAGCACCAGCTGACTACTCCACACAGAGTGCCCTAGAGAGGGGGTGCAAGATGGAGGAGAGAAATAGAAAAAAAAGCTTCCCTAGGGAGTGTTCTAACCTAGAAATAAATAATGTTGCACGTGCACACACACACACAAACAAATTCCACAGCTGATTGGACAACGGTGAAAATATTTTTGTAACAATATTTCAGCCAGCTCAAGCCAGCAAAATAAAGAAGTGAACTAAAATAAAAATGAAAAATGTTCAATCGTTTTTTGTGAAAAAAGTAGTTGAACATTTTTAAAAGCTAAAAAAATTGATCAGTTCTACTACCAAACAAACTCACACCAAACTTCAAAACCCTGGTTCAGGCCAACCAGTAAACGGTCACTGCCTGTCAAAGACCGGATAAGGTTCATCTGCCTAGAACCTTTATGGAGGCTTCATGTTAAGTATGTTGCATTTTCCCTGTCTCCATCTGCTGGTAGGAGCCCATAATACCCATTGTCTTTGCTGGCAAAGCAGGGATGTTTCACAAAAAAAAAGGCATATGTGTTCACAGACGATGTCTGTATGGTACCATGCTGTTTAGAATTTTGATAATTGAATTGTTACCCTTTTGTTATCCTTTATTCTAGTTCTGCCATTTTAATTTCCTCCAGTTATAATTGCAACTGATTCAATAGCATTTAATTTACGGGTTGATATCTGAGTGCAAAAAATAAAAGCTGATCATTCAGGAAGAAAGATAGACAAATGAACCTAGGATGGCAAGCAATAGATTTATGCACTGGATTGTTGATTCTGCCATGTTCCTCTTTCCCCACACCACTTTCAAGAAGAACAAAATCAGTTTGGAAGAGAAATAGAGACAACCTTGCCCTAATTTGCTCCTTGTAGCCCTAATCCAGCAAAGCGCTTAAAGCTACTCATACTGTAAGCTCTTCAGAGAAGAGACTATTACACTATGTTTGCACAGTGCTTAGCACAATGGGGCTGCAGTCTCTGTTGTGACCTGCGGATTATACTTTATAATGTAAATCGTAAACCATAAGATAGGCTTTTTACTTCAATGAGACTGTTTGTGCCTAAAGGAAAACATGCACTGAAGTGCTTTACTGGATCAGAGCCTGAATGAAGGAAAACCAGCGTAGACTACCACTTGCTACATAATTATTTTAAACCTCAGCCGTATAGGGCCTGAGCCAAAACATACTGAAATCAGTGGGAGACTTTCCACCAGCTTCAGTGAGCTTTGGATCAGGCCCAGGATCTATTGTTTCATGTGTAGTTCTAATTTACAATGATCGTTTCGCAACATTTTTTTTTTAGTCCTCTGAAACAAATTTGATACATGTTTCAACATTATAAAAACAAAAAAAATGGTGGCTTTCCATACCTGGCCGTTGAATGTCTATGGTTTGCAATAAGTTCACTATCTTTGCTTGTATGTCTCCAATTCTAGGAAGGGAATCGACTTTTAGAATGAACTGTGGAGCATAAACTATCCTTTCTAGTTCTGTGACATCGGCATTCTTGGCTGCGATAATAAAAACGACAACACCCATTCCTTTCAGGGCCTCTGCTGGTTGTTCCACGTTATCAGTAAATCTCCCAGCAGAAAGCAGAACCAAGAACTGAGGAACACCTTCGTCAATCCTGCTTCCAGCACTCTTCACAAACAGATTCCTCACTGCATAATCCAGTGCAGCCCCCGTATTCAGTTGTTTCCCAGTTTTGATCTTCATTCGTTTCACTTTCTGGAGTATTTCCTGCTTGGATGGGATTTCGTCAAAGGTGAACTCCACCTGGACGTTGTCGCTGTATTGAGCCACAGAGACTCGGATAGCATCTGGCTTCACGTTGAGCTGAGAAATAATTTTGTGCACAAAGTCCCGGACAAGAGGGAACTGCCCAGCTAGGTTGGATGAGCCATCAATCATGAATAAAATGTCTTGCTTACTCACTAGAACAAATAGAAAGAAAAAGAAAACAAGATGTTAAACCTTTTTTATGGTTCATCATGGAAACTTTTCTTTTAAGGAGCTGGATTTTGATATTTAAAACGATTTAGTGATTTTCATTAACTAAAGTATCAAAATGAAAGTATCTAACTAAATGAAAAGGGATACTTAACCTATTTCACTTTGGTCACCTTTTAATTTCTTTGACTTTCCAAAGCAAAGTGGAGCTCTGTTATCTATTTGTCAAATTCCTCTTAATTTTCGCATTTCCAAATTAAATAATCTTTTTAATAGCCCCTTCTGAACAGAGCCACAATAAAAGAACTCGGGGAGGGGGGAATATTTATATATATCAGGTTAACTTTAAACCTGACACAAATATTTTTGGAGATAATGTCAGAGACTTTCATTAACTTTTAGCTCACTATCAAGAATAAATTCTGTCCTCCTCTACACCCGTACCAGCCCATTGATTTCAGTGGGATTGCAATTAAGGGTTGACTCTAGCCTTTTATGTTGGGGGTTTGCTTTTGCTTTGGTTGATCTATGCTGTTCTGTACTATATTAATCTCTCCATTTCATTTTTTGTGGGGAGCAGTAACCACTCCCTACATGTGAGCTGGTCCATACAAACACCTATCGTAGGCACTAATGCATCCCAAGAGGTCGGGATACAAAGGCTACGGGGCAATTGGGCAGGATATTTGGTATGGTGGACATAGACCAGTGCTGACTCAGCAAAGCACTTGAGCAGATGCTGAACTGTAAGCATGTTAGTGGTGACTTCAGTGGGTCAGTGGGTCTACCCACATAAAATTAAACACCGGCTTAATGCTTTGCTGGATCAGGGCCTTGAACAAGTAAGAAGTTGTGCAACATTCAAAGTAAACAATCAAAAGAAACAAGACCAACTTAATACAGTCAACATGAAGAAAGGTAGATATTACCTGAAGGGGCAAGTGGAACTTCTTCCACACCTCCACTAACATATGTTGTTAAAGGATTAATTAACTCCTGTGGTAAATCTGCCAGAGAACTGAAATCATCCACAAAATACACCATTCTTGGATTAAATGCCATCTGCTCAAGTTCTGCCTTATCCGCATTTCTAACTCCAACACAAAACGTCAGGACTCCAGCCCGAGCTAATGCATTGGCCGCTTGTATGAATGCATCAGCAGACTGCCCTGCTACAAGCAGGACCAGGACCTGTGGAACTTGTTCATCTATTCTGCTCCCAGCAGTTTCAATGAAGTGATTCGTAAGGACAAAGTCTAGTGCCACGCCAGTATTCAGCCCTGTTCCCCCTCTAGGGGACAACTGCCTCAGGCGAGTAATGATATCTGCCTTGGTTGGGAATGTGTTTAAAAAGAATTCAGTTGTAGGAGTGTCACTAAACTGTACTAGGCCAACGCGTACATTGTCATTTCCAACATCAAGGCCGTTAACTAGGCTCACAACAAAGTCGCGTACAAATGGGAAGTAGGTATTTCCAACGTTGCGTGATCCATCCAAAAGAAAGATGATATCCCTTTTGCTTTGAACTGCAGTGGAGCACAGAAAATAATGTGAGACATCATAGAAAACATACCAGTATTTGTCATGTGTGCATACAGTATGTACCGTACACACATGTATACCTTGTTAGAGAGAAGAGGGGAGTGGGAGAGAGAAAGCGAAGGGAAGAGAGAGTATCCAAGAGAGTAACATCAAGAACATTATATGAAGTTATTGGATGTTTTGTTTTTCGCTTGTGCTGCAATTGAATGGCTCGTATTTAGAAATGGAGCCTCAACCTTGTCTGCTGCATAGAAAATGTATATTATCACTAATACCAATCAGAATGGTTGCGTACTCTGTAGTTACTCTGGGTCAGAACCTCCGCTGGTGTCAACTGGTTTCATTGGCTTCAATAGAGAAACACTAATGTACACCAGAGAAGAATCTGACTCTCTGCAGTTAGTCTCCATTACACTGGTGTGAGGGAGATAATATTTAATTAAAACTTGGGCCTCCTATTAACACCTTATAGAAAAGATGAGCTCGGTATTATGTAAAATACACTGTGATCTGAAACATGGCCAAATATAGTGAAACCAGTACCAGAGACCATCCTTATGCGACAATGTCTCATTCCGAGCGACTGCCCCCAGAGCATAGTGACCCAGATTTTGCTGTCAGTGTAAATCTGAGGTAACTCCATGGGCTCTAGTAGAGTTACTCCAGGTTTGCCCTGGCGTTTCAGAGAACATAATATGGCCCCTGGAGTACAACTGTCAGTAGAAGAGCACCTGTCTTAAGTAACTGGTTTCTGATGGTATTTTGAGTCACCACCTTAAATATTGTTCACTGTATGCTGTGTTTTTAAGTAGGTGTTTCTCCTGGCTGTATTGGGGTCAGGGCCGGCTCCAGCTTTTTTGCTGCTTCCCTCTGAGAGGGACTGAGGGACCTGCTGCCAAATTGCCATGGAAGACCTGGATGTGCTGCCCCTTTTCATTGGCCACCGCAAACACCTGTTTGGTTCGCTGGTGCCTGGAGCTGGCCCTGATTGGGGTGACTATGTAAGGTGCCTGTGTATCTCCACCCTCCCTAGCTGCAGAATGGCAGATTTGCATTTTGCTATCAGTGATGGACAAGAACTTCCCTCTTTGGGGACGTACTGCCTGATCCTGCACTCCTTGCTTAGGTCCAAATTCTGGCCCCTCGTATTGATGTTGCATAGTACCTGGCCCAGCCATGCTCTCCTGCAACTCAGAGGAAGGTGGCATCAGATCCACAACTCCAGCTGAATCCCACTAGAGGATTCTCCCTACATCAGCATTAGGGCCTTTTTGCTCTGGAGTTGTGCAGCAAACTGCAGGATCTGGGTCAAAATGTCACAGCTTTAAAATAGTATCTCAGCCCTTTATAGGATTAGAAGATAGTGCTAAATCCCACTGGGAAGCTTAGGGTAAAATACTGGCCCTATTGATGTTAATGGCAAAGCTCCCATTGACTTCCATAGGGTTGGGATTTCACCCTTAGAATCTCCCTTTTCCAATTCCCACTTCTAGTCCTTAAAGGTCCTGTGACATCAGACTTAAAATCATAACATTCCTATGTGCTGAAAAGCTGCCATTGCTTCCGGAACAAATCTGGGCCTCTACCTGGGGTCAGTTTGGGGGAAAATTCCACTTTTATGGGGATGCAGGAGTCAACTTTTCTCTTGTAGGTTGATTAAAAAACACTAAGTCTGGTGTTTGAAGCTGCTGAGGGGTTTGAAATGTTAGGGGAAGTCCCCGGGAGATAGACTAATGGGCTGGAGACATGGTCCTATGTCTGAGATAAACTCCATAGGAAGGCAACACATTTATCACTTGCCTATGTAATTTATAGCATGCCTCTCCAATTGATCATATGGATGCCAACTCCACATATATAGGCATGTGTGTAGGTACGTTCCTCTATTCTGAAGGTCCTTTTGTCAAGGGTAATGTTTGATGTCTTTAAACTTGAACATTAGAGAGATCTATCCGTTTCTCTTTCAGGTTCTTTCTGTAGGGCCCTAGTAAGAGGGCATTAAAAATCAAAAGGGCAAAACTGGTCCCTTTGGAATGAAATGATTTCTGCCAAATCATATAGATTAAGTTGCTCTTCCCTGTTCTCATCTGTGGTCACCATTCAAGGCCTTGATGTGAACTAATATCCTCAGATAATCTATTGGAGTGTCATACTCAGTAGGAATATTTGTAATGGGCTGTTGCAAGGGAACATTTACTTGCATTCAGTGTTTCTTTATGGCTATGTTTATGACAGAGACAGAGAGACAAAGAGGGAAGCTACATTTATAAGTTTTAAAGAACAAAAAGTTTAAGGACATTTTTACTTGGCATTTTGAAATAAAAATGTCAGGGTTGACATGTAGCCATGCGAAATTGTATTAGCAGGAAACACATTTTGAAAAAGCTTGTTAAATGCTAGATTCTTTTCCCGTGATATTCATCTTAATTAAGGACCAGTGCAGGCAAACTGATTTGTAAAATGTCAGGGAGCAGTCATTGCATTTTGAAAGGATTCCTAAAACCATACAGTTTCTCTGCACCCTGGGTTATCATTTTAGTAACTTGGAGAAACTAGAAAGTGATACAGTCCTGATCCAGTTTCACTTAAGCCAATGGGAATCTCTCTAGTGACCTTAATGGGAACTGAGGGGGAGGCCTTATTTGTCTAATGTTTTCATGACATGGGACTGAAATGAGAGTTTAGAACATGACCCTCTATTTTATTATAAGAATCCAGCCTCACACCTACTGGTGAAAAATCCTGAGGAGAACCTTAGTACAAAATCTTTAGGCACATAAATCATCTATTGAAATACATGGGAAACTGGTTCAGATGCCATTACTCAGGTTACTGTGTCAGGGTCTAATCCAAAGCCTACAGAAGTCAATGGAAAGAAACCATTGACTTCAATGGGCTTTCGGTCACACCCTAAATGAACACAATCAATTCTAGACTAGTTTTATACTCAGTTAGTTTTATAGATGGATGGATAATGAGAATTTTTTCTGCAAATTTGAATTTGAAAGTGAATTAGAAGTCATCAATGTTCACAAACTTTTCAGGTTCACTTTCTGTAAACATATGAATGGTCAAGCTTTATCGTCACATGTACACTACTTTCAAATAGAATTTTTAAGCTTGCACGATCGACTGAATATCCACTGAAAGCAAATTTCAAATTGCATATTTGATTGTAATATTCAAAATTTGCTCTGTGGTGATTAGTAACACAAATCATCTCATCAGAGATCAGAAACAATACCATGTGACTTATGTAATTAACCAGCATAGCATGAATTTTGAAGTTTAGGTTCTAAATATTTATGACAAATATATGGGGAGGGCAAATTTACAAAGACATTAATGAAAAACCTCAAGTAACAAATGCATTAAAGAATTTAACAATCTGCTCATGAACATTTTGCAAATGGAAAAGAGGCAACATTTAACTGAACTAAATGTCCATTATGGACGATTCATTCATCTCTACTAGGTATAAAATAAGAATTGAGAACTATGTTAGCTACATCTCCTTTGATAAATGTGTATGGTTACCTTGTGGTATTTCTTGAATAACTACTTCTCCAGAGAGTGTTCTTACAGGTGTCAGCACTGCCGGGAGAATGGCTTGCAGAGCTGCAGTACTGAAGGCAGCTGAAGTGAATGCAAGGTTTGCTTCCTGGGCAATTGCTCGAAGTTCCGACTGATCTGCATTTCTGGACCCGATGGTGAGAACCACAATTCCATTCCTTTTAATCTCTGCTGCTGGTTGGGCAACGTCATCTGTGGACTTACCACCAGTAATGAGCACCAGCATGGGCAGAACACCTTCGTCACTCCTGTACCCTGCAGAACTGGTGAAGAAGTTTTTCCTAACAACGTCCAATGCCGAACCTGTATTGAGTGTCGTACCACCCATTGACTTCAATCTCCTAATGGTAGCGATGACATCTTTTTTATTCTGACTGGCACTAAAATAGAACTCTGGTTTTACAGTATCTGCATATTGTGCCACAGCTACTTGGATAAGGTCTGGTCCAATTTCCAGCCTTTGGATGATTTTGACAATGAAATCACGGATTGCCCCAAACTGGCCAGTTCCCAATGCAGTTGTGCCATCTATCAGGAAGACTATGTCCTTCTTGTTCACTTCAACAACTGCAATTAACAATATACAGATATATTGTCAGTGGAAGTGCTCAATCAACAATGCTTAGTAATGCAACATTAACAATTGAATGGGCTATAGGACTTCTTGTTTGCTTTAAGTGTTACAGTTGTTTTACATGCCTCTTATGGGTACTTTGGTTTTGTGTCATGAACTTCACTTCCTTCCCTTTTGAAGTGCTTCCTTTCAGGACATGTCCCCATTTTCTAATGTGGAATTGCATGGAATTCCACTATAATATGATTTATTATAACAATGTCTCTTTCTAAATCATGGGTAAAAGTTAGAAAAATGTCAAAAGCTAATCATCATAAAATTGCAAAATGTATTCTAGCACAGAAGAAACACACACAAATGAAAAATCATCATACTCTTCAATAGGCTAGAACATCCGTTCTAGGTGTATTCCTATTCAAAGGCTAGAACATCAGTTCTAGGTGTATTCCTATTAGCTTCAGTGGAGGCATGCTAATTTACATCATCTAGTCCCATGTGTCTCAAAATGGTTATGCTCACAAAAGCAATTAAGTAAAGAACAGTTCCCACTTATTCCACATACCTGTTCCCTGTGTGTCTTCATGTCCTGTCTGTTTCCTTAGCTAATAAAACAAGTTATTACTGTTCTTCGCTCAACACAGCCAGCCCAGCTTTGGAAGAGTGAGCTGGATTCTATTCTGGCTTGACTAAATTTTAACTGCCAAATCTTTTTAGGGATGTTGATGTAAGAAGTAGAAAGAACACAACTGGATTTTCAAATCCCCAGTTGAGTCTGAAGGGCTGGTAATTAGAAAATAAGTTGGTTGTGCCATACTGGAATCAAAACGCCATTACATTTAACACAGAAAATGTAGGCACTAGATAAATAAATATTAACATGGTTAATAGGCATTATGATAAAATATGATGATATATAGACACTATCATAAATAAATATTAATTGCATCATTTGTGCATGTGAATATTGCGCAATCTTCATTTAACTTTCAACAATATTACCCTAGAATCCATAATAAGAAAATCAACAATTATAGGATGGGGAGAGGGTACTTTTCAATTTCCACATTCAGCCTTAACTGACACTTCTTTTTACAAATTCTTGGCTTCTCCGGGTGACAGTGAAAAGCAATTTGTACAAGAACACTGGAGGAATTTTTTCCATTTTTTTTTAAATCACAGTGGCCAAGATATTCAAAAGTGACTAGTGATTTTGAGGGCTTTAATTTCGGGTGCCCACCTTAAGATGCCTTATAATGGATTTTCCAAAAAAGGCTGGAAGCCAGACTCCATTATGGGGTCTCAAGTTGGTCACCCAAAAATAGAGACATTCAAAAATCACAAGTCACTTTTGAAAACCTTGCCCAGCTTGTTTTGTATGTTTTAGGCTAACTAAGAAAGCAGGGTACAAGAAAAGTCCATATTACAATACTCTCTGTGATATGGCTGGCCGGTGAAAAGCCATGTGCCACCTTAAAATACTCTTAGGAGTTTGATGCTCTTATGGGGCAAAATCCATAATCAGGGCCATTGCTGTGAGCAGACTCTGTGCCGAAGCAGAAGGCCTAAAAAGCAGTGGAGTTGATGCACCGGCAGGCAGGCTGTTATAGGGATTCAATACAGTACTCCATGCGCACAATACGGCAAAGATTGCCAGAGTTCTGTCTGTGGCAGCTTGCACCGGAACTTTGGCCAATGGTTCCGGACTATGTTGTACTTGTTGTCCAAAGCTGCTGAGTAGTGGGAGCACAGAAGTAATAGCCTTTACTACAGCTCACGGGTGGTAGTAGCAACTCTTCTACGCCATTAGCGTGGGGGCAGGAAATGGCAGTCTTTGAGCCCATCAGCGAGCCCCTGCCCATCTATTCTGGCTGGGAATAAGATTAGTGTTTGGCCTTACGTCCTTTCTCAAGCAAAAGCCCTATGATTTGAAAGACTCCAGTGGGAGTTTTGCTTGACTAAGGACTGCATGACTTGGACTACATTAAAGGGTAAAGCCAAGGTTCTGCCCACAACCCGCCCACCTACTCCCAGATGAGAGCAAGCAGGCGAATAGGTGTATTCCTGTGCCCCTGGACCCAATGTTGGGTGTGTGGGGTGCAGGTAGGGTGACCAGATGTCCCAATTTTATAGGGACAGTCCCAATATTTGGGGCTTTTTCTTATTTAGGCTCCCAACCCCTGTCCTGGTTTTTCACACTTGGTATCTGGTCACCTTAGATGCAGGAGTTCTTACTCTGTCTATGCCGGTGGATAATCTAAATCACAATCTAGTTCTAACTGCCTAGGCTTCCCAGTTTAAAAAGGATGTTACTAACATAAGCTGCCAAAGTTAAGCTAGTCACATACCATTCATTAGTGGTTTACCCTCAGCCACTTTCCAGAACCTTGAATAGTTTCCAAACCCTTCCAATATTTGTTCCCCCAGCAGTCAGTTTTGTTCCTCATCAGTTTCCCACCGGAGAGGGGTGCCAGGCACAAAGCCAGAGGTTTGGATGTAGGAAGGATGCCAGCTTAATAATAAGGCTTGTTAAAGCACTGATTTGTGTCCTCCAGAAAGATGCCAGCAGTACCCTTAGGGCTTGTGAGCAGCTAGATATCCAAACATGGAGGCCCTGGGTCCTCTTTTAACTTTATATAGAAGTTAGGGTGATTCATCCAAAGAGTTTGGCAGGCACAAAGGTGACCAATAAGGCATAAGTCTTTGTTAATAAGTGATTGCCATGGTCAAATTATACACTACATTTCCTCATAAAACAGGAATGCAGGAACTGCAAACACCCGCCCCCCAGAAACATTTTTAAAAACCCACTTCATCACAGTGCCACTTTCAATGGACAAGATTAAGACAAAACTATTTCTTCCAGATTGTTTAGGGGAGGTTAGACTCTTAAAGTCTGATCCAGAGACCCCTGAAGCCAATGGACACACTCCCCCTGAGTTCAATGGACTTTGCATCAGGCCATTAGGACCTGGCTCTGAAAAATGCTGAGGGCTCCAAAGGGCTCCCTCAACTGTGGGAGTTAGGGGCCTAGCTACCTATGAGATCTGGGCCTCGGTGTTTCACAGGGTGTTTAGCACCTTGCAGGAATGATTTCTTATCGCTCGCGCTGATCTGTATAATATATCCAATCTGTACATTGTGGGCAAAATTTCAAAGGCACAGATGGGAATTAGGTGCCCTACTCCCATTGAATTTCAGGGCCTAACTCCCATAGGCACTTTTGAAAATTCCAGCCTCTCCTTTTCTCTCTCTCTCTCCATTTTTCTAGACACAGACATATTCTTAGTTGTTGTCTAATGTTCCAGACTGATACTTCTTCTAATGAGTGGTGCTGTAAATAGAAAATATACAAGTAGAAACAGAATGAACTACAACCCGTGCGGTATTGCGAGGACTGAAATTTACACTCTTAGCAGTCTCTGAGTAGAATGTTTAGAAAAAAAAATTTCCAACATAAATATCAAAGAACTGGAAAAAAGTTCTAAACTCAGAGCCCCCAGCTGCTGCCCCCCCATGCACAGATGAGCTGTTAACTGGATCCTTTGGGCTTGATTTTAGTGGGTTTTGGAATAGACGCTTTTAGCTAAACAAGAACAAACTGCCCCAATTAAATTTGAAACCAGGCCAGATGGTTAGATTAAACAACTACCACAAGTGAGAATTACATGCATTTACCAACGAACAAATGGAGCCCATGTAGTAAGATAAGGTATTGGGCCAAATTCTGCCCTTGGCTGCACCCATACAACTCCAATGATATAATATAGTTCAGAATATAACTGATTGAAACATTTTGGGATGACGTTTTCAAATGCCTGCGCAGTGGGTGAACCATACAAAATGTATCATAGTCCGTACTGGCCTTTGGATCCAGAAAGGGTTTCTTATGTATATCACTTGGGTAATGACATGCACAAATGGATATCTTCATGTACCCAGGGAGGAGCGTTGGCTGAATGGATGCATGAACATTTTGGAAGATTCACTCATCACAGGGGCCTTTGAAAATATGGCACTTCATGTCTATTATGGTAACCATATATTACTGAATTTAACTTAATTAAAGCAATTATAAAATGACAGTACCAAGGGATCCTAATTACCTGCATGTTCCATAAAATTAATGTGTTACATATTAACTCCAGCACAGGTATGTTTCATTTCAAGGACATGTTACCAGATATATTCATGAATTATGTTTCAATAACCCGGTTAATGCTGCTGAGTAATAAATAGATTGGGTGTGTTACTTGAAATCTTCATTGCCATTAAACCGAGAAGTGACACTTCAGTGTTTTGCTTTCACTGCCTCCATGTAAAGCTGCCAACCAACTCAGCTACAGTATTTAAGGATAAATTATGTTAATAGGATAGGGATTGCCTCTAAAAATAATTGAGGGCTGCTTTTTAAAAAAAAAATAGTTCAATGTAATAGTACCCTCTAATGCAACCTTATTCCTCGTTCCTGTACAGATGGTCTGTACAACATCTATGTGTCACTTAAGTTGTGCCACTTAAGTCCTCAAAATAAAGGACTTAAGTAGTTGGTAGGACTTGAAATTGCCCTTTGCCCAGGGATGAATTTTGCCCTTAATGTAGAAATCTGGCATAGTAGGGCTGGGCATGAGGTAGGGCGGGTTGACATTTTCCATCAAAACTTTTTCCAGTGGAAAACTGTTTTTGACTAAATGAAAATGTTTGCTGAAAATTTCTGCCTTCCTCTGAACATTTTCAATTTCTTGTCAGAAAACCAAAAAAACTAAAAAAAGAAAAGAGAAGAAAGGAAAAATCAAGTCTCGGCTGAAACATTTCAATTTTCAATTACTGAAAAGAAAAAAAAACATTTTTTGGCTTTTTTGTTTGTTTTTGGTGAAAAAAATCAACATTTTCAGGAGGGAAAAACATATCCAACTAGCTCCCTCCTGAACCCAAATTGGCTCTGAACATCCTCTCACCATAGTATTTGTTCAAAATCTAGATCTGGATATGAAAGCTGCACGTTGGGGCCATCCCTACTAGTTACTTCTTAGCTAATGACTAAGAATAATGAACCCCAATCTGCAGTCATATCATTGTCTATAGCACTGTGGAGTCCTCATCTGAATTTTACATCTGTTAACTTCCCTGACTAAATGTCACACTTAAGCCTTCTATTGAAGCTTTACAGCAACATATGTTGTAAGTTTTCATGACACAAGCGTTCTTCAGAGACTGACAAATCAGAGGAGTTCACATCTGGTTTTTTTATACCCTGCTTATTTGGTTTAAACCTCCTGTTGTGATAGCATCAGGTCAACGTGTTGCCTGCTGGGCTAATGCGTTTCCTCAAAGTAGCCCGGTGTCTTCTCCTCTCTCTCTCAGAGAACATACCAGAGATGTGTTTTAAACATGCAAGAGGCCATTCATTCAATGAAATACAACATTCTATAAATGCATACATACCTTCTGTGACAAAGGTTGGGGCATTTAACAAAATGAGTCTTTGGGCCACTCCAACAATGTTTGGCAGTAAGAGTTCCTGAAGATCAGCAAGGGTACGAATATCCAGGGCAGTAAATGCGAAGCTTCCATCAGTAGCAATCTGCTGAAGCTCTGCACTGTCAGCATTCAGGACCCCAATACTAAATGAAAATATACTAGCTTGCTTCACCGCTAACACTCCCTCTCTGATATCATCACTAGACTCTCCACCACTTATCAGCACTAAAACCTGAGGCACGCCTTCCTCTATTCTGCTGCCTCCTGCCCGTGTGAAGTGGTTCTCCACCACAGATTCCAGTGCTGCACCAATGTTAGCTTCCTCGCCACCAAGGAAACTAAGTGCCTTCACTGCATTCAGAACATCAGCTTTTGTGGAGTAGCGGTTCAAAGAGAACTCAGTTCTGGGTTGGTCACTATACTGCACCACCCCAATTTGTATCTCCTGAGTTCCAACTGAGAGTCTTTCAATGAAATTTACAAGGAAATCACGTATGGCTGGGAAATTGACACTTCCGATGTTGTTTGATCCGTCAATAAGGAAAATAAGGTCAGCAGATTCTTGCGCTTTAAAAAAAGAAATGCAAAAGGTGAAAGCATTAAAACAAGTGATTACATGCAGTCATACAGTGTTCTGACATGTTTCTTTGGAAAACAGTAAGAAACACGAAAATGGGAAAACAAAACACACGTTTATTAAGGACAGTGAATTTTGCCTCTTAGTTCTGCATTCTGATTGAATATGAGTTAACAGACCAAATATCTGTTTCATGACACAATATAATACTATGAAAAAAAATCTAAATTCATTTTTATAGTTAAATACCGTGACAATATTTTTACAGGGGGGAAACTCTAGAGCACAGAATTTTGTGAAATCTAGATAATTTCTGTGGAAGTGACTTGTCTAAATATTTACAGAAGTTAGGAGACCCAAAAGAACTAAACAGATTTATACATAAACACACATTTGCACAGTCAGTGGAAATGTGAACATAATTTGTAATCATGGTTAAATTCAGGGGAAGTTATCTCATTGCACTTTTTTCAAGACAAAATGTAACTATTACGCTGTAAGAATATATTCACAGCTGGTGAACCGGTAGTTCTTTTCATATGGAAAGTTTCAGCCTCTACTTGGAATTCTGCTGTGTTGTATGTTTGAAATGTTGGCTGAATATATTGTTTTTTTCACACTGAGTGACCAGTATCTAAAATGTGTTTGTAGACCAACAATAAAAAAAGGCTGAACGATTGACTGTTTATTTCATTTTAGAACTTTATTCTCAGTTGTCCAGTCCATGCACAATATTAGTCGGAAAAGTTTATCATTACAGGTATAATAACTACGCAGATGAAGACCACAAATAAATGTGCTTGTATTTGTGGTTGTGTGCAAACACAGAACCTTGCATTGGTTACAAATGCAGGTATCTGGTTTTGTATTTTTGCATGACCACTGGATATTCAATCAAATAATGCAGAATCATGTTAAAACAGGCGGATGAAACCAGTCATGACATAATTATCCAACCTTACTTATAACCTGGATGGTCACAAACACCTAACGTGAATATGTACGTCAAATGAATTATGAATTGGAAAAGGAGGCAGGACCTCTTTTTGTGCAGGACTTATCAAAGCAGACTAAGAATTTCCTTAACAGTCTGTTCTTCCCTCCTTGTGCTCATTGATGTCAATGGGAGTTGTACAAATGAATCAAGGGCAGAATATACCCCAAAGCGGACACAGATGTTTCCACGATACAACTAAGCAATCCTGAAGCCATTAATAAATAACTGACAGGTTGATTTGGGGAATCTTCTCTGACTCTGAGCTTTAAAGCACCTAAGGCGAAATCCTGGCTCTACTGAAGTCAATGGCAAAACTCCCATTAACTTGGATGAGGTCAGGATTTCACCTCTGGTCTTTGCCAGGAGCCACTTCTGTGAAATACCATCACATGATGCAAATATGTGATACAGTAAAAGGCTCTAGTCCTTTACCTATCTCATGAGCCATTGCAGTCCCCATAAGCAATGCCAATTAAATAACTTCGCTATGGTTAAGAACCACTAAGGGCTCGGAGATTTAGTCAAAAGCTATGAAAGTCCTTAACTTTTAATTGAATTGATCATTTCAGACTGCGGTGTACTCAGCCCACATAACAATAAAAAAAGCAGAGGAAATAGCTTGAACAATACATGGCTTTGTTCATATCTATTTCATGTGTCCTGACCCTCCTTTTAATAATGGTATTTAATTTATTGACCATCGTGTCCATTGGTCATCGTAGTATGAGTAGCTCCTGTACAGGAGGAAACCAGAATACAATGTATGCAAATGTTGGATAATTTTTCATCACTGTAAAAACCTTGTACTTACGTACACACTGATGGAACAAGCCAGTGATGGAGGACAAATGAAAACATGCTTGTTACACCATTAAGCAAAGAGTGTCAGATTAGATAGACAGCTAAGATTTAATGTAGGCATCAGGGCAAATTCAAGGCTGACTTTCCTATTCACTCTAGCCAGCTCTGTGGCTGTCAAAGTTTGTGTTTTCTAGAGTGCAAATTCAAGGTCTGCTTTTCCTCTTACACTTAGTTTTCATGTATTATAATGGCCATGGCATTTTTTAGGTGGAGAAGTTTACAAAAAGGGCTACATGGGATCACAAGATAAAATGAATGAAAGTCAATTACCAGCTAAATGAATGGCACCATAAAGTCATGTTAGACAGATGATCAGCTTGGACTGTGTCTAGGGGAGCTCACAATATCATCCAGCATTGATCATCAGCTGCACCATTATTTTTATTATCATTTATATCTAGGTTGTGTAAATCACACAGTGACAAAATGCAGTTATGTACTAATGTTACCTTTCATTTTATTAGTAGAAAAATAACACTCGCCAAAATTATTCTTGAAGGGAGGTAACCTTAGAAATACTCCTTCATGGAAATAAACGTGTATTTTGGGCTTAAAAATATTTTCTTCTAGAAAAATGTCCATGAACCAATAGGGAATTCAACACATTAGTCTGGTTACCTGTCAAGATGTTTCATATACAGGCCCAATCCTCCACACATTAAGGCAATGGCAAAATGCAAATTGTTTTCAATAGGAGTTGGAACAGGCCCTTAGTGGCAAAAATATTGAACTCTCTATAGAGTGCAATCAGAGTGTCAGATATCATAGTTATTTCATATATTGAAAAAAATCCCTTATTATAACTGAGAAATCATAGGTCACTGGTGGGAAAAAGTTTAATTTCCCCGTGGATTGCAAATGATCTGTCTATTTGCCCCGTCAAATGCTTAGCAAAACAATAGGCCTGTGCTCACGCATTTTTGTGCAAAGTATCATGCAATGATGGATAGCAACTGGTGGGACTGAAATGAGAGGTTAATTAGACAAGACAAAATGAGTGGATTAATGTTATATCTTGTATATCGCTATTGTCTTACATTACCCAAAGGCTATGGACGTTTAGATGGAGTCTCAGGAATAAAACCAAAGGTTTGATCATTCAGCTTTATTACGTGGAACGTACAGTCATTCTCCAACTTTGTAATCGCATAAAGGGGCAAAATTGTCTCATTCATTGGGCCCAGTTGTGCCCTCTCTTGCATCCAGGGCAGCACCATGGAAGTCAGTGGGGTCCCAGGTGACAGTCCCTTCTTTTACAAGATGGTCCTACTGCAGCACTGCAACGGGGATTACCAACTTGCCCGCCTTCATTGAGCAGACTGAGCAGAGGAGAAGAAAAGCTGCCACTATCCTACAGTGGGTATGGGATGTCAAAATATCTGGAGCCTAGTCTCACCACCACTGTTACCAAGCAGGGAGCCAACAGGAGGAAAGAGCCATTCTTGCCGCATCTGCTCCCAGTGAGATGCAGGAAGAATAGTCAGAGTTTTTAAAGCTGTGTCACTCTGAGAGTGCAAACATGGCCTTCCTGAAGCTCCTTATACTGATTAGTGCCTCCTGGAAGTGCAGGGGTTAATAGAACCCCCCACAGCGTCTTCCCTGCAGTGCAAGGAGAAGATCATCTGCCAAACTGGTCCTCACTTCCTATCGTGAGAGTCTGCTCATAGCGAAGTTTTGAGGAGAGAAAATGATCCCCAAACAACTTCAGATCCCAACCCCCCTGAAGTCTGTGGAGTGGCTCCCATCAGCTCCGATGGGCTGTGAATCAGACAAGACAAGTGTGATCCATTGTATTTCACAAACCGAATTATCTAGATATATTTTATGCACGTAGGACTAGTTCACGGGCCCACCGAAGTCAGTGACAGTCTCCCCACTGACTTCAATGGGTTTTGGAGCAGGGTCTTATGGGGAATGTTTCTACGGCTGCCATTATTGCTGCAGGCCTTTATTTCACATCTCACTGTGAATCAATGACAGCCTAGTCCCAGCTTATCAGCTCCCATCTTCCAACTGGGCAGCTGATAGGGTGTGCGCCTCAAATAGTGGATATTATGGGCTAGGCGTAAAGATCCTTAGCTGCTACTAAGTTGTCTCGTAAGAATATTTCTTACAAAAATCCCTAAACCTGTTCTGCTAATGAATGCACAAAAATGCCTCCGGGAGGGATTTCTGCAGTTGTTTGCATTATTAAGCCCATGCATTTGGAATAAAATTTTCCTAGGGACGAGCCCTGCACTTTGTGATCAGGCAAGAGTTTGGCCCAAGCATTGACTGTAGGAGGAGGCTGCCCATGAGTCCTGCAATCAGCTCTGTGCAAGCAGGCTGGCCTTTGTGCCCATGGGGGTTGGATCACAGGTTCAGGGCCTGCATTTGGAAGCATGATGCTTTTCTCCTATCGCTGACTCACAGACCTAGACAATGCTTGATTTAATAATCTGGCAGGGAGGTTAGTATATTTTGCAAACAGTGACAGGCTTTCACTGTATGATTGGCTGGGAAACCTTTGTTTTTAAACCTTTGAACGTCCATCTCGGTCCTCCCCTACAAAGGCTTTAAACAGTGCAATACCAGCAATTACCATACTTATCTCAAGGATCAGTACGGCAATGTCTCAGCACAGCAGTTTGCCATTACCTGTGATGTCTTTAATCACTCCTTTTCCTCCAGCCATTTCTGGAGTCAGGGATGTGCAAACACTTGCCACTAAGTCTCCTACTATGGCGTGGAGAGCAGTAATATTCTCTATGTTGAAAAGGTGCGTATCTCGGGGTTCACTCACTACTTCCTTTAATTGCCCTTCCATTGCATCCTGCACTCCAATTGCAAACATGTTTACATCAGCAGACTTAAGGACAGATGATGGCAGAGCGACATCATCCTGGGATCGTCCGTCCGTTAACACTATAATAATCTGGGGGACGCCATCACTCGCTCTGCTTCCAGCAGCTTTAGTGAGATGGTTTTGGATTAGGTATTCTAATCCTTTTCCAGTCTTGTTGCCTCCCCCCAGATAAGGCATGTTCGAAATATGGGACAGGACATCTTGGTCAGAGTGATACGTATTTAACTGGAACTCTGTGTGTGGGTTTCCGCTGAACTGGACCAGGGCAAAACGAAAATCATTTCCTCTCACAGCTAAAGATTTTACAACATCATACAGAAACTCTCGAACAAGTTGGAAATGTTCCTTTCCAATGCTCCAAGAGGAATCCACTAGAAATATTATATCAGCAGCAGCAACGATTCTGACATCTTTAAAAAAACAGATTGGTTTAGGATTTTCTACAGGTCAGTTGAATAAGTCCATGTTGCCCAAACCCTTCCTCAGACATGGCCTATTTTGCATTATCAAATGAAGCCCCTTATTCCCCATATAACCTGGTGCAAGACAAAAGGATCATTTGACACTAGGCTGTGAATAGCCCTGCGCAGGGACACCAGGAGGGGGAGAGATGCGAAAAGCCATCCTCCCTTCCACCTGCACAAGAACTAATCCCAGACCTGGCACTCCCAGAGCACCAGGGTGAGAAATTATGACATTTAGCATGGGAAGCAGCATGCATTGCACTCTTCCATAGGTGATGCCCCTTCTGCACTGCAGGGGCATTATACTTATCGCTGGGACAATTCCCCTATGCACTCTCACTGGAGTGGCGTGACTCCTCCCCTCCCCTTACTGTGGGCTGTGGCGAAAGCCCTGGTCCACTGATGCAAAAGCATGTGATTAGTTTCATTGGCCCAGATCCTACAAGGTATTTAGGTGCCTAACTCCCATAGGCACCTAACTACCTTTGATGATCTGTACCATTGAGGTCAGCGGGATTATACATGAGTTTAAAGTCACACACATGCTTCAATGCTTTGCAGGATCCAAGCCTAAAACCATTAAAGGATCAAAGTTCCACTAAATAATTCCTGGAGCATGGATTGTTAGCACCAGGAAATCTTCTCCATTAGTCAAAACGCAGGCTTAGGTATTCAGTAATGTTAATATACATGAGTATCGCTTACAGGCAATTTATGCTCTATGATCCAAACCCTGTAACCTTTGTTTGGACAAGGGATCCCCTGCTAGTGTCCATAAGGACTAAGGTGCAGAACTGGGCTCTGTATACTGAGTTCCCAGTGTTTTCTACTCCCCATGAACTCCTAACAAACTAGTTACACTCCAAAAGATGCTATTAGATCCCTTCAGAAAACTAAAGAAGCTTTCTGCCCATTCAGTGGCAACAGCTGGAAGTTGGGTGTTCTTTTCATTGCAACATTCCGTTTTTCTTCCCATGCTTTCGGACATGTAAGGGATGCAAAATACCTTTGCCAAGAAGCATAGACAATACATAGGGTGTCAACCCAGTAGATGCAAATGCGCCACTCGCAACACAAAGCAACATCAGACTGACACCATTTACTCTTTACATGCTTAGGATAACTTGGGAGTCCACTCTGGCATGTGTCTATGAATTGGCATTCAGGCTGACTGACTTGTGAGCAATCGATAAGCATCTACTATGCTCGGACTAACTCTCAGTCAAAAACCTTGACAGGTCACAATATATTTTCAACATGCACATTTTAAAACAGTCCACAAACACAACAGGAAATATCATCAAACTTTGGAAAATAACAAATCCTCTAAGGATGTCTGAGCCTTACCTTCCTGTTGCTGAGCATCAACCATGCAACAGCCTGAAAGCATGAGGCAAAAGATTGCCGCGAGCGGCAAATGCCGATGTCTCCTCATTTTTTGTTTTGTTTTTCAAAGCACCAAATGTGTGACCTAAACAGGAATAGAGAGATTATCAGTGTAAACTGCGTTCTCACACCAGAGCTCACCAGAGCTTACGATACAGTGTTAGGGGCATATGTAAGGCCTCAGACCCATGCTCTCCCCAGTGCCACTCCCCCCTGATGTCAATGGATTAAGGATTTTATAGCCCTGTAGCGGGGTGGTCACCCCGCTCCTGCCTGAAGGGGATAAAGCAGCCCTGGAGAGGGGTGCAGTGGGAAAAGCCAGGCTGATTGGGGGAAGCAGCCACAGGTCAGGCCACGCCCCAACCAGGCCACAGCTAAAGAGGCTAAAGAGACACACTCTCTAGCTTCAGAGAGAGACGGGCCTGGCTGCTTGGGAGCTCAGCTGGGTACCTAGAGTGGAGCAGGGCTGGGGAAAGGCCAGAGGAGCCAGGGAGCTCAAGGATGGAAACCCCCAGGCTGCAGGCCTTGGTAAAGGGCAGGAAGGGTACTGGGGTTGCAGAGGTGCAGCCCAGATATAGGCAGAGGCAGCTGGTCCAACCCACCTTGCCGATGATGAGTGGTTTACAGACTGCAGTCTGCCCCAGGGAGCGGGGGCTAGATGATGACTGGCAGTAGCCACTGAGACAAGGTGGGGATAGGGGTTTCCCCTGGGCGAGGAGACCCAGATTGTGGGTTACTATGGGGGCAGAATCCTGACATAGGAGGGCACCAGGGTCCGGGAGGGGCACGGGGCCAGCGGCAGGTGAGACACCAGCCTGTAAAGGGCGCTCCAGGTTGAGGAAAGAGCTAATTCTCAAGACGACCAGCAGGAGGCGCCACGCTGGGGAGTCATCACCTGCCACAAGCCCTCCCACCCCCATTAGTAAATACCATAAATTCCTTTCCTGATATTAATGTTTTACTTAGAACTCACGCTGACTTCTGCTAGAGATCTGTGAATGAAAAGGTACCATAACCGGGACAAATTCTCTTCTCGGTTACAGTGAAATGTAGTTGGACCAAATTTGGCACTGGCATCAGAACACATAACGCCCTCTGATTTCAATGGGCGCTGTGCTGGTTATACCAAGGCTGAATTTATCCCACTGCCTTCAATAGGATTCCACCGGGGTAACTGGGAAGAAGATTTGTCCCGTAACAGGTTACGTTCTGCTCTCGATAACATTCGTTCTGTCCCATTTCCCAATCTTTTATATGACTTCTGGGGGTTTTGTAGCATCACTTAAATAAAACAGTATTTGGATGTGTGCTGCCAGCATTGCTGATGCACAAATCATGACGTGTTTTGGCATGATACGTCATGTAAAAGATGGAAGTGGGTATTGACAGGCAAAAACCAGGTGTGTGAATTTCAAAAGAGAAATAAACAGCATCAAATGGGAAATGGCAATCTGGTAAGGAAAACATTTTCATATGAGCAGAAGACACCACAAAGAGTGGGAAACAGACAATGCTGCAGAGATGAAGTTTGGTGGAGCGATGATCAGAGCCCCTTCCTACATAAGGGCTAGATCATGCCACCAGGTCCCTGCCCATAGGAAGGGATGGTGCATTGCTGCTCTGTTCCAGGAAACACACAGTCCCCCACTTCTGTCCTCCATGCTCCATGGCCCGTACAGCAACAAATTCCTACTCTCCTTCCCCATGCACTGGTTTAGCAGTACAGGCCTGTGCACTGGGGAGGCGGAGCCTGGCATGACTCCATCCACGCCCCACCCCTCCCTTCCTGCTCACTTCTGTGCACCTGGACCCAAAGCCTGGGTAGCCAGCATAGGGGCATAGAGGAGTTTCTTAGTCATCCTGGCAACCCTGCCAGATGTACTGCCTAACCCACGATCTAGCCCTAAATGCAAAGGAAAGAGCAGAGAGACACAGGGACCCTACTGGCTCCAACAGAGGCATGTTCTGTCATAGGAAACCAGCAGGAGCAGAAAACATTTCCATAAAACCTGTCAGCGAGGGCCAGGTCCTCAGCTGATGCAAAGCAGCATAGCTCCACTGATGTCAACGGAGCTATGCCAATAAATGCCAGCGGGGCATCTCACTGTGGTTTCTCACTCTTTCTTTTCTAAGACTGGTGACATGTGACTGTCACCAAGAGAAGATTGTGAGCTTGCTGGGACAGGAGACGCCTTTTTGTTGGGTGGGTGTGTACAGCACCTCGCCATGATCAGGGCTCCTAAGTACGGCTGCAACGCAAATAAGAAATAAGAATAATCATTAGGTCCAGGAGCATCCATTATAAAAGAGAGTTCAGCATAACTGAAGCATAAAGAAATTCAGAAAGGCTCAAAGCAAACTATATTATGTCCTGGCCATATCCAGGCCAAGATACTTCCTTCCAAGTGCAAGAGGAAAATGGCTGTGCCTTTGTTGTTATTATGTATTACTTATTACAGTGGCCAACCAAGCTGAGGGCCCGTTGCGCCAGGTGCTGTACAATCATACAGCAGGAAACAATCCCTGCCCCAAAGAGCCTGCAGTCTGAATAGCTTAGGCAGGCAATGGGTAGGGGAAGGGCTGGAGTACCAACGCAGAGTGACGACAGGCCAACAGCATGTTAGCACCAGCTGCTTTTGACATGTTTTGGGGTGGGTGGGATGGGGTGACCAAAGGGTTAGCAGGAGGGAGAGCTCAATTAGCCCACCTGGCTGCTTCTGGGGGGCATGTCGGGTTTGACTAGTTGTCAGGCCCAGCTGGGGAGGTGCTGGGTCCTCCTCACAAAAGGAGGAAGTGAAAGCTACAGGGGTGGTCCAGGAGAGGGACCCAGGAGAGGGAAGGTGCGCAGTCGCTGCTCTCTGGAAAGGGCTTGGGGAAGACAGTGTGAAGAAGGCCACAGGGCTGGAATTGTTCCCTGTGGTGGGCCCTGGAGAGGGGGAAAGGCACGGAGGCAGTCCTGAGCGAGAAAAAGACAGAGCTGGGAGGACCCAGGGAGAAGCCAGAGGCCTGGGAACCACAGGGGAGGCTGTGTTAAGCACAGGCTCTAGAGGGAAGCAGCACAAAGGGCTCAGACATAGGGTGTGGCCCAAATAAACAGCATGTCTGCAAGAGTCGCTTAACACAGGGTCCCTGGACTGGAGCCCATAGCAGAGGGTGGGCCGGGGTTCCCCTACCAGCCCCAAGAACAGGGCGCACAGGCCTAAGATAAGAAGTACTGAGCCCAGAATGGGGCCTCAAGGGCGGGTGGAGGAATAGCCCCAAAGCGGGTACATGGATCCTTTCCATTGGGACTTTTAGTTGGACTTTTGTTACCCCGGAAGGGGGGTGTCTAAAGTGTGACCTGGCTGGAGGGTGAATTGCAAGACGAGACGGACCCACCCTGGGAGCGGCGCGGCCATCAGCAGGGGGCGCTGGAGGAGGCCGCTGATACAGCACACACCGGGGCTCTCACCCGCAGAGCGGAGCAGTGCTGGGAGCGGCTTAGCGGGGCCGAAGGGCAAAGGGAGGGCGAGGGAGAGGACGGAGGGGAGTGTGGCAGGCAGGTGGAACGAGGCTGAGGGGAAGAGACCTGGCGAGGGCAGGATGGGCTGGAGCAAGCAGCCAATCAGCACAGGGAAGGGAATGTCCAGTCCAAACCATAGCGAACATTTTGATGATATCAAAGCCGGCTGCCTACTCCTGATGGTTTCAGCGCCTATGGCCCCGGGGGCTGGCTCCTTCTGGCAAGTTCTTTCTTCCCACAGCCACAGAGGTCCTAGTGCTTCTTTAACATACACAGCGCTGGTCTGGTAGGCCCAAAGGGGGGAAGGGGTGGTTCCACCTGGGCCCCCCGTTTTCCTTCCCACTGGCTGCAACATGTGACGCGACATTAGGCATTATGTGGCTGCCTGTTACTAAAACCTGCCCAGGGACAAAGTCTGTGATCGCACCCAGCCGGGTTATTTTACAGCACAAGGGAAGAGATATTCAGGAATGACAAGCATGGGAGTTGGGGGAATCCCAGATCCCCGTATAAGGAGGTTTTAAGGTCCTTTTGTGCCACTCTGGCAATTCAATGACCTTAGCATGGGCCAGGATCTAAGCCACAGTTTCTGTGGCTCAGGAGTTTGTATGGTTAGACCTCTGTCAAGGACTTGGAGGATCCACTCTTTACCTGTGCTTCTCTTAGTTAACTGTAGTTCCCCCATTTAAAAAAAAAAGTTAGGATTACAGCTGGCCATTGGAGGCCACCCAGTCAGGAGCATCGTGCACTGATCAACATTTCTTTCTATTGCTAGTTCTTTTCTTATTAAGCCACTGCCAGACTGACATTCTGCCTGGGATAGCAATTCTACTCACTTCACCCGTTTCAGGGACACCAAAGGCAGGCATGGAAACCTCAGTCCAAGTTCAAGCCCATTAATTCTTCTGATCTGCAGAATAACTACAGGAATCCTGCATGTTTCCGGTCCCCTCTGTGGAATCCCCTCCTGTGTGGGGATGATCCCATAGTACGAATATGGAAGTGTCCCAAGAATAACTTTATATGTTGTAGCCAAGAGAATACTTTATGTAAGCTTTTTATCTGACATTCACATGGCAAATCGGCTGGAAGAATATAGCCCTTAGTATGACAGCAGATGTGCTGCCATACTGGTGGTGAGTTTATGATTTAAGACTTGCTTCCAATCTTAAATAGCATACCCCAGTAATACTTCGTAGCTGATAAATATCATCCAAGTATAAAATGTAGTGATTTAATATTTCTCTTCCCCCAGAAGGACATGAGGCAATCAAATGAGTCAGAAGAGATTCAAATAAGTCAAATGATTAAACTAAGTCAGCTTTAAAAAATTACATTCACTGTTTTCTGCTGTTCTTGCCAACTCAATTAACTCAGTGCTCCTAAGTGATACAAGGGAATCCAAGACCATCAATGAAAAGAATAACAAGATTTTGTAACAAAGCCTTGGAAGCCAGACAGCTGACCAAAAAAACAGCTGGAAATAAATCCAGGCACCCTCGATCATCTGAAATGCACAAATAAAGCGGCACCTGAGAAGTTAATTGCACACACTGGGACAATTTCACACATGCTCTTTTCATGATTGTCCCACTGGGTTTCAACTGAAACTTGAGCAGGTATGCTGAGCCAGACCCTCAGCTGATGTAAATCAGTGTTGCTCCATTGACTTCCATGGAACACGGTTGATTTGCATCAGCTGAGAATCTGGCCCTATGTATTTCAAGGAAGTGCTAGAGCTATAGGAAACACTCACTTGCTTTGTGATGAATTACTGAAAGCCCACAAGACACACATTTTTCTTCCTATTTGGGTGAAAGAATTCACAGTGTTTACTCTCCCAGATTATATGAATGGCTGGATTACCCTGCCACTCTTTCTAGCTGCACTTCTTTGCTTCACAGCATTAAAGCCACTGAATAAGAAAAATCAAAGGCAGCACTTTATTTCCTTGTTAGCAAACAATCATTACCCCAAGTAATGATGGGGGGGGGGGGTGAGATAGCTCAGTGGTTTGAGCACTGGCCTGCTAAACCCAGCATTGTGAGTTCAATCCTTGAGGGGGCAATTTGGGGATTGGACCTGCTTTGAGCAGAGGGTTGGACTAGATGGTCTCTTGAGGTCCCTTCCAACCCTAATGATTCTACAAAGTACTTGCTATTAAAAAGTCAACATATGCCCAAAGCAATAGGCAAGACATTGCAATTATTTCCCAACCCACATGTAAGGCAGGGTGGCCTTTTTAAAGGCAACCAACATAGCACAGGGCATTATGACCATTTTTAATTGACAAGCAAAGGTTCCAGTCCAGTCAAAGCGAGGCAAAACTCTCCCAAGCTGGGAGGAAGGGAAGGAGGGATACCCACCAGGCCATTATCATCTCACCACTCCCTAACAGCCTTGAGAAATCCCTTCCAGAGGTGTTTCAGGGGCCATCTTCCCTCTGAAAAGTCACGGGAAGGAGGCCGGATGGGATGGAGCATGGGGGCAGCCACTCTCTGCAGTAGCGTTTGCTGCTCTGCTGCCCAGAAATCCTGATGGAAGTTAGCGGCAGTGGCAGCTTTAATGCCTGTAGGCTCCTCTCTGTCACTGTTCCCCAACAGCCCCTGCCGGGTTATTTTCATAACTGATTTACCTGGGGACCTGATTCCCCACTGCTTTCTGCCAGTCTTATGCCTCGGTGATGCGATTCCAGTAGGTTTACACTGGCAGGAAGCTGGAGAAACCCAGTGGCCAATCAAGCCCACTATTTCTAAGCACCAACAAAGGGTTGCCCTGCTTTCAGAGGGAAGGATGGTCCAGCTCTGCCATGCAAAGGGGCTCCCATCCACACTGCTGATCACCTGCCTATGTGGGAAATGCCCTTCCCCATAGATCTATGGGGTGGGGGAGCCTTGTGCCCAGCCACTCTGAGTCTACCTCCAAATTCCTCCCATTAGAGAGAGAGGAGTGCCTGAAAACCCAGGGGATGCCCGCCTAGGGTGACCAGATGTGCTGATTTTATAGGGACAGTCCCAATTTTTGGGTCTTTTTCTTATATAGGCTCCTATTATCCCCCACCTCCACCCTGATTTTTCATACTTGCTGTCTGGTCACCCTATGCCCGCCAACTCTGGCCCTCTCTAGCATGTTCCTCCATGGAAGGGGCAACCTGGACCTTTATTTCTAATCCTGGTGAACTATGACTACAAACAGGAAACAAGGGAGATATAACATTTAAAAAAGCAACATGTTGCCAGGGCCTCTGGGAGCAAGCCCAACACAAATAATAAACCATCATCATTCTAGGACCTCAACAAAGTAATGTAATCCTTGGGAATTCCCAGGGGAGTTAGGTGCCTAAATACCTTGGAGGATCTGGGCCCAGAGCCTCAGCTGGTATAAAATCAATATTGCACCACTAGCTTTCCTGGAACTACACTGATTTACACCAGCTAAGGATCTGGCCCGATATATTTTACATTCAATCAGTCTGTCAACTGTAAGACAGCAGTTCACGCAGGAAGATCCTGCGACAATTACATGCTAACCATTGGAGAACTCAGTGCTGCTTCATACATAGCTGTTATCTTTTTGAACATCTGGTCACTGAGCCAGCTGACTCCTCCTTTCTCTGTAGGACCTTGCCACAGATTGCTCTCTTGGAAGCCCTACTGCATAATCCTTTCCAAACTGCAAAAAGGGGTGAAATCCTGGCCCCACTGAAGTAACTGGCAAACTGACCTTGCAAACGCTTACACGTGTGAATCGTCCCAGCCATTGAATTCAATGGGTTTATTCACCTGTGTAAAATGACTCAAATACGTAAGTATTTGTAGGACCTAGATTTGCAAAAAATAAATGAGAAGAACAGTTAACACTGATCTCCTATTAAATCATACTGGAAAAATCCCCTTGTGGGAAAATGGGATTCTAGAAATACTGGACAAGTGGATGTTTCATGCTATGATTGTTTATTAACATTAGTTTCATCAACTGGGATTAAAATGAGGCCTGCCATTAATCAAATATCTAAAATAAAATGCATAAGCCAAAATGTGGCTTCAGAATTTTGCTGTCCTTATTCACCCAAATGTGAATAACATCTTTCATTTGATAAGAAGATTGATATTTTTCTCAAAAAGAACAGGAGCCCTTGTGGCACCTTAGAGACTAACAAATTGATTTGAGCATAAGCATTCATGGGCTACAGCCCACTTCATCAGATGCATGGAATGGAACATATAGTAAGAAGATCTATATACATACAGAGAACATGAAAAGGCAGAAGTTGCCATATCAACTCTAAGAGGCTAATTAAATTAAGATGAGCAATTATCAGCAGGAGAAAAAAAACTTTTGTAGTGATAATCAGGATGGCCCATTTCAGACAGTTGACAAAAAGGTGTGAAGATACTTAACATGGGGAAATAGATTCACTTTGTGTAATTACCCAGCCACTCCCAGTCTCTATTCAAGCCCAAATTAATGGTATCTAGTTTGCAAATTAATTCAGCAGTTTCTCGTTGGAGTCTGTTTTTGAAGCTTTTCTGTTGCAAATTTTTTCTGAAAGGTATATTATATTAGACCTGTATTTCATTTTATCAGACATGCCACAGTCTATTACAACTGGTCTGTAGGGAAGTGGGAAAGAATATTCACAAACTGAGACAATCTTTTTCCAGCTAATATGAAAGGGCCCATCCAAACAATTTTGGTTTTCTGTTTTAATATTAAGCAGCTGTAAGTCATTTTCCTAAATTGTTTACAGGCTCTGAAATACAGCATACCATAAAAAATATATATTTGTAAGAAGTCCTTTGATATGAAGGAAACACTTTTTAGTATGTTTAGGTTGCACATTCTAGTCCCAGGCTAGGAAGAAAAAAATCTTGTTGAGCGTTAAAAGACCTAAAAGAATCTCAAACACCTGTACACGCCATGTGCTGTTAATAAAGACCAAATAATTAAGTATCAATGATACTTTACTACAATGCGACTTTCTCCTCCCCATGCATTAGTGAAAATAACAAAGTAAAGGTGTCTGCAACTTAGCAGCAGCACTGTCATGTTGCATTTATAAAGCCCTCCTGTTATTATTCATAGAGACCCTAACCATCCATTATTCCAGGCACTGTTCATATACACAGAGCTGGTCCCTGTCCGAAAGTGTTTACTGTCCAAACAGACAAGACAACGGATGGGAGAAAATACAGTGTCAGTCTGTCTATCTAATATATATACAGGCCTTATTTACCGTAGTCTCTGAGTGCCTCAAGGTCTTTACTTTATTTCTCCTCATGATACCGTTGGGTATGGGAGGCAGAATTGTACAATAGAGCTCAGGAGACTGGGTTCTAGTCCCAGTTCTGTGCCTCACTTTCCCCATCTTTAAAATGGGGATAATAGTGCTGACCTCCTTTGCAAAGTGTGTTGAGATCTACTGATGAAAAGGTCCACATAAGAGCTAGATGTTGTTATTCCCAAGACTCCTGCAATATAGGCAAACATTATTCTTCTCACTCTATATACCCCAGATTGTCAGCCCCACATATCTAAAAATCATGAGCTGGATCCTGAGACTGACTTGAATATTACGAGATAGTTTACAAAGTACATTTGTTAGTCTTTTTATTTGCCTTCAGCTAATTTAGGGTCCTCTGATTTAATTATTGATTTCTACAGCTAAGGCCAAAGGGCCTGATTCACCACTGTGTTACTCCAGTTTATTATTTTTTAGGGTACAGCCTGAAGGCCCCAGTTAGGAATCAGGGTGCCCATTTGTGCTGGGCATTGTACACTGATTGTACACTGATTGAATCGACAAAACCTGCCCCAAAGAGCTTCCCAGCTAAAACCCCGATCCTGGAGCTGCTGGCGCAAGGAGTGGATTGCTGCGCCCCCACAGAGCCTTACTGCAGTTAGCAGGCCCCTGCAGGCCCCTGGCTCGCAGGCTAGGGGGCCTAAGTTTAGACAAGCCATGGCAGGAAAAGGGATAAACACGAGCTGAGGGGTGAGGAGGGATAGGTGGAGGAAGGCCACAGGAATCAGCAAATGACGTTGCTGAGGCTGTCGATGCACGTGTCTTGCTGCCATCAGCACACCCTAACAACCTCATCCTTTCCTTCACCTTCCTCATACGTCCCTCCCACGGGCATGCTCAGAAGTGCCAGGGAAAGGCTTGCAGCAAGGCTTGCAGGAGGAAAGGTGGGGGGCGTGGCAGACAGGATCAATCGGGGGTACTGTGTGGCATAAGGCTTGGAGACAAGAGTGGGAGGACCTGGATAGCCTGATGGTTTAGAAGATTAATGGGGCCACACAGACATCCAGGAAGCTATGCTCGTGAGCACTCTATAATCCCCAGCACAGGAGGGGGAGTGAAATGAAACCGTTCTACCAGTAAGAGAAGGAGCAGAGTTAAGGGTATTGGAAACCTGCAGTCTGCCCTTAGAAAGGGCCCACACTGTCTCAAGAGCAGGGTAGGAACCAAACAAAGACCAACCGCTTCCCCCTTGCTGCACGGGGGAAGTAAGCTGCACCAGCCTTGTCCCTATCACAGCTCACTTCCCCTGGCACGTCAGTTCAGCTATGCAGGCCAATGCGTTCAAGGTGGGGAGGGGAGAACCAAGAATCCACCCATTCCCCACCCCGTCTCGCCCACTCCCAACCCAGCAGCACAGGAGAGGAAGGGTAGCAACTTCCTAGTGGCTATTCTGTGCACTGTGCTGTAACCTGTGATTCACGTAGCCTATGTAGGGAAATCAGGGATACCGCATGTCCCTTACTGCCCTGTGTAGTCACGTAGGCCCACTCATGATTAAGCCCTTCCAGACATTATGGCAAATGGGCTTCTTGCATTACAGCCTTCTAAGTTCCTGACTTTCAAGCAATCACACCTCTGAATGTCTTTCCTTTCAAATGTTTCGTTATATTGCAACGACAGCATTCGAATAATATTGTTTGAAAGTGGTAGATATTTATTTATAGACTTACTACCATGTTAACAAAGTTTTTTTCCTCGGGAACTTCCTTAGATTTTCATGGAAAGTTTTTTTCTCAGTGTGTGAAAGCTTGATTGAGCCACCAGTTTGCAAATGTGAGAGAGTTGGGGCTGAGATCCCTGTGGGGATGACAAGCTTTTAGTAAAGTTGGAACTGCGGGACATTTGCTTGCGCTGATTAGAATTCATACAAAGATTGCAGAACAATTTCACTAATAGCTTATGTGTAGAAAGATTCAGTCACATAAAACTGAAATTTCCAAATACCATGTCTGGCTACAGTGTATGTATATAGTATGTACTGACCCCTTAATACAACATATGTACTCTATTGCATCAAATAATATCCATCTGTTAGTAATAACCCCTTCAAAAGGCAATCATTTTTACCACTAACGTAGTAAATTGATTTCCTTAAATATTTTCTCAGCAGCTATTTTCTGCCTTGTGTGCGTAAAGTTTGACATTGTACATAACTTTGTATTTCTAGTGGATGTTTAAAATTGACTTTCTAAAATCATTCTGTATTTGTTTTTTCACTAGAGCGTCGTTTTAAAAATAAAGACGTGCAAAGCGGATGACGAGATCTAAAAGATCTGAACATAAAAGGCAGGAAAAACTTACTGCAGCTGTTTTATATCACTCTGATTCGTTGCACATGTCTCATCTGGCCCAACTGGTTTAGAGGGGTAGGGAGTATGTGGATATGACTCCAGTGTGTGTGTTTGTGTCCAAGGGGAATAACTACAATGTGGCTTCAATATTCCCATTAAATTCAAATATCCAGCTATGCAGTGTTTTCGGAACGAGCGATAGAACATGTGGGAACATCAGGCAGCTCAAGATGAACTAAAGGACCTTAATATTCGATTTGCTCTTCTATGTTGTATTTAATTAATTATTTAAGTGCAGGACACAATTAAACTGAGGGCAGAGTAGGTTTTAGAAGGGTAGAATTGCATCGGGGAACTGGCCAGCCCTGTCTAGTGATTTATTTGTGAAATCTGGATGCCAAGGAGACCCCCAAAATGGCACTGAAGCTGCAGAGGGAAGGGAATAGAATCATAATGGCACCAACGTCAACTGTGGACGGGAGATGTAGCAATGGGCTGCTCAGAGCCAGCAAACGGAGATATGACAGAATGTTCCCAATCTGCTGCCCCCTGGGCTGAGATGACTGGAAACTTCACAAGCTTTAACTCACGGAGGCGATGTATTGACCTGTGCTAGGGCCCTTTGGCATTGCTCTAAAGGCACAGCTCACCATTCTCCCACTGCTGGGGAACTTTCAGCTGATGCATAGAGAGTTCTATGCTAGTTCCCGCAGTGCAGGGGCATGGTGGGGGCTGGAGGCAGGGGTGGCTCCAGGCCCCAGCACACCAAGCGCGTGCTTGGGGCGGCGCTCTGCCAGTCGCCAGGAGGGCAGCAGGCGGCTCCGGTGGACCTCTCGCAGGTGTCCCTGCGGAGGGTCTGCTGGTCCCGCGGCTTCGGTAGAGCATCCACAGGCACGCCTGCGGGAGGTCCACCGGAGCCACGGGACCGGTGACCAGCAGAGCGCCCCCCCGCGGCATGCCGCCCTGCTTGGGGCGGCAAAATGGCTAGAGCCACCCCTGGCTGGAGGTGCCTGGGCAGAACACTCTGCTTCAGAGCTCCCGGCTAGCAAAACGCAAAACCTATCTACTGAGCTATAATTATACAAATGAGGGGATGAAGTTTCTCCCCTCTCTTGTAGGACATTTTTTGGTGCTCACTAGGCGTATGCAGTTAGCAATCCACGTAATGCATTGCCTCAAAAGAACACAGATCAAGGGGTACAAATCTTCTGTTGAGATCCAGGACTGTATCTGAGTATTATATTAAACAAATGCATGCGTTGCTTTTGTGCCGATAATCTCTAATGTGCAAGTGAGGTACGTTTCATTTCATGGACAGAAGGCAGATCTAGGCCCACGTCCGTAGGATGTTCTCCATAGGGCGAAGGGGCTGAGGTCTGTAAGACATTAGTGAGAATGTGTGTTACTGGTCCCTTTCTGGGCCCTGTCCACAGAGGATATGAGCCGCAGCTGCAGTTTGAACGCTTTAGCTCAAGTATCAGAGGGGGAGTCGTGTTAGTCTGGATCTGTAAAAAGCAACAAGGAGTCCTGTGGCACCTTATAGACTAACAGACGTATGCCAGCCAAAATGGCAGCCAACCCAAAAGCATGGAGTCATGGTGGCTCATTAGATTCCCTCTCTCATTGTGCAGCCACCTCTGGGCTCTGTTCAGCCTTGGGAGGCCATGGTTGGCTGCTGAGGGAGACAGGGAGCATGGATTTACATGCAGTGCTCCCAAAGCAAAGAGGGATAAGTAACAGGGAATAGAGGTGATCTACTTAGTGCAAGCGTTAAACACGCCCGCTGTGGGTTACGGAGCCCACAGAGGTGGCAGGCTGGGGTAGACAATGGCAGAGTGGCATGTCTGTCAGTTGTGATCCCAGTGTTAGCAGGAGGGATCTAGAGGCTGACCAGAGTTTGAAACACCCATGCAGCATGTGCCCAGGAGAAAAGCCCTACCGAAGGACAGCAGAGCAAGACTGGTGCAGAAGCACCCGGCCATGCCAAATCAGGCCTGAGTGGAGTGGGAGGAATCACCCACCCAGCACCTTCAGCCCTCCCAAAATGAGCGCATGAGGCAAGGAAAAGTCCAACATAAGTTAATCCACCAGCATTAACTTGCTCTATGCAGACAGCCAATCCCATCGGGGTGAGGGACCAAATTCCTGCACGTTTGAGTGAGGGGGGAGCCCATGGCAGTCCAAAGCAGCCCCGAGGCCTTTGGGAGGCACGCAGCTAGATGGGATGGCTAGTCTTTAGCCATGGGTCCATGTGTCTTCAGCCTAAGCCGATGGGCCCTACTGATCAGCAGTTCATCACACGATGGAATTCTTCAGTAGGGCTTGCAGCATTCAGAAACCAATGAACTATCCAAGTAGGTTTCCCCCTCCGCCCCACTGCACTTTTTCCAGGGGATGGAAGTACATGTGATGTTAGAGAGAGAGAGAGAGAAGCTGAGATTTTCAAAGTTGCCTGTGGGATTTAGGGGCTCATTTCCCGTTCAGTTTAATGTGCAGTGGGTGTTCAAATCCCTAGGGGGATGTTGAAGATCTCCGCCGTAACATACTGTAGCAATGTTACTTTCTAAGTCACGCTTCAGTGACTTTAAAAACATTTCATTTGGTGTCAAAATGGCATTAGCCTGCCTGCAATTTGGCAATAGCTGTAGCACTGAGATACCAGAGGATCAGACCCTGAGCAGAACAGTGAGAGGTCTGTTTGCCAATCCATTTTGTACCTATATTTTATTCACACTTAATTAATATAAGAAAGTAAGAGCTGCCATACTGGGTCAGATCAATGGTCCATCTAGCCCAGTCTCCTGTCTCTGACAGTGGTTGGGACCAGAGCTTCAGGGCAATGCACAGAACAGGAAACTTGGAGTGATCTGCCAAGTCTTCCCTTCCTGGTTTCTGGCAGTCAGAAATTTAGAGTTGCCCTGAGCATGGGGTTGCATGGCTGACCATGATGGCTAATAGCCATTGATGGACTATCCTACATGAACTTATCTAGTTCTTTTTTGAACCCATTTATACTTTTGGCCATAACAACCTCTCATGGCAATGAGTTCCACGGGTTAATTGTGCGCTGCTTGCAAAAGTACTTCCACATCTGCTGCATATTAATTTCATCAGGTGACCCTTAGTTTTTGAATGGTGTGAAAGGGGTAAATAACAGTCCTCTATTCACTCTTTCCACTCAATTAATGGTTTTACAGACCTCTATCATACCCCTCCCTTAATGGTCTCCTCCCTGAGCTAAACAGTCCTAGTGTCTCCTTGTCTGAAAGCCATTCCATACCCTGGATCATAATTGAGGCCTTGGCAGAGTATTTTCTGAGCTACACTCAGAGGCTGTGTCTCTTTCTGAGAATAAAACTCCACTCAGTGTGTGCAGAAATAACTCAAGCATTTGTATTTTTAAATGAATTAAGGGTCGGGGAGCCATGGGTGGAGGGCCTTACTCCTCTCCATTGGGTACCCACTTCACGGGTAGCTGTGTGGAATAAGAGCAGCCTCCGTGGGGCCGCTGTGCCCCCTCCCATGCATCTGGAGGGGGAATGGGCAGCAAAGGATGGGGAATGGGTTATCTTTGGCCCCACCTCCCCAATACACTGAGCCTTGGCACCTGAGGAAGTGGGCGAGGCCAGGCTGGCATAGATTGCTTCTTCTCTGAAGGAGAACCAGGGCCCAGAGAATGACTCTGTCCTCTGGGCAGAGCAACTACACACTGGGCCTACCTCAAGGCTTGCGGCAAAGCCATGACTGAAGCACAAGCAAAACAAAAAGCCCCTTTCTAGACTTGCCAGATAGGAACGAAAAGGGGTAAATCAGCCCAACTGACTTAAGCGTCTTAGAAAAACAGGCGATTCCATCTCTTCTTAGCTATTCTAACTTACTAACGGGAAAGTGAGAGTAAATCTGGCTGCTGCTGATCTACTTCTGCAGAAATATTTTTATGATACATGAGTTATCTCTGTCCAGTCGTCCCAGGGTACCAACTAAAAAAGGCTAATGTAGTGAGGACATCCGTGCTTATCTCTTCAGCTCTCAGCTTTGGCTGAACTTCATATGATTCTTTCTGGTGTGAGTCACAACGGTCTCTCAGTTGCCAAGAGACGTGTTTCATAATCTCCGTTTTGCTGCCATCTGCTGGAGTCCTTGACTAACATTTCTTCAGCGTATGCAGCAGAATGTACAGTGTTCTCTCAAGTATTGGGGTAAGTCAACGTGAGTTTTATACTCACGATATTTATTGCTAGTATAGTAGTTGTCATATTCAAAGCAATTTACAAGTATTAGTGAATCCTCACAATACCCTTGCATTAGGTAAACTCAATGAGCTCCACACTGGTAAACTGGTCAGGGGAAATTGAGGCACAGAATAATTAAATGCCCATGGTCAAAGAGCAAGTTGGCGGTTGAACTGGGATTAAAATTCAGTGTTAAAGAATCCAACTCCTCCTCTAAATGCAGTTGTTTGAAAAGGCGATGTTAAATGTCATGTATGTATTCAAGTTCTGTGTTAATGCTCCTCAGCCCTTCTGGCATCTGGCACTTCTACAGCATCAGAGAAAAATGAAAAGTCACTGGCCCATAAAAAGCAGTTCTAACGTGGGTGGAATTTGACTTCACCTAAACATGACCAATTTTTTCTGCAGATGGTTTGCAGCAGCACCAAGGAATGCAACTGCATTGCTGAGTCAGGGTCTCACATTGGCAGCTCCTTTTACCCATCCAACCCCCACCAAAGAGAAATCCTGTTAAATCAACGGGACTGCTTATGGGGAACTGAATTTGGCCCATTCTTTCAAGAGGTAAAATTGGCTGCTAAGAAATTTGGGACTAAGGAATCTCAACTGTGAAAGGGAGCAAAGAAACAAAACCCCTTTGGAGTCTCAAAATTGTTTCCTCTTTCTCTTAGCATGTCCAGAGAGAAAAGACTAACCACACCATTAAAGCAGGGCTTTGCATTCTCAAACTGCTATGGAATCCCCAGACAGGGGCCCTTTCCTTACGATTCAGAAATGTCTACTTGTCTCAGCGCCCCACCTGTATAATGGGACCAGTAGCACTGCCTTGCCTCCCAGTGGCGTTATGAGGATCAATACAATAAATATTGTGAGGTGCTCAGATACTCTGGTAATGGGGGGAGGCCACTAAGACAGAACTTCCTTCTGCCCCTTTAAAAATCTGATCCTAACAAACCGAAAAAAACCAAATTCGCCTTCACTCAATTTCTGACCATTTCAAACCAGAGGGAGCGACTCTTGCGTTTGCACTACCCACAACTGCTGCTCTCGGAATACTGAGACACAACTGATGATCCGTTTCTGGTAGAGCTGACTACAATGCAGAACTCAGCCAGGCCTAGTGGCTGTCACAAAGCCAGGGAACCACAGCCCCAGAGGCCATATTGTTTGTTTACTCTGTATTTTAAGTCAAATGAGTTTTAAGTGTCCGTTCCCACATTGGCCAGCTAAATACTTACCTCAGAAGTCTCCTAGTCAGTTACTGATTTCCTGGAACTTTGTCCTCTGAGACCTGAATCATCTACAGCTGCTGTTCAATAAATTCCAGTTCTGAAGTTATCTGGAAGACTGCAGAGGACCATACCCCAGAGTCAAAATCATGGCCCCCAACGTTAATCAATGTTAAATGTTTGACAGCTGGAGGTCTAAGCAATTTTGCAGAAAGCTGTTTGTTCTACAAGTCTCCCTAACCGAATCTTTAGCCTGACATACCTGCGGGAGGCTCAGATGTTTCTTGTTATATAGCATACTCCCTGAAATCAAGTGGTGAAGGCATTTGCTATACTGAATGCTGCCAGATGCCTGAAAACAGAAACAAATGATTTAGAATAACCCTTTGCTAATAAGAGATTCTTGCTGAAGGATCTAAATTTGTGCCTTTCTCATCTGTTCTCTTCATATCGTACAGGGTAACATTTTCAAAAATTCCTAAGAGACCTAGGAGACTAAATCTAATTTTCAAAAATGACTTAGACACTTAGATGCCTAAGTCCCACTGGTTTTCAGTGAGACCTAGGCTTGTGAGGGCCAGGTCTTCGAAAGTATTCAGGTGCCGAACTTCTTGGGAGTTAGGAGCCTGAACCCCTTTGAAGATCTGGGATTCACGAGCTTATGTCACCTTTGAAAATGGCACTTAGATTCTTAAATCACTTAAGCACTTTGAAAATCTTACCCATTGGTCATATTGTGGCAAACAACACCATCATCAAACAAGCCTCAGATCAGGCTTCTTCTGTAGAGCAATGAGAGTTCCTATGCATCCTCAGCTGACATGGCACACCACTGAGTTCAGTGGAGCTGCACCAATTCATATCAGCTGAAGACCTGGCCCAATCAGTGTTTAACAGCAGAGCTGCTTACTGATATTGAAAACTGATGACACTTGAAATGTGAAGGTTTTATTAGGATGATGTCCTCTCCCAAAGACTGCAAGTTAGACTTGGACTAAGCAAAAAACAAAAGGTTTAGAACATCTTAAAACCTTTCCATTGCAACCCAATTTTTCTTAGCTCTCCTGTTTTGCTGAAGGCTGGGTTACACGTTTTGGGATATGTTCTTCTCACATTGTACCTGGGTAGCTCTCACCTGTGCTAGCTCTGATGGTAGTTGCATATGTGCGTTTGAACGAAAAAAAATACCCTTTGCCTCCAAATCCACTTCAGATGTATGGAAATATGAAGGGGAGTGATTCATTGCTGATCTACCTAACCACTAACTAAAGTCAGTAGTGATCTCTGGTGAGAAATGTAGTAGCTGGATCTATGCACTCTGTGAGCCCCACTTGGTAAACTTCCCCAGCCTTATTATGCAATCCATCAGCTGTTTCATGCATCCCTAGAGGAAAACGGAATGAGCACACAAGTTAGGAACAGCCGCTCAAGCGGCTCATCTCAATTATGTCACATTGTGTGTTGACTTGCTTATTTTATTCCTTAACTTTGCCTATTCTCCTTGTGCCTGATCTGCCCCCTGCTGGAGTTAATGGGAGTTTTTCTGCTGACGTCATTGGCAGTTGGGTCAGGTCTCCGAGGCACGGGGTAAGGTTCCACAGAAAAGTTCTTGGAAACTCTCCATTCAGCAGAGCCGATACAATGCAAACATTTTAGTTCTACAGCGTCTCTTCGTACTCCCCTAACTGAAGACCACATACCACACCCTTCTGTCGCAAAGGCGGTTCCTTTGGAGCAGATTTCCCAGCCCTCTTGTGCCGACATCAGGGAAAATGCAAGTACATCAAAGAAGGGAGAGGAAAGGAGAGACAAGGGTTGGTGGTTAATTCATACTGAGCTGCGAGGGATTTTTCTCTTTAAAATCCTCTTGTTGGCTTAAAATCTGGTTATTTTCTACTTCTTACATCTGGGACTGAACCAGAGCAGTTAGTAAGAGGAAAGGGAGTATTTGCTGAAGAAACGAGGAAACTCCCTCAGGAATCAATGACTCTTTATATGTTGGAACCTACTGTACCAGGTCCCCTCCACCCACGCTGCTCGTCTTCTTAATATAGAACACGGATCGTTAAAATGTGGAAAAACTGATGGATGTGTGGAACACCAGTGCTTCACATCTGATTCACAGGAGAAAACTGGCACAAAAGACCACCGAGAGACAAACTACATTTAATACACTTAACCGAGAGGCAGGGAGAAGAATGGTAAGCCAGGTTTACAGTTCATACTGAATGTGACCAGGAGAAGCTGGATAGAATGAAATCGCAGCCTGACAAACAAGAGGAAAATGGTAACCTCAGGCAAATATCTCCACCGAAGGTGCTGATGATACCTCCCTCCCCCCCTTAGGTATTTCACACATGTGTCAAGATCATAAACCTGAATTATAAGAGCAAAATCATTAGAGCAAAGTAAGAAGTAAGTGAAGGATGTTTTTAATCTGTCACGTGGGAATACATATCCACGCCTAGGGACGAATTCTGATGATACTGAAATCAGGGAAAGAATAGTCTTTGAGATCAGTGGTAGCAGGATCAGAGCCCTAGTTTTCAGCCTGAAAATCTCATCCCACAAAAGCCATGGATCTACAGGGATTAATCCGGGGGAGAACATGATCGGATGGCAGCTCTGCTTCATGGATGTGGGGAGTCATGTGCGCTGTCCATCACAGCGCAATCCGCTGTCAGTCACCCCTCATTTGTTCTCCTCAAGGGGCGCTTCGTGAATATCTCCGTTGTATTCTGAAGAAATGGCGGGAAAGGGAGTGACGCTATCTCAACCACGGGGACTGGTGGCAGTGCCATTCAGCCAGGAGGCTGGCTGAGGAGGGATGATCCAAGTAGTTAGTGGGCTTGCCTGGGACTCAGAAGACCCAGGTCCAATTCCCTGCTCTGCTACTGGCTTCCTGGGTGATCTTGAGCAAGTCACTTATCCTCTGTGTGCCTTGGCTCCCCACCGGTAAAGTGGGGACAACCGTATGGCCCTACATCACAAGCATGGTGTTGAGCTAAACATGTTTTAAAATGTGAGGAGCTCTGATGACAGGCTCTAGTTGAAATGCCTGCTGCAGTGCAGGAGCAAATAGTGGGATTAAACTAGCAGATGGGGGGCAAAGACATGGGATTAAAACTGACAGTCCCCAGAGATCCTGCATGAACCACCACAGGGAAAGAGCCACAAATAAGTGGAGAGCTTCCCCTCTCCGCAGCGTCCCACTGGAATGAAGCTGACTTTAGCCAGCCGGAGTTGGGGCAGGAGCGGTCTTGGCCCAGATGTCTGGTCAGGAAGCAGCTGGGGCCAGGAACATTTTTCTCACCAAGGGCTCTGGTCAGGAGGGGCGTGTTGCTAGAGCAAATGGGCAGGAGCTGAGTCAGAGCAAAAATCCCCCAAGAGCAGACGCCCAGCTACATTTTCGGTGGCCCCAGCCGGTAATAAAAGTCTTGGGGTTTCCCCTGGGAGGGCATCTCTGTCGCTCTCATTGGCAGTTGTATACACAAAGGCCAGGCTGTTCCCTCTCCCCCCATAGTCTTCCAGGGCATTGCATATAAAGGACCAGAGTGTGTAGCCCCCCTGGGTTCCACAGGAGCACTGCAGGGGGAGGGTGCCACTCAGCGTGCACGTGAGTAGCAGAATCAGCCTTGCTGGGATCACTCGGTCCCCTCCTACCTCTCTCATGCATCAGTCCCCCTGGGGAGACAACTCTGTGTGGACAGAAGTGGCAGGGTGGGGACTCAGCCAGCAGGGCAATTAGATAGAACAAATGATTAGCGTCTCCATAACACACCTTGCCCCCGGGGAGCCTGGCTATTACGCGCCCCCCTGCCCGCAGCCAGGGTCCAGCTTGCAGAGTGAATCGCGGCTATGCACCGCACCCGGAACAGATCACGCAAAACCCCACGTCTCCGCTGCCCCGTAGGACAGGGAAGGAAACTGACACTGGCCACCGCTTCCCATTGTCACCACTACTCACTCCCACCCAACCCACCCGCACCAAATACACAGCACGGGAAACTGACGGAGCTGCCACCTCCCACCTTCCGGGAAATTACTAGGGATCCAGAGGCTCTTCCAAGAAGTCACCTAATGCGGTGAAATGTCCAGCAGCTGAGTGAGGGCAGTGGGTGGCAGGGGGCAGATCTGGGGGTGACAATGGATGGGCGGTTGGGGGCAGGCCAGTGGCCAGGTGGGGGGGGGGGATCTGGGAGAGACTGGGTGGGTGGGGGCAGGCCAGTGGCCAGGCTGGGGGGGGATCTGGGAGACACTGTGGCTGGGCAGGTCCGGCAGAGCCCTAGCACCCACCCTAGCACCCACTCTGCAGTGAGCGGAGCTCAGAGTTGTTGGTTTCCTTTTCATTCTGGAGGGGGCCAAAAAAGATGTGGAAGGAAAGGAGTAAAGGGCCGTTTCCTATGCAGCCATAGGGTGTGTCCTGCCACTGGGCAGTGTGTGCCCCACCGTGGGGACTGGTTCAGAGGTAACTGCAATAAAACACCCCAGGGAAAAGCACTCCTGCTGCAGCCATGCCCAACGGCTGGCCCGACGTGGGCTGGCCCACCTGATCTCCCCACTCCTGCAGCCTCTCCGCACAGAGCTGAGCCAGTGCCAGCCTGGCTCTCCCACCATCCCCCTCACCCCAACAGCACCAGTCATTCCAAGCAGGACAAGCCAGGACGTTTGCAGCCCGGGGAGGACGGCACAACCAACAGCCGCCCGCCCCCTCCACCCAGAGCTCGACTAGCCAAAGGCTCTGGCACAGACGCTACTAGCATCCTGCCACCGCCCTTCCTGGGGCCCCGCCCTCGGGCACGCTGTCCCTCCCCGGAGCCACCCCCCCCCAGACACCAGCCCTGCCACTGCCCTTCCCGGGGCCCCCCCTCGGGCATGCTGTCCCTCCCTGGAGCCACCCCCCTTGGACGCCGGCCCTCCCCGGAGCCACCCCCTCGGGTGCCAGCCCTGCCACCGCCCTTCCCCAGGGCCCCCCCTCGGGCACGCTGTCCCTCCCTGGAGCCACCCCCCTCGGACACCAGCCCTGCCACAGCCCTTCCCCAGGGCCCCCCTCAGGCACATTGTCCCTCCCTGGAGCCACCCCCACGGGTGCCAGCCCTGCCACTGTCCTTCACTACGGCTCCCCTCTCGGGCACACTGTCCCTGCTCGGGGCCCCCCCTTGCGTGCCAGCCCCACCACCGCCCTTCCCCAGGGCCCCCCCTCAGGCACACTGTCCCTCCCTGGAACCACCCCCCCTCCCAGGTGCCAGACCCACCACTGCCCTTCCCCAGGGCCCCCCCTCAGGCACCCTCTCCTTCCCTGGGACCTCCCCTTGGGCATCAGCCCTGGTACTGCCCTTCTCTGGGGACCCCCTCGGGCGCAGGCCCTGGCACCACCCTTCCCTGGGGCCCCCCTGGGGTGCTGGCCCTGCCACCGTCCCTTTTTGAGGTTCCCCCTTAGGCGCCGGCTCCACTACCGCTTTCCAGCCCCTCCTCCCCGCCGGGCACTGTGCCAACCCCTCCCCGAGGCTCCCCCTCAAACGCTGGACCTGCCCCGGTCCCTCCCTGAGGCGCCTCCTTGGGTACCAGCCCTGCCACCGCCCCTTCCCAGCCCCCACCCACCCTTCCCTCGGGCACGGGCCCTGCCACCGTCCCAGCCCCTCCCTGAGGTTCCCCCTCAGGCACTGGCCCTGCCACCGGCCCCTTCCACTGCCCTTCTCGTGCTGCTCCTTAGACAGGGCTGCAGCAACATTTACAACAGTAAGGACAGCAAAGCCGGGACCTCGGTGGTCAGCAATGTCAATAAAATGCCATTAGTTGCTTTGGACCCTATTCAGTTCCCCTCTCCTTCCACAAAAGGCTTAAAATTGCTCCTGCTCTGCTCTCAGCTCTCTCTGCGCTGCTGGCTTCCAGCTCCAGGATTGCTCAGGTAGCTGCGTCTAGCTACAGGAAGAGGGAGCAGAGCTAGGAAGAGTGTCCTGAGTGGTTCTGGCATGGGATTCAGCCTGGATGTTACCCTGCAATAGGGTGAAAAATCAGGACAGGGAGTGGGGGGTAATAGGCGCCCGTATAAGACAAAGCCCCAAATATCGAGATTGTTCCTATAAATCTGGGACATCTGGTCACCTTATCCTGCAGGATTCAGGACTATTACACCCGGGATGAATCTAGCTCCTTGATCTCATAACTAGGAGATAACGCTCTGGCTAAAATCACCTGAAATCTGCAAAGTCAGCACATGCAAACTCAGAGCACAGGAGACAATCTCTCAGGACAGCTGTGATATATAGAGCATTAATAAACTCTGGGCTATCGGAGTTCCTGTAGAGAAAGAAACACTTACCCCAAATAAATGTGAAGAATTACTTATTCCCAGACCTTTTACACCAAATTATCTGCAGATTGGACTCATCTCTTCCCCTTGGCGTTCAATCTCCCCTTCCTGGAGTTTGTTTATTCTCCACAGTGAGCGCGGGGTTGTGAACGGTAAAAATCCTCTTGCAGTTTTTCCAGTGAGGCTGGAGCAGCAGAAAACGGAGCTGCCTTTGGTGGAGGATGCAGCTCCAAACTGGATTGTCTCCAGTGTTACAGTCAAGGCCGCCTCACTGAGTGACCCAAACTGTAAATGAAAACCAGACTTGCATTACGTTGTTTCTTCTGGCCCTTCTGCGGGGGTGATGTCACAGAGCCAGCGTTGCCTCTGTCCCACAGCTCTTCAAAATAAAGTTTGTCTCCTCTCCGATCACCTTTCTGAGTCACTGTGTGTGGGGAGGCTCTTGAGACTGGGATCGCTGTTTCATGCTGTGTTTCCCTGCTAGCCAGGGTTTGACTTGACCCCTTTTTTCACTGGTATCTGCAAGAAGAAAACAGGAAATGCAGTCTGCTTTTCCAACATTTAAAAATAAAAATCTGCTTCTTGGGATTACGGGGCTCACACAATCTATTGTAATAATCCCTCCTTGACTGAGGAAGGGGTTTTTCATTTTACCAGCAAGTAAAATCGTCCCTGGGTTTTAGACTGAGCAATAAATAGGAGCAAGCCCTGCGTTCCGTACTGAATCTCTTGTTATTAAAGAAACAGTGGCAAGAGGCAGAACTGAGGTTGCAAAAAGAACCCTCGGTGTGGCATGTTCCAATGTGCTTCTACGTTGCAACAGGACAGCATTAGTGGGATTTTTCGTACACTTTCCTGGGCTTTTCCTCTGCTTAATCTGTCATCAAGCAATGTGTGAGTGTTGTCTTTGTGTGATATTGCAAATCTCTGAAAAATAAGGTCAGTGTAAAAGATAAGGATTTTGATTAGAGAGACAAGGTGAGTAAGGTAATATCTTTTATTGGACCAATTTCTGTTGGTGAAAAAGTCAAGCCTTGAAGAAGAGCCCTTGTAAGCTTGAAAGCCTGTCTCTTTCACTCACAGAAGTTTGTCCACTAAATGATATTACCCCCAACCCTTGTCTATCTTATATCCTGGTGCCAAGATGGCTATGACAACACCTAGTGGGATTTTCAAATGTGCCTAAGTTTTTGCCAGTAGAGATTTCAAGGTGAAAGTCCTCTTTAAAATCCCATTCGACACCTCTCTGCATCGTTAGGTTCCTAAATACCTTTAAAAATCTAGCCCTAGGGGCCTAAGTCACTTTTGAAACTGGAACATGGGCTCCTAAATTGTTTAGGTAGTTTAGAAAATTTAACCTACTTCTTCAAACAGGCAAGAAATGTCAAACAGGTATTTAATGGTCTATGTAACCTTCTACCTTCTAAATGATGGGAGTCATTGATTGAAATTAGAATAGTTTGGTTTTGATTTCTTTATAAAAGAAATTAGGATAAGAAAACCTCTTTATTCTTACCTCTATTTTCTTAGTTCAGCCCTATTGAGGCTGGAATCAAGCTAGTTTAGCAGTAAAATGTTTCTCAAAGGATTTTACACATTTTTACAGGGGGATTTACTATGTTTGTTCTTGATTTTCTGGCATTTCAAATATCAGCCACATAAAAAATTGCTGGAATGCTCTAATAAAGGAACACCCTGGAGCATTCATACTGATGTAATGATCAGTTTTCAAAATAGCACTTGGCATTCTTTGTTCACGATCAAGTAGGCTACTGCCTTAAATTAGGCAACTTGAACCTTGAACTTATATAAAGATGTAGTACAAACATTCATACTACGTGTGTCATACTGAAAACAGACCCCAACTCCAGAGAACCTGACCTCAGAGGAAACTAATTTCTTAGCAGGAATTTGATACATCTAGGAAAGTGTCCTCAAAATAAGGGGCTGAGATCCTCAGCTAGTATATATCGGCGTAGCTCGGTTGAACCCCTGGAGCTGTGTTGATTGGCACCACCTGAGGCTTGGTTCTAAATTCTAAAGTGTATCATCTAAGAGGCAGGGAACAGGGATTCTCAAGCTTCTCCTACTGTGGTTCACATCTTGATATATTGGCCTCTGCATCACTTCTCCTTCCTTTAGTGATCACTGGCACTGCCTCCCATTGCTGTCATGATTGCTTGGACCACCTCTTCCCATACATGATTGCATATAATTCCTGAGTTGACCACAGTAATTACTTCCATGGAAAAGTAATATTAGGAGTGCAGTGAATGTATTTTTAGCTGCATTTTTAAGACAATTTGGTAGCTGGAAATAAGGAGAGCCGGCACCATGTGGCCAGCAAATACTCCACAGACCTCCAGTAGTTTACAGCCCACACTTTGGGAACCTTGGATCTGGGAGTCTATTCCAAACCCTGCCACTGGCTTTGCTGTGTCACCTTGGGCAAGTCATTTAAATCTGCATTCAAATACACACTCAAACTGGTGCCTAATTTATGCATGTATCTATCACAACTGTATTTATAAGAACTGAAACTCACCTCCGTGCAGATGGCAAGTCCTCTACGCAGGAGTGACTTACATCTAGCAATGGGGAACTGTATGTATAGGTGACTAGAACTGGCCATTTGCATGCACAATAACTCAAATTTGCACATGAAGGCGTGGCAGTTGCACACACAAATTAGGGGTGCAATGGCACATATATTTAGCACATGCATTGCATGCCCCCAAATCAGGAATCACACTTCTCTGTGTCTTAGCATCCCCACTTACCTTCAAGGGTGTCATGAGGCTTAATTTAAGCTTACCAAGCAGGCTGCTATAAAAGGACTATGGAAGTCAACGTTTCATTATCTTCTGCTTCTAAAGTGGAAGAAAAAATAATGGATCTGCATGGATGTTATAGATTATGTGGAAATTGTGCTGAAGTTTTTGTTGATTGGTTTTACTGGTGAGAGGTTACAATGTGGGTCCATAAAATTCCGTTTTGAGACCATTAATATAAAACAGAACATACAAAGGTACTGTATGTCTGAGCCTAATTGGAATGCTAATTAAAGAGACGAAAGAATCTCACAGGACAACTAGCTGGAATAAGGTTCTTTGCAGAATATGGACAAATATGATCAGTTGCGATAAGGCAGCTGGAGTAATGACTCCTAGACAAGTAAATCTGCACAACCAGTACAGAGTTCAAGTAATTTATTGACAAAAATGTTCCGTCGTTTATTCCAAACCACAGGATTTTCTTCTCCAGACTTGAGGACTTGGGGCCAGATCCTCAGCTTGCATAAATCTGCATAGCTCCATTGAAGTTAACACCCTGGGAGCTATAACACACCTTCAAAAATAGTAATAAGAGAAGTATTAATTAAAAATCTCAACAACCACTATAATTGCACATAAGCCTTCTGAAAGCCCTTATAGACCATTGCTTTCATGAAGGACTGAATTTACAACTCTTCACTTGAGACAGAAATGCAGTCTTCAATTTTCCAGATTAGACTGGATTAAAGGTCAGCTCTGCCCTCAGACCTATATAAGCATATCTCTAAAGAGCTGACGAAGTGGGTATTCACCCACGAAAGCTCATGCTCCAGTACTTCTGTTAGTCTCTAAGGTGCCACAGGACTCTTTGTGGCTTTTTACAGATCCAGACTAACACGGCTCCCCCTCTGATTCTAAAGAGCAGAATAACTTATCGTTTTCATTTGTTCACGGCAGGCTCCATCCTGAATTGTTGCTCAGCTGGGATTCCGCATTTCTCCCAAAAGGCATGTTATGCTAGATAGGCACCTGTCTGGTGCTCAAGTCCCATTCTATGCAACTCCCATTGACTCTACATACCAAAGGGAGAATAGACCCTCTAGGCTTCTCCATTTGGGGATTGACCCTGCACCATTCAAGCCAATGGGAGTGTTTTCATTTACTTGAACTGGAGCGAAATCAAGTTCTTAAGCTGCAGTCAATGGAGTTACTCCTGTTATTCCCCACTGCAAATGAGAGCAGAGTTTGGCCCCCTAGTTGGAAAGCGAGATCCTGCGGTCAGACACACTGCGACTAGAAGGATCAGATTTTAGACCCTCACACAAATTACCAGCATTGAACTTGGCACCCGTTTCTGGAGTGTAATTCACTCCAAACTCTGACATGGCTGACAGGAAGCTATCTGGTTACAGGTCACACCTCTCTGTTGTAGACACTTGAATGCTCTAGGATGTGGGATGGATTTTCAAAATCTCTTGAAGGATCTGGGCTCTGTACCCGACTGAATGGACTGTACTCGCCCATACCTGTCATCGTCTCATGTGGGACCCTGGTTAGAGTGGCAGGTGTGTAGTCCCACAGAAAGCCATCTGCTAGAGTGGCAGGAAGCTGAGGCCTGGCTCCTCGCAGCTCTCTCAGAGGTGGGCAGAGGAGACGCCATGGGCTGAGGAGCAAGGCCTTTCCATTCTGCGGAGAAGTGCCTGCCGGCACAGCAGAAGACTCCTGTGGTTCAGAGGCAGACAGCCACCCTAGCAGACGGCCCAGCAGGGGCAGGTTGGGGGAGGCAGAGGCTCCCACACAGGACCCTTGGTTGGACTGGCAACGGTGTGAGCGGAAGGCCTCCCATCACACTGTGTTCAGCTGGAGGAGCGCGGGGATATGGTGTCTCCTCTGGCCCAGGGCTCTGCACTGACAGACATTGGAAGCAGCACACTGAACAGGAGCGAGGCCTCGGCCAGCCTGAAGAGCAGTGGCAGCAGTCTCCCTGCATGCTACCCCAGCCACGGCAGTGTGTGGACACCCCTGTGTGCGTTGGGGAGCGGGGATGCTGAAGTGTCCAGCAGAAGGCACTGCCAGCGAGGGAGCCATCCCCTCCTCGCAGAACCTCACCCCACCTAGGGCAGGGGCAGCCTTGACAATTTTAATAGGCAGTGCAAAAGCCAGACATGCTTGAAGGGGAACGGCTGCCCTTGCTAAAGGACAGAACCAGTCGTGGCCTTGCCCACTTCTACCACTGGCCACACTCACATCCCTCGCTGCCAAGTTTTCTACAGCTCCCTTCAGGGCAGGGGGGACAAACTATTTAATGAGCTAATTGACATAGCTGCAAAGTATTTTGCATACGCCCACAACTTCAGTTCAGGGTCAACACACCCCAGATTGCCTTACTCCCATCCGGAGTCTGGTTTCTTACCAAAGAGGTGTGTAAGGGGGTTAGAGAAGTGGGCTCCCTGCATGCTCTCCCTACCTTGAACACCCATGCCCACGGCATGTCCGAATCTGCCCTTGAGCACGCTGGCTTTTCTGACGGTCGAGAAATTACCAGGAAGCCAGTTAGGGAACACACAGCCAAAATGAGGCCATGGCAGATGCTCAAGAAAAAATATAGGTTATAGTTGTGGGTGAACCACAGACCGTGATTGCCAACAACTCTTTGGAAATTAGGCCCACAATCAGCAGACACTGGGCCAAAATTCACCACTCACTTACAGGCAAATGGTGGAATAATTTGTTGGTATCAAACTTTTGCCCCATCCAGCGGTGTTATGGCTGCATATTCGACATATACCTTGCACTGTTCCAATGGCGTCACGTTTTGAAGTCCTGACTCAATTGTCACCAGAGAACTCCTACTGACTTCAAAGGGAGTTTTGCCTGAGTAAGAACTAAGGGCTTGTTTACACTTGAAATGCGAAAGGGGCACAGCTAGAGCACTTCATGTAAACGCTACCTATGCCGACGGGAGGCGTTCGCCCATTGGCACAGGTAATCTGTCTCCACAAGAACCGGTAGCCAGGTTGATGGAAGAATTCTACTGTCAATGTAGCACTGTCTGCACAGGGGACCAGACTTAGACTCTTATAGATCCATAGACTCTAGGACTGGAAGGGACCTCAAAAGGTCATCGAGTCCAGTCCCCTGCCCTCATGGCAGGACCAAATACTGTCTAGACCATCCCTGATAGACATTTATCTAACCTGCTCTTAAATATCCCCAGTGATAGAGATTCCACAACCTCCTTGGCAATTTATTTCAGTGTTTAACCACCCTGACAGTTAGGAACTTTTTCCTAATGTCCAACCTAAACCTTCCTTGCTGCAGTTTAAGCCCATTGCTTCTTGTTCTATCCTTAGAGGCTAAGGTGAACCCTTTTAGATACCTGAAAACTGCTCTCATGTCCCCTCTCAGTCTTCTTTTTTCCAAACTAAACAAACCCAATTCTTTCAGCCTCCTTCGTAGGTCATGTTCTCTAGACCTTTAATCATTCTTGTTGCTCTTGACCCTCTCCAGTTTCTCCACATCTTTCCTGAAATGCGGTGCCCAGAACTGGACACAATACTCCAGTTGAGGCCTAACCAGCGCAGAGTAGAGCGGAAGAATGACTTCTCGTGTCTTGCTCACAACACACCTGTTAATGCATCCCAGAATCATGTTTGCTTTTTTTGCAACAGCATCACACTATTGACTCATATTTAGCTCATATTTAGACTAAGGTGACTTCACTATATTGCTCAGAGGGGTGTGGATTTTTCACACCCCTGAGAGACACGGCCGGGTCGATCTAACATTGTAGTATAGACCACACCTAAGGAAGGACTTCAGGATTTGCCCAGGCATAGGATATAATCAATGGCTGATTAGATACGCTCCATTGGACAGGGCACTATACAGGGAATCAAGAGCCTTGGAGTCTATTCCTGGCTCTGCCACCATCCTGCTGTGTGGCCTTGGGCAAGTTGCTTAACTCTGTTTGTTTTCTCTCCCACCCCTTGTCTATTTAGACTTTAGGGTCCTTAGGATAAGGGCTCTTCCTACTTTTCCTACAACGGCTACCACAATGGGACTCTACTCCCAGTTGGGGTTGGGGTTTTTTTTGGCGCTATTGTAATAAAAACAATAATTGATCATAAAAGTAAATCTAAATGAATCATTAAAAGTGATAATTGCATATATCTGAGCTCTGTCCTAGCCTCCTATATGCATATAATTTGCATTGTCGTCAGTACAAATTATGCACTAATATCCAATGACACTGTAGGATTTATTGCACTCAAAATTATGCCTTGCTGATCTTTTGAGTTTTTCTGGACAGTATGTATTGTCAGCAAATCAGAGGAGCTCTCTGTTAAAAAAACCCAGAATTCTGGTGAAACCATCTAAGATACAGCCTCAGAGATAAATAATGACAGTGGTGAAACTCATATGGTCTGCATTATATTTCTACAGCAGTTCTATTTAAAACATATTTGACTGGTAATTTAATATTTTGTATTTTTATGACACCAATTTTTCTTAATATGGTTTTAATATTAAAGCTATCTAACCTACTGCTCTGATCGTTAAAGTAAAGTAATGAAGGATTAAAAGCTTACACATGATTGGCTTTATTTATGCTAAAAATCTAGTTAAAGGTTTTTCTTTACAAAACAGGGTTGAAAGCTTCATGGCAAGGGTGTCATAGCCAATCCAGCAATGTGCTTGGAGGGTTTTGTAATTCAGAATAGTTTTCAGTTATTTCTGTTAGTGGTTTCATAACAGCCTCAATCGCCAACTCCAGCAATTCCCTCTCCTTCTGCAGAGGCACTTTGAGCAGCATCAGGAAATATTCCATCTGCCAGCTGGAAAATATCAAAGAGAGACATTCCAGATAGAAACAGTCAATTCAAAGCAAAGACAAATCCTAGCCATATATATAGTCCGTCATCGGGGTTTATCTAGAGATGATGGGGTATAAACAATAGCGTAGAAAATGGCAAGGCACTTTTGAGACTCCGACTTGTTTCCATCTTCAACCTGAAAGGGGTGGGGGGACTTTGATCATTATTAAAATACACCATCTTGACATGCCATGAAGGTCTGCTGACGGTAGCTGAGCACAATGGCTAACACTACTAAAATGTCCTCTCTGTAGTATTACTAGCCAGACATGATTTAATGGCCATGAGGCACGTTTAGGTTTTTCAAAGATTCCTTTCCCATCTAGCAAGCACAGGGAAATTTAAAAAAACCCAATGAATTATTTTACAACTCCCTAATGCAAAGAGCTAGATTATGTTGGACTACATGCCTGCACAGGGGAGCAAGTTATGCAGAATCATAGAAATGTCGGGATGGAATGGATCTCAAGAGGTCATCTAGTCCAACCCCCAGGATTAAATATACCTAGCCCATGTATAGCCTTATGCAGGCTACCTGGGGTTCATGTGTCTAAGGTATGCCTGTGTCCCCTATTATAACAGTATCCAGGCAGCTCACATTCCTTAACTCCCCCAGCAGATAGGAAAGTTCCAATTTTCCTGTCAGATAGGGTGGAACCAACTGGAGTCCTCCCTTGCAGCAACCCACAGCACAGCAGGCATGCCTGCCTCAGTTTCCCTTCTTCAGACTCCCCATAAGTACTTCATCTTCCCATGTATAAATATAGCCCTTGTGGGGTTCGTTTATTACAAGAATTCCCTGCACATCAATCATAACAAGAGGCCCTCACTGAAAGTCCAGATTTCCCCACATATAATCCAAACAGTACATGCAACATACAGCCCCGGCATTCCTCACGAGGCCCCAGCTCGCCAGCGCAGCCCTGGCACCCCTCACCGGGCCCTGACTCTCCTGTCCTTGTACCAGGACAGTCTTCAAACTGGAGTACAACCCTGCTTTTCCCAGCAGTAACCCCCAAGCCTCTCTACTGGGAGCATCCTTTCCAGGCGAGCATCCCTCAGGCCCCTGGCCCTCTGATGGTTCCTTCGGGTGCAGCTGTCCAGCCCTGGAGATGTCAGCAGGTCAGCCCATCCACTGCTCCCCTGCCTTCAGGCCACCCCAGCCCTGTGCTCTGGCTTAGAACCGGCAGACAGCTCCCTTTATTGCTGTTCCTCCTGCCTCCCGGCCTGGCTGTCAGATCGGGGAAGTCAGCCATCAATCTGCTCCTGGCACTCCCCGTGTCTTCAGCCTTCCCCCAGGAAACACCTTCTGCTTCCTTCCAGAACCTTCCACAGCCCTCTGCTCTTCCCAACTAGACCGGTCTGCTCTGACTCACTGGCTTCCTGCGGGGACTTCCTCTTCTGGGGTCGCTTCCTGAGCCTTTATAGCTCCCAGGTGCTGCCCCGCCATCTTAACTGGCCAAACTGGGAGCATCTGTCCTGCTGTGGGGCCTATTTCATTTACTGGGGCCAGCCACCGTGTGTGGGAGCTGAGGCACAGACGGAGGGGAGCCACAGATGGCAAACAGGCACTAACTCTCCTTGAAAGTCATTGGGAGTTAGGCACCTGACCTAAGTGCCATTTGTGCCTTTAGAACATCCCCCTTAATGGACCGAGCTACAGGAGCTGAGCCCTGGTTTCCTGTATGCCAAGTTAGTGTCCTGACCACTAGACTAGCCTCCCTGGGTATTTATTCTTTCCTCAGAGCAGGTGCGTAGGGAAGGGTGGGGAACGGACAGTGCCTGAGTTCCACCTGCCACTCACTAGCCAGCATGTGCGCGGCAGCAGCTACTGCTGGTATAAACCAGCTGTAATTTGCTAGTCCCACAAGGAGCAAGACGGAAAGCGGGAGGGAACAGTGGTTTCCTGAGCCACAATTCCTTCCCAGGAATGTTCCTGGCACATCAAAGTTACATGCTGCCCCTTACTATGGGCTCAGGACACAGTCAAGCCCAAAGCCTGGATAGGAAGAAAAATCAATATTGAAATCAGTGCCAAAGCACCCGAAAAGCAGACCGGGTGCAGTCCTGGCTCCGCTAAAGTCCAGGCCATCACCTTTAGCATGCAGCTAAACAAGAATACTGTGTAAACGGACCAATCAGACCCAGGATGTCCTGGGCTTGGGGCAAATACTGATTCTGCAGCCAGTCATTCTGGAAGCCATTGGGGAAAACATTGCTGGGATTCATCTGGAGTCACCTACATTTTTGCATCACTTTGTATTATACATTGCACAGCAGGACACAAGATTATCACTTAATTTTACCAGACTCCCTCCTAACTTTTACTTCCTGTGTCTCAGAAGATGTTCTCTTTTCTATAAAGTAGTAAATTCTCAACTTGGGAGGCAGGAGAAGCACAGCTTTGGTATTATCCTAAAGAAATGCATTTTTAATGCCAGAAGGAGCCCTATTTTCCACCACTTGTTGGGCCTGAGGGCTGGGAAATCCTTTTTTTATTGGCTTTGGGCCAGATTCTGATATCTTCACTCAACACCTTACTCCATAAGTAGTCTCACTGATTTCGGCAGTGGAGTAAAGGATCTCGGTCAGGGTACCAGAATCTCAGACTTTGTATATATATATTTTTTTTCTTCTATGGCAAAAACATAAGCTATTTCTATGTCAGGAATCTCAAAAGAACTTTGTGAGTTGAACCCAATGACTTCTTTATGAACCATGTTTCGGGCAAGTCATCTCAGCACCAATTGGTCCTGTCCTTGCAGAAGAAAAATCACTTCTCAGAGAAGGGGATCAAGTCATCTCCTGCCTGGACGAATAGAAGGTTAGGGAGCATTCCCCTTTTCAAGCCTCCAACCTGTATTCAAGGCTCCTGTTAGCATGAGGATACTTTTCCATCAATCTTGAACCTAAAATTTCCATTAAATTTGAAAGACAGGATGGGTGAGGTAATATCTTTTACTGGACCAACTTATATTGGTGAGAGAGACAAGCTTTACCCACCTTGTTTCTCTAATATGCTGGTACCAACACAGCTAAAACTACACTGCATACAACAAAGCAATTTCAAGGCACTGTGCACGTGGGAACTTTCTTTTCTCTGGAGTAAGGGCTCCAGGATTGGGCCCCTTAAAAAAAACAGCCAATGGGGCAGAGGTGGGCCAGTGCTGATCCCTTTTGAAAATCCCACGTATTTAGGATTTAGCAGTGACATTTGTATGTGTGATTAGAAAGAGATGATTTGTGGGGGTTTTCAGCTTACTGAAATGCAGCAGGCCCAGATTGTTCCCTCAGGTGTAGACACAGAAGCTTGTGCGTATGTAGGGGAAGGGGGGATTCATCTGTGTGAGTGTAGCAGAGGTTCGGTACCAAAAGGAATGAATGTTATTTATTATTCCCTAATTATGATAAATTGAGTTTCCATAAAATAATGGCATTGTTTGTTAAGAGCAGACATTCATTCTCTTTTCTATGAAAAGCTTCAATTTCATCTGTGGTGACCCACTCAAATGGAGCTGTGCCGTGTAATGTAAGCCCTAAGACAGCCTCCCCATTGGGCACTATCACCCATGGAGACAGTAGGATGCCTCCAGAGAGCCCCACCTTGGGATACCGTCACCTTGGGAAGGCCCACCAATAAGGCCACCTTCACCATGGGTGAGGGAGGCCCCTAAACTTTTCCCCTTGCGGGGGCACTGTAACAAGAGTGAACTACGTCTGTAATTATGTAAATAGCTTGATCGTGAGACCCTGAAGAAGCTCCGGTTTTCACAGTTATCCTCACTCATCACTACAGAAACTGGAATGTTGTCCAAAGAGCTAAAGGAGTGAGAAGTCTTTGATATCCGATACTACTTTATGAGCTGATGTAAGGAGCTGCACAGAGGAAGCTCTGTGAAGTGCCGATATCAATTTGTCTTGGTCTTGCAAAAGCCAGGATCTAAGCTACAGATTCTTGAGCACCATCTACTGACACCTTACCTAGGAACTAACCATTTCCACAGATACACAGAGAAAGCACTTCCATAACTATCACCTGGACGGGGAGGCTCCATAAACCACTCCTACAGCTTGGGTCACTCAGAGTACTTAGTCCACCACTGAGGACCTTGCTTAATAAGGCCTGGCTGCCTTCCACTCCATCACAAGCCTAAGCAACTCACCCCTAGTATGTGGGGCTGAACATGCTCAGAACAGTATCTCGCTTCCTCCAGAAGGCATAGGTTGTGCGTCCTGCTGGATCTGTGGCTTTCCTCCCAAAGAAAGTGCTTGCAGATTGATGTTTGTAGTGAGGTTAGCTAGTGACAAATCACTGAAATTAGAGGCAGAAAAGACCTGTTCATCTTGTCCCTCTGTCCGTCAGCAACAGAACAACTTCTAACCTGGATTATGTATGGTGAACTAAACTAGAAAAATCTGATTTTGTGTATGTTATGCCCTGTCACCTTAAGAAAATTGCTCTTCTGTTTTTATTATTTACTTCCAACACAAAGGATTTACGTCCTAGACCAGAATCGCAGGCTGCATTATAATTTTGCTTGAAAGATATGCTTTTCATTAGTTCCAAAGGATTTTTCATAGCTTTCTTCTAAAGCATTTTCCCCCAGTTAGGAAATGATCTGGAACATATTTTCTATAGCCTCTCTTGGTTCCATTTCTTTACAAGTTTTGTGTTTTGTGTGTCGCACTGCATGCAAATACTTCACTGACATTTCCACCAACTATTTGGGACTGTACTTGGGCTTAAAACAAAAGGTGGCGCAGTGCAGAGGAAATTCTGAGGTATGTGGTGGGGGCGGGAAATGCAGACAAGATAGAAAATAGCAAATGTTGCATGTGAATAAGTTAGGAGAATACATACCCTGTTCTGCCTTTCCCATCATACGGTGCAAAGAATACACCTGCAGCCAGGGGAGTGATTCAAAATCATGTCTGCCTCCCAAATATGATTCCCGCCTTTGTCCTGACCCTGTTCACATCCCCAGTTAGCCTCAGTCTGTGATGTGATGTTAAGTGGAAGCAGCACTGAGGGGTGGGTCCCACAAAGGAAGGAAGAATGCTTGGTTGGGTCCTGATGGGTAAATCAGAAGATCCTGGGTGCAATCCTGGCTCCATTGAGTTAATGGCAAAACTCCCATTGACTTCAGTGGAGCAAGGATTTTACCCATAATGCACATTGGAGTAGTAGATTATTGCTGATCCTATGTCCAGCTGAGTCATTTTATGAGGAAGAACAGTCCAGGGGTTAGGGCACTAGCTGGGAGTTGGGTGTTTTTTAATTTAATAATAATTGGCGATATACCAATCTCCTAGAACTGGAAGGGACCTTGAAAGGTCATTGAGTCCAGCCCCCTGCCTTCACTAGCAGGACCAATTTTTGCCCCAGCCCCCTAAGTGGCCCCCTCAAGGATTGAGCTCACAGTCCTGGGTTTAGCAGGCCAATGCTCAAACCACTGAGCTATCTCTCCTTCCAACACCCACCCCCCTACTTCCTTGCTTTGCTATATGACCTCAGGCAAGCTGTTTTGCCTCAATTCCCCATCTGTATAAGGGGAATAAGAACACTGCCCTATCTCACAGGGGTGTGGTGAGGGTAAATGCATTAGAAGTTGTGATGAGCTCAGATACTGTGTTAATAGGGGCCAGGTACCCAATAATGCTGTGTAGGAAGTAGATTTTCCATTTTATGGGAAATTCCATGAATTTGAATTTTTGTTTCCAATTAGAACGAAATCAAAAATTTCAAAATATCCTGCAAAATAAAAATGTGGGGGTTAGGGAATATCATTTCGAGTTGATTTTTACATGTTTGTTTATTTTTTTTAATTATAATAAAAAATAAAAGACGTTGCAAAACAAACTGTCGTTTCAAAATGAAAAAAATCACAATGGTCCATTCTGAAAATGCTGAATTCAGACATTATGGAAGCACGTGGTGTCACTTTTTAAAAATGAAAATCCGTCTAAATCAACATGCTTCCGCAAAACATTTCACTTTCAACAAATCGGCATTTTCTGATGGGAAACCATTCTGTCAGAAAATTCCCTACCAGCTTTAGTACCTAAGATAAATAGAGTGATGGGATAACCTCAGACAAGGAAGTGAAAAACAAGGCTGTACTGATACTAAACGTGATGGTAGGCATAGCGATGCTATACATAGCAAATCGTGTGCTTAATCCAAACCTGTCCCTTATTTGTTTATCAGTCATCTGACACTGGAGCTTATGCAAATAACAAAATCAAGTGAAAAGACTTCAGTTGTACCACTTTCTTTTCACGTCATCTCTAATCACAAGGAACAAACTACTCTCAAATATTTAAATAATTTTAATCCTGTTTCCCTGTAATGTAATGTGTGTACAGGACCGTGGTTTAATTTGTAAGTAAATATGCTGTTTATAATATGAACCAGAACATTCCTCTGTCAGGAATGTCACTACTTATGCAATGCTTTCTCCTACTGAAAGCCATAGCACAGGAGATACCTGTGAAAGAAGACGTACATGCCAAAGTGTTCAAAAGTGGCCACTGACTTGGGGTGCCTCTGTTCTGTGGGGGGTCGAGGTAGTTCATGGTGGTGTCTGAAATTGGGTAACCAAAAATCTCTGGCCACTTTTGTAAACTTTGGCCATAATCTTTTGGCAAATTCAAATAAATGTGTTATTTTGGGAGCCGTCTGACAGTTTATGAATTTCAAAGTTTGAATGAAATTTCAGCTCTGGGGAGGTACATGAGGACAATCAAGCCCCATCCTCTAGGACTTGAGCTAAAGGAGAAGTTCTTTAGTGGCTGCGGGTTGCTATAATCCTGGACCTGGCCTCTAATGATCATATGCCTGAAGGCCCTAAGTCAAAGCCATTAGAGTCAATAGACAGATTCCCTTTGACACCCGGTGAGCTCTGGATCAGGACCCAAGCCACATTGCTATATGGTCTAGCGCGAGCTCTGTGTGAATAACAGAAAAAAACACCTAAACTTTACAATAATAATCTACGGTGCTGGTTAAGATCATAAACACGTACAATGTTTCTTGTAGGCAGATCTCTATGCACTTCATGGCTATGCACCTTTTAATGTAGCATTTAATCCAGCTGAGGATAGGAATCACATTTTACCACATTTTTGTCTTGTTTATACCTCTGATGGAGTGTACAAACCCCACACTGGGCAACAAGGGGTTAAGGCACTGCTCTGGGCTCAGCCAGGCCCGCCCTGCTGCCCCTGTGGGAAATGCTCCAAAGGCAGGAGAGCAGCACACGTGGGGGGCAGACCAGGGAAGAGAGCAGATCCGCACCCTGCAGCTCCAGCAGAGAAGAGCTGAGGGAAAGGCAGAATCTCTCCCTAAGACAACTGCCCAAAGATCCCTCCCTTGGGGATGGGAGGGCCTGCTACAGAGACAGCAAGAGAGGGCAGCCCTCCCCTTTCCCTCTCATACAAACTCTGGGTTTTGGTAATTCCCTTGGTTTGGGTTGGACTATCCCCACAAGGGAAAACCCTAGGACTGAGCTGGCCCAGGAGGATGGGCCACACCATGGAAGGAGGCAGTTGCCACCCAAAGAAGGAAGCTACCGTATTACACGCAACCACCAGAAGGTGCCTTGCGGTGAGCAGACACCCTTCACACCACCTTAATCCAGATGGCAACCGTGGGATAATCGCAGTCGGGGGAGGGGTGATAGGAAGTGGCCCTGTGAATCACTCAGTACTGCTCATTGAAAACATCTGCTTATTGTGTGGTAATAAATAAACAATGTGAGGGCATCTTATGAAAGAGAACAATGCTGAGACTATTATATAAACGTATAATACATCCTGACTTCAAAGACTTCCAAATGAGGGTGAATAGAATGGGTCCTTTCCTGTTCAAGGCAAGTTTTGGGATGTATGCCTTGCCATTTTCTGGATTTCTTTAAACTAAATGATTTGGGGTAATTATTTTACTTACTGTGTTGTTCTTTTTTAAATCAAATGGCACAGAGCAATCAGGGGGCGGGACACGTTGCAGTGGATTTTCAGTTTTGTACTGTCCGCATGTATGGTTGAAGTATGGAGATTCCAGAAGTAGCCAAGGATGGATAGTAGAAGTCTTTTAATATGGACAGTCTGGTGGAAAAAATTGTGAGCAGATTCTCACCAGCCCTTCAGTCCCTTTGCATTGCTCACTTGCTGGGGAGTCCCCTAGCACTGAGGAGTCCCGGCCTACCATAGCTGGCTCCTACACCACTTCTCTGCAGCCTTCTGTGCAAGGGGGTGTATTGGGGGAATCAGAGTGAGAGGGATAGCTAGAGCACAATGTACTTTGACAATCGCCACCTAGCAAATGCTCCCTTAGGGATGACTGTCAGTTGGTGTAGGTTAGAGCAGCCCCAAGGTTGCTCCTCTCTGTGATTATTTGGGGCTGGGCTGAGAATGAAAGTGCCATAATCTTTGATGGCCCCTGCTGCTTCACCAGTGTAAGACAGATGAAGAAGAGGGTGTGCCCCAATAGATGTAGAAAAAAGAACCTAATCCAAAGCCCACTGAAGTAAATGGGTGCCATTCTGTTGACTTTAATGGATTTTGGATTAGGCCCTAAATCTGCATTTTCGTAATGTCCCCACTCATCAAAATTTCATTACTTTGAATCTGACTGAGAAAATAAGAATGGCTCTGGGAGTATTCACCATTCACAGAGATCCTACCTATAAATCTATTTTTCTTCATCGGCTGTCTTTGACTGTGTGTGGCTTTATTATAACAGCTGTTGCGAATAGCTGTGCGGCGATCTTTGCACCACTGGAGTCTGTATGCAAGAATAAGTAAGATGGAGCTGGGGTTTGAGTGTGGGAGGAATATCTTGTCCATGGGTAACCTCAGCTTTGCTTATTTCAAGAAAAACAAATGTGATCATTCCAAACATCTGTAGTAGTTTCACTTGGAAACCCTGATTGCCACACAAGAGTCAGAAACACTCCCTGAGACTCTCTGCATACCAGTACTGTGGTCTAGGGACCTAATTTTGGCCCCAAGACCAAGGATCATCAATTAGGCTCTTTCTCAGCTGCCTGTCACGTTCATATCAGAGATACTTTAGAGATTTTTTGGTAACTCTTTGGTTAAGAGGACTGGTGTAAACTGGCAGAGTTCCACTGAATGTAAGAGAGCTAAGCCAGAATCTGCCCTAATACTTTGTCCACGATGAATACATTGCCACAGTTAGTAATGAACTTTTCCTCTCCTCTATATCACATGCCCAACGCAGTGTTCCCAATTGGTTTCGGTTTCTGTTTAATTCCTTCTCATGTCCAGTCATGCACCTGATGGTCCCTGTGCATACTCTGAGCCCTCTAATGTGTTTGGTTTATTTCCTTCTACAAGGCTCAGATTTGCTGCAGAAGGTTAAATGGCTGCACTCCAGGAAGCTGGAGGACTTCCTACAGAAAAGTCTTGTATCTCAATCCAGAATAAACAACTGTCTTAGCGCAGACTTCGGAACTCCCGGCACATATGCCCACCTCAACTTCTGCCTGACCCCTAACCTATCACCTCAGCTAACCCCGATATTAATTACAAGTTAATTATCAAAGAAGCTATTCTTCATGGAGAGAGGGGGAATTAAACCTTTCCTCAAGGGGTGGGAAGAGAGCTTGAGAAGCGTAGGGTAAATTGAAGTGGCAATGTGGAGAAAAGTGTGAGGAGGTCTGAGAGGCCGCATTGGTTTCCACTGAGATGAATTCTGAAGACAAAAGTCAGTAAGAGCTCATTGATGAGAAGATGGAAAGCACATTTCCGTGTAATCAAAATTTAAGGTTAAATCAATGATAACTGAACACTGGAATAATAAACTCTGAAGCCTAAGATACTACCTCAGAGGCCTATTCTATACAGGTTCTTATATCGCCCTCATCCCTGTAGTATCTGTGACCCAAATCTTCAAAGGTATATAGGTGCCTAAATACCCACACGGATCTGGACCTGACCACCTTCCATTTGTGCATTAAGGACATGACTAACATCTGTCATGTGAAGCTCCTTCTTTCTCTTCTCTCTCCCCCAGGGGAGAACAGTGTGGCTCGGGCTGTTTGAACATTTTCCATCAAAACCTTCTGCGGAAAAAGCTTCAGTGGCATGAGATACACCCCTTAGCTTTCCCTCTTCCACTCCTCCTCCTTTGGAGAGTCGGGGAGGGGGAGCAGAGACAATACAGAAGTTTTTTGTAAAAGGAGCTGTAGAACTTTCCTGCTGTTCCCTGGCAGCAGCTCAGATCTTCCTATCTTGATACATGTCACGAGGCTGACAACATCTCTGCTTCCTGCTTCATTACTTCGTATTCCACTTTCTCACATGGTCAGCATTTAAACTTAAGTCATTTTAGTAGAAATGTTTTCCGTGGGAGCCAGTGACTGGAAAATCTATTGCTGTTTGCCTTTGAAGGGCTTTTTTCTCTCCACATTCATGTGCAAATGTAAACAAGGTCTACTGCAGTTAAGCATACACAGGGAGAAAATAAGAGCTTGAAATCTACCAGGCAAAATTAATTGTTTTCATGCATTCATTAGCACTTCTGCTGAAAATGTTAACCGAGGGGTGACAGACACCCCTAGGCAAAACTCCCCCAGTGGAAGTGGTCTGATGGGAGCATATTATCACAGCTGTGTTTTGCACCGGTTTCCCAATTGTTTCTGGATGCAATTGTTTCTGGATGTTAGTTCTTGGCGTAACATTTTCAAAAGTGACATAAGCACTGAAATCCCAGATTTGTAAAGATATTTAAGCATCGCTATGCTCAGCGTTACAATGACTAATGACTGACAACCCTAAGCTTCATTTTCAAAAGAGATTTAGGCACCTAGGAGCCAAAATCCCATTGACAGCTGATGGTTAAACCCATGGTTAAACTTTGCAGCAGAAGTGCCAGGAATTCATGACCAGCATAGACGGTAAAATGCTCGTTGCTATGTGTGCAATGAAAGTCAGATTATTTAAGTGAAACCAAAGATTGTTTTGCTGTGTTTATATCACTGACAAACTTGATAACACGAGAGGCCCAAGCTGCTCTGTGATGATAAAGGAAAGTTCAAAGGAAGAGATAATAAAGAGGGCAATCCTGTTTCTAAAACCACTGCAAACAATGAATTTTGCATGGTAGATTTCAAGCTCTCCTATTTTCTTCATGTGCATGCTTAACTCCAGTTGAGATTGGCTACGGTTGCACATGACTATAGAGAGAGAAGAGTCCTTACAAGGGAAAAAGCGATGGACTTTCCAATCACTGGATCCAATGCAAAACCTTTTTATTATCCCCCCGGGGATGTCAGTGGGAATTAGCTGCTTAAATACCTTTACAAATCTGACCCGTAACAGCTTAGGTTTTATTGCAAATCAATAGGATTTAGGAGCCTAAGTTAATTTTTTAAAATGGGGCTTTGGTTCCTAGGGTTATGTCTACACTACAGATCCTATGCCGACATAGCCATGCCAGCGTGGACCCCTAATGCAGAGGCAGCGTAAACCCACAGAAGGGGTTTTTCTGCCGGTTTAGGAACACCATCTACCTGAACGACATTTACTGAGCCAAGAGAAGCACCCTTCTGTCCCCAAAGCGAGATCTATGCTGGGGGTGCGGCCAGGGCTGCCCCGAGGATTGAGGGGGCCTGGGGCAAAGCAATTTCGGGGGCCCCTTCCATAAAAAAAGTTGCAATACTCTAGAATACTATATTCCTGTGGAGTCCCCTGTGGGGCCTGGGGCAAATTGCCCCACTTGCCCCTCTGGGCAGCCCTGGGTGCGGCCAGCACATCTGTGTCACATCGCTGTGTGGTTTTTTTCACACCCCTGACTGACATAGCTGTGCTGGTATAAGTTTTAAGTGTAGACCAAGCCTAAGTTACTTAGGCCCAGATCCACAAAGGTATTTAGGCACCAAACTCCCATTGAAATCAATAGGAATTAGGTGCCTAAATGCCTTTGATGGTCTGGACTTTAGGCACGGTTTGAAACTTTACTCCGATTCTATAAAGCTCCATATGGCTTGGGACCTGGGACCTCTCTAGCAATGCATCACTGTGATGAATGAGATCAGCTGAATCGGTTTGCAGGCAGCCTCTAGCGGGGTCAGATTCTCACAACCACATGTAATGGCAGTGGGCCGACTCATGGTATCAGGTGCTCTGTGGGAGTAAGGGTGCCAGATTCTTCCATTCGGAGATGAGGCATTTTAAGTGGGAAGGAGAGGCATTTAAAATGTGGACCTCAGTCCATCTGTCACTGCTTCATTTAAAGAAGCAGAAGTTTATTGGCCCCCAGAGCACAGTACAGGGCAGATCTCTTTAATTAATTACTTGTGGGACTGGGAACCATTGCTGGGTTTTTCTGTTCAGATGGCTTGGCACAAAGAGGGGAGAGGGCTGTTGTGCCTCCTGTGGACTATTTGATGGGCTGTGCTGCTGAAACTGGAACCTTGAATGGGTGAATATCCTCCCTGGTGAGCACCTAGGGTATCTGTGGGGTTGCCTGAGCTTGTTAACTATTTTATATGAAGGGACTCTGTTTTTTTAGGTGTTCTTTACACATGCAAGATTGACGTGTTCTCCGAGAGGAAGAGGTGGGGAAGGATTACATAGCTGCAGTTACTGTTTGCCAGCCTTTCCAACAGCTTATGGCGGAAGCCAGTGGAAAAAAGGCTTCCAAGTTCCCTGCAAAACATGGCTCCAATGAAGTTGCCAGCCTTACTAACGCAGTCTCAGGCAAACATTTCATTCATCCTGCGTGTGAAAGCCCCGTCACCCCCCAGTGTTATAACACTGTGCGGTTGTCCCTTTCTGTTGTAAAAAAAAGGCTGCCTAGCAGCAAGTTGCTTGTATCTGAAGAGACGTCACCAAAACTTGCTTCTTACATGAGCACCGATAACAGCTAAAACTAGGCCAAACAAACTTGAACGGCAGCAGCAAAGCTCTGAGGAATTGAACTGTGGCTCCCCATAAAGCACAACTTGGGCTGTGCCCATTTTTGGTGATTTTTCTCTTCCAGTGGAATAGGGTCCCGCTGGTGTACAGTACATGTAACCACTCCTAAGGCAGAACATAGAGAGGATGAATTTTCAGTAAAAGCCATTCGTACTCGGATATAAATTGCCGAACGGTATTGTGCACTCTTTTCCCCCTATGGAAATAAGCCACAGTAAAGACGCAGGAAGTGTCTTGGATACTTTAGCAGTGGAAGAGTTTATCCTAGAAGACGAAAGCTTAAGCAGTTAGGTCACGTGGTCCGCGGAATGGCAGAGCAGATAACTTATGAAAGATAACAGCATTTCTCTAATTGAGAGAAATGAAGAAACATCTGGAGGAAAGAAATGCTATTGCGCAAAAAACCAAATGTGTGATTTTAATGTGGGTTGTGAAAAGCACTTAATCGCTGTCCCAATTTATAGAGATTAATTCTCATAGCATTGCCTGTGTCTAAATAGTAACCAGGGATGTAGAAATCCATGTAGCGGTGAATTCTGCAAATCGTATGGCTTCACTCTTCGTGATAAACGTATTCATCCAAAAACTTGCACTGACAAGTGAGCTAGCTAATTGCTGGTTATTTGTTCTCCTCTTTAAAATGTTTTTAGTCTTTGTAATTGGGCTCACCCTGCGGCACCTCCTAATGGTCATCCAGGGAATTAGCTCTTTCCACTCAGGAGCCCCCTCTGCAGGCTGGTGTCCCGCTTGCCGCTGGCCCCAGTGTCCCTCCCGGACCCCAATGCCCCTTACCTCAGGGTTCCGCCCCACGCAGGACCCCGCAGTCTGGCTGGGTCTCCCCTCCCTGGGGACCCCCCAACCCCCTATCCCCACCTCGCCTCAGTCTTTGGCTACTGCCAGTCACCATCTAGCCCCCGCTCACTGGGGCAGACTGCAGTAAAATTGCCACTCATCATCGGCAAGGAGGGTTTGGCCCTGCTGCCTCTGCCTACCCTTGGGCTGCCCCTCTGCAACCCAGTATCCTTCTTGGCCTTTACCAAGGCCTGCAGCCTGGGGGCTTTCCTCGCCGGAGCACCCCAGATCCTCTGGCCTTTCCTCAGCCCTGCTCCACTTGAGGTCCCCTGCTCAGCTCCCAGCAGCCAGGTCCATCCCTCTCAGCATCTAGAGAGAGACTCTCTGAGCTCCAGCCTCGCAGCCCCTTTATAGGGCCAGCTGTGGCCTGACTGGGGCGTGGCCCAGCTGCAGCTGCTTCGCCAATCAGCCCAGGCTTACTGGTTCCCCACCACAGCCCTCTCGCTGGGCTGTTTTAAGCCCTTCAGGGCAGGAGTGGGGTTATTGCCCCGCTACAGTCTTCCAACCAAGAAGCAGAAACGATACCCTGTGACTCAAGTAACCAACTAAGCAACGTCTATGTAGAATAGGTAAAGTGAACAGTTCAGAAACACCTTCTAGTCTGAACTCGAGCTGGGCAGGAAATGGCTTTCCCATCCCATGAAAATTTGAGATTTCAAAAAAATTGCTGTTCCACACTGGGATGAAACCAAAACCTTTGGATTTTTTTTTTGCAAGGAGGGGGGTTGCGGTTTCCCAAATATAGCCTGGTGGGGAGGGCACTCTCCTGGGATGTGGGAAACCCAGGGTCACATACCTGCCCCAAATCTGGCAGAGCAGAGACTCGGATGTCCCCTGTCCCACCTGGATCTCTTTACATGTGTTTAGTTACACAGGATTCAGTCACTGGAAGAAGCATACTTCCTGGTTGAAGTGTTCAAAGTGACTTAGGAGCCTAAGTCCTATTTCCAAAAGTAACTTAGGTTCCTACGTCACATAGGTGGTTTTGAAAACTTCAGTGCAATGGTAAGAAGAGAGGGTAACATACCGTATATACTCGATCATAAGCCGGTTTGTTTATAAGCTTATATCCAAGATGGATAAGTAAAAATGGAAAAAATTTTATAACTCGTTCATAAGCTGACTCTATAATTCAGGGGTCAGCAAACTTTGGCTCCTGGGCCATCAGGATAAGCCGCTGGTGGGCTGAGATAGTTTGTTTACCATCTTGGTTTGTTTACCATCTTGAGCGTCTGCAGACATGGAGGTAAACCTAAGTAAACAAAGTGTCCCGGTGCGCCAGCTTCTTACCCTGACGGGCCGGGACAGCAACTGGTGGGGAAATTTTGTGGGGGGGAGAAGCTGGGAATCAGGGGAGTAACCCCTGTGACCACCCCCCACATGACCTCACCCCTTGCCCGGGACCCCCACACTCTCCCCATCCCATCCCTTCCCACCTTATCTGGGGAGGGCCAGGGGAGGATGTCTCTGGCCTGGCTGAAGCTGCTCCGGCAGGGGGGGCTGAGCGGCGCGGCCGCAGCATGTTCCAGCGGGCTGGGCAGTACAACCACAGCGTGCTCCGGCGGGCCAGATTGGGCAGCGCAGCTGCAGCATGTTCCAGTGGGCTGGGCCAGGTGGCACGGCCGCAGCGTGCTCCGGCAGGTGGGGCCAGGCAGTGCGGCCACAGCCTGCTCTGGGGAGCAGGGCCGAGCAGCAGGGCTGCACCCTGCCAGCCCCGGAGCTGCAGCTGCTTCGGAGGCTGGGGGGAGAGCAACGTGGCCAGAAGCAGAGAGACTTTTCCCTTCTGGCTCTGCTGGCTGTGCTACCTCTCCCTGCTCCCTCTGTTGGGGGCAGGGGCTGTGTCCCACCTCTCCCTCTCTACCCGTTCATAAGCCGACCCCCTTCTCTTGTGCTTCCCTTTTTTGCTAAAAAAATTGGCGTATGAACGAGTATATACGGTAGTTATTTCAGGCTATATTGTGTATGGATCTAATGCAGCAAAGAAAACCTCCTACCACCCGGATGGCCATATTAGGGGTCCCTAGACCTTGGGTCCAGAGGGAAAAGCAAGGGTTGAGTGGCTGGTCCTCCACCCTGAGCCAGGAGGGGATGGAGAGGGACCAGGCCATGGCAAAGCTTGGCTGTGCTCCCTCAGCTCCCAGCTGGGAGGGGAGTATGCTACACCCTGTAAAAGGGAGCAGCAAATTACAGCCCCATCCCCAGAAGGAGGCAGTTCTGAGTCAGTTCCTCCCTGGAACAGCATGACTATGCACCATGCCATATTCAGAGCCCTGAACAAGGGCTCATTCTAGCCCTTAACTAAGTGGTGCACTGAACACACTAAGCGGCGTTTAGCTCCGCTGTAAACCATGCCAAGTTTGGGCCTATTGAACTCAACAGGAATCTTTGCGCTGGTTTCAAATGAGCGTTGTGTGACTTCATGGTCACCAGATTGGTGGACTAGCACAAATAGGCAGCGCCCCAGGAAGGACCATGCTGGCGTGAGCTCAGTAAACAGAACATGTGTTTATTACTGGGCTACATACAGATCACAGCGGCAGCTCCTCATGCTGCTGGTGCTACTGATGGAAAAACATTTTCTTATCCTTCCAAGCAGGAAGCACAACCCCACCCTGAACGTGCTCAGAGTTACTTCCTGCGTTAGGCGTCTTTCCCATCAAGGAGGAGCTGCACCTGCCGGTGTGTCCTGGAGAAGTGCAAGAAGAACATAAGAACATAAGAAAGGCCGTACCGGGTCAGACCAAAGGTCCATCTAGCCCAGTATCTGTCTACCGACAGTGGCCAATGCCAGGTGCCCCTGAGGGAGTGAACCTAACAGGCAATGATCAAGTGATCTCTCTCCTGCCATCCATCTCCATCCTCTGACGAACAGAGGCTAGGGACACCATTCTTACCCATCCTGGCTAATAGCCATTTATGGACTTAGCCACCATGAATTTATCCAGTCCCCTTTTAAACATTGTTATAGTCCTAGCCTTCACAACCTCCTCAGGTAAGGAGTTCCACAAGTTGACTGTGCGCTGCGTGAAGAAGAACTTCTTTTTATTTGTTTTAAACCTGCTGCCTATTAATTTCATTTGGTGACCCCTAGTTCTTGTATTATGGGAATAAGTAAATAACTTTTCCTTATCCACTTTCTCAACATCACTCATGATTTTATATACCTCTATCATGTCCCCCCTTAGTCTTCTCTTTTCACAGACCATGCCAACATGGGAACTGTTTCATGGACTTTGGATTAGTATTGGAGCTGGTCGGATTATTGCTTATGAATAACATACACAGTGAATTTAACCTTTTCTCTCTTTTTAGTTCTGGAATCATTTGCTGATCCAGATTGTTACTGAGGTATTCTTTCAGCATAATCACCCAATAGATTTTAAATGCAAATCAAATAAATGCCTGTCTAACATCTGTATGAATAATTTACATGATCAGATTACAGCCTACAGCATATTTGTGAGCTGCTCACCTTGATTTCCCACTGGTTATGGTATGCAACCAGTAATTCCTGCTCCATGTTGTGATGACTGAAAGGTCTTAAAGCAAAATCGAACACACTTCTGGCCTACATTTTCAAATGATAGTAATTTGGAACTGATTAGGAAATTCTTTCAACAAAATTTCAACTGAAAAACCTTCCTTTTTTGTCCCTTTTTCATCAAACATCTTCCCGATTCAGTCAAAACTGAACCCCCCCCCAATTTTTTTGCAGGGGGGCAAAAAAAAATCTTGGTTTTCAGGTTTGATTAAAATCTAGAATTCTGGTTTTTAAAAACAGGCATTTTCCATCAAAAATTCAATACAGTTGAAAAACCAATTTTTCCTCAAGCAATGTGATGACAATCTTTTTACCAGCTTTAAATCACTCAGATCTATAACGACCCGCTAGACATAATATTTGCCATGTCATACCAACTGCAGGTGACCTAGAAATGTAAAGTTGAGTGGGAGGCCAGAAGATCACCAACAGATTCTTGTATAATTCAGTGGTGCTCAAACCTATTTGATCACTCCCCCGCACCCTCTTTGTGTCTGTTGTCATTTATGGCCCCCACCTCTGCTCCCACCGCACAAGTATGTATACCGCCACCCAGCTCTGCAGGCAGAACCGCTGCCAGCAGCAGCGCAGAAGTAAGGGTGGCATGGTATGGTATTGCCACCCTTACTTCTGCGCTGCTGCTGGCAGCAGTGCTCCCTTCAGAGCTGGGCATCTGGCCAGCAGCCGCCCCTCCCCTAAAGCTTCTCACGCCCCCTCAGATTGGGGGCACGCTCCCCAGTTTGAGAACCTCTGTTGTACACATCAAGATCATTGGTGCTTTCTAAACAAGTCTGTCTGTTCTGACTGGACTTCAAACTTAAAATGAGAGGGTAACACCAGGGGGCAGATAACCTTAGCTTAGCAGCACATTCAGCTTGTATGTGTTGTGTCTGGTAAATACTGTAACCTCGTTTTATTTCAGTTCAGGATTTAGCTTCGTTAATTGAAAGCAAATGTCCATACAGGAGCGCAGCACTTTACACTTGAAGTTTAACAGTTGGAAGCAAGAAAAAATCCTTTGCAGATGCAGATTGAAATAGCTGTAAATTTTAACTCCTTTGTCCTGGAACACATCATTTTCTTTCTTCCTTTCTTTCTCTTCCCACACCTTCTGCTGCACAGGGCCCTAATGTGTGGGTATAAAAAAAAAAAAAACTTGGATAGATCATGGTAACAACAGGGTATTCTCCTGACACATGCACAGTTCTAGTGCCAGATCCTGTGTCTTAGGAAATACCAGCTGTTAATACCCTGAGGTGAAATCAGGAAGTAACAACCACTGGGCTTGGGTCGTGAGTAGAGTTTGAATTTGGAACCTTCAGTGATTAAAACAATGAGCTTCTACCAACTGAACTAAACAAGTTACAGGCTGAAGTAGCTGCCTCTAATATAGACCGGCCATTAGAGGTGAACCCAGCAGAAAAATGGCCTGGGGAAGGGGAATTGAAAGGGAGGGAAGAGGAGTTGTAGCTTTTTTAAGTGTGTTGGTGGGTTGCTGCTTGGTGGTAGATTAGCTTGAATTGCCGCAGCGCTCCTGCAATGTATAAAGTTATGTCCTGGATTCCCAGGGTGTGAGCTATGCTTGCTTATTAATTGTTTAACTCTCTTTGTGTGGGGTGGGAAGGTAAGTGACAGGGGAAGGGGGAAAAGAGATGTGAAGGGCATCAGCATGGAGAAGAGGAGGGGGGAAGAGAGGCATGGGAAGCACAACAGATGGGAGAGTCATTTGGTGGTAAAGTGAGGAGGTAACAGCAAGTGTCAGCAAAGCCCATGAACTGCATCTGGGGGAGTCCGGAGCCCAGGGGCTAATCTAGAGAAATCTGTGATGTCAACAGCAGTGTCCACCGGCTGTGAAAGTGCTTCCTGCTCCCCCACTGCTTTTCCCAGGCCTCCAAACGAGCTGGAACTTCTAAGCTCCACCCGTGAGGCCTGGTGCTCTCAGCTCGTGAAGGCCAGGCCATGTGGTGATAGTGTCCCGAAGAAGGGTTAGACCTAGCAGCAACTAGCCCTCATTCTCTCTCATGACTGCAGCATTGCCGCCGTCAAGAGGGGCTTTAACAATGAAGGAAGGTAATGGAGGATATGCCACTCGGCTGGAAGTCTGCCCTGACCTACAATCTCTCTTGCCCCAGCTCCGGCCTCTCCCCTGAGGCACAGCTTGCTGTGCGCTCTGCAGATATTTCCCCAGCACTATGGTAGAGCTCTTTCCCCAGCAGCTTCGCAGAGTAGATGTTCTTAGATTTGTGGCAGTAACTTTTTCTCTCCTCTCCCACCATGAGTAATGCTGGCCTTTGGCCTGTGTGACTTTTCCAGTCACGCTTCCAGGAACCCACATGTACACTTGACCTGCCAGACAAGAGCCGCGCCTCTCTCCATCTGACTCTGGCGCCAGAAGGCCAGAGTGAAGACTCAACTCCCTAACTTCTAAATATAATATGGTGATGTACCCATCTCATAGAGCTGGAAGGGACCCTGAAAGGTCATCGAGTCCAGCCCCCTGCCTTCACTAGCAGGACCAAGTACTGATTTTGCCCCAGATCCCTAAGTGGCCCCCTCAAGGATTGAACTCACAACCCTGGGTTTAGCAGGCTCAAACCACTAAGCTATCCCTCCCCCCAAATGCCCCTTAGTTAGTAACTACGCTTCAAACCTACTTCTCCTCTTAGGCCAGGGCTGGGAGATGCACTCCAAAATGCTGTGTAGACATGCCCTCAAGGGGCCTTCATCTCAATCTTCTCTAGCTGAACACCAAGGCTCGCTCTGCGGCTGGTTCACCTGGTGTTGGTCAGCAGCACAGATTGCACTGCAGTGGACAGAGAGACCCTGGAACAAGGGGTGTGCTAGGTGCAGCAAGAGACATGGTCACTTCTAGATAGGCACAAGGCAGGGTAGTCCTAAGCAGTGCGGGGGGCTGACTGGCACCCTCTACCCCAGGATAGATGAACCATAACCCACCTCCGCTTGGTCCCTACAGCAGGCTGTGCCCTGGCACAGGGATCGTTAGGCTGCAAGTCACTCCTAGAGCCCCGACCAGGCAATGCAAGCAAGGTCTGTACAGGAGAGTAAATGATGTTTTTCACAAGTAAAAGAATTTGCCCTCTTTGCCGGCTGTTGTGTGTTCCTTGCCCAGTGGGAGGAATCAGCACCGTCCACTGCACACACCGCCACTGTGCAAGGTGCAGCACCGGCCTGAGGCGCAGTCTCCTTATTGCTGCTCCTGGGGCAGTGCAGGGCAGCAGCATAAGTGCCATGGCCCAGCCTCGAGGTGCATGGCTGCAGAAGGAGATGTTGCTCCTGCTCAGCATCTGTGGAGGAGGAGAGACTTTGAAAGCCTTGGTACGCTCTTCCTTTCCCTGGCCCTCTTCCCTTGCTTGGTGTGCTCATTTCTCGCCTCAGGACTCCCTGCCAGAATCCTTACGCTCACCTCCACTGGGATGGACGCTTCACGGGGCTTTGTTTGCTGGCGCAAACTGCTTTGCCATAAAGACACCACTGGCAAAGTGGCCCTTATTGGAGGGGGTGCAAAGGCTGTGTGAGCTGTATCGGGGAACCACAGGACGTGACGTAACAAACGAGCACATTGATAAAACATACTGGTTAACTCGCTGCTAATCCTCCCTTGCTGTGCTCAGTGGCATGTTGGAGAACTGGGTTCCCAGCCCGGGCCCGTCTCTTCTTTAAAGGGTCCCAAGGATTTTGCCAGGTGTTGACGTTAACCAGTTTGTTAATATTGCTGTTGCGTCTTTCCACTCCCTGCTTGTGTAACGGACCTCTTGTGCTGGGCCTGCAGTCACCCAGTTAACCTACTAGTCGAATTCCTCTCCTCTGCGCTCCTGTAATGAATGCAATGGACCTTCTGCTTCTGCTTCCTACAAAGAGTTTATGCTACCTCTGGGGAGGGGGTGTGCAGGAGCACCTGCCAGGATGCTGTTCTTCTCTTCGGGGAAGGGTGCGTGCTAGCCTGTGAAAGAGGGAAGCGTGACCTCCCTTCTGAACTGGGCCAGCTTATCTGGCTGGTGTGCGGGTGGGGTGCCCTCTCCCCTCCCCGAGGAACTAGCGTCGAACAGTCCAGCTTTCACCTGCCCATCAGTGCCTGGGTTCCTGCTCGGGGGAGGCAGGCAGGCCCTCTCTGTCATATGGTACCCTCATATGCGATCAACCACAATCTGGCCCTGGTCTTTAAATGGCTATAACCCAATATAAATGAACACTGCAGGCCGTTCACTGAGAGCCAAAGCTTGACCCTACCAGCATTAGGGTTGCCAGGCATCCAGTTTTTGACCGGAACGCCCGGTCGAAAAGGGACCCTGGCAGCTCCGGTTGGCACTACTGACTGGGCTGTTAGAAGTCCGGTCGGTGGTGTCCCGGGGCTAAGGCAGGCTCCCTGCCTACCCTAGCTCCGCGTGGCTTCCGGAAGCAGCCACCCTTGACTCATGGGCAGCCAGGGAAGCTCCACACGCTGCCCCCGCCCCATGGGCCGGCTCTGTAGTTCCCATTGTCTGGGAACCACGGCCAATGGGAGCTGCGGGGGCGGCGCCTGCGGGCATGAGGGCAACATGTGGAGCCTCCACCCATGCGCCTAGGGGCTGCAGGGACCTGGCGACTGCTTCCTGTGGATGCTTCCCCATCCCGCACCCCATCCCACAGCCCGGAGTCCCCTCCCACACCCAAACTCCCTCCCAGAGCCTGCACCCTGCCCACACCCCAGCCCCCTCCTGCACCACAAACCCCTCACCCCAGCCCAGAGCCCTCTCCTGCACCCCAAGCCCCTCACCCCCAGCCCCATCCCAGAGCTCACACCCCCAGCTGAAGCCCTCAGCCCTCCCGCATCCCAACCTCCTGCCCCAGCCCCCTCCTGTACTCCAAACCCCTCATCCCCGGCCCCACCCCAGAGCCCGCACCCCCTCCTGCATCCCAAACCCCTCGTCTCCAGCCCCACCCCAGAGCCCGCACCCCCATCTGATGCCCTCACCCACCCCCATACCCCAGCCCCCAGCCCGGTGAAAGTGAGTGAGGGTGAGGGAGAGCAAGCAACAGGGAGGGGGGATATAGTGAGCACGTGGGGCCTTGGAGAAGGAGCAGGGCAGGGGGGTTCAGTTTTGTGCGATTAGAAAGTTAGCATCCTAACCAGCATCAATGGCAAAACTCCCCGTCTTCATGTCTCCTCCTCCAGAGAGCATGGCACCAGAAATCTGCTATTGCTTAGCGGATGGATAATGGTGTCATCACAATGGAACAGTGGTGTCAAAAGACCCAACAATATCTCTTCATTCTTAGAATCAAAACCCAACATCCTCCCAAACATCTTATAGTCCAGGCATAAGGTAAATGCTCTTTTATTAGCAGAGTTCCAGTAATCTGCTTCACACTCACTCTGAGTACGTACTAACTCCATCTACTTCCAATATTGCATGAAAGTCTCAAGCCAGAAACAGCATCCTCGGACATTGTGACAGAAGCACTCATCAACCTCACTCTGGTCAGATTGTGAACTGACTGAGTTGCACATTTAAGGCTGCTGTAATGAGATCCTGGCAAATGTGTCCCTTAAACACCATCCTTTCCCCATCTCCCATCCACCTCTATCTCCAGGGCACTTCATATTAGAGTTGGGGGAATAACTGATTTGTCATTTTGGTGGCAATGCTGAAAAATCAAAGTTTTTGGATCAGGTCAAACTGTACGTGAAAAATTTCAGAACTTCTGGTGAATCAAAAATCTGTTGCAGAGCAGGGATTTGAGCCTGGGTCTCCCCCATCTTAGGTGAGGGCCCTATCAGCTGGGCTAAAAGTTATGGTGGCAAATGAGAGCAGCAACAGATCCACCATCACCACTTCCTCATCCTCTGGCCCGCTTGTGAACGGCCAAAGCTACCCGTGTCAAATGTTCAAATACTTCCGGGTTGACCAAAACTGCACTTTTGGCAAACTATTCACCTGAAAAATGTTCAGAAGCCCACAATCCAAAAGCATCAGTTTTCTGGTCTTTTTGGAAGTTAAATAACATCCAAGGAGTTTAGGCATCTGACAGAAAAGCAATATATCGCTTCAGTAACTTGGTTCCAAAAGAGAAACTACTGGCTATATCCGTTCCTTTCAGCCAGCAGGAACGTGCAATAATGTTCAAAGTACGGTATGTACCCTGCTCTCACAGCAGCATGTTCTCTCCGACTGTCCTCTTAATGTTTCAATTGATCTATATACTCAAGGAACATGCCACTAATGTCCTCCTAGCTGTGCTCTATAGACATACAAATCTCTGCAGAAAACATCTGGTCAAATAGCTTAGCCAAGCATCCCACTAAAACTCCCTGTATAAAATAGCTGAAACAAGTTAACACAGTGGAAATATATTCTATATGAAATAAGCACCCACTGCGGCAGCTAGCTGTGATGCACTTGGCAGAGGATTTTTAAATGCTCTTTTTAGCTCTTTAGGAAGTTTTAAGAGGCTTACAAATCATTGCCATGTAAATATCAGACACGGGATAATCATTACTACAGTGAGCTTATTTTTTGTGGCTGTTTAGAGAAACATTAGGCAGTAATATAGTCATCAAATCTCTCTATGTAACAAGTGCATTCCCTTATTAAAGTGAGCCTCTCTATAACACCCAGGATGTGGTCTTTCTGGTGATTTCTATGAAACTGAATGAACATAAGAATGGCTTTACTGGATCAGACCAAAGGTCCATCCAGCCCAGTATCCTATCTACCGACAGTGGCCAATGCCAGGTGCCCCAGAGGGAGTGAACCTAACAGGTAATGCTCAAGTGATCTCTCTCCTGCCATCCATCTCCACCCTCTGACAAACAGAGGCTAGGGACACCATTCCTAACCCATCCTGGCTAATAGCCATTAATGGACTTAACCTCCATGAATGTATCTAGTTCTCTTTTAAACCCTGTTATAGTCCTAGCCTTCACAACCTCCTCAGGCAAGGAGTTCCACAGGTTGACTGTGCGCTGTGTGAAGAAATACTTCCTTTTATTTGTTTTAAACCTGCTGCCCATTAATTTCATTTGGTGGCCCCTAGCTCTTTAATCACGGGAACAAGTAAGTAACTTTTCCTTATTCACTTTCTCCACACCACTCATGATTTTATATACCTCCATCATATCCCCCCTTAGTCTCCTCTTTTCCAAGCTGAAAAGTCCTAGCCTCTTTAATCTCTCCTCATATGGGACCCGTTCCAAACCCCTAATCATTTTAGTTGCCCTTCTCTGAACTTTTTCTAATGCCAGTATATCTTTTTTGAGATGAGACCACATCTGTGCACAGTATTCAAGATGTGGGCGTACCATGGATTTATATAAGGGCAATAAGATATTCTCCATCTTATTCTCTATCCCTTTTTTAATGATTCCTAACATCCTGTTTGCTTTTTTGACTGCCTCTGCACACTGCATGGATGTCTTCAGAGAACTATCCACAGTGACTCCAAGATCTCTTTCCTGATTAGTTGTAGCTAACTTAGTGAAACTGACAACTCGTTTTTATCAAACCAGGTGTCAAACGTTAATATTTTAAAACATTGGACCGGTGTGTCACCTATAAAATGCATTTCCTGAGTTCAGTAGGTACAGGAGGTAGGCAAGTGGTTAACGTGTTGGACTCTTCTCTCTTCTATAAACATACAAAGTAACAGCCACAAAAATAATCCTTGTAGCGCGTTCGTTCTTGTTCTCCCACCCTCTGCTCCACTGTTCCGCAACCCATCACCCTAATTATCTGAACCTTCCCACCCCTGAAATGTCTACCTGTGTAAGCCATGGCCACTTGATGTGGTGCTCTGTCCCCCTCTAGTGATGGCTGGGCCTGAGGCATTGAGGAGCCTGCCTACAGCCTGGGCCATGCTCAGGCAATAGGGGCTCACACGTGAAGATGTAGACAGCCTGGGGTTCGATCCCCACTGCTGGCAATCCACCTAAGGGGGCTACACCTGTGAGAATTCTGCTCTTTGAGTTCCTAAACAACTGTGTTCCTTTCTTGCAGTGCTACGCCCAGAACCCACGGGCACGTGAGCTACATGATTGGCTCTCCCCTAATGCAGAGATGTTTAGGTCACTACCGATGGGTGTTTTATAGTCTCCAAGCCATTTGACGTCCCCAAGGACAGCACCTCTACTATACCCCATAGAACTAAAACTGAACAGTCAAGCTAGCGAAACAACCGGGCTGTGATAGCTACACAAACCAAGCAGCATTTCAAACACGTTACCAAGAGCAGCCAGAAAAATACAGAGTAAAGGGAACCCTTGAAAGGAAACCATTGCCGTTGTAAATTGGCTGAGCAGGAACTGGCAGCTAATAAAATTACTGAGTCAAAACTGTAGGTAGTGCAAATGGACTTCAGCAGAGCTACACGGAGTTATATCAGCAGAGGAATCCATTTCCATAGGCTTCTAAAGATGGAATAATTCTCCCCTAGCCTTTATGGTGAAGGCTTCAGCCATGACTATTGATTTTTGGATGCCCAGCTTGAAACCCCTTTTAAAGGGGCCTGACCTTCAGAAAAAGTTGAACACCCACTCTCAGAACAGCAGGTCCCTTTAAGGTGTCTCAATATTTGGCATCCAAAATTCCCAGTTTGATAGATAGATAGATGTGTGTGTATAAACACACACACACACACACGTATATATACACACACATACACACACCTTGGCATATACAGCTATTTCAAAGTATAAGTTTATAGAACCAAACGGACTGTGGTACCTATATTTCTGATGCTTATTATGAAGCATCAAGAGCTTTTTGTCTGTGACAAACTGTTAAAACGGATTTAAGATTGTGTGTGTATATTGGTAATTTTAGATAAAATACATCCGTGAGGTAATTATCTCAAAATTGAGTGTTACAAACCAAGGGAATTCAGAGCATATGGCTAAAGCTAATGTCTGGATGTCTTTGAAGGCACTCAAAGATCTTTAACCCTGTAGGGAGACCATGCTATAACCATAAGATGGTGATTTGTTGTTGCAGACTAAACTGGTAGATTGGGGGAGGGTGTTTCCTCCTCTTAGTGTGTATTATTTGTATTACTCTAGCGCCTAGGAGCAGGACATGACAGTGCTAGGTGCTGTACAAACACAGAATGAAAAGACAGCCCACGCCTCAGAGCACTTACAAGCTAAGTATAGGACAAAAGACAACAGATGGAGACAGATCAGCAAGTACCAGGGAACTGAGACAATATTGGTCAGCATAATAGGCTGATGGTATCGTGCACCAGCAGCCTACCCATACAACATTTTCTGTAGCCATCACACAGAGGAGAGTTAGAAGGAGGATAATGTTTGCAGATCTTTGAAGAGGTCCTTGCAAGTGTGAGGGGCAGCATGGGAAAAAGCACAATGGGGCCTGTTTGGAAATGTAACTAGTGGGTGATGGAGGCCGGCACATGGGCTGATCGGAGGAGGGTGCTGACAACTTGATAACAAATGAGAGATCATTGGTAGGGTGGGAAGAGGCTTTGAAGGGCTTTGACAGTGATGACAAACAGCTTATCTTTGATGTGATGGAGAAGAGGGAGCCAGTGGAGAGACGTCATCTATGTCTCTCAAAGTCTGGGATTCTGGGCCCTGCATAGTATTGTGCCCCATCCCCATCCTGTAGTATATTTAACAATTAGGGCTGTCAACCAATTAAAAAAATTAATCACAATTAATCACACTGTTAAACAATAATAGAACACCATTTATTTAAATATTTGTGGATGTTTTCTACATTTTCAAATATATTGATTTCAATTACAACACAGTATACAAAGTGTGCAGTGCTCACTTTATATTTATTTTTTTATTACAAGTATTTGCGCTGTAAAAAAACAAAAGAAATGGTATATTTCAATTTACCTAATACAAGTACTGTAGTGCAATCTCTTTATTATGAAAGTTGAACTTACAAATGTAGAATTATGTACAAAAAACTGCATTCAAAAATAAAACAAAGTAAAATTGTAGCATCTGCAAGTCCACTCAGTCCTACTTCTTATTCAGCCAATCACTCAGACAAACAAGTTTGTTTACCTTTGCAGCAGATAATGCTGTCCACTTCTTGTTTACAATGTCACTTGAAAGTGAGAACAGGTGTTTGCATGGCACTGTTGTAGCCGGTGTCGCAAGATATTTATGTGCCAGATGTACTAAAGATTCATATGTCCCTTCATGCTTCAACCACCATTCCAGAGGACATGCATCCATGCTGATGTTGGATTCTGCTCGATAACAATCCAAAGTAGTGCGGACCAACACATGTTCATTTTCATCATCTGAGTCAGATCCCACCAGCAGAAGGTTGATTTTCTTTTTTGGTGGTTCAGGTTCTGTAATTTCTGCTTCGGAGTGTTGCTCTTTTAAGACTTCTGAAAGCCTGCTCCACACCTCGTCCCTCTCAGATCTCGGAAGGCACTTCAGATTCTTAAAACTTGGGTTGGTTAGAAATCTCATATTGGTACCTTCTCTGCGTTTTATGAAATCTACAGTGAAAGTGTTCTTAAAATGAACATGTGCTGGGTCATCATCCGAGACTACTATAACATGAAATATATGGCAGAATGCAGGTAAAACAGAGCAGAGCACATACAATTCTCCCCAAAGGAGTTCAGTCACAAATTTAATGAACGCATTTTTTTTTAATGAGTGTCATCAGCATGGAAGCATGTCTTCTGGAATGGTGGCCGAAGCAGAAAGGGCCAAACGATTGTTTAGCGTATCTAGCACATAAATATCTTGCAATGCCAGCTACAAAAGTGCCATGCATATATCATCCATCTACCTAGTACATTGATTAAATTTACCAGTCTCCATTTTCTGACACCTATCACTAGCTATCACAGTCATTGTTGTGACCAGTAGTTTCACAATTCGCTCTGTTACTGTTTCGAAGAGTGTGATATTGGCCATTTTCACCCTCTGCTCCCTCTAAATGTCCCATGTTAATTCATAGCCAAAATTCTAGCCATGCATTTGAACACCAGCCTACCCATCATAGTACAGGAAGATACAGTGGAGTTACTGCCAAGAACAACATTTTTGGGCTTAATCCAGTTATCAGACATACCAGCCGTTGCTTTGTCAGATGAGACATGGGAAGGGGCTGCATGGCCCCATCTAGGAGCAGTGCTTGGACAGTTTAGGTTCTGGCCTAACAGTTCTGAGCTTAAAGGTGCTGTGCAGTTCTCCGTGCCCATTGCTATTGATTCCATGAGCTTTCTTCACCAGCACTCCTGCCTTGAGAGGGAAAGACTTGCCTGCCCCACCACACCTCTGCACATGAAGCTCAGAGTCTACCTCTAAATCTGGACACCCTCTGGGAATCCACAGGAGTTTAACGCCATCTCTGCTGAGGCCCTGTGCCTCCGCACCTACTGCAGGTCAGGTGGGCCCCACTCCCTGGCCGCACACTCCACTGGAGCCGTACTGCTGGAGAACCCCCTACTGTCCTCACCTCTGCTATCCTTGGGGGACCCCAGGTAGAGGAGTGCCTTAGAAAAGAGGAGTGTAAATGGGGGCACAGCCATCTCTGCACCATCATCTCCCCAGATCTGGCATAGGAGGCTGGGCATGGGCACGGCCAGGGCAAGGGGATATAGCTGGAGCACAGCTGTATCGAGCAATCCCCTGCTGGCGTAACAACCACTGAAGCTTGTTACACATTTCTGCAACTTAGAGCAGCCCTAAGGCTGCTCTTAATTGTGCTGAGGAATGAACCAGAGGATCCAGCCCTATTGCCCACTCTCAGCTCCCATGGTGTTACTCCTCTGTACCTGTTTCCGGCACGGTGTGGGTCTTGCTTTGGTGTTTCTCACACACTCAGAAATGGATATTGGTTTCAACAGGAGCCTTGGTGTATGCGCAATGCCATATCAGATCCTCGGATACCTTATGCAGATTTAAAAAGGCATCCTTGTCTTAAAGGGACATGTTTGTGCACATTCAAGAAGCACAAGGCTGCCCTGAGCTCATCTAACTAAATTAATCTCCTCAACTGTAAAAAGAAAGACAAGGAAACTTCACCCTGGGAAAAGCAAATGCAAACTGGCTTTCACCAACATAGTTTGCAAACAGTTTATATTTTTCTTCTTTAGCAACCGAGGCGACGAGGAGGGGGAAAGGCAAACACCCAATCGCTCCCAAGGGAATGGGAACGCCTTCCAAAAGGTGTGTTTAAAAAAAAGGAATCTTTAAAAGTTATGTTTGCTGCTTTTCCATGGGTTGACTTTCTGGCTGGGAAAATGGCCTGTTGACAGTCCCTGGCACGAGAATTGCATGGAACAGATTTCTAGAGGAGCAGCACAACGTGTGACCCCAAAACAGCTCCAGAATTTTTGTTTTGCCCAACCCACACCCATTCAAGTGATAGGCTCTGAAAGTCCTGCTTCCAGAGGGCTGGAAAGCCCCACCACCACCACCACCCCCTTTGCTTGATGAGTAATTGCTGCTTCGATAGAGACAGAGCCAAAAGCTAGCCAGTAGTCTTTTTTTCTTCCCTGCCCTCATCACCCCAAAAAATACCTCCCATTCACAGGCTCATTCAATGGAGATCTCTTGTGGCTTAATTCAGGAAGACCCCAATCCTGCAAATCACTTAAGCACATGCTTAACTTTAAGCACACGTCGCCAAAATGAAGCGTGTACTCAAGTGTTTTGTTGGACTGTAACCTAAACGCAGAGTGCTAATACTCCAGCCCCTCTTGCCCTCTAGACTTTCAGATGGCAGGCGAGAGATCTGTACTTTACCCCTCCAGTTTTAATTTGCGTCACGTGTTGCTTCATGTATTGATGTCACTGTGTGACACTTCTAGCTTCAGCACATGCCAATTATTGGGGTCCCCCAAAACGCACTTGCCTGGAGGGGCCAAGCCAAGCCCCCCGCACTGTTCCCCCCCCCCACACACACACCCAGCTGAGACTGGCCAGGCTTCTGCATCAGTCCCAAGCGGCTCAGCTCCGGGGAGACAGGTAGGGCCACGCAGGTGGTGGGAAGCAGAGACTGCCCAGAGACAGAGGTGCACTGGGGTCCGGCCAGGGGGCTGGGGCCAGGGGGTGGAGAGGAGCCCTTGGCCGGCCGGCGGGCAGGCCGAGAGGAGCAAGTGGTGGGCGGGGGGAGCCAGCGGGGTCTCGGGTGCAGTGCAAGAGGGGCAGGCCGAGGCCCCTTCTGAGCATAGAGCCACTGGAGCCATTGTAAAGCTGGCACTGGGGGGCAGAGCTGTAGCTATGTCAGCATAGCATAGACACATTGCACAGGTTTCATTTGCCATGTTTCAACTCTGCACATGGACACGGTTCTTAATTATTTGTCTACACTGGGAAAATCAGTGAGCTGTTGAAAATGTTCTAGGCAGCTCACTTAATTAACGCCTTATTAAACACGCCTAATTAGCACCCAGTTCCGGCAGGATTTCATTCCTTTAACAACGTGTCTGCTGGACATGGTCAATACAGGACTGTCTCTTGTTGCTGGGAAGTCTCAATCCGGGCCACATTTACCTGGGCGCTGTACATACCGTCTCCCTGTGCATATGATTGTAAAATGGAAGTAACAAGCCCCAGAGGTGCCACGTTTCTGAGTTCCCGAGGGGTGCTCGAGCCTCCCTGCCCCCACTCCGCCTTAGGCCCCGCCCCCACTTCACCCCTTCCCCCAAGCTCCCACCTCCAACCCTTCCTGCCCTCCCCCCACCTCTTCCTGCCTCTGCTCCTCTCCCTCCCCCCCAGCCCCCGGTGCCTCCTGCACACCACTGAACAGCTGATTGTGTCAGGCAGGAGGGCTGTGGTGGTGGGGGGGGGGCGGGGAGCACTATTTTTTTCTTGTGGGTGCTCCAGCCCCGGAACACCCACAGGGTCAGCACCTATGATAAGCCCAGAGAAAGTTTGTCTACACATGGAGCTTTTAATAAATGAGTGCTTTGTTCCAGTTTAGCTTAATCCACTGGTTAAAGCTACATCCAAACCAGGCACTCATTCAAAACAAAAGCAACAGTTTGGGGTCAGTCAAAATAGGTTGGGTTCTGACTTTCTTTTACAGGTTTTTCTATAACTCTTAATATAACGAAAGCAATTTTTGAAACGGTCATTTCAAAACATTCCGTTGTGATCTGGTCAAAGCATTAGTTTGACTTTAACCAAAAGCTTCACTTGGATTTTTTTTTCTTTTTTTAAATAGAAGTTTATCTAAACTGGCACTTTCCAATGGAAAAGGGTTCTGCTGGAGAACTTTGAACCAACTCTATCTCTCAACAGAAAAAAATAAAAATAGATGACTTCATTAGGCAGCCGGTGCTCAAACCAAACCTGCAGGTTCGGACTGTTTCATCTTGATAGTTCTAGAGTAGATGAAAATTCATTCTCACGGCCAGTCCCAAAACCAGGTAGCTCAGGAGATGACAAGTGGGAGAGAGGCTACAAACTACAGGAAGGACAGATTGATGCTGGTCTGAGGCCAGGTCTACAGCACAAGGTTTTATTGCCATAAATACATTGGTCGGGGGTGTGAAAACATCTCTCTGCTGGCAAAACACCCAGGGTGGACACAGCTGTGCCAAGAGAGTGCTTCTGTTGGCATAGCAAGTGTCGTTCGGGGAGGAGGGGTTACTAGGCTGACAGAAAAATGCTTTATGTCGTCATGAGCTGGGTCTTCATGAGGATATTCTGCTGGCACAGCTACACCAGTATCGCTGTATCAACAGGGCCTGCGTAGCATAGACCAGCCCTGAGTCTGGTGAAAATGAAAGGAAGGTACAAAGGATGCAGTTTGGAAGCAGAAGTATTAGCATTACTTTTGGTCCCTGTTATGCCTATTGACTGTAACACTTTACTATGAGTGGGTGACTATTCTGCTGTGATTAGCGTGGAGGCAATATGTTTCTAGCCATCTTGATTCACATCCCAGTCCATGCCAAGCTGTGTTAGCTGAAAACCATTGCTTCCACGCTGCTTGAAAGAGGCACGTCCCCTCCGGCATTGTGATTTTGAACATATGGTCCTCTGAACTTTGTGATGAAAGGGACGATAACGCTCTGTCACGTCTGCAGCTGGCATATAATCTTCAGCCTTTGCAGACTTCAAGTTCACCCTAATTTCTTTCACAATAGCTTCTCGAGAGGTTAACGGGCTGGCCGGAGGAGTTTGATTTTAAACAAATGACCCTCGTTCAGAGCAGCTGTCTCAAAGAATGTGTCAGACAGCTGTTTCCCATTGCTCTCCAGTTGTTGGGAATCTAGCATTACTCCTTCCTTCTCCACATTCTTTGAGACAGCCATAGACAATATTGCTCCCTTCTGCTGGGGGTTACACAACATGTAATAAATGAAATGTCATCTTTCTGGCTTCTCTTCCCTCTGCTATTGGTTTGGCAAGCGGCTTCCTTTTCTGAAACTGAGCTGAACCTTATCTGTAGGGCCCTACCAAATTCACAATCCATTTTGGTCAATTTCACGGTCAGAGGATTTTTTAAATCACTGATTTTGTGATTTCAGCTATTTAAATCTGAAATGTCACAGTGCTGTAAGTATAGGGGTCTTGACCCAAAAAGGAGTCGTGAGGTAGGTGGTCAGAAAGTTATTGTAGGGGGGGTTGTGGTGCTGCTGCCCTTACTTCTGCGCTGCTGCTGGCAGCGGCACTGCCTTCATTGCTGGGCAGCTGGAGAGCGGTGGTTGCTGTCTGGGAGCCCAGCTCTGAAGGCAGCGCTGTCGCCAGCAGCAGCGCAGATGTAAGGATGGCACGGTATGGTATTGCTACCCTTCTGCGCTGCTGCCTGCAGAGCTGGGCTCTCAGTCAGCAGCCGTCACTCTCCAGCCACCCAGCTCTGAAGGCAGTTGCGCAGAAGTAAGGGTGGCATGGTGTGGTATTGCCACCCTTACTTCTGTGCTGCTGCTGGCAGCAGTGCTGCCTTCAGAGCTGTGCTCCCGGCCAATAGCCGCAGCTCTCCAGCCACCCAGCTCTGAAAGCAGCGCAGAAGTAAGGGTGGCAATACCGCAGCCCTCCCTAAAATAATCGTGTGACCCCCCCCGCAACTCCCTTTTGGGTCAGGACCCCCAATTTGAGAAATGCTGGTCTCCCCCGTGAAATCTGTACAGTACAGGGTAAAAGTGCACACACAAGACCAGCTTTAACGGGGGGAGACCAGATTTCTTGGTCTGTGACACGTTTTTCATGGCTGTGAATTCGGCAGGGCCCTACTTATCTGACTTTGATAGAGTGGCTACAATGAAATCCTTGTTGCCAGACAGTGGCTGTCTCATCTTGGTCGAATGCACCTAAGGAGACTCAAAGGAGAGCAGTGGAAAGGGGGGGCACTATATGACAATCCACTTTGACAAGCTCAGCACTCACGTTAAAGGCCCAACTTTGGTGCGTCCATATTTCAGGGCAGTTCGTCAGCTGGAGTCAGTCAGTGTAGATCCATTGACCTAGCTCCACTGAAGGTCACTCTACTCCAGCTGAGGATCTAGCCCTTCTTCATCAGGATTCACGGTGCCGGGGAGGGTGCGGGGGTTAGTAGAACATAAGTCATGTGACGCTTCCCCAAATGCTTCATACAGAGTATTGAGCCTTCTGTCGATATTCAGCTTCTGGGTTAAGAGAGAGTTTCAGACACTGCTGGTAACATCATCCATTCATTGAGACATGACCCTGGCCAGCCGGTTCAGGTTATTTTTCTCTGACTGCAGTGGAGCAGTGCATACTGGGATCAATAGTCTCCGCAAGACTCTTGCTTCCTGTGGACTACTTGCTCCATTTCCCAGAAGCTCACTGCCATCCCTGATATCTCCATCTCTCACTCTTCACCTCCGGCACCCACTGAGGCCAAGATCTCCCCTTCAGTCCTCCCTTCATGGCAGCCAGTCCTCTCAAACCCCTCGCTCAGCCCTTCCCAAAAGGCCACTACAGAGATACTGAGCTCCTCTTATTCTGCCCCTGTGGCTCCCAATGGCTCCCTCCAGCGCCTCCCCACTCCTTCACACAACACTGCATTTTCCCTCCATCTAGCTTCTCTTTACAGTGACATCTTCGTGCTCCCTTGGGAAAACACGAGAGGTAGAGCTGGTTTGGAAAATAAGCTCTTTTTGCTGCAAGAAACTCAAATGAATTTTTGTCTACATTTTTTTTTCCACAGACAAGGTCAAGTTTTCAGCAAAAAATCAAAAACTTAAATACTGAAGCTGAAAACCTCCATTTAGAAGATGTTGCTGTGGTGACTTATGGGAGATGACTCTTGCCACCATTCTCCTTTGTGGACCATGCTCTCTGATCAGACCACATCTCCCATAATGCACTGCATTCTTACCTCTTAATGGGGGGAGAGGGTTGCATCATGGGAGATGTGGTCTGGTAGGGGAGATCAGCCCAGAAAGGAGAACGGGGTACATGAGGAAAACAAACTATAATTCCCATGAGGCATCACCACATCACTTCTAAATAAAAATATGCAGAATTGCAGGATTTCTTTAACAAGAAATGAAATCGAAGGGCGATTTTATTAGCCTCTTCCTTGAGGTGCAGGAAATCCTAAAGCTCTCCCTTTCTTAACTAAGATTTCATGCTCAGAAACATACTTCGGACTGGAGCTGGGCAAATAACTGACTTATTTTTTCTCGCTTTGCTAGCAATTTCAAAAAACCAAATGTTTTGGATCCACACACACATTTGGTAGGCCCAAAACGAAGTTTTGTTTCAATCTCCAGCTTTTGAATGTTTCCATTTTTAAATACAACTGAAGGAAATTTCCAGGCAAAATCACTTCAGATTAAAAGCCATGGAAACTTTTTTTTGGTGGGGAGCAGAAGCTATTTAGCAAAAACTGACATGCATTTGCAAACTGTTTGTGCTGCTGAAGCTGCAGGGGTCTGTTTTGTTTTTTTTGCCAAGAAGTGGGTTTTTTTGGCCAAAAAAATGTCACTCCTCTCTATGGGAGGTCTGATCACCTGGGGCTCACCAGAAGCCAAGGGAATACAACTGATGAGGGTAACAGTATAGAATATATCTAGGGATTAGCAGGGAAAGGGTTAACTTTTTCTCCCTGAGGAGCAAAAAGAGCACAGCTGCATGTCCTCAGAGCAGGACTTGTCTGGGGAGCTATCCATAAGGGCAGTGAGCTGTAGTGATTTATGTCTTCCCAGGACACCACAGGATATGATCCAAAGCCCCCTAACAGCTCCCACTGACTGCACTGGGCTTTGCGTCAGGCACTGGAAAAGGCTTTGTTCCAGAGACTGCAGCAGGGTCTTCAGTGGGAGTTGGGGAAAATGCTAGCTGGGGAAATTCTGGGATTTTGGCTTGACAACAATGTGATCTGTCTGGTTCCATTGAGCAACATGACCCTGCTGGGTTTTTTAAACATCTTAACCCCTTCCTGTGAGGGAGAAAGACTTTTCCCTGCTTCGACTGGGGTCTAGAAACTCAGTAGCTCTCAGCTGGGGCACTGAGAGAATCTGTGCTCTGCTCTCTGCCTCTGGTATTGTCCTCTGTAAATCTGTTAAAATAGCCTTGGTTATATTTTTTTAACATAGCTGCAGGACTGATGGGACTTTTTAGGGGTATCAAAGTCTTTCATGAATCAGTTCGGAAAGACCAGGTGGGTGAGGTGATATCTTCTGTTGGTGAGAGAGAGAGAAGCTTTCGAGCCAGACAGTGCTCTGACCCTGCAATCAACGAATCAATCGCTCATTCAGCTAGGTTCACCTTGGCTGCTGTCACGTATCAGAGGGGGAGCCATGTTAGTCTGGATCTGTAAAAAGCTACAGAGTCCTGTGACACCTTATAGACTAACAGAAATTTTGGAGCATGAGCTTTCGTGGGTGTGGTTCTAGGCCTGTAGTTAGGGCTAACATCCACCAGGTGGCACAAGACAACCAGTCCTATCCAATCTCACAGGCATCCTGGGCGTAGAAGGCGGCTCTGTTGGGTTAAATGATTACAAGGTGTACGGGGCCGTTTTACCCCTAACGTTTCCTTGCCATTTGTTTGGTGGGTGGCACTGTAACTTGCCATCGGGAATACTAAAGACTCATGACATTGCAGTTACCAGGTAGCAAGGTTAAAATGAACACCCCCCCCTCTTTCAAGCTTCCCCCTGTATTTTTGGTGTGTTGCCTAACGATTCTGCTGTACCCCTGGCATATGGCCCTTGGAAAACTGGGAACTCCAATTTCCCCCAATGAATCAAGGCGTTGCTTTAAAAATGGGTCTGCTCCTTGATCCCCCCATGCCTTTCCCCCTCTCCCCCCTTCCCTTCCCCTCCCCATTTATCTCTGGCACATTATCATCCTATCTAATCACTTGCTCATGTTTTGAGTCACTCATGTTGCAGGCTGCAGCTTTATTTCCTGTGAAGCCCCAGAGGTGCCCTCCAGAGCACTCGCTTCTCGCTGCCCACCATCCCTCTGGCCAAGGAGTGTCTGGAGCCAGCCTCCTGGTATCCTACCAGCGCAGCTCCCGACTCAGAGAGGGTCACTGCTGGACAATGCTGGGCCCTTCTCCCCTCCTTCCCTTGACTCTGCTGCACGCCAGGTCCAGCCAGCTGGCAACTTGGATTTAAATAATTATTATATGACATTTCATGGGTGGGATTCTTCAAATCCCACTTACAACCCAATAAGTGTCAAGTGCCTACGTGCCTAGGGCTCCTTTGAATCCCAGCCGACATCTTCAAATCACTTTCCCAATGTATTAATCAGTGTTCATAACATGCCAGCAAACCAGGGTGAGCCCCGTTTTATAGATGGGGAGAGACACAGTGAGGCCAAATAGAGACAGGGGCAGAGCTGGATTAGAACTGAAAATGCCCAGCTCCCAGATTGGTCTTCAGCCCACTAACCCCCCTGGAGAGCAATAAGAGATTAACTATCAAATGGCCACAGTTCACCGATAACTGTAGCTAGCCTGGCACATGATACAAACAGATTGATAAGCAGATGGTTTATCAGAGCCTCTATTTTACTCGAGCAAGATTTAACAGGTCTGCAATCTACCAGCAGCTTCCTGGCTCAAATACGGCGCAGACGTGCTTCACGGCATCTCAGCGAACATCCCTTTGTGGTGCAATGTTCGACTCTCTCAGTCCAATGTGGCAAAGTTAGCAAACTCCCCTTGGCTGCCCATGTCAATAGGTTGCCAACTTTCCAATTTTTAAAAACTGGACATTACAGGCCCCCCGTCACTCACGCCTGAGACCCTCACCCCCGGCGCTCGCTCCTCCCTTCCCCGGGACTCTGAGACCCTCACCCCCTGGCGCTCGCTCCTCCCTTCCCCGGGACTCTGAGACCCTCACCCCCTGGCGCTCGCTCCTCCCTTCCCCGGGACTCTGAGACCCTCACCCCCTGGCGCTCGCTCCTCCCTTCCCCGGGACTCTGAGACCCTCACCCCCTGGCGCTCGCTCCTCCCTTCCCCGGGACTCTGAGACCCTCACCCCCTGGCGCTCGCTCCTCCCTTCCCCGGGACTCTGAGACCCTCACCCCCTGGCGCTCGCTCCTCCCTTCCCCGGGACTCACCTGCAGCCTGTGAAGCTGGGCTGGGAGGAGCGGACACGGAGACTGCCTGCCTGCCCAATCAGGGCACAGGGGGGCAGAGGCGGGCATCAGTCCCCAGAGCCAGGGCCCCAGGAGGATGAGAAGGTGGGATAGGCTGTCACAGGCAGCGAGCCCAGCCTCCGACCCCGCTGCTCAAATGCCACAGGATCCCTCCCCGGGCGGTGCTGCTACCTACCTCTCCGCCAGAGCTGGGAGCCCATTCCTCAGATTAAGCTTCTCTCCATCCACCGAGCTCCTCCAGCAGCTGCTCTTCCCGCCCTCCCAGTGGCAGAGGCCAATTGCGGTTGCTGAAGTAACTGGACATTTGGTGTCCAGTCAGCAGTACTGACCGGACACTGCACAGGACACCTGGCAACCTACATGTGAATAAAGTTATTTGCCTTCATGTCGGGAGAATTAGGCTCTTCCCTCCTTTGCCTTCAGCCTCTAATTTTGAGGAAAACTGTTTTTTATATCTGCCCCCGTGGCAGGACCGCCCAGAGGATTCAGGGGGCCTGGGGCAAAGCAATTTTGAGGGCACCGTCCATAAAATAAAAGTTGCAATATTATAGAATACTATATTCTCGTGGGGGCCTCTGCGGCGCCCGGGGCCTGGGGCAAATTGCCCCACTTGCCCCCCCCCCACCCCGGGTGGCCCTGCCCTGTGGGGCAGTCGGAGTGTCTCAGACTGGGGGAATGGCAGGACCAGCGGTGGGTTTGGACACGGACAAAGGCGAGTTGCTGACACCCACCCTGGACGCTGGGGAGAGTGAAGAGGAAGCATGAGGGCATATGCTGGGATCTGAGCAGGGCTCCGAGGAGGAGGGGAACGGAGAAAGAAAGGAATCTGCGACCTGCACAGTGCTGTGAAGTGACCTGTCATGAGTAAGGGCCCTGCCAAATGCCCAGTCCTAGGATTTAAAAACTCATCAATGTTATGATTTCAGCTATTAACATCTGAAATGTCATGGTGGTGTAAGTGTAGGGGGCCTGACCCAAAAAGGAGTTGGGGGATGTCACAAGGTTATTGCAGGGGGGTTGCAGTACTTTTACCCTTACTTCTGTGATGCTGCTGGCAGCAGTGCTGCCTTCAGAGCTGGGCAGCTGGAGAGTTGTAGCTGCTGGCCGGGAGCCCAGCTCTGAAGGCAGCGCCACCGCCAGCAGCAGCACAGAAGTAAGGCTGGCATGGTATGGTATTGCCACCCTTCCTTCTGCGCTGCTGCCTGCAGAGCTGGGCCCTCAGTCAGCAGCTGCCACTCTCCGGCCACACAGCTCATGGTGCGGTATTGCCACCCTTATTTCTGTGCTGCTGCTGGCGGGGCGCTGCCTTCAGAGCTGGATGCCCGGCCAACAGCCGCCATTCTCCAGTCACCCTGCTCTGAAATCAGCACAGAAGTGAGAGTGACAATACCCTAAATGAACCTTGTGACCCCCACCCCCCAAATCCCTTTTGGGTCAGGACCCTCAATTTGCGAAACACTGGTCTCCCCCATGACATCTGTATAGTACAGGGTAAAAGCACAAAAAAGACCAGATTTCACGGTCCATGGCGTGTTTTTTATGGCCGTGAATTTGGCAGGGCCCTAATCATGAGCCGCTCACTTGCCTTTTCCTGGGTAGCTGCTTAGCTTATTCATCTACCCCACTAGAGCTCTGCCCAGATGCACCATCAGGGAGCCAGTTGTGAGCCTATCTGATTCCGGTGCAAGTTTAAAGCTGCAGGGGAGCGGGAGCGATAGATGTAGCAGAGCTCTGCTCCAAGCATGCACACTTCCTGCCCTGGCATGCCTGCGATGGGCACAGGAGGAGGCAGACATGTCCTCTCCCCTGCCCACTGGGGGCAAGTTCTGCAGTGCAAAAGGCTGGATTGAAGTCTCTACGGAGTGGTAGAAATCCAACTAGCACTGCAGTCTCCTTAGCAGTCAGCACCCTTTGGTGCGTGGCTCTGCACTCAGATTTAATTAGACACAGGTGCAGGCTAGAACACCAGTTGCCACAGTGGATCTTGTATATTGCTTCCAGGCTCCGAGGGCAGTAGGAACACAGCAGGCAGCTTGTGTTCTAAATAGCCCGTGTTGGGCAGCAGACCCAGAAAAAGTGAGTGTGTGGGGGGTGATTTGATAGCTGCTTTCAGCTACCTGAAAGGGGGGTTCCAAAAAGGATGGATCTAGACTGTTCTCAGTGGTAGAAGATGACAGAACAAGGAGTAATGGTCTCAAGTTGCAGAGGGGGAGGTTTAGGTTGGATATTAAGAAAAACTTTTTCACTCAGAGAGTGGTGAAGCACTGGAATGGGTTCCCTAGGGAGGGGGTGGAATCTCCTTCCTTAGAGGTTTTTAAGGTCAGGCTTGACAAAGCCCTGGCTGGGATGATTTAGTTGGGGTTGGTCCTGCTTTGAGCAGGGGGTTGGACTAGATGACCTCCTGAGGTCCCTTCCAACCCTGAGATTCTATGACCCATTAGGTGCTAGTTCACTATGTAGCACAAAGCTTGCATTTAACACAAAAGGGGCCTTCTGGGAGATATACCCATCTCATAGAACTGGAAGGGACCCTGAAAGGTCATTGAGTCCAGCCCCTGCCTTCACTAGCAGGACCAAATACTGATTTTGCCCCAGATCCCTAAGTGGCCCCTCATACCCCTGGGTTTAGCAGGCTAATGTTCAAACCACTGAGCAATCGCTCCCCCCTCAGCTAGTGTCGGCATTACATTATGCACTGGATTGAGCAAGGGCCCACATTGGGACTAGCTAGAGATGAGATGGGACTAGAGCAGGGAGATACAGTAGCTGGAGCTCTCTCACTCCTGCTTATTCATGGGCAGCCCTTTGGGATGTCACATACTAGAGTGACGGCTGGACACGAGACCATTAACCCCCAGCCCCTCTCAGTCGGTGCTCTAGACACGTGCTCCTTTCCCCATTCCAGTAGGTCGGGGGAAAAGCTGCTCCTGCCGGCCAAACATCCAAAAGGAAATAATGCCTCTTGTTTGGTGCAGTTTCAAAGAGCAGCAAGCCAAATGGAAACTCATTAGAGACCAGATCAATAGGCAGCTCCCCACATGTGTAGGGACACAAGTTAGACTCTCCTTACATGACCTTGCTGGGAGCAGTTTCACGGCTGTGCTGTGTCAGGTCATGGGCATTATTCCATTGCCAATTGCACGTAGCTGCACTTGCTCCATCTCTCTGCACCTTGACACCTTGCATCTTTATTTCTCCCCATCCTAGGTCATAAGAACATAAGAACATAAGAACGGACGTACTGGGTCGGACCAAAGGTCCATCCACCCCAGTATCCTGTCTACCGACAGTGGCCAAAGCCAGGTGCCCCAGAGGGAGTGAACCTAACAGGCAATGATCAAGTGATCTCTCTCCTGCCATCCATCTCCATCCTCTGACAAGCAGAGTCTAGGGACACCATTCCTTACCCATCCTGGCTAATAGCCATTAATGGACTTAACCTCCATGAATTTATCCAGTTCTCTTTTAAATCCTGTTATAGTCCCAGCCTTCACAACCTCCTCAGGCAAGGAGTTCCACAGGATGACTGTGCGCTGTGTGAAGAAGAACTTCCTTTTATTTGTTTTAAACCTGCTGCCCATTAATTTCATTTAGTGGCCCTTAGTTCTTATATTATGGGAACAAGTAAATAACTTTTCCTTATTTACTTTCTCCACATCACTTATGATTTTATATACCTCCATCATATCCCCCCTTAGTTTCCTCTTTTCCAAGCTGAAAAGTCCTAGCCTCTTTAATCTCTCCTCATACGGGACCTGTTCCAAACCCCTAATCATTTTAGTTGCCCTTCTCTGAACTTTTTCTAAGCCAGTATATCTTTTTTGAGATGAGGTCCTATTCACAAGCACCAAAGCAACCCAGCAGCTGCATTTCTGAACCAGTAAATCCACAGAAGCCAATGGCATGTCTCTGAGCCTACCCTGACTAAAGATATAGCTACACTTGAAATGCTACAGAGGCAAACTGGAGCTGCACCACTGTAGTGTAGACCCTACCTATGCTGGCAGGAGGGGTTCTCCCATCAGCGTAGGTAATCCACCTCCTTGAAAGGCAGTAGCTAGGTCAATGGAAGAATTCTCCCATCCATCTAGCACAGGGGAGAGGTTGGCATAGCGATGTGTCTCAAGGGTGTGGGGTTTGTGGAGATGTAGCTTTGCTGGTGAAAGTTCCCAGTGCAGACCAGCGCAAAGAGAGACCGATTTCAGAGTGCTGCTGGGAACAGGCTATCTGTACACCACTCAGCATGCTTAAGAAAGATCTCTTGGCTACAACACTGCCTGCCCCCTTACTTACTGTTAATTCCCTTTCAGGCAAAGTTACTACCTTTTCCACCATATGCAGGATTTCATCATAGGTATTGCATACAAAAAACTACACTAAAAGAACATGATTACGGTTGCAAATACTCAATATGTAGGAAGTGCCAGAATAAAGATTGCTTGTGCAACTTTACTTCAGAGCTTCTGCACCTCGATAGTCTTTAATTACAGGTTTCAGAGTGGTAGCCATGTTAGTCTGTATCTGCTAAAAGAACGAGGAGTACTTGTGGCACCTTAGAGACTAACAAATTTATTTGGGCATAAGCTCTCCTGGGCTAAAACCCACTTCATCATATGCATGCAGTGGAAAATACAGTAGGAAGATATATATACACAGAGAATGTGAAAAAATGGGGGCTGCCATACCAACTCTAACAAGACAAATCAATTAAAGTGGGCTATTATCAGCAGGAGAAAAAAACCTTTTGTAGTGATAATCCGGATGGCCCATTTCAAACAGTTGACAAGAAGGAGTGAGTATGAGCAGGGGGAAATAGTTTTTAGTTTGTGTAATGACCCATCCACTCCCAGTCTTTATTCAAGCCTAATTTAAAGGTGTCCAGTTTGCAAATTAATTCCAGTTCTGCCGTTTCTAAACATTACACAAACTAAAAACTATTTCCCCATGAAAGTCACGACCATTTTTACCACGGATTTCAGTGGGAGCAGGATCTGGCTCTAGACTCGTTATATAACAGTGCACAGTTCTTTGTTCATCTGTTTATTAAGCCCTTTGTTCCTTGATGCTGATTAGTTTTTCTCTTTAATTGTGCTTGAGGGTGGGGGAGGGGCACTGCTATGGAAGTAACAACAAAGACTTTTTCACGGGGTATGTCGGCGGTTGTTCTCCGGTGAACATTGCACAGGGTTATAACAAGCGGGGAGTGGTCTCAGGGTCCTGTCTATAACACTCTGAATCACGGTTCCCCTGCCTACCCACCTTCAGGCACCCCTTTTCAGACTGTAACGGGCACCATTTTGAACTGCAAAACTGTGGAAAGAAAAGCTGGTCAGGTGACGTCTCCCAGCTTCGTAATGGATAGGTCTGGGGCTCTTTTCCAATTTGAACATAACAGTTGTTTCTGCTTACATAATAATCTAGAAACAAGAGGACTGTGATCAGATGCGTCATGATTTGAATCAGAAACGTGAAATAACCATGGCCCGGGGAAGGGAAGCAAAACTTGCTCTTTCTAAGGGTAGGTCCATACTTACCCGCCGGGTTGACGCGTAGAGTTCGACTTCTCAGAGTTCGAACTATCGCGTCTAATCTAGACGTGATAGTTCGAACTCCGAACGCGCTCCCGTCGACTCCGGAACTCAACCACCGCAAACGGCGGTGGCGGAGTCGACGGGGGAGCCGCGGACTTCGATCCCGCGGCGTCTGGACAGGTAGGCAGTTCGAACTAAGGTCGTTCGACTTCAGCTACGCTATTCACGTAGCTGAAGTCGCGTACCTTAGTTCGACCCCCACCCCCCAGTGTAGACCAGGCCTAATTCAGCGAAACTAATGTGACCTAATATATCCAGCTGGTTATTGTATCTTAGCATGGAATCAGCTGGGTAGGTTTGTGATCTAATACCCTGCATCCTGAGATCTGCAAAATTCACAAACGCTCCTCCCTAAGGCTATGTCTACACTGCAGGCAGGCAGTGATTGCAGGACATGTGGATGCAGATAGCCAGCTAGGAGGAGCACTGGAGCCACGGCTTCATGGAGGACTAGTTAGCTGAGTAATTACCCAGCAGTCTGAGGGGGTAGCTACTACCCATCGTCAGTACTGTTGATGCTCACACGAGCAAGATCAGTAGCGAGGCAGCAGGTCTTGAACCATAGTCTAGCACAGGCCCTGAGGAACTAGGCAGTCCCACCCTGCCATCCAGCAGCCTGCTAACGGCTGCCAAACTAGAAGCTGAACTCTGAGAGAAGGCTCCAGTCCTGGGAGCCGATTGGTGGAATGCTGGGGGGTCCTGATTGGTTCCCAGCTTTTATTTAAATCAAGCCCAGGAAAAGGCAGGTGTCCTTTCAGTTCGGTCTCCCCTGGTTTGGATGGTCTCTTTTGCATTACACCTGCTCCTGCTGTCGGCCTCCTGACTCAATGCTTTGCCCTCTGGCCTGTCCCAGACTCTGACCTCCTGGTATGTGATCTGGCCTGACTCCTGCTCTGGCCACTAGGGTGAGACCACCCACGTATTGGGTGACACTTGGATATGCTGCAATCACACCTCGGACTGCAGTGCAGAAAGAGACCATCACCCAAGACTTCATTTCATGCACATAAAGTCAATAGTCTTGGCTGGGCTACACGCAGGGGAGAGGGTTTGCTGGATTGGGGCCAGAGCCTACAGCTCTCCTGTCCGTGTAGTGTAACCACTTCAGATTCTAAAGGGCTAGATCCTTGGTTCTGGTCTCAGGAGGGAGTGTGTGAAGGCAACGCTGCCCAAAGGATGCTAGCAGCCTGGGTGTAAGCCTCTTTTCCGAGCCATGCCCCCTGCCCTGTGCGTGGCTGTGGGGCTCCGCCAAAGGGTCTCTAAGATGGCTTGAAAGCTGCTTTGTGCTGCTGGAGCAGAAGAGCTGGGGGGGGGGGCAGGATCTGTCCCTGAGTCATGGCGGCAGTGGTCTCAAGGCTGCCTTTGGGAATAAAGGGCAAAATCTGCCCCTAAATCCAAGCATTGCTTCGGTGTAAGTGAGGGAGCTTTTGGCATATGCTACTAGTAACATTTCTTGGCCAATTCCCCTACGAAGACCTAAAATAGTCCCAAGTGCTGCTTTTTAAAGATGCGATAAACTTTTAATTCCAATTCTAATATCCCTTAAGGAGGAATCCAGCCTGTGGGACACAAGCCAGATCTCACCCCACTCATGCTAGTAACCTGGGCAAAATCTTCAATTTGCTCCTCTCTAGGTCCTTGCATCTAGGCTATATCTAAATCTTGCTGGTTCTGTCTGAGTGAGAGCTGTAAGACACGGCCTTTCTGACCCACCCACCCAGCCAACGCTCTCTCGCCGGAGCTCTCACCGCCCGGCTCAGTTACTGCAACATCACTTTGCTCCGGGCTTGACAAGTGCCTGGTCCTGCCCTCTCCTGTCCAGTCAGGCTGCTGCTGCAAAGTTCATTCTCCTAGACCTTCACTTGGCCCATGCCACTGTCTTTGTATCCCTCCACTGGCTCCTCCTTCTGTATCGCATCAGACAGAAGCTGCCTTTCATCACTTTCAAGGCCCTTCGCCCCACCCTACCCTTTTTCTGTCATTCAGTAGCAAGGGGCTGACTCCTCCTCCGATGGGGCCATGGTGCCAGCCTCCATCCCCCACTTGTTAAATCTTCAAACAGGCACCTTCATCCTCTCTCCTTTGCGGGGCTGAGACCCCCGTAAACAGCTGCAACAAAGCTCCTTCCCTCAATACTCCCCTTTCCTGTAGTGCCTATAAATCCTTTGACAGGGGTTAGGCGGCTGGGGCGGTGTGACCCCTGCCGATCAGCAATATTGTCTCATTGTTCTCCTCTGCCTGTCTCCATCTGTTATCTCTTATGCTTTAGGGCAGGGACCGTCCTCTTGTTCTGGATTTGTACAGCGCCTAGCACAATGCAGGCCTGGTCCATGACTCGGTCTCCTAGGCGCTACAACATATTCTGCTGCTTATAGAACGGCTTGATTCACCTGCCGGAGAGAGGATGAGAGAACAAACACATGGCAGATGTTGGAGATGTTGCTTAAGCATGACTGGAAGATGCTCGGATACTACAGATTGGAGCCTCGCATAAGAACCTATACCGAACAAATAGCATCAACCCACTCTTTTAAGGCAGGTCTCTGATACAGTCAGGGGCAGTCTCCTCTGTGGCGTTTGGGGGGACCGGGAAGCTAAGACGTTGCATGTTCCTAAGGTACTTACATGGCCCTATCACCACAATATCAGAGCACAACCTTTAATGCAGTTATCCTCAGAACACCCCCACTAACCGCCTGTGCTCTAGGCGGGGGGAACAGGATGCCTGGCCCAGCGAAGGGGATTACACGCAGGTCTTCTAAGTACCTGCCTAGCACCCTAACCACTGAACCATCCTTCCTCTACCTCTCCGAGTAGCTACACGCCTATTGCTCTTTGGGGTGGAGAGGGGCTGAAATGGAAAAGGCCCTTTCCTTGCCTCACACTCGCTCTGCGGGTGGCAAGCAGCTCCCCCTCGTCCGACCCCTGCCCCAGCATCCAAGGCAGCGAGATCACTCAGGTGGCACCCAAAGGCACTGCCCACCCGGAGCCAGCCCCCGAAAGTGTGAGTCTCCTAGGTGAGCCGCCATCACCAGCGCAGACAGCCCCTGGGCCCCGATCTAGTTTAATCACACGAGAAACCACGGTGGCAGCCTCAGGGGTTCAAGGCCGTTTTCATACAGGCCGATTCCCAGTCCTTGAGAACTGAGCCTTGAGAACTGAGCACAAGCCTTTAACCAGTGTCCAATGGCAGCCTCATAAAGTGAATCGTTAGCCAGAGCAGGAGCTGAAGGGGACCAGCACACGGAGGGCCTGATTCAGCTCCCCCGCTAAGCGGGCCCTTCCCTCGCCCTGGTTTCTGTAGCATTGCCAGTGGAGTAAAGGACCTTTCACTGTAAGAGAGGCAGAGCTGAGCCCGATGGGCTGGATGCCTGGGTCGCTGCTCTCCTCTTTGAGCCAGGGGGCAGGGAGCAGGAGGAGCCCTGGCTTCAGCCCCCTTTCTTGCTGGCCTGGTGCATAGGGGGAAGAGAGCTGCCTTCCCCTGCCCTCAGAGCAAGGAGGTAAGCAGGTGAGCGCTGTGACCGCTGGGCGAGGTCCGCTCACTCAGTCACTATCTAGCTAGGGTGACCAGACAGCAACTGTGAAAAACCAGGCCAGGGGCTGGGGGAGGGAATAGGCACCTAGATAAGAAAAAGTCCCCAAAACCGGGACTGTGCCTATAAAAACGGGACATCTAGTCACCCTAAATCTAGCCCTCGCTGAAGAGCTGTGTGTCTCCCCTGTGAGAAGCTGATGGGAGGCCTGCGTGGTAAATGACAGGCCAGGTGCCTGTGTTTGTACTGTGTGTCGCTTTCCAGGATTACACTGAGGTGTTACCAGCTACTACTCAGCTTCAATACTGGCAGCCAAATCTGGCTGTGTGCCGGCCACCTACCGTTGGAGCCCCCTGAGTGTGAGCTGGTGACATGCCCCCACTGAGACGGGCCTGAGCTCAGATCTGGACTTTGTCAGAGTTCGCAGGTCTTTTCATACAGGCCGATTCCCAGTCCCTCCAGTGGCTACCTGGAGTGCAGGGCTACTAGGAAAGGAGCAAAAAGAATGAAGAGTCCTTGTGGCACCTTAGAGACTAACAAATTTATTTGGGCATAAGCTTTCGTGGGCTACAGCCCACTTCATCAGATGTGGAAAGGAAAGGAGCATTAACATGCACAATGCTTGTAACGCTCCCTCCACCTTTCAGACGCTAACGGGCAGGTGATGCAAACTTCACCTAGCTAATAGCGCTTAGTTTGAAGCTTCCCTGCAGATCTTCCATGTCCACAATCCCACTGAATTCATTACACCCCTGGGGCATTTTGTTTGCAGAGGGCCATTAAATAGAACCTTTCCAAGCAAGAAAATGCAAGGCAAGGCAATTCACTCTGAGTTCCATTCAGTCCAGTCCATCCACTGTCCCTTTGGGCAGGGAGGAGATCAGGTTAAGTTGATAGTGTAATACATGAAACTCCAAAAGATATATACATCCAATGATCCAAGCCTAGTGAAGTCAATAGAAAGATTGCTGTTAATGCAATGGGCTTTGGATGAGACCCAAGTCTTCCCCATTAGCCCCATCCTTAGAAAGGAACGGTCGTGTGAACAGGGGCAAGATATCTGTCTCCCCTCACCATGCTGCTGGAAAGCAAAGGTTTGTTCATCCTTGTCATAAACAGATAGTTAAGGGTTAATGTCTCTTTTACCTGTAAAGGGTTAAGAAACTCAGTAAACCGTGGCTGACGCCTGACCAGAGGACCAATAAGGGGACAAGATACTTTCAGATCTTGGTGGAGGGAAGTCTTTTATTTGTGCTCTTTGTTTGGGGGTTGTTCACTCTTGGGACTAAGAGGGACCAGACATCAATCCAGGCTCTCCAAATCTTTCTGAATCAGTCTCTCCTGTTTCAAACTTGTAAGTACCAGCCAGGCAAGGCGTGTTAGTCTTATTTTTGTTTTCTCAACTTGTAAATGTTCCTTTTTGCTGAGAGGATTTTACCTCTGTTTGCTGTAACTTTGAACCTAAGGCTAGAGGGGTTCCTCTGGGCTATATAAATCTGATTACCCTGTAAAGTATTGTCCATCCTGATTTTACAGAGATAATTTTTACCTTTCTTTCTTTAATTAAAAGCTTTCTTTTTAAGAACCTGATTGATTTTTCCCCCTTGCGTTAAGATCCAAGGGGATTGGATCTGGACTCACCAGGAATTGGTTGGGGAAGGGAGGGGGGATGGTTAAATTCTCCTTGTGTTAAGATCCAAGGGATTGGATCGGTGTTCACCAGGAACTTGGTGAAAAAGCCTCTCAAGGCTGCCCAGGGAGGGGAAGGTTTTGGGGGGACAGAAAGTGATCCAGACACTGAAATTTCTGGATGGTCACAGTGTTACCAGATCTAAGCTAGTAATTAAGCTTAGAACATAAGAATAATAAGGCCGTGTCAGAAGGTCAGACCAAAGGTCCCCATGGCCCATCTCACCGACAGTGACAGTGGCCATGCCCAGTGAGGGAGTGGACCCTAACAGGCAATGATCAATGATCTCTCTCTCTCTCATCCCATCTCATCTCTCCTCTCAACAGAGGCTAGGGACACCTATTCTTACCCATCCTGGCTAATAGCATTTATGGACTTTACCACCCATGAATTTATCAGTCCCCTTTTTTTATTGTTTGTTATAGTTTCTCCTTCACCTCCTCCTCAGGTAAGGAGTTCCACAAGTTGACTGTGCGCTGCGTGAAGAAGAACTTCCTTTTATTTGTTTTAAACCTGAAGTGTCCATGCAGGTCCCCACATCTGTACCCTAAAGTTCAGAGTGGGGGAGGAACCTTGACAATCCTTTTCAGCACACAGATTTTTGTTTACTATCAAGGCGAGGGCTTAACCTGGTGATTAAGTCACTGGGATGGAGCTCCCTTGCTCTGCCACTAACTTCCTGTGTGACCTTGGGCAAGTCACTTGAGTTCTCTGTGCCTCCGTTCCTGCACTGTAAAATGGAAAGCCTTGTCTACCTAGCCCCCAGTCCTGCAGTCAGCTCTGGGTAGGCATACCCCTACAACCAGACCACTCCTTTGGGGAAACTGAGGCAGTGAGACTAACTGACTTGCCTGTGGCCACACACGTCACCTGACTGGAATTTGGGATTGCCTGACTCCGAATTGTGCTTGCTCCACCAGACTACGTTGCCTCTCAGATTCTTGGGTGTGGAATTTGCTCCAAGGCACAATTCCCTTTTCTTGAAAAGCCATTGATCATGTGTATCGTCATCTACAGGCGTCTTTTATATTTTCCTAAATCTAATGGCGTTATGCCCTATGCTAGAAGGAAAGGATCTATGCTTGGGAGAACAAAAGGCTTGCTGTACTGGCTGGTGGCAGGCAACGTGCAAACTTCCTTACCCATCTTGCTCCATAGAACCAGTATGATCTGTGATGGTCACTGCCAGTTGTGTGCTGAAGCGGTCCTGGGCATCCCTAGCTGAGACCACCAAAGTCAACTCCCTGGTCTGATCACCACTGGATTTCAACCCAGCCTCAAGAAACAAAAACCTGCGTGTGATAACCTACTTGCATCACCATGGCCCCAGTTTTAATGATGATTTATGATGAACTCATGCCACAAAAATAAAATCAATAAGCAAATGGGACTATAGAGGGTCACCCCCCATATCACCACAATCTAATCCCATATTGATTTCAGCATCTGAAAGTCTCCACTAATTATCATGCATCAGTAGGCAAAATATCACATGCTGCGGACTCAACTCTATTCAATGTTTCCCAAGCTTGGAACAAATTTCCTTTTCAAAAATGGATCATTTTTTGGAGACAGAACTAACTCAGGCTTATTTCTCTCGCAATAAGCCCCAACATGATGCAGATACCACTAGACACAGTCACTTTAACTTGATTTTTTTTTCCTCCAAAGCCTGAAGAACTTGAATTTTCTGTGTGTGAGTGATGCTGGGTTTTTGCTTTGGTTTTTGTTGGTGGTGGGTTTTTTTTGTTTGTTTGTTTGTTTTGGTATGTTGGGTTTTTTTTGGTACGTTCCTTTATATTTTTGTTCGCTTATGCAATCACCTGCTTTCAAGTCACAAGATTTCCAAGCCTGAAAACCCCGGGTCTGTTCTCAGCTCGTTAAAAATTGGCAAATATTTCCCTTTTCCTTGGGGTCTTTTAATGTGATTGTCTGTAAAGGCATGCCAGGTCTGGCAACAGGATAGCGTGTGACGTGCCTAGGCCAAATTCCTCTCTGGTGTAACTCCACCGGCTTTCACGGACTTACGCCAGGGTTGCATTTGGCCCCCTATTTCCTGTCTATTCCCCTTGCCCTTCACTGCAATCTCCGAAGAGCAGCTCTCCTGGGAATCTGACTTACGGGGTGGGAGGGTGGGAGAGTCTTGTGGCCCCCCCAGCTCAGCGCGTCTCTGCAGCGGCGGCTGCAGCTGCTTTGCTGGGAGGAAGTGGCCACTGAGGCACTAATCGGCCCATGTGATCGCTGCGCCCCGATTCGGTGGTTGGTGCTGCCCAGCCCCAGGGCAGAGGATGGGAACCCAGCACCGGGAGCATGTGACAAAAGCGTATTTTAACTCCACCCCCGGGGACTGGGTCGCCACTGAGCCGGACTGGGAGACCAAAGCACCATCGGCTGCAGCCCTCCGCAAGGTAACGTGCCACTGCGCCTTCTCCGGATCAGCTCGGAGGGGTTTCAGCTGGGGCTCTGGTCGGAAAGGGGGGAGGGCGCCTGTGGCTAATCAGTTCTTAAACTGAGAGTTTCCCCGCCTTGTACAATCCCCAGCGCTGCCCCGCTGCTGCAGTTGCTGTGGCAAGTGAAGGATGTTGACAGCAGCCAAGGTAAGCCTGGTGACTGGACAGAGGAGGGGAGAGAACTACCCCTTTTATTCTGGGAGGGGTGGTGCTCAAAGCAGGTTGACTTCCAGAAAGAAGGAGAGCGACATTCTGGATTAACCTGTAAGGCAGACAGGCTCAACTGTGTCCAGAAGCACAGCCCTCAAAGTCCCACGCTAGTTTAATCAGCAGGAAAGACCACTGGAAACTGGGGTATGCTCCCCTGACATTGAACGCCCTTCGAGCCGGCCTCGGAAATTAGGTCGCTCTTCAATGTGATGGCGGATACCCAGCCTGAGGCGGCAAAATGCCAATGTAAAGTGTGTGAATTACATTTCACATGCACTGTGTGTCATACGCATGGCTGGCGGCGCCCTGCTTTAGCTGAACTTTCAGAGGAGCCTGCTGTGGGGAGCAGGGCAGCTTCCTCTGACTCTGCATCTCCATGCTCCCATGGGTTTGCGACACGGCCGGGCTTACCTAGAAATTGAGGAATTGTCCGCGTGCTGGCCGGCCTATCCCAAAGCTGTGTGGGAAAATCTAGTGCAATCCCTGAAAATGTAAGCATCATACTTTGTGTGTGTGTGTGGTAATTTCATTTGCAATGCAGTATTAATTATGAATAGATCTTCATGGAACCTTATACACCATTCCTAGAATCTAGAATATATCTAGAAGCCATTCAAGATATAATCCTGCCTACTTTTGCCTGCATGCTCCTGTTGACTTTAATAGAGCCACGAGGTGTACATGGGGTAGGGGATCATGCCCCAACAGGTTCATTTTTTAGCATCATGTAAGCAGAATAAATGGGGCAACTCCCATTATTGTTAACAGAGTGACTATCTAATCTGCCCCATGCAGGCCTGACTCCTATAAAACCACTGTGGTAGTGGGGAGTAAAACTTTGCTTGAAGACTCTCAGTATCTTAGGTTTTATCATTTCAAATGAAACCTACTCCTGGCCCTTGTCTAGAGGGGAGGTTAGTTTCATTTTTGGAGATCAAAAATTGTTGAATTTACAGGTACAATGAGCACGGGATGCCACTTAATGGATCGTGGCAGGTGCGGGGTGCCTGCAAATCCTGCTGTCTTCATTGGCAACTGAAGGCACATAGAAGGCACCTCGCACCATGCCAGACTGGGACCTTCCTTTACCTTCTATCCGTCTTTTGCTCCTGAGTCTTTAAATGGAGAACCATTCCCAACCATCCAGCTAGGGAACAAGGATGGTGCTTCCAAGCACGGATATTTTTATTGATCCTGTGGCTCTTAAATACAACACGCCGCAGAGTGCTAATGCTTTGCAAATATTAACACATTCCTAAAGGGGAGGGTGTGGATGTGGGGGAGGAGGGTGTGTGAGAGAGTAGATATTATTAAAAATAGTTCTGAGTGCGTGTTGTTGACGTCTACTTGACACCGTGCCAGAGTCCTGTGATTTCCAGAGAGCAATTATTCTACCTCAAAAGTCTTTAAAAGAACAATGACGGTCTGAAGCCACTTTGCCTGTGCCATGTCTTCCTCCTTCACTTTCTATCACCCCATCAGTTATTCCCCCCTACCACCACCGTTTATAATTTTATAAATACATGTACGGTTAAGAAGAACTATTACCTAGAAATTATGTTCTGTGAACCTTGTTCCTTATATACTTTTCAAAACAACTCTTTACATGATTCTCCCAAAATTATAAAAGGCCCCGCTCCTTGGCAAGGCTGATGAAAACAAAACAATTGTGGGGTTTTCGGGCCTTCCTATTTTAAAGCTGTGCTGAGCCAAAAACGTACAATTACTGCTCAGATTTCAAACCACCAGATTCTGGAATAAAATGTCCAAATACGGAATTATTCCAGAATAGCTATTTCACTTTAAATGTACACCTGACCTTATTCTGGGTCAATTTTCATGTATGAACAAGCCCACGTGTTTGAGTTTTAAACCCAGTATAGCTGATTTTATCATGTAAATGCTAACAGACACACTACAGTATATGTTCAGCTATTACCATATAACAAAACTATGATATTCTGGAGTTTTAATGATTCAAAACATTGCAGTTTTCCAGTAATGCTGCTTACTTTTCTTTCCTTTTTTTTTTAATTTAATGATTAGGTCCAATAATTCGTTTCTTCTCTTGTTTCACTCAAATCAACTTTAAGTCAATGATATTAGGCTTTCCTTGATTGCACCTGCTTCTTCCGGAAACTGTTGGGCACTCTCCGAAGAGGTTTCCTTTCCAGAATTGCTGACTTCCCACATTGAAGTTAATGGGAGCGCAGCACTTCTGAGAATCGGGCACCTATTATCTTATCGTTGTGCGAGTCTAATCTTAATGCACGTATTCCAGAAGACTTGAGTACATAACTTAATTAGTTACTGTACGTTAGATCAAAGGCTAGCATGTGAATGGCAAACAGACAGCTGATGAGTTGAAGTATTTATCATATCACCTGTGTATTGATTTTCCTTAACATAGTCAGAGGTTAGAAATGAAGCTATATGGCTGCATCTTCCAAAGCCCAAATGTGGGATGGAATATGTGTCAAAGACAAAAATGAAGGATGTAAAAAAATTGCCATGTGGGACGTTGAACAAGTCTGGGGGATTCCTCCCTTTAGTGTAGCCAACTCTTTCTGCAGGCTCAGCTTCATAGGTCTTTATTTCTGATACAAATAATTTTCAGTAATTTGAGCAAGAGGACACCAAAATTGTGTGAAACAGAAGGAAGTTGGGGCCTAACATAAGTGATGCCTCCTGAAATACATTTGAGAGGTGCACTAACCATGAGAATTTCTAGCCAAAATATCTCATGCGTCTAAAATCCAATGCTCATTTCTTTAAAGGGACATTGTCAGGTTAAAAAAAAATTAATTGCACCTGTGCTGCTAATAATACTTTAGGATGTAAATTCAGGATAGAATTTAAGCACATGCTTAACTTTAAGCACATGCTTATGTGCTGTCCTGGAGAGAAATGCTTTCTCGAATCAGGACCTCGATTATTAAAGGGAGTGATTTTTTATTAAATCAAATTCACTGTCCACTACTTTAAAATATTGGAATTTACTTGTTTCATTTCTCTCAACTGAAACAAGAGGGGGAAAGCTGCTTCACAATTTCACATATCCCAGCCCTGGTTGTCGGTTTCCTAGCAGTTTCCTTTTGTTGTGGGGCTTGGGTTGCCAGTGCTGCAGGGAACCAATTGATTGTAAACACAAACTGTTTTCATGGAAATGATTTAAAAACCGATACATTAAAAATCAGGATGAATGGAAAAGTTTTCTTTTTAAAAAGAACCTTAATTCATTTGTACCCCTTTGATCAGGGCTACGGTTTTCTATAGCTGAAGATTTTCTTCTCTAGCTGTAAATAGCTTTTCAGTAAATACAGTCACTATTGGCCTCAACTCAGGCAAACCTCTGTCTAGTCAAGATATGCGTATGGCTCCCCGTTATTGTAGCATCTGAGTGCCTTGCCGTCTTTAATATATTCTCCCTCACGACACCCCTGTGAGGTAGGAAAATGTTGTTCCTACTTTACAGATGAGGAATTAGAGCACAGAGGGTATGTTTACACAGCCCGCAGCACTGGGAGTCCCAGCTGGGTCAGCAGACTCAGGCTCACAGGGCTGGTGCTACTGCACTAAAACTACCTGTATAGACAGCACTTTGAAGTTGTGCTTGGGGCTCTGAAGGCCACTTCCCTCCCCAGGCTTCAGAGACCCCTGAGCTCCAGTCCGAGCTGCAACATCTATTTTTAGTGCCTCGGCATGAGCCTGAGTGTGTTGACCTGGGCTCGGAGGCTCACTGCCTCTGAGAAGGGAAGGTTGACACCACATGCGCATCCCCGTACTGTCTGTGCTTGAAAGTAAATTCACATGTTCAAGCAGGTTCGCTTAATGTTATGTCACATGCCTCTTCGGGGCAGATCTGAGGCTAGTGTAAATCCTAGCTCTGTTAACTATTTGCACCAGCTAAGGATTTGCCCTACAATCTACCATTCAGCCGAGAGGGTACGTTTTCAATTCAGTGTGTCCCACATGCTCTGATTCTGCAGAGCACTTAAGCATGAGCTGAACTTCTAAGCACTTGAGCAATCCTATTGTGGGACCATGAGACGGTCGAGTTCAGGATAACGACAAAAGGAAGAAGGGAGAGCAGCAGAATACAGACCCTGGATTCAGAAAAGCAGACTTTGACTCCCTCAGGGAACTGATGGGCTGGATCCCCTGGGAGGCTAATAGCGGGAAAGGAGTCCAGGAGAGCTGGCTGTATTTTAAAGAAGCCTTATTGAGGGCGCAGGAACAAACCATCCCAATGTGCAGAAAGAATAACAAATATGGCAGGCGACCAGCTAGGCTTAACAGAGAAATCTTCAGTGAGCTTAGACACAAAAAGGAAGCTTACAAGAAGTGGAAACTTGGACAGATGACCAGAGAGGAATATAAAATATTGCTCGAGCATGCAGGGGTGTAATCAGGAAGGCCAACGCACACTTGGAGTTGCAGCTAGCAAGGGATGTGAAGGGTAACAAGAAGGGTTTCTAGAGGTATGTTAGCAACAACAAGAAGGTCAGAGAAAGTGTGGGACCCTTACTGAATGAGGGAGGCAACCTAGTGACAGAGGATGGGGAGATAAGCTCAATGCTTTTTTTGCCTCGGTCTTCACAGACAAGGTCAGCTCCCAGACTGCTGCACTGGACAGCACAGTATGGGGAGGAGGTGAGCAGCCCTCAGGGGTGAAAGAACAGGTTCAGGACTATTTAGAAAAGCTGGACGTACACAAGTCCATGGGGCTGGATCTAATGCATCCAAAGGTGCTGAGGGAGATGGCTGATGTGATTGCTCAGCCATTGGCCGTTATCTCTGAAAACTTGTGGCGATTGAGGGAGGTCCCGAACAATTGAGAAAAGGCAAATATAGTGCCCATCTTTAAGAAAGGGAAGAAGGGGAATACGGGGAACTACAGACCAGTCAGCCTCACCTCAGTCCTTGGAAAAATCATGGAGCAGGTCCTCGAGGAATCCATTTTCAAGCACTTGGAGGAGAAGAAGGTGATCAGGAACAGTCAACATGGATTCACCAAGGGCAAGTCATGCCTGACCAACCTGATTGCCTTCTATGATGAGATAACTGACTCTATGGATATGGGGAAAGTGGTGGACATGATATACCTTGACTTTAGCAAAGCTTTTGATACGGTCTCCCACAGTATTCTTGCCAGCAAGTTAAAAAAGTATGGGATGGATGAATGGACTATAAAATGGTTAGAGAGCTGGCTAGATTGTCGGGCTCAACAGTTAGTGATCAACGGCTCGGTGTCTAGTTGGCAGCCAGTATCAAGAGGATTGCTCCATGGGTCAGTCCTGGGGCCGGTTTTGTTCAACATCTTCATTAATGATGTGGCTGAGGGTGCAATCCATCCCATCATCAAGTTCGCGGATGACACTAAGCTGAGGAGAGAGGTAGATATGCTGGAGGGTAGGAATAGGGTCCAGAATGACCTAGACAAATGGAGGATTGAGCTAAAAGAAATCTGATGAGGTTCAACAAGGACAGGTACAGAGTCCTGCACTTAGGATGGAAGAATCCCATGCACCGCTACAGGCTGGGGACTGACTGGCCAAGCAGCAGTTCTGCAGAAAAGGACCTGGGGATTAGTGGATGAGAAGCTGGATATGAGTCAACAGTGTGCCCTTATTGCCAAGAAGACTAACAGCATATTAGGCTGCACTAGTAGGAGCATTACCAGCAAATGGAGGGAAACGATTATTCCCCTCTATTTGGCACTGGTGAGGCCACATCTGTAGTATTGTGTCCAGTTTTGGGCCCCACACTACAGCACAGATGTGGACAAATTGGAGAGAGTCCAGCAGAGGGTAACGATAATGATTAGTTGGCTGGGGAATATGACTTACAAGGAGAGGCTGAAGGAACTGGGCTTATTTAGTCTGCAGAAGAGAAGAGTGAGGGGGGATTTGATAGCAGCCTTCAACTACCTAAGGGGGGATCCAAAGAGGATGGAGCTCGGCTGTTCTAAGTGGTGGCAGATGACAAAATAAGGAGTAATGGTCTCAAGTTGCAGTGGGGGAGGTTTAGGTTGGATATTAGGAAACACTATTTCACTAGGAGGGTGGTGAAGCACTGGAATGGGTTACCTAGGGAGGTGGTGGAATCTCCATCATTAGAGGTTTTTAAGGTCAGGCTTGACAAAGCCCTGGCTGGGATGATTTAGTTGGGGTTGGTCCTGCTTTGAGCAGGGAGTTGAACTAGAACTTCCCGCAGTCTCTTCCAACCCTAATCTTCTATGATTCTAAGGTATTAAAAATCCCAAGGGCTTCCTCCTTAGCTCCTGAAACACCTAGCTTTCCCCCATGACAATTTCTACAGTGCAGTTATCATTAGAAAAACCTGCAGTAGTTGAAATCCTGAAAATGTGGGCCCAGCACAAATGGAATTGATAGCAAAAGAATAACACTGGGACTACAAAAATTAACATATTATTTATTGTCATGGCTCATTTAAATGCAAGTGAGTTGAATTAAGCTGCCACGGAGTTTCCAGTTTATGGTATCAGAGAGCCACTGGGGTTGTACCATAGACCATTTGAGTAGAAGTAGGATTGATGGGGTGAAACTAAGACATTATGGCTGAATATCTGGGAAAAGCTTCCGCCAATGAGATATATGAGGCTATGGAATAGTCTCCAAAGGCCAAATAACTCCTTGGCCCAATGGCTGCTTGGATTTCTGGTGCAATCGATTTGTAAAGCGTTGGGAATGAGCGGTAGGAAGCACTCCTGCGCCGGCAGTAGGGAAAAGGCCTGGGTAACTTACTACTAGGTCCCATCTCTGACTTCTGTGATTCTATGAAATGCTTTTACTCCAGACCCCACACAACAGCATTTCATGCCCCAAACTTGTTGGACTAAATTCATCCCGGATGTAACTCCGCTAAGTCAATATAGTTAAAATCAGTGATGAATTTGCCTGTTGATTCTCAGCCGTGTCTCCTGGAATGTGGTTGGCATTCATGCATTGTTCCCACTGGCCAATTTAAGCCAAGCCATTCAGTGCTTTATGTTCCTATCCATTACTGCTTTGCTGTAATAGGAGTATTTAAGTCATTACACACCTGTGCATGCTGTATGCTTAAACTCCTGTCAGATAGGAAAGGAATTAACTTGTGTTTGTTTAGCTTCTGTTTACTTTGCATGTTACCATTAATTTTTATTGGTTTACAGTGCCGCTGGCTTCGCGAGGTATTAAAGATCTGCACAGAGGCAGGTACAATAGCGTCTTGTTTCTGTATATTTTCATGCATTTGATTTAACCCATTCAAACAGTACCAAATAATAAAAGCAAGTGTACCTCTTTACTAATGTAATTTCCCAAGACAGTACATCAGATTTACGCTGTTTATAACAGATCAAAATTTAACTCCCCTTAGGCATGGTCAAGCTAGGTTTCTCAAGGCAAAAGTCCTGTCTCCCTGACATAGGATAGTAGAATCTGGCCCTTTCTCACACCTTTACTCCAGGGTTGCTCCCACTGATTGCAGTGGGACTGCTACCTCTGGAGTAAGCCACTACTCAACATGAGTAGTGATTCTCCTTGATTCTCAAACCGAAAAACATTTTAACTGTATTCCTGAAGGTCAGATTGTCCTCCCATTGAATAGCATCTGACTCCTGTTGAAGTCAGTGGAACTTCGTGTGAATAGAATCTGGTCCTAGTTAAAGACACACCAAAAGCAGAGTAAGAACGTCTGAATCTTGCTCATAACAGTTTAAAAAATGGTATGTGAATAATAAATACCTGGCATGGCATCACTGCATCAATCAGCAGCAATGCTCCTGTGATTTTAGCATTATTGTCATATAAGGATTCCTAAAACCGGCTGCCTTGTATTTTGGCATCAGTCAGTTGTTTTGATATCAAGCAGATTAGAAAATCACCGAGAGCCCACCCATAGAAGTACGGGGGCTGTACATTGGTCTACCCTCATTCAGTGGCAGATTAACAAATTTGCCACCCCTAGGCCCTCAAAAAATTGCCCCCCCCCGTGCCAGCTCACCTCCGCTCCCCGTGGCAAGCCTGGGAGGGAGGGGAGAGATGGGGAGTTGCTGTGTGCTCCGGGGATGGCAGCAGTGGAGCAGAGGTGAGCTGGGGTGGGGAGCAGTTCTTGGGGCACCCCCCCGGGTTGCTCCCCGCGCCCGCCGGCCGCAGCTCACCTCTGCTCCGCACCATTACTCGCTTCTCCCTCCCTCCCAGCGCTTTCGCGTGGCAAGCCTGGGAGGGAGGTGGAAGGAGGGAAACACGGCACGCCTGGGGGAGGAGGCAGGCCGAGGATTTGGGGAAGGGGTGGAGTTGGGTAGGGGTCGCGAGCAAATTTGCCGCCCCTGCAAATTTGCCGCCCTAGGCCTAGTGCTTGTTGGCCTAGGCGATAATACGCCTCTGCCCTCATTGCATGTTGTAGTATGGGCGGGAGACAGCAGCCGGCAGAGCTTTGAGTCCTTCCACCTCATCCCCGATGCGCCAGCCAGCACAGCCATGCCTACATGGAGAGGGAAGGAAGCTGCACCAGGTATTGGGCTGTCGTGCATGGTTTACTTCTCCCATGAAGCAAGGGAGAACCATGACTGAGCCACAGTTTGGGTGCAGGTCCCTGTCTGGAGCCGTGCAACAATGCACAACTTTTCCTTCCAAGCTAGCGGTAAAGCCACAGTGTAGCCCCTTAAAGAGAGTAACAGGATTTTATAAAGATTGGGATTTAAAGGAGGAGGAGGAAGACTAAGAATAATCTCACTAGTTTCCAATATAGACTGTGTCTAGTATACCCATTATCCGTCTGAATGTTCACTGTCAATCATACACACTGCTGTCAAATCCGGAAAACACACCTTTACAAATTACAGCCTACGCTGCAAGTGTTAGCGGATTGTCAGTTCCCCAAGCTTCCTTTTCTAATTCCCAGCATCCATCAATTTCTAACCCTCATTAATGTCGTGACGATGTTTGCTCCAGCAATTGCTCAAAGACTAAGGAGAGCCCTTTTTCCTTAGCATAAAGTTATAACTGTCATAAGGTTTGCCTTAAACACTATCCAAAATGAGATTGGACCATTAAATAAAAGTTGCAGTAGTAATACGTAAAACTAGGATGCCTGGTGTAGATCCAATTTGAAGTTAAAGCTGTTTGAACTTGTTTTCTCCCAGCGTGCTGTGTACTGGATGTCGTTGCAATGTTCTGAAGGGGTGCAAAATGCAAACGATAGACGCTCTGTAGAAAACTACAAACGGGTGAAGGGGGAAAATGGGATTATAGACCTGAGGCATCTTATGACTCTGTGATCGTTCCAAAGAGCGAACAACAGCCAGTGAACTTGCCTTTGACATGAGTGGAGGCTTCCTCGGGGTTGGCAGGGAGGGCTTTCTGTCTGCCGTGTTTGGATACAGTGTAATCTCTCCTCCCTGCAGTCAATTGGATCATTTGTATTAGTTTTTCTTGCCTTCTTTCAGCTCAGAGAAGGGCATGAACTGCAAAACTCAGATCTCAATTTCAGCAGCACCAGGGACCTCTTGCTTCTCCCTGGCCACTTGCGGGGATTTGCCACGATTCGGAGTGCACAGGCTGTTAGGGAGTCTTGCACTCTGATTGCCTGGTGAGGAAACACAGACTTTCAGCCCCAGGTTCACAGCTGGTATAAATCAGCATAGCTCTGTCTAAATCCCTGGAATTGCACTGATTCACACCAGCTGAAGATCTGGCCCATAATATCGAGAAGACTTGATGGATACATTGAGTGACAGCTGATTTTTGAATTAACATTGGGGACTTGATTTTCAGAAAGTCAAGTCTGGGAAAATGTGCACGATAGAGTTGAGCAAATAATTGATTTTTCAGTTCTGGGGCCAAACCAAAACATCTTTTTTTTTTTTTAAATTGTTCAGTTTGAACCAAAAGTGAATTATTTTGGTTTTTCTCACCTGGGGGGAAAAACTGGGGGGGAAATTGTTTGTGGTTGAACAAAATGTTTTGTTTGACCCTGTGGCAGGGTGTACCAGGGCCTTTGAGGCCCCCTGCTGGAGGGCCTGTGGTCCTACTACACCCCGCTCCAGAAAAGGAGCAGTGAAGGTGAGTCCTCCAGGCCTGCCTAGAAAGGCTGCAGGGAAGCAGCCAATCAGAATCCAGCCGGCTCTATTAAAAGACCCTGCAGGGACTGAGCAGGTCAGATGCTGGCTGGGACCAGAAGGGGGAAGCCGGACTGGAAGGCTGTGAAATTCCACAGGTAAAGAGGCTTAGGAGAGACCCTGCTCAAGCAGGGACCAGAGAACCCTGCGGTAAGGGTGAAAAACAAGGGGCCCTGTGGGAAATGGCTCAGGGAATAGCAGCAGCTATTAAAGAGAGCAGCACGTGGCTGCTATTTGTGGGTTGGAACCTAGAGTGGGGGGGCAGCCCCCCCCACTGGAAAAGTGGCCAAAGCCCCAAGAAGGGGACAAATTTAATTTTGAAGCCCAAGCACAGGGCTAGAATTTAAAGGCAAAAAAAGCCCTGGGGTCACTGCTCTGTACCCGGGCAGGGACAGACTTAAAGCTAGCCCAGAAAGGGCTGAGAACTGAGCCCAGAGACAGGGTTGCAGACATTAGCAAGGGCACAGGGAGTTCATGCACATTGACTGGGTGTGACTTGGCCGGAGGGCTGAGCCACTGAAGATCCACCTGATGAGGGCAACAGCTGACAGGGGACACAGCTAAGAGAGAGCAGGTTTGAATCCACCCCAAAGGGAGTGCACTCGAGAGGTGAGTGGCCCCAGTTACACACCCACAAGTGTGGTGTTTTTGTTTTGTTTTGTGGGGGTTTTTTGTTGTGGTTTTTTCCGCTAAATTCACTGTTTCAAAATGAAAAGTTGAAACATTCCATTTGGAACTGGCCAAACTGAATTCTTGCAACTTCTTGAATTTTTTTCCAGTTTATTTATTTATTTTTATTTTTAGCCAAAACTGTTCCCCGAATTTGACCTGAATTTGCCACTTGTGTTCTGAAAAACTTCACCCAGCTGTAGTGCAAAATGCATGTATACTAAGCAGGGGTTCAAGGGTGTGTGTATGGGTGGTGGTGGAATACAGCTAAAAGCAGAGAGGGGCTCCCCCTTTTCTGCCTGGCTTAAGTTAGCAGCACTCTCACATACCACCTCATCCTTCATTGCTCTCACAATGAGAGCTCTCATTCCTATTTCATTCCTCTCATTCCTGCTGAGCTATCTCTAAGGCTGCTTAAGTTACTACACTGAGGACATGGAGAACTGAAAGCTCCATTGCAATGCATTAGTTTTACTGGAGTATGAAGGCGAAGGCAGCTTCATTTAAGCAGGCTTAGTGGTACGTGCTGCTTTTTCCATATGCAAGTTCTGCAGCGGCGCTTGCAAGTCAGATAATGGCATTGATACCCAGCCAGTGATGGCCTGACTTGTATGCACAAGTGTCTGATTTCTGTGCACTGTTGTGGGAACCCCATGTGCAAAATAGGCATGCAGTTGCGCACCTTGCTTTGTGTGCAGCCTTGGGCTCCCGTTCTTCTGAAAATCAAGCTGTCAGTTTAGTTTGAGAAGCCTGGTGGTTCTTGGGCTTGGTCTACACGGAAAACTTGCACCGCCACACCTATGTCAGGCAGGTGTGAAGAAATCCAATCCCCTGACCAACATAGCTATTACCTGAGATAGCACAAAATAGAGGAGGGATAGCTCAGTGGTTTGAGCATTGGTCTGCTAAACCCAGGGTTGTGAGTTCAGTTCTTGAGGAGGCCACTTAGGGATCTGGGGCAAAAATCAGTACTTGGTCCTGCTAGTGAAGGCTGGGGGCTGGACTCAATGACCTTTCAAGGTCCCTTCCTGTTCTAGGAGATTGGTATATCTCCAATAATTATATTTTAAAAAAAAAAAAGCCTTGTATAAACTGACCTTACAAGAGTGCTCTCATTCTGAAGCCTTTGGGGCCAGATCCTCAGCTGGTGTAAACCAGCTTCTCCTTCTATGGCTCTACATTGATTTACATGAGATGGAGATCAATTCCATTTGACTCATCCACGGTCACCAGATACATAAAACATCTGCTGACTCAAGTTAATGAGTTTTGCGCATTTTATTCATAAATTTGTAAGAAAGGGAAGGGGATGGGGAAATCAGCTGATGGTCATGTTGATTTCATTTTCTTTCTTAAAATAAGAGGTTGTTTGTGGCATTCATGCTGGTGAATGCTCTTGTGTAAAGCTGCAAAAGTCAATGAACAAACATTAAAAAACCAACTTCAACTAGTACATGCTATTCACTAGCAGGCAATAGCTTTCCCATTTGATTTCCAAGAAAGGTTCATATTTAAAAGCGGCGGCAGCTTGTTTACCAGAACTGTATCAAGGAAGATTTTTTTTTTTTTGCTCCTGAATTCTCATTCAAATGTCATTTTCATGTGATGCTGCCATGTCTGACCTCTGTGTGGGCACATTACTGACAAAAATAACCCAAGCACTGCAATATTGAGGCCCCACTAATAAGAACTAACAGTAAAACCATTGCTGACTGTTAGACCAACTCTGCTGCTGTCTCAATTCAGCAGACCACTTGAGCATTTAGGTTGTTCCATTGACAAGATGTCAACATCGATTCCAGTGAGGCTACTCCAGTTCTTAAAGTTAAGCCTTGTGCTTATGTTCTTGGCTGAACTGGGGTCCCTTTGAAGTCAATGAGAGTTCTACTGATTTCAGTGGAATGAGAATCGGGCAAATGCTGAATGCTTAGTGTTTGGCTCTTGGGCTTAATGGTACCTTCCTTCATAAGCAATCCCATTGATTTCCTTGGTGGGAGGCACCACTTGGTAAGTGGGGGTGGCAGAATCTGACCCTATGCCATTGAGACGTTCACAGTCCTTTTCAGACGAGGCTCCACCTTGTAAAATAAGGAGTGATCCTCTTCCTGCTAAAGTTAGTAGGGAGCATTGCCGTTTATTTGAACAGCAACAAAAGTAAGACCCGGATGTCAAACTTTTCATCATTGTAGTGCAAGCAATTGGTCATAGATGCCAATTTTAAGCAAATCATTGCATTTTGCTTTGTTAGGGTTTCTATATAGCAAGAATTGACACTCAACATTTGATCTCTTGCCCAGTGGGACCAAAAGTTGTGACTGTTTTGTCAACAAAATATTTCCTTCCTTGCCTGAGCAGCAGCATATGTGCTGTTGTGTTTGTGAAGGGATTGGAAACAGGCATGTCGATACTCGGAACAGTATGAATAGTTAGAATGTATTTTTTTCTTCTCATTAATAAATTCAGAACAGGAGCAAACCCATGCTTGAGAGGTCCTGGGATAATTGCAGCAAAAACCCTTAGACAGGCTCTTGTTGGGATGCCAATTGTCATCTATTGACCTGCTGTTTGGATTCATTGGTGCAAAGCCGCTCTCAAATCTGCTTACGTAATTTGCTGATAAACTCATTGCTCACTTCTGCCAGTTAACTAATTGTTCTTATTGGGCTCCTAACTCAGCTGGACAAGCTAGAAATAGATTCACAGCTTCAAAGGGAAAAGCATGTGCTCACCTCAGATACTGACTTCTCCTGAAAACTCCATTTCTGCACACAATTCATTTGAATTTGGATTCAGCTCACCTAAAGTCCTTTTCAGGCCCAAATCCAGTTGATGTTAATCCATCTGTTGCCCCAAACAAATTGCTAGACTGAATTACTCTTGCCTGGCAGATGAAATACAGTAGCTAACTAGCTGTGACAAGGAATTTCCAGCCTGGACTGTAGGAGACTATCTGAAATGGAGGTGACCTGGGGAGAACTCATTTTGAGTGATGGCCTATGTTGAGAGCATGGTCTCGGTAGATAGAACTTCTCATCCTGGCAGAATTTTGTACCTCTTTAGTGTGTCTTACTCTTGGCTTAAATACCTTGGTGGGGAGGAGAGAAGTATGTAAAGTAAGGTTTGCTCCTACAACGGAAGAAAACGGATTCCTTTGGATACCTGTAGTACTTTCTCAAGGAGAGAGCCCCACTCATTAAGTGAATGAGAAGCCAGGGTGATAATTAGGCCTGTTGTGGCAATCAGATTATTTTAGGTTTTGTCCTGCACCCTGTGGCTTGTACTGTGTATTAGGACTCTTGTTAATAACGACAAGAGATTTAAACCTTCTGCCTTCAGTAATCACATGCATACAACGAAACCAGACTTGTCTTAAGTTATGGAGGTGACATTAGTGAATTCATGGTGACAATATTAATGTTACGATGACACTGTTAAATAAGTTGCAACCAAAATATGTTTGGCTTGCGTACAAAGCTGGGACCAAATCAGATGAGAGAGAAACAAGCCAACAAACCAGAAGAGGTGGGGTGGGGAAAGCTGTTCTGTGACCATTGGTTGTAGTAGGTGTCTGTAGAGTGCTTACATCAGGCCAACCTGGCACCTTCTCTGAGGGGCAGCAACACCCTTGTCCATGGATGTTCAGGTCAGGCTAAAGACTGGGGAGCTGTAGTTGATATCAGTTTGACAGGCAAAACTTCTCCCAGCAGGGAGACACCAGCAGGCAGGGACCACATCCGGGACCACATGGCCTGAGGTGCTGGTTGGCTCCATTCACCCTGCAGTTTAGTGTGGAAAATAAGGAAAGGAGAAGCAAGAAGTTGACAAAAGCCACCCTGCTTCCCTTGGAGTCCATGGGGATGACATTTTTTCATCCTATAGCTGCCATGGCAAGCAGAGAAGATTCTAGAAGTCCTGTCACCCCAACCCCTCACAATCAGGCCTTGACTTGTTTAGGAAATGTTTAGGATTTGTATAGTTCAGGTGCACTTTGTAAACCGCCTGATTAATAAGCATTTTACTCTCCAAATGAAGGCCTCAATTGCATCAGGCTCTCTCAGTAAGACTCTGGGCAAAGGGCTCAAGCCTTCCCCTAATTCTAAGGAAGCTGTCCGTAGGCCTTAGACTACAGTGTGGCTCTCTGAAGGCAGGCTGTGTCAGCAAGTGACTTTCATTGCCACAACCGGCCACCCATTGTACACAACGTCACCTCACATACCAAACCATTGGAATGAACCAGCTCATACGGATGTTGACAGAGGTGGAGTAAGTTCCTTCCCTCTGTCAATATGAAATACCTCCCAGGAGATGCATGAGCATGTGCCTTGTCTGATAAAGAACATGACAATGTTTCTTTGAATGTAGACTGGCTCTTGTATAACCTTATTGACTTATTTCTTATTGCTCTCATTGTTGTTTAGCTCCCCTGACACAACTGCTTGCTAGGATGGGAAGGAAACTGGATCTTTCCAAGCTAACAGATGAAGAGGCCAAGCACGTCTGGGAGGTGGTTCAACGGGACTTTGATCTGCGGAAGAAAGAGGAAGAAAGATTGGAGTGAGTACATGCTTTATGCACACTTCAAGGCTTTGACTCACAGAAGGAAATAGCAGGCTCGGATCCCTGAGGTCTCTTTTAACATGAGAACAGACAAAGCCAGCAGTTTGAAAATCTGGGCAAGAAAAAATAGTGTGGGCTTGACCCTGCGGCCAGCAAAGCCAATAGGAGAAAGGAGTAGCCCATTGTATTAACCTAGTAGTCCACTGCATTTGGTTATAGTCTGAAGGGGAGGGTCCAGCTACTCAGCTGGTGCAAGTCAACATAGTTCCATCAGGATCAATCGCCGATTTTTAAATCGATGGAGCTACACCAAGTTTTGCTAGTTAAGTATCTGACCCGAAGTGCAGTACCCTCACCCCAGAAACGTCGTGGGCCAAAATCTGGTTTCAAAGATACCCGGCTTTCAGTGTATGGAACAAAGTATGGAATGTGGCTCCATTGCTGTTAGTTTATGAAAGCCTGCCAATAAAACTTAACAGCAGAGTAAATTCAAATACCTGCATGGTTCTCGTGAGTGGGCCGTTTGCAAAAGAGCTGGCTAAAAATAGGTCAACATTTATAACCTTTTGATCTGTTCTTCATTAAAATTGGAATTTTGGCACCTAAATTGGATGAAACTTCTAATCTGAGAGATTTTGCCCAGCTGTGTTCCATAGTATGTATTCATCTCAATCCTGAAATATACGGTGGGAAAGTTCACTGTACTAGCTTTGAACAGCAGAAACGTCCAGTTCTGGTTTGAACAGAGGGGTGACAAAATACTTATTTTATGTGAACTAGTTATTTCATCCTCTGTGTGATGCTGAACTTCTGCTGACCTTGTTGGCACTGAACTGGTGAGCCAGCAGAGGAGATTGAAACTGACAAATCACTATCCTCTGACCTGCTCTGGGGGTAGGAAGCTCATTGATTTCAGTCCTTTGGCTCAAAAGAATGGAATAGCGAGAGACAGTCTCATGCCTATATGCACATACTATATGCATGAGCCACCCTGGTTTGCGTGTGGTGGGTGTCCCCAGCGAAAAACCTGGGGCCAAATTCAGTCTTTGCATAATCAGATACAACTGTGATGGCTTTAAAAAGGAGTTGTATTGACTTAGGCTGAATTTGGTCCTTTGTGGCAACCTGCTGGGGTTTGTAGTTTTTTCTTTGACAAAGGGGGTGTTCTAAAACAGACAAAATAATAATCCTTAACAGTAATAGGAGTCTTCAGAACCAGCATCAGAGCATCTTACCCGTGGCCACTGAAGGGTCTCCACTACCAGCAGCCTCCCCTGGACAGTGTCTAGAAAAACATGTGCCAAGGAATTTCTCAGAATAGACTTCAGAGCACCTGAGCTCTTGCAGATCAGGAAGTAAAGTCCAGTGTTTAAGGCCCTAGCCTAGGAGTTTAGAGACCTGAGTTCAGTTCCCTGCACTGGCACGGACTTCCCGTGTGACCATGGGCAAGTCTGTCAGCGTGCCTCTTTCCTGCCTGTACAGTGGGGATAATGGCACTGCCTGGTGTTGTGAGGGTAAATACATTGAAGATTGTGATGCACCAAGAGCAGACCCCCTTCTAACCCAATGCACCAACAGCAGTAAATAGCGAATGGGCAGGACCAATGTGCCCCCCCCACCTGAAATGAGCTCAGATTCACAAAACACCTGGCGTTTGAATAGGAGGCAGAGATTGTTACTCTGAATGATTTTTATTTTTTTTCCTACAAGATCCTCTATGCGTTGTGTCCCAAAGGCTGTGCTATGTTAATCATGCAGCTTGGCGAGCGACGACAAGGGCATTAAAGTAACATAGTTACCTGGAAAGAGACAGGAAACACTAATTCTGTCCTGGGGAGGGAATTGTTTATACTGTGCACTGAGGTAAGAGAGCAAAGCAGCTCCACCATGACTCATAACTGTGGGTGACTTCCTGGAGATTCCATTTGCATTGACTCCTTTATAGTGTCTATAACCATAAAACATGTTCCCGTGTCCCTGGTGAGCTGACTTCCCGGCAGTTCAGGAGGGCCAGGGAGGAGTGAATTTATAGTGCTCATGGCAACCAGGAACAACTAACGCCTGCTAGACGCTGACATACCTTCAAGTTTCCCTGCAGCTCTGCCAATGGGTCTCCCTCCGGACCGACAAACTCCCCGTGTGCCTCTCCTGAGCAGAAATAGCCAATTATGCTGTTGGACAAACTTTATCCTGCTATGCCAGGCCCTTTAAATAGTCCCTTTAACTGCTTCGAGTCGGTGAGTTTGATTCAGTGTGGCAGGGAGCAGCGTTTTTTCTTTCTGGTCACTGGTCCTGAAAACATCTTTTTGTACCAATTCACCAGCTAAACAAAAGTCTCTCCCATGTGATTTCAAAAGAAGGTACCTTGCCAAATGCTAAGGCTAGACAGGAATGTTTTAGGTCATTTGATGGCTGTGAGCACAAGCTTGCCGGGCCTAGAAACCAGTTGTTTCCATCTCTAACTTTTTTATCAGTTCCTCCTTTTTTTGCCCTGTTCCACAATGTAAGACGTATAAGGGTCAGTCAGCCCCTCATGCTGCCTGGTCACCAGGGGGATGAGACCAGGAGGTTGAGTGTGTTTGGAGGGTTGGCGGGCGGGGACAAGGCACCTGCCAGGGCTACAAATGAATGCTTTATACTCTAGCACACTGCTCCTTTCTGCCTCTGGTTAAGGTGGGGCCTTGAAATGAAGTTGTTGCCATTACCATTTTTCTTTCCTTCACCTTGATTCCATCATGGCCTTGGGAAGTGCTCACACAAACGAGCTCATTTGTCCTCCATCGTCAGCACTGAGTTGCTGGAAACGTGTCTACATGTGGTCCCTACAAAATCACCCGGCCTGGCTGTGGTGGTTCATAGTCGTGGACCAGGGACCCCACTGATGTGGAAGGTACCAGGCAATCTTGCAGAATGGGCATTTGGTGGGGTGTATAAACACTATCCTGCCACAGCTACAGTGTCTTTTAACCCCTTCGTGGCTATCTCTTCAGCTGTGGCTGATTGGCAGACCAGCACTAGCTGGCGTAAGAGCCTGCAGACCAGAAGGGGGTGGCCAGGGAATCTGGGGAGGACTTTGCATCAAACGCAAGGGAGCAGGAAGCAGCTGGAATCCCCAGAGACACAGCTCTGAAATAAGTCATTCTGCAAAAGCAGCTGGAGGCCGCTAAAGGTAGGAGGTGGCCCAGGGAAGCAGCAGTGAGTCTGAGGCTACAGACCTTTGCTGCTCCGTATGGGGTCCCTGGGCTGGAACCCTTGTCTGCCACCAGCAGCAGGGCGGGAAAAGCCCTGCAGATGCAAGGGGAGAAGGACCCTTGAGTCCAGGGTGGGCTGCAGACCTGCCAGAAGGTCATTAGACTGTTTTGTTTGTTGAACTCTCCTACCCCCGAAGAGGTGGGGACTGTAAGTGACCTGGCCGGAGGCCTGAGTCGTGAGAAGGGGCAGGTCTCCCCAGGCTTGGAGGGCCTGTCAGTGGGGGAGACACCAAAATCAAGAGGCTGCTGCACCTTGCCTGGCCATGAGGGGAAGTACCAGCCACTGCATGACCTTTCCACAGGGGGAGAGCCCTCTGGATCTGCTCAGATGGCCCTGGAACCTGGCTGGCTTGTATAGGTCCCTGGGGCTCCATGTTGAACTGTAGGGATCACAAGGGCTAGATTGTGCCTTGAGGCATAGCCCTGATTGGACTGAGGCATATAAGATGCATCACCCTAGATCTAACACCACAAGCCACTGCACTTCAGAGACACCCCTCTGAGGCACAATCCCTGCTTCTCCCTTGCTGGGGCTGAGGGGTTGTAATTTGCTGTTGGCCTGTACCAGCAGCAGATAAGGACAGCAATGCACTAGCCTCACCGTGCTGGCTTGCGCACGGTGCGTCTTGAGCGGGAGCCAAGGCTTTGTCCATCCCTGCCCATCCACCTGCCTTGGTGGCTGCACCGTGCTGGCTGGGGAACATCCAAAGTTCGTCCCATACCCACCTAAGCAGTGGGGTGGGGTAAGTGCTTTATCCTGAGTGCCCAGATCCTAGGTCCATGCACCCCGTTCTGGGAGTACAGCAATAATTCTTCCTCCGCTGTGCAGACATGTAGCCCAAGTGACAGTGTAGCCCCCGGCTATTTACAGTGTGTAGAGCTGGTTTCAGCCCACAGCAGGTTCTTCACCGCTGCGGTAGAACATCTATCTGAATGGCAGAGGTGTTCATGTCTATGGACGCGGAGCAGGGAGACGGCTCCCTCCAGCCAAGCTTGGAGGAGCAGCTAGAATGGTGCGGTATTTAAAATGTTCTGTCGGGCTCCCTTGAACAGGCTGCATGTCATAAAGGTTTCACATGAACTCTGCTACGTCCATTATTACTAAGGTTCATAACGTGGGCTGCACTGCTCTAAGCCACAGATCTGACAGGCTGCAGAAATGGGCAGTACCAAGGGTGGGGTTGACTTCTGATGTTTTTCAGAATCTCTTCGCTCAGGTTTTGGTTTTGCACAGTGAAAGCCTAACCCGAGGGGTGTTTTGGAGCCAAATAGAGCATAAGAAAAAGAGCCTGTTTTGTCTGACATGCAAGTGCTTTGGATAAATAGTGCTGGGGCATTTTGCCCATTTATAATACAGAGCTCTGCTTAAGTCAACACAACCACCCTGGCATCAGGGTGATCAGAATCAGTGCAGTCAAGTGTAGGGTGAGTTATGTAAAGAGCTGCACAAAAGAAGCCATTTGCAGCGCACAACAAACCTGGCTGGTTCCACCAAACCCATCAACCGAGCTACATGCTCCTGAGCACAAACGTCTGTTAACTATTTATATATGCACACAGCACGGTCCTAACGAGCCAAGCTCAAATAACTACCCCTCGCCTGTGTTGGAAGCACTTGGCCTCTACCTTACAGTGGACTTGATGCAGGCCCATCTCATAGTATGTTGCACACCCTGGTGTGTAGGAGTTAGGGTGACCAGATGTCCCAATTTTATAGGGGAAGTCTTGATATTTGGGGCTTTTTCTTATATAGCCTCCTATTACCCACCCCCACCCACACACACCCAGCCCGATTTTTCACACTTGCTGTCTGGTCACCCTAGTAGGAGTGTGCCCATGCAACGTTGTGCAGCACAACTTAGAACAGTGGAGGAAGTGGTGTGACAGGTGTTATTGCTGGGGTAAGTTCACCACTTTCTCTCCCCATCAGTGCCTCCTTCACCACAGACCTGTCTGTGGTAGCCTTACAGTATCATCTTCTCCATGAACCTCCCACCCCTCTCTCTGCTAGCCTGCCCCCAATGGGATGGCTACAGCTGTTCTTGCAGGATGGACAGCCTCCTCCGTCAATGACCGTAGTGCTCTGCTGCTGATCTGCCAACATCACCCTGGGGTCCGAGGGTGGGAAACCCCACAGAAAGCATGCACACAGGATTCCAGAAACCGCTCCAGAACCGCTGCACCATCCACTGCCTCACCATTTTTTTTAATGCCCTACAGAGAGGAATCCTTGGCAGAGTCCAGGGTGGTCCTTTTTATTAGGCAATATTCTTCTTCATAGAAGTGTTTGTTTTTAGCACCATGTTGGGGCTACAACTTGCAGTGGAGATGTTTGGGTTTAGGCTGGAACCTAGGTTCTGAGACCTACCCCTCCTTGGGGGATCTCAGAGCCCAGGCCCCAGCCTGAGCCAGAACACCTACAGTGCAGTTTTTATCCCCACAGCCCAAGCCCAACATACCTCCGTCAGCTGACCCGGGCCAGCCATGGCTGTGCTATGGGTCTTTTTAGCAGTGTAGACATACCCACAGGCAGTCTGTGGTAGAGTTAGGAATTGAACCCATGTCTTCTGAGTCAGTTCAGTGCCTTAACTTTTAGAGCTGGGTGACATTTTTCAATCAAAACTTTAGGCAAAAAATGCAGATTTGGTGATACCAAACCACTTTGCCAATGGGAGTCCATTTGCCAAATAGTTTAAGTCAAAAAAAAATTCCAAAATATTCAAAACATTGTTTGAACTTTTGATTTTTTTATTCAAAATGAGGTTTTTGTGGTGAAATTTCCTTTAATTTTATTTTTAGAAAAGTAAAGAATGTTAAGGGCTCAAAGTCTAAAGGTTTCATTGAACCTGACATTTTTTAAATTTTGCTTAATTTTCTTTTTAAACAAATTAGTTTTTTCTCCTTTTTTTTAATAATTCACATTGCACCAAAAACTCCATTATTCACACAGCTTTCATACCCATCCATACATTGCAAAATCCCAATCTCCCTCACTACTGTTTTTCCCCCCCCCCTCCAATGAGCAGTTTTTCTCAGCTAAAGTCTTCTGTGTGTGAGCTTGTTACTGGATCAGAATCTCATCTCACGGTTGCTGCAAATCCAGATAACTCTAGATTTCAAAGGAAACGCTTCAGATCTACAATCCAGAGGAGAATCCAGACCCTTGATTGTGTTGTTTAGATTTTCAAACTGACTATGAATGTCGTCGTCTCAGTCTTACGTTACCTTGAGTTGGTTGCTCAGTTCATTCATGCCAGTTTCATAGTTTAATTTAACATCAGGTCCTTGTATGAGAAGAAAGCTATGTGACTGCAGACCTCAATCATTAGTGACTATAAGGGACAGATTTTGATCTCCATTACCACCCGGTGTTAATGGGATTGCAATCAGGCCCATAGAATCTATCCTGCATTCTCATCTGAGAACATAAGAATGGCCATGCTAGGTCAGACGAAATGTCTATCCAGCCTAGTATCCTATCTACTGACAGTGGCCAATGCCAGGTGCCCCAGAGGGAGTGAACCTAACAGGTAATGATCAAGTGATCTCTCTCCTGCCATCCATCTCCACCCTCTGACGAACAGAGGCTAGGGACACCATTCCTTACCCATCCTGGCCAATAGCCATTAATGGACTTAACCTCCATGAATTTATGCAGTTCTCTTTTAAACCCTGTTATAGTCTGAGCCTTCACAACCTCCTCAGGTAAGGAGTTCCACAGGTTGACTCTGCGCATGGTGAAGAAGAACTTCCTTTTATATGTTTTAAACCAGCTGCCCATTAATTTCATTTGGTGGCCCCCTAGTTCTTATATTATGGGAATAAGTAAATAACTTTTCTTTATTCACTTTCTCCACATCACTCATGATTTTATATACCTCTATCATATCCCCCTTAGTCTCCTCTTTTCCAAGCTGAAGAGTCCTAGCCTCTTTAATCTCTCATCATATGGGACCCGTTCCAAACCCCTAATCGTTTTAGTTGCCCTTCTCTGAACCTTTTCTAATGCCAGTATGTCTTTTTTGAGATGAGGAGACCACATCTGTATGCAGTATTCGAGATGTGGGCGTACCATGGATTTATATAACGGCAATAAGATATTCCCTGTCTTATTCTCTATCCCTTTTTGAATGATTCCTAACATCCTGTTTGCTTTTTTGACTGCTGCTGCACACTGTATGGATGTCTTCAGAGAACTGTCCACAATGACTCCAAAATCTCTTTTCTGACTCGTTGTAGCTAAATTAGCCTCTATCCTATTGTATGTATCATTGGGGTTATTTTTTCCAATGTGCATTACTTTACTTTTATCCACATTAGATTTCATTTGCCATTTTGTTGCCCAATCACTTAGTTTTGTGAGATCTTTTTGAAGTTCTTCACAATCTGCTTTGGTCTTAACTAGCTTGAGCAGTTTAGTATCATCTGCAAACATTGCCACCTCACTGTTTACCCCTTTCTCCAGATCATTTATGAATAAGTTTAATAGGATTGGTCCTAGGTCTGACCCTTGGGGAACACCACTAGTTACCCCTCTCCATTCTGAGCCTCGCTGGAAGCACAGCCTGGGAGGATGGGGGCAAAGGTGTTCTTAGGAAAGTCTGGTGACAGTGGGGAATGGTTTGTTCTTTGGCATAGCCTAGAACAGCCCAGCTACTGTTCTCATTTATGCCCAGGCTGGAACAGACTCAAAGGAACCATTTTCAATCCAGAATAGCTAGATCTCACCCCGCCCTCCCTGATGCCATCCCCTCGGTGTTGTTCTGTACCAGGGAGTGGTATGCTAGCCCTACGCCACGCAGCAAACCACCCCTCTGCAACAGGTATTCCACCACGGGGATAGCCAGCTGTTTTCTGGAATGCCGCTGTGGGTTCCGGCCTCAATCTGCTAGAGGCTTTTCCTGGTAATTCCGTAACAGCCCATGCCAGCCACACCTTCGCTTACTCATTCTGCAGGGAATTTAGTAACAAAAGAGCTGTCTGCGATCCTGACTATTGAAAAGAATAAATAAAGGCCATGTGGTTCCTCTGGGTTTTAAATTAGTTCAGCTGAGACCTGTTATCTTCATGGCGGGGGTAGAGAGTAGCTGGCAGGCTTTGAAAACAGGAAAAACTGGTCTGGTGAAAGTTTCTGATCCTCGAGTACACAGTGGGAAAGTTCATCGAGCACAACACAGAGCGAACGTTATTAGTTATTAACATTTCTATGGGGGTGTTACGTAGATTGGGCCCCCTTGTGGTAGGTGCTGGACAAACATTAAAAAAAGGACAATCCCTACTCCAAAGAGCAATTCTCAGAAAGCAGGAGGTGGGCTGCCCGGGGGACACAGTGTGTAGCTACATCGCCAGAGACTCCTATTCTGCTTAGCCTGCTGAGTTCTTTCATTCCATAACCCAAACGCCAACCAGAGCGCACATATATCTGCTGCTCGTCGGCTAGGATTAAGAATGAGGGTCTGTCTTGGGCACCGACGTCCCTGCCAGAAACCGCCTTTGGAAAGGGCTAAAACCCAGCCCTCTTTCCGAAAGCAGTTTTTAGAAAGTTGTTTGTGAAACCGGAGCCCTTGATTTGTGTCATAACCGCAGGTAAATGTGCTGCATAACAGAGACACCGTTGAGAGATATTTGGTTTACTAAATATAAAGGCTTGGGGCCTGAGTTGCCTCTCGCGCTGATTTTATTCCAGTATGTGCCAGCTAGCTTCAAATAGCTCCACCGAAGTCAGTGTGTAACTGAGAGCCGGATTTGATCCCTTGACAGCAACTTCTTTATAAAAACGTTTTGCTCCCAGAAGCAGCGAATGCCAGGGCTTTCCCGAATGAGCAAGCGACACTGGGAATTCAATTACGTAGACAGAAGGTGGCTGCCGGGGTGCTTTTATAAGTCATCCTCAGTGATGAACAACTTCTTGCTACTGTAAACATCTCGTGGCCAGAAGCACCCATGGAAATGCCTGGAGCAGGCTCACGCTGGGCCAGATTCACAGCTGATATAAACCTTCATAGCTCCGTTCAAGTAAATGGAGCTGTGCTGATTTACACTGTCAGAATCTGGCCCCAGGTGACACTCATCCTCCTGGAAAATCCTATGCACAGGCTACTGCTGGGAGAATTCCCACAGATCCTGCCCTGCGTGCTTCCTCAGGCACAGATCCTGCCCTGCGTGCTTCCTCCGGCTCCAGGCACCAGCGAACGAAGCAGGTGCTTCGGACGGCCAATGGAAAGGGGCGGCACGTCCGGGTCTTCGGCGGCAGGTCCCTCAGTCCCTCTCGGAGCGAAGGGCCCACCGCCAAATTGCCGCCAAGGAATGAAGCAGCACAGTTGAGCTGCCGCCAAAGTACCACCGATCGCGGCTTTTTTTTTTCTTTTTCTTTTATTTCCCCTCCCTTCGCCGGCAAAAAAGCCTGAGCCGGCCCTGCTCAGGCACAACCCTGGGATCTTCCCGGCCGTTCCACGACTGCCCAATATTGAAAAATGTTCATGAACTCGAATGGTTTCTTCTTTTCTTACGAACTGGCTTTGTTGACCTGGCATTTTAACCTTTCTGTTAGTGGGTCGTATTGACACCCATTTATTAACCCCTTGATAAAAGCATTGCAATGATGTACAGCTAGTGTGGCTACTCTGGACACAGCTAAATCTTGTGAGAACAGCTGAGCTACTGAGGTTTCTAGTCCATGTGGAACAGCCGTGTTAACTGTGTTCAGGAAGGGGCGGCTTTCCAGCCCTGCCTAGATGGAAAACAAGCCTTCAAGGACCCTTCCTACAAATCAAACATTACGCTTCTTAATCATAACCCAAAAGGCAAACAAGCTGTGGTCTGTACTAGCTAACGCACTGCGCTGAGAACAAATAGAAATCCTTCAGGTATTGCTGCAGATCCTCCATTAGGACACTGCTCTTGCTCAGCTGATTTGGAACGTGTGTTTTAGCCAACCCTGACCGCTGCTTGAAATTCAGGCTACATGGAGCACTTCCTGCATTGAGGATGGCCAGTTGTCCAGACCGGGTAGCATATCCTAAAAGCAAATGAAATGTTTGCCTCACAATAGACTCTTTCTGCTAACAAAGGTCCAGCCAAGATTGCTTTCAAAGCGTGCTCTGTATTAGACAGCCGTTCATGGGACTGTCATGAACGGCTCACATGGTTGCTTTCGTCGTAACTGACACATGCTGTTCTGAGACCTTTCTACCTTCTTTTCAACTGTAGGCGTTTCATGGGCTTTAGTACTGCAGGACTGTGGAATGGGCCCCCAAACTGTAAGAACTGGTAATGAAATCTCGGTTCCCTACCCAGAAGCGGCGCCAGGGTTTTTGCCGCCCTAGGCGGCAGCGCTCCTCCTCTGAGCATTCGGCGGCGGGGGGTCCTTCCGCTCTGCGTTTTCAGGGCACTTTGGCGGCAGGTCCCGGAGCAAGTGACGGACCCGCCGCCGAATTTCTGCCGAAGACGCAGAGCGGAAGAACCCCCCGCCGCCGAATTTCCGCCTAGGACGGCAAAATGCCGCCCCGCAAATCCTGCCGCCCTGGAAGCGCCGGCCCTGTCGCTACCACTTTCCAGCGAAGATACATGTATTCAAACAGCTCCTCTTCTTCTAGGTAACAGGTCTATACTGATGATGTCCAAAACTCCAATTCGCAGCCAAACGCCTATGAAAATAACCTACGCGTGAAGCTCCTAAGGGGCAGTGGGAAGAATTGAAAAGCAGAAGCAAATTATGATTATTTTATTATTTATTACTGTGTGTGTTATTTGTATAATCGTCGTGCCTAGACTCCCTATTCATGATCCAGGACCCCATTGTCCTAGCTGCTCTACAGGTAGCCAACAGAAAGTCCCCAAAGACTTAACAATCTGCGTATAAGACAAGAGACCACAGATGGTACAGACAGATCTGGGAGGACAAGTAAACAACGAGGCAATAGCGATCGCACATTTGGGCTGTGGTCTACAGTTACTGGGCCAGATCCTCAGTGTAAGTTTCATTGAAGTTCTAAGCATCTGGTCCTGCGGCTGTCAATTCCACACTGGAACCTAAGCCCAACGAGCCTGTGTTGTGGTTTTGGATTCAGTCAAAATCTTGTGAGAACAGCTGATCTACTGAGGTTTTTACTGTTTGCAACCAAAATCTTCCAGGGCTACCCAGCAGGATTTCAGCAAACCTGAAACATACAGCCCGTTTGGCCTTGAACCCAAGCCCTAGTCTAAACCTAATCTGGATCCAGATCCAAACACTGTCTCTTTGGCCCAGCTGTGCTGTTTTCTAATACTTGTTTCATTAGTGATAACAGAGCAGAGTTTCAACAAGCTAGGCTAGAGTGATTTATAAATGTCACGGAGCTTGTCATGTGGAAGGATGCAGAGCTAAATGAAATTATATGTGGTCAAAGTCACACAGGATAAACAAATCCATTAATGGGCCAGATTCCATGCTCGGATACACTGATGAAAATCCAGAGTGTCACCATTGCTTTCAGTGGTGTACAGTAGAGCGGTAGTATAGCCTAGTGGATAGAGCACTACACTGGGATTCTGGAGACCTGGGTTCTTTCTATTCCTGGCTCTTCCACTGGCCTGCTGGGTGACTTGGGGTGTGCCTCAGTTTCCCCATCTGTAAAATGAGGATAACAATTCTGGCCCCCTTTGTAAAGCACTTTGAGTTCTACGGATGAAAAGTGCTGCATGATAACAGGGGTGATCACTCCAGATTTACAGCAACGTAATTCAGAGCAGAGCTGGGGTTGGTGTGCTTAATGATTACCGTTGAGTCAGCTGGTCTCCCAGCTGAGAGTCCTCGGGGCTGCTTGCAGACTCAACCCCTGGAGCGTAGCTATGTCTGTTCCTCGTTTCCTGATGTCTGTGTCTGGCTTTTATAGGGAACTGAAATGCAAGATTGAAAAAGAGGGCACCAAGAGGGAGCTCCTGTCCAATCAGTCCCAGCTCAACGAGACCCACTGCGTCCACTGCCTGCAGCCCTTCAAGTTCCTGGTGAACAGCAAGCGCCAGTGCTTAGACTGCCACTTCTACACCTGCAAGAACTGCAGCCGCTACAACAAAAAGGAGCAAGCCTGGATCTGTGACCCTTGCCGCTTATCTAGGTAGAAGGACAGGGACCAGCAGCCCTGCAGGCGAAGGGGTTTCACAATGGAGTGGGGCCGGAGATGAGAGGCAGAGTGGCCTAGGAGGCATGTCCTCAGCAAGACACTCAGGAGATCTAGGTTCTATTGCCGCTGGCCTATTGGCTGGCCTTCATCGCTCTGTGCCTCAGTTTCCCCATCTGTACAATGGGGTTCATAATACTGTGACGTGTTTTGAAATCTACATATGAATGATGCTCCACAGGAGCTAGGCACTATTATGACGAGTAACCCCAAAGCTTAGGCAAAGTAAAGCCATGGTCAAAGATCACAAAGGATCTCACGTGCAAGGTCCCTCTCCAAAGAGTTTTGATGTTGTAGTTGCTGGGCAGTGCCTGTTATTTTCGGGTCGTTTTCCTGGGCCCTTGCTACACCTTCTGGGTGTCTAGTAGCAGAGAGCACAACCTCGCCGTGACCCACTGCCGCTCTCAGCACCTTTCCCCCTGTGGGGGAGAGAACAGGGGTAATGCTCCCTTGGGCAGCCCTGGGCCGCATTCTGACCTAACTACGGCACGGGAACTGTCACTGCCGTATTGGCAAAGAAAAGAGGGGTGAGGAGTCATTCGAGTGCAGCACAGAGAGCTCTGTTAGGCCCTAAAGGCGCTGGCTGGAGTTGGACGCTGAACAGGAGCTCTCTGCCCTAGGAGGAGATGGTGCCACATCCCTGTCTCTTCCCCTCCCCCTGGTCTGGAGCAATATGCCCCTCTTCTCCCAGGGTGCAGGGAGGGAATGAACCTTGCACTCCCCAGGCGTAGGGACTCAGATGGTGACTTCCTTGCCTGAGATGCACTATACAAGGAAGCTCCTTGTAGTCTCAGCACACAATCTGAAGCCGGAGGCGCTGCTGTCTGGGGGCAGCTGGGTGGAAGAGATTATCACCCTGGGCGTGGGCTCTCAGAAGCAGCGTCAGTGCTCTGGGCTTTATGCGGGTATTGCCCGAGCATAGAATGGGCCCCTTCGTGATCTTGTCTTCTGGAACAGGCTGTCAGATCCTTCCGCTGCGCACAGCCAGAGTTTCCATCGATACCGAGTCAGAGAGAGGTTAGACCATTAGTGTCGGGGGAGCAAAGAGTGACCAAAAACCAAAACAACTCCCACCACCCGCCACATTTGTACTGGAGGCAGGGGGCCTTTTTATTAAGGTTGAAACTCCAGGTAACATCCCACCCCCGTAAAAGCACAGCAACTTAACCAGTGTGAAAATCCCTTTTGCGGTTATACTTCTATGTTGTGGATGCTCCAGAGAGATGGGGACATAAAGAGACATCTGAGGCTCCAGGTCCAATATTGTTTACTGGCTCTAAGTGGAAAGAAGGATACATATGTGTGTGGATGGTAGGACTGTAGGGAAATAAACCCAATATCTTGCCTCTCTCTGTGTCTTCCATTGGGGCCCAATCCAACACCCACTAAACTAAAGTCAGCGAGAGTTCTTCCATTGGCTCGGGTGGATCGGATCAGACACTGGCCAATGAAAGCACGACCACTCTGGCTCGTGTCTGTAAGTTACCGCCTCTCTCTCTCTTTCTCTTTGGGCAGGATTGTGAAGATTGGCTCCCTGGAGTGGTATTATGAACACGTGAGATCCCGGTTCAAGCGGTTTGGAAGTGCTAAAGTGATGCGGTCTCTCTACGGCAGGCTACAGCATGGGCAGAAAATTAATCCAACGTTGCTAGGTATGGCAAAGGGCTGCGCTCCTTTTCATCTGCCTCGCATGCTTATTTAACTAATGCTTGAGCAACTGTAACAGACACACCTTCTGGGTGTGGCGTTGTGTCCCATCTAATGGCACCGAGACCTAGAGAGAGAGAAAATTAGTCTGCTCTACAGCCTTAGCTGAGAGCCATATAGTGCTTGGCTCATGCAGTAGCGGCTCGTGCATTTAGCTCCAGAGGTCCTAGGTTCAATCCTGTCCACTGTTGACCAAGGTCTGTTGATGTTACATGACCCTTTGAAGCTATACAATGCAGATACATAAGAATGGCCATACTGGTCAGACCAATGGTCTATCTAGCCTAATATCTTGTGTTCCAACACTGGCTGGTACCAGATGCTTCAGAGGCAATGCACAGAACAGGGCAATTATTGAACATCGTCTAGTCCCAGCACCTGGCAGTCAGAGGCTTACATGCTAGTAATAGTTCTTATAATAATATAATACCAATTAATGCTAAGTTATTGGTAAATTTTGCTGTTAGTAAATGAGACAAAGATTCAGTTAATTAGGACTCACTTATCTGCTCTGCCACAGATTTCTTGAGTAACCTCTGGCAAGTCTTTTAATCTTTCTGTGCTTCAGTTCACCAGCTACAAAATTTGGATTGTCTCGAATGGGGACTCAAACTGACTATGTAAAATGTATCCCTGGTGTAACTCCATTGAGACCAGGGATGAATATATGTGTGTGTGTGTGTGTGTGTGTGTGTGGTGTACATGTGTGTATGTATATAGATGCTGTGCATCTATATACAAAAAATATACAAATATGGTGCTTTTATATCAGTACTCGCACTGTTGTTTAAAGTATCTCTAAGCCTGTAAGTGAGGGCCAGATTCCAGCCTTTTTGCACTGCCAGAGCAGCAGGCAGGGACACTAAAACTGCCCTAAAAAGGCAGCAGAGAATTTTCCTAGGTTGGAAGAGCTGCCATAGCTGTCTCCTCCATAGGTGGCGAGTTATATGGGACCGTGGCCTGTGCGCCGCCAATATTCAGGAATGTGGGCCCGGCCTCACCAATGGAGGGATAGCTCAGGGGTTTGAGCATTGGCCTGCTAAACCCAGGGTTGTGAGTTCAATCCTTGAGGAGGCCACTTAAGGATCTGGGGCAAAAATTGGTCCTGCTAGTGTAGGCAGGGGGCTGGACTCAATGACCTTTCAGGGTCCCTTCCAGTTCTAGGAGATTGGCATATCTCCAATTATTTCCTTTAATGTTTGGGCTTATATTTTCAAAGCTGTCCCGTCCATAGGACGGACTGGGGCAACCGCTCCAGGCCCCAGGCTTTGGGGGGCCCTGCGCTTGACGGGGATGGCCTGGAGGGTGAGCAGGCGTCCAGCACCAGCAGCAGCGAAGGACCCGGCCCCAGCCCGCCCCGCTCTGCTACGCCCCGCCCCACCTCTTCCTGCTCCTTCTCCTCCCCGCCCCCACTCCACCCCTTCCCCCACATCCCACCTCTTTCTGGCTTCCTCCCACTCCCCCAAGCGACACTGGGCACTGGCAGGGAGGAGTGGGGTGGGCTGGGGCCGGGTCACTCGCTGCTGGCGGTGCCAGCCCCCCACTAACACCCCAGGCCGCCCTGGACCCTGCATCCCCCTGAAGCGCAGGACCCCTCAAAGCACGGGGCCTGAGGCAGTTCCCCCGGTCCCTGCTATGGACAGCACCGCTCTGCTTGGACCTGTTCTGGGCACCACCAAAAATTGTACAAACTCCTCTGAACCCGAGACAGAGATGTGTCGGGGGCAGGGCTGGAGTGCACTGTGATCTGGCGTAATGACCCTGAGGGGCTTATTTCAAGCCCACGGAAGCTAAAGCAGCCCTCAGGTAATTCAGACTCGCTCTAGTCTGGCCCCCAGCCAGTTGCAGGGACGGGGTTTGACTTTGAATTCACCTCCCCCCCGCCCCAATCTCCTCTGTGCCACGCTCTGCTCCAGAGCAGCGGAGGAGTTAGTCCTGAACCAACATTTATGCTTCCTAATACAAAGCAAACCAAGGAGCGCGGCTGCTTTTAGATAATTGACCGCAGCCGAGCGAGGGCCCTTTCCACAGCTTGAAGAGCTGGCCCTTTATCGCACAGGTTTCTCCTCCCTCCGTTTTCTGCAGGCTGATCAGTGTTTGTATACTGACTTGCCAGCAAGTGGCAGCGTTGGACAGTTTTAAAGACTGACATCACCATTGCTAAAGCCTTTGGAACAGGTGTTTGTTATTCTAGAGAGTGGCCGCGTGGCATATAAACATACATCTTCAAGGCGGCGGTCCAGGGATTGGATTGATCAACAAAGCTGCCATCAATATCATATACTTAACTTTAGAGCGCGATAACAGTTAGCTGCTGCCAGCATGATATAGTATTACTGCTATTTCTTTGAAAACTGGTTCTGTTGTCTAGGGCAGTGGTTTTCAAACTAGGGCCGCCACTTGTTCAAGGAAAGCCCCTGGCGGGCCGGACCGGTTTGTTTACCTGCCGCGTCCGCAGGTCCGGCCGATCGCGGCTCCCACTGGCCATGGTTCACTGCTCCAGGCCAATGGGGGCTGCGGGAAGCAGCGTGGGCTGAGGGATGTGCTGGCCGCCCTTCCTGCAGCCCCCATTGGCCTGGAGCGGTGAACCACAGCCAGTGGGAGCCGTGATTGGCCGAACCTGTGGACGCGGCAGGTAAACAAACCGGCCCGGCCCGCCGGGGCTTCCCCTGCACAAGTTTGAGAACCATTGGTCTATGGTGAGATCAGGGGTAGGGGAATTCTTTTCCCACTGTGAGGTCCCAGCAAATAGTTTGCACTAATGCCATGGGTGTACATTGCTTAAGCCTGTATATCCTTATTCTTTTCCCAAGTCCACTAGTTCATAGAAATACAATTAGAAGCTCCTGATGTAGATAGTATTTAGTATGAAATTAAAATGATTGCTGGATCTAATTTGCCCATTTCTCCGCAGTATACTGAAAGAGTGAAGAACATTGAGGTGTTTAGCTTATAACAAAGCAAAGGGAATACTGAAATAAGAATGAAGGATAATAATTTGCTTAGTCTTTTTTCATCACAGCAGGGCTAGTAATTTTTTATCAATTTAAAAAATACAGGAAAATTGGAAGGCTCCCTTCACAGAGTTAATCTTCTTATAATAATTAGCATTTACTACGGGCAATGTGATAGAATATGATTTATGATTTGTGCGGCACCCTGTCATCCACCAGACACACTGCTGAGTCCTAGGTTCTGCAGTGAATTTAACTTTAAGTACGTGTGTTTAGCCCCATTGAAACGTAACGTTTGGCATTTGCTTAATTATATTGGGGAATTGGGGTCTTAACTGGTTGTTAATGTCATCCTAAAAACGCCCATGCGGTGCTTGGCCATGCAGTCCGATACAACCCACCCCAATATATTTATCTGCCCTCCTTTCCATCCCTGCATCCCTCGAAAAACATGGGGAAATGGATGAGCCTTGCAGCATGTCATGAGCTTCAGAAGCCCTCAGACCCAGTGGGGAAGTGAATTGGACAGCTGAATACTGTGCCTTAAGAGCTCTGCCGCCACCAGCTAGCTGTGGCTGGCCTGGTTAGCTCTGTCTCATGCCTTGGCTCCTTGCAATTGCACACGCATCACACAGTCTTTCAGTCAAAGCCCAAACCATTCAGAGCTTCGCTGGCCTCCAGCGCCTGCAGCCTCACAGTGAAATCACTTTGCAGGCAGCACTGATCAGGGCACAGGCATCGTGGGCTCACTGCGTGGAGTGTCTCTTTACCAGCAAGCAGCCACTTTCTGCCCCAGCTGCGGTTTCTCGGTGGTGTTAGGGCAGAGCCTCGTGTGGAGCATGGTACTGTAACCCAGCCTGGAGGTGGCAAGGGCAGCGATAACTGCGGCATGGGCAGCAGTCGAAAGAAAAGGACACAATGGCATAGGAACGGCCCTACTGGGTCAGACCAAAGGTCCATCTAGCCCAGTATCCTGTCTTCCGACAGTGGCCAGTGCCAGGTGCCCCAGAGAGAATGAACAGAACAGAGAATCATCAAGTGATCTATCCCCTGTCGCCCATTCCCAGCTTCTGGCAAACAGAGGCTAGAGGCAACATTCCTGTCCATCCTGGCTAATAGCCATTGATGAACCTATCCTCCATGAACTTATCTAGTTCTTTTTTGAACCCTGTTATGGTCTTGGCCTTCGCAGTATCCTCTGGCAAGGAGTTCCACAGGTTGACTGTGTGTTGTGTGAAGAAATACTTCCTTTTGTTTTAAACCTATTGCCTATTAATTTCATTTGGTGACACCTAGGTCATGTCTTATGAGTAAATAACACTTCCTTATTTACTTTCTCCACAGCAGTCATGATTTTATAGAACTCTATCATATCCACACTTGTCTCTTTTCCAAGCTGAAAAGTCAGAGTCTTACTAATCTCTCCTCATACGGAAGCTGTTCCATACCCCTAATCATTTTTCTTGCCCTTTTCTGAACCTTCTTCAATTCCAATATATCTTTTTTGAGATGGGGCGACTACATCCGCACGCAGTATTCAAGATGTGGGCGTATCATGGATTTATATAGAGGCAACATGATATTTTCTGTCTTATTTTCTATCTCCTTCTGTCAAGGTTCCTCCCCCACTGTGAACTTTAGGCTACAGATGTGGGGACCTGCATGGACACTTCTAAGCTTAATTACTAGCTTAGATCTGGTAACACTGCCACCATCCAGAAATTTCAGTGTCTGGATCACTTTTTGTCCCCCCAAAACCTTCCCCTCCCTGGGCAGCCTTGAGAGGCTTTTTTACCAAGTTCCTGGTGAACACCGATCCAACCTCTTGGATCTTAACACAAGGAGAATTTAACCATCCCCCCTTCTTTCCCCCACCAATTCCTGGTGAGTCCAGATCCAATCCCCTTGGATCTTAACACAAGGGAAAAAAAATCAATCAGGTTCTTAAAAAGAAAACTTTTAATTAAAGAAAGAAAGGTAAAAATTATCTCTGAAAATCAGGATGGAAAATACTTTACAGGGTAATCAGATTCAAGGAGCCCAGAGGAACCCCCTCTAGCCTTAGGTTCAAAGTTACAGCAAACAGAGGTAAAATCCTCTCAGCAAAAAGGAACATTTACAAGTTGAGAAAACAAAAATAAGACTAACACGCCTGGCCTGGCTGTTACTTACAAGTTTGAAACAGGAGAGACTGATTCAGAAAGATTTGGAGAGCCTGGATTGATGTCTGGTCCCTCTTAGTCCCAAGAGCGAACAACCCCCAACACAAAGAGCACAAACAAAGCCTTCCCCCCGCCAAGATTTGAAAGCATCTTGTCCCCTTATTGGTCCTCTGGTCAGGTGTCAGCCAGGTTACCTGAGCTTCTTAACCCTTTACAGGTAAAAGAGGTATTAACCCTTAACTATCTGTTTACGACACCTTCTTAATTATTCCCAGCATTCTGTTCACTTTTTTGCCTGCCGCTGCACATTGAGTGGATGTTTTCAGAGAACTATCCACAATGACTCCAAGATCTCTTTCTTGAGTGGTAACAGCTAATTTAGACCCCATCACTTTATATGTATAGTTGGGATTATGTTTTCCAGTGTGCATTACTTTGCACTTATCAACATTAAATTGCATCTGCCATTTTGTTGCCCAGTCACCCAGCACTCTTAGCAACCACTGCTAACTGGCCAGCTGGCCAACGGCGCCCCCTAGCTGTGATCCTAGTAATAAATGGCAAGCATACCCCACAGTCAAGCAATATATCCTCTTGGTCACTTCCATCTGTTATTTCCCTTTGGTTTAAACATTCTTGTTCTTTTCCTGGCTGAGCCTCTGCTTGGATATTAGGAAAAACTTTTTCACTAGGAAGGTGGGGAAGCACTGGAATGGGTTACCTAGGGAGGTGGTGGAATCTCCTTCCTTAGAGGTTTTTAAGGTCAGGCTTGACAAAGCCCTGGCTGGGATGATTTAGTTGGGGTTGGTCCTGCATTGAGCAGGGAGTTGGACTAGATGACCTCCTGAGGTCCTTCCAACCCTGATATTCTATGATTCTAGCTGTCCCTCATGTGTGCCCCACTGTGTGTTAGGTGCCGGCTAAGTCACTGAGCACCCTGAACCAGCTGGCTTAGGTGGGTGTCATGCATATTATAGTCCATGCCTACTTGCTCTGGCTGGCTCCATAGACAAGCTGGCCAAGAAGGGGTGAGGGAATGCAGCCTGGTGCAAACATGGCATGAGCAGAAGAGCAGCGATCCAACTATGCCCTCTCTGAGCTCTTGGGAGGAAGTAGCAGAGCCACTCAAGTGATCCCATATGTGCCCCAGGAGTATCTGCAGACGTGGTGCACATTCATGCCGGCTGTCCTGGATTGTGACCCAGATCCCATTGAAGTCAGTGAGAGTCTTTCCATGGATTCCACTGGGAGGTGACTCAGTCCCGTGATGATGATGAATGAATCCCAGTGGAACAGGACCTTTGCCTTACGTTATCCTAAGGCCTGACACTGAGAAGTGCCGACCACCCACAACTCCCTAGTCAGGCTATTAAATAAGGTAACAAAACCAACTGCATGTTTGTTGCAGGAGAGCACTGTGCACATGTTGGTGCCAAATACATGAAGTGTGAACAAGCTGCACTAAGCCTCTTTGTGACTCTGACACAGCAAAATCTCATTGATTCTGAGTCCAGTTGTGACTCCACACTCATGGTCCAGTTTTTTTAATTTGCTTTACTGGTTGTGCCTTGAGAACTCTGGAGGCCAGACTCTAGCTCCTGCTCAGCTTGGTTCTGGAAGTTGCTTTGTGTAACATACCTGTAGAAAGAGTTTATTTTAACCCTCAATTTTTCTTTGTACTTAGGTCTTCATGACAGAGTTTACAGCTTGCCAGACATCAACAGTAAGTCAGGTTTTTTTAATGCTGTTTAAAAGGAAATTGTAGCAGTCGGCTGGTCTGATTGCTCAGTGCAGTACTAGCGGAGGTCCCCAAATCTTCTGGTTTCCAGGTCCTCTTGGTTCCTGTAAGCCCAGCCTGTTGTACACCGCAGAACAGTGTATATCAGGAGGGGCATTGATCCCTTTTCACTCTACAAGCCATGCCTCTTCTGAGACTTCTGTTTTTCAGATTTAAGCTGATTCAGCAGTGCTCTTAATCACCTGCCTATCTTTAAGCATGAGGTGTCCTATTTAAGTCAATGGAAACTACTCATGTGCTTAAAGTTAGGCATGTGCTTCAGTACCTTGCCGAATCTGGGCCTTCATAATGTCATAACTGGGGGGTCTTGCCAGTGATAATCGAAACTTCCCCAATTCCTATGAATGGGCATTTTGTCCATCTTGGGTCTGGCTAACAGGCTCTCTGGGAATGTTACTGTTTGGGGTTGTGAATTATCTATGCTTTCCAAAGCAGTATTGACTCCCATTGAGATCAGTGGAGCTATTCCTTACTGTAGTATCAGGTCTGGAAATCAAGGGTTGTGATCCATTAATACAGAAGGGTCAAGAGGTCTGGATTTTCTCTTGATTGTCCCTGTTATAAGGGGGCAGGTGAGAATCAGGAGAAAAACTATATTGGGCTGGGGTTAGAGGTAAGAATAAGCAAATCTAAACTGAACTGATGTGATTTACACTTTAGAGTCACTAGCTTAGACTCAGTGAGGTTCTCTCAGACTCACTCCAATCTCCCCCTCATGTAATTTAACCATCACTTCTGAATTTGGCCTAGTGAGTCCATGTTGGTGTATCTTATACATCACAGAGCTGGAAGATAGGTCTGCAGCAGGAAGAGCAACTAGTGAGAGGATATAAGATGATATAAGTTTTTATAAGAAGATAAAGGTTGTGAACCATGGCCACATTCACCACTGTCATCGAGACACATCGCATCTGGGACGGTCAGCTCCAGGAACGCTGGCCTATATCTCTTGAGCTAAAGGAGACTTCCCTTTGCTGTAGTAGGGTGACATCGTGTATATTCCTTGGATCAGCCACTAGAGGGAGAAATGATCACACACTAAGGCAGTGTGTTAAGAAAGCACGGGCCCATGAGCACCCAAAGCACGGGCCTATGAGCACCTCTTGAGGCCAATGACTCCAATAGGAGCAGGAGCTGGCCCCAAGAGGCGTTATAAGAGGAACACCAGTATGGGCCCATCGGGTTTCCATCTCCGAGACACATTGGCTTCCCCACCCTCCAGCACCACCAACAAAAAGGGTCCCAGTGCCGACCATGGCTAACTATCACTGAACTGTGCTAGAGAACCATTGTACATACACACATGCACACCATAACACACTAAATGTATCTTTATAGTTAACTGTCCCAAGTAGAAAAAACAATCAATTAAATCTTTTCACCAGCAGCTGCGGCGGTAAGAAAACCAGCCAGGCTGGTTGAAAACCAGCCAAGTGGCAACCCAAGGGTAGCCCACAGACAGTGTTCCTTCAGCCACACGATGGCTGGGATGCTTCAGCCAGCCGCTCTGAAATCTCCCCCCGAGTGGTGCTGGGGCTGCCAAGCCCTTGATGCACAACGTTTTCTTGTGCTCCCTGCCAGGTGAGTGCCAGCTGCGTGCCGGCGGCAGGGTGCACAGTGACAGCGATGATGAAGATGACCTGGTGGATGGAGCCGAAGCTGAGCACTATACTAGGGTGAGCATTTACCTCTATGAACGTGCTATGCCTCGTTCCGCGTGCTTCGGTGTGGACTGTGCTCTTCCCTGCTCTGGGCTTTCTTAGCTGGTGGGGGGGTTTCCGTTGCCTTGGTTTTCTGATACAAACCTATCTTCCCATGTTGCCAATGTAAATGCTGTAAAGAAAGTGCTGGACACCCACCCTCTGGAGATCAGGCCCCTTTGTGGTGTCAAGCTCCCAGAAATTGATGCTCCCAAAATCACTCGCCCCTTCTGACCAGGTTTCTTCCCCGCTGATTAATATGAGTATCCTGGTTCTCTCAGAGTGACACACTGTGATGGGGTGGGGGGGGCCCGTCCAGTGCAGGGTGAGTGCACCCCATTCCTCAAGCCGCCTTCTGCCTCTAGGCAGTGAGGCCTAAGGGTTCGAGTCTACCAACTGGCTCTTGCTATAGGGATGTAAGGCCTAGCAGCCAGTCACTAGCAATGCCCTGACTCCCAAGGCAGTGGGGCCTAGCAGCCAGAGTCAGTAACAATACCCGGACTCCCAGAGCAGTGAGGCCTAGCAACCAGAGTCAAAACTCATAGTCTGACTCCCAGGGCAGTTAAATTTAGTGGCTGGAGTCAATAGGATTGGGCCGCCTCCCAGAGGTGCAGCAGCCAGGGTAGGAAGACCTGGGCCCTCCCTGCTCCACTGGGTCTCAACCCAGGGCCCTGGTAGTGGTAAGTGGGCTCGCCACTTAGCAGGGATCTGCCAGAACCATGCTGACTGCTGTAGGAAGAATGGCTAGTCCCTCCCTGGGCTACTTCCTATCGTGACTTCTGCAGTCCTGAGCTAGACGTCTTTAGGATCTCCGGTCTCCTCGGGTTGTGCTGATACCAGGAGCTCTGACCTCCAAGTGGTGCCCTCAGGTACCTGGGTGTCTGCGTGAGTCTCAGTGTCTCCGGCTCCCACAGTCTGGGGCTTCCGCAGCTGCCGGGCTGGATCCTGCAGCATATGTCCTTCCTCTCCAGCTACTAGACCAGACTGAACTGGGCTGCTCCTTCTTATACTGCTGCTACACCGTGAGCATGCCCAGTTTGGACATGGGGGTGTGGCTTCCTCATCCCACAGTAAGGAGTTAACCCTTCCCCGTCCAGTGCAGGGTGAGTGCACCCCGTCACACACTCCAACCACCTTTTTCTAAATGGGAAGGAAAAGTGTGGCCTAGAGGGCAGAGCACTAGACTGAGGCCTGGGTTCTAGTCCTGGGCCTGCTGGGTGACCTGCTGCAGGTCACTTTGGCCCTCTGTGCCTCATTTTCCCTTTTTGTAAAATGGGGATAATAATATTGGCCCTTCTTTCTACAGCACTTTTAAGATGAAAAGCCTTACATGCAAGCTAGGTGTTGTTAAATAGAGTCTAAACATCACATTTCATTTTCTACCTTATGCTATGGGTTAGCCTCTTAGCCAGCTTCGTTACCTCATCCATTTGTTACATCATTGCCATTATCTGGGGAAGTAATTGTTTCTTTCAGTTGGTCTGGAAATGCAGTCACTTCATTTCAGTCTAACCTATTAAAGGCACATGCTGTCCTTCCCCAGAATTGTGTCTACGCTACGGCCCTTACGGGGGCACAGCTGCAGCTGTGCGGTCTCCTATGTAGCCACTCTATGCCTGCGGGAGAGAGCTCTCCCATCAGCATCATTAAACTCCCCCACCCCCACGAGCGGTGGTAGCTGTGTCAGCAGCAGAGCATCTCCCTCCAACATAGCGCTGTTCATACCGGCGCGTCTGTCGGTGAAACTTATGACGGTCAAGGGTGTGTTTTTTCACACCCCGACAGACAAAAGTTTTACCGACAAAAGTGTAAACATAGTCTTAGATTGGTAAGGATCTCTTAAGCCGGCATAAGCATCAGACAGTGAAGTGTAAAATTCCGCACAGGCCAAATAAATTAGATCTCATTGCAAAGCTGCGAGGGGCATTTTAAGGAGCGGAGGTGGCAGTGCCTCCTAGCTGTGGCTATCTCTGAATGATCCCCTGGCTGAAAAGGGGGACGTATGTTTGAGGATTCCACGGCAGCTGTTGGAATTCCCTGTGAAATTTGAGCCAAGCTCACTTCCCCATAACTCCTCAATGAACCTCCAGTTGAGTTTCTCCTCCACAGCCCAGAATACTATGGTCTTGACCGAAAGATCATTGAGTTCAAAGGGAGTCTTTCCATTCACTTCAAAGCACACTGAAATAGACCTTGCTCATCTGATTCACACCAATATTGGATATCATTCCCATTCTCATTTGCATACCCTTTAAATAGGAAGAAATGTGATCCACATTCTGCCCTCTACCACCCAGACAGCTCCACTGATATGTCAGAGAGCAACATTTGATCCATAAATACAATTAGGCAAACCAGTAATGTCAGATCTGTAGCCAGCAGAGAAGAAAAGACACAACCAGAAACATGGTGGAGATAGTTAAGGGCTGAAAGAGTCATCAGACCCTTTTTTAAAGACCAGTTGTGTTTACACTGAATTTTGCTTTCTTGCACTTTCTATGCTTTCTAAGATGCGCAAGACAAAGCGCCTGCTGTCTGTTCATCCCTTTGATTTTGAACTGGACTCAGAATATTCTGCTCAATCACGCCGTCAATCTGTGCAGCTTTCTCAAACTCCGGTCAACCAGGATGGCCACCAGGTACTGGGGAGGTGGTTGGGGACTGCTGTTCTCTCGTTCCTTGCTCCCTTCCTTTCTTCTCTTCTGCTGTTCAGCTGCTTGGAGTTTCCAAGGGTATGATGTTGATTAGTTTTTCCCCCTTGCTTTGTTTTCTGCCACATAGACCTTACTTCTGAAGGCCATGAATCAGAATGAGGATAGTGAGTTGGAGTGAGGACTGGTGAGCTAGGATGGCAGGAGATTTGGAAAAGTTTGTGTCCTCTGGTCTCATTTTCTTCTGGGTTTAATTACTTGTTTTTAAATTGGCCCTTGCAGAAATCAGATATGTCTCTGTTTCTTTGCAATCCCACATGAATATGGGCTCAGTTCATTTCTAGCCTCAGTGGTCAGGGATAAAGATGGCTTCTTGTGGTTCCAGCCAACTGCTCTCGCTGGAGATGGAGAGCAAGGCAGGCTGGGAATTGTAGTCCTTGTATCCGCAATTGTAATACTGAGTTCTGTCAAAGCCAGCTGAGGAAAGATGTGGGAAATATGAAGACCCTTCTCTCCCTGTTCTGTGGGAAACCTGAAGAGAGCTGAGGTGCTTCTCTAAGCAGGAGAAGCATGTAACCAACCCACATCTGTTTTGTCTGTAATTTTGTTCCTGTGTTTACATTGAGGCAGGCCCCTCTGGGGAGGAGCTGAGGCCATCTAAAAACACTGATCCATAAAGTCCTGACAGGCAAAGCTGTTATTATTGTTTGCAAAACTTCTTGGCCTGTCACAGCGAGCCACATGGAGACTGACCTTCTGAAAAAGAGAGGGAATTGTATGGGTAGCGGAAGATTTCCCAAAGCTGAAAAACAAGAATTTTGCATAATTATTGCATAACAGTTGTGGAGAAGAGTGCAAAACCAGCTTCATAATACATCGATACTTCTTCCAGTCATTAGTGGCTGCTACTAGCCATTGCAAACTGAGAGCCGTTAGTACCGTAGAACCTCAGAGTTACGAACACCACAGTTACAAACAGACCAGGCAAACACACACCTCATTTGGAACTGGAAGTATGCATTCAGACAGCAGCAGAGACCAAAAAAAGGAAGTACAGTACAATACTGCCTTACACATAAACTACTAAAAAAATAAAGGGAAAGCAGCATTTTTCTTCTGCACAGTAAAGTTTCAAAGCTGTATTAAGTCAACGTTCAGTTGTAAACTTTTGAAAGAACAACCACAATGTTTTGCCCAAAGTTACGAACATTCCAGAATTACGAACAGCCTCCATTCCCGAGGTGTCCCTAACTCTGAGGTTCTACTGTGCCTAGATTGAACAACAAACCCAATGACTGTGAAAGTCACACCTCGACGTAGCATGTACAACATAAGAGATTCTTCTTCCTTCCCTAGACCCGAAGAAGAGCTCTGCATAGCTCTAAAGGTTTATCTCCCACCAATAGAAGTTGGTCCAATAAAAGATATTACCTCACTCACTATGTCTCTGTCATAAAACATTAATCTACTTGATGCACAAAAAAAAGCAGCATCTCTTGCTTGATGTCCAAAAGGAAGGGTTTTCTTGAAATGTTCCAAACTGACTTGCATACAGGCTAGTGATGTGCAAACCTCAAAAGTAAGGAGGACTGGTTCAATTTGTACAAGAGCACAGATGCTTGGATGCTGATTTCAGCATTAATTCATACCGTCCAGACTTCATGGAGTTGCAGGACTCGATAATCCATTCTTGCTTCCGGTTAAGTCAGAAATACCGAGTTGCCTTTTTTTTTTTTTTTCTGGTATCTCATCACTTAAAACCCTTCTCCTGGGTAGAACCAGGAAGTACTGAGAAATGTAACAAAAAAAATTATTAAAAGTCAAACAAACCTTGGAGTTTTCAAACTCCAAAATAAGTTTGATGAAGCTTTTGGGGCAAACCATGTAGGTTGGTTCTAGCCTGTCTTTGTGAAGGACACTGCTTATAGCCTATGAGAAAATGATCTCTCTTTAAGAACCATCTGCATATAACCAAGGTTTTGGGAGCCACATTATTGTTTAATCAGTAAAAGGACTTGACATTTTAAAGACATAAACTCATGGGCTGAGATTTTCCAGGATGCTTAGGGGATTGTGATGCCCAATTCCAATTAAAACTAATGGCAGTGGGGTGTACAAATCCCTTAGGGAAGGCTAAAAAAATAACCTTCAAATATTTTGCTCGAAAGTGGGTTATGGGGAAAGGGAACACGCTGCTCATTTATAGGTACTGACCCGTGTCCTCTCTTCTCAGTCATTCCCGGATTTCCCTGATGCCGGCGAGGACACCTCCCGGAAGGAGACAATGATCGCTGAAGCAGACCTGGCTGCAGTGTTCCACCAGATCCTGCAGGAGCAGGGACAACATATGACCCCTCCAGAGCAGGAGTTTAGCACCGAGGTCCGGCTGACAGTGAACTCACGAAGGAAGAGCCTGGAAAGGAATCCCAAACCTGGTAGGCTACACTGACCAGTGTCCTTCTGTCCCATTTGAGGAAAAGCAGCTGGGCCAGCAGTTCTAGCAGAATGGAAACGTTAACGGTTCCAGGCTCTTAAAAAATAACTAAACTACTAAAACACAGAGGGCCTGACTTTCATAACTAGATGCATAACCGTACATCTGATTTGTGCATGCAAATCAGCTTACGCAGCTAGCTGGTCATTTGGGCATGAGCAACTGATCATCCTGACTCCAAAGCAAGGAATGCCACCTACCGAATCACCAGCCTCACTCCCTACGGCGCTCTGGGCTGTGCTAAGAGGTCTCTCAGGCCTACCTTGCTTAGCATGTCAGATGAAATCGAAAGCCAAAGTAGCCTTGCTTCAGGCCTGAGCGCGGCCACATTTTAACTTGCTCAGCCAGATCCCCATCTGGTGTAAATCATCCTAGTTCCAATGAAGTCAGTGGAGCACTGCTGATCTTCACCAGATAAGGATTTGGCCACCGGGGCAAAGCAGGTGCTCAGTTGCTTATGGCATGATGACAGCCTTTGTCTTCATTTTCAAGTTGTGCACCAAATGTACTCCTTTAAAGTGTACTGTCATGCTTAGAAACCTGTTTGGGGAGATTTCCCTGGCTCTGGAGCCCTGTGCAATCAAACCCTCTCCTGAGGGGATCAGGAGTTTATGGATACTATAATTACTCTAGCGAATGAGATTACAGAAAACAAATTCTTCTATCACTAATGTGCTTTCTCCTACCAGGGTAACAAAGCAAAATGTGCATGGTGCATAGCTTAAACATGGGTCGTCCTAAAATATAATCTCCCGTGTGTTTTTAATGTGTTGGCTGGATTTATTAACACCCAGGTGACTGTGCCCACAGAGATTAGCCGAGCTAGAGGTAAATAAAATGGAGGTACTATATAGAATAAAAATAACACTCTGGAACTGACTTAAAAAGCATTTAGAAAGGCTTTCATTCATTTCTCCCAGGTTTGAGGCCTGATCCAAAGCGCACTGAAATCAATGGAAAAATTCCCTTTGACTTCATTGGTTTTCGGATTAGGTTTTCTGAGTTTAGCTCCCAAGACTAGTGAAAATGTAGACTCTTTACTGTCTGGGAGGTGAAGTCCTTGGTCCACCCATGGTTGTGGTGATTCACCCTTCCCTGCACTGCCCCGACATCTTGTTCTGGAGAGGTCACCTGTGGGGATAGTTTCAGTCCTTGGTCTTGTTACTGAGCCTGCCAGCAATGGTGCCAGCTGGGCAAGTGGGTCTTGGGATGTGGACCTGTCTCCATCAGGAACCAGGCTGAGACCACCAATGAATGTCACATAGATGAGGGAAGTAGCTGCTAGATAGAGCTCAGTCACCAGCTACCTGGGCTGGATTTGAACCCGTGAATATAGCAGTGAAAAGTTCCCTAGCCCATTGGCAATCCGCTAAGGAGTCCAGCCTCCCCCCTGAAGTCCTGTAAGATGCTTTTCACTGTGTGATAAGACTTTCCTCTATAAAGCATCTTTTCGGTGAGCGTCTCTTAATTAAGTCTTGCAAAAACCCTCAGAGGGACGATTCCTAGTTTAACTGACTGGAAGGCAGAGGCACAGAGCGGTACGGTACATACACATAGCAAGAGACGGTTCCTGTGTGCTCTGATCATTAGACCACGCTCCCTCCGGTGTAGCTTAGAAATTGTAGTGTCAATCCTGTTTGTTCTGGGCACTTGAATTATTTTAAACTGGGTTTCAACCCCCGCTGATGTATGTGTGCTCTTAAATGTTACCTCTGGATAACAACCCCGCCTTTAGCCCCGATGAAACAGTTGTCTTTCCACGCCTACGTGATGCAGTTCTCTGAAAGTAAGGGACTTCTGACACTCTCCTTGAGTGAGCTCAGGGGTGTTCTATCTAAGCGTTTCATAGCTTCCTCTTTGCTGGCACGAAAAGCCTTCTAACTTTGTTATCTGAAAGCTTGGCATGGTGGTATAGGACACTGTGATTATTCTAGTGGAGGATGCGTTCGCTTTTGCTTTGAATAAGCTATTGCTGTTAGAACATCCACGGCCACAGTTTGGAAAGGGAAGAGCTTGACAGCTCTTCTAATGAGGCATCATGGTGTGATTTATTTAGCAGGTGTGTTAGGATCTGGTCTGAGGGACTGATATAAAGTCCACTGAAGTCAGTGGGAGTCTTTCCACTGATATCCCTGGGCTTTGCACCAGGTCCGTGGTGTTCTGTAAAGCTATTTAGTGCTTTTTCCTACTATTGTTGCTGTTTCCTTTTTCACCTCTCCCCATCCATCCTTCCACGGGCTTTTCCTGAAACCTAAGATCATAATCCCTGCCTTGAGCCTCCAGTGACTCGAACCCGTTCTGTCCCCAAAGGCAGCCCATGGAACGAGCGGCACCGACCCCAGTACTCAGCGGATATGGACACTTCCGATGAGGACGTAAAGGGAGCCCAGAAGATACCTGTCTATCAGCCCCATCACGTGAAACGCCGAAACAGAGCCTCCTCCCAGGAGAATATAAACCACTCTGGAAATCAGGTAACAAAGGGATTTTAAACCATTCCCAGTAACTCGTATGATCTGTTCCATGGCTGAGACTCTGCAACCAAAGTCACCTTTGAAACGGAATAATGGTTCAGGCAGATGGGTCTCATAAATGGTGGCTCCCGTACAGTGAAATCCTAATGTTCTCCAGAGCTGGGCTAGCCGCTCTGATGGACGTTGAGGGGGCAGAGAGAGCACACTGTATGCAATCAAGAATAACTCCGATTGCCTGTAAAACCAAAGGATCAATCCAGCCACACAGGGGCACTCCAGCCACACCCACTCCTCCCCCCCACAAGCCCTATGCTAGGGGCCAAGAACGGTGTGGCCTGGAGTAGATATACCACATCCACACAGACCAGAGAGGCCACCACTGCAGAGAGAATCCCCAGGAGGCTGGCTGAGTTGGTTTTGCAGCCCCTGTGCATTGGTGGAGTAGTGAAAGGAGCTGTAACTTGGCTATGTCCACACTACCGCGGTAAGTCAACCTACGCTATGCAACACGTAGCTGGAGTTGACGTACCTTAGGTTGAGTTACCGCGGGGGATCAACGGGAGAAAATCTCCCATCGACTTACCTTATTCTTCTCGTCCGTGGTCGAGTACAGGGGTCAACTGGAGAGCGATCTGCAGTCGATTTGGTAGGTCTTTACTAGACCCGCTAAATTGACCGCTGGTGAATCGATCTCAGAGTGTGGATCCTGGCTCTAGTGTAGACCTGCCCAGAGTCTAGGATCTGTCTTTTAAGGTGTTTTCCTGGTACCATTTTATGGCCGGCTGGCACCTAACTATTCCTATCCCATGCCACATTGTGGGCCACATTCTGCTCTCAGACCCAGAAGGGCCGCGGGTTGATTCCATTGCGGGTTGCACCGGTGTAACCAGGTGTGGCTCTGGAAGTGCACATTTAGAGCTATCAACGCTCCTGAGTTATGTGCGTGGGCGGAGAGAGACCAGATCCTTCTGTCTCTGTCCCCTTTTTTACACAGAACATCGCTGTGCCTATCGTCATTGCCCCACTCCATCCTCTTCACCGCCACGTTTTTTTCATTCAGCAGGAAGAGGAAATGGAGTTCTACTTCACGCTCCACTTAGCTGTAATAAAAAGCCCAGCCTGTTCCATTTATTCTATAAGCTGCCTGTAGTTTCCTATGCACCTGAAAAAGGCTTTACTCACATGAATGGATCAGTGCTTTAGGAGCAAATGAAGCCTTGGAGTGGAATAGCTGCTCACCTTTGTGATCCTCTTCTTCTTTTGTAGCTCCTGGAGTGTTCCAGTGGCAGTCGGAAACAGTCACTGTGACTTGTCACATACCTTTCATCTGTGATACCAAGGGGGGAAGCTGCAAATGTTGTTTATTTTAGGGTGGGGGGGGAGAAGGGAGTTAGATTTTCCACTCCCCCCCATTGAAGGTTTTAAACAGATTACAAAACTGCAGGTTGATTCAGCAGAAAACCTTGCTCATCCGCTAAACCAAAGCGCACATTGGTGTTTGAACAAGCCAACGTGCAGTTAACATACAGGCCAACTTCCCAGCTACGTTTCCAAGAAGTGGACGCGTCTGGGTTTTTTGCACATCCTACAGACCAGTTGCACTCAGTGGGCATCTAGGAGCAGGCACCAAATGTGCAGTCTGACCCGAGGAGCGTTAAAGCGGAGGCTTCCATGTTGAAAGCTAGTTTTAATCAATACGGTGCTTTCTCTCCTCTTCCTAAATTCCTTCAGTGCATATCGCCATTACTGACTGACCTTCATTCTCCATTAAATGATAAAACATGAATCGGATACATGTAGCCACATGCAATGTTACCCTGAGCAAGTAGGGCCCAATTCCACTCTCATATACAGCCACGGCGGCTTATTGACTTCAAAACAATACTCGGGTCAGTGTGACAACTTACTGAAAAAGGAGAGATTTAAACCTAAAACCACACGTTTACTACAAAACGGCTTTTCTGGAAATGACAGGAAAATGTGAATTATAATAACCCCTAGCTCTTCTCTAGCACTTTTTCTCAGCAGATCTCAAAACAGCTTTGCAAAAAGAGGGCAGGATCCTGATCCCCATTTTATGTATGGGAAACTGAGGCACAACGGGACTTGCCCAAAGGGTCACCCAGCAGGTCAGTGGCAAAGCTGGGAGTAGCACCCAGGTGTCCTGAGTTACAGCCACGTGATTTATTTACTAGGCCACGCTGCTGCCCCGTAACCAAACAAATCCTGGGGTCCAGCCCACAGCAGCAGTTTTTAGGTAGAGCTGGCCAAGAATCTTTGACAAAACTTGCAACTTTGGCAAATACCTTCATCAAAATTATACAAATTTCAATGGGAAAAAAGATCTGATAATTTCAGCAACTGTTTTCAAAGAAATTACATCCTGTTTTTCAACCAGCTCTACCTGCTTGAATACACCTTTCTGTTTTTTAGAGGAAGAATTGTTCAACCAAATATTATTTTCAGGCCAAAAAGCCTCTGAGGGAAAATGGGGAAGAACCTATTTTCATACTGGAGAACAAATGGGCTAGCCTGAAGAAGCGGTAAGATGGTCTCACAAAGCTCACCTGGGATCACCACTGACAAAGCTCTCCAGGACAGCCTTTAAGCCAAAGGAGTCAAACTTGTCTGCCTCTAGCAGTCGGGGAATCTAGCAATATAATGCCCATCAGTAAGAGTCTTGCAACATTGTCCTAACGTTTATCCATAATGCCCTAGTCTAACTGCGCTGATGATAACATAGAGTGGCCAACTTTCTAATGTCTGAAAACTGGATGCCCCTGCCTCACCTCTTGCCTCTGAGGCCCTGTGCCCTCTCTTCCCCCAAGGCCCCCCCCTTCCAACACCTCCCCCCCTCGCTTGCTGCTTTCCCCGCTCAACTCCAGCGTGAGCAGCCCCAAGGGACTTGCAAACCCCAGCTCCAGCAGGCTGGCTGTGAGTGCAGGTCAGAAGAGCACTGAGGCCACACAGGAGCAGCCAGGTAGCCCTGCTGGCAAACCTCCCTTTGCGCTGCCTGCCCTGCAGCCCCCTTTTCCACCCTCTCGAACCCTCCCAGCCCTGAAGCTGCCTGAGAGCGCAGCCAGGGGAAGCGTCGGCTGCGGGGGCAGCTCGTGTTCCTTCCCGCCCGGGGAACGTTCTGTGCCTGCTGAGAGCCCCTTCCCCCACTCGCCAGGGGTCCCGCACGCTGTCTCCTGCCACAGCCCCACAAGCCAGGCTCTGCAAAGGGGCTGCCTGCCTCCCAAGCTGGAGCGGTAGCCGCCATTTCAGGGATGGGCAGGAGGCTGCCACTACCCCCCCCCCGCCCGCCCGCAGTAACCAGACGTTTAGTGTCCGGTCAGTACATCTGACTGGACTCTGCCAGGTTCCCTTTTCAACCGGACTTTCCGGTCAAAAACCGGACACCTGGCAACCCTAAACCCACAGTAATGATGACTCCTTTGCAGATAATTGGGTTGATCCTACAAAGTTGATCCTACTCAGTCCTACCATGAGTGCAGGGGACTGGACTAGATAACCTCTCGAGGTCTCTTCCAGTCCTATGATTCTGTGAAACACCATCATAAAGTATTGCCAATCCCAAGTGTTCAAAAAATCATAGAATCATTGAGTATAAGGCTAGGAGGAACCACCTCACCTCCTTTATAGCACAGGCCCAAGAATTTAATCAGTTAGTTACCCCGGTATTGAACCTCATAACTTGTTTCTAGAACAGCATCCAGTCTTAATCTGAGATCTTCAAGCGATGGAGAGTCCATAGTTTTCTTCGGGTAGTTTGTTCCAGGGGTCAATCACCCTCACTGGTAAAATAAACCAGAACAGAACTGTGCCTTTTTGTAGTCATAAGTCAGGGCCCCAAAATCATGATAATGGCTTAAAAATCATGAGATTCTTAATAAAAGTTGGGGTAGAGGATTCCTACTAGTCCTCTGGTTTTTTGAGTCTTTGAGGGCAGGAACTCTTTTTCAGGCTTTTTCTGCATCCCTGAGGACTAGAAACTTACTTTAAAAAAAATTAAAATAGAGATTCTTGCATAATCACCAGAATCCAGGAGCTGGGGCTTTAAGGAAAAACATTAGCGATCATGAGATTTGTGAAAAGATTATGAGAGTTGGCAACACTGGAATCATGGATAAACATAGTTGGTCCCTGTTTAGGGCCCGGTCCTTCCCCCATTGAAATTGGTGCTAACACTCCCACTGGCTTCAGGAAGAATAGAAACCACCATTGTAATTTATTTTTATAACAGAATATTTACTGGTTCTCCAGTTTCCCTCCAAAAATTCTCCTAATCCCATGTGTTTCAATGGAGTTAAGTGCTCCTGGTTTTCTCCTCAAATGTCTTTCTTCATATCTTTCGAATGTTGGCACAATTTAGGGCTGGTCCAAAACCCCAGGAAATCAGTGGGTATTGAATCAGGCCCGAAGTGAACAGAATGCATAATGGATGAACCAGTCTTCTGAGATACTTGTATGTATAATACCCTCGTTGCCTGTTCCCAATACAGGGAAGAGAGCTGATACCATGTGCAAATGCCAACCGAAAGCAAAGTAAACAAGAAACTTAGGGGTCCCTGAATTAACCAAACCCCACAATTTCTGGAAGGTTTCAGATGTCTCCTGACTCTTCAGAGGATAATTGAGGTTTTGGCGGCGTAAATTGGTGTAAATTGTCCTAGCTCCGTTGAAGTCACCAGCTGAGGAGCTGTCCTCTACTGTCTAGTTTGTGTTTTAAAAAAGCTTTAGCGCTGAGCACTTGTCTGCCAGCCCTCGTCATGCAGCCAATACAGCAACATTACAGCTCCGAATGGAGATTTATGGAGGACGCACCAGCCTGATTCTAACTGGTGCTACATGTACTAGGTGCTAATAAATTGGGCAAAGCCTAAGGACTAATCTGATTGTACCTTCAACTTGCCTGTCTGAGTCTCTGCAGTTTTACAGCGTGGCTCTGTGTAACCGTATTACTGCTGAAATTGCTCAGTAGACCCACTATAGCGCTTGAGGCTGAAATGTGCTTTGTTACACTCCTGTAACCTCAATGCCCTACGTGGGGTGGGGTGGCTGTAACTGGGGGCACAATCTGGGCCCTTGGGAGGGTTTGGCTCTCGGGGAGAGAGTGCATCAGCGCGGACCTAGAGGCTAACCCAGGGCAGATCTACACTACCCGCCGGATCGGCGGGTAACGATTGCTCTATCAGGGGTCAATTTATCGCGTCTAGTCTAGACGCAATAAATCGATCCCCGAGCACTCTCCCGTTGACTCCAGTACTCCACCACGGCGAGAGGCGCAAGCAGAGTCAACGGGGGAGTGGCAGCAGTTGATTCAGCGCCGTGAAGATGCTGCAGTAAGTCAACCTAAATATGTCGACTTCAGCTACGCTATTCTCGTAGCTGAAGTTGCGTATCTTAGGTCGATCCCCCCCGCCCCCCCCAATGTAGACGAGGGCCTAGTCTCACTTCATGTTGTGGCTAGCTTGTACTAAAACTTTCAGAGCTTGGACAAACAGCCTCTGGTATCCCCAAGGAGCCCTTTCATTGGCATTATAGATTTATATATGGGTTCTTTGTGATCTGACCTTTCTAACCCAATGTATTGCCTCATCAAGGCAGCACTACCACTTGGATTGTTAACATAAGGACGTGCGGCTTTGCCTTCTCCTCTGGACTCCCTTCTCAAAGCAGATGGTCAAGCTGTAGCCTTATGTAGAGTAATGAGTTACTTTAATTACACACCCCAGGGTGAGGGCTTACACCTACTTTAACCTGTAAGAGTTCAGCCGCCAGATCAACTACAGTACAGAGGTTATCAATGGAAGGGGAACCCAATGACGCATAACAGAGATTAATGGGTACTCTTCCTTTAATTATTGCTATTCTTAACCAACCAAACAACAATACACACGAGTCTGGTAAAGGAGAGAGAGTACAATACAGAATGTCTAGCATTTGCCCAACACATACCATCCTTTGCGGAAAAAACGAGATTTAGTCATCATCCTCAGCATCATCCTCACCACCACCATCAAGTTCATCAGCAGTGATCACCATCCTGGTATCTCCCAAGGCAGGCAGGCCAGGATACAGCTTTTACAATGACGCCCATTGACATTCGCATGCATTTATGAAAGTTTTAACCCCGTTTCCTTATTTGAACTTCCACACCCCAGGACTTTTGGGGTGTCCCATTTCCAAAAGGCGAGCTTGTTAGTTCCCCTTGACGTCACTTTATCACAATAGTCACAGGCAAGTCACCTTAGAGACGTTTTTAACATTTCATCCCAGCTACTAAGAGTCGTCTTGTGACGTCTACTGAGCTCTCATAGACATTTTTATCCAAACTCAGGAGTTATTTTCAAAACATCGGCATATCACAGACCTTGACACAAGCTTAGTGGGTTTACTATTAATTTACTTAACGCTAACTTATCTTTATAATATAGCAAATATTTCCTAAGGCCTAATTTGTCTAAGCTAAATATCTTAGCCTGTAGGTTTCTTGCATTTCAGCTTTAAACCTTAAGCTAGCTTTTACCTATTACCTATCAGGTACATCTCTTATATCCATCTCTTTTAATGGATTAATTTATTAGTGACACAGCTACAAGCCTGCTTATTGCCCCTGGTGTGATGTAAGCGCTGGTCACATCAGACCCAACAGTGTTTACTGAGACTTCACTTTAGAAATTATTGGATTACTGCCTCTCTGTGGGTTTAATGCTACTAAAGGTGCTTTCTGTTAAGGATGATAATTACAGTACTCTGCTCTGAAGTACCCATTTTTTTACATTCATCTACTGAGCTTACTTTATTCTTTTAAACAGATGCAGCCACTTCAAGTTCTTGTGAGGATCTAATTAATCATCTATTAACAAATACAAAAGCAACATGAAAAGAAAGAAGGAAGTGTTAGAAACATGCACACATTTCTCTTTCTTGTTTCATGTTCTGGCCATTCATCTTTTAATGGGATGCATCTGATGAGAACAGGTTATGACGTGGAGAAGATGTTCTAAATGGAAATGACAAAGTTTTCATCATTTTTTTCCTACCTAAAAAAAAGGCTTTTAGAAGGAAATGTGATTATTTAATGAAAGCATTGGTTTCCTTTGAAATGGTCCAATTTTTTTTATTATTATTATTAAATGAACATTTTCATTTTGGCCTTTGAAAATCAAAAAAGTATTTGTCTTTGATTTTCAATTTTTGAGTTTTCTGTCCTCTCTTCTCCACTGGACAGGCCAGCCAAAAATAAATACATAAAACTGGAAAACTTTTGGGTTTTGAAAACCAAAAATGAGCATTTTTCATTTAATTGAAAAATCAGAAAACTGCAAAGGAAGCACTTCTTTGTGTGGTTTTCCATTCAAAAAGTGTCATGGCGTATAGTTACCTTCTTTCAAGCATTTCCATTGGTGTATTAGAGAGAGGCTGATGTGGTGCTAGCCAGCTGAAAGGTTTATCAATGGGAAATGGAACCTATGCCAGAATTTAACCTGACCCAGCGTGTTAATGACCATGAAATTATTTTCTTTCTGACACTGTTCACTGGCCCAGAGGCAGTAATAATGGAAAGGCTCAGGGAACACTGGCAACACAATGGCACATCCAATGTCCTGACTGACCAATAAGCAAACCCTGCCTCAGGCAAGCTGCCCTCCCTCCCTGTCCTCTCTCTGATATTGGCATTTCCAGTCCAAGTTTGCTGTGAAGACTCAGTGGAACAAATCCAAGGGCATTTGAAAGGCGTATTATTTTTCCTACCTCATTCTACACTAAGCCCCTTGACTTGTACTCTTGAGTAGATAGATCTATGCCAATAACTGGGGTTTTGGTTCACTGGCAATTTTCTGGAAACTCAGGGGGAGACAATGGTTTAGGCCAACCCGAGAAAAACTTAAAAAAAAAAATTTGTCAAAATGAGAAGTTGAAAGAAGAATTCGTTTCAGGTTGAACAAAACGTTGAGTTCAACCCAAAATGAAAAGTTGGGGTTTGGTTTGAAGTGGGGTGTTGTTTTTTTAACAGTTTAAATCGTTTAGATAAAATGGAAATTTGGAACTGGAAGTCATTTCAAACTGAAAAATCAAACCGAGCATATCAAAACAAAACCTTTCCGTTTTTGCTAAAATAATTTTTTCTAGTTGACCGAAACAAGATGATGAAATTGACATGAATTTGTGAAATGTTTCCCGAATCTTCATTTTTCTTCCCCAAAAAAGTTGTGGCTGAAAAATTTGGCCAGCTCTACTCTGGATTCCCTTAGGCCCTTTGGAAAAGCGCACCCATTGTCTTTCTATTAGTGATCTGTTCTGGATTTCATGCTTAGCCAGGGGCACCGGTGGTGGGCTCTGTTCTCTGCTGTATTCTCCATTCTGTTGATTAGATCTGCCCTGGACTGTATTCTGGTGCTGGTGGTGGGGCCTGTTCTATACTGTATCCCTTTCTCTCTCCTCTCCCGTAGATATTTGAACTCAACAAACGTATGTCAGCTATTGAACGCATGCTGAACCGTCTGGAAGAAAGAATCCTGGTGCACTCAGAAGAGGTAACAGTGCCGAGTTGGGGGGCTATGCGTAACAGGCGAAAGCATTTCCTTTCGCAGTCTCCTCAAACTCCTTTGAAGCAGCTTGCGTTGCATCGTCAGGAGACGTGGCTCTTAGTTACACAGGCAGTAGACAAGAAATCTGCTGTACAACACAGCACTTGGGGAGGAGAGGTGCTTCTATTGACAGAAGGTGTATCTAGGAGGTGGATAGTGCTGCCGGCTGCATCAGTGAATATGTGCGCACTGCAATCAGGAGTTCCAGGCAGGCTTATAGGGAGGCAGCTGCACAACCAACCATTCTGCTACCCCTGTTCTAGCTTGATTAAAGCTAACGCTGTATGCCTGCTGTGCTGGCATCTCCCAATTGCAGTGTAGACACACCCAGTAAGCCAGGGAGCCCTGCACGCCACAGAAGTGGTGGCTAAAAAGACAGGGATGAAGTAGTTGGTTTAAATACTGGGATGTTGATTGCACCAATAGACAGACTAACATATAACCCAACTCTCAAGGTGCTTAGTTCTGTCCCTCCCCAAATGTACACCAGCACCCAGCACCTGCCACAAGCTTCAGTCTCTCTGGAGCTTCCTGAAAGAGGAACAGAACTTTCTGCCCAGGAGGGCACAGCATTGGTTGGTAGGTGGTAGGTTCTTTCCATTGATAGAAAGGTCCTGGAGCTGCGTGAAGGCTAATCTGATTTTCAAATGGCAGATGATTCCTCTTTTTAACCATTTATTTTTAACCTTTTAGACCCTTGTCATTTTTCAGCTTGTGAGCCTCATCGGAAAACTGAATGTAATGGAAAATGAATGGTTATCAAGCGTGTCAGGGGTGTTCTGACAGGTGCTCAAATTAGCTCCTTCAGTCCTTTCTCTGCACGAACAAGACTGTTTTATTAATACTGGTCTAAGCAATGTTCCTATATGTTTGTAAATGCTTCCAGAATGGATGAGAATTCTGGGGTTACGACACAGGAATCAATAGCTACATTAAATGTAATAATCAGTGTGTTGTGAGTAGCAGATTCTAATTGAGAAGGGCATTTGTCTTTTCCATGTTATTGCCCTTGTTTCGATGGCCATCAAGGAAGAAGATCAATTTAATTTTAAATTCTGTTGTGACATTGAATCAGCTGGTATATCAGTAGGTCACTTAATGCTAATTTGAGTTTCCAATTGTAGAATATTTACGCGCTTTGCTTCCTTTGTGCGGGATTGTGCAGTTAATTGAAATGACATTTGTTAGCTCAGTAGAAGGGACACGCACAATTTTGAAGATTCATGCAGGTCTGGCTTGAATGGAGGGTAATTTCTCCCTGGTTAAAATTAAAGATGGGTTCAAGCTGAAAAGTTTGGTGCTTGCTCCAGATCAAAATGTCATCAAAATTTAGGGGTGTTAGGATCCAAGATTTAAATGCAGTGCCTCTCTAGAACAAAGAAAATTACTTATCATTTTTCAACTAACTCTGCTGGGTTGGTCTTTTGATTTTTGTTTTTCCTTGGTTGAAAATTTTGATATTTTTTTTTTCAGCACAAATTTGAATACCAAAATATTTTGGTCAAAAGTTGAAATATTTTGATTAGGTTGGAAATGCTGCCAGAGTGCCTCATGGGAGTTGTAGTTTGTGTTCCTCATGCTCCTATTCTCCTCGATAGGCCAGGCTCCCCATCCAGGGTAATCTCACATGATGCACCACACTCTTCCCTCTTGCAGAAGGGAAGCAGTGCATCATGGGAGCCTGTGGCATCTAGTGACAGCGTCATATTTCAGCATTTTGGTTTCAGCCAAAATATTTCAGTTTTTTTACAAAAAAATCAGAATCTTCTGCAGGAAGCAGAGACTTTTTTGCAAAGAAAATGTTGTTTAGTCAAAAACTCAATTTTCTGTCAAAAGTTTTGATGGAAAATTTTCAACCAGCCCTATTTATTCAGAGGTCAGTTCTTTAGGACAGGCTGCTCCAAGGGACTAGGCTGGTGCCTGTCCAGCTCAGGATCTGATAGCACAGTATGCTTCTCAGCCTGGATACTCAGATCAAGCTAACTTATTGTGGGATACAACCTGACGCTTGTGTGCTCCAGCTTATATTTGTTATGTGGCCTTAAATTGCATGAAGATAGTTGGCCTCTGAGTCAGGCATACTGCACGTGAAATCTGACATGGAGTCACACCACACGTGGAATCTCATGCAGGTCCGTGGTCTGGAAGACTCCAGGGTCTAGTTGTTTGAGAAAATGAGTGGTAGATCCTAAGTGATGATTACGTAACCCACCTCCACGGAGTGTGGCTCTCTCTCCCACGCTAGTGGTTGGATCCCATGGATATTTATGAGTCTGTACAGCCATCTCAGGTAGAGGCTTATTGTTTTAGATCCAGAGGTCCTGGGTTTGAATTCTGCTGCCGACAATCCACCCAAGAGCATTGCATTACATTTGACCTAATAAATGACCGAATAAACCCTCTCTTTTATCCTTTTGCTAGCATAGATATGTCCCGGGAAGCCTTAAGATACCGACAACATTCAAATTGCATGAACACCAACAGACTGAGAATTGCTTGCTTTTCTACCTCTAGTCTCCGGCCCCCGAGTCCCACACCGATCCTGATGTGGAAGAGGAGGAATTGAAGAGGAAGCTGGAGGAGTTAGCCAGCAACATCAGTGACAAAGGAGTTTCTTCTGAGGAAGAAGAGGAAAAGAAAAAGGATGAACCAAAACCCGAAATGAGCTCCTCCAGCAGTGACCCACCCAGTGATGCTCAGAAGGTAGTGTGCTTCCTACCCTCTAACTCAGTACCAATCTCACGCCATTCTCAATGTTTCCATTTATGTTCCTACTCTTCCCTTTGCTCTTAACATCCTATAACTGCACCACAGTCAAGTACCTATTGGCTTTTCCTACGCCCCATCTTGGACACTCGATGTTAGCACCTAAGTTCTTTGCCTTTTCACCCTGGCTGGATGCTTACATTGGGGACTAGAGCAATTGTTCTCAATCTCTACCGCACGCGCGCGCGCGCGCGCACACACACACACACACACACACACACACACACACACACACACACACACACACACACACACACACACACACACACACACACACACACACACACACACACACACACACACACACACCTTCCCTCTCCCAACAGAGACATTTGTCTGGGCTGCTGAGAACAGCAAATGCTTTGCTAAAGTGCTAGTGCAGAGGGTACAAAGCCCTCCCCACTTCTTTGGGGGCGGGGGAATGTCGTGAAGTATAATGGTGAAATCCTGCCTCCTGCCTTTGACGCAGAAGAGGGGTGAAAATATGGAAGATTTGCTCACCGTTTTGTGTGTGTGCGCGCAGTGGGGAACCTCAGTTCATTGGAGGCCTCTCCCCATGATGTTCATTTAGATTTCTGCAGCATCAGGGATCGTGGCTTGGGAAGGGGGAGCTGCTCTCCCCAGTAGCAGCCACTCCTGCAAACCCAGAGGGGTTTCCCTGTGTAAGATAATGCCAGCACTCTGCCCTGTCCAGGGGGCTGGGCATAAGGGAGGTGATGTTGCGGTAAGGGCTGGGGCGCAGGGTCTGGTCTGAGGTCTGGCTCAGTAATAGCTGTCAGGCGCTCTGTCAGCGGGCAGTGCTAAGTCAGGGACGTGCCGGAGGGGCTAGAACTCAGGAACGCCTGGCAGCTGGGCCTGTGCTAACCCGCTGGGCTCAGGGTACGTCTGCACAGCAAAAAAAGAAAACAACCCACAGCAGCAAGTCTCAGAGCCCAAGTCAACTGGCTTGGGCTCCCGCTATGGAGCTACAAAGAGCAGTGTAGGCGTCCCACTTGGGCTGGAGCCCGGGTACTGAAAACTGGCGATGGGAGAGGGTCTCGGAGCCCGGATTCCAGCTTGCACAGGAACGTGTTCGCTGCTCTGGTTAGCCCACAGTGCGAGTCTGAATCAGTTGACCCGGGCTCTGAGACTTGCTGCTGTGGGGTGGTTTTTTGAAGTGTAGCTGTCTCCTGAGCAGCCTCCGGGGACACAGCCGCACTTCTCCCATCCCCTCCTCCTGGAGCAGCCCTTCCCAGAGTCCCAAGCAGATTTTGCCATCGGACTGCAAAAGGGAGCAGGGTGACCCGCACATTTGGCGTCTCTTGCTGAGTTGTGTCCTGCACTGCCAGTGAAAGAACTGGAGCCGTGGACACGGAGGTGCCATCTCGGTAGAGACACTCAGTGTTACCAAGAGCAAATCCAGGCCCCTCCATGGTGGTGCAGATGCTCCTAAAGCAGAGGTTCCGCTGGGCAATCGAGCTAGATGCGGGGATCCTGTTGTGCAACAGCCCTGCTCCATCTCTGCTTCCTGAAGAGCAGGTGAAGGGCTGGTGGCCGGGCAGGGCCTGAGGACCTGCTGCTGAGTAGATCCTCCAGTCTTCAGGGAGGCCTGGCTAGACTAGCTATGAGCCCTCATAGGGAATTGCCCAGTGTCCAGCCCACCCTGCGCTGGGCTCAGGCCCCGTGTTGGCCTGGCAGTGTACGTGGTACAGGGGTACCTCACTGATGAAAAGCCCCAGACTGGTTTTGCAATAAATCCTTCCTTGTCCTGTGTGGTGTATGGAACTTTCATGGACTGGAATCACTTTTTCACACCTAGAAAGTAGCTGTTCCATTCAGCACTGGAGCTAGGGCAGTGCAGAGACGCTTACTGGCTTAACCCACCAGAGACAGAGGTCTCCAGGCCTACTCTGCAGGAGGAGGGTCATTCACTTGGTGTTCTTATTAAGCTGAAAAGCCCTGGCAGACGGAGGCGTTCTGCGCTGCTAATACACTAGAACCTCTCCTCTCAGTCCCTTTTCAAAGAGATGAGCTCACAGGTCTTTTTTATCCCTAAATTGTATGACTCAGTTGGTCTGTATCGACAGCTTTGGTGATGAGTAGTTGATGACAACCCATAAAGGATGGGAAGTGAGTCAAATATTAATTAAAGGAAGAAAGAGCTTGTGCCTTGTGTATTCTGCAGGCCTCGCACAAGTTGTTCTTCCCTTCTGAGGTGTTCCATTAGAACAAAGCGGAGAGGTCAGCATTCCTTTGGGTTTGAATGGCTCCTTTGTCTGGCTGTCTGTGTTGTTGTTGTTGTTCACTTTGACACATCTCCTTTTAATGAGCAGCTTCACTATCAAAGGAGCGAGGCTGGGCTATGTTGCACGTAACTGCTTGTGCAAAGCAGCTTTCATCTGCGTGATCGGAGAGTCTTTTATTTCTCCATGAGGCCTTTTTCTCTTTGTTCATCTGAATCCGGCAAGAAGACCCTTGGCTGCGGAGATGTAAATGACTCAGAGCCGTGGCGAGCGGCCGTACGGGGCGCCTGGGCTGAGTTTGTGTGTGTGCTGGGGGAAGATCTGTCTCCCAGCCCAGGGCTGAAGTTAAATTCTAGGGACATGTCACATGATTACTGCATGCACTCCTTGGGGTGCAGCTTGCTGTTCTCTTCTTCACAATCCCCCAGCAATATGCTGTACCCTTGCTGAACGGCTCTTTGCCAGAAAACTACTTAACAGAGTCCCACATTCTCTCTTCAGGGATCAGGTTGCACCTCCCAGATTCTCATGGTGCATCTGCACTGGCCCGGGTCCATTTGTATAAATAAGAGCTACTTTGGGTCTGCTCTAACTTTACGTCAACTGGCTACGATCTCATAAGACCAAACCCCAGTCATGAATTGGCAAACACAGGCGCATCCCAGCCCCAACATACGCCCTGCGCTTGGGAGTAAGGGGGGGTCAGTTGGCAGAGAAGCTCCCTGAGAGCTCCCCTTTGCAAAGGAATTCTCAGGTGGCTCGGTCAGACCAGATTCCAGGGGCACAAAGTGGCTAGACAGAGAGAATCTGTCTGTAGAGTAGAATTTGGCTCCATGCTTAGAGTCAAGGTATCCCAGGCAGCTTTGCAGTTCTGCTTGGTTGACAAACAGGGCAGTAGCAGATACAGAGCCTCTGCTTTTTATTCTCCCGACGGTCATTACAGATATTTAGAAAATGCTTCTTGTTAGAAAACTCTGTGTCCAAGAACAAACTTGATCTCAAGCTGCACCATTTGGATCTGGACTCAAAACACCCCAAAATCTAGATGGGTCTCCGTCACGGTTTTGAGTCAATCCATGCGAAAGGCAATGGGGCCACTTGCAAAATTCTGATCCAGATTTGCATTTCCAATACCCCTAACGATTGGATCTGGGTTTTTTAATCAACTCCATGTCTGCTCAGGAAAAGCCTCACAAAAGGAAGGAACTGTCATAAAAACAGACTCCTTTTTCTGTGAAAAGCAACTTGGAAAAGACAGATTTCTGTTTCCAGCCACAGGTACACCGCAAAATAGCAAATGGACAGAGTTAGCCACCTCCTTACTAAATGCTGTGCCAGGAATCATGTTTGTCTAGGGTGTTACCTTGTAAACACACTTGTTTGTCTCTGCCCAGGGTGTTCATATTGCGTCTATCACCGTGGTATCTAGGAAGTTATCAATAGGGAGTAGGATGGTGTCTTTCTTTTTACTGTTTTTAAATGTATCAAAATACAGGACTGACTAGCTTGATCCAGAAACAGGTGGGCACGGTACAAGCTTTATCATACAGCTCTGATAATACTCCTCAGAAGGGTTGCTCCTAGGTTTTGGCGATGCTGAAATAATATGCCTTTTCCTATCCCCACAGAATCTGGACAGTATTGATAACCAGGATCAGACCTGCAGTACCATGAAGCCGTATGTTGCAATTAGACGCTAAGCACTGTCTCTGTGCAGCATTAGAACGGACCAGTTAGTAAGATCAGCACCACCCTAGGATACAGCCAGGACGACGCAGGGAAAGAGGCAGAAAAAGGAACATTTTCTGCAGCTTGTCAAGGCTGCCCACCAAGAGCAGCTGTGGCCTGATAAATCAGGGGTGTGTAGCGTCAAGGAACACAGCTGGGCTAGAGGACGGGAAGGGAGCATTCAGCCCCGGGAACCCGTCCCGGAAATAACAGCCACCCGCTTCCCCGGGCTGCCTGTTGAGAAGCAGATGTCTCAAATGGAAAGTAGAGGCAAGATAAGTAAACAGCCTAATACAAGTGTCAGCTTCCTGGGGTGGCCGGGAAGGGGCCGCAGCAGAAGCACGTTTGCATGAATTTCATGGGTTATGCAAGTAATGAAGACTTTTCTTCTTAGGCCACACAAGGAGGAGAGGCAAAGCGTTGGGACTGGCCTCTAAGGCTGGGCCACAGCCATCTCTTTTATGAATGATTTGTATTCCAGTAGCGGCCAGAGGCCCTGCCTGAGATCGGGGCCCCGTTGCACTTGGTGCTGGACATGCACATAGTGAGAGAAAATCCCAGCCTCAAAGAATGTACAGTCTGAATAGATCAGCCAGCAAGGCAGGATTATCCCCATTTTACAGATGGGGAAACTGAGGCAGAAAGAGTGATGAGCAGGATTTTCAAAAGCACTTCGGATGGGCCTAACTCTGCTCCCTTCAAATCCCGCCCTAAACACTTCACCCAGGGAGTCTGTGGCGGAGCTCGCCATTGACCCCAGCTCTCCTGAGTCCCAGCCCACCGCCTTATCCAAATGCCCATCCTTCCTCTTTGCCGTTGTCTGGTTTAGTGACAGGCCTGCCCACCAAGATACACAAGGCCCAGCAGTTAATCCAACCCAGCGTTTTCCAAACTGGTGCCGGACAGCTGGCAGTGCCAACTAAGCTATTTGGAATGAAGCTCCACCCAGGACCCAGCCCGGTGTTTGCCAGCCTTCCAGGCACTGCACTTGCTGCAGGAGGGTGTGGGGGACACCTGCCTGTGCCAGGGAGGCCGCTTACACCAGAGTGGGGAGTATAGACAATATTGCTGCCACGTGCCCTTCCTCAGGGGGAGGGGGAGCTTTAAAATCCACTGGGGCATCATAGGAGACCTGCCATTGAAGGCGGCTGATGCGCCCCCTTCCTAGCCCGCACCACCCACTTCTGGGGGCTGTGCTGGGAGAGCAGGTTCTCTGCCCGCTTTGTGTGGTCGCCGACAGCCACCTCCGTTGGCCGGCCTCCCGCTGCGTGCGGTGTCTCTGCACAGGGGTATGTCTGATCCAAAGCACCTCCCATGCAAAAACAAAGCCTCTCTAGAGAGAGAGAGCAGAGTAGCCAGACGCATTGTAGTCAGGTTAAAGACTTTCCAGTAATGATTGCCAAGGTCCTCCCAGTCACCGCTCGCCCCAAAGCACTGTGTGCATTTATGTACAACCTGCACGTCCGCTACGAGGCTGGGGCACAGCAGCTGTTCAATGCTGCATGGCACTGAAAAACATCAGCCATCCCTACAAGGTGAATCCGTAGAGGCAGGAGGTAGGCAGGACACCCGGGTTACATCCCTGAGAGCCGGATTCCTCCTGACATCTCCAACACTGTTCTGAGTTCAGTGCCAACTCAGAGATGCACACCACGCCCTGCAGTACCTTTGCTGGCTTTTGAAGCTCTCCTGTCTATGCACTGGCCCACCCTAAGCCTGCAGTAGTTAGGGGGAAGCAGAGTGCCTGGAAGGCTGGCAAACACCGGGCTGAGATGCTATATTGCAGATATAAACCGGTATAACTTTCCTCCCTCTCCTTCCCACTCTGCCAGGGTTCATATACCCACACACAGGCTCTCTGAACCAGGCAAAAGGAACCCTCTAACTGTTCTGTCTAGAGAGGTGCAGCATTTGGGGGGTGTTTGGATCTTGGGGTGGTGGAGGGTTGGTTTGGTCCCTTACGTATACAAGAGTCAGCTTGATGTTTCCAACCTGCAGAGTTCAGGGATGGGCTTTCGCTCAGATACACCACAGAGTTTCCTTTACGAATTTGCCCTGTATTGATTTAACCCTAGCCAGCCCGGGAGGTCACTTTCCTCTTCTTGGGTGGAATCTGGGAACATCCTCGGATGGATCTTTACAGTGTGGGACAACGTGCTGCCAGTAAAAATTTGAAACGGGCTTCTAGGATTCTACTTCTTCTTCATGTTGCATCCCGAGAGTTTAAAGAAGCCTTATTGTTCCCGTGTGCATTGCTCTGTCAGCACCTAGCACAACGGGCCCCCGTCCGTGACTGGGACTCCTAAATGCAATAATAGTAATAACCCCTTGTGTGGGGAGACGGTGAAAGAAAGGGAATGGCAAGTCTGCTTCTCTCGCTCTCTTTTTTTGATTTTCACGACCACTGTTCTATGCCAAGTCCTGTTTCCCTTGCTCCCAGAGCTGTGTTAGCAGCAGTGCGCCCCACTGGCACCTGGGTGGATGAGGACTTCCCCGTTTCACGACCCTAACTCAGCTGCTGCGTTTACCGCCGTTGACCTCTCGTGTAAGTGTTTGTAGACTGGGTGGCTGGGCTAGTCCGGCCCCAGTGGAATGAGCAGCTCCCGGCGGCTCTTTCTGCCTTTCCAAAATGAGGGAGTGGTGTGAGGAAGGGAAAACCGCGGGGGAAGGGCTGTGGCTGTGATCATAAAGCTGGTTCAACAGCTTCCCTTTGGTTCAACGGCCACCAAAGCCCTGAACCAAATTCTGCTCGGTTGCATTTGTCTAACTGGGCTGAATGGCTTTGAGTGTTTCCAGCTGCAGTGGGGCGGGGGGATTGCGGTAAGATTGTGTACCACAGCAAGCAAAACAAATGGCCTGATGATTTGCGGTATGCAGCGCCTAGAAATCCCAGCTCAGATTGAAGTCCCTTTGTGCTAGGTGCTGTACAAATGCCCTGCAGGGGCGCGAGCCGCCCTCTTGCCGCGTGCTCCTGGAGCCTGTAGTTATGTGCAGGCTGCCGGCTAATGGGAGCGCGCCACTGGCGTTCTGAGACGGTTCCTTTGTCCCCACTGTACTCGACGAAGTCTGATCCGAGATCAAAGCGCTCCGTGAGAGCCACTTCCATCTCCGGCTGAGAGCCCTCAAGGAACAATGGGAGCCCTTTAATTACAGCTCCTCGTCCTCGGTCACCCCTTCTCCCCCGTTTGGGCTGTGGTGTGTGCGCATATGTGCTAACGTACGTTTTTTCTCTGGCTGCGTGTGGTGTTCACAGAGGTCGTCGGCTCCGGTTTTGTGTGACTTCACAGCCACGGCGCTGAGAGCCAGGCAGGAGTCCTTGAGTGGAGAGGGCCAGGGTGAGGCTGCTTCTCCCCTCCCTGCAGGGCAGAAAGATGGGCAGGAGGTGGGCGAAGCCTGTCGAAAACTTGAAGAAATCGTAAGGCTCCCTGCTGTTCATTGGCAGGGCTCACGCTGAGTGTGCGGGGCACAGCATAATGCCCAGGGAGGCTACAGCCCCTTGCTCTGCAGGCATCAGAGTTAAAGATTTTAAACCGAGAGTCCTGACCCCAGAGGCCTTGAGAATCAGATGTCAGAGGAATCGCTCCCCCCCCCCCGGCTCTCCCCAGGCTTTGCACAATATGAGAGGGAGGGGGAGAGCGCCCCTCTAGACTGGTACAAGAAAGGCAGAGGACCCCCACTGTAGACTACAGGGAGTGTTGATTGAGTTCAGTGTGATGAGCTCTCAACTCTTAGTTGTCTCCAAGCACGGTGTTTCTCAACGCCCCTGACACTTTCCATTCCTCACTGGTACTAGATCTTTCTGTGACAGCCCCAGGGTGCAATCCAGGCTAATGAGTAGCTGTGTCACGCCTGCCCTCTAACCTGGGGTGTCCTTTGCATGGCTTTGCTGCTGTAGCCTCTGTCTGGACTGCTCACAAACAGCCTCCAGCCTGTGAGTCACTCCCAGCTACGTCTGGGTATGTGCTGCAGCCAGCCAGCAGCCACACGCCAGCTCTTGGTTGTGCTGCAGGGTGACCCCAGCACGCTCCAAGTCTTAGATTTCCCCCCAGAACTGAGTGTCCTGTACTGCCCAGCCCTCTCCTGGACAGTACAAACTCATATCAAGTCCATTCTTGCTTGCATAGAAATAATACCACCCAAATGGAGTTTTCCAGACACTTCAATTCAAACATACTGGATTTGATAAAACAATAAGAAAACGTTTATTAACGACAAAGATAGAGATGTTAAGTGAGTACAAGTCATGAGGCACAACAGTCAGAAATGGTTACATGAAAAATAAAGGTTAAACACATCTGGTGCCTAACTTAAGAAACTATGTTAAATTCAAAGAAAGGTTTTCTCACCACATGCCCTCAGCAGTCTTACTGACTGAACGGACCCCTTGTCCAGTTCAGTGCTGCTTCCTTTGTCCCTTCTGGTGCAGTGAATCAATGCAGAGAGAGAGGAGGGGGTGCCTTGGGGTGTTTTTCCCTCCTTTTTAAAGTGTCAGGCCCCCTCTTGGAAAACATTTCCGGCTGAGATTCAGGAGACAGAGTCTATAGGGAAGGATGTTCCCTGCTGCTTTTTCCTCACCAGTTGGAGCATCGTTTGTTTCCCTTCCTGCTTGATATGACTGTTTACTGCTTACATGCAAATTAAGCAGCAAATTAAGCAGGGCACACATTCCTTTGTTTGAGACGGATCTGTTTGCCAACTTCAGTTTGGAAGATGTGTTAAGAACACCATACACTGGAATCTTCTAACTTCACATACAGTGTTGTGCAGTGATGAGCTGCCAAAATCTTAACAACGGGTTCCCTATAAAAAGTTCCGATTTAAGGGATGTGCGACAGCATGTATTTTTTGTACCAATAGGGTTACCATACGTCCATATTTTCCCAGGAGGTGATTAAGAACCGAAAAGCCTGACATGTCCAGGAAAATACAGATGTATTTTAACCCTACCTAAAGTTCTTTTTTAAAAAGATGGGGCTGAACTAGAAATGAGCTCCGTTTCACATGTGTGGGTGGTGATCAGGGACAGTCTCAATTTTTGGGTCTTTTTCTTATATAGGCTCCTATTACCCCTCACCCCCATCCCGATTTTTCACACTTGCTGTCTGGTCACTCTAGGGTGTGCACATGTGTGGGTCCCAGCTGCTCCCTGCCCCCCCCCTCATTAAAGCAGGTGTGCAGGGTTACTGCCCTGGGAACGGCAGGGCACCAGTGGATGTGGGGCTGGCTGCAGATGGGGGCGTGGGGCAGGGAGTGACATGGGCTGGCTGTGGGCAGGTGATGCAGACGGGCGGGCTGCGGGTGGCTGTGGGCAGGGGGTGGCTGTGGGCGGCTGTGGGCAGGGGGTGGGGCAGGGGCTGGCTGAGGGCAGGGGCTGGCTGGGGGCAGGGGCTGGCTGGGGCTGGCTGCGGGCAGGGGCTGGCAGGGGGCAGAGGCTGGCTGCGGGCAGGGAAGGCGGGGAGGGGCTGGCAGGGGTGGCTGGGGCAGGGGCTGGCTGGGGTGGCTGGGGCAGGGGCTGGCTGGGGGCAGGGAAGGCGGGGAGGGGCTGGCAGGGGTGGCTGGGGCAGGGGTGGATGGGGGCAGGAAGGCGGGGAGGGCTGGCAGGGGTGGCTGGGGGCAGAGGCTGGCTGCGGGCAGGGAAGGCGGGGAGGGGCTGGCAGGGGTGGCTGGGGGCAGGGGCTGGCTGGGGGCAGGGAAGGCGGGGAGGGGCTGGCAGGGGTGGCTGGGGGCAGGGAAGGCGGGGAGGGGCTGGCAGGGGTGGCTGGGGGCAGGGGCTGGCTGGGGGCAGGGAAGGCGGGGAGGGGCTGGCAGGGGTGGCTGGGGCAGGGAAGGCGGGGAGGGGCTGGCAGGGGTGGCTGGGGCAGGGGCTGGCTGCGGCCAGGGGCTGGCTGGGGTGGCTGTGGGCAGGGAAGGCGGGAAGGGAAGGCGGGGAGGCGCAGACACTCACACGGGGCGGGGCTGGGGGCAGGGGGCTGGGGGCAGGGAAGGCGGGGAGGGGCTGGCAGGGGTGGCTGGGGGCAGGGAAGGCGGGGGAGGGGCTGGCAGGGGGTGGCTGGGGGCAGGGGCTGGCTGCGGCCAGGGGCTGGCTGGGGTGGCTGTGGGCAGGGAAGGCGGGGAAGGGGAAGGCGGGGGAGGGGCGCAGACACTCACACGGGCGGGGGCTGGGGGCAGGGGGCTGGGGGCAGGGAAGGCGGGGAGGGCTGGCAGGGGTGGCTGGGGGCAGGGAAGGCGGGGAGGGGCTGGCAGGGGTGGCTGGGGGCAGGGGCTGGCTGCGGCCAGGGGCTGGCTGGGGTGGCTGTGGGCAGGGAAGGCGGGGAGGGGAAGGCGGGGAGGCGCAGACACTCACACGGGGCGGGGGCTGGGGGCAGGGAAGGCTGGGGAGGGGCTGGCAGGGGGTGGCTGCGGCCAGGGGCTGGCTGGGGTGGCTGTGGGCGGGGAAGGCGGGGGAGGGGCGCAGGCGGGGGGAGCGGGGGAGGGGCGCAGACACTCACACGGGGGGGGGCTGGGAGCGGCCGGACGCAGCCGGGGACTCACCTGGCAGCAGCAGCAGGAGCCCCAGGGCCAGAGGTCCGAGGAGCAGCAGCAGCAACAGGGCCAGGAGGCAGCTCACATGCCTCCCGCAGCGCAGCATGGCGCTCCCTGGCGGCCGGGAGGAGGAATTACACCGTTCCCGGCCAGAGCCCATCAAAGCTTCCCTCGCAGGGAAGCCAGTTAACAAGCGGTTCTAAAACCACTTCTAAATTTAACAACGGGTTCGCGCAACCGGTGCGAACCGGCTCCAGCTCACCCCTGGTGTTGTGGCATGTATTTTATCAGGACAGTATTGACCAGCAAATTATGGGTTTTCAAATGCTATCTCACGAGGCATACTTTGTACAAAGATTATTACACTAGTGGGGAGGGTGTATTCTGTCACACTGGCCCACTGCTGCCAACCAATATTGAAGCCCCTTGTGCATGTTTTACTAAGTTGTCCACTCTCACACTGGGAGGAGGGGAGCTCTGGGAAAAGTGGGAGGAGGGGTTCCTTCAGGAGAATGGCAGATTGATGAGTGAGTGAGTGATGATTGTACAGGAGACCGGGGCCATTGAGACAGGGCATAGAGGTCAGAGAAAGGCAGCCTGTTATCCATTTTAATATGTTATAAGTAGACAATGACCCGTTTAAAAGGTCTTAAAACATGTGCAGCATCAGCTTCTCTGGTGTGTCAGCAGCACTGTATGGCTTCCTGAGCTAACCTCAGGAGGATGACCCAGCGTAGCAGGTTCCTGGGCTGGGATGGAACCACCAGAGCTGTTCCTACACTCCCCTCCAGCCAGTGCCGGGGGAAAGCGCACATTGACCCGGGCTGTCCGAACAGCTCTTAAGCCATCTTTGCTCCACCACCCCTAAGCTGCCCCAAGCACATCTCAGCTGCAACTGAGGATCTGACCCACCGTTTTAGACGGGGAGAATCTCCCTGTCATGGGCCTCAACCATCTATTACTACATATCCCACCCAGGTGTAACTAACACACACACACACCTCTCCGCTGAGGAGAGGAGCCCAGCTTTGATGGGTTGACACAAGTCTCCTATCCAGTGGCCATTTTACACCATCTCAGTTTAACTGTTAGTCCCTCGATCGATTCTATGGTAGCAGGAAAGTCTGGGTTAAAATGTCCTTCCTTCACCCCTTACCAAGGGTGCTGCTGGCTGGATATCGCTGACGTTATACGTGTAAGGGCCTGATCCAAAACCCTTTGGAGTCAACGTGAGTCTTTCCATTAACTACCTTGGGGTTTGGCTCGATGTGTAGTAAAGCTTGAAGGGGGCTCATGGAGTACGTTCTGTTCGGGTTCTATACAGTGTCTCATAGTGCGGTGTGGCAGTGGAGTGGGAGAATGTTTTTAGGAACAGGAAAGGAGTGATTGGTCTGTTGCTAATATGGTCGTGTAGGTTTATGCAAGTAAGCTGGTAAGTTTGGATGTTCACTCTTGCGTAGCATCTCCCATGCAGTGTTTTGTAGTAAGTAATGCTGCATAGTATTGTTACAGTTATTGGAAATGGATCACTTGACTGGGAGTGGAACTGTTAAACCTCCAAGTCATTTCTTTTGACCTTGGCAGATAGTGTTGTAAGCTTTAGTGGGCAAAGGGAGGTCTGGGCTGGGGGATTTTGCTTTTGAGTTTGGGAATAGTTTTTACACTGTGTGTTTCGTTCATTCATCGGAGAGTTTGGTCATAAAAATATAGCTACAAAAGGCAAAACTTCCTCTGAAATACCACAGTGCTGCCGGTTTCTGAATGAAATGCTCCATCCCAGTGACAGTGGGACCCTTCACATCAGCTTCCGTCTTTGAATTCCTCCCCACAAAGAGAGAATCCAGCCATGGACTTTAGGTGCCTTCTAAAACCATTGGGGGCTCATACCCTTAACGAGGTTATTCACAGGCAACAGGACGGGGGTGGGAGCCAGATCGCAGAGGTGGGAGCTGCCCACTCCCGAGTCATACTGCCACTGTGGGCAAGTAATTTCCTCTCTCCTGTCTCTGTCCCCTGGATGTTCCGAGCATTCATTAGTGTTTGTAAAGTAACTTTTCGGAGTGGTTTTTAATTGTTCACCAACAGATTGTGATGGACAGTGACACACTGAAACGATTTACCAAATCGCTGGGGTGGATAATTGCAGTTAGTTAGAAATACACAACACTTGGATTTTTCACACCTCGGGCACATGGCAGGTTTCTAGTCCCTGGTTGGATTCTTAGTACTTGGATTTATTTTACCCTGTACTAGGTGCCTTCCAGTGCAAGGCTTCCTGCCTTGGAGAGTGTTCTCTCTAACTTCACACGTTACACAGTGCAGGCACAGCAAGCCAGGGAGCCGTGAATGGAGGAGGAGAGACTATTTGCAGTAATAAGATGATGGGATCATTCAGAAAAGCATGGGAACCAGGGCCGGCTGCAGGGTTTTTGCTGCCCCAAGCGGCAAAAAAAAAAAAAAAGAAGCCGCAATTGCGATCAGCGGCTGCTCCACCGCACCACTTTCCTCTTCGGCAGCAATTCAGCGGCTGGTCCTTCCCTCCCAGAGGGACCCGCCGCCGAATTGCCGCCGAAGAGCCCGACGTGCCGCCCCTTCCCCTTGGCCGCCCCAAGCCCCTGCTTGCTGAGCTTGTGCCTGGAGCCGGCCCTGATGGGAGCAGTATGCTGGCACTCTTACTCTAACAGGGCTATTTTGCATATTAGTTATTAATGTCTCATTCAGTCAAACATGTAGGTTGACTCAGTCCTTGTGGGTCTCAAGGTAGTCATGGTACTTCTGTTTAACATAACACTTAGAATCAGGTGTTGGATGTGTGTCTTCATCGGTACGAACATACTGTGTTCTTATGTTTTTACGTTCTCATGACGCTAGGCGCTGTACGTTATTTATTAGGTGCCGAGGAACCCCAGGCATGGTTACAGTTTGGTCATGGAAATTGTGAATTTGAATAAAATCATTGCCATTTGGAAACAGCTATAAAACACATTTGATGAGGCTCCCCAACCAAGTGGCCTTGCAACCTAGCGCAGGGGGTCACAGCACCACTCAGCTTTGGCCCGGCCGCACCTCCATAAATGGAGACTGAGGAGCAGCTGGGCCAAACCTAAGTGGCCGTGCAACCCCGTGTGCTAGGTTGAAACACCCATGGCAGGAAGCAGGGCCCAGCCCTCCAGCACAGGAACCGCCACTATGGGGTAAGTTTGCCCTCCAACCCCTCCCCACGACGGGCCTTACCTTCCAAACCCCCCTCCCCACACACACACACACTATACTCGTGTGTATGTGGATGTAGAGAAAACCACATTATTCAGTGACTTTCCGTGATTGTTTCCAGCACCCGCGCTGTGAAATTTACCAACAATTTTCCATGCCCCAAATCATAGCCTTAAGCGCAGGACCCCACAGTGCCGGGCACTGTCCTGTATTTATTAGGTGTATTACAATAGTGCCGAGCAGCCCTAGTCAGGGACCGGGATGTCATTGTGCCAGGCACTGTACAACCACAGACCAAAAAGACAGTGTCTGCCCCAAGGAGCTTAGACCAAAAAAAAAAAAAAAAAAAGGACTCAGAATACAACTATTTTGTAAGTTGGTTGTACTGGTTCTATAACAACACCAAAAGCTACAGCAATGAAATGATGTACATTTTCATGAAAATCTCTCTCAAAATCAAGTAAACCAATCTTTTTTTTTTTTAGAATTTGATGGGAATCATCAAGAAATAAGGGTTCTTCAGTAAACTGAAAACTTAGTGGTAATCAAATGGTGTATTAGGATGGGTAATAATGTTTCTTTAACCCTTTTGTCTAGAAAGAAACATTTACGTATATCTTCAAATAGACCCCAGTTGGCATGTGAATGCAACACCTTGTTGGCAGGCACATGGAGGAATCCCTACCCAGAAATGTATTTCCAGAACATAAAGATGCTAGAGATAGGGACTGGTGAGTTAATGACACCTCCAGCTCCCAAAAGTGTAGCATCTCTACACCGCACCGAGCTCTTCAGCAGATCCAGACACAGCTAGAGAAGACAGGAGGCGTTCACAGCCTGGCAGTGTTGTTCTCTCTCTCCTCGCCTTGCAAGCGTGCTAGAGCAGGACACAGCAGCCTGGCCTTGTTCCTAAGTGCCTACCTCCTAGACTCAATGCACGACATGACGATCCGTGCTCAGACGCTGACACCGCGCATTCAGGTCGTGGCGTTTTGTCCTGGTATTTCACAGGGAGCTTTTCCCGCTTCGCCAGAGCGATCGCTGCTTTTGAAAAATAGCAAAGGGGAGGAAATGACCCAGTCCCTTGGAGGAAGGAAGCCCTGCGGGAGTCCAAAGGTACAGACTGTTCAGCGAAACAGAAGTTTGCAGTTATACGGCTCTGATCTCCCCAGTCCATCTGGAGCTGAGTCCATGGTAACCTGAGGACTGTCTTAACTAGGCATGAGAGAGCAGCCTGTGTCAACGCAGCGGGGGTTAGAATGGGAAGACGGCAGAGCAGACGATGCCTGACTGCGAGGTGAGTCACACAAGGGCTTTTTTTTCAGGTCTCCACGACTGCTGGAAAGACATCCGGGCTGGAGCAAACCCCGAGGGACCTAGCGGAACGCGCGCGGCACAGCGGGACCACAGACTCCGAGCTGTCAGAGCTGGAGGACAAAGTGGCATCGGCGGCCGTGCAGATGCAGCGTGCCGAGAGCGAGGTGATAGCTCAGTTATACAAAGCGGATGAACCAGCGAGGTCAGGCTGGTTCTTGCATTGTTATTTATTAGTGCCTAGGGGCTGGCGTCTCAGACCAGCCCCCCAGCTGTGCTCGGCGCTGTACAAACGCAGCGCTGGGCCAACCCTGAATGCTTCATCATTTACTCAGTAAGAAAGTAAACTCGGAATGAGAGTTTCCTTTACGCTGCCATATTGATAGTGGTGTTCACAGCCGTACGCACGTTACGCACGGTGTGTCTCACTGGCAGCACGGCAGTCGGGGGCAATTTGCTGAGTGGTAGCACAACCTGCACGTGGGGGATACAGTGCCATTCAGGTTTGGCCTGTCTGGAAGGGTAGGTGGCGAAACCTGACTGGCGCCACGACCCCCATTCTCTAGGTCACAACACCAATCAAATTTGGCCCATCCGCCCTTCTGTCTCCAACTATGGAGGGGCGGCTGGGCCAAACCTGAATGGTGCCGCAGTCCCACGCACCAGGTTGCAACACCCAAAGCAGAGCCATTGCTGCGGAATGGGTGCAGGGCGGGCTCACTCTCCAACCCGGCACGAACCTGGCAGGCGAGGCACTGGGGCCAGTGGCTGCAGCGGAGGTGACACCAGAGGGATTGGTGGTGATTGGGATCTGCCCAGCTCCCGGGGTCGTTTCTGGGGCTGCACCTGTAGGAAGTTATGTGCATTTTTTCTCTTAGGTTTCCGATATAGAGTCTCGAATCGCAGCGCTGAGTGCTGCTGGGCTGACAGTGAAACCAGTGGAAAAGCCAAAGAAGAAATACAGCACGCAGGTGAGTGTGTCTGCCTGCAGAGGGTGCACCCAGCATTCAGCTGTGCATGGGACACCGTGATGTTAAAGCCAGAAGGGACGATTATGACCATCTTGTCTGACCACTTGAATAGCCCAGGACTAAAAGCCTCCCCTGCCGGTTCCTGCATCAGGCCCTTAACCCAAGTGCTATTCTACATATGATATAAACAAAACAGCTCTGGGATAACAGTCCCTAGCTCTTTTACAGCACTTGCCATCGGTAGATCTCAAAGTGCTTTGCAGAGGAGGGCAGTAGCATTATCCCCCTCTTACACATGGGGAAACTGAGGCACAGTGAGGGGAAGTGACTTGCCCAAGGTTACCCAGCAGGCCAGTGGCAGGGCTGGGAATAGAAGCCAGGTCTCCTGAGTCCCACTCCAGTGTCTAGACCCTGCACATACATTTACAGGCCCCTTGCCCTGTGTTCAGAAGGAACTCGTTTACTGCACGCTGTCTCCTTCTTTATAAGACAGAAATCCCACTCCTCTGTGACAGGAAGTCTTCAGTTTTCCCCATTCATTTTAGACATGAGATCCTCATCTGCAGCAACCGCTGCCATGTCAGCGTACGACCCCTTAAAACGGGGACACGAGAACTTTCTTAGGATCAGTCAGCTGAGATCCGTATTGTAAAAGGGGATTTTATCTCCTGGCTGTTGTTACTGGAATTGTGGCTTAGAGGTCCCAGGACACTACGGGACTAGGCATTGTACACACACACAGTATGAGACCAGCCCTGCCCCTAAAACCACACTGTGACACTCCCCTGGAGTAGCCAGGGTTGGGAGGTACCACGTGCCCTTAGTGGGAAGCAGTCTTGTCTATGCCTGTTGTGGATCAGCTCTCTGAAACCACCAGTCTCTGGCAACACAAGCACTGCCTGCCAGGACTTTGCAGGCCTCATTGTCTCTGTGCAGGTGAGCAATGGGCACACACCAACCCCTCTGTAGTGCCCCACCTCTGCTCCACTGAATGCTTGCAACACTCCCAAAGGAACAGCACATACCCGCGTGCAGGATGGAACTCGGCATCACCACGGCCGTTAGCTCTCTCACTTTCTCTGTCTTTGTAGATACAAAAAGGATCTGTTTATTATCAAAGAACAGAGATTCAAGTAAGGGTGGGAAAGGATATTGGAAATAAGTGGTTACATATAAAACAAAATCATAATGTGCTTTCTGGAGCCAAATGTAACTAACGAGGTACTCCCCTACCTCCTCCAAGAAAGCAAACTTACCCCAAGTAATTTCCCTAGTGTTTTCAGCTGGTTTGAGATCCCTTCTCGTAGGATCAAGCCTGCTGATCAGTTGTCCTCACAAACTGAAGGAATGCCCAGAATTGTACCTCAGATATGGTTTCCGAAGCTCAGTGTATTGCCCCTCAACAGAAAAACTCTTGCTCTTTTCCTCTTCCTGTGAATTTCCTTTCTGTGAAGATTCCACAATCTTCATTAGCATTCGGCTCAGGCTTGTGAGTGGAGGCCCAGTGTGAACCAAGCAAGACTTAATTTACATGTAAACAGACCCATAAATGTTTCTTGTCTGAAAGAAAACCTGCTTTTTACTTGTCCTTAGACCTTAAAAACATAATTTTCAGTGTAAGTACATAACTCTTTCCACAACACACGCACACGCATATCACACCGACATTGATGACCAGTGCGACACCAGCTTTCTGTAGACACCTCACATCAGACTCTTTGATGAACCAGAATGTAAATGCCAGACCCCGGTGATTCCTGTAACCCTTATGCACTCTGCCAGTTGGCATCAAGAGCTCATGGGACACACTTACAATCTAAACAGACAAGACAGTCAAATGTTGGGAGGGGAAACAAAGAGGTGAAGTGACTTGCCCGAAGTTACCTCAGTTAGTAGCAGGGCTGGGACTAGAACCCAGTGCTCTGCTATTCGCTCAATGCCACACTTTGAGCCGTCAGTTAATGTAACTCATAGGTCCCTCAGTATCACCATGGAGGATGAGTTGGCATGGAGGACCAGTGCTGCAAATGTCCCAGCTGCTCTGGTCAGCCCAGTGGACAGCTGTGCCTCTCGCTTGTCTTTTGGCACTGAAGAAGTCATAGAAATCTTTTACATTTCTTCTGTCCTAAGCTGTTTATGCTCCAGCCTCCCCGGAACGCAGGTAGCGGCCAAGGAGATCAAAGTACGGACTCTTCAGAGATGGCATCGCCAAATGACTTCAAAGTGAGTACACAGATGGCTCCTGGCTGCCAACGACGTGATTAAAAGAAACCAGAGAAACCTTGGGTAGTCTGGAGTGATTGTGGCCACAACCCTTTGAAGAGACATCAAGTAGCCTGCGTGAAATGGGCTTGGGTGACTCAGCCAATTCCTAACGGACACGTGTCCACGTCACAGATGTATAATTGGTAGCTGCTGTTGGCAGACTTGACAGAAAGGCCAGTGATGGGCATGGGAACTGCACTGTCCTCTCCACTGTAGCAGGGTGGCTTGCCTTGGGCTGGAGAGCCTGGGGCCAAGCCAACCCTGATAGAGGGATGAGCCCCGCCTGACGGGAACCAGGGAATTTCCTGTAGGAGATGGCTGCAGCTAGGAAGGGCGGGGCGTAGCTTGTCAGAGCCCTTCCTGCCTTCACCAGACCGGGGCAGTTGGGCTGTACCCTGCTGAAGGGTGTTTAGTTCTGAGCTTTGAGTTAATAAATCAGACCCCAGGGAGGGCTGCTGTGGTTTGACTGGGAAAACCCTGCATGGAGTTTATTTGGGGATCTAAGAGGGGAAACAGAGAGGAGGGGCTGCATGCAGGGCTGTTCTGAGGCCACCAGGGGGTGTTATGAGGTAGCCACTGGTCCACAGACTCAAATTATCCCTAGTCAGCAAAACATGGCTGAATAGGAGTAGACTTAAGCAGACGCGTAAATGCTTAGTTGGCCAAAGTGATTACTCCCGCTCAGGGCTGAGACATGACGGCATAGCCGCTTAGGGAAGTTTGCACTGATGCTAGAGCTAAAGAGGGTCCCTCTGACTATCGGGCCACTAATCTGGTACCTGTTATGAATGCTGTATTATTTTCATTCTGAATGTGCAATAATATCTCTTAACCCTCTGGAGAATGCAGACTTCTGTATGGTGCCCGGCCTCCTAACCATTCGCCTTAAGGTTAACAAAGTGCTGTCTAAGGTACAGCTTCTTAGCACTAGAATTAGTTCCAGGAGGGCTGTCAGGATTTCTCGTGTCAAATAGAGTTTTGACTTTGGGAAGAATTAAACAATGATCTTTGCTTTGCTTTTCCCCTTGTGTATCCCCCGCCTGCCGTGTATTCTGGGTACAGTCAGATAGTAAACACAACGTTCCCACCGGTACATGCTCAGCTGGTTGTCTGTGACCGTTCCCACCGGTACATGCTCAGCTGGCTGACTGTGACCGGGATGGACATGTGAAGGCGTGTTGGAGATTGGTATCTTTCCTAAACACAGAAGGAAAGCCTGCCTTTAAGGCTATCCACTGGGCCCCTCCGACAATGCTTTGAGGGAAAGGGCACAGTCCCAGAGATTAACGACGATTCCTCTCCTTTCTCTTCTAGGTAATGTCTATGCCACAGGTGTTAAGGAGAAAATTCAACAGTTCCCTTGAAATTGCCGGTAAGACTTGTGTTCTCTGCTTGTGTCTGAGGAAAGGGTGGGGGTAATGTCGGACCCTGTGGGGACTCATGTCCCGCACTGTGGGGGCTGGAAGTCACATCTGTCCGGCCTCCGGCCATGTTTTTCAACCAGGGAGCCGGTATGGCAAGTGCAGGGGGATGGGATTTTAGAAATAGACCTGCGGGATCCGAGAAAGGAAGTAGAGTCTGGTGGCCAGATTGAGGCAAAAGGCTAAAAATCTTCCTGGCCCCCTCCCAGCGGAGAACAGGATTCTGTACGCTCCACTCCCCTAAGGAAATACAGATCGTCAGCATTCCCCCTCTCCCTCACGTCTGCGGTATTTGCCGCTCCCCTTGTGGGTTTTCCCTCGATGTGAGTGTCTTTGCAGTCCCCGGATCGTCACCATTCTGACCTCTTCTCCGGGGGCAGGAGCCATTGCCTCCGCCAGGCCAGCTACGCTGCAGCTGCTAGAAGGGTCTCACAGACGACGAAGACCCGAAAGCTAGCCGCCGTGGCCGTGCCAATGGAAGGGCTCTGGATACGTTATGCCCTGGCTGCTGTCGGCAAGAGCCCTTAGGAAATGATTTTTCCACTTCTCGCTTATCTTGAATCATAAGCTTGCAGGAGGGATTGAAGAAAGAGCTGCTCTCCCTCTAGATAAGTGCTGAGCAGGGGACGGAGTGGCGAGGAACGGGAAAAGCAATCATTTCATACAGAGAATGGATTTAGCATCCCACCCTCCCCCTGCCCCCATTAAAAGTGAATTGCAAGGCATGTTTCCTGGTCTGAATCTCACAGGGAGCGAGGTCCCTTCTCTTTGTTGGTGAGGAAGGGTCATGGGCTCTTTCCCTGAAAGGGCAGCTAGATAACGGGGGTGCTGCACTTCTGGCATGCAGATAGAGCGATGGGGCAGTCAGCTGACGTCAGGGCAGGAGTCTAATCCCCCAGGCGCCCCCACAGGGAAGCAGAATGACTCGGTATCTCCTTGCCACTCTCCCCACAGGTCAATGACGTGCAAGGTGGTGCAGGGAAGGATGCAGTTAGGGGAAATTGGAACGAGGCGAGAGCGAATGGGCGATCGTGTAGAGGTTCAAAAAGCTGCCTCATTAAGCCTGGCGTTCCCGGGTTCGTAGGGATGTGGGGAGTTCAGAGGGGGACTAAGGAAGTTTCCGTAACACAGTGTGCCTGCAGTCCCCCTCAGTGCAGCGGCCTAACGAATGGGAGTTTATACTTTGCTCCCGTTTGCCTCAGTGGAGACCAATAGGCCGGTCTGTGCCTCGCTGCGGAAAGAACCCCTGTAGCTGGGGTTTCAGATGCAGCCATATACCACTAAAATGGGCCACGCGCAGCCTGGCTGGAAGTGGGCCCGACTCTTTGGAAATCAGCGAAGTGGCATCTGCTTACTCCAAGGGGGATTTTGGCCCATTGTGTCCCTTTACCAAGGAATTGAAGTAATTAACCTGCTATTGGGAGCCTCCGTGCCCAGCAGGGGGCCAGATCCTGGCCCGTGCGAAGGCTTCAGTGGTGCAGAGAGTCGCTGAAGGTGACCGAACTGTGCAGCAGAGGATTCCTCCCAGCTCCTCCAGCGTAGGCAGGCACAACAGGGCTGGATTGGGGACATGCCTGGAATGCACCACGATCTCCAGGCCGTGTAACAGCAGAGACAGGCTGAGCTATTCCCAGAACTGGGCCGAGGAGACAAAAAGCTCTTGTAAGGCTCCCTTTGCCCCTCCTCCCCACAGCTCCAGCATACCCAAGGACTTTCCGACCACAGAGGTGTTTGCAAGGTCTGCCAAGAGCAGAACCGTGCGAGAACCAGAGAGCCCACCCGCTGCTCTGCTCTGAGTGCAGGAAGGGAGAATTGCAGATGATACCCCGGCTTTGTCTGATGCTTTTAGCGTAGGAACCCGAGTCCGTGTTTCAGTGGTACTGTGGTTTTTAGGCAGAATGTTGTGTTTTGTCTTTCTCGATCGCTAAGAACCTCCGGCAAATAGATTTTAAAAGAAAAACCCTGGATGGCTTAAAATTTGAGAACACAGTCAGGATCAGAACAGTGGTTCCTGAGCAGCTATGTTTCCCTTTTGAATCCTGTCTTAGTTTGACAGAAACAAGCCTCTATCCCCGGCCCCGCTCCAGCGCCCGTCCCGCTGCCAAAGAACAGGCTGCACTCCGTTCCACTCCTGTATCCGCTACATCCTCAGCTACTTTCTCGTTCCATCAGCTTTCCTGGTAACGATGAGGCATGAGGCCGAGGGGTCGTGGCTCGATATTTAGCCAGCAGGTTTAGCTGGCAGTGCCTGATCTTGTGAACTGAGTGGATTTGCTGTGGGATCATTGCAGGAGAGTAAAGGCAGCCCTGCTTTCAAAGAGCAGCCATTGCTCTGACCAGAGTGATCCCGTCAGTGCTTTGTGTAAGCAGAACCCAGCTGCAGCGTGTACGTGAGCCTTTGTTCTTTTGAGCAGAGGGCTCCTGGAAGCACAGCGCAAAAGATGCACCCCAGGGAGTGGATGAGCAAAGCTGGCGCACAAGGGGCTTAAAATCAGCTTATTTCTGAGCTGCTGCAGGGGTCTGCTCTACGCTCCAGCAGCCTCCCAGTGTTCTCAGCCCAGAATGGCCATAGTAGCTAATCTACTCCCCATCCAGCCCGATACCTCTCCTCCGGCCTCCACCCCCAGCAAGCACCTACGCAGGGCCTCTGAGGAAGGGGCAGTGGAGAGCCACTCACAGTGTCCCGGTGCTGTTCCTCTGCCAGGTGAATTCTCCTTCCCCATCTGCGGTGCTCTGATAGCCAGTATGTGCACCTCCCGCTGGTGCTGGTGGAGGATGGCTCCCAAGGAACCACAGCCCTGCCCCAGCACAACCCCATATGCCGGGGCAGCCGTGCCAGCTGAGGATCCCTCATCTAGGAGAACCCCCAGCTGCTGCCTTACGACAGTCCCTTCTGTGCTGCAGGGGGCATGGGAGGGACAGAGGATCTGGCCCCTTATGTTTCTAATGCACCTGCCATGGTGCCCTGGTGTCTACTCCAAATAGCAGCAATGCAGGTGACTGGATTAATTTGAGCACAAGTCAAGAGTTGCTGTTATTTCTCTGACTATCTCACTGAGTTTGACCTGGTCCCACCACAGTCATGGGACCAGGTCAAAAGAGAAGCCACTGGCGTAAAGGCTCCACAGAAGCAAAGCCAAGGAGAACCAGGCCTTTAGCTGGGAGTTACGTTTCCACATGCAGACAGTACAGTCCCGCTGAACGACAGTCACAGGGTGCTCTCACCTGCACCCTGAACACCCCGAGTTGCCTCTTGTCTATGCTGGCCAAGAACCTGTTCTGAGAAATTATCAAGCCACTTCCAGGGTCGCTGGACGTGCTACTCTAATAGATTCTGTGATGCTGCCTCTCAGAGCATCTCCAAGGTGGATTCCTGCTGTTTTCCTGCACGGGAATTGGGGGGACGTATAAATATAAATCGGGAGTCACCAATAGAGTAATGAGCATGCTGAGCCGAGCAGCTGGCTGAATAACCAGGAGGCTGTTGGTTGAATTGTTCAGGCACATTCATGAACTGTAGGTACTGAATTATGAACGGAAATCACACCAGAGGCTCAGTGAGTAACTGACACTTCTGACTGATGTGGAATATGACCTGGCTCACACCCTGTGTGCCTCAAATATGAAGGGTCTAAGTCTCTTCTGGTTTACAAGTGGTGTAAATTGGGAGTAACTCACTGCTTACACACCTGTGTAAAACTGCTGTGAGTCAGAGGAGACTCGGGCCCAGAGCAGGGTGAGGAAGCTATTTCAAAAGATCCAGGTGCATTTCTTGTCACCCACACGTGATCTTAGCTCAGCACCACCAACCTAAGCTATTTTATCTTTTCTTTTTGTAAAGACGGCGACGAATCCTTTGATCGAAACTCCATTTACCGAGGCTCTTTGACACAAAGGAACCCCAACGGGAAGAACAGGAAAGCAGATCGCATCTTCGCGGTAACCTGCCAGACTCTCACTTATTGGCCCGACACATGATTGGAGGGGTTTCAATCTGCAGATCCTGGAGCTGATTAGGGCTGCCAGTCTCTGGTCTGGCTCAGCTCAGTGCAGCAACTGAGTGTGTGTGGGGGGGTGTGTGCAAAGAAGTCATTGCTGCAGCTGGGGATCCTGTCCTGCACTTTAGGAGCAGAGGGTTGCTTAGAGTTCTTGCTGATTGGCCATATACGGTCTGGGCATTTTGCTACATCACTAAATTAGCACAGAAGTCTTAGCAAACTGTATTTCACCCCTCTAATGTTGGTCAAGATATGCACGGTGCCTCCATGGGGCTCCACTGCTGAAACCTATGAGACACCAATGGTGCCCAGAGAACAGCAACCACTCCTCTGTGGTGTGGTTCAGCCTACCCGCCCTTCGCCAGTGTGCAGTCACTGGAGCCTGCTAGGCAAGAAATGGAGCTGTTGAGTGCAGAGCCGATCTCAAGTCATGTGGCTAGGACAGCAGCACGCACAAGACCATGACAGGGGCATGATGAAAGGAGGCAGTTGGATCTTCCAGGGGTACGTCTCCCCCGGGAGCCATGCTGGTGGCTTCATCTCCTGCTCTCATGGGTGGCAGGTTGGTAAAAATTTTGGTGGGGCCCAGAACCCGCCCCCAACTCTGCCCCCCCAACTCCGCCCCCACCTGCCTAAGGCTCTGGGAGGGGGCTCGGCGGGGGAGGTCTGGGGTGCAGATCCTGGGCTGGGGATTAGGGTGCAGGAAGGGTGCTGGGTGCAGGCTCTGGGCTGGGGCAGGGGGTGGGTGTGCAGGAGGAGGTGAAGGGTGCAGGCTTTGGGATGGAGTATGGGGTTGGGAAGGGGTGTGGGAAGGGAGGGAGTTTGGGGATTGGCGGGAGTGCAGGGTGAGGACTGTGGGGCTGAGGATGAGGGGTACATGATGCAGGAGGGGGCTCAGGGCTAGGGAAGAGGGTTGGGCTGTGGATGAGGGCTGTGGATGAGGGGTTCATGATGTGGGGGCGCTCAGGGCTGGGGCAGAGGATTAGGGTGTGGGGGCATGAGGGGTTCATGATGTGGGGGCGCTCAGGGCTGGGGCAGAGGATTAGGGTGTGGGGGGATGAGGGCTCTGGCTGGGGCTGAGGATTAGGGTGCAGGGGGATGAGAGCTCTGGCTGGGGCTGAGGATTAGGGTGCCGGGGGATGAGGGGTTCATGATGTGGGGGTGCTCAGGGCTGGGGCTGAGGATTAGGTGCGGGGGAATGAGGGCTCTGGCTGGGGCTGCGGGTTTGGGGTTGGAGAGGCTCAGGGTAAGGGCAGCCTGCCTTGCCAGTACAAGCGGGGAGCAGGCACTAGGACCCTGTGGCAGCAGACAGCAAATCTGCTGGGAGCCCTCCGGGCAGCAGGCAGGGGAGAGGCACGCTGCGTTCTGTCAGGCAGGGACGCAACACAACGCGGCGGAGGGGGGGGAACACGCGCAGGGGGGGCGGCAGGCGGGGGCTGGGACCTGCTCCAGGCAGGGTCGCGGCGGCGGGGGGAGACCTGCGGTGGCTGGGGCCGATCCAGGCAGGACCGGGGGGCGGGAAGAGACCCAGCTCCAACTATTGCTGGAGCAGGGCGCCCAGCCCTGAATATTGCTGGGGCCCGGGCCCCACACAAATATATAACCTGCCGCTCATGCCTGCTCTGGAAGGGGCAGCGAGGGCAGCCCACGGCGAGTGGGGATGGCAGGAGGAGAGGCACGCAGCTTGGGAGAAGGGAAATGGAAAGCAAACAGTGCGAGTCCGGGGGTGAATGAGATTCATGTCTTCGATCCTGTAGCCCTGAGGTTTTCAGTTCAGTGTCTTGGTGCCTTGCAGAAGCCTGTGATGACCCATCGACCCTGAAGAAGATGGAGCCTCAAGACACTGCAATTTTACTAACAATGCCTGGCCTCAGCTCAGAGCTTCATCTTTATTTCCCTCAACACATTCTCCGAAGGGCTGGACAGAGAGGAGGAGGCAGTCCCGTGGGACAGGGAAATCCTGCCGAGTTGTGCTTACAGAGCTCCGGCTCCACCTCGCTACCCAAGAAATCAAGTCCCAATAAGAAACTTGCTGCCTGTTCCTGACAGGATTTCCAGCCCACAGTGTCTGGCAAAGCAGCCCCAGCTCTTTGTGACACCACACACCCACTCTGTCTCTTCCGCAAATCTCCGTTGTTGTGAAACCAGGGCATCTGTCTGCATTTGAAAGCAGCGTTGTCAAGGCTGGGAGCTGGGAGGGTTAACTCAGTGGGCCAGATACATGCTGGGTGTAATTCTGGTGGCTTCAGTGGAGTGAGTTGCTTTCCTCTTGGGTTGGTGCAGAGAAGTCAGTGATTGGACCCAGCAGTGTTCAAGAGTTTGCAGTGGATTTAAAGTGCCCACTCCCCACTGCCTTGAATGGGCGTCATGTGCGTAAAACCCAGCCCAACACTCTGAAACTGTGCGGCTAGATGTTTGCAAAGGTCACTCTGCAGTTCTCCAAGTTCTTTCCATTCGCCCCTCTCCCCTCTCCCCCCCCATGGGCAGGAGCGACAGAAGCTTCCTAAAAGAGGGCTGGAGGCCACCTCAGTATTTTAAAATGGAAACATCTAGTTTAAGAATGATCCATGTGAATCCTCGTGTGAGTAACATGTCATTGCATTAGGCTTTGGTCACGAGCGGAAGCACCGAACCTCTGCAGATCCGTCCTGCAGTCACTTCATTGCAATAGCAGTGAGCTGGACACAGAGTTACCACGTCACAGGAAATTCTGTGCTTTGGGGCATTTTTACCGTTCTGAAATGGAACAAAAACAAAATATTTTATCTCCAGCGGAACCAAATTCCAAAAAAAGGTTGGGGGTCAATCAAAACATTTCCTTTCAATAAAACTGAAACCTTTAATTTCCATTTCGATCTCAAAACTTTCAAATGTTTTTAGATAAAAAAGTTGTTTTTTTTTAAAAAGTCATCTTGAACTGAAAAATGAAAATGTTTTAGTCACAATATGCCAAAATTGGATATTTCAATGTTATTAAAATGCTTCTTGGGATGTGGAGAAAATTCATCAAAATCGACATGTTTTTCAAAACATTCTGATTTGACAAAATTTGCATTTTGGGGGTAAAAAAAACAAATTTTGATGAAAATTTTCCAACTAGCTGTAGTTGTGACCAACTAATGGTATTTGTATCGTCAGCCTACTGTTCTTATTCTCTTGGTCATGATAGCTGAAATGAACCAATGCGACTTCTCCGCAGCTGCTGCCTCATTTTTAGTATAATTCATGGAGAAGCTACTTAAATGCTCAGATTCCCTTCATGACCCTTTAGAAGTCACTTCCATTCTCACTAGTATAGTCCAAGCTGAGATCCTGAGTTCTCTTTAAGTTGGCATATGGCTAGGCTGTTCCAAGAAACCAGTATAATTATCTCTCTGTTAGAAACCAACTTCTAGCCACAACCATGTCATCACAGCCCCCTGCAAGTCAATTAAATGACCAGTTGTGTATATATCTCACCACTGAGCTGACATCAAGCATAACCCAGTGACCCAGATCCTCAGCTGGTGTAAGGCAACTCAGTTGAAGTCAATACAATGATGCAGATTTATACCAGCTGAGGACCTGGCCTGGTGTTTTTTTAAAGCCACAGTACAGTCCACCTTGATAAACAACAACACATCCTCTGCTATGTGTGAGATGGGTGGATCCAAAAACCCCCTGGCTGCCACACCTGATGTGCCAAGAGACTACTTGCCCCCTGCTTTCCCTGCCAGCCTGGGACTCCAGCACCTTGTCTTGCTGAGCCAGACACGCCCGTGTGCTCCAACACAGACCCAGGGTCTGAATTACTTGCCCCAAAGCTGCAGACTTGACTGAAAGCAGCTCACAGAAGTGTTCCTGCCTTTAACACTCAGATGCCCAACTCCCAATGGGCTCTAAACCCAAATAAATCCATTTTACCCTGGATAAAGCTTATACAAGGTAAACTCATACATTGTTTGCTCTCTATAACACTGATAGAGAAATATGCACAGCTGTTTGCCCCTCCCCCTGGTATTAATACATACTCTGGGTTAATTAATAAGTAAAAAGTGATTTTATTAAATACAGAAAGTAGGATTTAAGTGGTTCCAAGTAGTAACAGACAGAACAAAGTGAATTACCAAGGAAAATACAATAGAACACGCAAGTCTATGTCTAAGAAACTGAATACAGCTATAACCTCACCAGTTCCAGTAAGCTTCCTTTTACAGACTAGTCTCCTTCTGGTCTGGGTCCAGCAATCACTCACCCCCCCTGTAGTTACTTTCCTTTGTTCCAGTTTCTTTCGGGTATCCTTGGGTTTGGAGAGGCTCTCTCTTTAGCCAGCTGAAGACAAAATGGAGGGGTCTCCCAGGGGTTTAAGTAGACTGTCTCTTGTGGGTGGAGGCCTCCTCCTCTCTCCTATACAAAGTCCAGCTCCAAGATGGAGCTTTGGAGTCACATGGGCAAGTCACATGTCCCTGCATGACTCAAGTTTTACAGGCAGCAGCCATGGCTTACCTGCTACCTTGAATGTCCTCCTGTAGACTTCTTATGTGGATTGGAGCCTCCCAAGATCCATTGTCTCTTAAGTGCTTCTTGATTGGGCACTTAACTTGCACATTCCTTTCTCAAGAAGCTGCTCAAATGCTTTACAGAGGCTACTTAGAAATCAAGCAAGTATACAGCCAATATTGCTAACTTCAAGTACAAAAATGCTACATGCATACAAATAGGAGGAGTGTATTGAGTAGATATGTTACATGGCATGTGTAGCATAAAACATATTCCAGTTATATTATATATACATTCATAAGCATATTCCCATGAAGCCTTATGGGGTTCACCGTCACCCGCAGTTCCCCCTTTAGTTCAGTACCAGTCTATCAGAATCTCATGACAAACCTCGGCAATGTAAAATAAGACTCTAGCTTTCAGGCCATTTTGATTTATCTGCTTTCATCCGCCTCTGTCCCTATATATCTGTACATATGTTAAGTCTTACAATAAAGCCGATTTTGTGTTAGGAGATCCTAGCACCCCATTTTGCGTCTGCGTTCCTCCCTCTTGATCTCGGCAGAATTGTTTGCCTCTCCGCTGACTTTCCTCACTTAACCAGGCAGTGCAACTGCATCATTTTTGCAAAATACAATTGTTAAAGTACAGGAAATGAAGCTGTGGCATTGAAACAGAGGATGTGGGGGCGGGGGGGAGAGAAATACATTCATTAACCTGGCATGGATCACAGGCCTGTGTTTTCACACTCATTCAGGAGCTACAGAGGAGACTTATTAAACAATGCCCCATACCATACATGCCCTATTGGCTGCATTTTGTTATCTGGGGCCTGTGCCGTTGTGTTTTAAGCACAGGAGCTACCAGAACATCCGCGGATTAACAAATGGGATTGATGCATAAAAGGAAGTAGGAACAGGAGAAATTCTTTAGAACAACCCTGCCCCCACCCCAACAAAAAAGGTTTGATTTATTGGCGCATTAAGTTCTTTGCTTATTTGAATGGCCACACCTCTGCAAAGACCAAACAAATCACATTCCGATGCTGTGATCTAATTCGGGCTCATGCAGTTTGCAAGCAGGCAGGTTTCATGGTGAATCCCATCAGCTGAGCTGGTGAGCTGTTCAAAATGGCAAGCTGTAAAGTTGAAAACCATGAAAGGATTCCTGGATGCACAAACCAGAAGGGCTGTGGTCATTTTTTCTTTAACGACTGGCTTACAAATTGCGGGACACAACGGCTGATTTATGCAGCTTAACTACAGTTACACAGTAATTTCCATGAGAAACATCCTCGCCTCTCAACGCTGCAGTGCGCTTTCAATTCTGGAACAGGACAAGCGCTTCCATAAAGCAACATTTCCTCGTCAAGGCTCCGTTGGCGGGAATATCCCACCTGCTATGACCAGTTTAGCAGTATCTGTGTCTATTGCCACTGTAGCCAAGACCTTTAGAATCCAGCTTTTCCAGCTGAGCAAAGCATATCCTGAGGTTTTGCCCTGATTCCGGTCTTCAGTGTAGCTGGTCTAATACAGTCCCGTTGTAGACAAGGTAAATGGTGTGTTGAACTGGTGTAGCTTATCTCTGCATGAAACCAGGCTAAGCTACACTGGTGACAATTAGCAGCATTACCTTGTTTACACTGGGGTTTTGCAATGGGGCCTGGAAACAAGCCAGATCTCTCAGTGTAGAGCAGTAGTTCTTAACCCAGGGCCCAATCAGCACACAGCTGCAGCCCATGTGACATCCTCAGAGCCATTCAGGTAGTATATATGTTGTGTGGATGCGGCCCACATAACACAGAGAGCTGCATGTGCAGCTCACAATGGTAAATACGTTGAAAACCACTGGTGAAGAGGGAGCCATAGAGAGGCTGGTGGGATATAATTGGTTAAATAACCATGTTACAGTATGTTAGGATTGGTTAGTTAAATGTCAGTACAATGACTGGTTAAGGTCTAGCTAAGCAGAACTCAAGTTTTTCTATGTAGTCTGCAGTCAGTCAGGAAGTAAGGGGGAATTGGGATCATGTTTTGCTAAGGGGGGAATGAGAACAGGGAATAGGAACAGGGACACAGGCAAGGCTCTGTGGTGTCAGAGCTGGGAAGGGAGACACTAAGGAAGGAAACTGGAATCATGCTTGCTGGAAGTTGACCCCAATAAACATCAAATTGTTTGCACCTTCAGACTCGGGTATTGTTGCTCTCTGTTCATGTGAGAAGGACCAGGGAAGTGAGAGGGTGAAGGAATAAGCCCCCTAACATCTCTCAAGGATTAATTCTTGAAAATAAATATCAGTGAACTGCAACGCAATATAAAATCACTGCCACTAACGTGGGTGGGTGATAAAATACTAGCAGAGTGGTAATTAATGCTGAGGACAGGGCAGTGACGCAGAGCAATCGGATCCCGTGATAAGCTGGACCCATTCAAAGAAAACAAGTTTGAAAAGAACCAAATGAAAGGTCCTACACCTAGCAGCAAAGCATGCAGGCCACACCTGCAGAATGGGGAAGTGTATCCAGGAAAGCACTAACTGTGAAGAGGATTGAGAGGCCATGCTGGGCAAGCCATTCAACAGGAGCAGCCAGTGTGATGCTGTGGTGCCCAGGGCTAACGCCATCATTGGCTGGATGAAAAGAGCAGTGAGGAGCACAGGGAGGTGACGCACCATCGGTAAGACTGATCCTGGAATACTGCATCCAGTTTTGGCGTCCGCCTTTGAAAAAGATTTTGAAATATTGGAGATGGGGCAGCAAAAAGCAATGAAACATTTTGAGGGCTGGAGAAAAATGCCTGCTAGTGAACTAGTGAAAGAGCTCAGCATGTTTAGATTATCAAAAAGATCAGGAGGTGATGTCATTGAAGTGTTGAAGTGACTTCATGGAGAGAAAATAGCTGATATTAAAGGGCTCATTAATCTAGCAGAGAAAAGCATAACAAGTCCCAGTGGCTGGAAACTCAAACGAGACCAATTCATATTAGAAATAGGGCACAAATATTCAACAGTGAGGATGAATCACCAAAGGAATAAACTAGAAAGGGAAGTGGTGGGAATTCCCCATTTCTTGAGGTCTTCTAATGAAGACTAGATGCCTTTCTGGAACGTGTTTAGTCAAAAACTAGCTACTATGCTATACAGAAAGCAAGTGATATGCAGGGTGTCAGATTCCATGGTCTAATTGTCTCTTCTGTCCATAAAGTCTACTAATTTATGAACAACTGAGCGTAGCATGGGGAAGAGCGTCTCGTGTTCTACTGTATAGTCGGTGTCATCCCCACAATGAAGAGTCATTGAGTGGGGTGATCCAGGGGAAGCAGCACAAACATCCAATGTGGCTGGACAGGGGCAGGACATCAGCACTGCAGGGGAGCGGTGGGTGTGGCAGTGACATCACAAGGGCCTTTGGCAGGACCTCAGCCTATTGGACAAAGGTGGTGGGAGGCGATGATCTCACAGAGAGCTCTTGACATCATCCAGGCAGGACAGGGGTGCAGGACAGGAGCAACCTTGGAGATCCCTGTGGCTTTGCTTCAGCGCGTCTCCATCTCGAGGTCTCTCCTTGAGTACCGAGATAATTCACTTTTACCTACGTGAGCGTAACGAGGACCCTCTTCAGAGTTTTCTCTACTTCAATTATTGATTTTGCCAGAAAACAGACGTCCCTATATAGAAGGTAAGAGCCTCTGAAAGATTTGGAACCTGTTCAGTCTGATCCATCAGGTGCCGGCTGATTTTTAGGAAAGGAAAACACTAGATTGTGGGGGCAGCATTTTATTTCTGACCTAGGACTTTGTCCCTTAGAATCACTGGGGACATTGGGGTTTCTCCTTTTTGTTTTCCCTTTTCCTGTCTCTCCCTCCTTTCTCTTCTTCTCTTGCATCTTTGTCCTTTCCCCCTGCTCTCCTTTCACCACCAGGACCTGGGGGCGCATGTGGAGTGGGGGGCAGGGGTGGGGGGTTGTGCTCCAACTCTCCTTGCGGGAGGCCCTCCCAAAGATGTGGCTGGAATAGTGCTCTAAGCGTGACTCCCTCCGGTGGTGACCTGCGACAGCTGGTGAGACCTCTCCGCTTTCTGAGTCTCAGAGTCTCAATGCTGATTGGGCCGAGCATGGGGCTATTGTGAGGGAGGAGACTCAGGTCCTTGTTACTCTCTTTTAAGATCAAGGAAATAAGCCAGAACCAAACGTGTTTGTTTGCTCTTGCTGCTTTTCTCCATTCGTTGTCTTTGAGCAATTCATGATTCTCTCTCTAATGGGCTAGTTCTTCTAAACTACTTACTGAATCATTAGCTTTTAATAAAGCCACATGCAAACCCAGCCTGCCAGTAACAGAGGAGTCAGGCAGCACCCTACAGAATGGGGGACAGTCCGCTGGAAAGCTGTGACTCTGAAAAGGATTTGGGGGCCATAGTGGATGAGCTGCTCACCATAATCTGTCAATGTGAAACTGTGGTAAAAAAGGTTAAAGCCATTCTTGGCTGGATAGAGTAGTGAGTATGGAAAGGGAAGTGATCCAGCATTGGTGAGCCTGAAACTGGAATGTTGAATCCAGTTCTTGTGTCCACATTTTGAATATTATGTTAAAAAAATTAGAGAGGGTGCAGAAAAGATTCCTAATTGAGTGATTATTTCCTGGGCTCTCTCCCTGCCTCTGAGGGGTTGGTTGTCTGATAGTTAGAACAGGAGTCAGGACTGTTGGCTTCTCTTTCTGGCTCTGTCCCCACTTTGCTGTGGGACTCCTTGGGTAGGTCCAAGGGAATAGGGTGGATTCTCTAACTCCTGGCAGCAGTGAGCCTGGGTGAGGAGGGATGCTCAAGCTGTCTGCGAAGGAGAAAGGGATGTTTCCAGGTGTTGAACGTCAAGAATTCTAAACTTTGCTAAAATGGCAAGTGTAGAGAAACAAGAAAGAGTTGGGGCCAAACTTTAACCATTGTCTTCTTTAAAGCCCATTCGGGGATGTGAGGCCCAGAGAGCCCAGTCCCACAGATCAATAGGCAGCAATGGAGCCAGGAGTGACACTCCCTCTCAAAGGCAGGGGGAGCGGACACTAGGGCCTGGTTGCGATTGCCAGCTGTGGGAGGGAGTGTGCAGCAGTGGTTAGGGAAGGGGTCCATCCATGGCTCTGACACTCGGTGTGACCCTGAGCCAGTAGCTGAGGCCTGTTTGCCATCAGTAGGGTCGGGGTCCCATGGCTACAGGCCATGGGGGTTGGGAGGCTGCAGGAAGGTGTGTAAAGTGCTGGCATGTCAGGATCCTGGAGGAGCTGCTTGTCCAGAGTAACCGATGGTCTTTGGGACTGACCCCATTGCTCTAAAAGGATGAGACTTCCTGGATCTTGCAGCAGCAGCAGGGATGACGAGGGGGAACGTTGAGGGGGAGCAGATCATGCAATGAACTCCTGCCAGTGTGTGTAGCTTGCACTCCCTGCACTCCTATGGGGGGAGAAGGGGCTGCTCTGGTTGGAGCAGGGCTGAGGAGGGACCGAAAAGGCCCAGGAGTGACCCCAGACTCACACATGTTCCCGCTCGATTCCAGGATGGCCAAGCTCCTGCGGGTTCAGGAGGAAGGCTCTGCAGGTGCCCCAGAGCCTTCGGGGAGGAGCGGCCATCTTCCCAAGGGGCAGAGCCACCTCTCCGTCCCCGCTGGCGGGGAAGCAGCTCCCATCCAGGCCAGAAGGCGGAAGTTCCCAGCCTTCTGGAGAACAAAGCCAGCTCCCAGCGCAGGCGCCGACCTGGGAGAGACCCCAACCAAGCCCAGGTGGAGCTGGTTCAGGATGAGGATTTGCGGACAGGACCCAGCCCAGGAGGGGCGCCAGGCAGGGAGGCTCTGGGGCCTGTTATGTGGGCAGCAGCGGCCCCAGGAGCCCAGCCCTCATTCCCAGCAGGGGGCATCGCCCTGCCCGGGCTCTGAGGATCTTTCAGCCCCCTCAGACCAGGAGCTAGAAGATCCCAGCACCAGCACCATCAGATCAGCACGGGACAGCAGCAGTGCCTGGGGCTCCAGCAGCAGCGACGCCTCTGGACGCTGCTGCTTTGTTCCAGGTGAGGAGCCAGGCTGGGCTGAGGGAGGGGTGAGGACGGGGATGTGAACACCCTGGGCCCAGACACTCTCCCAGGGATATGGCGGGGGGGCGTGTCCCCAGCCCAGGTGTCTGGCCTGAGCCACGTGAACCCCACTGACACCAGCAGCAGTCACACAGCTGCCCCTGCAGCAAGGGGAGCTGGGGGTGGGGGCATCAAGAGCTGCTGCCACTTTGTCCCTTGATGCTCCGGGGCTGGGGGAGTCGGCACCTCCCGTGGAGTCCTGGA